>NC_140594.1:486508496-489247576 GCF_964204655.1 Triturus cristatus | reverse complement strand
CCTCTTTTCACCGGAGCCCAACTAAGATCAAATACTTAGGCCTATGGTTCACACCCTCTATTAAAGATACTGTATCATTAAATTTAAAAAATCTACAATTAATTTTAACTAATTCCACGACACGCTGACATCCCTTATTTTTATCTTGATGGGCTAGATTAGCCTCTATAAAAATGATGCTAGTCCAATAATTTTATTTTTCTTATCTAATCTCCCAATCAATATCCCCAAATCTTGTTATAAAAATATCTACAATATAATATTCTATCAAAAGTTTAATGGCAAAACAAAAAAGCTAGAATGTCTTTTTCCAAACTTAAACAACCTAAACATATGGGTGGAGTCAATTTTCCTGCTCTTCGTATCATTCCTCATATTTTTTAAACATTCTTCTTCTCTGTTATCTGAGAATATGACTGACTCTAACTGAAATCCTTTAAGGGTAGAAATTCAATCTTCCTTCTTTCATCCCTTCACCCTTGAAGAATGTGTATCCTTATCTCATGCACCAACAAAATTGTCTCTCCCCATCTTTAAAAAATACCTGTAAAGTCTTTAATCCTCTTATATTAGACGGACTAGATGATCGTACCCGATTTCTACAATCCCCAATTTGGTATAATAATCATATTAAAATTAAAAATAGGACTCTTTTTTGTAAATATTGGTTAGATTTCAGTCTTAAATGGACTCATCAACTTTTCATAATGATACTTGTATTCCCTTTTCTAATTCAGTCCCGCTTTTCTCTACCTCTTTCCTATTATTCTAAATATATGTCCTTGACTACAACCGCTCAAACTTCCTATGATGCTTTCACCTCCACCTCTGCACATACCAAATCTTCTCCTATCACCCTCTCATTTTTACGCGCCTCCTCTTCTGTATCTCAAATTTATAAGAAATTAAGAGATACCTCTACTACTCATGATAAATCTAAAGTAGAATGTAACTGGGAATCTGATTTAGGCGAATCTTTTCCTATTTTATCATGGGACAAAATTTGGGCTAAAATAAGGAAGTCTTCTAGAGCAGCAAACACTACACAAACTTTAATTTTCATATATAATAGACTTCTGATCACTCCAGCTAAACTACATCATATAGATCCCTCTACTCCCTCTAACTGTTGGTCTTGCCCGGCCCCTGTAGAAGATCTTAAACATATGCTATTTATTTTCCCATCTATTCACAATTTTTGGATCAGAGTGTGGCAACAAATTAACAAAATGTTTCCTACCCATATCTCTTTTTCTTTTTACCTATATTTTTCTAGGTAGCGTCTCAGAGGTATGGTCCTCTTCCAATACTAACATCTCCATTGTTGATTTACTTATAGCTATAGCATTTCAACAAATCACTAAGTCATGGAAAAATGCCTCAAATGTTTCATTTCAAGCGTGGTTGTATGGAAATTTTTATAATCATAGATTAGATAGGGCTTACGTTCACCCGATTAAACTTGCTATTCAATGAGATTTATTGTGGTTACCTATTACTAATTTCCTAAACACATCCGCACAATCCTTACCTCTACATAATCCTTGCAATGAAGAAGTATCCAAACCTCCTTGAAGTAATGGTTATTATCTGTTATCTAACCTGTTTTATATTTTGCTCATAACATATGTTACTACTATAGGAATTAATGTAATTCAATTGGTGTATGTTTAAATATAAGACCAGTTATAACATGTGATATACCCTTCTCCCTCCCTTTCTACCCCCCTCCTGTTCTTTCTCCTATATGAAATATTTGTATTATATTATATTTATATATTGTATTTTACTGCTGTTATGTCTTATATTCATATCCAATAAACTCTCTTTTAAAACTTAAAAAAAAGAAGAGGCTATGGCTCAAACTGTCCAGGAAAGTTATCTAGGAACAATAACAAGACCTAAAAAAACTTTTCAAAACAGACAAAAGCAAAGCTTGTAGCAATATATCAAACTTTTATTTATCTAACTCTCAAAAGGTGTGCCTCTAAGACCATACAACTCCTACGAATGAAAATGATAGCCCAGTGAGTGAAGCCCAACACCTTAGATTGTGAAATCAAGTCAGTAAGAAAATCAGAGCGATAATTACTAACAATAGAGCCCTACTGTGAAGCAGTAGGACTAGAGTTGGACCAGCCACCTGGGTTTGTTCAAGTACAAACCAGTCTGAAGAGAAATGAAGCACCCAAGAAGTTCAAAAACTGCACTGACAAAGCAACAAATATGGAAGTTGATGCAAATGGGTATTGCGGGAGGCCTCAATCTGATTTGATTAGCAAACTAGTCTACTCACAGACAAAGAAGAAACTGGATGTGGAAATTCAATGCGATCTAGGGCAATCAAGTGTGGATAACCTCACTCAGTTGACTCAGACGGTGTGAAAGAAACTACTAGTCAATATGCAACATCTAATAGCCAGGCTTCTCTAGTTACTGATTAAGTACAATTTGATCCAAACTGAGATAACATTATCGTACTGGTTACCAGAAGGAGGACCAACTCTGACATAGAGAAAAGCACTGCAAGCCCGGGTAATAAAGCCCCAAGTAAAATACATCAGGCCGAGAATGTGATCTGGCTAAAACCTCATTTAAATGAAGGTCACAACAGTAATCACTTTGTGAGCCAGTGTTCAATCAGTTAGTCCTTTTTTACCCCCTATACCACAGTAAAGATTTGCATGACTTATTAAATAAGGAATTGACCCTGCATCTTCTCGCTGCTATTTCCCTCCTTTCCAATATAAAATCGGTGACATAGAGTGTGAGGCCTTTCTCGAGGAGAAAAATCCACCAAAAGAAAATCATGTAAGAAAGATGAAAATAATCTTCTACAAACCAGACATAGCCATTCTCACAAGTACCAATATTTTTTTTTCTTGGATTGAGGAATTGACATTCTGCAGGAGGAAGAGCCTAAATATCCTCTGTGCATCTAAGCTGTCTCTAAAACAGCTTAGAGATAGAGGGACTATTTCTCCACAAAGAGCAAAGCTAGAGACAGCGAATACTTTGCGAAGTTACAGTGGTCCCCAACGAATCCCTGGGAAAGGGGAAAATATATTGAGGGGAATGGTTTAGTCAATAAATCACTGCACACAATGAGACCTTCGCGTGCCAGAAATGTCACAAGAAACTCCCAATGAAGCTCATAGGAGAACAAGGAGTCTTTGGACTGGACTTCCTGTAGCCGATTCTCTTGAAATTGCTGGTTCTAGAGGCATACGCCTTGAATATTACTAACTAGAAGTGATTTGTATTGCGGATCACAGGATCATGGTAGGATTTATCCATTGGACGCATGTCGCCTATGTCTCAATTGGAAGACTTACACCTGGCCCCTGAATAAACAAAATATTATTGTCATCAGGACTTAATATTGGATGGTGTTCTCAGACTACAATACCTTTTACATTATGTTTAGAAGATTCTTGAGGGTCCCAGTGGTAAAACCTATGTAAGGTGAAATGCTTTGGTTGTGCAATCTTGGAAATACACAATAAAGTAAAAAGCATCAATAACCGAGACCCACGGGCATCTATTCAAAGTCCAATGTTTAACGTTGAAGGTGTTCTTTGGCAAGTGTTTTCCGTTGCCCCTCTATATTTTTTGTACTACAGCGGAATATAATATTACCTTAGAGCCTGCTGGCCATTAAAGCCTGGCTCCAGCTTTAAAGGACAGAGTCAAAGGCATTTTATCAAGGGAGTGGGTCTTTAATGGTCAGTAGAGCCCGCTACAGAGGCCTCTAAAGCTATCAGAACATTCCGCTCCTAGAAGGCAGAAAGTTCTAATTAGAAAAACAAATGCCCCACCGAGGGGATTGATATCCCCTTGGGCTGCATGAGGCCTTTTGTTCACAGCAACAGCTGTGAACAATCATTGGAATGTTGGAGCTCCGGGCTTCTGCAGGCCATTAGAAGCTTGAAGCACTCCACTGTTTTCAAGTGGAGCTCCCAACATTCCAATTTTCTATTCAAGCATAGAGCAGTCCTTGGAGAAATATGAAAGGCGTGGGGCTGACTGTCTGGAATTCTATTAGCCGCGGTAATGTTTAGCTACAAAAGGATCAGGGGTGTAAACATTCAATAGTTAACTAGTTATCTCTTGTCTCTTGGAATTTGACAGGAGCCAACTAACTAAAACCAGACGCTAACTTTATTAGATGGGTCAATGGATTTTCAGTAATCTGCCTGCAGGAAACCTGTGCAAAGGATGACATGGTACTAACCGGTTCCAACTTAATTGTAAAGCCTGGTGTGAAAGTTTCTTAATATAACATAACATAAGATAACAAATCTTATCCATTTTGATACCATACAACAAATATAGGAAGTAAGAATATTGTTTTTTCCTTTATATAATATTGTTTTTAATAATATCATTGTATATAATATTGCTTACTTTAATAGAGTTTAGAATGTAATATGTATTGATTAGTATATTATAATAGTTTTGAGTATTATAATATTTGTTTTAATTTTTTTGTGTAGTTTGACATTTTTGATTGTGTAATTAGATTTGTTATACATTTCATTTGAAATGTATAATTTAGTAGCAGGTTATTGGGATTGTTGGTGAATAGGTTGGGAAGTAATTTCTTTTTTAAATGTTTTTAAATGTTTTTATGATTTTATAGCATTTTATATATATATATATATTTTGTACTTTACTGAAATGCATTATATAACATTTATGGCGGATTGGATCTCATGAGCCTAAATAATTGCATAATTTGCACAATACATTTGCACTTTACTATAATGCATTGTATTATAGTTATGGCAGCTCGGTTCTCATAAACCTAAAATAATTGCAAAATTGCACGATACACTCGCACTTTATTAAATATTAAACATCTTAGCAGGTCATTGACCCATAGATACAATTTGCACATTGCACAAACCACCTTCCTACCATCCTCCTTAAATAATTTTAATAAACTTCCCTTAAAATTGAGACATGATTAACCTGAGATTGCGTTTTTTTTTAAATAACCTTTGATAATTTTTTAATAAATTTGGAGGATTATTGATAAATTGTCTTGGACCCTGAGGTCCTTACTAAAACTTAGTTAAAAACTTAAAAATCCGGTCTCTTTTTGCATAGTCATTAGGTGGTCCTTGGGACCCCTATAGGACCCCTCTAGGATCTCCCTCCTTTCCCCTTGGAACGTGAACCTATGCTAGATCTTGGCGATCATAACATACATGGTATCCTAAGGCCTTTGCAAATAAGCCTTTCATAATCGGTGAGTACTTCACTCAATAAATCCGCCAAGATTGTCTGGTTGCTCATAAGTCCGAAGACTCAGAAAAGGAAGTGGTTCCTATATGTAAAACAATTCACGTAAAATTAATAGATAAGAAAATAAACATAAAAAACGAATAATATATAAAAATAATTTTTTTTTAAAAACCAGACTGAATGAGGAAACAAACAGACATACATAAAATAATTAACAAATCAAAATTTAGCACTAAAAATAAGAATGGAAATGTAAAATGGCGCCTAATGTATGTCAATGTTGAGTGTGGGTTAACATTCTAGTTCACAGATGAACACTAGGTCAATTACTTGTTTTTTGCACTTTGTCACTTTAAAAAGACTGTCTAGATGTTGGGACTCTATGGTCCAGTTGAAGGCATTTGCCGAAACGCGTCGACCGTCCCTGTTGTTGTGCACCTGGTAAAGATGGAATAAAACGTTACTGACTGACCTTGCTATCGTATTGGACTTTCTTATTGCCGTGGATTTCTTGGTGGTGGACGCTACCGAGTTCTTCTTTAAATATATATATATATATATATATATATATATATATATATATATATATATATATATATATATATATATATATATATATATATGAAGAAAATTTTCTCCCCTGGATACGGAAGAAAAACGAAGCCGTGTGTAGTTGTATAGTCACGTGGAAATCACAAAGTTAAAATGGTTGTGAAAACTTTACTCAGCGTCAGTGAACAAGGGTGCTGCGCACTCGAAACGCGTTTGACGGACGGCTGACTGAGGAATAAAAGCATTTTTCCAACCGCACACGGCTTCGTTTTTCTTCCGTATCCAGGGGAGAAAATATTCTTCATTTGATAGAGACCGACTTCCGTGCGGTCCATTGTCAACGAAGCAACTCTCGCTCAGGTGGAGGCACTTCATAAACGGAAGACTTTAAGGCATATATATATATATATATATATATATATATATATATATATATATATATATATATATATATATATATATATATATATATATTACCTACTGGCGGTCGCCAGTAGGTAGTTATAGTTAGGACCACGTTTCCATAGGAAATCCGCAACATTCTATTTTGAATAACTTTGGCGCCGGTCGACGAATCCTCGCGAATTTTTCAAAATAGGTGGGACGCTACGCTCCGCTCCTACCCTGAAAGTCTCGGGGGGATTCGTCAAGCGGGGGCAGAGAAAAAAGGGGGGTCCCAAAACACGTTTTCCCCATGCATTTTTCCATAGGACCTTTAGACACAGCTACAGCCCGAACGGCTGAACAGAATTACTTAAAATTTGGCAGAGAGGTAGTCCTCAGGTCAAGGAAGTGCCTTTTGTAGGTTTGGTGTAAATCTGTTCAGTAGTTCCTGAGAAAATAGCCTTTAAATCAATATATATATCTGAGCCAGCTTACGGTGCGCTTACGGTACGCTTACCGTAAGCTTACCGTACGCGTCAAATCTGATTGGTTGTCACATGACTGTAAACATTCGAATCGGACGAAATCAGGAAGTGTCGGCCGCCATTTCGTGTGTTTCACACAGAAAAAAAAATGGAGATAACTTGAAAAGGGGGCAAGGATGAGAGTTACAGACCCCCAACATTTGAAAGGGGGTCAAAGAAGGACAGAAAAGTACAAAAAAAACATTTATTAATTTTTTTTAAAAATCGCGGGGTACGCGTACGGTAAGGTTACGGTGAGCTTACCGTACGCGTACGGTAGAAAAAAAAAATAACAAAAGAAATAAAATTCAGATTTAAGTGTTTAGATATTAGGGGGCTCTAAAAAGAGCCGTTGTGTTTATGAAGTGATTTGATTTTTTAGTGGTACCTACAAGTAAGTACCGATGCAGAGTCTAAGGTTCAAGAGGAAGACTCTGTTCCCTTCATCAGTGAAGTGTACACCATCTCCTCTATAAATGTCTTGCATGTCGTAACGCAAGTTGTTGTGGTAAATGGAACCCATACCATAGTCTCGGAGGAAAGCAGAAACAGATTTGTTGACGTGCTTTCTTGCTTTGTCAATCTGCGGACAAAAATGATTGGACCAGTTCCATTTTTGCCTTTGGCATATGTTAGAATATGCAAAGGCAGTTTTAGGGAAAAGTGAAAACAGTTGTGCAAAGGTCTCCTTCATAAGCATTTCCAGACCTACCCCAGTCAAAGTGCCTAGGTCATTGCCACCACAGTGCACTATTATGAGGTCAGGGTGTTGGATTTGCATGAAGGATTTCACCAATGGCATCAATTGGTGCCACTTTAACCCTCTCTGACCAATCCATTTAATGTCTACATTTGGCAAAGCAAGGTCTCTCACCATACCTGTTTACTCTGCATACTTTTCACTCCAGAAGACATAGCTGTGCCCTACAATCCACACTGTGAACATCTTCCAAGGAGATCTGGATGCACTCAGGAGGTGTATTTCAGTAGAATGGGAAAAAGAAATGAAAGACAGTTTGGAAATGGAGGCATACATATTTTTTTAAAATAAAAAGAACTCATTGGCCGTTTCATACCATTCTACACTAAAAACTAGGCTGTATGTGTCAATTTATAGAAGCATGTTTTGTATTGGTACAGAAAAATGTGTTACCAAAGAACAGTACTATGGATTTGCTGTTAGGTTTGAAAAGTCAAGCACTCTTGCTCTTTGGAAATGAAACATTGTGTGGTGAACTTCTGACCTAACTCTACACAGCAGTGTTCCAAGAGCTGTTGCTATGGTAGCAGGCAGAAGTCAAGTTGGGGGAAGGGTACTAGGCTGAAGTCAAGTTGGGGGAAGGGTACTTTTGGAAAAGGGTTGGTTTTCAACCAATAGAAATGTGTGATTACATTTGAAAAAAAGGGGGAAGCACTGAGATTTGAAATTAACATGTATATGTGTGGAAAAAGAGAGGGAAACATTGCCATTATCTGGTTCTGCTGAGAGGAGAGAGGTGTACAGAACAGAGATCCTGGCTCTGATAATCTGCTGTTTGAGTGCCACATTTCTTTCACAACTAACTAATTTTAAAGGTGAGTTATGAGTTTGAGAGGGGATGTATATGGTAAATTAAGAAATGAATAATAGAATTGGAGTTCCTTTTGTTGAAGTTGTGTTTATCGTTTTGTGTTTTGGGAGAAATTTAAATGTAAGGAACATGTAAAATAATATGGACTATGTTTTCACCATAAAATAAGGTGTATTGGTATAAATGAGGAATACTTTTAGGGTTTGAGGTTGCAGTCAATAATGCAAATACATTCAGCATCACTAAGGCTGGTTGCCCTTGCTGGAGTGTAGTCAGTCACCCAGGTTACACATGTTGCTGGTCTCAAAAAGCTGTTTGGACATGTGCTTTTTTCAGAATCTGAAAAGTGGATTCAAAATGTGTCAGACTGTAAAAGTACTTATCACTTGCCAAAAAAACAGTAGGAAGTGTGCTTTCCAATTGGCAAAGAAATTTTGTTTTCTGACTAATATCAAACCATGACTCTGTGTGCAAAGAGAAATTATAGACAGAGATTTATTGCGTATTACTCTGGTAATTTTACATTTGCATTAGATGGAAAGGGGGAGCTATTTTTTCTGCAGAAGCAGACTCTTAGCACACACCCAGCTGCTTATCCTGTGGAATCATGCATAGTATTCACAACCGAGTGGGGTTTGAGGTTCCAGTCAGTAATGCAAATACATTCAGCATCACTAAGGCTGGTTGCCCTTGCTGGAGTGTAGTCAGTCACCCAGGTTACACATGTTGCTGGTCTCAAAAAGCTGTTTGGACATGTGCTTTTTTCAGAATCTGAAAAGTGGATTCAAAATGTGTCAGACTGTAAAAGTACTTATCACTTGCCAAAAAAAGAGTAGTAAGTGTGCTTTCAAATTGGCAAAGAAATTTCGTTTTCTGCCTAATTTCAAACCATGACTCTGTGTGCAAAGAGGAATTATAGACAGAGATTTATTGCGTATTGCTCTGGTAATTTTACATTTGCATTAGATGGAAAGGGGGAGCTATTTTTTCTGCAGAAGCAGACTCTTAGCACACACCCAGCTGCTTATCCTGTGGAATCATGCATAGTATTCACAACCGAGTGGGGTTTGAGGTTGCAGTCAGTAATGCAAATACATTCAGCATCACTAAGGCTGGTTGCCCTTGCTGGAGTGTAGTCAGTCACCCAGGTTACACATGTTGCTGGTCTCAAAAAGCTGTTTGGACATGTGTTTTTTTCAGAATCTGAAAAGTGGATTCAAAATGTGTCAGACTGTAAAAGTACTTATCACTTGCCAAAAAAACAGTAGGAAGTGTGCTTTCCAATTGGCAAAGAAATTTCGTTTTCTGACTAATATCAAACCATGACTGTGTGCAAAGAGGAATTATAGACAGAGATTTATTGCGTATTACTCTGGTAATTTTACAGTTGCATTAGTAGGAAAGGGAGAGCTATTTTTTCTGCAGAAGCAGACTCTTAGCACACACCCAGCTGCTTATCCTGTGGAATCATGCATAGTATTCACAACCGAGTGGGGTTTGAGGTTGCAGTCAGTAATGCAAATACATTCAGCATCACTAAGGCTGGTTGCCCTTGCTGGAGTGTAGTCAGTCACCCAGGTTACACATGTTGCTGGTCTCAAAAAGCTGTTTGGACATGTGCTTTTTTCAGAATCTGAAAAGTGGATTCAAAATGTGTCAGACTGTAAAAGTACTTATCACTTGCCAAAAAAAGAGTAGTAAGTGTGCTTTCAAATTGGCAAAGAAATTTCGTTTTCTGCCTAATTTCAAACCATGACTCTGTGTGCAAAGAGGAATTATAGACAGAGATTTATTGCGTATTACTCTGGTAATTTTACATTTGCATTAGATGGAAAGGGGGAGCTATTTTTTCTGCAGAAGCAGACTCTTAGCACACACCCAGCTGCTTATCCTGTGGAATCATGCATAGTATTCACAACCGAGTGGGGTTTGAGGTTGCAGTCAGTAATGCAAATACATTCAGCATCACTAAGGCTGGTTGCCCTTGCTGGAGTGTAGTCAGTCACCCAGGTTACACATGTTGCTGGTCTCAAAAAGCTGTTTGGACATGTGCTTTTTTCAGAATCTGAAAAGTGGATTCAAAATGTGTCAGACTGTAAAAGTACTTATAACTTGCCAAAAAAACAGTAGGAAGTGTGCTTTCCAATTGGCAAAGAAATTTCGTTTTCTGACTAATATCAAACCATGACTCTGTGTGCAAAGAGGAATTATAGACAGAGATTTATTGCGTATTACTCTGGTCATTTTACAGTTGCTTTAGTAGGAAAGGGGGAGCTATTTTTTCTGCAGAAGCAGACTCTTAGCACACACCCAGCTGCTTATCCTGTGGAATCATGCATAGTATTCACAACCGAGTGGGGTTTGAGGTTGCAGTCAGTAATGCAAATACATTCAGCATCACTAAGGCAGGTTGCCCTTGCTGGAGTGTAGTCAGTCACCCAGGTTACACATGTTGCTGGTCTCAAAAAGCTGTTTGGACATGTGCTTTTTTCAGAATCTGAAAAGTGGATTCAAAATGTGTCAGACTGTAAAAGTACTTATCACTTGCCAAAAAAACAGTAGGAAGTGTGCTTTCCAATTGGCAAAGAAATTTCGTTTTCTGACTAATATCAAACCATGACTGTGTGCAAAGAGGAATTATAGACAGAGATTTATTGCGTATTACTCTGGTAATTTTACAGTTGCATTAGTAGGAAAGGGAGAGCTATTTTTTCTGCAGAAGCAGACTCTTAGCACACACCCAGCTGCTTATCCTGTGGAATCATGCATAGTATTCACAACCGAGTGGGGTTTGAGGTTGCAGTCAGTAATGCAAATACATTCAGCATCACTAAGGCTGGTTGCCCTTGCTGGAGTGTAGTCAGTCACCCAGGTTACACATGTTGCTGGTCTCAAAAAGCTGTTTGGACATGTGCTTTTTTCAGAATCTGAAAAGTGGATTCAAAATGTGTCAGACTGTAAAAGTACTTATCACTTGCCAAAAAAAGAGTAGTAAGTGTGCTTTCAAATTGGCAAAGAAATTTCGTTTTCTGCCTAATTTCAAACCATGACTCTGTGTGCAAAGAGGAATTATAGACAGAGATTTATTGCGTATTGCTCTGGTAATTTTACATTTGCATTAGATGGAAAGGGGGAGCTATTTTTTCTGCAGAAGCAGACTCTTAGCACACACCCAGCTGCTTATCCTGTGGAATCATGCATAGTATTCACAACCGAGTGGGGTTTGAGGTTGCAGTCAGTAATGCAAATACATTCAGCATCACTAAGGCTGGTTGCCCTTGCTGGAGTGTAGTCAGTCACCCAGGTTACACATGTTGCTGGTCTCAAAAAGCTGTTTGGACATGTGTTTTTTTCAGAATCTGAAAAGTGGATTCAAAATGTGTCAGACTGTAAAAGTACTTATCACTTGCCAAAAAAACAGTAGGAAGTGTGCTTTCCAATTGGCAAAGAAATTTCGTTTTCTGACTAATATCAAACCATGACTGTGTGCAAAGAGGAATTATAGACAGAGATTTATTGCGTATTACTCTGGTAATTTTACAGTTGCATTAGTAGGAAAGGGAGAGCTATTTTTTCTGCAGAAGCAGACTCTTAGCACACACCCAGCTGCTTATCCTGTGGAATCATGCATAGTATTCACAACCGAGTGGGGTTTGAGGTTGCAGTCAGTAATGCAAATACATTCAGCATCACTAAGGCTGGTTGCCCTTGCTGGAGTGTAGTCAGTCACCCAGGTTACACATGTTGCTGGTCTCAAAAAGCTGTTTGGACATGTGCTTTTTTCAGAATCTGAAAAGTGGATTCAAAATGTGTCAGACTGTAAAAGTACTTATCACTTGCCAAAAAAAGAGTAGTAAGTGTGCTTTCAAATTGGCAAAGAAATTTCGTTTTCTGCCTAATTTCAAACCATGACTCTGTGTGCAAAGAGGAATTATAGACAGAGATTTATTGCGTATTACTCTGGTAATTTTACATTTGCATTAGATGGAAAGGGGGAGCTATTTTTTCTGCAGAAGCAGACTCTTAGCACACACCCAGCTGCTTATCCTGTGGAATCATGCATAGTATTCACAACCGAGTGGGGTTTGAGGTTGCAGTCAGTAATGCAAATACATTCAGCATCACTAAGGCTGGTTGCCCTTGCTGGAGTGTAGTCAGTCACCCAGGTTACACATGTTGCTGGTCTCAAAAAGCTGTTTGGACATGTGCTTTTTTCAGAATCTGAAAAGTGGATTCAAAATGTGTCAGACTGTAAAAGTACTTATAACTTGCCAAAAAAACAGTAGGAAGTGTGCTTTCCAATTGGCAAAGAAATTTCGTTTTCTGACTAATATCAAACCATGACTCTGTGTGCAAAGAGGAATTATAGACAGAGATTTATTGCGTATTACTCTGGTCATTTTACAGTTGCTTTAGTAGGAAAGGGGGAGCTATTTTTTCTGCAGAAGCAGACTCTTAGCACACACCCAGCTGCTTATCCTGTGGAATCATGCATAGTATTCACAACCGAGTGGGGTTTGAGGTTGCAGTCAGTAATGCAAATACATTCAGCATCACTAAGGCAGGTTGCCCTTGCTGGAGTGTAGTCAGTCACCCAGGTTACACATGTTGCTGGTCTCAAAAAGCTGTTTGGACATGTGCTTTTTTCAGAATCTGAAAAGTGGATTCAAAATGTGTCAGACTGTAAAAGTACTTATCACTTGCCAAAAAAACAGTAGGAAGTGTGCTTTCCAATTGGCAAAGAAATTTCGTTTTCTGACTAATATCAAACCATGACTCTGTGTGCAAAGAGGAATTATAGACAGAGATTTATTGCGTATTACTCTGGTAATTTTACAGTTGCATTAGTAGGAAAGGGGGAGCTATTTTTTCTGCAGAAGCAGATTCTTAGCACACACCCAGCTGCTTATCCTGTGGAATCATGCATAGTATTCACAACCGAGTGGGGTTTGAGGTTGCAGTCAGTAATGCAAATACATTCTGCATCACTAAGGCTGGTTGCCCTTGCTGGAGTGTAGTCAGTCACCCAGATTACACATGTTGCTGGTCTCAAAAAGCTGTTTGGACATGTGCTTTTTTCAGAATCTGAAAAGTGGATTCAAAATGTGTCAGACTGTAAAAGTACTTATCACTTGCCAAAAAAAGAGTAGTAAGTGTGCTTTCAAATTGGCAAAGAAATTTAGTTTTCTGCCTAATTTCAAACCATGACTCTGTGTGCAAAGAGGAATTATAGACAGAGATTTATTGCGTATTACTCTGGTAATTTTACATTTGCATTAGATGGAAAGGGGGAGCTATTTTTTTCTGCAGAAGCAGACCCTTAGCACACACCCAGCTGCTTATCCTGTGGAATCATGCATAGTATTCACAACCGAGTGGGGTTTGAGGTTGCAGTCAGTAATGCAAATACATTCAGCATCACTAAGGCTGGTTGCCCTTGCTGGAGTGTAGTCAGTCACCCAGGTTATACATGTTGCTGGTCTCAAAAAGCTGTTTGGACATGTGCTTTTTTCAGAATCTGAAAAGTGGATTCAAAATGTGTCAGACTGTAAAAGTACTTATCACTTGCCAAAAAAGAGTAGTAAGTGTGCTTTCAAATTGGCAAAGAAATTTCGTTTTCTGACTAATATCAAACCATGACTCTGTGTGCAAAGAGGAATTATAGACAGAGATTTATTGCGTATTACTCTGGTAATTTTACAGTTGCATTAGTAGGAAAGGGGGAGCTATTTTTTCTGCAGAAGCAGATTCTTAGCACACACCCAGCTGCTTATCCTGTAGAATCATGCATAGTATTCACAACCGAGTGGGGTTTGCGGTTGCAGTCAGTAATGCAAATACATTCAGCATCACTAAGGCTGGTTGCCCTTGCTGGAGTGTAGTCAGTCACCCAGGTTACACATGTTGCTGGTCTCAAAAAGCTGTTTGGACATGTGCTTTTTTCAGAATCTGAAAAGTGGATTCAAAATGTGTCAGACTGTAAAAGTACTTATCACTTGCCAAAAAAACAGTAGGAAGTGTGCTTTCCAATTGGCAAAGAAATTTCGTTTTCTGACTAATATCAAACCATGACTCTGTGTGCACACAGGAATTGTTTTTAGATATTTAATTTGTGATGGTGTTATTGTGATTTTCACTTGTAGGAAAGGGGTACATAGTATTTTAAGATTTGAAAAGATCATAAAAAATGTAGTAATATATTTAAATAAAATAAAGGAATTTTTTTTTTTGTTTTTTTCAGGTATTGCTGAAGAGCAGTGAACAAAATTTAAGATGCCTACAAAATCCAGACTGAGGAAAAACCACAAAAAAAACTATATTTGAAGACAACTGGAGGACCTAAGTTAGTTGGAGATGCTCATGTTGGGAAAAAGAGAAAGTCTTCTGGTAAGCAGACAAAAGATTTTTTAAACAATATCTTCAAAAAAAGGAAAAATGTACAAAATGTCTGTACTGGAAAGAATGTTTTAAATAGAAAACAACAGGAAAAAATTCAGCATTTAGTTAATGCAAATATACTTTCAGAAACAATAAAGATTAACTTTAAACGAAAAACAGCGTTTAAAGAGATTCGTAGAAAAATGTTTCAGAGAAGAGTTATGTACAATTTGATAAAGGATGTGAAGAAATATAAGAAAAAAGCTAAATTTTATAAGAGAAAAAAAGAAATTGAAGCCATTGCAGCAAAGGCTTTAGAATTAAAAGGGAAACTATTCATTTTAATTTTGAATAGGATGCGTACATTAGATAAAATGGTCAATGTACTGAAATCACAAAGCAAAAGGAAAAGACTAGTGAAAAGAACAAACTTTTGTAAAGTGTTTTTAGGAGAATGGATGCATAGTTCAAGTAGTGAACCTTTTTTTAATGAAGAGAGTTATTTTCAAAGTAATAGTTTGCTGCATGCAGTTGACACCAGAGGTCGTGCTTATGAAGTGAAAAATGGTTGTATAATGGAGAAGGAGAAAATGGTTCCAAGAGATGAGGTACAAGTGATGGCGGATGAGGCTATGGGGAGACGTCCTAAAGCCCCAGTGTACACTTGGAATTGTAGTAGTATTTGCACTGTGCGTCAGGAATCTATTGATAAATTTCGTGAGTTTCTAAGAGAATATAGTAAAAAAAGTGTTAAACAGAAGATAAAGGTGCTTCAAAGTCTAGATCCATGCAGAGTGAGAGAGAATACTGGTTTGCAGGGACATTCTCTGGCTTGTCTATCTAGAAAAGTGTGTAAAAGTGTTTTTCATCATTTTAGGATGCTGGCTGTTCATCATACTGAAATGAGAAAGTTTGTGAGACGGTTGTATTTTGCTAAAAGTCCAGCAATAAAGTTAGATGAATTGAATAGGGCTCTGTTCCGTGGATCGGTATCAGATGTAGAGAAGGTTACTGATGAAATTCAGTTTTGTTACATTGGTCCAGAACAAGAAAGTGCAGAAAAGGACACAGTAAATGAGGAAGAAGTGGAAGAGAATGTAGAACCCTCTGTAAGTAAGACATTTAATGATCACATAACAAAATTTGCAATAATCTCTAATGAAAGACCAAATATTACTTGTATTTGTTGCCGCAGAACTCATTATAGAAAACAAACCAGGAATGTTGATCTCTACAGAAAAAGTGAAAATGAAGATAATTATAAGTGGAAGGATTTTGCCACATATATATTTCTTGAAAATTGTTTTGAATTGGGTGAAGATCAGCGTATTTGTAAATACTGTTACAACAAGTTAGAGGAAAATAGAATGCCGACCAGAGCTGTACATAATAATTTAGAATTGGATGTTATTCCTGCCGAACTTTCTGAATTAAATACATATGAGTCTATACTTATTCAATGTGTTCATCCGTTCCAGACCATAGTACGTATGGAGCCCAAAACTGGTAAATTACCTCCTTCAGATTTACTGAGAGGTTTAAAAGGTAGAGTGGTGTATTTGTCCTTGGATTTGAAAAAAAATATGGAAACTATTGATGCAGATACTTTGGAAACTGAACCATTAGTTCTTCTGGTTAATGGTGTACCTACAAAGAATAAGAAGATTTGGCAGGAGCTGGTAGATGTACGGAAAGTAAAAAGAGCAAATTTGTATTTGAAAAGGAATAACAAATGGTATGAATCAATTTATATAGAAGAAGAAGAAGAAAATTTACAAGAAGACACAGAAACACGAACTGGACAAATTGAAAAAGTGGACAAGTCAAAGGAAGAAGAAATTTATGAACATTTTAGCATACATCCTCTTCATTCAAAAGAAGTTATGGGAGACAATATTGATCTGTTTCAGATGAAGAAAGCAAAAGGAACTCCCGTGAGTGTATGGGAGGAGAGCTTGGAAGCTCGATGTTTTCCCCAGCTGTTTCCTACAGGAAAAGGAGGACGATACGATGAACGTCCAGAACAGATTCCAGCTTCTGAGTATCGAACTACAAGACTATATGCAGAAGATCCCAGATTTCGACAAAGTATTCCTTATTTGTTCCATCTTTTATTTGAAAGCGACTTGTCTGCATTATCATATGCAGTAAATCACATTTTAAAAAGTGGAGTACATTTACAAAATGTGTCTGCTAAGGATTTTATGGAGAAAGTGCAGCACCGAGATAATCATTTGGAAACACAACTGATCAATCTGATGGCTTGTCAACGTGGGACAAATGAATATTGGTACCGACACCATGGTGAATTAAAATGCATGTTACGGAATTTAGGAACACCAACATGGTTCCTTACCCTAAGCTGTGCTGAGTACGCTTGGGATGATTTACTGGATTTTCTACGAGAGGCAAATTCAAACATTAAAAACATCGAATACAAGACAGCAGGAGAACTGTGCTCATTGGATCCGGTTAATGTTTGCAGATATTTCAATCATAGATTTGAGGCTATGATGTCCTTCATCTGCAATAAAAAAAATCCACCTCTTGGAGAATTAGTGAATTTCTTTTGGAGAAAAGAGTACCAGGCAAGAGGTGCTCCTCATATTCATATGGTGTTGTGGATCAAGGATGCCCCAAAGTTTGGAACAGATACTGATGAAGCAGTGTTATCTTTCATTGAAGAATATGCAACATGTGCTATACCAAAAAGCACAGAAGAGAAAAAGTTAAAGGACCAAGTTTTACGTTTCCAAAGTCATCGGTGTGGAAAATACTGGCAAAGATAAATACTACACTAAATGTCGATTTGGATTTCCTAGACCTGTTCTTTCAAATGGAAGAGTACTATTACAAGAAAATCACCTAAGAATACCTACAACCTTAAAAGAAAAGAAGAATCAAAAAATATAAATGACTACAACCCAGTCATTTTATCCATGTGGAATGCTAACATGGATATACAGTATGTAGCTGACAATTCCATTGCTGTTGCTCGATATGTAACGTCTTACATTACTAAATCAGAAAAAACTGAATTGAAAGAAATGTGGGAAGAGATTTCTCACGAGAAGACTGTCAGTAAGAAGCTGTACAGTTTCAGTTTAAAGATGTTATCGCATCGAGAAATTGGATCCTACGAATGTTCAGATAGGTTATCTTCTGCAAGTCTCTACTCGAAATCAAGAAGAATAATTTGGGCAAGTTTAGGCCTTGCAGCAATGAGAAATCGGGTAGTGAAATCTGTTGGAGAAATTGAATATTTGGCCGAGAATGACCCAGAAAGTACAGATATTTTGAAATCAAACATGTTGGACACATATTATCCCAAGAGAAGTCTTCATCTAGAGAACATGTGTCTCTATGAAGTGCTGCAGAACTACATTTATTCACGGAAAGCCACAGAAGACATCAATAATGGAAAATATAAAGTCATTGGTGAGGAAGGATGTTTGGTGAAGCAAACAAAAGGAAGTTTGATAAATCACAGGAAGCTGAGTTGCGACACTACTGACAAAAAGGAATTTTACTACTTGGCTCTTTTACAGCTGTTTAAACCATGGCGTACAGAGGATGAACTACTGGGAGAATTTCAAAGCTATGAAGATTCCTTTAATGCTTGCAAAGACAGCATAGAATGCAGTACTTTCACAAATTATGTGCAAATGTTAAATGAAGAAATTGAACAGGAAACTACAATTGCAGCTGAAGTAGCTAGAGACAGTTCTCAAGACAGCCAAAGTTCAGGAACACTCAGTCAAGATCCCCTAGGACAACCAATCGTTGCAAATGAAGCTGCAATAGCCATGAATGAAGTGGAAACGGCTATGAATCAAGCTCAAGAAGAATTTATAGACTTACCAAATTTGGAAAGACAACTGAATGAAGAGCAGCAACAAATTTATGAAGAGATCAGAAACAAAATTGATCACGGATTACTACATGAAAAAAAAGAGTGCTCATGCACATCATTTCATCCAATCAGGATGTATGTAAGCGGACAAGCTGGAACTGGAAAAAGTTTCTTAATAAAAGTCATCAGAAGCTACCTACAGCAAAAAACGGATTAAACTTTGTCTTGTGTGGTTACTGCTCCAACTGGGTTAGCAGCATATAACATTAAAGGAATCACCTTACATCGTTTGCTAATGTTACCAGTGGAGCATGAGAACAAAATACAATACCACAAGCTAACTGGAGAAGCATGCTTGGAAGTTTCAAGAGTATTGAAGAAGATGCAAGTTCTCATTATTGATGAGGTGAGCATGGTATCAAACTTAATGCTTGCCTTTGTGCATTTAAGAATGCAGCAAATTCTAAGGACAGACTATGACATGTTATTTGGTGGAAAACATGTCATAGTTTTTGGGGATCTTCTACAGCTTACTCCAGTTAAAGGACAACCAGTGTTTAATACTGTGACACATGAAGACAGAAAGAAGTCATTGGGAAGCATTGGTAATGCAAATATTTGGTCCTTCTTTGAGTACAAGGAACTCACTACTAATATGAGGCGAGCAAACGATGAAGAATATGGAAGTATTCTGAAAGATATCAGAATTGGACTACTCACTGAAGATGGCACGAAAGCATTACAGAGTCGGTTGCTACATAATTTATTTCCAAAGGAAGAAATAGTTGCAGAGAAGATATACAAGAACATTGCAGAAAAGAAAAGTGTCATCTGCTTAATGCCAACTCTACGTGAATGCTCAATATTCAATGAGGAGCTTTTGGAATTGGAAAAGGAAGAGATTAGGAAATTGGAAGCAGTGGACAAAATTCAGGATGGAAGAATTACTATCACATTAACAGGCAAACTGAAAAATAAATTGGATTCACTAGAGAAGAACATTTCCAAAACTGCTGGATTAGAAAAAAATCTATATGTTTGCATGAACTGTAGAGTATTTTTAAGGAGAAATTTGGATGTTGAAAAAGGTTTAGTAAATGGAGCTATGGGAAGAGTTGTGGGTTTTATTAATTATCAGAAAAAAGATGGAATTGAATGTTTAAAAATAAAATTTGATCAGATAGAAGAAGTTATAGACATTTGTCGTTGTACAGTTCGTTTCATGCTTGTGAAAGACTTATATGTACAAAGGAACCAGTTTCCGTTTTCTCTAGCATATGCTGTAACTATTCACAAGTCTCAAGGATTGACTGTAGATTGTGCATTTGTAAACATTGGTTCAACTGTGTTCAAAGAAGGTATGGCTTATGTAGCTTTGTCACGAGTGAAAACAATATCTGGTTTATTCATGATAGACTTTGATGATTCAAAAGTTAGTGCTGATACAAACTGTGTAAAGGAGTATAATAGATTAAGAAGAACCTATGCTCCTCATTTAGGTCAGTATCCTGTGTTGGAGAAACGTGTAGTTTCTCGAAAAAGGAGAATTGAGAATATCTGTATTGAGGATGTAGAGAGGAGGAAAAAAAAGAGGAGTGATGTAATTGCAAGCAAAAAGAAAAAGGAAAATGTTGAAGAGGTTGTAGGTTGTCATTTTGAAAATAGCTCTGGTGTCAACTGCTACGCTAATGTAGTGCTGAATGTTGCATTTTATCTGGAAAGTTTGCAAGAGCAGATAATAGTAAATCAGAGAAAAAGATTCTGTTCTGAGTTGAGTCTCCTTTTTCAAAAGCTGAGTAATGATAAAACTCAAATAGAAAGTGCTACTGAAATTAGAAAACTTTTAGATGTATGTTCAGGACGAACACAGTTTTCTCAAAATGTACAGCAAGACGCACAGGAATTCTTGATGTATTTTCTTCATGTACTGCAAGAAGAAGGGATGCCAATTGAAAATATGTTTGGTGTCTCTTATAAATGGGAACATAGTTGTGAAAACTGTTTCAATACATGTGGCTCTAATGTTGATTCTGAAAGGTTTATTTATTTAACATTGCCAGACAGTAAAACAGTCACTTTTGCTAAATTAGTTAAAGATGCTAATCATAGCATGGAATGCGGTGAGTGTAAATCTGACATGTTTTCAACGTTAATTTTAAAGGAATACGGACAGTATGTAATTTTAATGATGCAACAATGTAAAGCTGATGGTTCAAAATTGGATACTTTAATAAAGAAGTTTATAGGACAGCAATTATCAATTTCAGGAAAAACTTTTGTAACAGTTGCAATAATTTTCCATGAAGGACCTACTGTAACTTCTGGACATTACACAGTTTATCTTAAATGTGAAAAAGGCTGGACACTGTGTAATGATTCCCAATTGATTTTCAAGCAACGTTTGCCTTTTGATTTAGCAAATTCCTATCTAATCTTCCTGAAACCTAAATTTTAGAGAGACTTGGCAAGATCTGTACAAAACAATTTTACCATTTTATTGGATTAGCATTGGAATTTTCAAATAAAAAGATTTTTCAAATTACCATTTGGCCTAAAGGAAAGGTAACCAATTGTAATGTGGACTTATTTAATTCCTAATGAATCTTTCGGAAACCAAAAATTTAGAGAGAATCGGTAACATCTGTACAATTTAAATTTTGGAATTTTATTGGATTACCATTGGAAATTTATTCAAAAAAGATTTTTAAAATTACCATTTGGCCATAAGGAAAGGTAACCAATTGTATTGTGGACTTATTTAATTATTAATTAATCTTTCGGAAACCAAAATTTTAGAGAGAATCGGTAACATCTGTACAATTTAAATTTTGGAATTTTATTAGATTACCATTGGAAATTTAATCAAAAAAGAATGTTAAAATTACCATTTGGCCTAAAGGAAATGTAACCAGATGTATTGTGGAGTTATTTGAGATATATTATTTTTGTGATTATGCTTCTGTAACAAAATTGTCAGACGGTATTTTAAAGAAATAGTTATTGTTATTAGATGATATTTTTTTAGAATATTATGCATTTCTATAATGTTATGTTTAAGTAAAAAGAGATTCTGGGCTTTTTTAAAACAATCTTTGAGATTGTTATTTTTTTTTTGCCCGCTGTTAAGTGATGAATGCAATTGCTTTCACGATTTATAGTGAAATGCAATATATTCTAAAAACAGCAAAAAAAAGGCAAAAAATTGTTTTTGGAAAATATGTAAATATGTGTACTGTGTTATATAATGATTTATTAAATATTAATACTTTTTTCTTTTTTTTCAGATTGTGAAAGAAAATTTTCGAAAAAAACCAACCATTTTTACAAGTAATTTCAATTAAATTTTAATTAAAAATTAAATTGTTGGGTGGGTCAGGTAAGTCAGAAATTAGATGGTCCCTTTCTTCCACTTCTCCTCAAACAGATTTTCAGTATTTAGTTATTAATCCCTCAAGGATCTTGAAATGTGGTAATTGTTTTTTAGTGTTTTTTTTTTAAAAAAAAAAACAAATACGCTTACCGTACGCGTACGGTAAAAAAAAAAGTTTTTAGGAAAAAATAAAAAAAAGTTGAGAGGTAAGGTTGGCTCTTAAAAGAGCCGTTGTGTTCATGCAGGGACAGAGGAAAGGAAGAATGGGAACATTAGCTGGTAGGACAAATGTGCTGGTCTATTTTGTTGTTAATGAGGGGAAGACTGGTCTCCCTATGAACAATTAGACCATGGCAAAATGAACACTGCATTGTAACCCTCGCAAACCGATGGTTTGTTTCCACAGGACCAGAAAAAGGTGAATCTGCCCCCACAGATGAAGGGCTCAGCTGAGCTTCCGAAGAAGGACTCGGCTGAGCTGCTGTGGATGTGCTTGCTCGACTTACTGAAGGGTTTCCTCTAGTATATCGTGCATGTGTCCGAGGGTGTACATCCTCAAGGTGTCGTAACATAGTGTGATTCCCGAAGGAATACTTCTTGTTAGGATTACCTCTTGAAAGTACACGCTGGCACAGCTTACAAGTCACCAAAGCAGCATTGACTTTTTTCTCGCCCTCAGGAAAAGTAAAATACTCCCATATAAAAGAGCTCTTCTGTTTCCTCTTTCTCTGCCTGATGGTGGTGCTGCTAGCCTCACTCTCAGCAGAAGAGTGCTGGTCTGCCATCGTATCCCAAAGACAACTCAGCTCCTTCTCCTAAGGGATCACAAGCAGAAATGAGGGGAATGGGTGTGGTGTAGGAGAGTTCTAGAACTGAAACTACTTTGAACCAATCAAAAGTTTTGTTTCATGATCACATGACCCACCGTGTGCGTACGTTACGCTTACGGAGCGCTTACGGAGCGCTTACGGTAAAAGTACGCATGCGCGTAAAAAAGACACGCGCTCGCGCGCATGCGCATAACAGGCACTCCCCAACACTTCCGCGTAACGTGCGCGTGTAGCGTACACGCTTACGCGCCCCATACGCAGTACGCACGGCTACGCAAATTGCGTAACCATACGCAAAAAGAGTAGAAATATTACGAACATTACGCAAACCGTACGCTTATCGTAAGCTTACCGTACGCGCACTTAAAAAAAAAAAAAAAAGGAAAAAGAGAATCTCTATGTTATACTAATATATCTTACCTGTTTGGTAAAAAAAAAATGAGAAAAATTATTATATTGCAGAATTTTTTTAAATTAAGCATAGTGTTTTAAGAGAATATAAAGTTAAAAAAAACAAAAAAAAAAACTTGCAAATAAAAAAAAAAACACGTTTAATATAAGAATTTGTAATAAAAAAATCATACAAAATCAATTAAAAAACCATGGGAATCACACAAGTTATAGGTAAGAATTAGCATTTAAAACACCATACAAATTCACTGAAAAAACAATGGGTTTCACACACGTTATAGTTAGGAATTAGCATTTAAAAAACCTTGCAAATTCACTGAAAAAACCATAGGTTTCACACACGTTATAGTTAGGATTTAGCATTTAAAAAACCTTGCAAATTCAGTGAAAAAACCATAGGTTTCACACACGTTATAGTTAGCGGACATTTCACTCATAAAAAACCATTGAAATTCCCCCGTTATAGTTAGTTAAGCTAACTATAACTCGCGCACCCGCAATCCACTGCTGATGACGTAACATATTACATCACTCATGACATGGTCAGTGACATCACTCATGACATCACTGATGACATCTCAAATGACATCACTGATGACATCATCCTTGTGACAGCGTGGTAGACCTCCTCTCACCCTAATATAACCTTTGATACAAACATTCAAAAATAGAGACTGAAATTTTCAAAAAAATGGACATACCAATACCAGTTACAACAACCTCTTCAATAATTCTTAGATCCACATACACATCCACTCATTCACCAACAGTCCTGTACAGTCACTCATACATGTACTCACTCATCATATGTACTCATACACCTATACATCCTGTTAGACATTGCCACTCATCCATAGAGTTACTCACACACATAGTCACTCATGCTAATAAAGAGTCAAACATCCATTTACTTGCATATTCAGTTATACACACACCTCAACACGTACTTCTACAGAAACTTACACATACTTACTCTTTTAAATAATCACTAATAAAAACACATACTTATTCATACAGGAACTGTTTCAATCTCTCACTCTCACACATACTCACTTATATACACCAATAGTCAAATATACTTCTTTAAAACATATTTAGTAACTCATAAAGACACTATTGAGACAGTCATTCACTCACTAACACACCCATACACACACTCATCTAACCATACAGTCATGCACACATGCTGTCTTCAACACATACAACCAGAGAGTCAATCATTCATGCACCTATGCACTACATAATACCCCCCACCGAACCATGCAGACACTCAGACTGATACTAAAAAAACAACCTAAAATCCAATATAAACACCCATGTAGCTACTCACCAACCCATGCAGACACTTATACACAAAGTGAGAGACTGATACAGATAATTACATATTTAAACATTACTCACTAAGCCATGTATTCACTAAGATACACTTAATCAGTCAGTTACACAATCAATTTTTCAAAAACAAATCATCCTTTTAGACACTTATATACCCATTTATTCTTCCATCGACCTTGAGATATACATATATAAAACATATTTAATTTTCAGAAAAACACACATTCACTGGATGATGTCATCAGTGATGTCATTTGAGATGTCATCAGTGATGTCATGAGTGATGTCACTGACCATGTCATGAGTGATGTAATATGTTACGTCATCAGCAGTGGATTGCGGGTGCGCGAGTTATAGTTAGCTTAACTAACTATAACGGGGGAATTTCAATGGTTTTTTATGAGTGAAATGTCCGCTAACTATAACGTGTGTGAAACCTATGGTTTTTTCACTGAATATATATATATATACATACATATATATAAATGCATATGCATATATATGCATATATATATGTGCATATGTGTGCATGTACAGAGAGGTAGAGAGGTAGAGGTGTATAGGTAGAGGTGTAGAGGTAGAGAGGTAGAGGTAGAGAGGTAGAGAGTAGTAGAGAGAGAGGTAGAGAGGTAGAGAGTAGAGAGCGAGTAATAGAGAGTAGAGAGTGAGTAGTAGAGAGTAGTAGAGAAAGTATCAGAGAGTGAGTAGAAGAGAGTAGTAGAGTGAATAGTAGAGAGTGAGTAGTAGAGAGTGAGTATTAGAGAGTGAGTAGTAGAGAGTAGTAGAGAGTGAGTAGAAGAGTGAGTAGTAGAAAGTAGTAGAGAGTAGTAGAGAGTGAGTAGTAGAGAGTAGTAGAGAGTGAGTAGTAGAAAGTGAGTAGTAGAGAGTAGTAGAGAGTGAGTAGCAGAGTGAGTAGTAGAGAGTAGTAGAGAGAGAGTAGTAGAGAGTGAGTAGTAGAGAGTAGTAGAGAGTGAGTAGTAGAGAGTGGTAGAGAGAGTAGTAGAGAGTGAGTAGAAGAGAGTAGTAGAGAGTGGGTAGTAGAGAGTAGTAGAGAGTGAGTAGTAGAGAGTAGTAGAGAGTGAGTAGTAGAGAGTGAGTAGTAGAGAGAGAGTAGTAGAGAGTAGTAGAGTAGTAGAGCGTGAGTAGTAGAGAGTGAGTAGTAGAAAGTAGTGGAGTAGTAGAGAATGAGTAGTAGAGAGTAGTAGAGAGTGAGTATTAGAGTGAGTACTAGAGAGTAGTAGAGAGCGAGTAGCAGAGAGCAAGTAATAGAGAGTGTGTAGCAGAGAGTGAGTAGTAGAGAGTGAGTAGTAGAGAGAGTAGTAGAGAGTGAGAAATAGAGAGAGTAGTAGAGTAGTAGAGAGTGAGTAGTAGACTGGGTAGTAGAGAGTAGTTTAGCATACATCCTCTTCATTCAAAAGAAGTTATGGGAGACAATATTGATCTGTTTCAGATGAAGAAAGCAAAAGGAACTCCCGTGAGTGTATGGGAGGAGAGCTTGGAAGCTCGATGTTTTCCCCAGCTGTTTCCTACAGGAAAAGGAGGACGATACGATGAACGTCCAGAACAGATTCCAGCTTCTGAGTATCGAACTACAAGACTATATGCAGAAGATCCCAGATTTCGACAAAGTATTCCTTATTTGTTCCATCTTTTATTTGAAAGCGACTTGTCTGCATTATCATATGCAGTAAATCACATTTTAAAAAGTGGAGTACATTTACAAAATGTGTCTGCTAAGGATTTTATGGAGAAAGTGCAGCACCGAGATGATCATTTGGAAACACAACTGATCAATCTGATGGCTTGTCAGCGTGGGACAAATGAATATTGGTACCGACGCCATGGTGAATTAAAATGCATGTTACGGAATTTAGGAACACCAACATGGTTCCTCACCCTAAGCTGTGCTGAGTACGCTTGGGATGATTTACTGGATTTTCTACGAGAGGCAAATTCAAACATTAAAAACATCGAATACAAGACAGCAGGAGAACTGTGCTCATTGGATCCGGTTAATGTTTGCAGATATTTCAATCATAGATTTGAGGCTATGATGTCCTTCATCTGCAATAAAAAAAATCCACCTCTTGGAGAAGTAGTGGATTTCTTTTGGAGAAAAGAGTACCAGGCAAGAGGTGCTCCTCATATTCACATGCTGTTGTGGATCAAGGATGCCCCAAAGTTTGGAACAGATACTGATGAAGCAGTGTTATCTTTCATTGAAGAATATGCAACATGTGCTATACCAAAAAGCACAGAAGAGAAAAAGTTAAAGGACCAAGTTTTACGTTTCCAAAGTCATCGGTGTGGAAAATACTGGCAAAGATAAATACTACACTAAATGTCGATTTGGATTTCCTAGACCTGTTCTTTCAAATGGAAGAGTACTATTACAAGAAAATCACCTAAGAATACCTACAACCTTAAAAGAAAAGAAGAATCAAAAAATATAAATGACTACAACCCAGTCATTTTATCCATGTGGAATGCTAACATGGATATACAGTATGTAGCTGACAATTCCATTGCTGTTGCTCGATATGTAACGTCTTACATTACTAAATCAGAAAAAACTGAATTGAAAGAAATGTGGGAAGAGATTTCTCACGAGAAGACTGTCAGTAAGAAGCTGTACAGTTTCAGTTTAAAGATGTTATCGCATCGAGAAATTGGATCCTACGAATGTTCAGATAGGTTATCTTCTGCAAGTCTCTACTCGAAATCAAGAAGAATAATTTGGGCAAGTTTAGGCCTTGCAGCAATGAGAAATCGGGTACTGAAATCTGTTGGAGAATTCGAATATTTGGCCGAGAATGACCCAGAAAGTACAGATATTTTGAAATCAAACATGTTGGACACATATTATCCCAAGAGAAGTCTTCATCTAGAGAACATGTGTCTCTATGAAGTGCTGCAGAACTACATTTATTCACGGAAAGCCACAGAAGACATCAACAATGGAAAATATAAAGTCATTGGTGAGGAAGGATGTTTGGTGAAGCAAACAAAAGGAAGTTTGATAAATCACAGGAAGCTGAGTTGTGGCACTACTGACAAAAAGGAATTTTACTACTTGGCTCTTTTACAGCTGTTTAAACCATGGCGTACAGAGGATGAACTGCTGGGAGAATTTCAAAGCTATGAAGATTCCTTTAATGCTTGCAAAGACAGCATAGAATGCAGTACTTTCACAAATTATGTGCAAATGTTAAATGAAGAAATTGAACAGGAAACTACAATTGCAGCTGAAGTAGCTAGAGACAGTTCTCAAGACAGCCAAAGTTCAGGAACACTCAGTCAAGATCCCCTAGGACAACCAATCGTTGAAAATGAAGCTGCAATAGCCATGAATGAAGTGGAAACGGCTATGAATCAAGCTCAAGAAGAATTTATAGACTTACCAAATTTGGAAAGACAACTGAATGAAGAGCAGCAACAAATTTATGAAGAGATCAGAAACAAAATTGATCACGGATTACTACATGAAAAAAATGAGTGCTCATGCACATCATTTCATCCAATCAGGATGTATGTAAGCGGACAAGCTGGAACTGGAAAAAGTTTCTTAATAAAAGTCATCAGAAGCTACCTACAGCAAAAAACGGATTCAACTTTGTCTTGTGTGGTTACTGCTCCAACTGGGTTAGCAGCATATAACATAAAAGGAATCACCTTACATCGTTTGCTAATGTTACCAGTGGAGCATGAGAACAAAATACAATACCACAAGCTAACTGGAGAAGCATGCTTGGAAGTTTCAAGAGTATTGAAGAAGATGCAAGTTCTCATTATTGATGAGGTGAGCATGGTATCAAACTTAATGCTTGCCTTTGTGCATTTAAGAATGCAGCAAATTCTAAGGACAGACTATGACATGTTATTTGGTGGAAAACATGTCATAGTTTTTGGGGATCTTCTACTGCTTACTCCAGTTAAAGGACAACCAGTGTTTAATACTGTGACACATGAAGACACAAAGAAGTCATTGGGAAGCATTGGTAATGCAAATATTTGGTCCTTCTTTGAGTACAAGGAACTTACTACTAATATGAGGCAAGCAAACGATGAAGAATATGGAAGTATTCTGAAAGATATCAGAATTGGACTACTCACTGAAGCTGGCACGAAAGCATTACAGAGTCGGTTGCTACATAATTTATTTCCAAAGGAAGAAATAGTTGCAGAGAAGATATACAAGAACATTGCAGAAAAGAAAAGTGTCATCTGCTTAATGCCAACTCTACGTGAATGCTCAATATTCAATGAGGAGCTTTTGAAATTGGAAAAGGAAGAGATTAGGAAATTGGAAGCAGTGGACAAAATTCAGGATGGAAGAATTACTATCACATTAACAGGCAAACTGAAAAATAAATTGGATTCACTAGAGAAGAACATTTCCCAAACTGCTGGATTAGAAAAAAATCTATATGTTTGCATGAACTGTAGAGTATTTTTAAGGAGAAATTTGGATGTTGAAAAAGGTTTAGTAAATGGAGCTATGGGAAGAGTTGTGGGTTTTATTAATTATCAGAAAAAAGATGGAATTGAATGTTTAAAAATAAAATTTGATCAGATAGAAGAAGTTATAGACATTTGTCGTTGTACAGTTCGTTTCATGCTTGTGAAAGACTTATATGTACAAAGGAAACAGTTTCCGTTTTCTCTAGCATATGCTGTAACTATTCACAAGTCTCAAGGATTGACTGTAGATTGTGCATTTGTAAACATTGGTTCAACTGTGTTCAAAGAAGGTATGGCTTATGTAGCTTTGTCACGAGTGAAAACAATATCTGGTTTATTCATGATAGACTTTGATGATTCAAAAGTTAGTGCTGATACAAACTGTGTAAAGGAGTATAATAGATTAAGAAGAACCTATGCTCCTCATTTAGGTCAGTATCCTGTGTTGGAGAAACGTGTAGTTTCTCGAAAAAGGAGAATTGAGAATATCTGTATTGAGGATGTAGAGAGGAGGAAAAAAAAGAGGAGTGATGTAATTGCAAGCAAAAAGAAAAAGGAAAATGTTGAAGAGGTTGTAGGTTGTCATTTTGAAAATAGCTCTGGTGTCAACTGCTACGCTAATGTAGTGCTGAATGTTGCATTTTATCTGGAAAGTTTGCAAGAGCAGATAATAGTAAATCAGAGAAAAAGATTCTGTTCTGAGTTGAGTCTCTTTTTTCAAAAGCTGAGTAATGATAAAACTCAAATAGAAAGTGCTACTGAAATTAGAAAACTTTTAGATGTATGTTCAGGACGAACACAGTTTTCTCAAAATGTACAGCAAGACGCACAGGAATTCTTGATGTATTTTCTTCAGGTACTGGAAGAAGAAGGGGTGCCAATTGAAAATATGTTTGGTGTCTCTTATAAATGGGAACATAGTTGTGAAAACTGTTTCAATACATGTGGCTCTAATGTTGATTCTGAAAGGTTTATTTATTTAACATTGCCAGACAGTAAAACAGTCACTTTTGCTAAATTAGTTAAAGATGCTAATCATAGCATGGAATGCGGTGAGTGTAAATCTGACATGTTTTCAACGTTAATTTTAAAGGAATACGGACAGTATGTAATTTTAATGATGCAACGATGTAAAGCTGATGGTTCAAAATTGGATACTTTAATAAAGAAGTTTATAGGACAGCAATTATCAATTTCAGGAAAAGTTTTTGTAACAGTTGCAATAATTTTCCATGAAGGACCTACTGTAACTTCTGGACATTACACAGTTTATCTTAAATGTGAAAAAGGCTGGACACTGTGTAATGATTCCCAATTGATTTTCAAGCAACGTTTGCCTTTTGATTTAGCAAATTCCTATCTAATCTTCCTGAAACCTAAATTTTAGAGAGACTTGGCAAGATCTGTACAAAACAATTTTACCATTTTATTGGATTAGCATTGGAATTTTCAAATAAAAAGATTTTTCAAATTACCATTTGGCCTAAAGGAAAGGTAACCAATTGTAATGTGGACTTATTTAATTCCTAATGAATCTTTCGGAAACCAAAAATTTAGAGAGAATCGGTAACATCTGTACAATTTAAATTTTGGAATTTTATTGGATTACCATTGGAAATTTATTCAAAAAAGATTTTTAAAATTACCATTTGGCCATAAGGAAAGGTAACCAATTGTATTGTGGACTTATTTAATTATTAATTAATCTTTCGGAAACCAAAATTTTAGAGAGAATCGGTAACATCTGTACAATTTAAATTTTGGAATTTTATTAGATTACCATTGGAAATTTAATCAAAAAAGAATGTTAAAATTACCATTTGGCCTAAAGGAAATGTAACCAGATGTATTGTGGAGTTATTTGAGATATATTATTTTTGTGATTATGCTTCTGTAACAAAATTGTCAGACGGTATTTTAAAGAAATAGTTATTGTTATTAGATGATATTTTTTTAGAATATTATGCATTTCTATAATGTTATGTTTAAGTAAAAAGAGATTCTGGGCTTTTTTAAAACAATCTTTGAGATTGTTATTTTTTTTTTGCCCGCTGTTAAGTGATGAATGCAATTGCTTTCACGATTTATAGTGAAATGCAATATATTCTGAAAACAGCAAAAAAATGGCAAAAAATTGTTTTTGGAAAATATGTAAATACGTGTACTGTGTTATATAATGATTTATTAAATATTAATACTTTTTTCTTTTTTTTCAGATTGTGAAAGAAAATTTTCGAAAAAAACCAACCATTTTTACAAGTAATTTCAATTAAATTTTAATTAAAAATTAAATTGTTGGGTGGGTCAGGTAAGTCAGAAATTAGATGGTCCCTTTCTTCCACTTCTCCTCAAACAGATTTTCAGTATTTAGTTATTAATCCCTCAAGGATCTTGAAATGTGGTAATTGTTTTTTAGTGTTTTTTTTTTAAAAAAAAAAAACAAATACGCGTACGGTAAAAAAAAAAAATAGTTTTTAAGAAAAAATAAAAAAAGTTGAGAGGTAAGGTTGGCTCTTAAAAGAGCCGTTGTGTTCATGCAGGGACAGAGGAAAGGAAGAATGGGAACATTAGCTGGTAGGACAAATGTGCTGGTCTATTTTGTTGTTAATGAGGGGAAGACTGGTCTCCCTATGAACAATTAGACCATGGCAAAATGAACACCGCATTGTAACCCTCGCAAACCGATGGTTTGTTTCCACAGGACCAGAAAAAGGTGAATCTGCCCCCACAGATGAAGGGCTCAGCTGAGCTTCCGAAGAAGGACTCGGCTGAGCTGCTGTGGATGTGCTTGCTCGACTTACTGAAGGGTTTCCTCTAGTATGTCGTGCATGTGTCCGAGGGTGTACATCCTCAAGGTGTCGTAACATAGTGTGATTCCCGAAGGAATACTTCTTGTTAGGATTACCTCTTGAAAGTACACGCTGGCACAGCTTACAAGTCACCAAAGCAGCATTGACTTTTTTCTCGCCCTCAGGAAAAGTAAAATACTCCCATATAAAAGAGCTCTTCTGTTTCCTCTTTCTCTGCCTGATGGTGGTGCTGCTAGCCTCACTCTCAGCAGAAGAGTGCTGGTCTGCCATCGTATCCCAAAGACAACTCAGCTCCTTCTCCTAAGGGATCACAAGCAGAAATGAGGGGAATGGGTGTGGAGTAGGAGAGTTCTAGAACTGAAACTACTTTGAACCAATCAAAAGTTTTGTTTCATGATCACATGACCCACCGTGTGCGTACGTTACGCTTACGTTACGCTTACGGAGCACTTACGGAGCGCTTACGGTAAAAGTACGCATGCGCGTAAAAAAGACACGCGCTCGCGCGCATGCGCATAACAGGCACTCCCCAACACTTCCGCGTAACGTGCGCGTGTAGTGTACACGCTTACGCGCCCCATACGCAGTACGCACGGCTACGTAAATTGCGTAACCATACGCAAAAAGAGTAGAAATATTACGAACATTACGCAAACCGTACGCTTACCGTAAGCTTACCGTACGCGCACTTAAAAAAAAAAAAAAGGAAATAAAGAATCTCTATGTTATACTAATATATCTTACCTGTTTGGTAAAAAAAAAATGAGAAAAATTAATATATTGCAGAATTTTTTTAAATTAAGCATAGTGTTTTAAGAGAATATAAAGTAAAACAAAAAAAAAAACTTGCAAATAAAAAAAAACACGTTTAATATAAGAATTTGTAATAAAAAAATCATACAAAATCAATGAAAAAACCATGGGAATCACACATGTTATAGGTAAGAATTAGCATTTAAAACACCATACAAATTCACTGAAAAAACAATGGGTTTCACACACGTTATAGTTAGGAATTAGCATTTAAAAAACCTTGCAAATTCACTGAAAAAACCATAGGTTTCACACACGTTATAGTTAGGATTTAGCATTTAAAAAACCTTGCAAATTCAGTGAAAAAACCATAGGTTTCACACACGTTATAGTTAGCGGACATTTCACTCATAAAAAACCATTGAAATTCCCCCGTTATAGTTAGTTAAGCTAACTATAACTCGCGCACCCGCAATCCACTGCTGATGACGTAACATATTACATCACTCATGACATGGCCAGTGACATCACTCATGACATCACTGATGACATCTCAAATGACATCACTGATGACATCATCCTTGTGACAGCGTGGTAGACCTCCTCTCACCCTAATATAACCTTTGATACAAACATTCAAAAATAGAGACTGAAATTTTCAAAAAAATGGACATACCAATACCAGTTACAACAACCTCTTCAATAATTCTTAGATCCACATACACATCCACTCATTCACCAACAGTCCTGTACAGTCACTCATACATGTACTCACTCATCATATGTACTCATACACCTATACATCCTGTTAGACATTGCCACTTATCCATAGAGTTACTCACACACATAGTCACTCATGCTAATAAAGAGTCAAACATCCATTTACTTGCATATTCAGTTATACACACACCTCAACACGTACTTCTACAGAAACTTACACATATTTACTCTTTTAAATAATCACTAATAAAAACACATACTTATTCATACAGGAACTGTTTCAATCTCTCACTCTCACACATACTCACTTATATACACCAATAGTCAAATATACTTCTTTAAAACATATTTAGTAACTCATAAAGACACTATTGAGACAGTCATTCACTCACTAACACACCCATACACACACTCATCTAACCATACAGTCATGCACACATGCTGTCTTCAACACATACAACCAGAGAGTCAATCATTCATGCACCTATGCACTACGTAATACCCCCCACCGAACCATGCAGACACTCAGACTGATACTAAAAAAACAACCTAAAATCCAATATAAACACCCATGTAGCTACTCACCAACCCATGCAGACACTTATACACAAAGTGAGAGACTGATACAGATAATTACATATTTAAACATTACTCACTAAGCCATGTATTCACTAAGATACACTTAATCAGTCAGTTACACAATCAATTTTTCAAAAACAAATCATCCTTTTAGACACTTATATACCCATTTATTCTTCCATCGACCTTGAGATATACGTATATAAAACATATTTAATTTTCAGAAAAACACATATTCACTGGATGATGTCATCAGTGATGTCATTTGAGATGTCATCAGTGATGTCATGAGTGATGTCACTGACAATGTCATGAGTGATGTAATATGTTACGTCATCAGCAGTGGATTGTGGGTGCGCGAGTTATAGTTAGCTTAACTAACTATAACGGGGGAATTTCAATGGTTTTTTATGAGTGAAATGTCCGCTAACTATAACGTGTGTGAAACCTATGGTTTTTTCACTGAATATATATATATATATATATATATACATACATATATATAAATGCATATGCATATATATGCATATATATGCATATATATATGTGCATATGTGCGCATGTACAGAGAGGTAGAGAGGTAGAGGTGTATAGGTAGAGGTGTAGAGGTAGAGAGAGGTAGAGGTAGAGAGGTAGAGAGGTAGAGAGTAGTAGATAGAGAGGTAGAGAGGTAGAGAGTAGAGAGCGAGTAATAGAGAGTAGAGAGTGAGTAGTAGAGAGTAGTAGAGAGTAGTAGAGAAAGTATCAGAGAGTGAGTAGAAGAGAGTAGTAGAGTGAATAGTAGAGAGTGAGTAGTAGAGAGTGAGTATTAGAGAGTGAGTAGTAGAGAGTAGTAGAGAGTGAGTAGAAGAGTGAGTAGTAGAAAGTAGTAGGGAGTAGTAGAGAGTGAGTAGTAGAGAGTAGTAGAGAGTGAGTAGTAGAGAGTGAGTAGTAGAGAGTAGTAGAGAGTGAGTAGCAGAGTGAGTAGTAGAGAGTAGTAGAGAGAGAGTAGTAGAGAGTGAGTAGTAGAGAGTAGTAGAGAGTGAGTAGTAGAGAGTGATAGAGAGAGTAGTAGAGAGTGAGTAGAAGAGAGTAGTAGAGAGTGGGTAGTAGAGAGTAGTAGAGAGTGAGTAGTAGAGAGTAGTAGAGAGTGAGTAGTAGAGAGAGAGTAGTAGAGAGTAGTAGAGTAGTAGAGCGTGAGTAGTAGAGAGTGAGTAGTAGAGAGTAGTGGAGTAGTAGAGAATGAGTAGTAGAGAGTAGTAGAGAGTGAGTATTAGAGTGAGTACTAGAGAGTAGTAGAGAGTGAGTAGCAGAGAGCAAGTAATAGAGAGTGTGTAGTAGAGAGTGAGTAGTAGAGAGTGAGTAGTAGAGAGAGTAGTAGAGAGTGAGAAATAGAGAGAGTAGTGGAGTAGTAGAGAGTGAGTAGTAGACTGGGTAGTAGAGAGTAGTTGAGAGCGAGTAGTAGAGAATCAGTAGTGGAGAGTGAGCAGTAGAGAGTAGTACAGAGTGAGTAGTACAGAGTGAGTAGTAGAGAGTAGTACAGAGTGAGTAGTAGAGAGTAGTAGTGTGAGTAGTAGAGAGTGAGTAGAGAGAGTAGTAGAGAGTGAGTAGTAGAGTAGTAGAAAGGGAGTGGTAGAGAGTAGGAGAGAGTAGTAGAGTGAGTAGTAGAGAATAGTAGAGAGTGAGTAGCAGAGCGAGTAGTAGAGAGTAGTAGAGTAGTAGAGAGTGAGTACTAGAGAGTGAGTAGCAGAGTGAGTAGTAGAGAGCGAGTAGTAGAGAGTGAGTAGTAGAGAGTGAATAGTAGAGAGTGAGTAGTAGAGAGAGAGTAGTAGAGAGTGAGTAGCAGAGAGTAGTAGAGTGAGTAGTAGAGAGTGAGTAGTAGAGAGTAGTAGAGAGAGAGTAGTAGAGAGTGAGTAGTAGAGAGAGAGTAGTAGAGTAGTAGAGAATGAGTACTAGAGAGCAGCAGAGAGTAGTAGAGTGAGTAGTAGAGAGTAGTAGAGAGTGAGTAGTAAAGAGTGAATAGTAGAGAGTAGTAGTAGAGAGTAGTAGAGAGAGAGAGTAGTAGAGAGTGTAGTAGAGAGTGAGTAGTAGAGAGTAGTAGCAAGTGAGTAGTAGAGAGTAGTAGAGAGTGAGTAGTAGAGTAGTAGAGAGTGAGTGGTAGAGAGTAGTAGAGTGAGTAGTAGAGAGTGAGTAGTAGAGAGTGAATAGTAGAGAGTAGTAGAGAGTGAGTAGTAGAGAGTAGTAGAGCGTGAGTAGTAGAGAGTGAGTAGTAGAGAGTGAGTAGTAGAGAGTAGTAGCGAGTGAGTAGTAGAGAGTGAGTAGTAGAGTAGTAGAGAGTGAGTAGTAGAGAGTGAGTAGTAGAGAGTAGTAGAATAGTAGAGAGTGAGTAGAAGAGAGTAATAGAGAGTGAGTAGTAGAGAGTGAGTAGTAGAGAGAGAGAGTAGTAGAGAGTAGTAGAGAGTCAGTAGTAGAGTAGTAGAGAGTAGTCAGTCAGTGTCAGTCAATGTCAGTCAGTCAGTGTCAGTCAGTCTGTCAGTGTCAGTCAATCAGTGTCAGTCAGTGTCAGTCAATCAGTGTCAGTCAGTCAGTGTCAGTCAGTGTCAGATAGAGCAGCTCTGCTGACCTGGTTCTCTGGCTCTAAAGCAGCTCTGCTGACCTGGTTCTCTCTCTCTAAAGCAGCTCTGCTGACCTGGTTTCTCTGGCTCTACAGCAGGTCTGCTGACCTGGTTCTCTGGCTCTAGAGCAGCTCTGCTGACCTAGTTCTTATGCTACAGAGCAGCTCTGCTGATCTAGTTCTCTGGCTCTACAACAGCTCTGCAGACCTGGTTCTCTGGCTCTAAAGCAGCTCCGTTGACCCAGTTCTATGGCTCTGAAGCAGTTCTGCTAACATGGTTCTCTGGCTCTAGAGAAGCTCTGCTGACCTGGTTCTCTGCCTCTAAAGCAGCTCTACTGACCTGGTTTCTCTGGCTCTGCAGCAGCTCTGCTGACCTGGTTCTCTGGCTCTAGAGCAGCTCTGTTGACCTGATTCTTAGGCTCTAGAGCAGCTCTACTGACCTGGTTCTCTGGCTCTAAAGCAGCTCTGCTGACCTGGTTCTATGGCTCTAAAGCAGCTCTGCTTATTTGGTTCTCTGGCTCTAGAGTAGCTCTGCTGACCTGGTTCTCTGGCTCTAAAGCAGCTCTGCTAACCTGCTTCTCTGGCTCTAAAGCAGCTCTGCTGGCCTGGTTCTCTGGCTCTAAAGCAGCTCTGCTGACCTGGTTCTCTCCCTCTAAAGCAGCTCTGCTGACCTGGTTTCTCTGGCTCTACAGCAGCTCTGCTGACCTGGTTCTCTGACTCTAGAGCAGCTCTGCTGACCTAGTTCTTAGGCTCTAGAGCAGCTCTGCTGACCTGGTTCTCTGGCTCTACAGCAGCTCTGCTGACCTGGTTTTCTGCACTCACGACGCACGTACCCGACTTTGCGAAAATATATTTAAAAATAATATAAGTTTCTTATAAGTACAAATATGTTATTTTGATGAATATCTAACATAATATCTTGCCTTAATATGTATATTAAAGACACATACATATCATTTTGGAACATAATTTTTTTTGCGGGAGTCGCGCACCCAGCGCGCCCCAGCACGTATATGATGTCACGCGGAACCCGCAAGCGCGCAAACATCTCGTACCGTAATGCGCATGTGTCGCAAATGCGTGGGAGCAGGAGTCGCAGACTGGTCGCATACCAATCGCGCATATCACATGATATTAAATGTATATGATGTAACTGAAAAACACACAGCCGTCGCACACCATACACGGATCCTTCATGACATTTCTAAAATGGCGGCTAGAATGCTCGCACCCACCGTGATGTGTACACTTTGAGTGCGCGACTGCGAAAAAAAATTGGAATTTGTTTTTTTAAAGAAAATGATATAAATATATTAAAATAAAAAATGAAAACAAGAAAATTAATCAATATTTCAGTTTTCATTAAAAAAATATTTTTTGCAATTTTCAGAAAAATATATAATGTTATTTAATGAATAAAATATTTATAAATAAACAGTTAAAAAACTGTAGAAAATCAGTACAAAAAAATAGATATAACTACTATCACACTTAAAAGTTAGCATTTAAAAAACCTTTGAAATTCACTGAAAAAAACCATAGGTTTCAGAGACATTATAGTTAGAAATTAGCATTTAAAAAACCTTAGAGATTCACAGAAAAAAACATAGGTTTCAGGGGTGTTATAGTTAGCTGCCCATTTCACTCGTACAAAACCATAGAAATTCCTCCGTTATAGTTAGTTCTGCTAACTATAACTCACGCGTCCGCAATGCACTGCTGATGATGTCACATATTGCATCATTCATGACATGGTCAGTGACATCACTGATGACATCACTGATGACATCTCAAATGACATCACTGATGACATCATCCACTTGACAATGCGATACACCACATCATACACTAGTATAACCTTTCATCACTCACTGTAAAATACAGAGTACCATATTTGAAACCATTGACATACCAATACCAGTTACTACATACCCACTCACTGATTCCTAAGTCTACACACACAACTACCCATTTAACAACAGAATCATCTATACATGCAGTCATTAATTAATAGAACACTATCAAATGCACTTATACACATATATAGACATTGACACATCAGCAGTCATCTTAGTCGGTTATGCAGTCATCCTACTCACTCATGAAAAAAATGTATCGCACTTAAATTTACTCACTTACACAATTATCCAACGACACCTCATTTATTCAAACACATAGTAACTCATCGTTAATATGTTAAAAAAGCACCATTACAAATATTTACTCTCACAATCACTGACTCTTACACAAACTTATTTATATACACCAACTCTCACATACAATGCCTTTTATTTTTTTAATTTGTTGAAGATGTACAACTAAAACATATATTTGCTCACCAACACACAAATAAATACACTCAGTCACCCAAACAACTGTTTCCACATGCACTCTTAAACCCATACACCTAGTCAATCAACCATTCACATATCTATGCATAGAGTTACACACACCCCATCCAACCACACACAAACTCAGTGTCCCATACAAATACTCACCCAACTAATCAATAACTAATATACACACTCATGTAGTTAGTGAACAACTGAGGCAGCATGTTATACAACAACAGAGACAGTGCTGCACACATTCACATAGTTTAGTTACTAATCCATGTATTAAATGAGACACTTTTAATTACTCACTTAAAAAGACAGTCAGACAGCTACTAAATCCTCCATCCAGAGAGTTATATGTCCTCTCAATCTTCAATACAGATTGGTATATATATATATATAAAACATATTTAAATTTCAAACTAAACCACATTCAGTGGATGATGTCATCAGTGATGTCATTTGAGATGTCATCAGTGATGTCATCAGTGATGTCACTGACCATGTCATGAATGATGTAATATGTGACATCATTAGCAGTGCATTGCGGGCGCGTGAGTTATAGTTAGCAGAACTAACTATAACGGAGGAATTTCTATGGTTTTGTACGAGTGAAATGGGCAACTAACTATAACACCCCTGAAACCTATGGTTTTTTCTGTGAATACATATATATATATATATATATATATATATTCACTGAAAAAACCATAGGTTTCAGGGGTGTTATAGTTAGCTGGACTTTTCACTTGTACAAAACCATTGAAATTCCCCCGTTATAGTTAGTTCAGCTAACTATAACTCGCGCGCCCGCAATGCACTGCTGATGACGTCACATATTACATCACTCATGACATGGTCAGTGACATCACTCATGACATCACTGATGACATCTCAAATGACATCACTGATGACATCACTGATGACATCATCCAGTGAATGTGTGTTATTCTGAAAATAAATATGTTTTATATATGTATATCTCAAGGTCGATGGAAGAATAAATGGGTATATAAGTGTCTAAATGGATGATTTGTTTTTGAAAAATTGATTGTGTAACTGACTGATTAAGTGTATCATAGTGAATACATGGCTTAGTGAGTAATGTTTAAATATGTAAATATCTGTATCAGTCTCTCACTTTGTGTATAAGTGGCTGCATGGGTTGGTGAGTAGCTACATGGGTGTCTATATAGGTTATTAGTTGGTTTTTTGAGTATCAGTCTGAGTGTCTGCATGGTTCGGTGGGGGTATTACGTAGTGCATAGGTGCATGAATGAGTGACTCACTGTTTGTATGTGTTGAACACAGTATGTGTGCAGGACTGTATGGGTGGATGAGTGTGTGTATGGGTGTGTTAGTGAGTGAATGACTGTCTCAATAGTGTCTTTATGAGTAACTACATATGTTTTAAACTAGTATATGTGACTATTGGTGTATATATGTGAGTATATGTGAGAGTGAGAGATTGAAAGAGTTCCTGTATGAATAAGTATGTGTTTCTATAAGTGATTGTTTAAAAGACTAAGTATGTGTAAGTTTCCGTAGAAGTAAGTGTGGTGGTGTGTGTATAACTGTATATGCAAGTAAATGTATGTTTGATTCTTTATTAGCATGAGTGACTATGTGTGTGAGTAACTCTATGGATGAGTGGCATTGTGTAACAGGATGTATAGGTGTATGAGTACATATGATGAGTGAGTACATGTATGAGTGACTGTATTGGACTGTTGGTGAATGAGTGGATGTGTATGTGGATCTTAGAATTACTGAAGAGGTTGTTGTAACTGGTATTGGTATGTCCATTGTTTTGAACATTTTAGTCTCTATTTTTGAATGTGTGTATCAAAGGTTATATTAGGGTGAGAGGAGGTCTGCCACTCTATCACAAGGATGATGTCATCAGTGATGTCATCAGTGATGTCATTTGAGATGTCATCAGTGATGTCATGAGTGATGTCACTGACCATGTCATGAGTGATGTAATATGTGACGTCATCAGCAGTGCATTGCGGGCGCGCGAGTTATAGTTAGCTGAACTAACTATAACGGGGGAATTTCAATGGTTTTGTACAAGTGAAAAGTCCAGCTAACTATAACACCCCTGAAACCTATGGTTTTTTCAGTGAATTTCTGAGGTTTTTTAAATGCTAATTCCTAACTATAACGTGCCTGAAACCTATGGTTTTTTCTGTTAATTTCAAAGGTTTTTTAAATGCTAATTTCTAACTATGCCTACAGAGATAGGACATGTGAAGAAAGAAGAAAAAATGCACAGAAAGAAACAAAAGAAGTGCAGAAAGAAGCAACAGAAGTCCTCAAATACGAAGATAAGTGCAGGAAGAAGGATAACGTGCAGAAAGAACAAAAAGAAGAGCAGAAAGAAGCCTTGTTGCAAAATCATCCTGTACCCTCAACTTTTTCAGACGGATACTGGTGGTAACTGAGTCTGACTAACCAGTCCTAGAGCCAGTGCTATGTTAAAAGACACTTAGAATACAGTGAAAACACCTACATACACTAGGGAACATTATGCGTTGGGGTCCCCCTGTGATTAGCCTTACCTCCTCTCTAAGCCCCTAGTATATAATAGGGCATGGGGATTAAAACTACCTCTTAAAACAGGCCACAGGGCGTTTTTGCACACGTTAACTCAGGCCCCGTCCCCTCCTTTCACCATTGTGTAAACACGCCCTGTGTCCGTTTTTAGTTGGGAGATTAAGTTCCTTTGAGTCCTGAGGGTCCCTAGGGTCCAACTAGCCCACTAGGTACCTCCAGTAAGTGCCACAGAGCTGCGTTGCAGAGAGGTGTAAAAAGTGGCACGGCCTGGACCACCTCTCTGCAATGCAGCTCAGTGGCGCTTACTGGAAGCACTTGGTGGGCTAGTTAGCCCCCAGGGGCCCTCAGTATTGAAGGGAAATTATATCCCCAATTTAAAACGTGCCATGGTGCGTGTTTGCACACGTCACCTCAGGCCCCGTCCCCTCCCTTCACCACTGTGTAAACGCGCCCTGTGGCTGTTCTAAGTTGAGAGATTAAGTCCCCTTGAATCCTAAGGGTCCCTAGGGTCACACTAGACCACTAGGTACCTCCAGTAAGCGCCACAGAGCTGCGTTGCAGAGAGGTGTAAAAAGGGGCTTGGCCTCAGAACACCTGTCTGCAGCGCAGCTCCCTGGCGCATACTGGAGATGCCTGTTGGGGGCGCGTTTGCAGAGTGCTGCATGGAGAGGGCATGGCCTCCGGCACGATGCCAGTCTTTTATTTATTTTATTTTTTTAAGAAGGGGGGCTGTGTGGTTCCCCTTCCTATTCTAATTTATTGGCCCTGATGACCCCATCCCCCAGGGCCTGTCTCCTAATTATATTTTTTTGACCCCAATCCCCAGGGCCGGCCACTGTTTTTTATTATTTTAAAAAAATATATATTTATAGACACACCTAGGACATGCTGGACAAACCGTACGTACCTATCACCATGACGATTTGCGTGATATTCATTAAAAGGCGACTATGCATGCAATTAATCCACGTTGAATGTATTTACACCACTAGTGAAGCTCTGACATGTCTGATGCTCTACCGTGCCTAATCCCGGTAGACACCCTTGTCGTTTATTTATACAAACATGGGTAGCTATTGACGGGCACATTTAATACACATGCACACCAAGCCATTCAAAGGGGATTCGACAAAAATTCGACCAAAACTATGCAAGAAACCCCCCTCACAGTTAATAAAACACACAACCACTGCCGGATGTGTAATACTTTTTATTTTACTCTCTGGAAAGGGGACGAACATCACTTGCGAGTCACAGCGCGCTCCTGACAGAGCCCAATGCTGTGTTACACCCACCATTGCCTGCCGAGTGCCACACACCTCTGTATTGTATTCCACTAGCTAGTGCATATGCTATGACACTCTCTAGCCCATGTGCACTGTAACACCACCCCGTGAAAATGTCATGCCACACTTGTCTTCGCACGGGTTATATTGCCCCATCTAACGTGCCTTCCTCGATGCCTATGTTATAACGCACAGTGCTATGCCATACATATTACAATTTGGGATCCATATCTTTGTCACAGTGCATATGCAACGTTACACTCCCCAGCACATATTTTATATTACAACTTTAGAGACTAGTTAGGTTACACAACACTGCCCTGTGCATATTACACTCCAAGGCGCATATCGCATAGCACGCGCTAGTGCCTGTGCTATCTCGCGCTCTCCAATGAATCTGTCATTGCGCACAATGTATTGCATATTATATTTCACGCCTGGTTCATCTTATATCACACTTTTTGGTGCATAGTTTATACCATACACTATATCTAGTTTTCATTTTCAATCGTGCTCTCAGGACTATGTTCTATATAACACTGTGTTCACCTACCCTTTTCACGGGCATTACATTTTGCGATAGGGGGTGGAGGGTCAGGGGGTGTTTTTGCCAAGTGAGCCCGGAGTCACAGTCACTAACGTCTTCTTCTTCCTGAATAAAAGTGAGATTATGCTGCATACTTGTTCATATTTTAAGTAGTTTGCACAGACAAAATGTTTTAAAAACAATAAAGTTTCTAATACCCGCCTTCTCTGAACAGTTAGCTTGCTGCCCCATCCACCTCCTCCCTATCCTCTGTTGTGTGAATCCATGGACTAGCCTCCTCCCTCCTGCCATGCATGGTCTGATGTGCTGCCACTGCCCTCAATTTAGTATGATGTACCAGTCCACTCCTCCTGCCCTCCATTGCCCAATTCTATGCCCCATCATTGACCTCCTGCTTAAACTCTGTGCTTAGCTTGCTGCCCCTATTCTCCTTCCCCCTGCCCTCCGATGTCTTTGTGCATGCCCCTGCTCCATCCTTTTTGCCCACCATGTCCCATGGACCTGCCACTCCTATCTACTCTGAGTGTTCTGTTGAGCTGCCACTCCCCTCCCACCTGCCTAGCATTGTCAGATGACTGTAACCTGTCCCTGCCACCTCCACCCTGCCTGCCCACATGCCATGTCTCTATCCTCTTCCTCCTGTCCTACATGGTCCATTGTACTGCCACACCCTTCTGCCCTCCCTGGTCTGTTGTGCTGCAACTGCTCCTCCTGCCTGCCCCGTGTGGTCTGTTGTGAGGCCCCTTCCCCTGAACTTTCTTGTCTGTGCACAGGTCCTGACCCTCCCTTCTATCCTCCATCGTCCTTTGTGCATGCCCCTGCACCCTCCTTCTTGCCCATCATAGCCATTGTGCTGCCACTAACCCTCCCACTTGCCATGCATGGTCTTCTGTGCTGCCATGGCCCCTCCCACCTTCCCTGTGTGGTCAGTTAGCTGCCCCTGACCCCCTCCCACCTTCCCTCCATGGTCTGTGTGTATGCCATCACAGTCTCACTGTTGCTCTTCATGTTGTGTCTTGCTTCTAGTGCCCATCCTGCCTGACCTCCATGGCTATCTTGCTGCTCCTACCCTGCCCCCTTGCCCCCAGCCCTCTGTTTACATGTGCAGACCCCTACTCCCTCCCTCCTGGCTTGTCTGTTCCATTGTAATGCCCCTGATCCGTCCCTCCTGCCCTTTATGGTCTGTTATGCTGCAGCCTTCTCTCCTGTCTGTCCATTATGGTCAGCTAGCTACCATTGCCTCTTGCCCCTCTGTTCTCTGTTGTCCATGTGCATGGTCCTGTCCCCTCCCTCTTGCTTTCTATGGATTGTTGTGCTGCACTCCCGTCCTGCATGCCCTGTGTGGTGTATTGTGCTGCTGCAAACCCTGATGCCTGCCCTGCAGGGTCAGTTTGGTGCACCTCTCCATGTCTCTCCTGTCCTCTGTTATCCAAGTCCATGTCCCTATCCCATTTCCTTCCATGATCCAATGTACCATACTTGCGAACATTTTGAACTTGGTAAGAGGGAGATTTTGAAAAAAAACTGGGGTATTGATTTTCCCCTTTGAGTTACATTGAAAAAGAGGATATTGTAGACAGGAGACAGATCAAATAAAGCCCATTTGAGCTTAAAAACATTGGACGTTTCCTGGCTGAATCGGGTCTGTTGGCATGTATGGTTGTACTACCATTGCCTCTTCCTTCTGCCCACAATGGTCTATTACATTGCCACAGCCTTGAAGGAGGGTAGATTTTGTATCACAGGGGGCCCCTGGCCCGTTCTGTCCACACCTGAAGTATGAGACCCTTGTCCTTGCCCTGCCAGCCGCATTTGTAGGCCGTATTAAATTGACCAGCGGGTCCTGTGTTGCTATATAATTATCCTGAGACATCCTTACCACTCAGCCAGCATAAAACCCCTGTGTAGGCCCTTCTGTTCAATATGTAGGCCTCTTTGTTAAATTGACCATAGCTCTGCAATTTTAGTGTATAGCAGTCTGAAGGCAGGTCTGCGAGGCCTTCTGCTCCAAACTAGTAGCCCCCACCCTACCCGAGTGCTCCGTGCTCGGTATCAAAGTTCAACATCCCCCTGAAGCTGTCGACATACAGTAGGCTGCATCCTGGACTGGTACTTGCTTCCTGGGCAGGTTTCCCGCTTTTAAGGAAGTAGCAACCGCAGAGCGTCAAGTTAGGAGAACTGAGGAGATTTTATACATGAATATATTGAATTCCTGTACAATACCCATTATTTTCTTCTTGCTCTATGGAACTTACGATAAGCGATTGGCCTGAGAGACTGACCTTTTCACCCAGTCCATTGTCAGCATTAAATGGGTAAATGACGAAATGTCTGGTAAAATCTGCAGACGAAGCTTTTGGGTAGCATACGTAGGTAGATGTAGCGTGCAAAGGAGCCCACAAAATGATATAAAAAGGGAGCACCCACAGATATCGACGGACAACCTCGCCGTCTGTATGTAGGTTAACAGGCTGTGCAGGTTTTCCCCAAGAACTGGGAGCTCTTGTCTTCCTTTGCTTAAAATGTCTTGCTCTGCTTTGCTTGAAGTATCTTATTCTATTTTACCTATATGAAATGTCATGTTATGTTTAACCATTGTTCTCTTTACTTTTGCATTTAAAAGATGTTGTATTGTAATTGCAGGAATGCTTGCTCTAAGAGTAAATGTGAGTGTCCCTAGGTAACATTTTCCTTGGTGTAACTTCTTTCTCATGATGCATTTATAGATGTGTTTTCTCTCTCTCTCTGTCAGTCCATTAATTGAGATACAGAGAATATCATGACAGCTGTATGATTATCTGGATTCTGTATTTTGTACTTTATGTCTCTATTCTGCGGTTTCTTTGAAGTTGCATCTTCTCATTAAACTGCCATTGTATTCTGCCTCCAATTCCATGTCTCATATGTCTGTTTTCTTCATTTTTGGAGCAAGCGTTCCTAGGCACCCCGGCTCAAATTAAGGTGCCCCTTTTGTCCCTGACTCACTCTCCTGCTCAGTTCTGTGGTGGCTCCCGGGGCTCTGGGGACCGCCCCTAGCTTCCTTGACCCGTAATAGATCTTCCCTCCAACAGCCTCTCTTGCAAGTCCTGTATTGTTGGTTTGTTGCCCCTGCCCCCCTTTCCACTGCCCTCCATAGTCTGTTGTGCTTCCACGGCCCTTCCTGCCTGCTCAGTGTGGTTAAATTGTTGCCTTTGCACCCTCCTACCTGCCTTCAATTTTCAGAGTCCGTGCCCCTGGCCTCTGCCTCTCAACAGTATCCTAATGAACAACTAGATTGCTAACATTCTATATTTATTACAAAAGTGTGGAACGCCTGACATCATCTTGATGTAATCAAAACTGTAATACCTAGAGCATTCCTTTAGAAATTGCATATATGAGAGGGTCTTATTGGCATCAAAATTATGGTTAGTGCTCTAAAACACTAAAATAAGGACATATTTTCTGAGTTTTCAAATAGCGACAAAGCACTTTTAAATTATTTGTTATCTTTATGTTTTTTTATCTAGTTGACAACTTGATTAAATGTTGCACTTAGGGGAGAGGATGTGGTGTTACTTCCAGAACTGCAGACTTTGCAACTGGGGAACCAGGTTGAAGTTTCTGCTTCAGCTCGACATTCTGTGATTCTGGTCAAATAACTTAGTCTCCCCATGTCTACAACCAAAATGAATTTGTTCTTGTGTGATGTAACCAATGCTCATGTAAAGCACTCCAATACCTGACAAGTCTGCACTATATAACACTGCAAAAACACAAAATAATAAGTGTTTTGCACACTTCTGTCATTGGGCTATATTTGGGCTATATCTGGGTGATTTTGGGCTACATTTGGGCTCTTTTGTCTCCGGTGGCCATCTTGGGAGATTTATTTGTTATGAAGTTTCCTAATTTCCTCATGTACTGCAGTCTCCTCAGTCAGAAATGCTTTCAGTTTTTTACTTTGATTCAATCATGAAGGTATTCAGATATGTCACACATTTGCCATGAATTCTGAATGTTAGCACTCTAGTTGCTCATTAGATCACTGTAGTAAAACTACTGTTCACCATGGAAGTCTGCTCCTGGTATTAAAAGTGCATGTTTCAGTCTGCATGTCAGAATTTTTTAATGAAATAGAAGAGGATTTGAGAAGTCACTCAAAATGTGCCCTCATTTTCTTTCTTCAGCATTAATCATAATTTCTATGGCAAAATGAACCCCCTCATTGTGTTCCTTTTTAAATTAAATGTTTTAAGTGTTACCAGTTTATTCCAATCAAGATGGCTTCAGGTGTGCCATACTTTTGTCATAATGAAGACAGTAAGTGCTCTAGTTGTTTTTAAGAACATTCTTGGACATTCTGTCATTGGGCTATACTTGGGCTACATCTGGGTGATATTTGGGCTACATTTGGGCTCTTTTGTCTCTGGTGGCCATCTTGGGAGACTTATTTGTTATGAAGTTTCCTAATTTCCTCATTTACTGCAGTCTCCTCAGTAGGAAATACTTTCAGTTTTTTACTTTGATTCCATCAAGAAGGCATTCAAATGTGTCACACATTTGCCATAAAATCAGAATGTTAGCACTCTTTTTGCTCATTAGATCACTGTAGTAAAGCTACTGCTCACCAGGGAAAACTGCTGCTGGTATTGAAAGTGCATGTGTCAGTCTGCATGTCAGGATTTGAGAAGTCACTCAAAATGTGCCCTAATTTTTCTTTCTGCAGCACTAATCATACTTTTTATGGAAAAATGAACCCCCTCATTTTGTTCCTTTTTAAATTAAATGTTTTAGGAGTTACCACTTTAATCCAAGCAAGATGGCTTCAGGTGTGCCATACATTTATCATAAGTAGGACGGTTAGCGCTCTAGTAGTTCTTTGGAACACTCTGGAAAGCTGCAGTAGAACACAAAGGAATCAACTGACAGTCTCTGCCCTTGTTGGATGTACATGTTTTACTGAGAATGTCAGACTTCATTCTCACATGACTGAGAAAGATAATGTGAATTTACAGAAAATAAGCTCTCAGTTTAGCTTATAGATCACCTTCCAAACCTCTGTGGTAAAAGCATGAGAAAATATTTTTCTCTCAATCATGATATCCCAGCAGAAGGCTTTTTCACATGGTGAAATCACCTTAGAACATACCACAATTCCTAAAATGAGTATGGTACCATCAACAAATGATTTATAATGTAACTAAAGTCTTAAAATCTTCTATTAACTGCAATGCTTTTTAATGAGGTGCTATCATGTATATTGGTCCCAAGATGGCTGCCAACACTTCTTGGATGAAGTGCTGACAGCCAATCAGATCTCAGGATGAGATGTGTGGTTAGGCTCCACCCACATATATATATTGATTTAAATGCTATTTTCTCAGGAACTACTGAACAGATTTACACCAGACCTACAAAAGGCACTTCCTTGACCTGAGGACTACCTCTCTGCCAAATTTCAAGTAACTCCGTTCAGCCGTTCGGGCTGTAGCTGTGTCTAAAGGTCCTATGGAAAAATGCATGGGAAAAACGCGTTTTGGGACCCCCCTTTTTTCTCAGCCCCCGCTTGACGAATCCCCCCGAGACTTTCAGGGTAGGAGCGGAGCGTAGCGCCCCACCTATTTTGAAAATTTCGCAAGGATTCATCGACCGGCGCCAAAGTTATTCCAAATAGAATGTTGCGGATTTCCTATGGAAACAGGGTCCTAACTATAACTATCTACTGGCGACCGCCAGTAGATAATATATATATATATATATATATATATTATCTAAGTTAGTGATATCTATGGCTGGGGAGGATCTGCGGACCCTACCTGCACCGTAAGCGAACCGTCCCCGAAGCGAGCGCGCACCCTCCCGAACGCGCGCTGAATGCTAATTGGCTGTCGAGTGTCTGTCTACATTCGAAACCAGGAACTGTTGGCGGCCATTTTCTGCCTCGGTAGAAGCATGGCTGAAGAAGCAAGGGGAATAAGTGTGTAAAACATATAAAGGGGGCAGAGTGGAAATACTCTGACCCTCTAGGGGTGCTTAGGGGGTCCCAGAAGGACCCCCTGGGGCCCCCTTTTTAAAAAAAACGGCGAAATGCGCGCAGGGTGCGCGCATCCTATCGCGTTGGGTGCACAGATCCTCTCGCGTTGGGTGCGCGGATCAAAGGAAAAAAAAATTGAAAAAAGACAAGAAATCATTGATTGTATGACAACTTTCTACACTGAAAGGTAGGGTGTATATTTCTGTTTTTTAAATGCATGATTCTTATTGGTTAACAAAAACTGATTGTAAGGAACATTATATATGATAAGCTGATATGTTGAAAAGTCAAGCACACTTGCTGTCTTGATTAGCAACATTGTGTGCTGAACTTTCGACCTGTGTGCTCAGTACAGTGTTCCATGACCTATTTCTATGGTAACAGGCAGAAGGCAGATTGGGGGAAGGGTTCACATTTATTTCATTTGGAAAGGGTTGAAATGTTTAACCAATAGAAATGTGTGTTTGCTTTTGAATTTATGTGTGAAGGAATGTGATTTGATGTTTACATGTATATGTGTGGAAAATGAAAGGGAACCTTTGCCATTCTTTGGTTTTGCTGAGAGGTGCACAGTGCAGAGATTCTGTATAAGAAAATCTGATGTGTGACTGATATCTGGTGTGTGACTGATATACTTCTTAATCTACAAAACAACTTGAAAGGTGAGTTATTTAATTGTGAGGGAATGTATGTAGACTATTTTGATTTTAATCAGACTAATGTATTTCTCCTGCTAAAGTGTAGGGAGTACTTTTTTCTCTACAATCTCATTGACAGTGTGTGTGCATGTAGAAACCATTCTGTGATAAGCATTTGTGTTTTTCATGTGTTTGCAGACAGATAACTGTGCTGTTTTTATATTTTGGTAGAATTAGAAACCAGTCATTGTTAAAAAATTTGTGAAATGAGTTATGTTTCTATACTAAAATGTAGTACTCCTTCTAGATGAAGAAATGTGTTTTGGTATAGTGCAAGGGATAGTGTTGTTTGTCTAGAATCACACAGTGAGTATGTGTGTATTTGGGAACCACTGTGAGAGAAACATTTGGTAACATTGTGTATTTGCTGACAGGTAACTGTTTTAAAACCTGTCATGTTGTCAAGTTTTAGTAGCATTAGAAGCCAGTCTTTGCTTATGCATTGATAAAATGAGTCATGCTTTGACACTAATGTGCTGTACTTTAATATGCAGATTGTGTGTAGTCTCTTTACCCCTTGCACAGTAGTGAATGAGTTTTTGTAAGCTGCTAGGGATAGTGGTGCTTGTCTAGAATCACACTGTGAGTCTGTGTGCATTTGGGAACCACTGTGAGAGAAGCATTTGGTAACATCGTGTATTTTCTGACTGATAACTCTTTTAAAACCTGTCATGTTGTCAAGTTTTAGTAGCATTAGAAGCCAGTCTTTGCTTAAGCGTTGATTAAATGAGTTAGGCTTTGACACAAAAGTGCAGTCCTGAAATATGTAGATTGTGTGCAGTTCCCTTACCACTTCCACAGTAGTGAATGAGTTTTGGTAAACTCCTAGGTATAGTGGTTGTTGTCTAGAATCACACTGTGAGTCTGTGTGCATTTGGGAATCACTGTGAGAGAAGCATTTGGTAACATTGTGTATTTGCTGACATATAACTGTTTTAAAACCTGTCATGTTGTCAAGTTTTAGTAGCATTAGAAGCCAGTCTTTGCTTATGCATTGATAAAATGAGTCATGCTTTGACACTTATGTGCTGTACTTAAATATGTAGATTGTGTGCAGTACCCTTACCTCTTCTAGACTAGTGAATGAGTTTTGGTAAACTCCTAGGATAGTGTTGCTTGTCTAAAATCACACTGTGAGTCTGTGTGCATTTGGGTAAGGATTGTGAGAGAAGCATTTGGTAACATCGTGTATTTGCTGACAGATAACTGTTTTAAAACCGGTCATGTTGTCAAGTTTTAGTAGCTTTAGAAGCTAGTATTTGCTAATGCATTGATAAAATGAGTCAGGGTTTGACACTAAAGTGCAGTACCATGTACAATTCTCTTCACTGTGCCAGAACTGAAAATTTAAAAGTTTTACCCAGGCACTGTCCTAGCAGTAGTCTGATGATTTAGTCAGTTTCCAAGTACTCATGTTGTGAACCATACATTACCACATAGACTGCTTCAAATGTCTATGCAGTATGCATGCAGTCTTCTAACATACTATACACTTGTCTTTCACACCTTCAATTCCCTAGTCAGTATCCATACAGTCCAGCAAACATCCTGTCATTCCTCTAGTGACACATTCAGTACCAAATACTAATCCATTCACTGTGTCAAAAGCCAACCACTTATAAATTCACCCAGGGACTCTCCTTGCTGTACTCTAATCATTCAGTCAGTACCCAAGTACTCATGCAGTGAACCAGGCCTTAGCACATAGACTGCTTCAAATGCCTATTCACTATGGATGCAGTCCTCTAATCACCTACACAGTTGTCTTTCACACCTTCAATTCCCCAATCAATATTCATACACTTCTAGCAAACACCCTGTCACTCACCCAATGTGTGTCCTTATAGTATTGTAATCATTCAGTCAGTTAGCATGTAGTCTTTTAGTGAGGTAGGCTTTAGGGCATGAACTGCTTCAAAGTAGTATGCACTATGCATGTAGTGTTTTAACCATCGTCACACTTGTGGTTCAGGGCTATAGTTTCTTAGTCAGTTTTTATATAAAATGTGTTTGTACAGTAATGGAATAGTATACATTTGAAAGTTATTAAAATACATTTATTTGTTATTCTTTTTTACAGATACTGTTTTTCAACGTTAAAATAGAGAAATCATGCCAGAAAAAAAAAGAAAAAGAAAAGAAACTCAGAAAGGCGCAGGAGGGTTTCTGATCCCTTTGCACTCTTCTCGTGCAAGATTGTTCGGATGAAGGGTCCTTAGGTGTTTCATCATACTTGCCGTGCCGTACGAGTATTTCTTGTTAGGATCCCCTCAAGACAGCACTCTTTTGCAAATCTTACATGTGACCAAGGTGGCATTGGTCTTTGTTTGCCCCTCGGGAAAAGTAAAAAATGTCCACACCACTGAAGAAAAACGTCGTGGGCATGGTGCCTTCTCCAAAAATTCATCCTCAGATTCGGTGAATATTTTAAAGCGGCAACATTTACAGTTAAACTTATAAAATTTTGTTAGCCGTAAGCATTTTATATATGTGTGATTTGTATCTTGTGGCATTTTACTGAGAATAGCATGTTGTTGTTTTTTTAACAATCTTTCTGAATGTTTTTTATTTGCCCGCTGTTAACCCCTTGAGTGCCCCGCCCTTTCCACGCCCTGTGCCGGGTGTTTCATTAGCGGGCGGGGCTCATGACGAGATAGTCTCGTCATGGGCACAGCGCAACCGCGGCCCATGACGAGACCATCTCGTCATGGGCACTCAAGGGGTTAAGTGATGAGTACGATTGAAATCACTATTTCTAGTGAAATTCAATATATTCTGAGAACAGCAAAAAAGGCAAACAAATTACTTTGTGGAAATTATGCTGTGTTGTAAAAAATGTATTATTATATGTTATAATTTTTTCCTTTTCTATCACAGATCCAAATTTTAAAATAAACAATTTATATGAATTTAGATTGCAATGAAAATCTGAAAAAAATGTATACCATTTTTTATTCCTATTACTGTCTGCAAGAAGCTACAAAGTTGAAACACGTTTCTAAAAACACTCTGTTTATACCTATGTAGTTTTGAAATCTGACCATAATCAGATATCATGTGACCTGTAAAAAAAGAGATTTGAGGGGTTCATAATTTTTCCCATTGTACCTATTGAAGGACCGCAATCATTTCAATCATTCTTCTTTGAGCATCTTTGCAGACAAAACTCTGTGCTTACCTTCTATCATTCGCAAGGAATTTTAAAACCGGAAATATGTCACTTTTTGTAACATAGTTATTGCGCAAGGCACTCTTTCATATTATACTCCATGTAAATACAACCTCATTATGCACACCACTTTGCGTTGAAAGGGTGTTCTATAAGTGTTGTTGTGCATGATTGCACTGAATACTCATAGAACAAGACACATGTCTAGATTTATCAGAAATCATAAATCTTGATATGTGTGTAAATGCTGCACCATTCTAAAATTGGTGTAGGAAAGCACAACAAGGAGAATTGTTTTCATTTCTCCACATTTTTATATATTCAATGCATGCTGAAATGTTCAGCATACATTTTTGGGGTTTTTCTGGGGACAAAAAAAATAAAAAATAAACAGGAGGAACCAAACAATGAACTTCAGGGAACAAAAAAAAACCTAGCAAATGTGACTTTCTTGCCGGCGGCAGATCGGATCGATCGACTGCTCACCGTAGCACAAAGTCGCATTGCACTTAGTGCAGAGCACTTTGAAAATTGAAATTGAGGACGGATGTCCAAGTTTTGGGCTGATGGATGCACTCTTGAAATGCTCGGCTGCGATGAGGTGGAAGGCGCAGGAGCAGGAGTGTTTCTCATCCGTTTGCACTCTTCTCGTGCAAGACTGTTTGGATGAAGGGTCCTTAGGTGCTTCATCATGCTAGCCGTGCCGCACGAGTATTTCTTGTTAGGATCCCCTCGCGACAGCACTCTTTTGCAAATCTTGCATGTGACCAAGGTGGCATTGGTCTTATTCTGCCCCTCGGGAAAAGTAAAAAATTTCCACACCACTTAAGAAAAATGTTCTTTGCGTGGTGCCTCCTCAAAAATTCATCCTCAGTTGTATTAGGAGATGCAGGTGATGCCTGCTGTCCTGAAGCCATTTTTAGTTGAAAAAAGTTAGAGCTAAGTGTAAACTTATCTAAAAAATCTTCTTCTCTGCAAAGAGATGCTCCTCCAAAGAAGGTCAAAGAAGAATGATTGAATTGGGTGGGGTCCTTCAATAGTTAGAACAGGAAGTGTAATGAACCAATCAAATCTCTTTTTTCGCAGGTCACATGGGATCCGCGCACCCTGCGCTCACGCAGCACACACCCAGCAAGCTTCCGCGAAATTGAATTAAAACAAATTATAGGATTAGATGTAAAAATATATTACTTTTAAGACTAGTTTAGAGTTTGTCTTCAATTAATATTCACATGAAATACATATATATATGTTTTTTTAAATGTTAAATATTTTGTGGGATCCGCGCACCTACCACATCATAGACGCAGATGACGCATCGCGGAAGCGCGTAAACGTGTCGCGTATAGGCTGGGAGTCGCGTACCGGTCGCATTGCGATGGTGCACTAAACACGTACCCAACGCATACCATGCGCGGATGCTATCGCGTAGGGATCGAGAACGGTGCGCATAGGGTGCGCGGATCCAAAAAACATGGAAAAAAATATATAAAATAAAGTTTTGAACATATAGTTAAAGAAATATTTTTCAAAATATAAAAAAACATGTTTGAAAAACCCAATAAAAACAAATAATATTTTTTAATTTTTAAAAGAATTAATTAAAAAAATAAATTAAAAAAATGGTGATAAAAAAGAATTTCAAAAAAACATAATTAATGAAATTGACACACTGAATTTGAAAAATATAGAAATCCAATGAAAATCATTAAACATGATATCTTTAGAGATAAGTTATAGATAGGAATTAGCATTTAAAAAACCTTTGAAATTCACTGAAAAAAACATAGGTTTCATGCACGTTATAGTTAGGAATTGGCATTTAAAAAACCTTTGAAATTCATCTCAAATGACATCACTAATGACATCACTGAGGACGTCATCCATATGATAAATTAGTGCATCTTCTCACACCCTAATATGACCTTTGATACACCGACTCATTTTGAAAACCATAGATACTCCAATACCAATAACTACACACCCACTCATTGACTCTTAGGTCTACATACATCTCCACTCACTCACCTGTACAGTCACTCATACTTACAGTCACTCCGTACAGGACTATCATATGCATTTATACACCTATATAGACACTCACACACCGCCAATCATCCATTGAGGTACTGACACACCTAGTCAGACATGCAAATAATTAATCACAGTCCAATTTACTCACCTGTACAGTTAAACACACTCAAGTTCACTTACTCATAAAAATACTAACAAATTCTGACGCTCTTATACCATTACTGATACAAGCACACACTCATCCATACAGCCACTCCCGCAATCACACAGACTCACATATAGATAGTTATATACTCTTACACACATATACACTGCGTTTCACATATGTAGTTACTGACACATGTACAACTGAGATATACATTCAATCACTAACAAACCCTTACATACAGTCACCCAACCATACAGTCCATCAAAGTTGCACTCTTAAAACCATGCACCCATAGAATCACCCACTCACACATCAATGCACAGAGTCACACACACCCTACCCACACAAACACTCAGGCACCCATATAGATACTCAGACAACCAATCAATAACCCATATAGACACTCATTTAGCTATTCACAAAACCATGCAGCCACTTATACACCAACACACAGACACATACAGACATTCACACAGTTTAGTCACTAGTCTGCAGTAAGATACAATTAATGACTCACTTATAGAGTCAGTTACGCACCTAGAAAATCATCCATTCACACACTTATACACCCACTCATTCTTCCATAGGCCTTTCACTTTAAACAAATTTAAACTTTACAGAAACAAAGAGTCACTGGATGACGTCATCAGTGATGTCATCAGTGATGTCATTTGAGATGTCATCAGTGATGTCATCAGTGATGTCACTGACCATGTCATGAGTGATGTAATATGTGACGTCATCAGCAGTGCATTGCGGGGGCACGAGTTATAGTTAGCTGAACTAACTATAACAGGGGAATTTCTAGGGTTTTGCACGAGGGAAATGTCCAGCTAACTATAATGCCCCTGAAACCTATGTTTTTTTTAGTGAATTTCTAAGGTTTTTTAAACGCCAATTCCTAACTATAAAGCCCCTGATACCTTTGGTTTTTTCAGTTAATATATATATATATATATATATATATATATATATATATATATATATATATATATATATATATATATATATATATATATATATATATATATATATATATATATATATATATATATATATATTATCTACTGGCGGTCGCCAGTAGATAGTTATAGTTAGGACCCTGTTTCCATAGGAAATCCGCAACATTCTATTTGGAATAACTTTGGCGCCGGTCGACGAATCCTCGCGAAATTTTCAAAACTAATGGGGCGCTACGCTCCGCTCCTACCCTGAAAGTCTCGGGGGGATTCGTCAAGCGGGGGCTGAGAAAAAAGGGGGGTCCCAAAACGCGTTTTCCCCATGCATTTTTCCATAGGACCTTTAGACACAGCTACAGCCCGAACGGCTGAACAGAATTACTTGTATTTTGGCAGAGAGGTAGCCATAAGGTCAAGGAAGTGCCTTTTGTAGGTCTGGTGTAAATCTGTTCAGTAGTTCCTGAGAAAATAGCATTTAAATCAATATATATATCTGTGGCAGCGTTCCGTGCGCTTACCGTGCGCTTACGGTAAGCTTACCGTACGCGTACGGTGCTGTGCGCGAGCTCAAATGTGATTGGTTGTCACATGACTGTAAACATTCGAATCGGACGAAATCAGGAACTGTCGGCCGCCATTTCGTGTGTTTCACACAGAAAAAAAAAGGGAGATATCGTGAAAAGGGGGCAAGGAAGAGAGTTACAGACCCCCTAACATTTGAAAGGGGGTCAAAGAAGGACACAAAATTACGAAAAAAACATTTATTAATTTTCAAAAAAAAATCGCGGAGTACGCGTACGGTAAGCTTACCGTACGCGTACGGTAGAAAAAAAAAAGAAAAAAAGAAATAAAATTCAGATTTAAGTGTTTAGATATTAGGGGGCTCTAAAAAGAGCCGTCGTGTTAATGAAGTGATTTTTTAGTGGTACCTACAAGTAAGTACCGATGCAGAGTCTAAGGTTCAAGAGGAAGACTCTGTTCCCTTCATCAGTGAAGTGTACACCATCTCCTCTATAAATGTCTTGCATGTCGTAACGCAAGTTGTTGTGGTAAATGGAACCCATACCATAGTCTCGGAGGAAAGCAGAAACAGATTTGTTGACGTGTTTCCTAGCTTTCTCAATCTGTGGACAAAAATGATTGGACCAGTTCCATTTTTGCCTTTGGCATATGTTAGAATAAGCAAAGGCAGTTTTAGGGAAAAGTGAAAACAGTTGTGCAAAGGTGTCCTTCATAAGCATTTCTAGACCTACCCCAGTCAAAGTGCCTAGGTCATTGCCACCACAGTGCACTATTATGAGGTCAGGGTGTTGGATTTGCATGAAGGATTTCACCAATGGCATCAATTGGTGCCACTTTAACCCTCTCTGACCAATCCATTTAATGTCTACATTTGGCAAAGCAAGGTCTCTCACTATACCGGTTTTCTCTGCATACTTTTCACTCCAGAAGACATAGCTGTGCCCTACAATCCACACTGTGAACATCTTCCAAGGAGATCTGGATGCACTCAGGAGGTGTATTTCAGTAGAATGGGAAAAAGAAATGAAAGACAGTTTGGAAATGGAGGCATACATATTTTTTAAAAATAAAAATAACTCATTGGCTGTTTCATACCATTCTACACTAAAAACTAGGCTGTATGTGTCAAATTATAGAAGCATGTATTGTATTGGTACAGAAAAATGTGTTACCAAAGAACAGTACTATGGATTTGCTGTTAGGTTAGAAAAGTCAAGCACTCTTGCTGTTTGGAAATGAAACATTGTGTGGTGAACTTCTGACCTAACTCCACACAGCAGTGTTCCATGAGCTGTTGCTATGGTAGCAGGCAGAAGTCAAGTTGGGGGAAGGGTACTTTTGGAAAAGGGTTGGTTTTCATCCAAAAGAAATGTGTGATTACATTTGAAAAAAAGGGGGTAGCACTGAGATTTGAAATTAACATGTATATGTGTGGAAAAAGAGAGGGAAACATTGCCATTATCTGGTTCTGCTGAGAGGAGAGAGGTGAACAGAACAGAGATCCTGGCTCTGGCTCTTGCTGTTTGGAAATGAAACATTGTATGGTGAACTTCTGACCTAACTCCACACAGCAGTGTTCCATGAGCTGTTCCTATGGTAGCAGGCAGAAGTCAAGTTGGGGGAAGGGTACTTTTGGAAAAGGGTTGGTTTTCATCCAATAGAAATGTGTGATTACATTTGAAAAAAAGGGGGAAGCACTGAGATTTGAAATTAACATGTATATGTGTGGAAAAGGAGAGGGAAACATTGCCATTATCTGGTTCTGCTGAGAGGAGAGAGGTGTACAGAACAGAGATCCTGGCTCTGATAATCTGCTGTTTGAGTGCCACATTTCTTTCACAACTAACTAATTTTAAAGGTGAGTTATGAGTTTGAGAGGGGATGTATGTGGTAAATTAAGAAATGAATGATAGAATTTGAATTCCTTTTGTTGAAGTTGTGTTTATAATTTTTTTTTGGGGAGAAATTTAAATGTAAGGAACATGTAAAATATTATGGACTATGTTTTCACCATAAATTAAGGTGTACTGGTATAAATGAGGAATACTGTTTTCTAATTAAATTTTTGGGTGGGTCAGGTAAGTCAGAAATTAGATGGTCCCTTTTTTCCACTTCTCCTCAAACAGATTTTCAGTATTTCGTTATTAATCCCTCAAGGACCTTGTGATGTGGTAATTGTTTTTTTTTTTCAAAAAAAGCAAAAAATACGCTTACCGTACGCGTACGGTAAAAAAAAAAAAAAAAGATTTTAAGAAAAAATTAAAAAAAGTTGAGAGGTAAGGTTGGCTCTTGAAAGAGCCGTTGTGTTCATGCAGGGACAGAGGAAAGGAAGAATGGGAATATTAGCTGGTAGGACAAATGTGCTGGTCTATTTTGTTGTTAATTAGGGGAAGACTGGTCTCCCTATGAACAATTAGACCATGGCAATTTGAGCACCGCATTGTAACCCTCGCAAACCGATGGTTAGTTTCCACAGGACCAGAAAAAGGTGAATCTGCCCCCACAGATGAAGGGCTCAGCTGAGCTTCCGAAGATGGACTCGGCTGAGCTGCTGTGGATGTGCTTGCTCGACTTACTGAAGGGTTTCCTCTAGTATGTCGTGCATGTGTCCTAGGGTGTACATCCTCAAGGTGTCGTAACATAGTGTGATTCCCGAAGGAATACTTCTTGTTAGGATTACCTCTAGAAAGTACACGCTGGCACAGCTTGCAAGTCACTAAAGCAGCATTTACTTTTTTCTCGCCCTCAGGAAAAGTAAAATACTCCCATATAAAAGAGCTCTTCTGTTTCCTCCTTCTCTGCCTGATGGTGGTGCTGCTAGCCTCACTCTCAGAAGAGGAGTGCTGGTCTGCCATCGTATCCCAAAGACAACTCAGCTCCTTCTCCTAAGGGATCACAAGAAGAAATGAGGGGAATGGGTGTGGTGTAGGAGAGTTCTAGAACTGAAACTACTTTGAACCAATCAAAAGTTTTGTTTCTTGATCACATGACCCACCGTGCGCGTACGTTACGCTTACGGTGCGCTTACGGAGCGCTTACGGTAAAAGTATGCATGCGCGTATAAAAGACACGCGCACGCGCGCATGCGCATAACAGGCACGCCCCAACACTTCCGCGTAACGTGCGCGTGTAGCGTATGCGCTTACGCGCCACGTACGCAGCACGCACGGCTATGTAAATTGCGTAACCATACGCAAAAAGAGTAGAAATATTACGTACATTACGCAAACCGTACGCTTACCGTAAGCTTACCGTACGCGCACGTGAAAAAAAAAGAAAAAAAGAATCACTATGTTATACTAATATATCTTACCTGTTTGGTAAAAAAAAAAAATGAGAAAAAATCATATATTGCAGAATTTTTAAAATGTAAGCATAGTGTTTTAAGAGAATATAAAGTAAAAAAAAAAATGTAAAAAACCTTGCAATAAAAAAAAAAAACACACGATTAATATAAGAATTTGTATTAAAAAAACCATACAAAATCAATGAAAAAACCATGGGTATCACACATGTTATAGGTAAGAATTAGCATTTAAAAAACCATACAAATTCACTGAAAAAAACATGGGTTTCACACACGTTATAGTTAGGAATTAGCATTTAAAAAACCTTGCAAATTCAGTGAAAAAACCATGGGTTTCACACACGTTATAGTTAGGAATTAGCATTTAAAAAACCTTGCAAATTCAGTGAAAAAACCATAGGTTTCACACACGTTATAGTTAGCTGGACATTTCACTCGTAAAAAACCAATGAAATTCCACGTTATAGTTAGTGCAGGCAACTATAACTCACGCGACCGCAATCCTCTGTTGATGCTAATACTGTATCTTTAGCTATACATATATTACAAATATTTATTTTACATAAAGACACATATGTCATCAGTGATGTAATATCTGACATCATCAGCAGAGGATTGCGGTCGCGTGAGTTATAGTTGCCTGCACTAACTATAACGTGGAATTTCATTGGTTTTTTACGAGTGAAATGTCCAGCTAACTATAACGTGTGTGAAACCTATGGTTTTTTCACTGAATATATATATATATATATATATATATATATATATATATATATATATATATATATATATATGTTTTCAAAAGTCACTGTGAGCAGCCGCTCACCCTCCTGTCGACGCCGGTGCCAGCAGCGGACACAGTACCGCTAATTATATTTCCACAAGGAAGTAGCAATTCGAAAGTACGGAATAACTTCCAGCGGCACACCAAAGGACGAGTCCAATAAAGATTTATTTGGTTTTTGAGACAATAAATCTTTATTGGACTCGTCCTTTGGTGTGCCGCTGGAAGTTATTCCGTACTTTCGAATCGCTACTTCCTTGTGGAAATATATATATATATATATATCGCTGCTCCGTGGGTCTTGCCCAAACAGTGGGGAAGAAGACACCGGTCAACTGACAATTAGAGATCTCGATACCATGGCTACCCTTGAGGAACTTGGAGAGGAATTCAACACACAGGAGTTGAGACACAGAGGCTATCGGGACAGGGTAGAGGAGATGGAGATCACGCAAACAAGAGCGTTGAGCCCGTTCAAACCCAGCTCAAAATTTTACCCTCAGATGCCTCTGGATGCAATAGATATATTTGCGGAGAGTGTCAACAAAGACCTCCTTCTACTGAGAACACAAAAGTCCAAAATGAAGAGATGGAATTTGACATACAATCAGAAAATGGCAATTCGGGATTTGAAAAATGACACGGAAATAATTGTGAAACCCTCGGACAAAGGGGGCAATATTGTCTTACAAACGAAGGACAACTACTGTAGGGAGGCCTTAAAGCATTTGAATGACCGTGAGAGTTACATACCAGTCAGCGAAAGAGACTACCTGAACAGTATAGAGGCATTTGAAAAAATGATTAACAAATGGCACAATAAAGGCATCTTGTCAACAGATGAAGTCAACTTCCTATCGAACAAACATCCACGGATCCCGACCTTTTACCACCTCCCAAAGATACACAAGGACAACACGAATCCCCCAGGCAGACCAATAGTCTCATCGTTAGGGGCCCTGACAGAGAACCTATCGAGATATGTGGACTATTTTTTGGCCCCATTAGTATCGCAGCTAACATCATATACTCGTGACATGAAAGATTTTTTAAGCCAAATTCAAGGAATCACTTGGGAATCGGATTTTATGATGATAACTTTGGACATATCCAGCTTATATACAAGCATAAGACATACGGATGGAGTAACAGCGGTGGAATATTTTTTGAAAGGACGGTCACTCAAATTTTTGGATCACAATGAAATGATCATTGAGTTCATACTATTCTGTCTGAACAATAATATCTTTTTATTTCAGGAACAGAGATTCAGGCAGATACAGGGGACTGCGATGGGCACCTGCTTCGCCCCCAGTTATGCGAATTTATTCGTGGGCTGGTGGGAGAAGCAGGTGGCCTGGGCAGAAACCAGTGAGGGTGGCGTTGATAATATAATCTGTTGGAGAAGGTACATTGACGACCTCTTCATTATATGGAGAGGGTCGAGAGAGTCAGCAGAGAAGTATGTCTCCTCACTGAACACCAATGAACTAAATCTTCGATTCACTGGGGAAATGAGTACCACGGAAGTGTCATTTTTAGACCTGCGAGTATTTGTGGAGGACAGTACATTACACACTGCACTCTATAGAAAGAGAACCGCAGGGAACTCTATACTACACAGAAAGAGCAGTCACCCCGCTAGTTTGATCCGAAGTATCCCCTATGGGGAATTACTTCGAATCAAACGGAACAGCTCTCGAGATGAGGACTACAAGATGGCAGCGTCAGAGAGCCTACAACGTTTCAGAGCAAGGGTGTATCCTACGGATATTCTAAGAAGGGCTGAAAGTAAGGTAGCCCAAAAAGCAAGGTCCGAGCTCTTGGTTCAGGAGAGTGCACGAACGAATAACACAGATGTTGAGAACAGATTTCGCATGATCACCAGCTACTCGAATGCGGCATCTGATATCAGGCGCATTTTACAGAGCAACTGGAAAATTTTGAGATCTGACACGGTCATTGGCAGGGATCTACCTATGAAACCAAGTATCAGTTTTAGTAGAGCTAGATCTCTGAAAGATGAGCTAGTAGAGAGCCATTTGGAAACTAAGAAATCCGACACAGGTTTACAGAGACTACATGGCTCCTTTCCCTGTGGCAAATGTAGAGCTTGTGCCACGAGCAAACGAGTCATAACATACAAAATTTCGAATGAATTAAGACAGCGAAAGATAAATAAATTCATGACATGTAGCACCCCATACGTGGTTTACTGCTTGGTATGTCCGTGCAGTCTAAGATACGTCGGGAGCACAATAAATCCTGTGAAAATGAGAATTTTAGAACACCAAAGGGCAATAACTAGTGTAGACACTAACTATCCGGTTGCACGACATTTTGCGAAGAAGCACAACAGCAATAGATCTCTGCTGCAATTTTTCTGTCTTGATCATGTCCCAAAGAGCATCAGGGGAGGTGATAGAGAGAGGAGTCTGAGGAGATTGGAATCCCGCTATATTATAGACCTACAAACAAAATATCCGGGTGGTCTTAATAGCGGGGAGGAACTTGCAGTTCATTTGTGAGGTGAATAGAAACTGGTTGCCCACACTCTGTGTAATTTTGCATGCGACTATTGGACGGTAATAGATCTGGTCATACTACATAAGAAATGATGTTAATCAAAACCACTATAGAATGCCCATACAGGGCAATATGTTGACACCAGATGATTAAGAATTATGATTGACACTACATGCGATAGATTGATCACGGGTATTATATGTATATAAACATGTTTCAAGAGGAAGCTTGAACTTTGAATGCAAGCCCATTCAGGGCGTTAATCAGTTCTCTATAGAAAATGATTGAATCACACAACTTTAATGTGCCATTAACTAAAGTTTGAGATAGATTCCATTCCATGTGTTAGACCAATCATAATGGAAATGTATTTGCCATCTATTTACGTACTGGTGGTTGAGAAAAATAGCGCGATTCCATCTAGGACGAAATTATGTTGTAAATGAATTAATTGAATTTACGCGCTATTACTCACGGCTTGTGAAGCAATTTGCTTATCAATTGTGGTTTTGAATGAATTATGATTTAATTTGACCAGAGTATTACATCAGGCTGTATTATTATTGAAGCAGTATATGTGAAGAATAACATATTACAAGATGGCGCTCGAAATCGAGCAGAAGTCCTTTGTCCATTACATGTATTTGGTTTGAATTTAAGTTGCCACGGTAACGGCGCTCGTCGACACTGACGAAGGCTGACGCCGAAACGCGTTTGTTGTTATCTTTGAGTCTAGTTAATAAATCGTAAAGGTTTATACCTAACGTGAGTGCTGGCCCTAATTCACTGAGAAGTAAGGAGCTTGATATATATATATATATATATATATGTATATATATATATATATATATATATATATATATATAGATAGATATATATATATATATATATATATATATATATATTATCCACTGGCGGTCGCCAGTAGATAGTTATAGTTAGGACCGTGTTTCCATAGGAAATCTCAAAATTCTATTTTGAATAACTTTGGCGCCGGTTGACGAATCCTCGGGAAATTTTCCAAACTAATGGGGCGCTCCGTTCAGCTCCTACCCTGAAAGTCTCGGGGTGATTCGTCAAGCGGGGGCCGAGAAAAAAGGGGGGTCCCATAAGGTCAAGGAAGTGCCTTTCGCAGGTCTGGTGTAAATCTGTTCAGTATTTCCTGAGAAATTAGTATTTAAAAGCATATCAATATCTATATGCGTGCTGGGTGCGCGCTGGGTGTGCCCACCCTGCCGTGCGCAAGCGCAATTCTGATTGGTTGTTAGTTGTCGGTAAACATTCGAATCGGTCGAAACCAGGAAGTGTCGGCCGCCATTTTGTCTCTCGCAGTCTGAGGGGGTCAAAATCAAAGGTGGAGAACGTGAAAATGGGGCAGAGTGGACAGTTCCTGACCCCCTAGCCTTGGTCAGGGGGTCACAGAAGGACCCCAAGGGAAAAAAAAACAATTTTTTTTTTTAAATCGCGAGGTGCGCGCACCCAGTGCGCACTGCGAACCGTGGGCGCTCGGTGCGCGAAGCGCACTGAGTGCCCACAGAGCACGGTTCGCAGTGCGCGATGGGTGCACGCACCTCGCGATTTAAAAAAAAAAAAAAAAAATTTTCCTTGGGGGACGGTGTAAAACCTGAAAAAAAAATAAAAAAAATAAAAACATAACTTAGCATTTAAAAAACCGAACAAATTCACTTAAAAATCATAGGTTTCACACACGTTATAGTTAGGAATTAGCATTTAAAAAACCTTGCAGATTCACTTAAAAAACCATAGGTTTCACACAGGTTATAGTTAGGTGGACATTTCACTCATAAAAAACCAATGAAATTCCCCCGTTATAGTTAGTGCAGGCAACTATAACTCACGCGACCGCAATCCTCTGCTGATGACGTCAGATATTACACCACTGTATTTAGACACTTATTTACCCATGTCTTCTTCCATTAATTTTTAGCTATACATATATTACAAATATTTATTTTTCAGAAAGACACATATGTCATCAGTGATGTAATATCTGACATCATCAGCAGAGGATTGCGGTCGCATGAGTTATAGTTGCCTGCACTAACTATAACGGTTTTTCACCATGCGCGTATCGTACGCGCGCGGTGCGCTTCGCGCACCGTGTGCCCACGTTACGCAGTTCGCGGAATTTTTCCGTTTCCACCGTACGCGCACGCTACGCGTACTCCGTGATTTTTCGCAAAAAAATTAAAGGAAATTTTGGCCCTTGGGTGTCCTTCTGGGACCCCCTGACTAAGGCTAGGGGGTCAGGAACTGTCCACCCTGCCCCCTTTTCACATTCTCCACCTTTGTTTTTCACCCCCTCAGACTGCGAGAGACAAAATGGCGGTCGGTACGTCCTGGTTTCGACCGATTCAAATGTTTACTAAGATCTAACAACCAATCAGAATCGCGCTCGCGTACGGTTCGCGCTTATAGATTTATATATGCTTTTAAATGCTATTTTCTCAGGAAATACTGAACAGATTTACCCCAGACCTGCAAAAGGCACATCCCTGACCTGAGGACTACCTCCCTGCCAAATTTCAAGTAATTCTGTTCAGCCGTTCGGGCTGTAGCTTGGACTAAAGGTCCTATGGAAAAATGCATGGGGAAAACGCGTTTTGGGACCCCCCCTTTTTCCTAGCCCCCGCTTGACGAATCCCCCCGAGACTTTCAGGGAAGGAGCGGAGCGCCCCACCTATTTTGAAAATTTCGCGAGGATTCGTCAATCGGCGCCAAAGTTATTCCAAATAGAATGTCTCGGATTTCCTATGGAAACACGATCCTAACTATAACTATCTACTGGCGACCGCCAGTAGATAATATATATATATATATATATATATTACCCCCACCTCCCAAACAGACACTTTCCCTTGAAATAGCAAATTCATTCGATATTTAACAATGCAAAAAACAAAACAAAGAAAATCTTTACGCGACTGTGACAGGTAAACACCACATCAGATAAGGGGAAGAAAGAAAAAGCTTTTGGGAAAACAAAGACCAAAACCTAGAGGATGGAAAATGAACAAGAAGAAAGGAGAGAAGATATACTTCTGAACAGACATCCTCCCCTACGTCATCACATCAGGGCACAATCACCGTTCCTAACAGCATTTAGTGATTTCTAGTTGCTAAAGGGAAGCCATATTCTAGAAATTTTTTCCTGTATCTTCTTGCTTTTCCGGGAGTAGATTGCCCTTTCCAGATAATAGATTGATAATAGGCACACAAACCATTGATGAAACACTGGGGGAGATGGGTCAAGCCAGGCAGTTATCAAAAAAATCCTATAAACAGCCATAGCGACAAACATTAAAGGTACAATATTAGATTGAACTGTATTGTCATAAACCCCTAATAGGATCCACTGAGGAGACTGAATAATATCTATCCCCAGTTTGTCTGCAAAAAAATCATAGAACCCTTATTTAAGACCATCTAGTGCATGGTAGGTTGCCAACATATGTACTAGATCCACTCCATACTCCTTACATCTGGGACAACCTTTCTCTGTGGCTCCTCCCCTTTTGGCTATCTTCCCAGGTGTAATATAAAGATTAAAATAGGTCTTAAAATGTTGAGCCTGTAGGTTAGCTGAGATAAAAATTATCTGAGTGCCTGCCATTGATCTCGACAGATCGCAAGGTTGAGCATTAATCTTATCCTTCCAGCCCTGAGAATGTTTAGCCCTGTCATCCTGCATTGTGTTATTTAAAAAACTATCCCTATTCTAGTATCATCAGGCAGAATCAATTTGACGGTCTCTGCCTTGTTAAAACCCGTCATCCCACCACCTTTCTTCCTTAATTTTTTTTTGATTTGTAGATATTTGAAAAAATCCCTCTGACCAAATTTGACATTTTGTAGCAGCATTTCAAAAGTCTTTAAAGGAATTAAGCAATAAGAAAATCTCCAAGTGTACATACTCCACGTGACACCCATTTACCCACGTAGACATCCTGAAAGATTTCCGGTAATAGCGGGGTGTCCTGTATTGGTGTATAAAAGTTAAATCTCGCCAGGCCGATTCTTTTGCAAACTATACCCCAAATACGATAGGCCACAGTTAAAACTTTGAAACAACCTTTTTTGTAGTAGCCAAATTCAGTTTGCTGGAAAAGGCATCCTCTGCTTTTATCCCCTATGAGGAGCTCATATATAGATGGAGTCATGTCATCCTGCCCTGGGAGATCTACCTCCTTGCCTAGGAGGGCTGCCAGTTGTTGCAATCCAACAGCCCAGTAGTACAATTTGAGGTTGGGGACCGCTAGCCCTCCATGAACATTTGGAAGAGTCATGAATATAAGCGCCCACCTGGGGTTCGCATAGGCCCAAAGGAATCGGGTCAGCATCCCATTAAGAAGTTTAAACCAAGTATCACCAATCTCCAGTGGGATGGCCCAGAAGAGATAGAGGATCTTGGGAAGAAAAATAATTTTGATCAGATTACTCTGCCCAATCAAGGACAATCTCAAATTGTTCCATCTCCCAAAATCCTGTTTGGCCTTCTGAATTAAAGGAGTTAAGTTAGCCTCCACAATCTTTCCAACCTCTGATCTAAAAATCACACCAATATAGGTTGCCTCCTTGGTAACCCGCCCATCAGACAGGAGTTCCTCTTTATTGATTATAACTTGGGTTTTATCCCTGTTCAACAAATACCCAGAGAATTGACCGAATCTCTTAACCTCTTTCTCGATCTCCAATAGCGCACCACTAGGTTCTGAAGCAGAAATAGCCAGATCGTCGGCATATGCCAAGATCTTGGTCTCCCCTACCTGCTAACTTAATTGGCTAGATTGCATGATTACGATGGAGTTGCCTGATCAGGGGGTCAATATAAAGTGCAAATAAAAGGGGGGAGTAGGGGCATCCTTGCCTAGTACCCCATTCAATAATCCCCTCTTCAGTGAGCCCTCCCTTTATGGAAATTCTAGCTCTCGGCTGATAATAGAGGGCTTTAACTGATCTAATAAATCCATACCCAATCCCTTTATAAGACATTACCACCCAAAGATACGGGCAGGAGACCCTATCAAACGTTTTTCAGTGCCCAATAAAATTAGAGCTGTGGGATCTTGCGTAACCCCGGCCACATCAAAGAGGATAAAACCCAACAAATAAGATCAGTGGGACCCTTTCCGGGAATAAAGCCATGCTGTACAGGGAACATAAACTGATGAATAACTGCCTATAAACGAGTGGCCAAGATTTTGACATAGATCTTGGAGTCGCTATTGGTAAGTGTAATGGGTCGATATCAACCCAACTCCCTGGAGGGTTTATTTTTATTTTTTTAAACACTAGTTTGACCGTGGACCCTATCAGAAGGGATAGACCCTTTCTGGGCCTCCTGGAATAATTCTGTTACATACTCTTTGAGTACCCCTGTAAATATCTTATACAATTCTGAGGGAATAAAGTCTGTACCAGTGGCCTTTCCTTATTTTAAACTATTGATAGCTGTACCTATCTCTTCTATAGAGATTGGCTGATCCAGCGCCTCCCTGTCCTCTACCGCAAGGGTCTTGTTAGACCTGGCACCATTGGCGTGGGTCTCCCTTGCATTTTCTGCCTTTGCCTCCTGTACTTTTGCCGTATGCTGGACTCCGTTTTGCTGGTCTAGATGCTTTGGGCACTTTGCCACTGCTGTTCAGTGCCAAAGTGCAAGTGCTCCATTTGTAAATTACTGTTATGTATTGCTGTTTCCATGATTGGCTATTTGATTTACTTGTCAGACCCTAGTATAGTGCACAGTCTGTGCCCAGGGCCTGTAAATCAAATGCTGCTAGTGGGCTGCAGCCCTGATTGTGCCACCCGCAGAAGCAGCCTGTAAAATGTAACTCTGGACTGCCATTGCAAAGCCTGTGTGCAGTCTGGGACTGCCATGTCGACTTGTCAAGTGCACACACTTGCCAGTCCCTAAACCTTCCCTTTTCTACATATTAGTCACCCCTAAGGTAGGCCCAAGGTACCCTTGTGGGCAGAATGCATTGTATGTGAAAGGTAGGACATGTCCTGATGTGTGTGGCATGTCCTGATAGTGAAATACTGCCCATTTCGTTTTTCACTATTGCAAGGCTACCTGTTCCCATAGACTGGTGAGTTTGTTTATAACATCTTATAAACTCAACTGGCCCTGGGAACAAGGTAGGAAAATAATATTTGGTATGCATGAACTCAGAATGGTAAAGTGCATCTTTTAGTGAGGGTGATTTTACATTCTGTGTTTGAAAATACCACTTTTAGAAAGTAGGTATTTTCTTGCCTAACCATCCAGTGTGCCTCTGCTAGGTTTGTGTATTGCACGTCTAGCTTTTGGATGACAGGGGCTGGAGAGGGGCAGCGACTTCTGCAGTCTGATGAGTCAGGGCTGGGCTGAATAGACCTGGGCTGCATTTAGAGTGGGGGGAGGAGATTTCCTTTCGCCTGAATGGACCTGGTCTTCCTTCAGCAATGCTGTCTCCACCTCCTGCCAGGAAGCTGCACCAGTGAGGACAGAACTGGTTTTGGCTGGGTACAGACACTTTCTGCCTTCAGAGAACAAGGATTCGGGTGCATAAATAGAGGGGCCCACACCCCAGACTTTTAGATCACTTCTGGGAAATCAAGAGGAACCTTTGCCAAGGAGCTGAGGAGCAATACTGCCCCTGTGCTGTTTGCTGTCTGGGGTTGGCCTGCAGTGGCCGCTTGCTACCAAGGAAAGGAGAAGAAGGACTTTGCTGTTTGCTTTGCCACCTGCTTGAAGAAAATATCTCCAGGGGCTTGAAACTGAGCTTGCCTCGTGTTCTGAAGTCTCTCATGGACACAGAGACTTCACCACCAGCGTCCCTGAATTTTTCTGCAAAGAGGTGCCTGCTGCTGTTTAGGACCTCTAGAGACTGTTTGTCGCTGGGAGATGGAAAATCCATGCAACATCGAAGAAGTGTGTCGTATCCACACATGCTTCCGACGCATTGCCGAACAACCGTTGCAGCACCTTCCACGGCTCGAGCAATCGCCGCATGAGTCATCGGGTGCAACAACCTCTGAAATCCAAGATCACCGTACCGATCCCATCACAAGCCTGCTTGTGACTGCATGAAACCACGCATCATACCAAATCGAACAATTGCATTGAGTCGTCAAGACTGTCGCATTGTTGGGGGATGCAGTAAGAAACAGACACATCACCTTCCCACGCAGTAAGAAACCAACACATCACACCCTCTCCCCTTTAAGGAACTGACGCATCGCCTTCCCTGCGCTACATTAAGGCACCGACGCATCACCTCCCCCAAAGCAAGGAACCAATGCATCACCTTCCCTGTGTGGAAGGAACCGACGCATCACCTTCCCTGCAGCCATTTTCTTTGTTTTGCGTGACACATCTAAGGTACTTTGTGAGAAAAGTGTTGCATTTACAACTTGCATTGAACTGAACTATTTCTACCATTTGAAAGCCTTATTTTTAATACTGTATCGTGGATTTTTTTGTTGTTTAGTCTTGTTTTGGTTTAGATAAGGATTACTTATTTTTCTAAACTGGTGTGGTGTCCATTCATAGTGCTTTCACTGTAATACTGTATGTGTTCACAAATGCTTTACACACTGCCTCTGAGATAAGCCTGTCTGCTTGTGCCAAGCTACCAAGAGGGGTGAGCAGGAGTTATTTTAGGAGTGTATCCCCCTTACCTGACTAGAAGCAAGGGTCCCTATTTGGACAAAGGTACCTACCTCTGCCAACTAGAGACCCCCATTTCTAACAGGTCTCTTCGCCAAGACCAGTGAGATATTCATCTTTGGCTATAGTCTCCTCATTTATCTCCTTCAAATAAAGATGTTGATAGAATTGCTGAATTGCACCTCTAATCCCAGCCAGATCAGATTTTATACCAAGCTGAGGATCACTTATTTCCCTTATCTGGCCCCCCACAATAGACTGTCTTGTTCTGATGGACAGGTTTTCCCAATCTTTTTATTAAATTCGTATACCTTCTCCGCCATACCAGATATTTATCTGCCGCTTTCTTTACGGATAGCTCAACAATCCTTGTTCTGGCATTTGCTACTTCAAAAAGAACAGTGTCGGATGCATCCCCTGAAGAGATCATCTCAACCAATTTTAATTCAGCCTTAATTAAGCCTGCGTATAGTCTGTTTTCTGACGCTCTAGGCTATATCTTGTTGTCTACCCCCACAGACAAGCCTTGAATGTGTCTCAATAATGCTAACTGAGGCACTATTATAAAAGTCTTCAGCGGATAGAACTATGCTGAACAACTTTAGGCCCATTTGACTGTTACCAGCCCTGTTGAAGATGTTGGATAAACGTATTAATGGGTAGTTTCCAAATATTTGGAACAAGGTCAGTTGTTGCATCAGTCACAGCGAGGCTTCCGTCCACGATTCAGTTCTGAATAGGCATTAGTGGAAGTAACTGATTGCATCCAGCTGGCTGTGGGTATGGGGAAAGAGGTTGCATTGATATTACTCAACCTATCTGTGGCCTTTGATATGGTGTCCCGCTCTATCTTTCCTCATCGATTGGAAAATATAGAAGTCAGGGGCTCCACGCTTGCCTTAATTAGATTTGCATCTGACCCTCAACAGATCAAGTTTGGAGTCCCACAAGTCTCTGCCTTGAGTCTAACTCTTTTTAATATCTACGTGACCCCTTTATCCTCCTTAGTACAGTCCTTTGGGGTCCAGATAGTGGCATATACTGATCATACGCAGCTTCTCCTCACTATGGATAACAACTCACCTGATGCCTTTAGGATATTCAAGAACTGTCTGGTGGCTGTCTTTCAGTGGATGCGGGTTACCAATTTACAATGTAATGCCAGCGACATTGAGATTTGGCTGATATGCCCGCCTCCACCCACTTGGGATTGAGAGTGTTGGCCATTTTGTGTCTATCCACTTCCCTTTCCAGCGATGGTAGTCCATAATTTAGGGTTGAAGATCGATGGCCAGCTTTTCTTAGGTCCACAGGTGGTGACTGTGGTAGGCTCCTGTATCTGGGTCCTAAAGTCGGTAAAAAAAAAATTGTATCTGCTCTCTCTTCAGGCCTAAAAAAAGTGATACATGCCTTCATTACCTCACTCTTGTTTTATGCTAATGTACGGTATTTGGGCCTCCCAGGCTATCTGTTGAGGAGGTTGAAGAGAGGTCGAAATGCTGCTGCGAGGCGCTATCAAAAATCCCTAGGCAGACTGCTATTCGTCCTCATATAAAGAACCTATATTGGCTGCCTATCAAGTAGAGAATTCAGTTTAAAATCCTAACCTTAGACCATGGAGCTTTATATCAGGAGGACCCTAGTTACCTCTCGCAAGGATTATCCATTACCATCCAGCTAGAACCCTTACATCTTCCAATGCTGGGCTGGCCCTGCTACCAAGAATTTAGAGGAAACATGCAGTGGTGCGTCCTTCTGCAACCTTGCTGCCCGGGCATGGACCTACCTGCTTTCAGGGAGGAAAACGCTACGGGCGTGCTCTTAAAACCTGTCTCTTTAATACAGTTTTTAAGTGACTATCTATTATGTGAGAATATGCATGTAAAGTCCATCAGCGCCGGGACACTGGAGTAGTCGTGCTGTTTCTAAATCGTTGATTGATTGAAATAAATAAACGCATACCAAACTGCAAATTGAGACATGAACAAGACTATTATTGGCGAAAAACGGCCACGGTTAGACAGACCAATAAAACCACCAATCACGCCATAAAACTGTGCAAATCTAATATTTGATGGGAAAACCAGACCGAGCTTCGAAGTTGGAGGTATCTTTTCTATACCCTTGTATGATTTTTGTAAAGCAAACAGTCAGCTCCTAGGCACCACGTCATCCCCCAGTGCATGATAAGTTGGCAAACATTTTTCTTTATAAAAAACAGCTGCCTAGAATTCTGATTTATGGTTTCAGACATACACTGAAGTATTGTTTCAATAAAAACCGAAAAGGGCAAAAAGACCACACATGCAGCACTTTAAATCAAAGGGTATTTAGAGAGGCAATGTTCCTGCAGCTCTATCCCTTCCTTTGGTCGACTGTGCACTTTCCCCCCATTTAGACTACCTGCGTATTCGCTGGATTTAGCATTTTCCTTTGGGCAGCGTTTGTCATGCCTTTCATGAAAGAAAATTCAGTCCATCTGCATGTCCTAGCTCTGCATTAGTTTCCAATATGTAGATTATTTTCTGTTTTGGATTCCACTGCATTTTTAAAACAGACTGGGTGGTTGTGTGGGTTGGCACCAGATTAGCGAGCATGTTTGTGTACAGTAGGTAACTACAATTCTGACGTTCGTTTCTAACTCGGACTCATTATTTGAGAGGCGCGGCAAGGGCAGCATGTAATGATTTTGTGTGTGAGTACGTCTGTCTTCAGCATTAGAGGTGTTCCACATTGCATACAACATTTCACACATCCTTTTGTGAAAATGATGTGCAATAACCAAATTACTCTTGGGCGGTTGTCAGCGTGAACATTTAATAGAGTTTACCTCAAGTGCAAAATGCATGCCAAAAGACGTGCTCAATGTATTTACAATATAGTTTCTGGTTTGACGTGGTGAAAATTGGTCATGCAATTCAGGCGACCACAGCAGGCGCCTGGTTTCACAACTCTGGCTCAGTCATTTTCAGCTTCAACCCAAAGCGTAAGTCTTAGTAAAATAAAGATTGCACAAAAAACGTAAAACTGGACATTTCCCTGGAATTTAAAACAGTTTTCCCGAGCTTTATATTAACTGACAATAAGGCATCAGGGCCTGATGTGTGAAGCGTTTTTTATGTTTGTAAAAAAAGGCTTTGGAGAATATGTACAAGAGACTGGCGGGCGCAGAGTTATGAAAAAATTGGTAACGCAGCGCTCCATCAGTTTCAAAATGCGTTGATGAACCGTATTAAAATAAAAATATGGCGCACCCCTGCATTTCCCCTAGTGCTGGTGCTAACAAAGCTGCTTAGTACCAGCACAGGCATCCTTGCGCCATGTTGCATGGGTGCCTGCGTTGCAGGGGTGATTGTTTATGTGCAGGAAGGGACTCCTGCACATAAACAATTTTTACAGGCAATTTGCTGTTTCTATGTGTGCTGCAGAATACAGCACAAATTATAAGAGCAAAATACGAGAAGAAATAAAACATTTCTCCTTGTATCGCCTGCTTAAGACCAGGTACACCCTGGCGATATTTTTGGCGATGCCCCATAACTTTTAAATGTGGGGCAGTGTAAAAAAGAAATGGGTGTTGTGACGGAACGCCCACTGCAACACCCATTGCATGCACGTTTCACACTCAGTGCTGCGTGAATTGGGGCAATATTTACAAGGCGGTGTTAAGCCACGTTAAGTGGCTTAATGTCACCTTGTAAATGAGGCAAAGGACTTAATGGCACCAGAATGTTGCAAAAAGTGACATTCTGGTGGCATTAACTCCTTGTGAATATTGTTCTTCATGTCTTTTAAGTGTGATTGGTAACACAATACTGAATGGAAATATGTTACCTCGCAGGTGGGGGTAGGAATCGTGCACAGGAGGGGCAGTAAGGCCGCAGGCTGCATGAAAAAAAATAAGAAGAATAAACTAAACTTACCTCGTCGCCGCCGCCGGGTCCCCCGTCTTCTTTCCTGCTCGCCTGTGTCCGACTTCAGGACGGAACAGGAAGCAGGTAGCCAGGCTTCAACCCCATAGCCAATCACAGCTCTCCAATGGAGCATTGTGATTGGTCACAACGCCAGGACACCCTTGGGTAACCGTTGCGCTTTATAAGTTAATTTAACATAACATAACATAACATAACAACGCTCAGTCAGGGGCTGTAGGGGTGGGCATGTTCCCCATGCAGACTGCAACGCTAACTAAAAGTTATTACAGTTTTAACTTTTTGCTTCCCATGTTGCGAGAAAGCATAGCGGAGGAGCCGGCCGTGTTTTATGGCGTTCCCTTCGAAATACTGAACCAGAATGGCATATATTGATGTTTACAAAAATCCAGTCATAAAACCTTTTTAGTTTACCGACTACAAACATTTAGTGGTAACCCATTTGTAAACGGGAAGGGGTCATCAGGGGACTTCTTCCCCTTTGTGAATAGTGACAAAACATTTCTTAAGTGTTGCCTACTCTTCAAAAATGTTACTTAAACTTTTTATTTATTTTAATGCATCCTGTTTTCCTTTGGAGAAAATGGGATGCATTAAAAAAAAATATGAATTCAAGAACCATCACAGACATGGTGGTCTGCTGATCTCAGAAGACCAGCATCATTGTGATAGGTGCAATCCAAAGTGAGTCGCAATTTCCAACCTACTTTATTAATATTCATGAGATAGGTCAAATTGCAAACCACTAGAAATTGGTATTTTGAAAACCGACCTATTAATACATCAGTCAGTTCACAAAATAGCACACAGGGCGCAAAAATGCTGGTTGCAATTTTGCCACCAGTGCATCGTACATCTGGGACTCAGGACCCGTTGTACAAAGTGTTTAACTGTTGTAAATACTCAGATTTGGTAAATCAGAGTATGTGACCGCTAAAATACATTTTGTAATGTACTAATATCAGATAATGACTTGGAAAATGTTTTCGGAATTATCACAGGCATTGAGTAAACATTAAGGAGTTGCTATTTGGAGGGAGGGTGTTAAGGGTGTCCATTCCAAATGGAGTGTAATAATGTTTTACTACTGAAATACAGTCACAAAACATTAATATTTTACCACCAATTGAAAATTTACAGTAAACCATTCGCAAACAGAAGGGATCCCCAGAAAACCAACACTCTTTTGATAATGTTGGCATAAACATTTTTGGGAGTAGGCATGGGACCACTGCCTACACCTAAAAAACATTTGTTCAACTTTTTTTTTTTTAAATGCATCCTATTTTCCTTTTTGCTCCCATATTGCTTTCATTTCAAAACAATCACAGACGACCATGCCTGTGACTCTAGCCAATCATAGTTTGTCACAATTTGAGCTGTGCCTCATGCATATTAATGAGATAGGTTGAATTGTAATCAACTACAATTCGGAATTTTGTGAACCTACCTAATATGACATAGGTCAGTTTATTAAATTCAGTTCTATTCACAAAAAGGTGGTGAGTGGAAAACTTGTATATCATAGCTTTATGGTCTTATGTATGAAGAATGCATTAGGTAAAAGGGGTTGTAATTTGTGCTCCACCTTTTACAGAATGCATTCTTATTTTGTGAGCCCACCTATGTATTAATAGGCCGGTTTACAAAATACAGAATTCAAGTTGGTCGCAATTTGACCTACCTCATAAATATTCATGAGGGAGGTTGCAAATTATAACCCACTACAGTTGTGTATAATCAACTGCTGTTTTTGCATTTTCTCCATGCCACTGGAATCTAGCTATCCTGGTTGAAGACCCCGAAACCGGTCTTAGGATGCTTGTTTCCAGTCCAGGGAGGACCTGGCTTTGCAGTTCAGGCTGGACTGTACCCATCAGGCATAGGGTCAAGACTGATTTGCATATGGCTGGGTTCAAACTGGAACGGCATGGTGAGCAAAAGAAAACGATGGATTTAGGCCCAGATCTCTGTACTGGGGTGAATGTATGACATTGTTCTGCATTCTGTCCATCAACTGTTGTTTTTGCATTTGTCACCCCGAGTGGGAAGGGTATGCCCAGACGTGGGTCTCGTGCTCTCCAAGCCACTGGTATCAAGCTATCCTGGCTGAAGACCCCGAAACGGGTCCTAGGATGCTTGTTTCCAGTCCAGGGAGGACCTGGCTTGGCAGTTCGGGCTGGACTGTACCCATGAGGCACAGGGTCAAGACTGATTTGCATATGGCTGGGTTCAAACTGGAACGGCATGGTGAGCAAAAAAAACAATGGATTTGGCCCAGATCTCTGTACTGGGGTGAATGTATGACATTCCTCTGCATTCTGTCCATCAACTGTTGTTTTTTCATATAATCAAAGACCCCCATGTCTGTGACTACTTTTAAATAAAGCCATATTTTTATTTTTTTGAAAGGAAAATACCATAGTTTAAAAGTATGAAAATCTTTACAGACGTTTTTAAGATTAGGCAGGGACCATCGCCTACTCTTATAAATATTTTACGCCATTCACAATTGGACATCTTCCCGGATGCAAATGTATTGCCACCTCCTTTCAGCTGGAAGTAAAATATGTATGATCTGCAACTGAATTGTGTTTGGAACACGTTAATACATAGCTTGAGGAATCAATATTTGGAACACTCATAAAAAGGCCCCTTCAAATTGTGATTTCTTAATGTAACCTAAACCCATTTAATGATTTGGAAAACCAGTGTTACTGGTTGGTTAGTTGGTTGTCATCTTTGTATTAAGTGACTACATGTCCGTGGATTGAGAAGTATAGTATGTTCTGTAATAGCTCCTGGGCTTCTATAATAATAGCAAATCATTCCTGAGATACTTTAGCAGCAGTGACAAAAGCGCATGTTGTTACCTGCACTCTACTGCTTGTAGCTCGGTGTAATAGGATATTCTTGCAGGTATTCATCATTACAATTGTCACCATAAGACATTTGGTCTACATTACTAGCAGTGTAGAGCCATTATGTGCCATTTTGGTTGCTTTGACACTCTTCAGGAGACAACATTTTTCAGGACATGGTTGTTATTTCTGTTTGAAATAGCTTTATTCGACAACATGTCATAAAAGCATGAACAATACATATAACACGAAACAAATAAATAGTACATAGATTTACACATAATAAAAAGTATTAAATGCATTCCATGATTGTCGAATATTAATCTTAAAATTCATATGTGACCACTAAAATTTCCTAAAAACCTAGAAACCAGCAGTGTTAGGGACATCAGCAATGATTGGGCTGGCAACTAGGATTGTGCAAAACGAGTGCGTATAATCCAGACCCCTCTTAAAAATTTAGGTACGGCGATTGCTATGCAAGGGGTACAATCAGACTCTAATATCCTCATGGCTTCGTTATACCGTCGTGTTCCCATGTTTGAGCAGATGGGTTTCAACCACTTGCGTCTTGGACCAGTATAGAGGGGGCATACAAAAATAGATGGACTATTGTCTCAGCCAAGTGAAGACACTTGATGCATTTATCATCAAGAGGTTGCACCCATTTGTACGTAAAAGCTTTTACTGGCAGTGATCCTGCCCTAAACTGAAAATACAGTTTGCGATCTAGGGGGCTTTCAATGATATCCCAGTAGGATTCGCACCATGGTTTAGACTTGAACACTAAGAAACGGCCTGTGAGGTTTGTATTCATATTGGCTGAATAGATTGTTAAAGAGACCTTTTCCCAATATATGGCCTTTAGTTGCTTTTTTGATGGGAAGGGTGTTGAATCCGGGGCTTCCCATAAAGAATTAAGATCTAATTTTACCATGAGTGATCTGATCTCACAAAGCCAATGAATTTTGTGGAATCGGTCTGCCAGAATTACATCCTTTAAAGCTTGGGCATGGTGTAAAAGTTCAGGTGTGGTCCAGATTCGCCTCCAATATAGGAGGGGGCGCAACCTCGCTATATCAGCCACAGCTTTTCTACCTAGATCAAGTAAAAGAGGAACAGTGGGAGTACTTTGGGGGACGCCAGCTAAACAGCGCAGAATTTTATTTTCTGCTCTGGATAGTTTGCTCAAATTGTTGAACCCCCATAGTTAAGACCCATACAGGGTGGCACTCAGCACTTTCATATTGTATATCTCTAGTGCTGGAGTGATTGGTTTGGTGATGGAAGATTTAAATGTGGAAAATAAAACGCCCGCATGTTGATGGAATTTTAAAGTAGCCATGTCCAGGTGACGCTTCCAACACATGTTGTTCTGGAGTAGGATTCCTAAGTATGTAAATGCCTCTACTTGCTCTAAAGGAGTATTGTTTAGCATAATACTACCTCTAAAAGATTTATGCGGATTGATAGACATGAACTTTGTTTTTGATGTATTAATTACAAGTCCATGCTCCTGGCAAAAATCTCCAAAGGCATTAACTGCCTTCTGTAGGCCACTGGGAGTCCTTGAGATAATCAGCGTATCATCCGCATACATGAGGACAGGTACATATTCCCCAGCTATTACAGGGGCATCGGTGGGGGAACTACGAAGATGGTTAACTATTCCATTAATATAGAGTGAAAATAGGGTGGGGTCCAGGACACAGCCCTGCCGAACACCACGCTCGACGGGGAATGCGTCCGTGACCTCCCCCTGTGCCCCCCATCTGATTCTGGCGAAATTCTCCTGATGGAGGCGGACGATAATAGTCAATAGCTCCGGGGCCATCCCCAGATCAGCAAGGACTCTCCAAAGATTGCGACGCGGAACCATGTCGAAGGCCGATTTTAGGTCTACAAATACTGCGTATAGCGACCCCTTATTTAAAACCACATTCCTCCAATAGAGCATGATAAAATAAAAGACCTGATCTACAGAGCTAGTACAAGGGCGAAAACCACCTTGGTATGGGGATAGAATGGTATTATCCTCAATCCAAGATTCCGCTTTGTTTAAAACTAATCGACCCAACAGTTTTTGGGCAGAGTCTATGAGACTGATGGGTCTATAGTTACTTGGTAGGGATTTATCACCTTTTTTAAAAACCGGGATGATTTCTGCACCCTTCCAAGATGTTGGGATTGGAGCACCCCTAGCCACGGCATTGGCTAGAAATACAAAGTATTGGCACCAGGTTGGTCTGTCACTCAAAAAAACATCCGCCGGGATGCCATCCATACCTGGGGCTCTGCCCCCTGTCACACAATCCAATGCCAAGTTGACATCATTGGTAGCGAATATCTGGGATTGATAAAAGATTTCTTGTGGTAAAGGGCACTCCTCATCGCCTAAGCTGCGGGCATATTGGGGTTTAAAAAAATCTAGCCAATGGGTCTGGGCAACATTATTGTGGGGAGGTTCGGCAAATGCTCCTCTATCCCACTTTATAATGTTCCAAAACTGCTTGGAATCTTTGGATGCACAAGCAAGTTTCAAATCCCGCCACCTCTCCTCATCCCATTGTTTTTTCGCCACTTGTTGAGCGGATCTGTATTTATCTCTTGCCTCTCCTATTTTGGTGGGGTTTCTTGTCCTTAATGCTGAACTTAGATTATTACGAGCAGACTTACAGTGTGTGTTATACCACTTAGCCTTTGCTAGCACAGCCCCACTTTTTCTAGGGTTCCTATCTCTAACAAAAAAAGATTTGAGTCTGAGAAAGAGGGAAGAATGTGACTCTGTCATAATGGATGGAAAGGCTTGGTCACTACAATGAGTCTTGAGGCGAGCCAGTTCACCCACAACCTCGTCTTTGAGCGCATCCATTTTACCAGGATCCTCAATAAGTTTGCTCCACTTAATCCGGCGCAAGTTGTTGGAAGCAACTATATCTAGCGTGGTTAGCCCATCTCTGGGAGATTCAGCTTTTGCCCCCTTGTTAACTTGGAATTTTGAACAAAGGGGGTTATGATCACTTTCCAGCCGGGTTTCAATGGCCATATCTATTAGACAAGGCCATAGCCTTAAGTCCACCAAAAGGTAGTCGATCCGACTACTATTCCTTCCGTTGTCAAACGTGTTGGCTCCCTGCATGTCTGAGGGGGTTCTCCCATTTGTTGCTCTAAGACCTCGTTCAAGACACAGCGCTTTTAGTTGGATAGCTGTGGAGGACCATCTTTTTATTACGGGAATTTCCAGTTTAGGTACTCCCCATCTGAGGTCCTGCTCTTCAGAGAGGTCCTGGTCCTCATGGCCGAGTGGTTCGTAGGTGGTGTTAAAATCCCCTCCTACTATAGTAAAAATCTGGTCGGAGAGGGCTCCTAATCTGGAATCTAGTGTAGCAATTACCTCTGATGTGTGCCCCCCTTTTATACCCCTGGCATATACATTGGAAATAGCCACCTTGTGGCCGTTAGGCCAATCCAATTTGATCATCAGAATATCCTTTTCCGTGAGCTCAGCCTGAACAACCTTACAGTGCAAACTCTGTCGAACCCAGATCACCAGTCCCCCTGCGGGCCGACCCTTTAATTTTTTTGTGGCTGGAACGTAAAAATTAAGATATCCATGGCGGCATATAGGGGAAATAGACCAGGTTTCCTGAAAAATATTAATGTCAAATTTGTCTATGAAACTGCACCACTCCGGGGACCCTATCTTATTACCCAGGCCAGCAATGTTCCACGAGAGCAGGGAGAGATCTGCCGTTAGCAGGGAGGAGGTAATCAAAGTGGAGAGTCTCTCCTTTCTTCCCTTTGTGACACACTCCTTAGTAAGAGTTTGATTTGGCTTTTTTGGCCTGGGAGATTGGGGATTCAGCATAGTACTTGTCATGGTGATACATCCCTCATTTATTCTACAATTATAGTTTATACCTAAGGGGGGCGTGGTATCATGAGTTAGCCCCTGGTTAGCAAGCTGGCATACTTTGGGGTAGAGGGATTTGGTGAGGACTTGACCTGTGACATTATTGCCCGAGGGCTGGATGGATGCAACACCATTACTCAGGGAATTATCACCTATGGACAATATTTGATCCTCCTGAAGTCAATCACAATCGTCCATGTTATTAAGAATCTCAAACCTGTTCCTAGTGCTCACTCCTTCCCACCGAGGTGCAATATGCCTCCCAGTAGGAGGGTGAGTATGCAAATGTTTCACCCATAACCTATCGGGGTTTCTTGTACGCTCTACTTTCCCATAGAAAAAGTCCAATGTCAAGGGTATTATCGACGACTCTCTATGTTGTGGGGGGAGTAGATTAACCAGGACATTGGACAGCACTTGTGGGCTCGAAAAGTTTACCACTATACAATCACCCTTAAAGCTTTTCTTTAGGTTACCACACCAAGACACCCTTCTAGCCATTATAATTTTGCGTGCCAATTTTTGCCTACCCTCTTTGAATATCCTCATATTGTTGGTTAGCCAGTGCGTTGCTTTATTAATGAGAGTGGGTGTAGATTCTAACTGACCTGAACCCAGGGGGAGGGGCATTGGCCAAAACAAGTGCCAAGGGGAAAGCCTCTGGAACGAATTGGAATGGTTCTCCCTCTAAAGGTAACTCTTGATTATCCACCGGGATATTGCCATTTGTCGTAGAATGGACTAGAGGGGCCGCTGGCTCTAGTGTTACATTATCGCTAGTGGTTAGTACTAGATCTCTTGCCATTAGGGATGAACCGTCTTTATCAGAAGGGACGCACGCATTAGAGCGAATTGGAGATGTTTCCTTTCTTTCCACCTGTCTCTTGTTAGTTATAGTTTGTGGGCGTTCAGCCTCTCGTGAGCCAAAAGAGGGTCGAGTGAGAGAGGGAATGGCTTGAGAGACTATCCCAATATTTCGCTCTAAAGCAGTCACCTTATCCTCTATGGAAATCAATCTAGTCAAAATGGGAGCTATGGCGGTATCTAATTTCTCTAACAGAATTGCTGAGAGGGAGCTAGATAGGTCCATTAGGGAAGGATGGCTAGTTGAAGATAGTTGGTCGGATACTTTGGGTGTGATTTTTGGTGCCCGACCTCTCTTCTGTTGTGTCGTTTTACTTGGGCGTCCTAACCCACCAGCCCTAGTGCGTCGTCTCAGCATAGGCGAGGGGGATGAACTAGGCAATGCATCTCTATTACTATCAGGGGACTTCTCAACTTGGGAATGATCACAATTTTCCTGTAGGGCACCAAGAGAGTTATCTTGACTAATAAATGCCCGAGGAATACCTAGCGATATAACTTGTACCAGGGGGGTAATACTCTCTACCCTATCACCACCTGTGGGATCAGTGATGCAAAATGGGTCCAACGAAAGTCTACGTTCATCGCCACCGCCGGTGAGGCGGTGGCGATCCGCACGCCATCATAATAGGCCCCTTAGTTTGAAGTCACCTGTAAGGATCATCACTAGACCCATGCACGAACGTATAACATTTTCAATTATTTAAAAAAAAAAAAATGTATTGTAATTCAATCTTGATTGTGTATACTCAGATAAACATGTATTGAAAAAAATGTAAAAAAATTGTCTTGCAGTTGACATTATCCAGTATAATTGCATGCAGTCTGCATGTGGCTGATTTAATGGAGTAATATTTGCTTTGACAGCAGTTGAGATATAGAAGGAAAGACCATCTGTGGTTGGGTTGACCAAATTTACTGGACTTTAAAGCTGGAATAATTTATGAGTGCCCTTAATTGCTGAGGGCACTGTACTCCAGGTTTCCTATAGACATAATAGTTCCTGCTTGAAAAAATTGTGCTTTTGCTTTATTGTCTTCTGTTGGAAAATGCCCCTCTCTTAAAGGTCACCCCAAACTTATTGCCTTCCTCTGCATTTTTTTGCTGAATCTTTTTATTGGCCTTAGGTCTCTGAGCACTTTACTACTGATGGCCAGTGCTAAAGTGCATGTGGTTCTTCCTTAAACATGCGTGTAATTGGTGTATAATTGATTGGCATCTTTAATTTGCCTCTAAAACCCTCGTAAAGTGGTATACTATATACCCAGGGCCTGTAAATGAAATTCTACTAATGGTTCTGCAGCTCTGATTGCGCCACTGACAGAAGTAACCTTTCAAACCTGTCTCACGTCTGCCATTGCAGTGTGAGTGTGTGCAGTTTACTACCACCTCAACTTGGCATTTAAAACTACTTTCCAAGCCTTAAGCTCCCCTTTTACTACATATCCCTCACCTCTAAGCTAGGCCCTAGGTAGCCCTAAGGGCAGGGTGCTATGTAAATAAAAGGTAGGGCATGTACTTTTATGTTTTACATGTCCTGGTGGTTACAAACAGCTAAATTGTGAGGCCTACTCCTCTCACAAGTTAGCAATGGGAATTCTCTTGTACACCTTTAAGTGGAAATTTAGTAGCTACTTCATATGTTATATCTTTGGAATGGTAGTGATAATGGTAATGGTAAATCCTCCTTACTGGTTAAAATTGGATTTAACCTCGCAGTTTTAGAAATGTCACTTTTCGAAGGTGATACAAAAACCACAATGGTTCAGGGGAAAAACTGTAAAGAAAAAATATCCACAACTCAATAAAACCAAAAATTGCCTAGCATAAGCAAAAAAAGGTACCAACGCAATTTTTTTTCAAAATAGAAAAGTTTTGTTTATTTGAATTACTCTTTGTGAAAAAATCCAATACAAAATTCAAATACATAAACAAATGAGCAATATGTGCTCACAAGGTTACACTAAACAAACATACAAAAGAATTACAGTGTAAACATAAAGCACACAATGGCAGAGGAATAACAATTTAAATATTTTTCCGTATTATAATAAGACAATAGAGCAGTATATGCTTCCTCTTAATTCTCCAAAGGGGAATGTCGACGGAGTTTCAACCTTAGTAGTTTGTCAGGTCATTATCAGGACACATAAGAAGTTTAAGAGCAACCACAAGTATTCATTAGTAGCATATACTAATACCAATATGAATCCAAGCACTGATTCTCATTCATATTCACCAGTTTGAACAAATCACGAGCATCGTAAATCCACCATTTCAGTCACCTCATATATCCAAAATTCCTTGGATCAAAGAAATTCGTCAATGCATACAAATATCAGTCTGCCACACAATTCCAAACCTCGGGGAAATCAATTCACCTCGAATTTGGCGGTCGGATGTTACATGGTGTAGTAGTTCGAGGAGAATGAATTGTCCCCAGGGCTTGGCATTGAGAGTGCCATGCACGACCCCCCTTTATTGATGAAAACTGTCGGGAGGTTGGGATCCACGGGGCCTGGAGTGACTCGAAAATCCCTCCCCCTCTTAAATATATAAAACGGCCACCAGGTGATGGGGTCTCTGGGACTTTAAAGGCCCAGAGAGGGATGGCAGCCATACACCAGCCCTCCCCATTATTTATTAAAAAAAGAATTGCCCTCTCCTGTGATAGGAGCTGGCTGGGGTTTTTGCTGTATGCTTTTGTGGTCAGAAGCAAAATGTGAAAAGTACACTTGACCAGACCAGAATTGATGACTTTGTGTGTCCAATTACAATGTGGCACACAGTTAGTGCATCCTCAGAGCGCCTTGAGTGTAGTCACTGACTGCACCTCACATAGGGAGGGTTCCTCCTCACTTGAAAGATACGATAGGAATTCTCCTGTGTGAACACTGCCAGAGGGGCCCAACAAGGGTGGGCGCAGTCCACAGTGCACCCAGGCCAGCTGATACCTTTAGCATCTCCTCTTAGGAGTCAAGTGCGAACACCCGCTACAAAAACACAGGGCAGAGGGAGAACTGGCACTCATTGTTCCCACGCGGGAGGCTGTTTCTAATGTGTGTGCAATCTTACAGAATTAGTGAATGTGCTGTAAATAACACTTCTTTTGAAACGTTGCACTCTGGTAGGCACTGACCGCATTCTGTCGCCAATGCCCTTTGCACTATCCAGTTCATCACATTGAATTCGTTTTTGAGAGTTATAACCTTTGTTATTTTCTTGCTCTGCATGTGCCACGGGGTATTTGACTTCAAAGTGAACACATTACACATCCATTATTCAATATTTAGTTCTGTACATTCTTTCTGGTTTTATTCCGGAAAAATGTAAACTTTAGCAATGAGGGAGGAAGGGAACTGATTGCTTGCAGTTGCGTTAATTTATTACTAAATATAGAATATGAAGCTTTGGAAACACTCCGGCAAAGGAGGTTCAGAAGTCATTACGTTTTCTTTCTGTGGTCATTTATCCTTTAAAATACAAGTCACTAGTGACTAGATGATTTAAATTGGGTAAGCAATGCCACATACAACAAAGTCAATTGATGGCACGTACTAACGTTCCAAACACCCACTGGCCTTTAGTATCATTTTTTGGAGGCATGTTGTGTTGAAAAATGAGCAGACAGCAAATAAAGAGAAAAATTAATTTCCAGTGTTAAAAAAAATCATTTTCCATTTAGATGCATGCCACCAAATGTGTTGAATGAATAACCAACCAAATTATTCACCTAGGAGTGAGGTGGGGTTCGACATGGGTCATCGCCGTAAGTTCGCAAGTGCAAGGAGGTTATGTTCGTGCTATTGGTAGTACAGAAAGTGATGTTGTAACGTGCTGCATTAAGCTCCCCTTTCATCTCTACACAATATATGCACTGACAGAGATGAACTAATGACCACAGTGGAAAACATATTTCAAAATGTGCAGGTCTGGCATGACCTTATGATTTTATTAAAATTACTTTATATTACTTATAGGGAGTTTCTGCCAGTCCTCTTTATCTATTTATTGTTATTGTTTAATTCACATGTGTCTTCTGCCCACCACAGCATACATGATGAGGGAGTGGGTCAGTCCTCCTCAGCCATTGGCTAACTTCACTGTGGGTGACAATATTCTGCCCTTTCACAAGGGACACATCCACATACAAAGCAGTTCTCCTATGTGGCAGGGACTACTATGTCAATGTATGCCTTTTATTTTCAAAATACTTTATTGGTTTTCACAAGGTATACAGAAAGTGTATATCAGGGTACGCACGGGTATCCAAGACAAAATTTTGCATGTGCAAGCATAGCGTCAGCGTGGCACGCCTTAATGAATAACACGGGCCTAACCTGGCGACTATTAATAGCTCAAAAACAGGACAGGCAAATGAAAGGGGAAAGGAAAGAAAGGAAAGAAAGAGAAAAGAGAAGAGATGGAGGAACCATGGTTAGACGAGCTGTAGCATCGAATTGCATATCTATTCACATGATAGCATAAGGTTGAGCGAAATTGGCGACTATACAAACATGACAAGCTATTGATTGTGCCGATGAAACATATCTCTTGAATACAGTTATACAGATGGTACGATAATAAAGCCCCCAGGTATGATTCCTTGCTGAGCTCTTTTGTTCATGGAGGCTCATAAGAGTCCAGAAACAAGTCTAAAGAGTTCCATAATGTCCTTGCTGTTGGTTTCCATGGGAAGCTTTGTAAAGCTATGTTGTCAGCCCCTCTGAGATGGATGATCCAGTTTAGCCAGCTCTTGTGCAACGTCTTGCTTGTGTCTTTCCAGTTGGCAAGAACCATTTTCACTGCCGAGGTTATTAACAGGTCAAAAAGGTCTCTGTCAGATTAATTTCCCTATTTTGTGCTTATACAGGTCGTAGGCAAATTGAAGGAATCTCTGTCCACATTGCTTTTAAAAAAAACCCTTATGAAGGTGAAGATTTTGTCCAAAAATGCTTTTATTAGTGTACACTGAAAGATAAGGTGAGCTAAGTCCCCCGTCTCCTGATTGAAGTTCCAGCATGTTGCATTGTTTCGGAGCCCTAGTGCAAATAAGCGGGCAGGGGTCCAGAATGCCTTGTGTAGTAACCAATATTTGGTTTGGTAGATTGGTAGAGAACCGGGGTGATCTTGTTACGCGAGACGGATCTCCCTAGTGAGGGCCATCCCTGCTCATTTGGTGACTCTGGGGGCAATTGTCCCCAGTAGGCTATGGCTTTGTCATTAAATTTGGAAGATTTTGGGAGGAGAAGTTTATATATCTGCGATACCTGGTGCCCCAGTTTGTTAATGTTCTTCACAAATAAGGAGATTGAAGGTTGGACGGTAGATAGTTTTGATTTTGTGATTGCTGCTCTAATTTTTAGGAAGTTGTAGAATTGAATGTCAGCTAGGTTATACTTCACTTGGAGGTCTGAAAATGTGAGCGGGTATGTGGTGTTTCCTAGTTGATAGGGGAAGAGGATTCCCTTCTTGATCCATGTCTCTAGGATTAGGCTTTTGCCTTTGTATTTAATCTTGCTATTGGCCCAGAGGGATTCTAAACCAGACCCTTTAATACTGCTTTCCATTTTTTTGTCAACCATAAGCAGTGCGACCTTTGTGTTTTTAAAAATGGATTACGAAGTCTGTTGGTATAGTCTATTTGTTGTTAGCAGTGCGAGGGGGCTTAGGTAATTGAGGATTGTCCTCTCCACCTCTAGCCAGGCCGGGGTGTATCCGGTAGGTGGTGTTATCATTTTGAGATCCAAAAATATTTTTGGAATATTCAAAATATTTTTGTGTTTTCCCAATGTTTTTTTAAATTGATGAAGACCTAGCAGGTTTCCCAACGGCAACATTTTGCAAAAACCATGACACAAAAACAAGCACTGACAAAGTCAATAGCCCGGCAAACAACAACAGACCGATTGATGCCTTTGCCAATGCTGGTGTTAACTTGGAAGTGCTAAAGACCTTCGAGGTGTGAGGTGAATGGAAATGCAAGCCACAACAGAAAATACACATTTGAAAAGAGATCGGATGGTGTCCAGACATAAATAGTTGTAACAACAGCAAGAAAGATTTAGAGACTTACTACAATGTCAGTCGGAGTACCTCCGACCGTCACCGTCTTGGTTTCGGGACCAACCGACCGACCTCTGGTCAGCGGATACGACGATTCGGTCACATAATGACTATTCTCCATGGGAGCTTGTGTTACGGCAATACTGGCTCCTATAGAGAAATGTGTGTGTGGAAAACTTGTACATTTTTGTACATTAGGAATTGCGAATTGTGAATTGCAATTATGAAATTGCAGTCCCTAAATTTTATACATATGGCCCCGGAGCACTTAGTAGTTTTAGTTTTCAATAACAATTACTGTGTATTTTTCTATCAAAAACAATACTGAACCATCCGACAATACATGGGCATCCACCGACTTAACATTTTCTCTGAAAGTGCTTCTTTTGTATGGGTGAGGAATCATTCTGCAACAATGTCTCTCACGAATGCAGGGACCTCTTAATACTGTGAGTCAGCTGATGGGCGGTAATGGAGGGGAGGATACCATCACACCATTGGTTTGGTGGGCCCCACCCACCAAGCATAAAATAACTGTCAAAAAGTTGTGTCTCATCTTAGCGGAGAAGTACAAACTGCTTCCTCCTGAACGAAGAGAACACACCTAAATCATACAACCTCTTAGAATGTAGATAAACCAATATGGCACACATTGCAGAGTACATATTAATACATTTTAACTTAGTACTAGAATTTCTTATCATGTTTTTTTTATCTGACACTGTATCTCACATCTGTGAGAGGGGGAGCTTTGTCTATAAAGATTTTTTTTAGACTCTAATAGCCCAAATACCAGCTGAGTCGTGAAGTGTGCAGCTGCTCAAATACACACAAGTCAACAAATTATGCTACAGCACAGGAAGTGATTGGAATTGTTGTTGGTGTCGTATACCTGAAACACAACGCCCAGTTTACTCTCAATCCTACCACCTCAGTGTTTTATATCCAATATATAGTCTCTTTCCTAATAGCCAATAAGGTGCAACTTCATGCAGAATTAAAATTCTCACTATGTGAATGTGTGGATGCTCTGCCAACAGTTGTTTGCACTAAATAGTGCCAGTTAGCTTCTGAAAGGAGATACTATACTCTCGAAATAGTATTCAAGTCTTGTGTGAGCAGACAACTCAATGTTCAATAACTAATAGTACAAGTCTACATTTACTTTCATGACTGGTAGCTGTCTACAATGTACTACTCTAATACCACAAACATTAGTAGTGGTGCATCATGAGATAGACCAGACTGATGTTATCAGAGAAGATGACAACCCTCTGCAGGACTGGAGATACATACATAACCAATGCATGCTATCACTAGTCATCTCCATTGTGTACACAGTCTGACCTCAATGGACTGAATCCATACTAACTTTCGAGCCTGATGGTACCTATTATGACCTCCTTACCCATACTCCTCTAAGATGATATAAATCAGAATCAAGTGGATAACCACGATTTTGCTGCAGAGCTACATGCCGAGAGACCAAACAACAAACATACTACATGAACTGCATCCACTCTGAAACACACATCATATTGGGAGACTTGGTCAATGTTGTAGTAAGTAAAGAAAGCTAATAATGAATATTACTTTCATCTTGATATTTAGAACTGCCAAAATTGCATCTTGGCACATTTGACATCTTTGCATCGATGACAAGTGCCCTTTAGGATCTGGATTATCTGTTTACATGACTTGTAGATGTACAGCTGTGCAAAGGCAAAACACTGATATTGTAAAGTATTTTAGGATGTTCAATCGTTGCCTTGCTTGGGAAGCTCTGCTGAGACTTGCAGATTGCCTAGGCCATTTTGAAAGCAAATGATCCATGAATTCTGTGAACATCAGGTTGCTCCTAATGTCCCTAGACATTATAACTGTTTATGACACACTCATAGTAACATGCCTATAGACACACTACGCACAGGCCTATGCAGCAGAGTACCAAAAAAGGTACACAAACTGCCACAGTGTATAGTAGAAAAGAAGTGTGTGTTCAAGCAGAATCCTTTGGGACTAGGGAAGGAATTGCAAGTGTCATTGCATCAGGTGGTGATATTCATGTGTACCAGCAATAAAAAAAGCTGTCTGCATCATCAAGGTAATTTGCAGGCTGGCAGTTTCAGCAAGAATGTTCTGCCTATATTGGAATCTACCAATATTCATTAACATACGAGAAGAAATTGAAATCTTGCAACTCTAATCTGTGTCTACAATTGCACTCAAACTGATGCTACAGGACCCCCCACCCTACCTTCTAATGTGCAAGAGGAATGTTTAACTGCTTTATTAAACATAGCTCTCAGATTTGGAATGATGAAAGTTGGACAAAGTCATATTAAGTGAAATCAAGGGTTTAAAACAATAACTATACACAAATCGGCAAGCATACACTCTTAGGGGCAGATTTATATCGGACTTGCGCCACTTTTACGCCGCCGTTGTGTCACTTTTGTGACGCAGCGGCGGCGTAAACCCTGCGCCATGTTGCGCCCCATTTACAACGTGACGCATCTAGGGAGATGCGTCACGTTGTAAAGCTTGCACCACATGTGGGCGTACCTGCACAGGGGGGGGGCGTTCCGGCGCAGGAACGCCTCCTAAACAGAAACATCTGAAAGGGAAATGTGTTCTTCAGAGTCTGCAGACAGAAAGACACTTAGAGTCAAATGAGACTCTATAATATACACTCAAATTTAAATGTACTCAAATTCCCTAATATTCATGGTGCAAGGTGAGGATAGAAATAAATAGATGAGTAAACCGAACCCTTTATGAGAATCATCTGCCTATTTGAAAATTCTTGACATTAGCCTGGCATTCATTTTCTGTATTTTAATAACAGATGTATGCACAATATTAGGTTTTTGAACAGTCTGATATATAGTGAAGCCAAACTTTGCAGCAGCAGTAGCCAGACGTGACAGGGGCTTCCAAGCCCCTGGAACCAATGTGCCAGTAGGTGTGTCAGCAGAAGTGTAAATCCAGCTTCCCATAGCGCTATAAAGTGCATCACCACCCCCCGCTGCGCGGGACACCGAAATTTGTAGCAGCAGCAGTCAGATGTGACAGGGGATTTCAAGCCCCAGGAACCCACGCGCCAGGAGGCGTGCCAGCAGGGGGGCAAGTCCAGTTTTCCAAATCGCTATAAAGCGCATCACCATCTTCCCACTGCGCGGGATGCACGCGGGCTGTGCCCGGGCAAAGCCCAGACCAAAGGTGGGCCTGTCCTGCACCCATCAGCGACAGGCAGGGCAGGGCCACCACCTTGGCCCCAATTGTAACTGTAAGTACTGCACCCACTTATTTGCTTTGAATGGGATATGAAATAGTATATTGATTACAACAACATGGTCACTGACATTAGTCAAATAAGCAATGGGGAAGAGGAAGGCATCGGATAAGAATCCAGGAGCAGGTAGTGTACGGAAAATAGCACGACATGCAGCAGAAAATTGTACCCTTGGTTAAATTGATGAGCCTAATGAGGAGGTTGAGGGCGTGCCAGCCCCTAAACCAAAGGCCAAAGAGACAAACCAGAAAAGGAAGGAGAAAGGCTTAACGGGGAAAAATTCTAAACCTCTGAAAACCTCTGAAAAGCATTGTTAATTGCTAGAGCCTTAGAAGAGGGAAACCATAAAACGTTCTGGAAATACTATCTGTTAATCCTTCCAATGACAACCATCTAGACCCAGTAATAAAACCTGATACATGGGTCACCAATTTTAGTGGTTAGTGGTTTGTATAATGGTAAGCAGCAACAAAGCAAATTACAAAGTCCTCCTTCAGGTGGAAACTGTGGCCATGTGGGAATACAATCCCACGAAGAGAACAGTGATTCTGTCACAATTATAGTCCATTTTAGTTTTACCTTAGCCGAAACATGTTGAGCAGTAAGACAAACGAAAAAAGAAAAGGCCCCAGGAATGGATGGTATAGCAGGTATAGCAGGTGATCTCTTCCATTCTCAACCAGATATTTGGCCCCTGTACCTGAACGCACTGTTTAATAGCATTTTAAAAGGTAACCCAATCCCTTCAACATAGCAGCAAGCTGTTATCATACCAATCTCTAAAAAAGGAGAAAGAACCAACCCCTCTAACTATAGACCTATAAGCTTGTTAGATAATACACAAACAATCTTTTGCAAGCAGGTGCTGTTCAAGCATAATGAATGGGTAGAACAGAACAGCATTCTTAGAAGATGCACAAGCACAGTTTAGAGCAAAGATCAGTACATTAGACCAGGTCCTCCGCTTCAAGGTGATAACCTGGAAATATGTCACCTTGAAGTGTGATCATCTATATAGTCAGGCGTGCTACCACTTACACTGCATTCTATTTCCTTAATTCATGAAAGAGTAAAGTGGCCTGAAGGATTCCAACATAGTGGCTGACATTAATATTCTCAAGGCTGTTCCGGGCAAGTGTTATGTAATGAATCACAGGAACTTCGTAGTAGTTAGAGTATTTATTCAAGTTCATAGCAAAAAGGCCAACACAGCATCAAGCAGGAACCGCTCCTCTCAACTCCAGTCTCCAACTGATCATTGATGACACCTGGGGATTCCATGTGTCATCAATGATGTAGACTGTGGAATACTTACACACGACTAAGTAATAATAATAAAAGACAGACACAACACATCTTCTCCCCTTAGCTTAAATAATGGAATAATGAAAAATACATTTCCACTAAATAATCATATCTAAAAATAATAGACACTGCAAATAGTGAACACTACATTACAACATAAACTGAAATAATGATCTAGTATAACACACATCCTCTCTTCCTACAATAACTTATACATACAACCTAAAAAAAAATAAGCACATATTATAAGAACGAAATCATCAATTCATAACAAAATCCTTTAAGTATTCCGGTGGCTTAACCACCCTACCAAAACTATTAACATGAGCATCATCGTCTTGAGATTGAGGATTGGGTGCACAAACAGAAGGTTCCTCCTGTCCCATCAGCTCAGAAGCATTAGAATGGAGATCAACACCATCAGAACTACCTTCAGAATTATCAAGAAGATCACCATTCTCCACCTCAGCAGAAACAGAAGGAACATCAGCTTGACTCGTAACCTCAATCATACTAGAACCAGAAAGATCCTTCACGACCTGTGCAGATCCCCGGTTACAATCCTCCCCAATATTCTCTTCATCTAACCAATGAAAACTCCTCATGCCACTAGTTCCTTCTCCACTCCCTTCAACAAGTGTACTCTTGCATTTTAGAATCCTGGCCATGTGCCAAATTTTCCCATCAGATAATTGCACAGAATTTTTCCCAAGACTGACTACAGTAAGAGGCTTGGAGAATTTACTTGCCCTTTCCTTACTTTAAAAGGTAATCTAACTCGTACCTGATCACCAATCTCAAAATTTATTGATTTAACTTTGTTTTTACTATCATAATAGATTTTGTATTTCTTTTGGTGTAGTTCAACATTCCCTTTAACATGTTCAGGTGACCATTCTAACAACCGTGAGTGTTTCATCCAACACTGGTTATCCTTTGTGAACGGAACACGTCCTTTCATAATAGTAAATGGACTATAACCAGTGACAGTAGGCGTTATACGATACATCCAAATCATTTTCTTAACCCCTACTATCCAATCTTGGTTCTTAAGATTCGCTAATTGAATAGATTCTTTAATCACTCGATTGAACCTTTCCACTTCACCATTCCCACTAGGATGATAAATTGACGTAACTCTGTGTTTAATGCCATTACGTTTTAAAAACTCCTCAATGATATGACTTTTAAATTGAACTCCGTTATCAGTTATAATAACTTTAGGGAGTCCTTCTCTTTGAAATAAATCATCTAGAAACTCCAGGACCGCAGAGGCATCAGCTTTATCAACAACCTTAATTTCTGGCCACTTGGAGAAATAATCAACTGCAACTAAAATATACTTCATAGAATCGTCTTTTGTAACAGGCCCCGTGATATCTATACCTAAAGTCTCCCAAGGCATATCTGGACACTCAACCGAACACAAAGGAGGACAGTGTGTTCTTAAAGATTTATCAGAACTATTACATAAAGAACAGTCCCTTACTATTCTCTCAACTTCCGCATCTACTCCTGGCCACCAATAAAATTCCCTGATACATTTTTTTGTTTTTACAATGCCAAGATGTCCCTCATGACACAGTTGAATAACCTTAGCTCTCAATGCCCTTGGTGGAATGATTCTATCACCTCTTAAAACGTTACAATCCTTAAGAGACAACTCATCCCTTATCTCCCAAAATTGTTTCATTTCCTCATTTAACAACTTCTTGACAGGCCACCCATTCACAACACAATTTTTGACACTTGAGAGAAGTTCATCATTGCTCATACTCTCTTCCCATTCTTGTGGACTAAGACTGACATTCTCTCTTTTGAGATCAATCCCAGCTACCTGAAAATCATCTAGACTATCACTAGACACCTCTAACGGTAACGGCAGTCTACTCAAACAATCAGCCACCTGATTTTTAACACCCGGAATATAATTCACAGAATACATATAATCCAATAACCGAATAGACATTCTTGCTATCCTAGGTGTAGCAGCTAACAGACCATCAGAAGAGAGTACCTTCACCAGAGGTTTATGATCACACCTCACCTCCACATGGTAGCCCCAAATAAAACACCTAAAATGTTCCAGAGCCCATACTACAGCCAGTGCCTCTCTCTCAATAACTGAGTACTTTTCTTCAGCCGGTGACAAGGCTCTAGATGCATATGCCACTGCTACTTCTTTACCATTCTTCTCTTTTTGCGAAAGAACCGCCCCAAGTCCTTTTTGGCTAGCATCAGTAGTAACAATACAAGGTAACAGAGGATCAAACCCTACTAGCTCTTTCGCATTACATAACTCATTCTTAAGAACTGTAAAGTCATGTTGCAATGTATGGGACCATACAAACACAGATCTATTTTTCAACAATTGACGTAAATTGAAAGTTTTCTCTGAAAATTTCCTTACAAACTTGCTGTAAAATTCTATAAGACCTAAGAAAGATCTTAATTCGTCCTTATTGGTTGGAGCGGGGGCATCCTGTATAGCTTTCATTAATTTAGACTTGGGTAAAATACCCTTCGCAGAAATTTCATGACCTAAATAATCTAAGGAATCAACACCAAATTTGCATTTTGATAACTCTGCGGTAAGACCCCTCTCCTTTAAAATCCTAAGAACTGAATAGATTCTCTCATCATGTATGGACTTGTTTTCTCCCATTATAAGGATATCATCTTGAAAGAAAAGAATTCCTGGTAAATCATGAAATAATTTAAACATAAGCTTCTGAAACACCGCAGCCGCTGACGCAAGGCCAAACGGCATACGCAAAAACCGATAGCACACTTGCGGAGTCATGAATGTTGTCAAATCCTTACTATCGTCATGCAATGGAATTTGGTGATATGCTGATGTTAAATCAATCACCGAAAACCATTGCATGCCTTTAGTAAGTGCAATAAGCTCATTGATTTTGGGTAGCGGAAATCTTTCTACCACTATATTCTTGTTTAGTGATCTCAAGTCAATGCATAACCTGACTTTGCCATTGGCCTTGCGTACTACGACCAAAGGCACCACCCAATTTGAAGCTTCAACCTCCTCAATGATCTTATCATCCAACAGTCGTTTTAACTCCTTGTCCACCTCTTCACGAGCTGCCCAAGGTATATGTCTGGACCTTTGTATCGTAGGTAGTGCATTTTGCTTCAAAATTATTTTATGTACATAACCATTCAGCAGGCCTACCTTATTATTAAAGACTTCTGGAAATTTAGCTTTAAGATCATTCTGATAGTCAGCATAATGGTCTAGGATCATAACTTGTTCCACCCCATTGGGATTTAACATGATATTGAGATTCCTCTGATCAATCCAGCCTAACACCGGGGGACCCTCTACTGCCACATAAAGTTTCCCAACGGAAGACCTTCCTTTAAATTCAAAAACTAATTCCCTGAAACCTAATAAATCAATCTTTTCCCCAGTAAAGCTCTCCGGGGAAATATCTGGTGAAGCTAAAGTGGATCCTATCTTAGGAACAAACTCTTTTTCCCACTTTTCCTTGTCAATAATAGTATATGGAGACCCCGAATCCGCTACAATGAGTGTCTCCACACCACCAATGGACATCTCACATACCGGTTTGGATTTGCAGTTAATATTCAAAGAATTTACACTGTCAGACACCCCTAAAACACAATCAACATTTTTGGTAGGTATGTCATCACTCGAGGATGAAGACAAGGAACCATCAAAGTCTTCTTTCACTAAACTGACTTTCTTCTTCTTCTTTAAATTACGTCTGCAAGCCTTGGTAAAATGACCAAAGACACCACATTGTAAACACTTTTGTCTCCTGGCTGGACAGTTTTTAAAATTGGCCAAATGGTTTTTACTTCCACATCTATAACATCTTAAAACTGTGGATTTCGTTTGAGTGTCATCAATTTCTTTAGAGGAAGATGACGGTTTCTGGGATTTGCTTTTATTTTTAGATGTTATTTTGTTCACTGTAGATTTTTCATTGTCTTTGGTTGGTTCAGCTATAGCTTTAGCACATTTATTGGTAATTTCTGCCTTCTTAACTAAAGCAACAACATCTGCTAACGCTGCCTCGCCATGAACCCAGAGACGTTCTTGGACATGTTCATTGTTTACAAACATTATAATTTGATCCCGAATAAGTTCTTCCTCCAATGTGCCGAATCTACAAGTTACAGCCAATTTCTTTAAATCTGACACAAAATCTTCGACCGATTCTTGTTTCTCTTGTTTCCTTCCAAAGAATTTATGCCTATCGATAGCAATGCACACTGATGTTGAATAATACACATCAAGGTCTTCTAAGGCATGAGTAAATATATTAACATCATCTGTAGCATGTGTTTTCTTGTTCATAGAGTTATAAACTATTAACCCTTGAGGACCAAGTGAGTGGAGTAAAATCTTCTCTTTCCTTGCTTGTGTTAATTCATCCTCTCCATCCTCAAGTGCATCTATATAGTTTAAAAAGTACTCTTTCCATTCTTTCCATTTAATTGGAGGATCACCTTTTGAAGACAGAAAGGCTTGAGGTGGAGTTAATGAAAATGTTTGAGCTGCACACATTTTGTTACTCTATCTTGAAACTCACTTGCAATCTTTGCGAAAAACAAAATTGTTGAAGAAAACATATAATAGCCGTAACGTGTACCACCAGCTATGTGTGTTCTTGCCCCAGTGACTATTTCAATTAAACCGATAGTACTCAACTTGGTACTGAGCTTGTCAAAATGACACACCCACTGTAAGTGAACTTACAAAAAAAACAAAAGCTGTTGGAGCAAATTATATTTTGCTTAGGGCATTAATCTTAAGCAAACACTGGAAGCTGGTGTGCTTGTCACTGTAGGGACAAGCTGACAAAATTTGAAATAAACGGGATAAAAGACAGTACCTTCCCGTGTGCCGCTTCTCACCGCGCTTCTTGTGTGTTGCTAGGTAACTTGCACACAAAAACAATATGGCGGCACGTATTGCGTTGTTACGCACAACGCGAGTTGAAAGTTGAAGGTATGCGCGGCTGACGTCACACGCACAATGGGAGTTCCTGGAACGAACCTCGAGCCAAGAAGCCTCCACGCTCTTCCTCACGCGGTTGCCAGGTACGTTTAAAGAACGTCCAGTAGTTTAAAAGTAACTACCTAATTAATTCACTGCTGGTACCTGTTGCCTTTCGCTGCGTTGGCCCCAATCCATAATAAGCGTACTCACACTTGTAATCCAATTAGTTCCCGTTCGAAGTAATTCTTCTTCTTTTTTTTTTGAAAGTTCATGTTCAAAGTCCGAACAGAATTGCTTCTAATCCGTAATGAATCGCCGTAGGTCACGTAGATGTTGTCCTCAAATCGTCGCCACTTTTGTTATGTAATGAATCACAGGAACTTCGTAGTAGTTAGAGTATTTATTCAAGTTCATAGCAAAAAGGCCAACACAGCATCAAGCAGGAACCGCTCCTCTCAACTCCAGTCTCCAACTGATCATTGATGACACCTGGGGATTCCATGTGTCATCAATGATGTAGACTGTGGAATACTTACACACGACTAAGTAATAATAATAAAAGACAGACACAACAGCAAGGTCTAGAAATCATTTCATATGAAGCTCAAAAAAATGCTTACTGGACTTAGAAGTCTGTGATCTACTTGCGAGGGAAACATAAGACTGGCAAGTACAAAATTGCATCATCCTGGCCAAGAGCTACACATCACCATGATTTCTGTTTGTAGGCTGTATATGGCATATTAGAAGTTTCAAAGATACATAAATTATATGTCCCATTGATCTTCCTTTGATAGTTACTCAAATGAGATGATGGACTACCAGCAAGACATTTCACACAGAGCATTCTACCCATAAGTCTCCAAGTGGGCTTTGGATCCTAGGTCAGATATCATTGTAAGTAGGGAACTGTAGCATAAGATTGCTTTTAATTTGGTGCAGAATGTTAATGACAAGTCGTCATTTTTATTTCAATGTGTCCAATTTCGGTAAAAGACAAGCAACTGTCCTTACATATAAAACCAGTAATGAGGAGCAACTGAGCAAATACCTGAACTCCGACTCATTTTGAGTTGTTTGGAGTAGAGAATCCATAGCAAATCTTTCCTGATGACAGTGCAAAACCCACAGAAGGCAGAGAAGCAGGTAATCCCTTCACTCAAAGAATAGTTTGTGATGGATGCCTCCCCTAACCTAAATTAAATCTTACATGTTCTCCAACAAATAAGACACTTTTATGAATGTTTGACAACCCTGCTTTACTTATGCTTAATTTAGAAGTTTATGAACATTAGTTAATGTGCATTAGTTATTGTGCTGATTAGGGATCATTCTTTTTGTGTGTATGCATTGGGTTTGTATGAAGTGTTTAATATGAGCTGGTGGTTGCCAGTGGGTGCCACCAGAACTTACTTTTGCCCACCGAGACTCTGAGTCCCCTCCTGTGGGCTTCAGTCCTCATGAAAAGTTCCAGCGGAAGGCAATCTGTCCTGTCCTCACGCACTTTAAAAGGCATTTATTAACCTTTGAAGTCTTGAATGAAATATGTGTTGATGTCATCCCACCACTCACCAACAAGCACTAGACACTAAACAACATTAAACCTATACTCAATCCCCCCCGTAGATCTCCTTCATCTGGGACTGGAAACATTGCTGCTCTGATCTGGTTTCTTGCACTGACTATCTTTCGGCTGCCTTCTTTTCGTGCTCTTACGATATCCTGGTAAAGAAGGGGCTTGTCGCAGCCATACATGGTGACCAACTCTGTCTCTTAAGAGTCCAGCAATAGTATCACAGGTCCTCCGTCACTCATTATCTATGTACTCACCACTCATTCTTGCTACAAACACGCTTTAACTTGTTAATCTATGAACAGCTGCTTTCAATAAGAGGCCACACCTTTCAGCTTTGCCAATGTTTGTTTATGTTTGAACTTTAAATCCTGGTGTAAAACCATAAATGTGGTAACATATGACTGCATGCTCTGTCAACTTACTACATGCTTTTAAATCAGAACTAGAAAAGATAAAGACAGACAGAGCATTAAAACAGCCTTTTCATTTTGTCTTATTTGGCATGCTTACAGGATTCAAAATGTTTAGGTTGAGCTTTCAAGACCTCTTGTATATACTTTGCATAATCTTCTTTGTGGGCTTATAGCCCACCCACTGCTTTTCATTGTGATTGCTTCAGTGTCATTTTTCCGATTTGTCATTCCATTTTGTTGTTTGTTCCCTGCCATGGAGTAGGCCCCAGGATTTCTATCCTTCCACTTTTTGTATTTTAGTTACTGCCCTAGGAACACTTTTTTAAAATCTGAAACTGCTCTTAACACAAGTGTGTGTTTCTCTTGATGAGCTTCGCACCTACGTCACCGGCCCCACGCTTCATCTTTCAGCATGGGGCACATCAGGAGGTCACGCCTCCTTTTGTTTTTCTGCACGCTTGTTAAGTTTTCCTGATGATCAGCGTGGCACCTGCTTCATGGCTGCCACGCTTCACCTTTTGGAAATGGGAGTGCTTCGGGAGGCCATGCCCCTTTTTCCATTACTGCATTCTTGGTTACCAGTTTGCTGTGAACCCACTTTGGCCATGCCTGATTCTAAAGTGGCCTCCACTCTTACACATGCACACCCCTTACTCAAACTGGGCAGGGGAGCTTGTGAACTAGTGGTTTGTATGGACAGCATAAGCCACACCCACTGACAGTTCGGCATTGAGCGGATTCCTTTCAGGCAGGTTCCAGGAGATGCGTGCAGAGCAGGCCTTCACGGTGTATTGTAGGCAGGTCTCTTTTTGCCGGCTCCAGTGGAGAAGTGTGAGAAAGCAACAGCCTCACGATTATGATGAGCTCATCCATCGCCATCTGAGGCTAGTTTTCCATAAAGCCAGGGTGCTGGGGTTCAAAAACTGCGGATGTATTGACTGTGGGACTTATGGGACCCTTTCTGAGGGTGAATCGCTGCCCGTGGAGGTGGGGTTTGAGTGGCAGTTGGGCTTTAACCCCAGCTCTCCCTCTTTGTTCTACATATGTCCCCAGTTCCAGCCAGGGACTGTCTTCTCTCCCCAAAACTAGAGATGAATGGGCTTGCCCAGCTTGCTGGCTTTAGTGTTGTGTTAATGCTGTTATGGTCGGTCTGAAGCTGTCACTTCCTCCTTCACCTACGAGGCAGGGAGAATATTGCTCAGCATCCAGAACCGTTTTCTCTTGTCTCGTGGCTAGGTTAGGCCTGGGAAGGAAGCGCTGCCATCTTTACATGCAAACGTATCTAAAGTTGCCTTCTTTCTGCACGATGACTTTTGGCACACATTTGCTTACGTGACAGTTCAGGATTAGTTTCTCTGAAACCACATTGCTTACAATTCCACTTCATAAGTACACTATCATGATGCCTTGAACATTTATTGCAAAGCCTAATCATACATTTAGCGAATGTTGTTTGTTATTCTTCAATGAGGCGACATGGCTATCACAAGAGAATTAACAATTATCAGCCTGGCTGCAGCCACGACATGGACACATGGATGATTTTGTTATAAATACACACACATTTCGATGTTCACACCAGAGGAGCACTCTGGTGTCATTGCGAGATTGTCACTATTGTCGAGTCTCAGCCCAGCTGATTCCTGTTTACCCTATGCAAGGGGAGATGTCCAACTTGTGACAAAGAGGGGGACTTGCATAAACATATCTCCAGATAATGTGGCTTTAGATCATCCAGTAGGGGATTCATGCTGATCACCTGCCCTAGGCAGCTAGGTTAGGGAGCGCATAGTAGGAGTATACTATACCCAGTACTTAAATACCAGCAAAAAATAAACTGTTTTAGCGCCATGGTGGAATTGTTTATCCACTTCACTGTTGTCATACTGCTAATCACTTTTACCTGTTTCTGTGTCTTAATCATTGCAGTGCGCATCTTGTAAAAAAATTCACAAGGGTTCAATAAATATCGAAATGCCCCTTTGTGTACTACTTGTGTACCTTTCTGAGTAAACATGGGTGATTAGGCGAAAAGGTTCTAGATCTGTTACCACAATTTCTTGAGGAGTCAGTGTTGTCATGTTCTGAGGTTGCCCAAACAATTTGTTGCCTTACTTGGTTTAGGGGTACATATGGTGGCACTGGGAGCTAGCAGGTCTATAGGCCAACATATCCTGAGGGGATGTGTGGAATCAGTCTGACACCATCCCAATATTTATGTTGTCCAACTAACAAACAGGTCCTTCTGAGAAAGCAGAAACCATACAACACTCCATTTTGCTGAAATACCAGTGGCCCTCCTCCCACTAGTCCCTCTAATATCAAGTTAATGATATTGGGCTGGACATATCACTGACCTTTGCTGTTTTACCACACATCACATGGGTTACTTCCCTCTGCTCTGGATAGTGACTCAACCACTAGTCACTTCAGACTGCTCCTTGTGGTGACTGATCCACTATGTGTAAAAAATAAAGATTCTCTTGGATTCGAACTCATAAAAGGTCAGTTTTACCACATTCAACCATACTGAGGGCATTCACATAATCTCTGAACCCATAAACCAAATATAACCAAACAAAACACTTTTTATAAGTATCACAAAAGTTAATTTATTAAAACCAAAATCAATAATATAAAACACAATAATCTGAACCAATTATTTCTAAAGAAAAAAAAATATATTATAACAGATTTATGCATATGACAATTGAATTTCACTATACATGAGAGACAAAAACAAGTGACACATTAAAATTCATCATAAACACGTTAATTCGATTGAATCAGTTCCTTTGGAGTCTATTAATTCTTTTATAATTAGGCTCAAACGTTCCTCGAATTTAACAAAATTAATAAAAAGGCATCAACGCGTTTCGGTGGACTGTGTGTTTCTAAGCCACTTTCTTCAGGACTATAAATCTTATTGTCTCTCTAGCACAATATCATGTATACCGGTATTAAAACAAAAAAATATATAACAATCCTGTGTCATATGTAATCAAAGCAGGATAATACATATAATCATCTTTGTGGTTAAAAACCATACTTATAAAATCAACATTTGTAGAATTTTGTTTTTTATAGTAAAACAGTATTTATATGTAGTTTATAATTCTTTTAAGGGCCCTTGTTCTAATACACCAACCAATTCACACTACTGAGCTTCTGCCCCAATCATTCACTCTCCTTTTTTTTAAATAATCAATGACCCTTCCCACCTCCCATGGAGGACTAAGGAGGTGTTACCAGGAGTAGGTATCCATCACTATCCCCTCCTCAGACATATTTATTAATCTGAGAATTAGGCCTCATCTGACATAACAGCGTGGCATCTCCTTTTTCAATGAGCCATAATGCACTGTTTGTTGCTCAAGGGCAGCTTTATGAAGCTTCCATGATGGTGGTGTCAGAATTCAGAACTACTCAATGTTACCCCAGAATTGTCACAGCATGATGTTTCTTTGCCCCTGGGGTAACTGCAGCAGATCTGAGATTGCCTGACATCGCTTGTCCCTTGGAGACATCTGTGCAGAACTGTCACTGCTTGACGCTTCATAGCTCCTTGTGTGATTACCCCAGAGCTCACACTGACATTTCTTATTACCTGGAGTGGGCAGTCCAGAATGGTCACTGTTTCATGTTTCATAGCTCCTCGCATGATTTCTCCTGTACTGACACTGGTTGAAATTCCTCAGTACCTTTGACAATTTAGCCTCCACTCAGTGTCTTGTATTTAAGCAACACACTCTAGCTCCTTGGTTATTGCTTCTGTTCAGTTCAAAGCAAACACAAGGAGATGATGGACGAAGCACTGAAACTTTTCAGACACTCACCCCCAGTCACAGATCTGGGTTGAATCCATCATCGTTCTTTAGCTCACTTTATCACCTCAGCTCAGACCCAGCTATATGCAAATCAGTCTTGACCCTGTGCCTCATGGGAACAGTCCAGCCTGAAGTGCCAAACCAGGTCTTCCCTGAACCGGAAACAAGCATTCTGGGACCAGTTTCGGGGTAACACCCCTTATCAGCCAGGCTAGCTTGAATGCGGTGGCAAAGTGAGCAAGGGAACCATGTCTGGGTGTCCCCTGCCAAATTAGGGTGAACAAAGCAAACACCAAGGGAAGCCCTAAAACCGGTCCTAGGATGCATATTTCCAGTCCAGGGAGGACCTGTCTTGGCAGTTCGGGCTGGACTGTTCCCATTGGGGCAGGGGGCAGGGTCAAGACTGATTTGCATATGGCCAGGTCTAAACTGGGGTGGCATGGTGAGCAGATGAATGATGGTTTTAACCCAGAATGCTTGACTGGGGGTGAATGTTTTGATTTGTTCTGCATTCCGCCCATCAATTGTGTGTATTTTGCTCAGTTCAGTTCATGTCACACATTTCTCTGATATAGGGTGATTACTAAATTTCTGGGGCTACATTTCTGGCTTTGTCTGTGTCATTACTCTTCAGAATAGCCAACATCAAATGTGGCATACCTTTGGGCTCTGTACTATCACCAGCTATTGAATTCTTTCAAACACACAAGCTTAAGTATGACCCTGGCACCCTTCACAACTTGCCTCACTACTTTTTGCAGGTTCGTCTTTGGGTGCCAAACATGCTCTCTGTCAACTGCCAAAATCATTGTCGAGGGCCCTCTGAAACCGGCACACTTCCCCGCACCTTGACCAGAGGAATTGGACATTCACCAAATCTACAATTTGGGAGTGCTTTGATAGTGACCTCTCATATTCCCACAAAATAAATACGTTTTCAAAAACTGTATTCGTCCCACATATGTCTGCTAAAAAAGTGTAGTCTTATATCTCATCACTGCTACTGAAACACTAGATTACTGTAGTTTATAAATAAGCACTCAAGATTGGAGCATTGTCTTTGGTAACATATAGTCCAGAGGTCTCCAACGAGTAGCTTGGGAGCTACTGGTAGCTCGCAAGCACCTTCAAAGTAGCTCTCACGGGTGAAGTCAAGCCATGTATCAAATTCAGATAGTAGATGCCCATTGAAAAAGGCAGCACTGCTCATTTTAAGACCCTTAAAGTGACAGCCAGCCGAACCTTTGGCAGTAACTCATACTAACACTTAGATACACACTGTATCAGCCTATAGGGCCTGTCACATGACAGTCTGTATCCAATCTCAATATAACTAAGCCACAAGGAGATGGACCATGTTGTAGTTCCTGCTGTATCAAGCACAACATGTGTGTGAACAGTGGACCATAAAAGAAGCATGGCAGCAGTGGCCTGAGCAGTAATCAGTGCAGACCCACCAAAGTGTGGGCCTGCAGGAGTCAGAGTGAAAATGCGTCAGTTGGGTGCATGATCAGCTCAAGAACTGAGGAGAAGAGGGCATGATCCAGACCGGAGAAAATTGAGAAACTCATCAGCATTTATGTGCATCCATAATAAACACTATTGCTTCCTGAAAGCTATGCCTGGTGTCAAGGACCACCAAATGTGTATGTTAGCCCCCATCATAAGGGTGTTATCTCCGACATAATTGCGCTTGTTCCTGGCCTAATAGGTCCAATTGCATAATAATGGTCATCCTTGACTATTTTGGGTATTTTTGGTCCAGTTGTGGTATACTGGCAGCCATCATTTACAGACTAGGAGCATGACTGGCCTACATTAACCTATTCCTAGCATAATAATGGTCATGACTGATATATGGTCTCTGCGCTGACCCTTATGGATTTCATCTTTGGCACAACCGTGGCCGTAGTGTAATGGTGGGCATTACTGGCATAATACAAGCATCCGTGGTGCTGTGGTGAGCATCCATGACATATGACTGTGTAATACCTGGGTATGCAAAGTAGTCTGTCCATATGAGGCATTTTTACATAGAAGTACGTAATGAATGACAAGCTTATGTTTTGGGACTGTGCATTTCCTAAAATCTGAACACAGATATTTTAAAGGCAGTTTTTGGTTTCAAAAATGGGTTTTCTTCTGGAAAATTGAGTTTGTTCGCCCACAGTGGAAAGTGGTTTATGATAGAAAAATGTGCATTTTAAGAAACTGATGAATGATAATTCAAGCTGAGCTGGGGAGATCTACTGCTGTATTCATGTCTTTTGTGTCATAGAGCATGTTAAGATTTGAATGTTACTTCATGAGTCAGGTGGAGGCATTTTATATTAATGAACTTTTTCCTGACATTTCTGCTTTTACCTGCACTTCGAATACTTGAGTGGTAACTACTGATAATCCTGCTTAGGGTGGGCCTAGTGTAGTCCCTATTTTGCAGTTATAAAATTTGCTAGTAGCTCGGGCAGACTTTCCTTGAGCAGAAGTAGCTCTCACTGCAGAAAAGGTCGGAGACCTCTGATATAGTCGCATGGTGGCCCTAATTAGGCTGTACAATACTCCACGCAACGCCACTCTGCAACACCACTCCACACAACTGAACTCCACGCAACACCACACTACTCAGGGCCACTACACTCTACTCAATGCCACTACACTCTACACAACAGCACTACAAACAACTGCCCAACACTCTACGCCATGCCACTCTACGCAACCCCACTCCATGCAACCCCACTCCAGGCAATACCACTCCACTCTACGCAATGCCACTCTATGCCACTCCACTCTATGCTACACCACTCCACTCTACAACATTCCATGCATTCCACTCTACACAGTGACACTCCACTCTATGCAATGCCACTACACACAACTGCACTGCATGCCACACCACACCACTCCACTCTACACAACACAACTTCAAGCAACGCAATTCATATCTACGCAATGCTACTCCACTATACGCAATGCCAATCCAAGTAACTGCACTCCACGTTACACCACTCCACTCTCCTTCACGCCACTCCACTCTATGTCACCCCACACTCACAATCTACTCCACTCAAGGCCTCTCTATTCTACAACACTCTACTCCCATCTATAAAACACCCTTTACGCTACTCAACTCTGCTCTACACCACTCCACAACACTCTATAGCACTCCACTCTAAAACTCTACTCCACTCGGACAATCTACGCCACTCAACGCTACACACTTTCACTATACTACACTATACTCCCTACATTCCACAGCACAACACTACATGCCACTCCATAGCACACCATATCAATCAACTCAACTCTACACCACTCTACTCTATTCCACTCCATATCACTACACTTTAATTAACTTTAGAACACTTCACTCCACGCCCCTCTACATCAATAACTTTTAGCCATACTGAATAGCAGCTACACTAGAATACAACATTGCTAAAACATATTTGCAAAGCAGCGGGCGAGACCTATTGGCTATGCCAGTGCTTGTTTTATAAATCATGTTTCCTCCCCCATCAGAAAAAAATAGAAAATGTTGATAGCAAATGCTCAAAGCTTTTTAATTATTTGTTTGTGAAATTACCAGAAGGCTTGCTTTAAGCCAGATACATTCTTCAGTTTTTAAACATGTATTTCCTCTGCAACCATGCGTGTAATATGTACCTAGGTGGTTGAACAATGGTGCGTATTTTTCCGGAAAGATTAAACAAATAAACACAAAAATTGCAAATTCCTATTTGCGCAGTTGTGCTTCCCTTCCACTAGGCCACACGAGCAGTGCCCACCCGCCGTACACCTCGCAAATTGTACCCAACCGTTGACCGCGAGCCGGCAGTCTCACGGTTCCTTTTATTTATTCAAAGAACAATTCTCCAGGCAACAATTTTTGTAATACAAATTAAATTAAGGACCATACTGAAAACATATTCTTCAACCTATAAACACATTGGCTATCATCAAATACTCTGCAGATGGAATCCCGCCAAGTGGTTTGGCAGTAAAAGCTCAAGGAAATTGTGGGGAAAAAAATGTCCCCTTTAGTGGTTTTGTTGAATTAAAACACGTGCATCCTTAAAAAAAAACCACACACACATCTTAACGTAAAGACTATACACCACATTTAAAAACTGGAGTCTTATTTCAGAGGTTTTAAAAATTAGTGAGTCAGTGTAGGAACAATAGTTGAGGGCATTTGGAAGTCATTAAAACAATGAATTTATATATTAACAATAAAAGCTGTTGCTAGCATGAGGCGCTTCTCGCCTACTCAAACCTTTGAAAGAGTAAACAGTCAAATGCTATGGATAAAAATACATTGTACCCTAAGGCAGCAAACAGACATGATCCAGTGACGACATTTCCGTTTGTTTTCAGTTTTTCTTTCCAGCGTGGCTTTATATAGGCACTCCGGCAACTGACTTAAATATGAAAGGAATGCTAATACTCTGAAAACCTTCCAGCATCCAGTTCTCACAACTCGCTGTCCTGCAAGCAAAGGCAGCACACAGTGCACTAAATAGAAAAGATGAGAAGGAAGAACAGGAAGAAAAGCAGAAAAGATTTACGAGTGTTCTATGCGGATCCATTGATCGGTCTCCTCACTGATTGACAGATGTTGCATGCCTTGATTGAGAAAAACATCATACTAAAATGAACACATCCCACTAGTTGGCAATGAATAATTTCACCTTGACTTGATACATGACGATCTACCCTTCTCACACACTCCAAGTTGTGCATAAGAAAGTGGCCCTCCCATCACAGTAGGTGATATCATATGACCTTTAATTCCGAATCTTCTCGGATTCTTGTTACATGACCTAATCTCTGATGACATAATAATAATTGATATCGCTGAAGTTCCATGATAACTGCAGTATTAATGTAATAACACAAAACAGACAAATGTCTATCTTAGATGATCTTTGAAAGTACTGGGGCAAAATATTGCCCTGAATCCTAGCTAAAGAGTAAAGTAAGTAAGCCAGTCCTCTTATAGAGGAGTTCTCCTTTTAAAAAGAAAATTGAAAAATGTGGCCAAATTATGAATTTTAAAGCAACATTTTCACATAAATTGTCTAAGATGTCATAGGACCTGAAAGGACAGTAGTGATTCAAGATTTTTTGGGGGTCTGACCAACCAATGAAACCTGATCCTCCTCAGGAGTTGATCACATTTCGTTGTTCAAAATGTGCTTTGGGTGCCATATATGTCAAAAATTACCTCCATTGTACGTGGGCCAGCATTTTTTCATGGGTGCCCACACATGGTGTTGGTGCCACCTACTGCCAAAAATTACATACGATATTCCAGTGTGAGAATTTTCCATTAGTGCAGTCCATGAACCATTGGTGATCCTCATGTCAATAATTGCCTCAGTATTTCAGAACCAGAATTTTTTCATGGGTGCCACCTATGCCAGGAATTTCCTCAGGTATGCTAGCATTTTACACAGGTACCCGATATACCAAGAATTACCTCTTGTGTGCCAGTATCAGTATTTTACCATGGTTGAGCATAATGCCATTAATTACCTCCAGCATGCAGGGACACCATATTCTCATTCATTTTGACTTATTTTCCCTTATTTACTCTCTTTCTCACTCACTCACTAGCTCACTCACACTCACTTTCACTGATTCATTTTCACTGATTTATTCTCACTCACTTGCATTCACTCATTCATCCATATTCTTTTGCGATCACTCTTACTCTCACTCACTCATTCACACTTATTCTCAATCATTCTTATGTTGACTCATGCATATTTTCTCACTCACTAACATTCACCTGCACTCACTTTCACACTCACACTCTCTCACAGTCTTACTTATTCTCACTTTGATTCACTCATTCTCACTCATTCATTCACACACACTCACATTAGCACTTACTCTCACTCACTAGTACCTACTCATACTCACTCATACTTTTACTCTCACTCACTTTCACTTATTCCCATTCATCATGATTCACTCTCACACAGTTATATTTCCTTACTGTTATCCACGCGCACTCATTCTCACTCATACTGGCTAAGACTATCTCATTCTCTTGCCATCACTCTTACTTCACCTCACAAATTCTCGCTCACTTTAACTCACCCATATTCACTAACGCTATGGGCCCTATTAGGATGGTGGGCAGAGGCACCACCGCGGTGCTGGCGGAAAATTTGCCATTTACTGCACGTCAGCAGCGGTCCTCATGCCCGCCATATTAGTAAGGTCAAACATAGCCCATTTCCCGGCCGGCGCAGTGTGATGCGAACCACCATTAAAATTCGACCGCCACCGCTGCGGGGGGAGCCAATGGAGACCCACCGCTGTGCGCAATAGCGTCCTAACCACCGTACAAATCAGGATGCCCCAAACAGCCAGTAGCACCGCAGCGGAGAAACCGCCCAACCAGAAACTGCGGAAGCACTACTGAGGAACGCGAAACCAGATTCCCGGTCCCTTCCACCCGGTCCCGACCGCAATGGATCCAGCTCTACATGTCTTCCCGGTGCTGTACCATATACACTGCCAGCAAGTTATGCACCGTCGCGGATGCTGCCGCAGGTACTCAATCACACAACTCCGCACACAACACACAACACATGGGCAGATATAGGGTTCCTGTCCACACCAGACACCCTGGCGGGGACAGGAACACATCCACAATTGTACCCACCCATGTCCTCCCTGTCACCAAATCACCCCTCCGCATCCAGGTCACCCACCAACTGCGATATCAATGCAATGTCCCGGTAATGTCACAGCAGCGGTGAAGACGTGGGAAAACATGCGCACAATGTAGAAGGCAGGGCCAGTGCCAGGCATGGGTAGTGCACAAAGATCATAGGGCCACACCTCCACCCTCCACACACTAGGCCCCCCACACATTAAGGGACATGCCATGTGCCCCTCCTGTGCTCCCCCATGCACAATAACCAGCCAGGTGAACCCAAACCCTGCACCACACATCAAACAACTAGGGAGACAGTCTCAGCAGGAGGGGCTGCAGAGGAACACACAGCACAGAAGCCCAGGGCCAGGGCAACCCTCACACCACACCTACACTACACTCATGTCAAGAAAACTGAGTCCAAGCACAAAATGAACACTCATACAGAATATGAACAATCATTCAACTGGACACAGAGCCTGTCAAGTCACACAGACATACCCCACACTGACACACAGCCACATACACAGACCAGATGTCAGCAGCAATGGAGGACAACAAATGGGCAAGACCAAAGTGAGGTGGACACTAATGAAAAGCCAAGGAGCCAGCCACAAAGCATGTGTACATCACATGCAAGAGAAGGAACATATCACAACACCCTTAGGCCATCAAATCACACATGGCTGGCACAGTGAGTGAAATCAAACCACAGTTACCCCGGTGCAACAACTCAGGGAGTCAGCAAGGCAACCCATGCGTAGGCACAGGGATGATAGGAAGTCTCTGAAGTCAAACAGTGATCAGCCACACATCTGTATCCAACAACTTGACAGGTGTACACAACACACAGGGCCCATTGACACACTCCATGACTGTCAAACACAAGTTGGATCCTTCATACATACTCCTCCCCCACCCACATCACACCTGCAACACTCAACACCAGTGCAAACACACAGAATGGTGCCAATAATGTCCAGAGAATACACTGACAATCACACTCCTTGGGGCGCATCCACAAACATCACACACACACACACACACACTCAAGAATGCCTGAACCAATGCTGGCACAAAAACAACAGCCAAACACAAAACTCACTAACAACATACACAGAAGTACAACAGGCCCAGACCTGTGCAGTAAAACAGTGGAAAGTCAATGGGAGCCCAGACAGAACAGGAGTACACTACATCATCACTCAGGAACAATGCACAGACAACATACCCCAACACAGACAAGAAGTGCATAATCTGAAACCAATCATGGACTCAAACTGGGAGCAATGGGCCAATAAAAAAACACAGACAGACATACCACACCACCCATCAAGTCAACATGGTGTCATAGTGTGCCACAGGCTTGCACATGTACAATCCTAACAAGTGACAGGTCAAATATAAGAGGAGAGAAGACCAAAGATGCACCCAAAACAAGCCTAGGAACAAGAATAGTCCTAAGTGTATGTGGCAGACACACAAGTAATGCACACTATACTTGCAGCACACATCTGAATGTATCACAATGCACAAACAAATCACACACAATGACATGCAAGTAGAACATCACACACAGAGTATCTGTCAACTGCAAAAGACAACACAGGCCAAACACTGCACACATCCACATCAAACACACAACAGATGCACGTGCCGATTTATCACATTGCAAACACAGCTGGACATCAGGGGATGCACACCAGGCAAGGACAAGGCAACATACACTCACAGCACTGCATGCACAACAATCAGTGTGTGCACACCAAACATACCAATTCCACACAGACATGCGTGCCACACCATGAACACCCACAACACCAATCACCATAGCACAGAGGCAACATCACACTCAGGAATTGGAAGAGGTACATCAGCAAACAGACATACAGCTCCCCCATCACCCACAGATGCCCACGTCTGAGACACCCAGGTGAAAACCACATGACCAGAGGACTGTGCAACACAAACATTAGAACTGCATATGAGCAACCATGACTGCAAAACAGTACAAGAAAATCACATATAACCAATTGGGAAACTGTCCTATGTGGCACATTGGTCCTGTGCACAGATCAGCACCACAAAGCATAGTGTAAGTGATAAAGTGGTGGGGAGGCACACACACTGGCAACCCAAGGGGACAGCTGACATGAGAGTGAAGTGGTGTGTACGTCAGTAGTGGACATGTCTGGAGTGCACCATACACAAATAGATGGAGTGCTCACTTACAATGGATAGGCATCAGAAACACAGATAGTGGATGTCATAACTTCACATCTCACATGCCATACTGGAGCCAAAAACGCCTAAAGTGACAGCAATGCATGAGAAAACACACCCGCAATGTCAGTGTGGATGAGCAGGTCTGCACAGTGAGCACCTACAGTAACAAGACACATGGCTAATCACCAAAACACAACACTGACTTGCCAGTCACACACTCTGAATACTCACAATTGGCCCCAACAACAAGTAGGTGTCCCCCAGAAGTGCAAGGACACAGCAACACACCACACAGTGCACAACCTACAACTCCCACATGTGCACACAATCACAAGCACAGGGCTGACCAATCAAACTAACAGGCACTCCATTCCAGGTTGACATATGTGTGCAGTTTCCATCGCAGGGGCACACACACATCAACACTACTGACAAAGTCACCCCATTCACACTACATACTTCATGACCACACAAGTGCACACATTGAAATCTAACCATGTGACTGTGATGAATGGGTGAAAGGGCTCATCAACCTTCAAACCATATGCTCTGATGTCACAGTATTAAGTCCCCATGCTGAATCGCTTGTACGCCAAAACCATCGGCGATGAAAGATGTCATGTATGTAAGGATATCAAATGCCAATAAACATTTTTTCCACCCAAAAAATTTGACTGTGATGACTGACCATCACAAGATGACCATACACCAACACTGCTGGTCACACATCAAGAAAGATCACACAGACATGATGGACCCTGGCCAACCTGCCTGCAATACTGTGGATGGAATACCACTCTGTGTTGGCAGTGCATACAAACATGACATGTGTACAATTTAGCTAACATCACCATAGATTGATTAGGATAACAGTAGCTCATCACAAACAACCAGCATTGCAACCCCAAGCATCAGAGTCAATAAGAACTGAAGTGCCTGTCACCTCCGCAAAACCCTGAAAAAGTCAAAATAGCCATTGGCAATATTAAAGTAGCATACAGAGCATGTGCCACCTTAAAGCATACCCACACATAAAACCCTTTATTTAGCAAGGACACTGACAAAACAGACAACAGGAGTAGCTGTCTTTATTCACATATTACACAGATAGGCAGCAAAAGTAGACAAGAGCAAGACCAGTGGCCAGTACACAGTGCAAAGTAGGTATATGAGAACCTGCACAGTGAATGGGCAAACTCAGTAATAAACATCGAGGCCAGTGGCCAGTGCACAGTGCAAAGTAGGCCCATGAGAAGCTGCACAGGGAATGGGCAAACTCAGTAATAAACATCAAGGCCAGTGGCTAGTACACAGTACAAAGTAGATACATGAGAGCCTGCACAGGGAATGGGAAAACACAGCAAGGAACATCAAGGCCATTCCAAAGTGCAGAGTAGGTACATGAGAGGCTGCACAGGGAATGGGCAAACACAGCAAGGAACATCAAGGCCAGTCCAAAGTGTAGAGTAGGTACATGAGAAGCTGCACAGGGAATGGGAAAACACAGCAAGGAACATCAAGCCCAGTCCAAAGTGCAGAGTAGGTACATGAGAAGCTGCACAGGGAATGGGCAAACGCAGTGACAAACTGCAAGGCCAGTGGCTAGTCCAAAGTGCAGAGTAGGTACATGTGTGCATTAGATCCTGCACAGGGAATGGGTGAGACTGTACCCTGCCATGGTTAGCAACACAGTTAGGGGGATAACAATGGGCAGTCCAGGCACCGCTGTGGGAGAGACAGGTGTGTGAGGGGAACTTTGACTCATACTTGGCTGTCAGTCGGACTGGGAGGTGGTTGAGTGTCGGGGTCAGTTAGAGGACTGGACCTGGGAGAGAGAGGACCAGCTGAGGTAGAGGCATCAGTGGCTTTGGAAGCCAGAGGGCTGCTTGGACCAGGTGGTGTGGTGGCACATGGAGGTGGAGTCATGCTGCCGTGAGACACAGTATGGGTGGGAGATTTTGGAGGGGTGCCTTTCCACTTCTTGGGGACTCGATAGGGAATCTTGGTAGGAGTGGTAAGTGTGGCGGGCACTACAGGCACCCTAACCACCAATGTTGCATTAGGTGGTGCAGTCAGTGGGCCTCCCTCTGGGGACCTGCTAGATCCAGAGGCACGCTTGGCCTGGCCCTGCCTATTCCCCTTCACCACCTGTTTACCAGGTGAACCCCCTACACGGATCTCCTTCCCCTACTTCACAGGGCTCTGGATGGGAGTTGAGGTTGTGGGTGAATCTGCCTTAGCAGGCTTTTTCTGTGGACCCTTAGCTGGCACCAGCTTCACAGCAGGAACGGGAACTGACTGCTTTTCTTTGCGACACGCTTTTGGGACAGGAGAGTCCCTGGCTGGGGATGCCTCTGAGGCATGTGTGACTGAGGCCTGCTTCTTGGCTTTATACCCCTGAATGTCGCTTCAAGGGCCTTTGGCTTTGCGCTCTGGGGAGGCTTTGGTTTTTTGGGGGGATGGTATCTGTGCTCTGGCTGACTTGGGCTGCTGCTGTTGTGTGCTGCGTGTGTTGTATCTTGAGCCTGAGGTCTGTGGTGTGTGGTCACTATTGTCAGAAGTAGCCACTGGCAGGGGGCTGGCCAAATGGACTAGAGCTGGACTCTGAAACTGTGCCAGCTGAATGACTGCCGTCACTGAGGAGGACAAAGACTGGACAGTCCGGTGTAGCCCACCCATGTCTGAATGAATGCTCTCCATTAAAGTAACTACCTGTGCCAACTTTTTGTCGTGGTCTAGGAAGGCGTTGATGAGAGTTGTCTGGCCCACACACAGCTGGCGCAAAAGGTCCACAGACTCAACACTGATGGCAGCAGGGGAGACAGGGGCAGGGGCAGCAGGGCCTGGGGTGAAGGACACTCTTCCCGTCTTACTGGTGTGAACACGGGCAACACTATTGGAAGTAGCTGGGAGTGTGGGCACTGGATGCTGTGTGGTGGAAGAGGAGGCAGAGTTCCCGCTCCCTGTGCCCGCCAACATAGATGTGTCACCGCTGGCATCAGATGAAGTTGAGGTTGGTGTCTCTGGTTGTGATTCCTCAAGCAGACTCCTGTCCCCCTCCGATTTGTTGGTCACATCAGTGTAACTGTGCTCGTGTGTAACAGTCGTGCTTGATGCCTCCCCACTGGTGACCGTCCCCAGTCCTTCTGTTCCCACTGTAGATGCTGCAAGAGACAGAGACGTAGGGTCAATTCAGTGGCATTAACACACACATCATATACAAGCAAAGCACTGAACAAGATGATGACATCCCCATGTTGCACACCACCATGTGCAGTAACATTGTGCGACCTCAATTCCAAACTCGAATTTTGCATGTGATCATGCAAACTTGGCATAAGTGACCCATGTGATGACCACACAGCCAAATAGCCTGCCGGTGGCTCCATGTAACCAGACACACAGATCCCTCTGAGCACACCTAGGACCCTGAGGGGGGAAAAGATGTACCTCCCAACATGTTGCCACTGTCATGTCTGGAGGCAGCAGAAGTGGACAACACAGAAACAGACTCCAACATATCAGTCCACAATGGCCATGAGCTCATGCCACCCACCATGTTGTACTTTGGGGCACAATTACAGTTGCACATTGGTGTCAGATGTGTAGTCCTCACAATTCGGACGTCAGGAAATACACACATTGATAAAAGCACACTCACATGAGGCACACTGCTGTTCCCTTCCATGGGATGTCCCTGACCACCCCAATGTAGACGATGCCAGAAGGCCACAACTCAGAATGCAATGTCAAGGACCATTACTCCAATGACACGATAAAGTACAGGTAGGGTAAATGCATAGAAGCTGCATCCAACACAGAGGCCACTTACAAGCCATTGCATCACACTCGCACCATCACAGAGCCCAGCACTGGCCCAGGCTCGGAACACATGCAGCCACTCACAACCAAAGTCACCCTTCCCATAATACCCACCCCCAGCTTGCTGCTGATGCTCCTTCAAACGTGCATCCAGCTCAGGCTGTGTCACAGCTAAGATGCGGGCCATTAGTGGTGTCAAGCTCCTGTGCGCCAATCTGTCAGTCTGAGGGAGCAGCCCCAGCGTAATCTCTGCCACGTTTGTGCTCAGCCGGCAGATGTCATCCAACCTCTTGTGACAGTGTGTGCGCCGTCGGTTGGAGACACCCAGAGCCCGCACCTTGCATACAATGGCCCTCCACACGGCCTTACGCTGGTGGACTTTGAGCTGCAGGCATGGGAGACAAGAGGGAGAAAAATCAGTGACACAGTGTTATGTACCACTATCTCTCAGTACAGGAGCATTATACTAACTCTGCACAACTTCACAGATTTGTCTAGCAGAGACAATACAGCATCTCACATAGTACATTAGCATGGGAGACTCAGACAAAAATGTATGCAGGTATGAGGCTGGACAAAGTACCTGCTCATCTCATTCACATGCAGGATGCCAGCACAGAAAGCTCTGTGTAGGGTGCCCACATCTACTAACCAGTTTGGGGGTGAGCAAGACATACATTACATAGGGAATTATGTTTCGGGGCAGACTCACTGTGTCCAAAACTGCGCAGCCCTCAATGTCCTTGCCCTGTGAATGGCTCACTGTGTCATGGAGGTCACATTTAGGGACATGATCTTACAATCTCACACCCTTCTCACAAGGCCTGTTGGGTGCAATCTACAGGGCTGAGATGGCTCTTTGATGGATAGTCTAGCAGACATCCCATATGTTTCACTCTGTACATTCAGTGATGTGTACTTGTCAGATTGGGCAGTGACTGTGCAGGCCTGGTGGGCTCACACTGAGGTCCAACGTGGGGCATCAGAAATGTCACATGAATGGACAAATTGAGAGTGTAAACAGTGCCGACACATGTACGTCAGTACACATTCTGGTGGAAATGGAAGGGGCTCTGTACAGAAGTACGACAATCTGCTGTGTCATAGGTGAATTACCACCAAGAGTGTCACCCTCTGGCATTTAACCCCTGAGCATAGTGCTGACCTATACATGATGACAATTTTGAGTCAGACACACTTCCATCAGTACCCTCTGGACGTAAACCCTTGGCAAGGCCACAGATGAGCCTGTGATGAACATCAGGGACCCACACATCCATTCACACAGTCAATTTCTGTCCTGAGTCCTGCATAACTGACTTGCTGCGTCACTGTATGGCTGACAAAACAATATATGTCCCTCCAATTTTTATGTGCATGTTGAAAATTGAAATAACGATGTGAGTAAGCATTCACTAAAGACATGAATTCCCCTTTTATGACCGAGTTTCTCTCGTTATGTTGACTAAAGTCTGGACTCCATTTTGTATTGTCATGCCTCCACGTGCGTGGCACGAGAAGAGTCCTATCTTCGTGTTAGTTGCTCTTGTAATCTGCCTAGTAACAGTCTATAAATAGTCCCTTTGTCCGTCTGGCGCATGCCCAGACTTGACCACATCTGTTATCAGTTAGTCCTTGCTTGACCATGTTTTCGCGGGCTCAGGAAATTAGTTACTCCGCCCACAGATTGATTCTGTATCGAAAATGACCATAAAAGGTAATACTCTTTGCCTCATGTTGTATCCACCCACTTATGAGCCCCTCTGTTGTGTATAAAAGGGGACCGTGTACGCAAGTTCTTTGTGCTACCCTATGCAATACTGAAGAGTGTTGTATGGGTTGTAGGACCACCCTTAAGGCTTAATAAACTTTGTCTTTGTACTTTGCAGTTTCCGTGCCAACTTCCTTGTAGATTCCATTTGCAGGAGAGCGAACCCTTGTGTCCTGCTGGCCTAGCTGGGGCCTATATTCATCATGCAGGCAGGGAAACATGTAAAATAGGCTTAACACCCCTGTCCCCTGGGGACAGCATGATAGGCAGTGTATGACACCAACCCACACTCTCAGGCACATACTGCAGCAATGCAACTTCATGTGTGCACTCCCTCCACTCTCACTTCCACTCTGAAACACTTACCATGATATCTGGAGCACCATACAGCCTCACATACTGTGTGAGCACCTCATCCACCAGGACCTCTAGTTCCTTGCTGGTGAAGGGACGGGCCCGGTTCTTCTCAGTCCTCCCCAACACTGGGTCCAGGAGACAGGAGCAGCAGCAGTTGGTGGTGAGGGGTGTCAGGCAGCAGGCTCTGGAGACAGGAGCAGCAGCAGTTGGTGGTGAGGGGTGTCAGGCAGCAGGCTCTGGAAGCAGTGGAAATGTCAGGCTCTCTCCCACACATATATAGCCCCCTGGGGTAGTTTCAGTGGTTCAGTGCTGCTGCAATTGGTGTTCCAGGTCAGCTTTTTCAAATGCATCCAATGACCGGCCCCGCGGTGGCAGAGCACGCCTACCGTGATTTTCAAAATTGCATAAGACAACCGCGATTGCGGTTCCCATTGGCTGTAATGGCTTTGGTGGTGACACACCGCAGGGGCCAGGCTGTCGCTACCGCAATCGTGCATCTTTCAATTGCATCCAATGACCAGCCACACAGTGGCAGAGCACGCCTACCACGATTTTCTAAATTGCATTAGGCTACCACGATTGCGGTTCCTATTGGCTGTAATGGCTTTGCCATTGGTGGTGACACACCGCTGGGGCCAGGCGGTCGCTACCGCGATATGGATGCCATATATTGGTGCCAGTGACCGTGATTTGGGTGGCAGAGCATGCCAACCACCATTTGGCAATACACACATATCTATCAGTACCGTGACTGTGGCTTGTGCATTGGGGGTGACACACCGCTGGGACCAGGTGGTCGCCACTGCGATATGGAGGCCATACATTGGTGCCAGTGACCATGATTAGGGTGGCGGAGCATGCCAACCACCATTTGGCAATACACACTTATATATCAGTACCACGAGTGTAGCTTGGGCATTGGGGGTGACACATCGCTGGGGCCAGAAAGTCGCCACCGCGATATGGATGCCATACATTGGTGCCAGTGACCGTGATTTGTGTTGCGGATCACTTTGACAGCACCTATGGACACACCAATGGCCAGTTCTCAACAGTGCACAGCAGACACATGATTCATGGCACAAGATTGTGCACTCAATGCACATGTAACATTTACCCCACTGCTGACTACACATGCTATGTTGTTGTATATAATTGATAAAATTGGCATGTACTCCCTCACATATCACTTGTGATATTGCTGGGCATGTACACAGAACAATGTTGTGATGGGCTCTCCAATGGGTAGACATGTCAATGTGTGAAAGGGCTGAGCAACTCACAGTGATGAATGTCTTACTACACAATGTGCATATTTGACTGTCAACTTTTTTTGGCTCATGCACATACCTATTTTTTACCCACAGACTGGGCTCATTGTGTGGTTGATGTGTGCCCTGTTCGACTTATGCAAGAAGGTGTGGCAGGTACAGCAGCTAGGTAGGAGACAGTAGTGTTGCTGCTTCACACATATGCTGTATAAACTACTCTCATGGCTGCTCATGAAAGATGTGGCCATATCCCTTTGGGCATTCACATAGTCGGATATTGTTTTGGAGGTGCTAGCTGTGTGAAAAGTGGACAGGTGTACGGATGGTGTAGCTGAAGATGTCCCTACATGTAAGTTGTGCTGTGAGCTGAACTGTGATGCTAGTCATTGTTGGCATTGTGTCAGTCACAACGTAAGATGTCGGACACATCTCCTGGTGGATTGCATTGACAAGTGTCCACTTTCATCTCACCTAGGAGGAGACCAAATGTGCATCGTCCCTTCACAGTGCTGACAGACATGGAGGATGAGGAGGTCAAACAGAAATTCCATCTGAATTGACCCACCCTACAAGACCTATGTGCTATGTTGGAGCCCCACCTGCTGCATATCCGAGTGGTTTTACACCAACATCTAAGGTGATGGTGGCCATGCATTTTTTTGCTTCTGGATCATTCCAGTACAAGGTGTCCAGCGCAGTTGGGTGGTCGCAACCTATGTTCAGCATGGTGCTACGTGATGTCCTGTCCGCTAAGATGATCTACAAGAACAGATATATCCATTTCCCCAGAAAGCATGAATTGGCTGCTGTGAAGGGAGATTTTTATGCACTTGGGCACATCCCCAATGTTGTTGCTGCCATTGACTGCACACATGTTGGCCTGGTTCCACCACAGGCACGTGAGCACATCTACAGGAACAGGAAGCATTTCCATTCTATCAATGTGCAAGTGGTGTGCCAGGCAGATATGAACATCTCACACGTCTGTGCCAAATTCCCTGGCTTGGCCCATGACTCGTACATCATGCGTAACAGCATTGTGCCACAGCTGATGGATAATCTGCTTCTGGAGCATGCATGGATTGTGGGTGAGTACGAAGAGTCAGGTAGTGTGCTGTGTGTGTGACATGCTGTCCACTGCCACAGTTATATTACAAAGTTGCTCTGTGTATCTCCCACCTAGATGATTCTGCATATCCCACCCGTCCTTGGTTGCTGAGCCCACTGTGGAATCTCAGGACCCCGGCTGAAGTCCGCTACAATGATGCCCATGGGAGGACATGTCGTGTGGTGGAGCGTACTTTCAGTCTCCTGAAGTCACGTTTCTGCTGCCTGGACAAGACCGGAGGTGCACTGATGTACTTGACCAAAAAGGTGTGTCAGATTGTAGTTGCATGCTGCATGTTCCACAATCTGGCGTTGCATAAGGAGATCCCCCTGCTTCTGGATGCAGATGAGCAGTCAAGGCCCCTGCCTTCAAACCAACCCATGTCGAGTGACAAGGATAGTGAAGAGGAGGAAGGTGTCGACCTGCGTCAACAGCTCATCAACCACTACTTCACTTGAAGGTTAGAAGAACACCTGCCCTGCTCTCACGGACTTGTTGCCTCACAACTGTAGGCACCCGCCTCCTCTTCCTGCCCTCCTCAGTTGGTGGGGTGGGGTGGTCATCCCCTGGGCCAGGGAGAGTGTTGCAGGCAGCACTGGTGGGGATGGTGGTGGTGGTGGAGGCCACACAAGTCGTTCTAGTAGGGGTAAGCATAGTTGTTGTTGGTGCTGCTGAGGTTGCCATGGGGGTGTGTCATTGGGATGTGTTAGGTGTTTTTAGGGGGCAGGGCTAGTTTGCTGTGTGCACTTGGTGGCCTTGTTGTGATTTTTTTTTGTCGACCGCCATATTTGTCACGGAGCGTCCGCAGCGATGGCTATTCTACAGCCCTTCCGCTGGCTCTCCCATTCATCAATTTTAGCAACCGCAGCGGTCGGAAACAGCGTAACGTTCCACTATCACATCGGAGGAATCCTAATTTTCCATGTGGTCTCTCCGCTGGCCTGGCGGCAGTTTAGTGTGTTTCCGCCACGATTCCGACTGCCACCGACAGATTCCCACCTGCTCCACCCACTACGGGCAGTATTTGGTGGCATCGATCCGCCGCGGTGGTTTTTTTGGGGCGGTTGAGCCTAATTGGACCGCCGGTTTTCCCGCGGGACTGGCGGATGGTTGATTTCCGCTACCATGGCGGTAGGGGTGATTTTTCAACCGCCATCCTAACGGACCCCTTAGTCTCACACATTCTCACTACCATCACTCACTCTCACTCACTTTCAGTCACACACATATGGCATAAATACAGACATGTATGCTCACATATCGTCACACTCTCTCACAAAAACATATTCTTACCCGCATGCATTAATAAATCATACATTTACAACTAATTTTCACTTGCCTTAGCAGCCATTGAAGCTCCTGTTCAGCTAAATGTGCTCCATGTATACAACACTAATAGTGAGTAGTAGTGTATTATTTTTCACGATTTGTGTAAACGGGAAGAAATCAATGAATGACAGAGCTTCAATGCTTCTGGGTTCTTGGCACTGATTTTGCCACCTCTGAGTCCAGGGTTGGCCAATACAGAAGTGATCCCTGGCCATTCCTAAATGACTTCAATCCACACATGTAGTGATGGATACAAAGTCATGGATATGACTGCTGCAACGAATGTAGGGGACATGCTTAGAGGGTCTAATTGTCTCAACCATGGGTAACTGTTTAAAAGAAAATCACGCAGAGAGAAGAGGACATTTTTTTTGTCAAGTTCAATCTGAGGCATTTAGAGAAAATGCACCTGTGAAAAAGCACTATTCCTTTGTGACAAATGAATGGAATTACTAGAAGGCAGACTACACCACCTTTAAAACCCATGCATAGATATGTTACTTAAAATTGCTTAGAATTTTAGCACTGACTGAAATCTCTTTGTAATTAGAGTGAGTACATCTGGATCAAGTGCAACTGCTCTCAGAGCTATATAAAAGCAAATGTAAACTCTAAAAACACTGGCCATGGATGAAGCAGCATCGGATGTTTGGACCTGCTGCAAATACCCCTGTGCCACATGCACTTGAGCTGAATTAGAGGAGCAGATCAGCTGCAATACCTGAAAGGAGGAGAAGGCCTGAAGATTGCATTCCAGTTGGATCAAACCACACAGTACACAACCTTGCAGATTAGAGATATATTGACAAGAGAATGAACAAGATGGGGCAAATATGCAATGCACTATTAGCGTAAGATAGTTACATCATTTCACATCGAGCAACTGGCTGACCCATAATCCTGTGGCAGCTGTTGATGCCCAACAACTCTGTTGCACTGATGCTTATTACGATAAGGTCACATTAAGTCAAGGAACCTCACAACTTGCATTCTACCAAGTACTCAAGCAGAAATAGGATTCACTGACAAAATATTGAAGTAAAAAATATCGTTGAAAAAATTTAGAATGCAAAAATATCGACTCCCTCTACTTAATCAGGTAAGTACAAAAATATTGGGGAAAAAATATAGATGTTAAAAATATTGTTGTCCAAAATATCGAATTCACGAATAATCGCGAAGTTTATAACAATTCAACTCTATCATATATATCTAGTTGATTCTATCAATTTATGATCTGATCATATATCAAAATCGCAATTTTTAGAGAAACAACACAATTATTAAGCTCTTAGATGAGCATGCAATAACCACAGTCAACAAAAATTAATACTCCTGTAAATAATATGTGGCGCCTAGTTGTTATCACCAATGGTTCCTGCACATCCAATAAAAGTTATTAAGCTCTGTATGGGCTAGTCTCAGCACATTTTCAATACCAATTGATATTAATTTCTCCAACATGACTCAAAAATTGCTCGCATTAGCTAATATCATATTCAGTTCTCTATATAGTACGAACTCACCCTAAATGGATTGCAAGTTCTTCTTCTGTATTTAAACCATGGGGCATGGTGGTTTGCAGATCGATTATAAACCTTGATTCCAGCCTACATAACTTAAGCTCACAGTTACCACCCCGTACATTTGGAGGAATGTGGTCTAGACAATAACATTTCAATTGATTTTTGTCACTGTTATGGAATTTCTAAAAATGTCTAACCACAGGGTAGGTAAGACCTTTTTCTCTAATGCCCTGGCATGTTCCAGTATCCTGCCTTTGGTTGGGTATATATATATATATATATTTCAAACAGTCTCCATTTTACCGGGGGCCCAACCCTGCAGGGCGGACTCGTTAAACAGGAACGGAGAATCCTGTCGATTTGGATTTCAGCCAGGAACGAAAATAGAGCCCAACTCCGACTTCTAATTCAAATACAGACTTTTATTCGTCAGTGTCTGCAGCATTCCAAACAGCCACTCTTTTCTTCCTTACGCGTTTCTGCATATTACAGCCTTGTTCACAGGTGAGTGGCATTTTATCCCCACATTGGTCACATGGCCTATAGTTTTTACTAAAGGTCCCAGGATGCACCATAATCACCATCTGTCATAACGTGAAGCATTGTAATATTCCATTCTGCTTAATAGCGTTTTTTGGTACAAATGTCACAAATAAAATGTCATTTCATGAGGTGCATACTGCTACAATTTCATTTTGCAAAGTGCTTCCTTGTGCTGCAGCACATTATAGTTATTCAAAATTGCGGAGTTGCCAGACAGAAGATAACACCTCTGTCATTTCCCTTTCTCCTTGCCGCTTACCAAGTAGCCACGGAAATCCTTCAGCTGGTGCGAGCAAAAGAGCGGGTCATCCCCCTTCCATAATGTATTTCAAACAGTCTCCATATTACCGGGGGCCCAACCCTGCAGGGCGGACTCATTAAACAGGAACGGAGAATCCTGTCGATTTGGATTTCAGCCAGGAACGAAAATAGAGCCCAACTCTGACTTCTAATTCAAATACAGACTTTTATTCGTCAGTGTCTGCAGCATTCCAATTGTATTTGTATATATATAATAAAACAATAAATATTAAATATATTAAATAATAACATTAATTAAAAAAATCAAGTGGATTTAATATACATTTTAACAAATAAAACAAATAAAAGTAATTCAAAAATGTAAACACACATACATAATAATCAATATATATATATATATATATATATATATGTACATATTTACTGTAAAACAATTAATAAGCTATTAATTGTATTTTATTTTAAATATATATATGTATATATATATATATATATATTCACTGAAAAAACCATAGGTTTCACACACGTTATAGTTAGGAATTAGCATTTAAAAAACCTTGCAAATTCACTTAAAAAACCATAGGTTTCACACATGTTATAGTTAGCTGGGCATTTCCCTAGTAAAAAACGAATGAAATTCCCCGTTATAGTTAGTGCAGGCAACTATAACTCACGCGACCGCAATCCGCTGCTGATGACGTCAGATATTACATCACTGATGACATATGTGTCTTTCTGAAAAAAAAAAAAATGAAATATATGTATAGCTAAAGATGAATGGAAGAAGACATGGGTAAATAAGTGTCTAAATACAGTGATGTAATATCTGACGTCATCAGCAGCGGATTGCGGTCGCGTGAGTTATAGTTGCCTGCACTAACTATAACGGGGAATTTCATTGTTTTTTTACGAGGGAAATGCCCAGCTAACTATAACATGTGTGAAACCTATGGTTTTGTAAGTGAATATATATATATATATATATATATATTCAGTGAAAAAACCATAGGTTTCACACACGTTATAGTTAGGAATTAGCATTTAAAAAACCTTAGAAATTCAGTGAAAAAACCATAGGTTTCACACATGTTATAGTTAGCTGGACATTTTACTCGTAAAAAACCAATGAAATTCCCCCGTTATAGTTAGTTCAGCTAACTATAACTCGCGCGCCCGCAATGCACTGCTCATGACGTCACATATTACATCACTCATGACATGGTCAGTGACATCACTCATGACATCACTGATGACATCTCAAATGACATCACTGATGACCTCACTGATGACATCATCCTTGTGATAGAGTGGCAGACCTCCTCTTCCCCTAATAAAACCTTTGATACACACATTCAAAAATAGAGACTAAAATTTACAAAACAATGGACATACCAATAACAGTTACAACAACCTCTTCAGTAATTCTAAGATCCACATACACATCCACTCATTCACCAACAGTCCAATACAGTCACTCATACATGTACTCACTTATCATATGTACTCATCCACCCATACATCCTGTTACACAATGCCACTCATCCATAGAGCTACTCACACACATAGTCACTCATCAGTGGCGGCTGGTGGAATATTAAACTGGTGGGGCGTATTTCAAAAGGCATGAACGTACGGGAGCGAGCGAGCGTAGCGAGCGAGCCCGACGGCAATAAGGGGGGTTCGGGGGGGTTCTCCCCCCGTGAAGAAATTTTTTAAAAATTGGCATTTTTTGGTGCAATTTTCAGCACTATTTATGTGATAAATGGACTGAAAAATCAGTTCTTCTAGGCATTCATAAAAGAAAACTCATACATAATTTCAGAGAATTTCTGTGTTGCCAAGCAAGTCTGACTTCTGAAGATGGCTAGGGGTACTAAGCAAAACCGCTTTGTCTCTACCCATTCCAATAGAAAACACCTAACATAGGTGCATAAACATCCGCAAAGAAACACACTTGTAATTTTGTTCCTACCCGAAATGAAGGCTGGCCACTTCCTTTTCTGCATCAGCTATTCAATGTTGATTGCCCAGTAATCTTCATGACATTAAATAGCTACAAGTATAAGAAATATCCATTCGAAACAAACATTTAATTCTTAGCAAGTCAGCAAAAGCTTTGCATTTTTGAGCGAGGCAATTTTGCAAAATGAAGTAAATATTGTACTTAAAATAGTTCATATAGCGCTCTGAGGCCCTTGGGTCCATCAGTATTTTAGAAAACCACTAAATAAAAATGAGTTATGAAATGAGTGTAATATGCATTGCTTAAAATATAAGAAATATCCATCAACAATCTTTAATTTATTTTAGAAAGAAACAACACAAACTTTATATGTATAAGCAGGCTTGGTAAAAACGTTTTACTTTATTTTTAAATACTTTGCATGCCACTCTCAGTCCCTTGTGCCTGTCAGTACAGTAGAAAATGGCTACATAAAAATAAAATATGAAAATAAATAAATGTATATTTTAAGAAATATCCCTTCAAAACCAATATGATATTTGTAAACACAAACACAATTATTTTAAATAATACTATATAAATTCTTTGCATGCCACACTCAGGTCCTTGTGCTCTTCAGCCAGCACAGCAGAAAAAATTGAATTAAAAGAAATTATGAAAATAAATAAATGTACATTTTAAGAACTTTCAAAACCAATATGATATTTTTAAACAATTAAAAAAATAATAATAATATTGAAATACTTTGCATGTCAATCACAGGTAGAAGGGTTCTTGTCCCTGTTAGTACAGTAGAAAACAGTTAAATAAAAATAAATTACGAAAATAACTAAATGTTGTACATATAAAGACATATACCCTCAAAACCAACATGTTTTTAGACACTAACAACAAAAATATTTTAAAAAATAATAAAATATGAAAACAAATATCTATAAATTCACAGATACATAAACACACATATATAAACACATATCAACTGTACAGGAGTTTTATGAATATTAAATGGAATGAGTACATGTCCAACAGTACTTCCTAATGTTATCAAACAAAACAAACCGAGCTATAAACACCTGAAACTATGATTACACATCAGATTCATATTTTCTATTTATATAGAAAGTTTGCTCGTCGATCTTTAATATGAACAAACTTTTCAATTGTTCTTTTGTTGAATTCTGGTATTTCCTTTATTAGCTCCTTTTCCATTGACAGCATAGCCAATGCATTAAGTCTAGCTTGAGTCATAGTGTTTCGCAAAAACGTTTTTACCCTCTTTAGTGCGGAAAAACATCTCTCAGACTCTGCTGTTGTCATGGGTGTAGTAATGACAACTCTTAAAAGCTTTATGGTCTCAGAAAAAGATTTCTCTAAGTTGTTTTCACACAAAAAGCTAAATAAAGCCATGGCACCACCAGTAGTTTGACGGAAGTCACGTCTTCCATACAGGACCGAAAGTTCTGTACGCAATCTAGCCTTGTCTAACATAGGATAGGCTTCTATCGTTTCTGCGAGTGCCTCAGCTGGGAAAGATTTGTCATGTCTTTCAAAAAGGTCACTTCGCAATAGTGTTGCACTTACAAGATGCTTTGTGAATGCAAAGCGCTCTCTGGCATGGACCACAATAATGTCACAGACTTCTTTTGCTTCTTGGGTCAAAGTATTTATTTGCAGTCTTCGGTTTACAAATGTACATTCTTGTGGCAGTGTAGAATCCAAACTGTCAATGGATTCCCGTACTTTGGTGATGCTTGTCACAAAGTCTGTAGTAGCTTTCTGGACATATACAGTGTCAATGTCTCGCTTTTGCAATTGATTATATAAAATGTCTACCTGGGGCATTATACGGTGAAAAAGAAACAGAAAGAATATAAACTCTCTATCATCTAATGTTCTACTAAATCCCTTAGCTTCACATATAGTATTTGACTCAAAATCACCACTGTTTGCAATGGTTGACATGCACTCAAGAAGATCGTCTCTGTATTCATAAATTATCAATATTGCTCGAATATTGAAGTTCCAGCGAGTTGCAGACCCTCTTGGAAGTCTTCTTGAAACTATTTGTTCAAGAATATCAGTCCTTTTCGGGGAACGTGCAAAAAATGCTGTTATACCTCCAATCTCTGAAAAGAAAATTTTAACTCTAGATATTTTGGAGGAAGCCTGTTCCATAATTAGGTTAAGTTGGTGGGCATGGCAATGAATATAATGTGCATTTGGGTAAACATCCCTGATTTTCTTTTGCACCCCACCTGTTGCACCACGCATGACGCTGGCCCCATCGTAGCTTTGAGCAATTAGTTTTCCTTTAGCACATTGGTCAGGGAAAACAATGTTTAATTCATTAAGAATGGCTGAGGCAATTGTTTCTGCAGATGAGTCTTTTAGATGTGTGAAACAATAAAATCGTTCAGCTACCTTGCAATTTCCATCAATGTAGCGGAAGACTAGAACTGACTGTGTCTTAGTAGAGACATCAGTTGTATCGTCAGCTTGGATAGCTACATAATCAGTGCTTCTCAACTGCTGTGTAATATATTCTCTTATCACTTCCAGCATACAGTCCAGCAATTCATTCTGAATAGTTTTAGACGTGCCTTTAAACACTGTGGCTGTTCTTAAATGTGTTTCCATAGCACTGTCAATGCTGGAGACAAAATCAACAAGGCCCCCGAACACGCCAGGATTTAGAGACTCTTCAGTTTCATCATGGCCCCGTAATGCCAATTCAAAGGCACCACAAAAACGAATACAGTCAATCAATTTTGATAAAATGTATCGGTTTTTATCCACTTCTGCATTATGTTTTCTTACTCCCACACGGTATGCTTCGTTCAATTGCTGTACAATGTCCGATTTTCCGAAAAGAGATAATTTCAACATATTTGTCAAATGAGATTTACAGGAATCATGTTTTTTTATTTTTTCAGCCAGATGCTTTAGGTCAGTAACTCCTGTTTTTGTCCAGGCAACTTCACCTCCAAAAAGTAAGCAAGGGAAACAGAATAAAGCATTTTTAGAAGCGCTACCAGTAAGCCACTCTATCCTATCATACCATGTTCTGGTAAACCGACGTGTATAACCCTGTCCCCTATCTTTTGCAGACTGCTCAATTTTAATTTCAGGTTTATCAGCTCCTAATGTTTTCACTTGCAGTTTATCAGCATGTGTCAAGCCCAAAAAGGGGTGTACGAGTAAACTGTCAACTGTGTTCATTGTATCTAGCAATAGATCAGACTGGAAATAGAAAACCTAACCTGTTTTTAAATATTCCCTAGGTTGAAGACACAAAAACTATATCACGCAAAATAATGAATACACTAATATGAATTGTCATGCACACAATAGTAACAACAATTAGTCATCCATCCTCATTCTGACAGGAATGCAACTGCAGCAGCACGTACAGCTGTCCCCCAAGCGGTATAGCCTTGTAACTAGTTCAGAATTCCTCCTGGGATCCTGTTAATAATTAAAATATGATGTAAGCTTTGAGGCTAGGTGCCATTGCATGCACAACACCAGTGGCGATTGAAAAGCTTAAGCATGTCAATTCAGTGATCTGCCTAGAATTTAAAGGGTATATTCCAATTATGGGGTCCTTGAATTACTATTAGAAGGATAAAATCAGTATATGTTAGGAGTAAACCTAAAACAAAGTACTTATACATTTGGACTTGACTTTAGATGGCAAATAATACAAAACATGTTGAAATTTTCTGTAAAAAGCATACGACTTGCATTGAGCAATACCCTTTAAAAGAGTTCTAGGCAGATCTCTGATATATCCAGCAGCCGTCTGTACCAAGCACAGCAAAATAAATGTATATTTTTCCAATTAAGAGTTTACCATTGCAGTTAGACTAGTATTTCCAAATTCAAAAAATATATGGATGGAGGTATTCTACACACAAGACAGACTATAATTACATCCTTTAGACAGTGCTAGTCATATCAGTGATCCTATTACTAAATGGACAGGAGTCACACTGTCACAACACATTAGATAGATTTTATATATCCTACTCACTGTACAAACTCTGGGGCAGATTTACAAGCCCTGTGCGCCACTTTTGCGCTGCCGTTGCATCACATTTGTGACGCAGCGGCGGCGCAAAGCTAGCGCCATGCTGCGACAGATTTGCAACGTGACGCATCTAGGGAGATGCGTCACGTTGTAAAGCCCTGCGCCACATTAAACCTGAGTCAGGTTTAATGTATGCAGGGTGGGCGTTACGTCGACAAAACCCTCGGAAAAGTGACGCAGTGAAATCTACGAGATTTCACGCAGTCACTTTTCCGACGCTGGTGCGTCAAATCCTTATGCCTGCTTCAAGCAGGCGTAAGACGTGACGCACCATGTTAGGGATAGGGCAGGTTGGAACAGTGCTGGAGTTGCGTCACGCTTGCGACACAACTTCAGCACTGCGCCAACCTTACGCCAGCAGATGCGTCACGCATCTGCTTGTCTTTGCGCCATGATGCACCACATTGCAAATGCGGCGCATCTGCAATAGCGCATGGGCAAACTTGCGTGACGCATCTTCCCTGGCGCATCCCTGCTGATTTGCAGGGATGCGCCAGGAAACGTAAATCTGCCCAATGGTACGGAAAAAGTAGACTGAAAAACATTGGTGTGAAAAACATTGTTGACTGAAAAAATAGAATGAAAATAAGTAGTGGCTTTCATGCATTATACAAGAAACATAAGTGTACTGGTAGCAGGGCTAAGGGCCATCCTCCCAAAGTAGACAGGAGCATCTAAAATAAGGGTCAGGAGACTAGCAATGAATTGTAATGATTCAGGTCAAGTTAGCGTTAATGGATAATTACGGGATTTTAGGGTAGCACTAAGGAGTAGTTCAGGGCTATTATGAATCAGGGTAGCATTAAAGAGTAGTCCATTTATTATGCATCAAGAAACGACAGAATGTATGGGCAGTTTGGGGTTTAATATCTTTAGGGACGGTAAGCATTAAGGGATAGTAAGGGATTATTAGGCTAGTTAGATAAATGAAAGAGAGCATACAATAATAAAAGATTTAAAAATCAACATTTTTGAACTTCTCATAGTTAATCATGAAAAAACACAAAATTATCCCCTTAAAATTCAACCTCATACTCTCTGCACTGTTTTGCTAGGATAAACCAACAGGCCTCCACACCTAAAGACCACACACTTGGCACCCATACATAGCTGAATGTGGACCTTTGCGGGAAATACAAAAGCATGTCCTACCTTCTGGCCTGAGGTCTAGGACCAGAAAGCTGAGTTTCGATAAAGGTTCTGTCGCCGCAGGGCCGGAGCCACCACGTGTCTTCTTTCGATATCTCGCAGTACCGATCTTGAATGTGATTATATTACGATCAGTCTTAACTCCAATTTCTCATGTGCTAAAAGAATTAAAACAAGAATTATTACCAACAATTACTGCACTGTATTCATGTAATGTTTCTAGCAAATGTGCTACCTGTACAATACTCTTTTACACAAAACAAATAAACACAAACATTTAAGATAATAAATTCAGGTGGTTTTAATAGAATGTGCATGAGTGCAAGTGAGATCCTGGGTCTCTGCAAGCATTGTGATTTGTGTAATTTTGTGTAAAGTTGCTGGTTTCTGCAAAGAAGTGCATACACGTTTAAACGAATATATGTGAAACAATGTGTGTGTATGTTTTAGTATGTGTGCATTGCAGTGAGTGCCTGTGGTGCTGTGCATGAACTCTAGAATCCTGTTGGTTTAGTGAGCAGAGTCATGGGAACACCTCATGTGACTCTACTGTGGCTGAACCCTAGCCCTGCCTGCCTCTGTGCCTCTTACCAACATTGGCTCCATGTGTGAGGCCTTCCAACGCAGCAGGATGGGGCCATAGACCTGACTGTGCTCCTTCGGCCATGCTGGTACCCAACTCAACTTCCCGCCCCGTGGACTCCGTGTGCGAGACCGCAGACAGCCAGAGCAGCGACTCCAAGCCCCAGGTACTCTCTCGAGGGCCCACGGCCTGACTTCAACCCCCATTGCATTGAAGACCTTTCCGAGGCGGAGGTGACCAGTGGACTCATTTGAGGATACTATGTTACTATGACTCCCTCAAAGGGAGCACCTGCATCTTTGCTTTGTGATGGCCCTGGAGAATGAGCAATTAACTTTACTACTGGCATAATTCTTAATACACTTATTAGACTGTTGTCCTTTAGGCTTAGCTTTAATTAGATAAAGATGGCCTCTTTTTCTACAACTGGTGTGAAGTTTTTTTGTGGTGTCTTTTACTGTGTTACTTTACTATGTGTTGCACTAATACTTTACACATTGCCTCTTTGATAAGCCTGCCTGCTCTTCGCCAAGCTACCAGATGATGACCAGAGGTAATCTTACACGTGTATCTGAATTAATCTGACTATAATGGTGGGTTATTGCTGGATTAGGTGTATACCCTAGCCAACCAAAATCCCCATTTGTAAGAGGTACACATTCAGCAGCGTCTCCAGGTTGTCTGCTTTCATTCCAAGCAGCAACGTGCAAAGGGGGTGGGGGGGCTTATCAGATTCTATCAGGCCAAATTTAAAGGGCCATTGGCATTCTTTTGTTCCAGGGAGCTATCTAGAGCTTCACACCTAGATGCAAATGCCTCGACCGAGGCGAAGCAGCTGCCCTTATCCTCCTGGACCTCTCAGCCTCCTTCAACACCGTTTCCCACCAAACCCTCTGAGCAAGACTCCACGTCGCTGGCATCCGCGATAAAGCCCTGGATGGATCAACTCCTTCACCGGCCGAACATAGAGAGTCAGACTTCCACCATTAAACTCAAAACCCACTGAGATCAGCTGCAAAGGGCCTCAGGGATCCTCCCTGAGCCTCACCCTCTTCAGCATCTACAGGGCTCCACTTGCAGCCATCATCAGAAACCGCAGTCTCAACATTGTCTCCTATATCGACAATACTTAGCTGATTCTCTCCCTCACAGAAGAACCCACAGCCACCAAGAGCAACTTCCACAAGGAGATAAAGCAGTCTCCACCTGGATGAAGGACAGCTGCCTCAAGCTTAGCTCAAACAAGACCTAAGGGGCTCATTATGATGGTTTTGACCACCCGCCAGACGTGCGGCAGTCCCACCAGTGCAATTAGGATGTGTCAGCCATACTGCGGGTGCATCCTGGCCTTTTAACATTGCGGACGGTGCTGCTGGCTGCAGCACCGTCTGCAATGTCAAAAGAGCATGCCCAGCATATCCCTGCACCACGTGGCAGGCACCGTGCAGTGCCTGCCATTTGGTGCATGGAACTCATGGTACCCCCCAGTGCACCTCCCTATACACACAGAGGGGGCCCACAATGACCACTACCCACTGACCACGCGCAAAACCCTGGCATCTTCCTGGACTCCTCGCTCTCAATAAACCCCCAAATCAACGCCGTTTCAACCTCCTATTTCCGCACGCTCCATCAACTTCATAAGATCTTGCAGTGCATCCCCACCATGACTTAGAGATCCGGGACAAGGCCCTCGACTGGATCCACTCTTTCCTCTCCGGCAGAACACAGCGGATCAGACTCCTACCTTTCGTCTCGGACCCTACACCAACCACCTGCGGAGTCCCCCAGGAGTCCTCCCTCAGCCCAAGGCTCTTCAACGTTTAGATAGCTCCGCTCGCCCCATCGTCAGAACCCATGGACTTAACATTGTTTCATACACAGACGACACCCAACTCATTCTATCCCTATCCAGCGAACCCAATGCAGCCAAACACAACTTTCAAGAAGGCATGAAAGCTGTTGCAAAATGGATGAAAAGCAGCTGCCTACAACTCAACACTGACAAATCAGAAGTACTCATCATGGGCCCACACCCCGACGCCTGGAACGACACCTAGTGGCTCCCGCCCTCAGAAGCCCACCCACCCATGGACCACGCACGCAACCTTGGGATCATCCTGGACTCCGAGCTCAAAATGGACCGCCAGGTCAACTCCGTTGCATTCTCCTTTCACACCCTCTGCCTCCTATCTAAGACCTTCAAATAGATCCCCCTCAAGCGCAGAAATACCGTCACTCACGCCCTCATCACCAGCGGATACTACTACGGCAACGCACTCTACGCCGGAATAAACAAAAACCTTTCCCGCAAACTATAAAACATCTAGAATGCCGCCGCAAGATTGGTCCTCAACCTGCCAAGACACTGCCATATCTCCCAGCACCTGCTCACACTCCACTGTCTCCCCATCGAGGCTAGAATCACCTTCAAGATTCTCACCTACGCACATAAAGCCCGCCACAACACCGGACCAGCATACCTAAACAGCCGACTCAAATTCCACTCACCCAAAAGTGCCCTACGATCAGCCCAGCTCTCCTACGCCATTGTCCCCCGTGCTAGAAAAACCAGATCGGGAAGCCGCTCCTTCTTCTTCCTCGCGGCCAGAGCCTGGAATGCCTTACCGCTCCACCTTAGACACTATCACTCCCATCTTCACGCGAAACCTAAAAATCTTGGCTTTTCGACAGACCCCCTCCTTGATGGACTGGAACCTGCACATCCCCTCCTCCTTGAGACCCTTACTGGTGAGTAGTCGCGTTTAACAAACACATGATGGATTGATACCTCAACAACCACTTCTCCTTCTACACATACACCAGACATCTCCACTCCATCCAACTGGGCCAGGCCACCATACCACGTATCAGCAAGACCACTGCTGGAGAAAGATCCTTCTCCTAACTCCTGGAACTCCCTGCCTGTCCACTTCCGGCAATCACCATTATGTCCGCAATTCAGGAAGGACCAATTCAGGAAGGACCTCAAGACCTGGCTCTTCGACTGAACCGCAGCTCCTCTCACCCGCTCCCCTCACCCCCAAACTGCTTGAAACACTTATGGGTAAGGAGTTGCGCTTTATGAAAATGAGTGTGTAAATGAATGTACAGGTTGTGTTACATAAGTGAGTGAGGGACACAAGGTGTAAGAGTTGCATGTTGTTTATAGCTCACTGTGCTATATTAGAAGGATTACGATTTATGAACTGTCGATAACAACTATCTCTGTGTTAAAAGCAGTGACCCACTTATCTGGCAACATAAAGTAAAAATATTGTCACCTGCATATTACATGATCCGCTTTGCATCAGACATAGGGGCAGATTTATGTTCCCTGGCGCATCCCTGCAAAACAGCATGGATGCGCCAGGGAAGATGCGTCACGCAAGTTTGCCCATGCGCCACCGCAGATGCGCCGCATTTACAATGCGGTGCATCGTGGCGCAAGGGCAAGCAGATACGTGACGCATCTGCCAGCGTAAGGTTGGCGCAGTGATGAAGTTGCGTCGCAAGCGCGACGCAACTCCAGCACTGTTCCAACCTACCCTATCCCTAACATGGTGCGTCAAGCCTTACGCCTGCTTCAAGCAGGTGCAGGGTTTTGACGCATCAGCGTTGGGAAAGTGACTCAGTGAAATCTTATAGATTTCGCTGAGTCACTTTTCAGGGGCGTTCCTGCGACGGAACGCCCCCCCCTGAGTCGAAACGCCCACGTGAAACCTGACGCAGGTTTCACGTGGCGCAGGGCTTTACACCGTGATGCATCTCCATAGATGCGTCACGATGTAAATGTGGCGCAACGTGGCGCAGGGTTTACGCCGCCGCTGCAGCGGCGTAAAAGGGGCGCAAGTCCCTCATAAATCTGCCCCATAGAGTGCATTTAAAAAACCTTCAAGGGTTAATATCAAATTTAACCCTTGCTATATTTTTTTAATGCACTCATGAGCATTATACTAGACCTGGTCAACCAACTGGGCAATATGCTAAAATAATTATATAAAGCAGCATATTTAAACAATGCAAACATTGCACAAAAAATTAAAAGTACAAAATTATTATTTCACACTTACCTTATCAGGCAGCTGCTTCTGTCTTAGTCAGCTAGTTGATGGCCTCGATGCTGGTTGCTGTGTGCTTTGTGCGTCTCTGGACCTGCTCCTGCCACCTTCAAATCAGAGCTGCTGCTGGTTCAGTGGAACTGAAAGTGAAAGCAGCATGTATCATGTGACTCCACCTCACAGGGTCATGAGTTAAGTCTCATGACTCTGTGACACAAGGAAATGTGTGTGAGTTTATTATTTTTTTAATCACTTTATATTAAGTTATTACAATAATGCTGGAAATCATTATTGTAATAACGAAAAATAAAAAAAACCCTACCTTTCCCAACTCGTCATAGAGATGGGTGGGATCAGTTATGCTTGACCCCACCCCATCCAGTGACGACTGGTGAAAGGGAGGGGTGAGGCAGGGCAACGTGGTGACTAATGCAGCCTCGGGCTTATACAGTACCCGCCCGAGGCTGCTCTGGAATTGACACCTTACTGGCGTCATAAGTGGGAGGGGCCGCGGGCCCTAACTGGGCTGTCAATATAACTACCGGGCTGACATTATGTCCGCCCGGTAGATCGAAAGTTTCTTTTTGTGACACATGCGCAGAGCGCATGTGTCACAAACTTGCCCCACACACTGCATGAATTCTGTGCCTGCCCTGCTGCCTGGCCTGCGTGATGCAATGACGCTGGAGTCTGACTCCGAGCGTCGCAAGCAGGCAGCAGCAGGACTTCGATGTAATTGACTGTGCTGGCACTGGCAGGTAGGCTGGGCGCGTGCGCACCGTTCCGCTTGTGATTCATTTTAAATTGAAATGCAGCGCAGCTGCCGAGCGAGGCGACGGGCGGGCAGCGATCACGAAAGGGAGGGCGCCGCCCGCCCGCCCGTTACAGAAAACCGCCGCTGTCACTCATGCTAATAAAGAATCAAACATACATTTACTTGCATATACAGTTATACACACACCACCACACTTACTTCTACGGAAACTTACACATACTTAGTCTTTTAAACAATTACTTATAGAAATACATACTTATTCATACAGGAACTCTTTCAATCTCTCACTCTCACATATACTCACATATATAAACCAATAGTCACATATACTAGTTTTAAACATATGTAGTTACTCATAAAGACACTATTGAGACAGTCATTCACTCACTAACACACCCATACACACACTCATCCACCCATGCAGTCCTGAACACATGCTCTGTTCAACACATACAAACAGTGAGTCACTCATTCATGCACCTATGCACTACGTCATACCCCCCACCGAACCATGCAGACACTCATACTGATACTCAAAAAACCAACTAATAACCTATATAGACACCCATGTAGCTACTCTCCAACCCATGCAGCCACTTATACACAAAGTGAGAGACTGATACAGATATTTATATATTTAAACATTACTCACTAAGCCATGTATTCACTATGATACACTTAATCAGTCAGTTACACAATCAATTTTTCAAAAAGAAATCATCCATTTAGACAGTAATATACCCATTTATTCTTCCATCGACCTTGAGATATACATATATAAAACATATTTAATTTTCAGAAAAACACACATTCACTGAATGATGTCATCAGTGATGTCATCAGTGATGTCATTTGAGATGTCATCAGTGATGTCATGAGTGATGTCACTGACCATGTCATGAGTGATGTAATATGTGACGTCATGAGCAGTGCATTGCGGGCGCGCGAGTTATAGTTAGCTGAACTAACTATAACGGGGGAATTTCATTGGTTTTTTACGAGTAAAATGTCCAGCTAACTATAACATGTGTGAAACCTATGGTTTTTTCACTGAATTTCTAAGGTTTTTTAAATGCTAATTCCTAACTATAACGTGTGTGAAACCTATGGTTTTTTCACTGAATTTCTAAGGTTTTTTAAATGCTAATTCCTAACTATAACGTGTGTGAAACCCATGGTTTTTTCAGTGAATTTGCAAGGTTTTTTAAATGCTAATTCCTAACTATAACGTGTGTGAAACCCATGGTTTTTTCAGTGAATTTTCAAGGTTTTTTAAATGCTAAATTTTTTTTTTTCTTCTATTTTTTCTAACATATTTTTATTTTAATTTTCTTACCTTTTATAAAGACTATGATTAAATTTTTAAAATTCTTTAATATGTTTTTTTTTATATATATTTTAAAATAAACATGTAAAATTTATTTGCAGTACTTTTTTTCTATTTTTTTAAAAAATTTTTAGTACGCGTACCGTAAGCTCACGGTAAGCGTACGGTTTACGCAACGTCCGTAATTTTCCTACGCTGCTTGCGTATAGTTACGCAATTTGCGTAGCCGCGCGTACTCCGCGTGGGACGCGTACGCGTGTACGCTACACGCGCACGTTACGCGGAAGTGCCGGGAGTGACTGTTATGCGCATGCGCACTTTTGCCGTAAGCGTACCGTAAGCGTACCGTAAGCGTACGGTAGGTCATGTGATCATGAAACACAACTTTTGATTGGTTGAAACTACTTTCAGTTCTAGAACTCTCCTACACCACACCCATTCCCCTAATTTCTGCTTGTGATCCCTTGGGAGAAGGAGCTGGTTTGTCTTTTGGATACGATGGCAGAACAGCAGAGCTCTTCTGAGAGTGAGGCTAGCACTAGCAGCACTGTCTTGAGGCAGAGATCGAGGAAACAAAAGCCCTCTTATGTATGGGATTATTTTACTTTTCCTGAAGGCCAGCAAAAGGTAAATGCACCCTTAGTGACTTGTAAGCTGTGTAAGCGTGTACTTTCTAGAGGTAATCCTAACAGGAAGTATTCCTTTGGGAATCACACCATGAAGAGACACCTCCAGGATGTACACAGAAGGACACATGGTCATCTTTTTGGAGGTAACTCTTCAGAAAGACAAGCCAGTACATCCACAGCAGCTCAGCCTGGACCATCATCTGCAGGGCTGACTCCTTCTTCTGCAGGTCAGGTGAGCCCTTCATCTGTGGGGGGAGAATCTCCTTTTGCTGGCCCTCTGGAAATCAACCCTCGATTTCGGAAGGTTGATATTCGATGCACATTTTGTCAAGATCTAATTTGCTATAGGGAGACCAGTGTTTCCCTAGTGAACAACAAAATAGATCAGCACATTTGTCGCTTTGAATAATTTTCCCATGCTTCCTTTCCTCTGTCCCTGCATGAACACAACGGTTCTTTTAAGAGCCAACCTTATCTTTCATCTTTTTTTTACATATGTTTTTAAAAACTTTTTTTTTTTTCTTACCGTACGCGTACGGTGCGCGTACTTTTTTTTATTTTTTTAAAAAAACACTAAAAATCAATTATCACATTACAAGGTCCTTGAGAGACTACAATTATTATTATTGACTTACCATACTCACTCAAAAAAATATTTATTCATTTGTTTTTTTTAAAAATAGCTTTAAAAATGGTTCTAGTTTTCGAAAATTTTCTATATAAATCTGAAAAAAAGGAAAAAAGTATTAATATTTTTAAAACATTTTATAATACAGTACACATATTTACATTTTTTTCCAAAAAATATTTTTGCCTTATTTTTGCTGTTTTCAGAATATATTGCATTTCACTATAAATTGTGAAAGCAATTGCATTCATCATTTTACAGCGGGCAAAAAAAAATAACAATCACAAAGATTGTAATAAAAAAGCCCAGAATCTCTTTTTACTTAAACTTAACATTATAGAAATGCATAATATTCTAAAAAAATATCATCTAATACCAATACTTATTTCTTTAAAATACCATCTGATATGTTTGTTTCAGAAATATAATCACAATATTAAATCTCAAATAACTCCAAAATACATCTGATTTCATTTCCTTTAGACCAAATAGTAATTTTAATTTTTTTTTTGGAATACATTTCCAACGGTAATCCAATAAAATTCTAAAGTTTAATTTGTCCAGATCTCACCGATTCTCTGTAACATTTTGGTTCACGAAAATTTTTTGAATAATTTATTAAGTCCACAATAGAATTGGTTACTTTTCCGCATGGCCAAATAGTAATTTTTTAAATCATTTTTGAAAAAAATTCCAATGGCAGTCCAATAACATTCCAAAATTTAAAATGTGCAGAAGTTACCGATAATCTCTAAATTATTGGTTTTTCAAAGTTTCATTAAAAATTTAAAAAGTCCACATTACAATTGGTTATCTTTCCATTAGGCCAAATGATAGTTTAAAAAATCTTTTTTCTACAAAATTGTAATGGTAATCCAGTAAAATGGTAAAATTATTTTGTCGAGATCTTGCCAAATCTGTCTAAAATTTAGGTTTCAGGAAGATTAGATAGGAATTTGCTAAATCAAAAGGCAAACGTTGTTTGAAAATCAATTGGGAATCATTACACAGTGTCCAGCCTTTTTCACATTTCAGATAAACTGTGTAATGTCCAGAAGTAACAGTAGGTCCATCATGGAAAATTATTGCAACAGTTACAAAAGTTTTTCCTGAAATTGATAATTGCTGTCCTGTAAACTTCTTTATTAAAGTATCCAATTTTGAACCATCAGCTCTACATCGTTGCATCATTAAAATTACATACTGTCCGTATTCCTTTAAAATTAATGTTGAAAACATGTCAGAATTACACTCACTACATTTCATGCTATGATTAGCATCTTTAACTAATTTTGCAAAAGTGACTGTTTTACTCTCTGGCAATGTCAAATAAATAAATCTTTCATTATCAACAATAGAGCCACATATATTATAACAATTATCACAACTATGTTCCCATTTATAAGAGAGACCAAAAAAAATGTCAATGGGAACTCCTTCTTCTTCCACTACCTGAAGAAAATACATCAAAAATTCATGTGCATCTTGCTGTTCATTTTGAGAAAACTGTGTTCGTCCTGAACATACATCTAAAAGTTTTCTAATTTCAGTAGCACTTTCTATTTGAGTTTTATCTTTACTCAGCTTTTGAAAAAGGAGACTCAGCTCTGAACAGAATCTTTTTCCCTGATTTACTATTATCTGCTCTTGCAAACTTTTCAGAAAAATGCAATATTCAGCACTACATTTGCGTAGCAGTTGACACCAGAGCTATTTTCAAAATGACATCCTACAACCTGTTCTTCATTTTCCTTTTTCTTTTTGCTTGCAATTACATCACTCCTCTTTTTTTTCCTCTTCTCTACATCTTCATTACAGATATTCTCATTTTTTCTTTTACGAGAAACTACACGTTTCTCCAACACAGGATACTGACCTAAATGAGGAGCATAGCTTCTTCTTAATCTATTATACTCCTTTACACAGTTTGTATCAGCACTAACTTTTGAGTCATCAAAGTCTATCATGAATAAACCTGATAATGTTTTCACTCGTGACAAAGCTACATATACCATACCTTCTTTGAACACAGTTGAACCAATGTTCACAAATGCACAATCTACAGTCAATCCTTGAGACTTGTGAATAGTTACAGCATATGCTAGAGAAAACGGAAACTGCTTCCTACGTACATATAAGTCTTTCACAAGCATAAAACGTACTGTACAACGACAAATATCTTTAACTTCTTCTATCTGATCAAATTTTATTTTTAAACATTCAACTCCTTCTTTTTTCTGGTAATTAATAAAACCCACAACTCTTCCCATCGCTCCATTAACTAAACCTTTTTCAACATCCAAATTTCTCCTTAAAAATACTCTACAGTTCATGCAAACATATAGATTTTTTTCTAATCCAGCTGTTTTGGAGATGTTCTTCTCTAGTGAGTCCAATTTATTTTTCAGTTTGCCTGTTACTGTGACACTAATTCTTCCATCCTCAATTTTGTCCACTGCTTCCAATTTCCTGATCTCTTCCTTTTCCAATTTCAAAAGCTCCTCATTGAATATTGAGCATTCACGTAGAGTTGGCATTAAGCAGATGACACTTTTGTTTTCTGCAATGTTCTTGTATATCTTCTCTGCAACTATTTCTTCCTTTGGAAATAAATTATGTAGCAGCCGACTCTGTAATGTTTTTTTGCCAACTTCTGTGAGTAGTCCAATCCTGATATCTTTCAGAATACTTCCATATTCTTCATCGTTTGCTTGCCTCATATTAGTAGTAAGTTCCTTGTACTCAAAGAAGGACCAAATATTTGTATTTCCGATGCTTCCCAATGACTTCTTCGTGTCTTCATGTGTGACAGTATTAAACACTGGTTGTCCTTTAACTGGAGTAAGTTGCAAAAGATCTCCAAAAACTATGACGTGTTTTCCACCAAATAACATGTCATAGTCTGTCTTCAAAATTTGCTGCATTCTTAAATGCACAAAGGCAAGCATTAAGTTTGATACCATGCTCACCTCATCAATAATGAGAACTTGCATCTTCTTCAATACTCTTGAAACTTCCAAGGATGCTTCTCCAGTTAGCTTGTTGAATTGTATTTTGTTCTCATGCTCCACTGGTAACATTAGCAAACGATGTAAAGTGATTCCTTTTATGTTATATGCTGCTAACCCAGTTGGAGCAGTAACCACACAAGACAAAGTAGAATCCGTTTTTTGCTTTAGGTAGCTTCTGATGACTTTTATTAGGAAACTTTTTCCAGTTCCAGCTTGTCCGCTTACATACATCCTGATTGGATGAAATGATGTGCATGAGCACTCTTTTTTTTCATGTAGAAATCCGTGATCAATTTTGTTTTTGATCTCTTCATAAATTTGTTGCTGCTCTTCGTTCAGTTGTCTTTCCAAATTCTCTAAGTCTATAAATTCTTCTTGAGCTTGATTCATAGCCGTTTCCACTTCATTCATGGCTATTGATGCTTCATTTTCAATGATTGGTTGTCCTAGGGGATCTTGACTGAGTGTTCCTGAACTTTGGCTGTCCTGAGAACTATCTCTAGCGATTTCTGCTGCAATTGTAGTTTCCTGATCAATTTCTTCATTTAACATTTGCAGATAAGTTGAGAATGTACTGCATTGTATGCTGTCTTTGCAAGCATTAAAAGAATCTTCATAGCTCTGGAATTCTCCCAGTAGTTCATCCTCTGTACGCCATGGTTTAAACAACTGTAAAAGAGCCAAGTAGTAAAATTCCTTCTTGTCAGTAGTGTCGCAACTCAGCTTCCGGTGATTTATCAAACTTCCTTTTGTTTGCTTCACCAAACATCCTTCTTCACCAACGACTTTATATTTTCCATTATTGATGTCTTCTGTGGCTTTCCGTGAATAAATGTAGTTCTGCAGCACTTCATAGAGACACATGTTCTCCAGATGTTGACTTCTCTTGGGATAATATGTGTCCAACATGTTTGTTTTCAAAATATCTGTACTTTCTGGGTCATTCTCGGCCAAATATTCAATTTCTCCTACAGATTTCAGTACCCGATTTCTCATTGCTGCAAGGCCTAAACTTGCCCAAATTATTCTTCTTGACTTCGAGTAGAGACTTGCAGAAGATAACCTATCTGAACATTCGTAGGATCCAATTTCTCGATGCGATAACATCTTCAAACTGAAACTGTACAGCTTCTTACTGACAGTCTTCTCGTGAGAAATCTCTTCCCACATTTCCTTCAATTCTGTTTTTTCTGATTTCGTAATGTAAGACGTTACATATCGAGCAACAGCAATGGAATTGTCAGCTACATACTGTATATCCATGTTAGCGTTCCACATGGATAAAATGACTGGGTTGTAGTCATTTATATTTTTTGATTCTTCTTTTCTTTTTAGGTTGTAGGTATTCTTAGGTGATTTTCTTGTGATAGTATGTCTCACAGCTGACATAAAACTGTTGACTCTTCCATTTGAAAGAACAGGTCTAGGAAATCCAAATCGACATTTAGTGTAGTATTTTTCTTTGCTCTTGTATTTCCGTCGACAGTATTTTCCACACCGATGACTTTGGAAACGTAAAACTTGCTCCTTTAACTTGTTCTCTTCTGTGCTTTTTGGTATAGCACATGTTGCATATTCTTCAATGTAAGATAACACTGCTTCATCAGCATCTGTTCCAAACTTTGGGGCATCCTTGATCCACAACAGCATATGAATATGAGGAGCACCTCTTGCCTGGTACTCTTTTCTCCAAAAGAAATCCACTACTTCTCCAAGGGGTGGATTTTTTTTATTGCAGATGAAGGACATCATAGCCTCAAATCTATGATTGAAATATCTGCAAACATTAACCGGATCCAATGAGCACAGTTCTCCTGCTGTCTTGTATTCGATGTTTTTAATGTTTGAATTGGCCTCTCGTAGAAAATCCAGTAAATCATCCCAAGCGTACTCGGCACAGCTTAGGGTAAGGAACCATGTTGGTGTTCCTAAATTCCGTAACATGCATTTTAGTTCACCATGGCGTCGGTACCAATATTCATTTGTCCCACGCTGACAAGCCATCAGATTGATCAGTTGTGTTTCCAAATGATCATCTCGGTGCTGCACTTTCTCCATAAAATCCTTAGCAGACACATTTTGTAAATGTACTCCACTTTTTAAAATGTGATTTACTGCATAAGACAGTGCAGACAAGTCGCTTTCAAATAAAAGATGGAACAAATAAGGAATACTTTGTCGAAATCTGGGATCTTCTGCATATAGTCTTGTAGTCCGATACTCAGAAGCTGAAATCTGTTCTGGACGTTCATCGTATCGTCCTCCTTTTCCTTTAGGAAACAGCTGGGGAAAACATCGAGCTTCCAAGCTCTCCTCCCATACACTCACGGGAGTTCCTTTTGCTTTCTTCATCTGAAAGAGATCAATATTGTCTCCCATAACTTCTTTCGAATGAAGAGGATGTATGCTAAAATGTTCATAAATTTCTTCTTCCTTTGACTTGTCCACTTTTTCAATTTGTCCAGTTGGTATTTCTGTGTCTTCTTGTAAATCTTCTTCTTCTTCTTCTTCTTCTATATAAATTGATTCATACCATTTGTTATTTTTTTTCAAATACAAATTTGCTCTTTGTACTTTCCGCACATCTACCAGCTCCTGCCAAATCTTCTTATTCTTTGTAGGTACACCATTGACCAGAATAATTAATGGTTCAGTTTCCAAAGTATCCGCATCAATAGTTTCCATATTTTTTTTCAAATCCAAGGGCAAATACACCACTCTACCTTTTAAACCTCTCAGTAAATCTGAAGGAGGTAATTTACCAGTTTTGGGCTCCATACGTACTATGGTCTGGAACGGATGAACACATTGAATGAGTATAGACTCATATGTATTTAATTCAGAAAGTTCAGCAGGAATAGCATCCAATTCTAAATTATTATGTACAGCTCTGGTCGGCATTCTATTTTCCTCTAACTTGTTGTAACAGTATTTACAAATACGCTGATCTTCACCCAATTCAAAACAATTTTCTAGAAATATATATGTGGCAAAATCCTTCCACTTATAATTATCTTCATTTTCACTCTTTCTGTAGAGATCAACATTCCTAGTTTGTTTTCTATAATGAGTTCTGCGGCAACAAATACAAGTAAAATTTGGTCTTTCATTAGAGACTATTGCAAATGTTGTTATGTGATCATTAAATGTGTTACTTACAGAGGGTTCTACATTCTCTTCCACTTCTTCCTCATTTACTGTGTCCTTCTCTGCACTGTTTTGTTCAGGACCAAAGTAACAAAACTGAATTTCATCAACAACCTTCTCTACATCTGATACTGTTCCTCGGAACAGAGCCCTATTCAATTCATTTAACTTTATTGCTGGACTTTTGGCAAAATACAACCATCTCACAAACTTTCTCATTTCAGTATGATGAACAGCCAGCATCCTAAAATGATGGAAAACACTATTGCACACTTTTCTAGATAGACAAGCCAGAGAATGACCCTGCAAACCAGTATTCTCTCTCACTCTGCATGGATCCAGACTTTGAAGCACCTTAATCTTCTGTTTTACACTTTTTTTACTATATTCTCTTAGAAACTCTCGAAATTTCTCAATAGATTCCTGACGCACAGTGCAAATACTACTACAATTCCAAGTGTACACTGGGGCTTTAGGACGTCTCCCCATTGCCTCATCTGCCATCACTTGTACCTCATCTCTTGGAACCATTATCTCCTTCTCCATTATGCAACCATTTGTTACTTCGTATGAACGACCTCTGGTGTCAACTGCATGCAGCAAACTATTACTTTGAAAATAGCTCTCTTCATTAAAAAAAGGTTCACTACTTGAACTATGCATCCACTTTCCTAAAAACACTTTACAAAAGTTTGTTCTGTTCACTACTCTTTTCCTTTTGCTATGTGATTTCAGTACATTAACCATTTTGTCTAATGTACGCATCCTATTCAAAATTAATATGAATAGTTTCCTTTTTAATTCTAATGCCTTTGCTGCAATGGCTTCAATTTCTTTTTTTCTCTTGTAATATTTTGCCTTTTGCTTATATTTCTTCACATCCTTTATCAAATTGGACATAACTCTTCTCTGAAACATTTATCTACGTATCTCTTTAAACGCTGTTTTTCTGTTTATGTAAATCTTTTCAGTTGCAGAAGGTATATTTGCATTAACTAAATTCTCAATTTTTTCCTGTTCTGTTCGTTTCGTAACATTCTTTCCAGTACAGACATTTTGTAAATTTTTCCTTGTTTTGAATATATTTTTAAGAAATTGTTTTTTCTGCTTACCAGAAGATTTTTTCTTTTTCCCAACATGAGCATCTTCTACTAACTTTGGTCCTCCAGTTGTCTTCAAATATAGTTTTTTTTTTAGCGTTTTTTGAACTCTGGATTTTGTAGGCATCTTAAATTTTGTTCACTGCTCTTCAGCAATACCTGAAAAAAACTAAAAAAAAATTCCTTTATTGTATTTAAATATATTACTACTTTTCTTTTCACAATAGTCACAAAACGAAATTTCTATGCCAATTTGAATGCACACTAACTGCTCTTTTTTTTGGGCAAGTGAAAATCACTTTTACAAACTGTCACATTATGAAACCACTTTTCAGATTTTTTAAAAAGCCCATGTCCAGACTGCTACACTACAGCAAGGGCAGCCAGCCTTAGTGATGCTGAATGTATTTGCATTACAGACTGAAACCTGAAAACCCCACTCGCTTGTAAATACTGTGCATGATTATACATGGCAAGCACATGGGTGTGTGCTAAGAGTCTGCTTCTTCCCCCAAAAATTCGCTCCCCCTTTCCATCTAATGCAACTGTGAAATCACCAGAGCAATACGCAATAAATCTCTGCCTATAATTCCTCTCTGCACACAGAGTCATGTTTTCACATTAGTCCCAAAACGAAATTTCTTTGCCAATTTGAAAGCACACTTACTGCTCTTTTTTTTTCGGGGCAAGTGAAAATCACTTTTACAGACTGACACATTATGAAACCACTTTTTTTGATTTATTTAAATGCACATGTCCAAACTGTTTTTTCAGACCACCACCATGTGTATTCTCGGTGACTGCCTACACTCCAGCAAGGGCAACCAGCCTTAGTGATGCTGAATGTATTTGCATTACAGACTGTAACCTGAAAACCCCACTCGCTTGTAAATACTGTGCATGATTATACATGGCAAGCACATGGGTGTGTGCTAAGAGTCTGCTTCTTCCCCCAAAAATTCGCTCCCCCTTTCCATCTAATGCAACTGTGAAATCACCAGAGCAATACGCAATAAATCTCTGCCTATAATTCCTCTCTGCACACAGAGTCATGTTTTCACATTAGTCCCAAAACGAAATTTCTTTGCCAATTTGAAAGCACACTTACTGCTCTTTTTTTTTCGGGGCAAGTGAAAATCACTTTTACAGACTGACACATTATGAAACCACTTTTTTTGATTTATTTAAATGCACATGTCCAAACTGTTTTTTCAGACCACCACCATGTGTATTCTCGGTGACTGCCTACACTCCAGCAAGGGCAACCAGCCTTAGTGATGCTGAATGTATTTGCATTACAGACTGTAACCTGAAAACCCCACTCGCTTGTAAATACTGTGCATGATTATACATGGCAAGCACATGGGTGTGTGCTAAGAGTCTGCTTCTTCCCCCAAAAATTCGCTCCCCCTTTCCATCTAATGCAACGGTGAAATCACCAGAGCAATACGCAATAAATCTCTGCCTATAATTCCTCTCTGCACACAAAGTCATGTTTTCACATTAGTCCCAAAACGAAATTTCTTTGCCAATTTGAAAGCACACTTACTGCTCTTTTTTTTTCGGGGCAAGTGAAAATCACTTTTACAGACTGACACATTATGAAACCACTTTTTTTGATTTATTTAAATGCACATGTCCAAACTGTTTTTTCAGACCACCACCATGTGTATTCTCGGTGACTGCCTACACTCCAGCAAGGGCAACCAGCCTTAGTGATGCTGAATGTATTTGCATTACAGACTGTAACCTGAAAACCCCACTCGCTTGTAAATACTGTGCATGATTATACATGGCAAGCACATGGGTGTGTGCTAAGAGTCTGCTTCTTCCCCCAAAAATTCGCTCCCCCTTTCCATCTAATGCAACTGTGAAATCACCAGAGCAATACGCAATAAATCTCTGCCTATAATTCCTCTCTGCACACAGAGTCATGTTTTCACATTAGTCCCAAAACGAAATTTCTTTGCCAATTTGAAAGCACACTTACTGCTCTTTTTTTTTCGGGGCAAGTGAAAATCACTTTTACAGACTGACACATTATGAAACCACTTTTTTTGATTTATTTAAATGCACATGTCCAAACTGTTTTTTCAGACCACCACCATGTGTATTCTCGGTGACTGCCTACACTCCAGCAAGGGCAACCAGCCTTAGTGATGCTGAATGTATTTGCATTACAGACTGTAACCTGAAAACCCCACTCGCTTGTAAATACTGTGCATGATTATACATGGCAAGCACATGGGTGTGTGCTAAGAGTCTGCTTCTTCCCCCAAAAATTCGCTCCCCCTTTCCATCTAATGCAACTGTGAAATCACCAGAGCAATACGCAATAAATCTCTGCCTATAATTCCTCTCTGCACACAGAGTCATGTTTTCACATTAGTCCCAAAACGAAATTTCTTTGCCAATTTGAAAGCACACTTACTGCTCTTTTTTTTTCGGGGCAAGTGAAAATCACTTTTACAGACTGACACATTATGAAACCACTTTTTTTGATTTATTTAAATGCACATGTCCAAACTGTTTTTTCAGACCACCACCATGTGTATTCTCGGTGACTGCCTACACTCCAGCAAGGGCAACCAGCCTTAGTGATGCTGAATGTATTTGCATTACAGACTGAAACCTGAAAACCCCACTCGCTTGTAAATACTGTGCATGATTATACATGGCAAGCACATGGGTGTGTGCTAAGAGTCTGCCTCTTCCCCCAAAAATTCGCTCCCCCTTTCCATCTAATGCAACTGTGAAATCACCAGAGCAATACGCACTAAATCTCTGTTTTTTCAGACCACCACCATGTGTATTCTCGGTGACTGCCTACACTCCAGCAAGGGGAACCAGCCTTAGTGATGCTGAATGTATTTGCATTACAGACTGAAACCTGAAAACCCCACTCGCTTGTAAATACTGTGCATGATTATACATGGCAAGCACATGGGTGTGTGCTAAGAGTCTGCTTCTTCCCCCAAAAATTCGCTCCCCCTTTCCATCTAATGCAACTGTGAAATCACCAGAGCAATACGCAATAAATCTCTGCCTATAATTCCTCTCTGCACACAGAGTCATGTTTTCACATTAGTCCCAAAACGAAATTTCTTTGCCAATTTGAAAGCACACTTACTGCTCTTTTTTTTTTCGGGGCAAGTGAAAATCACTTTTACAGACTGACACATTATGAAACCACTTTTTTTGATTTATTTAAATGCACATGTCCAAACTGTTTTTTCAGACCACCACCATGTGTATTCTCGGTGACTGCCTACACTCCAGCAAGGGCAACCAGCCTTAGTGATGCTGAATGTATTTGCATTACAGACTGAAACCTGAAAACCCCACTCGCTTGTAAATACTGTGCATGATTATACATGGCAAGCACATGGGTGTGTGCTAAGAGTCTGCTTCTTCCCCCAAAAATTCGCTCCCCCTTTCCATCTAATGCAACTGTGAAATCACCAGAGCAATACGCAATAAATCTCTGCCTATAATTCCTCTCTGCACACAGAGTCATGTTTTCACATTAGTCCCAAAATGAAATTTCTTTGCCAATTTGAAAGCACACTTACTGCTCTTTTTTTTTTCGGGGCAAGTGAAAATCACTTTTACAGACTGACACATTATGAAACCACTTTTTTTGATTTATTTAAATGCACATGTCCAAACTGTTTTTTCAGACCACCACCATGTGTATTCTCGGTGACTGCCTACACTCCAGCAAGGGCAACCAGCCTTAGTGATGCTGAATGTATTTGCATTACAGACTGAAACCTGAAAACCCCACTCGCTTGTAAATACTGTGCATGATTATACATGGCAAGCACATGGGTGTGTGCTAAGAGTCTGCTTCTTCCCCCAAAAATTCGCTCTCCCTTTCCATCTAATGCAACTGTGAAATCACCAGAGCAATACGCAATAAATCTCTGCCTATAATTCCTCTCTGCACACAGAGTCATGTTTTCACATTAGTCCCAAAACGAAATTTCTTTGCCAATTTGAAAGCACACTTACTGCTCTTTTTTTTTCGGGGCAAGTGAAAATCACTTTTACAGACTGACACATTATGAAACCACTTTTTTTGATTTATTTAAATGCACATGTCCAAACTGTTTTTTCAGATCACCACCATGTGTATTCTCGGTGACTGCCTACACTCCAGCAAGGGCAACCAGCCTTAGTGATGCTGAATGTATTTGCATTACTGAGTCCAACCTCAAACCCTTAAACTATTCTTTTTTTTTCCAGTACACCTTAATTTATTGTGAAAACATACTCCATATTATTTTACATGTTCCTCACATTTAAATTTCTCCCAAAACAGAAAATGATAAACGCAACTACAACAAAAACAATTTCCATTTCTATTATTCATTTCTTAAGTTACCACATACATCCCCTCTCAAACTGTAAACTCACCTTTGAAATTAGTTAGTTGTGAAAGAAATGTGACACTCAAACAGCAGATTATCAGAGCCAGGATCTCTGTTGTGTTCACCTCTCTCCTCTCAGCAGAACCAGATAATGGCAAACTTTCCCTCTAATTTTCCACACATATACATGTAAGTTTCAAATCTCAGTGCTTCCCCCTTTTTTTCAAATGTAATCACACATTTCTATTGGTTGAAAACCAACCCTTTTCCAAAAGTACCCTTCCCCCAACTTGACTTCTGCCTAGTACGCTTCCCCCAACTTGACTTCTGCCTGCTACCATAGCAACAGCTCATGGAACACTGCTGTGTTGAGTTAGGTCAGAAGTTCGCCAAACAATGTTTCAATTCCACAGAGCAAGAGTGCTTGACTTTTCAAACCTAACAGCAAATCCATAGTACTGTTCTTTGGTTACACATTTTTTTGTACCAATACAAAACATGCTTCTATTAATTTACACATACAGCCTAGTTTTTATTCTAGAATGGTATGAAACAGCCAATCAGTTCTTTTTGTTTTGAAAAAAATATGTATGTCTCCATTTCCAAACTGTCTTTCTTTTCATATTGCCATTCTACTGAAAGACACCTCCTGAGTGCATCCAGATCTCCTTTGAAGATGTTCACAGTGTGGATTGTAGGGCACAGCTATGTCTTCTGGAGTGAAAAGTTTGCAGAGAAAACAGATATGGTGAGAGACCTTGCTTTGCCAAATGTAGACATTAAATGGATTGGTCAGAGAGGGTTAAAGTGGCACCAATTGATGCCATTGGTGAAATCCTTCATGCAAATCCAACACCCTGACCTCATAATAGTGCACTGTGGTGGCAATGACCTAGGCACTTTGACTGGGGTAGGTCTGGAAATGCTTATGAAGGACACCTTTGCACAACTGTTTTCACTTTTCCCTAAAACTGCCTTTGTGTTTTCCAACATATGCCAAAGGCAAAAATGGAACTGGTCCAATCATTTCTGTCCACAGATTGACAAAGCAAGAAAGCACGTCAACAAATCTGTTTCTGCTTTCCTCCGTGACTATGGTATGGGTGCCATTTACCACAACAACTTGCGTTATGACATGCAAGACATTTATAGAGGAGATGGTGTGCACTTCAATGATGAAGGGAACAGAGTTTTCCTTTTGAACCTTAGACTCTGCATCGGTACTTACTTGTAGGTACCACTAAAAAAATGACTTCATAAACACAACAGCTCTTTTTAGAGCTCCCTAATATCTAAACTCTTAAATCTGCTTTTCATTTATTTTTTTTTATTTTTTTTACCGTACGCTTACCGTAAGCTTACCGTACGCGTACCCCGTGATTTTTTTAAAAATCAATAAATGTTTTTTTTGTACTTTTCTGTCCTTCTTTGACCCCCTTACAAATGTTAGGGGGTCTGTAACTCTCCTCATTGCCCCCTTTTCTTGTTTTCACTCTTTTTTTTCAGAGTGAAATACACAAAATGGCGGCCGCCGCTTCCTGGTTTCGGCCGATTCGAATGTTTACTAAGATCTAAGAGCCAATCAGAATCGCGCTCGCGCACGCCACCGTACGCTTACGGTAAGCGTACGGTAAGCGTACCGTAAGCGGGCTCAGATATATATATTGATTTAAAGGCTATTTTCTCAGAATCTACTGAACAGATTTACACCAAACCTACAAAAGGCACTTCCTTGACCTAGGGACTACCTCTCTGCCATATTTCGAGTAATTCTGTTCAGCCGTTCGGGCTGTAGCTCGTTCTAAAGGTCCTATGGAAAAATGCATGGGAAAAACGCGTTTTGGGACCCCCCTTTTATCTCAGCCCCCGCTTGACGGATCCCCCCGAGACTTTCAGGGTAGGAGCGGAGCGTAGCGCCCCACCTATTTTGAGAAATTCGCGAGGATTCATCGACCGGCGCCAAAGTTATTCAAAATATAGAATGTTGCGGATTTCCTATGGAAAAGGGGTCCTAACTATAACTACCTACTGGCGACCGCCAGTAGGTAATATATATATATATATATATATATATATATATATATATATACACACACACACATATATATATATCATATTTTTAAATTTGTATATAATTTTAAAATTATAAAATAAATTAAAATAGTTTTTTAATTGTTTTAAAGTAAATATATATATGAATTATTATGTATATGGGTTTAACTGTTGTTAAGTTTATTTGTTATATTTGTTAAAATTCATATTGAATCTACTTTATTTTTTTATATGAATGTTATGATTTAACATATTTGATATTTATTATTTTATTTTATATATAAATATATATAAATTGATAATTTGTACAACTATATTTTTGACATTGATATTTTTGTTTCCTTATTTTTTTGTACTTATCTGTTTAAGTATAGAGAATTGATATTTTTGCATTCTATATTTTTTTCATCAATATTTTTTACCTCTATATTTTTTACATCGATATTCTGTCAGTGAACCTAACAGAATATCGATATCCTAGTTTAGGATATTACACGCCAGTGTTATCTTTTTTCAAGAGACTCACCTTAAAAACACTCCTCCTCCCTTAACCCCTTCGATGCTCATGACGGAATGGTTCCGTCATGAGCATTGGTGCTCCTCTGCTCATGACGGAACCATTCCATCATGAGGACAGGGGTACGAAATTCCTCTCCTGCAGACAGCAGAGGGATTTCCTTTTCTCCCCCATAGCCTCGGGAGCTGGGGAAGAGCTTCCCCAGCTCCCGAGGCCCCCTCCCTGGTTTCTGTGAAATGACGATCAGTGCGTACGTCACGCTGTTGTCATTTCACAGAAGCTGAAACTAAAATGAGCCTTTAGGCTCATTTCAGTTTCACTTTCTACGTGCTCAGGGGGCAAAAAGCCCACTAGACGCCAGGGATTTTTTGGGCACATTTTTAATTAGGGTGGGGGCTGCCCAAAACGGGCATGCCAATTTCCCTACCCCAATCCCTAAAATTACAGCCTTTCTGCCCCCCCCGGTGGGAAGATGGGGGAAGTAGCCCCCAATCTGCCCCCCGGGGAGCAAGAAACCCACTAGACACCAACGATTACGCTGGCTTTTTTTATGCATGGGGTGGGGGCTGCCCAGAATGGGCATACCAATGCCCCCACCCCACAAAAAAATAATAGCCACAGTGTTTTTGCCCCCCTTGGGGGCATATCGGGGCAATACCACCCCCGATGTCCCCCCCCCCTGGGTGGCAGAAAGCCGAATAGGCACATATTTGTTTTTAGCAATATACCTACCTGTTGATTTTGGGCCCTAGCGCAGCAGGCACTTAGGGAAACCTAGCAAACCTGTACATTTTTTTAAACAAGACACCCAGGGGAATCCAGGATAGGGTGACTTGACTGGCTCTCACCAGGTTCTCTTACCCAGAATCCCTTGCAAACCTAAAAATCTGTCCAAAAAAACACATTTTCCTCACATTTCTGTGGTGGAAAGTTCTGGAATCTGCATGGATCCACAAAATTCTACCCACCCCGCGTTCTGCAAAGTCTTCTGAGAAAAATGGAATCTCAATTGGATCAGTAGGCCTAGTGCCCGCAACAGGAAACGGCCCAAAACACAACATGGACAAACCACATTTTCACAGTGAAAACTGACCCTTTTTTTGCAAAGTGCCTAACTGTAGATTTTGAACCCTAGCTCTACCGGCACCTAGGGAAACCTAGCAAACCTATACATTTTTTAAAACTAGACACACAAGGGTATCCAGGATGGGGTGACTTGACTGCCTCTCACCAGGTTCTGTTACCCAGAATCCCTTGCAAACCTAACAATTTGTCATTAAAAAAAACACATTTTCCTCACATTTCTGTGGTGAAAAGTTCTGATATCTGCGTGGTTCCACAAAATTCCACCCACCCCACGTTCCCCAAAGCCTTCTGAGAAAAATGGTACCTCACTTGTGTGGGTAGGCCTAGTGCCCGTGACAGGCAAGGGCCCAAAACCTATTGAGGCGACTTCAAAATTACCTATCACAAAACAACCTGGTTTTGCAAGCGGGGTCCCATGAGTTTTTGGCTCTGGGCTCGGCGGCCATCTAGGGAAACCTACCAAACCCAAACAGTTCTGAAAACTAGACACTCTGGGGAGTCTAGCGAGGTATGGCTTGCATGGGCCCCTAACGTTTTCCTCCCCACAATTCCCTTCAAACCTCAAATTTAGCTGAAAAAAACATTTTTTTCTCAAATTTCTGTGTGGGAAAGTTCTGGAAACTACGTGGATGCACAAATGTCCTCCCACCCAGCATTCCCCCAGGTCTCCCAATAAAAATGATTCCTCACTCGCGTGGGTGGGTCAAGTTCCCGTGACAGGCAAGGGCCCAAAACCTATTGAGGCGACATCAAAATGACCTATCACAAAACAACCTGGTTTTGCAAGGAGAGTCACCTGGATTTTTGGCCCCGGGCTCGGCGGCCATCTTGGGAAAGTTCCATACTTCCAAACCCACAAATTTCTGAGAAGTAGACACTCGGGGTAGTCAAGCGAGGTATGGCTTCCATGGATCCCCCAACATTTTCCTACTCAGAATCCCCTGCAAACCTCTGCGTGGATCCACAAATGTCCTCCCACCCAGCATTCCCCCAGGTCTCCTGATAAAAATGGTACCTCACTTGTGTGGGTAGGCAAAGTGGCTGAAACAGGAAATGGCCCAAATCGTATTGTGGAGACTTCAAAATTACCTATTGCAAAACTACCTGGTTTTGGGGGGTGCTTCTGGTTTTTTGGCCCGGGGCTTGCCGCCATCTAGGGAAACCTACCAAACCCACATGTTTCTGAAAACTAGACACCCGTGGGAGTCCAATGATGTACGGCTTATGGCGATCCCCCAACGTTACCCTACCCAGAATCCCCTGCAAACCTCAAATTTAGCTGAAAAAACCATATTTTCCGCATATTTTTGCGTGGAATCACCGTTCTGGCAAAATTGTCCTACCACCCAGTATTCCTCTCGTTCTCCCGAGTAAAATGATACCTCACTTGTGTGGGTGTCCAAGGCAGAAGTGGTCAAAAACGTATTTTTAAAAAAATTTAGCACTTAGAATTCTCGGGACTATACTCTAAATCCCTATGTCACAGGAATTTGGCCCACCCACACAAGTGAGATGTCATTTTACTCGGGAGGACAAGGGGAACGCTGGGTGGTAGGACATTTGTGCCGGCACAGTGATCCCACGCAAAAATGGATGGAAACATTTATTTTTTCAGCTTAATTTGAAGTTTGCAGGGGATTCGGGTAGGAAAACGTTGGGAGACCCACACAAGCCATACATTGCTGGACTCCCCCGGGTGTCTAGTTTTCAGAAATGTTTGGGTTTGGTGGTTTCCCAAGAAGGCCACTGGGCCCGGGGACAAAAATTCAGGTGACCCCCCTTGCAAAACCAGGTTGTTTTAGGATAGGTCATTTTGATGTCGCCTCAATAGGTTTTGGGCCCTTGCCTGTCGCGGGTACTTGACTCACCCACGCAAGTGAGGTATCATTTTTATCGGGAGATTTGGAAGAACGCTGGGTGGGAAGAATTTTGTGGATCCACGTAGATTCCAGAACTTTCCCACGCAGAAATTAGCGAAAAAAGTGATTTTTTTCAGCTAAATTTGAGGTTTGCACAGTATTCTGGGTAGGAAAACGTTAGGGGACCCACGCAACCCATACCTCGCTGGACTCCCCCGGGTGTCTAGTTTTCAGAAATGTGTGGGTTTGGTAGTTTTCCCTGAGTGGCCGCCGAGCCCGGTACCAAAAACTCATGGGACCCCCCTTGCAAAACCAGGTTGTTTTGTGATAGGTAATTTTGATATCAACTCAATAGGTTTTGGGCCCTTGCCTGTCACGGGTACTTGACCCACCCATGCGAGTGAGGTATCATTTTTATCGGGAGACCTGGGGGAACACTGGTTGGGAAGAAATTTGTGGATCCACGTAGATTCTAGAAGTTTCCCACACAGAAATTAGAGTAAAAATGATTTTTTCAGCTAAATTTGAGGTTTGCAGGGGATTCTGGGTAGGAAAACGTTAGGGGACCCACGCAAGCCATACCTTGCTGGACTCCCCTGAGTGTCTAGTTTTTAGAAATGTGTGGGTTTGGTAGGTTTCCCTAGATGACCGCCGAGCCCAAGGCCAAAAACTCATGGGACCCCCCCTTGCAAAACCAGGTTGTTATGTGATAGGTACTTTTGATGTCGCCTCAATAGGTTTTAGGTCCTTGCCTGTCGTGGGTACTTGACCCATGCACACAAGTGAAGTATCATTTATATCGGGAGACCTTGTGGAATATTGGGTGGGAGGAAATTTGTGGATTCACGTAGATTCCATAACTTTCCCACACAGAAATTTCTGAAAAAAGTGCTTTTTTCAGCTAAATTTTAGGTTTGCAGGGGATTGTGGGTAGGAAAACTTTAGGGGACCCACGCAAGCCATACCTCGCTGAACTCCCCTGGGTGTCTAGTTTCCAGAAATGTGTGGGTTTGGATGGTTTCCCAAGATGGCCGCCGAGCCCAGGGCCAAAAACTCACGGGACCCCCCTTGCTAAACCAGGTTGGTTTGTGATGGGTAATTTTGATGTCGCCTCAATAGGTTTTGGGCCCTTGCCTGTCACGGGTCCTTGACCCACCCATGCAAGTGAGGTACCATTTTTCTTGGAAGACTTTGGGGAATGTGGGGTGGGTGGAAATTTGTACATCCACGCAGATTCCAGAACTTTTCACCACAGAAATGTGAGGAGAATGTGGGTTTTTTGACAATTTTTTGGGTTTGCAAGGGATTCTGGGTAACAGAACCTGGTGAGAGGCAGTCAAGTCACCCCATCCTGGATTCCCCTGGGTATCTAGTTTTAAAAAATATGTAGGTTTGCTAGGTTTCCCTAGGTGCCGGCAGAGCTAGGGTTCAAAGACTACACTTTGCCCTTTGCCAAAAGAGGGTCATTTTTCACTGTGAAATTGTGGTGAGTCCACGTTGCGTTTTGTGCCGTTTTCTGTCGCGGGCACTAGGCCTACCCACACAAGTGAGGTGCTGTTTTTCTCAGAAGACTTTGGGGAACACGGGGTGGGTGGAAATTGGTGGATCCACGCAGATTCCAGAACTTTCCACCACAGAAATGCGAGGAAAATGTGTTTTTTTGGACAATTATTTAGGTTTGCAAGGGATTCTGGGTACAAGAACCTGGTGCGAGCCAGTCAAGTCACCCCATCCTGTATTCCGCTGGGTGTCTAGTTTTCAAAAATGTATAGGTTTGCTAGGTTTCCCTAGGTGCCAGCAGAGCTAGGGTTAAAAAACTACAACTAGGTACTTTGCCAAAAAAGGGTCATTTTTCGCTGTGAAATTGTGGTGTGTCCACGTTGCGTTTTGCACCATTTCCTTTCGCGGGCACTAGGCCTACCCACACAAGTGAGGTACTATTTTTCTCAGAAGACTTTGGGTAACGCGGGATGGGTGGAAATTTTTGGATCCACGCAGATCCCAGAACTTTTCACCACAGCAATGTACGGAAAATTTGTTTTTTTGGACAGTTTTTTAGGTTTGTAAGGGATTCTGGGTAACAGAACCTGGTAAGAGGCAGTCAAGTCACCCCATCCTGGATTCCCCTGGGTGTCTAGTTTTAAAAAATGTATAGGTTTGCTAGGTTTCCCTAGGTGCCAGCAGAGCTAGAGTTAAAAAACTACAGCAAGGCACTTTGCAAAAAAAAAAGGGTAATTTTTCATTGTGAAAATGTGGTGTGTTCAAGTTGCGTTTTAAGCCGTTGAGTATATGCCAGTGAATGTGTGTTTTTCTTCAAATTAAATATGTTTTATATATGTATATCTCAAGGTCAATGGAAGAATAAATGGGTATATAAATGTCTAAATGGATGATTTGTTTTTGAAAATTTGATTGTGTAACTGATTCAGTGTATCATAGTGAATACATGGCTTTGTGAGTAATGTTTAAGTATGTAAATATCTATATCAGTCTCTCACTTTGTGTATAGGTGGCTGCATGGGTTGGTGAGTAGCTACATGGGTGTCTATATAGGTTATTAGTTGGTTTTTTGAGAATCAGTCTGAGTGTCTGCATGGTTCGGTGGGGGGTATTACATAGTGCATAGGTGCATGAATGAGTGACTCACTGTTTGTATGTGTTGAAGACAGCATGTGTGCAGGACTGTATGGGTGGATGAGTGTGTGTATTGGTGTGTTAGTGAGTGAATGACTGTGTCAATAGTGTCTCTATGAGTAACTTCATATGTTTTATAGTAGTATATGTGATTATTGGTGTTTTTAATTGAGTATATGTGAGAGTAAGAGATTGAAAGAGGTCCTGTATGAATAAGTATGTTTTTCTATAAGTGACTGTTTAAAAGACTAAGTATGTGTAAGTTTCCGTATAAGTAAGTGTGGTGGTGTGTGTATAACTGTATATGCATATAATTGTATGTTTTAATCTTTATTAGCATGAGTGACTATGTGTGTGAGTAACTCTATGGATGAGTGACATTATGTAACAGGATGTATAGGTGTATGAGTACATATGATGAGTGAGTACATGTATGAGTGACTGTATAGGACTGTTGGTGAATGAGTGGATTTGTATGTGGATCTTTGAATTATTGAATTGGTTGTTGTAACTGGTATTGGTATGTCCATTATTTTGAACATTGTAGTTTCTATTTTTGAATGTGTGTATCAAAGGTTATATTAGGGTGAGAGGAGGTCTGCTACTCAATCACAAGGTTGATGTCATCAGTGATGTCATCAGTGATGTCATTTGAGATGTCATCAGTGATGTCATGAGTGATGTCACTGACCATGTCATGAGTGATGTAATATGTGACGTCATCAGCAGTGGATTGCGGGTGCGCGAGTTATAGTTAGCTGAACTAACTATAACGGGGGAATTTCATTGGTTTTTCACGAGTGAAATGTCCAGCTAACTATAACATGTGTGAAACCTATGGTTTTTTCATTGAATTTGCAAGGTTTTTTAAATGCTAATTCCTAACTATAACGTTTTTTAAACCTTTGGTTTTTTCAGTGAATTTGCAAGGTTTTTTAAATGCTAATTCCTAACTATAACGTTTTTGAAACCTTTGGTTTTTTCAGTGAATTTGTACGGTTTTTTATATGCTAATTTTTGTATTATTTAATTAAAGATATTTTTTTTTATTAAAAATAAAATTCCTATATATTCATTTATATTTTATCTGTTTTTTATTTTTTATTTTTTTTTTAAATTTCAATTAGGATAATTTTTTTTTTTTAATTAATTTTTTTAATTATTTTTTGTCCACTTTTTTTTTATATATAAATTCTTGGGGTGCGCGCTCTGAGCGCGCTGCTAGTACTATTTCGTAAGTTTTTTATGAATTCCGTCGTACGTTATTTACGTACACAAATATACGTCATAGTGCGCGCTGGGAGCGCGCACCCAGTACGTATGTGTGCGTACGTACGTACGCATACGTGCATGCGTCCTACGCGCTCTACGCGGTTTACTTCCGCATACGCTAAAATTACGCGCAATAACGGTCGCGTATACGCGTGTTCAACGTATGCGCGCTAGGTACGCGCATATGACGTATGCACATGCGCTCTTACGCGTTCGCGCATACGTAATCACGAGGTGCGCGCTCGGAGCTTGCGCAGTGCGCGCACCTCGGGTTTATGCATAATAAAACAATATTTCCTATTGGTTATCATTACTTTCAGCTTCTAATTGTTTCAATACCACACACAATCCCCTCATGGCAAGTCATGTGTTCAAGAATCATCACTTTTGATTGGTTTGAATTACTTTCAGTTCCAGATTCTTCCCAAACCACACCTACTCCCCTCATTATTAGTTCTGATTCCTTTGGAGAAGGAGCTATTCTGTTGTTGAGAGACAATGGCTGAACAGCAACCAACTTCAGACAGTGACCAGGACACTCTTGAGAGGCAGAGGAACAGGAAGCAGAAAGACAGCTTTATATGGCAGTTTTTCACTTTTCCAGAAGGTCTGAAAAAGGTAAATGCACCGAAAGTTACATGTGTACTTTGTAAAAAAGTCTTATCTCGTGGGAATCCTAACAAGAAATATTCTTTTAGCATTCACACTATGTTGAGACATGTTAACAAAATGCATCCAGTAACTTTTCGTCGAGCTTCTGGAGCAAACCCTCCACCTGCTCAGCCGACGACATCTGCAGCAGCTCAGCCTTGCTCATCTTCGGCAGCTCAGGCGAGCACTTCAGCTGCGATGGTGCCTTCACCTGTTTCTACACCTCTTGTTGGTCCACCTTGTTTGGCGAGGTTGTCTACACGGTGCACTGATTGTGGTTCTCTTATTTCTGTGGGGGAGACCAGTCTTGATCTCCTTCAGAGAAAATTTGATGCGCATCCGTGCACTAGGCCATAGATGTTTTTTCTTTTTTTTCGTTTTTCTCTTCCTGTTTCCCTCCATTAACTCAAGGGCTCTTTTAAGAGCCACTTATAAACTAAACCCCCCAAATTTTTTTTTGAGATATTTTTTTTTTACATTTTTTTGAGGTGCGCGCACCCTGCGCGCACCCAAGGTTTTTTTTTTATTTTTTTTTTATTTATTTTTTTAAATTAATATACAAAAAGAGGTGAAGAAAGGGAAGCATGAAAAGGGAGGATTGAATAATACTATTATTTTTCACTTATTTTTAAAAAAAAAAAAAAAAATTCTAAAAAAAAAATTAGAACAAGTATTTTGCAAGGGAACAGAATTTTTTTTTTATTTTTTGTTTCCAGTTCTGCAAAAAAAGAAAAAAAGTATTAATATTCAATCATACATTACAAAAAGCATTACATGTTTTTCCATATTTTACAAAGCAATTTTTTGCCCTTTTTTTGCTGTTTTCAGAATTTTTTTATTTTTCACTTAAAATAGTGAAAACAATTGTATTCATCATTTAACAGCGGGCAAAAAAAAACAATCTAAAAGATTGCTTAAAAAAAGCCCCAAAACTATCCTCACTAAAATATACCTTGTTAGAAAAATGAAAAATATAATACAAGTACTTTTCTAGAAGAATAAACATTTTCTAGACAGCAGTTTATCAGACCAGAATCACTGAGCTCCACACCTCTCTCCTCTCAGCAGAACCAGTTAATGGCACAGTTTCCCTCTCTTTTTTCACACATATACATGTTAATTTTCAATCTCAGTACTTCCCACATTTTTTCAAATGAAATCACACATTTCTATTGGTTGAAAACTTCAACCCCTTTCCAAATGTACCCTTCCCCCAACTTAACTTCTGCCTGCTACCATAGCAACAGGTCATGGAACACAGGTGTGAGCAGAGAGGTCAGAAGTTCAACAGACAATGTTTCATTTCCAAAGAGCAAGAGTGCTTGACTTTTCAAACCTAACAGCAAATCCAAACTAATGTTCTTTTTTCGCACTTTTTTCTGAACCAATGCAATACATGCTTTTTAAAATTTAAACATACAGCCTAGTTTTTAGTGTAGAATGCTTTGAAATAGCCAATGAGTTCTTTTTTTAAAAAAAAGTATGTGTGCCCCCTTTTTTCAACTGTCTTTCCTTTCTTTTTGCCTTTCTACTGAAAGACACCTCCTGAGTGCATCCAGATCTCCTTTGAAGATGTTCACAGTGTGGATTGTAGGTCACAGCTATGGTGCCGATTACGATCCGGTAAAAAATTTCCCCGTGCGACTCGTATCCGGTCTTTTTACCGTACGAATCGTACAAGTGCCGTACGAACTGGCAATCATGATTCGCATGGTAAAAAGTCCATACGAACCGCATTGGGAATCATTCCCCACAAGTCCTCGGGTCGGAAAATGTGTCCGACACGTCCTCGTACGATTTACCGTACAAATGTGAAAGGTGAAGTCCGACCGAGGAATCACGATCCATCCCGTGCGTCCGAGGTTACAACCGGATGGAAAAAACATCGTCCGCACCGAACTCCCATAGCAACCATGGAGATGTGCCCGCATACGCGCCGACCCCCCCCAGCCCCCGTAGGTACGCGCCGTACCCCCCCAGCCCCCGTACGTACGCGCCGAACCCCCCTGTATGTACACCCGTGTACGTTCGAGTCGAACCCCCCCGTGTACGTTCGAGTCGAACCCCCCGTGTACGTTCGAGTCGAACCCCCCCCGTGTACGTTCGAGTCGAACCCCCCCGTGTACGTTCGAGTCGAACCCCCGTGTACGTTCGAGTCGAACCCCCCCGTGTACGTTCGAGTCGAACCCCCCCGTGTACGTTCGAGTCGAACCCCCCCGTGTAGGTTCGAGTCGAACCCCCCCGTGTACGTTCGAGTCGAACCCCCCCGTGTACGTTTGAGTCGAACCCCCCCCGTGTACGTTCGAGTCGAACCCCCCGTGTACGTTCGAGTCGTACCCCCACCCGTGTATGTACGGTGCGTACCCCCAGCGCTCACCTGATCACACAATAAAAGGCGGCAGAACGGGCCCCCTTTTTACTTTTTGGTCCTGACGAAAGCCTCAAGAGTACACGAGAAGGCTGAAACATGTTGACCTTATTCACAGACCTTATTCACTGATGTAATAGACTATTAACTCTGTCTATCACAACATCACTTTTATTTTAATTTCCCACTTCACTCTTATTCTCATTAAATTTTTTTGCAGCTTTTAGAGTTGAGTAGGGAATTTTAACCTCACCACTTATGAGCACTTTGCACATCCCTCTCCTTTTTGATACCTGGACGCTACTGTAATATCAGTTGGTCTACCTCCAGGTGGAGGACAGCATACTAACAAAAAGAAACCCAATGAAGATGCTGTGACAGTACACGAAGGCGTACAAACAAGCAATGACTAAGCCAATAAATACCCCCAAAAAATTAATTGGACCAAGGCACACCCACAACTCCAACTATATAAAGGACTACAATCACTACCATCATCCCTTGCAAAAAGGAGATACAGCCAGCAGGTAACACCAGTACACAGCAACCACAGACACACTCACAACTCACCCATCACACAACTCACACACCATCAGCACCTCATACAAAAGCACACACACATACACACACATACACACAACAAAACCAACACCAACCCAACATCACTTGCACCCTCACACACACATCCCCCACCACCACCACGCATCACCATGCCTCCAAAGAAGAATCCAAAGTTCACAGATAGTGAGTTAGAAGTGCTGGTAGACGAGATCATCAGAGTAGAGCCACATTTGTTTGGTACATTGGTCCAAAGGACCCCCATGTCACAGAAAACAAAGATGTGGGCGAGGATTGTGGACAAGGTGAAGGCACAAGCACCAACGTTGCGCACAAAGGACGATATCCAGAACAGGTGCTACGACGTGCGCAGGAGGGTCAAGAAACTCATCGAGAAAGATCACGCCTTGAGTCAGCGCACTGGAGGTGGCCCTCCTGCCAAACCAGTCTACTTCAGTACCTGGGAGGAGAAGGTGCAGGACATCCTACCACCAGAGAGTGTCCATGGTCTAGCAGACATTCCAGAGCCTGGTGAGTACACAAACAACATACTCAATATTGTGTGGCAAGGGGACAGTGAAACCATGCATCGTTAGCAAAGCCCCAGTAACCAATAGATAATCATCCCAAGATGTGTATGCTAGTCAGACAAGCACAATACCTGCCATCTCATAGTGACTTGGAACTGTGTCATGACATGTACCAACCTACAAACAAATAGAGCAAGGCAGTGGCACAAAGCCAAATAAACACTGTCAGACAGTTTACCACCACAAACACACTACCTCACAGTGCAGCTGACTGACAGGAAGGAATAGTGGATATGCAGGTGAAGTGAGTGTAGCCAAAAGCATGATGGGGTTTGTAGTCACAGATAATGCTCCCCCTCAAAATTGGCCCATCAAGACCTCTCTGAACCATGCCCACATCAGAGGGAGTGGAAAATGACTGACAAGATGGCTGACACTGGCTCCTGCTCTGTGGAGGACAAGCCCCTGGTAAGGCTTGTGCGCCAATCAGAAGCAGGACAACACTGACTGACATCCTGAAAGACAACTTGCACGCCCTCCAATGGAAGCACGTTTCATGGTGGGATGTCTGGCTGGCTGGGAAGGAGGACTGACATCTCTGACCATACTTACCAGCATGTGGAGACACACCCATACCTCAACACAAACTCCACACAACTCACTGGGTAGAATGCATTGACTCACACCTCAGTGAAATATCAGCAAAAGATACACCGTACTGGGTAATGTTGTGTGAAGCACAGGGGCTCTCTTTGGACTTGTAGCCAAACAAACACCAGGACTTCACAGTCAGCCATCTTGCCATTGTTGTCACACCCCCTCACAGGGAAGCAGAGTCAAGAGGAAGGAAGTATGGGCATGCTGGGAAGGGGGGTGTAGCCAAGAGCATGATGGGAGTTGCAGTCACAGACAATCCCTACCCACCCACATGGCCCAGCAAGCTCACACTGAACCATGCTCGCCTCACAGGGAGTGGGAATGGACTGACAGGATGTCTGACACTGGGCCCTGTTGGGGGGAGCACAAGGCCATGCTGAGAACTGGGCACCAACAAACACCAGGACTTCACAGTCAGCCATCTTGCCATTGCTGTCACACCCCTTCACAGGGAAGCAAATGTGGAGAGCCATATATGGTACATTGCACAAAACACACAGGAACTCACATATACATCATTGACAGGGGACATCTGACAGTGAATGGAATGGACACACCAATATAGCCGACACCATAGCATGTTTGCATTCACACTCAATACTGTTGTGAGCTGCATTCCACTCCTACACTGTGCTGAAACATAGGCATCCTTCACACAACACACCACTCACTGACATAGACACTGTAGACACAAGGTCAAACGTGGACTGCATTGGAGGAGACATGCTACTCACAGCAGCCAAACTGCAACACACACACCAACAGCCCTCACTGTCATGAGCATTGAAAAGCCAGAGTGCTACTTTGCCCAATCCATGTCACCATGGAGAACATTGACAAGTCAAATCACATATGCACGTACAAAACTCAGCACCAGATTCATTAACGATGGTGACTTCATCACTTGTATGAAATGAGATGGGAACTAGGAACACTGTAAAAAACCCTTCCTCCAAAGAGATCACAGGCATATCGGACTATGATCATGCGTATCAATACACCAATGTGGCACACAAAGACTAGCAAACTCTGCTACCACACATGCCCCAATAGTACAACATATTCTCAGTGGAATAGCACGCTGTCCTTGTTAAAGCTCACATGTGTACAGGGATGACACACTTGTGTCAGCAACGTGATGGCCCTTGAGTAGTAATGGGCATGTACAGACTAATCTATCCATGAGCTGGGCATGCACACACTTCGACATGCACATTGAAATGTTTCTTTTTGGCTGGGCAATGTGCAACAACAATATCAATCTTTGTCCGTGACAACCCTGGACAAAGCAGTGTACAGGCAGGCATCTGTTCGCACAGTAGAAAATGTCATGTTTGTGAACCATTGATGCTTGTAGAAACCTAACTTAAATTGTGTGTCTCTTCCAAACACAGGTGGTGCTGGGGACACAGCAACAAATGAAGAGGAGTCCCAGTCCCAGACTCTGGTGGACTCTCAGCACTCTGGTTTGAATCTGTCTCTGTCCTCTTCGGATGACGACGAACAACCTGGCACCTCCGGTGTGAGTCATCATGCAGCACCAGCAGCACCAACATCTGCACCCCCTGTACCCATGCCTCCAGCATCTGGAAACAGACAGAGCACCCCCGCCAACATGGACAGACCAAGGCCACAGAACACCGACAGCACAGGGACACAGGACCCCCCCGGAAGCTACAGACAACACCACCAGCAACACCACCCAAGGGGTCCCAGTGTCACCTGTGCGTGCCGCTGCTGGTCCTGCCCGTGTGGATAGGGGTGCTGGTAGGGGTGGGAGGCAGAGGGAGCACCTTGCAGAGGGGTCTGGACTGCATGATGACCCCCAACTGGCACGCATCATAGATGCATACCAGGATAGCACAGGAGGATTTGGCCAGGTAGTGGGGATCCTCAAGGACATAAAACAGGAGCAGGCTTTCCACCATTCCTGCATAGAGGCAAAGTGGGATGCACTTACTGCGGTGCATCGGCACATACTCCAATGCCTCCGCCAGATCAGCACAAACATGTCCACACCTCCCTGTGTGGCCACAACATCTGTTGCCACACCATCAGCCAGTGCCACAGGGAGGGAGGAGGACTCTGGCGGAGAGTCCCCTGCACCGCAGAGGCCTTCACCTGAGGACCCCCCCCCCAAGAAGAAGAGGGGTCGTCCGAAGAAGGACATGTGAGACGCAGATGTCCCTGCACATCCCCCATCGCCTCTAAACATGTTCTGGATAATGTTCTTTGTGGGCAACCTGTTCACCTTGTCGGATCGGACACAATTCACCTACATGACATGGAGGGTTCATGTTGGTCCAATGTAGCAGATGACTGTGGACTTTACTCTGTACATTTTATCTACCAACGCTTCCAACTCTACTGTGAACTTTGGATTCAAAACCCAATGTACAGCACCCACCATCCTGTGCACTATCTTCACACATGTTCGTAAATAAACTCACCAGTACACCATACTTGCCTCTGTTGTGATTCCAACTTGTCATGCATCATGGAGATGTTGATCTGCTAAACAACACAGTGCATGCCAAATACTACAACAATGTGACCACCGTTATGTGAGTCATGGTGATGTGACACATGTGAGGGAGACACAACACTATGGCACCACAACACATACTCACCATGGCCATGTTACTCATCCCACACAATGATGTTGACCTGAAAAACATTGGTATGCACAGACACAACACCTATCCACAGTCAGTGGTAACAAGTCCACAGGTGAGGTAAGCAAATGTCACTCAGATGTGGGAAGACAGGCAACACACCTAACAAAGCATAGCACAGGTTCATTACACATCAGCAACATGTTTATTTTAAAATAGTTGCAAGGCAATTGTACGTTACGGTGGACACACGGTCACAAAGTGTCCACAAAGAGAATTGAAGTCCAGGGGTGTGTGGCACATCACTTGATGGGAATTGACTACTCCCACACTGGTGTCGGAATCTGGGTGTTGGGGTCAGTGTTGACCAAACAACATGCAAGTACCCTGGGAAGGACAGACATAAGACACAGTCAAAAGCACAGCAGAATAGGAGAGAAATGCAATACACATGCACAAAACATGTCATAAGAAACCTACACAGAAAAAAGTTATCAGTACTACACTATTGTGGAGTACAGACCACCTGAATGGACACATCACTGCATGCATCCAGTCAAGTGTCACACAGACACACTCAGACAGCAACAGAGCAGCCACAACACATTTCAGGCTAACTCCATACATTGACATAACAACCCTGTAAACTCACATTTAGGTGAAGAAGTTGTTGATGAGCTGTGTGTGGACATCACCCTCATCATCATCATCACTGGCATCGTGTCCCAGGCCTGGATCCTCCACAGGTGGAGGAGGTCGATCATCATCATCTTGGATTTGAGGCAACTTCTTCCGCACTGCCATGTTGTGTAGCATGCAGCATACAAGGATCATTTTTCACACCTTTGCAGGGTCATATGGGAGGGCCCCTCCGGTCTTGTCCAGGAAGCAGAAGCGGCTTTTCAGTAGACCAAATGTCCGCTCAATCACCCTCCTGCTCCGACCATGTGCCTCATTGTAGCGCATCTCGGCTGGTGTCACAGGGTTCCAGAGGGGTGTCAGCAACCACGGCATGTTGGGGAATCCGGAGTCACCTACACACAAACAATTGAATAATTAGCAGAGTTTTGAAGCAGGGTGGAATACAACATTGCCAAACACACACAATGGTAAACAGTCAGTACACACCGACAAGCCAGGCACGCTGGTCTGGCATCTGTGACATCAGCGTTGCAATGCGACTACTCCTCATGATGTAGGCATCGTGCACAAAACCGGGGAAATGTGCACACACATGTGTGATACAAATGTCTGCAAGACACACCACCAGAGCATTGATGGAGTGGAAATGTTTCCTGTTCCGGTATGCCTGCTCATGTGCCTGTGGTGGTATCAGGGCCACATGTGTAACATCAATAGATCCGATGACGCTCGGCATCCTCCACAGTTTAAAAAAGGCATCCTTTATTTCAGGGAGTTGAGCTGGGCTAAGGAACTTGATGTACAGGTCAAGGAAATGCAACATCCCCTCCAAGACATCACGTAGCACACGACTAAACATAGTTTGCGACATAACACCAGCAGTAGCCACACTGTGCTGGAAGGTACCAGTAGCAAAGAAGTGCAGGGCTGCCATCACCTTCTCCTCTGGGGTCAGTACTGTACGGTATGTCCGGCCAGGTAGCAGATGTGGCGCCAACTGCTCCGCCAACTCCTCAATCAGTGGCCTGGTGAAGTGGTACCGTCGGATGCAGTCGCGTTCCTGCATGGTTTCAAGGTCTGGGAACGGTCTATGGACAGCTGGTGCCCTGCAGAACAGAGATACACAAAGGACGATTGTCGATTCATCCACCCATGTGACTATGACCAAGAGCAATATCACATGATACATCATGACAAAACACAATGTACTGAGGTGTGTGCTGTTGGGCATGGATACATATGTCACCTACATGGCCATCACCTCACATCTCAAGTCCACATGTCCACATAAGTCCCATGTAGTGCAATGGCCAATCATTGGGCTGTGTCACCCTACCTATGTACTGCTGTGACGTTATAAACACACACCACAGTGACAAGTGAGGCCTGATGTCTCCTAGGCAACACAGATCTTTGCCATGCAGATACCCAGGGTCCCTGTATTGCCACATCGACACTGGCATGACATGGCATATCATGTACACGCCACAAGGCAACCATGGGTCCCACAGGTAGTGGCCACTGTTGTCTCTGCAGGCCCTACATGTACATCTCTTAGACACACACACGACATCAAGGTTGATGCACAAACTACATGGATGTGGAGACTGTTTCCCATTGGGCACATTTGATCAGCCACATCTGAGACACAACATGCACATAGACTGTGGGTGTACATCAGAATTGCGGCTACAGGTCTCACTGTGATGTACATGCCATCACCCCAGGACTCAGGGTGTAAGTGACATGTCCGAAACATATCCAACCTGCAACCGTGCCCATGACTTATGCCCATAACTGTACAGTTGCACATCACAGTGGTAATGTGCACAACACACAAAGGATTCTGCCCCCATGAACACGTGCACAGCCTGGGAGTGGCTGAACAAAAGTGCCACACAACAAACCAAATGTTGCCCCCCAACACACAGGGAATGCAGCCTTACATGCCATGGGACACTGTGTGGCCAATGCTGTAGTGTGGAAGGTGTGCACCTGAGTCCCTGGCAAGTAATTGTGTGTAGAAGCCGTCAAATAGTCACACCAATGAGGTCCGACGGGGGTGACAATGCATACGCATTGCACGGTTCATGACCGAGCCGTGTGTACACTTTGCCATTGACTGCAATGAGGCCCGACGCGGGTGACAATGCGTACGCATTGCATGGTTCATGACCGAGTCGTGCGTACACTTTGCCATTGACTGCAATGAGGCCCGACGCGGGTGACAATGCGTAGGCATTGCACGGTTCATGACCGAGCCGTGCATACGCTTTGCCATTGACTGCAATGAGGCCCGACGCGGTGACAATGCGTACGCATTGCACGGTTCATGACCGAGCCGTGCATACACTTTGCCATTGACTGCAACGAGGCTCGATGCGGGTGACAATGCGTACGCATTGCACGTTTCATGGCCGAGCTGTGCGTACGCTTTGCCATTCGCAGCAATGAGGCCCGACGCGGGTGACTATCATGCATGCGCGTTGGGCAGGCATGGTCCGATACAGGCGTACGCCTTGGCCATTGAATCGCATGGAGACGGGTGCATGTGTATTTTCAAAATACGCATTGTACAGTCAGTTGACTGAGCCGGACGCACCCATTGGCTCTGGACTGTCATGGAGACGGATGCAGATTCAAAACTTGTACGAGTAGTGCGCTGGAAATTCAGTTGGATGCCTACAACAATGTTGCAATTCCTAGGGTTTTATGAAGGTGAAAATTTGAACGATGCGGAAGACGTGTACGAGTCATACATTTCCATGGATTGGCCAGATTCATAGAATGCAACCGTGTTGGACCTATAACTGGGGACACATGGCACAGAGTCTGCCTCTGCAGCACAGATATAAGGCTGGCTGTCCCCCAGGGAGCTCACTTGCCTGCACTACATGCTACTGGACCACATCCCTGCTACCACTGCTGCTGTCTCTGCATCCTCTGGCTACTGCTATGCACATACTCTGGAGAGGGCCCCCGCCTTCACTGAGGAGGAGAACCAGGCCCTGCTGGATGGGCTCCGTCCACAGTACAGCAAGCTGTATGGGAAACCAGGGGAGCAGGTGAGTGTGCAGTCCACTGCCTTCCTAATTGTGCATGTTGTCTGATTAGCAGTACTAGCAGTGTGTACACCAGTGGCAACCATACTCACTGAGTACTTTCATCCCCCAAAGTGTGTAGGTACATGTAATGAACAGGTGTTCTGCAGCTAAAGTGCATTTGTGCAAACTGAAACTTCCCCGGCATTGTTAACATGTCAGACATGCAGGGCATTTGTCCTTTTCCATGGGTGCACTACCTGTGTCACTCATTTTCCTTTGTGATGATGACATGTATATCCAACTGTGTGCAGCACAAATATGGGGAATGTGTGTTAATGGACTTTTAACTTTGTCATCCTCACAGGTTGATGCCCACCAGAAGCAAGAGATATGGCTGACCATCGACCGGGCAGTTCGATCGGTGGGGGTCTACAAGCGCCGGATCCGCAACTGCCAGAAGAGGTGGCAGGACCTTCAGGCTGGACCTGGAGGATCACAAGGGTCCAGTTGAAGCTGTTGCCTCCTCGCAGGAGGGGCAGACACCGGACCCTGACCCCCCACATGCTCCGGATACTGGCGTTGGTCTTCCCGGACCTGGATGGGCAGCTGAAGGACAGACAGTGGCAAGGAAGGGGTACGTCCATGCCTAATCTGTGTACTATGTCTACATGCTAATTGCAGTCACACTTCCACATTACGTAGGTCTTGTAGTCCAATACTCATGTCCCTCAATTGTGTGATGCACCCTCCTCATCTGATCCACAGGTGTGGCCCCTACAGTCTGTTGCTTGTGTCACTAGGGCAATGTGTCCCTGCAGTCAGATATGCTTCAGCTTCCGGACAGCATCTGTTCCTGTGACTCTGTTGTGTGTTTCATGGGTGGGTCAATTGTTTACACAATGCCTGAGATCTGACATGTGATCTGTGTGTGCCCTTGATATGTGTTCCAATTGCTGGTCTGACTCGCCACATGTGGCTGGGGTATTTCAAACAAACCCATGCAGCAGGGGACTCCAATTTGTGTGCCTCGGAGTATGTGTATAAAGTGTGTCAAACTTGCTTAGCCACCTGACTACTGTCCAGGGCTAAACACTGTTTCACGTAGACCTGGGCAGTCATGCCTACTCAAGGGCATTTAGAAACACTGTAATCCCACTCCTGTGTATCAACTTACAGGTTGTGCTTAGTGACATGTACCTTCAGGTGTCTGCCTCTGTGTCATTGTGGTATGGCTTCCTGTTACGTACAACTGGGGTGTTCATGAGTTTGAGGGTCAGCAGGACATCTGAGATGTGACTATGAGAGGCAAGACCTGTGTGACATATATGTGTGTGATCATTTGACAGTGCACAATGGTGTATGCAACTGTGCACATCAGGCAGCTGGGTTACATGCACAGCAGACTGTGATGTGCTAATGTACAGGGAGTTGTGTTCGCAGAGACTCATATGTCTGATTTGTATCATGTGGGGTCTTCTGGGTCTGGGATATGTTGTTTGCAGGGGATGGGCAAGTGCACTTGTCAGCTGCAGAGTTTGCTTTACCCCTGAGCTATGATTGTGACACAGTGCATACTGTTGTTGTCTGGATGCCCTGCCCCTGTGACAGGAGACAGTGTTGACTGACTTTCCAGGCATGCCAGTACCATGGCATTTAACTTGCTATGAGTGATCCTGCATTGTGTTCAAGTGTGCTCCATGCACCCCATTGTGGCATTGACTATCAAGATATGAGAACATCATAGTGTGTGTTGCTGGCATGCATCACTAGCATGTGAAATGAGTCTCTGCCCATCTCTTCATCCTGACACCTGCACTGAGTCAGTGGCAAGAGATGTGCTGTGTGTATAGTGACATACTCCTACATGTTCACTTGCATGTCCAACAAATGTGTGGGTGGTGCATGTTGGCACATTGGGGTATTAGCATCCAACATTCAACAGACATATGGGTGCATGTCCAGGAGGGATATGAGTGCCATGGTTGATGGTGAGACTGACATTTGGCTTATTCTAAACAGTGTGAGCACTTTGAGCAGTGTTCAGCTGATGATGCCAGGGCTTGCCCTGTGATGTGATGTACTCACTGTGGTGTGTGCAGTCAGTGCAGGTGACTGATGTTGTTCTCTTTTTTACTAATTCTATCCAGATACATCCACGGCCACAGGAGGGGACAGCTCCACGGACCAGGAGGAGCCACAGAGCCTGACTGGGACAGAATGCGAGGAGTTGGAGGGACCCAGTGGCACACCGAGGAGTCCTCAGCACCATCCACCCCAGCTGAGGGCCACAGCAGCTCGGAGGTTGACTCCCTTGTGGAGACGGGTGTCAGCAGCCACCAAACCCCTGCTAGTGAGGCTGTCCCCGCCACCGCCCCCACCACCACCATCACCACCCTCCCATCGGCTCCCATCCCAGAGGTCCGTGGAGCCTCACGTCTTCGGGAGCATGTCTCCTGTGTGCCAGGCACCGCACCCCCTGCCCCTGTGTTCCCTGCTGCCCTGAGTGAGGAGTCTGTGGACTTGCTTAGACAGATCCATGTAGGGCAGACATCAATGCTGAGTGTCCTCCATGCACACACCAGTCTGTTGACACAACTGGTGTCGTTCATGGAGGGCATTTCATCGGGCATGTCTGCCCTACAGAGGACCAATCAGTCTGTGGCCTCCTCCCTGACAGCAGCAGTGTCCCTCCTCCAACAGTCCAGCACCCCTCCTACCCCTGCACCACCCACAATTCCTAGCACCCTACCTGTCCCAAGCACACACACACCTCCACATTCTCACAAACCCACAGACACGGGCAGCACACAAACACCCAAACCAAGAGCTAGACGTGCACACAAGCAAGCGCAGGGGACTGATACCGCACTCACAGGGGATGGTTTGTAGACACACACAGTCATCCACAACCACTCCGCAGTCCTCCGATACATCTCCCTCCCAGACCCCTTCCCTTGCCTCGCCTGCAACCCTATCTCCACAGAAGCTCTTCCTCTGTGACCTTGGCCTCTTCCCCCCCGACCCTGCAGATCCATCTTACAAGGGGAAGAGGAAGTCCCCACACACAGAGGAGAGTGCCCCTCACACCCAGACACCCTCCCCCAGGCACAGTCAGACTGAGGCTCCCACCCGCAAGTCCCCCCGGAGCCGGAAGAGCAAGACCCAACCCCTGCCACGCAGCTCCACGGCGAAGTCTCCGTCCTCCATCCCCCAGGCCACCACTCCAGAGGTTCCCCCACCACACCCTGCCCCAGGTTCCCCCACCCACAGGTACACCATCCCCAAAATGCTGAGGCCCTCCCCCCTACCACTTGCTCTTCCACCCCCGGTCAGACAGTTAGTGCCACTGATGTGGGGACCGGGTCCCCCCCTCTGTCCTGCCGACTTCACCTGAACCCCATTCCGCTCACATTGAGTTAGGCACTGCAGTGGAGTCCACGACCACCCCGTCTGACTTGGGCACTGCAGTGGGGACCCAGTCCACTCCATCTGACCTGCCCACTGCAGTTGTGCTGGCACACACCCCTTCTGACTTGTGCCCCACAGTTGTGACTGCACACACTACTTCAGTCAGCTCCACAGCAGTTGTCAGTGACTCTGCTGCATCCACCACCCCTTCACTGCCTCCTTCTGCTGCGCCCTGATCCTGTCCCTGCGGTGCCTGGCCTGCCCCCATGTATGCCCCTCCGAGGGGATGTCCCCTATCCTTACCAGTGCAGGCAAGCAACGTGTGACAGTTGTCACTCAAGTTAACTTCTTGTCATTTGGATATGGACTGGCCATTGACCTTTGTTTTGAATGGACTTTTAATTTTTCATCTGCTGAATAAAGCTTTTTTCTTAATCCTTGTGAATTTAATTTAGTATATTGTGTTGATGATGTTTAGCATGACCTTGCAGTTGTAATGCTGTATTTCAAACGTTGAATACTGAGGTGTTGATGTGAGGTACTCCAAGTGGTCCATGAAATATGTATCCTATTCTGGTCGTTATCCATATCATCCTTTGCAGCTAAATGGGTGTGTCATGATTAACAATTAGTGGACACTCTGTAACCATTTCATTTGCATGGTCACATCTGTGGCTTGCACACATGCACATATGATGTGCTTCCCATTGTCCAATTTGTCTTTTTCCCTGACTGTGGGTGCATTTCCACTGGGCATGTAAGTGTGGGCATCATTGGGGTAGGAGCAACTGGGTCCTCTGTGCAACTTGCTGGACATATGTATTGAGTATGTCCAGATGACTTAAGGGACACTGCTGTACCCAGGCTGTTGTGACAAGAGCCTTCATTGTGTGGTAACTGATGGCTGACTGACCAAGTGTTCTGCTGACATGACTGAGACCTGCTGGGGCTATGTTTGGCACAGCTTAGCTTTCACAGGAGTTGAGTCCCTTCAAGTAAGGGTGTTGTTCCGTGACATTGCCTGGGCCCATGTTCTGTGTTGTGTGGGCATGTGTGTGTGTGTCCACATCCCTTTTCATACACAGACAGTGTTCCCTTGATATGTTCCTGTTGTTGATGCTTGCTGAGTGGTACTGTGTTCATCCCACAACTTTGCCATGGACTACCAGATGTGTGGGTGCATGACACACTACTGTTAATTGGTGTTTCATCATTGGGATTTGTCAGTTCTGAGTGGTGATGATGTTGTCAGATGCAGATGGGACACAGTCAGGGGTCTCCAAGGCACTTCTTTGTTCGCAATATCATGTAGTTGTCCCTAGGTGTTACCTTTCAGTGATTGAGACATGTGTATGTGTGTGTGACTGCTCCCACTTGTCCGGTTCGGGGCTGCAATGTTTGCAGATGTCAGCATGTGTGCCTTGTGGTTCTCCTTGGCTTCTGCATTGTCCTGGGACTGTGGCAGGTATTCCACAGGTTACGGGAGCTTTGACGTCATGGCCATGTACCGCATACTGTGCAGTATGTCTGTCATTCACCAGGGTTGTAAACTGTCCTTGTGTGATGAGTCTGTGCACCTTAGTTCCTCCCAACATTACTGTGTTTGTCATGGGTGCATGTGCAATCTCACCTGTCCATGTGGGCTTCACAGATGCACATTGGTGCAGTTCAGGGTGTGTGGTTTTGAGGGTGGACTGATGCAAATGTTTGCATGGATGGGCCCCTAGCTCCCGTTTGTCCATGGATGACGGGCCATTCTGAGTGATTTGTGTTTGTGTATGTGTGATGTACGTTTGTGGCACAGGACACATGTCTGGGTTTCAAAGTTTGTACGACATCTACCTTTGTCAGCACAGTGGAGGTGTCATGCATGCTTGTGTCACCAATGTCTGGTACCTGGGGGTAGTGCTGTTGTGTGTCAGGCTCTTGCTGTGTTAGTTGCTGTTCATTCCAGCTTGTGTCACATGTGTCTGTTGTGCTCCCTCTCATCTCACAATGCCTAATTGCCCAGTAAGGGGGGCCCACTGATGGTTTACTTTTGTATGGCACTGTGTCCACATCTGTCTCACTGTGGTTCAGCCCCCCTCATGTGTTGTGTAGTTGCCTGGGGATACTGAGACACACACACACACATGTTGTGTCAGATGTGGAGTGTGAGGTTGCCTGTTTGTGTTTGTGCATCTGCACCAGTGCATTGGTATTGCTGTTGTGGGCCATTGTCTAGATGTTGTTTTTGTGATTTACTCTGCTGTCCCTGTGAGTCATATCACATCATTTTGCACATTCATCCTGGTTGTTAGGTGCCATTGCTGGCATGGAATGGGAGTTTGTGACCTGACACCTACAGTCTACACAGGTTGTTTTGATTTGTGTGTCTATTTTCAAGATGTGTGTATGTTTTGTGATGGTCACTTCTGCTTTTGTGTCATTGTACACTTTATGCATTGTCAGCCCCCATGGGTGGTGCTTGTCTGCACATGGCCGAGAGTATGTTAGGTTTTCAAAGCACTGTTAGCCTCACCACATCTCTGTAGGTATAGGACACAACCACTACTTTGGCCAAAAAGTGTTTCATGTGTTGGGACCAGAAATCATACACGCTGTTTGGCATTCGCAGCTTTGTCCATGATGACACTTACCTTTTGGTCACTGTGATGAGGGGGGTTTTGGACCCCATCACCACAATGCTCAACATCTGCTGCAGTTTGGAAGCACACACTTAACTTTTGTTCTACACAGTGAGGGGGTGTTATTTTTACATTGCCACAGTGCTAGTGATGCTTGCCTTGTGTAGGCCACACTCAGTTTTTGGTCACACATGTGATGGTAGTTACAGTATATATTCGAAGTCATGATCACTGTTGTGGGCATTTGTCACAGACTACACACTGTTGTCATGATGTTAGGGGGGATGTATTTTTCTGACATATCTAATGTTGGTGTATGATGAATGTGTGGTGCATCACCCATCCTATGAGTGGGGGTGGCATTAGTGATGGGCAACATAGTCCCTATGGGTGGGGGTGGCAGTAGTGCTGGGCAACAGGTCCCCTATGGGTGAGGGTGGCAGTAGTCATGAGCAACATAAGCCCTATGGGTGGGGGTGGCAGAAGTGATGGGCAACAGGTCCCCTATGAGTGGGGGTGGCAGGAGTGATGGGCAACAGGACCCCTATGGGTGGGAGTGGCAGTAGTGATGGTCAACATAAGCCCTATGAGTGGGGGTGGCAATAGTGATGGGCAACAGGTCCCCTATGGGTGGGGGTGGCTGTAGTGATGTGCAACATAAGCCCTATGATTGGGGTGGCAGAAGTGATGGGCAACAGGTCCCCTATGAGTGGGGGTGGCAGGAGTGATGGGCAACAGGTCTGCTATGGGTGGGGGTGGCTGTAGTGATGTGCAACATAAGCCCTATGATTGGGGTGGCAGAAGTGATGGGCAACAGGTCCCCTATGAGTGGGGGTGGCAGGAGTGATGGGCAACAGGTCTGCTATGGGTGGGGGTGGCTGTAGTGATGGGCAACATAAGCCCTATGAGTGGGGGGGGGCAGTAGTGATGGGCAACAAGAGCCCTATGGGTGGGGGTGGTAGTGGTGCTGGCCATGCAACCCCTATGGTGGCCTGTTGTTAGTGGTCAGGATATGGATCCCCTGTGTGTGTGTGACAATATGTGGGTACGTGTCGTTTGTTTGTGTGGTAGGTGTCTGACTTACCGCCTGCGCCGTCCGCGTCTGTTCCTGATCCGGTCATAGATGTAGACTACTGGTATGACCTGCGCGATGGGATTCTTGATGTGTTTATCTCATACTGCATGCTTGTTGCTCCATCGCGTACCCGTTGCAAGCTGGTCCGTCTCATAGCCGTGGATTGAGTTCTGGCGCAAATCGTACCTGAAATGCTTCTTTTCCGGATGCTGTGACGTGCCGTACGTGGCGACCCGACCGGCACGTAGGAAGTACGCATCGTACTTGTCCGGGTGGAAACTGCTATGGATACTGCTTCCAGGCGACTTGGTTCGGCGTTAGGAGTTACGGCTCGGACGGAGAATGGAGCTTGAATCACAGCCTACGTGTCGTTCGGATTTTTGGCAGTTATGCGCATCATACTTCATCAACAGGACAGACCGGCTCCGGGTACGGGTCAGTCGCAAGGTAAGGCTATGAACAGCTCTCGGAGAGCTGTCCGACCCTGATCGGAATCAACCCCTTTGTGTAGTATTTGTTAATTGTATAAAACAAGCACTACCCTGAGCCAGTCACTGAGCTGCAGCTTATAAAGGTTTTTCATTTCAGACAAACCATAATGCAATTAATATGGAAAACTGAACAAATAAAAAATGGATGAAGGAAACCTATGGATTCTTTAAATATGCACAAGATACTGAGTTTAATATTAGTTTTTATTTTAACACCTCAGAATTTAGGATTACCCATCCTATCGTGTGATTGCAAACTGACTTATATATGGAAGCCAAAAGTGGAGAGAAATCTAATTGGCAATAACAGATGTACCCACACTTCTCCCCATAAAAATGTAAGCCCATTTGTTTTGGTGAGCCTATTGCCTGTTACTGTAAAGGCCTTAAAATACAATATGTAGATATGACATATTTGAAATGAAAACAACCCTTTTTAGCAATGTGGGTAGATGTGGAATTGGGGCCTGGGCTTGGCCGCCACCCAGAGACACCTACAAGACCGAGATATTTCTGCATTATAGACATGCAGAGGAGTCTAGGTTGTTCTGGTTTGCATAGATCTACTACCTTTTCATACCAGCAATGCTCTGCAAACCTTAAACTTTGACTAACATTTCTCTGCTGGGAAACATTTAGAGCCTTTCAGGACCCACACAATTTCTACCAAGCAGCCTTTCTTTACTTTTTTTGATAAAAAAAGGTGTATCACTTGTGTGATGGGGCTAGGGTTTGAGAAAGGGACCCCAAAATGCAATATGGAGACACCTAATTGTTATAATTATAAATGACCCTCATACCTACCTACAAGGCTTTTCAAACTTCAATTCTTTGCTAAAATCACACATTTTCCTCAAATCTTTATGACGTAGACTTCTGGAGTCTGTGAGGATCCACAAAATTCCTAATAACCAATGTTACTACACTTCTCACATTAAAAACAGTACCACACTTGTGTGGGTGTGCCTAGTGCTCTAGTCAGGACCAGATCAAACCACGGACCACGCAAAGACCATATTATCTTTGCATGGTCCATGTTTGATCTATTCCTGTCAGCATCACTACATCAAGCCACAACTCTACATTATCAACAAGATAATGTAATTCTTCTGTTAATTGTGGTGTGAGCGGTTTGTACAAACGATCCTGGATGCTAATTAGTTACATCAAAAGAACATTAAACCATGCATGGTCGCAGATAACTGTGATATGCGTATATAATTGTGTCTGATTAACACTGACATGGTTGTTAAATAATGGAACTATTGCATTAATTGAGGTCATATGCACCCTCGGTGAGGATTGAAACAGAAATGAACACCATATTATGGTCTCCTCATATTTACAGTTTGTAATAATCCAGGGATTTAACTAAACCCCAAGCTGTTATAGATGTTTATTGAGTACTGTGTGGCACTTTAGTGGTGGAGAAATGTTTGTAAAGATGGATTAAATTAGCATAATTATATGACTAGGTATTTGAATGTAATCCTTGTAAATGCTTTTGTGAACTTATAGTGGAAGTTTACACATGTGTTTTGATTAAAAAATTAAAATAGTATTCAAAGAAAGAATAATTTGTGTCTCATTGGAAAATCCCTTTCTTTTTCCTATGAAGAATCCAAGACGTTTTCATCCACAATGGCTGCATTGATCCTCTGCCCAATGGGATATTTGCATGCTGGGAAATGCCAATTGTGTAATTTTTGTGAACCAGCTTAGAAGTCATATTATAAAGTTGGACCCAAAGATGATGGAGGTTGACTCTTTGGAAGTGGGTCCCATTGTGCAAGGGCTGCTCTTTAGGGAGCTCTTTCTTAAGAAGGGTTGCAGGTATGCTCACCCATTCATAGTACTGGACAAAAGCCAAATCTCATTTAAGAGGGTGTAAGCTCCAAGGGCTTTTGGCAAAGCCAGGCATAGGAGGGCACCTTTTTCCAGCTGTTTTCAGCAAACCTGTCTTAGGGGCTTCAATGACCTCTCAAGAACAGGTCCAGTTTTAGAGATCCTGATACTTACACTGAAATATATAAAGGAAGGGTTCCTGGCAGGACAAGAGCGTATGCCACCTATTCCCCCCAACCAGTTGAAAACTGGTCAGTACAGAGGTTCTAGACAGAGTATTTAGGGGCAAACCTGATGCTACTGCAATTCAGACTTCAGTCTTCCCCTCAAAGGGTGGTTACATTCTGGCAATGTCCACCAATGTCCACCAAGAATTGAAAATCAATCTCAAAGGATGCCTGGCCACTAAAATAGTCTTTATATAAATTTCATTGGAATCCCCTTTCAACAATTTCTTCCATGGGATGCTGTCTTCTATGGGCAATCAACTGGCAGGCAAACTTAGACACAAACGTTATTACTGAAAAAGGCCTGTATGTTGAATGGCCTACCATATGTTATGGATATGTTAACAACCTGTTTCTGGAGAAGAAAGGGAAAGGTTTATTTACTTCAATCAACCAATCAATCAAACAAACTGTATTCGGTTTTTACATATAAAACCTTAAAAGAACTCTAAAAAGTAGTAGAGGGGCATGATTTAAATTCTGCGCTTGGTGAGCCTCCTTTTAATGATAACTGGGAGGCTCGAGTTACAAGGATCCATAAACCACGCCGTCTTAGAATTCTATCTTGGAATATTGCAGGACTCCGCCCAAAACTAGAAAATGAGAGGTGGATAGAGTATGTCAAGACCTTTGACATTGTCTGTGTGCAAGAAACATGGTATAGGGAAAATATTGAGTTAGATGGTTATGATAGCTTTAATGTTTATGCATTGGCCTCTCCAGCAGGGAGGGCAAAGGTAGGGCTGGGGACATTGATCTCTGTTAGTTATGGATCCATTGAGGCGGAGGTCATTATTGATTCGCCTTGGTATCAACTTATTCTCATCACAAAGTTGTTTCAGGCCAAGATGCTATTGATTAATTGGTATCATACCATCTTTGATCATAATATGTGTGACGTTATTGTTGCTCTCAGGGAGGAAATTGATAAGATCGCTGGGTTGTGGCAGCCCTTATGTATTTACTGGTTGGGGGATTTTAACTGTACCTTATGCTGGTACAGCTCAGATCGGGTGTGTGGGCTTTTGGACACGGAGGGCCAATCATTGACACACTTTACACACACCCTGCAGGGTGATGCCCTAAACGCTATCATTACTATAAATGACTTAGTTTTTATGGCTACCCTGATTAGTAACCCCTTAATACAGTACCCAACTTATTTAGGTAGAGGCACTGAAAACGTTATTGATTTTATGTTAGTATCCAAAACCTTTGCTCGTTTAATTACTAGTTTTGAAGTAGAGTCTAATAACACTAGTGATCATAACCCCCTCACTGCCTCCCTACAGGTGATCGCCCAGAAATCGGACGGTGATGGTAGGTCTCTCCAATACAATCCAAATCAAGGGGTGAGACTAAAATGGAGCAAAATAATTCCCTCCAAATTCGAGAAGAAAATTGTTAAAGATAACAAGAATTCCATTCTACAATGTCTGTAGCAAGAATCTCCCCCAGATAGGATTATACAGGGCTTCCAATCGATTTGTAGGGATGTGTGTGAAAAACTGACCACCCCAATAGGAAAAAGGGAACCCTGGGAGTCAAAATGGTTTGATGCCGAATGTACTAGAGCCCAGAGGGATCTTAGGAAGGCATTGCATATACTAACGCGAGACAAAACCCTAATCAAAACCGCGAGGCAGGCATATAAAAACACAATCAACCAAAGGAAGGAAGATTTAAGAAGAGTAGCATGGGAAGATCTAGAGAGAGCCAGTGAGCTGAAAGATTCTAAGAGCTTTTGGTAGGTAATAAACCGCCCATTGTTCTCGAAGGATGTAAGGGTGTGGATTCAGTGATAGCTGGGGATGTGTGGGTATCTCACTTTTCAAACATTTTTAACCCGAAGGGAATTACCCACCAGGAGGTAAGTCTAGATGTCCCATTTGACTTAAGTTCCGCACATCAACTGAGTTCTTCCCTGACAGTAGCTGAGGTAGAGGAAGCTTTGGAGAAGGGGATACACTTGAAAGCCCTAGGTCCGGATGGGGTTTCCCTTGATTTGTTTAAGGCTAATCCTCCCCTCTGGGCACCCTTCCTGACAAATGTTTTCAGAGCAGCAATAATTGGACCCATTCCATCATCTTGGAAAGAGGCCATAGTGGTGCCGGTGTTTAAAAAGGAAAACAAGGATGACCCGGCCTGCTATAGGCCTATTTCTCTAATAGACGCAACTGTTAAGGTTTTGGGAAGGGTTATTTTGGCGCGTCTTGAGGCTTGGGCGGATTTCACTGGGCTTATGTCCCAAACACAATATGGGTTTCGGCAGGGGCAGGGGGATGAATGAACAGTGCTTAAATTTGGCATTGATCATGGGCAAGTACATGAAGGCAAGGAGGGGGTCACTCCACCTTGCCTTCATGGACTTGTCCAGTGCTTTTGATATGGTCAATAGGGAGAAATTGTGGGCCCAGATGGGGGAAATGGGCTTTGAAGAGCCCGTTATTACCCTCTTACATAGGCTATATGCGTCCACTACGGTCACCATACGATTTGGCCCTGGGGGAGAGAGAGCTAAGGCTATCGCTTCTACTGAAGGAGTTCGCCAGGGATGTATACTGGCCCCTTTTCTTTTTCTTTTATATACAAATGGGTTAGAGTCATCTCTAGTAGAGCAGACCCTTGATTTTCCCAAGATTGGAGGCAAGCCGGTTCCTTTGTTATCGTATGCCGACGATACGGTCCTAATGGCTTTAACAGCCAACAGCCTGCAGAAATCTTTGAATGTTTTTAATGATTATATGACAGCACTTGACCTAAAAGTAAATTTTACCAAATCCTATGTAATGGTGTGTGGCCCAAGTCCAACCAAAACTAGAAAATTCATAGTCAAGGGCAAGACCATAGACAAAGTGTCCAATTTGACATATTTGGGTAATAAATTGAATTGGTATCACCTCATCACGACCATAGTACAGCACAATAGGGCAGCTGAAGGCTTATTTTGTTTCGCCTGCTAGTTGGGTCATAAGCCGGTTGCAGAACTAGTTACCCTATATAAGGCAAAATGCTTGTCTGTCGCAACCTACGGGGGAGGTGTATGGGGGCTTCAAATCTTAGAAAATAAGTTTATAAAAAGATTGCTGATTACCCCAAAAAGTGCCCCCACGGCCTTTTGCCACTCTGAGGTAGGGTTGGGTTTTATTGAGGACCGAATTAACATTGCTCCACTGGTCCTCTGGGTCAAGATTTGGTTGTCAGATGATCTACAGTTCTCAAGGGATATTATCAGGGACTGCACAGCTATGGATAATGCCTTGGCAATTCCATGGCTCCGATTTGTGAAAATTTAAAGTTAAAGAAATAGGGCTAGGGTATTATTATGACAACCCTGCCAGTATCCTTGCAAACTCGAAATTTATTATAAAAGATGCATATTTTGCAGAGTCAACTAAATATCGTCAGCAACCAGGTTTGCTTGGTCAGTACCCTTTACACCAACAATTGTATCTGTTTTTTACTAAGAACACACAGTATCGATTTCTTTTGACTAGGTTTCGCCTTGGCACTTTTGCACTTTCTTGTGGCCTTCCCCAAACCGGCTGGCTGGTGTGAGAATCTCATTCTCCGCCCTTGTAATTTGGCCCGTCAAAGCACCTTGCACTTCACGCTATTTTGCACACCCTACAAAGAGCCAAGGGAAAGGTTTCTCGTCCCAATTTTAAGAGAAATGCGCCCTATTAACTATCAGGAGGGTTTTTATATCCTACTCTGTCTGTCTACTGTGGCGATTTGCACTGCTGTATTAAACTTCATTAGATCCGCACTTGCTATAAGGAAATGGTATGGATTGTAAATGTAAATGGTGTTTTATTGGTTTTAAAACAAATTGCTTTTACATCTGTCTTTTAATCTCCTAGATTTTAAGTTGCCGAGGTATGAGCAATATTATGGTATAAATTGGACATGAAATTAAAAGATATTTGTTTGTAAATTACTTTTTTGGTCCATCTCTTTGAACCAAATAAAGTTATTTTGAATTTGAATTGGAACTCCAAAAAACCATACATGCTATTAAAAAAAGAAATCTGGTACAAAGTATTTATACAAATGTCACAAGAAAGACAAGTCTTCCCTTAAAGTTTCATACAATGCATAAAATATGTTACAAAGTGCATGCCCCTTAGGTCATTAGAAGTAAAAATCAGTTAGAAGGATGATTCCAAGGACCTCATCTAAACTATGTGTGTCATCAAGATAACTAGAGTGGAAACATGCCCTTATATCCACTGTCATTTAATCAAGGCAAGCTCTAAGCTTCACTACTACAATAAACTTCAAAAATCTAAGAAACATCAAAGCCTATCTCACATATCCAACTTCCAGATGGAAGAGATTCATCTATTTTCTTTTTTGAAGAAGAATTGCTAGTCAGAGAGCATTGTCAGAAAGTGTAAAGATCCATCTCACACATTATCATCAGTTTTCGGGAAGCAACAAGTCTGGGTATTTGCCTACCATCTGGTCTTTCTGAAACCCTTTGGTGCTTCACAAAACTCATAATCTGATGGCATTCTCTTTATTCTAGATGGGAATCATTTTCTTGGTAAGGCCAAGAAGGTGAAAAAAGAAATTCTTGGGGTTCACCTTTGATGATAATTATGTATCCAAAGGTCTACAATGAGCTCCATAGTAGCTATAGGTGTTCATTAACTGCCTGCACCTAATGGTGGGATCATTAACTATATGGAATCTAGCTAGAGCTTGAGTTAAAGAGTTTATCCTACTTCTAGATAAGATGGGCAATGTCCATGGACCCCAATGTCTTGGTGTCACTAGCTCTAAAGTTCTTGAAGACTTAGCTAAGAAAGTTTGGCATTATCGCTTGGACTGCCAGGTCTTAGAACAGATGGAAAGTAATAAAGTACAATTCAATGCTGGAGTTCCATTCAACTTAAAAAAGTAAACTTGAACTGCGAAATCTTCCAGGTAGACATGAAGAGATGGGTATCCTGCTCAATAAATATTGTTGTTCCAATCGAAGCATTATTTTTTATGATTATTTTTAATTATTATTATTATTATTATTATTATTGCTATTGTTATTGTTGTTGTTGCTATTGTCTGTATTATTTTTGATATTGTTATTTTCACAACTAAAAATAGATGGCTGGTGCAAAACACAGCACAGCACCTACCACTGCCACCAATGATTTTATGTTTTGTCACTAAATTCTAGAAAGATGTATACAGGTGCTCAAGTTTGAGTGAACAGAAACCACAAACTCTCTATCAAGAAAACTTACAATCGTAAATGAATTAACAGTACTCAGCTGACTGCATCTGTTCATAATGACAATGTCCAAGGTCATCAATTCTCCACTTGTATGCAAATGTTCCAAATTGCTCACTCAATAAAATGAATGATGATCCATGGCCTGGTACGTTTCCAGTCCTTTATTAGATATTGTTGAAAACAATTTGATTGTAACCAGTGTTTTTCCTTTTTTTATGAACTTCTTCAGGGCTCACTATAAAGCTTTCTTTGCTTGATTAATGTATTCAGTTGTTTTTCTATATTGCATGTCAGACCTTAGATTTCAAAAATTAGATCCCACCCCAATCTGTTTTCTTTTTTACAGATCTGTATGCAATTTGGTGGGCTGAACCTTTGCCAGTTTCTGCAGAGGTGTGCATAGAATGGCCCATTATATTCAATCCAAAAGTTTATTTTCATTGTAATATCTTTCCCATCTGCAGAGAGGGGATTTACAGGGAACCATTTGGTGAGAAAAGATATTACAATGAAAATAAACTTTTGGCATATTTATTGTTGGTATAATAATTATTACTATGTATTCAGCTTAACTACACTGGAGCATTATAGCTCTAGGAGCGAGGAAGACAACTAGATAGAAATCAAAAGCAAGATTTAGGGGAACAGTTAAATGCTGCGAAGTGTCAATGTGATTCTTTCCAGGGTTTGAGGTTAAAAATTTGGAAGGCTCGAACTTCTCGTCTAATATATTTGAACTGGAGGAATTCCAAGAGCAGTAATGAGCTTGAACGAAGTTCTTGCATGCAGCGAGGTACCTTGCTTGATAGAAAATCTGGACTTGTTTTATAAAAGACTTGGCATATCAGGCAGAGGATTTATATATGAATTGTTTCGAGGGAAGTCAAATAATTCTTCTTGGACTTGGATGATTGTCAAATGCCACAGGTGAGACAGAGTGCCATATTGTCCAATTCTTGGAGCTCGGAAATACAAACATCTGAGCAAGCCAGATACAGTGTGTTATCAAAGTCCAAGACCCTGATTACACGTTCAGGGCTAAATTCTGATCTCTGTGCAAAAACCTGTTTGCACAGGATGAGCAATTATGAGTTGTGTGATATTTATCGGCCTTTGCAATTTTCCCATGATAAATTACTGCAGGTCAAACCTGACGAAGTTTTTCAGGGTAAAGGCCTGAAAAAATGGCAAATGTTTCTGAATTAGGCATGTTAAATACCGACTCTGAAAATTATGCCTCATTTGCAAGTTGGATTGTCAGACCGGGAGGTATTTACCAAGCATGGTAAATACTGCTCTCTATTGTAATGGTATTCACCATGTGTGTTAGGAAGGGCGAGAGCAGAGAGGTCTAGAAATAATATCAAGGGGTTGGTCATTAATCTCAAGGGGAAATCTCTAAAGAGGCAGGGGGAATGCAGGAACATTTGGTCTCTCTCTTCTCAGCACTTTACACAGAGGAGGTCCACTCTGACCTGGATAGGCGTAGGGAATGGTGAGGGATAGGGACCTGCCCAGGCTCACGGAGATGGGAAAGGAGTCCCTTGAGGTGCAGATCAGAGAGGATGAAATCTGGGAGCACCTGAAACATATTAATGACGGGAAGGTGGCAGGACCAAATGCCTTCACTTTGGAGCTTTACAAGCGATTAAACAAAGTCGTAGTACCTGTTTGGGGAAAAGTGTTTAATTCTATCTATTTGGAGAATGCTCAGATCCCAGAGTCATGGAGGGAAGCCACAATAGTGTTGATTATGAAACCCGCCAAATATCCTAAAAAGGTGGATTCATATTAGCCAACCTCTCTATTATTCAAGCATCCTGGCTGGTAGATTGACCAAGTTATCCCCTCATGTAATTCACCCTGATCAGAAGGGATTTGTCCCTAAGCGCCAGATCCACGAGCTCACTCAGCAACTGATTGGTAGCATTGATTTAGCCACCACGGACTCGATCCAGTTGGCCTTTGCTACAATAGACGCCCCCGAGGCTCATGATCGAGTTTGATGACAGTACTAGGCTTCAGCTTGTGCTAAATTTTTACCATCCAGAGATTATATAGAACTTGTCTGCTCAAATCCTATTCAACTGAGCTCTAACTGAAAGTTTAGGGATCACAAGGGGCACGAGGCATGGGTACCTTCTTTCTTCCCTTCTGTTTGACATTTGCATTGAATTGTTTACGCAGTTTCTCAGACGAGATCAACAAGTAATCCCTTTTTCCTCACAGTACTTTAGGAATAAGATAGCACTTTATGCTGAAGACCTGATAATATATACATCTGACCCAGTCCAGACCATGCCCAGGGTGGAAAATCTAGCGGAGGAGTTTGGTGAATTGTCAGGATACTCTGTGAATACTTCCAAGTTGGAAATTATGCGTTGGTATATTGCCAATTGGGATGGGATATCTCGTTAACTGTATTCTACTCTCAATCACTAAGAAAGCCATAGCAAAAATACAGGGAAAATTAACAAGCTTCATCTGGGCTACTGGTGGGGCCAAAAATTTGAGGCGAAGGTTGAAAAAAGAGTACAGTACTTTGCGCTCAGTCACTCGTGCTCACTTGTTCTCAGAGAGATATACAGAATACAAGATGGGGACGTTTTCAATAAGTATTTATTGAACCAGCGTAATTCTAGTATAAAATAGGTGTGCTGCAACAACCATAAGTCAGAAGAAGATATAGATGAGTACAAGCACTAAAAGAGTAAATACAAGGTAGAATTCTACCATAGTGCTAAAACAGTGAATATATGCAGGCATATAGATACATGGCAGTAATTATGAATACTCCTACGATGTAAACCTTAACTAGATGTATCTAAATGTGCCTATCATGTATGGAGGTGTATAGCCAAGAATCCCTCTAGGGAAGAGTCAACCCCATTACCTGATGTGAGAGAACGAAGGACCCCGTCTTGATCTCAAGTTGGACACCCTGCGAGGGATGCCAGACCACTGCGTGCTGGAATGTCTGCATGCAGGGACTACGCTTTTTGTGTCAGCGTGGAAGCTTCATCTCTTCTTGTTTGCCCAGCGAAGATGTGGTAATTATATACCCAAAATGTATTCTCAGGGGTTCTACCTAGATGTGTCATGGTACTGTGGGCATGTCTGCCAAGGATGACGATAGTGTCGACCCTTATACAGAGTTACTATGCAGAAGATGGTAATCCTGCTGTGATACTGAGAATCCTCATGCATAATAAATGAGGCTAGTTTCAGAGAAAACCACATGACATTTATGCAACACCTAACTAAGTAAAAGGTCAGTGCCAGAACGATTATGTAGAACAATGGTAGGACGAATGTAGGTAAAAGGTTGCACGAACTACCTAGGCCTTTATCGGGGTATGTTGAGGTTCATAATACCTGGAGGGAACTGTTTACAGTGCAGGGGCTATTACCGTGGAAAGTACTTAAGATGAGGACTGGGGGATCCCTATCTTGATTTAAATACTCGCAGCATTCTTCCTGGTATGCAAGGGCCAATCAGAGGATCAGTAGAGCCTGGGAAGCGGAGTCACTCATGGAAGAATTGCGGCCTATCAACAAAGAGGTTTCCGCATGATATTGTAAGCTCTTGGCTGCTGGCGATAAAGTTCTGGAACCACTGTATGTAATTTGGGAGAGGACAATCGCAGAGACTGAGCTTCCACATCTGTGACCAAGTATCCGTACAATTGCTGTACTCCATGGTTAAGTTGGATAATTTAAAAAGGAACAAAAATGTCACCCTCAATAGATTATTTTGGACCCCCAAAGGATGGCAAGATTTATACAGAACCCAACCAATAGATGTAGAAGATGTGGCCAATTCATAGCAAATGACAAGCATATGTTTACCACCTGCCCTTCAATCATTGGGTGTTGGGCTACTCTGTGTAGCTTCATTATGGAAATTCTGGGAGTTCAAATCAAGTTGAGCCCAGTGTAGGTGCTGTTGAGAGTAGACACTGCATCACTTAACTTTTGAGAAGAACCCAGAGGTGTTTTCTGTTTATCTGGTGCTTCTGGCCAGAAGGGAGATATGTAAACGTTAGTTAAATTCATCCACTTCTTTCCCAGAGGACTGGCTTGAGGCTTCACATCTGACCTGCAGGGTGAGTCTGGGGAGCACCTCAGGCAAGGTGGAGACTCTATGGGCTGATTTTCTGAGGTGGAGTTGTGGTGTATTGGTCCTGGAAAATTCTATGATTTTACCTAAGTACAAAAGTGATATGGGCGTGTTAGCCCAGCTTGCTGTGACAGGGTCACCACAAGTGCATCAGGCGTGAAGCCGGTCTTCCCCAACATCACCTGAAAATGCTGCAGCTTTGGTGATATGAGGAGAAAAAAGAAAAAACACAGTGTTGGTCGGAAGGAAGAAAAGATTTTTCAGATTCTTTAGATGAGTGGAGCAAAGTGATCATACTTTTGAATTTGCAGCTCAAATGAAAGTTTATTGTCAAATATAATCTCTACATTTCTCTCTTTTGAAACTAGAATGGGGAGTGGGCCTGGTGTTGGTTGCAAGTCCTGATGGACTTCCCACCTGTTAACTAGATCTGTGTTGTCCACATGCAATTTAAAAAAACATTGGACATCCAATTTTGAATGTCCAACAAACAATCCTGTAATTATTTGATTCTGTTGGTGGTTACCTGAACAAACTTTAGGAGTTTTCATGGAATCATCTGTAGAGACAAGGTTGTTAAATCCAAGGGAATGGCTTAGACCACAGAGTGGCTAGATCTAAAGACTGAACAGCATAGAAGAGAGGTTCCCTGACCTGCTCCCCTTGCTGCCTCACTAGCAGATCTCCCTGACTCTGCTGTGCACTGTCCCCATGCCACCTCTGCTGCCCCCTGGTAGTGTTGCTGCATTTACCACTGTTTTTATGTTTTGTGCCACTGCCAAACTGTATGCTTCTATGTTTTGCCTTTTAGTCTTTTTTAGCCCTCTGTTGATGAGTTGATTACGTTTATTGTTTCATACTGTGGATTCACTGCTGTCGTCATTGTTTGTGTCAGTTCCAAATTGTATGCTTTTCTGTTTTGCCTTTCCAGTTTATTTTTATCCCGCTGTTTGCTTTTCTAGTTTAATTTTATTCCACTGTTTGTAAATTCAAGTTCTGCCTCTTGATCACTGTGTCATTTTTGTGGTCAAGAGCCAGCTCACCTTTCTGCTTGGTCCATTTCCCTCAAGTTCACCACTTTCTGTCTCCCAGGGCTTTGCCCCTCCCAGGACCTACTTAGTGGAGGCCGTAGCTCAGGTGTGCTGCTGGTGTGCCAAAGGCTTGACAAAGCAAGCTCAGCCACACCTGGACTGTGCCCAGCGCCAGGAACCCTGGCCCTCCCGCCACCTATAGGTATTCTGCCACCAAGCTCCGAGCCTTTGACCACAGATTATACAACAACCGCTGCCTCACCTCTCCTTGATCAATGGTAGGACTTTCACATGCCATCACTGTCTCTTCTCCTTTAACCCAGGACTGCCTGCTCACCCTGAAACCTTCACGACACCCACCAGGCCAACCACCACCACCCCGTAATCTCTCCATTGCCTCCTGCCAATGCCCGCTCCCTCTGCAAGCACACCACCGAAATCTGGGACACCATTACCTCCCTCACCCCCAGCATCATATTCATCACAGAATGCTGTCTTAATCAATCCTTCATGTCCAGCATCGCTACTGCCATGCCCAACGGGTAAACGATGATACACCGGGACCAGACCAAGACCATTGTCTTCATCCACATTTAACCATCCACTGCACTACCACTGAAGACAACTCCACACCAATCATGGAACACCTTAACTTCTAAATTCAGAATGACAGCAGAGCCATCATCAGAGGCCCCCTCGCCTACAAACCCCCAGGACCACGCACTGGCTTCTTCAAGACGATCCCTCTACCTGCCATTGAGTCAAAGTACTACATCTTCCTCTGTGACCTCAACTTCTACCTTGACAACCCTAATGACACTGCCAACCTTCTGCAGAACCTGGCCAACATCAGCCACACTCAGCTGGTCACTGACCATACCCACCACACAGGACAGGCACGTGATCCCATCTTAATGGCTAGCAACAGAGTCAAGTACAGTCATGTCACTGAACTCACCTGGAGCGACCACGCCATCGCCCACTTCGCCATAGCAGGATCCCTAAGCACCATTACCAAGCCTATTGGCTTGGTGGTGGTGCCACTCCCACCACTGCTGAAGCAAAGTGACAGTGAACCAATGTACAGATGCCCTCAGCACCACTCCTCCCGATGCCGCAACCAACCTTGAACTTGCCATCAAGAACTTTTCCAAATGGATCACCAACTGTGCATATAGAGTTGCACTATCAAACCTGTCTACCCCAGAAAACCCATTAACCATGCCAGCTGGGATACCCCTGAACTGAAGATATGGAGCACCAGTAAGAACCCCACAGATCAAGTTACCTTCAAGACAGCCCTCAACAAATACCACCTACGTCAAAAGACACAAAAAAGTGCACCTGAAAGACTGCCTGAGGCTATCTCCAATCACAACAAAGAACTCTTCAACATTGTCAGAGAGTTCTCCAGCCATCAGCCACAGAGAACATGATCACCCCTTCTCAGAAGCTCTGCAACAGCCTGGTGGACTACTTCCTGAAGAAAATATCTACTATATACAGAAACTTCAAACCCCAACCCACTAACCTCAACAGACTTCTCGCTCCAACTGACACCACAAAAACCACCCTCTCAACATACAGAAATAGCTCGCCACACAGAAAGGCACAGCCATCATGAGCTCCGTCCCTCTGGAGCACCCACGGAACCCTGCCTGCACCACTTCTTCAACCTGAGAAACAAGTACATCAGCAACAAACTCACCTCCATTCTCAAAGCATCTTTCATCACGGCCAGCTTCCCCGAGGAATGGAAAAATGCAGTGGTCAAATCTCTCCTCAAGAAACCCTCCATCAACCAAGCAAACTCAAGAACTACCACCCCTTGAAAAGGCCATCAACCTCCATTTCACCGAACACCTGGAGAACAACAATCTGCTGTACACCTCCCAAAACAGACTTCACAACAGCAGTGAGACTGCCCTGATCACTGCCACTGACAACATCAGAACCCTGCTCGACCAGAGAGAAACAGCGGCCCTGATCCACCTCGACCTCTCAGCAGCATTCAACACTGCCTCCCACCACATCCTGACAAAAAGACTTCACCACATGGAGATCCAGGGAGAAACCCTCAAATGGATCGCCTCCTTCCTCACCGGAAGAACCCAGAGGCTCTGCCTACCACCATTCATCTCGGGCCCTTAAACATCATCTGCGCTGTCCATCAAGGCTCATCCTACAGCCCCACACTATTCAATACTTACATGACACCCCTGGCCCACATTATCAAAACCCATGGCTTCAACATCATATCCTACACAGATGACACCCAGCTCATCTTCTCCCTCTCAGAACACCCCTCGACCATTAGGACCAACTTCCATAGCTGTATGATGAGCATCTCAGACTGGATGAAGGCCAGCTGCCACGAACTCAACACAGAGAAGGCGAAAGTGCTGATTTTTGGGAGCAACCCATCTCTGTGGAATTACTTCCGGCAGCCCCCCGAACTCAGACCCAAACCCACACTGACTGACCACACCCACAACCTTGGCATCATCCTGGACAGCAAACTCTCCATGAAATGCTGAACCAATGCAGTCTCCTCAGCCTGCTACCCCACTCTCTGCATGCTCCGTAAGATCTTCAAAGGGCTCACCATCAACACCTGGAAAACTGTCCCTCAAACCTTAGTCGCCAGCTGGCTAGACTACAGCAATGCACTTTATGCAGGAATCAACACCCAACTCCTGAAAAGACTCCTGACAATAAAGAATTCCGCCACCGGACTCATCTTCGACCTCACCAAACTGACCCACACCCCCCATCCAAAGGAGCTCCACTGGCTCCCAATCCAGAAAATATGCCAGTTCTAGATGCTGACACGCCTACAAAGCCCTCCATGACTAAGGACCAGCATACATAAACCACACCCTGAACTTCCACCAACCCTCCAGGCACCTGCACTCCACTTCTCCCGCCCTTGCTCACATTCCTCGCATCCACTGAAGCAACAGTGGAGGGCGCACCTTCTCCTACCTTTTTGCGAAGTGGAACAACCGTCCCTTTGACCTCTGAACCTTGCCCTCCCTCCGTAAATTCTGAAAGGGACTCAAGACTTGTCTGTTCGACTAGGCCCAACTCTGCAGCAAGAGACCAGCACCTAGATATGCTTGCTGGTGAGTAGCCACGGCATACAAAACCCTATTGATGGATTTAGAGGGCAGACCCCTGTAGGGGGGTTGGCCAAGATTGCAGTGCCAATGAATGTGTGAGTAGGAGTCCTGTGTTTGGCCAAGCACTTATCCAGCATTTGTATGCCTCATCCGACTGCTTCTGTGTAGGAGATTCACCAAAGTGCCCCCCTGGGCACCGCTCCAACTGACCCCGCTTGCGTACTGGGAATGCTGAAAGACTGTTGGGCGTGCTGATAATCCGTACTCCACCGGACCCAAAACCGAGGCCTCCCCTGCAGGTCAGCTGAATGTGGAGGAACAAGATGCTGCTGGCCTCTTGTGGAAGCAGTGGGCAGAGGGAATAAGGAGCACTGGATCATGGCCCTCACTGGTGTTGGGGACTAAGGAGTGAGGGGGCGCCACTGCTGGCTGGAGCCAGAGGGCGGAATGTTTGGTTCACATGCCATGTGGACTGCGATCGAGGGTCCTCCTGTGGTATGGCCTGAGGGGCAGCTGGGTGCCCCCTGAGCCAGAGGCAACGACTGATGTCTGCAGGTGTCAGATACCTGCAGTGCTCCTCAAGTGCTGAACACACCCCCTTCACCTGGCATCAGACAGCGGTAGATGTTGGAGAGCCTCTCCACCACAAGACACAGTGCTGCCTCAGCGCCCACCTAAGGTGAGCAGGCACCTGCAGCAGCTGTCCCTCGATGTAACAGGGGCCTTCAAGGGCCACAGCGGGCTTGGCTCCTAGCCCATCGGGGCATCAGCTGACTTGCACAGATTCCAGTGCTCGCCATTCCATCCACACGGGCGTGTCCTTTCAACTGGCACTGCTTTATTCTTCATTGAGGACAGGAGGCCCTGAAGCCCACAATGATCACCACTGCACCACCAATGCACAGAGACTCCCACTTGTGAAGCTCATGGCAGCAACCCCCTTGGGCAGCAGTGACACCAGGGAGTGAGCACCGCTGCCAGACCTGCTGGGCTATGTGTCTCAGCACTGTGCCCCCATGTGAGGGACTGTACTTCCCCGTCACACGTTGAACTTGATACCTTTGTGGGGGTCTCCCATGTATGCCCATGTCCCCTTCCTGATGTACGCACTGCCCAGCTGATCTGCAGGGCCCTTGAGATGCAAGAGGTGTTTGGCTCTGGTGGTGACCAGACGCACACACCCGCTCCCCATCGCAGACATGGTAAAGGTCCAAAGGCACTAGACTGCCAAACTCGAGCTGCAGAGATGCTGAAGTGGACATAGCGCAGTGAGACGGGCCCTTAGCGGTCTTCAACAGCTTGAAATGAACCCCCTCCGCACAGTTTGACAAGGTGCTACAGGCCATACTGGACACCAAGATCTCTCTGGAAGTGAACTTACTATGGGCTGACCAATGCAAGTTATCGGATCATATGGGGGAAGCTGAATCAACGTTGGTGGTCTTACACTCCAAGGGATTACAGGAGTGCCTGAAGAAGATAGAAGCAGAACTTCTCATGCTACACTGCAGAGCAGAGGATGCTGAAGGCAGGTACAAATGTAATAACATCCGCCTGGTGGGATTTCCAGATTGATCGTAGGGTCCTAGCATCAACTTGTTCCTGGACGAATGGCTGGGACAAAAAGTCCTGGAAGGCAAAGCTCCAAACTACTTCTCGATCGAATGGGCCCACCGCAACCTGGGTCAACCCCCTCCCCCAGGGGCGCCCCCTCGACCTATCAAAGTGCGTCTCCTCAACCACCAGGACTGCAATTTGATCCTGCAATGCTTCCGCACCAAGGGCCCTTGCAGTCCTGTTTCCTGCCAAGCTTAATGTTATCGATGGGGACAAGACCCACATTTTTCAATTTCCGGAGGACACGAGGACCTAGCCCCACGCAAAGGACCTGCTGCCCTTTAACCTCCCGGAACCCTCTGCGAATGACTGGCTAGTGCCCAAACCGTGATGCAGCAGATGACCTACACCTGGACCGTTACCTACTAAAGACCAGGTGGCAGAGGGGCAGGCCCACGCAGTGGCAGAGGCTTTGCTTCATAGTATGAACTCTTTTACAGGACAAACACCCTTCGGAGTTGGGCTCGGACTCAGGTAGCTTTTGGTCCTCCTCCACTGGGGAACAGCATAAACCGATGGTCACCCCTCGGTCTGCAGATGATTTGTGAGCCAATGACTGGGGCAACAGCTGTGGTCCTAGGCCGGGTGACCCACTCTAAGCAAACTCTATCGCCTCCTGTTAAGGTGCAATGTGTATGGGACTGCGAGGCGCTCTTACATGCTGGGCCCACGCTACTGACTCACAGGACACTGATACCTAACCACGTGGCCCCATTGAACTGCCACCAAGATGCCACACCACCCACATGTTCCAACGTGGACTCTCTGTTTAAAAGCCTTGTTATTATTTTTTTCTTTCTTAATGTTGCCTTTGTTGCTTAATTTGGGAATGTTTTTCTGGTTGGGCTATAACAGGGCAACTGTCCTGGGGGGTATTATGCTTACTGTTCTTATTGGTATGATTGTCTCAGTTGCTCTACTACTGATCAAGACAGCTTTCTCCCTGCCACCATGCTGTAAAGCAACACTACATATTCTGTTATCTCTCGGGATTGCCTGGGGGTTGGATGGGACTGCGCATGCCTACCTCCTTTATTGCCGGGTATGGAGGAAATGACTTACGTGCACTCTGACACTTTCCTCCCCCAATATCACATCATGACCTGGAATGTGCGGGCATGGCCACACCATCAAAATGTTAATGTGTACATGCTTAGCTTAAACAGCGCAATGTCCATATTGCCATGATCCAAGAGACACACCTCACCGCCACCAAACTTCACAAACTTCGCTCCAAATGGAGAGGACAGGTGCATGGCACAGTTGCCTCCTCTTTTGCTCGCAGGATGTTCATTCAGATCATACTGAGTGTTCCTTATACTGTAGCTGCACACAAGATAGACGCAGTGCGCAGATACGAGGCACTGGAGGGCCAACTTGACAGGTTGCCCTTATCGCTGGTCACTATATATGCCCCTAATACCAGACAGGAATAATTTTTAGATGCCCTCAATCTGGCACTTCTGAGGATGGGAAATGTAAGTCGTTTTTTTTTTAATAGTTTAATTTTAATTTATTATAGAATATTTTTCTTTCATTTTAAATTATTGATATATATATATATATATATATATATATATATATATATATGTTCATTTTTATATAATTTTAAAGTTCAGAAATTAAAGATAGACAATAGTTAATACATTATTTTTAAGTAAATATATGTATATGTATAATTTTTTATGTTTGTGTGTTTATATTTTTTTAATTAAGGTTTTTTGTCATATTTAGTTAAAATGTATATTACATGTAATTTATTTTGCTAAAATTAATATTAACATTTATTATATTTACTATATATTATTTTATTTTATATATAATTTTAAATCGATATTTTTTACATCTATATTTTTCACCTCGATATTTTTGATTCGATGTTTTTGTACTTACCCTTTTTGGAGTCGATGGTTTTGCAGTCAATATTTTTTTTCTCGAAATTTAGAACTTCTATGTTTGTTACATCGATATTCTATCAGTGAACTGTGTATTAGGTGGGAAGCAGTGCTACAATTCCCACTCTCTGACACCTGAGGGTCCCGTGCCTTGCAGACAACTAAGAGCATTTCTCATAACCCACGGTTTCGCTTCACTCATTTCAATTATACCCACCACACTTCTCTTTCCCCTGCTCGCATACAATGCATGTTTCCGACACTATCACCAGAGTGCCCCCGATGTAGACTGCAAACTGACGACTTCATCCACATGGCATGGGCATGTGCACCACTGATGCAGCGGTGGTCTGAGGTCACCGCAATAGTAATGGAACGATTTACTCACCCTCTCACAACCACCCCTGAATCGGTTGTATGTCATGTCAACGCATTCCGTTGCAACGCATGCCTTTACTACGCATGCGTTACAATGAGAATGCCGTTACCACAAATAATATTTACTACGAAAATGCATTTACAACGCATATCGGTAAATGCATTTTTGTGGTAAATGTTCTTTTTTTTTTCTTTAATAATACCCCTGTGCAACCCCCGCCCCTTTTTCTTCTAATAAATTCCCTTCCACTCCCCTCAACTTTAAAAAATTTTCCCTGTGCGATTCCCCGTCCCCCTCATTAATTACTTAAACTAAATTTCCCCTTACCTCGCTACGTCCTCTCTTCTCTGGAAGCTCTTCCGATCTGCGTCGCACGTCGTAAAGAGGAAGCGGAAGTGTCTTTCCGTTTCCTCTAACGACGCCGATTGCCTCCACATCGATGGAATCAGGTTTGGTTTTTTTTGTGGGGGGGAGCCCCCCCAACCCCCCTTTTTTAATATTACCTTTAGCACACATGTCTTTACTACGTATCTCGTAGGAAAGGTATGCGTGGTAAAGGCTTTTCGTGGTAACCACGCATGCATTGTGATGCATGCGTGGTTACTGTTATGCGTGGAAACGGCCGCGTTGTAGTGGCCTTTTCCCCCCCCGAATCCTGCCTACTGGGACACAGACCCCAGGCGAAAGGTGACAAGCACTTACACCGCTTTATTAACCTGGTATTTGTCCTGTTTAAGCACAACATATCCATGGCTTGGAAATCCCCAGCCCCCCCCGGAGATCCGAGGATGTCTTCGAAAGCTACTGACAGGGACCAGAGTTGAGGCACACTCTCTCAGACTACTCAAAATGCACGGGGCAACTAACTGCTGGGAAACCTATTTATTAGCGGGTGGAGCCAAAACCGACAATCTGCCGCCCTGAATGCGGGGTGCTACGCTCCCACTCATGAAACATCAATACATTACGACCAGATGTATATGCCAATACTCCACCAAAACTATAGCTTGCCACCCTCTTTGTGACCCCAATACATATTCCACTCTTGCCCACCCTACTTACTGCACACGCAATAACCTGCCCTCACACCCCTGGTATAGTAATCCAATGGCCTATGTACACCCCCTAAGTGGCTTGTCTGGCAGGTACTGGAACCGTACACGTGACATTCTTGAGCGGCAGTACCACGCTCATTAGAATGCTATGCTGGGCTTTACAACATGGTGGAGACATGAGAGCACTGGCTCTGTATATTGGAATTTGTCATCCAGGAATCATAGAGCACTCGAAACGAAGACCCTTCTTTTGATATTTCTCACCTTCTCCCTCAGTTGTTATTCCCACCCTCTCTTTGTTCAACTGCTTGAAGGCTGCACAGTGCATCCTATACTTCCTTCTCTAACTTTAATGATGGCTTTGACAGATTCACGCTCGATACTTACTTTGTAATCACACTGTTCAAAACAATACTATGCAGAGAATTCCTATTATATTTGCTGTACATTGTGCTACCAATAAACAGATTTGACAAAACGAGGGAAGACCCCTGTGAGACTCAGCAGGGAGGTCACTATTTCAAAAGTGAAATGAATGGTGAGACAAACTGGCATTGTATAAAAAAGAGGAAAACAGTAACACAGCCTGGTCATCTCATCAGATAGCTTTGAGGCAAGCTTACAAAAGTGTGATTAACTGTATTGATCAGTGCTGATTCATCCTCGCACAGAAGCCCTACTGTCTGGCCTTTATTCTGCCAAGTATGAAACACACTCGGGATGGAAATCAGCATTGATTCTATGCCATAACATGTGTCTCCTGAAGTTCTTTAATTGTCATTCACATCCACATATCTAGGCAACAGATGCATTCCTCTATATGTGAAGCACAGTTCTTAGCTATGCTTTTCTCCTTTCATCATGATACGAAGAAGGATTTCTCAGGTCAGGTATCAATTGGTTTAAATTATAAGAACAAGCCATTTGTGACTGCACAGTCATAGTTCCTGACATATTTGGTTTTATTTTTAGACTGCCTAGCCAATCTTACTCAAAAACTATTCGAGGATCCGTAAAGAGAACTACACTGCCTCTTTATAAGAGGTGGATGATAGGGCTTCTTTGGAAAGAGTGTTTTTCAACATCTTGAGTAAGCCTGCTTCAAACATGAGGTCTGAGATTTTGAGTTGTTCATAGTTAAGCGTCCGAAGGAATATGAGGATATGACCAGAGAAATAGGAGATTGCACAGGAAGCAACTGCTAATATCCATCTGAGAATTGTTAAACCCAGTGTCTAGTCACATGTTGCATAAATGGCTAACATGGGTGTTGTAGGATTCAGGTGTGGACATGTCAGTTTTGGGGGCATATTTGTTGGAGGGAGCATTGCCTTTAAAACCTTCCTGGTGAGGCTATGTTGCAAGACATTTTCAGCACAGAAGGTTAATTTGACGAGATTAATTGTACACATTTCCTTCAAACCTATGGCTAATCTCAGGTTCATCGCAGTAAACATGTAGTACAAGGGTAACAGTGGTGAAGGGTTTGGTTGAGTTTGAGGAAGGTTGGCGCTCAAGCGCGTGCGACGTTAGTGTCACTGAGATCAAGTGTTTCCGGTGCTACCAGGTCAGGGGGAGCAAACCCAAGGAAATAGCCCCTGCAAATGAGTGGGTCAAGGCCCACATCAACAAATTAGAAATGAAGTCCTGTGCACACGTGTGAAAATTACGTTCTGGGTGTGCCCATCAAAGATCAACTAGATATCAGAGATCTCCTGTTATGAAATCACAAAGGTCGACATCAGTTGTGTCATGAGCAAAACTTCTTTATGTATGTGAGTTCAGACCAATACAAAATGAATACAAATCAGCCGACACGTGTTTCGTCACAACGTGTACCAATTGTAACTCATCAGGGCTGGGAAGGACAAAAGAACAAAGGAGATAAGAAAAAGAAAATTGTAAAACCACGGTAAAAATAGGGCCACTGTATGAACACTGTTTAAAGAAATGGAAGAAAAGACAACCTGTGGAGACCAATGTTATGTGAAGGATGCATGTAATTGGTGACTTACTTATAAGAGAGCAACTGAGAGAGGTGAATAATCCGTAGCTGTCAGAAAACTACACCAGGGTGAAGAGCGCAAAGTAAACACAGCAAGGAAAGACTGGGGGTGTGAATCAAGGAAGAGAACCACGATCATCTGAGTAAGATAAATAAGCATTGCAAGGTGCGTATATATAACGTTTGTATGAGAGTCAAATGTAGTGATATGGAAAGTATAAAGCATGGAAGTTATCAGACAGATAATGAAAACCTGAGACTCCTGGTAAAAAAAGGGGGATGAAAGATATATGGCATCATGAGGTTCAAATTTAAGAAAGAAAGTAAAATGTAAGGTGTAAAGTACATAAACAGCAGAATGACAGTGCACTCTAGCAAAAGGAAAAAATATGAGCCATTTAAACTATGCAAAGTCTGATAACCAGGTCTCAGGCAACACATGTATTTCAGCAGGAAAAAGTAAGCAGAGTAATCTGCATTGTGACATATCAGTGAACCGGCACATCTAAATACAACTGGTGCTCTAATGTACCGTGATTTGAGAGAAAAGACATTATAAAATAGCAGTAACCAGGAGAAGAACATCCGCTGTGAATAAAACGAAAAGCTAGTGGTATTCGGTATTTATGAATAGGTAGTTACCGAATCGGTAATAATGCATCCCTTCCCATTCATTCCTATGGAGGCCCATAGGAATGAATGGGAAGCCATTTACTATTACCGAATCGGTAAATACCGATTCGGTAATAGGGGAGGCATATTCATGGGTGGCAGGGTGTCACATTGACACCCTGTGGCACCCCTGAATCGTGCATGTGTGCACATGTGGCACACATACATGCCCTAAGGGCATGTATGTCTGCCACATGGCACTGTCAAAACAGCAAAAAATTGATTTTTGAAAGGTATTCGATATTTATCACCAACCTGTATTTGGTGGTAAATACCGAATCCTGAATACAATAAAACACTCACTTGAGTGCTCCCTACAAATGATTTAGGGATTCGGTAATTTACCGAATCTGTATTTTACCGATTCGGTATTTTACCGATCCATTACTGATTCGGTAAATTACCGAATTCTTAAATCATGCCTCCTACATCTCAAATGCCTAAATACCGGTCGGTAACGGAATATTTACCGAATTTGGGCCGTTACCGACCGGTATTTCGCTACCTACATATGGCCCCAACTGTGTTGATGTGTCTAGCAGTAGGGGTTGTTTAATGCTTACTGCACAGCTTACCATCCCACTAATGACCACTCTGGAAGAGGTCTCTGTGCCTTTAGATTAGCCACTCCCATGGCAGCCCCTCTGCAGGCCATCATGCTTTATGCAGCTGCTCAGGAAACACTTTTGCTTTTCAAAAACAAGCATACGTTTATTTTTGAAGAAACAATGCATGGCCCTTGCATCCTGGGAGTTTCCCTCCAGGATGGGGGGTGTGGAGCATTTATATTTGTTCTGTTTGAGACCGCCAAGCTTTTCCTGGGGGTCCAGAACAGGAAAATAAATTAGGTCAGAACGTCTGCTCTGAATAGGACTAGCGGTCAGAGGTGCTTAGACCAATAAATGGTCTAATGCGTGTGCCAATGGAAACATCATGGCTCTCAATAGAGCAAGCAGTCTGCCAGGCAGGGAATTCTTCCACATTTTTGGTAGAGTTCCCTGCCAACCAAACTCTATGTAATGTCTGTGTCTCCATACAAGTCTTGATGGTAGAATGTGGCTAATTATGCATCTAATGTGTTTTGCACTGAAATGTGTTTTGCACTTACATTTTCTGCACCTAAAAGAATTCTCACAAATCGGTTGATGTTTCCCCAAAGGATGATTTTGCATCTCAATGTGATTGTTGCGCTTTCCTGTTAAATTTGATTTGTGCATCAAAAAGGGTTTTACATTCCTCTCGATGTTGGATCTTGTCATGGTTTTGCACTCAAAAATTATGGGTAATATTATCAAGGCAGGGGATAAAATTATCGCCGCTTTAGCGGCAGAAAAATGCCGCTAAAACGGCGACAATGGGCTTGATAATTTGTTCTATGGAATTCCAATTGAAGCCCATGTTAGATGTCCTTCACATTTTACATGGGCTTCAATTGGAATTCCATAGAGCAAATTATCAAGCCCATTATCGCCGTTTTAGGGGCAGTTTTCTGCCGCTAAAGCGGCGATCATTTTATCGCCTGGCTTGATAATATGCCACCTGATCTCTTCTAAATGTTATACAACAAAGTTTTGTATGTTATGCCAAAGATGATGTTATATAACTAAATGGTTTTAACACACAAATGTGATTTGTTATACTAAAGTTTTTCCACACTCATCCCCCATAACACCACATTTGATGCAGCAATACCTGAAGAGTTCAACAAGCACAACACCCTGAGGCTTTGGAGCATTCATCAATGAGTGTGGCCTCTACACACCTCACACAGGGGCATATCAACAACAACCGGCGATAATTATCGCTAAGCGCAGTTGGCGCTAGGATAATTATCGCCGGCTAACGTGGATTTTTATCACTGAGATAGCGTGCTATTAGCAACGCTTATCTCAAAAGCGATAAAAATCCTAGCACTAACTACCTAACGTGAGATTATCGCTGGAAACCCAGCGATAATCTCACGTAGTGAGGCGTTAGCTTGCTGATAGGGACTCACAAACTCAGCCATGATATCCTCCTTCCATAGGATATTATGGCTAAGTCAGTCCTGAAGCAGGCGTAAGGAAAGTAGCGATAACAGGGGTTATCGCTACTTTTCTTGCCGCTATGCTTCATAGCGTGGGGCTTGATGATAGGAGAAATGTCGCTTAGCGACATTTCACCTGTCATGTTAGGGCAGGAACGCCCACTTTTCATCTCATTAGAGATGCAAAGCTGGGCGTTAAGATTTTGTGCGCTAAAGCAAGGTTTCACGCGTTAGCGTGACCTTGCTAATTAGGCGATAAAATTATCGCCGCTTTATGGCCGAAAACGGCCGCAAAAGCGGCGATAATTTTCTATTGCCTCGTTGCTGATATGCCCCTCAATTGCATATTGTAGGATCACACAACAATCCGATTTTCCCATCTTCCAGAGTTACACATAATCAATGATCAATACTCCAGGGCAACCACACAAGAATCACCTCCCCTCGGTTCAATGTCACTCATCGTCGACACATCCAATGAAAGATGCACTCTTAAACGTCCAGTCTGGGATCTCTAAGGCAACTTCCAAATCTGTCATTATTCAATACCTAATGCACCCACATAAACCTGGCTATGCAGTGTGACAACAAGTATTGGCAAACTAACAGGTCTGGCTTTGATGTAATACAGCATACAAACACAAGCATGCACACATATGCACGGACAATTTGTATCATGGCTCCATGCTACCAGTGTTCCTCCATTTTCTGTACTATGTTTTTGTTCCCAAGCTTGTAGTGCTGCTATTTTATATTCCTTAAGATTGGGGTCCTGAAGCCATGGAGTATTGCAGGCTGTGGGAATTAAACCAGGGCATAGACTTAAAAGGCACATAATGAGGCAGGCTGCACAGAGACACTCACAAATAGTCTGTGCATGCCTGTGTTTTCCTATGGTACCACATTAGAGGCAGGCCTGTTTTCTTTGTCACTCCTTACCATGGTAGGATATAAGAACATGGTCATGTTTCCATTTTTTATTAGCTTCGGTGTATCTTGCCATCACCATATGGCCTTTTCCTTTATGAGGGCCCATATATTCTTGCACTTGTTGATGAACCTTCAGGCAAATAAATGACTTATGTTTGGTCATATTCATTCACTATTTCAGTGTCCACTGTTTGAAATTCTGGGTATGTCTGTAAATGTAGATTTGTCTTATCACCACCTCTGCAGATTTGCAGTCCTTTTATTACCTAGTGAGACAATGCTCTGTCCCCTGCTCCCACGCGCTCCAGACTGGAATTGTCAGAAGTGAACTCTAAAATCTTGCACTTTTCTCAATGGGCTCTTGTGGACTCTGGGAACCTTTATCACATGCACAACATATCTTCATATGTGTGTAGTGACACTGCGCATGAGTAGCAGTTCCTCTTGCATTTGTGATCACACTGCACATGTCACTTCACAAACTTCATGTTACTGAAAGCATCTGCAATGAACCCTAGCATGGCATGCTCAGGCAAGACGCTACTGTACTTGGGGGAGTTGGGCTAGGGCGTTTCAGTATTATGGAATTAGTACCTATAGTAGCACGGGGCACTACATGAAGTAGATTTAGGGTGTCCTCTGAATGCATTTAGATGGCAATGCAATAGTCTGACACTACAGAACCAACCATTTGCTTTCGGTGCATGTATGCATGCATAGTTATAGATATTTTCACAAAATAAGTACTGGTGAAGAATCGTATACTTTCTTAGGCAAACAGGATCACACAGTGTTTAATGGCAGTGCAATAATATTAGCACATGTACAGCATCGTTTTGTCTATGTTTTGTCCACTTAAAAAAAATTGTTGCTAGGAGTCGAAATGGAATTTGGATCAGCAATACCCAAATTACAATTTGCGAATTCAAGGACCAGTCTTTAACAGCCCATTTGGCCTCCTCTGAAAAAAAATTGCTTTGTTATTCTTGTTGATTCTAGACATAGCCAGCGGCGAGGAGTTATTATATTTCATGCCCAGCAAAAATCCAAACAATATTTTATAGTAACATCTGTTGTTGCTCAAGAAATTATTTTACGTGCTATAACTCTGAAATATCTTAAACGATTCCAACTGTTCAAACGTGATTTAGCATAGTAATTGACACAATACGAATAGAAAAAAAAGCTTGCACTCATAAAAAATAGTACTTCAAATTTATCTGTGCAGTATAAAAACCCTTTTGTTCTAAGTGTGTGTGTGTGTGTGTGTGCGCGCGCGTGTGTGTGTGATTTGTGTGCGCGCGGTTGTGTGTGATTGGGTATTCAGTTATATCTCTAATTAAAAAGGGCAAAACGTTTATTTCGGGGTTGTTGTGAGTGAGAGTGTTCCTAGAATTAATAAAACATGATTCTTAAGAAACCCTTGAGAAAGACATAAATATGTGGTTTTGCCGTATCGTTTGTATTTCCGATGAAACTGGATTGTGCACTTACTCGCCTGTTGCCTACTCCCACTCCTGTCTCCCGACCCAGCACTCTTTAACTCCTGCTCTGCAGGCGGCATTGCTTTACTACTAAAATGGATGACATTTGGGCCTCCTTTCTATCTTTTCCATTCTCCCAGATGACTTGCCGTACTACGTGGGGCTGTCTCCAGGACCTTATAGGACTCTAGCCCACTCTCAAATGCAGGGCCGGCTTTAGCACTGGTGGCGCCCTGTGCAACAATGTTTGTTGGCGCCCCCCACAGACTCCCTCACTACCATCCTTTCACAGTGCCCCCGCAAGTCTCCATAATCACTCTCTCTCACATGTATTTAATTAGTTGTATGGAACCTCCTATACCAGCGTAGGGTGTCAGAGCACTTTACATCACACACACACACTACACAGAGACAATCAATCATAGGTGTGTAAATCAGCGTATAGGAAATGTTACATAAGCCAGAGACTACAAGTTGTAGGAGTCACATGTCATCCATACTGGTAGACATTTTAGTTTAAGAGTGCTTGTTCTTGAGAAGCACAAACTCAGAATTGAAAACATAACCCCATGGTTTGTGGTTACATTTAATAATAGAGATATTTTATTCTTACCAAAATGAACCCTTTTTGAAACATTAGAATAATGAAAGACTGGAAAAATTATAATGTTCTAATCTATATCTTGCAGTTTTCATGCAGCTCTTTGATAGTTATTAGCTCACTGTTCCATGTTAGGATTTTAACATCTACACTGCCAGTAACAAAAGGATCTCTCTGTCAAAAGCAATGACTGATTTAAAATATTTGCACTTTCTGATCTGCATGGTACACATTCTTTAAAGCAGGCATATAAACTCTCTGTGCTACCATACAATGAGTTAAAACATCCATTAGACAAAACTCCTCCTCTCTCCAGGAAGAACATGAATCACCGTAGTTATCTTGACATTTGTATTGCTGTATGAGAATTACCAGATGCTAGCAATGCGGCAGCAGGTGCTTTTAAAGCTATAAAATATTTCCAAGGACGGTGCCCCCTTGAAGAGTCAGCACCCGGTGCAGTGGCACCGGTCACACCGCCCTAAAGCTGGCCCTGCTCAAATGTTTTCAGTCCTTTTTACCTGATCAAAATCTGATGTTTTAGCTACTCTTCAGCTGGCTTAGGATGCAACTGCTCCATCCGACCCTCTACTTTCTGTGTTGCCCAAGCCGGTACTCTCTCTTCTGCTACTACTAATTAAAACCTCTTTTCAATGTATCTCTCTCTTCTGAGATCTTTTCTACCATACTTAAAACTGCTATAATACGTCTTCTACAAAACAAATCCTCTTTGGACTCAAATGCTCTTTCTTCCTCTGCTAGTATTCCTTTAGAGATGGGTTTGAAGGGATGGAACGTATTTGAGGCCTCGTTTATGAGGCCCTACTGACACTATTGCGCATCCGGAGCGTCACTTTTTGATGTTCCGGTGGCACAATGTGCCTCTGGCATATAGTTATAAGGCCACAGAAAGCCACGTTACATGGCTTTTCCTTAAAAATATGTGTTGTGGGCATTCCCAGCAACATCCATGGCTTTTTGACACTGCCCCAGATTTTGAGGATTTGTAAGTCTGAGACAGTGCCAAAAATCTACGCCTTCCCAGGGGAGGCGTAAGGGAGGCACAACTAGGAGAAATATCTTCATTTCTCCTCGTTTTTCCTCTTTCTATGCTTGGAAAGAGGAAAAAGCATCTTGTGATTGCTTTTGTGCAGGAAGGTTTCCCTTCCTAAAAAGAATCATCCCAGTAACGCAGGCACCCTTGCACCACAGTGCAAAGGTGGCAGCATTGGCACACAGCAGCCCATTGTGCATCGGCACAGGGTAAACAGACAGGAATGCGCTGTATCTAATAGATACGGCACATTCCTGCCCTTTTCTTTTGCCGTAGCGCAGCGCTGCAGCAAAGCCTGCTGCGCTGCCCTATGTAAAAAAAAAACATAAATGAGGCTCTTGGACTTTAAAAAGAGCACTTTGGGGGAGAAGCATTAGCCTGAACACCTGCAGAGTTTTGTGGTTCTTCCAAAGGAGCATTTAAAAGGGTGAGGAATTTGGGGATTCCTGCCCCAAAGGAATTTAGTGGTAATGATGTGGTAAAGGTCACTTTTCACCAAACTCCTGCCATCCTGAAGAAAACAAGAGTGGTGGGTCATGACGTTGAGTTACTACCCTTTACAGAGCAATGTTAACCTCCTGGTCAGGACCTGGCTAAGGTGTTTCAATTATATTTATACATATAAAGTACCCATTTCTGCATTAGGATGATCTTTCATTGAGAAATTGAATGGCAATAGACAGCCAAAAGCCCATAGATATGTTTACAGGCACCCAAAACACTACCTAACCTGTCTGGGTTACCTGGTATGATGTGCGGAGAGAACACTATAACTTGAAAAAAGGCTGATTGCACAGACAGGCAGTTCTAATTTACCATGATTATGTGGTGTCACCATACTAGTCAATCAAGAAGTTAAAAATGATATTCCAGTGGTTGCAAATCTGGACAGTCAAGTTCACTGGCCCTGCCTGGACCTGCCCATATCTCTAATGATGGACTCAAATGACCGTGAGCAAGACCCCTGCTGGGTTGAAACGCGTAGGTGGTGATGGTAGATGTGGTGATATTTACACACATGCAAATAATAGACTACATTGAGTATTCTCCTGGTGTGCGGTGAATCCTTGTGGATATTTTGGTGGGCAAATAAGTCAATAAGTGTCAGTCCACCCTGGACACTAGCATCCGCTGTGCAAGAGAGCGAGCTACCACTGACTGATTGGTGGATGTGTGTTGGACTTGGCCCTTTTTGCAGGATCAACTGTATTTTGTCTGACCTGTGTTTGTTGGTTCTATGACTCTGGGCACTTTACCACTGCTGATTACTGCTAAAGTGCATATGCTTTCCATTGTAAATTGATGTATGGATTAGTGACTCCATGATTGGCTGGTTTGGTTTACCTGTCAGACCCTAGTACAGTGCACCAGTAGTGCCCAGGGCTGGTAATCCAAATGCTGCTGGTGGGCTTTCAGCACTGGTTGTGCCACCCACAGAAGCAGCCTGTAAAAGTGTGTCTAAGGCTTGCCATTGCAGAGCCTGTGTGCAGTCTGGTACTGCCATGGTGACTGGGCAAGTGGACCCACTTGCCAGTCCCTAAACCTTCCCTTTTCTTCATATCAGACACCCCTATGGTAGGCCCAAGGGCAGGGTGCATTGTAAGTATAAGGTAGGACAAGCCCTGATGTGTGTGGCATGTCCTAATAGTGAATGACAGCCATTTTCATTTTTCACTATTGCAAGGCTACCTGTTCCCCATAGGCCAGAATGGTCAGTTTGATTATTACATCCTATAATCCTAACTGACTCAGGGCACATGGTAGAAATTCAAGTTTAGTATGCCTGAACTCAGAATGATAAAATACATCTTTTAGTGAAGTTTGTTTTAACATTCTGTGTTTGAAAATACCACTTTTAGAAAGTAGGTATTTTCTTGTCTAACCATCCAAACCTGCCTCTGTTAGGTTGTGTATTCCTTGTCTGGAGTTTGAGTGACAGGGGCTGGGGAAGTCCAGGTGGCTGGGGAATTCCCGGAGACAGGGTGAGTCAGCACAGGGCTGAATAGAGAGATCTCCATGTAGATGGGTGGGAGGAGTTGCACCTGGGACCTGAATAGGGCTGTGCTTTCCCTCCACAATGCTGGCTCCACCTCCTGTGGTGCGTCTGATGTCTCTGCCCTGCACTGTGAAAGGAAAGAAGGAATCATGTCAACAAAGTGCTCCAGGAGTGACCAGAACTGGTTTGGACTAGGCAAAGGCCTCTCTGCCTTCAGAGAACAAAGAGAAACTGTATATGAAAAGGGGGACCCAGACCCCAGAACGTTAGATCACTTTGGGAAACAAGAAGAAACCTTTGCTGAGGAGTGGAACCAGAAGAAATTGAGGAGAGACTATCCATCCCTAAGTTGAAGTGCTTCTTGGGGGATTGGCCTGCAGTGGTTGCCTGACTGCCAAAGAAGGGAGAAAGGACTTTGTGTGCACTTTTATTCAACATGTGAAGGATCTCCAAGGGCTTGGAAAAGAGCTTGGATCCTGCTGAAGTCTCAGGGCCAACAGACTTCACCTACCAGCTCCCCAAGAGTTCTTTTGAAGTGCCTGCAGTTGTGCTGGACTTTTTGAGGACTTGCTTGTCGCAAGGAGCTGGAAGCGCGTCTCAAGAACAAGAAGCGTGTTGCTGAACTGCCGCTGCTGCTTCACAACATGACGCACCTCGCATCACCAAAGAAGAGGATCGACATTGCATCAGATGCCGCAGCATCACCGGGAAGTGTATCGTAGAAGAATCGTTGGGTCATCGCAGGTCCACTGAAGCGCCTCACATCTCCGGAGAAGAGGATCGACGTCGCATCAGACGCTGCCACATCTCTGGGAAGCGTGTCGCAGGGCCTGTCATGGCTCATCACCGGAGAAAAGGATCGACGTCACATCAGATGCAGCCGCATCACTGGGAAGAGTGTCGCAGGGCCTGTCGTGGCATGCATCGTTGTGGAAGCACCTCGCATCACCAGGAGAGAGGATCGATGTCGCATCAGACGCCACCGCATCACTGGGAAGTGCGTTGCAGGGCCTGTCGCGGCTCGCATCGTGAGGAAATATCTCGCATCACCGGAGAAGAGGATCGACGTCGCATCAGGCGTCGCCACATCACCGGGAAGCGTGTCGTATCAAGAAGAAAGCACCATCTTTGTTTCTTTGCACCGGATCTTCAGTGCATCACCGCCGTTGCAACACTTTCGTTGCCCTGCGTGTCGCATCTTAAGGTACATTGAACTCTGAGTGTCGCATTTACCATCTTAAGAGAACTAAGCCAAATTCTACCATTTTAAAGTAACAGTATTGTGGATTTTTGTCGTTTATGGTCTTGTGTTAAATCTATATAAAGAATACTTATATATATAAAACTGGTGTAGTCTCCATCTGTAGTGTTGTCACTTGATTACTGTATGTGTTCACAAATGCTTTACACACTGCCTCTGAGATAAGCCTGTCTGCTCGTGGCAAGCTACCAAGGGGGTGAGCAGGGGTTATTTTAGGAGTGTACCCTCTTACTCTTACTAGACGCAAGGGTCCCTATTTGTCACAGGTACCTACCTATGCCAACTAGAGACTCCCAAATCTAACATTGGTGGTCAGCGGTGGGATTCTGGGCTTGCATTTGTGACTCATGTACAGTGATTGGTGAACACTACTAGTGAGTGCAGACCAAAACGCAACCACATACTTTTGGTAGATTGTTTTTCTGGGACTTTCTAATTTTTGCAAAGAACTGCCAAGTTTAACAACCATGGAGAAAGCAGCATACATAGCATCTATTGATCTTGATTGGGAAGAGGAGAAATTGGAATGCTACAATGTAAAACAGCTGAAGCACTTTTGCAGTAAATTCAAAGTTGCAATGACCGGTCTCTCCAAGAGGGATGAGTACCAGAAGGCGCTGAGGGCCTGGGTCGCAGCTAGAAATACCTCTGATGATGAGGAAGAGGTTGAGAATGCAGAGGAGCAGCTGGGTGGGCCAGTGGGTCCAGGGGGGAGGAGAGTAGCTTCCCCAATAGGTAGCAGTGTTTCTGCCAAAGGCATGTCTCCAGAGGAGTTGGAGGACAGGAAAGAGTGTAGGATGTATGAAATGGAGCTGACCAAGCTCAAGTTAAACGGGCAGTTAGAATTTGAATTGCAAATGAGGAAATTAGACCTAGAGGAAAAGAGAATACAGTTTGAGAATGAGTTACGAATGAGAGAGCTTGAGTTAGAGCTCGAGAGGCTTGAGGCCATGAGTGTCTCAGCCCAGCAACAAGAAATATGTGTAGCTCAGAGAGTGAGCTTTGCTGAGTTGGAGGTGGAATCCAACTCAGATGGTTGCAGAAATATAGTGTTATATAGTGCTAAGAGAGTAGTACACACACCCAGAGATGTGGCGCCTGACTGGAAGGAGGGGGTTAATTTACACCAGGAGGTTCAAGGATATGAGGTAGTTCCAGTGGTGCGCAATGTCCCTGGGATGGATTGGGGAACTGGCACAGGGGTTCATTGTCCTAGTGGTGGGAGGGACACTCTACTGACTCTGGATGAGAGGTGCAGGGAGAGGGGTTCCCCCATGGATGAAGTCCTGGTGTGTGAGTGTGAAGACCGCCCACAAGAGTGTGGGTTGAGTGACAGAGACAGTCAGATACTGTCTTGCCAATCTCAGGAGAGTGGTGTGGGGTACGTGTGCGAGGCACTGGATGGTGAGGTGAAGGATAGTTTGGTTAACCCTTGTAGGGGGCTGTGTGATCCAATTGTGGGAGAGCATATTGTAAGTCCCTGTTTTCCAGAGCTATGCCAACACCTGTTGGAGAGTGAGTTCTCTGACCGCAGGGAGCTCACATTGGAGGCAGACCAGAGGGTCTGGAGAGGCATCAGGGAGTGATCCCAAGAAGAATGGTTCAGGTATCTTCCAACCCAAAGTGGGGGAAGAGGTTCAGTGTAGCCCAGCTAGGTCCCAGTGTAGTGGGAGGGGTGTAGGGACTCACGTCCTGTCTCAGTGGAGAAGGAGTGAGTGTGGGGCTGCATGTCCCAATCTGCCCGAAACCCAGTCTCAGAGCCTGGATGGTTCTTTAAGGGAACACCAGGTGGGGAGTCTAGTCTGTCATGAGGGGATGCCCGTTGTGCGGGATCCCCTAGTGTCTGGTGAACTAGGAGTGTCTGTAAGCAGGTCTCCATCTGTTCTGGTGTCTGGCAGTGCCACTCCTAACAGGAGGGTGCAGAAGTCCAGACTGAGGGGTGAGAGGGGGAAAGAGTCCCCAGTGGAAGAACCAGTGGGTCAGGGGCCAGCCAGAAGGGCTGCGTCACCAGTGAATGACCATGGTGACACCACTTCAGTCCTGGGGGATCTTCGTGCACTGTCAGATGGACAGGGGTCAGGAGATCTGCGCCAGGCAGACTATCACACAACACATGAGTTATGTGTTACCCTCAGGGGAGGCATGTGTGCTCCCCAGGAAGTCCTGGTGTGCCCGGCGAGTGTTCAACCGCATGGGTTGGTCCCTGGGTTGGAGAGCCAGGTTCAGGTGTTGTCTGACCTGGCGGAAGGGACCACTGTAATCAGTGTCCTGACCGATGTAGCTTCTAAGGGTACCACTCCAGGTGGGAGGGTACAGCACTCTGGAAGAGGGTGTAGAGGGAGTGAGTCCTCGCCTCTGACCCTGGTGCAGCCTGAGGGTTTAGACCCTAGGTTGGAGAGCCAGGTTCAGGTGTGGTCTGACCTTGAGGGAGGGACTACTGTAAACAGTGTCTTGACTGGTTGGACTTTTAGGTGTACCACTCCAGGTGGGAGGGTACAGCACTCTGGAACGGGGTACAGAGGGAGGGAGTCCTCACCTCTGACCCCGGTGCAGGCCTGAGGGTTTAGACCCTAGGTTGGAGGGCCAGGTTCAGGGTGTCCCCCCTGACCTGGATGCCCAGTTGCAGGATAGAACCCCTGAACTGGTGGGCGAATTGAGCAGAACACCTGCCACAGGTGCCTTGGCAAATCTGGAAGGGGGTACCACTCCAGGTGGGAGGGTACAAAGCCCCAACAAGGAGGAGGAGGATCGGGTATGGGAACGGCCACCCCATTCTCCTGTCCAACCATCGGGTACAGGCCCGGGGCTGGTGGGTCAGTGCCAGGATGTCATACCTGACCTGACAGGAGGGAGAATGGAAAAAGGGCCAAGCACCTGGGGCTACTGCCCACTGCTCTCTGACGCCACAGAAGTTTGAGAGCCCTGAGAGGCATAACGCCTGGGTCTCATCCCTGACCACAGTCCGTGGCCACTGTGGCTTGCTGTCTGTCTGTTACGGCACACCTGTGAGCAGGCTAAGGTAAGGTGCTGCACAGATGGTGTCCACAGGTGAGGAGAAGGGTTCCACATGGGTTAGCTTGGTGGGCCCTGAGAGTATGGACAGAAGAATCCAAAAAGGTTCAGATTGGCGTATAACTGGAATATGCCCCTGCAGTTGCGGGCCAGGTCCAGGTTCTATCACCCAAAGCAGGGAAGCCCATCAAGGTAGTAATTGGTCTACTCTGCGTTTTGGCTGGAAGGGGGTTGTGTTGGACTTGGCCCTTTTTGCAGGGTCATCCCTTGACTTTTTGCCTTCCTACTGTATTTTGTCTGACCTGTGTTTGTTGGTTCTATGACTCTAGGCACTTTACCACTGCTGATCAGTGCTAAAGTGCCTATGCTCTCCATTGTAAATTGATGTATGGATTAGTGACTCCATGATTGGCTGGTTTGGTTTACCTGTCAGACCCTAGTACAGTGCACCAGGAGTGCCCAGAGTTGGTAATCCAAATGCTGCTGGTGGGCTTGCAGCTCTGGTTGTGCCACCCACAGAAGCAGCCTGTAAAAGTGTGTCTAAGGCTTGCCATTGCAGAGCCTGTGTGCAGTCTGGTACAGCCATCCTGACTGGGCAAGTGCACCCACTTGCTAGTCCCTAAACCTTCCCTTTTCTTCATATCAGACACCCCTATGGTAGGCCCAAGGGCAGGGTGCATTGTAAGTATAAGGTAGGGCAAGCCATGATGTGTGTGGCATGTCCTAATAGTGAATTACAGCCATTTTCGTTTCTCACTATTGCAAGGCTACCTGTTCCCCATAGGCCAGAAAGGGCAGTTTGATTATTAAATCTTATAATCCTAACTGACTCAGGGAACATGTAGACATTTGAGTTTAGTATGCCTGTGCTCAGAATGATGAAATACATCTTTTAGTGAATTTGGTTTTAACATTCTGTATTTGAAAATATCACTTTTAGAAAGTAGATATTTTCTTGTCTAACCATCCAAACCTGCCTTTGCTAGGTTGTGTATTCCTTGTCTGGAGTTTGAATGAAAGGGGCTGGGGAATTCCAGGGGGCTGGGGGATTCCCAGAGACAGGGTGAGTCAGCACGGGGCTGAATAGAGAGATCTCCATGTAGATGGGTGGGAGGAGTTGCACCTGGGACCTGAATAGGGCTGTTCTTTCCCTCCTCAATGCTGGATCCACCTCCTGTGGTGCGTCTGATGTCTCTGCCCTGCACTGTGAAAGGAAAGAAGGAGTCATGTCAACAAAGTGCTCCAGGACTGACCAGAACTGGTTTGGACTAGGCAAAGGCCTCTCTGCCTTCAGAGAACAAAGAGAAACTGTGTATAAAAAGGGGGACCCAGACCCCAGAACTTTAGATCACTTTGGGAAACAAGAAGAAACCTTTGCTGAGGAGTGGAACCAGAAAAAACTGAGGAGAGACTATCCCTAAGTTGAAGTGCTTCTTGGGGGATTGGCCTGCAGTGGTTGCCTGACTGCCAAAGAAAGGAGAAAGGACTTTGTGTGCACTTTTATTCAACTTGTGAAGGATCTCCAAGGGCTTGGAAAAGAGCTTGCCTCCTTCTGAAGTCTCAGGGCCCACAGACTTCACCCACCAGCTCCCCAAGAGTTCATTTGAAGTGCCTGCAGTTGTGCTGGACTTTTTGAGGACTTGCATGTCGCAAGGAGCTGGAAGCATGACTCAAGAACAAGAAGCGTGTCACCGAACTGCCTCTGCCGCTTCACAACACAACACGTCTCGCATCGCCGAAGAAGAGGATCGACGTCACATCAGACGCCACCTTATCACCGAGAAGCGTGCCGTAGAAGAATCGTTGAGTCATCACAGGTCCACCGAAGCATCTCGCATCGCCGGAGAAGAGGATCGACGTCGCATCAGAAGCCGCCACATCTCTGGGAAGCGTGTCGCAGGGCCTGTCGTGGCTCATCGCCGGAGAAGAGGATCAACGTCGCATCAGATGCCGCAGCATCACCAGGAAGAGTGTCGCAGGGCCTGTCGCGGCTCGCATCGTTGTGGAAGCACCTTGCATCGCCAGCAGAGAGGATCGACGTCACATCAGATGCTGCCGCATCACTGGGAAGCGTGTCGCATCAACAAGAAAGCGCCATCTTTGTTTCTTTACACCGAATCTTCAACGCATCACCATCCTTGCAACACTTTCATTGTCCTGCGTGTCGCATCTTAAGGTACATTGAACTCTGAGTGTCGCATTTACCATCCTAAGAGAACTAAGGCAAATTCTACCATTTTAAAGTAACAGTAATGTGGATTTTTGTCGTTTATGGTCTTGTGTTAAATCTATATAAATAATACTTATTTTTGATATAAAATTGGTGTGGTGTCCATCTGTATTGTTGTCACTTGATTACTGTATGTGTTCACAAATACTTTACACACTGCCTCTGAGATAAGCCTGTCTGCTCGTGCCAAGCTACCAAGAGGGTGAGCAGGGGTTATTTTAGGAGTGTACCCTCTTACCCTGACTAGACGCAAGGGTCCCTATTTGTCACAGGTACCTACCCATGCCAACTAGAGACCCCCAAATCTAACAATGTGATATATATCCCACACTGGCAACATATAGATTAGATTGCCCACCCATGCTCAGTATTCGCAATTCAATTTTTTTCCAAAGGAACATAATCCATCATATTTAATTGCTGGCATCGATTTATCATCTTTCCAGCACTAAAGGTTACGCTTGTCCACTTCATAGGTCGAGTTAACTTCAGTTTCTTGTAACTTGTACTTCTAGGCTATCCCTGCCACCATTATGTTTTATTTTACTTTAGCATTGCTTATCATCATGATGGTTTCTTTTTGGCAGTCTTCTTCTTGTGTACTGTACTTCTACTACTCATTCCCTAGTCTCCCTCAGGTGACTGACTGTCTCATTTTCCTTTTTTGCAAATGCACTGTCTACTACTGCTACCACTACCCACCTTGGCACCTTGGGAAACCAAACCATCACCATACAGGCATCACTTCGCCTAAACATCAATCACAGGTAAGAGAAGAAGTGTGGAGGAGGCAATAATGTATATAATATGAAAATTTAAAAATTCACACATCGACATCCTTCCGAGTACATAATAAATAGGGGTTTTAGTTGCAGACTGCATAGACTAGTAGGAGAGACTGACAGTAGTAGGACACGGGAGGGTACTGCATCTATCTGTTGGTGTGTGTTACACTATTGGCAGATTTCAAAAACAGGCTGTGGCCCTTCAGCAAAGGAGTAAACAAGGTAACGTAAAAGAGAAACTCCCCCAAAAAAGATTTACATCATATGTATTGTAAAACTATAAATAACGTATTACCCTAACTAATAAATTAGAAGAAACCCACAACACCTGACCCACCCCTCTCCCTATCCCAACCAATGTCCAGTGAATTATGCGTCCATGATTGTCCACTCCAAAATGTCACTCCAAGAAGTCCAAATATCCAAGAAGAACACCCAAAGTTTCCCCAACTCCAACATTCCACCCACCAAAAAAAAGGATTAAAAAAGGGGCTAGGGTCAAGAAGACTGAGGTCTAGCAGCCGGCGTGCTGGCTAGTGCGCTTCAGGACCTCCTCCAGCCTGGCCTCTAGGCGCACACACCGGAGGAGCATGCAGCACCAAAAGTTCCTGCGGGAATAACAGAGGTGGGCAGCAGTGGTTGATGAGTTGCAACAGCGGATGCCAGAACACGATGCCGTACCACCGGAGGCACGGGTGCATGGCTGGGGCCCGGGTATAGGAGGAAGCTGCCACCTCTTCCTCCGCCAGGACAACCAGCCGGCGATATTCGGCTCAGATGGTCTCAAGCTCCCGTTGCTGTGTCCTTGCTGCTAACTCCTGCCTGTTGGGTTGGGAAGGAGTAGCTATAACAATAAAGAAAAAAGACAATTGTAACCGATACTATTAGCAAAACAGTAGCACAAAATTATACACATAAAATTATAGTGGCGCAGTAGCACTAGCCGTGCATATCATTTGTGGTATCCTCCCTAAGATTTGGATGTGATGATTGATGATTAGACTTTCAGGCATTAGGCACTACGGAGTAGACAAGTATTCTTCTTCTCTCTCTTGTTTAGCACAATTAATCTTGTAGGCATGGCAGCTCAGTCAGCTAGTGCCCTAGACACAGACATATTTGTGTCACACCTCGCAGACTCACATTACTTTACTACTGTCTGCAGGTGGGGCAGCAGTACTACACAATTATCTATTTTTCCATTAAGTCCATACTCTGTTAAATCAATGGCAAATGCTCAATTTCACTTTAACCCTGACTACTACAACAAGGCACATGATATATGCTTAATTTAAATGAAGATGATATACGGCACAACATTACGTCATGTCACTCACTTGATCATGACACACTAGTATTGTTTGATTGTAAGTAGATAACCATGCAGCCGATAGGGCACCCATGGCTGACACGGTCAAAATTACATCGGTTGGGAGCGGCAGTGGGCCTCTGAGTCAGAGGGGAGGTGATTGATGATGGGTGGGTAGGGTACATATACATAGTCATACAAAATATATATGCTGTGCTTGCAAACTACAGTGAGTCAAGGGAGTATTCCATTCTGAAATACAACCTCAAACCTTTGAGTTAAAAACCTTGGGAAAAAAAAGTCCTTGTTTATTCTTCGTAGGGTTTTTTCATTTAACATTGCATGGCTCTTCTAGCATTATTTTATTCTTCACACTTGGCTTTGGTACTCTGGCACGGTTTAATTTTCTTTTACAGTCTCTTCATCCAATCTGACTCTTCACCTACTATGATACCATCCAGGCATCCATCCATCCAAACATGGCTATCAGAAACCTTTCACCGACAACATACATTTGTCCTGTGAGATTTAACCACCACCCAGGCGTCCTTGTTTGCCTTTGAGTTTGACAAGTCAAACTCCCCTTAGGATTCCTTTCACCATACAGTTTTTCCCACCCAGGTAGGCATCCTTTCTGCTTTCTTTCACCTTTCACTCATCCTTCAACCACCCGTGTATCCTATCAGCCACCGATATGCATCCCCGGGGCCCCTTCCTTCACCCACTCACCCTTCTCTGCCAGTTATATATTACATGTCGTCGGACTCTTTGTCTTCATCATACAACTTTCTCAGCTGAGATGAAGATAGAATAGAATAGGCCATTAGTTACTCAACCCCTGGCACTAATGCTAATGTTAAGTAAAGGGTGTCTTCTTCAACTGTTCATTGTTCACAACAAATTCATCCCAGCAGCAGTACAGTGTACTAAGTGTACACCCTTGCAGCAAGTGTATTCATCATTCTCAATAAGGAAGGAAAATGACTTACCACCGCCCTCCACTGCTGCTGGCTCACCCTCAGCAGCTGCAGCATTCGCTCCCTCCAGAGTGGCATGGGACTCGCCGCTGGCCCCGGGACTGGTGGTCGGAACGCCTGGAATTTTTTTCTCCAAATTGTTTTAATGCATATATAACCCTATTAATTTGTTTCATTCGCAAGATTGGAAATACATAATAATAATAATACATACAACACACACATCACTATCTACAATTTGGATACTAAAGTAGAGTAGACTGTATGTCCTATTAAAAATAACAAAATATCCAGTTGAGCATTTTGTTTGTGGCAATTTTTGAAAAGCCTCTCAAGAAGAGGACAACCCAAAGGACTGGACTCAGTGGCTAAAGCTATTGGTGCATCTAATTTTTTGAGAAAGCAGAAAGAGTGGCCAACTGGGCGGACATGAGGTCTCTCTTAGTTGGAGAATAATGTTGCCGTCTTCCCCCTCACCCTCATACTTCCTTCCAGCCCTGGTGCACGGTAATCAGTTTTTCAGTGTTCACCGTCAACTGCTGCTAATAAAAAAAAGTACAAGGCCTGGATTAGAAAAAGTAAAATACACCACTTTGGGGTGTCCAACGTGAGTGACCACCATTTACTGACTGAGCATGATACAGTAAAAGAAAGCCTTCTCATCTCAACAAACCTGCTTAGAATACCTTACTTGGGCATGCAATCTGCACAGCAGATTAGTGCCACTAGTACTAGAGGAGTCCTTACTACTAGTAGTAGGACCAATGGGTCCCCCGAGTCTTATACCACCACCACTAGGCATACCACAAAATATATAAGGGGAGAGGGAAAGCTGAGTGGAAAACTAACTAACTAGTACCACTATCTTAGTGACAGCCTGCCAGGACAGCCTGACAGGACAAAATAAATGATTGGAGTCTTTCCTATCTGCATTACCTAACTTAACCTCACTTACATAACCAGCCCAAGCGAGCGCAAAGTTGCAAACAAGTACGATTAGTAGCGCCGAGCACCTGTCTGGAAGAATAACAATCCCATAATTTAAGATTTCTTTTTATTTATTAATTGTTATTATTTCTTTTTAAAGTTTCCATATATGCAAGAAAGACATAAACAAAATCATGCCCACGAGGGGCAAATAATAAAATGAACTAAAGTACAGAGACCAATACCAGACTCAACAGCAGTAGCAATGTACATCAGTGAAAAACCATCTGTCTGTCTCAAGAGGGATCATGTAATACAACATTCAGCATCATGTGATCAGTGCAACAGAATGTTACAAGAGAAACGAAAAAAATACAGGAGTCAACTAAGCGTTAGAGACATAAAACATGAGGAAACATTATTATAGTATTCTCGGCCTCAATCCCTGTAACTGGGGACAGGGAGCACCGAACAACAGTGCAGTGGATGACCGCAACCCACCCTGTGTAATAAATGTCATGGGGTATTTAATGGCCAGCCTCAGCACGCTCCCCACCCTGAGGTGGTTGGGTTTCCCCGTTATCAGACTCTTTAGTGGAAAGATACATCTTATACAATTCCCAAATGTTTTTAGGGAGGCTGCGCGGGGGAAGAAGTTTGCTGTAGCTTTCTGCTTGAGTGCAGCAATACAACATATCTTTGGACCAGCTAGCTACTGTAGGGAGTGGGCCCTGGGACCAACATACTGCTATCCTACATTTCGCAATCAATAGACCCATATCAGCTAATCTCCTGATGGCCTTGGGCAGAGGTTTAGAAATCCCAGCCGTGCGAGCATAGGGTCTGGGGCCAGGGAAGGTGACGCTTGACAAAAAAAACTGTGCGGCCACCTCCACCTTGGAAAACAAGGCCCGGGCCTGCACCCCTTCTGAGCGACGCCTTCCGCTCTCACTCCTCCTCTTCCCCTGCTTGCTACTCTTTTTCACCATGGTTCTAGGGGGCCGGGGGTTCGGAAAAAAATATAGTAAGTGAAGAAAGGAATTAAAAAAAATAAAGAGCAAGTAATACAAAAACAGACAAAAAATGCACTAAAAATCACACAAAAAGTAGAAAAAAACGCAAAATATACACTAAGGAATAGAGAGATATAGATAATAAATAAAGAAGATTAGAAAATAAGTTTTTAGAAACAAAGGATTTAAAAGATGTAGGGAGAATAGAAAAACAAGCCCAGAACCATAGCAAACATTAAAAACAAGATGGCTGAGAGCAGGGGTGAGCGCATGGTGAAGTTTGTGCGATGTTTCCCGCCAAGCACGCAATACGTGCTCCCGAACGTCAAAAATGCATCATGAACGGGGGGAACAAGCAACTCAGCACGCTCGCCTAAATCTGTGTAGCTCACTGAGTTTTTTTTACAACTTCGCAGAATTTTGCTTAGCGCAGCTCGGCTCAGGCTTACTCTCCATTTTGGAAACTGTGAAAGCCTTGCAGCTTTCCAGTTAAGTGTGATTTGGTGTTTTGCCACAATCAAAGATAAATGAATAAACTGGTAAGTAACCTTGTGTTTAGACGGTCTCAAATACAGGCCTAACAAGCACGCCACTGGGGAAACGGGCAGTTTGTGATCCGTAACCTTGTTGAAAAGGGCAATCATGGCCTCCCTTAATGCCCCTAGGTGAGGACAGCTCCACACCATGTGATACATATCTGTCCCCACCAAGCCACATCTGGGAAACCCGGAGGAAGTACATGGATAAAACCTGTTCTTCAGCTCTGGGTTGGGACAAGCTCTGTGAAGATAGTAAAAATTGATTAATTTAAAGCACATTTCAGGAGTTATGGGGAACCCTGTGTAGGATTTTATCCCAGTCCGCATCCATGATAAGAGTACCCATGTCTGTAGCCCAGGTTTCCCTGAGGGCATCAAGACCTACAAGTGTCAGCTCTGTGTGCCAGGTATAGCCCTGTTATCATCCAGTGTCTGCCCGATGATGTGCAGAGTGTATGGAGTGTATGGCAACCCTGTGGTGTTGCTGGTTCTTTCTGTCCACACCGCCACCTCTGCCTGATCATTGAAATTAGTGTGCCATAGAAAAGAATATGACCTGCTGGTAGGTTATAAATCACCTACAGATCCTCAAAGTTTCTCAGTCTACCAGATTCATATAGATCACCAAGGGCTTCCAGCTTGAGGGCTGCCCATTTCCCCAGCAGATGAGTGTGATCCAACCAGTGAAAACCAGCCAGCATCAAGGTGGTATGGCAGGGGAATAAGGAGCAGATACCCCAGTTCTCTGCAAATATCTTGTCCAGCAGTACTTCACAACCGGTTGTAGGGTGCAAGGCTCAACCTGAAATCATTTAGGCTCCAACAGTAGACGTGTCAGACACAGTAGTGGGGGCGTGCCTCCCACCTCCAGTGGGCCGCCCCGTGCTCTGCCATCCACCAATCTATTGACCCACTGTAGCTTGGCTGCCAGATAGCATGCCTCAAAGTCAGAAGCCACTAAGACACCATCCTGCATAGGGCATTGAAGTTAAGTTTTGCAACGGCTACCTGGAATCTACCCATCCCCCAAATTATATCTGTAAGCAAGGAGTGGATCTCATGAAATTTGGACTATGACGGGGAGGGTAGTGAAATTACTTAGTACATTGAGCAGAGCTATCATTTTGGCTTCTGTTACCTGGCCTCTCACCGAAATGGGGAAAGTCTTCCAAAAATGGATTGACCCTCGGAAAGCTGTAATCGCTTCGCCCAGATTAACGTCCAGAAAAGCCGCGTTTGTTTGCTATAATTGGACACCAAGATATCGAAAGGTGGTATTCTCCTATTGAAGACCCATATGGCAGAATGGCCCTAATGTTCCCTCCCGTACCGGGAACATGGTAGTCTTCCTACCATTTCATGCTCAGGCCAGAGAGAGGCCCAAATTTCCCCAGGAGGGGTAGTCCGGGGAACATCCACCCTGTGGTCATGCAGAAATAACAAAATGTCATTCGCATAGAATGTGGCATGGTTCAACCTTCTCCATAATACGACACCATTGTTGTATGTGCTGTCGCTCTAGGGGTTCCACCGCAGTGGTAAAGAGAAGCAGGGACACAGGACAACCCTGGTGCGTACTCCATTCTACACTATAGGATTCCATTATCATCCCCCCGTCCTAACCCTCACAGTAGGGTCTGGGTATAACAGTCTGACCCAACCAATTAACCCCTCTTTTGGGCCCATGCAACACAGCACTGCATACAGATAATTCCAGTCCAGACTATGGAATGCTTTTTCGATATCCACATACATTACTGCAGCCAGCTAATTAACCAAGGCTGCCGTAGGCAGTACTGTATGCAAAAGAAACAATTGATGGACGGAATGCTGGGCAATACAAACATTCACCCCCCATCACAAGGGTCTGGGTTAAATCCATCCTTCTTTTGCTCACCACACCACCCCAGTTTAGACCCAGCCATATGCAAATCAGTCTTGACCCTGTTCCTTAAGGGAACAGTCCAGCTCATACTGTATTGTGGTCACATGCTGGATATTCATCGCAGTGTTCTATTCTAGGATAAAGCCGATTTGATCTGCTTGAATAAGATGATGCATATGGAATATTAATATCATGGCCAACACCCATCTCAAGTCCTAGTAATTGACATTGACCATTGTCAGGGGCCTGTACGATGCCAAATCCTGAGGTGGGTGTCCCAGTTTGAGGAGGGGGACAATCAGTGCCTCCTTTGTAGTAGGCAGCAGGAACAAGGTTCATGTGCCGTCTGATATACCTCCACAAGATGGGGGGCTAGCTGGGCAGCATAGATGGCATAGAACTCCACCGGTAGTCCATCCCACCCTGGTACTCTACCCCGGGCCATAGTTTTAATCCCAGTGACAATCTACTCTGGCAAGATCTCCATACCCAACTCCTCCATGGCCTTAAGTGACAAAGTCGGCAATGGCAAAGGTGTGAAATATAGACTTAGAGATGGCGGGTCTGTCAGGAGGTGGGGCGCACATAGGGCAGTGTAATACTCATGGGACATGCTATTAATACTGAACGGGTCGTAAATCTAGGCCCTGTCTCCAGCCACCATCCCCAGGATCTGCAATCCCTGCTTAGCAGGCTTGGCAAGCAAAGCTAGTAATGCCCCTACTTTGTCTTGCTCAGTATGGGCACTGACCACGTATTCCCAAGTGCATCTTCCTGAACCCATACTTCCCCCAGCAGCGATCTCCACACTCTCCCATCTGAGCTACGCAGTGTCCATGAATGACAGTCTTACAAGTCTCACATTCGACCAGGGTATACAATGCTGTGCCTACATTCTCAATGAAATAATTGCCTAGTGCATCCCAAGTAGTCTTGTGCAACACCTGGTCCTCCAAGTTCTCACTCCTAAGGCGCCAGCTGGGGATACAAGTAAGAGGGGGGATCCAAGAAAGCACAAGAAGGATCAAGTTATGGTCAGGCAGCATGCCGGCAAGATATTCTTCATGGCCTATCTGTGCATGTATTGCAGGGGTACAAAGAAAGGTGTCCAAGCGCGAATGTAGATCATGTAAGGTCGAGTAAAAGAAGTAATCACGTTCAGTAGGGTGTCACCTGCCCCATGGTTCCCTGAACCCCCACCATTGTTTGCAGTTGGTCTGCTGACATGGGGACTAGCACAAAGGAGGGTGGGATCTATCAAAATAAGGATAGGCTACGCAGTTGAAATACAACCCAGTAATATTAGTGGCAGTCATAAAGACCACCAGAACCAAGGACATCTCATATAAGAACTTGGGCTAGTCCGTATTGGGGGCATAGATGTTGACCAGTGTGATGTGTTCTCCTCACAGTCAGCCACTTAATATCAAATTTCACCCTTCTTCATCCACTCACACCTTCAACACCTGGAACTGCGCCACTAGTACAACCCATATGAGGACTCTTTAGCAAAGGCTGAATAGGTGGTGCAAGTCATATGGCCCCTCTAGGATCTTTGCAACACCACCCCTCTGAAACCGTAAGGTGTGTCTCCTGCAGCAGGGCGATATGTGCTTCACGCCTCTTCAGATAGGCCTGACCTTTGCATCTCTTGGCCATGCTATTTAAACCACGAACATTCCAGCATAGCACTTTATAGTCATTCCAAGCACATACCATCATTATACTTATCCACAGGCAGCACCCCCATCAGCAAGACTGCCTCTGATATCCCCTACCACCACTATGCACTCAGAAGGCAATTAAGACACAAGCATCAAGCATCAAAAATCCCCCTCCACCCCTCAGGACAGACAGACAACAGTCCTAACCATCCAAACAGTACTAATAAAAACAAACAGCGCATGTGCGAATCACACATGGAACAAACATGGGATGGTGGTCTCCTCAGAGGAAGAGAGGCCCTCAGGCCAAAGCATGACAGTTTAGCTAAAAAGCATATTTCTAGACAAAGAAAAGCAGGAGCCAACATGCCACCTAGCTCCCCACCGTGCCTTATACAGTTACCAATTGAACATTATCCACAGTTCCAGGGTTTTCGTCACACCCAGGTTGTCAGCCGCAGTAGGCATAATTCTTGGCAAGTCAGCATCGGAGGCAGTGTTCAGGGTAAAGCTGGTGTCCGCATCTGAGTTGGAGGCAGCTGAGTCCAAGTTCTCATCAGCCTGGACACTGTGTTGCCACTGCCACAACCGCACTCAACTGATCCTTTAAAGCCTGCTCCTTTAGGGGACAGTTAAGCGAAGCAGGTCCAGAGTGGTTCAACCATCGCACCCCCCATGTCGGGCATTTGGTTATGAGAGGCAAGTCTTCATCCCTCAGGTGTGCTTCTATACAGATCCACACCTCCTTCAGGTCCGCGAAGTTCCTGATATCGTCATCTTCAAGGACCTTCAATTTATCTGGGAAGAGCATGGCATACTTGGCCCCTAACTGTCTGAGTCTAGCCTTGGCCGCTTTGAAAGAAGTACGCTGCTTCAGGACTGCCACTGTGAAGTCTGGGGACACCATTACTCTCTGATTTTCAACAAGGAGATCGCCCTTTTCTTATGCAAAATAAAGGATGTGGTCTCTGTCACAAAAAAGGAGCAAGCTAACTACCAGTGTTCTTGGCGGGCACCCAGAAGGGGTGTCTGAGCTGGTGCTCGGGGTTCTCTGTCCAGCACAAAGAAAGGAGAGAGGCCAGTAGGGCCAATCTCCGTTTTAATCCTCCCCTCCAAGAACAACACCATATCTGGCCCCTCAATGGGCTCCAGTAGGCACACTATGTGGACATTGTTTTGACGTGCTCTTACGTCTGCATCCTCTGCCCCGTTATCCAGGGTGTGTATCCTCCCCAACATTTCTGCCATATGGGACGTGAGGATGCCCACTGCTGGATGAACATCAGCAGCAGTGAGTTCATTTGCCGTCAAGCACTTTTCCAGCTTATGATGGTCATCCCTCAGGATGCTCAAATTTACCACCACTGTGTCCATTTTATTCTCCAGACCATCCCTTGTGTCCTTAGTAGTCAGGAAAATAGAGTCCAATGTGGCAGAAGAGTGCCTGCTGGTGTCTGGAGGGCCTTCCTTTGTATCGCTGTGAAAGCTGTAGGGGATGAGGGCTCGCCTCAGCCCTCTTCCCTCTGGTGTTGCACAAATGGCTCAAAAAAGACAGAACTTAAACCCCCTCTTTTAAACTAGCACCTACTGCTGGCCCCTCCATGCTGCACCAGGGTACCAGCAGTGCTTAGATGTCCATCCTACCACCAATGGCTCAGCAGTGATCAAGTATCCGACCCATCCCCAAGTCAGGTTATGCCTCAGGGCTTATAGGGTGCACCAAGACCTGCAGGCTTTGATTCAACGCAAAGGGGGAAGCTGAAGTTGGTGCACACACCACCATGTGCTCCAGGGCCTCTGTATCAGCAGAGTATGCCCCACAACAGTCCCTAGCTAGGCCCTCAGCCTTCAGATGGGAAATGGTCACTTCTGGTGTCCCTCTGGCAGGCATACCAAACCCCAATCAGGTCATAAGGATCATATTGGGAGGCAGGGACACTTCACCAGTCCTTCCTCACAGACTTTCAGGCCCCAGCTGCTGTCGCTTTAGGGGAGCACCCCTCATTGCCCCAAATGCCTCTGGCTGTACTGCACAGTACGCTGACTAGGCACCACATCACCGGGGCTTTAGCTGCAGGTGTAGGTCTCACGCTTATGTGTTCAGCAGAGGGCTGCTGTTCCCTGAAGGCACCCAATGTTGGTGAGGGAAGAGTCAAACACTCCTTCTTCGGGTCACTACCTCGCTGAGCATGGAGATCCAATGGATCTGACCGCTCGCGACATCCTCTGCAGGGCCCTAGCCAACTCCTCACTGCTGGTTCTTAGGGGAGGGCCAGACATCCACATCTCTTCTCCCTGTCCTCCACTCGTTGGGCCCCAGGTACGCTGCCCTTCTCAGGACTCACACAAAATACTGCACTAGTGTCCCAATGAGGGTCACTGCATGGGGGAGGCCAATGTCAACGCCTGTCACCGTCCGCTGCTCCACCTTCAGGCAGCCATTGTACTGAGCGCAGGGCGGCTGCTCGCCACTATCGTGGGTGCCGCACAGGGGCGGCTCGCCAAGAAATAGCATAATTGCTGTTTATTGTCCCCTAATCGCACAGACAGAGGGGGTTGCTGCCGCTCAGGGTCATCATGGAGGACCCCTTTAATTAGATTGAGTGCCAGATACCAGAGCTGCAGGATATTGCTGGTGTTGCAGGTGAGCTCCCTGCCTCGGGAGCCCACCGTCTAAGCAGCTGAGTCTATCGGCACCCATGACTCATCAGCTATCTGTGAAAACATTTGTATTCTACAGCATCAATCTATTTGACTTACCTCCCCTCTGTGCAGTCTTGTCTTTTCAGCTTTCACATAAATGTCTTTGGTTGCACACTTACCTTGTGTCTATATTTCTCTCTCACAGGATCATGTTTGTCAACATATCTGCTTAAAAAAAGATTGCTGAAAATACCCTGGTCAGAAGAGAACTGCAAACAGCAAATATGCTGCAACCCCCCACATCCACAGCAGCCTTGGCCCTATGTTCAGGAAGCATCTTAGCTCAAAGAAAACATAAGAAAGGATTTCTGATTCAGACTTCTGGAAAATTCGGAATCAAAAGACAGAGTGAACTTAAATAGAAGTGGGAGTCACTTGACACTGGCGGCCGGTGTCATCAATATGCTTAAACAACAGTGACACATGAATAGTTAGAGAAGATAGATTTGCAGCATATCTAAAACATTTAGGATATCCACTCTTCTCGCTCCTACCATTACATAATTGTGTAACCAATCACTGACCCTAGCTGCTGTTCCTCAGGAGTGGAAATCTGCACAGGTTAGGACCATTTAAAAAAAGCTGAATGCTGATTCAAAAGAGTCAGCTAACAACCGCCCCATTTCTCTTCTTCCTTTGCTAGGCAAAGTTCTGGAGTAATATGTGAATAAACAACTTTCCTCTTATTTAGAGAACCATTAACTTCTGGAACCTTTACAATCTGGCTTCAGAGCCTCCCATAATACTGAAACTGCCTCACTAGCAGTAGTAGATTCTATCAGACTATCTCTAGATGCCGGAACTCCAGCAATACTGGTACTTCTTGACCTGTCAGTGGCATTTGATACCGTCTCACATTCCATCATGATTCAACGTCTCCACAAGATATGTATCCAGGGAACACCCCTTGATTGGTTCAAAAACTTTCATAGTGAGAGGACCAAAATGTTTTCTATAGGCACCTTTCAATCTAAAATCCTTTCCTTGGGCAAGGGGGTTTCACAAGGCTCCTCCTTAAACCCCACTCTTGTTAATATCTATGAAGTACCCCTTTCCTAGATAGTCAAGTCCTGTGGTTTGCAATTATTTCCTAAGCTGACAACACCTAACTAGTCATCTATTTCAGGCACGACATTGGAAATTTCAAACACAGATTCATCAACTGCAGGAAAAAAAATGCCTTGTGCGAGACTCTTAATTGTCTTCACCTAAATGGAGACAAAACAGAGATCCTTTTTTTTGGAAAAGCTCAGCTATACTGGTCAGAGTAATGGTGGCCTCCTGAGCTAGGCCCTGTGCCTTTTCATAGTAAAACAAATGGAAACCTAGATGTCCTTCTTGATGAAAACCTATCAATAAAGGATCAGGCTATATCCACTTGTGTTACCTGTTTTAGAACAATGTGCCTCCTCAGGAGAATATTTCAGTGGCTTCCACTGAGTTGCCTTGACCATAGAAATGCCCTTGTACTGGCATTCAATGAAACATTTCTCTCTAAAATGCAGGTCATCCAGAACACTGCTGCCCACCTGGTCAACGAACTGCCACCAAGCACGCCATCGGCTCTTTCTCTCATAGCCCTTCACTGGCTCCCTATCAGGAAAAGAGTGTTGTACAAATTGCTCTGCCTAACAAGTCCCTAACCGGCAAAGGTCAAACATGCAGGAGAGACTCCAGTTCTACTGTCCTGGCAGCAATCTCAGATAAAAAAACAAAACTGTTATTATGTCCCCGCCGTATCTGTATGTCAAAATACGGCAGCGGTGCCTTATCTTAACTTGTCCCCTATCATTGGAATAGGTAGCCCTTATATATCCGCTCTTGCACTGGCTTCTCAGCATTCAAACATCTTAAAAAGTGGTTATTCTGCCCTGTCGCCTTTCCATATGACTCTGCTACAGCGCTGAGATACCCTTTCGGGGGTGAGTTACTAGCGCTATACTAAATGCCCATTAACATTAACCTCAACCTGAAAACCTACTGAAAACTCCATCTGAACAACCTGTATACATACACCTGTATTACTACGAAGCTGGAAGCAGGTGGTGCCTTTTCCCTAGCTTGCATCATGGACTGGGTATACTGATTCTGTACTCCTTGGACTGATTCACAGTTTAACCCACATTGATGAGTCTGAAAACCAGTATGAGTTCATTATCAATAATTTTGTACTTTGTAAGGTGGATATACCAAAAGCCAATATCCACCTGAATATCATCCTCCTGAAAGCTGGCATGCACCATATTGTTTCTGAAGTGCAAGTCTACACTGTGAGTTTTATTAATTTCTCTGGCTGCATGCTCCCTCCATGACATCCCAAGCATGCCTGTCTGAGACCCTGCTCTTTGATTGGTTGAGTACATTGTGTGTGTGAGGGGCTCCATCAGACAAGCAGAACAAATCATCTCTGAAGGATGAGGAGTCTATAGAAACTTTGAGACCACCCCCGTCATTTTTCATGTAGAGAAGACAAAGGATCTTGAGTACGAGGTGAGAGAGAGGAGAGCAATGTGCTTCAATGGAGTGCTAAAACCTTAATGAACTTGAGCCCTGCGACATAGAACACGTATTGGTAAAGCCAATCAGTTAAGCATAGGCTGTCATCCTTATGGCTTTGCAATGCTTGCTTTGTTTTGTCATGGTTTTTGCAAAACTTTGCTGTTGACGTGGTGACTGAGCTCTCAATATTCTAAACAAAAAAATAGTGGCAAAAGTAAACATATATTTTGTTCTAAAAAATAAGACATTGTTAGTGCACTTAAGAGACATACCTTGATTGTGGATTTGCTGTTGGTCAAACGGTAGAATTCCACACACCACTCACACCACTGCGCCATGCTAAATGTTTTAGCTGATCGAAGGAAAATGTGATTGACTCAATAACTGAACAACGGATGAAGAAGGCAGGCTGGAAGCCCACAAAAGAAAGTATATGATGCATATATTTATAGTAAAATCAAAATATCTGGGCTAACACTAGACCTAAAGTAGTTAACTGACAGCAGCAACAGAAGGATGCACTGAACCAATCAAAAATCGGAGTAAAACCCAAGTGCTCCATAGGTGGGGAATGCACAAGACTAGGGAGGAGAGCTATTCACTCGCTCAGGCAATTGAAATAGACAAGAAGTCAATCCAATCACCGGTAACAGACAGACACAAATCAAACCTCAAGTATATGCTAAATTATTGCTTACAAAGCTGTTTGCGACAGACTGCTTAAGCTGTTATAAATTTGCTGGTTTGGCTATGTACTTTTTTGCTGAATACTAGATATGCTTTTCAACAATGTTGTTGGAAAAAAGTGCTATGAAATTAATTAATAATTCTCCTGTAATCTGATTTTATTGTGTTCACCGTTTAAAAAAGCATTTCATGTACAACTTTGATTAACTACTGCTTGCAAATTTCACTGGTACAAGTTTTCACACCACCCCGTTTGTGGGTTTGATTTTAGCCAATATACTTACATCTTTCTGATAGAAATTATTTAGATAATTGTATTTTACATTTTTATAAGGTACTGCCTCTACCAGAAAAGGAGTAAGAACAACGTAGACAGGAACAGCAAACGAGATGTAGACATCTCTTACAGATACTTGTCAAATGTATTATTAAAAAAAAGTCCATGCAAAGAGTTCTTTAACAGAAGATACAATATAAATACAGTATGTAGGAAAGTGCCCGTTTTGTCTGGTCATCCCCACACTTTATTTTCCCAGTGCTGGTGGTTGTGACTCTGAAAGTGCACTGGAGCCTGCTAACCAGCCCCAGTGCCAGTGCTCTCTCTAAATGTGATGCATATGAATTGGCAACCCCAAATGTCGAGAACTTTATCCACTTATAAGTTCCTGTTAAGTGGTACCGCTGCTACCTTGGGCATGGGAGTTAAAGGGATCACGAGGCCTGAATAACTGATTGTGCCACCCTGAGAGACTCATGTAAACAGATGACAACAGTCCTGCCATTACAGACTGCATGAACAATTCAAACTGCTCAAAATCGACCTTGGCCTTACCATGCATGGCAAAGTCACAGCACTATGTTCAATAATTATCAGTAACCTTTAAGGTAGGCCTCCTTAGCCCAGGAGGCAGGGTACATTATATTAAAGGTGTGGACATATAAGTGCAAGCTTATAAGCCCCAATGGCCCTGTGGTAGCCTCTTTCCATTAAGGGCTCCTCTTCGGGGGGCCATAGGATAATATGGGCTGGCACCCGGGCATCTCAATGTTGCCAGTTCCATTATGGTTCTTGTTAGAAATTGGGTTTCTGGTTTGCAGAGATATGCACCCTGTTCAAACCCCAATCCTAGTCAGGGTTAGTGAGGTACACAATAACAGAGATTACCTGTGCTCACCCTCTGGTAGCATGGCACAGAGAAGTCAGGCCAAACTAAAGAGGCAATGTGTGAAGTATTTGGGCAAACATACACAGTACCACAGTGAAAACACCACAAAATGACTCCACACAAGTTTAGAAAAATAGGTTACTACATTATGAACAAAGCAAGACCAAAACAACAAAAATCCAATAAGTACAAGATATGATTTTTTAAAGACTAAGTGAAAAAAGCACTAAAAGCAAGTAGAGCTTTGGGGTTACTGTCTGTTGCACTGGACTGAGACGAAGTCAAGAGTTCAGGCCGCTCGCGATGGAGTGCAGCTGGTTACAGGACTCATGCAGGGACCCCTGAGCAAAGTACCTTAATCCTTGTCGCTGATTGAAATGCAGTAGTGGCAAGATGTTGGTTCCATAAATGAGATGCCAAGTCCTGAAGGTGAGAGTGACGCATTGATCCCTGAAGCAGTGATTCCGGAGACGCTGCAGTGGGGTGAGTGCAGTACACCGGATCCAGCCCTCGCAGAGGCAGTGGTGCTTCGATCCCGATGTCGCAGCAGGCGATACTTCAGTGTCCGACCAGCGCAGAGATGTCGAGGCACAGGTTCTAGCAGATGCTGCACTTTAAACTCACATCCAAGCTCCCTGGACTGGATTGGCACCACTTGGCAGAGCAAGACTTACAGCAATGAAGTCCAGGCACTGGGATGAAGTTGAAAGGTGAAGTCTTGAGTCCTGCGACTTGAGCAACAGGAGGCAAGCCAAAAATCCCTTTGAGAAACTTAAGTCCTTACGAATAGAGAGCAGGTCCAGTCCTTCTCACTTTCAGAGCAAGAAGCAGAAAACAGCAGGCCAACACAGCAAAGCAGTTAGCAAAGTGACAGTCCCTCCTTCAGCACAGCAGCTCTTCTTCCTGGCAGAATGCCCTTAGCTCCAACACTGTTCTGAGTACATGGTGTCAGAGTCCAGTACTTATGCCCATAGCCTTTGAAGTAGAGAGAGTTCAAAGAAAGGTCTCTGTAGTGCATACGACCCAGCCCTTCCCTGCCTTAGATCCAGACTCACTAGAGGGTGTATGCAACCCTTTGTGTGGGGACAAGACACAACCTTTTCAGGTAGAAGCGTCAGCTCCTCCCAGTCGTCCTGCTCAGGCTGACCCATCAACATGCAAATGACCAACCAGGCACACCTACCATTCCTTTGTGTGTGGTTGTGTAGATTGAATTCAGGAAGCCAGCTGTCACCCACCCAGACATTTACTTCAGAAACAGGCAGGCACCAAATGATTTAAGTAAGAAAATATCATCTTTCTAGGTCCTTCCTTCGGGGTGACCTATGTGTAATAAAAAGGAAGGTTTGGGCCTGGCGAGTAGATTAACTTGCAAGGTTGCCATTGCAGTTTGAAACTGCACACACAGGCTCTGCAACGGCAGGCCTGAGACATGTTTACAGGGCTACTTAGGTGGATGGCACAAGAAGTGCTACAGGCCCACTAGTAGCATTTCATTTACAGGCCCTGGGCACATGTAGTGAGCTTTAAAACGGACTTATAAGTAAATCAAATATACCAACTGTGGGTGAGCCAATATTACCAGATAAAGAGTACATGTACTTTAGCACTGGTTAGCAGTGGTAGAAATGCTCAGTCCTAATATCATCAAAAACGAAGTCAGCAAGCAGTCAAAAACAGGAAACATACACCAGACTGCTAATATAACCAAAATACACAGGAAACCATTATCAAGGCAGCTTCCACCCACCTTGGAAATCTAGAGCTTAAAAGTACTAGGGGGGCCCTCGATGGGGCCGAATTGTGGGGAACAGGTTTAATAAACTGTTTGTTAACAATAGTACATCCTTTCATTAGATCCCTGGTAGATCTACCTGCTAGAACCCCTCTTGTGCCCCTATATCTGGATCTTGCCCAACGGCAGATGGCACACAAAGTATGCTATAAACTCCTGATGTTCTGGCACAGGCTTTGGACTGTGGACGAACTCCTGCCATATCGGGAGCTCCTCTCCGAGCTACTAAAGTCACAATCGATCATTTTGGTTCCCTGGTTCAGAGCATTAAAAGAGCTACTGGAGAGGCTTGGGATGGAGGGGTACTGGTCTGACCCAGACAGCATGGTAAATGTATCCAGACTGAAGCTGAAGGAAAGCTTCTGGGACGCAATACTAATACAAGCACCGGCAAAAGCAGAGGGCTGCTAGTCTATCGAATTTTGTAAATTTAAATCCATCGTGTGCCTGTTATTCTTTTGCCCCAATTATACATCTCTTAGGGAAAAATAAATAATACCACTGTAAATTAGTGGGTCATGGTCACTATTTAGATTTATTTAGTGTCAATAGAGTGAAGTACACTTATGAGACACACCCCAACATGAAACTATCACAAAAGCCTAGTTTGACTTGTTCCACATGTGCATATTTACACAAGATTCTGATGAGGTACACACCAGCCAGTCGATTACTATATTTATACGATCAAACGGAATCAATGTGCAAATCTATTGTTGAAATAGATAGTCTTTCTACCATGCAAACTACTGTGCACACCGTGCGGACACAATTACCTGAAACATGCCAGTGCACAGAGGCGCTAGAATGGATTATCAGTGCGTGGAACTCAATACAATGGAACATGGATATTTGTAAACCAATGCACCAGGCATCAATATAGTAAAGCACGCTTATGAGACACATTTAGAAAAATCTAGTTTGATTTGCTCCACATATGCATAATTGTATAAAATTCTGATTAGGGACACAATAGTCAGTAGAGCATAAGAAATAATATCAAAACTACCACAAGGAATCAATATGCAAATCAATTGAAGAAATGGGTAGTCTTTCAACTATAGAAACTATCCTCTGCTCAACATAAAAAGCTCCTCTCTACCGGCCTCCATCACCGGGGCACGGTAGACGGCGCCAGCACATGTTGCTAAGAGGACCCAAAAGGTATGTTATGCCGCGTAGCTATTTTATCTGCCAGGCAACCACGAGAGAATAAGAACAAGCATTTGCAATGCAATAGGTCTCGCATTTACGAGAGTTTAAGCTATTGGCATTGTAAATGCCAATGCCTTTTATTTATGTTTTAAAAACCTACACGTAAATAAAATGCATTGTCCCTTACAATGCCAACAGCTCAAACTCTCGCAAATGCGAGACCTTCAGTGGGCATCGACAGACAGGGAGAGAGCATCGGTAGTTAGAACTTGGAAACACCTAATTTAAATATTGACTGTAATGCAGGCCCCGAGTACCCAGTTACACTACGGATTTATATACAGAGCTAGGGCGCCGCTTTCAAGCATACTAATTTATTACAAACTATGCACGTATTTTTATTCTTTTTGTAACACACCTGTATGATTTTAATCAAACAAGAATAAACATTAATGTTAAACAAATGAAACATTATTAAAAGAACGAAGATAGGGTGGCGGAGGTCACCAAGATTTGGCAATTTGAGTTTAGGAAATGTGGAAAGGGGTGCATGAGGATTTCATAATCAGAAGGAGCCAGTGAGGTGAGTTTGTGGAGGAAGGTTTATTTCTAGAGGCCTGACTCACAAAGATATGTGAGTGCAATCAATGACACCTAGGTGCGCTAGTAATGTCTTAAAAGGGGGCATTAGTTGTTGAAGACTGCCCAGCTTGCAAGTTTTTGAGCAATCACAAACATTTTGAGGAGGGGTTTCACCATGAACACGTCATGCAGTTATTTCTGTCCGTTTTCTGGGTAGGAGTGGGTGCTTCAGATTGGATGGCGGTACAGACTGGACCTCTCCACTGGGAAAATTAGTGTCCCTGTCCAGAAATAAAAACATTCTACATTGCAAATGCAATTTAGCTTCACATTCTGCTCGCACAAACGCACGCCATGCATGTCAGTGTTCACAAATAAATATGCACCATACAGGAACTTTGTACCAGTCTCAGCCTCCCACTGCTACTACACAAATAGTTATCGAATTTGTGAAAGGCATGATGTAAGCACACATGAGTAAAATTGTGGTTTTCCTGTGGTACTTTTGTGAATTGGACCAAGGTACATTAAGCAAGATTCACAAAAGTGCAAAGATTGCATGTGAGCATGACACACCAGTTCACACAATATGTATACATATAGGGCTAGGGAAATGGACATAGGTCACTATTCATATTACACATATGTGCACACGTATGATCAGATACTCTACTCGTTAGTCGCAGATCACAAAAAACATACCCGATACCCAAAGTTGTAATTTTGTAATTCATGTTTAAGTAACCCTGTGTTTTTGTGAAACAGCACTGAGCACTCATATGTTGAATGTTGTAAACATAGTAATATACACAATATCGTTAGTTGTTCATTAGATATTCATCCCCTTGCACAAGATAAACTTGATACGTCCAATCTCTCTGACAGCAAACATGTCACTTCTGCAGGAGTCAACCAGTGTCAGCGCGCGGGTCCAATCGATGACTCCAGGCACTGGTCTGCAAACTTCTCTTGCTTTATAAGATTGAACTCAGCGGGCCATGACACTGCCAGCAACGGTATAAACGTGCTTCCAGTATGGGTTTACCGGTTATATGCTGGCTGGGGTCTGGGCAGCTCCTATCACTCCCAAGAAGGCTCCATAAACGAACAAGTGCAACAGTAGGAACCCACGGCAGCTCACATTTCTGCACGTGTTCTCCACAAATTATAGAAAATAGGTTAATCTGTTCTCAATTGGCGCTGACCCCATAGGTGCTCTCAGGTACAACCGCTTTTACAGCACTTTAAACTGTTTTATGCCCAGCTTTAGAAAAAGCTGAGCGGCAGACAAAGCCTGCTTTGTGTTTGCCCAACAAAGCATGAAAGAAGGGTGACAAAAAGGGGCGGGGCTGGATTTGTGCAGACAAAGGAAGGGGAGGTGACCCTCTGCAATGGAAATGCAGTTCAGTGGGCCTGAATTGATATGCTCATCCTTAAACCCCCAGGGCCGGGAGATCACAGGGCCGAAAGTCCATCAAAGAGCGCTGCCCGCATTGATCCGCTGCGGAGCGGAAGGTTGCTGGGGGTCGGCAGTGCTGCAGGAGGCGTCTGCATCTGGGGATAAAAAATGGCTTTTCTCCACTTAAATCACAAGTCGCCAACTCTGAGAAAGTGGCCTTTCGGGGGAGCTGTGGTGAACAGCTAATCTGACCGATCCGAGTGCAGGTCACTGAAAGTGACACGGTGAGAAACGGGCACTAATTCTAGGCCCACCTGCGCGTGCATCTCCAAGTGACCACATTAGAATATGGCTAACACCTCCGGGCAGGTCAAGGCGTACTACAGGCTACAGCTGGTAAACTTAAATCAAGAAAAACAAGTGTTGGCCGCGCGCGAGCGGCTGGAGACGCAATATGTGGTGGAGGAGGGGGAGAAGCGGGAGTTGTGTGTGCGCGTGCGTCATCGTGATCGCGATCGCTCTGAAAGCGAAAGTGATCGTGATCGCGATGACGCGTGAGTTTTCAAAGTGCTGCTGGCGGCCGGCTGCGTGCGTGCACGATCGCGTGAACGCAAGGGTTAGGCCAGCCAGCAGCACTTTGAAATTCCCACATACAAAATGTCTCTTCGAGCCAGCGCAAGCGCTGGGCTCAGCGAGACCTAAAAACCTCTGTCATACTCTCTCTTTCATAGAGAGTCCGACCGCCCTTCTCCCGACAGAGGCCAGCTAACCTCCGCCAAGGTAAAAGACAAACGTTTGATTATCTTTTCACCAGCTCGAGACAGCGCGTAAGTGTTAATCGAACAGCACTGCTTGGCTCCTAACTGTAACCAAATCTCCCTGAGAGACAATGGAACCTCCTAAAATTAAAGTGCATTTATATTATCACACAGACCTGGCCAACAGACAATTAAATTTGACACGTGTGGCAGTCTAACAGTTACCGTCCCGATCTTTTCGGAAAAGCAACAACCATATCTCTCTGTACGGTAATTTTCTGGTTACCTCAGTAATTTTGGGCTAGAGCGTGCACACATAAGAATTCCCTAACTGCACGATTTTAAGCACCATCGCACTGACCAGACAGCTCTGACCCCAGGTACGCTCTGCCTGGCTTGACATTCCGCACACATACTTTGTGCAAACAAGCATATGACCAATTGTGATATTGCTGTGCTGAAATCTCATTCTTTTGACAACATTTAATAATGCGCTCATACAATACCACATCAGCGCGCTGAATTACGTACCGCAAGTTTGATTAGCATATTCGGCCCCAAGGCAGGCACTACATTGCCCAATACTACTGCCACACTGATTGCATGACTAAGCATGACCAATTGCTATGTTATTTTGCACTACACCTTTTGCTCTGCTTTCCAAGTATAATCACACTATCATGTTTCATCATCACTTACTAGCATGGCTCAAAGACGAATCTGTCCACCACAGCTATAATTGTTATGTGTTTATCTTTGAATTTTCTTTCCAATAACTTTCATTAAGTTCATAATCTGAACCTCTAGCATTACAGTTGACAAAAACCTGCGAACACAATAGGCCTAATGATACTGTTATGTACTGCTATATTTTGTCTTGATGATATTTTTCTATTTCAGTTGTAGACACAATCCCATCTACAACTTGCAAGTGTGCGAACAGGCGCACTCAAGAAGAAGGGTAAGTGTGCTACATACCTCTGCATGGTACTACAAAATAAAGTGCTCTCTTTTGGTCCTGAAGAAAGACCCCAGACCCTACATGGCATACCTGGGCTGAAACATGACGACCAGCCACGTTTTCAAACAGGTGCGATAGAACAGTAGCCCTTCTCTCGCCGCACCATCATCTTGTTTTTTCTTTTACCCCATCTTTGACATAATAAAACAAAGATCTACAGATGGAGGTAATTTTAATGACACTGCACCCTTACCTTCACGTTCTCTAATCCCTACTGTAAATACCAGTTGATCTTCCTCCAGGTGGAGGAAAGCATAACCAAGACCCTATGATGATGCTTTTCATGTAACCGTTTCTGAAGAGAACCAAGATATGCCACACCCACGGTTATTTCGTGAATGAGGCGTTTTTAAGGCAACCAGAACCCCTGACCCTGGTAACATACAGGACAAGCGATTCATTACCCTCTGATTATACCTCTATTGACCAGAAGCCGAATGAATCGCAGCTTCTCTCTCCCTCATTTCTGATTACGAGATTACATTAGAGGTTGCCCACCTGGTTGCCCCAACCTTTCCTGTGCCCTAGTGGACAGCATGCAGATGCTGCCAGCAATACAGGAATCTGACCCCTGCCAGGAGGTGTGAATACCCCCAGGAGTCAGAAAAATAAGCCTGCTCTGGTAGGAGGTAACACCTCACTCCCTGACAAAATGGGTAGTGAAGTTGCACATCAAGGCGTTGAGCTTTAAAGTTTACACCACCTCTGATATTCATCCGGGCTGACTCCCAAAGGAGGAAAGAGCCATTCCCCTGCCCCTAGGTTGATTTGCTCCCAGACAGATGGGAAAATTAGGTAGTGAAGAGGTGTAAACCCCCAGAAGGCTAGCCACATCCTTAGGTTGGGATACCTTGCCTGCACAGCCAAGGAAGGTTTCGGCCACTTTTAAAAGTTGCAAAATAGAGGGCTCTGGGTAGCAAATGTGACACACAGCACTAGATTTGGTCACTTAAGGAGCGGATTAGAGCTGGGACTAGTGGCCTCCTGCCTAGTTGCACCCACACCACTAACCCTTTTGAGAGCCAAGGGTAACTCCAGAACTCACTTGGACTAGGGTCCAGTCCATCATGGGAAACATAGTCTTGACCTCCAGCAAGTTTCAGGTGGCTACTGTTTTCCCCCAGACTCCAGGATGTCAAAGAAACTCCATGCTGAGCTTGCCACTGCGAAGGCTTGTTGGTGGCCAGTCCAGATACCACTACCTTTGTTCAACACTGTCCCTTGAGTAACCTCGCAGCATTTTGATACAGGTCCCTGGAACAGGCCACGGCAGTCAGTTGGTCCCACTCAACTCGACCTGCAAGTGACCGATTGTCACTAGTGTTTTTTCCCTTTGACCGCAATGTTAATGTTTTGCAGTAGTGAAATGCACTGATTTAATTTTTCTTTAGGCCCAGAGACAGCTTAGAGGCAGAAGAAAAGGCATCTGTTTACATCTGGAGAATGGGATTTTGGACTATTCAGGAGATGAAGGCATTACAAAGAGTCCGGAATACTTCAAGGCTGGAGATTAGCACAAGCTGCGTGTTGACATTTATATAGGACTCAACATTGACCAAGTACAAATCAACAAAGGGATGGTTGTTTTACAACAGAGGTCCCCTTAAGGAGAACATATGGGGCAGATGCCCAGTTGTCTTCAGGCAGAATGAAGAGTTCGGGCAGTCTTGGTTTGATAGTTTCAATGCTAGTTGTTCATCTTGTTACTTGTATGAATTAACCGCACACTGGTTGTATACGAGCGTTGACAGGTTTTGCTGAATAAGCAACCATAGTCATATTTTCTGGGGGTTTCAGAGATGTGAATTAAAGTTTTTACAAGAGGAGACGCTTTTTAGGTAAGGGAGTGTAGTCACTGGCAAGAGATGGAGAGTCCTACAAATTATGTCACCAACATGTCTGCACTCTGCTTGCCAATTCTTCACTTGGTGAACCACAAAGAACTACTTTCAAAGGTAGGCATGTGCATTTGTCCTGGAATGAGTATTTAAGGAATGGTAGGCTAACTCAAAGCTGAGAGTGGATGCAGAGCAGCATCTCCATGCAGGAGAATATTTTACATAGGCCTGTGAATAAGCCAGTATTGTAAAACGGGTTGGCCAGCATTAGAGTCCATTCTCCAGTTCTACCTCAAGCTGAGTATGATGAAATGAGAGGTGTGTTAATTGGTGGTGGGAACATTAGGCCTGGCCAGGTAGTAGGCATTTGGGTAATGGTGAGGACATTGAACACTGGGGTAATTTGATTGAAGGTTATAGTAATGAGAACAGAGAAATCATAATAAACGTCACTTAATATCATTGATGATAGGAACGAATAAGATGTTGTGAAAATAAACATTACATTACATTTAAAATTGATTACGATTGAAGATTACACCTCGTGGCTGGCACTTCACTAATTCTGGCCATGTTACATGGCAAGAATATATGGCTGGCATAAGAGAAAGTAAAGCTTTATCATAAAATGATTGCTGTAGAGGACACAGCACTGTTGTGTTTGACTAGGAAAGGACCTATTTATTTTATATAGCAGCTAGTGTTAGAACTGTGTAAATTAGGAAATAATCTGCCCTGTGTTTTGTAACATATATCAAACATTTATGAAAAATGAAATAAAAACATACATTTTTTCCTAGGGACAAATGCAAAAAGCAGCCATCATGCTGACATCTTAACGATTTCACGAAATTGCTGCAGCAGAACGATTCCTGTGGTGAATATTTATGTTACACTCACTTCACCACTTCTTACTCACAAATCATTGACTTTTCTAGTTGTGCTTTACAAGTATGCCGTCCCACCTGAATAAATTCATGTCAAATATCTATACTGGAGTCAGAATCATGACTCAAGCAAACAATAGTTCCCCGAAATCTCCTGAAGATAACTGAAAACCATAGAATTGGGTCTAATCACAAAAGTGAATTTAGTCATAAACATATGTTTACAACTGTATTTAACTTTCGTATGCCTGCCAGGAATCCACAAGGGCATTCCAAGTATACACAAACTATTTCACTGGTGTGAATTTCTCTGCCAAGACTGCAGAGAAATCCACAGTAGTAAATCCGATTTAAAGGGTGGAAAGTGGGTGTTCCAAGTTGTGGTTTCCTTTGGAAGCTTGAAAATGGCCACAGAGCGTATTGTCTCTTCCTTAGATGGAGATCTGAATTTCTGCCCTTAGTTTATGACTTTTTTCGTGAACAGAATCAAAGGCTCAAGATTACCTAACAGAAGCATGTTTGTTCCCCAGCAAGGATCTGGGCACTCTTTGGATCTTTTCTCAGCATAAGAAAAAATCCACAAAGCACCTAGCTCCTTACTGATGCACAGGCACACATTTCTGCACTCCAGCGAGGAAGGAGCTAGATGTTGTGTGCAGTTTTGCTTAGCCTTAGAAAAACGTACAAAGAGCACCTGGTCATTTGCTGGGACACCCACACATAGGCCTGTGCCACAGTAAGCTACCATATGTTGTGTGGATTAATTTTTAGCCGATAAAAGAATCCACACAGCATCCAGCTTCTTTCTGGGGCACAGAAACACGTCTCTGTCCCCGGGTTAAGCTTGATGCTGTTTGCAGTTTTTCGTATACTAAGAAATAATCCAAGCAGCGTTTGGCTCCGAATTGTGGCACAGATACACACATCTGCAACTCATCGAGGAGCTGGATGCTATGTGGATGTTGCTCTGAGGATAAGAAAGTAGTGTCCAGCTCCTTGCTGTAGACAGACCCACACCTCTGCACTTCAGAGAGTGCTGCTGGACGCTGTTTAAGTGCTTTCTAAAACTAATTAAGAATGGGAAACAGCGTTTACAACGCTGCTGTTACCACACAGGTAGATAACAACACGGTAGTTACAATGACCGCGTTGTTGCCACGTGTGGCTTTAAATCGCAAGTCATTTATTATGACTTGTGCTAGGTGGCGTGCAACACCAGGGAATGTGTTCAATTTTAAATCTAACACATTCCCTGCCATTGTGCTAACTGGAGTAGGAATAGTAATTTATACCATTCCTAAGTCCAGCGCGCCACCTAGCGCAAGCCGTAGAAACGGCTTGCGATGTAAAGCCACTTGTGATAACAATGCGGTTGTTGTAACGACCGCATTGTAACCTACTGCGTGGTGATAGCACGCGTAGTAACGTCCTATATTCATTAAAAATCCATACTGTGTTCAGCTCCTCGCTGGAGCACATATGTTTGTACCTCAGCAAGGAGCCAGAGATTGTGTGGATTAGCCTAAGAACGTAATCAGACAGCATCTGGCTGCATGCTTGTGCACAGGCACACATCTTAATGCCAAAAACTGTTTGGACTTTTTCTTGACCTGATAAAAAATGTAAACAGCATCCGGCCCCTTGCTGAGACACTGACACACGTGTAGGCACCTCAGCTAATAGCTAGATGCTGTTTGGAATTTTTCTTAGTCTAAGAAATAATTAAAACAACACATTGCTGGGGCACAGACACACACATCTAGTCCAGAAGTTGTATGGCAGCTAGGGAAACCTACCAACTCGAGGCAGAGAACTCGTGTGCCTTGCAAGAATGCCACTTTTTCATACCTAGAATTCCCTGAACTGGTAAAACATTTGTAAAAAATATATACATTTCCTCACATTTCTGTGACAGAAAGTTCGAGAATATGTGGGGAACATCAAAAATCCCACCACCCAGTGTGCCCACATTTCTATCACTACAAACAGTACTGTAGGTATGTATTTCATACCTCATAGGAATAAGCCAAATCTGTGACCATAAAAAGTGAATATAGTGTCAATGTGGTTCTCACACTGTCACAATGTAAGCCTACTCTTGTCCCTTGCAATAGGCCCACCCACATATGTAGTTTTTTATTGGTTAGAAATGTGGGAGTACTGAATGTAATCTTGGACTGGGTTTTTAGGTAGTCTGGAAGTCTGGAACTGCCAGTTGGGCCTGCCTGAAAAGGACAGCGTGTCGGCTGTTTTATTTAATACTGCCACGGCCCACAGGGTGAATAAATGGCCCACACACTAGCCTTAAAGGCTAATCAAACACCGATTGGAAGTTAGGACTTTACAATTTGCCTAAGGTTCAGCAGTTTTTTGTCACAGAAAAAGGGAGGAATTGTGAATATTTACATGTTTCTTGACATTTGCATGTGATAGTAGGTAATAATATGTGTTGGGATCCATGCAAGCTAAATCATCATGAATTTGTCTCTAGTTTTTAGGAATGTCTGGGGCTGTAAGGTTCCCCTGGGTGCTGACTAAACTCTGACCCAAATACTACAGACACTCATATGGATTTCCCCCCCATCAACAATATTACCTGGTATCTAGTGTTTGGATCCCTTCTCAAAGTCAACAAAAACCACACATGTTTGAAGACCGAAGGGAACCCAAATTTAGGTCAAACCCTGGGAGGGTTATGCTACTGTGTGAAGAAAACTGAAGGAAACTACCATGTTTTCATGACAAAATACTGAAAATATGAAATCTGACATATGTCTTGATCAGCACATTGTCCCGGCCAGCCATTCAATTAGAGGGCAGTCTGACACTCGTGAAAGAAATCATATCAATGATAGTGGTATGTTTCCATAAATCCTGTGAATGATATCTGTGACTGAAAGACAGGTATGGTAAACTGGCATTTCACATTCAGCAGCTTTCCAAATATCCAAAATGCACTGCACCTTCTTCATCACTGTTGGGCATCCAGAAACCATGCATTTAGAACCCATACATGTCTAATAGCCCCCATTCTCAGGAGATGTAGCAAAAGAGGTCAAGTCTTGGCATGGATATGTTCACGTGCGAAGGAGACTGGGGGTACTTTCCATGTTTTGAAAACAATTACTGAAAATCGGACAAATGTTACATTCACTGTGATTTACCAGTCCGCAAATAGGGCGAGGGAGGTCTGACTCCCAGTGAAAGAAACCTTAGAACATATAGATGTTATGAATATATGGCTGTGGCATGTTCTCATAAAGTCCACGGCAAACATCTGTGACCAAACACAGATACCCAGTATCACTTCGCTTGCAGTCACTATCCAAATTTCCAAAATGCACTGCTACAAGTTTATTGCCTGTGGTCACCCTAAACTCATAGAAAACCATCACACTCAAGATACCCAGAAGAAAAAATCTGGTAGTTAAGAATTGGTAAGGATATGCACCTATGCAAATGAGGCTGGCGGAAATTGCAAGAAATCTGACAAATGACCCGTTCAAAGTGATCTACTGGCAACCGTGGGCCCGATTCACAGAACTAACTTAAGACAAAATCCTAAACTTACTACCATTTTGGTATTCACAGAAGGCACTTACTCATTTTGGTATTCACAGAAGTAAGGAGTCCTAACTTTAGGACTCCTAAATGCCTTCTGTGAATACCGAAAGTCTTAAAATTAGGATTTTTCTCAGTTTAGTAATAGTAAAGTTAGGAGTCCTAACTTTAGGAGTACTAAACTGAGAAAAATCTTAATTTTTAAGACTTTTGGTATTCAAAGAAGGCATTTAGGAGTCCTAAAGTTAGGAGTCCTAACTTTACTACTACTAAACTGAGAAAAATCCTAATTTTAAGACTTTAGGTATTCACAGAAGGCATTTAGGAGTCCTAAAGTTAGGAGTCCTAACTTTACTACTCCTAAACTGAGAAAAATCCTAACTTTAAGACTTTCGGTATTCACAGAAGGCATTTAGGAGTTCTAAAGTTAGGACTCCTAACTTCTGTGAATACCAAAATGAGTAAGTGCCTTCTGTGAATACGAAAATGGTACTAAGTTTAGGATTTTGTCTTAAGTTAGTTCTGTGAATCGGGCCCCATATGTTTTTGGTGCCTATTCCTCATCTACTTTAAAACATCCTACCCTACTTTTGATAGCCTCTTCTGCGATACAAGCACTTTTGAACAACTCAGTCTCAACTGCCCACAGAGAAAGATGGTTGGAATTATACAAATCAGTAGAAGGCATAGAATTAATGATTTCCGTTCAACAGCCCAAACTTTCTCTTGCGAAGTGGAACTCATACTCAGATGATCCCTCTTGAACAGCTACTTAGGCATATTTAGTGACAACACAATGGAATCATACACCCAACAATAATTCCACCAGGTGTACTGATCCACAGTACTTTATAGTCTTTCGATATTTGCTGCATAAAAATCAAACAGCAACGGCTATTATAGAACCAATTCTGAACTATATGTATTTTTTTATTATATAGGTAAACAGAATTTCATCAAAATGACAGAATAAAATAGATTTGAACAAAATAAAAACACAATTAGCAAAATAGTAAAATGGATCAAAGGTGTAAGTAGATACCAGTTGCATTAGTTATTGAACTCACAAGTTACAAGATGATTGTTAGAGAAAATGGATTGTGTGAACTGATTGGAAGAGCCTAGGGCAAGGTTGCAATTGCTGCTCAATGAAAGGTGCTGATTGAAACATTTTCGGGTTTGTATCATGAAAAACTCTCATACCACACAGTGACTCTGTGAGCAATACGCAATATAATTTTGACTGTGGCTACAATTGTAAGGCCTCTCCTTTTTGGCATAGATGAGATGGAGTCTATGTTTACCACACTCCTTCTTTATTGGAAATAGGAAGGGAGTTGTACAGAAGTGGTTATTTAAGTCATGTATCACAAAGCCCTAAAAACCAAGGACCTTCATGGTTACAGCAAGGATCCAACGAACCTTCTGATGTGACCATGAAGTCCTATTATTTATTTATTTAGTTGTTTGTAACATGGCAGTTTTAGACAATAGTCACTTGCGATGCTGAGGTCTGGCCATATTTCCAGTTCCTGCACACTGAGTTGTATATGTGCACTGCTGAGTCCACAGTTAGTCCATTCCCAATGGACTTGTGCAAAGCCTCCACACAGAGCCTGATCACAGTCATATCATTTATGCGACACCGTGCAATTGTGTATGCAGGGGGGGGGGGTGGATGTGCACCCTGCTGCTCAACCCTGCTTTACACAACCGAACAGCATCCACTGCGAGGTGTTGCAAGCAGATAGGGCAGTCCAACGACCAAATGCTCAAGCCACCCCCTGCTACACATTTATTCAGGTTTTTTGGTGGGTTTTTAAACAGCAAATTTTAACAGACCCAGTGCTGTGATCGAATAAGTATGTAGCAGCATAACTTATTCGAAAGGAGGCATGGAAATAACCAAGCCTTTAAAGCTTTTTCCATATCTCCCTTCAGAGCCCTATCTGTATGCCCATCCTCACCGTGGATGCCTTTTAAGCTTCCAGGAAAGACCTATCATCACAGAAAAAAATTTTTGTGAGCTTTTCCCTTTTGCTGTGCTGGAGGTTTCTGTCCTCCATGCAGTCTTTGAATTCCCAGGAAAGGGGTGTCACTGGGGGAGGGGGGACCAGGAAGCCTGAACATTTTTGCCCAGGCACTTAATAATTATTGCATGATTGAATTTGAGTCTCGAGAGAGAATATGTTAATCTAGGAACGAATTTGAAGTTATATTGTGCTTTCTTATTGGCACTTACTGATTAGTTATAAGGTATTCTGTTTTTAGTCTGTTCATAACGCTGGGTGATGTTTATTGACTTATTAATCAGTACTGATTGTAATGATTTTAATTAATCAAACAAATGAAGGATTGCTTACTTAAGGCTTTTCGCTAACAGTGGACTAGTTGAACTTAAGTGCTTGCACAGACTAGGAGTCCCTGGATCATAAGTAGCAATTATATTTTTACAGCCAGAAATTATCTAACAATGGGGTAGAGTGAGGATAAAAAAGTGCTTTGTAAACCAGACAAAAAAACAAAACAAAACTCTTTGCTTCACTGGTAGCAGTGCACAAATAAAAAGCTATGATCAGTTTTAAGTCTTAACGACAGATTAGCTGCTTAATTTTGAGCAAGTTGTAGTTTATGCAATGCTATAGAGCAGCCTAATTTAATGTCTGACCTCTCTAAAACCAAAATATATGCCTAACGTGTTTAACTGTATTAATCTGTATGCATTTTGTTAATCAATTGTAGTAAGTGGAAGTATACTCCTTTTAGGGAGAGTCCCTTGTAGATGTAGCTGAATTATAATTAAAATGTTCATTATGAAAGAAAATGTATGCTAGCCTTAAAATTGCATCTGATTTAATCACTTATGCTATCTGTATTTATTTCGAATCTGTTTTAATTTAGGCTTGGCTTAACCTGTAACCAGACCTCAGTGTGCACAGTACGTTTTAGAAAATGTTTTGCCAGAGTCATGTTTTTCTCTTCTTTGCAGGTGTTCTTACCTAAGTCCTTGTTAGCTCAGAATGGGTTCATTGTAACAGATTAGTAGACTACTAAACTTTCGATTAACCTTTGGCCTCGGATATAGAGACTGAAACAGTGGGAGACACCATGCTGTACCAGACAGAATGTGGCTGATGTTATATCGAAGGCCATCCATGTGATTGCTTCTTTGAAGGAAGCTGAGAAAATAGGGAGTCTCCCTGCTCCCTGAGAACACTGTCTTTCATTGGGTTGTTCGGTGGAAGATGACAAAGAGAAGCCTTCTGGAAACCTTGTTCATGCTTTAATTGTGTGCTTTTTAGTATGGTATGTCAGACCTTATCCCGACTTTGCTGAGACAAGACCTCTTCTTGACTCTGCTGTATTTCCCTGCCCACAGTATTAAGTGTCATGCTTGAATACTCAGACTTTTTCCATTGAACCTTAAACTTAGTGTATCTGACATTGGCAACTTCCTCATAGACGTTCCCCTTTTTACTTTTGAAACTTTATTTAGAATAATGAATTTCCTTTTTGGAACCTACTTGGGTCATATTTTACTTGCTGTATGTCACTCTGTTTTGCATATTCTTTTTGATTACATATAAATTCAGATGGCATTAACATTGAAATATTTTATCATATTTTTCCATAAATTTTGCTGATTGATTTAACCTGTAACCTGAACTAAATTTGTTAGTAGCACCCTTAAGGTCTGGATACCATCCTCTCTTTCTTCTTTGTAGAGTCAGATTGGTTTCACTGAGCTTGCAACGTATTTCTGATGTTAGCTCCTTTCTTAAACTTTAAGTCCAAAATCAAAGGTCCATATGACCATTTTGGAATTTGCTTGATGACTTTAGCAAGAGACTGAGATACAAGAAACCCCGCTCTGTATTGTATAAGGTAATTCAAAATATAATGCATTGCAATCATCTACTCAACCAGCAAGAAAAGGATTAAGTGGCATATTCTCAAGGATTTATCGCCGAGCTATCGGCACTTTAGCGCAGCAAAAGTGGCGAAAGAATTATTGCCCCATTCTCAAGCTGGTGCAAACTGCCGATATCGCCAGTTTTCCTGCGATAGCTCCCACAAAAAAACATTGCCACGAATGAGAGCAACAACTAACGCTAATCATGTGCAGAGTAGACGTTCCCGTGCAAAAACACGAAAACACCACTTGGCGATATTCTCAATGACCAGCCAGATCTGTGATGTGATCCAAAAACAGGCGATAAGGCGCGTAGCAGCAGGGATTTAACAACTGCCTTTTATTGGTGTTAAGGAGGATGACAACGTGCAGTATGAAAGGGAGCTCAGCCCAGAGACACATCTGAAGACAAACAGATGCCATGGAGCCAATGATCATGCAGCTTGGAGACCCAAGGGCCACAACATCCACCGCCACCACCCCCAGGACCCCCTTCCCCAGACTACCACCGAGGCAATGCAGAACAAGACAGCGGACCTTCCGAAAACACACCAGCCTCAGAGACTTAACATCAGAGGATGTCATTGCCCACTACAAGCTCAAAAGGACAACCATCCTCCTCATCCTGACCCACATTGCCCACAGGCTGATGGTACCAACACAACCGACAACCAACTTCCCTCCGCAGACAAAGCTGCTGGCTGTGCTGCACCTGTTGGCCTCTGGTACCTTCCAACCAACAACTGCCAGAGTCGGAGGAGTCTCACAGCCAGCCCTATCAAAATTCCTCACACATGTCTTGGATGCATGTCCACAAAAGCAATGGCGGGTCCCTGTATCTGCACCACACGCTAGTCCCAATTCGTAGTGTTCCTGCGCAACCAACCCCAACCCCAGCTGTTGCCTGACGCGTCTGTACTCCAGATCCAAGATTGTAGTTTCTGAAATGGGTGTGTGTCAGGTCATGAAGTCCAGTAGACAACAATAGTGGAAAAACAGATTTTTATAACAAAAATTAACAACACGAAAACATCAGCTAACCCGTTCCATTCCCAACGGGGAACTTCATCAGGGCAACTTGTGGATCCAATTAACTGCATATGGTCCGGGAACTCCCCAATACAATTCCATATTCCGAAAGTTCATATTCAGAAACTTGTTGGATAAATGGTGATAATGGTCAAGCATCTGTATGGTCACAACGTAATCTGGTACAGTGTTTTGCACTTGGACAAACCGGAATGCTAACAGGTATTATCAATCCTGCCCAAAAAGACCGTAACAGAAGTTTGTGTGGTCATAACCTTCGTAGGAAAGAAAAGGAAGGTTACGACTACACAAACTTCTGTTACGGTCTCATTAGGCAGGATTTATCATACCTGTAAGCATCATGGTTTGTATCAGCTTGATACCCCTGCACCTTCACTTCCCCCACACTGTGCAGGAACAGCTGGAGACCAAGCAAGGGAACTACGCCATAGCAGGCTTCCCGCACGTGTTGGGGGCAATTGACTGCACAGATGTACTACTTGTTCCCCCTGCCGACACTGCACATAATCATCGCAAAAGAAACCACACACATTCCAACAATGTGCAGGCAAAAGTGGACCACCTAGCCTGTTCACCAATGTTGTGGCAAACTTCCCAGGCATGTGCATGATTCCTACATCTTCTGCAAGCATCTCAGCCCTGGTCACCAGACCGGTCCGCCCCCCAGCGATGACTGCCCAACCCTGCGCACCAGGCCTCAGTGCTCACCTGTCACAACCGGCGTATCTCCAAGAGGGCCCACCACGTGCCGGTGCAACCTCCTCAACCCATCGCTGGATTCCACGCCACAGGCCCCCAGCGCATCCTTCTGCATCCTGCCGCAAAGTCATGTCTGTGCAGCCTGCTGCATTCGGCATACACGCGGTCCAGCTGGGCTCACAATTCAAATCGAGTCTTGATTGGCATGATGGCGTATCGAGGCCTACACATCATCACAGGCTGCACACCCACTTAGCTCTGGTGCCACTAACTCACCGCAAGTCACTGTCTCGCGGCGGTAGGCCAGTGCCAGCCAAAGTGCCTCAGCTGCCACCAACTCCATGCACCGCAAGTCATGGGCCCTTTATGGTTCAGTCTCGTGGTGCGGACACCATCATGTCACCTCCGGCAGTGGGGAATGTGATGTGGTAGGGCCCTAGGCCCTCATGCATAAATAATGACCACACGGACACTCTCCAATAGGTAGTGGAAACGGCCTCGAGCATGTGCGCCCGGCCCGTTTTATTGGCAGAGTCACATGTCCTGTGACGCCTGTGCTGGATGGGTGTCATTTGGATGTTAACCAGCCCTCAGGGAGTGGCTGTGGCATGCTGACAACTAGACTTGTGATCAGCAGATCACTACAGGGAAGACCTGGGACATGTAGCGTTGTCGTCCCCCCCTGTAAGCGTACGCAGAGTGGGCTGGCCTGGCGTATGCCAGTCCAGCGTAGGGGTGTGAACAATGACCCTGTGGCTCTGGGCGTGGTTCCGTTCTGGCCTGGATAAGGAAGTAACTAATGCATGTGTCTCTGTTGTAGTGTCAGCGCCACCCGGACAGCAATCAATAATGTAGCACCCTGTGACTCAAGTCCCACAACATGAGCAACATGGACGTAAGGGGGAATCACTGACCCTACATTCATCCATACTTCCATGAGCTGTTGGAGGGCAGCGGTGTCGAAGGTGGGAAGGTCCTCTTTGTCATCAGTGAAGAGTTTTTGGGTCTGCTCTGCAGGAGGAGTTGATTCTCCCTCTGCAATGTGAAGGGGAGATGCAGTTTAACATTGTGTTCACATGTATGTGGACGCATTGTACAAGTTTACATACAGACTGAATGACAATGTACATGTACATTGTGACTGTTTATGAGGAGCTGCCTATTTGATGCGGGACAGTGGATATTTCGATAACATCACGGACATGTGTTTGTACTTGTACATCATCATCTCACATTTACCTGCTATGCCAGATGTGACTGGTCAGTTTCTACACACAAGCAGCAGCAGTTGTGTCCTCTGTTCTGTTGTGAAAATGTTGCAGTTTGTACCACATTGTTGTAAATTTTGATGTGCTCTGATTCTCATGTGCTTGTGCTGCATTGTGGGAGAGTCGCCCCTGCAGCTCTGATTTTGCTCGCCCTTATCCCTTTCAGGCGGTGTGCCTTTCACGTTTGTGCTCATACAGTGCTGAGATGTTGCAGACATGGGTAAATTGGGCTCTTGGTGGGAGTTAGGACTCTTGGGAATGGTTTGTCCGCAGATGTCTTGTTGACGTCAGGGGTGCACGTGGATGTGTCAGAGTGTGACCTGCTCCTTTACGGATGTGGTCCACACTCAGCTATCTCAGTGTTGAGGTGTACACCATGTCATGATAATGGGACTGCAGCCATGCTAATCGTCATGCAGTATCACTTGCATTGTCAGTGTGGGTCACGGACCCGCAGCTTTGCTGAGTTCAGCACATGTGCATGGGTTTGTTGTGAGATTAGTGATGTGTGGGGAGGGCCTCCTCTGGGCACATAGTCAACTGGGGCCTACTTGCAGTTTCTAGGTGTGCTGCAGTGTGCCAAGGGGATCAGGGACATGCTCCAGAGTCATTGTGGGTGTGCACTGTGCCATGCTTAATTGTGCATTTGTGCCATTGTGCCCATCAACCCCCGTCCCCCCCAGTCCCTGGTCTTTACTCACTCTCTTGCTGTTGTGTCGGCTCCTGTCGAGCTGTGTCCGGTCCCCCAACTCCTGCCACCGTCTCTACACTGATGACTGTGGACACCATTTCCTCCATCTTGTCAAGCTCCTCCTGTGGTGCTGAACTCCCACCTCCAGTCTGCATTGCTGCCTTCTGGTTGTTGCCGGGTTTCTGCTTGGTTTTTGCGCTTCACATCATTCCAGCGCCTCTTGACCTCCTCCATTGTCCTCCTCAGCACTCCGATTGCATTCATCTTGTCCATTTTTTGTTGCCAATTACACATTGGAGGTGACAAACAGTTGTTGATGGTATTTTATCACCTCCGTTATCAGGATCCTGTTTTCCTGCGGACTGAACCGCGTCTTCCTCTTCTTCTTGTCCTTGCCCTTCCCTGACCCCGAGGTCTCGGGCTGGGCCTCCGGGGGGCTTGTAGGGTCCTGGTCATCCTCTGTTCCTGCTCCAGCTATGTCCATTGTGCTTAGCAGTTGTTTTGTTTTTGTTTGTGGTTTTTTTCTGCTTTTAAAGTGATTTTTCCTGCCTGTCGTGTGTGAATTGCAGACCTGGCACAGCTTATCACTGATTTTGTCATCGCGGAAATTTGAGGCGTTATCGGGACACTATCGCATGTTACCGCTGTGTTGAGAATGTGACGTAACATAGAGTTATTTTCCCGTGATAGACGGCGATATGAGAGATTGCGTTAACCTATTTTGGCAATGTTATCGCACATTCTTGAGAATGCCTCCCTAAGAGTTTAGACCTTGTGAGCGATAAATAATAGATAAATAATTTGTGTCCAGGTGCAAAGATGAAACATACAAGATCGGATATCAGATTTATTTGGCAACTTGGAGTGAACAAGTAAATAGAAGGCCCTGTGCAACAGAACCAATGAGACGGTGAATTGAGGGGCAACCGCAGACAAGGGCCTCATGGAGAGGGCAGGCCCGGCACAGAGACATGGCCTGCTGATGCAGGACAGTGGTCAGATCAGCATGGATCAGGTGGGATCTCAGCAGGCCTAAAAGTCTGTGCTCGAGTAGACACTAACTGGTGTGACCATGGGCAAACCGATAGGCTGCCCAGGTCCTGGCACAGTGGGGTCTGGACTTGCGAGCTGATAAGGGAGTTGCAGCCTAGGGAAGAAGGGAACATTGAGGGCTTCAAGTAAAGGTGTGGAGAGCAGGCGAGAAGTGTAGGTAGCCTGAGGCTGGATTTGACATTTGTCTGGAAAATTATACTGCTTTCCTCCCCCTCAGGAAGGGCACATCCTGAACCTGAAATGAGTGTGGATGGAAAATATCCGTGCAGAGCAGGGAAGCACTCAGAGTGTATCTTTACTGCCAAGTCCCCCCTTTGCTTATTTTAGAACCCCATGGGTGTTGCTCACATCTGGAACAGGTGCCCAGCATACTGCTGCATGCACCAAGATGGCAGTATAGAACACAGGTATGATCAAAGATAAACCACAACAGGCTCATCCAGCTAGCTCAGCCTCGATGTGTTGCATGGTCGCATCTACAGAAGACCCAGGAGCCTACATTGCCTAATGTGATGAAATCCATACAAGACACAAGAACTTCATTGGAAGTCAAGTTAGATGCGCTCTCTATGGTGGTCCTCAATCTGGTTCGCACTATCCTGAGGAACGTCACCAAAAGAGTCTCTGTGGTGGAAATGGAAACAGATGAAATGGGGCAGAAGCTAGAAAGCTAGAAAGCTACAGGTGAATTGGGTTAGGAGAATAGCCTAGTGTAAAGATAATTTGGCATAGCTTGCAGATGTGGTGGCAGGGTATTCCAGGCCATCGTAGCCTGCCACAGAAGGCCTGGCTGCCAAGAATGGCTTTATAAAAAGGTTAATTTACAGGCACTAAGAAGAAGAGAAGAGAAGTTGGATGACTGGCCTGGGGAGCATTTTGAAATCCCTTTGAAGATTTAGTAGCAAGAGTTTCCATACAGAAGTTGATGGACATTATAGAGCACCTTAAAGATCATGCAGTGATGAATGGCTAGCAAAAGTAAAGCCATTAGGATAGGCATAGTATGACTGTAATGTGGGGTACTGATGAGGACTACCTGGTCTTTAACAGCTTAAAGTCAAGTAAAAGTGATCATCCAATGTCTAGGTAAAGACTAGTACTGTACCTTATCCAAGAGCCTAAAATGGAGCCACACAGATAGATCTGCTCTCAACTGACAGCAAGGGGAGCACATAGTGAAGACGACGCATGTTGAAAACACAAGCTGAGACGACTGAAGAGAACTTAGAGTCCATCTCCAAGGGTACATCAGTTTTGTTTCTAGATGCTTAGCATATTTAGCAGGCTGTTAAAGGGAGCGAATGACAATGGAGTTGTGGACCATTTGCATTAGATAATTAAAAGAAAGAAGGAAAATGTTTTCAACCTAATTTATATCAAATATCAGTTTCAGGAGCACCTCAATTACTTTTTCAGGCATGGGCACACTTGACATGTGAAATATGCATCCCATACAGCACAATACTTTTGAGGAGTAAATTTAACATTGATATGATTACACTACTCCTCTTAGACATTGTCTGCCATAGTGAGCTTCCTGTAAATGAATCTTACATGAAATTAGAAACAATGTGCAAAATTAGCATCACCTGACATTTTGTTATCTAATTTGGTAGTTTTCCTCATAACGCATTCAACCCTAACCTAAAGACAGCATGCATTTACAGTAATATGAGCAGAAGATTCATGAAAAGTACTCACCGCTGTATGTCTGCTGCTAATGTCTCTCTAGCTGGCCATGGATAATCATCCAGGAAGTCTCCAGTAATCTCTGCTGCCTCAATTTATTTCTATCAGAATTTGTTGTAGTTCCTTTTAGTGGTTATGCATAATATGTGAATTACATCATGGCTCGCCTGGGGCACACTTGAGCCTGTTTGGCCAACAGTAATAACTGGGAAGATGTATGTGTAGTGTTTGTACATCGTGCCTGGTTCACACTTTCATAAGTGTCATTTAATTTTGCATTGCACTCCCTGTGTCCCTCCATTATTTTTCCATTGCTCTTCTAATTTTGGGGGAGGAATTCATCGTTTTTGTATCAATCTTCCTTGCAACTCAAACATCATCTTATCATTACTACATATAGGTGTGCAGTGAAGCCCACATTTGAGGCATACTAGTATGCACTAGCGAGATAGGAGACATTGACATGTTGATTTTCAAACTTTTGAAAATTCCAATTTATCAATATGGGAAATAGTACTGCAGGTTCATTGTACAACAGCCCTAGCAACATAATACCTATCAACCACTCCACTGCTGGCATGGTCCTGGACTTTCTCACGAAGTCCCACAAGTGTAGGCCACTCAACGTGTGCCTGAAAGAATTCATCTGAAAGGGTCCACCACCAACTAACAAACCCTATAGATCTAGCAGTGACCCAGACTCCAACACTTGGTCTGCTTTGGTTGTCTCATCCCCATCTCACCTCCCTCTACAAAGCAGGGGTGATGGACGCCATGACCTGTGTCTTCTCAGAATTTGCCCTGATCCAATCACTACCTTTCTTTTGTCCTTGCAACTCTGGAATGGTCTATGTCTCTTACTGAGACTGGTTTGAAGTGGGTTCCCTGGTTAACCCAACTGACATGGTACAAACCATTTATGCTTCTGATCCTGGTACTAAACCTTGGGCTATCAAAGTATTCCCCAAGAGACATCCAGCAACTTGTTTGTCTTTCACTCACACATCGACCATGACCACCTTGTCATGGAGACCTACTCCCTGTGACAACAATACCAAGTAATCAATTTGAACTTGAAGGAACCTTCCTGTGTCCCTTTTCCTTTCGTTCCTGAATTGGATCATAATTCCCTTTTTGCCTGTGCTTTTACCTCCACGGGACCTTTGGAAATTGCTCTGGCTCTTACCCTCCAGTTTGAAACTAGTCTGTTGAGAGTTTCTCTCTCCCTTCACCCTAGAGGTATGCTGACCCAGCCCTTTGGAAACCTTATTAGCTAACTATTTCTCCTTTTTCCCAGCCGTAGCCTTCTGGGGAGGCATTTTTAAGTTCAGGGCCTCAGTCAGACTAAACCAACCAAGGGTAATGACTCCAGGAGATAGTGAAAATTGTATCCTTAAATTCACTGAAGGGGATACATGGAAAGCAAATGAGGGTACACACTTAGCATGTGTCTAGAGAAACCCTATGTTAAGGGGCTAAGAAAGTCTGAAACCACAGTACTCTCTCCTTGGGTTCTTAACAAGGAATCTTCCCCAGAGTTTCTTTCCTACCATCCAGTTTCTCCAACTGGTCCTTAACATCCTTAAAGTGTTTCCTTGTCCTTTTTTGGGTTCCCTTAATCCTCTCTCCACATGCAGATCCCATACATGACCTAAGAACATATTATCCAGGTCTACTGCTTCAAACATTTTATTTGTCATTTTGCTGTAGATGTAATGCTGTGTTCTTTCTGAATTTGGTGTTCTGTTCAAGACAGTTGAAACTAGATCCTGAAACTAGAACCTGCAGATCCCACTAATTTCTGCCCATTGGGGGGCACTTGGTAGACAGAGGATGATGGTCTCTAACTTTGGTGGTTGAAGTCATTTGCCTTTGGTTTCCTGGGGTACTTTCTGCAACAGCTCAGCAAACTGATCCAAATCACACTTCCAACAATTGACCCTCTGGATAATGAGGGTGAGCAGTTAAAGGCTTCTCACTGAGGAAGTGTGGGGAAGTCAAGTCTAAGAACTCAAAGTTCAGCCAACAGACATGCTAATTGCGTTAGCCAACCAATTGCTTATCATAGTAAAAAGCAAGTACTTTATAATCATTGAGAAATTTAATGTAATGCAGTTCAACGGGCCTCAGAGGCAAGATTGCAGTTGCAAATATGATGCCTAGTAAAGTGCCCCACCAGTATGGGGGCCTCTGCTCATTTCACATGTAGATGTGGTGTTTGCAGCTCTTTCATTTTATTTGTAGGCACAGATCATGCACATGTGCAATTCACTTGTTCTTCACTCAGTTAGAGCACTTCACAGTTTAGCTCATCCACATTAAAGGGATTGTTTAAGCAACAGTTCTTGTTCCACAGCAGATCACCATCCGTGCATCTGCTCTAGTCTCTTGTGTGAAGCTTTATTACCTGCTCATGTTGTGGGTGCTGGTTGGGCTTGCGCTCTCAGAAGTTAGGGACATGGAACCATGGTGGAAGTTTCACTTAGGGTGGAATCCATGATGAGGTAGTAAAACAGCAGGTCTGCACTGCGAGTGCCTGTTTAAGCAGAGGTAGTCCCGGGGAGCGCGCGGCGCGACGATCTAAGATGGCCGCCGGGTGAGAAGCTCCGCTCGAAAAACGCCGATTCAAGCATGAAGGCACCTTTTCCAGGCAACGAAGCTCTGCTTTGATCATGGATTCGGCTTTGGGACATTGCAGGGACTGCCTTGGCAAGTTTTGTTGACCGAAATGCGGTCTTTTTGTTACCATAATTGCGTTCTTTCTGCTTCCCTCAGATGACGCCCGCCATTTTGTTTTTTTTTCTTCAGCGTTTCAGCATTTTTCTTCTATTTTTTCGCTGCCACTGAATCTTTAATCCAGATTCTTGATGTTTTTTGGTGGTTTTGCGGCGGTGGCTGCGTTAGCTCACCTTCTGCCTTCTTTCTGAACAATTATCTGTTGGCGCCTGGTCTCTCTGGTGGCTTCTGTGGTTCCTCGGATTGTCTCTCCTAGTAATTAATCTAAGTGGGAATCATCATCTGCAACGCCTCCTCTTGCTGCTGACTACTCAATTTTTCTGCAGTTCTGCCTGTATTCCGCCATTGTTTATTTTTGCTATAACTGGTTGCGGCACTGTCAGTATGGAGGGCGTACACTCTACTAAGCCTCACGGAGGCTCTACTGGGGGAAGGAAGGACTCAAGCAACCCTTCGGTTAAACGCACCAAAAAGGACCCGCCTTCCCCAAATAAATCTCCACTGCCTCTTACTCTTGAGGATATTATGGAGGAGTTGCGCCTTATTCGTCCTTTTATCACGGACACTGCTGCCACGCTTCAGAGGTTAGATGACAAGTGGTCTAGTATGGATACAAGATTGTCTGAGGTGGAGCAGAGGATCAGTGATGCTCAGGATGTTGTTACTAAAGTTGACACTCTCACCAAAGAAGTTGGCCAGCTCAAGAAAGTGGCGGAAGATTTGGAAAATCGCAATAGGCGCAACAACCTGCGCATTTATGGTATTCCTGAAGGATCAGAGGGGTCGGACATGATTCAATTCCTTAAATCCCAAGTTCTTCAAATTGTTGGCCTCCCGAAATCCTCAGATTTTAATATACATCGTGCCCATCGTCTGGGGCCAAGAAATGCATCTTCTGCATCTAAACCTCGTGGAATCATAGCATATTTCCTCCTCTACTCAGATCTTATGATGATTCTCCAGGCCGCCAAGCAACATAAGCAAATGATCTGGTCTGGGCACAAGGTCTTTTTCACTCAGGATGTCTCCAAGCCTACGGCTTCCCGCCGAAAGGAATTCTTGGACCTCAGACCAGCTTTGAGATCTATGAACGCACGCTATGGTTTAATACACCCCTGTTTTTTCAAAGAGACCTATAAGGAAAGAACTTATAGCTTTGAGGATCCTGCTGACCTGCGGAAGTTTATTCATACTCACAAGGGAGAACTTATGGAACTGAGCAAATCCTAGCTGTTTTTCTTTCTTTTTAAAAGTGTAGAATTATCCTGTTTTGCTTAAATGTTTACTTAGAAGTTGGATAGTCCCTATACTTCCTGTGCTCATTCCTTGTTTTTCCTTTGTTTTGCAGGATTCCCCTTTGTGGTGCTCTTGTCATGGTCATCCTTTTGTCCCACCCTAGATGTTTGGTAAGTTCCTTCGCTTGTCCTATTTGATTTTTATATTGTTCTAGTCTTCCGATTTATAGTCTTTTGTCTATCAGTGTCTTTTTTTTTACTTCTATGGTGGATTGTTCTCTTATATGCTTCTCTTGCGCGGCTGTTTTGGTCTTCGTCGCCCCCCTCTCACAGTAATGTTTTTTGTTCAACTGTTTTCCGTGGCTAAAGTCTATTGGCTTTTTGCCACCCTCCTTCTGATGCCTTTTGGGGGTTTTTGTACCCCTGCACCCTTCTCCCTATCCTGTCCCTTCTCCTTTTCGCTTTTTCCCTCTTTTTGCTGTTTGCCCTCCCATTCCTCATACCTCTTATTCCTGTCATCTCTACTCTTCTGGCAACCTCTTCACTATCTGATACACATCATATTTTCCTTTTCTCTCTTTCTGTTCATGGTACTTCTTTGTCCTTCCTCTCTTTTATATCTTCACCAACGTATTTGCGGCTGTTGTCTGCTTCAAATTTTTCTGTCACTTACTATTTATTCAGGCACCTGTGCATTTCATTTTTATTTTCCGTTTGCTCCTCTTTCTCTTTCCTGTCCTAAATTCCATATTCCTTTCGGCTTATCCTTATTTTCTTTACACATATGAATGGTCTTCGTGTCATTTCTTGGAATGTTAAAGGAGTTCGCAACCCTGTAAAAAAGCAACGTGTCTTATCTCATTTAGCAAGGTTGAAATGTCATGTTGCACTGTTACAAGAGACCCACCTTAATTCTCAAGATTTATCGTCGTTGCGTAGACAATGGGTTGGAGAGGCATTTTGTTCTCCAGCAGCAAATGGTAAAAATGGTGTTCTTATTTTGTTTCATAAGTCATTATCTGTTCAATTGCACAATGAATTCCATGATACTTGTGGTAGGTGGCTATTTTTAGATGTTACTGTTAATAATACACAATTTTCCGTTTGTAACGTTTATGGCCCTAACGGGGTGGATCTGACCTTTTGGAGGGACTTCTCTAAGCTTCTATCCTCGCATGCAAGTGATAATTTGATTGTAGGAGGTGATTGTAACCAACTAATGGACCCATTTTTAGACCGCAAATCACACACTAGATATGTCCCCAACAAAATGCAAAAGTCCTTTTTTAATGTTGTCTCCTCCAGAGGTCTTGTTGACTCATGGAGACTTTCCCATCCCGATACCTTAGAATTTTCCTGTTTTTCTCCAGTACACTCCTCACATTGACTATATTTTTCTCACACAACATTCATTCCAATTTATGACTAATTCAGAAATAGGCTCAATTCTTATATCTGACCATGCTCTGGTTATTACTGACCTGGACTTTCCCTCACCTACTCCCACCTCTAGGCGATGGCGCTTCAATAACTCGCTCCTCCTAGATTCACAGTTTGTCGAGCAATTTACATTTTTTGCAAAGGATTTCTTCATTAATAATCTTCACTCCACTCCTCACTTTCACTCTATTTGGGATTCCTTCAAGGCTGCTGCCAGAGGTTTTACTATTGCTTTTGTCTCACGGAAAAAGAAAGCAGCTCTTTCAAAGTCGGCCCAAATTCTTAAACAAATTAAAGATCTAGAGCATCTCTATTTCACCACTAATTCCTCGGAATCACTCTCTTCCCTTATCAAAGCAAAAATGCAGTTTAACAAGCACTCTTGGGACTCTGCGAGTACCACCCTCCTCAATTTTCACTCCAAAATGTATGGCGGGCGCAACGAAGCTGGTAAGTCTCTCGCTAACTATTTAAAAATTAAAAAACAAAAATCTAAAATAATTACTATAACCGATTCGCATGGAGTTCCTCAGCATACTGATGACAAAATTCTCGATTGTTTTGTTCAATATTATTCTACACTTTATACGCCCTAATCTGTCCCCTCGCCTTCTCAAATAGACTCTTTCTTTCAGTCCCTCCCCTGGCCTTCGGATAGGTCTGTGGATCTCTCTTCACTCGACGTTCCTCCTTCAGAAAAGGAGCTACTTACTGCTATTACTCTTCTTCCCAAGGATAAAACCCCGGGCCCAGATGGTTTCACGGTTCGTTTTTATCTCCATTTTAAGGATCTCCTTTTACCCCATTTATTTTCTTTGATTACTTCCTTTGTGGCTCAAGGGAGGTCTCAAGGTTCTTTCACTCAGGCTATGCTATGCTTAATCCCCAAAAAAGATAAAGATCCCTCCCTCTGCAAAAATTATCGACCCATCTCCTTGATTAATACGGACTGTAAAATTTATGCTAAAGTTTTGGCCTCTCGCATTAACAAAGTTATCCCTGATCTTATCAACATTTATCAATCTGGGTTTGTTAAAGGTAGATCCATCACTGACAACTCGAGAACCTTCCTTAACATTATTCACCTGGCCTCAAAGATGGACTCCCCAATCGCTGCCATTACCTTAGATGCTGAGAAAGCGTTCGATAGAGTCTGTTGGGATTTTATGTTTGGTGCTTTGCGTTGGCATGGCTTTAGTCCTCCCTTTATTCGTTATGTTAAGTTATTAAATTCTGCTCCCTCCACCTCCATTTGGGTTAACGGGTCTCAATCCTCTTATTTTTCTTTCCATAGAGGCACTAGACAGGGTTTTCCTCTCTCTCCTCTTCTTTTCATTCTTGCTCTAGAGCCCTTTTTAGAAAAGATTCGCCGTTCATCATTGTATGCTGGCTTCAAATTTCAAAACATGGATATTAAGTTTACGGCCTATGCTGACGATATTTTGCTTTATATTTCTAACCCGTCCACCTCTTTGCCCGCACTCTTTTCTTTGTTACAAGAGTACTCTCTGGTTTCTGGGTATAAACTTAATATAGATAAATCTGAGGTTTTGCCACTTAATAAATTTTGCCTTCCTCATATGTTTCAGGGTTCGGGTTTTGGAGCGCTATAGAACTTGCCCAGCTCTCGCCTTTTTCTTTCGTTACGGCTGCCCGGTTATCTCATCCTCCACAACGTTTTCTTACTCCAATCTTTAGACATTCTAAGGCACTCGCCCTCTCTGTCTTTCGCTCTTCTCTTTCGCAGTTGGAATTCCATTCCTCAATCCCAATCTGGTACAACAAATCCATTATGATTAATCACAGAGCACTTTTCTGGAAAGAATGGATAGATAAAGGCATCATTACTTTCGATTCTTTACTTACTAATAACTCCCTGCGCGACTTTTCCGATATTCGAGATTCTTTTCACCTCTCTAATGTTCATTCCTCTCAGTATCCCTTGCTCAAGAACTCTTTAGATCTCTTTATTTCTCAGGGCGCTTCACTTTCCACTGCTGGTTCAACCATTTTCCCTCTCCCGGACTTCTCTATTCCCCTTAAAGCTGCTGCGATTTACAAGTTACTTTCTTGTTCTCCTGTAGCAAGAATTAAGTCCAAGCTTGAACTCTCCTGGGAGTTGGATCTAGCCCAAGAGTTTCCTCTCCAAGTTTGGAACTCTTTATGGTTAAAGTTGCACACTGCTTCACGTTCTGCCAGTACCACACAGACTCTGTATTTTTTTTATAATAAACTTTTTTTTACTCCTTCTGATTTATATAGCTTTAAATTGATTGACTCTAAAAAATGTTGGTCTTGCCCCTCTGAGAATAGTGACTTTTTGCATATGTTTTTTCACTGCTCGTTGGTTAAATCCCTCTGGTCCCGTGTTTGGTCTAAACTGAACGATATCTTAGCTACTGACCACACTTTTGAGATTGTTCATATTTTTTTAGGTGGTATGGCTCCTATATGGAATGTTTCTGCTAATGTTCGTAAATTCATTGACTTGTATATAGCCATTACTCTACAGATAATTACGACCAACTGGAAAGATGCTTCCAAGATCTCATATAATGCATGGTGGAATCTATTATGTCATCACCACCGAATGGACCGTGCTTTTGCCACCACTGTACCCCTTTTGATCAAAAAGGATTTGTTATGGTTGCCATTAACCAATTTTCTTTCCCGATCTGTTTCTTAAATAGCTGTTTTTATTTCTCCTTTTTTTTTCATGTTATAGATACAGCTTCTCTTAATATGTTTATTCATTCATTAACTTCTATACTTATATGATGTTTATTCTGTATAATGGTTACATTTTTCCCCCTTCCCCCTCCATTTTTTTCTTCTTCTCTTCTTTACCCTCCCTACCCATTACTCAAAACCTTAAAATGCTTTTTACATATGTATATTCTCTATCTTTCTATGGCACTTTTTTCAGATTGTACGATTTTTTTTTTCCATTGACCTATTACATTGCCTTGGTCTTTCTTTTGTATTGATGTTTTACTTGGATTATGATATTTAATAAAGCTTTCTAAACTCAAAAAAAAGCAGAGGTAGTCCCCAGGTTACGATCCGAGAGTGCTAATTTTGCCATTGTAGCCTCCAGATTGGAATTCCATGGGGCTATGTTTCTTCAGGCAAGTGCCTCCAGGCTGGGGCAGGCTCCTGCTGCAACTGTGATGCCTACTCACTCTCAGGATTCACTGTGTTGGGCAAAAGAAGCAATGAGCATTCAGGTATGGCAGGGATGCTGGACCAAATAGAATGACTTGTTGGCTTTATTTCTATATGCAGTTCATTGTTGGTGCTGTTATGGTGACTGCCAAATGCCTCTTGATATCAATCTGCTCTGGCTTTGCTCCCAAGGGCAGTCTGAATGTTCTGGATGCTTCCCACTCTAGAAACACAACTGGCTTCTTTTCTTGGACAGTCTCCCCTCCTGGAATGCAGGGCCAGGCTTCTCCTTTCCTCTCTGAGCAGGCCGCAGATTCCTAGGTGTGAGGCAGACCTTCAGCTTCTCCAACAAGTTATACAGACTTTAGGTGATGTCCCCTCACCTGTTGGAGGATGGCTGGCACACCCACAACTGGCCCTGGTTACACAACAGCTCTGTACTCATCAGAGCACTTCTTACTTTGGTAACGAAGAACTTGGAACTGGAATAATATGGTGTGGTTTTGATCCTTCTTCAGTACATATTTTCAAAGCCGGGCATATGGGTCCATTGTCTCAACCTTCAGAACAAATTAGGAATGGTTCTCTTTCAAATATCATTGCCGGATTGTGCTTCAGACACAGACTTATTGCAAAGGGATGACTCTAACATGAGGCAGCAATGGGTATGATTCCAAGCAGGAGTAACCAATGCGTGGGCCCAATGAAGTGTGGGATCTCTGCACGCAGCTGACATCAGCCTTCCTCAAGCATTAATAAGAAACACACTAAAGAGTAGGTCCTACCTAGAAATTCCCTCACCTTGAACAGCAGAAACTGCGGTTTAACCCTTCACTTGTATCATCTCCCAAACTGCAGCTCCCATGAAGTACTAATCAGCATCCCTTTGCTAGCAAACTCCCCAATCAATTTTTGAGGCAAACCCAGTCTCCATCTGACTTCACTTCAGTGTCTGAGTCTCCAGGCTCCCGTCACAAGAATGCAGGCAATACATTTCAAGTTTCTGGGGGAAGATTTCCTCTTCCGACATTTTGTGCCAGTCTAAATTAGGGACATCCAAAATGGATCCAACTGTTTCTAGTACTCTGATTCTCACAACACAGAGAATTTTACTAGCAGACAAGCATTACACATGATCTGTACGTTCACACTCATCACACACAGAGGATGCCAGCACAGGGCACTGGTATTCGCAAAACGCACTGCCACCAATGCTTTATTTGATGCACTCAGGGCATGGACATGAGTCAAGTATCCCTTATGAGGGTGTGATTGGTGACCTCCTCTAAGTCACATATCATTGTACCCAACAGGGAAAATTCCATTCCCATCACAGGTCGAGAACTCTGCATGTAGGTAAAGGTCTATGCCTGGGAATTAGTCTCTCCAATTATGCAGTTCAGTAACTCTGAATAGAGAGTTACGCCTAGTAGTAGGATATTGTGTTCCTCCTTAATTTTCCCTTTTCTCCCTTGCCCCTCCTACACTTATAGCTAAAACATATTACTCTGTGTGGGGAATTCTATGCACTCTTAGCAGAGAAATCTGCACATAAGAGATGGGGCTGGCAGAGGCACATACCAACACCCTTCTCTTTGTTAACTACATTTATACTTATGTAGTACTAAAAACAGGGGTGTCATGAACCCCCTATTTTAGCAGCTTGAGGGGGGGTTTGGATGTCAGAGGGTAGTTCTGAGTAATATGAAACATTTACATTGGTGGTTATTGCTTATTGACTGATCAGAAGCTCATAAATATCAGTTTTTAACGTGGAAGGAAGTGAGGGATGGTGGGAGAGAGGAATGGAGAAGAGGATGGAGAGAAGGAGTGATGAAGAGGAGGATGCAGAGGGGAAGAGTGGATGGACGTATGCCAAGATGAATGGCTGGAGAGGAAGATGGATGGAGGGATGAAAGGAGAAAAGAATGGATGGGAAAAATGATAGATGTAGTGATTGATGAATGGACTAGATTGATGAAGATAAGGATGAATCCATTGAAGAATGGGAAGAGGAAGAAAGACAATGGAAGACGCAGGGAAGGAGCACAGATGAATAGGTGAAGAAAGAATTCATGGGTGCATGATGAGAAGGAACGGTTGATGGATAATGAAATGAAAGAAAATAAAAACATGGAGAAAAGGAAGGATAGATGGAATGGATTTCATTTTGTGGTTACTGCCTTTGCTACATATGAGGGTAAACACCTTTCTAAGTTGCCCTCAGAGCCTCTAACTATTGGAGGTGTAGTATCCGGCTGGATACATTCTAGTGTTCCACTTTACTGTAACCCACACTGAACACCCACCCACCACAGGCGTCACGAGTCAGGTGACCCTGACGATAAAAGGGGCCAAGCGCACGTGCTCCGGGCCAGTTGCTGTACCAGTAATCCTGTGTCCTGCGTCCAGTCATTTATCTGCATGCGGACCTGAGGGCCCAATCATCACATTGGCGATGAGGGGGCTGTGCCCTGGCGTGCAGCTACCCAGCGAATAGTACAGGGGGAGAGTGCTGCCTGTGTGAAGGCCCCCCAGCAGGTGAGAAGCGCCTGATCGCCCGCCGGGCGTGCGAAGAGCCCCCGGGCGTGTGCGGTGACCGGGAGCTTACCCCGCACCTCATGTGGCCGAGTTAATCTGCCCTGCGTGGAAGAGCCATGGGGGGGAGAAGAGAGAGCCGTGTGGAGCCCACCCGCATCGGCTGCGTCGCAGTGACCCCCAAAGTGACGAGGTGACCGGGAGCCCACCCCGCACCTCAGGCGCCTGCCGCTGTGATTCCCGGTGAGGGGAAGTGCCCCGGAAGAGCGCAGACCGATCGGAGCCCACCCGCATTGGACGAGCCCAGTAAGTGAGGGAGGAGCTGTGGGGTCAGCGAAGAAATCCCAAGTGCAAGAAGGCCAGCGGGAGCCCACCCCGCTTCTCAAGTTCCGGCGGCGATTTTCCCCCCGCCTGCGGTGAAGCGCTACACACCTCGTCAGGCGAAGGGCGTGTGAAGAGCCCCGGAGGAGTGAGAGACCCAAGCGGAGCCCACCCGCGTTGGAAGAGCCCGCTACCTGCGAACCGGCGAGGTAAGGCCCGGGGAGGGCAGAGTTAACGGCATGCAGGGCAGGACGCCGACGCCGCTGCAGAAGAGGCCCGGGTCATCACCGAACTGGAGGTGAGCCGGGAGTGAGGTCAGCGGGCGCAGCCAAGTGGACTCAAAGCAGGAGGTTGGAAAGTGGAGCGACTACCCACTCCCCAGCCCCCGCGAGGGAAAGGAACTCTGCCTCACACGGCGCAAGCTACAAACCCCCCCCCTTTTCCCCCGCAGCGATGTGAACTGCGTGCGGGGGTGGGGGTGAAGCCGTGACAGTGGTCAATCGGAGGCAGCAAAACGAAAGCGACTCACGGAGTCCGTCGGCGGGATCCGGCAGCCCGTGTGTGTGCCCTCAGAAGCGGCCGTTCAGTGCAGCAATGCCAGCCTGCTCGAGTCTCCCTCCCCGCCTGCAGTTGGGAGGGAGGCGGTGCGTCAGGGCCGCGAGAGGCCTGCAGTCAGTCCGAGCAGCCAGGGGGAAAAGCGGAATGCGAGCGGAGTGAATCCGGCACCCCCCCCCTTCATGTACAGCCCGAGAAACTGAAGTGGCAGCCACGTGGGCAAGAGCTGAAGGCAAAGGAAACTCACTGCGCTCCAATCGGTGTGCTCCCTCGCGCGTGGGGCTGACAGCAGCGTGAGGAGTCCCTGTCCCATACAGGAACCAAGGAACAGTGAGTTGACTGCCCTCCCCCATTGGTTCCAGTGACTGCTGGTGCAAAGGCTGGATCAGGAAACCAGCGAGTTTGCAGGAACGAGGGAGAAGGGCCTGAACTACTCCAAGTCTACCCTGCACTGCCATCTAGTGGCCGGGGAGCAGTATTGCACCAGCTGCAGGGGAAGGAATAGAAAGGCTAGAAAGAGGCAGCAAGGCACGTACCGCAAGATCTGACTGGTGCGCGATGGTGAGCGCACTGGAACGCGGCTAGCCGACTGTGGCGATACATCACTGGAGAGGTACGGTGCAGGAACGCGCCAGAAGTGCAGCAACGCGACAGAAGCGCAGGAAGCAAGTAACCCGCAGTTAACCGGATACAGCGACAGGAACCCTCAGAAGAAGAAAGAGGACACGAGCGCGCAAAAGGGAGCCCTGAACACAGCAAGAACAAAACGCAGCGGCAATTGGTGGCCACAGGTTGTTGCAGCAGCCGGAAAAGACAGTAGCACCACCAGAAAGACAAAGGGCGATTCAGGAACCCAGCACCAAGCAAGCGAGCAACAGCATAGAGACGTCAGCTACAGCTCCAGGAATGCAAGCACTGAAGTGAGTTCGCAGTAAGGGAATCTGACGAAGCAACCAAAGGGCGCAGGCAGAAGCGCGCTGAAGCACTGCCACTGAGAGAGAAGGAAAGGAGTGGTTGCACGACCACCAGAAGCCGACCAACCCGATGGTCGCAAGGACGACGCCGACCAGCAAGATGGTCGCAAGGAGGAAGTCGCCGACCACCAGTTGGTCGCAAGGAGGAAGAAGCCGACCACTCAGATGGTCGCACGGAAGAAGCCGACCACCCAGATGGTCGCACGGAAGAAGCCGACTACCCAGATGGTCGCAAGGAGGAAGAAGCCGACCCGCAAGATGGTCGCAAGGAGGAAGAAGCCGACCGGCTGATGGTCGCAAGGAAGAAGCCGACTACCCAGATGGTCGCAGAGAAGAAGCCGACCACCCAGATGGTCGCAAGGAGGACGACGCTGACCACCAGATGGTCGCAAGGAGGATGCAGACCTACAAAAGGTCGGAGAGTACACTGACCTGCCAAGAGGTCAGAGCCGGAGAGAAGAGGAAGTCTGAGGGGAAGTCAATGAAGAGGACCCCATGAGAGGTCCGCAAAGAGGACCAGGAGGAGAAGGACAAGAGGTCCAGCAACATCACTTGAAATCAGAAGCAACGACGAGACAGAAGGTCGCGATGACCGTTCCAGTCACAGAGTGAAAGAAAGACAGTGTCCTAGTGGCGGGACAGTACCAGAGCGAAATGCGTAGAGTGCACGCTACACGAAGAAGCCTGGTAAGGACGGGCAAGAAGGCAGGAAGACTGGATCACGTCGCAAAGAAAGGAAAAGGAGGACAGATCCTGAGTGGCATGACGCCACGGCGAAGGAGGAAGAGAAGAGGAAAGGAGAAGAGCAACGAGGTGTGCGTGACAGATCAACACACACACCAGAATGGGAACACCCGAAGAGGAAAGGAGAAGAGCAAAGAGGTGTGCGTGACAGATCAACACAACACACACCGGAAGGGGAGTACCCGAAGAGGGAAGTGAGAAGGTACATGGACACCCGGACTCAGTACCTGGAAAACAACATCAGCATCACTGGGAGTATACGTCGATGTGCAAATCCGAAGGTCACCCGGGGACGACAGAGGCGAGCAGGCCGGTCCGTTGGTAACAACCACCTCTGGGACGTCACGGAAACAGGACCATGGACATCCAAGGGGCAGAGGCCTCAGGGACACCGGTGGCAGCGGATCCCAAGACGAGAGATGGACTGTTGAAGCTGGCTCTGGAGATCCTGGGAGAACAGAGGCAGAGCGCGAAGGACCAAGTGCCAACAGCACCCTTTCAGGCGGAGCTTTGGACACGGAAAGAGGACCCGTAGCGACTCCTCCAACGTGATTGGAGCGACAAGGCTGCGGTCCACCGGTCCAGTGGAAACCTGGCAACAAAGGGCCTCCGGGTCGTCCAGTGAGAGGGGACACCCACGAGAGAGGGGTATCCGTGAGAGGGATATCCTGCAACGGTGAGTCCTGTAAGAAGACCACTACTAGTTGGAGGAAACACCTCTACCAGGGCATACAGCGGAAAGTTGAATAACAATGGTCCACCATCATTCCACCCACACTTCCACCGACGGCGGTACAAGAAAGAGACTGTGAGGCGCACTTCCACGGTGTAAGTCCAAAAGAACACATCCGTAGAGCACTCGGACATCGTGCCAAGGAGTCAGAGTGGTCCCGGCTGTCAGAATACCCTCGCCGGCAGTTGACCATCAGCAAAGAGACTATTCATGCTTTGTTTGCAACTTGTGTGTTTCCTCCCACAGGTTCGGACTTCATTTTGGTTTAACTTTCATTAAAGTTTGGGAGGGATGTAGTATCCGGCTGGATACATTCTAGTGTTCCACTTTACTGTAACCCACACTGAACACCCACCCACCACAGGCGTCACGAGTCAGGTGGCCCTGACAATAAAAGGGGCCGAGCGCACGTGCTCCAGGCCAGTTGCTGTACCAGTAATCCTGTGTCCTGCGTCCAGTCATTTATCTGCATGCGGGCCTGAGGGCCCAATCATCACAGGAGGGTTTCTATGGTCATTACTTTCGCGGCTGAGCACAGCACACACCTCTGCTCCTGTAAAGCAGGAAGGTCGCCGCATGACCCAGCTATGTGTTAAGTCAATGGTCGACAAAGAAGCACGGTACATAACGGAGCAAGATAATCGCAGCCCAAGAAACGCATTAAAAGGTAATACAAAACTGGCATTGTACAACCAAAAATGATTCTTTCACCATAACATTGACCTTTTTGTGATTTTCAACCACAGACAGGTATTTTCGTCGACAGGTAGCTGGTCTGAAGATAATTTCAATGTGTTGAAATAAATTGATGGAACTTTGGAATCGTATAACCCTATCACGAGTTTGCTTGAAGAAGTCCAATTGCTAAACAGTCTTTAATCTTAGACGACGAGGCAGTGATGTATTCACTTTGTGTTGTGAGCAATCAACTGTTCCTCGTTTTGCTTCTTCTAATCGATTTCTAAATAATGGTCTTTTTCTGTACCGGCGTGGGCTGTGCAAAAGTCTATAAAAGACCCGTCTGACAGAACGCTGGCATTCCCAGCGTCCAACCAATACTATAAAACGCAGTAAAACACAGCCAGAGATAATCCTTTCATCAGAAAACCATCTCCGTCATGACTGCTTCTCTAACAGGGCAGGCCATTGCCGTGTGAAACGCAGTTCACGCTGAACATTGGGCCGCTGTTTAACTGATAAACATCTAAGAATGCACGTTCTGTTTTCTCAAAGTAAAACTCCATTAATAGCCGGATATCAGATCACTTTCATGCTAGTATTAAACTGCTGCCTTGGAGCCATATAATCTGCTTTTTTCAAGACTGAATTAAAGGCAGAGAAGCAAGCAGCAGGTACATTATGAATGAATAGGAGACATCCTTGCAGTTCAGATATCAATCTCAGCAGTTTTGCCTCAAAAAAGTTGTTAATTCTGTTTCTTTCTTTCGCAAAATATCTGTAGGGGTAATGGTTCTAACTGAAAGGGGTGGGAGGGATGCAAAACGCAGAACTGCCGCCCCCCGAATATGCATCTGCAGAGCCTGAAGATGAAAATGCGCTCACTTTAAGTGGTTGATTAAATGTTGACGGTTTCAGCAAGTTTTATATTTGAAAATGGGCACACTTTAAGTGGTTAATTAAATGTTTAAGGTTATTTATATAAGTACAAAGCCTCAGTATGTTTTCCGAGATAAGCGTCGACTTGAACCCCTCCCAGGCGGCGAGTTCGCCCCCTTTCTCCTTGGCACCCTGTCCTCCTGCATCCCTTTCCCCCATAAATCATTCCAGGGACAACATATTATGGTGCTTAGAGAGGCCGCAGTTTATTTATAACATGGATTATACATCTCGCAACTTACTGGTTGGTCATTTGCAATCCATGTTACTTTACATCACACTTTGTCCACCCAAGGCTTTGTCCTTGTATGACAGCACTACCTGCTCGAGGGGCCCTTTTTGGCAAATGTCTCAGTGTTTGTGGGTCTAGGCTTCCCTTGCTACCGACTTTGTGGGCGTCTGTTAGGTCTGGCCCGGGCTGCAAGTGCCGTCTGCTTGCCCTGAACCCTTGCTGGCCACTCGCCTGCTCCTCAGTGCCCCTGCTGTGTGGCATTCCAAGGACACTGTGCGAGCAGATATTCTACCTATGGTACTTTCCGCTTCGGATCTTTCTCTGGGTTACCTCTGCCATGCTGTTGACTGTTTAACAATCAGAGGCAGCCCCCCCCCCCTTTGCTTCCTCCAATGCTTTTGCTCATGAGAAGCCCATTTACTTCAGAACCCCCCCTATGTTGAATATGAACATATCCATGCCTACCCCAGTCAAGTGCAGCCTGTCCTCCAAGTGGTAGCCCGGTGACTTAAAGTTAATCAATTTGTGCCTCACAAAACCCCACTGTTTGCCATGCACATTTTTTGCCATGGTGATGTTCAGTTTGCGCCTTGACTTTTCCACCACTCCCTGGTCCATGGACCCCCTCCATGCCCTACGCGCTATTACTTCTGACCATATTAGATCTGCCGGTCGGATTACTTTGGCCAGCAATGGCAACCCAGCGACTACTTTTTCCAGCAGGCTTCTCCTCCTGACGTTCGCCAGGCCATTGCCCCCCACGTGAACCACCACTGTATCTGGCCAGTTGCCCCGTTGTAGCGCCCGTTGCACTATGGGGAGCACCTGGTTACATTTCATGCCTGACTGGCCCAGCTAGGTAAACTCTGTGTTCCGGAGCCAGATCTGCTTGAATTCTTGCCGTGCCGCCACCCACTGTTCTGCTTGAGTGATGTACGAGTGCCACACAATCCATACATTCCGGCAGCCCTTCGACAGACCTATGGGGGGGAACCAGAACACAGTGCCCCATGAGGTGTATCAACCTTTTAATCGTGCTCGATGCCCTTTGCCCCACGGCCTTGATCTGCTCTGTGTCGAAATCCAAGCTTGCCATGGTGGTTGCAGCCCTATGCGGATGGAGTGTGACCCAAACTCCCCATGTGGGAAACCCGCCCTCCTCATCAATACTATGAACTGAAAATGGCTGAGGCAGAACTCGTCCCTGTGCGTGAATAACAGCCCATGCGTAGGCCCACCCTGCAGCATATATTCCCGCATGAGGCACAGCGGAGTCCTGTCTTCAATGCATTCGATCCTGGTGTACTTCCCTTTGCCTGCCTGGTCTGTTTTTGATCCGAGCAGGTGGATCACCATGTGCGTCAACCCCATGTGTGTGTCTTTCTTTCGTATGCATGCTGCCCCCAGGGCCCCTTTTATTGGAGCCACTAGCTCTCGGATCCTGTACGCCCCAAAGAAAGCTAGCGCAAATGCTGCCCTGAGTAACACCAGCTCAGGTTGCCCTGTGCGTACGCCCGCTAGTGCGGACAGTGTCTTTTTTAGGACCTCAAAAAGAATGGACCTCCTGTCTCTTGTAATAGGCTGTAATCTCCCCCAGCCTTTCATTGCCATTCTGCAGAAGAACGTCCCTGAGGGATGGCACTGCCCATGCTGTTTCTAGGATAGCCCCAAAACAATGGTTACATGCTGGGTCTGTGTAGAGTTATAATTGCTGTGCACGCACCAATAGTTCAGGCCACATGAGGGTACTGTTGAAATTGGCCAAGAAAGTGTCCCATTGTCCTAGATCGTCCTTCACCTCTTGTGCAAGGCACACCCTGTGGTGTATTTTTGACATCCCATTGGTCAGCTAGGCCAATCGCCTGGCGAAGGGGCACCCTGCGGGGATTACTCTGGTGGTGAAATTCAGTTTTCCCAGCAAGTGCTGTATTTCCCCGAGTTTTGCCTTTTTCTGATGCTTTAATTGCTGTATGGTTTGGTGAAGCTCAGTCACCTTTTCCAATGGTAGCTGATGAACAGAACCCACATCTGGGCATACCCGTCCTACTCGAGTGGCAAATGCAAAAAGAACTATTGATGGACAGAGTGAAGAACAATGTCATACATTCACCCCAGTACAGAGATCTGGGCATGAATCCATCATTTTATTGCTCCCCATTCCATTCCAGTTTGAACCTAGCCATATGCAAATCAGTCTTGACCCTGCGCCCAATGGGAACAGTCCAGTCTGAACTGCTAGTCCAGGTTCTCCCTGGACTGGAAACAAGCTTGTTTCCGGTTCACGGAAGGCCTGGCATGGCAGTTCAGTCTGGATTGTTCCAATGAGGCACAGGTTCAAGACTGATTTGCATATGGCTGGGTCTGAACTGGGGTGGTGAAGAGAGCTAAAGAATAACGATGGATTGAACCCAGATCTGTGACTGGGGGTGAGTGTGTGAAAAGTTTCAGTGCTCCATCGATCCTCTCCTCGTGTTTGCTTTGTTTGCCCTAAGTTGGCAGGGTATGCCCAGACATGGGTCCCTTGCTCACTTTGCCACTGGATTCAAGCTAGCCAGCTGATAAGGGGTGTTACCCCAAAAACGTTTCAGGATGCTTGTCTCCGGTCCAGGGAAGACCTAGCTTGTCAGTTTGGGCTGGACTGTTCCCATGAGGCACAGGGTCAAGACTGATTTGCATATGGCTTGGTCCGAACTGGGGTGGTGAAGTGAGCTAAAGAACAATGATGGATTCAACCCAGATCTGTGACTGGGGGTGAGTGTCTGAAAAGTTTCCGTCCATGATCTCCTTGTATTTGCTTTAAACTGTAAAGCAATCAATAATGATTCAGAAGAGCTCCTGATGAAGGAAATAATGTAAAGTATTATTTAATTTTGTTGTGCAGATATGTCAGCCTTTCACAGCACATGAATGTCTACTTGTTGAATGTTGGTCATGTTATAACCAGTTTGAGTGGAAGGATGCAGACCATCTTCTAGAAGGGCTGATGCATGGTCTGAATTGATTTGGAATTTAGTGCACATATCCAGGCATAATACCTTTCTGGAAAAAGGTGCCATAATGGCAGGCAACCATTGTCGGAATGATGTCAAATGCCTTCTTGAACAGATTCAGCTCAGGGCTCTTTTGAAGGATGGAGTGCTAGTATGACCCACCTGTTAGGATTTAAGGTATCCAGGTGAGATGTGTAGATCAATAAGAGGACTTTTTCAAGGATGAGATGAATTTTAATCTTCACTGATATAGTTGGGATACTTTACTTCTTACGAAGATGGGGGAAGGTTGACAACTTCCCAGAAAGAGATTAAGGGCTATTTTTATCAAGCAGTTACATTGCAGTTACACCACACAACGGGATGCAAGTGTGATGCAGCTACTGAGTGCGAATTATCAAGCTACGCAAGGCCAACTTGCATTGCCCCGAGTAGCCAAATAAATCTGGAGTAGCTCAGCGCATTGCAAATTCCTGTGTTACACTACTCTGCCACGGGGAGGTGTTCCATGGGTGGTGCATGGGTGTGGTAGACCTGGGAATGTGCCAAAACTGCTACGTTTACCCAGGTGAGGTGTAACGAGGAGAAACATGTTTATTTCTCGTCGTTCTTTTCCTCTTTCTATGGGTGCAGCATTCTGCAGCACACATAGAAATTGGAAATTGCCTTAGGGGATTGTTTTTAAGCAGGAAAGTGTACCTTCCTGCACAAAAACAATACTGCTTACAACACAGGCATCTTTGCACCATGGTACAAGGGTGCCTGCATTGCCGCTAGGCAGCTCATTGTGCGGCAAAGCTGGGTAAAGAGAGGAATGCGTTGTATAATTTTAAATACCGCCCATTCCTGCCTATTCCCTGAAACACAGCGCAGCATAGCAAGCTGGCTTGCTGTGCTGCACTGCATGACTGTTTGCTACATATGCCCCTAAGATTCCTTGGCGCTAGCAGTGGAATTGGCTACACATAATCTCTGAGACTATTGGAATGTGGAAATGTGTTCCCAAAATGGGCCACTCCTAAGCACACCCTTAATTGTGAAACTGTTGAATCACATTTTTCTGCTCATTCACTAATGTATCCACACATTTGGGGAACCAGGTTTACTTCTACGAAGAGGTCGTAGACAATGTGAAACTTTGCAGCAGCGGTGAGATCTTTGGGAACACAGCAGCTGAAATGTTGATCAATGAACTTGTGGTCCAAGTTGGGTTTATAAAGGGCTTCTAATGAAAATAAGGATCACAATTACTGCAGGGCTGAGCATAAGGTCATCTCCTTTTTTCACAGCATTGAAAAAAGTTCTCATGGCCCATCATTTAGAACAGTTCCAGAAGGGTCAGGCTTACCAGAATCATATGAATGGAAATTCCACTTGGCATTACCTAGGCTCCAGTACGTTTTTCAAGAGTCAGTTTACTTTAGAATGCTAAGAGTAACTCAGAAGTGAATAACAAAATATTGATTCCAAAGTATCGTGTGACATGAATATCATGTCAAAAATATCCTCACTACAAAAATATTCAGTAACACAATATATAAGTTAAGATTATAAATTTTAGGGAGATAATACTTTTAAAAAAAATATAATTGAATATAGTAGTGTTTAGTATAGTTGTTGGATACATAGGAGAATATGGTGGAACGTTATTTAAATGATAAATTATTGGTTTTTTTTCATTTTAAATTAATTTTTGATGTTAAGTAAATATTTATATGTAACTAAGGGGCTCATTACGATAGCGGTGAATCCACCACCGCCAACTCGCGGCCATTCTCTGCCTACCAAATTAGGATAGCTGGCGTTTTGCTGGCGGAGAGGAAGTCTGTTCGCCACGGGTCTGACACAGGCAATCGTTACGATTGCCTGTCGGACCCGGAAAGCATACCTAGAATGGTGGTGGTGCCTAGCAGGCACTGTCTGCCATATTAGGATGCTTCATCTCCACCACCCTTGAATGGCTGGTGGAGATTGACTTCCGAGGCCCGTCGCGGTGCCCCCGTACATTTCCCTGCGCCATGTGGCAGGCACCACATGGTGCCTGCCACGTAGTGCAGGTAAATGCAAAACCTTCATTTTTACCATTGCAGCGGGTGCTGCAGCCTGCAGCACCCACCACAATGGTAAACATGCCCAATGCGACCGCCACAGTGGCGGTCGCATTGTAATTCCATGGGCGGGACCGCCGCATATAGGCGGCCGGTCCCGATTCGCGCGACGATGACGGACAGACTTAAGCCCATCAGCCACCGTAATGAGCCCCCAAATATGCAAATTGATTCACTAATAATTAATTTATGAAATTGTATTTCATGTTCATTTAATGTAGATTTCATTTTTGTATAGTTAAATGTGTGATGTATATTTTAGTTGCGGGTTGTGACGTTTGTGTCGAAATAAGGTTGAAAGTTATTTATATTTGAATGTTTTTTATTCATTGTGTTTTATCAAATTAAATATTCATTTGGTAAATATGCTATATTTGAATAGCTTATTTGTGATGTAAATGTTTTATTATTTCAAAATAATTTTTATTTTATTAATTAGTGTGTTCAAATATGCCAGTTGCAAAATGTTTTTTATATTTATTTTAGGTCCCAATTTTTTTTTATTTGTTTAATTAAGATTGTGATGTTATTGTTGTTTCATTTATAACTTATTATAATTATTTGGGTGGCTGTGCTTTTTATGGGCAGTAGGGAGGGAAGTGCTTTTCTTTGAAATGTATTTAGTTTTTACATTGTTTTTATATTATCTTTTATTTTTTTTTATTTATAACGATGCAGCACAGTCCAATAAATATATAAATATTCAGAAATTATATACAGAGTTAAAAAAGAAAGTAAATAAATAAACAAAGCATATCCTAATGGGGCCGTCGGGACTGCCGACCGGGTGTCGGTCTGTCCCATGACCTTCGTCCTCATATTTCAACTCAACGGCCTATAAGTTTTAATCTTGGTTTTATGCCCTGCCAAATATAATATTGAATGGCTGAATCGATTGACCTAAAAAAAGACTGAGGGTCAGAATATTAGTAAACACAAATAATAGCAATGGTAAAATACTTATTTTTACCAAGGCCACTCGCCCCATGATTGTCATAAAAGCATTCTGCCATCTGCCCAACAGCCTCAGATGCTTGTTTTGGGTAGATGTATAATTTAGCTCAAACAAGTCTCCTGTATTGGCAGTGACATATATCCCTAAAAATCTCAGAAGGGAGAGGAACCATAATAAACAGTTGGTTCTTGCTTATCAATTAGTCCCTCCGCTGTTAGAGGGAGGCTATTCATGCTTAGCGGACATCCCGCTGTCACAGCATACATTTATTTTAACACGTTTCCGCTTGAACCTCCTCCCACTGATGCTAGGTTTCCCAGGGAAGAGACTTAAATACTCAGACCTTTCACAGTGCCCTTGTGACATGCAATCACCCCAGTCTGAACTCCATCTAATTTTCTTTTGCAGGTTTTTTAAGAAGGAAAGAAAGAAATACATTGCCCTGATCTGAAAGCTATCAAGTTTGGACAGTGTCGGGTTGCGCTATATTTTTTTAAATCACTTCCTGACCCTTTAGTGTATTTTGCAGTAGCACCATTCTGGTGCGCATGTATGGGTAAAAGGAAACAGTTGGGTTTATGATCGCTTAGGGGTTCCTTTTACAATTTATTGGGTTGAATTCTTTAGCATTAGATAAATTGTATTTTAATCTAAAATTTTAACTGACATTTGTATGTATTCTTAATTGGGATGGATACAATCAATTTATACGGATAACTTAAACGAATATGAAATTGGGATTGTATGTTGGTTGATTGTTGAAGCTGGACCTGACTGCTTTTATGTACTTTTACGATCGTAATTGTAAAGATCGGATAAAGTTTTAAAGAAGGAGAAGAGTGAGAAGTGCTTCTGCCTGCTCTCGTGCTTAAGTCGATATAATAAACTCTACTAACCAGGTAGTTGCTGCTTGTGGGGATGTATTGTATGAGTCTGACTAGAGTCTGAATATATATTTCCGTAGTGCTAAAGGAACACCTCCACTATCCATTGTGTTTAGTTTATTATACTCTCCTGATTGGGATCTTGTATCTTTTTAATACAATTAATATTTGACCTCCTGCCAAGTATTTCCCAATGTGTTTGTTTTATTCGTACCATTGTTGTAAAATTGTATTATGATTTAGAATCTCTTTATCCCCAAAAAATCCTTTAACTGATTCTGTGCCTAAACTGCTAGTAGCTTGATTTGCACTGAAGGGGAGGCTATGAAGTCCGCTGTGGCTTGAAAAAATTTAATTGTAATTGCTGAATCCGCCCTTTTCAGCCCTATTGTAAATGATGTCACTTTGCACCTAAAAAGGCTTTTAGAGCCCCCATACTGAAACATCAGTCGCTGTTTCCAGATTCCGTTCTAGGAACAGACTCAATGTTTGACGCATTTGGTCAACCCACATCGTGTTTGCAATGAGGGATCTACCAAACACCCATCTTCATTTTTCTAAGACCAGATCTTCTACCAAAAAACTCAGTGTAACAAAAGTATGATCTGAAAATGAGTTTGAGATAATTTCCGATTGCATTTTATGAAGCGAATGAGAGGATAAAAAAAGTATATATACGAGATGAAGAGTTAAACATTTTTGAATGAGATGTATAGAGCAAAATCCTTCATTAGGTTTTTTTAAAATGTAACTGTTCTTAGCTTTTTGGAATTAGGAGCAAATTGGAACAATTGGAGCAATTGGACACATTGGGCCAGTGTCAGAATCGGAGGAGGACTCGCTGAGCAGAGCCTCGCCAGTTGTCCAAGGGGGAAGAAGGAAGGAGGCAAGCGCACTGACTCTAGGGAGACAGAGAGTCAGTGCGCTGAGCAGTGAGTAGAGGCCAACAGTGACACGCTGCTTCAAGACGACAAGCAGCAGGCCCCTCAGAGGTGAAGAGGAGGGGTGGGGAGAACTAAAATAGGAGGGCCATCAGCGAGTACCATGTGCCAAGCCAGGATGTGTGGGGGCCTGCTTGGACCACAGGGTATATAAAAGGCACGAAATAAGAAGCTTGCTATTATCTGTACCAAAGTAGCTATGGGTTGGAGCAGCCTGAGATGGAACTCTAGGTCCCACCCAGGTGGAAGGGCAGTGGATTTGTGACAGAAGCAGTCAGTGTAGCACTGATGCGGCTTGTGGCTCCTCTAGAAACAAATCTGGCATTCCCCCATAGACTCCCAATTTTGCGGCACTTGTCCCCCCCAGAAATCGGGAACCCACTCTACCCCCGCCTAATGACTGTCTGTGTAGATATCAGTGTATTGTAGTGCACCATTGTTGTACCTATAAATGAATCGCCTATCTATGGATTCTTCAATGAAAACCCGTACACACATTAAGGACCCTAAAGGAGACTAGGGGAAAAATCTACAATCAAGGGATCAAAGCAGTAAAACCTGAAGGAAGGTAGCTTAGCAGGACACATGACCCAATAGTTCAATACAGAAAACAGGGGATACAGCGGCCTCCAGTCTGGATGCCTCCCCTCCTGTTTAAGCACTTCAGAAGCACGGTGGACAATGGACAACCTGTCATATCCCCTTTTTATGCCAGGAGGGGTCAAGGGAGGAATGAAAGACAGTACGAGGACGACTCTGGTTCAAACAAAAATGGCACAACAGAACAATGCAGGGGTAGTGGAGGCAGCGGATAAAGAACCAGTATCAAGCCTGCGCATCAACCCACTTGCGAGTCTTGGATTTCAGCTCCAAAGTTCCTGTCAATTAGTATAAACTCCAATTCCAATGTAGGCTATGCTAAATCAGATATTACAAGAACTGCGAGAGATGAAGACATCTCAGGAGGATGCACAGAGAACCACTAAGGAGCAGCTTTCATCTTGGATGTGTTGCAGGTGTCGCAGGTAGCAATAAAGGTCTCGGAAATGAAGAGCCCTAGCATTAAACAGGATGAGGGTTTTTTGAGAATGCAGGCAGATCTTAAAGATATTCAATTTAAGATAGATGATGTCGAAAACAGAGCCGGGCGTACCAATTTTAGATTTGTAGGTATACCAGAGGATCAGGTGGCAAGACAGTCCACAACAAAATGGGTCTCAGACTTGATCTCTAATACGTGTTGCCTGATAAACTGCCAGAAAGGTGAGACTTAACCATCGCTCTGGCCCATCATGTTCCTGCAGTTCGACTCCCAAATGCCAGATACTCCCGCATGATTCTAGTTAATTTTGGAGATGCTGCAATTAAAGAGCAGATCTTATCCCAAGCTATTAAGAAAAATACTTTTGATACAGCACTGAACTTCTACTTCCGAATATTCTTGGACATGTCAATCCTGGCGGAGGGGCGACAAAGGGATTTTGTGGGGCAGATCAATGATTTTAAACACCCTGAAGCCCTGGCTGGCATCATCCAACAGTCCAAGCTCAAAGTGTTTAGCAAGGGTCGGACCCACATATTTGAATCAGTTAATCGGACAAGGGATTTTTTGGCTCTGCTAAGGAAATAAGGCGGCCACAGAGGCAGTAATGGTGGCAGTTAAAGACGGGGGAAGGAGAGGAGGGAAGAGGAAGAAGAGGAGGCACTTGATGCATACTAATAGGACATCTGAATGGTAGGAGGGAGAGGGAAGTTAAAATAGTAGAGTAACATGCATGGTGCACATTGTAAGGTAAAATTCCATCATCTTGTAGCTACTCTCTAGGAAAGGCTTAGAGAGTATACCATACCAATGTACTCTTGCAGAGAGGGGGAGGTAGGGGAAAGGCAAATGGTGGCAGATAAGCAGGGGAGGGAGCTTGAGGTGGGCAAGCCTATAGGAAGAGTAGGGAGGAAGGGTGGGGGCATTAGGGACACTGGGGGGAAGGGAGGAAGGAAAGGGGGAAAACATCCTGAAAAAAAACAAATACAGATGACTGGAGTTACTGTGTTCTCCAATAAAATAAGAAGCAGCTGGAATAATTGGAGGCATCCAGACTAAAAGTCTGGATGCCTCCCCTCCTGTTTAAGCACTTCAGAAGCACGGTGGACAATGGACAACCTGTCATATCCCCTTTTTATGCCAGGAGGGGTCAAGGGAGGAATGAAAGACAGTACGAGGACGACTCTGGTTCAAACAAAAATGGCACAACAGAACAATGCAGGGGTAGTGGAGGCAGCGGATAAAGAACCAGTATCAAGCCTGCGCATCAACCCACTTGCGAGTCTTGGATTTCAGCTCCAAAGTTCCTGTCAATTAGTATAAACTCCAATTCCAATGTAGGCTATGCTAAATCAGATATTACAAGAACTGCGAGAGATGAAGACATCTCAGGAGGATGCACAGAGAACCACTAAGGAGCAGCTTTCATCTTGGATGTGTTGCAGGTGTCGCAGGTAGCAATAAAGGTCTCGGAAATGAAGAGCCCTAGCATTAAACAGGATGAGGGTTTTTTGAGAATGCAGGCAGATCTTAAAGATATTCAATTTAAGATAGATGATGTCGAAAACAGAGCCGGGCGTACCAATTTTAGATTTGTAGGTATATGTTAGAAATGGGATTTCTGGTTGGCTAAGGCTTGCGCCAAAGTCAGGCAGAAACCACCACTCTAGTCAGGGCTGGGGAGTTACACGCCAAAGATAACCCCTGCTCACCCCCTTGGTAGCTTGGCACGAGCAGACAGGCTTATCCCTGAGGCGATGTGTAAAGCGTTTGCGCGCGCACCCAGCAACAACACCCAAGGCCCACCACAAAGGAAACTCCACACAAGGTATTCTATAAAAATAGCCTTTGTATTATACACAACACATTAGATAAAAACACACACTCTACAATGTGCCAACAGGCACGGGCAGAATTTACAAGGGATTATATGGACAGGGGACAGGGCCACATGGACCGCTGTCCGGAATTAGCACTCTTAGAACATAGCACTTGGAACATAGGAAATAAAATTACTGTTGCACAAAATTACACCTAGCACACAACCAGTCACTACTGGTATCAGGTAAGTACCACCTACGCAACCCTAACCACCTTAGGACAGTATTGCGCAGGGAATCAGGACCTCACTAGCACCACCTGTACTAGGGAGAAAACAACCACCTAAGTATCACAATACCTGTAGGGGTCTAAGCACATAAACACATGATGCATAACATTCAGAGGTGTAAAGCAAAGCACATGACGCATAAACACATTCAGAGGTGCAGAAAAGGTACAATGGCGCCAAAACTCACATTAGCCACTACTGTGGCAGTCCCTGGGCCAACTGGCCTGGTAGGGGCTAGGACGCCCTGCGTTCAACAAGTCAGGGTCAAGGCTGCGCAGGAGGCACAGTCCAAAACTCCGAGGGCCCCAACCTAAACGATGCAGCTGCCCACTAAGTGCTGGGCAGCTGGAGAAAGTAAACGTGGGCACCACTGTGCCTGGAAAACAACTCTTGTCGCTCCCGTGGAGCCTCCCTGGGCTCTAAAACACGAACTGCCCTCTAGAGCCTCAACCGGCTCTGCACTGGTACTGTACTGCGACGTTGGAGCCTCGCTGGGCTCGCGAACACGTTGGGGCGACCCACTGCCTTCCGGGGCCGCCCTAGTATGCCCACGGGTGTCCCCCCTTCGTTGGAGTCACCCTGGACTCTGAGGAAATATAGCGCCCCTCGTTGGAGCCGCAACCGGCTCTGCACGAACAATGCCTTCTGGGAGCCTCACAGGCTCTACTACTCTCAGCCCCCGTCATTGGAGCCTCACGGGGCTCGTGAGCACAGCCCCCTGCACCCCCCAGCAGATGCGCGGAGTCCCCCAGCCCTCTAGGCACTCACCGGCTGCTCGGGGGACTCCCGCGTCGTCTCCGCTCTCCGGGGAAGGCTCCGAGGCTTCTCTGCAACGCGGAGGGGCAGGCACCGACAATGTGCCTCGCGCCCCCTCCGCATCAGCTCCGGCCGCACTTCTCCTCTCAGTCCAGCGCGGGGTAGGCTCCCGCCTGGATCCTAACTTCTTCGACCGGGCTGCGACCGCGGTGCCTGGCAGGAGGCGGGGTAGGCTCCCGCCCTCCTGCTTCCTGTTCTGGGTGTCCCGGAGGCCCGCCCTCAACCCGCCTGACTTCCGGTTTCAGCCCGGGCTGCAGCGGTGATTTTTCCCGTCACAAGAGGGGTAGGCTCCCTCGTTACAGTGGATGTACGGCGGGGTGGGCACCCGCCGTAAAATAAACAAATAAGCGGGGTGGGCACCCGCCAACGAGCACAGCAAGGTCCCTGGCAGGGTGGGCACCTGCCAGGGGATTTCAGGATCTGTATAGACGGGGCAAACGCCGGGTGGGCACCGGCTGTTAGAAATACAGCGCTCCTAGCGCTAGGGAGAAAACGTGAAAGCGCTCTGAGCGCTAAAAGGCAATTACAAGCGCTTCCAGGCGCTTGAGGGACAAATAAAGCGCTCCCAGCGCTTTGGCAAATTAAAGCGCTCCCAGGTGCTTTGGGGAGCAGGAAAGTACCAAAGTCCAGCAATGTTCTTCCCTGCATGCAGCAGGGCAGGGGTGGGGGGCAAGGCTGGACCCAGAGCCAGCTCACTGGGCCTCCAGGCAGGGAGGTAGTCCAGGTGGCGGTCCTCTGGTCCAGCAGCAGCAGCAGCCCCCCTCAGGTAAGATCCTGGCAGAGAACAGTTTCTGTGGGGACACAGCCCCATTTTTATACAGACAAACCCTTTGTTCTGGGTTCAGGGTGAGGGGGAAAACCAGTCGCAGCTGGTTGGGGAGCACCCTTGATGTGCTCAGCCCCTCACTCTATTCACTGGCAGGGCTAGGGTCGTCAGTCGCACCACAGGGGGCGGGGCCAGCATTGTGTTTGGAAAACCCTGTCCTATTCAGGACCCAGGTGGACTCCTCCCACCCATCTAGCTGCTGATCTCCCCATTCACCACTGGGTGACTCATCCTGACACTGGGGAATCCCTAGCCCGTCACATGACACGACCAGCCAATCACGCGACAGACACACTGCACACAGAAGTGCCCACTTCTAGAAGTGGCACTTCCACACTAGGTACAGGCACGCCGCACACATCATCGCGCAGCATTCACTCCCACGAGTCCGCACATACCAAACTCGGGCCTGCACACCCCACGCATCAGGAACTACTAGGGACACATACATTCCCCATGCATTCCTATGGGAGGGCAGGCCTATCTCACCACATGCACTCAGCGCACGCACGCACTTTACCCTGGGACACAGGGAAAGTGCGCAGAGACCAAACAATCACCATACCAAGTCACCAATAAAAAGCCAAAAAGTCCAGGGGTGAACCTGCCAGAAGGGCCAAGTCCAACACAACCCCCTTCCAGCCAAAACGCAGGGCAGACCAATCACCACCGTGATGGACTTCCCTGCTTGGGGCGATAGAACACGGACGCGGGCCCGCAACTGCATGGACACCCTCCGGTTCTACGCCACGGTGAACCCATGGAATTCTTTTTAACACCACTGTCCGGACCAACTGGGCTACCCCACTGGTACTCCCAAGCTGTCCGCGGCCAAGACCAGGCCCTAGGCCACCCAGGTGCCACTGGTCTTTGCCTAACCACAGAGTGGGGGGTAGTAACCCCTGGCACATAGCGGCCATTCTCCACTCTTCCTCTCTGAAAGACAGGACTAGACTGCCACTGGTTCTCCAGCCTAGGGTCTACACCCTCAGGCGGACCAGGAGTCTCAGGGAAAGCTCTCCTCCCCCTACCTCTTCTCCTAGGGTTCCTCCTCCTCTGGCGAGGGGTACACCTAGAACGCCATCCCAACCCAGGGTTTAACCCCTCAGGTTGTACCGGGGGCAGAGGTGGGCTCTCCCACCCTCTGCACCCCCTTCCAGAGCCCTGCTCCCTACCAACTGGGGCGGTACCTCTGGAAGAAGAACTGGTCGGGACGCTGGTTACAGACGTCCCACCCTTCAGGTCAGGCTGATCCCGAACCTGGCCTTCCAACCTCCGGCCTAGAACCTTTGGTGGAATAATTGCCTGGCACTCCAGGACTTCTGGGGATTTCCACTCCATCCCCCTGAGGCTATCAAAGGACACATACGTCAAGCGACTGTCTGTCTGGCGCTGATCTCCCGTCCCCTGTCCACCTGACAGTGCGCGGAGATCCCCCAGAACAGAAGTGGTGCCACCCTGGCCACTACACGGGATCCTAGCCCAACTGGGTAGTCCCTGACCCACAGGCTCTTCCACTGGGGAACTCATCCCCCAATCACTCCTCACGCTGGCCTCCTGTACCCTCCCTACCGGAGAGGTACTGCCAGACTCCAGAACCACCGGAGCCCTGGTTACAGGTGCTCGGGGTCCTCTACTCACCAGGAGATCATCCTCAAATGGGCTAACAGGACAGCCTAGGTCCCCAACTTGGTGTTCCCTCATGAAACCATCCAAGTCCTGAGGCAGGGTTTCGTACGTCCGGGGACCCTCGGTCACCCTCTCACTCCTGCTCCACTGAGCCAGGCAGTGAGCCCCTACACCCTCCTCGCTATCCTGGGACCTAGCTGGGCTACACTGAGCCTCTTCCACCACGCTAGGCTGGAAGATACCTGACCCACTACTTTTGGAGTCACTCCTTAATGACTCTAGAGAACCTCTAGCCCTTTCCCAGCGCTCTGCTTCCTCCGCAAGCTCAAGGGGCTCAGACAATCCACACCCCAACAGGTGTTGGCGCAACCCTGGCACACAACAACTGAGCAGGTGTTCTTTGAGAACCAGATTACACAGTATGTCAAAATCACTTGCTGTGGAAATCCAATCAAACATTGCATCCTCACATCCATCCACAAACTCCTCCCAAGTCTGGTGAGACAGTTTCCTACTGCCCCTGAATTTCAACCTTAACTCCTCCTCCTGGGGAACAGGTACCAGACTGGGGGAACTGGGACTGGGATTTCCTACACTGGAATCTACATCGCTACTACCACTGGACTCAACCCTCCCTGGGGAGCCCAGAAAATTAAAACTGCGCGCAGGGGATAGTCTACCCTCCAGAGCTACTTTGCCTCTGGTGGAGGCCCTCTCAGCCTCCTCTACCCTCTCCCGCGCCAAGACCCACTCAGTCTCTCGCTGTTGCTTCCTGGCCTCCAGCTGCGCCATAGCCTGAGCATGCTCTAACCTGAGCTTCTCTAACGCCAGCTGGTGCTCCCTTTCTTCCCTCCTATCTTCCCACTCCTCTGGGGACAGGGAAAGGGATGAGGCGCTGCCTCCTACGCTGGACCCAGCAAGGGACGCCCTACCTATGGGGTCCTCACTCTCTACTGGCGTCCAGGTATTGTCATCCTCTACCTCCTCTTCTGACTCTTCCTCTGTACAGTACCTTTCTAACTCCTGCCTCTGGCGCCAAGCTAGCTCATAGGGATCACAAGCAGGCTCCATTCTGGCGGACGTTATGTTAACAATTATACAGGGAACCTAGGGGTCTGAGTTTCACACAGGAGCACACAATTCACAAAAAGATTCAGCAAGCTCTCTAACCCAGAGAACTCACACTCACTTGCCTAGTGCCACACACCATTCATCCACACACACAACCCTCCCCTCGGACTGGTAAGGCAGTTTCTACCACCCCTGATTCCTCAACCTGACCACCACGTGACACAGGTACCAACTCTGGGCGCAGGGCGGGGGACAAATGTACAGGACACTATTACGCTGCCACCACTGGATCCCACCCTCTGGTGAATCCAGAAACACAATGCACTAAGGGGGATGATCTACCCTCCCGAGCTAGGGACACCTAACTCACCGTGCACAAAACCACATTTCCAAAGAAATGACAATTAAAAACAATTTTAAAACAATAATCCCTATACCATGTGATTTATCTAAATGCAGAGTTTTGTAGTGCGGCCAGTTGCCGCTGCGGTACAGCGCAAACGCAAGTCCAAATCCCACCGCTGATCACCAATGTTAGAAATGGGATTTCTGGTTGGCTAAGGCTTGCGCCAAAGTCAGGCAGAAACCACCACTCTAGTCAGGGCTGGGGAGTTACACGCCAAAGATAACCCCTGCTCACCCCCTTGGTAGCTTGGCACGAGCAGACAGGCTTATCCCTGAGGCGATGTGTAAAGCGTTTGCGCGCGCACCCAGCAACAACACCCAAGGCCCACCACAAAGGAAACTCCACACAAGGTATTCTATAAAAATAGCCTTTGTATTATACACAACACATTAGATAAAAACACACACTCTACAATGTGCCAACAGGCACGGGCAGAATTTACAAGGGATTATATGGACAGGGGACAGGGCCACATGGACCGCTGTCCGGAATTAGCACTCTTAGAACATAGCACTTGGAACATAGGAAATAAAATTACTGTTGCACAAAATTACACCTAGCACACAACCAGTCACTACTGGTATCAGGTAAGTACCACCTACGCAACCCTAACCACCTTAGGACAGTATTGCGCAGGGAATCAGGACCTCACTAGCACCACCTTTACTAGGGAGAAAACAACCACCTAAGTATCACAATACCTGTAGGGGTCTAAGCACATAAACACATGATGCATAACATTCAGAGGTGTAAAGCAAAGCACATGTCGCATAAACACATTCAGAGGTGCAGAAAAGGTACAATGGCGCCAAAACTCACATTAGCCACTACTGTGGCAGTCCCTGGGCCAACTGGCCTGGTAGGGGCTAGGACGCCCTGCGTTCAACAAGTCAGGGTCAAGGCTGCGCAGGAGGCACAGTCCAAAACTCCGAGGGCCCCAACCTAAACGATGCAGCTGCCCACTAAGTGCTGGGCAGCTGGAGAAAGTAAACGTGGGCACCACTGTGCCTGGAAAACAACTCTTGTCGCTCCCGTGGAGCCTCCCTGGGCTCTAAAACACGAACTGCCCTCTAGAGCCTCAACCGGCTCTGCACTGGTACTGTACTGCGACGTTGGAGCCTCGCTGGGCTCGCGAACACGTTGGGGCGACCCACTGCCTTCCGGGGCCGCCCTAGTATGCCCACGGGTGTCCCCCCTTCGTTGGAGTCACCCTGGACTCTGAGGAAATATAGCGCCCCTCGTTGGAGCCGCAACCGGCTCTGCACGAACAATGCCTTCTGGGAGCCTCACAGGCTCTACTACTCTCAGCCCCCGTCGTTGGAGCCTCACGGGGCTCGTGAGCACAGCCCCCTGCACCCCCCAGCAGATGCGCGGAGTCCCCCAGCCCTCTAGGCACTCACCGGCTGCTCGGGGGACTCCCGCGTCGTCTCCGCTCTCCGGGGAAGGCTCCGAGGCTTCTCTGCAACGCGGAGGGGCAGGCACCGACAATGTGCCTCGCGCCCCCTCCGCATCAGCTCCGGCCGCACTTCTCCTCTCAGTCCAGCGCGGGGTAGGCTCCCGCCTGGATCCTAACTTCTTCGACCGGGCTGCGACCGCGGTGCCTGGCAGGAGGCGGGGTAGGCTCCCGCCCTCCTGCTTCCTGTTCTGGGTGTCCCGGAGGCCCGCCCTCAACCCGCCTGACTTCCGGTTTCAGCCCGGGCTGCAGCGGTGATTTTTCCCGTCACAAGAGGGGTAGGCTCCCTCGTTACAGTGGATGTACGGCGGGGTGGGCACCCGCCGTAAAATAAACAAATAAGCGGGGTGGGCACCCGCCAACGAGCACAGCAAGGTCCCTGGCAGGGTGGGCACCTGCCAGGGGATTTCAGGATCTGTATAGACGGGGCAAACGCCGGGTGGGCACCGGCTGTTAGAAATACAGCGCTCCTAGCGCTAGGGAGAAAACGTGAAAGCGCTCTGAGCGCTAAAAGGCAATTACAAGCGCTTCCAGGCGCTTGAGGGACAAATAAAGCGCTCCCAGCGCTTTGGCAAATTAAAGCGCTCCCAGGTGCTTTGGGGAGCAGGAAAGTACCAAAGTCCAGCAATGTTCTTCCCTGCATGCAGCAGGGCAGGGGTGGGGGGCAAGGCTGGACCCAGAGCCAGCTCACTGGGCCTCCAGGCAGGGAGGTAGTCCAGGTGGCGGTCCTCTGGTCCAGCAGCAGCAGCAGCCCCCCTCAGGTAAGATCCTGGCAGAGAACAGTTTCTGTGGGGACACAGCCCCATTTTTATACAGACAAACCCTTTGTTCTGGGTTCAGGGTGAGGGGGAAAACCAGTCGCAGCTGGTTGGGGAGCACCCTTGATGTGCTCAGCCCCTCACTCTATTCACTGGCAGGGCTAGGGTCGTCAGTCGCACCACAGGGGGCGGGGCCAGCATTGTGTTTGGAAAACCCTGTCCTATTCAGGACCCAGGTGGACTCCTCCCACCCATCTAGCTGCTGATCTCCCCATTCACCACTGGGTGACTCATCCTGACACTGGGGAATCCCTAGCCCGTCACATGACACGACCAGCCAATCACGCGACAGACACACTGCACACAGAAGTGCCCACTTCTAGAAGTGGCACTTCCACACTAGGTACAGGCACGCCGCACACATCATCGCGCAGCATTCACTCCCACGAGTCCGCACATACCAAACTCGGGCCTGCACACCCCACGCATCAGGAACTACTAGGGACACATACATTCCCCATGCATTCCTATGGGAGGGCAGGCCTATCTCACCACATGCACTCAGCGCACGCACGCACTTTACCCTGGGACACAGGGAAAGTGCGCAGAGACCAAACAATCACCATACCAAGTCACCAATAAAAAGCCAAAAAGTCCAGGGGTGAACCTGCCAGAAGGGCCAAGTCCAACAGTATACCAGAGGATCAGGTGGCAAGACAGTCCACAACAAAATGGGTCTCAGACTTGATCTCTAATACGTGTTGCCTGATAAACTGCCAGAAAGGTGAGACTTAACCATCGCTCTGGCCCATCATGTTCCTGCAGTTCGACTCCCAAATGCCAGATACTCCCGCATGATTCTAGTTAATTTTGGAGATGCTGCAATTAAAGAGCAGATCTTATCCCAAGCTATTAAGAAAAATACTTTTGATACAGCACTGAACTTCTACTTCCGAATATTCTTGGACATGTCAATCCTGGCGGAGGGGCGACAAAGGGATTTTGTGGGGCAGATCAATGATTTTAAACACCCTGAAGCCCTGGCTGGCATCATCCAACAGTCCAAGCTCAAAGTGTTTAGCAAGGGTCGGACCCACATATTTGAATCAGTTAATCGGACAAGGGATTTTTTGGCTCTACTAAGGAAATAAGGCGGCCACAGAGGCAGTAATGGTGGCAGTTAAAGACGGGGGAAGGAGAGGAGGGAAGAGGAAGAAGAGGAGGCACTTGATGCATACTAATAGGACATCTGAATGGTAGGAGGGAGAGGGAAGTTAAAATAGTAGAGTAACATGCATGGTGCACATTGTAAGGTAAAATTCCATCATCTTGTAGCTACTCTCTAGGAAAGGCTTAGAGAGTATACCATACCAATGTACTCTTGCAGAGAGGGGGAGGTAGGGGAAAGGCAAATGGTGGCAGATAAGCAGGGGAGGGAGCTTGAGGTGGGCAAGCCTATAGGAAGAGTAGGGAGGAAGGGTGGGGGCATTAGGGACACTGGGGGGAAGGGAGGAAGGAAAGGGGGAAAACATCCTGAAAAAAACAAATACAGATGACTGGAGTTACTGTGTTCTCCAATAAAATAAGAAGCAGCTGGAATAATTGGTACTACAGATTTAAAGTAATAATAATAACATAGTAAGATTCAATGAGGGCACTAGGAGGACATGGCAGATAGACATTTAAGAATTACCCTGCAAAGTAGGAAAAGTATATAGGTTACCAGGTGCACATTGGGCCTGGGAACAGATTAGGGTGGCGATTCAACTGACTAACCTTGTGAGTTATTATGGTCCTATAGAAGACTCCCTGAGGGGGCTGGACATATTGTACGATATGGCAAAAGGGGAACAGGGCGATTGGATAATTGGGTGTGATTTAAACATGGTCCCTGACATTGCACTTGAAGCATCCCGCCCCAATAGAATTCAAAATGTTTGTTATATTATCATACATTTTCCTACATGACATTATTTTATTCTGCATTTTATATTTTTTATTTTTAATGTGTGTTAATACTTTTATGTTGTTAGCTATCGAAATGTTTATTTAAAAGTTTGGAGCATGAATAGTACATATAACCCCTCTAAATCTAACACTTTCCTTGATGTTGCTTACATTAGAATGGGAATAGTAAATGTAACCCCTCCAAAGCCCAACACTTTCCCTGCTTTTGATTACTTTGGAGAGGTAATCTATGCCCTCAAAAATCTAACACTTTCCCTACTTTTGCTGATGTTGGAGTGGGAATAGTAAATTTTACCCACAATCCAACTGCTTAAATTTGCTTAAATTGGAGTTAGAATACTTAATCTGTCTCCTTTTAGGCTCAACACTTCTGATTCTGCTGTTTATTTTTGCATGTTGTTATTTTTCTAACATTGTTGTTTTAATGTTTATATTATTTTTAAATATATATGTTGGTTTGTGTTTAACTTTTGCCTTCTTAAATAGCAATATGTAATATATCTTGTGTTAGCATATGTGTGTGTGTGTTTAGTTCACAATAACAATAAACTATTTTTAAATTTCCTTTCATTTTGAAATGTAGTCGTACATATGTTTTGGTTATGTATTTGTTGGTAAAGGTTCACTTTCCACAATATTTGTGATCCAATATTTTGGTAACTTACATACGATTATGTGTACAAATTATGTAGACTATTTTTTTGACACAAAATTTTCATGTCCCAATTTTGTGTTCCCAATATTCTGCCACACAACCGTATCTTGGAATCAAGACCAGTTCTAAGGCAACATTTATCAGCAGCAGAGAATGAGAGCCTACTAAAGTGTTGATTTGATGCTTAGTGCATGTCACAACCTGGACAACAGAAGACAAACTTTGATCCTTAGCGCCCTGTTAGCACGCTGTAAGGAAACTTGGGAGAGGATTGTTGTTGCAAAGAATGTCAATGAAGTATCCATTTTTAACGGAGTGAGTTCCTTTCTTCCCAAAAGGACAGCAGATCAATGCTGCATGAAATATAAAGAATATTCATAAAAATGTCTGGGTACTTCAAATTAAAGTATTTTTTTTTTAACTCACTAGTTGACTCAATATGCAGTGCATTAGAAGCTGCTTTCTGTTAGCCATTAAGTAAACTTCCTAACAAGATTTGCTGATTGTGCCCGATGATATTTTTAATGAATTTACAGATTGCCTCACAGTTTTTTTTAACTTGCTGGTTATCTCGTCTACTGATTTCTGTCTTTTAGATAGGCTAAGAATTTTTGAATGGGGGTAAACTTATGAACATGTCTCGGAATGCAGTGCAGCAACCAAATCTTATTGCATTGCGTGAGGGAGAGAGCAAGAATGCACCATATCAACAAATATACCGTGCTGTATTGCTATGCACAAACCTTTGCAGCTTAGTAAAAAAGTTTCTGTGTCAAGTCTAGCATTGATTTTGAACGAGATATGTACCCTTCCAGTAGAAAATTCTACGCTTAGACTAACTTTGAAATTGTTCCTACTTTGTATGTGTACTGTACAGTACAGCACACATGTTAAGTCAGAAAAGGTTGCAGAAATTAAAGCATTTCTCCTCAATAGTGCCAATGCCAAAGCAGAGTATTTTTTAGGCAAAGCCTTGTCTATCTTTTAATAGCTAGGGCTTTATGTCAAAAATCATGGGTGGTTGCATGGGAATGGGAATGGCCATGTAACACCCATAAAACAGCTTCTTGTTGCAAAGTAGTTCAAAGCTGCATGTCTGAAATGAGTGAGTGCTTGCAATGTTTAACACTCGGTCCATCATCCCCTTTGGTTTTGCTTTGTTCACCCTTAAGCTGGCAGGGTATGCCCAGGCGTGGGTCCCTTGCTCATTTTGCCACTGGATTCAAGATAGCCTGGCTGATGAGGGTTATGAACCTGAAACCGGTCCTAGGATGCTTGTTTACGGTCAAGGGAAGACATGGCTTGGCAGTTCGGGCTGGACTGTTCCCATGAGGCACAGGGTCAGACTGATTTGCATATGGCCATGTCTGAACAGGGATGGCGGAGTGAGCTATAGAACGATGATGGATTAAACCCAGATCAGTTGACTGGGGGTGAGTGCTTGCAATGTTCAACACTCTGTCCATTATCCCCTTTGGTTTTGCTTTGTGTATTTCTCCCTGACAGAGAAACAAATGTGGACTAGTTTTTGACAGGATGGGCCATGTTCCCAGGATGCGTGAGGTGGAGCTGTTCTGTGTTCCACTTTCATTTTAAAGGAGCTGCCTCAGAACAATTACAAACAACTTCACACTAGCCTTTTGTTACCCCAGACCCTTTGGAGACTGGGCAGGGAGGAAAGAAATTCCAGAACCATCTGTGGGGGGCAAACTTTAGAAGTTTCTTCCACTTCAAAGCTGGGACGAAGTATAAAAATCAAACCCTCAGACCCTCTTTTTAGTTCACTCCTGGAGCTGCAGAGGACCCCCAGAATGACTTCCTAGTACCCTCAAAGGACTGCCCTTCTGTCTGAGGCCTGTAGAGTCATCCCCAGCCCCGGTACATGTAAATGATCATGCCACACACAGAGCTCGGTAATTCTACAAAGTGTAACTGTTAACTGCCTGTACTACGTCATAACCACACCCAATCACTTATGTCACCATTCTCCAGAGTCCATCAGGGACCAGATAGGTCCCACTATCTCCATCATGCACAAAAGAACAAGACCTATATTGCTGCTTGATCCCATCACTGCCAGAGTAACTCCAATGCTCTGACCTACAGGGATACAACACATAAACAGTCCATTATGGCGATTTCTAACTTGTACGTATGCTGCGTTCCAACACGAAGGCAATCACGGCGCTACAGACCTCCATTGGACTCCATGATATGGGATACTCGAAACTTGAGTGGCCATAATTTCTTGGGAATTACACTTTGACGCACCACGCCAGACGTATGTCTATTGCTCACATGCTAATTTTCTAGCAAGATTCTATTTGGTTTAAGTTACCTTCGTTATATTTTTGAAAATATTGCTGTGCATCTACGTTTTATAAACCTTGCCTTGAAGAAGTCCATGTTTGGGCGAAACGCGTTGGCTGCGAATATGGTTGTACCACATCTTGGAATAAAGAACATTTGAATCTTTCAATCTTTGTGTGGACTCAGCATTCAGTCTTCTAACTGTATTAATACAGTGTATTTAGTTTTGTGTTGCCTCTCATATTTTTGTGAACGTATGCTGCTTTGTGCAGCACACATGGAAGTTGTAACTCGTCATTTTAAAAATGATTGTTTATGTGCAGGAACGAAAACCTTCCTGCACATGAACAGTCACTAATGGCAATTTGCTGTTTCTATGCCTGCTGCATAATGCAGCAGACATAGTAACAGCGAAATTGAGGAGAAATTAATAATTTCTCCTTGTTTCACCAGGTTAAGACCAGGTTTTACCTGCTCTTATTTTTGTCGCTGCCCCATATTTACGCTACCCTTGTAAATAGAGGGCAGCATCAAAAGTAATGGGGGTTGTAATAGAAAGCCCACCACAACACCCATTTCCCACCCCTTTCACGCTAAGTGCTGCATGAAAAGGTGCCCTATTTATAAGACGGTGTTAGGCCACGCTAAGTGGCTTTACGCTGCCTTGCAAATATGGCAAAAGGCTTATCACCACCATGACAGCATAAAATGTTATGTTCTGGTGGCAGTAGGCCCTTGTAAATATGCCCCTTAGTCTTTTAGCAGAGACACAGCTGGGTGCAGTGTTATTTTGGTTTAGCATCTTGCTCTTGGTCCAGGACCCCTTTAGTTCACCAAAACACAGCTTCTTAAAGCAATCTCCTTCTAGCAAGCACTGTCCCTAGCAGATGTAACCTAGGTCTGAAATATGACTTTGCCAGTTTAGATAAACACATCTTGATATTTTCGTCTATGAGGTAATGTTAGTTCTCATATCAAGGTGGGAATCTTATTCTTCTCCACCATTCTAAGCAATGAGTCAAACACAGCCTTGTGATATGCAATACAATATACTATTGATGATTAGCCAGAAACAAATTTGTACAAATGATTCACAAGCTCCTCACCCACTTTAACTTCAAAGCAATCCAGTTCCTGTGCCAAATGTTACAAAAATGAACACAGACCCTTTGCATTACAAAGTCCAGAGTATTTTTATTATTTGTATTATTTGTTCATCAGACCTTTGGTGGCATAGACAATTAAATTGACTAACTAGTTAATTGCACAGCATAAAGAAAGATTAAAATGTCAGGACAATGTTGTAATTTGTTACAATAGGAACAAATAAAAACTTGCAACATGAATAATTAAAACATCACACAACAAATAGCTTTGCTGAAAATGCCAGCAAAAGGGCATATCGAATGAGAAAAGGAACTTTTATAAACAAATCAGGAGTAATCAGTGACAGATCACGTATTTTATTTCACATGCAGAGATGTGTAGCCCTTTCATGTGGCAAGGAATTGAACAGGCGAGGGCAAAAATGGCATAGTAAATGCAAAGATTTAAAGGGTTTGGTACCTCGGGCTTCAATGTACTATATCTAATGTTTAGTTCTTTCTTAGACCGCAGCTAACAATTGTACAATTGCCTGCCACATGCTAAGGATGCACAGTGCTTCAGAGATTTCAAGCCATGATTAAACACTAAGGGCATATTTACAAAGGAATGACGGAGCGTGGCCTAAACACAAAATGCTAATGCCATCCTCCGCCATTCCAAAAATGCAGGGATGAGTGGTATTTACAAGGATACGGCTCATCCCTGCATTTTTCCCTAGCACTGGTGCTAAATTTAGCTGCCTAGTGCCAACGCAGGCCCCCTTTCAACATAGTGCAATGGGTCTGCGTTGAGGGAATGATTGTTTATGTGGAGGATAGTGTACCTTCCTGCACAGAATCAATCATGAATTGCTATTTAAAACTTCTATTTGTGCTGCATTGTGCAGCACACATAGAAGTTGCAAATCAACAATATTTTAATGACTCTTTAGGTGCAAGAAGGGACACCTTCCTGCACATAAACAATCCTTCATGGTGTTTTGCTGTTTCTATGTGTGCTGCACAGTGCAGCACACATTGAAACAGCAATAACGAGTGATAAAGCATTTCTCCTCATTTCACCATGGTAAGACCACGTTTTCCCTGGTCTTAATTTTGGCGCTGCCTCCTATATACACCACCCTTTTAAATAGGGGCAATGTCTAAATCAATGGGTGTTGCAATGAAACGCCCACCGCAACACCCATTTTCCACCCCTTTCATTCTAAGTATAGTGTGAAATGCTGCCCTATTTACAAGGTGGCGTTACCTTGTAAATATGGCAAAGGCCCTTTCGCCACAGGAATGTCACTTGGCAATAGGGGCTTGTAAATATGCCCTTAAGGGACTCTTTGACGCCATAAATGTATGGCTCTTCAGTCGCACCAAACTTGGGGCTTCCCTTGCCTCACTGTTCCTCCTTTGCTTTCACATTGTGGACAGGGGCGGCCCCTCAGCTAAGGAGGAGGCGCTTCGCCCCACGGCTTACAGAGCAGAAAAAAAATGATAATGACCTTGTTATTACCATTTTATTTTCCTTTGCTAAGGGGCTGGGTTAGAGCGGGGCTGGGATCACAGAGGGAGGAGTGGTTTGCACACTCCAAATGTGCATAACTGCTTGGCCAGCCGTCTCCGTCCTGCCAAATATTTATGCGCACTTTACACCTTCCCCACCAGGCTTTTTTGCAGAGCCTGGTGATGAACATGCACAGGCTCCCCATCCCTGATTGGGTCAGATTCATAGCTCTCAGAGCATTTCCACACTGTATTGCAGCATTGTGAGAGGCTATGGGAAGCCTGGGTGCTTCCTGGTTTGCACCTGCCAAGAAGAGCAGCAACGCAATGGAGAGATGGTCGGCCATCTGAAAGGTAAGTGGATTTTTTAATTATTATAATTTTTTTCAAACCCCTTCAGCCACCCCACTACCCACAATGCCTGCCAGCCTCCACTGTTTGTGGGATATATTTACAAGAGTTGGCGCACTGCTGTTTTGCTGTAGAGGTGCACCAGAAAAATTACAGCCGCGGTACAAGAGATTCTACTGCCATGTTAGCGTCGCATTCACAATATAGGACTCCATGGCATTAGGAAGAGGCCGGTGTCGTAAAGACTGTGTGCCATATCATTAAGAAATTTGATGCTAATGCTGCAGAAGTGAAGTACATCCAAATAGCATCTAGAAAATAGACACTAGCCTTCCTATTGTCACTTTTCTGCGCCTATATGGCGAAAACATTTACAAAAATGCCACTACGTTAAGAAAAAAAAGGTACACTTACCTGAAAGCAGCAAAGGAGCAGCCAGGAGTGAGCAGAGCCCAGGACAACAACCCCAGTACCAGCCAGGATGACCAGCCATAGTCCCAGGGGAAGAGGAAGAGGAAGCACAAGATTACTGAGGAGGAGAATAAGATCTTGATCACGGAGGAGATGGAAAACCAACACCATCTCTTCGCCAGCTCCAAAATATCATTGGGGAGAGAAAAGATCATATGACCATTTTGGACAAGGTGAACAGCATTGCTGAAGTCAAGAGGACAGTGAATGACTGTAAAAAGCGCTGGCATGATTGCAAGAGCAGGACAAAGGAGAAACTGGCAACCAATCTCAAGGCAGCATTTCAGACCGGAAGTGGTACCCCAAAGCAGCTGGAGCCTTTGGAGGACCATGTGTCAGCAGTCATCTCAGAGGAGTTGGAGGCAGAAGTTTCAGGACAGGACATTTCTGGCTATGATGAACTACATAAGCAACTGGGTAAGTTGCAACAAGGGGCAATGTGGGTGACTAGGTCATGTCATGCAGTGCAGGCAGCTATATACCAGCACTCTGTGCCACTGTCTATATGCCAAAAGGTAGCATGCTTGCTCATCTATGGTTTATCATAACATAAATGGAATGCTCTTGGGCATCTTTACAATATTTTGCTGTAGGGCAGGCTGCAAGCCTTCTAGCTGTGCTGCCTTACGTTAAAAGAAAAGGGCAGGAATGTGCAGAATCTACAAGATATGGCAATTTTCTTTCCTTTCAGCCAGCGTCGGTGTACAAACAGCAACGGACCGCCAAAGCAGGCACCCATGTTTCCCTTCGTTTCAGGGGGCCCAGGGGAGGGATCTGTGGTGCCTCTCCAGCTTTGCCTGGAGCGTGACCAAGTTCCCTGACTTCTACCACTTCTCTGGAGCCACCTCACGGGGAGTGCCATTGCGCTAATGGGCTTTGTCTTCTTCCAGGGACAGCCCACAGGACCTGACCCACCTCCGGGGCACATCAGAGACCAGCAGCAGAGCCCGGTGCACTTCGTTGTCAGTCCGGTAGAGGTCAAGGTTTGCCTACCTTCTGGGGGCATATCTCAGGCCCCGTTGGGCCAAGTTCGATGATCTTGGGCTCTTTTAGCTCCTGGTGGCCAGCCCTTGCCACCCGCAGCAGTCTCCACTAGCATCCCAGAGAATTTAACCAGCAGGGGGCCAGTTCCTCTGGATCCCTGCACCATCCTTTCACCTGGTTTCCTCTTCTGGGCTTCTCTCTTTGCGCAGAAACCCAGGACTTCCCTCACTGATCCTGGACTCCCTGAGAGGCACAGTCCAGAGTCCTCAGGGCAGTCAGGGGGTTTCTCCTTCGAACTGACCATGGTGTCAACCTCCAGTACCAGTGATCCTCAGCAACAGCACATCCCAGCAAAAGCTCCTCTTCCTGTGCAAAACCTTTTAATGAGGGGCGAAGGGTGCTGACAGGAATGCACCACTGCCCTATTCTGCAGCACCACATCATCTCTCTGCACCTGATCCCTCCTTCCTGCACAGGCGTCTGGGATACTTCAAGAGGGCGTTGTTCAGGGGTCCCATGCCACATGGACTCTGAAAAGCCCACTTCTCCCACTTGCTGACATCACGGCCCATGCCTGGAGCAGGCCTGGTGCTTGGCTTCAGGTGAGAGCTGATGATTAATGTCCTGCAGCTCCAACCCATCTCTCCCTCCTGGAGAGAAGACCTCTGCCCTAGGGAATGCTTGCAGTGAAGGGTCAGGCTGATGCTACAGCTTGGGGAGAAAGGTATTTAATCCAGCCTGGCAGGGTCACACACAGCCTGGGCTCTAGTTCTGAGCTGAGTCAGACGAATATGACATTTATAGATGACCCATAAGCAGTATAGATGTGCCTTTGGACATAGCAGAATGGTTATTTTCACACAAATTACAGTGTATTATCGTGTGTGTTTGGAGTGTGTAGGCCCAGGGGAACTGAAACTACCCCGTGTGGTCTCCTTTTCCATAGGAGTACAATGAAGTGTTCCTTTAGTGAAATAGTAAAGGACACTGACAATCCCCTACATGTGTCCCCCACATCATCAGGCCTATTCCATGTCACCACCTAACTTTGCATAGTCCCTTCTACACCCTTCTATCTGTATCCAGGTCCTGGGCTGCGCATGACAAAAACCTCCCCCGCACAGCCCTTACACTAGTGCACACATGTGTGCACATGTGTTCACATGTAACCAGTACGGTGCCCCTTACCCTGGCTCTATCACAGCAGACTTATCTCACAAGGCGGACACCATTGGAAAACACATGCAGTCCATTTTACCATAAGTTTACCGGGGGTAAGTCCCAGCTTATCAGGCTTTTCCACAGTAAAAGATAAAAAAATCAGGTGATCAAAAAGCAAAACATCTAGGCGGCTCAGCTGGTCATAACCACCTTCTCATACCTGCCTATTGTACACCAGTACAGAGGAAAACAATGGGATGTGTTGTATTGTTATAAAAACAGCACATCCCTGCATTTTCGAAATTACAAAGATTGGCACAGCAAGATAGTTTGTGGTGCTGTGCTGCACCATATGTTTAGGAAATGTGCCTCTCTGTCTCACCTAGGCCCATGCACATTAACGTAGCCTGGAAATCCATAGCATGTAATGAGTTTCTACGAGGAGAAACAAAACACCTGAGGGGTTGGGGATATGTGGGCCATGGAAAATATCTACACTTAGGTACATTTCATCAGCCCTCTCTATAGTAGCCTAGATTAAACTACATTGTGTGCAGCTGTTCTGGCATGGCGATTCATAGCACACAAGTTTCAGCTGCTATGGTAGGGACCACCTAAGCACCTCTCATCTACTAAATCTGACTGGGTGTGGGGATGAACGAAAGTGATGTACACCAGAGGAAATTGGGGCATATATACAATGAAATGCCACAGCGCATCGATGCAAACAATTGAAATGTGCAGAGCTGTGTCATTTAAAAATGCAGGGGTGCTTCATATTCACAGGAATATGTGCCACCCCTGTGCTCACCCCTGTTCCGGTGGAAAAAGAACAGCCATGCGCCAACGCAGGCACCTTTGCTCCTGTCACGGCCTACGTCTTGTATTTGTCTGGGGGTCGTGGTTATACTTTTTCTTTTGGGTCCTTTTTCTATCGGGGTGGGGGGTCTGGTTCTTACCTTTGGGTTTCCTTTTTCTCACTGCCCTTTTAGCGACTGCCATGTTTGGGCGAAACGCGTTGGCTGCGAATATGGTTGTACCACATCTTGGAATAAAGAACATTTGAATCTTTCAATCTTTGTGTGGACTCAGCATTCAGTCTTCTAACTGTATTAATACAGTGTATTTAGTTTTGTGTTGCCTCTCATATTTTTGTGAACGTATGCTGCTTTGTGCAGCACACATGGAAGTTGTAACTCGTCATTTTAAAAATGATTGTTTATGTGCAGGAACGAAAACCTTCCTGCACATGAACAGTCACTAATGGCAATTTGCTGTTTCTATGCCTGCTGCATAATGCAGCAGACATAGTAACAGCGAAATTGAGGAGAAATTAATAATTTCTCCTTGTTTCACCAGGTTAAGACCAGGTTTTACCTGCTCTTATTTTTGTCGCTGCCCCATATTTACGCTACCCTTGTAAATAGAGGGCAGCATCAAAAGTAATGGGGGTTGTAATAGAAAGCCCACCACAACACCCATTTCCCACCCCTTTCACGCTAAGTGCTGCATGAAAAGGTGCCCTATTTATAAGACGGTGTTAGGCCACGCTAAGTGGCTTTACGCTGCCTTGCAAATATGGCAAAAGGCTTATCACCACCATGACAGCATAAAATGTTATGTTCTGGTGGCAGTAGGCCCTTGTAAATATGCCCCTTAGTCTTTTAGCAGAGACACAGCTGGGTGCAGTGTTATTTTGGTTTAGCATCTTGCTCTTGGTCCAGGACCCCTTTAGTTCACCAAAACACAGCTTCTTAAAGCAATCTCCTTCTAGCAAGCACTGTCCCTAGCAGATGTAACCTAGGTCTGAAATATGACTTTGCCAGTTTAGATAAACACATCTTGATATTTTCGTCTATGAGGTAATGTTAGTTCTCATATCAAGGTGGGAATCTTATTCTTCTCCACCATTCTAAGCAATGAGTCAAACACAGCCTTGTGATATGCAATACAATATACTATTGATGATTAGCCAGAAACAAATTTGTACAAATGATTCACAAGCTCCTCACCCACTTTAACTTCAAAGCAATCCAGTTCCTGTGCCAAATGTTACAAAAATGAACACAGACCCTTTGCATTACAAAGTCCAGAGTATTTTTATTATTTGTATTATTTGTTCATCAGACCTTTGGTGGCATAGACAATTAAATTGACTAACTAGTTAATTGCACAGCATAAAGAAAGATTAAAATGTCAGGACAATGTTGTAATTTGTTACAATAGGAACAAATAAAAACTTGCAACATGAATAATTAAAACATCACACAACAAATAGCTTTGCTGAAAATGCCAGCAAAAGGGCATATCGAATGAGAAAAGGAACTTTTATAAACAAATCAGGAGTAATCAGTGACAGATCACGTATTTTATTTCACATGCAGAGATGTGTAGCCCTTTCATGTGGCAAGGAATTGAACAGGCGAGGGCAAAAATGGCATAGTAAATGCAAAGATTTAAAGGGTTTGGTACCTCGGGCTTCAATGTACTATATCTAATGTTTAGTTCTTTCTTAGACCGCAGCTAACAATTGTACAATTGCCTGCCACATGCTAAGGATGCACAGTGCTTCAGAGATTTCAAGCCATGATTAAACACTAAGGGCATATTTACAAAGGAATGACGGAGCGTGGCCTAAACACAAAATGCTAATGCCATCCTCCGCCATTCCAAAAATGCAGGGATGAGTGGTATTTACAAGGATACGGCTCATCCCTGCATTTTTCCCTAGCACTGGTGCTAAATTTAGCTGCCTAGTGCCAACGCAGGCCCCCTTTCAACATAGTGCAATGGGTCTGCGTTGAGGGAATGATTGTTTATGTGGAGGATAGTGTACCTTCCTGCACAGAATCAATCATGAATTGCTATTTAAAACTTCTATTTGTGCTGCATTGTGCAGCACACATAGAAGTTGCAAATCAACAATATTTTAATGACTCTTTAGGTGCAAGAAGGGACACCTTCCTGCACATAAACAATCCTTCATGGTGTTTTGCTGTTTCTATGTGTGCTGCACAGTGCAGCACACATTGAAACAGCAATAACGAGTGATAAAGCATTTCTCCTCATTTCACCATGGTAAGACCACGTTTTCCCTGGTCTTAATTTTGGCGCTGCCTCCTATATACACCACCCTTTTAAATAGGGGCAATGTCTAAATCAATGGGTGTTGCAATGAAACGCCCACCGCAACACCCATTTTCCACCCCTTTCATTCTAAGTATAGTGTGAAATGCTGCCCTATTTACAAGGTGGCGTTACCTTGTAAATATGGCAAAGGCCCTTTCGCCACAGGAATGTCACTTGGCAATAGGGGCTTGTAAATATGCCCTTAAGGGACTCTTTGACGCCATAAATGTATGGCTCTTCAGTCGCACCAAACTTGGGGCTTCCCTTGCCTCACTGTTCCTCCTTTGCTTTCACATTGTGGACAGGGGCGGCCCCTCAGCTAAGGAGGAGGCGCTTCGCCCCACGGCTTACAGAGCAGAAAAAAAATGATAATGACCTTGTTATTACCATTTTATTTTCCTTTGCTAAGGGGCTGGGTTAGAGCGGGGCTGGGATCACAGAGGGAGGAGTGGTTTGCACACTCCAAATGTGCATAACTGCTTGGCCAGCCGTCTCCGTCCTGCCAAATATTTATGCGCACTTTACACCTTCCCCACCAGGCTTTTTTGCAGAGCCTGGTGATGAACATGCACAGGCTCCCCATCCCTGATTGGGTCAGATTCATAGCTCTCAGAGCATTTCCACACTGTATTGCAGCATTGTGAGAGGCTATGGGAAGCCTGGGTGCTTCCTGGTTTGCACCTGCCAAGAAGAGCAGCAACGCAATGGAGAGATGGTCGGCCATCTGAAAGGTAAGTGGATTTTTTAATCATTATAATTTTTTTCAAACCCCTTCAGCCACCCCACTACCCACAATGCCTGCCAGCCTCCACTGTTTGTGGGATATATTTACAAGAGTTGGCGCACTGCTGTTTTGCTGTAGAGGTGCACCAGAAAAATTACAGCCGCGGTACAAGAGATTCTACTGCCATGTTAGCGTCGCATTCACAATATAGGACTCCATGGCATTAGGAAGAGGCCGGTGTCGTAAAGACTGTGTGCCATATCATTAAGAAATTCGATGCTAATGCTGCAGAAGTGAAGTACATCCAAATAGCATCTAGAAAATAGACACTAGCCTTCCTATTGTCACTTTTCTGCGCCTATATGGCGAAAACATTTACAAAAATGCCACTACGTTAAGAAAAAAAAGGTACACTTACCTGAAAGCAGCAAAGGAGCAGCCAGGAGTGAGCAGAGCCCAGGACAACAACCCCAGTACCAGCCAGGATGACCAGCCATAGTCCCAGGGGAAGAGGAAGAGGAAGCACAAGATTACTGAGGAGGAGAATAAGATCTTGATCACGGAGGAGATGGAAAACCAACACCATCTCTTCGCCAGCTCCAAAATATCATTGGGGAGAGAAAAGATCATATGACCATTTTGGACAAGGTGAACAGCATTGCTGAAGTCAAGAGGACAGTGAATGACTGTAAAAAGCGCTGGCATGATTGCAAGAGCAGGACAAAGGAGAAACTGGCAACCAATCTCAAGGCAGCATTTCAGACCGGAAGTGGTACCCCAAAGCAGCTGGAGCCTTTGGAGGACCATGTGTCAGCAGTCATCTTAGAGGAGTTGGAGGCAGAAGTTTCAGGACAGGACATTTCTGGCTATGATGAACTACATAAGCAACTGGGTAAGTTGCAACAAGGGGCAATGTGGGTGACTAGGTCATGTCATGCAGTGCAGGCAGCTATATACCAGCACTCTGTGCCACTGTCTATATGCCAAAAGGTAGCATGCTTGCTCATCTATGGTTTATCATAACATAAATGGAATGCTCTTGGGCATCTTTACAATATTTTGCTGTAGGGCAGGCTGCAAGCCTTCTAGCTGTGCTGCCTTACGTTAAAAGAAAAGGGCAGGAATGTGCAGAATCTACAAGATATGGCAATTTTCTTTCCTTTCAGCCAGCGTCGGTGTACAAACAGCAACGGACCGCCAAAGCAGGCACCCATGTTTCCCTTCGTTTCAGGGGGCCCAGGGGAGGGATCTGTGGTGCCTCTCCAGCTTTGCCTGGAGCGTGACCAAGTTCCCTGACTTCTACCACTTCTCTGGAGCCACCTCACGGGGAGTGCCATTGCGCTAATGGGCTTTGTCTTCTTCCAGGGACAGCCCACAGGACCTGACCCACCTCCGGGGCACATCAGAGACCAGCAGCAGAGCCCGGTGCACTTCGTTGTCAGTCCGGTAGAGGTCAAGGTTTGCCTACCTTCTGGGGGCATATCTCAGGCCCCGTTGGGCCAAGTTCGATGATCTTGGGCTCTTTTAGCTCCTGGTGGCCAGCCCTTGCCACCCGCAGCAGTCTCCACTAGCATCCCAGAGAATTTAACCAGCAGGGGGCCAGTTCCTCTGGATCCCTGCACCATCCTTTCACCTGGTTTCCTCTTCTGGGCTTCTCTCTTTGCGCAGAAACCCAGGACTTCCCTCACTGATCCTGGACTCCCTGAGAGGCACAGTCCAGAGTCCTCAGGGCAGTCAGGGGGTTTCTCCTTCGAACTGACCATGGTGTCAACCTCCAGTACCAGTGATCCTCAGCAACAGCACATCCCAGCAAAAGCTCCTCTTCCTGTGCAAAACCTTTTAATGAGGGGCAAAGGGTGCTGACAGGAATGCACCACTGCCCTATTCTGCAGCACCACATCATCTCTCTGCACCTGATCCCTCCTTCCTGCACAGGCGTCTGGGATACTTCAAGAGGGCGTTGTTCAGGGGTCCCATGCCACATGGACTCTGAAAAGCCCACTTCTCCCACTTGCTGACATCACGGCCCATGCCTGGAGCAGGCCTGGTGCTTGGCTTCAGGTGAGAGCTGATGATTAATGTCCTGCAGCTCCAACCCATCTCTCCCTCCTGGAGAGAAGACCTCTGCCCTAGGGAATGCTTGCAGTGAAGGGTCAGGCTGATGCTACAGCTTGGGGAGAAAGGTATTTAATCCAGCCTGGCAGGGTCACACACAGCCTGGGCTCTAGTTCTGAGCTGAGTCAGACGAATATGACATTTATAGATGACCCATAAGCAGTATAGATGTGCCTTTGGACATAGCAGAATGGTTATTTTCACACAAATTACAGTGTATTATCGTGTGTGTTTGGAGTGTGTAGGCCCAGGGGAACTGAAACTACCCCGTGTGGTCTCCTTTTCCATAGGAGTACAATGAAGTGTTCCTTTAGTGAAATAGTAAAGGACACTGACAATCCCCTACATGTGTCCCCCACATCATCAGGCCTATTCCATGTCACCACCTAACTTTGCATAGTCCCTTCTACACCCTTCTATCTGTATCCAGGTCCTGGGCTGCGCATGACAAAAACCTCCCCCGCACAGCCCTTACACTAGTGCACACATGTGTGCACATGTGTTCACATGTAACCAGTACGGTGCCCCTTACCCTGGCTCTATCACAGCAGACTTATCTCACAAGGCGGACACCATTGGAAAACACATGCAGTCCATTTTACCATAAGTTTACCGGGGGTAAGTCCCAGCTTATCAGGCTTTTCCACAGTAAAAGATAAAAAAATCAGGTGATCAAAAAGCAAAACATCTAGGCGGCTCAGCTGGTCATAACCACCTTCTCATACCTGCCTATTGTACACCAGTACAGAGGAAAACAATGGGATGTGTTGTATTGTTATAAAAACAGCACATCCCTGCATTTTCGAAATTACAAAGATTGGCACAGCAAGATAGTTTGTGGTGCTGTGCTGCACCATATGTTTAGGAAATGTGCCTCTCTGTCTCACCTAGGCCCATGCACATTAACGTAGCCTGGAAATCCATAGCATGTAATGAGTTTCTACGAGGAGAAACAAAACACCTGAGGGGTTGGGGATATGTGGGCCATGGAAAATATCTACACTTAGGTACATTTCATCAGCCCTCTCTATAGTAGCCTAGATTAAACTACATTGTGTGCAGCTGTTCTGGCATGGCGATTCATAGCACACAAGTTTCAGCTGCTATGGTAGGGACCACCTAAGCACCTCTCATCTACTAAATCTGACTGGGTGTGGGGATGAACGAAAGTGATGTACACCAGAGGAAATTGGGGCATATATACAATGAAATGCCACAGCGCATCGATGCAAACAATTGAAATGTGCAGAGCTGTGTCATTTAAAAATGCAGGGGTGCTTCATATTCACAGGAATATGTGCCACCCCTGTGCTCACCCCTGTTCCGGTGGAAAAAGAACAGCCATGCGCCAACGCAGGCACCTTTGCTCCTGTCACGGCCTACGTCTTGTATTTGTCTGGGGGTCGTGGTTATACTTTTTCTTTTGGGTCCTTTTTCTATCGGGGTGGGGGGTCTGGTTCTTACCTTTGGGTTTCCTTTTTCTCACTGCCCTTTTAGCGACTGCCGCTTCCCTTTGCTGTCTCCTTTAGAGAACGGGTTGGGCGCCGTCATCGAGGTGTTCCTGGAGTTTTGGCAACAAGTATTTAGGAGCCATCTATCTGCTCCTTGTTGCTTGGTTTCATTTCCGGTTCCTGCCCCTTAAGGCCTCTGCTGTTGGTGTTTCGATGATAATCTTGTTGTTTCCTTGCCTGCTCTTCTTTGGGTGTCTCCTTGGGACATATTGGATTGCTGTTAGTGTTTTAAGCTGACAATTATGTTGTTTCCTTGCCTGCTCCTCTTCAGGATTTTGCGTGGGACATTTCGGACAACCTTCCCGTTTTTTGTGGAGCACCGGTGTTTTTCAGAGTTTTACCTTCCTAAGGACTCGGATATCTAGTAAGCTACGGGTGTTTTTACACTGACTCTCTTCGTTTTGTTCTATTGCCTTTTTTAGATGTTTTCAGTGCACATTACTGTTGTTTTCCCTGTATTATTTGTTTGTAGCATGGGTTTTTTGCCTTTGTGGCTTTTTCACGCTATTTTTTATACATCAACTACCTTTCTGGCTTGTGCCCTATGAAAAGACTTTGACTTACTAATCCTTGGAACAAAACTGTGTGTTTTCCTTCTCCGGAAATCTTTTAGATACCATTATGAAAGTTTAAAGGGTGAGCTGAGTATGAAAGCGCTTTTCTCTATCTTGTTCTTTGTGTAAAGTGAAAAGGTATCCTTCGCTTCTCTCTGTTATATTAATCTTTACCTTTTCTGTTTCTTTTCCAAAAGGACGTTTATGCATTGGCTGGCTCCCACCATATTCTGGAGTGTGATTTCAAGGATAAACCTGCACCTTTTCCGTATTCCCTTGTGTACCTACCCTCCCCTGGTGCGTTTTCAAGTCATGTCTGTTCTACTCATGGGCATGAAGGGTTAAGGCACAGGGTGAGTGATGGGACATTCTTCTTTCCTGCAGCACCTGGTTTTCAGGTGAGAAGGGGTAGAACAGAAAACCAAGCCCACAAATGTATGCTGCCTAAGCGAAGATGGATCAAGAGGAATCTTCTCCTTTATCCTTGATGGAAGGGGGTGCGGTGGTGGGCCCTACAGTGCATGATTTAGTTATAGCCCTCACCACTATCCAGACTGAAGAGTGGGATTTAAGGCAAGCGAATCAAGCACTGCATCAAGAGCTTACTATCTATAAAGCCAGAGATAATACCTAGGGGCGGGGTCCTGGGGCCTTTCTAAAAGCTCATGTACCTATTGTATAACCTGCCACCTTTCAGTACAATAGTACATCCAGTACTAGTGGTGGTTCACCTATAGGTTTTGCTGTTACGACACAGGTACCGGTGTCCCTTGCCGTTCCAGAGAGGTTCTCCGGGGACAGTAGTAAATAGAGCATTTTTATGAATCAATGCCATCTACATTTTATGTGTAGACCAACGGCTTTTCCAGATGATTCGGCAAAGGTAGAATTTGTGATCTCATACCTAGCCGGTATGACAGAGATGTGGTCAGTTCATTTAGTGGACAATGATGATCCCATTCTCTATAACTTTCCAGCATTTGAAGAGCAAATGCGTTGCTTGTTTGCTAAGCATACATTTATGCAAGCCAGTGATGCAGAGTTACTCAAACAAGGAAAACAAGATTTGTTGGTATATATTTCCACATTTCATCAGCTAGTCTCAGAAACCCATTGGCCCACGGAGAAGAGAACCTTGTTGTTTTAACAGGGGCTCTGAGAGGAACTTAAAGATGTCCTGTCACAGGTTGTGAATTGCCCTGAGGAGTGTATGGACTTTATTGACCTAGTGGTCAAGCTAAATCATAGATTAGCTGAACACAAGAGTGAAAAAAGTCGGATGCAAACCCCTCGGTTATTTGTGGTACAAGGGGATCAGAAGGAAGAAGTAGGGACTAAATCTCTACCTGAACCTATGCAAATAGGTAGTGTGCAGGGTCCTTTGTCTAAGGAAAAAAAGTATAGGAGATGGACACACAATCTTTGTTAGTATTGTGGGAACAACAGACAATATACCTGTGAATGTCCAGTTAAAACATCGGTTATACCAGCGAGAAAATCTGTGGCTTCTATTGAAAATGGAAGTACATCAATATATCAGGAATTGGATACTAACCTAAGTCCCTATGATGTCGCTGGCTCGGTTTTAAGGGTATCACGTCATTTCAATACAACAGTGACCTCGGTGATGAGAAACAATAAGAGATCCACCCGTCCCGTTCTGCTTGATTCTGGGGCAACAGGCAAATTTATTGATATCCAATTGGCCTTGAAGCATGACATCCCTTGTATATTTAAAAGGCAACCCAAATCAGTGAGGGCAATTGATGGTACTGACCTTTTGTCTGGGCTAATTATGAAGCAAACTGAACCTCTCATATTGATTTATGATAATGGTCATTCAGAGACTGTTAGTTTCGATCTTATAGATGCTCCTAGTTTCAGAGTTATTCTTGGGGTATAATGGTTACAATCACATAATACCAAGATTAATTGGGCCCGACGTACCGTTACATTAGACCCCAGGTTTTGTTTACAACATTGTGATAAGGATGCCACTGATTGGGTTTCTCCTTTAGCTTGTGCTGTGGGTGCCATTTCTGAGGTTTCTTGTGTTCCTTCCCAATATAATGAGTATTCTGATTTGTTTGATACTGTTAAAGCCGGTATTTTGCCACCACATCGTAGCTTTGATTGCTCATAGATCTGGTTCCTGGTGCTACCTTGCCCAGTAGTCAGATCTATGCTCATTCTGAACCGGAAGCCGAGCATTTGCGGGTCTATTTCGATGAGATGCTGGCATCCGGATTCATTAGACAGTCCTTCTCTCCGGTATCATCTCCCCTCTTTCTCGTGCCAAATAACAAGGGGGATCTTCACACCTGTAAAGACTATAGACTATAGAGCTCTTAATAAGGTGATGATTAAAAACAAATATCCACTACCTCTACCACCTGTGTTGTTAGATCAGTTGCGACATGCCACAGTATTCACTAAATTGGATCTGTGTGGGGCATACCATCTCATTAGTGTACAAGACGAGTGGAAAACTGCCTTTCGGACAAAGTTTGGCTTGTATGAGTATTGTGTGATGCCTTTCGGACTCTGCAATGCCCCTGCGGCTTTTCATTTTTTTAATAATGAGGTGCTACAGGAGTTTCTTGATTTAAGTGCTATCGTGTATATAGACAATATAATTATATTTTCCAAAAATGACAGAACTTGATTATCATGTGAAATAGGTATTGCTGAAGCTGCATAAAAAACGTCTGTTTGTGGAATTGGAAACATTTATGTTTCAGGTTTCTTGTGTTGAGTTTTTGGGTTTTATCTTTTCCTCTAAAGGAATCCAGATGGATCCGAAAAAGACCAGAGCCATAACCTCATGGCCTGTTCCGACTTGTGTGACAGATGTACAGGTCTTCTTAGGGTTCGCCAATTTTTACAGGCGATTTATAACCCATTTATCGGATATCATTACTCCTATGATGGCCTTGTTAAAAAAAGGGGTTTGTTTCTCTGGACTACATCTGTCCAACTTGCTCTAGAAACGTTAGTGGAGAAATTTACAACTGCTCCCATCCTTAAACATCCAGACCCTACACTTCCATTTTGTTTAGAGGTGGATGCTTCTCAGTATGCTGTGGGTGGGGTATTGTCTCAACGGGATATTGATTTGTGTCTCATGCATCCCATAGCTTTCTTTTCTAAAAAACTGTTAGCTGCCAAACAGAATTATACATTTGCTGAAAGGGAGCTGTTGGCAATCAAATTAGCTTCCCAGGAATAGAGTTATCATTTATGGGGAGCTAGACATTCTGTCACGATTTATACTGATCAAAAAATGATGAGTTCTTTCGCTCAGCAAGGGGTTTGACCCCATGGCAAATGAGATCGGTGTTGTTTTTCAACAAATATGATTTTACAATCACATATAGACCTGCTGTCGAACAAGAAAAATCGATGCCCTGTCTCGTATTCATGTGGCCCCCTTGTATGACGCCATCCCTCCCGAGGAGACGCCTATGGTATCCAAGGATAAGACCATCGGTTTTTTCTCCTCTGACGAATTTCTTCTAGAAGTCAAAGAAAGTTTGGCGTCCATAAACTAGACCCCTTGGTTAACTGTCCCTATATTCCATTTGAGGGATGGGTTGTTATACCATGGCATCCAGCTATTGATACCTCCAGAGTTCAGGGACAAAGTACTGACTTGGTGTTATTCCTCCTCATTGGTAGGTCATCCTGATTGGACCAAGACTAGGGAGCTATGCCTTCATTGGTTCTGGTGGGACACGTTGGGTCATACTATTCAGGTGTTTGTGTCTTCGTGTCTGGTGTGTGCCATTAACAAAGCCAAACACACCCTTCCAGTGGGTCTTTTACGTCTATTAGTATGGATTTTGTTACGGATCTTCCTAAAGAAGCGGGGTATACCACCATTCTTGTGTTTATTGATCTCTTTACCAAAACCGCTCATTTAATTCCTTTGCCTAAGCTGCCTACCGCCAGAGCATTGGCAGATGTTTTCATGACTCATGTGTTACGATTACATGGTATGCAACAGCCATTGTGACTGACCGGGGCGCACAGTTTATTTCCCACTTCTGGAAAGAATTGTGTTGCTCATTGCAGATGGAGCTCTGGTTTCCCTCGGCTTACCATTCACAATCAGATGGGCAAACAGAGTGTACTAATCAAACCATGGAACAGTACACTTTTGCTTCATTTTTAACATGGGAAAAGTTAAGTACGGGTGGCGCAAGGGACGTGTAAATAAGCCCCATTGTCTTTTGACATTGTTAGCTGGGAGTTGGGTGAAAGCACTTCCTGTCGCCGAGTTTGCATATAATAACAGTATACACTTTAGGCAAGTTCCCTTTCTTTTGTTCAACGGGTTTTCCTCCTAGGCCCATACACATCCAGCCTTCCCATAGAGTACCTGCAGTAGACACCTTGAGCCTTGCCCTGACTGATATTTGGAAGAAGGCACAGGACCATCTGGAGGCAGCTAAGAGGGGTATGAAAGACAAGGCAGACAGGCATCATCGTCCTACTCCCTCCTATGCTCCTGGCGATATGGTTTGTTTGGCATCCAAGAACCTATGTTTGGGGGGCCCTAGGAAGTTGCAGCCCCATTATATGGGTCCATTCAGAATCCAGCAGGTCATAAATCCGGTCGTTATGGAGCTGGTTTTGCCTGCTGATTACCGGATTCGTCCTGTATTCCATACCTCTCTACTTAAACCTTATACTGTCACAACTCAGGCCCTGCCCCCGCCCCCACCTTTGATGTTTGATGAGCATGAGGAGTTTGAGGTCGGCCCATTCGTGACTCCAGGAGATGCCGGGGCAGATTGTATTATTTGTTGGATTGGAAGGGTTATTCCCCTGATGACCATACCTGAGAGCCTGCCACTTATGTATGTGCCCCCCGCTTAGTGCATATTTTTTCATGCCCCTCATCCTTCAAAACCACATCCTGTGGGGAGTCTTTTGAGAGGGGGTACTGTCTCAGCCTGAGTCTTGTATTGGTCATAGGGGTCATGGTTATACTTTTTCTTTTGGGTCTTTTTTCCATTAGAGGTGGGGGGTCTGGTTCTTACCTTTGGGTTTCCTTTTTCTCACTGCCCTTTTGGCGACTGCCACCACCTTTTGATTTCTCCTTTGGGGAACAGGTTGGGTTCAGTCTCAGTGGTGTTCCGGGAGCGTTGGCAATGAGTATTAAGGAGCCGTATATCTGCTCCTCATTGCTTGATTTCATTTTCGGTTCCTGCCCTGGAAGGACTTTGCTGTTGCTGTTTCGCGGACGATCTCGGTGTTTCCATGCTTGCTCTTCTTCAGGTGTCTCCGTGGGACATATCAGATTGCCATTAGCATTTTACGCTGACAATTACGTTGTTTCTTTGCCTGCTCCCCTTCAGGATTTTGTTTGGGACATTTTGGACTACCTTCCCGTTTCTTGTGGAGTGCTATTGTTCTTCGGAGTTTTTCCTTCCTAAGGACTCAGATACCTAGTAAGAAGCAGGTGTTTTTTATACCCGGCTCTCTTTGTTTTGCTCTATTGCCTTTTTTGAGGAGTTTTCAATGCACTGATTTTTTGTGGTTTATAAACAACAAGTATTATTGTTGTTTTCTCTGCATTATTTGGTTATAGTGCAGGTTTGTTGCCTTTGTGGCTTTTTCCCGATATGTTCTACACATCAACAACCTCTTTGGCTTATGCCCCATAAAAAAAAGGCTTTGACTAACTTATCCTTGGAACAAAAACTGTGTGTTTTCCTTTACCGGAATTCTTTTGGATACAAATACAAATGTTTAAGGCGTGAGCTGAGTATGAAAGCGCTTTTCTCTATCTTGTTCTTTGTGTAAAGTGAAAAGGTATCCTTGGCTTCTCTCTGCTATATTTTTCGTTACCTTTTTTGTTTCTTTTCCAAAAGGACCTTTATGCGTTGGCATGCTCCCACCATATTCTGGAGTGTGATTTCGGGGATAGACCTATAACTTTCCCTTATTCCGTTGTTTACCTACCTCCCCCAGTGCGTTTTTTGTGCATGTCTGTTCTACTCTTAGGCATGAAGGGTTAAGGCACAGGGTGAGTGATGGGACATTCTTCATTCCTGCCGCACCTGTTTTTCGGGTGAGTGGGGGTGGAATAGAACCTTGGTGCAAGGGTGCCTGCATTGCAGGGATGTTTGTTTGTGTGCAGGAAGGGACACCTTCCTGCACATAAACAATCCTCCCTGCCATGCAGGCACCCTTGCACCATGGTGCAAGGGTGCCTGCATTGGTGCATTGATGTTCTTTTTGTGTTAGTGCAGGGGTTAGCACAGGAGTGGCACATATGCCTGTAAATATGGTGCATCCCATCTTGCACATTAACAATTAAGCATTTAATAATGGCGATTTGCTCCTTCTTTGCAAAAAAAGAGCTACAAAAAGATGTCTCCTTGTTTACCCACTCTAAAGCCTCCTTTTGAAAGGTGTCAGTCTTTGGTAGAGCCTCAGATTTATGTTTACTTGTAAATCTAGGACAGTGCCAAACAGCAAAGATTGTTGCATGGTAACTCACATTGCATACCCCTTTGATGCAGGAAACTGTGTCGAAGGGGACGATATTTACAAGTTCATGTTAAGCATTGCATGAACTGAGCATTGTAAAAAGTGACGCTCTGGTGGCGCAATGGCCTTGTAAATATGCCCCATGTGTGTCAAAAGAAATGATGGTGTGTGTGTGGCCCTGGTAGGTTCCTGCCTGTGCAGTGCACAGTAGGTGCTTACTGTGCATGTCGAACTTCCACTCTGTCTGACTGGGGAGACTTTGCATTCCAAGGAGGTGAGAAGGGACATGTCTACTGCAAGTTACCCTCTCAAATACACGCTCACTGCTGTGTCTGATTGGGTCACACTTGTGTAGCAGCTGCGTATGGATGACAGATAATAGTCCATATTGGTACTACATTCTACATGTCAGGTGGATGTGCGTGAAGGAGTGGTATGTGCAAGGAGTGAATCTGGTCTAAAATTGTCTCACTGTGCCATATGTACAAGTTGGCAAGGGCAAGGGATAGGGAGAACTATTTAGTCACCTAAAAGGACATGAGTCGGGGAAGGCCAGAGGCTGAGGTGGATGGGCCCAGTTGTCTTAGAGAACTGGGTAGGTATATTTCTCCATTCCCGGCACCAACTACCATGTGTGGTGTTGCCAAGCCCAACTCACTTCATAACACCCTGCCATGTTTGTCCAGTACATTTGGTCACCCATAATGTAGGTGTCATAGGCACATGAGAGTCAATGTATGATCTGGGTCCCATCACTGTGTGTCAGTCGGTCGGCTGGCAGGACCTAATTGGGAACAGCCAGAGGCGGCATGTCTACATAAAAGTGCAGGGGTCTGATTAAATCGATGAGTGATGCCCTGCAGATAACCAAATGTGGTCATGATGAAATGGGTGGAATAATAGTGATCGTAATCTGACTAGAATGACAGGGCCCATCCACTCAGAGAAGGCACACAGTGGTAGTGAGAAGAAGGCTGAAATCCATTCATCTACAGTATAATTTGCAAACCATACCCTTTTGTAAAAGGTGTCCTACGCATCAATGAGCAACTGAAAATTAAATGTATTGAACCATGACTGTCAACTGGATTACTCATGTCAACATCAAAGAGAGATCAGCGGTAGTATTTCTACATCTCATTGCAGAAGATAAACCCTCACCTCCTGGCCAGCATGCCGCCCTGGACTTCAGCGAAGATAGGGATGACAACCTGCAAACCATTGACCAGGGCACTCCAAGAACTCCTAGACTTCATCAGGACACCTCCTACGTACACAGGGAGGGTCAACAGCATTGAGGGGTCTCCACATCCCCCATCTACCACCCAACAGGCACCCCCTGCCACCCCACCCAGAGCCCTGGACCCGAAGGACCCACAGATTACTTAACAACGTACTGCTGTAGGTGTTCAGTGGATGATGGTAAGAGCAAGTGCGGGCAGGGATGGAGACAGTGGTGGCCACACGAGAGGGAGTCTGTGGGTGCCTCAGTCCCAATAAGAAGAAGAACATTTGATGGACAGAATACAGAACAATGTCATACATTCACCCCAGTACAGAGAATTGGGCCTAAATCCATAGTATTTTTGCTCACCATGCCATTCCAGTTTGGACCCAGCCATATGTAAATCAGTCTTAACCCTGCACCCAAAGGGAACAGTCCAGCCCGAACTGGTAGGACATGTCCTTCCTGGACTGGAAACAAGCATTCTAGGACCAATTTTGGGCTTTCAGCCCTCATCAGCCAGGATAGCTTGACTCCAGGGGCATGGAGAGCACGGGTCTCACGTCTGGGCATACGTGTCACACTCGGAGTGACGAATGCAAAAAGAACAATTGATGGACAGAATGCAGAACAATGTCATACATTCACCTCAGTACAGAGATCTGGGCCTAAATCCATCGTTTTCTTGCTCACCATGCCATTCCAGTTTGGACCCAGCCATATGCAAATCAGTCTTGACCCTGTGCCCCATGGGAACAGTCCAGCCCGAACTGCCAGGCCAGGTCCTCCCTGGACTGGAAACAAGCATCCTAGGACCGGTTTCGGGCTTTCAGCCCTCATCAGCCAGGATAGCTTGACTCCAGCGGCATGGAGAGCACGGGACCCACGTCTGGACATACCTGCCCCACTCGGGTTGACAAATGAAAAAAGAAAAATTGATGGACAGAATGCAGAACAATGTCATATATCACCCCAGTACAGAGCTCTTGGCCTGGCTGACATCGCTAGTGTCATGAGTCAGAGGCATGAGCAAACGCCCTGCCAAAGTGGCACCAGCGAGGTGGCCAAAAAGCTGGTGGCAATAAGAGACTTATTGGTGTCCATGGAGTGGAAGCAGGACTCCCACTTTACTGCCATGGCTGCTTACCACCAGAACATTCCTAGTGTTCTGCAAAACCAGCAGTTCCTCCTCGCTAGTGTGCTGCCTCATGTGTTGGCACAGAGAATGCTGCTGCAGGCATGGGATCCACATCTTCTTCCCCTGATGTGCGTGTGCCTCCCTCGGCTACTGCACCTACAACACCCCTTCACAGAAGTCACTGCATACTTCAGGGGGGGGAAGATGTGGACTGCACCTCTTTCCAACAAAAAAGTGCCCGGTAGCATTCATCAGTACCACATACCCAGTTTCTCCTCTGCCCTATGCTTATGAACATGCCAGAGAAAATCAGCTGCCACTGTCTTCATTTTGCTTTTGCCACTTTCACCTTGACCATCTGTGCACTGTCAATGTGGCCTATCCTACCTAGTAACATTGTGGTCATCCTCCTCACTGAAGCACTTCTCTCCTCCACATGTCCCATGACATGTTACGCCCAAGAACTCTGTCTGGACATCCACTCGCTCAAAACACCTTTTGGGGTTGTTGTCCTATGAACTGTACCTGTGAGTCGCACCATGATTTGCATATGTAAATAAATGCACTTAGTACTACCTGTATGTTGTCTGTCTGTTGAGGTCAGACCAGGTTGACCATTTTGCATTCTGTGAGACAAAGACACCAACTACTTGCCAGAGGGACATATTGTTTGGAGTCAGGGACAATGCTAGACAGTGAAACATATTTGGTTAACCCTATGTGTGTGTTGGGTAGCAAGTGGTTACTCAAAGTTGCATGCATGATGTGCAACAGTTGTCAAGAAATCAATATTAATGTTGAATGGAGTCACAAAACAAGTGCCAGGTCTACCCATGGATACTAGCAAGCAAACAACAATGGGCTGACAAGTGAGCGCTGCAAGTGTGAGCGTGTACAGGCAGCCTTCAGTGTGTGAGTCCAAAAACATTAAATTTGGGTGAATGTTTCGACCACATCGTCCCTCCAAAGCATGTCACATGGCGTACCCACACAGAGAAATGGTATGTGAGTACATGGGTTGCACTGTGTACTATCTCCATATGATGAGTACTGTATTGTTGGACCGAAATTCCCCTCACAATAAAGTTTTACTTAGAAATAGTATTGCTCAATGAAATTGCATGTGTTACTATATTACCATTTTTAAATGTTTATATTTGACCTTTTCTGGTTTCATTTAACTGAAATATGACTTGCGTGAGCTTCCTGTTGCAGTACATGTGTGATGGAGCTGCTGGAGGCACAAGTTGCCCATGGGTGCAGTCCATTGCCCCAACACATGTGGAAATCCTGCAATGGCATAAAACGCCTTGCTTGTTTTCCTGTTGGTTCTGCATTGTGTTGGGGAAGAAGAGGTACTGGGGTGTGAGGCTTATGATGGCATCCAGGACAGAAGGGAGAGGTTTAGAGAATGATGCCTGGGATACTCCAGCCCCTCTGGCTATGGTGGGTTGGAAAATTCCTCATGCCAACATGTGTAGGACATCCAGTACCTTGGCCTGCAGAGGGATCTTGGTGCACCACTGTGATGTTGGCTGCAGCCTTGGTGTAATCTGGTGCAGGAGGCAGATAATGGACTCCCTCCTGAGCCTATAATGTGGAATGACCTCCTCCTCCTTGTGGTCAATGAGGGTACTTGTCTGGTGGTATGACCGCTCCCTTCTCCTGCGCTACCTTCGTGATAATGGTTATGGTGGTGGTGATGGTGATTGTGTAGGAGGTTGGGGTCATGGTAGTGGTGGTGGTGGTCTTCTTGGTACTCAGCGCTGCAGTAGGAGTAGATCCATGGTGCCATTAAGCTTTCCAGAGTGATTTGAGTATGTTCTGATTTTAAACCAGTGGACATGTGGCCTTTTAACACTTGCTTTTTTGTAGCAGCAAAAAGCAGCCCCATTTTTAAAAATCATTGTAAATACGGCTGCATCAGTTTTCTGAGACTTTTTCAGGGGGAACACCTACCTTGCATATCATTAGCGCTAAATGTTGCAGTAGGATCATGCGTTAAGAAAAATAGGCGCGTGAGTTGAAAAAGTGGAGCTAAAGGCCACTATCGTCACTTTGTAAATATGGCACCAAAAAAAGCTGCTGCAGTGTCAAAAAATATTGACACTGCAGTTGTAATAGCTCCTTGTAAATATGTCCCTGTGTTCCTTTATTTTATATTGCTTTTAGAAGCAGCTCAGTAGGGATTACATGGCTTGTCTGAGGTCACATACCGCAAGAGCAAGTCATTGAAAGATCTATTGGTGCGCAGCCACTTCTCTGAAAATGCCTCCAAAACCACTGTAGTTGGGTTCTATCCCTGCGCCTCCTGCAAAGCATGTAAGAATAGCAAAAAGGTAAAAGAGTTTGCTGTTCCAGGGAGGAAGGGCACATGTGTCATCAACAGGTTCATGAACTGCAATACAAGCTTTGTTGTCTATTGTCTGGTATGCCCGTGTGGTCTCCAATACATCGGGAGTACTATTCACCCTGCCAAGAAACGAATATTGGAGCACACACGGGCAATTACAAACCACGATGTGACTTACCCTGTGGCGAGGCACTTCGCGGAAAAGCACGAATCCCGAAGTGACAGGCTGAGTTATTTCTGTCTAGATCATGTCCCCGTGACAGAAAGAGGAGGAGATAGGGTAAAGGAGTTGCGTCAATTGGAGGCACGTTTCATTATCGAGCTCCAAACACGCACCCCTGGGGGACTTAGTATGGAGGAAGAACTATGGTCCTTCATTGGCTGAATCAGAAGTATGACCCCCCTCTTTCCCTAATGAATGTCACTCGAGATCACTTTTCCCAGTTGGGGTTATACACGTGTCTATGAATCATATGCATTTTTTTAACTTGGTGATTAACCTCCTTTTTCCTGGTACATCTCTTATATGCATATAAGGTCCTTCCTACGCCCCTTTTTTTCACAAAGTGATATTGCTTGAATAACTTTACCGTTAGATAACAGCCCATTGGTGGGCTCAATTTTGTAGAATGATTCTCATCAACACAGCAATGTCCATAATGAATTGGTGTAGACAGTTAACCATGAGAACCTGTCAAATAAGCGGCTGTTTATAACAATTTTTTGATGTCGATGAATTGGGCCCAATTGGCCTATGTAAGAATGCGGCTTTCTGCGATTGTTCTAAAGAGAATGCGCTTTAATTTAGTAATGAATTGATTTAGACAGTGAACAATGATATATTGTCATATGTACGTTTATTTATATTATTTGCAATTGCGTTTCTTGCATTTCCCCTTTTTGTATTTCTGCATTTTGTTTGATGCGGTCGAAATGGCCGTTTATTTGGAAATGCTTCTATTATAGATTCATGTGCAATGACAATTCTAAAATGGCCGCTGTGGTAACATTGACTTTCTGCAATTGCAACGGCAGGTCCTCTGTCTGTTTCGCTAGCCAGCCCTGTGGTCCAATGAGTTAACTTGGTATTTAAAGGTGTTTAATGAGTAAACAAACTAACACTGACGAAGGCCAGGGTGCCGGAACGCGTGGGATTTTTGATTGAGCCAGGAGTGCGCTGCACGTTGTCTTTGTTGAAGACGTGGTGTTTCTCGATATATATATATATATATGTATATATATATATATATAAAAAAAAGACGTCCTTACAGGATGACAGCTTTATTGTGTCTGAAATACATGGCAGCTTAACAACTCATTTACGTCCTTACGCGTTTCAGCGCCTCGCGCCTTGATCACAGGTGAGTTGATTTTAGATCCCAGTGGTCACGTGGCCTTTCCTTCAGACCACTATTCCCAGAATGCACTAGTATGCAAATTTCAACCTTGGCTCGACATAGTTTCATTTTTGGCATTAGTATCCTTGTATATTTGTCAAAGTCCAATCATTATCTTAATTTCTTGTGCTGCATTCCGGTGAAAACATTTAAGAAGCACAGTGCACTTAGCTGCCATGTAGCAAGTAATTTCCTGACAGAAAGACACGAAGACTGCTGGATAGAGGTAAAAACCTCCTTCCTCCCTTTCTCTTCAACCACGCAAATAGTCACGGAAGTCCATTTTTCGACTGCTGTGGTGAAAGAGCGAGTCATGCCCCCTCCGTTTATCGCATCCACAAATCTCCACTTTGCCGGGGCCCCCAACTCTGCAGGGCGGGTTCAGAGCAGGAATGGAGAATCCTGTTTAATTAAACACAAAAAAGAAGAAGAACCCACAGCTTCGACGTCCTTACAGGATGACAGCTTTATTGTGTCTGAAATACATGGCAGCTTAACAACTCATTTACGTCCTTACGCGTTTCAGCGCCTCGCGCCTTGATCACAGGTGAGTTGATTTTAGATCCCAGTGGTCACGTGGCCTTTCCTTCAGACCACTATTCCCAGAATGCACTAGTATGCAAATTTCAACCTTGGCTCGACATAGTTTCATTTTTGGCATTAGTATCCTTGTATATTTGTCAAAGTCCAATCATTATCTTAATTTCTTGTGCTGCATTCCGGTGAAAACATTTAAGAAGCACAGTGCACTTAGCTGCCATGTAGCAAGTAATTTCCTGACAGAAAGACACGAAGACTGCTGGATAGAGGTAAAAACCTCCTTCCTCCCTTTCTCTTCAACCACGCAAATAGTCACGGAAGTCCATTTTTCGACTGCTGTGGTGAAAGAGCGAGTCATGCCCCCTCCGTTTATCGCATCCACAAATCTCCACTTTGCCGGGGCCCCCAACTCTGCAGGGCGGGTTCAGAGCAGGAATGGAGAATCCTGTTTAATTAAACACAAAAAAGAAGAAGAACCCACAGCTTCGACGTCCTTACAGGATGACAGCTTTATTGTGTCTGAAATACATGGCAGCTTAACAACTCATTTACGTCCTTACGCGTTTCAGCGCCTCGCGCCTTGATCACAGGTGAGTTGATTTTAGATCCCAGTGGTCACGTGGCCTTTCCTTCAGACCACTATTCCCAGAATGCACTAGTATGCAAATTTCAACCTTGGCTCGACATAGTTTCATTTTTGGCATTAGTATCCTTGTATATTTGTCAAAGTCCAATCATTATCTTAATTTCTTGTGTTGCATTCCGGTGAAAACATTTAAGAAGCATAGTGCACTTAGCTGCCATGTAGCAAGTAATTTCCTGACAGAAAGACACGAAGACTGCTGGATAGAGGTAAAAACCTCCTTCCTCCCTTTCTCTTCAACCACGCAAATAGTCACGGAAGTCCATTTTTCGACTGCTGTGGTGAAAGAGCAAGTCATGCCCCCTCCGTTTATCGCATCCACAAATCTCCACTTTGCCGGAGCCCCCAACTCTGCAGGGCGGGTTCAGAGCAGGAATGGAGAATCCTGTTTAATTAAACACAAAAAAGAAGAAGAACCCACAGCTTCGACGTCCTTACAGGATGACAGCTTTATTGTGTCTGAAATACATGGCAGCTTAACAACTCATTTACGTCCTTACGCGTTTCAGCGCCTCGCGCCTTGATCACAGGTGAGTTGAATTTAGATCCCAGTGGTCACGTGGCCTTTCCTGCTCTGAACCCGCCCTGCAGAGTTGGGGGCCCCGGCAAAGTGGAGATTTGTGGATGTGATATATATATATATATATATATATATATATATATATATATATATATATATATATATATATATATATATATATATATATATATATATATATATATATATATATATATATATATATATGTATATATATATATATATACATACATATATTTATATACATATAAATATATATGTATATGTATATATATATATATATATACATATATATTACCTACTGGCGGTCGCCAGTAGGTAGTTATAGTTAGGACCCTGTTTCCATAGGAAAACCGCAACTTTCTATTTTGAATAACTTTGGCGCCGGTCGACGAATCCTCGCGAAATTTTCAAAACTAATGGGGCGCTACGCTCCGCTCCTACCCTGAAAGTCTCGGGGGGATTCGTCAAGCGGGGGCTGAGATAAAAGGGGGGTCCCAAAACGCGTTTTTCCCATGCATTTTTCCATAGGACCTTTAGACACAGCTACAGCCCGAACGGCTGAACAGAGTTACTTGAAATTTGGCAGAGAGGTAGTCCTCAGGTCAAGGAAGTGCCTTTTGTAGGTTTGGTGTAAATCTGTTCAGTAGATTCTGAGAAAATAGCCTTTAAATCAATATATATATCTGAGCCAGCTTACGGTGCGCTTACGGTGCGCTTACCGTACGCGTACGGTGACGTGCGCGAGCGCGATTCTGATTGGCTGTTAGATCTTAGTAAACATTCGAATCGTCCGAAACCAGGAAGCGGCGGCCGCCATTTTCTCTCTCGCACTCTTAAGCGGAGAGGAAAAACAAAGGCAAAAAACATGTAAAGGGACTGTTTAGACAGCTCCTTACCACCTAGCCTTGACTAATGGGTCCCCACAATTACCCCAAGGTCAAAAATTCATTTTATTTTTTTTACGAAAAATCGCCGATTACGCGTACCGTACGCGTACGGTAAAAAAAAAAAAAAAAAGTATCCACACTCTCCCCACCCCGTGTGCAAATGGAGCCCGCAGGCCACCATTTGTGCATGGCATATTCATTATTTTCTGAAGAAATTGTAAAACCTTACATTTCACAGCGAAGCGCATAATATGTCCTGCATGTGCGCACGGTGGGCGCATCCACGGCACTAACTGCACTAACTGCGCAAAGTTGGCGCGTGGTGCATGAAGCGCACTGTGTGCTGACTGCGCGTGCACGGTGCGCGAAGCACACCGTGCACGCATGGAACGAACTGCGTTAAGTGGGCGCCACCCCGTGTGCAAATTGTGCCAGAAGGGCACCATTTGTGCATGGCATATTACACTTGTAGAAAATGTAAAAGCTTACCTTTCACAGCGAAGCGCATAATATGTCCTCCATGTGCGCACGGTGCGCGAAGCGCACCGTGCGTACATGGCCCATCCACGGCACTAACTGCGAAAAGTGTGCGCGCGGTGCGCGCACGGAACGAACTGCGTTAATTGGGCGCGCACGCCACGAATGCCGTAAAGTAACTTAGCATTTAAAAAACCGTACAAATTCACTGAAAAAACCATAGGTTTCACACACGTTATAGTTAGGAATTTGCATTTAAAAAACCTTGCAAATTCACTGAAAAAACCATAGGTTTCACACATGTTATAGTTAGCTGGACATTTTACTGATAAAAAACCAATGAAATTCCCCCGTTATAGTTAGTGCAGGCAACTATAACTCACGCGACCGCAATCCTCTGCTGATGACATATGTGTCTTTATGAAAAAAAAATATTTTGTAATATATGTATAGCTAAAATTTAATGGAAGAAGACATGGGCAAATAAGTGTCTAAATACAGTATTAGCATCAGCAGAGGATTGCGGTCGCGTGAGTTATAGTTGCCTGCACTAACTATAACGGGGGAATTTCATTGGTTTTTTATCAGTAAAATGTCCAGCTAACTATAACATGTGTGAAACCTATTACGACATTGTAATGCGGAACGCTATTTAAACGTAGAGAGTAATTAAGCAAACAGTTACATAACCCCCAGCTCAATCATACGGCATAAAATCACTCCAGGTGGCACTGCTTATGTTTATCCGATGTTTATCAAACATGTCTGTATAAGCTGGTTAACTATGTCCTAGAACCAAGCTCACTAGGAGCGAGTTACGGATTTTTCATTTAAAAACAAGTAAATTGCAAAGTATGCTTTGCTACAGTATATGAGTTGCTTTCACCGTTGTGTAATGGCGCCCATAAAGTACTGCTATTTGTTAAAAAAAAAATTCACTGTTCCAAAATGGCGCTGAAAAACCTTTGCAATAGTCCTCTTTCCATGTCCATGGTTGTACGAATAATGTATGTATACGATGGTCCGGTAGCATAACGGTGTGTGAGCAAGCCCGTTGAGGGTGAAACGCGTCACGTTGGGTTTATGAAGCAATAAACCCCCTTGAAGCAACTTGGACGGTGTGGTGTCTTTTTCCTTGACCTGAGAGCACAGTTGGAACTCCGTTTTGCAAGGATATAATTACCGGGTTACTCCACCGGCGCTGTGCCACCCCTCGGAGGGCTACGTTTTCCGACAGGAGTGCATCTTTATTGGATTTTGAATGGGAGAGCGACGGCCGGCCACAATCGAGATACCTACGCATTCCTGCATACCCCGAGAAGGACCCGACTTCACGCTATCCCTGGAACGGGATACACCGTGAGGTAAGTTTAACGGGTCGGAGGCGGGAGGAATTTGTACTATTAATGCGTGGCAATCAATGTAGCGAGTGTCTTGAGTCCCGTATGAGCGAACCTCCGGTTAGTTTGGTTTTACAACAGGATTGCACTTCCGTATTGTGACAACAACCGTTAACAGACATCACGCTGGCAAACTGGTCGATCACCGAGAGAGAACGGGTGTTCAGTAGGTCCAGGCGCACGCAAGGTGTATGAGCAACGATTGACCTCACAGTGCAAGTACGGACCACATTCACGAAGGGTGGACAAATCAACCACCGCTCTATGTCAAAACCGAGTTATACTTGGCAATGATTGTGCGGAAGTGTTTTTCAACCATAACACAAGTTAATATAATTTGACAAGGAGAGGTCTATAATACGAAGGACTCACACTTATTTATTTCTCTGCTGTATGAACAAGGACTTCCCTGTAAAGACATAGCGACACCTACATACAACAGATTGTGGCAAGGGGAACTCTGTATTTTTACAGGGGGGTCTCGGATCGACACACACCATAACCAGGAGCTGGTCCACTGGAGAGCATCAGTTCCTTTGGAATGGAAGAGGATGATGAACGCAGAGCAGCAGCACAAACGCTGTTTGCGAGAGCACCTGGGAAAGGTCATAACCCAGCTCTCACCACCACGAGGAATGAACCAACCATTATGGAGACACTAAGAAAATATGAAAAACTTCTTAAACAAGAAATCGCGAAGTGGTGGGAAGCGACATCATTACAGGACTACATAGACAAGGGCATGGTCCCTCGCGGACTAAGGATCTACATCACTCCCTCTTATGATTCTCGAAATCCCCAAATGTTGGAAGAATGGTCGGCGAACTCTGCAAACAGCTCGACCAATATGTTAAAGATATTGGTAAAGTACGCCTGGACAGATAGAGACAGTATCAAAACAGAGATTAGACGCATCAAAGAGGAACTAGAGTCTAACCCTGAACAAGAACTAATCTGCAAATTTCTGGAAGAAATGAAAAAGAGATTAAAACTGGTGGAAGAGGATATAAAAGCTAGAAAACAAAGGAAACTCCACAGAGACTGTGGCGATTATGAGTCAGGTAGAATCCTTACACATAGCAGAAAATACGACCACCTTTATGAGAAGGACGCAAAAAAGAACATACCGACAACCTCAATACCAGTTAATAATAATGAAGACGAGACCATCTATTCAAGCGACACAAACACTGAAGGCTCAGATACAACACCTACATCTGAAGGAACAACGTCGGAAGGGGAAGCCACTACACGTCCAACGTCTTTTTTAGACGAATATCGGCTCCTGAGACGGAGCCGCCAAACTCTGAAAACAAATCAGGAGAATCAGAGAGATGCAACACCAACGAGAAGAGGAAGGGGCAGAGGAAGAACAAGAGGACCAAGAGGAAGAGGAGGAAGAGGATCCTACAGAGGAGACAGAAAAGACTACGATTCGGAGCCAGTGGGAAGACAACAGACACGCTCCAAGACCAACGCATAATGGATGACAACATGGTAAATTTAACTATTGTGAACCTCTCCAATAGAACCATTAGTCTCAAAGACAAAAGAACCCTATGCTTTGGCCTCTCTTTCTGCCCATCAATCCCCATGAATTATGTGAATGACAGAATTGATATTTTTAAATTCTGCAGAAAACTAAAACTTAAAAAATGGCACACTCTGAAACTAACAAGAAATAGAACTAGGCCCCAAAAAGAGAGCTCTATAACAGATGAGGAATTGACTATAGGGGATATTGACCTGTTGGTTGCATTGCATGAATTACAAAACGACATCAGTGACGGAGATGCCAATATTGAGGCTCAACGAATTTTAAATGAGATGGAGATAAGGTGCGATGCATCTACCATTTCTGGTTTCAAACCAAAATCCACTTTTTTACCGATAATGAGCCACGACAATATTGACACTTTTCAGGAGCAGGTGAGCCAGAGCCTTCTGGAATTTAGGCAACAGAACTGGGCCAAGAAAATGCAAACTTTTAAACATAATCTCACCCTTACACAAAGGAGGGCTATACAAGAACTAGCCGAAGATGACAGTATTGTAATTCGACCCGCCGACAAGGGGGGCAACATTGTCATCTTGTCTAGGGAAATGTACGTAGCAGAAGCTACGAGACAACTGAGTGACACCAACACTTACTCTAGATCTAATCGTACAGATTATAACAACAGCATTGCACAGATTTGGGAAAAACTGGGCGAATGGAAGGATAAGGGGTTGATTGAATGGGAAGAATTCTGTTACCTGAAGAAAGATCACCCTATCCTCCCTGTGATGTACCTACTTCCCAAAATACATAAAAATAAGGTCAATCCCCCTGGTAGACCCATTATCTCTTCCAGAGGATGTGTCTTGGAAAATCTATCGCGGTATGCGGACCATTTCCTCAGGGAGTTTGTAATTACTCTCCCGTCATATGTCAAGGACACTAAAGACTTCTTGGCTAAAATACACGATGTTAAATGGGAAGATGATTTCTTACTGATAACCATGGATGTCAATTCCCTCTACACTGTCATCAATCATGAACAAGGAACAGAAGCGTGCGAAAGATTTCTCAAACGCAGACACATTAGATTCAAAGAGCACACTCTGATGATACTTGAAATTATCAAATTTTGTCTGAAAAACAACTTCTTTATGTTTGACAATGTAATCTATAAACAATCCCTCGGTACGGCGATGGGGACCAGCTTCGCGCCGAGCTTTGCCAATCTCTTTATGGGAGCATGGGAGGAGGACATCAGGAAGGAACCCAGCCTACAGCATGATTTCACTAAAGTAAAACTTTGGTTACGTTATATTGACGACTTGTTTTTAATCTGGAAAGGCAGCAAACAAGAAGCCAATAACTTTATCGCCAGACTGAACCAGAACAACAACAATTTAACACTCACACATACTATAAGCAATGTGAGGGTTGAGTACCTTGATACATGTGTAGAAATTGCGAATAACAAATTAACAACTATTTTGTTTCGCAAACCTACAGCGGGGAATACGCTTTTACATGCTCTTAGCAGTCACCCTAACACACTCAAATGGAGCATCCCCTACGGGGAACTGCTCCGAGCGAAGAGAAATTGTAGCACAGAGGAAGGTTTCCTAAAAGAACAAGCAACCATGACACAAAGATTTAAAGAAAGAGGATATCCTATGTGGGTTCTCAAAATGGCGATGGACAGGGTTAAAACGATTGACAGAGGTGCAATCCTTGAACCCTCCCCTGAGTCCAATTCACCCATAAATGATGAGAATGTAGAAACCAGGCTGATTCTCACTTATAACGGCCACTCAGATAAAATCAAGAAAATGATCTCCCGGAACTGGAAGCTCCTCAAAGGAGATCCTGTTATAGGCAAGATGATACCTACACATCCCTCAATAAGTTACAGGAAAGGACGTAGCTTAAAAGACATGCTGGTACACAGTGATTTACCTAGCATGGAAAGAAGCAATACCATTGATCTACAAGGCTTCTATCCCTGTGGACATTGCAAGGCATGCGGCAACAGCCGCTTACGCAAGGAGTTTTGGAACAGCAGTACAAACAGTATGATTTCCATTAAACAGTTCCTCACTTGTAGTAGCACCAACGTAATCTATGTGCTTGAATGCCCTTGCCTACTGAGCTACGTAGGAAGCACCACACATATGACCAAGAAACGGGTCCTCGAGCACATGAGGGCAATTACGAATAAGGACCAACAGTACCCCATTGCTCGACACTTTGAGACAAAACACTTTTCAGACTATACCAAACTGTCCTATTATGTAATTGAAAGAATTTTACCCAATAAGAGAGGAGGTAATAGTACTCTTAAATTGAGACAACGCGAATCACGTCACATAATTGGGATGGGGACTAAATATCCGAACGGCCATAACATGGATGAAGAGATGGCAATACACCTACATGGGGATTAAAGGGATAGCAATTTTCCATCCACACATAAGACACTGATTACATTAAGAACAGAATGGATATTCCAAGGAGGGTGATCCATGAGGGAGTTTGTATTGAGGCCCAGCTAGGACAACGATGTATGGTTATATAACTAATGATTTGTATTTTGATTGTCTGTTGTATGTCTATTGTAGTTGGAGTCAACTGACACTGTGTTTCTCTTTTACAGGAAGAAAGGAAGGGACTATGTCTCGGGCCCGCGACACAGGATCCCTACCCTTTTCTTCCCATGCTGCTCTCCAGTGGACAGATAAGACCAATTCTATTTTAACTTTATTATTGGGACACTTGTGAATTTATTGTGATTTTGGTTAAGGATGCACCATTGGACCTATATGTTACAATACAATTCAATGTAATTTTTTCTGGGCTTAATAGAGACAATGCAAGGTAACCGACACAGCTGGACGGGGCAGGTGTGACAGGCTGTCTAGTTATTCATTAGTAAGATCTGTGACACAAGGGATTGAGCGACCTTAGTAATCTACTAGGACACCCAGCAACATAAGTTTTAACTGGCATGTGGGTGGCAGTATAGTATAGCCAAATGTCCCGGCAATAGCCATACTTACATCACTAACATGATCGGTAGCCACTTTGGGAATATATTACATCATTAAGGAGCAATACAGATTGCGACCGATTACAGACGCGCTCCGCATATGGCATACAACTTTACAATGCGTGATGCTACCCAAACACAGAGAGCAATTGGGAGAATTAACCACACGGCGCAAATTCAGTCCCAGGGGTGCCTCTAATGTTCATCCAATGCTTGTTCAACATGTCTGTATAAGCCAGGTAACTATGCCCCAGAACCAAGCTCACTAGGAGCGAGTTACGACATTGTAATGCGGAACGCTATTTAAACGTAGAGAGTAATTAAGCAAACAGTTACATAACCCCCAGCTCAATCATACGGCATAAAATCACTCCAGGTGGCGCTGCTTATGTTTATCCGATGTTTATCAAACATGTCTGTATAAGCTGGTTAACTATGTCCTAGAACCAAGCTCACTAGGAGCGAGTTACGGATTTTTCATTTAAAAACAAGTAAATTGCAAAGTATGCTTTGCTACAGTATATGAGTTGCTTTCACCGTTGTGTAATGGCGCCCATAAAGTACTGCTATTTGTTAAAAAAAAAAAATTCACTGTTCCAAAATGGCGCTGAAAAACCTTTGCAATAGTCCTCTTTCCATGTCCATGGTTGTACGAATAATGTATGTATACGATGGTCCGGTAGCATAACGGTGTGTGAGCAAGCCCGTTGAGGGTGAAATGCGTCACGTTGGGTTTATGAAGCAATAAACCCCCTTGAAGCAACTTAGACGGTGTGGTGTCTTTTTCCTTGACCTGAGAGCACAGTTGGAACTCCGTTTTGCAAGGATATATATATATATATATATATATATATATATATATATATATATATATATATTATCTACTGGCGGTCGCCAGTAGATAGTTATAGTTAGGACCGTGTTTCCATAGGAAATCCGCAACATTCTATTTGGAATATCTTTGGCGCCGGTTGAGAAATCCTCGCAAAATTTGGAAAATAGGTGGTGCGCTCCGCTCCGCTCCTGCCCTGAAAGTCTCGGGGTGATTCGTCTAGCGGGGGCCGAGAAAAAAGGGGGGTCCCAAAACGCGTTTTCCCCATGCATTTTTCCATAGGACCTTTAGTCGAAGGTACAGCCCGAACGGCTGAACAGAATTACTTGAAATTTGGCAGGGAGGTAGTCCTCAGGTCTGGTGTCAATCTGTTCAGTAGTTCCTGAGAAAATCAAAAGTAAAATCATATACATATGTGGGCAGAGCCTAACCACACATCTCATCCTGAGATCTGATTGGCTGTCAGCACTTCATCCAAGAAGTGTTGGCAGCCATCTTGGGACCAATATACATGATAGCACCTCATTAAAAAGCATTGCAGTTAATAGAAGGTTTTAAGACTTTAGTTACATTATAAATCATTTGTTGATGGTACCATACTCATTTTAGGAATTGTGGTATGTTCTAAGGTGATTTCACCATGTGAAAAAGCCTTCTGCTGGGATATCATGATTGAGAGAAAAATATTTTCTCATGCTTTTCCCACAGAGGTTTGGAAGGTGATCTATAAGCGAAACTGAGAGCTTATTTTCTGTAAATTCACATTATCTTTATCAGTCATGTGAGAATGAAGTCTGACATTCTCAGTAAAACATGTACATCCAACAAGGGCGGAGACTGTCAGTTGATTCCTTTGTGTTCAACTTCTACTGCAGCTTCCCAGAGTGTTCCAAAGAACAACTAGAGTGCTAACAGTCCTACTTATGATAAATGTATGGCACACCTGAAGCCATCTTGCTTGGATTAAAGTGGTACCTCTTAAAACATTTAATTTAAAAAGGAACAAAATGAGGGGGTTCATTTTTCCATAAAAAGTATGATTAGTGCTGCAGAAAAAAAATTAGGGCACATTTTGAGTGACTTCTCAAATCCTCTTCTATTTCATTAAAAAATTCTGACATGCAGACTGAAACATGCACTTTCAATACCAGCAGCAGTTTTCCCTGGTGAGCAGTAGCTTTACTACAGTGATCTAATGAGCAAAAAGAGTGCTAACATTCTGAATTTATGGCAAATGTGTGACACATCTGAATGCCTTCTTGATGGAATCAAAGTAAAAAACTGAAAGTATTTCCTACTGAGGAGACTGCAGTAAATGAGGAAATTAGAAAACTTCATAACAAATAAGTCTCCCAAGATGGCCACCAGAGACAAAAGAGCCCAAATGTAGCCCAAATATCACCCAGATGTAGCCAAAGTATAGCCCAATGACAGAATGTCCCAGAGTGTTCTTAAAAACAACTAGAGCGCTTACTGTCTTCATTATGACAAAAGTATGGCACACCTGAAGCCATCTTGATTGGAATAAACTGGTAACACTTAAAACATTTAATTTAAAAAGAAACACAATGAGGGGGTTCATTTTGCCATAGAAATTATGATTAATGCTGAAGAAAGAAAATGAGGGCACATTTTGAGTGACTTCTCAAATCCTCTTCTATTTCATTAAAAAATTCTGACATGCAGACTGAAACATGCACTTTTAATACCAGGAGCAGACTTCCATGGTGAACAGTAGCTTTACTACAGTGATCTAATGAGCAGCTAGAGTGCTAACATTCAGAATTTATGGCAAATGTGTGACATATCTGAATACCTTCATGATGGAATCAAAGTAAAAAACTGAAAGCATTTCCTACTGAGGAGACTGCAGTACATGAGGGAATTAGGAAACTTCATAACAAATAAATGTCCCAAGATGGCCACCGGAGACAAAAGAGCCCAAATGTAGCCCAAAATCACCCAGATGTAGCCCAAATATAGCCCAATGACAGAAGTGTGCAAAACACTTATTATTTTGTGTTTTTGCAGTGTTATATAGTGCAGACTTGTCAGGTATTGGAGTGCTTTATATGAGCATTGGTTACATCACACAAGAACAAATTCATTTTGGTTGTAGACATGGGGAGACTAAGTGATTTGACCAGAATCACAGAATGTCGAGCTGAAGCAGAAACTCCAACCTGTTTAACCAGTTGCAAAGTCTGCAGTTCTGGAAGTAACACCACATCCTCTCCCCTAAGTGCAACATTTAATCAAGTGGTCAACTGGATAAAAAAGCATAAAGGTAACAAATAATTTAAAAGTGCTTTGTCGCTATTTGAAAACTCAGAAAATATTCCTTATTTTAGTCTTTTAGAGCACTAACCATAATGTTGATGCCAATAAGACCCTCTCATATATGTAATTTCTAAAGGAAATGCTCTAGGTATTACAGTTTTGATTACATCAAGATGACGACAGGCGTTCCACACTTTTGTAATAAATATAGAATGTTAGCAATCTAGTTGTTCATTAGGATACTGTTGAGAGGCAGAGGCCAGGGGCACGAACTCTGAAAATTGAAGGCAGGTAGGAGGGTGCAAAGGCAACAATTTAACCACACTGAGCAGGCAGGAAGGGCCGTGGCAGCACAACAGACTATGGAGGGCAGTGGAAAGGGGGGCAGGGGCAACAAACCAACAATACAGGACTTGCAAGAGAGGCTGTGGCAATGTAATAGACCATTGTGGGCAGAAGGAAGAGGCAATGGTAGTACAACCATACATGCCAACAGACCCGATTCAGCCAGGAAATGTCCAATGTTTTTAAGCTCAAATGGGCTTTATTTGATCTGTCTCCTGTCTACAATCTTCTCTTTTTCAATGTAACTCAAAGGGGAAAATCAATACCCCAGTTTTTTTTCAAAATCTCCCTCTTACCAAGTTCAAAATGGCTCCGTTCTCCTGAGGCGAAAAGCCGGGAGGTGACATTGCTATTGTAATTTACTGTGTTTTTTAACTGGTGTGTTATTTTTAAAATTGCAACCTTGCACTCAGGCACTTCAGGGCGACGTGCAGCGGACCCAGCGCTGTCACGGGAACACCCTCCACCTGCCTTCATCGCCGCTAGCCACGCCCACTCTGAGGCCACGCCCCCTCCCCGCCCTACTTAAGGGCTGATACCACGATCGTTCGCTTGGCTCCGTTCTCCTGAGGCGAAAAGCCGGGAGGTGACATTGCTATTGTAATTTACTGTGTTTTTTAACTGGTGTGTTATTTTTAAAATTGCAACCTTGCACTCAGGCACTTCAGGGCGACGTGCAGCGGACCCAGCGCTGTCACGGGAACACCCTCCACCTGCCTTCATCGCCGCTAGCCACGCCCACTCTGAGGCCACGCCCCCTCCCCGCCCTACTTAAGGGCTGATACCACGATCGTTCGCTTGGCTCCGTTCTCCTGAGGCGAAAAGCCGGGAGGTGACATTGCTATTGTAATTTACTGTGTTTTTTAACTGGTGTGTTATTTTTAAAATTGCAACCTTGCACTCAGGCACTTCAGGGCGACGTGCAGCGGACCCAGCGCTGTCACGGGAACACCCTCCACCTGCCTTCATCGCCGCTAGCCACGCCCACTCTGAGGCCACGCCCCCTCCCCGCCCTACTTAAGGGCTGATACCACGATCGTTCGCTTGGCTCCGTTCTCCTGAGGCGAAAAGCCGGGAGGTGACATTGCTATTGTAATTTACTGTGTTTTTTAACTGGTGTGTTATTTTTAAAACTACTTAAATGTGCATTCCCAGAACGCGCAGCGGGCGAGCGCAGCGGGCGCGACGAATGCGCGCCGAAGTTGCGCCTAAGTTAAGCCCGTCTGCGCCCGTCCGCGACTGGCCGGGACTAGGGGCGCCCCACTCTGCCCCACGCACCACCTATTCCCCGGACCTACTTCGTAGCTACCGGGGCCAATGGCCCATCTCGCCCACAACAATTTCCCGGATATCTGCTCTTGGCATAACTCCCCCCACCCCCCTGTCTTGCCCTGGGCCCACTGGTGATACCTCTCCTACGAGTTATGAGTTAGTACCTTTGCCTTTGCCTAAAAACCTCACTGCTTTCTATCTTAATACTCGGTCTGCTGTTGCTCATGCGCACGAACTCTCGGTCCTGTTGGACCTTCATGCTCCCGATCTTCTCTTTTTGACCGAGACCTGGTTCGGCGATGACTCCCTCCCTGCCCTCCTTTCCACCTTACCGGCTTCCTACTACGCCCTTAGGGCGGATCGTCCTTCAGGTAGAGCCGGGGGCGGCGTGGCGGTCATCGCACGTACAGATCTCTCTTTCCAAGTTCTACCCTTACCTACCATTGCCACCACCGAATTTCTGGTGATTCGCACAGTTTCTACCTCTCCCCCTCTAACCTGCTTCCTCACCTACCGTCCTCCTCAGTCCCCCCTACAGTTTCTCCCCGACTTTCTGGAGGTCCTGGCTACCGTTACAGTCAATAATTCCTCCATCTTGCTCCTTGGCGATTTTAATTTCTGGCCCTCTGATCCCGCCGAATGTCCCTCATCAAAGGAATTCTCCGAAACCCTTCACTCTTTAAACTTTATAGCTCACGTTCACTCCCCCACCCACATTAAAGGTCATCGGCTTGACCAGATCTGGTCCCTGAACTGCCCTGTGGAATAAATTGCTATTTCCCCTTGTTCTTGGTCTGATCACCACCTGATCTCCTTTCTCCTTCCTATTCTCCCTCCAGCTAAGCCCCCCCGGCCCAAAAACACCTGGGTCCGTTCATGGGGCAGGGTCAATCTCGAGAATCTCTCCTCTCTTCTTACCCGCTCTCTCCCCTCTCTTCAGGGCCTTACCACGGCCTCCCAGGTTGATACTATAGATCAGTGGCTCTCTCATAGCCGCGACTCCGTTGCCCCGCTCAAGCGCATTTCCTCTAAACGCGACAAAGACGCTAATCGGTGGTTTAATAAAGAGCTCAAAACCACCAAATTAGCAGTCCGTCGCGCGGAGCGGGCCTGGAGGAGAAACTATTGCCCCACCTTGAAACTGGAATACTCTAACATTCTGAGCCAGTACAAGAAAGCCATCGTGGAGGCTAAAACATCTTACTTCTCCTCCAAGATTTTAGCAGCAGAGAATCAGTCTAAGGAAATTTTTACCATCGTTCACAGCCTGGCGTTCTCTGACCGAACTACTCTTAGACCAGTCCCGTCTGAAGATCTTTGTTTCTCTCTCAATGATTATTTCATCCAAAAAATTTTAACCATTAAGGCCAACATTCCTCCCCCTTCTCCCTCTTTTGATGTTCCTCGATGTCCTCCCCCCAAGGGCGCACTGACCACCTTTCCGCCCATCACTAAGGAAAACTTTACCTCTTTGATCCCTTTGATCAAATCTGGCTCCCCGCACGATCCCTGTCCTGCCCATATTCTCCGCCACATCTTTGTCTCTTGCCCAGACCCTCCCCTTCATCTCCTTAATAGCTCCCTCTCTCAAGGCATAGTTCCCAGCTCCCTGAAATCTGCGGTTATTGTGCCTATTTTGAAAAAACCAGGGGCAGACCCCTCTGACCCAGCCAATTTCCGCCCCATCTCCCTTTTGCCATTTTTGGCCAAAATGCTCGAGCGCCACGTCACTCGCGCTCTGAGTTCCTTTGTGGAGAAGCACGGAGCCCTTGCCTCCCGCCAAGCTGGCTTCCGCCCCGCACACTCAACGGAGTCCGTTGTTATGTCGGTTCTAGACACCCTCAGGGAGGGCATGGACACTAATCAGTACCAGGCCCTCGTGCTCCTCGATCTCTCAGCCGCCTTTGATACAGTGGACCATAACATTCTACTTTCCCGTATCGGGGCGGCGGGGATCGGGGGGACTGCCCTGGTCTGGTTATCCTCCTTCCTGAGTAACCGCACCCAGGCTGTCCGCCTGGGTGAATTCACAGCGGACGCCCGGAAAGTTCAGTGCGGGGTCCCCCAAGGTTCCTCTCTCTCTCCCCTGCTGTTTAATTTGTATATTGCCCCTTTAATTTTTTCTCTTCAACAGATCACCGTTTTCAATTATGCGGATGACCTCCAGCTGGTCTTTAATCTTTCTTCTCCTTCTGCTGTTCTTAACTTCCAAACTGTCATGCTTCATATCAGGGACTGGATGAACCACAACCACCTGAAACTCAACCCTGATAAAACCGAGTTGGTGCTGACGGGCGGTTCATCCAGCCCCTGGTCCCCTCTCTTTTGGCCCCCTGCCCTCGGTCCCTCTCCTGTTCCCTCTTCCTCAGTCAAAACCTTAGGCATAAAACTTAATTCTCAACTCACCCTTCACTCCCAGGTCAGCTCTGTGGTTTCCTCTTCTTTCCTCTCACTGCGTACTATACGCAGGGTGTCCCGCTTCTTCACTTTTTCTGCCCTCAAACTCATTATCCTGGCCATGGTGATGTCCCGCCTGGACTATGGGAACGCCCTGTATGCCGGTATCCCCGCATACAGTCTGCGCCGCCTACAACAAATACAAAACCAGGCGGCTCGCCTGGTCTTCAATCTCCCTACATTTCACCACTCCACCCCACTTTTGTATTCACTACATTGGCTCCCTGTGCGAGCTAGAATTCAATTCAAGCTCGCATCCATTACTTTTTTGGCCCGATCGGGCTTGGCACCTGCTTTCATTTCTTCTGAAATTGCCTCATATATCCCCACCAGGTCTTTGCGTTCCTCCTCCCAGTTCCTCCTCACCATCCCACGCTTTCGGAGAAAGAAGTGGGGAGGATCTAAATTTGCTATCCTTGCCCCTACCCTCTGGAATTCCCTTCCCCTCGAACTTCGTTCCATCACCCTTTATTCACAGTTCCGCAAATGCCTTAAAACCCACTTATTCACAAAATCCCCTGTATAAACGCTTCCCCTTCCCTCCCTGTTTCTAACCTCAGTTTCCGTCAGCCACAGCGCCAAGAAACCGCTGGTATACGTGCGCTCTATAAATACTTTCAAATTCAAATTCAAATTCAAAATGTTCGCAAGTATGGTACATTGGATCATGGAAGGAAATGGGGTAGGGACATGGACTTGGATAACAGAGGACAGGAGAGACATGGAGAGGTGCACCAAACTGACCCTGCAGGGCAGGCATCAGGGTTTGCAGCAGCACAATACACCACACACGGCATGCGGGACGGGAGTGCAGCACAACAATCCATAGAAAGCAAGAGGGAGGGGACAGGACCATGCACATGGACAGCAGAGAACTGAGGGGCAAGAGGCAATGGTAGCTAGCTGACCATAATGGACAGACAGGAGAAAAAGCTGCAGCATAACAGACCATAAAGGGCAGGAGGGACGGATCAGGGGCCTTACAATGGAACAGACAAGCCAGGAGGGAGGGAGTAGGGGTCTGCACATGTAAACAGAGGGCTGGGGGCAAGGGGGCAGGGCAGGGCAGGAGCAGCAAGATAGCCATGGAGGTCAGGCAGGATGGGCACTAGAAGCAAGACACACCATGAAGAGCAACAGTGAGACTGTGATGGCATACACACAGACCACACAGGGAAGGTGGGAGGGACCATGGCAGCACAGAAGACCATGCATGGCAAGTGGGAGGGTTAGTGGCAGCACAATGGCTATGATGGGCAAGAAGGAGGGTGCAGGGGCATGCACAAAGGACGATGGAGGATAGAAGGGAGGGTCAGGACCTGTGCACAGACAAGAAAGTTCAGGGGAAGGGGCCTCACAACAGACCGCACGGGGCAGGCAGGAGGAGCAGTTGCAGCACAACAGACCAGGGAGGGCAGAAGGGTGTGGCAGTACAATGGACCATGTAGGACAGGAGGAAGAGGATAGGGGCATGGCATGTGGACAGGCAGGGTGGAGGTGGCAGGGACAGGTTACAGTCATCTGACAATGCTAGGCAGGTGGGAGGGGAGTGGCAGTACAACAGAACACTCAGAGTACATAGGAGTGGCAGGTCCATGGAACATGGTGGGCAAAACGGATGGAGCAGGGGCATGCACAAAGACATTGGAGGGCAGGGGAAGGAGAATAGGGGCAGCAAGCTAAGCACAGAGTTTAAGCAGGAGGTCAATGATGGGGCATAGAATTGGTCAATGGAGGGCAGGAAGAGTGGACTGGTACATCATACTACATTGGGGGCAGTGGCAGCACATCAGACCATGCATGGCAGGAGGGAGGAGGCTAGTCCATGGATTCACACAACAGAGGATAGGGAGGAGAGGGATGGGGCAGCAAGCTAACTGTTCAGAGAAGGCGGGTATTAGGAACTTTACTGTTTTTAAAACGTGTGTCTGTGCGAACTACGTAAAATATGAACAAGTATGCAGCATAATCTCACTTTTATTCAGGAAGAAGAGGACGTTTGTGACTGTGACACCGGGCTCACTTGGCAGAAACATCCCCTGACCATCCACCCCCTATCGCAAAATGTAATGCCAGTGAAAAGGGTAGGTGAACACAGTGTTATATAGAACATAGTCCTGAGAGCACGATTGAAAATGAAAACTAGATATAGGTTTCAGGGGTGTTATAGTTAGCTGGACTTTTCACTTGTACAAAACAAGTTGCCAGAGCGAGTACTAACCTGAGAGCCACGCCATTGCCGACGCACTAACGCCGCCACCGCCAAGAGTCTAGCGGGGACAACACCAACACCAAGCACCATCCTCCGCGTCGCCGCCCCGGGACTGCAACTCCCGGCAGCCTCAGCGGCGGCGCGTCCAGCTGACGCGGTGCAAGCGCCAGGAGGCGCCATAAACCGCAGAGAGACCGGCGGAGCGGGGGGGAAGTTGCCAGAGCGAGTACTAACCTGAGAGCCACGCCATTGCCGACGCACTAACGCCGCCACCGCCAAGAGTCTAGCGGGGACAACACCAACACCAAGCACCATCCTCCGCGTCGCCGCCCCGGGACTGCAACTCCCGGCAGCCTCAGCGGCGGCGCGTCCAGCTGACGCGGTGCAAGCGCCAGGAGGCGCCATAAACCGCAGAGAGACCGGCGGAGCGGGGGGGAAGTTGCCAGAGCGAGTACTAACCTGAGAGCCACGCCATTGCCGACGCACTAACGCCGCCACCGCCAAGAGTCTAGCGGGGACAACACCAACACCAAGCACCATCCTCCGCGTCGCCGCCCCGGGACTGCAACTCCCGGCAGCCTCAGCGGCGGCGCGTCCAGCTGACGCGGTGCAAGCGCCAGGAGGCGCCATAAACCGCAGAGAGACCGGCGGAGCGGGGGGGAAGTTGCCAGAGCGAGTACTAACCTGAGAGCCACGCCATTGCCGACGCACTAACGCCGCCACCGCCAAGAGTCTAGCGGGGACAACACCAACACCAAGCACCATCCTCCGCGTCGCCGCCCCGGGACTGCAACTCCCGGCAGCCTCAGCGGCGGCGCGTCCAGCTGACGCGGTGCAAGCGCCAGGAGGCGCCATAAACCGCAGAGAGACCGGTGGAGCGGGGGGGAAGTTGCCAGAGCGAGTACTAACCTGAGAGCCACGCCATTGCCGACGCACTAACGCCGCCACCGCCAAGAGTCTAGCGGGGACAACACCAACACCAAGCACCATCCTCCGCGTCGCCGCCCCGGGACTGCAACTCCCGGCAGCCTCAGCGGCGGCGCGTCCAGCTGACGCGGTGCAAGCGCCAGGAGGCGCCATAAACCGCAGAGAGACCCGCTTCGCGGGACGCGCGCGGGACCGCGCCGGGCTAAGCCCGGGCAAAGGGCGGGCCCTCTGTGGCCCTCAGTGGACGGAAGAGGCCGGGCTGGGCCATCCCCCTTGAGTCTACATACGAAACAGGTAACTACTCTAAGCATGGGTAAACGTACCACGAAAACTACATGCACTGTCACTGCCGCCCCTGTTGATTCGTCCACATCAATAGATGCACTGTTGGCTAATGCTCTCACTATGGTTACTAATGAGATCGCTGACACTGAACGTAGAATGTCTTTTGGATTCCCCACCACTACTACTACTGTGCCATGTTCACAATCACCTAAGGCTTTATCCAACCCGGACCTCCCTCTCTCCCCCATAGTAACAGTTGTTAGAACAAATAGTAACGTGGACACTCTAAGTATGACCACTGGAAAATCAAGTTTGCGGACTATTGTTGTAACAGACTGCCAAGCGGAGCCAGCACTAGACAAAATGCCACGCTCCAACAAACCTGTAAGAGAGAAACGTAAGAGAGGCCCAGTGAAATGTACAGTAAATAAAAGGAAACAACTAGGTCGATGTAGAAATCAACCAACGCCACAGAGTTTGTGGAACAAAGATAAAGCCAAAGATTGTGAAATAGTAACATCAAGTGCCATTGAGGACTCACTACTCTCCTTATTTCCATTGGATGAAGGACCTGAGAGACCTACTACTCTCACACAAAGATTAGAGTCTCAATCTGCGGACAAAAGTATTTGTAGAGTCTCTATGCCATCCAAGGAGAGCAGCGTTAATACAGTCAGTACCCAGACTGAGGCCACCGATCAAAACTCTTTACTCAAATTCAATGGCAACCTGATAGAAACAATTGTTGATACTATTTTTAAACAAGTCGAAATTCAAATAGTCAAACAATTTAATACTGTTTTTAAGAGACTGGACAAAATCGAAAACCTTGTTAAAAAAGAGGAAATAAAAAGGAAAGGATCTATTAGCTTAGACGTTGTTCGAGGTGATAAAATTATGAGTAAATTAGAAACTTTATGTAAGGATCTGAGGGAGGGGAATCAGAATGTCGCCATTGATTCCAGTCGTGTAAATATGCAAGGTCTTACTGTTGATAAAATTGTGTCACCTAACAGTACCTCTGCTAACATTTTACCTACACTGTCCACGGGCCCTGATCATGACCCCCCTGGTTTAGAAGGAACAGTAACTGGTACCTCTATCCCGGATGCCAAGACCCCGCTAGCCTCCCGAACAGATAGGATAGGTATTACTCGGGATGACATAAGTACTGGCGGAGGCCCATTAGTAAGAAACAGATCTGCTAATAATTTAGGGCAGTTCCTCAACTTACCCCCAGAATCTTGCCCATATGTTTTAGTGTTAGCTGGCGTACCTGCTCTGAAAGAAGGCCAAAGTGAGTCATGGGTACAACTACATAATAAATGCATTAATTGGCTGACAAAACATAAAGGGGCAAGATGGAACATATCAAATGAAATCATACTAACTCGTAGGGTAAGTTGGGTGGGGCCACAACAGAAAAATATTAGCGGGGATTGTATAGTGATTAACTTTAGACATCCGAACTTTGTGAAATATTTTATGGACACACGTAACATCTATGCCAGTACATCCACTACAATAAGCCTTCACCCTTTGGGCTATTTTTATAGGCCCCCCCACAGACCAATTCAGACAGCCTCTTACACCATCCCTATAGCTAATAGATTCTCCGCCTTATCGGACTTAGAAAGTTTAGACTGACAACCATCAACACTTCCCATTACAGTGGATAAGGTTGTTAGCACAGTGCCTATGGATACGATCAACTCTATACGCATCAATAAATCTTGTCCAGATAGATTAGTCCTACCACATGTAGCTTGTTCAGACTGTCCCTTTATTCCTACTTCCTCTACCATTAGTCCATCAACTGACACCTTAAGCGTCATTAGTTGGAATATTGCAGGGCTTCCAGGTAAGATGAAAATCAAAGAATGGGTTACCTGGATAAGTAACTTTGATGTGGTAATGTTACAGGAAACATGGTGTACATCTACCCAATTGTTGGAGGGTTTCTTTTGCCACAATCTTATTGTACCAATCCCTGCTTTGGGACGTCCAAGTGGCGGTCTATCTATCTGGGCAAAAATTTCTAAGGATACGAAAATTGAACCTCTAAATGTGGTTAGTAAAAATCTGGTAGCCGTTAAATATGTTGCAAGGTTAAAGATTTGTTTTATAAATTTTTATAATAATGATTTTGTCAACCATCCTAACCCCACCTTTTTAGAACTGTTTAAGTTTATCGATGATGTTGTGGATGGTGAAAAATACGGTTTATTCGATGGTATTTGTGTTGGCGGAGACTTTAATGCTCATATTTATACTATATCTCCGCCCTGTAGACGAGGCTCGGAATTATTGGATCTTTTACAAAGTAGAGATCTAGATGATGTCATGGGCCATTTTGGAATTGATGAGGGAAAGGTACCGGCCCCAAAGTATATTGGTCGTGGTTCTTCAACCACGATTGATTATATGTTTACCTCTTCCCCCCTTAGTGAAGTGTTAATTAAATCTAAGGTTGTCAGCAGCCCATACAGTGACCATCTACCATTAGTAATTCATCTTAAATCTATTAAAAAGCCTGTAGGTCTATGTGAGGTCGGAGTTCAAAATATTAATGTATCCACTGATAGACTAAGAATAATCTGGAGAGGGATTAATAACCTAGAGATCTTGACCAATGTAATTAAGAACAATCCCCTGTTGATTTCCAACTGCCTAACATTTGGTGGCCCCGATATTACTAGATCCTTTTGTGATCTATGTGCAGCATTAAAAAGGGCTATTTCCAGACCGGTAATAGAACATAATACAAACACTCAAAGATGGTTTGATACCAATTGTTCCAGGGCTAATAGAGAACTTAGGAAAGCTCTTGAAGCTAAACCCCGAGATATTTCCCTTGTCAGTTCATTACGTTTTAAATATAAACAGGTTTTAAAAACCAGAACTGAAGAGCTCCTAATAAGCCATTGGGATAATCTCACCAAAACAACTGCCCTAAAAGACACCACCGGCTTCTGGAAAGAAGTAAAAAGTCTGAGAGCCCTGGGTAGTAACATCACCCCGATAAATTGTAATATCACAGGTGATTCATGGGTCAGCCATTTTTCTAAGCTCTATGCTACAGTTGGGAATTCTTCTGAGGACACTTTCCCAGATGATACCGTAGTCATTACACTAGAGGAGGTGGAGGAAGCCATCGCAAATAGTGCTGGCAACAAGGCCCCCGGCCCGGATGGTCTGTCCATCGACCAGATAAAATCAAATACATGGTTTTGGGCCCCCCTACTTTGTAATCTTTTTAATAATTTAGGTAAGGAATCTATCCCTCCCACATGGTCTTGTAGTACCATTGTGCCTATTTTTAAAAAGGGAAATAGGATGGACCCGGGGTGCTATCGTCCAATATCTTTGATCGACAACACCCTGAAGGTCCTTGGTAGGGTCTTGTTTGACAAAATAAGCACTTGGGCAGACGAAAACTCCATCATCCACCGTTGCCAGCTTGGCTTTCGGAGCAAGCTTGGGACGGTGGAACAATGTCTAAACCTTAACCTCATAATGGCCAAATACACGAGAGCTAAACGATCTCCTCTGTATTTTGGCTTTATGGACCTAAGTTCAGCGTTTGATTTTGTTAATCGCTCTCGCTTGTGGTCCATTCTTTTAAATTATGGTTTAGACGAACCCCTAGTTCACTTTCTGGCCAATCTTCATCGTAACTTGAAATCCCGAGTTCGTTTAAATAATGATGGTGAGGTTTCAAATGAGATTTTAATTGGCAAGGGGGTAAGACAGGGCTGTGTCTTGGCCCCCTTGCTTTTTATCTTATACATCAATGAATTAACTCATTCCCTGTGCAATTTGACAAAGGACGTTCCAATCATCAATAAGAAACCTATCCCGGCGTTACTCTACGCTGATGATGCGGTCCTTATGGGCCGCACTCCGAATGCTCTGCGTATTTTAATAACGGGATTCGTTAATTATATGTCCGATCTCGGGCTGTGCACTAATTTTAACAAATCGTTTATCATGACTTGCGGCCCTAAAAATTATAAAATCCCAAAGATTGTGATAGGTCCAAACATCCTAAAAAGCACATGCACTTTCCCCTATCTGGGTCTCTTATTCTCTAATAGTGGTTCGTGGCAACCACACGTGGCGATGGGGAGAAATAAACTTTCAAAATCGATTAATTCTATCACCTCCCTACGCCAACCGCGCCAGGCTGATGTGGTTCTTAGCCTATTACAAATTTATCGAACCCAATGTCTCCCAACTGGCACATATGGTGCGGAAGTTTGGGGGTTTTCCAACTGTAAACCAATACAGAGCGAAGAGAACAGATTCTGTCGAAAAATCCTGGGGGGAGTTATTAGTGCACCGACCTTTGTTTGTCACAATGAATTAAAATTAAAATATGTTGAGGATTTCATTAGAGCGAGACCTGCATTATTTTGGCTAAGGATATGGCAAAACTCGGCAGCTTCATTGACTCGTGAGATTATTTTAGACTGTCTGAAAAGTGATAATGTAGCCCTAATCCCATGGATTAATGCGGTAGAGAGTAGCCTTAAGAGCGTCAATTACGGTTACCTGTTCACATATCCAGATAGGATTGACGCCTCTCATAAAAATTTGCTGAGAAGAGCACTCTATCTGCATTTCCAGAATGAAAGGGAAAGAGCAGTTTTTGTGAAACAATCCACAGTCGACTATTTATCAATCCAGGAATCTTATATTGAATCCCCGATGTCCCCCCAGCCTTATTTATGTAAAAAACTGGGCAGATGGACCAGATGTTTATTATTTAGATTCAGGGACAGGAGCATTATAAATCTCATCTGCTTTCCACTGGGTTATATTAAAAATTTGGAAAAACTACATTGTCCTTGTGACCACGGTGGAACCCAGAGTATGCCCCATTTTATCTTCGGCTGCGGATTTTATATGAAATTCACAAGACATTATCTAATACCATACTGTAAGAAATATGATTTGCTTAGCCACAACCTTGCCTATAGACACTTTTTAATGCTAGGATCTGAATGCTAGGATCTGATGAATTAATTTTTAGAGTTAGTAGCTTTCTTAAAGCCATTGTATGCTCACGCAGGTCGTTGAAAATTGATTAGTTCTGTTTAAACATTCACTTTGCACTTTAAAACATGTCTTGCCGGAATTTAACACATTATTTAGCCTTATTATTACAAATTTATAAGCCAACCTTCTAAGTATAACCTCATTTATTGTTGTACGATGGCTTATTTTGCACAGCCCAGTTAGTAGGTTTTTGTGTTTTCATTGCTGTCTTTTTATAAATTATATTCTTATATGTAATGTCTGACGGCCCAAAATTGTAGTTTTTGATGTGTATTTTAAAATGTTTGTTTATGTGCTTTTATGGATGGTTTGTGAAATCCGAATAAAGTCTATTTGAATTTGAATTGACTTGTACAAAACCATTGAAATTCCCCCGTTATAGTTAGTTCAGCTAACTATAACTCGCGCGCCCGCAATGCACTGCTGATGACGTCACATATTACATCACTCATGACATGGTCAGTGACATCACTCATGACATCACTGAGGACATCTCAAATGACATCACTGATGACATCACTGATGACATCATCCTTGTGATAGAGTGGCAGAAAACCTCTCACCCTAATATAACCTTTGATACACACATTCAAAAATAGAGACTAAACTTTTCAAAACAATGGACTTACCAATACCAGTTACAACAACCTCTTCAGTAATTCTAAGATCCAAATACACATCCACTCATTCACCAACAGTCCTATACAGTCACTCATACATGTACTCACTCATCATATGTACTCATACACCTATACATCCTGTTACACAATGCCACTCATCCATAGAGTTACTCACACACATAGTCACTCATGCTAATAAAGAATCAAACATACATTTACTTGCATATACAGTTATACACACACCACCACACTTACTTCTACGGAAACTTACACATACTTAGTCTTTTAAACAATCACTTATAGAAACACATACTTATTCATACAGGAACTCTTTCAATCTCTCAAATTCACATATACTCACTTATATACACCAATAGTCACATATACTAGTTTAAAACATATGTAGTTACTCATAAAGACACTATTGAGACAGTCATTCACTCACTAACACACCCATACACACACTCATCCACCCATACAGTCCTGCACACATGCTGTCTTCAACACAAACAAACAGTGAGTCACTCATTCATGCACCTATGCACTACGTAATACCCCCCACCGAACCATGCAGACACTCAGACTGATACTCAAAAAACCAACTAATAACCTATATAGACACCCATGTAGCTACTCACCAACCCATGCAGCCACTTATACACAAAGTGAGAGACTGATACAGATATTTACATATTTAAACATTACTCACTAAGCCATGTATTCACTATGATACACTTAATCAGTCAGTTACACAATCAATTTTTCAAAAACAAATCATCCATTTAGACACTTATATACCCATTTATTCTTCCATCGACCTTGAGATATACATATATAAAACATATTTAATTTTCAAAAAAACACACATTCACTGGATGATGTCATCAGTGATGTCATTTTAGATGTCATCAGTGATGTCATGAGTGATGTCACTGACCATGTCATGAGTGATGTAATATGTGACGTCATCAGCAGTGCATTGCGGGCGCGCGTGTTATAGTTAGCTGAACTAACTATAACGGGGGAATTTCAATGGTTTTGTACAAGTGAAAAGTCCAGCTAACTATAACACCCCTGAAACCTATGGTTTTTTCAGTGAATTTCTGAGGTTTTTTAAATGCTAATTCCTAACTATAACGTGCCTGAAACCTATGTTTTTTTCTGTGAATATATATATATATATATATATATATATATATATATATATATGCACCAAAAGTTCCCACGTTACTGGAGCCCAAGATCCTACAGAGCGGCCTCACAAAGAATGGGCACGGGGCAGCCCATCAATACATCACTGTCACCAAAAAGTAGTGAGGCCCTTTGCTGCAAAAGCCGTTTATTTTCAGGTACAGCAGCGCCTTTTACATCTTCCATCCCATCTTCTAACGTTTCGGCTAACTGCCTTGCTCACAGAAGGAAATGAAATAATTTGCAGGTGTGCTGTGGCGCGCTTTTTCAAAGATGCACCACGTGACTGAATTAAACAACTACAAGCCCCAAAGTGCATTGTGTTAATGTCTCGTAATTCAAATAGGAAATCCTTCGATAATTTTAGCCTGGATGGTACTTATCTTTTAAACACACGCACTGTTCTTAGTTCGGGAAATGCTGAAATCAGTCAGGTGAGTAGAACCAGTGTTTCAATGTTGTTAAAATACGGACTTGAAAGCAAACACCACTTGCAGCATGATCATGGCAGGAAATAATCCTGAATGAATCTCTTCCTCGCGCCATCCTTTTTGCACCATTGGCATCACCTCAGTAGGTTAGGTGCGCGAGTGGATCAGGCACCTCAATTAATATGCACCAAAAGTTCCCACGTTACTGGAGCCCAAGATCCTACAGAGCGGCCTCACAAAGAATGGGCACGGGGCAGCCCATCAATACATCACTGTCACCAAAAAGTAGTGAGGCCCTTTGCTGCAAAAGCCGTTTATTTTCAGGTACAGCAGCGCCTTTTATATCTTCCATCCCATCTTCTAACGTTTCGGCTAACTGCCTTGCTCACAGAAGGAAATGAAATAATTTGCAGGTGTGCTGTGGCGCGCTTTTTCAAAGATGCACCACGTGACTGAATTAAACAACTACAAGCCCCAAAGTGCATTGTGTTAATGTCTCGTAATTCAAATAGGAAATCCTTCGATAATTTTAGCCTGGATGGTACTTATCTTTTAAACACACGCACTGTTCTTAGTTCGGGAAATGCTGAAATCAGTCAGGTGAGTAGAACCAGTGTTTCAATGTTGTTAAAATACGGACTTGAAAGCAAACACCACTTGCAGCATGATCATGGCAGGAAATAATCCTGAATGAATCTCTTCCTCGCGCCATTCTTTTTGCACCATTGGCATCACCTCAGTAGGTTAGGTGCGCGAGTGGATCAGGCACCTCAATTAATATGCACCAAAAGTTCCCACGTTACTGGAGCCCAAGATCCTACAGAGCGGCCTCACAAAGAATGGGCACGGGGCAGCCCATCAATACATCACTGTCACCAAAAAGTAGTGAGGCCCTTTGCTGCAAAAGCCGTTTATTTTCAGGTACAGCAGCGCCTTTTACATCTTCCATCCCATCTTCTAACGTTTCGGCTAACTGCCTTGCTCACAGAAGGAAATGAAATAATTTGCAGGTGTGCTGTGGCGCGCTTTTTCAAAGATGCACCACGTGACTGAATTAAACAACTACAAGCCCCAAAGTGCATTGTGTTAATGTCTCGTAATTCAAATAGGAAATCCTTCGATAATTTTAGCCTGGATGGTACTTATCTTTTAAACACACGCACTGTTCTTAGTTCGGGAAATGCTGAAATCAGTCAGGTGAGTAGAACCAGTGTTTCAATGTTGTTAAAATACGGACTTGAAAGCAAACACCACTTGCAGCATGATCATGGCAGGAAATAATCCTGAATGAATCTCTTCCTCGCGCCATCCTTTTTGCACCATTGGCATCACCTCAGTAGGTTAGGTGCGCGAGTGGATCAGGCACCTCAATTAATATGCACCAAAAGTTATTTAATTTTCAAAAAAACACACATTTTATATATATATATATACATACACACACATATATATATATATATATACTATCTTAGTAGCATGGTGGTAGTATATCCGCTATATACTCTTTTGGTGCTTGTAATCACTTTCATCTGCCTACTGATTATCGGCAGCACATGCATTTAAATAAAAATAACAGACTGGTCTACAATTACCTTTTCACATATCCCTTTTCATGACTTGATGTTAGGATGATGCTAGGGATACAACATCACCATTATTGAGTACATTTCTTTTTGAACAACCTGTAATGCTAGAGTTCTCTGGCCTGATGACCGCTTGGTCAGTGGGCTCAATCCTTCATGGATATAGGTGGGTGATCTGCAAGCAGCTTTCCTGGCACAGGGCTTTCCTAAAAGCAGCAATATTCAACTCTGTTTTGAGTCTGAGGTTGTTTGGATTCTGAGTGGTTGTTTAATCTTGGACTTAACTACAGTCCAAAGGTCCTGTGTGTTCTCCACCCATGCTTCGTTTGACACATCTTCTGCTGCGCAGTTGGTGCAAGTTTCATAAGGTCCTGGCCAGGACGAAAATGAGGTGCTAACTTCTGTTAGTGGTTGGGCCTGTTTACAGATGAAAGCCTTGTGCAGCTGCATATCATTTTAAGTAGGGTCACTAGATCTGAGAAAAATGAAATTGTTAATGATTATTACTTGTAAAGTTATATGGTGGAATTTTGTTAGATCTTTGAATCACAATCATGCACCCAGTTGTCAAGCCATCCTCATGTTCTGACCTCTTCACCCAAACACTCATCTATTTATCCTTCTATTCACAGTCATCCACTCTCAAACACACACATCTACCCACAGCTATCCATCATTCATCCATCTCCGATGCATTGATAACGCACCCTCACTCAAGAGCACATCTCTCTGTTAGCATCCATAACATTCATCCATCAACTCTCAACCAAATGATCTTTTATTCACCCATCCTTTCATCTATTGCGATATACATCCACACAGATCCATCTTGCCAACTCTCTAACAATGTATACTTCCAAAGCCGCCCAGCAATCTATATATCGTTCTATACCACAAGAAAGACATCAATGAATCCACCTGTGTCCTCATGTGCCCATATGTGTATTGTCTAACTGCACCTGTATCTATGTGTGCGATGATTTTGTGTATTTTAATGAGCATCTAAGTATGTTCTGTATGAATATGGATGACTGTATGTTTGTTTATTCTTTTGCACCCAAACATATCATACATCCCAGAACCATTACAACACAGAACGTATACTCCTGAAACAAGCTAGACGTATTGCCCTTAGCGCTGCTTGTCTACATTTCCCTCATCATCCACCCGGCTAACCTTTGTCCCCGAGATAGCTCGCTGAACCCACTCCAATGTGAGTATAAGGTATGGGCCCTAGTCGACAGTAATTCATCTAAATAATGCTGCTTCGACGATGCTGGAATCAAAGCATTATAACAAAATCTAATTGTTTAACACTACAAGGCTCTTTCAGCCCACTGACAGTATTTAATTGTGAACTGGAGATTGAGAACAATGGTCTTTCGCTTGCAACCATACACAGTAAATGTAATTGGTAAGAAAAATGGTAAGTTAATAGAAATAAATATCATTCACCAGGAATGATAGAAGTAATATGGATAAAGTGATCATGAGCCCCACAGACACCCAGGTGAACATACTTTTTCCTTCAGAATTACAGTCAGCGACCATAAAAAAATTAATATCTCTAGAGGAGTAACATCTACACATTCTACAAAATGGTCTCATAATATTTACAAAACACGTTACTTAATAAAATTAGATATAATTAAGATCAGGCATGCTTTTTGTTTTAAAAGAAATCTCTATATTTAATGCTATTCTGTAAGATGTGGTTGTATCTTCATTTTAATTTCACTTCAGAATTGTGCTACTTGCTTTCTTCTTTAATTGGCGTTGGTGTTCAGGATATGATAAAAGAGAATCTTTCTGCTTCTTAATGGCATCTTAATCGCCCTAAAAGTGCATCACTACTTAACGGAGACACCGGGCTTCAGCCTTCTTCAAAAGCCACTTCCTCTGCAGATGACACGCTGCACGCTGTAAAATAAAGCGGGGCAAGAATGCCATAATATTGAACACAGCTGTAAACGAGGTACTAGACATTGGATCCGGTCTTTTTTCCGAATAGTAAATAGAGAAGTCCTCGAATACCATTTATTTAAGAGCTTCCTTGAATAGTCTGATAAAATCATTAAACCGGAGGCACATTTAAGTAACAAATGTGTCTGAATGTAACTGAGTTTTGCACCATCACGATGTTTCTAATTCAAACACATTTTATGTGAGACATTTGATGATTCATGAAAGAGTTTCAGTTTTGAGAAACATCTAGCCTTATGCATTTCTTGTTGTTTTTCCACTCATGACCAAATCTGAAACTCAGCACATTAATAAAACACTAACCTACAGCCCACTTGCTCCTCCATAAACTGGAGTTGACGACAGGAATCCAAGTTTCAATCAAAGCCACTCACAAACTGTTTTGCTGAAAGTCTATAAGTGATGCCATTTACACTCTGATGTAATGGAAAATAGATAGTTAAGACTCCTTCTCAATGTCAGAAGCTGCAGAAGAAAGGGGCACTCGGTGGTTTCCGTATCTTTGAATTATCTTCCACTTAGTGCAAAGAACATGGTGGGCCACCTTCCACCACAGACCCAGTCAGGAGCTCTCAGGCCAGGGGCATGCCACCCATGCACAGTGTCTGATGGACCCTCTTGGAGCTTGGTGCCCCCCACACCGCAGGGGCTGCGGGGACAAATGTTACGCCACTGCTTCCACTTAGAAACATCAGAGAACGCCTCTATGGTCAACATGTACCAAAAAAGCATTTTGCAAATACCAAATAGCAATTTTTAATGAATTGCTAATTGGTAAACACAAAATGCTATTTGTGTAAAGAATCACCAAAAATCTCACGATTCCTTAATATAACCAAATACCAATTCGGTAAATAGGTTATCACTGTTAGGTAATACTACTCCATTCGTTAAAAATTGGGAAAAAGGCAGTAAGAGATAATCAAAGCCGCACTACCTAGCTATACACCGTTCACAAGAAATTGCACAGAGTCACTGTTGCCCACCTCCCTAGTCCACTGCCAACAGACCGCACCACTATAGTATACACCAAAAATCACAGAGAGGCAACATAAGCGTTTTAAAATGCACAAATGCAAGACAAGAGAATCATGCCGGACTCTTCGATGATGTTATATCTGATCCTTTAATGGATATTTGGACCACACACGACGTAAGGTGATGAAATAATGCAGCCAAAGTGCAACCAACGCGTTTCGCCCTGAATAGGGCTTCCTCAGGGTGGCAGTCAAAGTACTCCAATCTAAAAGGTTATCGCGAATGTACCCAGATCGTTATATCATCCAATATTACTTCAAATTAATGTAGTTTCATTCCACAAGTGAAATTACTACCAAACACACGCTTCGGTTTGTTCCCAAATTTTCATAAAATCTGCAATTACTCAAAAACGATGAAGCTAAATTCCAGGATATACGGTCAAATCCAGTTCATGGTCTTTATGTCCAAACAAACTGTCGATAGGTGACGCATCTGTGGTTTTTCCTTTACGGACGAAGTCACTCCATGGAAACTCGTCGGACGACGCGGCGTCTTTCAACCCGCCGCCGAACTTTAAAGGACCATAGTTGCGAATTGTTTTGCATTAGCTAATTTGTGATTAATTGGTGATCACAAATTAGGTAATGCAAAGCCAAGGGAGGCCGGGGATCTAAGGCACCCCTGAAGCACCCCAAAATAGAAAAATTCCAATGTAAAGCACACACATTTCCTTGGGGCATGTGTGCACTACATAGCGCTTCGAAAAATGCATTTTTGGGCATTTTTCTAAATTTGCACATAGTTACCATCGACTTGGAGTAAATAGTGAAAAAAAAATCTACATCCACAGCCTCCATTTACAAAATACATGTGCTATGAAAATCGCAAATTGCTATTCCCCGTTTGTAGTCGCAATTTTAGGTAATCGCTATTTTTACGGTTACCTAAAACTGTGAATACAAAGCCTTTCAAAAATCGTGAAAGGCTATTTTGCATTTGCCAGTGGCCAAAATTACTGATTTGCATTGTTTCCGAATGCAAAATTGTTTGATACATGTGGCCCAATATCTCTTATCTAGAATAAAGGAAGCCAGTTGCAATCAATCAATCAATCAATCAAAGACATTTATAGAGCGCGCTACCTACCCGTAGGGTCTCGAGGCGCTATGGGGGGGGGGGGGGCCGCTACTGCTCGAACAGCCAGGTCTTGAGCTTCTTCCTGAAGGAGAGGTGGTCTTGGGTCAGGCGCAGGTCTGCCGGGAGGGAGTTCCAGGTCTTGGCGGCCAGGTAGGAGAAGGACCTTCCTCCTGTGGTGGCTCTGCGGATGCGTGGGACGGCGGCGAGGGCGTGGCTGGCGGATCGGAGGTGGCGTTTGGGAGCGTAGAAGTTGATTCGGTTGTTGAGGTAGCTCGGGCCTTGGTCGTGGAGAGCTCTGTGTGCGTGGGTAAGGAGGCGGAAGGTGATTCTCTTGTTGACCGGGAGCCAGTGCAGGTCTCTTAGGTGACCGGAGATGTGGCTGTGTCGTGGGATGTCGAGGATGAGTCTGGCTGAGGCGCTCTGGATGCGCTGGAGCCTCTTCTGGATCTTGGCGGTGGTTCCGGCATAGAGTGCGTTGCCGTAGTCCAGTCGGCTGGTGACGAGGGCCTGGGTGACGGTCTTCCTGGTCTCTGTGGGGATCCACCAGAAGATCTTCCGCAGCATGCGCAGGATGTTGAAGCATGACGAGGAGACGGCGTTGACTTGCTTGGTCATGGAGAGGGAGGAGTCCAAGATGAAACCCAGGTTGCGTGCGTGGTCCGTCGGTTTGGGTGCGGTGCCCAGGGCGGGGGGCCACCAGGAGTCGTCCCAGGCGGAGGGCGAGGAGCCCAGGATGAGGACCTCCGTCTTATCTGAGTTCAGTTTCAGGCGGCTCGTCGTCATCCACTCGGCTACCTCTCTCATCCCTTCGTGCAGGTTGGCTCTGGCGGTGGCGGGGTCGTTGGTCAGGGAGAGGATCAGCTGGGTGTCGTCGGCGTAGGAGATTATGTTGAGGTTGTGTTGGCGTGCGATGGCCGCGAGGGGGCTCATGTAGACGTTGAAGAGAGTCGGGCTCAGTGAGGATCCTTGTGGGACGCCGCAGATGACTTTGGTGGCCTCTGACTTGTACGGTGGTAGGCGGACTCTTTGTGTTCTTCCGTCGAGAAAGGAGACGATCCATTCCAGCGCCTTCTCCTGGATTCCGACGTTGCTGAGGCGCTGCACTAGGGTGCAGTGGCAGACCGTGTCGAAAGCCGCGGAGAGGTCTAGGAGGATGAGGGCCGCTGTTTCCCCGTTGTCCATCAGGGCTCGGATGTCGTCGGTGGCGGCGATGAGGGCGGTCTCGGTGCTGTGGTTGGCACGGAAACCGGACTGTGATGGGTCGAGGGATCCATTCGTCTCGAGGAAGGCGGCCAGCTGTTTGTTGACGGTCTTCTCGATGACTTTGGCTGGAAACGGGAGGAGCGAGATGGGGCGGTAATTCTTGAGTTCGGTGGGATCTGCTGTAGGTTTCTTCAGTAGAGCGCTGAGTTCGGCGTGCTTCCAGCTCTCGGGGAAGGTGGCGGTGTCGAATGAGGTGTTGATGATGTCCCGCAGGTGGGGTGCGATGACAACGTCGGCTTTGTTGAAGACGTGGTGAGGGCAGGGGTCGGTAGGAGATCCGGAGTGGACGGAGTTCATCGTGTGGACGGTGTCTTCGGTGTTGACCGGGGTCCAGGCGCGGAGGGTGGTGGTGGGTGGAGGTCCTGCGGTCGTGGCGTGCGTCGGTTGAGTGCTGAAGCTGTCGTGTATGTCCGCGATCTTGTTGTGGAAGTAGGAAGCGAGGGAGTTGCAGAGGTCTTGCGAAGGGGTGATGTCGTTGTTTCGGGCGTTGGGGTTGGAGAGCTCTTTCACGATGTTGAAGAGTTCCTTGCAGTTGTGTGCGTTGTTGTCTAGTCGGTTTTTGAAAGCTGTTTTCTTGGCGATGCGGATCAGTTGGTGGTGTTTCCGGGTGGCGAGCTTGAGGGTGGTCCTGTTGTCCGGCGTGGGTTCCCTTCTCCAGGCTTTCTCGAGGGCTCGGCAGTCCTTCTTGGAGCTCTTGAGTTCGTCGGTGAACCATGGAGCTCTCTTACTGCCGGGTCTGCTGGGCGGGGTCCTCAGTGGGGCGAGTTCGTCTGCGCAGTTGCTGATCCACTTCGTGAGGTTGTCGGCGGCCTGGCTGGGGTTCGCTGAGCTGGCCGGAGGGTGCTGGCTCAGGGAGGCGGCGAGCTGGTCGGCTGTGATCTTGTTCCAGCTTCTTCGGGCGACCTGTTGCTGTTGGTGGTGGGTCGTCGTTCTTCTGAAGGTGAAGTGGATGCATCTGTGGTCTGTCCAGTGGAGTTCTGTGGCGTGGCTGAAGGTGATGTCTCTGCTGGATGAGAAGATGGCGTCGAGTGTGTGTCCGGCGAGGTGGGTGGGGGTGGACACCAGCTGCTTGAGTCCAAGGTTGGCGAGGTTGTCGAGCAGGGTGCTGGTGTTGCAGTCGTTGTTGTTCTCCAGGTGGAAATTGAAGTCCCCCAGGAGGATGTAGTCAGCGGAGGGGAGGGCGTGCGGGCTGACGAAGTCGGCGATGTCCTCGCTGAATTGTGTGCGTGGTCCCGGAGGTCGGTAGATCAGGGTGCCTCTGAGGGTGGTCTTCGGGTCGGTGTGGATCTGGAAGTGCAGGTGTTCGGCGGAGGGTGGGGTGTTGTCGGTGCTGGTCGTGATGCGGATGGTGTTCTTGTGGATGATGGCGATGCCTCCTCCCACCTGGTTGGTGATGCGGTCCTTCCGGGTGATCTTGTAACCTTCAGGGATTGCGATGGCGATGTCGGGCGCTGAGGAGGCGTTCATCCAGGTCAATGATTCAAGCATTTGTATCCACCAACATACAGATGACATGTAAATTTTGTTGAAAACCTCAACGTTAACAGACACTCTCAACCTTAAGAGCAGTCCTACTCAACATACCAACCTGAAACTGAAGAAGAATTTTCCCACCCTTAATCCAAAATCCAACTCATTCTATTCACCTCAAAATGCAACAAAAAAAGTATTTAAACAACTGTATTAGGTGGATACAAATATGACCATTAAAGCACATAAAATAACAATAAGCCAGGTGTGGGACAGGCCCATCAAACCGTATTATTTAAAAACAAAATAAAAATAAAGTAGAGATAATAATTCTATAAAATTGCAATATACATGTTAATAGTGCAGAATATACATTAGAGATAAAAGGGGCCAAAGTGCACATATTACTAGTGGATGCCATCAATTATCCTGTAGCCGTTATTAATTTCCTAGTTTTGATCACATAGGCAAGAAAGGACGCAGTGGCAAAGCTGGTCTTAATTTTATGAATTTCCATCAGAAATTGGTATGCTATTTTATATGTGTGCTGACTCCAACTGATTCCCCTAGAGCAGCGGCCAGATTGGTACCAATCTTGCTATATGCTGATGATGCCATTCTATTAGCATTAACAACAGCTAGCCGTATACAGGCTGTCGGCGGCTGTCTCCCCGCCATCCTAAGCAGCTTTTCTGCCTGCCAGATTTTGATGGCTGGCGGTGTGCAGGCGGGCAGAAAGCCCTACCGCCACGCATCCGGCAAAGCTCCTTGAGCCCGCTGATGCTGCGAAGGGTCCCCCAATCCCTACAATGGTGGCGGTGCCTACTAGGCACTGCCGTAGGGATTAGGATGGCCCCTCCCTGCCAGCCTTTCCATGGCGGTTCACTAGCCATGAAAAGGCTGGTGGGGATGGACATTGGAGGCCTGTAGCGGGCCCCCCTTCATACTAGGCCCTTTTCTTTGGGTGTGGGGGGGCAGAACAGATCCCTGTACCAAGTGACAGGCACTGCACGGTGCCTGTCACCTAGTACAGGGATGTGTTACACATCCCTTTTTGCCATTGCGGCGAGTGCTGCAACCATCAGCAGATGTTTCCTACTTGGAGACAACATTTAGTTTTGAATACCAATGCTTTCATATTGACAGAAAACCTTGCTACAGTGAAATAGCTTTTAAGGATTTTTCAGTGTAAGGACATGTGTAACATGAAACTTTTTCATCGCTTACTTTTAAATGCCATGCACCCTGTCTTATTGGCAATAAGGACTAACTAGGGGTGACTTCTTAATATTAATAAGTAAGGTTTTGACCTGTCAGACGAGGTTATTTTGACAGATCAAATTTGCAGTTCAAAACTGCAAAGCTAGTTGTAAAGAAGATAAAACGCTTCTATAGTAGATGTAGTTCTTTATTTAGGTACAAGAAAATCACTTCAGCCGCCACCAACAACTCTAGCACCTTCCAGCCTCTCTTCACATCTCTTTTTTCAATCCAATCCAATCCCCTGGTTCTGGAAACGTATGACATGTCTTGTGACATAGCATCTTGTCACAGCACAAGAAGCAGGATATAGTAAATACCACTCCAGGCTACCAATGGTAAGCCTGCAGTACTGTTTGCACTGCAGTGATAGGCACAACGGGTGCTGCTGTCCACCAGTGAGATTTAACTTGCAGTCCCTGGGTACACTCTGTACCATATACTAGTGACTTATAGGTAAGTTAATATACCAATCAGGAGTATGATACTTTCATCATGTTGAAAGGAGGAGCATATATTCACTTTACCATTGGTTAGCAGGGAAAAAGAGCATAAATTCCTACAGCCAGCAAAAACAGTAAGGACAAACATCTGGGGGTACACCATGTAAACCATGGTAATTTCCAACATCCCCTCTATTTCATAGATAAGTGTGCACTTTGCCCTTTCTTCAGCTGGGTTGCAGTCCAGTACACTCATATGCATCCTGAGCAGCGGGTGACCTGCTGACTACATAGGTGCCTAAAAGTGGTGGGCACCGCCTTCTCTGCGGGCAGCTAAATGTAAGTATTTATTTTATGCATGTTAAAGGGGCATTTTCCTACTTAACTTTTACATAACCTCCATTATGTATCAATATTATTTGTTTTCTTATTTTTAAAGTAAGCAAGGGCTTTGTGGTTGCACCAAAACTGAACCATCATGAGACAATGTCTTGTAAAACTAAGTAAATATGTGATTTTCAACACACAAAGTGCCAGATGTATCAATATTGGGAATAGCGATTACCTAGTTGTGATTCTCTGTGAATCGCAATTAGGTAATCACTATTCATAATGTGTGAACTCATAGAGATTCATTTAGCGATTCCTAATGGGTCGCAAATCAATCTACCTCTTATTAATATTAATGAGGTAAGTCGCAATATGCGACCCATTAGGAATCGCTAAAATCACAGGGATGGAGGCTTGCTGTAGTCAGCAGACCACCACTTCTGTGATTGTTTTTAAATAAAGCAATCTTTTTTTTAATAAATGCAGCGCGTTTTCCTTAAAGAAAAATCGGTTGCATTTAAAAAACTAAATTTGAAAAGTTTTCTTTCCATTTTTTAAGAGTAGGCAGTGGCCCATGGGACCATTTCCTACTCTGAAAAAATATTTTCGCTAGCATTCCCAAAGGGGAAGGGGTCCCTTGGGGATCTCTTCTAATTTGCGAATAGGTTACTACCTACTTGAAGTAGGTGGTAAAATGCGAATGTTTCGCAATTGCATTTCGGTCGCAAAACATTCTTACATACCCCTGCAATTCGGAATTAGGAAAGGACACCCTAAACATGCACCTTCCTAATACTGAATCAGAATGTATTTGATATTTAAAATTATCATTTGATAACATGTTACCGAATCACAAATTAGAATTTATACATACATACCAAAATGCATTTTACCGGTCGCAAATAGCCTGATTCTGAGAATTGGGCCATTTCCGACTGTTAAAATGCATGGCACTTATGACCCAATGTGATTTACATACCTATATTAGACCAGTGGGATGTAATTATATGTGTGAAAAAATCTACTTATAGAGAGGTAGGGAGGGAATGCTTTGCAAAATATTCAAATACCCATATATTTGAATGTGTATGGGTGTTCGAAAAAACTTTGCAAAAAACCTTCCAATCTAGATATCTTTAGAGATTTTCTTCTGTAAAGGGAAGAAGTTAATCTGTATCAAGGAACAGAATGGTGAGACAACAGCCACAAAATTGGTAGTAGAGTTGGGAAAGAGTATTTCCAGTGGAAAACATGTTTACCTGGTGAGAATAAAATTAAAACGTTCTATTAATATCTGCAAAGTATTTACATCTCATGTGCCCTACTGAATACAATCCCATAGTGCCCTCTTTACCTAAAACCAAGATGCAAAGCATTTCTTTCTCTGTGCAGAGTTCCGATGCCCACCCCAGAGGAATAAATGTACATCATTTACATTTAATCAGGAAAAAAGGCTTTCACATGTAAATAGCTTGGAACTCACAGAATAATTGCAAAGATATTCCTGAGGATTTGTGACCATCCAAATTCCCAGGAGTACTTCTGGAATGATCTCTGATTCAGAAAAATGTCAGGTGTCCTCAAAATCTCAAGGGTGCAGAAGTAAATGTTGTCTTTGGGCCTTTGGACTACTATACTTGTTGTCCTCATTCTTCCATTATGCTTGTTTTATTTGTTTTTACTTGAAGTAGGCAACTTCTTTTCACAAACCCATGTTTAAAGAAGCCTTAACATTGTAGTCTTAGTTGACATTTAACGTCTCCTGTAGAGGTCCAAGTGAAAAGACATTCTCAAATATATATATTGTGAATCCATTTGGACCAGACTCCCCAAGGCAATCTACTAAAAAACACGAGAAAGGAGGAATTGTTCCCAGGGCATTGCTTCCCTAACAAGACATCTACAATGCACAAGAATACACCAGGAAAAACAATAGGGAACTTTGTGGCATATTTACAATAAATTAACGCTGCTGTAGCATCAATTTTTTGACATTTCAGCGACTTTTTTTTATCGCCTTATTTACAAGTTGCCTCTAACTGCATTTAGCGGCACATTTCCAACGTAAACGTGAATTTTCATATTCGCCAATTCTGTTAGAGGGACTTAATGAAAATAAGATGCAAGGTTTCCTGTGAAAAAACTGCAGCTGAACATACTACGTGATATTTACAATGAAATTTCCGTACGCTGTTAACCCCCCAAAACTGCTGCTAAATCCATTTAGCGGCAGTTTTCTAATGCCAAGACTTACATGGTCTTAAAAATTGTGCAAGCACATCTGTATATAAGGAAGACAATCCCAGACCCTCATTGGAAATCTCAATGACACCATGAAGGTACTACTCTTGTGACTTGGAGCCCCAAGAAGACCACCACCACCACAGAGGCAGAAGAGCAGAAGAGAGTGGGCATACTGCCAACGGGTCTCCCTCATACACCGCCGGCCAAAGGAGGTGAAAGCCCATTACTGGCTAAAAAGGTCCTCCATCCTAGGCCTACTCAACCAGATAGTGCCAAGGCTGCAGGCCCTATTCCAGCGCAGCACTAATTCTCCGCAGACCAAGCTACTTTCTGTGCTGCACATGTGGGCCTCAGGCACCTTTCAACCCACCACTGCCACAGTGGCTGGAATCTCCTAGGCATCCTTCTCAAGAATCCTCTCCACTGTTTTCGATACCATCATCAGCCTGACGCTGCAGCATCTACACTTTCCCAACACTGCGCAAGAACCCCTATCCAACAAGCAAGGATTCTATACCATTCCTGGTTTTCTGCATGTGCTGGGGGCAATGGTTTGCACCTATGTGCAACATGAGCCTCCTGCAGACACTGCACACATATACCGCAACAGGAAGCACATATACTGAATGAATGTGCAGGCAATTCTGCATACATTGTAACTGAACCAAGCACTATACATAAACACCTAATGCCAAAGAACAACATATATGTAAGGAGGCCAAACAAGGGAGTAGGCTGGAAATACACTTACAAACTACTAAGTCACTCTAGGAATACAGATCTTGCAGACCGCATCAGACAAAAATTGCCAGTAATAAATGCAGCATGTTCCACAAGACATACGCTTGCGCTGTGCTGCATTTATTCTGAAATAAGGACATGTCATATGTACAACAAGATGACAGATCACTCTGATATCCCCTGCGCTGGTGCACAATTAGCTGACATGCACCAAAACAGGCACCCATGCACCATGCGGCAAGCGTGACTGCGTCATGAGGAGGAAAGTAATTCTGCGTGTAGGGACAACTAATTGCACACAAACAATCACATAAGTGGAATTACCCTTACTCTGGGTTGTGTCCCAATGTAGCATGCAAAGAAAGAGCATACAAATAAGAGAAATGTAAATCTCACTCCATATTGCGCATCCCTACGCCTCCCCTGGTGAGGTGTATCAATCTGATGCATTTCCAGGTGTATAAATAATACCGGATGTAAAAATGTAGCCAAATAAATGTGTGTTGTGTGGGAACACACACATCAATACCCATTTTCTGACCCAACACTCATTCAAGCGGATTCAAAGTTACCATATGCCCAAGGACCTTAATAGACATGTGTGTTGTCTTGGCATGTCCCAGTAATTAGAGTGCACAAGGTAGCAGAGTGTCTGTGTCTCAAACAGTGACCCACCTGGGGTGCAAGGGCCATGTAAATAACCCACAATGAGTACAACATTTAGTATTCAAGTACTTCCTTTGCCAGCTACCCTCAGTACAATAACTCAAAATGATGGATCTTGCTGATGCACATACATAGTAATGTGCAAAAAATCAAGGGGGCTTCTTTACAAGCCCCTTGTGCCACCAGTATGCCATTTTTAATCTGTGCTAAAGTGAAGTACTGGTGGCACAAGGGGCTCATAAATATCCCCCAAAGTGTTCTGAGTTGCCCATACATCCTGACAGTTACAATATGGCGGTGATACAGAGGTCTTGGCCAATATCATCATGGTGATGTGTAGGCTGTAAATTATAGTCAATTAAATATCAGCGATGTAGATCATTTGTATGTACCACAACATGATGATGTAGAAAGTACAAAGCTGCACAATGGACACAAAATTAAAAAGCCTACTCTGCAAACACGTCAGGCCAAAATACTAATGGACACTTCTCTCCATTTTCATTTTCAGCTGATCAAGGGATTGCACTGTCACCATGGGTGATGGCCCTCATCAAAGTGCCCCACACACAGGCCTAGTGAGACTACAATGTAGCACTGGGACGGACAAGGGCCATCGTGGAACAGACATTCAGAGTCCTTAAATCCAGGTTCCAGTACCTTGACATTTCGGGAGGAAGACTCCTGTACAGGCCTGAACTGGTCTCCAAAATAATGCTGGTGTGTTGCATTTTGCACAATATCTATGTGCAGACCAACACTCCTATGCCAGAAGACCAGGAGGAGCTGGACAATCCGGAGGATGGGCAGGATGAAGAAGAAGATGTAAGACACACCACAGCTTCTGCAGCTGCATCAGCAGGGAGGGGTGCCATCATCCAGAAATATATTTCCTAATACCTACGAACAAATGTCTTGTCACGAACATTTCTTTCAACAAAAGGTTCCATCTTGTGATTTCACAAAATAAAATATCACTACAACAATGTCTTGTATGCTTGGTTTGTGACTTCAGAAGAGTACCAATCATGTAAAGTCACGTTAACAAAACAACAGTGTCACACAGATCACTCACCTAGCAGGGGATATGACACCAACTAAAAAAAGGCTGGGAATAGGACAATGTATTGGGCATCTGAACTTATGACTGTGTATGGTTTCTCATTGAGAATTAAAAGTGTGTTTTGTGTGTTCTTAGGTGCACAATCTGTTTTCACACAAGAGCATAGTACAACATACAATGTGTGTCTGATGCATCATTGTAATTGGGGCCACACAGCTCTAATGCCATAATAAAACTTGAAACACGTCATCCCTGTGTATTTTGTGCCACAGGAAAAAAGGTAGCTGAGTGGAGGATGACGATTTAAAGGATAGTAGAGCCAGACTAGCGGATGTATCAATACAGTGCAGGGAATGCTTCCATCACCAAGCATACACATTCATTCAATATTAGCAAGTGACACTACCTCTCTAGCTGATACATGTGTCACTGAAATGACAAATAAGCACGTCTTGCATCACTAACACTTTGCATGATTCATCCATCAACAGTGCACTGACAAACGATGCTGTAGTTCATACGCACAAACAATGACACATAGGTCAGCCATGGGACAACTGGTAAGGCATCAGCAATCAACAATGTGTATGTAGGACTATAGACATGACAATGCAATCGCAAGAAAGTGTTGAAGTAACATACACAACAACATGAGTGGGTCATGGCAATGAAGGTGGAGAACTGGCTATATCCTCATCAAGTAACACTTACTCTGTGTTGACACCCCAAAGACAGAGAACAGACATACACATGAGTTAAGTGCAACAGGGAAACCAATAAGTACTGCCAAAACATGCAAGTAACATACATCCAATTACATTAAGAATGGAAATTGTATTGGTTAGACGGACCACAAAAAACACGGTAGCCCAATGAAGTTGCATCACCTCTCCCTCGATGGCCACTACAAGTTTACAAATGCCAATTGCATTATGTGTGTAATGTAGGGATTAATTACCACTACACCATGCAAAATAGCCAAGCATCTGCAGGCACAGTTGAAGAAAAATATGACAATACATTGAAATTGAAACGTCGATGTCGCATATGGTTGTATCTCTCAAGGAATGTACAAAACACTCTTGAAAACATGATGGACAGGCACCATGTACGGCATGTGTTGCAGTCCAGTGTGGCCAGCCAGCCCATCAAATCCAGTCAGTTGTATGCTAGACAGAAATTTCTATCTGGATAGCACCAAGGGAAATCCACTGTACACTCAATAGCTCATTAACATGTGCTGCGGATAAGCAGCACCACCTGGTTGCCTCCTGGATGCCAACTTTGGAAAGCAGATTACATGTTCCACATTCCCCCGGAAATCTGGGTTATAAAAGCAGTGTACCCATGGCTTTCAGGCAGATACCACCACTGAGTCTCCTCTGCTTCACACCCAATCATCTCCTAACCTGGACTACGACACCAGGCCTCAAACTGCACCGGACTCTCCAAATCAGTGACTAAGCCAGCCGAATCCTCTGTCAGTCTAGATTACACAAGCCTGGGTACAGCAGTGTACTCCGAGCATGCAGCGGAACACACGGATGCAGGAGATGCAACTTGCCCCTCTTTGTTACCTAGTCACAGGTCCCCTATCACAAGATTTGTCCAGGTCAGGTGCCTCACCCTCCACAGCGAATGGGCAACACAACCTACTCTGGCATGAACAGCCCAAAATAGGATGTCTCTCCTGCCACCACATTATATTGTTGGTGCGTGTCATGCAATGCAGACCACCCTTTGTTCCTGATCAGGAGCACTTCAAATGATCACTACTACAAGCTGCACCATGCGGTCTCCTTGTCAGCAATGTGTAAAACATCTGACATGCCAGACTTTGCCACCAGGTAATGGTCATTGCTGACACATCAATGTCTACAGCCAGAGCCCACAGGCTCATGCATGACGCAGGCACCGCCTTTAACGTCAATCTGAAGTAACTCTGCAGTAACTGTGTTTACCTCTCTGGGTCTCAAGTCCATGGGGACTCTCTGCATTTAGAGGCATTGGAGTCCATGCTGTTGCAAGGTTTGCACATTGTAAAGTGCTGCATTGCTGCTTCCAGCCAGCAATGTTATGTTCACCTGTGACTGTGGGTCTACAACATGTTTGTACATGTCTATGTGGGGCTTGTTGACCTCTGCATAATTTGGCCCTGGCTGCTCCATTCTGCAATCTGGTGCACAGATTTCCCAATACATCATCAGAGGTGTCCCTGTAAGCTCTTGTAGCCTTTGGAGGCTGAAAAGTGATGGAGGGCTTACTAACATCAATTATGTTGACCGTTATCTGTCCAGCCGTCACATCATTTTCTCTACTAGCTCCATGATGTGTATTGCTGTCACGCTAGACTGATAAGCAATTGTGTCTGGCACAATATGATACTTACGCCATGTAATGACCTATTGTACATATGTTACTATGGATCTGGTCGATAGACACAGTACAAAATATTTCCAAACTTTGCAGCTTTTAAATTGCATAGCACAACCTCTTGAGTTCATGGCCATGAGTGACTTTGCACATCCCGTCATAAATTTGCACATCTCTGCCTCTAGCTAATCAAATACTCAAATATGAATCTGTAGTCAGACCTTCGCACTGTATGCTGCATCCTGAATCTTCTATACAAGTTGTGACTGCCTGTTGTTCAAGTTCATGTGTTTTGGAAGCCCATTAAACTGGTGCAGACATCACAGCAATGTGTGATGTAACATTCTCATATGTAGTCACACATACCACCTATGCTAGAAATTATGACTACCACTGATGTCTGCATTTTCTAACACACATGACTAGGTATGGATAGGTGTCAATGTGAGGAACAAATGCATGTAAACAGCTCTGGATTACTGATATCAAGACATATCAGCTACACAACACAGATCACATCCCATAACCATATGGTGTTGTTGAGCATGCTAAATCCTGCAACATAGTACATTTGCTGATCAACTAGCACTTTGAGGGAAAAATGTGGCCGCTTTTCCATGTAATTGATAATATTTTTCATACTGCCATGGAAAACACTCACAAAATACATGTATCTACAATGAAAGATTCCCACTTACCCCTTTGCGGCTAAAATGTTGTTGCAAAGTCAAAAGCTGGCCTCAAATTAACCAGGAAGTGATGTCAGTCTTCATCCTGTTCCATGGAGGAGTACTGTACACTTTCACTTTCTCTTTCAACTACACTGTTAGTGTCTGTTGAGAGTTGTGGAGGTGTTGAGAGATGTCTGCTGGTGTTGGTTTGTTAGAGAGGAGGTTCTGTGCCTAGTCTACTGTCCCTGTTGAGTCTTGTGTCTTTGTCCTTATGTGTTTTTTGCATCTTCGTTATTATCTTGTCGGGTGATTGTCTTAGGGGTATATTTGTAGTTTTCACTGGTATTTTGGGTATTAATTTGGGTTTTTATTCATATTAGTGTTGTTAGTAGTGTTGTTGGAGATGTGGGGTCAGAGTATGTAGGGCTGGATGTCCGAGGGGGCATTGGGGAGGATTCCTGTGGCTCGTAAAGTTCTTGATGCCACATATGGTGGAGAGTAGGGGCCGAGTTCTCCAGGGATCTGATGTGAAGATCAGGAAGGTCAGGTGGGAGCATATTCTCAACCACATGATGCGAATCTTTTGTGTGGACAGGACTGTCCAGCAGTGGGAGAACTGATGGCAGGAATGTGTCAGGCGTGAGCGAGACCTAATGGATCACCTGGGACTTATTGTTGGCAGGCAAGGTGGTAAGAACATGATAAAAGTTGCTTTTTGATCACAGTGTGTTGTATTGTTCAACAACTGTAGTCAGTAACACAATGTCATATCTGCACCAGGTTGATGCCATCCCCTTTTGCAGTACCTAAGATGCATAGCTCAAAAACAGCCACACTTGCAGCATTGTGCAAGTGTGCTGGCGTTGATATCAATGACTGACCATGTGCATGAATTTGTATTCTGCGACACGTGAACAATCAGTAAGTGCTGTATCACCTTTCCATGTGTGCTGCATGCTAGAAATGACGTTCTCCAGTTGGCAAGAGTTTGCACCTTTGTCCAAGTAGGGACCCTTGCTTCTAGTCAGGGTAAGGGAGTTAAACTCCTAAAATAACCCCTGTTCACCCCCTTAGTAGCTTGGCACGAGCAGTCAGGCTTATCTTAGAGGCAGCGTGTAAAGCATTTACACATAACCAACAGTAATACAGCGAGGCGGAGTGAAGTGAGGTGCCCACAGGTTGCAGTGCAAGAAGTGGCGGTGGCGGTGGGTGACGTCATCTGTGAGACCAGGGTTGCGGTGCAGCCGGGCCCTCTGCTGTGCCTTCAGGACACGGTGTCTGCAGCGGAGTCAAAGAAGGTGTTGCTTTTTCTTCTGTTGCAACACAAAACACACAGTCCTAGTGCTGATGGCAGAAGAACTTGAAGTATTTGCTGTTCCTGAGACTTCTTGAACAGGGGGAAAGCTCCACCACAAGCCCTTGGAGAAACTTCATAAAGAAGTTGTAGAAAGTTCAGTCCAGTCATTTCACTGCCCAAGACAGAGGCAGCCACTGCAGGCCAACACAGCAAAGCACTCAGCTCTTCTTGTGTTCAGTTTTCTTGGTACAAAGAGTTCTAAAGTTCTGGGGTCTGGGCCCAAATATGTATACTCCAAATGCCTTTGTCCTCTCAGGCAGAGAATGTCTGTGCTTAGTCCAAACCAGGTTGGTCCTCTCTTTTTATTTTTATTTATTTATTTTATTTACTTTAGTTTTATATAGCGCTGGCTAGACCCGGAGGAATCAGAGTGCTTTACACGAGGAGAGTTACATTGGTTACAAGTTACACATTGTTACAGAAGGTACATCAATTACAAGTTTCATCCATTGGTTCATGGCGTGAAGAAGGGTAAGGGGGTAATGTAAATGGGTAACGGGGAGGGAGAGTAAGCAGAGCAGAGGCATAAGGATAAACAAAGAAGGCAGGGGGGAGCAATTCAGGGGTGAGAGGAAAGGAATAGGGGAGATAGGCAAAGAATGAAGGAGGGAAGAGGTGGTGGAGGGGGTAGGAGACACAGCGTGGAGGCGAGGAAGTAACTGTGTCTGACGTCTGGCTGGGTGGGAGACGGTTCCCCGTGGTAAAGGAATCATTCCCAGTCCTCCATTAAGTGTGAATCCCTTGTCATGGTGGACTTTCTCAGCGGGGTCGCTGAGACTCCTGGGCATAGATGCTGAATCCCTCCCCAACAAGGGGAGAGGAGTGCTTTGGTCACGGGCACTCTCAGAGGAATGAAGGAGGGAAGAGGTGGGGAGGGGGTAGGAAACCCAGTGTGAACACAGTGTCCGACGTCCAGCAAGGTTAGGAGATGGTTTCCAGTGGTAAGGGGATCTAGCCCAGTCCTCCACTATGTGTGACTCCCTTCTCACTGTGGACTCTCTCAGAAGGGTCTCTGAGACTCCAGGGCAATCCATCCCCAACAAGGGGAGTGAGAGTGCTTTGGACAAGAGCATACTTATGGTGGCCATTTTAGGGAGTCAGGCTGGTAGAGAAAGGCACTCACTGTAGAAGGGGTAAAGAGAAGCACTGATTCTAGGAATCTGTAGATCCTGGTGACTATGAGTCTGAATATGCCACTGTGAGTACTGATTCTCTGTTAAGCCTCTTTTCAGATGGTACAGCAGGACCCGGATGCAGGGTCATCGTTTCCCTGTTGTGATAAGTCCCTGGCGGGCGCCATTTTGAGGTTACATTGCATTACAATTGTCTTAAAGTTGTCAGGCACCATTCTTTAGTAAGTTTGCCAGGTAGCTGACGTCGGTCTCTGCAGGAAGCGCTGCACATAGGCGCTGCAGTAGCAGGGGTATCACACATGCACGGGCTTTCCTTCACATCCACATGTTCTTTTTTTAAAAAAAAGCAGAAACGGGAGGAGGTCCACGTTCCTCCCCCCCCTTGAGGCCTCTATTTGCCCCTGGGGACCCCATCCCCTGGGGCGGCATTTTTATTTTTTTTATTTGGGGAGGTGGGCCGCGTGGCCCCCCTCCCGTGCCACTTCTAGCCCCAGGGACCCCATCCCCCAGGGCCGGCCCTATCCGTTGGGGACCATGAGGGGACCCCAATTCCCCCACGGTCCCGCTGGCTCCCCACGGCCTGCGTGTGCTGGCATTGCTTTTCCACATGGGGAGCTGTTACCATGCAGCTCCCCGTATGGAAAAGCAATATGCTTTGAATTTTGGAAGAGAGACCGGCTCTCGCTTCCAAAATCCAAAGCAAGTTTGCTACGATAGGGCGGTGCTCCAACCCTACCATAGCAAACAGCAGTGTCCCGAAGGTGGGCACCCCAGGACACTTTAGGAGCCAGCCATGGGGGGTGGCGGTCTCCAGGGCCACCAAGGACTTCAGGAGGGAGGCCACGCGGCCCCCCTCCCAATATGATGGAAGGGGGCCCCCGCTAAGATATTTTTGCGATGCCCCCAAGACCTGGCCCACCCGGGGACCTCAATTAAATGAAGCGCAGAAGGCTGTGCTTCATTTATTTTTCTTTTCGGCCGGATTCGCGCACCCAGCGTGAATTTGGCAAATTTTATTTTTTTTAATGCTTTTTTAGGCCCTGGAGGTCCTTGTGGGACCCCCAGAGCAGGCCTAGGGGGTCAGGGTATTTCTACCCTACCCCCTTTTCTATTTTTTCACCTTTGTTTTTCTGTTTTCTTGTGACTCGGTTCTACCGAGTCACAAGATGGCTGCCAACACTTCCTGGTTTGGAGTGTTGATAGCCAATTAAAATGAAGCTCATGGTGGGAGGGTGCGTGTATCCTCCACGCCCCTAGATATCGATGTTTGTTTTTTTACAATTTCTCAGCAACTACTGAACGGATTTACACCATTTTTAAACAGGTCACTTTCTGAGCCAAGCAGTACCTTTTTGACAAATTTGGTGTAATTCCGTTCAGCAGTTCAGGCTGTAGCCTTGGCTAAAGTTTCCTATGGGAAATTGATTGTTTTACTCTTATTTTTTTAATTTCTCAGCAACTACTAAATGGATTTACACCATTTAAAAAAAAGGTTGCTTTCTGAACCAAGAGCTACTTTTTGCCAAATTTCGTTTAATTCAGTTCAGCAGTTCAGGCTGTAGCCTTGGCTACAGTTTCCTATGGGAAATTGATTGTTTTACTCTTATTTTTTTAATTTCTCAGCAACTACTAAATGGATTTACACCATTTAAAAAAAAGGTTGCTTTCTGAACCAAGAGCTACTTTTTGCCAAATTTCGTTTAATTAGCCTTGGCTAAAATTCCCTATGGAAATTAACATGGAGAAAACACTTTTTGGGACCCCCATTTTTCTCAGCCCCCACTTGACAAATCACCCCCAAACTTTCAGGATAGGAGCTGACCTGGATAGACCTTTTTTTTTTAAAGAATTTCGCAAACATTCATCAAACAACGCCAAAGTTATTAGCAAATCAAAAAATGCTTTTCCTATGGAAACTAGGGTATAACTATAACTACCTACTGGCGACTGCCAGTAGATAATATATATACGTATATTTAAGGGACAGGCTACTGTATTACTGCTGTTTAAATGTGAGTGACAAACTCGCATGATATATAGGCTCTCAAACTTCAGTTTTAAGATTGCATAGGGATGGTCTGAAGAATTAGTTTTCATCTAATACAAAATTGAAGATTAGAAAAGACACATGATGCAATGGAGGCATTGCGCTCACACAGCATTGGTTCCATGATGTGGGTATGTACTTAGGGTCACCTTTGCTAACCTCTGTCCCCAACCCTAGCTTCACTTTCCACGAAGTAGTGCTGGGGATTTGTTCTTTGTCTTATTTACAAGGCAGGGTAAAGCCACTTTAGGTGTATTGACACTGCCTTAGGGACAATATTACTTTATACTTTGCATGCAAGCGTAGGGCAATGGGTGTTGTGATGGGCGTTACGCCACAACAGCGCTAAGATTCAACACAGAAACATACTTTAACATTTTCTATCCAACGCCATTCCTCCTCTTACAGCAAGATTGCTTTCTCATCTTAGGAAATATGTGAGGGACCTGTCTTTACATGTGTCATGGCATGACACCCGTCACAACAACCATTGTCCAGCCTATTGACAGTAAGTATAGGTTCAAAGTCGTCTGCCTTGTTTGCAAGGCAAGGTTGAGCCACTTTATGTGGCTTGACACTGACTTGAGTATTGTTCAAGTCCCTATCCACATCCTAAACGTAGGGAAAAGTTATGTTGCAGCAACAATGTTGTCGTGGAGATCTGAGGCATTGGCTAATTCACACATGTCCTGTCATCTCACTGCCTATCAGGGACACACGATCAGCAGGCCCAATTTCAGAAAAGGCACTCTGGATTATTTGTGCTGGCTACACTGCTTAGGCATTGCTAACCCGTCTCAGATTTAATGGTCACAGTCAACACACATCTTTGTAACTAAAATGCTTTAATTTGCAAGTGCATTTCAGGAGTTTAGAGACTGGCCCCATTCTTTTGACTCCAACCCCCACATTGTGTACATAGCCAGTGGAGGGCCAGACAAAGTCCTTGCGGGGGAACATGTCCAGAGACATGTTGAGGAAGAAAAATACTTTAGTCAGGAAGCTGATTGAAGGGGCATTGGGGATCAATGGCCACATTGGCTGTCCATTAAATGTCCAAGGAAAATGTAGCAGAGTCAATCACAGGACAGTGACAGATGATGTTCCGAGGCATGATGGTAAGCACAAGGCCAAGCAGAAACTAGCCGTTTGACAGAGATGAATGCTACCTCTGCCTTCTCCTTAGGAATGTTCTTTCATCCACATCTTCCTCCTCTGATGTGTCATGTGCCTCCCATGAGGGTGATGGTGGATTGGCAGCAGCACTGGGAGGCACAGACACATCAGGGGTGGAAGAGGTGGATGGTGTTGGTGCAGCAGCATTCATATGTGACAACAGATGAGGCATCACTGCAGTGATGTTGAGCTGCAGGGCTTGCAGGACTCTAGCAACATCTCAATGGCAGGCAGCCATGGCAGCCATGGGTGAATCCTCCTTTCGCTCTATGTTCTCCATGATCTTACGCATTTACCCCAACTGTTGGGCAACATCGCTGGTGCCACTTTGACTGGACAGTTGTTGTTTTCTCTTACTAAGGACACCAGAGATATCACCCATGGAATGCTAGAGGGCATAGATCAGACTGTGGCTTTTAGGTGGTCCCTAATGGGACTGCGACACTCACAGATCCTATCCAGTTTGGCTGCTAGGCTCCCCAACCCCACAAGCACTTGCTCAGCCATCTAACGCTGGACTCCTACCACCCTCCGTTGAAAATTTAACAGTGTGTTCTCAGAGTCCAGGATGACAGCTGTGGTGCTACGTGCTGCCTGCTGGATGTTTTGGGTGGCAGGTGGAGAGGCAATGACGCAGCTGGATGCCCTGCTTCCAGAGATGGGCTGCCTATGGATTGTAGCAGCTCTTGGAGGGCGTCCTGGTAGATGGTTAGGAGCTCTTCTTCATCTTCATCATTGAAGAATGGGACAGGCTGTTGACCAGGAGGTGATGTTTCTCCCTCTGCAATGTGAAGGGCAGGTACTGTTATATGTGTATGGCCACTTTGGGCAAGAAATTTAGCAGTTGACAATCAGCGTGCATGTTAATTTCCATCATCTATTCTTACATGCTGCACCTAGTACACGCAGCTTTGTAATTCCTTGTACAATGTCACTTATGTAACATTTAGGTTGAGCATAGGGCAGTTTCCCTATATGCCAACAGTGAGGGGCATATTTCTAGGTCCCTGCTGCACCTGGTACATCATATGTTCAAAGGTTCCTATGGTGCTGGTTAATTCACCTAATTGACAATGCTGATTTGATCTACTTCATGTGTCTTAACACTGCATTGTGAAAAAGTCCCTCTTACTCAGTCAAGTCTGCGTATTGGTTAGTCACTAGGTTTGGAGGCAGATATTTGACTGCACCACACATTGATGTTGGCACTGCCATCTATTTCCTGGTGTGGCGTGATGAGGAGGACATTCATGCACTTGAGATCAGGGATACAGTGATGTCCATTTGAGATGACAAGTAGATGGGCTTGAATTCCCTTACTCTGAGAAGTATCTATGTGTTTCAAGATGGTCTACTCACATTGACACAGGTCAGTCCAATTCATGGATGTTGATGTGCAGGGAGGAACACCTTACTGTTCAGTGAAAATCATTCCCTCTATCCAGACACCCTTGCACTTTGGTGCAGTGGCAATGGTAAACGTTTGCAAGCAGGAGGATTGGGACTTTTAGATAGGCTTCTATGATTGGTACATTGTTGCACTGCAGACCTTTTTTAGACCTCACAGGGATGGACACATGGATGATACATACTATTTTGGTCAGGGTAATTGGATACATTTGTTACTGGAAGGGTGTTTACAGGTATTAATAGATATGCATTTGTTCACTGCCACTGTTAACTTTAACTAAGGGCCAATTTTTATGCATGTCAATGTGTCTTGGAGCTCCAAACCCAGGACCATGATGACGATGACATACTGCAAACTAAACAGCACAAGAAGATACTTTAATGTGGATGACTGCATTTTAGGAAATAAAGTAAAGGCAGCGTGTAGCCAAATAACGTGCATTAGTGCCACATTGTGAATGAGGCCCATTATCAAACTACACTTACCATGCATGTGACATGGAATGTGTGGTTGTAGGAGCATTGCAAACACAACAGTCATGTTGTGATTTTATGGTACACATTCCTACAATGCTGAGGCCTTACACTTTACTTTGAAATGCATATCCCTTTTACTCAAAGGTATACAGAACTTTAGCACTCCAGTATGTTAATTTTTTACAATCTGAATGTGCACAGCATTGACACAAGGTGCTTGCAATGGCAGTGCAGCTTTTGATGTGGACAACTTGGGTGAGTCTACTTTAAAAAGTGCCCTCCAACAGCTTTAGATGTGATTATTTGTGCTTCCTTCAGCTACACAGATAAAAACAGCAGTTAAGCCATTGCAATTGCGTGTGGCATATTTCCAAGGCACTGTTGCAACAGGCAGGACCATCATCAATTTAATGTTTACTGAGGAAAAGCATGCTTCACAATATTTAGAGGGCAGTGTTGACCCAATTGATGTGGATTTCCTAAACCTTGTTAAGGAGGCACACTTTCATTATGTACCTGGGGTCATATGTACTAACCTGTAACATAATGCAGCATTAGTCTGCTTCGATTGACAAGGAGCTCAGCCACTTATGTGAAGTGGTGCTCAGGCTTATTTACTACATTACTTTGAGGCATGGAATTTTGGCATGCACATGCAATAAATGTAGCTGGCTAGCCCCAACACGGACACTCTTGCACTATTGTGCGTGAGTGCCTGCTTTTGCGGTAGGCAACTACATTGATCAGGGGTGCGTGTTGTGACACAGGACTGAGCCATATTGTTGTACATACAGTATAGTGCTGCATTTGGAAAGTGGCTGAGGGCTGCGTTGAGCCAAGTGGACTGACCCCATGCTCAGTGACTTTGGGGAATATTTACAAGCCCCTATCACCACATGAACGTCAATTTGTGCGACTTTCATGTGGCAATACGTGCTTTGCCTTTATTTACAACGCAGCGTTAAGCCACTGAAGGTAGCTTAACACTGCCTTGTATATGAGGCACCCTTTCACACTGTACTTAGCGTGGAAGGGGTGGGCAATGGGTTTGGCAGTGGGCATTCCACCACAGAACCCTTTTTCTTTTGTTTACAATGGCTCCTATTTACAAGGGCATAGTAAATTGGAGTCAACACCAAAATTAAAGCCAGGGAAAACAGGGGCTTAAACAGACTTACAAGGAGTTAGTAACAATGAAGGTTCACAGACATAGAGGTTTGTAAATGTGTGAAATGCACAGAACCAAGCAAAAGCAATATTGATTCAGCTAAACAGCAACTGGTACCTGCAAAAAAATAGAACTGCCTCCCAACATTCAAACTGGCATTTGCTGAAGTTGTTGGGGCACATCTCCTTGTTTTGGATAAGGATAAGGGCAAACTAAGGGTGGAATGTGGTTTCCCAACAAGGGGTGGGCAAGCTCAAAGACACAAAGGCATCATAGGCAACACTATGTGCATCTCTGCATCTAAGAAACTGGGTACATAACTAGGTGCTCAATCCCTCAAACTACAAACAAAATCCTAGAATTTAATACAGGATGTACAGAGATGTGTGTGCTCACCATGCAATGCTGCACAGTAGTCCCACTCTGTCTCTGTTGAAGGGTTTGTGTGGCTTCAGCAGATGTTTGCCATCATCTGCTGTCTTTGAGACAGTTTTAGAGCAGCTCACTTTCAGTCTTTAGTGAGGGGAAGATTAAGCTTCAGGCAGGGTCGGACTGACCTGTAGGGCAATCAGGCTGTGCCCAATGGCCTGGTCTGACAGATCTGTGTGTGAGCCATATTTTAGCAGTTTGTGGGCCTGTTTTATGACACCATGGGACGGTTTTTACTGTTTGTTTTCCTGATATTACCACAAACATAGCCTGTAGCAAACACAAATGCATGAAGTCTCATTTATCTTGCAAAATACCCACACAGCCTGTCTTTAAAAGTTCAGAATTAGCCTGTTGTGCAAATGTGGGCCACTTTTAAAGCAATCTGGTTCGCTAATTGAGACCACTTTTACTTTGTCCTAATCCGACCCTGGCTTATTGAACTTAGGTGAAATGCCTGGTGCCATTTTTCTGGCAATAGGCTACAAGCAGTTAAATCGAGGAACAGCAAAAGGATAGTCCAACAGCTCTTCAGCAGGCCTGTAGCAAGAAGGAAGTGGGGTGACAGGCCAACAAGCACACAGTCTACAAAGGTCCACGTCCAGAAATATTCAGAGTTCTGCTGGACAGCTTCAGTTGATATTCCTAAAGCAAGGGAATTAGGCCCACTGCCAATCAGTATTGAGTGTGTTCTTACAGTTCAACACATTTTTACTCCTCAGAGAAGAGTCTATCTAGGAAGTTTCTCTCTTTAGAATGTACTGTGGGGCCTCTTATGTGTTGAGTCCCGGATACAGCTTCAACTGGACTGTGTTAGTGTGAAAATATATGGCCCCCCTCCAACAGCTCCTCAAAGGAGAGCAGCAAATAAGTGAGGCAGGTGAGTCCATATGTTAAACTTCATTCTTACTCTTGACAACAGATGCGAACATATGCAAGTGTTCTAATGTTTGCCACAGGTTATGGCAGCAACCACTGTGCATAATATTTGCAACGATTATGTTTAGCCTCACAAAAAACACAAATGGTTCCTAATATGCCTTAAACTACTGGAATTACTTTACACATGGACCCTAGTATGTACCGCCCCTGGCTTAAAGTAGGCACCCCAAAACAATAATAAGCTGTCCCCAATTATACCCTTGAAACTACAGGGTGGGGAAACTCGTTTAGGACCTTTCATCTCAGCGTTCACCAAATAAGCCCCTACCACCACCTATTTGGAGACTGGCGGGCGGCTCAAACTCCTCCCACAAAGAAAAATAAATGAAAGTTTCAGTTACAATAGAAACAAGCATTTGCAATGCATTCAGTCTCGCCTTTGGGACCTTATATGTATTTAGCTATGCAGCACATTAGCCTGGCCGCTGAAATATCCACTATTCTTTAACATGGAGGGAAAGTAAGCACCAAACTGCGTGACACACCAGGTATGGGAACACATGGAGAGAAATGTTGCCTTTCAGCGGGAAATGGTATAGTCCAAAGCTCTGTTTTTAATATAGAAGCAGGGCCTTCGGTGGTCATATCACTGAAAATACACGATTTGAAAAAAATATTATTGTCCACGGGTGCTCGTGGAAGACAATTTCCATGGACTGGAATCTAGAGAATGCTAAAGTGATTCTGGTATTTTACTAACCTCTGCTGGTCGTTTTCTATCAAGAAAGTTAAATACAGGCAGTAGAACAGAAAAAAAGTCCATAAGCGGAAGCAGACAAGTCCTAGGGCTAATCTCTAGAGCCCACAAAGTACATACACATAAATATTTACTAAAGTATATACTAAAGTATATATACTAAAGTATATACAAGAGGTCTCGAATGCTCGACCTAAAAAAAACGGCAGTGATAGCAATGCTACACACTGTCTTGAGGGCGTTTGAACCTGTAATCAGTTATGTGACGTCAGGCAGAAATAGGATGAACTCCCCGCTCCATAATGAACGCACGTGCAATCCATGGTTGTGCAAAGAAAAGCTAAGCCGTCCAGCCAACAAAGGGGCATATCATCAAGGCCCGGCGATAATTATTGCTAAGCGTACTTAGCGCTAAGATAATTATCGCCAGGTAACGTGGAATTTTATAGCTGAGATAGCGTGCTATTAGCAACGCTTATCTCAAAAGCGATAAAATTCCAAGCGCTAACTGCCAAATGTGAGATTATCGCTGAAAATCCAGCGATAATCTCACAAAGTTTGGCGATAGCTTGCTGATAGGGCAAGGCATACTTAGCCATGACATCCACCTTACATAGGATATCATGGCTAAGTCAGTCTTGAAGCAGGCGTAAGGAAAGTAGCGATAACAGAGGTTATCGCTACTTTGCTTGTCGCTCTGCAGGTTAGCGTGCCCATTGATAATTGGAGAAATGTTGCTTAGCGACATTTCTCCAGTTATGTCAGGGCAGGAACGCCCACTTTGCATCTCATTAGAGATGCAAATCTGGACGTTCAGAATACAGGCGCTAATGCAAGGTTTCATGCGATAGCGTTGCTGGGGCCCAATTTTCTTGAATCCATTTATCTCAAGAACCCACTCTGGTCGAATGAACCTTTTTACTTGCCCAATAGCGTGGAGGGAGCAAACACAATTATCAAAGAATACCTTCCACAATTTGACATAATTGAAGACTCGGAAGTCAATTGCTACTTCTAACGGGATTTTATTATCAGGAAAAACATCTGCAGATACAAGCACCTTAACACAAGGCTCAACAGGTAAATGGGTACTAATACAAATGCCACTCTACGAAGGATCCGCATATGGCTAAATATGAACAAAAGTGCAGCTTCTAAAAGCATGAGGTAGATAACTACCAAGCTAATGTCGATATTAGGAATCATTAAACCAAAGCATTTCTGTCCCTACTCTATGCTGGATGACATCCCTGCTTACCATTCCCTTGAGACCCAAGATCCCGTAAGGTGTCAGAAGTGAACTTCCTAAGAAGTCTTCACTTTGAGAGCTCGATCTAAAACGCTCCTTGTAGCTCCTCGCCTACCTCTTCTCTGCTCAACCCTCGGGGCGCTGTCCCTAATACGAAACCCCAAAACACAGAACACACCCTCTGGCACACCTCCTCGACCAGGTCTTCTTCCAGTAATTTTCCATTCGGCTCCGTCCATCTTCCCTCGTCCATCAGCTTGGCCTTGAGTCCCAGACACCGTCGGCACTAGGAGTTACGATTGGCACATTCCAATGCACTCCCATGTCTGGCTTTCTCCATAATTCAACTGTTAAACAAAGACCTTTTTACTAACGAACCAACTGTCCTTGCACCTGCGGTGAGATCACAGAGTGAAGAAATACTTTGCATCCTTTAATTCTACAATTTACTGCAGCCTGAAACCTCTACTAAAATAAATCACTTGCAGCCTACCGCATACAGCTAACATAGGAAATACCAGGCCTTTCTCTTCCACGATATATGTGACTTCGGGCCTCTACTAGGTTAAACACACTATTAAATTACATTCTAACATTCGTGCTGTTACTTTCACATACATGAATAAACGGCATACATGAATTAATCCAATCGAATTACACATTTAGTCTGGTACATTGCACTAAACAGAAACTTATCGTTATACATTTTGCTAAATACATCCATTATACATTTTCGCGTCTCCTAATGCTTTTACATGACAATGTAGCTAACACGTTTCTTAATACGTTTCACACAGAATAACTGAGGATACATTCATTATGTGCGGGTGCCAACTAACAGTGAATATGATGCACCCCTACAATTTTCAAACCTTTAGGCGCTACATCAGCGTGACCTTGCTGATTATGAGAGAAAATTATCGCCGCTTTTCGTCCGAAAACGGACGCAAAAGCGGCGATAATTTTTTATCGCCTCGTTGATGATATGCCCCAAAGTTTGGTACAGTGCTACCTAGCTAACCTTCTGCAATACACTTCACTATTTACAACGTAAAACCATAACATGAATTTAATTGGAAAAGTCCTTCGGTTGTCTACTTTGTAACTCAAATTTTAGCATGGCGTGCACGTAAAAGTGCTAACTCTGACAAAAAATCGAGGAACACAATTCATGAATTTAACGAGGACGGGAGTAGAGCATCAGTGGTCATACGGGCGTGTTTAGGTAGATTTGTAAGGCATCCGTTAGAATGACCATGTGGAATGCAGAGAAAGAACTGGATGTACCTTCCACCCCATCGAGACACAGTTAGGATGTAAGGAAATGAAAACCCATGTCCCATACTTAACATTGTCTCTGGCTGGTCACCTTGTTCCAGTTCGTCTTTGTTCAGATTATGTCATAACTCGTATCCCGTCTCTCTGTCAGAATGAACCGTGATGCACCCAAGGGAACATCTTTCTCCACGAAGCCTCAACACGATGACTTTGGCTATGCTCAGCCGCTTACATAACGGTTGACGTCACGACACGAAAAATATGGAAGATGTTGGAAAAAGCGACAGCAAAGTACACAGCGATGCTTTTAGGGAATAATAATAAAATACTTCAGGATTACATTTTGGAAATGAAAATAGCTGTACACTTTGCATGGAAATGTGAAGAAGCTGCTAGATTAAATCGCTCCTGAACGCCAAGCACTTTTATTAGATGTTAAATTGAAAGTATTTTTGTGTTTAAACCAATTATACTTTCGCCGGGAGCTACCAAGCTTTGATTATTCACATTATAAGTATGTGCTACATTGTTGATGGTTGAGTAATAGAAGTGAATACCATGCTAACATTTAAAAGTACAACCAACCTATTCCCAATAAACAATAAAAATGACCATTACAGGCCTATTGTAAGAAAAATAGAATTTTGGAACAATCAGTGCTAGAGTTCCTTCCAACCAAAGAGTAAGAAGCCAACAAGTGTAACACATTATGCACATTGCGGGGGACTCTCATTAAAACGAAGACCAAGGCACCACCGCTGGCAAAAACATCATATTCACTGCAACCCACCAGCCCAGCCCGCCAGCAGTACTTTCCCTTGATTACAATGACAGTTTCATTACATGGCTGCAGGATGGCTAGACGCTGATGGATATTACCATCATGGAGCATGTGCTTGTTCCCTCCTTCCTCTTGGCTGTTCTCCAGACCCACATGACTCCTAGGAAGTCCTTGGGGTTCCCCGCCAATAATAGTGTTTGCACTCAAGACCAGCAACAGTATTTCTGAGGATTCCCCAGGGCCCGATGCTCCCAAGACACACTGATTATCCCAAAAAATACCTTCCATAAAGAGTACGTGAATATATGCATAGGGGGCTGACACTATGCACACTCGTAGTACAAATGGTGATGCCTTTTTGTCATGCACGCTCGATCGGCCTCAGAAAGAGAATCGCCAGGATTTCACTGCATCAAAGCTTGCGCTTACCTCAGGCAAAGTAATCCATAGGTTTTCCAGTTAATCTTGCTGTCCAGTGGTGACTGGAGCCACCTTCTTCGTCCCTCGGCTGACGGGAACACCAGGAATTTCCAAGGTCAACCGTGCATCTGTGGCACACTGTTGGGGCAATCCACGGGAAGTTTTGAGCCATGTGAAGGCAGGAGTCTACAGCCAGTATTGAGATGGCAGGGGCCCTCCCATACCACCATCATTCTTCTACCTCACCAGGCCATTTTAGAATCAAGTAGCCAATTCAACCACCAAACCTGAAATGACAGCGGAGTAGCTGAATACTGGCACGGGAAGAGATGGGTAAACTATCGTCTTGTTGGAGCTAGCCCCTGCCAGGGCCTTTGATGAGGAAACCCACCCCTTTCCTCCTCTAAGGGTACAATGAGGACTTCAATGTACAGATTACTTATACGTATTTCCTTTTAAAATCTATGTGAAAATGCTCCCATTAGATGGCCTTCAATCTCATATTTGTAGGCTCGGGCGGCAAACTATGCTGCACTCATGGAGTTTGCGGGATTCCGGAACGCTCCACAGAGGAATACGAAGTTCCTGAATTCCGCCTTTCCAGGAGTGAAGAGGAGTTTTTTTCCGTTTGCGCACTCAAGATTTGTTTTTGAACACACAAATAGCACCGCACCACAATAGTCCTGGCTCGCTTGCATGTCTTCCTGCAGCGATTTTGTCAATGTAGTGCTGATCATGTTCGTGAACGCAACGCTTGTGTAGCTTTTGTGCTTGAGAAGCAGCTGAGAAGCTTTATGAGTGGATTTTCTTCTCCAAAGGGCCATTGGAGTTATTTTTGAGCGAGAAGCCTTGTTTTAAACTTGTGTTTTTCCAACTGGAAGGAAGTGCCCCAGAGACTCCAAGTTCCTGTTCCTGTCCAGCAGACTCCTCCCAGTGCTTTATCCATCTCCTTTTCACTTTTCATTTGGATTTGGAGCTGAAGAATAACTCTCCTTGTCTGCTGCATATATACCACTGGATTTCAGGACTTTGTATTTGAGATTTTACAAGTAAGTTAAATAACTCTTGCATAAGGGTGTTGTTTATTTGATAGAGGGCATGCACCAGTATTTTGTTGTACTTTTATTTGATTTGTCAAAGTTATTGTGGTGGGTGGCCTGCATTTTTTTAATAGGGGCCTAGTTATATTTTTGCATTTAATTTTTCTTCTTTTCTAAAGGAGCAATGTTGCACAGTTCAGTGTATTTTCTTCAAGTTTGTTAAATTTGCAATGTTTATTTATTTAACCATGTGGCCTAGTCTGCCAAGGGGCCATTCAGTAGGCCCAGGCCAGTGCTAGTCATCAGTGCATGAAACAACTGTTTCTGTGGTATATGTTGTTTTAAAACATTATCTAGGACTGGGATGGCATTGGATGAAATTTAAACAGGTTTATGGGGGGGATTTCAAATTTATTTTGTGTACAAAAAGTGTATATTTGGAGTAATAGTTGATGCCTTGGGAGGATGTGTGTTGTAAAATATTTGTAGTTCAGTTTATTTTCATTGTTGGCATTGCTGAATTAATGGTAGTGTTTTCTTCAGTGTTACCATGCCTCTTTTGTCTAGTCAGTGTGTGTGTGTGTGTGTTTGCCATAGGCCATTTGTGAGAGGCTGTCTCAGTATATGATGTACAGTTATGTAAGTGGACACCTTGCACTGATCCAGACAACCCATATGGGGATTATAGTGGTCTTAGACAACCTTATTAAGCTCTCTAAGTGGTAGCTGTGTAGAGCAGCCTTCAGGCTTAGTCCAGAAGGAGTGTAAAGCAGCTTGTTTTACCAGAACACAAACATATTGGTATAGATTAAGTGAAAAAGAACCACACAGTTAATTTTATTAAAAATATGTATTTATTATAAGACACACACTAACACATACAGATATATCCTAGCTGGAGATATACTCAAAAAATTCAATTCAATTAAAAAAAAACTTTATTTCGGTCAATATGACCTCAAAAGTACAGATACAATACACATTGATACATCAAAAATCAATTACATATGATTAAAAGAAAAAAAAAAAGAAGAAGAATAAATTAAATTATGAACACCATTGGCACACATGTGAAGTGAATGGATTCCATGCTCAGTTAAAAAATACCTACAATTCTTATAGATTCACGAAGAAAGGACAAAAAGGAGTGAGGATCACAGAGGATTGTTCAAGGCAAGGAACAAGGATTCACCTTTGGAAAGTGCATAATGCAAATAAATAAATAATTTACTTAAAAAGAATTTCTAAAAAAGATGACCAATATTCTTTACTACAGATGATGGGTCCTAGCACTAAGAGCCCCCTACAATGCTGGCTACTTCTGCAAATAATTATTTCTCTTCTATAATAATTGCAGGAGTAGATTTATAAATTACAATTTCCCTATAGCATGATTAATGGGTCAATGAACATACTCAATATAATCTAATCATATTAAAAACAGGGCCTAATTTTAAGACTGACGAGAAAAACACATCCTGGCTCTATTTTAGGGGTGTTTTTATGAATATCCTATGTGTACACCACATGGAAAATAAGAAACCTGCCACTGAGTAAACAATCGGGATACTGCAATCATTTTTCAGTATCCTGAAAACCTCAGAGCAACGTCTAGTACCAAGGTTCCTACAGATTTGGACCAGCCATCGTTTTCTTGCCTTGTAGTAGCCGGGACAGCTAAAAAACACGTGAAGTACTGACTCTTCTGGACATTCGCATGCCGGGCACCTCAAAACTTGCAAACCCCCCCAGTTGTATGTAAAACAACGGAGAGGCAGAACCCCATGCCTAAACTGGAGGTAAAGCTTTCTAGCAACTGCCGGCTTGATGTCATCTAGGACCGGCTCAAAGCTAAACCTATCATCGATATCTAAAAAGGCTGAGGTTACCTTGCCTACTCGGGGGCAACTATGAAGCTGTGCCATTTTGTACTCTTCATAATGGGCCTTTAATGATTTCCTGGGGAGTGAGGAGCAGGCAGACTCAGGATCGGCCCAAAGTTCCCCCAGCCCCATACTGACCAGCATATACTTTATGTACGCGAGCCACTGGAGTTTGGCAGCCCCCCTTAGGTTCATTACTTCTCTTATTTCCTCCCTATATGATAAGAGTTCTGGGGTGACCCACAGGCGACGCCAGTACAATAAGGGTTTAAGATTGGTTACATCAGCAATTGCCATAAGGCCCAGGTCTAATCGAAGCGGAATGAACGGTGTGCGCCGTGGGAGCTTCAACAGCCGTTCTAAGAAACTTGTTCTCTACCTGCATTAAGTTCTCTGGTCTTGTGTAACCCCAGAGTTCTGCACCGTATAACGCCCCTCCACGGGCCTGATATATTTCAATGGCTGGGCTCACTGGTTTCTGGCTAGACTTACAAAAGACCTTCATAATGCCACCCGATGATTGTGATAATTTTAATGATGATTTTTTGATTTGTGCCCCCCAGTCCATAGTTTCTGTGATTGTAATGCCGAGATAGTCAAAAGAGGAAACTCTTTCAAGGGGTTTGCCATTTAAGGAGGGGTGTGCTCTTGTGCTTTTAGGACTGTTAAACGCCATTAATTTGTTTTTCTGTAGATTGACCATAAATTTGGTTTTCTGTAGATTGACCATAAATTTGTTTTTCTGTAGATTGAGATATACTCAATGCACACAATACTTTGCAATAGAAACAGGTAAGGTGCACAGAATACACAGTGTTCCCCGGGGGAGATCAAACAATATATTAAATAGTGGTATGCGAACAACGGCTCGAGTCAAGACAATAGTCAGAGGATGTAGAAGTGATGGAGACCCAAGCAACCACCCAAGTTGTGTATCTAGGAGCCCCATTGAGGTTGTATGTAGTGAAGGAACACAACTGAGTTCTTCATCCAAATCAATGTGTAAGTCGCGGTTGCAATTTTAAAGAAAGAGGTCCCTTCCCAGAGGACCCCGAAGGAACCTTGTGGAAGAAAAAAGGTTGAAGATCCATCCCACCCATGGATACCCATGGAACCAGGTTATCTGTACCAAGGAAGCCAGGTGCATAGGTGTGAAGTGGAGTCGGAAAAAGTTGTCAAATTCAAAGGGAGACTTGAAGCAAATGCTGCTGCTGGAGAAGGGGAAAGTGTCTGGTGAAACCCAAAGGTAGATTCAAGATGTGAAGAACCTGCAAGTGGAGGAGACAGAATCTATGTAACTCAGGACTGAGCAGGAGGCGCAGAAGACGAGTAACCACCAATGTCGGATGTTGTAGACCAGGTGATGCTGTGGAAGACCAGGAGCTGCACACAAGCTGTCCCATATTGGATGTTGAGAGTTGAGGGGTCGGTGTCCGGCGGGAGCACCAATAAGCCTTGGCAACTGCAACCAACAAGGAAGTTGAAAAAGGTGCAATGTTGGGACCAGCAAGGTGCAGGAGACTCACCAAAAGCAGGGGAGTCAGGGCAGGCCCCAAGCAATCAGGGGAGCCCAAAGAATTCAAAGGTGACCCTCAACAGGACCCAATGGCCAGAAGCAATGGAGTCACCAGAGGACCTGGAGCAGCTTACCAAAGAAGTAGGCCCACAGTGGTGGGGCGGAGCTTGCCGCAGTGCAAGATGGCCGGGTAATTACAGAGCTCCACGAGCCATCAGCCCTACACGTCAATAATCCTGATAGTTGGTGCCACTGCCCGACAGATCTGTACAGCTTCAAATAGTGCCCCACGAGAGCTATCTGCCGACACCTTCCCTGCACCAGAGATCACCTTGGAACTGTCGCAGCACAACACTGGCCTGCAGAGGTGGAGGGAGGCTCCCCTGCCCGTGATCTTGGAGCCGGAGACGGCTGTCGGGTGGTGCCTGCGGATTCCTCCCATTCACTAATTCGAGACCTTACCTGCTCTGGGGATCACTGCGGTACCGGTGCCTCTGCCTGCCGCCTACTGTAAGCAGCTCCTGCAGTGATTTGTAATCTGCGTGAGCTGTGCAGTGGAGGCCTGGGAAGACGGCTCAGTGCGTGTCTTGGTGCCGGGGGAAGATCGGAGGCCTCGGTCTGCGGCACTTGGGTTCCCGCCTATGCCTGTCTTCACGGTGAGCCGCTGCAGCTGGTCCGGTTTGAGAGCGGAAGGCTCTCACGCTGAGCTCCCTGAAGCGTGACGCCTCCTGGTGCATCACTGCCGGCGCTTTCCTGCCTGGCTCATTTAGGCACTGGAGCTGCGGTGCCTCAATGCCCACTGCCTGGGTGGCGCCCTCCGGCTGATCTGCTGGGGCGATCTGGAGGCCCTGGGAGCCCCCTAGTGACGTCCATCAGCCCTTTGACCCAGCTGAGAGGATTTGCAGGGAGCCGCAAGCTCAGGGAGTAGAGGCCTCGTCTGGGCCCTGCCGATTTGCTGATTGAGGGACGCTCCTGATGTGGATGACCCGATGCGGATGGTGGTGTTGAGTCATTCTGTGTTTGGCCTGTGCAGGTGGATCTGGATAACTGAGTCTGCTGTGCCACTGCATCTAATGTACTAGAGCCATGCAATATTGTCTCCCCTGCGCCTTGGAACTGTGACGAAGACCCCTTAGATACTTCTTCCTCTCTGGTGACTGGTGGCGGTGGACGCTGCATGCTATCTCAGCACTGAGTGTGGCCTGGGGCGCTGCTTCTGTGGGAGGACATTGCGGACACCCCATAACACAGCTGGCCTAGCTTTAAACACACTTGGAGGGACCATAATCACCCTGACTGGGCAGCCGTAGCCCTCCCTGGTCACGCAGGATGGCCTCCAGCACTACGCGACTTCCCGAAGCTGTGCTGGGGAGCTCCTTGTCACTGGGCAGGCGATCCTCCGATGAGTGCACTGGTGAGGTGGTAAGCTGATACGTTGGCCTACCCTTATTGGGCACTACTTCTCCAACATAGTTCTACATAGCGGGTCCCCAGGCGGACTCCCCTATGGGCAAGGTCAACACAAAGTGATCTCGAACTAGAGAGACGAGTGGGGCCCGTTCCACAGATGCCCAGGAAGAGCCGGGTGAGGTCAAACAAATGTTTGCCGTGTTTCAAAAGAGCCTGTCGGTGATTGATGGGAAAATCGAGTCTTCTGCATGGATAGGATGGCGGAGAGGCTGGATAAGCACGCAGAGCGTATAGATATGTCGGAGCGCAGTATTACAGAAGTTGAAGAGGCCCAAACTGAAACAGACACAATACACAAACAGCTGGCCAAGGCTCTCACATCTCTTCAGGATAAGATGGAGGACTTGGAAACCCGCTCTCGTCGGAGCAATCTTCGCATCACGGGTCTTCTGGAATCCACCTCGATAAGTAATGCTGAACAATTCATAGAAAAACTCCTCATCACTCTACTAGGCCGGGAGACCTTCTCGGATATCTTTGTGATCGAAAGAGCCCACCATTCGCTGGGCCTGTGCCCTCCCCCAGGCGCCCCTCCTCGCTCGATGATAGCCAAATTGCTGAATTATCGAGATAGGGATTCCGCCTTGAGACGTGCCAGAGAAATAGGCGAGCTTCAGAATGAAGAATCCGTGATTTCGCTCTACCCAGATTTAACGGTGAAAGTGCAGGAGGCAAGACGTCAATTCAATTCTCTCAAGCGACAACTCCATGATCATAATATCACCTACGCCATGTTATATCCTGCCAGACTAAAGGTCAACTTGGATGGCTCATCCCGGATCTTCTCAGACTCAAAGGCACTGCAGAAGGCACTTAAGGAACTTTCCAAGCAACCAAAGAGAGATGTGGTGGAGGAGACCTTACCCGAATCAACAGATGGTCCGCCGGTATCACATGGATGATAACGATTAATACTCTAGAACTGAGGGTGCTTACCTCTGAGATCCGACAGGCTTGCACTCATCTCATGCTGTTTTGTTTCAGCGAAGTCTGAGTTCGAGGGGCTCTTGAAACCTGACCTCTGCTTGATCTGGTTGGCTGTCTGTGGGGCTAAATGGCAGCCCAGATCTCTCCCAAGTATTTGCAGACTTTATGCAGTGGGGGGGATGCTTGCTTTTTGGTTGTATAATGAACACTGACTTTAATGTGCAGGTAGGCTCTAATGTGGGTGACCTTCGATAGAACTCCTTTAATACTTTTCTTTATATAGACCCGATTGTCTAAACATGTTCACTATAGTGTAGTTTAAGGCTGATGGTTAGTTGTAGTTCTTATGTAACATCCGCCCCTTGTGTTACTCACTACATGGCTTGTTGCCATTTTTTTCTTGGGGAAGGGGACGGGCAGGGCAGCGGGTGGAATTTTGACTGTGCTCACTTTGGGTTGGCATGGTGTGGGTGGGGGGGTGGAGATTTGTCTGTGATTGTGTGTTTGTTTTTGATGGTTTATATAGTTTTTTAAAAGTCTGTAATGATGTTTCCGCATACGATACACACAGAGGGTAGAGTGGGATTCTGCAGTATGGTCCTGTGCATTGCCAACAGAATATGTACGGACAAAATATCTGGAGCTCTCTCTCCTCACTCACAGAAATATGGAGAATAGATTGAGGTTCATGACTTGGAATATTAGGGGCTGAACGACCAACGTAAAATTAGGAAGACTATGACATATCTCACTAGACATAACATTGATGTAGCACTACAACAGGAAACACACCTCCCACTGGCAAACCTTCCGCTGACCCATGGTAAGCTTAGAGGCACTATCCACGATCCAGGTTTTACTACGCACACCCGGGGAGTCCTAACGTGCCTCAATCTCAAGGCTCAAATCAACCTAGAGGAATTGCACACAGATGTTGATAGTAGAGATGTAATATCTAAGTATGCAGGAAGAGGCATGGAATGTATACTGATTAATGTATATGGCCCTAATCACAATTGTCTGCAATATTTTCAAAATCTATTGGTCCTAGTTCGTAAGTTACCTGACCTGCCACAGATATGGGGGGATTTTAACTGTGTCCTTAATCCAGATTTGGACCGCTCCGGGGGCCCTCCACGACGCTGCTCTATGGCTGCTGATGCAATTCTGGGGGCCATGACGGAAATGGCACTAGTGGATGTATGGTGCTCTCGCTCATCTGAGAAGGGAGGTTTCACGCATTATTCAGTTCTGCATAATTTACACACTAGAATCGATTATTGGCTGTTGGCTAGTGCTCTAACACCCGGTATCGGGAGCTACGGGATCTTTCCCTGTACTTACTCGGACCACTCCCCAATACTTCTCACACTAGCGACTCCCACTAAGCAAACCCATCCATTTACCTGGCGCTTTCCCCCATACGCCCTGCTTGACGAGGTTTTTAAAGCGGAAATGCTAGAAGCAATTGAGACTTTTTTGCCAGTAAAGTAGGCTCGGTCGCACACTTCACCATGGTCTGGGAGGCCTTTAAGGTCTACATACATGGCATTGCTATATCCAAGCACTCGGAGTGCTGAAGTCAATTAGGGGCTGACTGACCTTACTAGAGCAAAACCTAGTGAAATTAGAAGGGGACAGGTCCGGCATAGATGATGCCAACTGGGCCGAAGCCCTTAAATCCACTCTAGAGGAATATCACTTGGAGACGTACAGAGAGGTCAAGCTACTGGGCAAATATGCAGTGGCACGAACATACGGAGAGGGCGAGCGCCCTGGCTCTGCACTAGCTAATCTTATGAAGGGGCGCCGAACAGCTACCCAGCCCATCAAAATAGATTTGGATACCGCTGAGCGAGTTGTGGGCCCCGACAAGGTTGCTAAATGTTTTAGAAGCTATTATGCTAACTTGTATAAGTCAAGGCCCCATGCCACAGATTCTGAGATGCTGGATTATCTAGAATACATAAAATTACCCTGGCTATTAGACGGACACAGGGAATACTTGAGGAGACCGATAGAGGTGTGGGAGATACAAGGCGCGCTGTCTACAATGCGCTCCGGAGGAGCTCCTTGGCAAGATGGGTTAACGGTGGGGTTTTATAAAGTATTTCAGGAATTACTTACCCCTCATCTAATAATGCTGTTTGAGGAAATTGCCGAGGGTGGGTCCATGCCTCCCACGATGCGAGAGGCCCTCTTGGTTGTTATCCCAAAGCCTGGGAAGTCCCCTTATAATTGCTCCTCTAATCGACCACTCTCTTTGCTTAATGTGGACACAAAACCTTTTGCAAATATTTTGGCGAATCGCCTGGCCCCTCTTATGCCATTTCTTGTTGGGCTAGAACAATCAGGCTTTGTCCCGGGATGCAGACTTACACATAACATTCCCACTGTATTTTGGGCAATTCAACATACAAAGCAAGACACCAAAGCTGCCGCCATCTTTTTAGATGCAGAAAAAGCTTTTGACTTGGTGGAGTGGAAATTTATGTTATTAATTCTTGAATGCCTGGGACCCCTCTTCCTCTCACTGATCTTCACACTTTGCAAGGCCCCCATAGCCAGAGTGCGAGTAGACAGTGCTGTTAACACTCCATTGTCGATCTCCAGAGGTACCCGCCAGGCTTGCCCGCTCTCCCCGCTCCTTAACGCCCTTGTGGTGGAACCGTTGGCTTGTGCGCTTAGAGAATACTATGACCACAGGGGAATTTGGATCCCTGGGTATAGCCTCATAGTTTCATCCTATGCATACGATACTCTTCTTTACATACGAGACCCAGCTCAGAACCTATCCTATTACGGGAAGTGGTGAAAGTGGGGAATTTCCAGGCTTGAAAATTAACTGGGCAAAATCTATCATATTCCCTCTCACCACAGCGACACTACCCGAAGACCTAGGGCCCGATTCACAGAACTAACTTAAGACAAAATCCTAAACTTACTACAATTTTGGTATTCACAGACGGGACTAACTCATTTTGGTATTCACAGAAGGCACTTACTCATTTCGGTATTCACAGAAGTTAGTAGTCCCAACTTTAGGACTACTAAATGCCCTCTGTGAATACCGAAAGTCTTAAAGATAGGATTTTTCTCAGTTTAGGAGTAGTAAAGTTAGGAGTCCTAACTTTACTACTCCTAAACTGAGAAAAATCCTAACTTTAAGATTTTCGGTATTCACAGAAGGCATTTAGGAGTCCTAAAGTTAGAAAGCAAAAGACACACAATTGATGGACGGAATGAAGAACAAATCAAAACAGTCACCCCCAGTCAAGAGATCTGGGTTAAATCTATCGCTAGCTTCTGGTCACAAGTGTTCGCCAAGCTAAGTTATATCACTAAAGAAGCGCTAAACCCTGACCCGCTTTTAGCTATATTGGGCTACTCTAAAAAATTAAGGACAAATCTCAGACGCTTGGTTGACATGGGTCTCCTGGTCGCGAAGAGAGTAGTAGCTATGCATTGGTCCTGTGGCTCTCCACCCCTTCCTTCCCAATGGTCTAGAGACATGATATTTTGCAATACACAAACTGAAGCATATAGTGAGTTGTTCCCCCTAGAAATTGTCTGAAAAACCTTCGGAATCTGTATAATGACTACGTTGAAACACAGACTTAAGGGTCCTACGTACTGGCGAATAACGTACACAAGACAAGATGGTAATGTTGATTCTCACCAGTCCCTGCCTGGAATACTCGCTGTGTCCTTGCATCTGCACTGTTATGTAATGGTGTTTCGCATTTGCGGTGATCATTCATGATTCTTGCTTACGCTTAGTTAAGTTTAGTTTGTAATTCATTTTTTTGTGTTCATTTTTGGTTTATGACAAATGTACAATATTGCTGAAGGTATTCTTCTTTGTGATACATAATTTTTAGTGTATGTCATATGATTTTTGCTATAGGGGTTTGTACGTCTTTAATTCAATGAGAAATAAAACATTAAAATAAAAAAAATTTAAAAAAGAAGTAGGCCCACAATGCAAGCAATGCGATGTGTTTAAAGATTCTGGTCACTGGAGATGCTTGAGGTTGGAACTACTTGGAGCCCGAAGATCTTGATGAAAGGGAGCCCAACAAGACTTTGCGACAGCAGGTCAACGCAGTGCACAGGGGTTTGGTTCCTGCGGCTCTGATGAGGGACACTGTGCTCAAGCTTGGTGAGAGGAGAGGCCAGGCTTCGAGGGAATGCGAAGAACCACCACCTGAGTTGCTGAGCTTTCAGAGTCTGTGGGAGCCCAGGATCAGCAGACCAGTCAGCTTAGTTGCGGTGCCTGCAGCAGCAGGGAAGTGACTCCTTCACTTCAAGGGAGATTCCTACAGGTGTCTTGGATGCCCACAGGCCTTGGAAGATTTCCTGTATGGAGCACAGGCATGGACATTGCAGCAGACAAGCAGGGTGATGAGATCAGAAGCAGCAGGAATCTTTCCCGGTTGCAGCCTTGATGCCCACAGTGAAGTCCAGTGAAGTCCAGAGTGCCCGGACGGTCGAAGTTTGAAGTGGTGTCTGAATTCAATCATACCCCATGACTAATCTAGGGACCCACCCTCCGGTAAGCCCTTAAGTACCCTAAAGAAAGGGTTGGGACTATTTAGGGTCCCCTCCCAGGGGAGGGGTTGGACTGTAGGGAGGATACTCCCATGTCCTTTGTCCAGTTTTCCGCCAGAGAGGGAGCCAATGGCTTCCTGAGCTGGTTTGAACTGGACTATGCAAAGAGGGCACCAGATGTGCCCTTCAAGCAGACTGAGTGGTGCTGGCAAGTGCTCCCACCCGGCCCCAATACACTAAACCCTGTCTGGGAGGCGGTCACACCTCCTTGTGACAGGATACCTATTTTTCTGCCTCCCCCTGCTTGAGCTTGGCTGAGCAGCAGGATGGCAGAATCGTGTCTCTGGTCGGCAGCAGCCATGTTGTGCTGTCCGGGACTACGGGGTGTCTAACGGAGGGCCTTTACAGTGCTTGGAATCATACCTCCCACACCATATACGGTGTGGGAGATATGATTCTAACATGTTTGATACCAAACATAATAGGGTTCATTACAGCCAGTTTCGAGATGGTCATCGAATAGTGACGCGGTGCCCCTCTATGTGCTATATGGCTGTCTCACTTCCAACCTGAGGAATGGACTCCGAAGGCTGTAGGGGTGTACTGCTCATGCAGGGGCACCCTCACACTTGGAACTGAGCACCCTGCCTTCAGGATTGCAAATTCCTGCTATAAGGGTGACTTATAGGTTTTAAGTGCAGTGACTCTAGCTATAGGGAACCTATATCTTTCGTAAGTAGGGTTAGCCCCAGCTTACACAGGCTGCAATGGCAGGCCTCTAGTGACAGTTTGAATGGTCTCTCATGGGTGGCATAATACATGTGTCAGCCCATGGGGGACCACTGGGGTACCTATGTCCTGGGTACCTTAGTACCATATAATAGGGACTTATAAGGGTACCCCAGTATCCAATCTGCGATGTACCTAAGTACTTACCATACCAATTTAAGGGAGAAAGGAGAGAGACAGGGGTCCTCACCAGCAGGATCCCAGTTAGACTAGTCTCAAACAGCATAGCACCAAGCAAAAAGTGGGGGAAAACATAAAAGCAGATCCTAATTTCCTACACCATCTTTCATTTGTCTTTGTTCTCCATCCCATGTGGCCAGGGGCCATTTTGTTGAGTCTGTGTCTTTATGCCCGAATGTGCTCTTTGTTTCCCATGCCTCCTTTCTCAGTGTTGTTGTTTGACCGCGTGGCACTGGCTGACAGCCATTTTGAGCATCCAGCTAGTGTCCCTTTGCCAAAGGCTTGCATGAAAGGATGTCAAAGTATGCCTGGCAAACTATATGGTACTGGAGGCAAAATGACCCATATGAAAAAACATCACGCAATCTGGTGGGAGAAGCACCTTAAAAAAATTGCTATATGTGGTTGTCGTGTTGAAGGTGAGGAGAAACTGGGAACATCAACTACAAGTCCAATCACGGTGGGAGGTGATGATGATGAGGAAGAAAAGAGTGACATTCTCACACAAGGCAGCCCTGTCCCCGGCAGTGTGCCAGCAGAATCACTCACCTCAGCGATTTCACAGTGGCACAATACACAGAGGCAGATGGAAACACCACGGCATACAGTGACTGCCCCACAATGACATGCTCTGAGTCTACCACCACCTACTTCTCAAAAGTAACCTGCATCAGTGGCCCCAGAAAAGTAGAAAAAATACAGACTACTGTTAAGGACATGTTCAGGCAGGTTGGGCCCAATGACCACAAACACCCAACGGCACATTTGTACATTGGGAAGATTGCAAAAATGTTAGATTTGTGACAGCAATCTACATAAAATGGAAGGTTCCAAGTCAGACCTATTTTGCCAGAGTTGCTGTTCCAGTGCTGCATCACAATGTACTTGTATACAGTTTTGTAACCAGGTCAAAAAAGCAACAATAGGCGCTGTGCACCACACATGGGGAAGGTAAAGTCCAAGAGTATCTTTGAATGGTGCTCAAAGGAAAAAAGGAAGGTTACCAAATCACGTGTTATTCACGCTATCCACCTGACAACAGACATGTGGACCAGTTGTCAGGAGACTGATTACATGTGCATCACTGCGCATTGGATCTCTTTAGCGGGAGTAAAGCAAAAGATATCTACAGGTCTTGGCCCAGAAGAAAGTTTGGCAGTAACATAGCCAAGGCCATGTCAGATGGTGGCTATTTCAGAATCCTGTGTTTGTCCCATTACATCAATCTGGTGGTACAAGACTTTCTCAAAAAGGAAGACATTGTCAGCAACATACTGACGACCTGCAGAAGAATCTGCACTCATTTGAGCCAGTCTTTTAAAGCCCAGTAGCAGTTGCGTATTATTCAGCGTGCTAATAGAGCATCAGTTAAATCCCTGATACAGGAGGTATATGTTGGAACTCAACTGTTACATGTTGCATCGTCTGTTTGAGCAGTACAAACAGATCAATGAATATGCCATTCAAAGTGGAGCTGATGCAGTTGGGAAAGCTATGACTGTGGATGTGGACAAAAGGGGCCTACTCAAATGCCTTACACAGATGCTACTCCCTTTTGAGGTTTTCACACGGGAACATAACAAGGAGAACAGTACGATGGGCCAAGCTATCCCATTGTTGCATCAGCTACAGGACCTGCTAAAGAAGATGCCTGAAAGGTTTGCCCTGCAGGTGTGAACGAAAACACAAAAGCGCATCCCTTGCTTGAGAGCTTACTCTTTCGATTGGCTTCCAATGCAAGGCTGAAAGAGAACATCATCTCATCCAAAGTGTACATCTGTGCCACACTACCTGATCCATGGTACAAAATTCTGCCCACTTTAATTCCTTTTTCTGAAGAGGATGTTTCAAAATACAAGAGGTGGATTGTTGAACAAGCTGGAAAACTGAAAGAAGAATGGCTGGAACTTGGAGCCTCACCCCACAGTTCTGGGGTGCCGCCTTCAACTTCCAGAGAGGGTTGTCTTGTGTCACGACAGCCAACAACACCATCAACCAGAACACCAGAAACAACTGCAACAGAAAGATCGGACCCAAGCTCTGCATTGTATTGGTTTCAGCTGCCATGGCTTAGGGGCCAGATGTAAGACGTGATTTTGTATGCGCAAATGGGTTTGTGACCCGTTTGCGCATGCAAAATCACTGGGCCATGAACAAAGCCTATTTAGCGAGTCACAAATTGTTTCCGATTTGCTAAATAGGTTTTGCGACTCGCTATTAGGAAGGGGCGTTCCCTTCCAAATAGCGACCGCAGAGCCATGTATGAATGTTTTGCAACCACAATTGCGGTCGCAAAACACTTGCACATTACCGCCCTCTTCAAGAGGGTGGTAATGGAGTTCCAAATGGGAAGGGTTCCCCAGCGGACCCCTTCCCCTTTGTGACTGGCTCTAAAAATATTTGTAAGGGCAGGCATTGGTCCCAGGGAACAAAAACATTTCATTTTGTTTTTTTCAATGCATCCTGTTTTCCTTTAAGGAAACTGGGCTGCATTTAAAAAAAACTGCTTTATTTAAAATAAATCCCAGACATGGTGGTCTGCTAAGCCCAGCAGGCCACCATCCCCGGGAGGGCCTGTCAATCCCAATGGGCTCGCAAATTGTGAGAGGCTCGTTAATACTCATAAGCCTCGCAATTTGCGACCCCACTGGGAATCGCAAACAGTGTTGAACACACTGTTGTACATCCCATTTTGTGACTCGCAAATTGCAAGTCGCTATTGCGACGCATTTGAGAGTCGCAAAATTGTTGGTCGTACATCTGGCCCTATGTCCAGTGCAGAGGCAATGGCAAAAGAGATCGAGCAATTGACAGCATCAATGACCATCCAGAGGGTGTTCCAGGAGTATCTGAGTGATCCAAAAGAGGTCTATGTGGATCAAAATCCATTGATATATTGGTATGGGAAGATGTGCCAATGGCAAGAGCTCAGCAGGCTAGCAATAAAGTATCTGGTTTTTTTTCCTGTAGCCAGTGTGTCTGCTGAGCATTTGTTCATTGCAGCTGGTGCAGTGGTTACAGTGAGAAGGACCAGTCAGTCACCTCAAAATGTGGAGATATTGACTATGATCAAAATTAACCAACATTTTATACCACACAAATATGCAGTTCCTGAAACAGCACAGAAGGAGGAGGGGGATAATTAGTCAGAATTAAGTGCATTAGCTGACCAACTTCTGGTTGAACCACTTGAGCTTGAGGATGAACTCTAATTACCGGACTTAGTATGCCAGTGCTACCAGAGAACCTTTTAATTATTTCTCATTAAACATCTTTCTTTGCAAACAAAAAAATAGATAGTTAAGCATTCTATTTGTGTCAGATTTAAATTCTGCCCCCCCCTGGTTTTTAGTCACATACATTGCCGGATTGCAGTTGGACCAGTGTGCAATGAAGAAGCTTTCACAATTTCTTCATGACATTGGAGACAATGCCTGCCTCTCTCACATGTCGATCTTTTTGTATCACTTGGCAGGGTTGTCCCAGAAGATCGTTGATTTAAAAGGGTGCCAATACCAAATTCCAATGTGTTACCTGTGTCAAATATGCAATTGTGTACCTACTACCTAACTTACAAATGCATGGATTGGAAAAGGTACCTACAATTGCAACAGTGAGTGATGATTTATGTGGTGGGAGACAGTGAGGGAGGGTGTTCAACTGTAACTTGTAAAGTTGTTTGAGATGGTTTGCAATGTTTGGATCCTGAAAAATAGGTGATCACTTTTGCGTGGAAGTGTTTGGCCTTTAAAAATGTACTTAGCGAAAATTAACCTCCACGGTCCACTCCTAAGATCCTTCTGTTTTTTCATCAGATGATCATTTGATTTAAAAGATTGCCAAACTCCAATCTGTTGCTTGCATCAAAGTAGAGATAGCATATCTACCATTGTGCTTGGTTGGGAACCGCAAACCATTGCACCAATGAGTGATTATTGAGTGATTGTAAGTAATGATTGATGATTCATGCAGTGGCAGACAGTGAGGGAGGGTGTTCAACTGTAATTTTGGAACTTGCTTGAAAAAATTTGGAATGTTTGGGGTGTAAATGATGGGTCATCATTTTTTCCTGGAGGTGGTTGGCCTTTCAAACTTACTTAGCGAAAATTAACCTGCACGGTCCACTCCTATGATCCTTCTGTTTTTTCCTCAACTAGGAGGGCTTCCCCAGATGATCATTTGATTTACAAGACAGCCAAATTCCAATCTGTTGCTTGCATCAAAGAGGAGATAGTGTAGTTACCACCGTGTTTGGATTGGAACAGGTTACCATTGCACCAGTGAATGATCAATGAGTGATTGTGAGTAATAATTGATGATTCATGCAGTGGCAGACAGTGAGGCTGAGTGTTCAACTGTAATTTGGGAATGTGCTTGAGATGATTTGCAATCTTTGGTGCCTGAATAATGGGTGATCATTTTTTCCTGAAGGGGATTGGCCCTTTCACACGTATCCAGATTTGTATGCCGGGTCCACTCCTATTTCTGGTTCTTCCGAGACGAGAACAGTCATTTTAGTTAACAAACAAAAACCTATTGAAAAAACTGCAATACTTTTTCTCTACTTGTTCTTCAACAGCAGTGCACTACACGTCTATCTGGCTCAGGTTGTGACTAGGATGGAGTTACTCGGAGTCAGGAGGAGGATGGAAGAACTCAGGGTGGGACTACCTCATCAACAGCTAGAAGCAACAAGTTATCGACTTCAAAGGTAAAACATGACTGAGACTTAGTACTCAGCTATGTGAACTCGAGAGAGGTGTGTTGATTGCAAAATGCTGCTGAATGTCTATCTGTTGCAATGGTGGCAAAAGTGAAACTCTGAGTCCTCTTGTTTTTTTTGCTCTGCCTCTGAGTCTTCTTGGTACACTCCTCATGAACCTCATCTTTCTTCCTTCTGCCCTACTCCTTGACTCTAAAATACAGTTTCTGTTCTACAACCAGCAGGCCTGCTCGTCTCCTGCACGAACAAAAGGTGAAAGCTTAGCTCAAAACTCCTGCTTACCTACTGGACCAGTCCAGACAGGCACCCAAGAGTGCTGAAGATTCCTGATGAGAATGCAGATGTACCACCTAATTTTGCAATACAGTATACATTTTCTTTTAAGAATAATATTTGGAGAACTGGGTGGGTGGGTTCACTCCTCAATAATTTTATTTTTTCCAACCTAGAATACAGAACATTTAAAGAACATTTAAATATCGGATCACTTGGGTCTCTGGGGCAGAAGGACTGTTTGCCAAGCATTTAACTGTACTGTGTCATACTCATTCCTTTGATTCCTTCCACAACAGATTGATGACGATGATGTGCGGCTCATAACTCAGACACATGTTGTCCTTGGCATTAATATGGTGTACTAAAATTAAGTACGCTGTGCAGAGTCCAGTGAGTCCCTTATTGATTTACAGAGGCAAAAGTAGATAATACTAATGCTCTATGTGTTTTAGTGTGGGCAAGCAGTTAGGATTATCAGAGGGTATTGCTAACCATTTATTGTACTCACAGAGGCAATAAATGAGACACACTCTCAAGAATAAATCTGAAACCAATTTATAAAAATATTATCAATTTCTAGGTAATTTTTAAGACCAAGAACTTCAATCTATAGTAAGTACTTTCAAAGTTACGATTTTTAAGGGTTTGGAAAATGTATCTCTTTTGTGCACAATTATGCACCATTGAAGTCAATGAGGAAAAGCAGAAACATGCATATAACATCAGGCAATGCTTTCACGAAGTTCACATTTTTGTTTTAGGTCAATTACATATCAAAGTCCAAAGTTCCAGCAGCAGACGATTGGGACCATCACGGATTTGGCCAGGAGCAGGGTGATGGGGGTAATAGTAGCTGGTGTGCTGTGATGATGAGGGCCACCTGGAAAGACTCAGCACAGTAGGACTTAAAGGTAAGTCTGGTGGGTCTCACTAGAGGGGGTAGGTTGCAAAGACCACAAAAGCACAGCTGAATCATCATTACCGGGGCTGTTCAGGCCGGGTGCAGAGCTCTTAGGCAGCAGGGCGCTGGGCATCGAGAAGTCCTCGTGGTCAGGAGCAGGCAACTTGGAGAGACGATGTAGGGACAGCTGGGCTGCTCATGATGTGGGTCTCAGGTGTATCAAAGTCCCTCAGTTGATGCATGCTTCTGGGGTAGTTGGAGTGCAGTACGGACTCTTCATCTCACTGTTTGTTGAAGGGGGACCGGTACTCTAGGTATTGATACAGTGTGGCTCTGGTAAGGCCTACTGTCTCCAAACTTTGTGGGGAGACGGATCTGACCCTCTGGACCTGATGTACCTCTTTTGGTGTGGGTGCTGCATCAGAGTCAACAGGGAGAAGCACGTCAACAAACCAGACTTAGCGTGATCAGTGCCTGCGGTGTGCAGGGGTGTGATACCTTCCCTCCAAGGGAAGTTCTTGGTGATTTCTGAAAGGCTGGAGGAGCTCCAGGCTTCTTGGACTCTTCACAGCTCCAGGAAGAGACTACACATGCATGATTGCCAAGTCCTTTGAGCAGCAGTCAGGGTTTGGTGCTAATTTTCTCTGCAGCAGGGATTACGTTCTTGGGCAGATGCTCTTCTTTGTCCGCGTCTTTTTCTTGTCCATTGAATACACTGTTCAAGTTCCAGGGATGCTACCTAAATGCAAAAATTAGAGGTTTTACAGTGGGAGACAGGTAGTAGTTAATGGGCTACCTCTTTTAGGGTGCCTACACCCTCTAAGTGACCACTTTCTGTGGGAATGGGCACTACTTTAGCCCTGAGAAGTTTGTTTCCCATCATCCAAGATGGTGGATTTTCAGGAGAAGGGTTCACATTGCCTGCCACACCTTACGGGTGGTGCTGGCTGAATGTGGACACTTCTCCTCATCTAGCTAATTTTCCCACCTGACGTCCTGCCAAATGTGGAGCAGTACAGGGGGAAGCCATCCCCCACTATCTGGGGAAGGCTGGGCTGTACTTCAAAGGCACCATCGCCTTTGAAGCTTCCCGCTCTGGAAGGCTATTCAGGCCTAGAGGAGGTGTGAAGCACCTACGCCCAGAGCAGGCTTGATTTCTGGCCTCTGAGAGCACAGGCTCTCACCCAGTGAGGTTAGAAACATGTCGGGTGGTGGCAGGTTGTCTATGACTAGTCAGAGACCGCACCAGTGGTTGGTAGAATTTCATGGGACGCTCTAAAGCGTCTCTTGTGTGCATTTAATAAAAAATACAGCACTGGTAGTAGTGAGGATTTATTATGACGAGGTGTTTAGTACCAAACATCTTAGGATATAGTGAAGCCATCATGGAGCTAGGAAACCTGTAATGACAAGTAGTCATCCCATGTACTCTTTATGGCTTCCATTTTCACTTACAAAATCCAAGAATGGCTTAGTTATTGCAGGGTCATATCTGCTCAGGCAGATATGTCCACACATGGGACATAGTGCACCCATCTTAGGGTTGTAAGGCCTGTAGTAGGGGTGAATTACCACGTTCTGTGTCAACTCTTCGTTTTTCTCTGCACCAAGACACACAGTCTGCAATGGCAGTTTGCATAGTCTTCATAAGGGGTCTCTGGGGTGGCACAATTTGTGCTACAGCCCCAGTCATCCCGCTTCCGTACCCATGTCCTAGGTATCAGGGGGACCATTCACTAGGGAATTACAGGGGTAGCTGAAGATGTGCCAATCATGGTACAGTTTTGGGAAAGAGATCTGGCACTGGGAACCTAATTAGCAAGGATCCAGTGTACTTACAATTTGAAATCACATCAGGCATCAAGTCAAAAGTGGGGGCTAGCCATGTAAAAATATTCACTTTCTTACATGTAGTGTGTTTGTCTTTGTCAAACCTTTCCCCAAATCCCCTCTCCAATCCATTCATCAAGCCTGTAGCCGTCTTCCCTCTGGCTGTGTGATTTATTGAGGTATGGCTCAATTTACACTATCGATGGATCACACACTTGGTGGGGTGCAAGTGGTAAAATTAACACCAACTCACTGCAGGATCTTCTATTAGCTAACCAATAGCCCACACTAGCCCCATTTGCCCACCCATGCATAAAAGTGATCCATATTTTAGGTATATAGAATGCAGAACATCATTCGTCAGCATCATTATTCAGGTCTTGTGTTGTGCAAACCTAAATGCCTAAACTTGTCCACTCCAAGTTTTGTCATGTAGTAGTCTACTCTCAATTCTTTGTAAAGGTTTGATATAATTTATAACCCTCTAACTCAGTGTATCTATTTCCATTTAGTTGCCTGCGATTGGCAATCCTTCTGATTAATCTCACAGTTGGAGCTCACCTGGGTCAGAGTGGGAACTCGCTTGTGCAGTTGTGGTTCCTTCCCTGTTATTGCTTCATCTATTTTCAGATAAGACAACTATGGAGTGAAGTGAACTAGTTAAGTTAGTAAGTAAGTAATTAACTGCTACTGCAAGTAATCGTTTATTCACATTGTTGTAGAAAAAATAGGTAATGGCACCATCCCCTCTAATGGTCAAGATGGTTACAGAGGTATATCTAACTATAACCATGTGGTATACACTCGAACAAGCAGATAAACAGGCTGCATAAAAAAATAAGGCAGCAGTGCAAAGTAAAAGTGAAGCACAAAAAAACGAATTCAGGTATACATTTTGATGAAGTATATTAATTTTCCCCTTTATTTTATTTTTTTACAAACAAAGCCACCCTCTCCACCTACAACAGGCCCACAACTCTCCCCAAACATTTTGACCCAACCACCGATGTCCAAAAAGGTCCAACAAATAAACCTGGTTCCATCTCCCTCCCCACCCTCTCAACCCGCAACAAGTCCCTCTCACCAATACATTTTTTTAAAAGGACTAAAAGGGGGTATTGTTCATTTGTGCCCAGAGCTGGTCCAGGTGCTGCTCCTTCCTGATGAGCAGCACTCCCTAGAGTCCAAACGCTGCAGAATGTGTCGCAACAATGGCCTGTCAGAGTGGGAGAGGACATCAGCAGTTGCTGTCAGGGCCCCTGTCAACTGGTGGCGGCTCCAGCGATGGGTTAGCTGGGATGCTGGAGGCTGATGGTGACCGACTGCACTGGGGCCAGCTGAGAGGGACCTGTTTCTGCCTCTTCTAATTCCACGGCCACCAGCCACTGGTATTCTCGCTGGATAAGGTCCAGCCTCTGCCGCCGCAGATGGGCCACTATCTCATGCCTATTTGGTGGTATGGGTGGGCCAGCAGAAGTAGCTATATTGAGAAAAACAAAAAGAACAAAGAAAAACTGTAAGTAAAGCTCTGTGCAAACAATTATTTGAAATTAGTAGGTGGCACAGAAACAGTACATTGCTGGTCCCCATTAATTATGGTGTCTAAATTATCAAATACAAACTCTATTTTTATAAATTGGTTTTGTATTTCCCTTGGGTTGTGTCTATTACTTATCATCCACGTTGGTACTCTGAAATGCTTAACACTTGTCCCTCTAGTAAAGTCTGACTGTTCTTTGCCACTGTACTAGGACTGAGATAAGAATGTAATAGTGTGAATCCAAGGACCATCTTTGCGGTATTGTGATAATATTACATGGTAAGGCTACCCAATCATACCACCTAATATTTATCTTTCCTACAATTATGTTACAAGGTTCATTCATATTTTTGAGCTATACATTGCACTAAATCACAATGTCAAACCAGCTCAACTGTGTATGAGGTTTGTACTCAATATACATTATCTAATACATTATCTAATACAAATTTCAATTTAAGGAGAACCACCCAAGACTAGGTCATGTAAATTAATGGGAGTACCTAGCATAATTCTCTCTAGCAAAATGACTCGTAATTACCGCAAAATTATTTGCAATTATGCATAATTACATAAGACACATAAACCAGCATTTAGCGATATTTACTTAGCTTAAAATGTACCCTTGTGTCCAAAATGTCCTTGAGCATTAATTTCGTTCTAAGGATATAGCAACTACATACTAAAGGACATGAACAGCAGTAGCCTGCAGCCACTCACTCTCTCTTAGTTCCTTGTTTCTGTCCTCCTGCTGTAGGTTTTTTGCCCCACATTAATCTTAATTACTCAAGAGAATTATGGTATTTAACAATACAGTAATGCGTAATAACGAAATTACTCCGATTATTCCAGCATAATTACAATTTCTCCCAGGTTTAGTAATTTTAGTTTCATTACACATTACACTCATAAAAATCATTGAATATTCAACTTGTTCCTTGTTTGCTCCTTGTTTTATTTGGAGTTAAGATCTCCTTCAATTCGGATCGTGCTATTTTCGTAAATCTTGGCTTGGATGAAAAATTGTTTCTCACCTCCAGGACTTCATGAAAGCAGAAATACGCTGTTTCCTTGCTTCCCTAAGCCTCTGAACATAGTGACTGTTTACATAAAAAGGTCCCCAAGGACCATAATTTGTAGAGATAGTCCAATAATACTGTCCAAGTTGCTCCCCTATATTGATTCACTACTAACCCTGCAATGTCACCTCCACATTTGTGTCATTCTCAACCCCTGTACTCTACCACTGGAATCCTCTACCGCTGAACTCAAAGATAATACCTCTCTACTCACTTACAAAAAGAACCTGAATAAAAATCCCTCGATCTTGAAATTTGCTTTCAATGAACTTGGCACATATACACCTATATGAGATGAGGGCACCCACGAACACCAAAGTGGTTGAATAGAACCGTGAGTGAGGTTCCCGCTGTTGTTGTCACGCATGTCACATTTACTAGCCCACACACACAACCCAGTTTTTACACCTATGTCTTTGTTTATATTTCTGTTGTACATTATGGTAGAGGCATATTCGCAATAAATACATAATGCAAAAATTATTAACAGTGAACTCCACAATGTGGCCGCTTCTAGTCTAGACTGGTAAAGAATTGAGTAGGGACACGTCCGAAGTGGGGCATGGAAGTATTGGCACATCTACACATTAGTCTAATAGAGGCTGACACAAGCAATTTTCGCTTTTGTCTCTTGCTGAGTGACTTGGCTCAGTCAGCCTTTTCTTATGAACGTATTCTTCACTCTCTTCGAATCAATTTATAAGGCTGTCTCCCATTTCCTCTCGTCTCAACCTTCTGCAGATGCTGTTCTGCTCCAGCTGGTAATGTCATTACTGATATTGTAAATAATTTGCTGACACTGTCACATATAGAAAGTTTGCAAAAAAGCATGCTATTGAATCAAGTTTCCTCTAGACTGCTGCGTAAGCTTTCAGGAAAGTGCACTTCTTCCACAGAAACACCATTGGGACCTCAGGAAAAAAAATATTTTACACAATGTAGAAAAACAGGAATATGTCTGTAATAAAATAAAATAAAAAACTGGCGATTTGGGGGAACACTACTTTTAGTAGCGGTACTGTGTTTGTAAAGCAAATTTTCTTAGATTCGAAAGTATAATTTCCATTACTGCACATTGTTTTTCCAAAGAAACACTTTTGTGATAAGCGCTCTGTTTTGTTTAGGGCATTAACATTAGCGGGCATTTCTAAATCAAATTACCAAATCGAATCTTTGTTTTTTTGCATAAATGAAATATCAACTACGGAAATATTAACTACCTCGATGATCCTTCCAGTAAAGTATGAATTAAATTCAATATCATTTTAACCCATTGGCTTCCCTCACGATGCAAGCATACGTCCCGATGTTTCTAGATGCTATGGGGCATATCAACAAGGGCTTTATCTCTGCTTTTTTGGCTTTAAAAGCCAAAAAAGCAGAGATAAAACTAGCGCCCTATCAACAACAGGGTGCTAACATGCAAATTTGCATGTTAGCACCCTTTTACTCTACGCTTCCCCTTGCATCTCTAATGAGATGCAAAGGGGGCGTTCCAGAGTAAAATAATAGGAGAAATGTCACTAAGCGACATTTCTCCTATTATCAAGAATGTCGCTAACCCTGTTAGAGACAAAAAAAGCAGCGCTAACCGCGGTTAACGCTGCTTTTTTACGTCTGGTATTTTTCAGACTTAGCCATGATATCCTATGGAAGGAGGATATCATGGCTAAGTTTGGCTGTCCCTATCAACAAGGTAACGTGAGATTATCGCTGGCTTTCCAGCGATAATCTCACGTTAGCCTGTTAGCGTGAGGATTTTTATCGCTAATGAGATGAGCGTTGCTAATAGCACGCTATCTCAGCGATAAAAATTCACGCTAGCCGGCGATAATTATCCTAGCGCTAAGTGCTCTTAGAGATAATTATCGCCGGTTGTTGTTGATATGCCCCTAAGTGCTCACACTGGCGAACTCCTGTATGAGGTGCGCGGTGCTCATTTTTCGGCTGCGTCATTATTTTGCAGGCAACAGCGCTAGTGACATCACACACATATTGGATGATACTGGGAGGAATTTCCTAGACCCTCGCAGGTTCATCAAAGGAAACAGCAGGTAGGTGGGACTAACGAGGGGGACTGGACAAGGGAACTATGACTGCCCACAGCTCCTCTCTTGCCATGCCCATCAACTCAGTCTACTTTTTTCTGTCGGTGAGAGGGAGTGTGATGGTACTGGGAGGGGCAGCCTAGCTGTCAATACCTACCAACCATCCACGGCCGCTGCCGGTAAGAGCGGTGGGGCCAGGTGAGGGGGGATTTCGAGAGACGACCACAAGGGAAAATTGATTATTTATTTAATTTCCCCTTGTGGTCGTCTCTGGAAATCCCCCCTCCCCTGGCCCCACCGCTCTTACCTGCAGTGGCCGCAGCTGCTACCAACCTATCTCCCACCACCATACCCACCTCACCAACCGAATAAATAAACCAGTAGGTGTTTAATGCAATTTCCACCGGTTGTCATGGTGGTGTAAAAGGAAGTGTAATTTGTCTCTTTCCTAGTGACCAGAACGTTTCTTCTAAGCAATGCTTATGTTGCACACATTTGTAAAACTCAGGGCTGTCAGTGTAGTCTGTGGAATGATTTTTCCTATCCTACACCTATTACGTCGTTTAGCCCATAGATTCACTCATCCCATGTGCATTTGAACGTGGCAGCCAATTTGTAACTCTGGTTCATTCCAAGTTGGGCCTTCTTGTAGTTTGATGTTAAGCGTTAGCACTATGTGAATTGTCAACCAAACTTCCATCGTTTCTCCACATTTTGAGGTATCCAGATTTAGCTGATATCCTTTATCGTTTTTATAAATAAACTCCAGATGCGATGCTGTCAGCCTCTTCTTCTTGTGGTAACTGTCTAGGGTTCTTATTTTGTTTCAAGGAAGTGGTATAAAAGTTTGAAAAGGTTTGATGGCTCTTGTCATGCATGGTAGCCTGACCCCCATCTCCTTGTGTTTCTGCTTGCTGCTTTTAAGCTTTCAGTCTTTGTTTAGTCTCTTTGTAGATGTGCTATGAAATTTGCAGGCAAGTCATTGGTCTTATGAATCAAGAAACTCTCTCCTCAATTTCCCTAATTTATCATTCATTTTCTTTGGATTTTGTGTTCTCTTACTTCTAGATTGTTATCATTAATTGCATCATTTGTACTGATTACAAATAAATGCATAATTAAGTAATTAAACCTTGGTGTAACAACTATTTTGTTAGTTTGGACAGTTTTCCATAGTAAAATTAGCAGTGAGTTCTGATTGTAAATTATATTTTTTTAGCTTTTGTTCATTTTATTTCCCTTGTGCTGGAAGCTGTTCCTACTTATTTGAAGTTGTTGGCCTGTTATTCCTATTAGTTCCCCGCTGTTGGTCTCAGAGTCCCTAATAGGTCCCAGTGCCAGCAACAATTGTTGTTGAAAGAACATTTTGTAATTTCTTTTGCTATGGTCTGCATCCTTAAAGTGCTTTGAATGTTCTACATAGGGCTTGCCAGTGGCTCAAGTGTTTCCAGAGACCTCGTAAAGAAGAGCAGTGACATAAGGAATCCCTGACATGTTCCCCTATGATTTGTGCATGCATAGTTCACAAGCTGTGGGTTTGCGATACAGGGTTCTTTTTTATCGATAAAGTAAACCCAATGCCAAGCCTTCCTACTGTACAGAGCAGGTCCTTCCAATCAAATCTGTAAAATATGTCCTCTGCCTCCACTGACAGCAATTGCTTGTTTTATGTATGTATGTATATATGTAATGGTATTGTTATAGTAAAGCTTAACTATTGTGCAAATATGAAATATTTAATGAAGAGATGACTCATCAGATCTGTTATAAAGCGTTGAAGGGTTGGACTGGTTCTGATATTGATAGTGTGTTATTTCAGATCCCAGGGTTATAACGCCTTCTGGTTTTCTCGTTTTGAAGCTGCAAGTCTGGCAAGGTCCTGGTTTCTAGTGTGTGCTTGCTTTGATTATTATCTCAGTCAGGTTAGCCAAGGTGCCAGTTCTGGTGTATATATTGCAGCGGTTATTGAAGCTGATGGAGATCTGAAGGTAATCCAGTGTAGTTCCTTTAGGGAGGAGTGATTTAGTCATGCATCATCTTTAGACATATGATCGAATGAGTGAGACACTAGTGTCATGACAGGCACAGCTTAGAATAGGCTGCTTCCCTCATTCTACTGGTCTAAGACTTGGACAACTGTTCTCAATTTGGTTTCAGGTAGGAAGAGATTAACCCTCTACAGAAGAAAAAGGCTACTACAATTATATCTAGCTTTTCTTTGCAATGTGTTCTTTGAACAAGAAGTCAGTGTCAAGCGTAAATCTACCTCATTTAGGTCAGCTAGGGAGGTGGATCCTATCAATTTTGTGAATTTCATGTTATACGTGATGTGTCCTCGTGGATTCTCTCTGTAATCAAAAAGGTACAAACGTTTCCATTGGCTGTTTAATTATAGTATGCATCACTGCCTTCATACTACATGTTAGGACTTTAGCGACAATTTTGAAATCTATGTTAATAAGAAAATTGGATGTACATCTCTCACATTGTAGAGGGTCTCTATTAGATCTTGTTATTTAGAACATCACTTTCTAATTGAACTCTATAATTGTCACCAGTCTTTTCCATTTCGCTTTGTGTTTTCTTCAGATTTTTCTTACCTTAGTTTAACATGATCTGCTGCCCTGAGACTTGAGATAGTGACTTTGACTAAAATAACTTGTGTACATCTTCAGAATCATTTGCATAGTAGAGTTTTGCAAAGTAAGACCCATCTCCTCCTGTTTTTGTTGATTTATTTAATACCTTTGCTGTTCTGCTTCCTGAGTGTTGGCATTCCATAATGCACCTCTCTTTTATAGTCTCATATGGCTACCTAGTTTTATTGCATATTCTGGCTTTCCCTCTGTCTCGAATGTTATCACATATGAAAGGAAATAATGTTAATTTAAATACAATTATTTAAAGTAGTTACAAATATTAGGAAAAAAATGCAATTTACCATAAATCTATCAAATAAAACATATTTAATGTTTTATTTTAATGTAATAGTAAAAATGTTTTAAACTTGACAAAATTAGTAACCATACTTATAGGGTAAATATTAATGTATATTGTACAAAATAAAACATACCACGGTTATTATTAACATTTTCAATTGAATATTACATTATTTTAAATACAATAAATTAGCACTATTATTCTGAAGTTTAAATTCGAAAATTCCCACATGAAATAAATCAAATATTTGTTTTAATGTATCAATAAATATTAAAGGTGATACATAGAAATTATTAAAAGTAATTTGAATAAATATTTGTCAAAATTATTGTTACTTTTTAAGAAGTTATTAAAATATTTCAATACTTTAATTTAAGTGTGTTTATATTTTTAACTAATCTAAATTTTAATTTAACATCATTTCCTATGGGATTTTATTTTATTTCTATACCTTCATTATTTTCTACAGAAAGGCATAGCAGTACCAGCAGTTGGCCATATGTGATGCTGGACTTTCTCTAGCTCTGAGCTGGAGTACATTAACTACTGCCTGGGTTCTTTTTGGCTGTAGTGACTTTAGAAGTGAAGTTTGTGAATAGTAATGTACTTATTCTTCTGCGGGTGGCTGCAAGTTCCTCCCTAAATTTCTTCCAAACTTCTCTAAACATGTCCTTACTCCTCCCTAAACACGTGCCATTTAGTAATAAGGATGAACATTTGTCTAGAGACTGCCCTGGTACCTTCCACATTTAGAACTAAGTAGTAGCCATACATTTGTTAGGATATCTCCATAGAAAAGATAGGAGAAGTGGAGGTAGAGATTTGTTCTCATTGGTTCTGAATAGCCTATTGTATTTACTTCAGTAATACCATTGTAGTACTACTAAACCTACTACAAAGTGCAGGTTGTGAATAGGCCCCTATTTGGGCAGGTTTTATGCACTGAAGATATAAAGGTATATTCTCTTCTTTGTATATTTATCAGTCTCCATGATTCCATAATGGAGTTGTTTGTTATGCTGTGTGATAAAATGTATCTTTCTGTGTTGTGTCCCACATCCTTTTTGTTTGGCCTGCCAAGTATGTGATCTGGTATCATATTCTTGTCATCAACCACCATTGGTTACAATCTCTGTTGGACCTGAGCCTTTCTGCAGGGTCACCCCAAAACTGTTTCCTCCTCCCCTTTTTTATGAATTCATTTTTTGGAGCCTTAGTATTCTGGGTACTGCTAACCAGTGCTAATGTATATGTGCCCTGTCCCTAATACAATGTAACAATGGCCTATCCACACAAGACGTATTTTATTTACTTATATGTCCCTAGTAAAGTGCACTACATGTGCCCAGGGTCTGTAGATGAAATGCTACTAATGGGCCTGCAAAAAGAACAATTGATGGACAGAATGCAGAACAATATCATACATTCACCCCAGTACAGAGATCGGGCCTAAATCCATTGTTTTTTTGCTCACTATGCCATTCCACTTTGAACCCAGCCATATGCAAATCAGTCTTGACCCTGTGCCCAATGGAAACAGTCCAGTCCGAACTCCCAGGACTGGAAACAAGCATCCTAGAACCAGTTTCGGGGTATCACCCCTCATCAGCCAGGAGAGCTTGACTCCAGTGGCATGGAGAGCACGTGACCCACGTCTAGGCATACTTGTCCCCCTCGGGGTGACAAAGGCAAAAAGAACAATTGAACGACATAATGCAGAACAATATAATACATTCACTCCAGTACAGAGATCTGGGCCTAAATCCATAGTTTTTTTGCTCCCCCTGCCATTCCAGTGTCTTGACCCTGTGCCCAATAGGAACAGTCCAGCTCAAACTGCCAGGCCAGGTCCTCCCTGGACTGGAAACAAGCATCCTAGGACCGGTTTCGGGGTTTCACCCCTAATCAGCCGGGACAGCTTGACTCCAGTGGCATGGAGAGCACGGGACCCACTCCTGGGCATACCCCTCCCACTCGGGGTGACAAATGCAAAAAGAACAATTGATGCACGAATAATGTAATGGAACATTCCACAGTCTGTAGTAATAAGTTAATTTTATTACACAAAGCATAGTTTTCTGTTTAGAAAAAAGACTGGTCACACATAATTTGAGACTTTTTTCTCTGACATTGTCATCTTTGAAAAACATTGTACGATCAGCTGACTATCCATGATTAAGTCCAAAATGATGGGCCGAAACGCGTTGGATTAATTAGCGTCCAGCCGTACATTGTAGTGGACAAATAAATGACTCACTGTGAAGTTCCCAAGATCAGGCGTGAAGTGTTTTCCTGTTTAAAAGTGAACTTGATGTTTAGCGGGTGTCCGTTCCTGCACATTGGGGCGCTCTGTAAGGGTCAGAGGCTTCCTCTGAGGGACAAAAAGTGGAACTGTTTTTTTTTTAAGGAAGCATGACCAGCCCACAATTCCCCCGATTTGTAAGAGAATGTAAAGGTATGGAGTTAAGTCTAACCGCTTATGTAATGGTATGGATTTCTCTAACCAACGTTCGAAGGAGATAACTGCAGGCAAGGGCAACATGATGAAAAATTTGATTTTCTCAAGGATTTCGAAACTACAGAGTAAATGTTTGACTTTGCACTTACCAACTATGGAGGCGGGCGACTTTTTGACAAGTTGATTAATGAGAAATATAACAATTACGCAATGTGTTTTATTGTAATAAGAATGAGACTGGGGAAAGCATAAATTATGTAATGGAACATTCCACAGTCTCTAGTAATAAGTTGATTTTATTACAAAAAGCGTTGTTTTCTGTTTTGAAAAAAGACGGGTCACGCCTAATTTGAGTCTTTTTTCTTTGACAGTGTCATCTTTGAAAAACATTGTACGATCAGCTGACTATCCATGATTAAGGCCAAAATGAGGGACCGAAACGTGTTGGATTAATTATCGTCTTGCCATACATTGTAATGGACAAATAAATGGGAAAGTGAACTTGAAATATATATATTTATATATGTGTATGTATGTATATATATATATATATATATATATATATATTTATATATATATATATTATCTACTGGCGGTCGCCAGTAGATAGTTATAGTTACAACCTAGTTTCCATAGGAAATATCAAAATTCTATTTTGAATAACTTTGGCGCCGGTTGACGAATCCTCGCGAAATTTTCAAAACTAATGGGGCGCTCCGTTCAGCTCCTACCCTGAAAGTCTCGGGGTGATTCGTCAAGCAGGGGCCGAGAAAAAAGGGGGGTCCCAAAACGCGTTTTCCCCATGCATTTTTGCATAGGACCTTTATACACAGCTACAGCCCGAACGGCTGAACAGAATTACTTGAAATTTGGCAGAGAGGTAGCCATAAGGTCAAGGAAGTGCCTTTTGCAGGTCTGGTGTAAATCTGTTCAGTATTTCCTGAGAAAATAGCATTTAAAAGCATATATATATGTGGGCGGAGCCTATCCACACATCTCATCCTGAGATCTGATTGGCTGTCAGCACTTCATCCAAGAAGTGTTGGCAGCCATCTTGGGACCAATATACATGATAGCACCTCATTAAAAAGCATTGCAGTTAATAGAAGGTTTTAATACTTTAGTTACATTATAAATCATTTGTTGATGGTACCATACTCATTTTAGGAATTGTGGTATGTTCTAAGGTGATTTCACCATGTGAAAAAGCCTTCTGCTGGGATATCATGATTGAGAGAAAAATATTTTCTCATGCTTTTACCACAGAGGTTTGGAAGGTGATCTATAAGCTAAACTGAGAGCTTATTTTCTGTAAATTCACATTATCTTTCTCAGTCATGTGAGAATGAAGTCTGACATTCTCAGTAAAACATGTACATCCAACAAGGACAGAGACTGTCAGTTGATTCCTTTGTGTTCTACTGCAGCTTCCCAGAGTGTTCCAAAGAACTACTAGAGCGCTAACAGTCCTACTTATGATAAACGTATTGCACACCTGAAGCCATCTTGCTTGGATTAAAGTGGTAACTCTTAAAACATTTAATTTAAAAAGGAACAAAATGAGGGGGTTCATTTTTCCATAAAAAGTATGATTAGTGCTGCAGAACGGAAAATGAGGGCACATTTTGAGTGACTTCTCAAATCCTCTTCTATTTCATTAAAAAATTCTGACATGCAGACTGAAACATGCTCTTTTAATCCCAGGAGCAGACTTCCATGGTGAACAGTAGTTTTACTACAGTGATCTAATGAGCAACTAGAGTGCTAACATTCAGAATTTATGGCAAATGTGTGACATATCTGAATACCTTCATGATGGAATCAAAGTAAAAAACTGAAAGCATTTCCTACTGAGGAGACTGCAGTACATGAGGAAATTAGGAAACTTCATAACAAATAAATATCCCAAGATGGCCACCGGAGACAAAAGAGCCCAAATGTAGCCCAAAATCACCCAGATGTATTCCAAATATAGCCCAATGACAGAAGTGTGCAAAACACTTATTATTTTGTGTTTTTGCAGTGTTATATAGTGCAGACTTGTCAGGTATTGGAGTGCTTTACATGAGCATTGGTTACATCACACAAGAAAAAATTCATTTTGGTTGTAGACATGAGGAGACTAAGTGATTTGACCAGAATCACAGAATGTCGAGCTGAAGCAGAAATTTCAACCTGGTTCCCCAGTTGCAAAGTCTGCAGTTCTGGAAGTAACACCACATCCTCTCCCCTAAGTGCAACATTTAATCAAGTGGTCAACTGGATAAAAAAAACATAAAGATAACAAATAATTTAAAAGTGCTTTGTCGCTATTTGAAAACTCAGAAAATATGTCCTTATTTTAGTCTTTTAGAGCACTAACCATAATTTTGATGCCAATAAGACCCTCTCATATATGTAATTTCTAAAGGAAATGCTCTAGGTATTACAGTTTTGATTACATCAAGATGATGTCAGGCGTTCCACACTTTTGTAATAAATATAAAATGTTAGCAATCTAGTTGTTCATTAGGATACTGTTGAGAGGCAGAGGCCAGGGGCATGGACTCTGAAAATTGAAGGTAGGTAGGAGGGTGCAAAGGCAACACTTTAACCACACTGAGCAGGCAGGAAGGGCCGTGGAAGCACATCATACTCTGGAGGGCAGTGGAAAGGGGGGCAGGGGCAACAAACCAACAATACATGACTTGCAAGAGAGGCTGTGGCAATGTAATAGACCATTGTGGGCAGAAGGAAGAGGCAATGGTAGTACAACCATACATGCCAACAGACCCGATTCAGCCAGGAAACGTCCAATGTTTTTAAGCTCAAATGGGCTTTATTTGATCTGTCTCCTGTCTACAATATCCTCTTTTTCAATGTAACTCAAAGAGGAAAATCAATACCCCAGTTTTTTTTCAAAATCTCCCTCTTACCAAGTTCAAAATGTTCGCAAGTATGGTACATTGGATCATGGAAGGAAATGGGATAGGGACATGGACTTGGATAACAGACGACAGGAGGGACATGGAGAGGTGCACCAAACTGACCCTGCAGGGCAGGCATCAGGGTGTGCAGCAGCACAATACACCACACAGGGCATGCAGGACGGGAGTGCAGCACAACAATCCATAGAAAGCAAGAGGGAGGGGACAGGACCATGCACATGGACAACAGAGAACAGAGGGGCAAGAGGCAATGGTAGCTAGCTGACCATAATGGACAGACAGGAGAGAAAGCTGCAGCATAACAGACCATAAAGGGCAGGAGGGAGGGATCAGGGGCATTACAATGGAACAGACAAGCCAGGAGGGAGGGAGTAGGGGTCTGCACATGTAAACAGAGGGCTGGGGGCAAGTGGGCAGGGCAGGAGCAGCAAGATAGCCATGGAGGTCAGGCAGGATGGGCACTAGAAGCAAGACACACCATGAAGAGCAACAGTGAGACTGTGATGGCATACACACAGACCATGGAGGGAAGGTGGGAGGGGGTCAGGGGCAGCTAACTGACCACACAGGGAAGGTGGGAGGGGCCATGGCAGCACAGAAGACCATGCATGGCAAGTGGGAGGGTTAGTGGCAGCACAATGGCTATGATGGGCAAGAAGGAGGGTGCAGGGGCATGCACAAAGGATGATGGAGGATAGAAGGGAGGGTCAGGACCTGTGCACAGACAAGAAAGTTCAGGGGAAGGGGCCTCACAACAGACCGCTTGGGGCAGGCAGGAGGAGCAGTTGCAGCACAACATACCAGGGAGGGCAGAAGGGTGTGGCAGTACAATGGACCATGTAGGACAGGAGGAAGAGGATAGGGGCATGGCATGTGGACAGGCAGGGTGGAGGTGGCAGGGACAGGCTACAGTCATCTGACAATGCTAGGCAGGTGGGAGGGGAGTGGCAGCTCAACAGAACACTCAGAGTAGATAGGAGTGGCAGGTCCATGGGACATGGTGGGCAAAAGGGATGGAGCAGGAGCATGCACAAAGACATCGGAGGGCAGGGGGAAGGAGAATAGGGGCAGCAAGCTAAGCACAGAGTTTAAGCAGGAGGTCAATGATGGGGCATAGAATTGGGCAATGGAGGGCAGGAGGAGTGGACTGGTACATCATACTAAATTGAGGGCAGTGGCAGCACATCAGACCATGCTTGGCAGGAGGGAGGAGGCTAGTCCATGGATTCACACAACAGAGGATAGGGAGGAGGGGGATGGGGCAGCAAGCTAACTGTTCAGAGAAGGCGGGTATTAGGAACTTTATTGTTTTTAAAACATTGTGTCTGTGCGAACTACTTAAAATATGAACAAGTATGCAGCATAATCTCACTTTTATTCAGGAAGAAGAGGACGTTTGTGACTGTGACTCCGGGCTCACTTGGCAGAAACACCCCCTGACCCTCCACCCCCTATCGCAAAATGTAATGCCCGTGAAAAGGGTAGGTGAACACAGTGTTATATAGAACATAGTCCTGAGAGCACGATTGAAAATGAAAACTAGATATAGTGTATGCTATAAACTATGCACCAAAAAGTGTGATATCAGATGAACCGGGCATGAAGTATAATATGCAATACATTGTGCGCAATGACAGATTCATTGGAGAGCGCGAGATAGCACAGGCACTAGCGCGTGCTGTGCAATATGCGCCTTGGAGTGTAATATGCACAGGGCAGTGTTGTGTAACCTAACTAGTCTCTAAAGTTGTAATATAAAATATGTGCTGGGGAGTGTAACGTTGCATATGCACTGTGACAAAGATATGGATCCCAGATTGTAATATGTATGGCATAGCATTGTGCGTTATAACATAGGCATCGAGGAAGGCACGTTAGATGGGGCAATATAACCCGTGCGAAGACAAGTGTGGCATGATATATTCACAGGGTGGTGTTACAGTGCACATGGGCTAGAGAGTGTCATAGCATATGCACTACCTAGTGGAATACAACACAGAGGTGTATGGCACTCAGAAGGCAATGGTGGGTGTAACACAGCATTGGGCTCTGTCAGGAGCGCGCTGTGACTCTCAAGTGATGTTTGTCCCCTTTCCAGAGAGTAAAATAAAAAGTATTACACATCCGGCAGTGGATGTGTGTTTTATTAACCGTGAGGGGGGTTTCTTGCATAGTTCTGGTCTAATTTTTGTCGAATCCCCTTTGAATGGCTTGGTGTGCATGTGTATTAAATGTGCCCGTCAATAGCTACCCATGTTTGTATAAATAAACGACAAGGGTGTCTACCGGGATTAGGCACGGTAGGGCATCAGACATGTCAGAGCTTCACTAGTGGTGTAAATACGTTCCACGTGGATTCATTGCATGCATAGTCGCCTTTTAATGAATATCACGCAAATCGTCATGGTGATAGGTACGTACGGTTTGTCCAGCATGTCCTAGGTGTGTCTATAAATATATATTTTTTTAAAATAATAAAAAACAGTGGTCGGCCCTGGGGATTGGGGTCAAAAAAATATAATTAGGAGACAGGCCCTGGGGGATGGGGTCATCAGGGGCCAATACATTAGAATAAGAAGGGGAACCACACAGCCCCCCTTCTTAAAAAAATTAAAATAAATAAAAGACTGGCATCGTGCCGGAGGCCATGCCCCCTCCGTGCAGCACTCTGCAAACGCGCCCCCAACAGGCATCTCCAGTATGCGCCAGGGAGCTGCGCTGCAGACAGGTGTTCTGAGGCCAAGCCCCTTTTTACACCTCTCTGCAACGCAGCTCTGTGGCGCTTACTGGAGGTACCTAGTGGTCTAGTTTGACCCTAGGGACCCTTAGGATTCAAGGGAACTTAATCTCTCAACTTAGAACAGCCACAGGGCGCGTTTACACAGTGGTGAAGGGAGGGGACGGGGCCTGAGGTGACGTGTGCAAACACGCACTATGGCACGTTTTAAATTGGGGATATAATTTCCCTTCAATACTGAGGGCCCCTGGGGGCTAACTAGCCCACCAAGTGCTTCCAGTAAGCGCCACTGAGCTACATTGCAGAGAGGTGGTCCAGGCCGTGCCACTTTTTACACCTCTCTGCAACGCAGCTCTGTGGCACTTACTGGAGGTACCTAGTGGGCTAGTTGGACCCTAGGGACCCTCAGGATTCAAATGAACTTAATCTCCCAACTAAAAACGGACACAGGGCGTGTTTACACAGTGGTGAAGGGAGGGGACGGGGCCTGAGTTAACGTGTGCAAAAACGCCCTGTGGCCTGTTTTAAGAGGTAGTTTTAATCCCCATGCCCTATTATATACTAGGGGCTTACAGAGGAGGTCATGCTAATCACAGGGGGACCCCAACGCATAATGTTCCCTAGTATATGTAGGTGTTTTCACTGTATTCTAAGTGTCTTTTAACATAGCACTAGCTCTAGGACTGGTTAGTCAGACTCAGTTACCACCAGTTTCAGTCTGAAAAAGTTGAGGGTACAGGATGATTTTGCAACAAGGCTTCTTTCTGCTCTTCTTTTTGTTCTTTCTGCACGTTATCCTTCTTCCTGCACTGATCTTCGTATTTGAGGACTTCTGTTGCTTCTTTCTGCACTTCTTTTGTTTCTTTCTGTGCATTTTTTCTTCTTTCTTCACATGTCCTATCTTTGTAGGCATAGTTAGAAATTAGCATTTAAAAAACCTTTGAAATTCACAGAAAAAACCATAGGTTTCAGGCACGTTATAGTTAGGAATTAGCATTTAAAAAACCTCAGAAATTCACTGAAAAAACCATAGGTTTCAGGGGTGTTATAGTTAGCTGGACTTTTCACTTGTACAAAACCATTTAAATTCCCCCGTTATAGTTAGTTCAGCTAACTATAACTCGCGCGCCCGCAATGCACTGCGTCACATATTACATCACTCATGACATGGAGTGACCTCTGTCCCCGGACAGGTCACCCCCCGAGCACACTCCCCGTGAGTGAGCCCGTCCCCTGGTGCCACCTCTGCCCTGAGCTGGGCCCTGCGCCCTCTGTTGTGCCCTGACCGCCGGATCCGCTTGGTCTGCGGATCTCCTGTGCCCCCTGCCACCAGCTTGCTTCGCCGCCGTTCGTTTTTCCCGCCGTTTTGCCCAGCCCCCTGTGCTCCCCCCCTCGCCCAGCCCCGGCCGCGTTTCCCGCCACCTCCCTGCCGCTGCCCCCCTGCGGCCCCGCCCCCTTCCCTCGCTCACCCTCCCCATTCGCCACCCCGCTCCCCCTCCCAGCTGCCCCTCCCTCGCTCCGCCCCCCCCACTCTCCTCATATGGCAGAGTGGCCAACGCGCAGCGTGCACGCGCAGCGTGCACGCGCAGCGGGCGCGCCGATTGTGCGCCGAAGGTGCGCCAAAGGTAAGCCCGTCTGCGCCCGTCCGCGCCTGGCCCACACCCAGCGCCCGAACCCCTGGCCCCCGAGGACCCCAGCCCACCCACCAGACGTACGACGCCGCCACCCTCAACGCACTCAACACTGGCCGAACCCCGGGATGCCACCAAGCCACCCCGAGACGCACCCACGGACCCTTCAGCTGCCTAGCCTGCAAGTTCACCTGCATCCGGACCTGCCCCGCACCAGCACCCGCCAAGCCGAACACCAGCAGCAACCACCTCAAGTGCATCCTGCTCAACACCCGCTCCGTCCACAGACACGCCATCGAACTCTGGAACCTCCTCGACACCACATCTCCAGACGTTGCCTTCCTCACGGAAACCTGGATGAACGACTCCTCAGCGCCCGACATCGCCATCGCCATCCCAGAGGGATACAAGATCACCTGGAGAGACCGCGACAACCAGACTGGAGGAGGCATCGCCATCGTCCACAAGAACACCATCCGCATCACGACCAACACCGACGACACCCTGACTACCGCCGAACACCTACACTTCCAGATCCACACCGACCCTAAGACCACCCTCAGAGGCACCCTGATCTACCGACCCCCGGGACCACGCACAACATTCAGCGAAGACATCGCCGACTTCATCAGCCCGCAAGCCCTCCCCTCCGCTGACTACATCCTCCTGGGGGACATCAACTTCCACCTGGAGAACAACAATGACCGCAACACCACCACCCTGCTTGACAACCTCGCCAACCTCGGACTCAAGCAGCTGGTGTCCACCCCCACCCACCTCGCCAGACACACACTCGACGCCGTCTTCTCATCCAGAAAAGACATCGCCTTCAGCCACACCACTGGACTCCACTGGACGGACCACAGCTGCGTCCACTTCACCTTCAGAAGAACCACGATCCACCACCACCAGCAACAGGATGCTCGAAGAAGCTGGAACAAGATCACAGCCGACCAGCTCGCCGCTTCCCTGAGCCAGCACCCTCCAGCCAGCTCAGCAAACCCTAGCCAGGCCGCCGACAACCTCACAAAGTGGATCAGCACCTGCGCGGACGAACTCGCCCCACTGAGGACCCCGCCCAACAGACCCGGCAGCAAGAAGGCCCCATGGTTCACCGACGAACTCAAGAGCTCCAAGAAGAACTGCCGAGCCCTCGAGAAAGCCTGGAGAAGGGAGCCAACACCGGACAACATGACCACCCTCAAGCTCGCCACCCAGAAGCACCATCAACTAATCCACGCCACCAAGAAAACTGCATTCAAGGACCGGCTGGACAACAACGCACACAACTGCAAGGAACTCTTCAACATCGTGAAAGAGCTCTCCAACGCCAACGCCGGAAACAACGACATCACCCCATCGCAAGACCTCTGCAACTCCCTCGCCTCCTACTTCCACAACAAGATCGCTGACATACACAACAGCTTCATCCCACAAACAACGCCCCCCACGACCGCACCAACGCCCCCCACCACCACCCTCAGCGCCTGGACCCCGATCAACACAGAAGACACCATCCGCATGATGAACTCTATCCACTCCGGATCTCCGACCGACCCCAGCCCTCACAACGTATTCAACAAGGCCGACGCTGTCATTGCACCCCACCTGCGAGACATCATCAACAGCTCCTTTGACACCGCCACCTTCCCTGAGAGCTGGAAGCACGCCGAACTCAGCGCTCTACTAAAGAAACCAACAGCGGACCCCACCGAACTCAAGAATTACCGCCCCATCTCGCTCCTCCCGTTTCCAGCCAAAGTCATCGAGAAGACCGTCAACAAGCAGCTGGCCGCCTTCCTCGAGACGAATGGATCCCTTGACCGCTCACAGTCTGGCTTCCGAGCCAACCACAGCACCGAGACCGCCCTCATCGCTGCCACCGATGACATCTGAGCCCTGCTGGACAACGGAGAAACAGCGGCCCTCATCTTCCTAGACCTCTCCGCGGCATTCGACACTGTCTGCCACCGCACCCTAGTGCAGCGCCTCAGCAACGTCGGAATCCAGGAGAAGGCACTGGAATGGATCATCTCCTTCCTCGACGGAAGGGCACAGAGAGTCCGCCTACCACCGTACAAGTCAGAGGCCACCGAAGTCATCTCCGGCGTCCCCCAAGGATCCTCACTCAGCCCCACCCTCTTCAACGTCTACATGAGCCCCCTTGCGGCCATTGCACGCCAACACAACCTCAACATCATCTCCTACGCCGACGACACCCAGCTGATCCTCTCCCTGACCAACGACCCCGCCGCCGCCAGAGCCAACCTCCACGAAGGGATGAAAGACGTAGCCGAGTGGATGATGACCAGCCGCCTGAAACTGAACTCAGACAAGACGGAAGTCCTCATCCTGGGCTCCTCGCCCTCCGCCTGGGACGACTCCTGGTGGCCCCCCGCCCTGGGCACCGCACCCAAACCGACAGACCACGCACGAAACCTGGGCTTCATCCTGGACTCCTCCCTCTCCATGACCAGACAAGTCAACGCCGTCTCCTCGTCCTGTTTCAACATCCTGCGCATGCTACGGAAGATCTTCCGGTGGATCCCCACCGAGACCAGGAAGACGGTCACCCAGGCCCTTGTCACCAGCCGACTGGACTACGGCAACGCCCTCTACGCCGGAACCACCGCCAAGCTCCAGAAGAGACTCCAGCGGATACAGAACGCCTCAGCCAGACTCATTCTCGACATCCCCCGAAGCAGCCACATCTCCGGACATCTGAGAGACCTGCACTGGCTCCCCGTCAACAAGAGAATCACCTTCCGTCTCCTCACCCACGCACACAAAGCCCTACATGACCAAGGCCCGAGCTACCTCAACAACCGCCTCAACTTCTACGCTCCCAAACGCCATCTCCGATCAGCCAGCCACGCCCTCGCCGCCATCCCCCGCATCCGAAGAGCGACAACAGGAGGAAGGTCCTTCTCCTACCTGGCCGCCAAGTCCTGGAACTCCCTCCCGACCGACCTGCGCCTGACCCAAGACCACCTCTCCTTCAGGAAGAAGCTCAAGACCTGGCTGTTCGAGCAGTAGCGGCACCCCCCCCTAGCGCCTTGAGACCCTCCGGGTGGGTAGTGCGCTTTATAAATGGCTTTGATTGATTGACATCACTCATGACATCACTGATGAAATCTCAAATGACATCACTCATGACATCACTGATGACATCATCCTTGTGATAGAGTGGCAGACCTCCTCTCACCTTAATATAACCTTTGATACACACATTCAAAAATAGAGACTAACATTTTCAAAACAATGGACATACCAATACCAGTTACAACAACCTCTTCAGTAATTCTAAGATCCACATACACATCCACTCATTCACCAACAGTCCTATACATTCACTCATACATGTACTCACTCATCATATGTACTCATACACCTATACATCCTGTTACACAATGCCACTCATCCATAGGGTTACTCACACACATAGTCACTCATGCTAATAAAGAATCAAACATACATTTACTTGCATATACAGTTATACACACACCACCACACTTACTTCTACGGAAACTTACACATACTTAGTCTTTTAAACAATCACTTATAGAAACACATACTTATTCATACAGGAACTCTTTCAATCTCTCACTCTCACCTATACTCACATATATACACCAATAGTCACATATACTAGTTTAAAACATATGTAGTTACTCTTAAAGACACTATTGAGACAGTCATTCACTCACTAACACACCCATACACACACTCATCCACCCATACAGTCCTGCACACATGCTGTGTTCAACACATACAAACAGTGAGTCACTCATTCATGCACCTATGCACTACGTAATACCCCCCACCGAGCCATGCAGACACTCAGACTGATACGCAAAAAACCAACTAATAACCTATATAGACACCCATGTAGCTACTCACCAACCCATGCAGCCAATTATACACAAAGTGAGAGACTGATACAGATATTTACATATTTAAACATTACTCACTAAGCCATGTATTCACTATGATACACTTAATCAGTCAGTTACACAATCAATTTTTCAAAAACAAATCATCCATTTAGACACTTATATACCCATTTATTCTTCCATCGACCTTGAGATTTACATATATAAAACATATTTAATTTTCAGAAAAATACACATTCACTGGATGATGTCATCAGTGATGTCATCAGTGATGTCATTTGAGATGTCATCAGTGATGTCATGAGTGATGTCACTGACCATGTCATGAGTGATGTAATATGTGACGTCATCAGCAGTGCATGGTGGGCGCGCGAGTTATAGTTAGCTGAACTAACTATAACGGGGGAATTTCAATGGTTTTGTACAAGTGAAAAGTCCAGCTAACTATAACACCCCTGAAACCTATGGTTTTTTCAGTGAATATATATATGTGTGTTACCACAATGGTAGACGATCCCGGTCAGACCGAAAAAGGACAGCATTCGTGGGAATTCTTAAGAAGAGACGTTAATGTGCAAAACCTCCCCCGCACCAACATACGCGTTTCAGTGTTACCGCCTTTCTCGATGTCGGTGAACAACTTTACAAGCCACCATTTTAAAGTGCATAGTGCTGATGTTAAAATCAAAATTCATGAACAGCCAAGATAGCCCCAGTATACTTATTTAACCATGATTGGTGTCTATAAGAGCGGCCATCTTTTAGCATTTCTTCGCCAATAATACTCATATATACAATTCTATCTACAGAAAAATAAATGCTTTAAATGTCAGGCAGGTATTAAAGCAATTTAGCTCGTAAACAGAAGGAGAGGGGCTCAATAACGTCCAAAGGAACAGAGCACCAAGATATACTGTAAAGTAAAAGTTTTCCCTTTGGACTATTCATCCATCAATGGTGGGGGCACTACTTAGGTGTCGTGTCAAAGAAAGGCTAAGGTTAGAAAAGATTTCTACCACACCAAAACCACTAGACATAAAAAATGTGGAACTACTTAACAGTGTGCACAGAGGAAGTCGATATATAAATGAAAAACAATCTTTCCAAAGAAAGTGTCACAAGAGTGATCCGAAACACAGCAATGTAAATAGACAAAGAGAGTACATAAAGGAAATTTAGTGACTTAATCCATGTTTTATTAAAACAAATTTAAAATTAAAATTAAAGTGCGCATTATAGACACATACAGAATAAATCAATACAATAAAAAATCCTAGTTATAAAAACCAAATGTCTTCATATGTATATGAACACAATTTTCATTAAAAATCAGCTATATATCTCACAATTACAAAACACACAAGTTAATCGGAAGGACACATAGTATAATAAAGGCACCTCACTTGTGCTTCTATCTTGTTGGTTTGTGTTACCTTGGGACCAGTACCGCTAAGCTTACTAAACCCTAATTTTCGGTAATTGGTCCCAGGACAAATACAACTTAGGTAACAGGCGTCGACGCGTTTCGGTGGAACAAATAATAAAGCCACCTTCTTCAGGACAAGAAATGGGGGTCCTTCCTTCCGTGAATCAAGCTTCTAAAAATGCCTAACAGAAAAAAGTGCATACAATCCATGATCAAATTAATGTCATAGTCAGTAAAAGACAACATCGATTCTTAAAGATTATAGATGAACATAATGAAGACTTCAAGTTGACAAGTTAAAACATCTTTCATTAAATCCCCCAAAAATTTTTTTTAAAAAATTGGTTACAAATTCATTCATAATATTGCTCATTGCTGTGGCTGGATCAAACAAGGAAAGACATATTTCTGGTTAATCGGAAACAGAAAGAATAGAAAAGATTAGAAAAAGACGAGACATAAAGATTATTATGTATGGAGGTGGCTATCAATGAGCCTAATGTAGCCTCTGAATGTTAAGTCTGGTTAAGTATTATGGACGGGCAGCCAGCATGACCGAGGTTTAGACAAATGAATAAATCTGCGGTTTAGACAAATGAATAAATCTGCCCTGAATAATAATCTAGTCACAAAAACTGAACAAACCAGCATCTAATAAATGTACCTCAAATTTAGAAGTTTTAGGGAGAAATCTGTAAACCGTGAGGGTTCATACACCACACGTCGTCTCCAATTTATAATTCTGCTTGCTCACAAAGGTGAAAGGGAATGGTGTAGATGTGTCTGTAGAGGATAGAAAAATGAGCCACATTGACCATCATCCAATTAATTGAATAGTGTTAAAGTGTCCAATGGGCCGATGCATGAAATAAATACTCACTCAGATTAATTTGTATTTTCTGCACAACGTAGACCGATTGTGATGATATACTCCCTTATAATATAACTGAGGCAAAGACACTGTAGGCGTTACACCCTAGGATGGAAAAGCATCTAAATTAGGATAGATTCGGATGAGACGCTGTTGAGTTAGTCTCACATATGTTGGAAAGATAGCCTTGGCTTACCTCTCGACACCCCGTATTTAGCTAACCGGTGGTGCCAAAATGTTGGCGATGATAATTAATGCTTAAACTCCGCTTATTAAAACAATTCGCCAGTGTCGCCCTTTCATCTGTTTGATGCTGGTAGGCTACAAAAGAAGAAGATGGCCCTCGTTATAGGCGCCAAACCAAATAAAAACATCACATGAATGTTCGTTATTCCCATTACTGTATTGGGTATCGTATTATTGATGATAACGAGCCTCTTAGACCAATAAGTTCTAAATGGAGATAGTGCCCCTGTGCGTGAGATTGTCAAAGTTTTAAAGACTAATCTATATTATCCAAAAAAGTTTTTTAGTCTTCCAAAGAGACAAGAATAAAAACAAAGGGTAGTGCCACATAACGTGCGAATAACCCCCACGTTGCACCAAACGGTGCACACCCAACAGTCAATATCCTTGTCAACTATGTTCAAGGGTCAAAGAAATGTTAATTTGTATTACACTGCCCGAGACTTGCCTGTATAGCTCTACTCGCATCGGTCCTCGTTTTGCTCCCTCGTCTTTCGCGGGTAAACGCAATAGCCGTAGTGTGTATGTCTTAAATACACGGTTCCGGCCCCGGCTACGTCATCCATATGGGACCCTCCCCGTAAGGGTAGATGGATTCTGTTAGGTCTGTTTGGCCGCCATGTTGGAGTGTTGTAAAGATTCTTTCGCTCACCGTATTATAGTTAGATTCAGCGTGTCCTCGCGCTTTGTTTAGTGTCAGATCTGGTCCAAGTAAAGGTATCTATAACGTATAGGAGCCAAATAAAGAACTAATTAAATAATGGCTTCCATAATATTCACCATTACTGTATTGGTACCAGGAGAAAAGCTTAACGATATAATGGATACGTATAGAATGTCTGTCTATAGATAGCGCCATATTGTAATCGGTACACCGTACCCTTTAAATAACTGATTGAAGCGGGGGTCCGACGGATTAATCAAAGTTAAACCTTATGACTAAAAGCCCATATATCACTTGATCAGTATGTAGGGTGTCAAAAAGGCGTCAATGGACACCAAAGCCAGAAGGGCCAATCAATTCATAGGTGTATGCAGTGGCGATCTCTATGTCGTCCTTATCTTTGTGCTTCCCTGCTACTGTAAATATTGTGAAGGACACAGAGTTAATCAGCATAGTCAAACATATCCAGCCCCTCGGTTCGTTTAAACAATCGAGAATTGAAGATTAAAATGTACGTTTATATAGGTTACAGGGTCCTAAATTTAGTAACTGATATGGTTCTTAATATCACTGTGCGAACCACTCTTAATACATCTGCAAAATGTGGTTTTTAGAGCCAACACAAACACCAAGGGAAACGGATAATTGAGATTGGATAGAATTCTATGTTACCAGTCTCATCCAATCCTCCTTTGTGTTAAGACCCCTGCTTACACTGTCCAGAATGGATATGTACCATTGTTCCCTGTTTTTCCGTTTCTTTTCCATATTGCCCCCTCTTAGGTTTCCACTGATTTTCTCAATTACAAACCATTTAAAGTCTGTATATTTATGTTTCAGCAATTCATAGTGTTCCACAAGGGGGGCATTATGTTTCTTAGTTTTCAATGCCGATTTATGCTCCAGCAAACGGAGTCTCAGCTCTCTCCCCGTTTCACCTACATAGGCTAAACCACATGGGCAGACTAAGAGGTATATCACGTTACTGCTCCTGCAGTTATTCAAGCTTTTGGAGGTAAGAGTAGAGCCATTGTGTGACACCGATTTGGTGTTTAAGCAATGTTCACAAATGCTACATGATCCACATGGAAAGTTACCTACAACTTTCTGCATGTGTATCGAGGCCTGAACCTGGGGTTTGTTTGGTTTATAAGTAGTAACTAGATTTTTGCGGATGTTGTCATTCCGTTTAAAGGCAAACAACGGTTTTTGGAGTTTTATCTCCATGCCTTCATTGAGAATCTCCCAATTCGAGTTGATAACATTTTTCAGTTGGGAATAACGAACATTCATGTGATGTTTTTATTTGGTTTGGCGCCTATAACGAGGGCCATCTTCTTCTTTTGTAGCCTACCAGCATCAAACAGATGAAAGGGCGACACTGGCGAATTGTTTTAATAAGCGGAGTTTAAGCATTAATTATCATCGCCAACATTTTGGCACCACCGGTTAGCTAAATACGGGGTGTCGAGAGGTAAGCCAAGGCTATCTTTCCAACATATGTGAGACTAACTCAACAGCGTCTCATCCGAATCTATCCTAATTTAGATGCTTTTCCATCCTAGGGTGTAACGCCTACAGTGTCTTTGCCTCAGTTATATTATAAGGGAGTATATCATCACAATCGGTCTACGTTGTGCAGAAAATACAAATTAATCTGAGTGAGTATTTATTTCATGCATCGGCCCATTGGACACTTTAACACTATTCAATTAATTGGATGATGGTCAATGTGGCTCATTTTTCTATCCTCTACAGACACATCTACACCATTCCCTTTCACCTTTGTGAGCAAGCAGAATTATAAATTGGAGACGACGTGTGGTGTATGAACCCTCACGGTTTACAGATTTCTCCCTAAAACTTCTAAATTTGAGGTACATTTATTAGATGCTGGTTTGTTCAGTTTTTGTGACTAGATTATTATTCAGGGCAGATTTATTCATTTGTCTAAACCGCAGATTTATTCATTTGTCTAAACCTCGGTCATGCTGGCTGCCCGTCCATAATACTTAACCAGACTTAACATTCAGAGGCTACATTAGGCTCATTGATAGCCACCTCCATACATAATAATCTTTATGTCTCGTCTTTTTCTAATCTTTTCTATTCTTTCTGTTTCCGATTAACCAGAAATATGTCTTTCCTTGTTTGATCCAGCCACAGCAATGAGCAATATTATGAATGAATTTGTAACCAATTTTTAAAAAAAAATTTTGGGGGGATTTAATGAAAGATGTTTTAACTTGTCAACTTGAAGTCTTCATTATGTTCATCTATAATCTTTAAGAATCGATGTTGTCTTTTACTGACTATGACATTAATTTGATCATGGATTGTATGCACTTTTTTCTGTTAGGCATTTTTAGAAGCTTGATTCACGGAAGGAAGGACCCCAATTTCTTGTCCTGAAGAAGGTGGCTTTATTATTTGTTCCACCGAAACGCGTCGACGCCTGTTACCTAAGTTGTATTTGTCCTGGGACCAATTACCGAAAATTAGGGTTTAGTAAGCTTAGCGGTACTGGTCCCAAGGTAACACAAACCAACAAGATTGAAGCACAAGTGAGGTGCCTTTATTATACTACGTGTCCTTCTGATTAACTTGTGTGTTTTGTAATTGTGAGATATATAGCTGATTTTTAATGAAAATTGTGTTCATATACATATGAAGACATTTGGTTTTTATAACTAGGATTTTTTATTGTATTGATTTATTCTGTATGTGTCTATAATGCGCACTTTAATTTTAATTTTAAATTTGTTTTAATAAAACATGGATTAAGTCACTAAATTTCCTTTATGTACTCTCTTTGTCTATTTACATTGCTGTGTTTCGGATCACTCTTGTGACACTTTCTTTGGAAAGATTGTTTTTCATTTATATATCGACTTCCTCTGTGCACACTGTTAAGTAGTTCCACATTTTTTATGTCTAGTGGTTTTGGTGTGGTAGAAATCTTTTCTAACCTTAGCCTTTCTTTGACACGACACCTAAGTAGTGCCCCCACCATTGATGGATGAATAGTCCAAAGGGAAAACTTTTACTTTACATTAAAGCAATTTAACCAAAATTATACCAATATCTTGGAGAAGGTCTGCATATTGGTACAAATATGTTAAATTAGGTATACATTCTTAAATTTGAAATATGCTTTCTATCTCCTTTATTTATTAATAATACCATGCCGCTTCGGTTTTTAAGCAAAAAATAGAGCCCTGAAAGGGCATTTTCTAAACCTCGAAATTGGGTTTACTGAGGCTGCAAACATCGCAAAATTAGTCCTCATAGTTAATCCATTGGAAAGTTCCCGTTTTCTGAATGCCTGCGGGGACATGGTGTTATTTTAGGCAATAATACTATGACAAGAAAAAAACGTAAATCACCCTCATTGATAACAGACAGAACAAAAGATGGATAAACAGTACCTAATAAAAAGAATGTTTAACCCTGTTGGTACCTTGGTATCAAGATCAATGTCAAAATGCTCACTGGACTCAACCGACCATCCACAGGAGCAGATGCCTGTTCCCAACTCCCCTCAGTGGACGAGAGCTCAGACCTTATTTCAAGACCTGGACTACGCGTTCTCAGGGGGTAAAGGAGGAGTGGGAGAAAAAGAGAGACTGCCTCCAGATCCAGAAATCGTCTGCTACTTCTCAGTCAATTTAAGTTCAGCTCTTATGTTAATGGTTGAGAAATAACAGGACCTAAACACATTGAATAACTAAAATTAAAATAATACCTTTTACAATGTGAAGATTAGATAAAAATATGTTTCCTAGAACCTTCACATACACACACCTGAATATCTAGTAAGGCTAGCTCCTCTCTTTGAATTAGTGAGGCTTTACAATAGATTCTCAGAATAAGTGAGTAGTTCTTGTGTTGAAATAGAAAAAATAGTTCTTCAAGTCAAGAACAGACTTTTAAATTAGAACATAGTCTTTTTCCAAGGAACTAAAAGAAACGCTCTTACTGTAAACCGGAGACTTCTCCACAGGAAAACTTCCCTTCAAACGAGAGATGCTGACGAAAGCTCTCCTGAGCAACCAGAGACTTTGTGACTGAAATTCTCTTCTAATAACAAACGCGAAGAACACTACTCAAAAAAGGAGGAGGTTTCTAGTGTGTCGCCGATGGGCAAGATGGCGGCTGACACCGGGAGAGAGCTGCCCCTGTGTCCAGCTCCCACCCCTTAGAAAAATTCCCTTGTGTGCTGAGTTATCGAGGGCAAACCAAATTAAATAATGTCGGCACCATAGGGCTGACGGTCTGTGCCTACGGGAAGCTACGGTGGGTGGTGGATATGACCCCCAAGGTGAATAGACTGGCTAAAGAAGTGGTGAAGGACGTAGGAGGAACAGCGACGGGCCGTGGTCCCCAGCGAGGCACTCTTACCGGGAAAGTGGAGGATGCGTATCCGAAGCCTGTTAGGGATGTGTGAGCTGGATGCCGAATCGTCTCCGGAGACCGCGCTGGACAGCCTCTCATCTCGGAGGCATTTTCTGGGAATACAGCGGTGAACAAGGTCCCCCTGCCTCCACCTATGTCTGTGTCTTCGCCTCTTCCTGCCGCGATGGGAAAGGAGAGAATCTCAGCTGACTCCTCCATCCCTGACCCTGTGGCCTGAGCCCCAGCAACAGATGCACCAGTACAACCATCGGCAGCAGGACGATGCAGAGAGCAGAGTGAGGAGCAGACGGAGCGGCTTAAACCTATCCAGCAGGAGCAACATCAGGCACCGAGGCCACAGGAGGAGAAGCTGAGAGGAGATACATTGACAAGTCAGACAGGTACTGGAAATTCTATGTTCGCCCCAGATAGCTTGAGTGCATTAATAGAAATAGACCCCGCTATTGAAATTAACACTGTGGATGAGGCTATGAGTAAAACCATTGCACAAGACTCCCTCACAGCCACTTATCAGAATGGGGCAACAGCGTTTCAAGGACAGCTGGGCGAAGTTTGGCTGAACAATCCAACGGGAACACCGGATCGGGGGGGAGAAAAGTTTTTGCCCTCACAGATGAGTCTGAGCTCTCAATATCTACTTCTGGGCTTACTGAGGAAGAATCAGGGTCTGATGATTCTACAATTAAGAAAAGCCGGGATAGAGCAGCTACCCTAAAACGCAGATCGAAAGCTAGGGGTAAATGTCAGCAATTGGATAGTAATGGTGAAACTACTCATGAGCTAAAATGGGACTATTCTGCCACAAGTCAGATTTATAGTGAAGGCTCACCTGAGTTCATTTATGCTACTCTCAAGCAAATGCAAGGGGAAGTTCGCCAAGAGAATCGCAGAGCACATCAGGCTACAAAGAAATTACAGTGCTCCCTCCGGAAGGTGAGCAAAATGTGCTCGGATATGCAAGGAAGGGTGTCACGGGTCGAGAAAAGAACAGCGACTCTCGAGGGCGAAAGATACAGGAAAATAAGGAGCTCCAAGAGAAACAGGCCGAAATAATTTTACGATTCCTAGGGATTGCGGAAAATAGTGAAGGCAGCGATGTAAGAACTTTTATGGTAGATCTTATGAAAGGAGCCTTCCCTGAGCTATCAAGCTGGAACTGGGACACTGAGATTCAGCGGGCTCATTGCTTTCCATTGACCTTGAGAAAAAATACCGCGGTGGGGCAATTGGAACAGCCCAGAGTGATCCTAGTTTTTTGGGGGAACTTTCACCTTCGGAAGTCTATCTCAGATAAGGTGAGACTGGATGCAAAAGATCCCATAATGGTCACACTCTTTTCACGCACCCAGACGTCTGCCACACTATGGTGGAAAGGAGGTGGAGGTTACGTCAACTAATTTCTCCTTTCCAGGCACTTGGCGCCGAAGCCTACCTATTGAGCCCTGCACGCCTTAAAATCATATACAGAGGAAAAAAATTAGAGTGCTATCATCAGCAATCAAGTCTCAAGAGTACCTGAAGAAACTACAGGAGACAAGAGAACATGGTGCTTCTGGGACAACAGAAAGATAGAGTGTGCTGGTATCACATTTGGAGACTGGATGATGAGGGCACAAGTGCGGGTATTATTTGACCATATGAAACCTGGGAAGGATGAAACAATCACTGGTAGAAAAACTGTAAAAAAATTGTAGAAAAATGTGGGATGTGTGTTTTTTCTCTTATTATCACCCTGTATTTTTCTTTATTTTAACGTTGAAGGTAGGACTGTATATTACTTAGTATTGGGTAGTAGGACACGGGGGCACCTCGGGCAGCCTAACAGGTGACATCGAATGGGTCCCATTGCGACCCATTTGCTCAATGTTGTGGGAGGTGGGGTGGGTGGTAGGATGGAGTGGTAGAAGGGAGAGGGAGGGCTAGGGGGGTGGTTCTGGGAGAGGGGGGAGAGAAAAATGGGAGGGGAAAATCGGTTCACGAGGATCATCAGAAAAGTAGGGGATACAATCTAGTTGTAAACAGCATAGCAATGAAACAAAAGGAATTCATGGCAACTCTGGGAAATACAAAATTAGGGAACGCTTTTTCGAATATCGCATGATGAAAATATGAATAGCATCAATTAACGTATGTGGTCTGAAGGATCCAAATAAAAGGCAAAGGATTGCAATTGAACTGAAAAGGTTAAGGGCTGACATTTTGTGTTTACAAGAGACACACATTGAGGGTTCCAGGGCTAAACTTATGGACAGCTGGGGTATAACTTAGTCGTGAATACATTGCAGGGGGATAGTGTAGGAGAGTAGGGTCTGCTATCCTATGGTCACCCCAAATTTTTGCTTTTTGCTTCACTGGTTTTTGACATATTGAGGCTGTGGGCCTGCCAATCAGACCCCCAGCCTGCTGTTCTCTCTACTAAATTTACCCTATGCACCCTAGGTGCATAACCAATTGGAAGTGGATCACCCTGTGAGCCCCTGTACCAGTGTACACTAGGTACCCAGGGCATTGGTGTATCTGAGGCCTACCAGGGGCTGAAGCATGTATTGTGCCACCCCTGGCCTGGCCTAACAAATTTGACACAACTGGCTGATCACTCAGCTGGGGTAAGTTGGTGTAACCACCTCTTACTTAGGTGTAGTATACCTATACCTAACCTTAAATGGAACACATGGTAACCTATCAGCCACTCCTACAGCAGGCCTTGACAATCCTGAAGGCAGAGTGCTTGGTTCCATGTGAGATGGTGCTCTGGCATGAGCTGAGCCTGTCTGCAGTGGTCGGAACCACTTCCTTCTACTGTTTCCAGATATCGTCATACCATATAATCTTAAGTGCATTATGAACCTCGCGGTTAAATGCTATCTTTGGTTTGGCTTTATCAAAACATGTCGAGTAAGGTGTCATACGAATTGGAATACTAACCCCTCGCCAATTCTGGCGACGGGGTTAGCATTCCACTCTTCTAGAGGGACACGACATGTACAGTACCTGAAACCCGGGTAAAATCAGACATAGCCTCAGCTCCACAAAATGGATGCTGCCACCACAGACACAAGTCTGCCCTCCTGCTGCTGGGAGTCCTTCCAGCTTGGGAGGTGTGGACAAAGGGTTTCCTGCAAGGGGAGGTGCGTGCACCACGCCAGACAGGATTTTGTGTATTGGTCAGGTAGGGCTTAAAAGGAACCAGACATGCCTGAGGCTCACAAGGAGCCTCGGTGCATATGCCAGTTCAAACCGGTCCTGGGGCACACCAGCCCTGGACCTGGGGTGAGCTGGACAAAGGATTGGGGGTGTAACCACCCCCCTTCCTGGTCCCACCCTTAGGGAGGGACCTAGCAGGTAGTCCGGCCCCTCGAATCCGAATAAAGGTAGGAGCTGTGTCCTAAGACTTTAGACATCCTGGAATCAACTTAACTACAAGAAGAAGACGGGAACTTCAACGCTCTGCCGCACAGAGGACTGAAGCCAATCTCCCCTGTGGTCAGGGAGTGACCACCTTGCTAACGCAAGCACCATCCAGCGAATCAACGTCTGCTTTGCCACCGCCTCCCGCCGGAGCCCGAGCCCAGAGACTGACAAGACCTGGACCTCCAGACCTCTCACCGCCCGATCCACAGTCCCTGAAAAGAAGGAACCCGTGGAGGCACCGAGACACGTGGAGCCAGCCATCTTGAAAAGACCACGACAAGCTGCAAGCGCAACAACCGAGGCTCCCTCCAAGTTGTGCTTTGGGTCCTGAGAATCCCAACACCCGAGCAGCATCCGCACCAAAGGTGAGCCCTCCAGCATCTCCACGATCTGCGTGGGGCCCCTCTGCATTTTGCCACTCGACGCGCCTAACCAGTTGCTGGCCCGTTGGCTAGTGGCCATCTTGGCGACGAACTTCAAGAACTACACTGCTGGTCTGGTTGCTCCAGACTGGCCCTTGCTCCCCTCCAAAGGAGCAGTCCCTCTGACCTTGCTGGTCAGAACCATCAGCTTATTTCGTTTTCCACAACAATTGCTTTTGCCAAGCCTTGTTTGCTTTGATCAAGTCACCGACACCGCCGACAGCGAGAGCCTGCGTGGGACAGCTCGTGAACCGACTCCTGGACGTCGTCGACCTTCAGGGACCACGTGGCTGCAGAGACAAACTGCACCTTTCCTCCTGTTTGCACCCGACATCGCCTGGTACCCACCTGGTGCCACGCTGGTCACTGGCTAGTGACTGTGAACACTGTCCCCTCTGCTTACAGGTCTTCTACAACTCCGATCCACTCTGGGATCCACCGCATCTCTTCCGGACCGACCGCCTGCAGCATCTTTGTCTTCAGGCTCCATTGAACAGATAGAAGAAACCCGACGCACTTCGAGACCTATGCACCCGCTTCCTGTGGGTGAGGTAAAGCTGGCACTCCGGTGCCCAAGTGTAGAGTAACATCTCTAGTGTCTGTGTTTCCAATCTTGAGTTCATAGTCCATCCGGAAGATCCTTTTTGCAGTAACTTTGTAACTTTTACGCACCCATTGAAAACCTATGGGAGCCCGCGTGTGACTATTTGCTCTGCACACGCAACCCGTGGACCTCCTGGTCACTAACTAAAGTTAGCTCCTTGTAGGCCCAGCGATTCTAGAGGCCCTAGGCCTTTTCCCTTTTCTGTTCATGGTACTTATACCACTATTTTAGTATATGGTTCGAGTGGCCACCAGGGCCTATCCATATAAAGTGCAACTTCTGTGTATTCTAACGTATCCTTGTTTAACGATTTGTGCTCCTGTGCTCATTAAGAGTCTAGGGGATACTTTGAGAAATAAATACATATATATTTTCAATATATATCTGTGTGGTGTCCTTTCATTGGTATAAAGGGGGGTTACATTTGGTAAAACAGCCTGCTTAACACGTTTCACGAGTTTAGCCTCAAAGACTGCTTAGCCTACGCTACCACTAGGGCAGCTGGTCCGAAAAGGTTGACTTACAACCACACCATAAGGGTTGCTTGGCATGGTACAAGGTGGTCACTTTAACTAGTGAACATCATATACCAGGCCAACTTCTCACATTGGTGAGCAGCGGTTGGATTTGGGCTTGCTGTGTTTTACCTCTGTAATCTCTTTGTTACCAATTGAAAGATCATACAGGTACCTTTAGGTACATATAAAACAAGATAGTTATATACTTAAGTTCTACTGAACTTAGTTGTTGTAGAGCAAAGGGAGTAGCACACCCTGACTACAACTACTAGATAGGTTTAGTAGGAAAACCCAAGTGTAGGTAGATTGCAACACATCCACCCACACTTAAGAGCAATGGCTGGGGCAGAGGGGTCCAATGTACCCATCTCTGTTGAGAGTGACCCCCAGAGGGCACCATCCATCTTTGCTACCCTAAATCAAAATGAGCTCAGGCAGTTGGCAAATATCAGGGGCCTTAAACAGCCCAAGAATCCTACTTCTGCTGAACTCAGAGAGCTTTTACAGGCTGATGAAGATCAGAAAGCTCTCAGGAAAGCCTCCCAGTTAGGCCCCTTAAGGACTGGAACAGGAGGCCCCCCTTCTGAAAATGCTACTGAGGTACCCCTTTCCAATAGTCAACCCTTAGATGAGATTCATACTACAGAGGATGAAAGTGAGAAGGGTACTGATACAGAAGGTAGTGAGGATGAAGGGAGAACTAGCCCAGTGCCAAGTGTTATACGTGGCCCAGCTAACTTAAGGCTACTGGGGACTGACAATGGGATCACCCCATTGGATCTCCCTAGTGGACTTAACCAGGGGCTTGGGAGGCAAAGGAATCACTCAGGTGAATCTAATGCTTCTCATGCCTCTAGAGGCTCTCAAGGTCACTCCAGGAGAAGGATGACCACCCCTCAGAGGAGGGAGCATGAGGCCAGAATGCAGGAAGCTCAGCTGAGAATCAGGAAACAGGAGCTAGAAGTAGCTCTGATGGAAGAGAAACTGAGTAAGGCTAGGCGACCTAAAGAGAGTGGGTCTATACCCACTGGTGGCAGCATTGTCCCTAAGGACAAAGATAGGGTCTTTGATAATAGGAACCTGTCCAAGGTTGTGCCCCCCTACAAAAGTGGGGATGACATCCACAAATGGATGACTGCTCTTGAGAGAGCCTGCAAAGTGCAGCAGGTTCCTGAAGACCAGTGGGCAGCAATCCTCTGGCTCTCCTTTGAAGGAAGAGGCAGAGACAGACTCCTCACTGTTAGGGAGGAGGATGTCAGAAACTACAGAGTCCTGAAGAGTGTCCTAGTTGATGGGTTAGGCTTAACCACTGAACAGTACAGGTTAATGTTCAGAGACACCCAGAAGACACAGACTCAGGACTGGTCTGAATACATTGAATGTGCCACTAAGGCTTTGGAGGGTTGGTTGCTGGGAAGTAAGGTATCTGATTATACAGGATTGTACAATTTGATGATGAGAGAACAGATTTTAAATAACTGTCAAAACCAGCAACTGCATCAACACTTGGTTGACTCTGATCTGACCTCTCCCCAAGAATTGGGAAAGAAGGCAGACAAATGGGTCAGAACCAGGGTTAAGCAAAAGAACCAGAACCAGGGCCAAGGGGGTGATCAGAAGAAAACAGACCAAAAGGGTGGAGATCAGAAATCTAAAGACCGGAAGTCTTCAACAGGGCCCCAAACTAGTACTAAAGAGGGTGGGTCCCAGCCTAAAGGGAAGAAGAAAGAAGGTCAAATGAAACCCTGGTGCAATTCTTGCAAGAATACAACTCACTGGACTAGTGATTGTAAAAAGGGTGGAGCCCCCAACACTGTTGCCCCTAAGGCCAGGTGCCTTAGGGGCAACAGTGTTGGGGGCTCCCAGTACTACTGTTAGCAGTGTTGGTCCCCAGACAAAGGGTGTAGTGGGAATCACTATGGGAACTGAAGGAGATTCTGACTTAGACAGAACCCTGACACAGGCAGTCCTGATCTGTGATGGGGACATAGATTTGTCCCTGACTGTGAGCCCCAGTAACCTGGGCAAGTACAGACAGACTCCTTTAATTAATGAAAAAGTGGCTCAAGCCTACAGGGACACATGTGCCAGTGTCACTATGGTGACACCAGGCTTTGTGGACCCTGGACAGTACATACCAGGTGAGAATTACCTGGTGACCAATGCCAGCAATGCCACTACTTCACACAGTGTGGCAGTTGTTAACTTCTCATGGGGAGGGGTAACCGGCCTCAAAAGGGTTGTGGTTAGTGCAGACCTCCCAGTAGAATGTTTGTTGGGCAATGACCTAGAGAGTTCTCTATGGTCTGAAGTGGAGTACAGGACACATGCAGAGATGTTAGGTATATCACCACATGCCCTTGCTGTGACCAGGTCACAGGCCAAAAAGTGCCTTACTGAACCTCAGGTCTTGGATCCTGGAACAATGGACCAAGCACCTACCAAGAAGAAGAACAGGAGGGTCAAGGCTGTGCCTTCCCCCCTGCCTCAGAGTGATGATCAACCTTCCCAGGAAGCTGATCTAGAGAACCCTGAAGGAACTGTCCCTGAAGAGCTTGAACTTGATCAGGTTGAGTTTCTGGGGACAGGGGGACCTTCAAGGGCTGACTTGAGGCAGGCTCAGTTATCCTGTCCCTCTCTTGAACCCCTCAGACAGCTGGCTGCTGCTGAGGCTGCTGGGAATGCTCAAGGTACCCATAAAGTGTATTGGGATGAAGGGCTCCTTTATTTAGAGGCTAGAGACCCCAAGCCTGGTGCAACCAGGAGGTTGGTTATACCTCTGCAATTTAGGGGCTTCCTTCTTACCTTGGCCCATGATATTCCTTTAGCAGGACACTTAGGCCAGAACAAGACTTGGGACAGGTTTGTCCCTCACTTTCACTGGCCTCACATGAATAAAGATACCAAGGAGTTTTGTCGCTCCTGTGTGACCTGCCAAGCCAGTGGCAAATCAGGTGGCACAACAAAGGCCCCCCTAATACCACTACCTGTGGTGGGGGTCCCCTTTGAAAGAGTGGGAATAGATAAAGTGGGTCCCATGGATCCTCCCACTGCATCTGGGCACAGATTTATACTGGTGGTAGTGGATCATGCCACCAGGTATCCAAAGGCAATTCCCCTTAGGACCACTACAGCACCTGTTGTGGCCAGGGCCCTGCTGGGAGTATTCTCCAGAGTGGGGTTTCCTAAGGAGGTGGTTTCTGACAGAGGTACCAACTTCATGTCAGGATACTTGACAGCTATGTGGAAGGAATGTGGTGTCAACTACAAGTTCACCACCCCTTATCACCCACAATGCAATGGGCTTGTTGAGAGATTCAACAAGACCCTAAAGGGTATGATCAAAGGATTACCTGAAAAGCTCAGGCGAAGATGGGACATCCTTCTACCCTGCCTTCTGTTTGCTTACAGAGAGGTCCCACAAAAGGGGGTTGGCTACAGCCCCTTTGAATTGTTGTTTGGGCACCCTGTAAGAGGCCCACTGTGTTTGGTGAAGGAAGGATGGGAGTTACCTCTCAAAAAGCCTAAGCAAGACATAGTGGACTATGTACTTGGTCTCCGCTCCAGGATGGCTGAGTATATGGAGAAGGCATCCAAAAACCTTGAGGCAAGCCAGGCCTTACAGAAAGCTTGGCATGACCAAAAGGCTGTCTTGGTTGAGTTTCAGCCAGGACAGAAGGTATGGGTGTTGGAGCCAGTGGGCCCAGCAGCACTCCAAGACAAATGGTCTGGACCCCATACAATCCTGGAAAAGAAGGGAGAGGTTACCTACTTGGTGGACCTAGGAACTCCCAGGAGTCCCCACAGGGTACTCCATGTTAACAGGTTAAAAGCATATGTTGACAGGGCAGACATGGGCTTGCTCATGGCTACAGATGAGGGACAGGAGGAAGAGAGTGACCCTCTCCCAGACCTGTTGTCTCAGAACCCTGAGGATGGCTCAGTTGAAGGAGTGACCCTTGGAGGCAACATCACTGATCATCAACAGATTGAATGTAGACAGGTTCTACAATCATTTCAAGACATGTTTTCCTTGATACCTAGCCAAACTGACTGGTGTACCCATGTGGTGGACACTGGTGACAGTCTGCCTGTGAAGAACAAGCTTTACAGACAACCTGACCACGTCAGGGACTGTATAAAGGCTGAGGTACACAAAATGCTGGAATTAGGTGTCATTGAACCCTCAGAGAGCCCCTGGGCTAGCCCAGTGGTTCTGGTCCCCAAACCTCACACCAAAGATGGCAAGAGAGAGATGAGGTTCTGTGTGGATTACAGAGGACTCAATGCTGTCACTAGGACAGATGCACATCCTATTCCAAGGGCAGATGAGCTCATAGATAAACTGGCTTCTGCTAAATTTTTGAGCACATTTGACTTGACAGCTGGCTATTGGCAAATCAGATTGGCTGAGGAGTCTAATGCCAAAACAGCATTCTCAACCCCAGGTGGGCACTACCAATTTGTGGTGATGCCCTTTGGTCTGAAGAATGCACCTGCCACCTTCCAAAGGTTGGTGAATCAAGTCCTTACTGGGTTGGATGACTTTTGTGCAGCATATCTTGATGACATTGCTGTCTTTAGCTCCACCTGGGAGGATCACCTGATCCACCTGAAGAAGGCTCTTGAGGCTCTGCAAAGGGCAGGCCTCACTATCAAGGCAACTAAGTGCCAGATAGGGCAGAGTAAGGTTGTGTATTTGGGCCACCTTGTAGGTGGAGGCCAAGTTCAACCACTGGAGAGTAAGATACAATCCATCAAGGACTGGTCTCCTCCAACCACCCAGACTCAAGTTCGAGCTTTCTTGGGCTTGACTGGGTACTACAGGAAGTTTGTTAAGAACTATGGGTCCATTGTGACTCCTCTTAATGATCTGACATCCAAGAAGATGCCCAAAAAGGTTCAGTGGACAGTAAGCTGTCAAAAGGCATTTGATGACCTGAAGGAGGCCATGTGCTCTGCACCTATCCTGAAAAGTCCTGACTACTCCAAAGAGTTTATTGTCCAAACAGATGCTTCTGAGTTGGGTGTGGGAGCTGTGCTGTCACAACTTAATGTAGATGGTCAAGACCAACCCATTGCTTTTATTAGCAGAAGGTTGACCCCCAGAGAGAAGAATTGGTCAGCTATTGAGCGGGAGGCCTTTGCTGTGTTGTGGGCCCTGAAGAAGCTGAGGCCGTACTTGTTTGGCACTCACTTCAAGATTCAGACCGACCATAAGCCCCTCTTGTGGCTAAATCAGATGAAGGGTGAAAACCCCAAACTGCTTAGGTGGTCCATTTCCCTACAGGGGATGGACTTTACAGTGGAGCACCGGCCAGGTACAGACCATGGGAATGCAGATGGTCTCTCCAGGTACTTCCACTTAGGACATGAAGACGAGACTGGTCAAGGCTAGTTTAATGTCCCTGCGTTTGGAGGGGGGGGTTGTGTAGGAGAGTAGGGTCTGCTATCCTATGGTCACCCAAAATTTTTGCTTTTTGCTTCACTGGTTTTTGACATATTGAGGCTGTGGGCCTGCCAATCAGACCCCCAGCCTGCTGTTCTCTCTACTAAATTTACCTTATGCACCCTAGGTGCATAACCAATTGGAAGTGGATCACCCTGTGAGCCCCTGTACCAGTGTACACTAGGTACCCAGGGCATTGGTGTATCTGAGGCCTACCAGGGGCTGAAGCATGTATTGTGCCACCCCTGGCCTGGCCTAACAAATTTGACACAACTGGCTGATCACTCAGCTGGGGTAAGTTGGTGTAACCACCTCTTATTTAGGTGTAGTATACCTATACCTAACCTTAAATGGAACACATGGTAACCTATCAGCCACTCCTACAGCAGGCCTTGACAATCCTGAAGGCAGAGTGCTTGGTTCCATGTGAGATGGTGCTCTGGCATGAGCTGAGCCTGTCTGCAGTGGTCGGAACCACTTCCTTCTACTGTTTACAGATATCGTCATACCATATACTCTTAAGTGCATTATGAACCTCGCGGTTAAATGCTATCTTTGGTTTGGCTTTATCAAAACATGTCGAGTAAGGTGTCATACGAATTGGAATACTAACCCCTCGCCAATTCTGGCGACGGGGTTAGCATTCCACCCTTCTAGAGGGACACGACATGTACAGTACCTGAAACCCGGGTAAAATCAGACATAGGCTCAGCTCCACAAAATGGATGCTGCCACCACAGACACAAGTCTGCCCTCCTGCTGCTGGGAGTCCTTCCAGCTTGGGAGGTGTGGACAAAGGGTTTCCTGCCAGGGGAGGTGCGTGCACCACCCCAGACAGGATTTTGTGTATTGGTCAGGTAGGGCTTAAAAGGAACCAGACATGCCTGAGGCTCACAAGGAACCTCGGTGCATATGCCAGTTCAAACCGGTCCTGGGGCACACCAGCCCTGGGGCAAGCTGGACAAAGGATTGGGGGTGTAACCGCCCCCCTTCCTGGTCCCACCCTTAGGGAGGGACCTAGCAGGTAGTCTGGCCCCTCGAATCCGAATAAAGGTAGGAGCTGTGTCCTAAGACTTTAGACATCCTGGAATCAACTTAACTACAAGAAGAAGACGGGAACTTCGACGCTCTGCCGCACAGAGGACTGAAGCCAATCTCCCCTGTGGTCAGGGAGTGACCACCTTGCTAACGCAAGCACCATCCAGCGAATCAACTTCTGCTTTGCCGCCGCCTCCCGCTGGAGCCCGAGCCCAGAGACTGACAAGACCTGGACCTCCAGACCTCTCACCGCCCGATCCACAGTCTCTGAAAAGAAGGAACCCGTGGAGGCACCGAGACACGTGGAGCCAGCCATCTTGAAAAGACCACGACAAGCTGCAAGCGCAACAACCGAGGCTCCCTCCAAGTTGTGCTTTGGGTCCTGAGAAGCCCAACACCCGAGCAGCATCTGCACCAAAGGTGAGCCCTCCAGCATCTCCACAATCTGCGTGGGGCCCCTCTGCATTTTGCCACTCGACGCGCCTAACCGGTTGCTGGCCCGTTGGCTAGTGGCCATCTTGGCGACGAACTTCAAGAACTACACCACTGGTCTGGTTGCTCCAGACTGGCCCTTGCTCCCCTCCAAAGGAGCAGTCCCTCTGACCTTGCTGGTCAGAACCATCAGCTTATTTCGTTTTCCACATCAATTGCTTTTGCCAAGGCTTGTTTGCTTTGATCAAGTCACCGACACCGCCGACAGCGAGAGCCTGCGTGGGACAGCTCGTGAACCGACTCCTGGACGTCGTCGACCTTCAGGGACCACGTGGCTGCAGAGACAAGCTGCACCTTTCCTCCTGTTTGCACCCGACATCGCCTGGTACCCACCTGGTGCCACGCTGGTCACTGGCTAGTGACTGTGAACACTGTCCCCTCTGCTTACAGGTCTTCTACAACTCCGATCCACTCTGGGATCCACCGCATCTCTTCCGGACCGACCGCCTGCAGCATCTTTGTCTTCAGGCTCCATTGAACAGATAGAAGAAACCCGACGCACTTCGAGATCTATGCACCCGCTTCCTGTGAGTGAGGTAAAGCTGGCACTCCGGTGCCCAAGTGTAGAGTAACATCTCTAGTGTCTGTGTTTCCAATCTTGAGTTCATAGTCCATCCGGAAGATCCTTTTTGCAGTAACTTTGTAACTTTTACGCACCCATTGAAAACCTATGGGAGCCCGCGTGTGACTATTTGCTCTGCACACGCAACCCGTGGACCTCCTGGTCACTAACTAAAGTTAGCTCCTTGTAGGCCCAGCGATTCTAGAGGCCCTAGGCCTTTTCCCTTTTCTGTTCGTGGTACTTATACCACTATTTTAGTATATGGTTCGAGTGGCCACCAGGGCCTATCCATTTAAAGTGCAACTTCTGTGTATTCTAACGTATCCTTGTTTAACGATTTGTGCTCCTGTGCTCATAAAGAGTCTAGGGGATACTTTGAGAAATAAATACATATATATTTTCAATATATATTTGTGTGGTGTCCTTTCATTGGTATAAAGGGGGGTTACATTTGGTAAAACAGCCTGCTTAACACGTTTCACGAGTTTAGCCTCAAAGACTGCTTAGCCTACGCTACCACTAGGGCAGCTGGTCCGAAAAGGTTGACTTACAACCACACCATAAGGGTTGCTTGGCATGGTACAAGGTGGTCAATTTAACTAGTGAACATCATATACCAGGCCAACTTCTCATAGATAGGACTAAAGGGGTGGCTATATTGTCATGGAGGAGTGACTTAAAATGGAGAAATTGCCAGACCAACAAATTTGGTTGATGGGTGATGGCAGACGGCTGGTGCAGTGAGTCTATTTTTACCCTCTGCTCAGCGTACGGATCTACAGGTGGAGGAATACCGGTTATATTATGCGGGGACCTACATATTAATGGCCTGGTCATTAGCTGGGATGGGGCACCACCAAATATACAGGCCGTAAAAATAAGGTTTGCAGGGTTTTGTTGTCGCTGATTCAAGATAATGGCCTGACAGACATTTGGGCTTTGTCCAAAGCTCTGGATCCTGGGAGCAAGTACTACTCTGCACCGCACTAACTTGCTGCATGACTTGATTATTTTTTTACTACGTCCCATTTGGCCATAGATTGTGATATAGAAAAGCACCCCAGAGTGTTTTCAGACTATAATCCTCTAGTATTAACTGTTAATTTTAGGGGGGCAGAGAGGAAAAAACGACCTTAGACATTCGAAAGAGGTTTGCTAAAAGACCCCGACTATATAGAACATATGAATACCTGGATTGAGGTTTTTTTTGGAAATAAATAGGGATAGTGCCAGTAGTGGGGTGGTTTGGGGCGCATTCAAGGTTGGAGTCAGAGGCGAGACATTTAGCTACAGTGCCAGAAGGTGGAAAAATGAAACAGGGCGAGTTAACACACTGTATGAAGCAATGGCTGCTTTAGAAGAAGAGTTGATTAGGGCAATGGCACAAGGTGCACCATTAGAGTGTTGGATGTATAAAATTTCAGTTACAAAAGCTGAGATCGGGGAAATCTCTTCGACTAAGGCAGATGAAAAATATCTTGCATGGCGTGAGGGGTGCTATGAACTCAGTGAGCAAGTAGGACGCATGCTGGCATTTCGGACGAGACATAAATGGTTGATGGGGGAGATAGTTGAAATACTGGATAAAGACGGGAAAATGATTAAAGATGCTACTGGTATACAAGACGTATTTCATAAATATTATAGTGAATTGTACCAGGAGGAATTTGAGTTGTCCCACCACTCAGTTAGTGACTATCTGAAGGATCTTCAGATAGAGCAATTTGCCACCCAGGATATAGACCTCATGGATATGATCGGAACAGAGGAAGAAATATATAGCGCCCTGCTGAGCCTCCCATCAGGTAAGGCGGTGGGTCCGGATCAGATCCCTTTGGAGTTTTCTATAATCTTTTATGATCTATTAAAAAGGGACATGATAGAAACGCTCAGACAAGCACAAGGTGGGAAGTCAATACCCGAGTCCTGGGCCCAGGCAGTAATAGTTGTTTTTCTCAAAAGGCAAACCCCTGCACGAACCTGGATCATATAGACCTATCACTGTAATGAATAGTGACTCCAAAATCTTTTCCAAAATATTTGCTACCCGATTAAGTTCCATCATCAGCAATGTAATCCATCAATGCCAGCACAGGTTTATACCCGGAAGAGGAACTACTGAACATGTACGCAGGGTAATAACACTCTTTGCTGCAGCAGCAGTCTCAGGAGACCTTAATGGCACTCATTCTACTTGATGCCAGGAAGGCGTTTTATAGGGTCTCCTGGGACTATCCGTGTGTGGAAATTTAGCTTGCAAACTGAACATTATCTGCGCCATCTTGCCTCTCCCCAGCGCCACGCACAGCGAATGCACGGCCGCCATTTTAGGCACCCCACTCTCTCCCGCTCACTCTCGACCGCCAGCGCTTTCCCCTGGCGCTGCGAGCATCCCCCGCGCGCCGGCCACCCCCGCTCTCTCATACAGGCCATAAACCCTCTCCTTCTGCGCGACCCTGCTACGGAACCGCATCCGACCGACATCCCATACATGGTCATGCCTCTCCTTTGATAACCCCCCTTCCTCTGCGCCCCCTTGTCCGAACTGGTCCCAGGCCATCACCTAGCCCTGCGGATGCAGTTTATTGCCCCTACTGTAAGGGAAACACCCCACATCAAAGGGATTACAGTAGATCAAAGCCCCTACCCCCTGAGACCCGGCCGGTTGCGCACACCCCCGGGAATTAGCGGAATTCCCTGCTGCGCGATAGCCATCTCCCACTGTGGATGGGGTGGGAACCTCTACTGTAACCATGTGTGGGATCGGATCTGAGCCGGGGCTTCAGGGGATATTTCCCCGCACATCAAGGGAATCTCAAGAATGTACTATGTATAATAAAGCAATAAACCAGTGTATAAGAGACCAGGTCTCAGAGATGCAGTTAGAGCACCTCGTGACGATACCTTGCTGTCTGATCTGATGTGTTCTGCTCCGACGGAATAAAACCTTGTTTCCTGCCTTCCAGTCTCCGGCGCCTGCCTCTTTTATTGGTAAATTATCGAGTGGTATGAGAGGCGATTACCGCCGGGCAAATACTTGAAAGGATACCGACTGAAACTGCCGCTACCATTTAACAATTGGCGTCCCAAACGTGGGGCCCATCAGCGACACGTGGATCCAGTGGGAGAGGTCCCGACGACAGAGTGAACGACTGCAACGATCGGGAGAGCTCCTGCCCAATAGACCCTCGTCTGGCAGCCGATCATCCGAACTTCACTGGTTCCGAGCAGACCTCTCTCGAGTGATCTACGGTCCTGACTGGGAACCATCAGGAGTGCCGCGGCAAATACGGAGAGTAGAGGACGATCGGGCGCTGGAGGCGGAAGACGAGAAACTGTCCACGCGGTCCGGGTAAGGTCGTGATACACGACAAATTGAGAAATAATTGATTGATTGTTTGACGCTTTTGAAATACTAGTATTGCTCATTGATTGTGCTCATTGATTGTTCTCTTTGAGATATTCGCTGTCTACAAACGGGGAGGAGTAGAAATACTCTCTCTCTCTCCCTTTGTAGATAGTGAAGGGTAGGTAACGCAGACTTTTGTCCCCGTTGAAACCCGTCGTGCCTATCTTTATCTCCCCATTGATTGATTGTCCGAACATTGATTGTTTTGAAGAATAGTGCTTTTTGAGATATTCTCTGTTTGCAAACAACGTAGAATAGGAATATTCTGTCTAGTCTTTGCAAATAGTGAAGGGTAGGTAACGCAGACTTTTTTCCCCATTGAAACCCGTCGTGCCTATCTTTATCTCCCCATTGATTGATTGATTGATTGTCCGAACACTAGTTGTTCGATATTGGTTCTTTGGAGGTATTCTCTGCTTGCAAATAACGAAGAATAGGAATATTCTGTCTAGTCTTTGCAAATAGTGAAGGGTAGGTAACGCAGACTTTTGTCCCCGTTGAAACCCGTCGTGCCTATCTTTATCTCCCCATTGATTGATTGATTGATTGTCCGAACACTAGTTGTTCGATATTGGTTCTTTGGAGGTATTCTCTGCTTGCAAATAACGAAGAATAGAGATATTCTGTCTAGTCTTTGCAAGCAGTGAAAAGATAGGTAGTGCTGACTTTTGTCCCCGTTGAAACCCGTCATGCCTATCTTCTCCCCACTGATTGGTAGTTGGTTCTGCCCGGACCGCTTATTAGAGGTGAACCATCCGGCTCCACTGGAGGGCACCCCTAATAAGGACATGTTCACTAAATATGGACTAGTCGCCGTAGCTTATACCAAGCTATGGCATAAATATACAAAGAAGGACCCCGAGAGTCAGTGGCCACTGATGGGATCCTTCGACGACCATAAGATAGAAGCGCTAGAAATAGCTCTGCGTAGCAATAAGACGACGCCTACTATGCTTGACAGTATCGGCATGTGGCGCAAAGAAGCAACGCAACGGAAAAAGAGGGAAGAAGTAAAAGCAGAAAAGGAATTACGAAAGGCAGCTCACCTTGCCGCTAGAAAGTTAGAAGAGGACATAAAGGAGAGAAGGGAAACTAAACTAAGACAGGAACCCGAAACCTCAGGCCAGTACGCTGTTAGGACCCCTTCTTTGCTCTACCCTGAGTTGTCCTCCAAGCAGCGAAGAAATGACGAGTTACTGTTAGGTCCCCCGATCATTTACATGCCCCCTCCGTATGCACCCTCCCAATCAATAGTGCAACACCCACAACCCCCGAACACGAGCGAAAGCAGTACAGGGGCCTCGGCCCTCACGGCCTCCGCGCCGGCTGAGCCTCTTGTGCCGAACCCAACGTCGACTACAACGCTAGACGACCATGAGATAGGAAAGAAAGAGTCCACCAGAATGAATCGATTAACTAAGGATGAACGAACAGGAATCGACAAGATAGTAAAGGCACTGGTAGGATCCTTTTTGACCTTACAAAAACTAAAATAACGCTAGGAGTTAGCCCTTTGTGGGACATATGAAACCAAGGGAAGGAGTCAAGCTCACGGTCGAGACGACCGCGAGGTAGCCCGACTCCATTACTCTCGCTACCTAAACATGTCTGCCCTACTGCCCACCCCGCCCAATAAGCATGACAAAATCCCGCACAAACGGAAGCCTGCTGACACCCACCATCGACGTCACCAAACTAGGGCTAGATCGCGCACAATTGGGCTATGTTATTTTTCCGATTGCACAGTAACCTCCTTGTGCTCGTCATCAGACTACAATTATGTACAAACACTCCAACAAAGTAATGTAGTTATAACATTTTAATAACCTATAGGATATAACAAACACACCAACAGGGTAAACAGGTTAAAACACGTTTTTAAACAACTATTTACATGACAAGTCTGCTGCGACCTGCATCCCAAAGCATTCACGTCCACGTGACACCGTCCTCGCCTCTCCTTCCTCGAAATTGCAACATTGGCCTGTTTTGGGCGGTTCTTTTAGTTGACTTTGGGCTATAAAAGCCATGCAAAAATCCCTCGACACCAGTGGCGGGCGATTGTGCGAATAGGCCGGAGGCTATACGAAGCGCCGAAGTTCTGGCAACACCAAGGCGAAGCCCGCCATGCTGTGCGGGCCTACCCGTTTTTCTTTCTTTCTTCAATCATGGCTGACGCCCTGGCGGGGGGAGGCGACGCGGACGGACCTCCCCCACCTCCCCAGGTGGAGGCTCGCCGGGCGCCCCAACCGTCTTTGACTCACCGGCCAGCTAAGCTGCACCCCAACCGTCTTTAATTCGCCGGCCAGCTAAGCTGCACCCCAACCGTCTTTAATTCGCCGGCCAGCTAAGCTGCACCCAACCGTCTTTAACTCGCCGACCAGCTAAGCTGCACCCAGCCATCTTTTTCATCGGCCTGCTGAATTTCACCCTGGCACGCTGTGCGGATCTTCCCAGTCACTTATTCCTTCAATAACGGAGGGTGCCCTGGCGGGGGGAGGCGACGCGGACGGGCCTCCCCCACCTCCCCAGGTGGAGGCTCGCCAGCAGATGAGGGCACCCCAAACCGCATCTTTCACACGTCAGCCAGCTGAGTTGCGCACTGCCACTTCATTTGCCGTTCGGCTGAGCCGGCACCCCTGCACGCGGCCGCCAGGCAACCACCCAAGCACCGGGTTCACCAGGACTGCCGCTAGCACCCGACGTGAGGAGTGGGCCCCCGCAGCAAGGTAATCGGGGACCCACCCCGGTGGTGATACCATCCAAACTGCTGTCGTCACTGCTACTGGAATCACCCCGGTGGCAGTACCACCCGAACTGCTGCTGTTACTGCTGCTGGCTCCTCTCCGGTGACCGTACCGAAGAGCTGCTGCTACTGCTGCCCTTGAACTCCGGCGGTTGACCCCTCCGGTTCCAGGCCTGGCCCACCGTGAGACTATTCTGGACTCGAAAGCTTGTTTGCTAGGGCATGGGCCCCACCCTTGACAGAACGCTCCCCTCAGCCTTGCAGAATTGGTTGGAGTCATTTGACATTCGACTCCTGCGGACTTCCGATAAGGACAAAACCACCACCATTGCTCTTTTTGCCCCCGGGCGGCAGCCACCTTGCCTCCGCTTGGTGCAGTGAGACAGTAAAGCGTCAGCGGAAGAACCCGCCTGCTGCCCCGCCCTAAGAACAAACCGTGGCATTGCTACAGGGTTGCAGTGACGCCATGCTGACGCAAAGTTGACGCTAACGAAAGTTCTCGAACTACCGAAAGGAATTCTGGTTCAACAGCTAATTCATGGAAAGACTTAGACTGTGCACTGACCCGACCCCGCCCCAAGATGGCGCTGATGTAGGAGTGGCCTACAACTCCTTGTGGCGTTCCAGTCACGTGACATTTGTGTTAAAAAAGAGATATATATATATGTATGCGATGCTTTCACACATGATGGTGGGAAAAAGGGGGGAACCAATTTTTATGTTAATCCAGTGTTGCTCATGTTGCTCGACGCCTCTCACACCGTGGCCGGTCTATGGCAGCTGTAGGCCCGTACTTCCATACTGACATTGTTTTAAATAAAGGGCTTCTTAAAAAGGAATTACGGAATCAGTGTCATGACTAATCATCTGGGTTGTTGAAGGTTTCTCTTTTAAATAAAAGATTGTCACTCCTAAGCGAAAGCATACAGATAATACGGACTCAATTTTCCTAAAATATTTTTGTTTAACGGAATTTGTACCCATCACGCCTGCCCCCCTTTTTCCAAGAATTGTCAAATCAATAATGAACTATAACTTAAGGTATATGTCGCACGCAAGGTATGGTATCCTGCACCATAATACACGACCAATTGAGAAATACATGCACGACCAGGGAACCCGAATTTAGGAGATGAATGAACTAGAGCATCTTTGCCTCGAACTAAAGAATAATAGGTCCGTGGTATTACCCACCCCTGCGGCTAGCCTGGTACATGGTAGGTAGAACTTTTCGTGTCTGCGCACGCTGGGGTATTTTGAATACTGCACCTCCCCTCCCCTCCCCTCTTATTTTCCCCTCTATAGGTCACGACGAAGTTCCGACTGAAGAGTGGAGTGGACATGGACCGAACCAAGTTCAATATCAGGGAAAACATAGACAAACGTTGTGAGATAGTGCATAAAATTACAGACCACCATTGGGAACATGAAAAACTGTATGATATGATTGTGCGTGTGTACTACGATTATACGATTTGAATGTGTATGCATTTCATGTTCGGGTCACTTGAAGAGAGCGTCATCGTATGATTGAGGTGCTCGTCCACCGATCAAAGGGAGGAGAATAAAGGGTCAGACAACCCATAAGATAAACTACAAGATGCTAAAGGTACGCAGCATGCATAGGAATAGAGGACAGGAAAGGAGAGGTCCCCGTGCTCGACGCAGCCCTGAGTCTCCGTCTTGATGCATGTACTGTCACACCCTATCCGGCATTTGTGTGTACGTGGTCACCGAATTTATGTCTTTTCCCCGCTTGTGTTTTCTTACATGGAACAGACCCATGCTACTCCATGTTGTGTGTGCACCAAGTGGCCTATAATCTTACCCATCTCTCTCTCTCTCTCGTTTTGTGTCGTATGTATGCCAAAATAGCCTACTTGATGCACACGTCTCTCTCTCTCTCTCTCTCTCTCTCTCTCTCTCTCTCCCCCCCCCCTCTCTCTCTCTCTCTCTCTCTCTCTCTCTCTCTCTCTCTCTCTCTCTCTCACTCTCTCTCCCCCTCCCTCGCAAAAGGCTCTTTCTTGCCCTCTTTTCTTCTTGAATAAATTAACGACATACACCTCTTTGGTAAGTGTATAATTGGCCCGAACACGGTGGTGTTCGAACAAAATTGACAGAAACAAAAACGACCATACTTTACCACGTTACTACCTCTCCTTTCTGCGAACGTTAAGCCTAATCGGCTGAGAAGGAAAGGACAGGTAAGACGACTGATGTCTCCCAATCTGACCCTCAACACGGGGACTATATGTCAGTGGTTTTTGTTCTTAAAGGACACCATCTCCACCACCCAGAATTACCCCTGACCAATTAGCCCGAAATAGAATGTCTAAAGCACCCTGTTCTCCCAGAGATAACTCCAGCCCTATACTAGCCGTCTCAGAGTATCCCGAACGAAACAGCTGATGGCCCTGTTTTAAACTGATAAAGGGTCACCTACTGTATGAAAAGGATACTCGTGAACGCATGACAGTAGCACCTCGCACTTACGGGTATTACCAAACCTTGTATTATAAGGCGCAGAAACCGACACCTAGAAGGCCAGACGATGGACAGGGACACCCACAGAACCCTGCACCACAGCAGTAATTAATAGATTAGTAACACGCACATTAACATCAGAGTTAATAGGCACCAATCATGTAGTAACAGATAAGAGCATTTCCGCAACTACTCAGTGGTTGGGAGAGAGAATGAAGTATGTAAATGTCTTCCCTGCCAAAATCTCTAAGACTTTCGTTTCTTATAACCTATTCAAGGATAACCTGCAGCCATCGGAAGAGAGGGGTCGGACGTGACGCACAGTCTGGCTGCGGATCATAAAGCATCTATGACATCGACCAAGGGGGAAGCGACGAAGCAACAAGGGTGTGAGACGAGACACCATTATCAGAACAATGAGCGCGGAGGGCTACATCGAAGCCCCTGCTCACTGACCAGCGTGCCTGAAGTCTCAACCCGTCGGGCCCGATTGATGGGCTCAGTGCTGAAAAGATTCTGCTCTCCTTGGTCCGCATTTTTGATCCGATCCCATGCCACCCCATTCTCTCTTCCTCTTTCATTTGGACTATGACTTTGACCTACTACCGAGGAACAAAAGGCCGGCACCCTGTCTCAAAAGTACCTGTGGTGAACTGTGTTAAGGAACAGGACTGTGATCAAAGAACAGTGAGTGGTCACACCCTGCCACGTGAAGAAATCGGATTTGAGCTGGACCTTAGTTCCACCGCCGGTGCTCAACAGTGCCAACGAAAGAAGAACAACAATGAGAGCTTACCAGTGATAGCTCTTTATAAAACAAGGACACTGGAAAGAAGAACCCATGTCAAAGTTGAAAATCCTCTCCCAACCACCTTATTATATTAACTATCTTTTTATCAAGTTTTCATGATGTTGCATCAATCACTTCCGACTGTACACTGAGAATTTAAGAAAATGTAACTTTGTATAGTAACATTCATACAACACCAGCCATGTACACGACTATACTGCAACTTTGAATGCACTTCCTCCTCGCCTACTTTATCAAACTGTATGAGACAATGTACAAATGTGTCAGATTACTCCTGCCTACCCTAACGACTCTGTATCTTTAAAATGTGTGACGAACATTGACGATACTGTAACTGAAAGGCTAACAAAGGTGAATATTGGCCGGACAAGCTGGCGAGATATGTTAAAAGGGAGGACTGTGGAAATTTAGCTTGCAAACTGAACATTATCTGCGCCATCTTGCCTCTCCCCAGCGCCACGCACAGCGAATGCACGGCCGCCATTTTAGGCACCCCACTCTCTCCCCGCTCACTCTCGACCGCCAGCGCTTTCCCCTGGCGCTGCGAGCATCCCCCGCGCGCCGGCCACCCCCGCTCTCTCATACAGGCCATAAACCCTCTCCTTCTGCGCGACCCTGCTACGGAACCGCATCCGACCGACATCCCATACATGGTCATGCCTCTCCTTTGATAACCCCCCTTCCTCTGCGCCCCCTTGTCCGAACTGGTCCCAGGCCATCACCTAGCCCTGCGGATGCAGTTTATTGCCCCTACTGTAAGGGAAACACCCCACATCAAAGGGATTACAGTAGATCAAAGCCCCTACCCCCTGAGACCCGGCCGGTTGCGCACACCCCCGGGAATTAGCGGAATTCCCTGCTGCGCGATAGCCATCTCCCACTGTGGATGGGGTGGGAACCTCTACTGTAACCATGTGTGGGATCGGATCTGAGCCGGGGCTTCAGGGGATATTTCCCCGCACATCAAGGGAATCTCAAGAATGTACTATGTATAATAAAGCAATAAACCAGTGTATAAGAGACCAGGTCTCAGAGATGCAGTTAGAGCACCTCGTGACGATACCTTGCTGTCTGATCTGATGTGTTCTGCTCCGACGGAATAAAACCTTGTTTCCTGCCTTCCAGTCTCCGGCGCCTGCCTCTTTTATTGGTAAATTATCGAGTGGTATGAGAGGCGATTACCGCCGGGCAAATACTTGAAAGGATACCGACTGAAACTGCCGCTACCATTTAACACGTGGGGCACCCTCAAACGACATGGGTTAAGAAAAGGATTCATAAGTGCAATCATGGGTCTATGCAAGAGTCCTGTGGCTCTTGTCAGAGTAAATGTGGAGTGCACAGAACCAATACTGATTTCGAGGGGAACCAGACAGGGGTGTCCCTGCTCCCCCTTACTCTTTGCTATATACATTGATCCTCTGATTACGAAGAATTGAAGGCAATTGTACAATCAAATCAATGAGATTTCAGGAGCTGGAGACGAAAATCCTTGCTTATGCAGACGATCTGAGAGTTGTCACATCGACCCCCAGATTCCACTTAAAGAAATAGGTAACGAAGCAGCAGTGTTTGGGATGGTCTCAGGGTACAAACTCAACCAGCAGAAGACCCAAATCGTTGTCAACAGTGCGTCTGGTTTTGGGGATACAAGGGTCACAAATATGGCTACATAGCCGGGGGTAAAAATTACTCCGGCATTGGGGCAATTAGTAGAGGCTAACATAGCTCCAATATTAAGACAAGGGAAGAAAGACTTTGACAGGTAGCATAACCTCCACCTTACCATTGTCGGTGGATGCAACATAATAAAAATGCTGTTTCTCCCCAAGATACTATATCTCTTCAGGACCATACCCCTTGAGTTTGGAAAGTCTTGGTTTAAAGAAATGGAAAGTATGCTCAATAGGTTTATTTGGTCACATAGTAAGACCAGAAGGGCACTCAAATGTATGACTTTAACAAGGGAGAAGGGAAGATGGGGGGTCCCCGATTTAAGACTATACTACTGGGCAGCCGCTCTTCAATATATGTGGGTGTTGCTGGGAGGGAAAACAGAAGAGCAGAGGATTCAACTCAGATCAGAGGATGTGTATGAACTACTAATAGGCGAGGCCGCACAGGGTTGTTTTCTGAATTATAGCGAGCCAAGCTATTACAAAAAAGTTTGGTTCAAAACCCTGCATGCAGCTTTTAAGATTTGGCTATCTTTTAAACGCAAAGTTGGGCTTGGTTGGCTGAACTAATATACACAACTTTTTAAAAATCTAACTATGCCAGAGATCTTCCGAGATAACATCATGTCTAGATGGGATGAGGAAGGAATTTGCTCAATAGGGATGTACAAATCAGTTTCGGGATACATACTAGCGTTTTTTTTAAGTATTTGCAAGTCCGGAGCTATCTAACCCAAAAAAAAGGGGGTTCAATGGGTTTTAATAATAATGATATTGTGGACGCGGTCCGCTCTGAAGTAGGGTGCACAATTAGTCTGCTATATTCAAAGCTGATCACGCTTATCCAGGATGACCGCGGAAAACATGGGTCCAAATGGGAACAGAGGTTGGGTACGGCACAGAATATATTTATAGAGTCACTTGAATTGGGGAGGACGGTGCTTCGATCAGCAGGATTACAGGCTCAACACTACAAAACACTGTTTTCACTATATCATACCCCGGCTAAAATTGTTCAATGGGGTGGTCACATGCCAGCGCTGTAGTAGTACTGAAGCCGGTTTGACACATATGTTTGCAACATGCCGTATTCTAGGTACGTGGCTAGACGAAATTGAAAATATTTTTAATACATCATTGAAAATAAGACTGACTCTAATGGCCCAACATATATTGCTGGGTATTAGCGATAATGATATTTTAGAGGACCATCACCCCTTTCTTTTTATATTTTATACTAATGGTAGTGGTAAGAATCTGTATTGCATCAGCCTGGCTGGACCCCCTGGCAACCGGATTCCAACAATGGTTGGGTAGAATATTAGCCAGCTACAATTTAGAAAAAGGGGTATATGAAAAAAAGTGCTTAAAAGCCAAAAGAAAAGGGGAAAACATATGGGCCCCTCTCAAAAGATGGAAGGAGGGTAATTAAAATGTATAAAAGAAGCATTAATATGTTATGTGATTGTATGAAAAATAATTGATTCCTTATTGATTTGACCACAAATTGGATCTTTATGTTTCCTTTCCTTTTTTTCTCCCACTTTCTTTACAATAATGATGAAGTTGTAATCCTGTAGTCAGTTCATATGCTTATGTTGCTGTTTAATATTCATTCTCATGAAATCCTCTTGTATTTAAAGCATTGGAGATGATTCAATAAAAAAAAAAATCAAACGAGAGACGCTGACGAAAGCTCTCCTGAGCAACCGCAGACTTCGTGACTGAAATTCTTCTCTTCTAATAACAAACGCAAGGAACACTACTCTCAAAAAAGGAGGAGGTTCCTAGTGTGCACACTAATCAAGAAATGGGCATAACTACAAAGGACCAGGCTGACGAAATATTCTCCTCAGAGCGAGCGCCAGGCAGAGACACTGTTCACTTGCTGAGAAATTCAGTTTAAGTGCACGGTTTCCAGAGTGCGTGCGCTGGAATGTACACTTTGTATTGAGGAAAGACAACAACTAGAGCGCTGAAGGCGATGTTGATGGCGGCCGCCATCCTTGGGTGCTGAATTCTTCACATGGATCCCTTCGCACATCAGTCTCCTTAATAACTGAGCAGAATGAAGGCGTCGCCGATACCAGCAGGGATATCGGGCAAAATGGATCTTTATCCTTCTAGGAGAGCTCCCCAAAGTACAAGAGATGAAGTTCCTGACAATCAATGATGTATTTCGACTCCATTCTGCGGAGGTTCCTGACTCTGTCCCCACCTCTCTCGTACTTAGGGACCTGATCTATACAGAGGAATTTCACGAAGTCACGGTTACTGTCATGTTCAAGCTCGAAATGACGTACCACTGAATATGTTGGAGCTTTTTTCAAAATTGCACGCATATGCTCTAAAATGCACTTCTTTGTGGGGTGGATAGCGCTACCAACATACCACTTACGGCATGGGCATTTTAAGCAGTACACCGTGAATTCTGAATTGCAATTTAGCAATCAGTTAATTTTTGTACTTGCTTTGGGACCCTTATTAGTACTGTAGCTATTAACTTTCTGGCTGTAGTTGCAAACCTTGCATTGCATGCAAGGATAAAATCCGGTGATGTTATCTTTCTTTTGTGTGGGTGTACGGTAATGGCTAGAGACCAGATGGTCATTAATGGGCTTGCAGCATGAATAAATACCTACATCTTGATCTGGAGTGGCTCGTAACTTTGGCCGTAGTGGCAAATTGTTGATCATTGTTATATATATATATGTATTACCTACTGGCGGTCACCAGTAAGAAGTTATAGTTAGGACCTTGTTTCTATTAAAAAAGCATGATTAGTTTGCCAATATCTTTGGCGCTGTTTGACAAATCGTTGCGAAAATTTCAAAACTAATGTTTCACTCAGGTCAGCTCCTGTCTTGAAAGTTTCAGGGTGATTCATCAAGTGAGGGCAGAGAAAAAAGGGAGGACCCAAAATGCTTTTTCCCCATGTTAATTTCCATAGGAACTTTAGACAAAGCTACAGCCTGAACTGCTGAACGGAATTACATCAAATTTGGCAAAAAGGTAGGTCTTGGTCCAGAAAGCGTGCTTTGTTAACTGGTGTTAATCCATTCAGTAGTTGCAGAGAAATAAAAATATATATATATCGATATCTGAGCACCAAGTAGGATTCGCGATCCCTCCCGAGCACAAGCTTCATTCTGATTGGCTGCCAACACTCCAAACGAGAATGTGTTGGCAGCCATCTTGTGACTCGGTAAAACTGAGTCACAAGAAATCAGTAAAAAAAAGTTGAAACACCCTGACCCCCTATGCCTGCTCAGGGGGACCAAAAAGGACCACCAGGGCCCAAAAAAGCATTAAAAAAATCATCTGAATTCAAGCTGGGTGTGCGAATCTGGCTGAAAAGAAACAAAAAACAAAGCGTTACTTCCCCGGGGCTTAGTTAATCATATGCGGGGGCCTGTGGCTCCCCACAGCACCGGGGACCGCCAGCTCCCTGGGGCTTTTTTAAAAAAATGCGTAGGTGGGCTACTGCCCCCACCCCACCACCCTGCCCTGAGGACTGCCCCCTCCCCAGGGCATTTACATTATAGAGCGGGAGGCCTCATGGGCCCCCCCGGGGCTACATGATTTAAATGCGGTGGCCACATGGCCCCCGCAGCCCCAGGGACTGCCACCTCCCCAGGGCTCCCTGGGGTACTCTCCATTAAAATGCGGGGGTCCGTGCTCTGGGACCACCATATTTGGTAGGGGGCCACGCGGTCCCCCTCTTGGTGTCCTAGATGGCCGGCGCTTGCAATGTCCCAGGGTGCCCACCCACGGGACATTGCTGTTTGTTATGGCAAAGCAACAGCACGACTCCTACCATGCCATAACAAACACTGCTTTGCTTCTTGAAAGCGAGAGCAGGAAGCCTGCTCTCGCTTCCAAAAAGAAAAGCAGAATTGCTTTTGGGCAAAGGGAGCTGCATGTCAGCAGCTCCCTTGTCCAAAAGCAATGCTGGCTCCCGCAGGAGGTGGGGAGCCAGCAGGGAATGTGGGGGCATTGGGGCTCCCCCTGCGGTACCCAAGTTATGGCCTGCCCCAGGGATGAGGTCCCTGGGGTCAGAAGTCACCCGGTAGAGGGGCCACTTGGCCCCCTCCCCTTTGATGTATTTTTAAAAAAAATAAGGCCGGGCCCTAGGGGATGGGGTCACTGGGGCTATAATTGGCCTCAGGATGTGGGCCACATGGCCACCCTCGCCCAAAAAACCTCCTGGGATTTTATTTTTTTAAAACAAGACCAGGCCCTGGGGGGTGGGGTCCCTGGGGCCAATAGTGGCCCCCTTCCAATTTTAAAGAAAAAATGCTCAGGCCATGGAGGATAGGGTCCCCAGAGCCCAATAAATACTAAAGTACACAGCCACCTTCTAAAAATATTTTTAAAAAAGAAAAGCCGGCATCTCACCGAAGGCCCTGCCCCCTCCCTGCATCAAGGTGCAAATGCCCCTCCTGGCGCATTCTGAATTGGGGGATTAAGTCCCCTTCAATCCTAAGGGTCCTCAGGTGCCAACGTGACCACCAGGTAACTCCAGTAATCCCCACACAGTGGGATTGCTGAGAGGTGGTCTGATGCCATGCCCCTTTTTATACCACTCTGCAAACGCGCCTCTTGGCGCACTGCTGGTCCTCCAAGGTTTTTGAGGTTGCAAAGGCAGTGTGTGTGTGTCAGGGTACAGGGCCTCTAAAGGTGGCACAATAAGTGCTGCAGTCCTTAGGGGCCTTCTCTGGTCACAGTGCCCTGGGTACCTATGGTACCATTTACCAGGGGCTGACATGTAGCCAGAGATGCCAAATGGGTTTTGTTTTGGGGAAAGAACACAGGCTCTGGGGTCCTGATTGGCAGTGCCCCAGAGCACATCAAGTCAGGTTTAGTCAGGTTTAGTTTTCCTCGTTTCTATAGAAGCTAAACTATGAACTCAATGAGTAAAAAAAAGAAGGAATCACTGAGGAGCACTTCTCGACCTGTTCAGAGGTATGAGCAGGGCCACTGAAACTATGTGACTGTTTGGCTGCACCAACTTTCACAAAATTATACATTTTCCGCATTAGCCACATAAGCCATCCTATGCTGCCTAATCTGCAGATTTGACCAATAAAGCCTTGTTTCTAGCTCAAATGGCTCAAACGTTACCAAAAATGCAGCAACAAGTGTTACAGCGTAGTGGAAGGTCCTTTGTAAACCTAGTTACTTATTGCTAAATGTTGGTGTTAAATTGGTACTAATGGTGTGCAAGCCACTCTTGCTTCTTTTTGCACCTCTATTTCTTTTTCTGCACTACTATTGCCTCTTTCTGCACATCTCTTCTACTTTCTGCACCTCTTTTGCGTCTTTCTGCACCTCTGTTGCCTTTTTCTGCACCCTCTTCCCTCTTTCTGCACCCCTCCTGCCTCTTTCTGGACCTGTCTTGCTTCTTTCTGTACCCCTTGTTCCTCTTTCTACACCCCTCTTCTCTTTCTGCACTCCTCTTGCTTCCTTCTGCACCTTCGTTCCTTCTTTCTGCACTTCTTTTGTTCCTTTCAGCACCTCTGTTGCTTCTTTCTGCACACCTCTTGCCTCTTTCTCCATCCCTCTTCCCTCTTTCTGCACCTCTGCTGCTTCTTTCTACACCTCTCTTGTCTCTTTCTCTACCCGTCTTCCCTCTTTCTGCACCTATCTTGCTTTTTTCTGCACCCATCTTCCGTCTTTCTGTACCATTCTTGCCTCTTTCTGCACCCTGTTCTTTCTTTTGCTCTTATTTTGTTTCTTTCTGCACCCCTCTTGCTTCTTTCTGTACCCCTCTCGCCAATTTCTCCACCCGTTCCCACTTTTAGTATATCTGTTGCTTCTTTATGCACTTCTCTTGCTTCTTTCTGTATCTCTGTCCCTTCTTTCTGCAACCCTTGTGCCTCTTTTGGCATCCCTCTTCCTTCTTTCTACTCCCCTCCTACCTCTTTCTGCACCTCTGTTACTTCTTTCTGCACACCTCTTGCCTCTTTCTTCATCCCTCTTCCCTCTTTCTGCTCCCCTGTTGCTTCTTTCTGCACCTCTGTTGCTTCCTTCTGTACTTCTCTTGCTTCTTTCTGCACCCCTTGTGCCTTTTTCTGCACCCCTTTTCAATCTTTCTGCACCTTTCTTGCCTCTCTCTGTACCTCTGTTCCTTCTTTCTGCACTTCTTTTGTTTCTTTCTACAGCTCTCTTCTTTCTGCACCCCTGTTGCCTCTTTCTGCACCTCTATTCCTTTTTTCTGCACTTCTTTTGTTTCTTTCTGCACATCTCTTGTTTCTTTCTGCACCCCTCGTGCCTCTTTCTGTACCCCTCTTCCCTCTTTTTGCACCTCTGTTCCTTCTTTCTTCACTTCCTTTGTTTCTTTCTGCACCTCTATTGCTTTTTTTTGCAACCATCTTGCCTCTTTCTCCATCCCTCTTCCCAATTTCCGCATGTCTGTTGCTTCTTTCTGCACTTCTCTTGCCTCTTTCTCCAACCCTATTCCCTCTTCCTGCATCTTTGTTGCTACTTTCTGTACTTATCTTGCATCTTTCTGTACCTCTCTTGCTTCTTTCTGCACCGCTTGTGTCTCTTTCTGCACCCCTCTTCTCTTTCTGTACTCCTCTTGCTTCTTTCTGAACCTCTGGTCCTTCTTTCTGTACTTCTTTTGTTACTTTCTGCACCTCTCTTGCTTCTTTCTGCACACCTCTTGCCTCTTTCTTCATCCCTCTTCCCCTTTCTGCACCTCTGTTGCTTCTTTCTGCACCCCTCTTACATCTTTCTTCCCCATTCTTGCCTCTTTCTGCACCCCTGTTGCCTCTTTCTGCACCTCTTTTCCTTTTTTCTATACTTCTTTTGTTTCTTTCTGCACATCACTTGCTTCTTTCTGCACCCCTCATGCCTCTTTCTGCACCCCTCTTCCCTCTTTTTGCACCTCTATTCCTTCTTTCTACACTTCTTTTGTTTATTTCTTTACCCTTCTTCCCTTTTTGCACCCCTCTTGCATCTTTCTGCAGTTCTTGTGTCATTTCTTACACCTCTCTTGCCTCTTTCTGCACCTCACTTGCCTCTTTCTGCACTTCTCTTCTTGCTTCTTTCTACACCTCTGTCGCTTCTTTCAGCAATTCTCTTGCCTCTCTCTTCACTTCCCTTGCTTGTTTCTGCACATCTCTTGCGTCTTTCTGCACCTCTGTTGCCTCTTTATGCACCGCTCTTGCCTCTTTCTGTACCCTTCTTCCTTCTATTTGCACATCTCCTGCCTCTTGCATATCTCTTGCTTCTTTCTGCACCCCTCTTGCCTCTTTCTCCATCCCTCTTCCCCCTTTCTGCATATCTGTTGCTTCTTTCCAAACTTCTCTTGCCTCTTTCTCCAACCCTCTTCCCTCTTTTTGCATCTCTGTTGCTTCTTTATGCAATTAACTTGCGTCTTTCTGTACCTCTCTTGCTTCTTTCAGCACCCCTTGTGCCTCTTTCTGCAGTCCTTTTCTCTTTTTGCACTCCTCTTGGCAATTAATGCACCTCTGTTCCTTCTTTCTGCACTTCTTTTGTTACTTTCTGTACCTCTCTTCCCTCTTTCTCCATCCCTCTTCCCTCTTTCTGCACCTCTGTTGCTTCTTTCTCCACCTCTCGTCTCTTTTTCCACCCCTCTTCCCTTTTTCTGCACCTCTATTGCTTCTTTGTGCACCTCTCTTGCTTCTTTGTGCACTCCTCATGCCTCTTTCTGTACCTCTCTTGCTTTTTTGTGTTCCTCTCCTACCTCTTTCTGCACCCCTCTTGTCTCTTTTGGCACCTATGTTCTTTCTGCACTGCTCATGCTTCTTTCTGCACCTCTGTTCCTTCTTTCGGCACTTCTTTTGTTTCTTTCTGTACCTCTAATGCTTCTTTCTGCAACCATCTTGCCTCTTTCTCCATCTCTCGTCCCAATTTCTGCATGTCTGTTGCTTCTTACTACACTTCTCTTGCCTCTTTCTCCAACCCTCTTCCCTCTTCGTGCATCTCTATTGCTTCTTTGTGTACCTCTCTTGCTTCTTTGTGCACTTCTCATGCCTCTTTCTGTACCTCTCTTGCCTTTTTGTGTTCCTCTCCTCCCTCTCTCTGCACCCCTCTTGTCTCTTTTTGCACCTATGTTCTTTCTGCACTGCTCTTGCTTCTTTCTGCACCTCTGTTCCTTCTTTCTGCACTTCTTTTGTTTCTTTCTGCACCTCTATTGATTCTTTCTGCAACCATCTTGCCTCTTTCTCCATCCCTCTTCCCAATGTTGCTTCTTACTGCACTTCTATTGCCTCTTTCTCCAACCCTCTTCCCTCCTCGTGCATCTCTGTTGCTTCTTTCTGTACTTATCTTGCATCTTTCTGTACCTCTATTGCTTCTTTCTGCACCCCTTGTGCCTCTTTATGCACCCCTCTTCTCTTTCTGCACTCCTCTTGCTTCTTTCTTAACCCCTTTTCCTTCTTTCTGCTCTTCTTTTGTTACTTTCTGTACCTCTCGTGCTTCTTTCTGTACACCTCTTGCCTCTTTCTCTTTCTCTATCCCTCTTCCCTCTTTCTGCACCTCTGTTGCTTCTTTCTGCACCTCTATTGTCTCTTTCCCCACCCCTCCTCCCTCTTCCTGCACCTCTGTTGCTTCTTTTTGCACCTCTCCTGCTTTTTTGTTTACCTCTTGTGCTTCTTTATGCACCCCTCTTCCATCTTTCTGCACAATTCTTGCCTCTTTTGCACCCGTTCTTTTGTTTCTTTCTGCACCCCTCTTGCTTCTTTCTGTACCCCTCTTGCCAATTTATCCACCCCTGTCCCCCTTTTAACATGTCTGTTGCTTCTTTCTGCACTTCTCTCATCTCTTTTTCCAGCCCTCATCCCTCTTTTTGCACCTCTGTTGCTTCTTTCTGTACTTCTCTTGCTTCTTTCTGCACCTCTGTCCCTTCTTTCTGCAACCCTTGTGCCTCTTTTGGCACCCCTCTTCCCTCTTTCTGCTCGCCTCCAGCCTCTTTCTGCACACCTGTTCCTTCTTTCAGCACTTCTTTTGTTTCTTTCTGCAACTTTCTTGCTTCTTCCTGCACCCCTCTTGCCTCTTTCTCCATATCTCTTCCCTCTTTCTGTACGTCTGTTGCTTCTTTCTGCACCTCTCTTGCCTTTTTCTGTACCCCTTTTCCCTCTTTATGCACCTCTTTTCCTTTTTTCTGCAGTTCTTGTGTCATTTCCTACACCTCTCTTGCCTATTTCTGCACCTCCCTTGCCTTTTTTTGCACTTCTCTTGCTTCTTTCTACACCTCTGTTGCTTCTTTCAGCAATTCTCTTGCTTGTTTTTGTACCTCTCTTGCCTCTTTCGGCACCTCTCTTGCCTCTTTCGGCACCCTTCTTCCTTCTTTCTGCTCCCCTCCTGCAACTATCTTGCTTCTTTCTGCACCTCTCTTGCCTCTACCTCCATCCCTCTTCCCCCTTTCTGCATATCTGTTGCTTCTTTCCACACTTCGCTTGCCTCTTTCTCTACCCCTCTTCCCTCTTTTTGCATCTCTGTTGCTTCTTTATGCACTTATCTTGTGTACCTCTCTTGCTTCTTTCAGCACCCCTCTTCTCTTTCTGCACTCCTCTTGTTAATTAATGCACCTCTGTACCTTCTTTCTGTACTTCTTTTGTTACTTTCTGTACCTCTCTTGCCTCTTTCTCGATCCCTCATCCCTCTTTCTGCACCTCTGTTGCTTCTTTCTGCACCTCTCTTGCTTCTTTATGCACCCCTCATGCCTCATTCTGTACATCTCTTGCCTCTTTGTGTTCCTCTCCTACTTCTTTCTGCACCCCTGTTGCCTCTTTTTGCACCTCTGTTAGTTCTTTCTGCACTGCTCTTGCTTTTTCTGCACCACTTTTGCAAATTACTGTATCCCTCTTGTCTTTTTCTGCACCCTGCTTCCCTATTTTTCCACCTCTCTTGCTTCTTTCTGTACTTCTCTTGCTTCTTTCTGCACTGCTCTTGCTTCTTTCTGTACCTCTCTTGCACATTTCTATATCCCTCTTATCCCTTTCTGCGCCCCTGTTCCACCTTTCTTGCCTGTTTCTGCACCTCCTGCTTCTTTTGGCACCTCTGTTGCTTCTTTCTGCAGTTCTCTTGCCTCTTTCATAACCTCTGACTTAGACGTAGTTTTAATCCCCCTGCCCTCTTATGTACAGGGGTACCCCAACCCATAGTGTACCCTAGTGTATGTAGGTGTTTCACTGTATTCTAAGTGTCTTTAAGCAATGCACTGGCACCGGGCCTGGTTAGTGAGAGTCAGTTACCACCAGTACCAGTCAGCAAAAAGTTGGGGGCACAGGATGACTTTGCAACAAGGCCTCTTTCTGCATTTCTCTTGCTTTTTTCTGCGCCTTTCTTCCTCTTTCTGCACATGTTCTACGTCTGTAGGCATAGTTAGAAAATAGCATTTAAAAAACCTTTGAAATTCACTGAAAAAAACATAGGTTTCAGAGATGGTATAGTTAGAAATTATAATTTAAAAAAACATAGAAATTCACTGAAAAAGCCATAGGTTTCAGGGATCGTATAGTTAGAATTTAGCATTTAAAAAAACTTAGAAAAGTGTGTATGGGTTCAAGAGTGCATCTGTGAAGGGCTGTATGGGTCGGTGAGTGTGTGTATGCATGTGCTAGTGAGTGAATGGATGTCTCAGTGGTACATGTGTGAGTAACTACATATGTGAAAGGCAGTATATGTGAGTGTTGGAGTATAGAAATGACTATTTGTGAGGGTGAGTGATTGTGAGAGTAGCTGTATGGATGAGTGTGTGCTTCTTTCGGTGATTGTATAAGAGAGTAAGTATGTGTTAGTGTCTGTATGAATAAGTGAGGTGGTGTGTGTATACCTATATAAGTGAGTAAATGGGAGTGTGATTGATTCTTTGCATGACTGACTAGGTGTGTGAGTAACTCTATGGATGAGTGGCAGTGTGTGAGTGTCTGTATAGGTGTATGAGTGCCAATGATAGTGCTGTATTGATGAGGGACTGCATGTATGAGTGACTGTATGGGTGAATGACTGGATGTGTGTGTAGACCTAGGAATCAGTGAGTGGGTATGTAGTAACCGGTATTGGTGTGTCTATGGTTTCAAAAATGGTAGTCTATATTTTAGAGTGGGTGTATCAAATGTTATATTAGGGTGTGAGGAAGTACAGCAGATGATCACTTGGATGATGTCATCAGTGATGTCATTTGAGATGTCATCAGTGATGCCATCAGTGATGTCACGGACCATGTCATGAATGATGTAACATGTGATTTCATCAGCAGTGCATTGCAGGGGCGCAAGTTATACTGAGTTCAACTAATTATAACGGCAAAATTTCTCTGGTTTTGTACGAGTGAAATGCCCAACTAATTATAATGTCCCTGAAACCTGTGTTTTTGTCAGAGAATTTCTAAGGTTTTTTAAATGCTAATTTCTAACTATAACGTCCCTGAAACCTATGGCATTTTCAGTGAATTTCAAAAGTTTTTTTAAGTGATATTTTGTAACTGCAATATCCCCAAAATATTTTTTCTTAGCTTTGTATTTGTTATAAAAATAATGTAATGTTTTCTCTTTTCTAAAATATAAATATACTTAAAAAACATTTGGGGTAAAAAAGTGGATTTGCGTACTGATCGTGTACCTGTCTCGGTGGGTGCACGCATCCAAGCTGCCATATTGGTAGAGTCGTGTAGGATGCACATTTGATGTGCGACGGGTGCGCGGTGCCCGACCCTGTGTAACGTTACGTACTTTTTTCCAGGGGTCACGCCAAGTGCACGACTCCCGTAGAATTTTTATGCTTTAAAAGTATATATATACAACTTTAATATGTATATTGGAGCAAGAGATTATCTAAACTAATTATAAAAATCATATATTTGTAATTGCAATAAAGTTATATTATTCTTAAATATATTTTCCGGTAATCGCGTCGGGTGTGAGCTGGTTGCGCGCCCAGTGTGCGACTGCCATGTGACTTCAAAAGAAAGCATTTAATTGTTTTAGAAGGTTTTGATTCTAAAACTTGAAGGGCCCCAGACATTTTTTTCATTCCTTCAAGACCATCAGAGGAGATACACCTGCTGTGTTTTCTTAGTTTTTTGTTGACTTTCTTTTGGTGTGTTTTTTTACAACTCAAAAGAATGGCTTCTTCTATTCCAGTAGTGGCTATACCAACTGGGAAAGATTTGAGAAACCTGTGAAGAAATGCAAGGAGAGTGTCATGTGGGTGTTTTTCACCATACCTGATGGGGAGAAAAAGGTCAACACCCGGAAGGTCAGCTGCACACTGCATCCGAGGGTGTTATCACATGGGAGTGAGAAGAAATATTCCTGTGGCACATCAAGAATGATGAAGCACCTTCAAACTATCCACCCACGACATCTGTCCCGCGAGCAACATCGTCACAAGGCCGAACTTTCCCAGCAAGATGACCAATGCTGGTCCAAATACCTCTGCAGCTTATTATTCCGTAACTCGTGGACCCGACATTCGTCCACAATGTGCAACATTGGAACAGCGTTGCATCAAATGCAAAACAGTATGTTGATGCTGTAGTTTCTGCAGCAAGAAACCACACTTGTTTATTTTATTTTGTTGCAATGCCCCCTTAAATTGCAAAGTTTTATAGTTCCTTCTGTTGTTTTTTCCATTTAAAAAAAAACCACCAAGAAAATACATAAAATAGTTTAAAAAACACAAAAAAAGAAGAAAAAAATGGTTCTTGTTAGAGCCACCTATTTGCTTAAAAAAAGAAAAATGTGTATGTGTTGAATGAAGAAAGGAATGGATAATATCTGTATGATTACATGGGTGTATGTGTTGTGCCTGGATGATTGGAGAACTGCATGGATACTGTCTGAGTGATTGGAAGAGTGCATGAGTAGTTCCTCAGTGATTGCATGAGTGCATGGGTAGTGCTTGAGTGATTGGAAGAGTACATGGCTACTAACTGGGTAATTGAATGAGTGAATGAGAAGTGTCTGGGTGATTATAGGAGTGCATGGGTAGTGCTTGGGTGATAGGAAGAGTGAAAAGGTAGTGCACATTGATTTTATAGGTGCTGGGAAGTGGTGGAGTGATTGCATGTGTTTATAGGTACTTGCTGAGTGATTGGAAGAGTGCATGGGTAGTGAATGGGTATTTGGAGGAAATGCATGGGTAGTGAGTAGATGATTGGAGGAGTGCACAGGTAGTGCCTGCGTAATCGACGGACTGAATGAGTAGTGTCTAGCTGATTAGAGGAGTGCATGGGTAGTGAAGAAGTGATTGGAGCAGTGCATGCATAGTGCCTGGGTTATTGCATAAGTGCATGAGTAGTGCCTTGGCGATTGCAGGAGTACATGTGTAGTACCTGGATGATTTTGTAAGTGCATCGGTATTGCTTGGGTGGTTTTGTAAGTGCATGGGTAATGCCTGGGTAATTACATGAGTTTACAGGTAATGCCTGGATAATTGTATGAGTGCATGGTTAGTGCCTGGGTGATTGCATGAGTCCATGGGTACAGCTTGGGTGAATGAAGGAGTGCAAGGATATTGGATGGTGATCTTATAAGTGCATGGGTGATTGCAAGAATGCATGGTTAGTGCCTGGGTGATTTTGTAAGTGCATGGTTAATGCCTGGGTAATTACATGAGGTTATAGGTAATGCCTGGATGATTGCATGAATGCATGGCTAGTGTCTTGGTGATTACATAAGTTCATGGGTACTGCCTCAGTGTTTGGAGGAGTGGAAATAAACTGTATGGTAATTTTATAAGTGCATGAGTGGTGACTGAGTGATTGCTGGAGTGCATGGGCATTGCCTGAGTAATCAAAGGAGTGAATGAGTAGTGTCTAGGAGAATATAGGAGTGCATGGGTAGTATCTGGGTTATTCTATGAGTGGATGAGTACTGCCTGAATGATTGCAGAAGTGCATCGGTAGTGATTGGGTGATTTTGTTAGTGGATAGGTATTGTTTGGAGGATTTTGTAAGTATATAGGTAATGCCTGGGTGATTGCACGAGTGCATGGTTACTGCTTGGATGATTCCATCAGTGCAAGTCTAATGTCTAGATGATTGAAGGAGTGCATAGGTAATACTTGGGTGATTGCAACACTCTAGAAGTAATGTCTGGATAATTGCAGGAGTGTATGGGTACTGCCAGACTGATTAAAGGTGTGGATTAGTAATGCTTGGGTGATTTTATAAGTACATAGGTTATGCTTCAGTGATTGAAAGAGTGCATGAATACTGCTGAGTTGATTTGAGAAATAAGATGATTGAGTTTTAAAAATGAATAACTGTAATAAAAGTGATTATAAACATTAATTCCTATTATTTTGCTCATTTTATTATTCAATCTTATCTTCTGTATTGAAGTAGATATCAATCTCATTGAAACTATTCGACAGATGTTTCACTGTAAAGTAAATTTAAAATATTTTCAAAGTTTACTTTTACTTTCTGTAAAAGAGATGAAAAAATACAATTATGGCAAATAATATTATAGGTTTAAGAACACAACATAATTACATAACATTCAGGTTCACTTTTTTACTGTTTTCAGATTCTATTGAATTTCAGCATACACAGTGATTTCAATGTTGATCATCATATAACAGGGGGCAAAAAAATACAATCAATAAGATTGTAGAAAAAAAACAAATCTGTTTTCAAAATATTTACAACAAACTCAACTATCTGTTTTCAAATACATGAACTACTTCTTTCAAACACAATTTTCCAAATGCAATATCAAAGAACAGAAATGATAATTCAAACACTAATTGTTGACATCTTCCCAATAGGCGGAATGACGTTTCTGAAATCATTTGCATTGAAAATATCCAAAATAAACTAATTAATTCATGTTTACATCTTCTCAATAGGCCGAATGATGTTTTCAAAACTTTGGCACGAGAAATAGGATATATGAATTTGATAATTCGTAAGGCAACTGACATTTGAATTCCAAATGTGCATCATTACAATGTGTCCATCCTTCATTGCATCTTAAATAAACAGTTTTGTGTCCAGATGTTTTACTAGGTCCATCATGGAAAATAATAGCCACTGCTTTAAAAGTTCTTCCTGAAGTTGACACTTGACTTGCCACAAAAATTTTAATTTTGGTTTCCAGTTTTCTTCCATCTTCTCTACAAGGTCTTAGCATTAAAATTACATACCCTCCAAATCTTTCTATAAATAATGTTGACAACATTTCTGATTTGCAGTGAGTACATTTCATATCTTGATTATTTGGTTTTGCTATTTTGTTAAAAGACACTGTTTTGAAATCTGGTATTGTCAAATATATGAATTGTTTAGTGTCCATTTCAGTGGTAGAAGAAAATGAACAGTCTTCACATTTATGATCTCATCTGTAATGAAGTCCAAACAGATTTTCAATTTGTATCCCTTCACCTTCTAATACTGTAAGCATAAACATAAGACATTCTTGAGCATCTTGTTGTACATTAACCCCTTCTCTGCGGCGCGAATTCCGCCGCAGCGCTGGGGGGGTGAGGGGTGAGCGCGGCGCCGCCATGCTCGTGACGGAACCACGCCGTCATGAGTCACGGGCGAGCTGTGCTCATGACGGCGTGGTTCCGTCACGACTCCGCCCACAGGCGGGGAATTAGTGCAGCGTGGGAGGAGCGGCCGCCAACGGCCGCAGCATGACGGAACCACGCCGTCATGAGCACACGCCACCCGTGGCTCATGACGGCGTGGTTCCGTCATGAGCATGCAAGAGGTTAAGTGTAAATTGTGAAGAACCAGAACATATATCCAAAAGATGCCGAATGCCAGAAGCAGTATGGATTCTAGTTTTATCAGTTTTCAATTTTTCAACAATATAACGCAACAAAGAACAAACTCTTTTTTCTCGATTTCCCATAATTTGATGATGAAGATTTTCTAGAAAAAACACGACGTTCACAATTACATCAGCATAGCATTTGATACTTGAACTATATTCTAACTGGTATCCTACAATATCATCAACAGTGTCCATTTTCATTTTCTTTGCAGCCTCAACATTCTCTTAAATAGTTTTCTTCTTTCCAACCTCACTAGACTGTTTCTCATATTTTCGTTTTGAACAAACTACACATTTTTCATATATGGGATATTCACCCAAGTTAGGAGCATACAGTCATCTTAACCAATTATACTCTCTTACACAATTTGCATCTGCACTTAACTTTTTCTCATCAAAATCAATCAAATACAATCCAGATAATGTTCTTACTCGAGACAATGCAACATATGCCATACCCTCTTTAAACATTGTACTTCCAATATTTACCAAAGCATTGTCTACACTTAAACCTTGAGATTTATGAATAATCACCTCAAATGCTAAAGAAAGAGGAAACTGTTTTCTACAAACATACAAGTCTTTAACTAGCAAAAACCGAACAGCACAACGTCCAATCTGTTTTACCTCTTCAATCTGATCAAATTTAATCTTCAAGAATTCAGTTCCATCTCTGTTTGGATAATTAACAAAATAAGCAACTTTTCCCATTGCTCCATTTACTAAACCTTTTACTACATCCAAATTATGCCGTAAAATTACCTGTCAATCCTCACATACATATAAATTATTTTCTAAACCATCAGTCTTAGATATAGACTTTTCTAAAGAATCCAATTCTGATTTTAATTTTTCAGACGGAATAATAGTAATTCCTTTGTGTTCTATTTTATCAATGGTTTCCATTTTCATTATGTGTTGTTTTTCCAGCTCCAATAGTTCTTGATTAAATGTAGAACACTCTTGCAGAATTGGCATTAGGGAATTATAGACTTTTTTTCTCCAATTTTTTTGTACATTATTTCAGGACCAACTTTTTCATTTGCAAACAAGTTTGTAAGTAGCCGAGTTTGTAAACTTCTTCACCGTGTTTTGTCAAAACATCAATTCTTATATCTTGAAGAATACTTTCATAATGTTCATCACTTGCTTGTCGCATATTCTTAATAAGTCCGTTATATTCAAAATGAGATCAAATGTTGACTTCTCCAATACTTCCGAAAGATTTCCTAGTGTCTTCATGGAAGAGTGTTTTAAAAACTGGTTGCCGTTTTACAGGCGTAAGTTGTAGTAGGTCGCTGAATACAATTACATGTTTTCCTCCAAATAAAACATCATAATCTGTTTTTAAAATCTGCTGCATTCTTAAATGTACAAAGGCAAGCATTATGCACAATGCTCACCTCATCAATGATCAGAAGTTTCATTTTCTTTAGTACTCTTGAAACTTCATAACAAGCTTCTCCAGATAGCTTGTGATAGTCCAACTTATTTTCATGTTCAACTGGTAGCATCAGTAAACAATGTAATGTAATCCCTTTAATGTTGTATGCTAATAACCCAGTTGGAGCGGTTACAACACAAGATATATGTGATTCAGTGGTTTTCTGTAGATAACTGGTCAAAACTTTAATTAAGAAACTTTTTCCTGTACCAGCTTGACCACTGATATACTTTCAAATAGGTTTAAATGATGTGCAGTTCCATGCTTCTTTTTCATGAAGTAAACCATGGTCTATCTGTTGTGTAACTTGCTGATATATTTCTTTCTGTTCAATATTTAGTTGTTCTTCCAAGGTTCCCAACTCCATAATATCCTGTTGTGCTTGTAGCATTGCCGTTTCTACTTCACTCATGGCTATTGCTGCTTCATTTTCAAGAATGGGCTCTCTGAGTGGGTCTTGACTCAGTGGAGGAGCACTTTGACTATCTTGAGAACTGTCACTAGCAATTTCAGCTGCAATAGTAGTTTCTTGTTCAATCTCTTCATTCAACATTTGTAGATATTTGGAAAAACTGTGCCTTCAATGCTATCTTTACATGCATTGAAAGACTTTTCATAGCACTGAAAATCTCCAAGTAATTGCATTTCAGTACGCCAAGGCTTGAAGAGTTGCAGAAGTGCTAAATAGAAAAAATCCCTTTAATCTGGAGTATCACAACTGAGTTTCCTGTGATTAAAAAGATTTCCTTTGGTATGTTTTACCAAACATCCATCATATCTAATTAATGAATATTTTTCTTCATTTATATTTTCTGTAACATTTCTCTTAAAGATGTAATATTGCAGTACTTCATAGAGACATATGTTTTTCAGATGTGGACTTCTTTTAGGATATTACGTATCCAACATGTTTGTTTTAACAATATCTGTACTTTCCGGATCATTTAATGCTAAGTATTACATTTCTTGTACAGATTTTAATACTCGATTTTGTGTTGCAGCAAGACCTAGACTTACCCAAATGATTCTTCTTGACTTGGAATTTAAACTTGCAGATGTCAACCGATCCGAACATTCGTAGGATCCAATCTCTTGATGGGAAAGTATCTTCAAACTAAAGCTGTACAATATGTTACTAAGAGTCTTCTCTTGTGAAATTTCTTCCCACATTTCTTTTAACTCCGTCTTTTCAGATTTTGTTACATAACATAGTGAACAACAGCAATAGAATTATCTGCAACATACTGTATATCCATATTTGCATTCCACATCGTCAAAATCACTGGATTGTAATCATTAATATACTTTGAATGTTCACTTCTTTTTATATTGTAAGTATTCTTTGGAGATTTTAGAGTTATAGTATGCCTCACTGCTGACATGAAACTGTTGACTCTTCCTTTGGAAATTACTGGATGTGGGAATCAAAATCGACATTGTGTATAACATTTTTCCTTTGACTTGTAATTCCTTCGACAATATATCCCACATCAATGAGTTTGAGTTCTGCTGTTTTTGGAATACCACATGTAACATAGTCTTCAATGAAAGATAAAACAGTCTCATCAGAATCAGTTCCAAATTTAGGTGCATCCTTGATCCATAATAGCATATGTATATGAGGAGCACCTCTGGCTTGGTTCTCCTTTCTCCAGAAGAAATCAATAATTTCTCCAAGAGGTGGGTTATTTTTATTGCAGAAAAAAAACATAATAGCTTGAAACCTATGATTAAAATATCTGCAGATGTGTGTTGGCAAAGGGTGGGAGATTGGTCCTTTGTATTTTAAGCATTGAAGTGAAATTGGATACATACCTTCCTGTGGTGTGCGAGGGTAGTTCCTCTGTGAGTTAGAGTATAGGGAGGTTGCAATTTGGGGGTTGAAAGGGTGGCTTCTCTCTGGCTTAGAGTATGGGTAAGCAGCTCACTTAGGTTTTGGAGGGTGGTTGCTCCGTGACTTAGAGTGTGGGTAGGCTGCTCCATGGATGTGAAAGGGTAGTTAATCTGTTCCTTAAAGTGTAGGTAAGCAACACTTTTGGTGTAAGAGGTCAAATTGTGATGACAGAGTATGCGTAAACAGCTCCTGGGGGTGTATAAGGGTGGTTCCCCTGTGACTTAGAGTGTAGGTAGGTCACTTCCTGAGCTGCAGGAGGATGGGTCCCCTGTGACTAAAGGTGTGGGTAGGCAGCTCCTGGGGGTGTAAGAGGATGGTTCCTCTGTGATTTAAAGTGTAGGTACACAACTCCTAGGGGTGTAAGAGAGTTACTACATGATTTTGTAAGTCCATGGGTACTTTTTAAAATATTGCAAGACTACTGAGGTAGTGTCTAAGTGATTACAGGAGTGCAAAGGTAGTGCCTGAGTAATTCCTTCACAGTATGACTACTGGCTCAGTGATTACATAATTACAAGGGTAGCAGCACCGTGGTTGAAATAGTGCAATGGTAGTAGGTGGGTGATGATATAACTGCATGAGTAGTGGCTACATGATTGAAAGAGTGTATGGGTAATACCTTGGTGATTGCATGAGTGCATAGGGAGTGCCTAGATGATTGCACGAGTGCAGCAGTAATGTCTGAGTGATTACAGCAGTGTATATCTACTGCCTACATCATTGGAAGACTGCATGGGTAGTGCTTGGGTGTTTTTCTAACTGCATGAGTGTTGGGCCTAGCCAAATCTAAAGCAGCACAGTATTACATGATTCATCCATAAATCTCTCCTTATTTTTAAAAGCGTGCACACATACGTCTCTACCTTTTCAAATCATCATCAAATCTAAAAGAAATATGTTTACAATATTTCTGGAATATAGAGAAACCTAGGAACTGGCACATGTAATAGCTCTGTGTCAGTGATTGCATAACTCCATGAGTAGTGCTTAGCTGATTCTATAAGTGTAAAGGTTGTCACTGACTAACTTTGCATGAAGATGGATAGTGACTAGCTAATTACATTACTGCACACATAAACATTAGGTGCATGGATACGTCTCAAAATAGCAGCTGAATGCATAGATTACTCATGGACTAGTTCCTATGTGAATAGATGACTTCAACAGCAGAGCCTGGGTGATTCTATGACTACAATGGCAGAGTGTAGGTTATTACATGACTGCATAGGTACAGCCTCCATGACTGCATGACTGTAGGGGTGCTACATAACTACTGCCTTGCTAATTCCATAAGTGCCCACATAAACATTAAGTGCATGGATAAGTCTAAACCTAGCACCTGAAGGCATAGATGAGCCATGGAGTAGTACCTATGTGAATAGATGACTTCAACAGTAGGGCCTTGGTGATTCTATGACTGCAACAGTAGAGTGTGGGTTATTACATGACTCCATATGTACAGCATCACTGATTGCATGACTGCATAGATAGTGCCTAGATGATTGCATAAGTGCAGAAGTAATGCCTAACTGATTACAGCAGTGCATATGTACTCCCTGCATCATTGGAAGACTGCATGGGTAGTACTTGGGTGTTTTTCTAACTGCATGCGTGTTGGGCCCAGCCAAATCTAAAGCAGCACACTATTACATGATTCAACCATGAGTCTCTCTTTATTGTTAAAAGCCTGCACACATACGTCTCTACCTTTTCAAATCATCATCAAATCTAAAAGAAATATGTATACAATATTTCTGGAATATAGAGAAACCTAGAAACTAACACATGTAATAGCTCCGCGTAAGTGGTTGCATAACTCCATGAGCAGTGTTTAGCTGATTCTATAAATGCAAGGATACTCACTGACTAACTTTACAAGAAGATGGATAGTGACTAGCTAATTACATTACTGCGCACATAGACATTAAGTGCATGGATAAGTCTAAAAATAGCACCTTAAGGCATAGATGAAAAATGGATTAGTACTTATGTGAATAGATGACTGCAACAGTAGGGCCTGTGTGACACTATCAGTTCAACGGTAGACTGTAGGGTATTACATGACTGCATAGGTACAGCCTGCATGACTGCACAAATGTAGGGGTACTACATAACTACTGTCTTGTTACTTCCATGAGTGTACACATAAACATTAAGTGCATGGATAAGTCTAAACATAGCACCTGAAGACATAGATGAGTCATGGAGCAATACCTATGTGAATAGCTGACTGCAACAGTAGTACCAGGGTGATAGGGTGATTCTATGACTGCAACGGTAGAGTGTGGCTTATTACATGACTGCATAAGTACAGCCTGCATCACTGCATGACTTTAGGGGTACTACATAACTACTGATTTACTGATTGCATGAGTGAATAGGTAGTGTCTAGATGCTTGCACAAGTGCAGCAGGAATGCCTGACTGATTACAACAGTAATCTTTGTAAGTTTTCTTACAAAGCTTGCAGGCCAGGTCGCTCCCCATGCCGCACAGCTCCTCCTGTGTGTCTGTGACCCCCCCGCGCAGCCGCCTTCTACCGTGAGTTCGCCGCTGGTGGGCTCATTCTGTCATTGTATTGCTTGTTCTGCTTTGCTGCCTCTGACTGTATTTTTTATCCTGTCTCTGCCTGTTCCTAGCCCCCTCTCCCCGCTGCCCAGTGCCCCCTTTTTCATTCTGTACCCCTTGCCGCTCCTCTTCCCGTTCCCGCTCCCACCGCTGCTCCCCTGCAGCCCACCCCCTTTTTTCCTTCTGTTCCCACCGCCCATTCGCCGCCCCGCTCCCGCCTCCCAGCTGCTCCTCCCTCCCACTTGGCCTTATATGGAGGACGCCACGTGGCAGTGAGTGCGACCCCTGACCCTGCTTGCAGGCCAGGTCGCTCCCCATGCCGCACAGCTCCTCCTGTGTGTCCGTGACTCCCCCGCGCTGCCGCCTTCTGCCGTGAGTTCACCGCTGGTGGGCTCATTCTGTCATTGAATTGCTTGTTCTGCTTTGCTGCCTCTGACTGTATTTTTTGTCCTGTCTTTGCCTGTTCCTAGCCCCCTCTCCCCGCTGCTCAGTGACCCCATTTACATTCTGTACCCCTCGCCACTCCTCTTCCCATCCCTGCTCCCGCCGCTGCTCCCCTGCGGCCCGCCCCCTTTTTTCCTTATGTTCCCCGTGCCCGCCGCCCTTTTGCCGCCCCGCTCCCGCCTCCCAGCTGCTCCTCCCTCCCACTTCGCCTTATATGGAGGATGCCGCACGGAAGCACAGGCAAGCCCGTCTGCGGCCGGCCGTGCCTGGACTGCGCCCAGCGCCAGGACCCCTGGACCCCGCCACCGCCACTACGCCAGACTCCGATACGATACCAGCACTGTCCTTGCACTCAACGCCAGACGAAACCACTGCTGCTTCCAGGCCACCCAGAAATGCACCCATGGACCTTTCACCTGCCGCACCTGCAGCTTCACCTGCGACAGGGCTAACAAAACTCCCAGGACCAGACCCAACCACCTTCGCTGCATTCTCCTCAACACCCGTTCCGCACGCAAACACGCAGTCGAGCTCTGGGACCTGCTTGACACCTCCGCCCCAGACGTTGCCTTCCTGACCGAGATGTGGCGGAACGTCTCCTTGGCGCCCGACATCACCATTGCCATCCCGAACGGCTACAAGGTCACCCGCAGGGACCGCACCAATGGTATTGGAGGAGGAATAGCCATCGTCCACAAGTCCACCTTCAAGGTATCCACAGACACGGACGACACCCTCAGCAACACCGAACACCTGCACTTTCGGATCCACACCGAGCCCAACACTACCCTCAGAGGAATCCCCGTCTACAGACCCCCCGGACCCAGGGCACAGTTCTGCGACTCCATTGCCGACCTCGCAGGCACACACGCACTCGCCTCACCGGACTACATCCTCCTCGGGGACCTCAACTTCCACCTCGAGAACAACAGCAACACCAACTCCACCACCCTGATCGACAACCTCGCCAACCTCGGCCTCAGACAACTCGTCACTGCACCCACCCACGCTGCCGGCCACACGCTTGACCCCGTCTTCTCCACCAGCACCCATGTCGCCTTCAACAACACCACCGAACTCCACTGGACCGACCACCGATGCATCCACTTCACCTTCAAGAAACCAACCACTCACCCCCGCACCCAACCGCTGCCCCGCCGCTGCTGGAGCAAAGTCACAGGAGACCGGCTGACCAACACCCTCGCCCAGAACCCACCCAACGACCCTACCGACCCAGACACCACCGCCCGCAGCCTCAGACAGTGGATGGACGACTGCACCAACACCCTCACCCCGCTCAAGAAACTCCACAACAGCCGCACCAGCAAGAAAGCCACCTGGTTCACCACAGAGCTCCAGACCTCCAAACGTGCATGCCGAAAACTGGAGAAGAAATGGTTTCTCGAACATACCCCAGACAGCCACGAAGCCCACAAGGACACCACCCACAGACATCACCACCTCATCAGACTAGCCAAGAGATCCTCCTTCAAAGACCGCCTGGACAACAACGCACACAACAGCAAAGAGCTCTCCAGCATCATGAAGGAACTCTCCAACCCCAGCGCCAACACCAACGACATCCTGCCATCACAAGAACTGTGCGACTCACTGGCCACCTTCTTACACCGCAAGATCGCTGACATCCATGACAGCTTCAACACCACGGCCGTCCCGACTATGCCAGACCCCACCGCTACAAACACCACCCGCACCAACCGCCTGACCTCCTGGTCCAACGTCAACGATGACGAGACATGCAAGATCATGAACTCCATCCACTCAGGATCACCATCGGACCTCTGCCCACACCACGTGTTCAACAAAGCAGACACAGCTATCGCACCCAGCTACGGAAGGGCATCAACATCTCCTTCGAAACAGTGACATTCCAGAAAAGCTGGAAGCACACCGAAATCAATGCCCTCCTCAAGAAGCCCAAGGTGGACCCCAAGGACCTCAAGAACTTCCGGCCCATCTCCCTGCTCCCGTTCCCGGCAAAGGTCATCGAGAAAATCGTCAACATACTACTGACCCGCCACCTCGAGGACACCGACATCTTAGACCCGTCCCAGTCCAGATTCAGACGAAACCACAGCACCAAGACAGCCCTCATCGCCACCACAGACGACATCAGACGCCAACTGGATAACAGCGAAATGTCAGCCCTCATCCTCCTAGACCTATCAGCCGCCTTCGACACAGTTTGCCACCGCACACTAAAGACACGCCTCCAAGAAGCCGGAATCCAAGAGAAGGCCCTCGACTGGACCACGTCCTTCCTCTCCGGCAGAACCCAAAGCGTCCGCCTCCCACCCTTCCGCTCCGAAGCCACCGACATCATCTGCAGCGTCCCCCAGGGCTCAGCCCGACGCTGTTCAACGTCTACATGGCCCCCCTCGCACAAGTGGCCCACCATCATGACCTCAACATCATCTCCTACGCCGACGACACCCAGCTCATCCTCTCCCTCACCAAGCACCCACACACCACCAAAACCAACCTCCACAAGGGAATGAAGGCCGTTGCCGACTGGATGAGGAGCAGCCGCCTGAAACTGAACTTGGACAAGACGGAGGTCCTCATCCTCTGATCCACCCCCTCAGCCTGGGACGACTCTTGGTGGCCGACCACTCTGGGAACAGCACCGACACCCACCGACCACACACGCAACCTAGGATTCATCCCCGGCTCCTCCCTCACCATGTCAAAACAGGTCATCGCCGTCTCCTCCTCCTGCTACAACACCCTCCGCATGCTCCGCAGGATCTACAAGTGGATCCCGACCGACACAAGAAGAACAGTGACACAGGCCCTCGTCAGCAGCAGACTGGACTACGGCAACGTACTCTACGCAGGAATCCCAGCTAAACACCTGCGTCGACTACAACGCATCCAAAACGCTTCCGCGCGAGGTAGTGTCTAAGTGATCATAGTATGACTACTGGCTCAGTGATTACATAATTACAAGGGTAGTAGCTCCGTGATTGAAATAGTGCAATGGTAGTAGGTGGGTGATTATACAACTGCATGTGTAGTGGCTACATGATTGAAAGAGTGTATGGGTAATACCTTGGTGATTGCATGAGTGCATAGGTAGTACCTAGATGATTGCATGAGTGCAGCAGTAATGCCTGAGTGCCTGAGTGATTACAGCAGTTCATATCAACTGCCTGCATCATTGGAAGACTGCATGGGTAGTTCTTGGGTGTTTTTCTAACTGCATGAGTGTTGGGCCTAGCCAAATCTAAAGCAGCACACTATTACATGATTCAACCGTAAGTCTCTCCTTATTGCTAACAGCATGCACACATACGTCTCTACCTTTTCAAATCATCATCGAATATAAAAGAAATATATATACAATATTTCTGGAATACACTAAAACTTACATACTAATACATGTACTATATCTGCTTGAGTGATTGTGTAACTACATGGGTACTGCTTGGGAGATTATATTTGTGCAAGAGTAGTCATTGGGTAATTGCAGGTGAAGATTAAAAGTGACTGGCTAATTGCATGAGTGGAGATATAGACATTGAGAGCACAGATAAGTGTATGAATAGCAACTGAATGCATAGATGAGTCATTATGTACAGCCTAGATGAATAGATGAGTGCAATAGTACAACTTGCATGATTCTATGACTGCAAGAGTAGCATATATGTTATTACATGAGTGCATACCTACAGACTGCATGATTACATGACTGTAGGGGTAGTACATAAGTACTGCCTGGCTAATTGCTTAACTACAGGGCTAATATCTGATGGATTACTGGAGTTGATAGCAAGTGAGTGGGTGATTTTATAAGTTTATGAGTACTGCCTGGGTGATTACTGAACTACTATGACATTGCCTGAGTGATCACAGGATTGCAAAGAATAGTGACTGGGTGATTTTAAAAGTACATGAGTACTGGCTGGATGATTACATAACTACAAGAAAAATCCCTATGTCATTGAAAGAGTGCAAGGATAGTGTCTGGGTGATTGAAGCACTGTAAAGCAAGTACATTGGTGATTCCATTAGTATATGAATAACATCTGAGAGATTAAAGGAGTACATATATAACACCTTTGTGATTCCATGACCACAGAGGTAATATCTGGGGAATTACATTGTTACATAGGAAATGACATGTGTACTTTTTGGCTGACTGAGGCACAATCGACCTAAACTTAAATAGGAAATACTCCACATATCTTTAGTAAAAGTCTCGCCATATTACTATAACCATACATAAATAAATCAGTATTATAACACTATGCAAACCTTAAAAATTCAAAGAACAAACTTACAATTGCAACCAAACATCTATAACTATGCAGCATCTTTCAACTATACCTTTCTACAGACAAGGAAAAAGAAGTCTAATTAATAACACCTTATGTGAGCATCTTTCAAACAACACTTTTGTGCTGCATCTTCACCATTCTATCTAAAATTATGCAGCATCATTCAACTATACATTTCTATGGACTAGAAAACCGAAGCCTAATTAATAGCACCTTATGTGAGCATCTTTCATACAACACTTCTGTATTGCATCTTCACCATTCTATCTAAAATTATGCAGAATCATTCAACTATACCTTTCAACAAACAAGAAAAAAGAAGCCTAATTAATAGCACATGATATGAGCATCTTTCCGACAACACTTTTGTGCTGCATCTTCACCATTCTATCTAAAAATTATGCGGCATAATTCAACTATACCATTCAACAAACTAGAAAAAAGAAGCCTAATTAATAACACCTTATATGAGCATCTTTCCAATAACACTTTTGTTCTGCATCTTCACCATTCTATCTAAAATTATGTGGCATCTTTCAACTATACCTTTCAACAAACTAGAAAAAGGAAGCCTAATTAATAGCAACTGATATAAGCATCTTTCCAACAACGCTTTTGTGCTGCATCTTCACCATTCTATCTAAAATTATGCGACATCATTCAACTATACCATTCAACATACTAGAAAAAAGAAGCCTAATTAATAGCACCTTATATGAGCATCTTTCCAACAACACTTTTGCGCTGCATCTTCACCATTCTATCTAAAATTATGCGGCATCATTCAACTACACCTTTCTACAGACTAGAAGAAAAAAGCCAAATTAATAATACCTTATGTGTGCATCTTTCAAACAACACTTTTGTGCTGCATGTTCACCATTCTACTAGTACTCACACTCTTGACCTTACCACATAAAAAGCAACAACAGCTCTTTGTTATTCATCATGCACCTTAAATGTATAAGACTCATAAAAATACAGAAACAAGTAGAAACATACTAGAGAAAGAAGTCAATACACCTCAAAAAATGTAAAACTCACCTTCCAAATAGATTTGTTGAATTTAAAATATCACAAAGTCTTAAAGGATTTTCTTTAGCAGACAATCAATATCATGCACCAGTCTCAGCAAGGTAAAACCAGTAATGGCAAACTTTCCCTCTCTTTCTCCAAACAAATACGTATTAGTAACAAATCACATTCCTTCCTAGAATATTTCAAATTGTGTAAAACACATTTCTATTGGTTAAACTTAACAACTCTTAGCTAATGACTTCTAAAAGTGCTCAAACTGCTTCCAGATTTTTTTTCAAGTCGCAGCTCCACTGTGCACCACTGCGATGGAGCCGCAAATTAATACGGGAGTTCAAAAATATATTACAAATAAATTTACCCCTATTATTTAATAACACACCACTTCTAAAAATAGTTCTGACTTGGGAAATGTCACTGTAATAACATATTACTGATATATAAATTATAAAATCTCATTTTAAATCCACAGTTAAGTTTCAACCCTACCCCCATTCTGCTTAATGCCAGTTTCCATAGTAACAGTTCATGGAACACTCAACTTAACTGGCAGGTCACAAGTTCACCATATTTTCAAGTTCACCACACAATGTCGCAAATGCAAAAGGCAGGTGTGGTTAACTTTCCAAAATATGATCTTATCCTTTCTATTGTACCTTTCAAGCATTTTTTACTAACCAATATGAAACATGCTTTTAAAAAAAAGTAAAATGCACCCTATTTTTGAATGTACAATGCTCTTAAACAGCCAGTCAATTCTCTACTTTTTTAAAAACAGCATCTTGTCCACCATTTTACATACCTCTCATTCTACCAACTGACTACCTCAGCTACAGACATCTTTTCATTACTTCCAGACATCTCTTCAAGATGTTTACAGTGTTGATTGTTGGGCACAGCTATGTTTTCTGGTGCAAAAGGTATGCTGAACGCAGAGGTATTGACAAAGACCTAGCTTTGCAAAATGGTAACTTCAAATGGATTGCACAGAGAGGATTAAAGTGGCACCAATTGATGCCTTTGGTTAAAACCTCCTTGCATCTTCAACCCCCTGACCTCATGATTGTGCACTGTGGTGCAATGACCTAGGCACATTGACTGTGGTAGGTCTGGAAATGCTAATGACGGACACCTTTGCCCAATTGATGTTGCTTTTTCCTCAAACTGTCTTTGTATACTCTAAAATATGCCAAAGACAGAAAACAAAGTGGTCACATCAATTCAGTCCACAGATTGAGAAAGCTAGAAACATGTCAATAAAGATGTTTCTGCTTACCTCAGAGACCATAGGATGGGCTCCATATATAACAACAATCTACGTTTTGATATGGATGGCATCTACAGGAGTGATGGAGTACACTTTACAGATCAGGGATACAGAGTCTTTCTCAACAACCGAAAGCTCTGCATGGGCACTTACATGTAGCTACAAAAAACCCAAAATGAAAACAAGGGCTCTTTTTAGAGCCACCCTATAAATAAATACTGATTATATATTTTTTTACACATACAATTTTTTTAAAATTTTGGGGGATTGGCGCACCCAGCGAGAATTCACAAAACAAAAGCACAAACTGAATGCACTACAACACAACACACTTTTCAACTTTAACTATTATTTTTTAAGTTTATATATTTTAACAACTCTATCAATTGTAATCTTGTCATTAACTTCAATCACAGTACCTTTTTGAAACAACTTAACAAATACAACACTACCTTCTACATTATATATAGGGCTCCCGGTTTTATGGAATTTATTTTTTGGCCATTTCCGTCTGTATTTATCCATATTTATTTGTTGGGCATTTTTTCTGTATTTATCCACATTTATTTTTGCCACAAGCAAAAGACGACGCTACAGCTAGTATTTTTCCACATTTATTTAAATTGACAATGCACACATGCACTCGGTTGGAGTTGGTCAACACTATTCATTCATCTGAAAACTTTACCATTTGCAGAACGTCTCAAATATGCTTAAAAGTGCTATCACAAGCCATTTGTCTCAGAGCCTTGCAGTTTCTGTCATCTGCAGAGTGCCACACCCACTCCCCCACTGAACACCATACTGCCCCACTGAGAGAAACTCACACTGTCTTCAGCTGCAACCCAATTGTGCCCCGCTATAAACACCTGGAAGCAATTCAATTCAAATTATGCACTAGACTACAGTAATATGCTCCCTGAAAAAAAGTAACAACATACTGGAAAAAAGCAAACACTCCTAGGGAATACATCTTAAAGCTTTTAAACTCATTATTCAGAAATCAATGAGCGAAAAGCTAACAACATGAAAAGAAAAGTAGCGCTTCGCTGGCAAACTCTGTAAGGTGGCGCTAATGTGTTTGAGTGTAAATAAAACCGATCTGCCCACTTTGCGACTACTCTGTCTTGCTTTATTTAGTTATGTTTTACTTGTTTGTATTTTAAAACCTTTTTTCTCTCCTGAGGCTGCATTTTGGAGTAGAAAAATGTCTGACAAAGACATTTGCAGCAAAAGTGTTTCTTCTTTTTTTGGATCCATTTCACAGAGGAACAAATGACGGACAGGAATGCAAAGAACAATCACGGTTTTCTACAAGTGAGGAGGATCGCAACAGAAAGAGAGAAAAGAAGAGGAAGAAAGAGTGGGGGCAGCAGAAGTGGAAACTCTCCTTAATCTTGTCCGGGGAAAAAAGGAAGAGACTGCCACTGTGTAATTGAGTGGCTTTGAATCATATCTGTGAGTGACCCGATAATGCTAGACACAACACGCTAGAGTAGGTACCTTAACCGATTGAACTATCTCTCTAAGATGCGCTTTTGCTGGTGTTAGCTATGGACGGCCCTGTAAAAGACGAGTGAGGCTACTGTTTGTACCCATAGTGGGGAGGGCACAGACCGAGCCACAGGAAGGTGTTAATACTTTTACTCAGACACTGACGGCCCATGGCCTGTGGCGAGCTGCTGCCTTCCTCCTCCTCAGTTATGCAACCTCCAATTGCACAGGAGGGACCGTCCCCTGCTTGTCCCTGGCATCAGCGACCTTTCCAACCTAACCTGTTGGGCTACTGCTACCTGCACAACAACCGCGCTCTTCAGATAACAGAGGCTGCAAGTGCCCCCTCAGTGCCAGACCTGTTTAATTTAATAGGCTTTGCAGCCCCACGGGGTGCTGGCATTCGATTCCTGCATTTCCTCCATGCCCCCACCCCCTTCCCCGAGGGTACCTACTTTTGTTCTGAAATGGCTGCATATGCTGCAATTAGGCAGATCTGGGGTCAGACCGCCAGCCTCTTGGCCACTCTGGGCGGCTTCTTTCTATTACTTGAGGAGTGAAAGAACAAAGCCTCATTAACAAGTAAAAGGTCATTCAAAGACTTGTGAAGTACTCGGGTGCGGCTGTGTGTGTGCCCGGGAAGGCTGATACCTCTTAACCCTCCAAGGAGGGGGAGACACCAGATGGTTGGGGGTGTGAATCTATTGATGCCAATGAAGACCTCACTCGAGGGGCGGAGCGGAGCCCCCAGAAATGGCTGGGGCATCAATAAAAGTGTTTTATGTTACTGTAGGCAGCGCGGCAAAATGTACTAGTATTTTCCAGTTTTTATATATAAATACAGATAAAGGCAAACTTGTTTTCCGTCTGTATTTATATGTAAAAATCCGTTTAAACAGAAAACCGTGAGCCTTAATTATATACTACTTAATTATTTATTTAAGGTAGATTCGCTACTCCATTGCGATTACACTGGCGGGCCACGCTGAGAGCCGCTCTGGAGTCGTGACTTCAAACTTGAAAATTAAAAAAAGATCTCATTTAATTATTTCGTATTCGCCCCAAAGACCCCATCCCCCGGGGCCTGCCACAATTTTTTGTTTATTAAAAAAAAGAAGGGGGACCGCATGGCCCCCCTCCTGAGGCCAATAGTGGCCCTGGGGACCCCATCCCCCGGGACCTAGCCTCTTCTTCAAAAATAAAATAATTAGAGGAGGAGGGCTGCGTGCCCCCTCCCGAGCAACTTCTGGCCCTGGGGATCCCATACCCGGGGCTGGCCCTTAGCGTTGGGGACAGTGGGGGGATCGCCAATGCCCCCACGGTCCCACCGGCAGCCCTCTCCAGCGGGAGCCAGCATTGCTTTTGGGCAAGGGGAGCTGCTGACATGCAGATCCCTTGCCCAAAAGCAACTCTGCATTGTTTTGTTGAAGCAAGAGCAGGTTTTCCTGCTCTCTCTTCAATGAAGCAAAGCAAGTTTTGCTATGGCAGGGTGGGAGCTGTGCTCCCGCCCTGCCATAGGAAACAGCAATGTCCCGGGGGTGGGCACCCCGGGACATTGAAGGAGCCGGCCCTGGTGTTGGCGGTTCCCAAGGCTATCAAGGGCTCCATGAGGGGTCCACGTGGCCCCCTCCCTAAATTTGCTTAGCCCTGGGGAGGTGGTGGTCCCCGGGGCTTCAAGGGGCCCTGAGCCCCCGACCTCTAATGATTGAAAGAAGCCCCGGGGAGGTGGCAGTCCCCAGGGCTTGGGGGGCCAGTGAGGCCCCCGCTGTTTAATTACAAATGCCCAGGGGACGTGGCGGTCCCCGAGGTAGTGTGGGGGGTTATGACCCCCCCCACACATTTAATCAACAAGCCCCGGGGAAGGTGGCAAGCCCCCGCAAATAAATTACTCATTGCCCCCGGGACCTGGCCCACCCGGGGGCGTATAAAACAAAGTATGAGAGACTGCGCTTCATTTTCTTTTATTTTCTCATCCAGATTCATGTAACAAGCGCGACTTTGGACATTTTTAAGAATAAAAATGCTTTTTTGGGGCCTGGGGGTTCTAGTGGGACCTCCTGAGAAGGCCTAGGGGGTCAGGGTCTTTCTACCCTGCTCTCTTTTCTTATTTTTCAACCTTTTTCCCCCCTTTCTGGTTTGGAGTGTTGGCAGCCAATCAAAAGTCATCTTGTGCTAGGGAGGACAAAAAAGCCCCAACCTAAAACCACCTGGCTAACTAAACGTCAGGGTTTTGTGAAGTGCACTAAGTGCAAAGCGTGCTCACATGGGTAGAAACCAGGTTTAAGTAAAAACATGAGAGAAATAAGAGGACTTGAGAGCCATAAAAAATGGTGACAGATCATATCCAGTCGCCCGATACTTTGAGAGGTTCCACAACAAGAATGTAGGGGGATTCACATGCTATGTGATAGATGCGATAGAAAAGAACCCACGGGGAGGCAATAGAGAAAAAAAGCTGAGGAGATTGGAGTCACGCTATATAGTAGAATTACATTCGAAGAAGCCAGAAGGTTTAAATGTGGAGGAAGATCTGTACACGTACCTCTAGAAATTAATTGAAAATAAATTCTGGTTTTAGAAGTAAGAAAAACAAGAAAAGATTTTATTTTGAGACTTGAAAGTCAATATTACTGTTTACATTGTGATTGTTAATGCCCACTAGGGCTTGATTGATAGAGTGACAAAAAACGCCACTTGGGTATAATTCTTTTAAATTGACGTGAATTATAATTGTATCAATACAATTTTCGAAATGTTAATTATCATTTATATATATTTTATATTCATTATATAATGAAATGACAAGAAGATTATTTATATTTAATTGTCAAAGGCGTTCCAATCACATTGGGGATAATACATCCAATGAAATATGTGAAAAAACTACAAGTCTCTCTTCACATGCACTGAAATTGTAGTTTTAGGAAATCACGTGTGTTACACTGTAAAATGGCTGCGTAATTTAGATCTCGATGTCAATGAACAAGGGTGCAACGCACTCAAAACGCGTTTGACAAGTGGCTGAATAAACGCTTTAAACAACCGCACAAGGCTTCGTTTTCCTTCAAGAAATTGGGAGGAGTTCGGAGAAAAATTTGACAGAACCCGCTTTTGTGGGGTCCCTTAACAACGAAGCAGCTCTCTATCAGGAGGTGGCAGATCCTACATGGAAGGTGCTGAGAAATATATAGGTGCTGAGAAATATATATATATATATATATATATATATATATATATATATATATATATATATATATATATATTCAATGAAAAAACCATAGGTTTCACACATGTTATAGTTAGCTGGAAATTTTACTGATAAAAAACCAATGAAATTCCCCCGTTATAGTTACTGTAGGCAACTATAACTCACGCGACCGTAATCCTCTGCTGATGCTAATACTGTATTTAGACACTTATTTGCCCATGTCTTCTTCCATTAAATTTTAGCTATACATATTTTACAAATTTTTTTTTTTCATAAAGACACATATGTCATCACCAGAGGATTACGGTCGCGTGAGTTATAGTTGCCTACAGTAACTATAATGGGGGAATTTCATTGGTTTTTTATCAGTAAAATTTCCAGCTAACTATAACATGTGTGAAACCTATGGTTTTTTCATTGAATTAGCAAGGTTTTTTAAATGCTAATTCCTAACTATAACGTGTGTGAAACCTATGGTTTTTTCAGTGAATTTGTACGGTTTTTTAAATGCTAAGTTACTTTACGCCATTTGTGGCGTGCACGCCCACTTAACGCAGTTCGTTCCGTGCGCGCACGGTGCGCTTCGCGCACTGTGCGCGCACATTGAGCACGCGGTGCGCTTCGCGCACTGCGCGCCCACTTTACGAAGTTAGTGCCGTACACGCAAGGTGGGCACGCAGTGCGCTACGCGCACCGCGTGCCCACGTTACGCACCGTGCGCACATGGAGGACATATTATGCGCTTCCTTGTGATAGGTAATCTGTTAAATTTAATTTGTAAGTGATGACAATGCACAGAGAGTGTTTTTTTTTTTTTATTAAAATTTTTAGCGTAAGCGCACCGTACGCGTACGGTAAGCGTAATCGGCGAAATTTTCAAAAAATAAAAATTTACCGTTTTTGGCCTTGGGGGATCTTTGAGGACTCAACTAACATGGCTATGTGCATGGGCGCTGTCTAAACAGCCCCTTTATATGTTTTTTGCCTTTGTTTACAGCCCCCCCCTCAGAGTGCGAGAGAGAAAATGGCGGCCGCCGCTTACTGGTTTCGGCCGATTCGAATGTTTACTAAGATCTAACAGCCAATCAGAATCGCGCTCGCGCACGCCACCGTACGCGTACGGTAAGCTTACGGTAAGCGTACCGTAAGCTGGCTCAGATATATATATTGATTTAAAGGCTATTTTCTCAGAATCTACTGAACAGATTTACACCAAACCTACAAAAGGCACTTCCTTGACCTGAGGACTACCTCTCTGCCAAATTTCTAGTAATTCTGTTCAGCCGTTCGGGCTGTAGCCCTGTCTAAAGGTCCTATGGAAAAATGCATGGGAAAAACGCGTTTTGGGACCCCCCTTTTATCTCAGCCCCCGCTTGACGAATCCCCCCGAGACTTTCAGGGTAGGAGCGGAGCGTAGCGCCCCACCTATTTTGAGAAATTCGCGAGGATTCGTCGACCGGCGCCAAAGTTATTCAAAATAGAATGTTGCGGATTTCCTATGGAAACAGGGTCCTAACTATAACTACCTACTGGCGACCGCCAGTAGGTAATATATATATATATATATATATATATATATATATATAGGGAAGACCATCCGGTGGGCTCACTTGTTGGGTGAGACAACAAACAAGCTATACCGTTGAGGTAGTACCAATCGATAGCCCGGACATTATGGCTCTTCGTTTACGAATGGGTCGTGTATGGGATATCTTATTAATTAACATCTATGCAAGAGGGATGCTTGGTGGGAGGCGCTCATAGACAGATGCCCTCCTTGATAGACTCTTGGACAGCAGGAGAGAAGGTTGCAACATGATCATAGCAGGCGACTTTAACTGCTCTTTCGAACCCCTTGACCAAGATGATTGCAATTTAATCTCTGATGAGGACTTACAATGGAATATTCCCCCCCTAGACCTTAGCCCAATTAATAAATGGACGGAAGCAGCATTACAGCTCAAGGGGCTGTGCCTGGAGAAGGGAGTGAGGGCTGCAAATGGGAGGACGGAGTCATACCGGAAGGGTGCGCATACTTTTAATAATGGTGTGAGAAGCAGCAGAATAGATTATATCCTTCTCAATGTGGAATTCTGGGTCCACTTACAAGACATGTCGGTTGTTGTACGGACCGAAAGTGATCATGACCCATTGATATTATCACTCAAGGCTCTGATCCCACTAGACAATAAGGATGTTGCCCACACCCAATTGGAAGCAGTACTTTTGAATGATGATAGGAGAGTCAGATGGGCAAGGCTCGTTGAAAGAGAAGGGGACCTGGAGCAGATGAAATCTATGGTTGCTCATTCGGTTGCTATTCTCAATAACTGCTCTACCCAGGAGGACATTAACCGCATTGTCCCATATGTCCATAGTGAACTATTCTCTAGTTTAAAACCATTTTTTATCAAGCCTATTTCAAGGTAGAAAAAGCCTGGTGCAAAAATGGCCTCTTTGTTCAATAAGTCATGTAGAGTGGCACACCGGGTAATAATAATGAACGCCCTTAGATCCAAAAATATAGGCGCGGTTAGATCGGCCAGGGCCAGGTATAAAGCAACCAAATCAACAGCAAAGAAGGAATGGGACAACAAACATTGGCTTGACTTGTATGAAGCTAGTAATGATATGGATATGGTCAAATTCTGGCAGCTAGTTAAGTGGGGAAGCAATGGAACACCACACATACCAGTTAACCATGTAGCACCAGAATCATGGGTTGCGTACTTTGAAGCACAATTTTCTAATTCAAATAATGTCTCGACTCACCCCCAACTTGGTTTCACCCCTACCATTTTATCGTTTGACAGCTCTGAGGTAGAGAAGGTTCTCCCACTGATACCGAAACGAAGGGCACCAGGTCCGGATTGTATACCAGCGGACTTGTTTCAGCATGACAAAGAGAATTGGGTCACCTACATCACTTTTTTAGCCAACGCCATAGCTAGTGGTGCACCTATCCCTGATACATGGTCTGGAGCAGTCATTATTCCGATTTTTAAAAAGGGCGATCGTTCGCTACCTGGCAATTGCAGGCCTATCAGCCTTATTGATTCAATGCAGAAATTAATTGCCAGGTTGGTCCTCAGTGGAATCCAAGTGTGGATTGAGGAGTATGAGATTTTATCACCACTGCAGGCCGGCTTTCGCCCCTTTACTAGCACCATCGACCAAGTCTTTAGGTTCATTATGATTTACTGGAAAATAGTTAACATAGGGGGAGGATCTCTGTATGCAGCTTTTATCGACCTTAAGTCTGCATTCGACTTGGTCCCTTGTAATAAAATGTGGAGCGTCCTCTCGGACGCAGGGATGCCACAGGAGCTATTAGCCATGTTAATCAAATTGCAAACATCGAACTATGCACAGGTTAGGTGGGGCTCAAAGGGTGAGGTCACCGATACATTGCCTGTCCTAAAGGGGGTGCGCCAGGGATGTGTCCTGGCGCCCACACTGTTTTCCCTGTTTATTGACAGGGTGGTCCACTATTACTCCACATGTCATACTGATGCCCCGAGTTTGGCGGGGCTGAGGATACCACTGCTCATGTTCGCAGACGACACCTTGATCCTATCTAAGACACAGAAGGGGCTGCAGGCTGCTTTATTTAGGTTTGAGGTGTTCTGTCAAGATCATGGGCTGGTGGTACATGTGGACAAGACAAAGTTCATGGTTTTTCACAAACACAAGATCATTAAAAGCAGTGTGTATATGAACAATGCCCTTTTAGAACAGACAGATGCTTTCGCGTACCTGGGGATTACCTTAGGCAGGAAGCTTAACTGGAAACCTCACATTGATTTGCTAGCTTTAAAACACGCACAGCTGGCAGGAGCTCTTGTGAAGGAACATAGCCGCTCGTTCACCAAGCCCATAGCCCCTGTTCTTAAAATATATACCACCAAGGTCACCACTTCAATCCTATACGGTGCCGAATTATGGGGTTATGAGAACATCTCCATCTTGGTACGAGCCCAGAATAAATTTGTCAGAGCTATCACGAGCCTTCCGCAATCTTCACCACTGTTACCCCTCTTTATGGATTTGGGTTGTTTACGTATTGAGGATTTAGCCCGATATAGATCAGTAGCATTCTGGAGACGGCTCTGGGTCACTCACGAGCTTTCCCAATATGCCAAATCTCTTCTGGATTTCGGGGGGGTTGGTTGTTTGGGTAAGATCAAATGGCTACAGAATGTAAAAAACACCCTGTGTGGGATGGGGACGAGTGGTCTATGGGAGCACCCTGAAGAAGACCCATTCCCAACAAAAAGGGAGTTTAATACTGACTACTGGGACATGATTAAGAGTAATTATTTTTCCTCTACTATTAGGCCCACCCTGTTGAGGGACTTTTTGATGCACAAACAGGACTTTGTGCTTGAAGCTTACTGGGATGCCATCCTAAAACCAATGGATAGGAAACTATACCACCAGTTTAGGGTTGGCTCTCTTCCGATCAACACCTTTACAAGTAAATGGCTTCTGCATGGGCGAGATCACTGTCCTGTTTGCCGGGCCCAGACGGAATCCATATCTCATGTTTTCTTTGTGTGTCCGGCCGATAAGTTACCCAGGACTAAATGGTTGAAACCTATTTGTATGAACCTAGGTACTAGATCTGCCACGGAGGCGCTAAGGATTCTGCAGACATCCACTAATGACCCAATAGTTATTGCTATGGCAACATTTTTGTAATGGGCTTGGCTTATCCGTTCCAAAAAACTAAGAGAAACCCAAGTCTAGTTATAACTACTCTTACGTAAAGTTATTTTAGCGTGGCCCTGTTAATGAACTTACAGTGCTGTTGAATTATTTGGTCTCACACAGTTTATCGATGTATTTCTATGGTTTTATTGTGGTTTTTGTACTCTTAAGCCTTTTTATATGATACAAATTTTAGTACTAATTAATGTTTTTAGCGATATTTCTTATGATTGCTATTTACGGCTCTGTGTACTTATCTTAAGCATGCTTCTCTGCTGACCTGTGGGCGCATCGCTGACTCTTGCCGCTTGTTCCGCCTGGTGTGCCTCGTGCGCTGAGCGCCCTGCCCTGCTGAATCCTTTGTCCCCCGCCGCCGCAAGCACCAACAGCGGTCACCGAGTGGGGACAAACTACGTTTCCCACCAGCCTGTGCGGCCGAAGACCCGCCCACAACCTTTCCCGCACCAGGAGGCGCTTCAAAAACCGGAGCTTCCTTGGCAGAGCGGGTTGCTTCTCTGCTGACCTGTGGGCGCATCGCTGACTCTTGCCGCTTGTTCCGCCTTGTGTGCCTCGTGCGCTGAGCGCCCTGCCCTGCTGAATCCTTTGTCCCCCGCCGCCGCAAGCACCAACAGCGGTCGCCGAGTGGGGACAAACTACGTTTCCCATCAGCCTGTGCGGCCGAAGACCCGCCCACAACCTTTCCCGCGCCAGGAGGCGCTTCAAAAACCGGAGCTTCCTTCGCCTCGCGGGACGCGCGCGGGCGTCGCCGGGCTGAGCCCGGGCAGAGGGCGGGCCGTCTGTGGCCGTCAGGGGCAGACAGTGGCAGGGCTGGGCCACCCCCCTTGATTCGCAGTCCGGACAAGCATTTTCCTCTACTATAATAAAGGTTAGTGTGTGCATTCACTCCTCACGGGGAAAGTATCCGCAAACCCCTCTGGTCCAGGCCCTAGGAGCTCTCCCATTATCACGTCGGCCCTGGAAAGCATGATAGAAGATGCTTTTCTGCTGGTCACGTCGGAAATTGAGGCCACTGAACGGAGACTTTCATTGGGTCAAAATACCCCTATTATTGAAATAGTCGACTTACCCACGTCCCGTGGTGCGGTTAATACTGACTCTTTGACTCCTGTGCCGCTAACACCTAACATAATAATCGCAAACCCTACTCATCATAAAATTTTACCTGGAGTAACAGAGGCTAATCAGCTTGCTACCCCCATTATTGAAATAGTTGACTCACAGCAGGAAATGGAAGCTGCCCCCATTACTGCTAAACCAGCCCCAGCATCCAAAACCACTGGGGGAAAAAGGAAGAGTGGCAATACAAAAGCACCTACTGCCAAAAGGAAACAACCCCCGCGCAACAATAAAACCCAACCTACCCCCCTGAGTTTGTGGACATGTGGGAAATCTACAGCAAATGCGGGACTGGCTAATGTAAGCACACACTTACAGGGCCCATCCAATAGCACTGATGTCTCAACGACCATTACCGTAGATACTAATTCCTCGTGTATACAAACACAAACTGAGCCAATACTTGCACATGGCATGCCGGGCCGGCCAACCGAAAACTTAATTGATACTATCGTGGATTCCACTTTTAAACAATTGAAAAGTCTAATGGATAAACAATTTAATCTTATTTTTAAACGTCTGGATAGACTGGAGAGCCTAGTTAAGAAGGAAGACGCAAAAAGGAAAGAAACTTTTATTATCGATCAATGCAAGGGGGAATGGCTACTGAAAGACATGGAGGCTACCAACAGGGTGACTCAAGAAGGAAGTGGCAAATGCACTCTAACTGCAGTAGATAATATATGTGCTAAATGTGATGGCAGTAGGGCGCGCTTGCCCAGCAATCCTGCACTAAGCAATTTGGTTAGCACACCACCCTTGCCATCAATGCCTGTGATTACCAATCCTCCCCGTCTCCCCCCACACCCAACAGCAGCCGCCCCCGAGATAGTACCACCTAACCTAACTACACTTACTAATCACGAGTCAATCACTTCTACCCGGCCTATAAAATATGCCACCTCGGTACTTAATCTACCGCCAGAGGCATGTCGTTACGCTTTAATCTTAGCCGGAGTACCACCTCTAAAAGAGAATCAAAGTGAGTCTTGGGACCAACTCAAGAATAAGTGTATTGATTGGCTATGTAAGTTCAAGGGGGTGGGCTTGGAGTCTGCTAATGCAATCCTGATGGGGAGACGGGTGGGATGGGTTGGTCCCCTGACAAAAAACATCGTGGGCGACTGTATAGTCATAAACTTCAGGTATCCCCCCCTGGTAAAAAAGATTTTAAAATGTAACACTATCCACCCTAATATTGCAACGGCCATAACTGCCTTACCACTGGGCTTCTTCTACAGACCACCTCAAAGTAATCATCACCTTATTTTACCAACTTATCCCGTACATAATCGGTTCGATGTTCTGACCGATTTGGAGGGACAGGACTGACTCTCGTGCAAACTCTCAAATACTGCAACACTGCCTCGGGAGGTATCAATAGTTAATCAGGTTATGTCCAATCCTAGTCCCACCGAGAACCCCCAAACAGCTAGCCTGGTAGAGTGTATTACCTCAAGTACTTCCAATTGTGTTCACATGTCCTCTGCCCAACATCTAAAAATATTAAGTTGGAACATCGCTGGCCTTAAATCAAAAATGAACATAGTAGAGTGGATTAAAATGGTCAGCAATTTTGATGTTCTAATGTTTCAGGAGACCTGGTGTACCAGCAGCTTGTTACTTGAGGGATTTGTTTGTCTCAATAGCACTGCCCCTAGTCCTGAAGCTGGTCGACCTAGCGGGGGCTTATCCACATGGATAAAGATTACCGCAGGATGCAGTACTAAACCCTTACGGACAAACGATAGTCATCTCCAGGCCACAATATATTCAAACGGGATTACGTTATGTTTTATAAATTTTTATAATAATGATTTTAAATCACTCCCCAACAAGAATTTTATCATTTTATTTGATTTTATTGATGATATGCTAGTGGGCAATAAGTATGGGAAATTGGATGGCATCTGCTTAGGTGGAGACTTCAACGCACATTTGTATAATAGAATGCAGAATACCACAGCCTCATCCCACCCGATAATTCCGTGTAAAAGAGGGGAAGAACTGTTTAACTACTTATCCTCCAGGGACCTAACCGATGTCATGGTAAAAGATGGTGGATCTCCCGATACTGATCAGTTGCCTACCTATACAGGTCGTGGCTGCTCTTCCACCATTGATTATGTTTTTATATCATCGGCCCTTGAGAATTGTCTTGTCAAGGCTGAGGTCCTATCAACTTGTTATAGTGACCATAACCCCATTCTGACAACGATCAAATTTGTTAATAAATTCACTAAAAGGAAAGAAATTGGGGCAAGGGATTTGGTCGCATCCACCGACAAATGTAGAGTAATTTGGAAAGGCATTAACAATAAAATCCTACTTGAACGAATTATAAAATCTCACCCTATAACTGTGGAAACATGTTTGTCCAGTGATTGCCAGGATACAGAGATTGTTGAGGCTTTTGTTGGGCTATGTCTTGCCATCAAGCAGGAAATTTCCAAACCCATTAGGCAACACAATAAGAGCAATAGATGGTTTGATGGGGCTTGCTCACGGGCCAACCGGGACCTTCGCAAGGCACTTGCCGAAAAACCCCGGAACATGACACTGGTTAAGGCCTTGAGAAAAAGCTATAAAAAAGCCATAAAATCATGCACAGATGAGATTTTAAAGGAGAGGTGGGATTCACTCGCACGTACTGCAGCACTCAAAGATGTGACTGGGTTCTGGGGCGAAGTAAAAGCTCTGAGGTCCATGGGATCCAACTTAACCCCCATCAACTGTAATATACCAACTAAGTCATGGGAGGAGCATTTTGCTAAAATATACACAGCCCCAGTAACAACCACAGACCCCTTTTGTACAGACATCAAGGTTGCTATTTCCATCTCTGAAGTGGAAGATGCCATTAATCAAACCGCAGGGAATAAAGCCCCTGGTCCTGATGGACTATCAATTGACTTGATTAAATCTGAACCAGATTTTTGGTCTCCTTTGCTGTGTAATGTTTTCAACAATTTGTCCAATACCAAAATCCCTGATACCTGGTCAAGTAGTGTCATTGTACCCATTTTTAAAAAGGACGACAGATTAAATCCCAGTTGTTACCGCCCCATATCTCTAATAGACAATGCATTGAAGATCTTGGGCAGGGTGATTTTTAATAGAATCAGGCTTTGGGCAGAGGAAAATTATATTCTCCATCCCTGCCAGCTGGGATTTAGAAGCAACGTGGGAACAGTCGAACAATGTTTGAATTTAAACCTCATTTTAGGCAAGTATACCGTCGCTAAAAAAGTTCCCCTGTACTTGGGTTTTATGGATTTATCGTCAGCGTTTGATTTCGTAAATCGCTCGAAACTCTGGGAGATTCTTTTAAACTATGGATTAGATGAGACACTAGTTCATTTTCTGGCACACTTGCACAGAGACCTAAAAGCACGTGTCAGGATAAATAATGAGGGAGAGGTCTCCGGGGATATTTTAATTGGTAGAGGGGTCAGACAAGGCTGTGTCTTGGCCCCTCTACTTTTTATTCTGTATATAAATGAATTAAATAAATCCCTGTCTAATCTTTCATGTGATGTGCCGAATATCAATGGCAATTTACTCCCAGTACTTTTATACGCTGACGATGCGGTTTTGATGGGCCGCACACCCAAAGCACTACGCACTTTAATTACGGGTTTTGTCTCTTTTATGGCTGGTTTGGATTTGTGTACCAACTTTAAGAAGTCATATATCATGTCTTGCGGGCCTAATAAATACCGCATTAATCACATAGCTTCAGGTGATAACATCTTAAAAAGCACAAGCACTTTCCCGTATCTGGGTCTGATTTTCTCAGAAACGGGCTCTTGGTCGGCACATGCAGCACATGGCAGAAACAAACTTGCCAAGGCAGTTAATTCCATCATTAGCCTACAACAGCCAAAGAGGGCTGAGGTTATGTTGCCCCTAATACAAATTTATAAATCTCAATGCTTACCAACCGCAACCTATGGTGCCGAAGTGTGGGGGTACACCAAAAGCAGCGGCATCCAAACTGAAGAAAATAGATTTTGCAGGAAGGTTTTGGGGGCACAAATATCTTCACCCACCTACATCTGCCACAAAGAGTTAAACCTGCACTATGTTGAGGATTTCATCAAATCTCGGCCAGCTCTATTCTGGTTGAAGATTTGGCAAAACCCGGCAGCAATCTTAACACAGAAAATAATCAGTGATTGCCTTAAGTGCGATAGGGGCGGGTCTATACCATGGTTGAATGCTGTAAAAGAAAGTTTATCTAGTGTAGATTTGGAACACATTTTCCACCATCACCATAATGCAGAGAGCATGAATATTAAGACAGTGAGAGAGCTACTATATGACTCATTCCGAAGAGATAGAGAACGCTCAGAGTTTCCCAAACCATCAATAAGTAGATATATTTCCATCTCGTCCTGCCCGGGCTATAACAAAGTCTCTCCACAGGAATATCTGAAAAGGAATATTGGTAGATGGAACAGGAGCATTCTCTTTCGCCTTAGGGATGGGAGCATAAAATATTCACTCTGCTTTCCACTTGGTTTTAATAAAAATCTTGAATATTTGCCCTGCCCTTGTGGAAATGGTTTAAAACAAACAACTTTACATTTTTTGCTTTTTTGCAATTTTTACATTAGATACACAAAACAGTATTTTATCCCTTATTTCAGGTCACAAGCTATCACTGACCATAAACTGGCATATACTGAAATATTACGGCTAGGAAGTGATGAGATGATTATCAGAGCAAGCTCATTTCTGCAGTCTGCGATACGCTCACGGAACACGATGGTTACTACATAGACTGTATCCCTCAGTTGTCCTTGTTTATTTATGGCCATCGTTAGGTTATTATATGCTTGGCGTACCTACTGAAACTGTTTTTTATTTAATTGTCTGTCTGCATATCTCTCCATGACTTTGACTATATGTCTGGATAAGTTTGATTTATCCTAATTTGAGGTGATAACTAGCATCAATATCTTCAGCTCATGTTTCCGACTGCTGCTTGCTCAAAATGACATAATTGTTGATGTATACATGTTACCCACATTGAATATACCCGCACTTTATTTGCTCCTCCTGCACTTTTTTGCCCATATCTGCATTTAGAATTTTGGAAATGATCTTGTTTTTACCATTGTTTTATGCTGTATTTTATATTTCTTTGGTGTTGATGAATTGTACTTTTATGGATATTTTTATCCGAATAAAGACCATTTGACTTGACTTTATGATTATTTTAATCGAAATAAAGACTTAATGATGATGTTGTATGTATATATATACATATATATATACATACATATACATATATATATGTATGTATATATATATATATATATATATATATATATATATATATAAATATATATGCTGCAAATTTCCAATGAAGGAGAGTCGACGCCGTGTCGTTCAGTCGATCTGATTTATTGTCAGCTGTTAATGTCAGACGCGTTAGTGAGCAAGCCTGCCGGGCAGGCGAAACAAGTCTGACATTAACAGCTGACAATAAATCAGATTGACTGAATGACACGGCATCGACTCTCCCTCATTGGAAATTTGCAGTACATTTGGACCGAGTTTCGCAGGTCCGTAAAGCCGACGCGCCCTTTGTTCTGGAGGTGGTGGGCTCACCAAAACACAAGTGGAGTTTTTATATATATATATGTATCAATAGTGACGGGTTAGTCCTCAGACAAGAACAAACACTCGCCAAGAAAAGATTCCTTGCCAGGGGATATTCCCACAAAACCATAGATGGGGCAATAGCAAAATCTATGAATAGTGATCGCCTAGACTTAATCAGGCCTAAAGCGAAGCTCTTAGCAGTAAACACCAGAAAGGACAGTGACAAATGTGAATTTCGCTTTATTGTAGACTACAATAACCAACATAAAGAGCTACGGAAAATCATAAAGAACAATTGGCCAATCGTCCTTAGCGACCCAGTTCTAGGTGAGAGTTTGCCCACTAAAGCATCCATTACATATAGAAGAGGAATGTCTATGAGGGATAAGCTTGTAAACACAAGCCCGGAAATAATTGAATCGTGTAGCTGGCTAAAAACACACTATGGTTTTTACAGATGTAAAACGTGCAAGGCATGCCAGTTAGGCATAAATAAAACTACATACACAACACCCTTCGGCAAGGAGGAGGTTAAAATAAAAAAGCTACTTACCTGCAAGACGGAATATGTTATTTATGTTCTAATATGTCCCTGTGGGCTACAATACATTGGTAGCACCAAGCTACAAGCACACAAACGGATTCTCCAACATATTAGAGCCATCAATAATCATGATAACACATATCCGGTAGCCAGACATTTCCGTGAATACCACAACTCAAGAAGTCAGGATTTAAGATTCTTCCTAATAGACTGTATTCCACCAAGCAGACGGGGTGGTAATAGAGAGGTTAAATTAAGAAAATTAGAAACTCAGTACATACTGAACCTCGATACAAAGACCCCAGGTGGTCTTAACATCACGGAAGACCTTTACACCTGTATATAAATAAACCTCCTATCGGGCCAGCACGAACTTCTATAAACCGTACAAGGACTTTAGTATTGTATAGAATTTTACGTAATTTTATGAGGAATTTTTAACATGTGTAAAATTTGGATATTGTAAATATTGGTGTATATATATTGCTTATTTATGTATTTATATATTTATATATTATATATTTATTTATATATTTATATATTTATGTTTATATTTATGTAGACGCAATTTTGCACCATATATTTGCGACATATGTTCGAGTACCACACCAGTGTTACATAGGTGAACTATATACATACTAACCCATGCATTTTTCTAACCTGCCAGTACTAGACATTAATCAGGATAAGTTCAGAGCAAAATCATTTTGACATAATACCCAAAAGGAAAATACTTCCAATAGTGACATCAGTGAAACTATGAATAATTTTTATACATATATAAATTAGTAGAACAAGGGAAAAATTCGAATTTTGTATTTTATGTTTATTATTATTTTTTATTCTACACATGCACTGACACATTTTACTTTTCACTAGAACAGCACTTTATAGCACTATTTGCACAAGTGTAATCACTGGGCTTCTTATTTCGAATAATTGGCATTATTTTTGATGAAGTATTCTGACAAATGGTAGGCCTCTGATGATGTTTCAAAAAAAAGGAAACCGCATTTATGCAATTATTAATCAACTAGCTATTAAGGTATATTGATAAAATTGTCTTCAAAGTGAAAAATAATTGTTGAACAGTTGAAATATCAAAAAAACGCATTACTCACGATGCAGTACTCTGACAAATGGTAGGCCTTTGATGATGTTTTAAGAATGTAAATCGCATGTATGCAATTATTAATCAACAAGTTATTAAGATATATAGATATAATTGTCTTTAAGGTGAAAAATAATTGTTGAATTGTTGGAATATCAAAAAAACGCAAAAACGTAGTATCAATGCCAGTTAATGAATTTGTAAAAATGATGAAGTGAAATACCTCTTCTATGCCCATTGATTTGTGCGAACCAATCACGGAGCACGTTGCAAGTTTAAAAGTGTCTTTGCCGCTAAACACCGTTACCATGTGATCAAGACTCGCAGGAGTTGAAACGCGTTATGGTGGCATCTAAATAAAGAACAATTATTGGCACTAGTCCGTGGTCCGTGTCCCTGTGTTGCTGCAGAGAAAGCATAGACGCTGTGGAAATCGTGAGATATGTATATATATATATATATATATATATATATATGTATATTACCTACTGACAGTCGCCAGTAGGTAGTTATAGTTAGGACCTATTTTCCATAGGAAATCCGCAACATTCTATTTGGAATAACGTTGGCGCCGATTGACGAATCTTCGCGAAATTTTGAAAACTTTTGGCCAGCTCTGGTCCGCTCCTATCCTGAAAATTTCACGGTGATTCGTCAAGCGGGGGCCGAGAAAAAAGGAGGATCCCAAAACACGTTTTCCCCATGCATTTTCCAATAGGACCTGTTGACGCAGCTACAGCCCGAAATGCTGAACGGAATTACACCAAATTTGGCAAAGAGGTAGTCCTCAGTTCAGACTCATGCCTTTTGCTTAAATGGTGTAAATCCATTCAGTAGTTCCTGAGAAAATTAGAGTTAAAAAGATAGATATATCTGGGCGGAGCCTAACCACACATCTCATCGTGAGATCTGATTGGCTGTCAGTACTTCATCCAAGAAGTGTTGGCAGCCATCTTGGGACCAATATACATGATAGCACCTCATTAAAAAGCATTGCAGTTAATAGAAGGTTTTAAGACTTTAGTTACATTATAAGGGCCCGATTTACAGAACTAACTTAAGACAAAATCCTAAACTTACTACCATTTTGGTATTCACAGAAGGCACTTACTCATTTTGGTATTCACAGAAGGCACTTACTCATTTCGGTATTCAGGAGTCCTAACTTTAGGTCTCCTAAATGCCTTCTGTGAATCCCGAAAGTCTTAAAATTAGGATTTTTTTCAGTTTGGGAGTAGTAAAGTTAGGAGTCCTAACTTTACTACTACTAAACTGAGAAAAATCCTAATTTTAAGACTTTCGGTATTCACAGAAGGCATGTAGGAGTCCTAAAGTTAGGAGTCCTAACTTTACTACTACTAAATTGAGAAAAATCCAAATTTTGAGACTTTCGGTATTCACAGAAGGTATTTAGGAGTCCTAAAGTTAGGAGTCCTAACTTTGCTACTCCTAAACTGAGAAAAATCCTAATTTTAAGACTTTCGGTATTCACAGAAGGCATTTAGGAGTCCTAAAGTTAGGACTCCTAACTTCTGTGAATACCGAAATGAGTAAGTGCCTTCTGTGAATACCAAAATGGTAGTAAGTTTAGGATTTGTCTTAAGTTAGTTCTGTGAATCGGGCCCACAATCATTTGTTGATGGTACCGTACTCATTTTAGGAATTGTGGTGTGTTCTAAGGTGATTTTACCATGTGAAAAAGCCTTCTGCTGTGATATCATGAATCATGTTTGAGAGAAAACTATTTTCTCATGCTTTTCCCACAGAGGTTTGGAAGGTGATCTATAAGCTAAACTGAGAGCATATTTTCTGTAAATTCACATTATCTTTCTCAGTCATGTGAGACTGAAGTCTGACATTCTCAGTAAAACATGTACATCCAACAAGGGCAGAGACTGTCAGTTGATTCCTTTGTGTTCTACTGCAGCTTCCCAGAGTGTTCTAAAGAACAACTAGAGCGCTAACAGTCCTACTTATGACAAACCTATTGCACACCTGAAGCCATCTTGATTGGAATAAAGTGGTAACTCTTAAAACATTTAATTTACAATGGAACAACATGAGGGGGTTCATTTTGCCGTAGAAATTATGATTAGTGCTGTAGAAAGAAACATTAAGCCACATTTTGACTTCTCAAATCCTCTTTTATTTCATAACAAAATTCTGACATGCAGACTGAAACATGCGCTTCGAATACCAGCAGCAGACTTCCCTGGTGAGCAGTAGCTTTACTACAGTGATCTAATGAGCAACTAGAGTGCTAACATTCAGAATTTATGGCAAATGTGTGACATATCTGAATACCTTCTTGATGGAATCAAAGTAAAAAACTGAAAGCATTTCCTACTGAGGAGACTGCAGTAAATGAGGAAATTAGGAAACTTCATAACAAATAAATCTCCCAAGATGGCCACCAGAGACAAAAGAGCCCAAATGCAGCACAAATATCACCCAGATGTAGCCCACATGTAGCCCAATGACAGAAGTGTGCAAAACACGTATTGTTTGTGTATTTGCAGTTTTATATAGTGCAGACTTGTCAGGTATTGGAGTGCTTTACAAGAGCATTGGTTACATCACACAAGATCAAATTCATTTTGATGTAGACATTGGGAGATTAAGTGATTTGACCAGAATCACAGAATGTTGAGATGAAGCAGAAACTCCAACCTGGTTCCCCAGTTGCAAAGTCTGCAGCTCTGGAAGTAACACCACATCCTCTCCCCTAAGTGCAACATTTAATCAAGTGGTCAACTGGATAAAAAAACATAAAGATTACTAATAATATAAAAGTTCTTTGTCGTCGCTATTTGAAAACTCAGAAAATATGTCCTCATTTTAGTTTTTTAGAGCACTAACCATAATTTTGAAGCAAATAAGACCCTCTCATATTTGTAATTTCTAAAGGAAATGCTCTAGGTAATACAGTTTTGATTACATCAAGATGATGTCAGGCGTTCCACACTTTTGTAATAAATATAGAATGGTAGCAATCTAGTTGTTCATTGGGATACTGTTGAGAGGCAGAGGCCAGGGGCACGGACTCTGAAAATTGAAGGCAGGTAGGAGAGCGCAGAGGCAACCATTTGACCACACTGGGCAGGCAGGAAGGGCAGTGGCAGCACAACAGACTATGGAGGGCAGTGGAAAGGGGGGCAGGGGCAACAAACCAACAATACAGGACTGGCAAGAGAGGCTGTGGCAATATAATAGACCATTGTGGGCAGATGGAAGAGGCAGTGGTAGTACTACCATACATGCCAACAGACCTGTTTCAGCCAGGAAACGTCCAATGTTTTTAAGCTCAAATAGGCTTTATTTGATCTGTCTCCTGTCTACAATCTCCTCTTTTTCAATGTAACTCAAAGGGGAAAATCAATACCCCAGTTTTTTTTCAAAATCTCCCTCTTACCAATTTCAAAATGTTCGCAAGTATGGTACATTGGATCATGGTAGGCAGGAGGAATTGGGGTAGGGACATGGACTCGGATAACAGAGGACAGGAGGGACATGGAGAGGTGCACCAAACTGACCCTACAGGGCAGGCATCAGGGTTTGCAGCAGCACAATACACCACACAGGGCATGTGGGACGGGAGTGCAGCACAACAATCCATATAAACCAACAGCTCGATCCAAGTTGGTTTGCGCTATGTTCCCCACATCTTGGGTGATGTGGATACCAAGATACCTCATTGAGGGCGTCACCTTAAGATGAGTATTGTTTATATTCCACACCATTATTTCGGTTTTGCTTGCATTCATCTTGTATCCGGAGATCCGCCCGAATTCTTCTGCACGCTTAATTATGGTTGGAAATGCTAAGACCGGGTCAACTGCAAAAATAAGGATGTCATCCGCGTACAGAGCTACCCTCCTTTCCCACCCCTCATATTTAAAAGAGGGGATATTAACTTCCTCCCGTAGGACTTGAGCAAAAGACTCAATATACAAATTAAAAAGAAGGGGAGAAAGGGGGCAGCCCTCTCTTGTCCCCCTTGTAATATTTACAGGTTCTGACAATGTATTGTTTACTAAGAGTCTAGCAGATGGAGCCTTATACAAAAGAGAGATCCCTTGACAAAAATTATCACCGAAATTAAATTTTTTCAGTACCGCAGCCAAATAAGGCCAACTCACCCTGTCAAAGGCCTTAGTTGCGTCTAACGTGAAAGTAGCTAACGGCAGAGAGAAGCTAGAGGCAATATCAATGGCCCCGACTAAATCATGCGTAAGGTCAGCCAACTGACGGCCTTTTATGAAACCTTTTTGATCTTGATTTATTATTGATGCTATGACCTTCCCCAACCTGGCTGACATAATAGCCGCAAAAATGTTATAGTCGTTGTTAAGAAGTGATATCAGGCGGTATGATCCGCATTCGGTCGGGTCTTTCCCAGGTTTAAGTATCAGAACTATGATGGCATCACTCCATGATTTAGGGGGGTCATCCCCTTTTAACAGAATACTATTAAAAAGAACCATCAGCGTTGGTATTATAGCTTCGCTCAAGGCACGATATAGTTCTGCTGGTAAGCCATCTGTACCAGCTGCCTTCCCTTGCTTAAGTTGCCCAATAACTTCTCTGACCTCTGCTTCTATTATTTCTGAATCCATATAGCTTCTTTGGACCTGAGTGAGGCTTGGCAGGGATATTTTATCTAACCAAGAATTTCTTGCAAAAAGATCGTCAGTGATATCCTCTTTATAAATGGCCTGAAAAAATTCCTGAAAGGCTCTCCCAATATCAGAGCTTGCAGATCGAGAGGATTGTTCGCCTTCCAGCTTTATCTCTCTAATGTATTTTTTTGTTTGATCTGCTTTTATTTTCCACGCTAGCATCCTCCCAGCTGCTTATAGAGGTACTAAGTTGTTGTTCAATAGATTTCATTTCGACTTCTATGTTTATAATCTTTTCCCTATATAACTTCCTTCTCCGGGAGGCTCTACAGGTAATTTTTCCTCTCCAAAATGCCTTCAGAGCATCCCAAACAGTGGGAAATGAGGTGGAATCTAGATTTACTTCCAAAAAAAACTTAGTTTCAGGTATAAGAAAACTAATTTCCTCCTCATCTTGAAGGATGGACCGGTCGAATGACCAAGACACGTGTCCTGCCTGCTGGCCAGCATTCAAAGTAAAACTAATTGCGGAATGATCAGAGAGGTGAGAGGGGAGATATGAAATCTCCGTTAATGAGTCTTTAAGGCAGTAACTAAACAAAGCATAGTCGATTCTTGATCTGTGCTTGTATTTAAGATTCCGAAATGAGACTCCCAATTTATTACCCGCCCTCTCCCTCCATATGTCGGCTAGACCCAGTTGTGCCATTATTGATAATAGCATTTGCCGAGATTTAGAGGCCACGCTGGCCCTCGAATTTGGGGACTTATCGAGTTTTGGGTTCAGCACGACGTGAAAATCTCCACACCAGATAATATGGTCATTGACATTTAACACATGATTCCGAATAAGGTCTAAATACGAGGGATCATCTTGGTTTGGGCCATAGTAGGCGACCAATGAGTATGTACTCTCACCTAATGAGGCTCTTAACATAAGCCATCTTCCACTCTGGTCCTCCTTATGCTCTAATATTTTAACATTGACATTCTTTTTAAAAATAAAGACGATCCCTCTTATATTTGCCGATTGATCGGTAACAGCAAAATTATCAATCCATTTCTGATTTTTTAATATATCCGTGATCTCTGTTTTGAGAAAATGTGTCTCCTGTAAGGCAATGACCTGTGCGGGAGAGTCCCTTAGATATTGTAAAATACGATCTCTTCTAGCCTTACCGCGCAGGCCATTAACATTCTAGGATAAGTAATGCAAGGAACTCATATCAAGCCTCTCGCCCCCTGTAAGCCCCGGAACTCGCTGGCCAAACCTACAACACAAATCACTGCCTCAGAAAACAAGATTATCTGAAAGTAAAGTAGTGACACCTCCCCCTTACCTGCCCAAAAAATGCAGCCAAAGAAGGTTGGCTTTTGAGGATAATTTTGGTTATTTCCCCCTTTCCCCGTTGCACCCAGTGCCCCCATCCCTCTACCCCCTCCCCCCCTCCCCTAGAGAACCCCTCCCAGCTTAGACTGGCTAGCTGTTGGTAAACGACGCATTGCTGACATGGGATGAACTACGCAAGAAGGTCGGCCCTGGGCTATCAAGATTTAAATATATGCAGCTCAATAGTTGGGCCCGGGCTCTAGCTAGGAAAGCTGTCCTGCTGCGTAAATTTAGTAATTTGGAACAACAGCTTGTCGTAAGGCAGGCGGGCGGCAAAGAGGTGGCTTTTTGGTATTGGAGTATTTTGGAGGAGGTGGATGGAGATTTTAGCCTCCCTGACCAACTATGGGCAGAGGAGATGGGGCGACAGTGTGAGCAAATATGGCTTACTTCATTTACTATTTTACATAGATTCGTTAAACCCGCTTGGTTAAGGCGCAACCATCTTTTCACTGTTCACCGTGCATACCTCTCTCCCTTACGACTATCAAAATTTCAGCCAGGAAAGATATGTAACAAGTGCAACCTCCTCGGTGCTTCAGATACACACATGTTTAAGGATTGCTTTTCTATCTGTACTTTCTGGGAGAAAATAAAGGACACGTTGGAGTCTATACTTAATTGCACCGTGCCCATTACCCTGTCACTGGTCATTTTTGGCATTGACGAAGATATACTGGGCCAGGCAAGATCTTTTTTTTTAACGCTATTCTTCTGGCAAGGCGTCAAATTTGTTGGTTTTGGGTAGACGCCTCAGCTCCATCACATGGCGATTGGTTGACAACCCTATACAATTCATCCAAGCTTGACCTGGCTAGACGTGTTAACAAAAAAAATTGGCTTTCTGGGACCTTTTGTTAAACTGGAAATAGGAACGGCGGGGTTTTTTTTTTTTTTTTTCTCCCCGAGTTCTATGATTATGCCTATGTTACTCTTTGGATCTTGAACGCTTGTCTCACTGTTCAATGATTCGCCCCTTCAGGCTGAAAAGATTCTTCAATGGAGTAATCAAGCTAACTAGCTTCCCTCATCATGGATTTATCTTCCGCCATTTGGTGAATTGTGTCCTGGTATGCGAGTTAGCCCGAGAACCTGAGTTCTTGTCTCAGTTTGCGACACACTTGGTGACTGGTGATTCTTATAATGAGGGTAATTGGCAAATGAGGACAAAAAAAAAAAACTAATCCAGATAAAGCAATAGGGAGGGGACAGGACCATGCACATGGACAACAGAGAACAGAGGGGAAAGAGGCACTGGTAGCTAGCTGACCATAATGGACAGACAGGAGAGAAAGCTGCAGCATAACAGACCATAAAGGGTAGGAGGGACGGATCAGGGACATTACAATGGAACAGACAAGCCAGGAGGGAGGGAATAGGGGTCTGCACATGTAAACAGAGGGCTGGGGGCAAGGGGGCAGGGCAGGAGCAGCAGGATGACCATAGAGGTCAGGCAGGATGGGCACTAGAAACAAGACACACCATGGAGAGCAACAGTGAGACTATGATGGCATACACACAGTCCATGGAGGGAAGGTGGGAGGGGGTCAGGGGCAGCTAGCTGACCACACAGGGAAGGTAGGAGGGGCCATGGCAGCACAGAAGACCATGCATGGCAAGCGGGAGGGTTAGTGGCAGCACAATGGCTATGATGGGCAAGAAGGAGGGTGCAGGGGCATGCACAAAGGACCATGGAGGATAGAAGGGAGGGTCAGGACCTGGGCACAGACAAGAGAGTTCAGGGGATGGGGCCTCACAACAGACCGTGTGGGGCAGGCAGGAGGAGCAGTTGCAGCACAACAGACCAGGGAGGGCAGAAGGGTGTGGCAGTAAAATGGACCATGGAGGACAGGAGGAAGGGGCTAGGGGCATGGCATGTGGACAGGCAGGGTGGAGGTGGCAGGGACAGGTTACAGTCATCTGACAATGCTAGGCAGGTGGGAGGGGAGTGGCAGCTCAAGTAGATAGGAGTGGCACGTCCATGGAACATGGTGGGCAAAATGGATGGAGCAGGGGCATGCACAAAGACATCGGAGGGCAGGGGGAAGGAGAATAGGGGCAGCATGCTAAGCACAGAGGCAAAGCAGGAGGTCAATGATGAACCATAGAATTGGGCAATGGAGGGCAGGAGGAGTGGACTGGTACATCATGCTAAATGGAGGGTAGGGGCAGCACATCAGACCATGCATGGCAGGAGGGAGGAGGCTATTCCATGGATTCAGACAACAAAGGAGAGGGAGGAGGTGGATGAGGCAGCAAGCTAACTGTTCAGAGAAGGTGGGTATTAGGAACTTTATTGTTTTTAAAATGTGTGTCTGTGCGAACTACTTAAAATATGAACAAGTATGCAGCATAATCTCACTTTTATTCAGGAAGAAGAGGACGTTTGTGACTGTGACTCCGGGCTCACTTGGCAGAAGCACCCCCTGACCCTCCACCCCCATCGCAAAATGTAATGCCCGTGAAAAGGGTAGGTGGATGCAGTGTTATATAGAACATAGTCCTGAGAGCACGATTTAAAATGAAAACTAGATATAGTATATGGTATAAACTATGCACCAAAAAGTGTGATATAAGATGAACCGGGCGTGAAATATAATATGCAATACATTGTGCGGAATGACAGATTCATTGGAGGGCGCGAGACAGCACAGGCACTAGCACGTGCTATGCGATATGCGCCTTGGAGTGTAATATGCACAGGGCAGTGTTGTGTAACCTAACTAGTCTCTAAAGTTGTAATATAAAATATGTGCTGGGGAGTGTAACGTTGCATATGCACTGTGACAAAGCTATGGATCCCAGATTGTAATATGTATGGCATAGCTCTGTGCGTTATAACATAGGCATCGAGGAAGGCACGTTAGATGGGGCAATACAACCCGTGTTAAGGCAAGTGTGGCATGACATATTCACGGGGTGGTGTTACAGTGCACATGGGCTAGAGAGTGTCATAGCATACGCACTAGCTGGTGGAATACAACAGAGAGGTGAGTGGCACTCGGCGGGCACTGGTGGGTGTAACACAGCATTGGGCTCAGCCAGAAGCACGCTGTGACTCTCAAGTGAGGTTCGTCTCCTTTCCAGAGAGTAAAATAAAAAGTAATACACATCCGGCGGTGGATGTGTGTTTTATTAGCCATGAGGGAGGTTTCTTGCATAGTTTGGTCAAATTTTTGTCGAATCCCCTTTGAATGGCTTGGTGTGCGTGTGTATTAAATGTGTCTGTCAATAGCTACCCATGTTTGTATAAATAAACGACAAGGGTGTCTACTTGGAGAGTACCCACCGGCGGGGGCGCCGGGATTAGGCACGGTAGGGCGTCAGACACGTCAGAGCTTCACTAGCGGTGTAAATACATTCCCCGTGGATTCATTGTATGCATAGTCGCCTTTCAATGAATATCACGCAAATCGTCATGGTGATAGGTACATACGGTTTGTCCAGCATGTCCTAGGTGTTTCTATAAATATATCTATTTTTTAAAATAATAAAAAACAAAGGCCGGCCCCGGGAGATGGGGTCCCCGGGGCCATAAGTGGCCTGAGGAGGGCGGCAACGCAGCCCCCCTCCTAAAGAATTTTTTTTTAAAAAGGCCAGGACCCGGGGGTTGGGGTCCCCGGGTCCGATTAAGGCCATGGGAGGGGGGCCACGCGGCCCCCTTCCAAATTAATTTTTTTCAACAAAAATAATGAGGGTGCAGGCCCTGGGGGATGGGGTCCCCAGGGCCAATAAATTAGAAAAAGAAGGGGGGCCACACAGCCCTTCTTCTTCAAAAAATAAAACAAATAAAAGACAGGCATCGCACCGGAGGCCACGCCCCCTCCTTGCAGCACTCTGCAAACGTGCCCCCTGGCCAGTTGTAAGTTGGGAAATTAATTCCCCTGCAATACTGATGGTCCCTGAGGGCCAACTAGCCCAACAGGTATCTCCAGTATGCGCCAGGGAGCTGCGTTGCAGACAGGTGTTCTAAGGCCATGCCCCTTTTTACACCTCTATGCAACGCAGCTCTGTGGTGCTTACTGGAGGTACCTAGTGGGCTAATTTGACCCTAGGGACCCTTAGAATTCAAGGGGACTCAATCTCTCAACTTAGAACGGCCACAGGGTGCGTTTACACAGTGGTGAAGGGAGGGGACGGCCTGAGGTGACGTGTGCAAACACGCCCTGTGGCACGTTTTAAGTTGGGGAAATAATTCCCTTTCAATCCTGAGGGACCCTGGTGGCCAACTAGCCCACCAGGTGCTTCCAGTAAGCGCCACTGCTCTGCGTTGCAGCGAGATGGTGCAGGCTGTGCCCCTTTTTCCACCTCTCTGCAATGACGCTTACTGGACGTACCTAGTGGGCTATTTTGCCCCTAGGGAACCTCACGATTCAAGGGGACTTAATCTCCCAACTTAAAATGGCCACAGGGCGTGTTTACACAGTGGGGAAGGGAGGGGACGGGGCCTTAGGTGACGTGTGCAAACACGCCCTATGGCGCGATTTAAGTTGGGGAAATAATTCCCCTTCAATCCTGAGGGCCCCTGGGGGCTAACTAGCCCACCAGGTGCTTCCAGTAAGTGCCACTGAGCTGCGCTGCAGAGAGGCGGTCCAGGCTGTGCCCCTTTTTACATCTCTCTGTAACACAGCTCTGTGGCGCTTACTGGAGGTACCTAGTGGTCTAGTTGGACCCTAGGGACCCTCAGGATTCAAGGGGACTTAATCTCCCAACTTAAAACAGCCACAGGGTGTGTTTACACAGTGGGGAAGGGAGGGGACGGGGCCTGAGGTGACGTGTGCAAACACGCCCTGTGGGGCGTTTTAAGAGGTAGTTTTAATCCCCTGCCCTATTATATACTAGGGGCTTACAGAGGAGGTCATGCTAATCACAGGGGGACCCCAACGCATAGTGTTCCCTAGTGTATGTAGGTGTTTTCACTGTAGTCTGAGTGTCTTTTAACATAGCACTGGCTCTAGGACTGGTTAGTCAGACTCAGTTACCACCAGTATCCATCTAAAAAAGTTGAGGGTACAGGATAATTTTGCAACAAGGCTTCTTTCTGCTCTTCTGTTTGTTCTTTCTGTACTTTATCCTTCTTCCTGCACTTTTCTTCGTCTTTGAGGACTTCTGTTGCTTCTTTCTGCATTTCTCTTTTTTCTTTCTGTGCATTTTTTCTTCTTTCTTCACATGTCCTATCTCTGTAGGCATAGTTACAAATTAGCATTTAAAAAACCTTAGAAACTCACTGAAAAAACCATAGGTTTCAGGGGCGTTATAATTAGCTGGATTTTTCACTCATACAAAACCATTGAAATTCCCCCATTATAGTTAGTTCAGCTAACTATAACTCGCGCGCCCGCAATGCACTGCTGATGACGTCACACATTACATCACTCATGACATGGTCAGTGACATCACTCATGACATCACTCATGACATCTCAAATGACATCACTGATGACATCTTCCTTGTGATAGAGTGGCAGATCTCCTCTCGCCCCAATATAACCTTGTCTGCACACATTCAAAAATAGAAACTAACATTTTCTAAACAATGGACATATCAATACCAGTTACAACTACCTATACAGTAATTCTAAGATCAACATACACATCCACTCATTCACCAACAGTCCTATACAGTCACTCATACATGTACTCACTCATCATATGTACTCATACACCTATACATCCTGTTACACAACGCCACTCATCCATAGAGTTACTCACACACATAGTCACTCATGCTAATAAAGAATCAAACATCCATTTACTTGCATATACATACACCACCACACTTACTTCTACAGAAACTTACACATACTTAGTCTTTTAAACAATCACTTATAGAAACACATACTTATTCATACAGGAACTCTTCCAATCTCTCACTCTCACATATACTCACTTATATACACCAATAGTCACACATACTAGTTTAAAACATATGTAGTTACTCATAAAGACACTATTGAGGCAGTCATTCACTCACTAACACACCCATGCACACACTCATCCACCCATATAGTCCTGCACACATGCTGACTTCAACACATACAAACAGTGAGTCACTCATTCATGCACCTATGCACTACATAATACCCCCCACCGAACCATACAGACACTCAGACACTCATACTGATACTCAAAACACCAACTAATAACCTATATAGACACTCATGTAGCTATTCACCAACCCATGCAGCCACTTATACACAAAGTGAGAGACTGATACAGATATTTACATATTTAAACATTACTCACTAAGCTATGTATTCACTAAGATACACTTAATCAGTCAGTTATACAATCAATTTTTCAAAAACAAATCACCCATTTAGACACTTAAATACCCATTTATTCTTCCATTGACCTTGAGATATAGATATATAAAACATATGTAATTTTCAGAAAAACACACATTCACTTGATGATGTCATCAGGGATGTCATTTGAGATGTCATCAGTGATGTCATGAGTGATGTCACTGACCATGTCATGAGTGATGTAATATGTGACATCATCAGCAGTGCATTGCGGGCGTGCGAGTTATAGTTAGCTGAATTAACTATAACGGGGGAATTTCAATGGTTTTGTACGAGTGAAAAGTCCAGCTAACTATAACGCCCCTGAAACCTATGGTTTTTTCAGTGAATATATATATATATATATATATATATATATATATATATATATATATATATATATATATATATATATATATATATATATATATATATATATCTCAATGATCAAGAATTTGCCACTACGGCCAAAGTTACAAGCCACTCCAGATCAAGATGCAAGTATTTATTTGTGACAGAAAAGCAAGACGCTTTTCTACCACACACAGGGTCTTTGTCACACCCACCACAGCGAGGGGAAGTGTGTTAGCATACTATTGATACTATTGGCATGCCTTGAAGTGAGTGTCAGCAATTTTCCAATGCAAAATATGTGCATACACCATAAAAGTAGTCCTATTTAATGCCAGAGGTTCTAATCTAGCATGCCCTTTGTTTAAAAATATATATTTTTTTTCCATTTTACAAACTGTATCTTTTTTTCTTTTTTGAACCGGCCTGGCAGCTCCCCACAAACTCCTGTCCGGGCTGTCCACTGGTTGCATCTTGCACTGGCACTGTTTTCTTGAACTTTATTTTTCTATTTTTTTTTTTACATTCTTTCCCAGTCCAGTCCAAGAAGGCCATCTCATTACTTTCAATGTGTTGGCTGTCCTGTAATGCTAAAAAATAACAAAGAGTGATGCATTTTTTTTGTAATATGGCCAGCCATGCATTTGCTGGCATGGGCAGTCATCTTTCAAACCTTTATTATTATTTATCCTTCCTTGCCATGTCAAATTGGCTGGCATGTTCCTTTCACCATGGTATCCATCTTGGAACACTAAACAATGATAACGGACGTGAGAAATGCAATGCACAATGGCAAATGTGGTGCTATAAAATGTGCCATTCATCTTGGAGCAGTAAAGAATGATAATAAAGTATGTGAAATTTCAAAGAATGCCGCTCTTGTATGGGCATGCACACACATACGCATGAGGATTCATCTTTGAAGGCTTGTAGACAAACTTTATACTTACTGTAGTGCTCCAACGATGGCTGATATTTTGAAAGCAATGCTTTGCTATCTTGTAACAGTAAAATAAGAATAAAATAAGGAACCAAGCCTTGGCAAGGCAGTAGTTTTGCAGCAGCTTATTAAAGGCGAGAGCAATGCTCGTTCTTTCCTCCTTCTGTCTCATATATTCCTTTAGATAGTGTAAGGGGCTCGTTTGCATTTTAATATGTAAGCTCAATATGCATGAGAGGTTTTTGAAACCATGATGGCAGTGATTTAATCTATATCTGCTTTCTCTGTTTTAGAAACTGCTATGAAAAATATTTTGCTCCTGTTACTGTTCCTCTTGCTCATCGACCTTGAACTGAACTCAGCCTCTGGTTCCGGTTTCAGAGTCAGTTCGCTTTCCATTACTATGCTGGTATGCTGTATCTGTGCTGCTGAGGTTGCCTGACCTCACAGTAGTATCACATTTATAGTGTACATGTGCAGGCTTAGGGAAACTCCTGCAGCTTTTGCCCACAGCCTTGGAATCTGCAATTTCTGTGTCCTTTACTGCTTCTACTCACCCTCTATTCTCCAACATATTCCTCTGACTTTCCTCCGGCACCCCTAGGATGGCATGCTTGACTGCATTGGTTTGCAAAGTCCTATATTTTCTGGTCATAAGATATTAAATTCGATGATTTTGTCATGGTGTGGCAGTACAGATGGGAGTGCACTAGTCATGGGTAAATTCCTTGAAGAGCATATTGGGGTGTCACTGCAGCCGTTTTTAGGTTGAGCATTCGAGACCTCTTATATATACTTTAGTATATACTTATATGTGTATGTACTTTGTGGGCTCTGAAGATCAGCCCTAGGACTTGTCTGCTTCCGCGTATGGACTTTTTTTTACTCTTCAACTGCCTCTTGATAGAAAACGACCAGCAGAGGTCAGTAAAATACCAGAAATGTTTTCTGCTGAGGGACTTTCTTTTTTTAATTTTTCTGGCAACTGCCTCTATTTAACTTTCTTGATAGAAAACGACCAGAAGAGGTCAATCACTTTAGCATTCTCTAGATTCTAGTCCATAGAAATTGTCACCCGTTTTTTCAAATCTCGTATTTTTGTTGATATGACCACTCAAGGCCCTGATTTTATATTGAAAACAGAGCCTTAGAGTATACCATTTCCCGTTGAAAGGCAATATTACTCTCCATGTGTTCCCATACCTGGTGTGTCATGCAGTTTAGTGCATACTTTTCCTCCATGTTAAAGAACAGTAGATTTTTCAGTACCCAGACTAAGGTGCTGCATAGCTAAATACATACAAGGTCCCAAAGGCGAGACCGATTGCATTGCAAATGCTTGTTTGGTTAGTGATTCCTTTTTTCTGGGCTAATTACTTTGGTTTCATCTCGTGCAGATGGAGTTCACCTCAATTCGTGATCATTGTACCACAAATCCTGGGACAGGGGTCTATGAGGAAATCAAGGACCTTTGGCTATTTTTGGATGACCACAAAGTTATAGGAGACTGAACAGTATCAAGCTTTATATCAGAGAATATTTTTTTTTTTTAAATGAGTTGTAAGTGTGGAAAGTCTTGTTCTGACTATTCACATTAGTTACATATTTGCATAAAAGAATAGAAATACCAATTGTGCTATGAAAAAAGACTTTAAAGCAAAATGTCGCAATTTAAACATTGAGGCAGACACTAATCAAAATACTGTAACATGGTAAAATTCACATTTAGAGATGATTTTCAGTTACTAATGCCATTGCAAGGGTTTAAGTATCATTTGTATGCTGACCTCACATCTGAGGCCAATAGTCCTCCCGGACCTTTGACCTGACATAACATTACATAGAGTCTCAAATGTTGGCTGCAATTATAGACTATGCTTTGTTTCCCCTCTATGATTCTGATTTGCAAAGGTAAACTTACACCTTTGTGCAAATTTACTATTTTTTTGTATTAACAAACTACAAGTTTAATTTCACTAACAGTAATTTTATAACTGCGGGGGCACCACAGTTAAAACCTCATTTCCAAAACATAATGCAGCATGGCGCCACAAGCCATTTTGCTGAGCTGAGCTGCGTCATTTTAAATCATACGGATGTGACGTATTAACAACAATATGATGCATCTGTGGGCTTTCCCCTGTGCTAATGGCCTGCCATGCACCAGCACAGGCCCCCTTAAGTCATGTTGCAAAGGTGCCTGCATTGTGGGTATGATTGTTTTTGTGCAGGAAGGGATACCTTCCCGCACAAAACAATCATTGATGGCATTTTCCGCTTTCTATGCCTGTTGCAAAATGTAGCACACATAGAAAGAGGAAATAAGGAGGAGAAATAAAAGTATTTCTCCTTGCGCCACTCCTACGCGTAGGATTCTGACACATTCCCAGCTTTCCAAAACTTTGTAAATCTGGAATGTTACAGGTTCCATGGATGCTGCGTGGGAACACCCATAGCAGCACCTATGGAACACCTCTTTCACACAAAGTAATGCATGAAAGGGGCCCATATTTACAAGGCCATGAAAAGAAACGCAGGTTGACTTTATGTGGCCTTGTAACTATGAGAAGGCGCACTGTACCACCTGTGCATCAAAAAAGTGACGCAGCGGCGGTGCAATGGCCTTGTAAACGAGGACCCTTGAGTGGAAAACTCCACAGTTGTAAAATTACTATTAGTAAAATTAAACTAGTGGGGTCTATTTCACAAAGGTAAACTTGCACTTTTTTACAAACTATGTGCAGAGTTTTACAACTTTGCACTCCCAATACATATGGGTGTGGATTTCCCTGTACCTTGAGACTCAGGGGGAGAACCCTTCCCTTATAAGAAAAAGGAGTGCAGAGTCGTAAAACTCTGCACTTCGTTTGTTAATATCTAAAAGTAGTAAGCTTACATAAAGCGGAAGCTTACTTTTGTGAATCAGGCTTTAAAAGATTAGAATCATGTACAACACCATTTAAACAAATAGTTTTCTCTGAATGATTTTCGTAAAAAAGAATCCACAACCAGAAAGTGCTGTGTGGCAATTGGTGTCTTTTATACAGGGCCAGCTTTAGGGGGCTGATACTGGTGCGGCCGCACTGGGTGCTAATCTGGAGGGGGGCACTGACCTCAAGAGGGGTGCTGCGTTTAGCAATAATGTACAATTTAAAGGCACCTGCTGCAGAGTTCCTTGTGCAACCAGCTTTCAGACAGCAATAAAAATGCCACAATAACTCTTGTGATTAATGTTCCTGCTAGAGGGAGACAGATCACAATTTTGTCTTGTGGCAGTTTTGACTCACCATAAAGTAGCGCAGTGGGTTAATATGTTTGCTGCAAAGAACATATCTGTATTTTATGTGGATAGCTGAGTGGATTAGTAAAGCCAACCTTTACCTGCACTTTAAAACAAATGAACTGTATTTCCGATAAGCACTATGGAGACATGAGGTGCACTTTTGCCCGGTGGAAGAGAGGGAATGTGAGGATGAGATCATATTGTGGTGGGTGAGGGGGGGGCCAAATAACATTATCGCACGGGGGCCGCCAGTGCTAAAGCGGCATTGCTTTTAACATATGGTACCATTCAGTTGTAATTTGTGGTTTACCTGCAGGGAGTACTGGGGCAACGCTGCATTGCAATGTGAGGAGTATTTCGAACAGATAGACCTAAGTGTTTAGAACTGGAAGTTATTTTTCGATACCAGTGGATGGGCAAATTCTATAACTACCAAAAAATTGCAATAAATTGTTGCAACGCTGGTTAAACAATGAGTTTTGGTCACTTGCCATTCACTCTAGAACTCTTTTGCATGTTAAGGGTACGCTCCAGCATTCTGACAAGGGCTTCCAAGCTTTTAATAAATCCTTAAATTAAGATTTGGCCTTTATCTTTGTGTCTGTTTGGTTGTCATGGGAGCAAAGGTATCAATGGCGGGGTTCAGCGCGGCTCCAAAAGCGTAAAATATGGAATCTGGGCTAAAATCCAGATTTCCGTTTATCACTACTTTGTGTGAGATTTAAAGACAGAAAATGTAAACCATGATGCCGGCTGTCCTGCGTATTTCTCACCTAGATATATTTTGGAGTGTCTGGAATGCTTTGCCTGTTCTCCATTTCCTTTACTTGCTCTAGGTCTCCGTACATTTGTTCCACATTTTATTAACCTTTCTAGTGCATGCATATCAGACACCTTTGGGGCAAATTTAGGGGTGGATTTCAGGCACAGAAAAGTTGGCAGCATGTTAGTGTAGTTGAAATGTATGCCACAAAGAGCCAACGCATGAAAACAATTCCGCGCATTGTTCATTTTATTTCAGTATTATATGTTTTAGGAGCATATATTGTGTCTGTGTGTGTGCGTGGGGGGGGAGGGTTGGTGTGAAATAGTGTTTTTATTGTGCAAACCTAGCCTGAGGCAGCGTAACACTTAGACCAGGGCCAAAAGGTCAACAGTGACGTTCAGGAAACATTCAGGGCACCCTTTAATGCATCAGAATAAGTCATCTGAAGATGTGAGTCTTCAGGTGACTCGGGGATGGCAGGGAAAGAGAAGGCCTCGTAGTTGCGAGGGTGATGTTTCAGGTAGTGGGTGCGTAAAACTGAGAAGGCCTGTTTCGTGTTTTTTTCTATTTGTACACGTTTCCGCTAGTCTGGTTGTGTCAGGGGAGGGTGCAAGTTGCAGGAAACTGTATATGGTGACCTTGTCAGTCATATAGGCTGGGATGCCTCTAAGGCAGCACCAAATATTAGATAGTGTGTGTGTGGTAATATGGAAGATTTTTGGGCAGGAAAAGTGCGAAAGGTTTCCGTGTACTATCTTCCTAAGGAGTGCTGTATTTTCAGCGCCCTGATGGAATCTTGCATCCTGCAGCCCTCTGTCAGTAACACTGTAAAAAGACTGCCTAAAGTCACTTCATAGAAGCCAAGCTCTAAATTAAGTTATGTCATTTAAGTAGACATGAAGGAAGTCGTTCCCTCAAACAGATGTCACATATTTTTTATCAACTGACGTGGTGGTTTGCTGCCCTTGAGAGACCATGCTCTGATTTCAGTACCTCAATTAAAAGCAATATGTAAATATTTCTCCTCAACCTTAACCACAGTTTAGAGTATGTTTCATAGATTGGCCAATCTACCTCTCAATATATATACATTTGACTTTTGGTAAAGGGTGGTGTAGAAATATTAGTTACGTACCTGGGGTGCATACTCGGGTACAGAACCAACTCCAACTCTAAAGTTAACAGCTATTGGCATAAGATTGCATTTAGACCAATGTGTTACTGTCCCACACTCACTCCACCAACACATATGGTGGTCAAAGAACATTCATTTTCAACTGGACCTTCAATGAGAAATTGTTCTTTTTCTTCATACCATCCACAGTGCAGTCCAGACTGAAACCCTCAATATATATTTATGTAATGCTTGTGAACCACTTTATCTCAGTTCAACTGAACTGTGGCAACATTACCTATGTTGGGGGCACATCATCAAGGAGGCGATATAAAATTATCGCCACTTTTGCATCCGTTTTCGGACGAAAAGGGCGATAACTTTATCGCCTAATCAGCAAGGTCACGCTATCACGTGAATCCTTGCATTATCGCCTGTTTACTGAACGCCCAGCTTTGCATCTCTAATGAGATGCAAAGTGGGCGCTCCCGCCCTGACATAACTGGAGAAATGTCGCTAAGCGACATTTCTCCAATTATCAGTGGGCACGATAACCTGCAGAGCAACAAGCAAAGTAGCGATAACCTCTGTTATCGCTACTTTCCTTACGCCTGCTTCGAGACTGACTTAGCCATGATATCCTATGTAAGGTGGATATCATGGCTAAACATGCCTTGCCCTATCATCAAGTGTTACATGCTGTATTACTAGGTGCATGTATCTTTAAGTCAGGTTCTGTGTCGCATGCCACTGCATGCGACATGTGATGTTTTCAGTAGGGTTCCACATTCTAGTCAGAGACCTGGGTTGGGAGAATAACTGTTGGAGTAGATCTGTTGGTTATCTGTAGCTGCTGGATGGATTTTGAATGTGCTGCCAATAAACTACTATTATTAATTATACTACATTTGAAGGATTATCTTTTCAACATTGGCGACGACGGGAAACCACTGAGCAGCACAGGGTAATTCAGTGGTTGGACCATTTTTCGGCGATTTACAGCGTTTTAAGAAGATTTATACAGTTCACCTAAATTTTCCATACCGGCGATTTTTTTTTAAGAAGTTGGGACATCTACTCTTGATCAACGGATGTTGGAGGCATTTACGTCTGTTTGGCAACAATTTCCAGGTGTTCGCGCAAAGACAACGGGAGAAGTGTGACATCTACGTTTACATCGGCAAAATTTGGATGTACTACGTTTGTTTATCAATCCCTTCCTGGGATTTGTGTGAATTTTGCCGTTTAAAAGAGGTGCAGATCTCGAACATTCAGCGTGTTTCGTTTTAAGTAAAGGAGCATACTTCATATCTTCCTTTTACATGGTGAAGGCTTCGAGTGTACAACGCATTGCAGCCGTGATCGTTGGAGTTAATGAGCAGTTGTGCCGCATAGCCTGACATTAAATTTGAGGATTTCTTTCGCACAGTTGGCAAAGAATATGTTCATCGTTGTTTCTTTTAAAGGAAAAGAGAACCTTACTTTGTCATAGCGTCTTCCTCAACCTTCCATTCCTGCCATGATCGTCACGCACGTAGTGATGAATGCGCGTTCGTGATGTCACACGCACAAGGTTCAGTTGCTAAGCAACGCCCACAACAACCAATGCGTTAAGGCGCAAAGGATTAAACAAACGTTTTAAGCCAGATATCGAGGTGAAAGTAACGCGTGTGTTGGGGGAAGTAAGTACTTTATTGGTTTGTTGCTCAGGTTATTTTTTTTTTTCTCTCTCCTCAAAAATTTCAAAGGTTATACGAATGGTGTGTTAATTTAGCACCACAAGTCTTTTGTTTTGTTACCGGTATATCCGTTTTCAAGTTTATTGTACATTTATCATACTACCAGAGTTTGTGTAAAAGTTAGGAAGTAGTAGCAAAAATTAAAATGCAATTTGATCCACCTGCAAAATTTCTACAAGTTAAAGGAGATCCACCCATGCCATGGCCAAGGTGGAAAGAAGAGTTTTTAAACTACATGAAAGCTATTGATGGTGAAAGGATGGGTTCAGAAAGGAAAAAAAGCATTCTGTTACATTGTTTGGGCTCAGAAGGGCAAGTTATTTTTAGGTCACTTCCTCAGATTAATATTCCAAATGCTAGTGGTGATTCAATGAACGTCTACACAGAAGCGTTGGCACGATTAGAGAAAAGATTCAAACCAACCATTAGCATAGCTCTAAACCGATTTAAATTTTACACCAGGAAACAGAAAGAGGAGGAATCATTTGATGATTTTCTAACTTCATTAAGGTCATTGAGCATGCATTGTAATTTTGGAAACATGTCAGATGAGATGATACGTGACCAAATAATAGTTCATGTCAAGTGTAAGAAAACTCAAGACAAGTTATGGGTAATAGGTGATCCAAATTTGAATGAAACTATTGCAACAGCTAAAGCGCAAGAACAATCAGATCTATGGATGGATACCATTAAAAAATGCTCTGATAAAAAAACGACAGAAGAGGAAATATGTGCAGTCCGTTATAAAGCTACAAAACAGAACGCAACACAAAATTGGGGAAAGCCAAATTTTAATAAAGCCAAGCAATATGCTCCAAGACAATTTGAAGGAGCTGTCAACCAAGGAATGTGTTTCAGATGTGGGAACAAAAACCATTTTGCTTCTTATCCAGGTTGTCCAGCATTGAAGAGAGAGTGTAAAATCTGCAATAGGATTGGACATTTTAGCAATATGTGTAGAGACAGACGTGCACAATTCCAAAAGCAGGGTCCAGTTTCAACAATTTCAGAAGAAGACAACACCTGTATTAACACAGTCCAAGAGCATGGTTCTGTTGTATCTATAATGGGTGATGTTCCAAAGCACATAAGTCCCCCTAAATGTACTTTTCAAGTTTGCGATGTAGACATTTTGCTTATGGTAGATTCAGGTTCCCCTTGGACCATCATATCTCATGAGTATTACATGTCATTATTGGTAAATGTTTTGCCGTTAGACACATTGGAAGAGCCAGACATTGTTGCTGAGAGTTTTTGTGGTACAAGGATTGACATGATTGTTTTTTTTCTGTTTGCTTACATTTCAAACACAGAGCGGCAAATGTCAAACTATATATTTCAAAAAAAGGGGTAAATGTGTTGGGATGGTTGGATCAATGGAAATTTGGCATCATACTTAATGCGAGATCTATAGAACCAATTTCCTTATGTGAGGATAATCTCTTGAATTCTGTATCAGCAGTCGAGAAGAGTAGAGTAGAAGAAACAAATGTTATCGTTAAGGATCAAGTAAGCAAACTCATCAGAAGTTTTGGGAAAGTTTTTATGGATAAGTTGGGTAGGCTCAAGAATTTCTCACACAGAATTGTACTTAAAAGTAACCATATTCCTGTTGTACAAAAACTTAGAAATGTACCCATTAATATCAGGGATGAGCTAAAGGAAATGTTAGATGAATTACTTAGAGAGGGCATCATTGAACCTATAGAGTCATCCGAGTGGGTTTCTCCCATAGTTTTGGTGCGGAAACCCGATAAAAAGTTGAGAGTATGTGTGGATTTGAGAGCGTTAAATGCTAATATCATTGTGGACTGCCACTCTTTGCCAAACATTAATGAGCTTGTATCATTTTTGCATGGTGCTAAAATATTTTCTACCCTCGATCTCAGATCAGCATATCACCAAATCGAACTTTCTGAAGATTCTAGGAAATACACTGCGTTCATCACTCCACAAGGTTTATTTCAGTATACTCGCATGCCTTTTGGATTGGCGTCCGCAGCTTCCATATTTCAAAGAATCATGTTCCAAATTTTCAGGGACATTGATGCTTATGTCAAGTGTTTCCAAGACGATATCTTGGTCTTTTCAAAGAGTACACAGGAGCATCAAATTCATTTGCAAGAAGTGTGTAAAAGACTGGAACAAAATGGTTTGACTCTTAAAGCACATAAATGCAAGTTATTCAAAGAATCTGTAGAATATTTGGGACATACGCTTTCAGGGGAGGGTGTGGTGCCAAAAAAATCTAATGTTGAAGCCATATCCAAAGCCCCGTCCCCAGAGAATAGAGATCAATTACTCTCTTTCGCAGGAATGTGTGAGTACTACAGTAAGTTTGTTGTTAATTTTGCCACCAAGATGGAACCTTTGAGGAGACTTTTGAGGCAAGGAGTGAAATATGAGTGGGGTGAGTCTGAACAACGATCGTTCGAAGAGATCAAACATGATATTGTCAATGCACCCACATTCAAACCCTTTCGCATCAAATCTGAATGTGTCATCACGGTGAATGCAAGCCTTTATGGTTTAGGGGCGGTGTTGTCACAGAGAGAGAGTAAGGAGGAATGGAATGTGGCATTTGCGTCAAGGACTCTTAATGAGTGTGAACGTAAATATTCCGTTATTGAGAGGGAGTTGTTGGCTGGTGTTTGGGCTATTGAGCATTTCAGGTTATATGTATGGGGTTCTAAGTTTGTTTTAAGAACGGATCATAAGCCACTAGTAAACATTTTATCGGTTGGTGGAGGGTGGAATTCCACGGCCAGAATTGCCAGGCTCATGTCAAAGTTGCAGGAGTATAATTTTAGTACGGTATATGTTCTGGGCAAGAAGAATGTTACTGCTGACTGTTTGTCACGCTTACCGTGTAAACAGAGTGAAATTAATTCTGTGCGTGAGTTTGATGTGGTTATGACTATTGATGATGTACTTCAAGGAGATTTTCAAGACATTTCTGAAACCCGTTGGAAGGATTCTGAGCAGAAGGATGCTAAATGGTCATTGCTTAAGGACTACATCAAACATGGTTGGCCAAGAAAGGATAGAATTAGTCCAGAGCTCATACCATTTTTTAGGGTTATTGAAGAATTGGAACTTGATGGTGATTTTATCTTTAAATCAGGGAAGTGTATTCCACCAGAAGGAATGTATGAAGGGATTTTGGCAATTGCTCATAAGACACACCCAGGCATTTCATCAATGAAGCGTTTAATTAGATTGTTTTTCTGGTGGCCAGGCATTGACAGATTTATTGATAAGACAGTCAGGGAATGTCCTGAATGTGTATCTAGTGAAAGGTCACTTAAGGTTTATACTCCACCGCCTAAAGTTGTAAAATGGCCGTCTGTACCGTGGAAGAAAATAGCTTTTGATATTTCAGGTCCCTTCCACATTTTTCCAGAAAGTGCACGTTATGCTTTAGTGATAGTCGATTATCACTCAAAGTGGCCTGAAGTGAAATTTGTCCCGAAGGCTACCACTAGTGCTGTCATTGGATTTTTCAAAGATGTTTTTGCCAGAGAGGGGTGTCCTTCATGTTTAATTACTGACAATGGGGTTCAGTTAACTTCGGGAGAAATGGGTGAGTTTTTAAAAAAGTGCAATATCACTCATAGATTTACTTCCTTATATGAACCACATGAGAATGGGCAGGTAGAACGTTTTAATAGAGTTCTGAAGGGATTTGTCACGGAAGCGGTTAAGTTTGGAACAGATTGGATTAGTGCTTTGAGAGAACGTTTATGGACTTATAGGATTACACCACATTCTACAACTGAAGTTAGTCCATTTAAACTTTTTAAAGGAAGAGATCCGGCTTCATTTGTTTTACCTTGGTGGTTAAAAGAAAAGTCTCATTATTTTGACTCTGATAAGGAGAATTTGGAAGTGGTTGCTAGACGTGTGGAAGCTAAACAGATTGTAACAAAAAGGCGGTATGATGAGAAGTGGAAAGCAAGGCCTCATGAATTTCATGAGGGAGATTGGGTGAGGATATTAAAGCAGGGTTTAATTTGTAAAGGTGACAATAAGTTTGGTGATCCTATTCAAATTAAAAAAGTTTTTGAGAACAGTGTTATGACACAGGATGGTAAAATCTGGAATGTGGGTAAGTTGGCGAAATGCATTAAATCTTATGTTTCAAAAGATTTTTCACTCAACAAGAGTAATAATCACAACAAGGGTGATTCTGTGGCTCACAGAGTCAAAGACTGTAAACGAGAAATTAGATTACCCAAAAGATATGCAAACTATGTGTAATTGTTGTTGTTTTATTATCATGTTTCATTGTTGTGTTTTCATCCTTTTGTTAAATAAGGGAGATATGTTACATGCTGTATTACTAGGTGCATGTATCTTTAAGTCAGGTTCTGTGTCGCATGCCACTGCATGCGACATGTGATGTTTTCAGTAGGGTTCCACATTCTAGTCAGAGACCTGGGTTGGGAGAATAACTGTTGGAGTAGATCTGTTGGTTATCTGTAGCTGCTGGATGGATTTTGAATGTGCTGCCAATAAACTACTATTATTAATTATACTACATTTGAAGGATTATCTTTTCAACATCAAGCTATCGCCAAACTTTGTGAGATTATCGCTGGATTTCCAGCGATAATCTCACATATGGCAGTTAGCGCTGGGAATTTTATCGCTTTTGATATAAGCGTTGCTAATAGCACACTATCTCAGCGATAAAATTCCACGTTACCCAGCGATAATTATCCTCGCGCTAAGTGCGCTTAGCGACAATTATAGCCGGTCCTTGATGATATGCCCCTAAGTATGTTAAATTCATACAAGCATGGGTGTCAAGCCTGAACCTCAACTTGTAGAAGCAAGAACAAAGGAAACTTACATTAATTGTATGGCACTGACAACTATAGACATATAGAATAAAGTTAAAAGTATTTCACACATACATGCTGAATTTGATTTCTTATTAGGAATTTGTGGTCATCATGTGGTGACAATCCACCACAATAATTTCAAATGGGCAGGTCCCTCTGAGAACAGTACTTCTTGCACAGGAAGAAAACTCTACCCATTATTGAAAGGTTAACAAAACAACATGCTCCTCAGAAGGGTCTCAAAATGACAACCTAATTTTTCAATACTCTTCCTGGTCCCCAAAAAGCATGGATGTAGGCAAAATGATACTCTCTATGTACTGATGAGTTGCTTGCATACATTGTCCCACCTTATTACACCTCACGACACAACATCAAAATAATTGTTTTAGCTTCCTGCCAAGTTTCTGCATTCATATGTATCAACATGTGCTTCTCTAGATGCATCTCACATCTGTCAAACAAGAAGTTGAAGTTTTCTACTGTGATTATTTTGTGAGGAGCTGTTTGGAGGTGTAAGGAAAAATCAATTATTTTTTTCAAGAATGCAAAGTCGAGGTAAAGGACCTTCAGGTTCAAGAGACCTTCTGCAATTCTACAAATAAACCCTAAAGCCTCTGGCAAAGTACAGCCAGATCCAACTTACCAATTTGAGCCACGAAATCTGGCAAACTGTAACCCATAAACCAACTATAGAATACTTGAGGATGGTGCATACATGGCAACAATCAGTCCTGTGGGACACCAAGATTATTTGTTGTATTGTTGAGTTCTGAAACTCTTTTCACCATAGATGGACATACACATGATATGCACAGAATGGACCTGATTCACAAGGTACACTTACACCTGAAGTCTACGTTTATACCTGAAGTCTAAGTGCTCAATATACAGAGGTGAACTTAGACTTCAGGTCTAAGTTTACCTTTGTGAATTGGGCCCTCAATATGTTAAATACTTTATTAATAATGAATGCCCTAATCTAGTGCAGATTATAGGAATAGATGTAGCTATAAAAAGAAAAAACAACAGTGGAAGTGTAGTAAACAAAGTAGGATTGTAACATTGTGATGGTATTCACTAATTTATTACATTAAATAATGAAATCAGTCTTTAATAATCATCTCTTTTAGCTTCTTCCAAAACTTTATTAGCACCAAAGTGTCTTTTTAAGTTTCTTACACAGTTTGAAAAATCACCCACGAACACCTGAAAATGTCTCTCTCCCTAATATGCGCCTATAACAGGCTTGAATAATCTTTTTGATTAATTGGAAAAGACAAGACCTCCTTATGAGTGATATAAAATGAAATACTTAGCATATGTATTCTGTTGCACCTGTACTAAATTCTATCACACATTATAAAACACTTTAATTCATATATATGATTAATAAAGGCACTATAAACCAATGATGAACCAAATGTTATATGTTTTACTTGATAATTGAAGCATGTGTTCACAAATGAAAAATATGCACACAAATACCTGGACATATGAAATGCAATAGGAGACAATTGAGCAGAAAACTTAAAGTTCAGGTCAACTTGAGCAACAAAAATAAATTACTAAACCCTCAGTGTAGTGGCAAACTGTCAGCCCCACTACATGGATATCCAAATGTCTTCAATTCAGACTCCCTGATGTCCTTGAGTCATGCTCATGGGTCCAGCTTGCTTACCTCAAGGCATGTTGTGCAAATATTCAGAATGAGAGAGTGAGTTTCGACCCATTTAAACATTTTTTTTTATTTTAGGAACCTCCTGGTTTTTAGATCAGTGCTGAGGGTGAACCTCCTCAATTGAGTCTCACCCATTGTAAGCTTCTTTCAAAATGGACTTGAGCTGCAACAGCCAGTACCTGCATTTTGAAAATAAAGCACATTGCCGAACAGTAGAAGAAACAATTCTTACACTGGTTTGGGATCTGGGTTATGGTGATCTTCCTCCAAATGTTTTGCCTACTTACCTCCCTTTTTGGATGACATTTGTCTCTGTTGGCCCTTACGGCTCTGTGCACTTTATCACTGCTAACCATTGCTAAAGAGCTTGTGCTCACTCCCCTAAACATGGTTAAATTATTTTACACCTGATTAGCATATTTAATTTACTTATAAGTCCCTTATATAGTGGTATACCATATAGCCAGCGCCTGCAAACTAAATGCTACTACCGGGCCTGCAGTATATATTGTACCACCCACTTAAGTAGCCCCTTAAAACATGTCCCAGGTCTGCTAATGGAACCTAAATGATGTTTTAAATTTCCAATTCGACTTGGCAATATACCCCCCTTGCAAAGCTTTAATCTACCCTTTTATTGCATATGTCACCCCTAAGGTAGGTCCTATGTAGCCCATAGGGCAGAGTGCATTGTAATTAAAAGGTTGGCCATGTACTTTTAAGTTTTACATGTCCTGGTAGTGAAACAGTCTTACATTTGTTTTTCACTACAGTGAGGCCTACCATTCCTATAGGAAAACATCGGATTGCCTTATTATATTTAACAAGTGCTAATGTTTGATTGTGACCAGGTAAAAAGCTCATGGTTGGTGTCTATGAAATTGTAATGAAAAATCCTCTTTAATGGTAAAGTTGGATTTTTAATTAACATTTTGACAATCCCACTTTTAGAAAGTTGGCATTTACCTGCACTTAGCCATTTGATGCCCACAGCCTCCTCTGGGTCACATGACAGGAGTAATTAACTGACTTTGTGAATTCCTCCCAGACACTCACAATACACAGATTAATTGTGCCTGAAGGGGCCATGGGCTGGCAGGATAGGGTGCGGAGCTGGGATCAACCCCACTTGCAACTGAATAGGCTGCGCTCTGCCTTCAAACAAAGGGCTTGTCACCTCCACATTGTCTCTGCCGCCAGCTTGTAGCCATGGCAGGGGAGTCAGTAAATTCCAAGCACTTCAAAGGTAACCCTATAGAAACATCTCACAAATTCAACTGAGGCAACAGATATAAAAATAGTGGCCTCAGACTCACTCTTCAGTTCACTTTCCAGACCTGTGGAAGGACTCTCAGAGGACAGCCTGCTGCTGGGACCTGTTGTGCAGTCTGCAAGACTGCTTTGCTGTACCTGGAAGGACTGCTTTGCTGCCTGCACCCTACCTTGAACCCTTACAGGCCAGCCCTGCTGTTTGAGACCTGCATCTTCACCTGAACCAAGGGCTACCAGAGTGACTCCAAGGGCTAGTTTGCTCCACTGGGACATAAAAGGCTCCCGCCATCCTGAACCCGCAACTGGACCCAGCCTGAGACAATCCAGAATACCCAAGTGGTGTCCCATCAGTTCTGGACCCTTGGCTGAGGTGCTAAAGGTGCCTAGATAGCCAAAATCCAACACTTGGGACTAAAAATTGTTCTAAGAACTGAGGGAAGACTGGGATCAACCTGCTCATAAATACACCCGAGGTGCATTGCTGGTTAGCCTAAATGTGTGGCTCCTCCCGCCACGTTCTTCTCTGCAGCAGTAAATTCTTTTTATAGATTCTTGAACTGTCTTTGACTACAGACTTCTGCCTCATCTCACTGGAAAGTTTCGCTTTCGAAAAAGGTGACTACATTTGAACATAGGAATAGTCACCGTGACTTTGTCCAGAAGCTTCCTGAAGACAACTCTCCAGACACCACCTGCAGACTTGCCCTGCTGAACCTTACCCTCTCTGAATATTTTTCTTGAAATTCTTCTAAGTCCGAAGGTAAGAGCTGACTGGGCCCAATCCACTTCTTGTATACAACCCATGCTCCATCGCGGTCAGTCATTCTTTTCTACTTTTACCCAGTCTCACACAACTAGATGTTAACGGATGCCGATTTTATCTTTTAGGAACTCATTTTTTTTATTTTTTTTTAAATAAAAAATTCATAACTCCGGTTCTACTGATCAGATTTTTGATGTTTTTGGTGTCACACGATTTATTTAAATATACTATATTTTTCCAAATTAGTGAGGGATTTTTCATGTATTGTTTTTTTCACTTTATTACTGTTTGAGTGTTGCATAAATTGCATAAATACTTTACACATTGTCTATAAATTAAGCGTGACTAGATTTTGTGCCAAGCCCCCCAGGATTAAGCACAGGTTAATTTAGTGAAATTTTTGGCTCACCTTGCCAGGGATTGTGGCTGTTGCTTGACCAAGGCTCACACCCCAGTCAACCAAAAACCCAATATCTCACAAATGGTTACACATAAACACATAAAGATGTGTGCCATTTTAGCGAGGAAAGCTGTTGTCTCAGTAAGCCTTGTATTTGTGCACAGGCCTGTGTAGGTCTCATTCTTTAAATAGAAATCCAAAAGGAAATGCCCCTTTCTTTTTAATTGAAGTATACTTCTGTACTGCTTAATAGCATGTATGCTTTGGGTTGAAAACTGCTTTAATTATAATTTTGAATTGGCAATTGACATGTTCTTCTTAATGTTTCTGCGGTTTCCAAACAGGCCATGGAGAAATTTCTGTTATATTCCCCTAACACGTAGTTTCACATTATGCTTGCTACATGGAGTTCCTGAAACTACACCATGCCATGTTGTGTAATTACATGCAATTCGCCTCACAAAATTAGCGCAAGAGCACAAGAACAACGCGAAAGACCAGAATGCGAGTAGCTGCTTTCTGCGCTGCTTCTGTTTTTGTGTTATTTAGGGGATCATTAGGATGCGATCCGCCCGCCATCGCAACCTGATTTACCCCCGCCATATTATAATGGCGGGGCGTATCGCGTTGGACACAAAGTGCGTCTGCCACTTTTCCGCCGGTTGGCAATCGTTCCGATTGCCGGCCGGGCGGACTTGGGCCTCAATATGATGGCGGTGCCTAGCAGGCACCCCCATCCGTATTAGGATGCTGGGTTTTAAAGGCCTTTCCATGGCGGCAAAGGCTGGCAGGGATTTGCAATGGGGGTTCATTGTGGGCCTCCAGGGTAGTCGGGGGTGCACTTGGCTTTCTCATGCACAAGGTGGCTGGCACCTCGCGGTGCCTGCCACGTTGTGCATGGAAATGCACAACATGGAATTTTGGCATTGCAGCGGGTGCTGCTTACATCAGCACCCATTGCAAGGTCAAACGTCGGAATGCGAAAGCCAGGGTGGAGGTCGCATCCTGATTCTCGGTGCGGGACGGCCGCATGTCAGTCTCAACACCGCGGGATGGTGGGCGGACTTAAGTCTGCCCGCCATCCTAATCACCCCCTTTGTGTGTGAAATGTGCCCTCATGTCCAAAACAGATGAATTTATGCTTTTCAAGCTAAAACATATGTGCTGGTTTGGCATTTGGTGGTATTCCACATAATTTTCCAGAAATTTTGTATAATTATTAGGCCTGAGCACGGGTTGCGGAGTCGCGCTACACAGAACTCCACAGAGTGGTTAACAAACTACGCCATGCTCTGTTTAGTTTAGCAGGCAGGCAGAGTGTCCTGGAGTGCCAGTTCACATTGCATTTTCCATGAAACGCAACACAGAGTACGGCCTTGTGTTCCAAATTGCGTGCAAATGGCACCACAAGGTTCGCATGATGCGGCCATCTTGTTTTCTTACTCTGTTTATGGTGCTGGGCCTGGTTTTTAATCCCTCTTTAATCTTTGTAATCCTCTGCCCTCCTAATTAATCTACCCCTTGTTTTTATTTATTGTACTAGTGTGTGTTTTTGGCTCTGTGTATTCCATTTTTTTTTGTGGTTTTTCATGACTTTTTGTATTTTTGTTTATTTACTTCTTATTTGTGTTTCCTTCCTTCCTACCTTTCTTTCTGTTTCTTTTCTTTACCCTACGCAGCACCATGGCAGAGCATTAGCAACCAGGGGAGCGGAGGCGCCAGAACTCCCCGAACAGCCAGCAGCAGCCACCTACTTTGTGGGCGGTGCCACCACCCAGGTGTGCAGTCACTGGCTATCTTTAGTGAGAAGGAGGAGGCAGCACTCGGTTTTTTTGTACAGTCCCACCGTCCCTCCATGCAGGCAGCAGACAGCAGACCCGACAGTAGATACCACTTGGGGGACTGTTGACTGAGCTGGGGGAGGATGCGCCGGTGTGTGCGGCTCACAAGCCAGGTACAGTGCTCCCTCCAGCTGCTGACGCACCACTGGGCAGATATTCTTGACCAGGAGCAGGACCTGCTTGACCTGCTCGGTGTCAAGAACCTGGGGCTCGGTGAATATTAATAATTATTTGTTGTGTTTCTGTTCTGCAATGCCAAAATAAATCCCAAATAGCATATTGCTCACACTCAGAAGTAAGTTACATTTAGTTAACATTAAGAATATTATTATTAGGTCATCCAGTCTCAGCTAGGCAGGGGCTCAGCGCTATCTAATCGTGCACATCATCGCTTTGGCTGATTAATTAAGAAGCCATTGCAGACTCTTCTTTCCTACTGTCACCATAGTGAATCAGTTATATCAGTGAGTTAGTGTTTTTTGGGCATTTCTTTGTATAGTTTGTACAGTTCCAAGCTATTGTATGGTGATGTGTAGTATGCATCTATGCATTGCAAGAAAGTTTGACTGAGTTGGTCCATCAACGGGATTGAGAAATGAGAATAGAATCATTGCAATGCATTAGTTACAAATGTAGTTTTTGTTAAGGACATTTGAATTAGAGATTTAGGATTAGTATGGACAACTCAATGATAGGTGATAGACTCAAAACTAGTATTATAGGTGATCTGTTTAGATACTACTACGTGACTGCATTTGCCTGTCATAAAGTTTTGTGGAGATTAACTGAATCACTAATCTATTTTATTTATGTTCTTCAATTCTTATGTCAGCACCCAAGGACAAGAAGTTGGGCAATACGGAGGCGGTTCCAGTAGTAGCTGGTCAGGAGGTGGTGCCCACCACCATCGCCGCTGCCGAGGGCTCTGCTAACCTCAGTAAGTCCAGTTATTTATTATTAGGATTTCCCTAATGTTGGGTTTTATGATTGTTTTGAGGTTAGGGTAGAATATTGGGGTGTTGGAATGTTGGTGCTCGGTTCCAGGATGGTAGTTGTTGCTGGTGAGAAGTAAAGTTGCTCCAACACCCTTACCTGCCATTTTACTTTCTCGTGGCAATGAAGACGGGATGTGAAACCATGCGTGCAAAGCACAATCGATTAGCCTGAAGTCGTTTTCTTGTGTTTTACTTTCACATCGCACTTCTGCATTTAGTTTTTACACAGCCTGTTTATCTGCTTGTAGGAGTGGATACCGCTTAGTTATAGTTAGTTAAACCTCTGTAACTATCTTGACCATTAGGGGAGATGCTTCAATGACCTATATTGTCTACAACAACCTAGATAAACGATTACTTGCAGTAGCAGTTTGCTACTTGCTTACTAACTTAACTAGTTTGCTTCACTCCATAGTTGTCTTACCTGAATACAGATGTAGCAATAACAGGGAAGGCATCACAACTTCACAAGCAATCCTACTCCCACCCAGGTGAGCCAGACTCTAGGATTAACTGGGTGGATTATCCATCGTAGGCAACTAAATGGAAATATAAACAATGAGTTAGTGGGCCATAAATGATATCAAACCTTTACAAAGAATTGAGATTAGACTAATACATGACACAAAGAATCCCTGATAGTGATAAAATAACAAAAAGTAGCAATAGTAACTTCTGAGCAATGGGGAGCTACTATTTAATTACAACTAAAGTTACGAAATCTTCGAGTCATGAAAACTGGACTCAAAGTCAGGAGTGGACAAGGTTAGGCATTTATGGTTACGCAACACAAGACCTGAATGATGATGCTGACGACAGATGTTCTTTGTTCTATATCTAAAATATGGATACTTTTTATGTGCAGTGGGTAAATGGGGCCAGTGTGGGCTGATGCTTAGGTAATAGAAGATTCTGCAGTGAGTTGGTGTTGCTTTCACCACATCCTTCCCACCAAGTGTGTGATCTATTGATGGGGCAAATGAAGCAACACCTCAATAAATCACACAGCCCATGGGAAGAGGGTTAGGGTTTTATTGAATGGATGGGAAAGGGGATTTGGGGAAAGGTTTGATAAAGACTAACACTACACAAGGACAACATTCATCTGGGCGATGAGCAGAATATCATTGGCATCAATCTGTTGTGGAAGGAAATGAAGGAATGTGTATGACACAGTACAATTAAATTCATTGCAAACCGCCCTTCTGCCCCAGAGATCCAAATTATCAGATATCTAAATGTTCTGTTTTCTAGGTTAGAAAAACTACAATTACGGAGGAATGAATTCATCCACCAAGTTCTCCAAATATGATTGTGAAAAGAAAAAAGATACTGTATTGCAAAATTAGTAGGTGCATCTGCATTCTCCTCAGGAATGTCCATCACTCTTGAGAGCCTGTCTGGACTGATCCTGTAGGTAAGCACTAGTATTGAGCTCAGCTTTCGCCGTAGGTTCATGCAGGAGACAAGTAGGCCTGAGGATTGTAAAACAGAAACTTTATTTTAGAGTTAAGGAGAAGGACAGAAGGAAGTTAAGCTTCATGAGGAGTGTAACAAGAAGACTATGAGGCAGAGCAAAAGAAAACCCCAAGAGATCTTCGAGTTCCTCTTTTACCACCAGTGCAACATGCACACTCAGCAACATTTCACAAATCAACACACCTCGCTCCATTCAACATAGCGGAGCAATAAGTCTCAGAGTCATGGTTTCCCTTTGACATAGATAACTTCTTCATTCTAGCTGTTGATGAGGTAGTCCTTCCCTGAGTTCTTTCATCCTCCTCCTCACTCCGAGTAACTCCGTTCCAGTCATGACCCGAGCAAGATAGACGTGTAGTGCACTGCTGATGAAGAACAAGTACAGAAACAGAAGTGCAGTATTTTGTATGGGATTTTATTAGTTAACTAAAGTGACTGTTCTGGTTTTTGATAAACTGGCAAAAAAGAAGTGGACTCTGCAAGTAATTCTGGCTAAGTGTGAAAGGGCAAATCACCTCCATGAAAAAATTATCACCAAGCATTGCAAATCATCTCAAGCAAGTTCCCAAATTATTGATGAACACCCTCCCTCACTGTCTGCCACCACATCAATCATCACTCACAATCACTCAGTAATCACTCACTGGTGCAATGGTTACCTGTTCCTATCCAAGCATGATGGTAGGTACAATATCTCCTCTTTGAGACAAGCAACAGATTGAAATTTGGCCATCTTGTAAATCAAATGATCATCTGGGGCAGCCAGAAGGATCATAGGAGTTGACCGTACAGGTTAATTTTCACTAAGTAGGTTTGTAAAGGCCAACCACCTCCAGGAGAAAAATATCACCCCTCATTCAGGTCCCACACATTGCAAATCATCTCAAGCAAATTCACAAATTACAGTTGAACACTCTCACCCTATGTCTGCCACCATATCAATCGTCAATCATCACTCAAAATTCCTAATAGTCATTCGTTGGTGCAATGGTTACCTGTTCCAATCCAAGCACTGTAGAAGGTACACTATCTCCTATCTGATGTAAGCAATAGATTGGAATTTGACAGGCTCGTAAATTAAATGATTGTCTGGGGCAGCTTTCCTGGGGTGATGGAAAAAGCCGAAGGATGATTGCAAATCGTCTCAAGCAAGTACCCAAGTTCCAGTTGAACATCCTCCCTCACTGTCTGCTACTACACAAATCATCAATTATCACTCACAATCACTAACTCACTTTTGCAATTTTTGTTACCTCTTCTAATCCAGGCACAGATAGGTTAGGAGTAGGGGGCTTATTTACAAGGCCACTTTTTCGTCATATTAAATATGGGAAAAGTGACTCAAAATTGGCGCAAGGGGCTTGTAAATCTGCCCCTAGGTACACAATTCCATCTTTGACGCATGCAACACATTGGAATTTGGTATTGGTATTCTAGTAAATCAATGATCTTCTGGGGCAGCCCCGCTAAGGGATGTAAAAAATGATAGGCATGTGACAGAGGCAGTAATTGTCTCCAACGTCATGAAGGAATTGTGAGGCTTCTTCACTGCAAACTGGTCTAAATGCAATCCAGCAATATATGTCAGGGACTGTCCGGTACTACGTCTGGTACACAGTCAGGGACTTGGGCAAGGGCTGGTGACTGGGTAGAAAACGTAAGCAGAAAGAGGGGTACTGCACTGCCCAGAATCACACAGGAAGTCAGAGGAGAAAAGGGATCCAAAGGGGAAGCCTACAAAGGGGAACAAGATGGCTAAGACTCAGAAAGGATAGGCACTCAAGAGGCGATTTAGCATTCAGAATAACTACACCCAGGACGGACTTGCAAGACAGATATATATATATATTCACTGAAAAAACCATAGGTTTCAGGGGCGTTATAGTTAGCTGGACTTTTCACTCGTAAAAAACCATTGAAATTCCCCTGTTATAGTTAGTTCAGCTAACTATAACTAGCGCGCCCCCAATGCACTGCTGATGACGTCACATATTACATCACTCATGACATGGTCAGTGACATCACTCATGACATCACTGATGACATCATCCTTGTGATAGAGTGGCAGACCTCCTCTTCCCCTCATATAACCTTTGATACACACATTCAATGGTTTTGTACGAGTGAAAAGTCCAGCTAACTATAACACCCCTGAAATGCTATGGTTTTTTCAGTGAATTTCTAAGGTTTTTTAAATGCTAATTCCTAAATATAACGTGCCTGAAACCTATGGTTTTTTCAGTGAATTTCAAAGGTTTTTTAAATGCTAATTTCTAACTATGCCTACAGAGATACGACATGTGAAGAAAGAAGAAAAAACGCCCAGAAAGAAAAAAAAGAAATGCAGAAAGAAGCAATAGAAGTCCTCAAAGACGAAGAAAAGTGCAGGAAGAAGGATAACGTGCAGAAAGAACAAACAGAAGAGCAGAAAGAAGCCTTGTTGCAAAATCATCCTGTACCCTCAACTTTTTCAGACGGATACTGGTGGTAACTGAGTCTGACTAACCAGTCCTAGAGCCAGTGCTATGTTAAAAGACACTCAGAATACAGTGAAAACACCTACATACACTAGGGAACACTATGCGTTGGGGTCCCCCTGTGATCAGCATGACCTCCTCTGTAAGCCCCTAGTATATAATAGGGTAGGGGATTAAAACTACCTCTTAAAACGCGCCACAGGGCGTGTTTGAACACGTCACCTCAGGCCCCGTCCCCTCACTTCCCCACTGTGTAAACACACCCTGTAGCCGTTTTACGTTGGGAGATTAAGTCCCCTTGAATTCTGAGGGTCCCTAGGGTCCAACTAGCCCACTAGGTACCTCCAGTATAAGCCACAGAGCTGCGTTGCAGAGAGGTGTAAAAAGTGGCACGGCCTGGACCACCTCTCTGCAACACAGCTCAGTGGCGCTTACTGGAAGCACCTGGTGGGCTAGTTAGCCCCCAGGGGCCCTCAGGATTGAAGGGGAATTATTTCCCCAACTTAAAACGCACCACAGGGCTTGTTTGCACACATTAACTCAGGCCCCGTCCCCTCCCTTCACCACTGTGTAAACACGCCCTGTGGCCGTTTTTAGTTGGGAGATTAAGTTAATTTGAATCCTGAGGGTCCCTAGGGTCCTACTAGCCCACTAGGTACCTCCAGTATGCGCCACAGAGCTGAGTTGCAGAGAGGTGTAAAAAGTGGCACGTCCTGGACCACCTCTCTGCAACGCAGCTCAGTGGCGCTTACTAGAAGCACCTGGTGGGCTAGTTAGCCCCCAGGGGCCCTCAGGATTGAAGGGGAATTATTTCCCCAACTTAAAACGCGCCATAGGGCGTGTTTGCACACATCACCTCAGGCCCCGTCCCCTTCCTTCCCCACTGTGTAAACATGCACTGTGGCCGTTTTTTAAGTTGGGTGATTAAGTCCCCTTGAATCCTGAGGATCCCTAGGGGCAAAATAGCCCACTAGGTACGTCCAGTAAGCGCCATTGCAGAGAGGTGTAAAAAGGGGCACGGCCTGCACCACCTCTCTGCAACGCAGAGCAGTGGCACTTACTGGAAGCACCTGGTGGGTAATTGGCCCCCAGGGTCCCTCAGGATTGAAAGGGAATTATTTCCCCAACTTAAAACGCGCCACAGGGCGTGTTTGCACACGTCACCTCAGGCCCCGTCCCCTCCCTTCACCACTGTGTAAACGCGCCCTGTGGCCGTTCTAAGATGAGAGATTAAGTCCCCTTGAATCCTAAGGGTCCCTAGGGTCAAACTAGCCCACTAGGTACCTCCAGTAAGCGCCACAGAGCTGCGTGGCATAGAGGTGTAAAAAGGGGCGTGGCCTCAGAACACCTGTCTGCAACGCAGCTCCCTGGCGCACACTGGAGATACCTGTTGGGCTAGTTGGCCCTCAGGGACCCTCAGGATTGAAGGGGAATTAATTCCCCAACTTACAACTGGCCAGGGGGCGCGTTTGCAGAGTGCTGCAAGGAGGGGGCGTGGCCTCCAGCGCGATGCTGGTCTTTTATTCATTTTATTTTTTTAAGAAGGAGGGCTGTGTGGCCCCCCTTCTTTTTCTAATTTACTGGCCCTGGGGACCCCATCCCCCAGGGCCTGCACCCTAATTTTTTTTGTTGAAAAAAATAAATTTGGCCCTCCCAAGACCTTAATCGGCCGCCCGGGGACCCCAACCTTTTTTTTTAATTAAATTCTTTAGGAGGGGGCTGCGTTGCCCCCCTCCTCAGGCCACTTATGGCTCCGGGGACCCCATCCCCCGGGGCCGGCCTTTCTTTTTTATTATTTTAAAAATATATATATTTATAGAAACACCTAGGACATGCTGGACAAACCGTATGTACCTATCACCATGACGATTTGCGTGATATTCATTAAAAGGCGACTCTGCATAGAATGAATCCACATGGAATGTATTTACACCGCTAGTGAAGCTCTGACGTGTCTGACGCCCTACCGTGCCTAATCCCGGCGCCCTACCGTGCCTAATCCCGGGGGGATTCGTCAAGCGGGGGCTGAGAAAAAAGGGAGGTCCCAAAACGCGTTTTCCCCATGCAATTTTCCATAGGGACCTTTAGTCCAAGGTACAGCCCGAACGGCTGAACAGAATTACTTGAAATTTGGCAGAGAGGTAGTCCTCAGCTCAGGGAAGTGCCTTTTGCAGGTCTGGTGTCAATCTGTTCAGTAGTTCCTGAGAAAATCAAAAGTAAAATCATATATATATGTGGGCGGAGCCTAACCACACATCTCATCCTGAGATCTGATTGGCTGTCAGCACTTCATCCATGAAGTGTTGGCAGCCATCTTGGGACCAATATACATGATAGCACCTCATTAAAAAGCATTGCAGTTAATAGAAGGTTTTAAGACTTTAGTTACATTATAAATCATTTGTTGATGGTACCATACTCATTTTAGGAATTGTGGTATGTTCTAAGGTGATTTCACCATGTGAAAAAGCCTTCTGCTGGGATATCATGATTGAGAGAAAAATATTTTCTCATGCTTTTCCCACAGAGGTTTGGAAGGTGATCTATAAGCTAAACTGAGAGCTTATTTTCTGTAAATTCACATTATCTTTCTCAGTCATGTGAGAATGAAGTCTGACATTCTCAGTAAAACATGTACATCCAACAAGGGCAGAGACTGTCAGTTGATTCCTTTGTGTTCTACTGCAGCTTCCCAGAGTGTTCCAAAGAACAACTAGAGCGCTAACAGTCCTACTTATGATAAACGTATGGCACACCTGAAGCCATCTTGCTTGGATTAATGTGGTAACTCTTAAAACATTTAATTTAAAAAGGAACAAAATGAGGGGGTTCATTTTTCCATAAAAAGTATGATTAGTGCAACATTTAATCAAGTGGTCAACTGGATAAAAAAACATAAAGATAACAAATAATTTAAAAGTGCTTTGTCGCTATTTGAAAACTCAGAAAATATGTCCTTATTTTAGTCTTTTAGAGCACTAACCATAATTTTGATGCCAATAAGACCCTCTCATATATGTCATTTCTAAAGGAAATGCTCTAGGTATTACAGTTTTGATTACATCAAGATGACGTCAGGCGTTCCACACTTTTGTAATAAATATAGAATGTTAGCAATCTAGTTGTTCATTAGGATACTGTTGAGAGGCAGAGGCCAGGGGCACGGACTCTGAAAATTGAAGGCAGGTAGGAGGGTGCAAAGGCAACAATTTAACAACACTGAGCAGGCAGGAAGGCCCGTGGCAGCACAACAGACTATGGAGGGCAGTGGAAAGGGGGGCAGGGGCAACAAACCAACAATACAGGACTTGCAAGAGAGGCTGTGGCAATCTAATAGACCATTGTGGGCAGAAGGAAGAGGCAATGGTAGTACAACCATACATGCCAACAGACCCGATTCAGCCAGGAAACGTCCAATGTTTTTAAGCTCAAATGGGCTTTATTTGATCTGTCTCCTGTCTACAATCTCCTCTTTTTCAATGTAACTCAAAGGGGAAAATCAATACCCCAGTTTTTTTTCAAAATCTCCCTCTTACCAAGTTCAAAATGTTCGCAAGTATGGTACATTGGATCATGGAAGGAAATGGGGTAGGGACATGGACTTGGATAACAGAGGACAGGAGGGACATGGAGAGGTGCACCAAACTGACCCTGCAGGGCAGGCATCAGGGTTTGCATCAGCACAATACACCACACAGGGCATGCGGGACGGGAGTGCAGCACAACAATCCATAGAAAGCAAGAGGGAGGGTACAGGACCATGCACATAGACAACAGAGAACAGAGGGGCAAGAGGCAATGGTAGCTAGCTGACCATAATGGACAGACAGGAGAGAAAGCTGCAGCATAACAGACCATAAAGGGCAGGAGGGACGGATCAGGGGCATTACAATGGAACAGACAAGCGAGGAGGGAGAGAGTAGGGGTCTGCACATGTAAACAGAGGGCTGGGGGCAAGGGGGCAGGGCAGGAGCAGCAAGATAGCCATGGAGGTCAGGCAGGAAGGGCACTAGAAGCAAGACACACCATGAAGAGCAACAGTGAGACTGTGATGGCATACACACAGACCATGGAGGGAAGGTGGGAGGGGGTCAGGGGCAGCTAACTGACCACACAGGGAAGGTGGGAGGGGCCATGGCAGCACAGAAGACCATGCCTGGCAAGTGGGAGGGTTAGTGGCAGCAAAATGGCTATGATGGGCAAGAAGGAGGGTGCAGGGGCATGCACCAAGGACGATAGAGGATAGAAGGGAGGGTCAGGACCTGTGCACAGATAAGAAAGTTCACGGGAAGGGGCCTCACAACAGACCGCATGGGGCAGGCAGGAGGAGCAGTTGCAGCACAACAGACCAGGGAGGGCAGAAGGGTGTGGCAGTACAATGGACCATGTAGGACAGGAGGAAGAGGATAGGGGCATGGCATGTGGACAGACAGGGTGGAGGTGGCAGGGACAGGTTACAGTCATCTGACAATGCTAGGCAGGTGGGAGGAGAGTGGCAGCTCAACAGAACACTCAGAGTAGATAGGAGTAGCAGGTCCATGGAACATGGTGGGCAAAAAGGATGGAGCAGGGGCATGCACAAAGACATCGGAGGGCAGGGAGAAGGAGAATAGGGGCAGCAAGCTAAGCACAGAGTTTAAGCAGGAGGCAATGATGGGCCATAGAATTGGGCAATGGAGGGCAGGAGGAGGGGACTGGTACATCATACTAAATTGAGGGCAGTGGCAGCACATCAGACCATGCATGGCAGGAGGGAGGAGGCTAGTCCATGGATTCACACAACAGAGGATAGGGAGGAGGGGGATGGGGCATCAAGCTAACTGTTCAGAGAAGGCGGGTATTAGGAACTTTATTGTTTTTAAAACGTGTGTCTGTGCGAACTACTTAAAATATGAACAAGTATGCAGCATAATCACACTTTTATTCAGGAAGAAGAGGACGTTTGTGACTGTGACTCCGGGCTCACTTGGCAGAAACACCCCCTGACCCTCCACCCCCTATCACAAAATGTAATGCCCGTGAAAAGGGTAGGTGAACACAGTGTTATATAGAACATAGTCCTGAGAGCACGATTGAAAATGAAAACTAGATATAGTGTATGGTATAAACTATGCACCAAAAAGTGTGATATAAGATGAACCGGGCGTGAAATATAATATGCAATACATTGTGCGCAATGACAGATTCATTGGAGAGCGCGAGATAGCACAGGCACTAGCACGTGCTATGCGATGTGCGCCTTGGAGTGTAATATGCACAGGGCAGTGTTGTGTAACCTAACTAGTCTCTAAAGTTGTAATATAAAATATGTGCTGGGGAGTGTAACGTTGCATATGCACTGTGACAAAGATATGGATCCCAGATTGTAATATGTATGGCATAGCACTGTGCGTTATAACATAGGCAACGAGAAAGGCACGTTAGATGGGGCAATATAACCCGTGCGAAGACAAGTGTGGCATGACATATTCACGGGGTGGTGTTACAGTGCACATGGGCTAGAGAGTGTCATAGCATATGCACTAGCTGGTGGAATAAAACACAGAGGTGTGTGGCACTCAGCAGGCAATGGTGGGTGTAACACAGCATTGGGCTCTGCCAGGAGCGCCCTGTGACTCTCAAGTGATGTTCGTCCCCTTTCCAGAGAGTAAAATAAAAAGTATTACACATCCGGCAGTGGATGTGTGTTTTATTAACCGTGAGGGGGGTTTCTTGCATAGTTTTGGTCGAATATTTGTCGAATCCACTTTGAATGGCTTGGTGTGCATGTGTATTAAATGTGCCCGTCAATAGCTACCCATGTTTGTATAAATAAACGACAAGGGTGTCTACCGGGATTAGGCACGGTAGGGCATCAGACATGTCAGAGCTTCACTAGTGGTGTAAATACATTCCACGTGGATTCATTGTATGCCTTTTAATGAATATCACTCAAATCGTCATGGTGATAGGTACGTACGGTTTGTCCAGCATGTCCTAGGTGTGTCTATAAATATATATTTTTTAAAAATAATAAAAAACAGTGGCCGGCCCTGGGGATTGGGGTCAAAAAAATATAATTAGGAGACAGGCCCTGGGGGATGGGGTCATCAGGGCCAATAAATTAGAATAAGAAGGGGAACCACACAGCCCCTCTTCTTAAAAAATTTAAATAAATAAAAGACTGGCATCGTGCCGGAGGCCACGCCCCCTCCTTGCAGCACTCTGCAAACGCGCCCCCTGGCGAGTTGTAAGTTGGGGAATTAATTACTCTTCAATACTGAGGGTCCCTGAGGGCCAACTAGCCCAACAGGCTCAGTATGCACCAGGGAGCTGCGCTGCAGACAGGTGGTCTGAGGCCAAGCCCCTTTTTACACCTCTCTGCAACGCAGCTCTGTGGCGCTTACTGGAGGTACCTAGTGGTCTAGTTTGACCCTAGGGACCCTTAGGATTCAAGGGGTCTTAATCTCTCAACTTAGAACAGCCACAGGGCGCGTTTACACAGTGGTGAAGGGAGGGGACGGGGCCTGATGTGACGTGTGCAAACACGCACTATGGCACATTTTAAACTGGGGATATAATTTTCCTTCAATACTGAGGGCCCCTGGGGGCTAACTAGCCCACCAAGTGCTTCCAGTCAGCGCCACTGAGCTGCATTGCAGAGAGGTGGTCCAGGCTGTGCCACTTTTACACCTCTCTGCAACGCAGCTCTGTGGCACTTACTGGAGGTACCTTGTGGGCTAGTTGGACCCTAGGGACCCTCAGGATTCAAATGAACTTAATCTCCCAACTAAAAACGGACACAGGGCGTGTTTACACAGTGGTGAAGGGAGGGGACGGGGCCTGAGTTAACGTGTGCAAAAATGCCCTGTGGCCTGTTTTAAGAGGTAGTTTTAATCCCCCTGCCCTATTATATACTAGGGGCTTACAGAGGAGGTCATGCTAATCACAGGGGGACCCCAACGCATAATGTTCCCTAGTGTATGTAGGTGTTTTCACTGTATTCTAAGTGTCTTTTAACATAGCACTGGCTCTAGGACTGGTTAGTCAGACTCAGTTACCACCAGTATCCGTCTGAAAAAGTTGAGGGTACAGGATGAATTTGCAACAAGGCTTCTTTCTGCTCTTCTTTTTGTTCTTTCTGCACGTTATCCTTCTTCCTGCACTTGTCTTCGTCTTTGAGGACTTCTGTTGCTTCTTTCTGCACTTCTTTTTTTTCTTTCTGTGCATTTTTTCTTCTTTCTTCACATGTCCTATCTCTGTAGGCATATTTAGAAATTAGCATTTAAAAAACCTTTGAAATTCACAGAAAAAACCATAGGTTTCAGGCACGTTATAGTTAGGAATTAGCATTTAAAAAACCTCAGAAATTCACTGAAAAAACCATAGGTTTCAGGGGTGTTATAGTTAGCTGGACTTTTCACTTGTACAAAACCATTGAAATTCCCCCGGTATAGCTAGTTTAGCTAACTATAACTCGTGCGCCCGCAATGCACTGCTGATGACGTCACATATTACATCACTCATGACATGGTCAGTGACATCACTCATGACATCACTGATGACATCTCAAATGACATCACTGATGACATCACTGATGACATCATCCTTGTGATAGAGTGGCAGACCTCCTCTCACCTTAATATAACCTTTGATACACACATTCAAAAATAGAGACTAAACTTTTCAAAACAATGGACATACCAATACCAGTTACAACAACCTCTTCAGTAATTCTAAGATCCACATACACATCCACTCATTCACCAACAGTCCTATACAGTCACTCATACATGTATTCACTCATCATATGTACTCATACACCTATACATCCTGTTACACAATGCCACTCATCCATAGAGTTACTCACACACATAGTCACTCATGCTAATAAGGAATCAAACACACATTTGTGTTCTGTTGAGTTGCCACTCCCCTCCCACCTGCCTAGCATTGAAAATGTAAATGTAAATGTGCTAGTACTTATATAGCGCACAGCTACCCTGGACCGGGGTCTCCCGGCGCTGTATTCATACCGCTAGGGAACCCTTCCTGGCTTTCCCTGTGAAATGTCCACTCCTGGGCATCCCCAGGGTGAAGCCAGGCATCCCCAGCGCTGTGGGGCCGTTGTGGAGATTAAGCAAGCTATTGCCCAGAGTTGCAGCGTGGGACCCATGATTAGAATAGGCACTGAGGCGAGAATATCCGGTCCGCGGAATTTATAGCCCGAGACCCTGCCGCGACGGGAATCGAACCCTGGTCCCGGACCAGTGCTCTGCATCGGGGTCTGCCGCTCTAACCATTGAGCCACACTTCTCCACGGATGACTGTAACCTGTCCCTGCCACCTCCACCCTGCCTGTCCACATGCCATGCCCCTATCCTCTTCCTCCTGTCCTACATGGTCCATTGTACTGCCACACCCTTCGGACCTCCCTAGTCTGTTGTGCTGCAACTGCTCCTCCTGCCTGCCCCGTGCGGTCTGTTGTGAGGCCACTTCCCCTGAACTTTCTTGTCTGTACACAGGTCCTGACCCTCCCTTCTATCCTCCATCGTCCTTTGTGCATGCCCCTGCACCCTCCTTCTTGCCCATCATAGCCATTGTGCTGCCACTAACCCTCCCACTTGCCGTGCATGGTCTTCTGTGCTGACATGGCCCCTCCCACCTTCCCTGTGTGGTCAGTTAGCTGCCCCTGAACCCCTCCCACCTTGCCTCCATGGTCTGTGTGTATGCCATCACAGTCTCACTGTTGCTCTTCATGGTGTGTCTTGCTTCTAGTGCCCATCCTGCCTGACCTCCATGGCTATCTTGCTGCTCCTGCCCTGCCCCCTTGCCCCCAGCCCTCTGTTTACATGTGCAGACCCCTACTCCCTCCCTCCTGGCTTGTCTATTCCATTGTAATGCCCCTGATCCATCCCTCCTGCCCTTTATGGTCTGTTATGCTGCAGCTTTCTCTCCTGTCTGTCCATTATGGTCCTGCCTCTTGCCCCTCTGTTCTCTGTTGTCCATGTGCATGGTCCTGTCCCCTCCCTCTTGCTTTCTATGGATTGTTGTGCTGCACTCCCGTCCCGCATGCCCTGTGTGGTGTATTGTGCTGCTGCAAACCCTGATGCCTGCCCTGCAGGGTCAGTTTGGTGCACCTCTCCATGTCCCTCCTGTCCTCTGTTATCCAAGTCCATGTCCCTACCCCATTTCCTTCCATGATCCAATGTCCCATACTTGCGAACATTTTGAACTTGGTAAGAGGGAGATTTTGAAAAAAAACTGGGGTATTGATTTTCCCCTATGAGTTACATTGAAAAAGAGGAGATTGTAGACAGGAGACAGATAAAATAAAGCCCATTTGAGCTTAAAAACATTGGACGTTTCCTGGCTGAATCGGGTCTGTTGGCATGTATGGTTGTACTACCATTGCCTCTTCCTTCTGCCCACAATGGTCTATTACATTGCCACAGCCTCTCTTGCAAGTCCTGTATTGTTGGTTTGTTGCCCCTGCCCCCCTTTCCACTGCCCTCCATAGTCTGTTGTGCTGCCACGGCCCTTCCTGTCTGCTCAGTGTGGTTAAATTGTTGCCTTTGCACCCTCCTACCTGCCTTCAATTTTCAGAGTCCGTGCCCCTGGCCTCTGCCTCTCAACAGTATCCTAATGAACAACTAGATTGCTAACATTCTATATTTATTACAAAAGTGTGGAACGCCTGACGTCATCTTGATGTAATCAAAACTGTAATACCTAGAGCATTTCCTTTAGAAATTACATATATGAGACCGTCTTATTGGCATCAAAATTATGGTTAGTGAACTAAAAGACTAAAATAAGGACATATTTTCTGAGTTTTCAAATAGCGACACAGCACTTTTAAATTATTTGTTATCTTTATGTTTTTTTATCCAGTTGACCACTTGATTAAATGTTGCACTTAGGGGAGAGGATGTGGTGTTACTTCCAGAACTGCAGACTTTGCAACTGGGGAACCAGGTTGGAGTTTCTGCTTCAGCTCGACATTCTGTGATTCTGGTCAAATCACTTAGTCTCCCTATGTCTACAACCAAAATTAATTTGTTCTTGTGTGATTTAACCAATGCTCATGTAAAGCACTCCAATACTCGACAAGTCTGCACTATATCACACTGCAAAAACACAAAATAATAAGTGTTTTGCACACTTCTGTCATTGGGCTATATTTGGGCTACATCTGGGTGATTTTGGGCTACATTTGGGCTCTTTTGTCTCCGGTGGCCATCTTGGGAGATTTATTTGTTATGAAGTTTCCTAATTTCCTCATGTACTGCAGTCTCCTCAGTAGGAAATGCTTTCAGTTTTTTACTTTGATTCCATCATGAAGGTATTCAGATTTGTCACACATTTGCCATAAATTCTGAATGTTAGCACTCTAGTTGCTCATTAGATCACTGTAGTAAAACTACTGTTCACCATGGAAGTCTGCTCCTGGTATTAAAAGTGCATGTTTCAGTCTGCATGTCAGAATTTTTTAATGAAATAGAAGAGAATTTGAGAAGTCACTCAAAATGTGCCCTCATTTTCTTTCTTCAGCATTAATCATAATTTATATGGCAAAATGAACTCCCTCATTGTGTTCCTTTTTAAATTAAATGTTTTAAGTGTTACCAGTTTATTCCAATCAAGATGGCTTCAGGTGTGCCATACTTTTGTCATAATGAAGACAGTAAGCGCTCTAGTTGTTTTTAAGAACACTCTGGGACATTCTGTCATTGGGCTATACTTGGGCTACATCTGGGTGATATTTGGGCTACATTTGGGCTCTTTTGTCTCTGGTGGCCATCTTGGCAGACTTATTTGTTATGAAGTTTCCTAATTTACTGCAGTCTCCTCAGTAGGAAATACTTTCAGTTTTTTACTTTGATTCCAAAGGCATTCAGATGTGTCACACATTTGCCATAAATTCAGAATGTTAGCACTCTTTTTGCTCATTAGATCACTGTAGTAAAGCTACTGCTCACCAGGGAAAACTGCTGCTGGTATTGAAAGTGCATGTTTCAGTCTGCATGTCAGAATTTTTTAATGAAATAGAAGAGGATTTGAGAAGTCACTCAAAATGTGCCCTAATTTTTCTTTCTGCAGCACTAATCATACTTTTTATGGAAAAAGGAACCCCCTCATTTTGTTCCTTTTTAAATTAAATGTTTTAAGAGTTACCACTTTAATCCAAGCAAGATGGCTTCAGGTGTGCCAATACGTTTATCATAAGTAGGACTGTTAGCGCTCTAGTTGTTCTTTGGAACACTCTGGGAAGCTGCAGTAGAACACAAAGGAATCAACTGACAGTCTCTGCCCTTGTTGGATGTATATGTTTTACTGAGAATGTCAGACTTCATTCTCACATGACTGAGAAAGATAATGTGAATTTACAGAAAACAAGCTCTCAGTTTAGCTTATAGATCACCTTCCAAACCTCTGTTGGAAAAGCATGAGAAAATATTTTTCTCTCAATCATGATATCCCAGCAGAAGGCTTTTTCACATGGTGAAATCACCTTAGAACATACCACAATTCCTAAAATGAGTATGGTACCATCAACAAATGATTTATAATGTAACTAAAGTCTTAAAACCTTCTATTAACTGCAATGCTTTTTAATGAGGTGCTATCATGTATATTGGTCCCAAGATGGCTGCCAACACTTCTTGGATGAAGTGCTGACAGCCAATCAGATCTCAGGATGAGATGTGTGGTTAGGCTCCGCCCACATATATATATGATTTTACTTTTGATTTTCTCAGGAACTACTGAACAGATTGACACCAGACCTGCAAAAGGCACATCCCTGACCTGAGGACTACCTCTCTGCCAAATTTCAAGTAATTCTGTTCAGCCGTTCGGGCTAAACCTTGGACTAAAGGTCCCTATAGAAAATTGCATGGGGAAAACGCGTTTTGGGACCCCCCTTTTTTCTCAGCCTCCGCTTGACGAATCCCCCCGAGACTTTTAGGGTAGGAGCAGAGCGGAGCACCCCACCTATTTTGGAAATTTCGCGAGGATTCGTCAACCGGCGCCAAAATTATTCCAAATAGAATGTTGCGGATTTCCTATGGAAACACGGTCCTAACTATAACTATCTACTGGCGACCGCCAGTAGATAATATATATATATATATTTGTGATTATCTCGCACTACCAGAACGCAAGAAGAGTCGCACTCAGGATTTCAAATTACTGGAGTTGTATTTATTGACTTGACGCGTTTCGACAGCACGGTCTTTGTTATATAGATATATATCTCAAACAATCTCCGCTCTCCTCCACAGTCGCCTTGGAAAACCAGAGCCCGGACCACCAAATTGTGCTGAAAGTGAATTTATTTTTTGCTCTCACAACCTGCAGCCATGACGTGCCTCACAGTGGGAGTAAAGCTTTTAAACCAATTTTTTTAACCTTATTTAAAGTAACAAGTGCCTTAGTATGTAGGGCTCCATTAGCATAGAAGAAATACTATTCATTGGTAGCCATATGTTGAAAGATACATTTGCGTCCAGGTTTAAATACCATAACATTTAATTATTGTATTAAGAAGACTGTAACAACATAGATTTGAATATTACAAGTTGTCAAAATTGCTACTCATCTTTAAAAAATATATAATGATGTTATTTTCTCTTTTTTAAAATATAACAAGGTTATCTTCTTTAGAGTAGCTGCCCAGCATGTATTAAAACAACAATAAAGGAGGTTGTGGACATAAATGTGCAGTTCACAGAGTTAATATACATACCTAAGTATTATTGTATACAACAGAATACTTGGTAAAAACTGAATCACAGTATAAATACCCCGGTATAAATAGGTCAAATGGTGGAGGTGAACAAGGAGATTGGTCCAGTTGGCTATCATTCAAAGTCTTGTTAGATTTATTTTGCTGGAGAAAATACTTTGTTAATGTGAGCCTGCGTACGCTTTTATATATGTCCAATCTGGTAAATGCGTGATTGAATGAACTCTAGGGACAATATGAGAGTCCCAACGATAGTAGTTGCTCTTCGGCTTTGCTCAAATCAACCTTAGCCACATTTATTATTGTCTGACTCTTAGATGGTTCTATCATCTCTATTTTCGGCGTGTCTGTTGTCCTCACTTTCTGGGCGCATCTGCGCTTTGCTGCTCGTTTCTCCTGCTGCTTTGTGGTTTGATTTTTTCTTGTGGTTTTGCTTGGGTTCTGGGGCGCAGGGTCTGCCTGCGTTACTGGCATAAAACATCAACTTCTTCCACCAGCGATATTTTTGCTGGTATTTGTTTTACTGCTTGACTGCAGGGATCTAGTTCATTTTCACTTTCCATGGCCGAACTCAGATCTGAGTTTGATGCTGACTGGTTGTGTTCTTCCGCTTATTGTGCCTGATTTCACCCCTTGAGTTCTGCTGTATTTGGAGGCTTTTAGTGAGTGAAATTTCCTGGCAAAAGTGAATATGCGCCCACATTCATAGTCACTACGATCTCTATGGAATTTGAATGTCTTTCGCTCCCACATCTTTTTTCTTCCTTTCTCAACCTTTTGTTAATTTCATCCTTTAGTTTCATTAATTTTGCCCCATTGCATTTAGTTCATTAATGAGGGTATCAATTTCGTCCTGTAGCTTATTATGATCCTCCTCAGCGTCTCTGCACATTCTTTCATCATTTCTGGGTCAGGATTATCATAACTGGGGGCTGTTAGGATGAGTACCCCCTAGCGATTCTCCCCACATCGAGATAGCGCTGGAGGGAATTGGCCTCCCACCATTTGTTTGCTCTGTTCTCATCAGTTTTTCAAGTTGTTTGATTCTTTCTTTCAAACTTGTGTTACGTGACCCATTTGAAGCATTCTGGGAGACTGATTATATTGGAGGTATTTTACTATCGTCGAACATATCGGCTGCCGCTGCCTCCCTGTCCCATAGCGCGTCTACTGACATCGTGTTGTTATGAGCAATGTCTATACAGTGAATTTTAGTATACTGTCGGAGGGGACTTGCAGTCTGCTCCCGCTTCCTTTCTGTATCTGTGCACACCTATGACCCAGCCCGACAGCTACTGATGGCTACCCCTGATTGCCACTCACGTTGGGCGCCTTCCGTGTACTCTGACCGGTACTCGCCTGCCTCTGAATGAATGAGGGGTTAAATGCCGTAATGCTAGTCACTGGGGGGCCTCGCTGGCGATAATCCTCCCGGATTCCTTGGATTGTGCTTGTCGCCAAGCCATGTCTCCTTTGAAGCAGCTGAGACCAATTTGTCAGAGGGGGTCCGTGGTTAGCCGGATGAATCGAAACAGTATACATATATCAAACAATCTCCACTCTCCTCCACAGTCGCCTTGAAGAACCAGAGCCCGGGCCACCAAATTGTGCAGAAAGTGAATTTATTTTTTGCTGTCACAACCTGCAGCCATGACACGTTTCGACCCTGTGGGGCCTTGATCACATGACGCGCCTCACAGTGGGAGTAAACCATTTTTTTTAAATGTATTTAAAGTGACAAGTGCCTTGGTATGTAGGGCTCCATTAACATAGAAGAAATACTATTCATTGGTAGCCATATGTTGAAAGTTACATTTGCGTCCAGGTTTAAATACCATGGGGCAGATGTACAAGCCCCCTGCGCCACCACTACGTCACTTTTTGGGCCGTACTGGTAGCGCAGGGGGCTCCTGCATATTTACAAGAAGAGGAAAAGACACCCTGCATGACTTTTCCTCTCCTCATAAATATGGCACCTTCACACGCAGCACTGTGCGTGGAAGGGGAGTTCCTTGGGTGTTGCTGAGTGTCTTCCCATGCAACACCCATGGAACAAGACACATCTCCAGATTTATGAGAAACCGTAAATCTGGAGATGCATTTGAATGCCATGCCACCCTAGAGGTGGCGTCGCGAGGTGCACCGAGGAGAAATGTTTTCATTTCTCCTCACTTTTTTCCTCTTTCAATGCGTGCTGCATTCTACAGCACGCATTGAAAGAGGAAAAAGCCTCCAGTGATTGTTTTTGTGCAGGAAGGTGTCCTTTCCTGCACAAAAACAATCTCCCCACGACGCAGGCATCCTTGCACCATGGTGCAAGGGTGCCTGCGCTGGCGCATGGCTGCAGTTTGTGCGCCAGCGCTGGGGAAGCACAGAGATGCGACATATTTTCGAAAATATGTCGCATCTCTGTGCTTTCCAAACTAACGCAGCACGGCGCAGCAAAATTACTTTCTGCACCGTGCTGAGTTACTTTGTTGTAAATCTGCCCCCATAACATTTCATTCTTGTATTAAGAAGACTGTAACAACATAGACTTGAATATTACAAGTTGTAAAAATTGCTAATCATCTTTAAAAAATATATAATGATGTTTTTTTCTCTTTTTTAAAATATAACGATATTATCTTATTTAGAGTAGCTGCCCAGCATGTATTAAAGCAACAATAAAGGAGGTTGTGGACATAAAGGTGCAGTTCACAGAGTATATATACATACCTAAGTATTATAGTATATAAAAGAATACTTGATAAAAACTGAATCACGGTATAAATACCCCAAAAAAAAACAATGTGGGTTTTCACAGTAAAAACCATAAATATTTATCAGTTGCTAAAACCTATTACCATCAACAAAGTGCTAGTGCATATACAATTTGTACAACTGTAAACAACTGACTATGTAAACCCTACATTTTAAAAGGAAAGTGCTAGAGCATAAGTTACGTAAAACAAAGTGCTCTGTGCATATTTCACCTCAGTGCTAAAAAAGCTAAAAACATCTTAAAGAACTGTGATGGTAGTTACTGGGGGCATGGTGCAGTCTTATTTCATTTTACTGTCCAAGATAGTGGGGGACCTGCAGTTGTTGTCCATGCCAATCAATGACTAAAGGCAGGTATATAAATCCTCAGTGGCGTTTAGGCCCCCTGGCTGCTTGGAATCTAATTCCAAAATGTACCGTGCTTCCAGTCTCCTGAGGGCCTTTTCTCTGTTTCCCCCTCTTTTGTTTGGTGGTATGATATCAATTAAAAGGTATTTTAGGTCCCTTGGGTCTGCCCTGTGTTGATCATTAAAACGTCATGCCACAGGGTAGGCTTTGTGCCGGTTTTTGATGGCTCTGATGTGCTGGAATATCCTCTTGAGTCCTTGGAGAATGGTGCTCCCTACATAACGTAGGCCACAAGAGCACACCAGCACATTAACCACAAAGTCTGACTTACAAGTCAGAGCTTTGTTGATGGGTTTTTCCGGGTCACTGAAGGGTGTCATATAGGAGGTTGTGGTTACCCCATATTGGCTCGCCTTGCATAATCTACATTTGAGCCAAGTGGCTTTTTGTTGTTTTCCGGGGTCATTGTGGACCAATACGTCATTCATGAAGGGTGCTTTGCTGTATGTTACAGCTGCTCTAGAAGGTAACAGATGAGCTATAATCGGATCGCTCAGGACCAATGGCCAGTTTCTTTTGATGATGTTTTGAATGCCCTTTGCCTGTTTGCTGAAGCCTAAGAACATTATAAAGGTTTCAGGTTTTTCTTGCCTGGAATTTGTCTTTACAGATCTATTCTTGTCAAGATCTGATAGCAAGGATAGTAGGGTATCCCTGTTGACTGCATTACTCTTGGCTAAAGCTGCCCCAATCCCATTTTTGGAATAACCCCTCAATAGAAACCTGTTCTGACTGGCTAACTGTGCTACTACTAGATCATCCTCACAACTGCAAATGCATTTGAGTCAGAGCATCTCCCCGTATGGAATACTTTGTATCAAATGCTGCAGGTGAGAGCTCCTGGCATGTAAAATTGCATTACCAGCTGTTGCTTTCCGGTGCAGTTTTGTGGCTAGTTTGCTCTCCCTGGTGTAGACCTGTACGTCCAGAAAATTGACAGTCTGATTGCTCAGAGTGGCTGTGAATTGCAATTTGAGGTTATTGATATTTAACCTGTCGATAAATCTCTCTGTCTCTGACAGGGTCCCCTGCCAGATGATAAAGAGATCATCAATAAAGCTGAGCCACAATCTGATATTGTTTGTAACAGTTGCCTCATGTTCCTGGCGTAGAACCAGCACCTCCCACCATCCCATATGTAAACAGGAATAGCTGGGGGAGAAGCTGGCTCCCATAGCTACGCCCGCTGTTGTTGGAAGAGTGAATTCTGAAAAATGAAAATGTTGTTACATAGACAAAATTCGACCACATTAATTAGCATTTTACTTTGAGGTGCAAACTTGGGCAATCTTCTGTCTAAATAAAATTTCAATGCCCTCAAGCCATCCTGATGGTTGATGGACGTATATAATGATGTCACATCTAAAGTGATTAGTTAATAATCAGTTGGCCACTCACCATTTTGTACTTTCGACAAGAAGTCCCCGGTGTCCTGGATGTATGAGGGAAGTTCCTGCACATATTCCTGGAGGAAATAATCAACATATTGGGAAGTTCTCTCCAGAAGGCTGTTTCGGAGTGATATAATGGGCCTTCCTGGGGGTTTGAGGGGGTCTTTATGGATTTTGGGAATTAAATACATGATTGAAGTTACAGGATTATCGTTCTGCAGATATTTGTATTCTTGTTGTGTGAGCAGCCCCGCATTTTTCCAGGCTATCAATTTCATATGGTAGGTGTTGTATATGGTTTTTAGGCTTGTCATATCGCTCTTGCCTTAGCATTCCCTATCCAGAAGCTGATTCATGGCTTCCTTTATGTAGTCTGCTTTGTTCCATAAAACTAAATTGCTCCCTTTGTCGGAGTTGCGAATGACCAACTCAGTATTGGCTTTGAGTTTGGTCATTAGTTGGTGATACCGTAAATCCCTTTTGTTGTTTTTTTGTCTTGACAGTCTCTGAACTTTATGATTGAGTTTCTTAGTCTCTGTCACAACCCGCTCTTGAAAAATGTCAATAGCATCTCGCGGTATATTTGGGTTAAAGGTGGAGCTGGGTCTGAAGGGTGTTGTTACCAATGTAGACGTCGTATTTTCATTGATAAGGACCTGCATGACTTGTAGCGTTGACAAGTCTGATGCTGTAAGGTCAAATGGTGGAGGTGATCAAGGAGATTGGTCCAGTTGACTATCATACAAAGTCTCGTTATATTTCTTTTGCTGGAGAAAATACTTTTTTAATTTGAGCCTCCGTACGCTTTTATGTATGTCCATTCTGGTAAATGCGTAGTTGAATGAACTCTGGGGACAATATGAGAGTCCCAACGATAGCAGTTGCTATATATATATATATTCACAGAAAAAAACATAGGTTTCAGGCACGTTATAGTTAGGAATTAGCATTTAAAAAACCTCAGAAATTCACTGAAAAAACCATAGGTTTCAGGGGTGTTATAGTTAGCTGGACTTTTCACTTGTACAAAACCATTGAAATTCCCCCGTTATAGTTAGTTCAGCTAACTATAACTCGCGCGCCCGCAATGCACTGCTGATAACGTAACATATTACATCACTCATGACATGGTCAGTGACATCACTCATGACATCACTGATGATATCTCAAATGACATCACTGATGACATCACTGATGACATCATCCAGTGAATGTGTGTTTTTCTGAAAATTAAATATGTTTTATATATGTATATCTCAAGGTCGATGGAAGAATAAATGGGTATATAAGTGTCTAAATGGATGATTTGTTTTTGAAAAATTGATTGTGTAACTGACTGATTAAGTGTATCATAGTGAATACATGGCTTAGTGAGTAATGTTTAAATATGTAAATATCTGTATCAGTCTCTCACTTTGTGTATAAGTGGCTGCATGGGTTGGTGAGTAGCTACATGGGTGTCTATATAGGTTATTAGTTGTTTTTTGAGTATCAGTCTGAGTGTCTGCATGGTTCGGTGGGGGGTATTACGTAGTGCATAGGTGCATGAATGAGTGACTCACTGTTTTTAGTTGGGAGACATTATGTTTATGTGAATCCTGAGGGTCCCTAGGGCCCAACTAGCCGACTAGGTACCTCCAGTAAGTGCCACAGAGCTACGTTGCAGAGAGGTGTAAAAAGTGGCACGGCCTAGACCACCTCTCTGCAATGCAGCTCAGTGGCGCTTACTGGAAGCACTTGGTGGGCTAGTTAGCCCCCAGGGGCGCTCAGTATTGAAGGGAAATTATATCCCCAATTTAAAACGTGCCATAGTGCGTGTTTGCACACGTCACCTCAGGCCCCGTCCCCTCCCTTCACCACTGTGTAAACGCGCCCTGTGGCTGTTCTAAGTTGAGAGATTAAGTCCCCTTGAATCCTAAGGGTCCCTAGGGTCAAACTAGACCACTAGGTACCTCCAGTAAGCGCCACAGAGCTGCGTTGCAGAGAGGTGTAAAAAGGGGCTTGGCCTCAGAACACCTGTCTGCAGCGCAGCTCCCTGGGGCATACTGGAGATGCCTGTTGGGCTAGTTGGCCCTCAGGGACCCTCAGTATTGAAGAGGAATTATTTCCCAAACTTTCAACTCGCCAGGGGGCGCGTTTGCAGAGTGCTGCAAGGAGGGGGCGTGGCCTCCGGCACGATGCCAGTCTTTTATTTAATTTAATTTTTTAAGAAGGGGGGCTGTGTGTTTCCCCTTCTTATTCTAATTTATTGGCCCTGATGACCCCATCCCCCAGGGCCTGTCTCCTAATTATATTTTTTTGACCCCAATCCCCAGGGCCGGCCACTGTTTTTTATTATTTTAAAAATATATATATTTATAGACACACCTAGGACATGCTGGACAAACCGTACGTACCTATCACCATGACGATTTGCGTGACATTCATTAAAAGGCGACTATGCATACAATGAATCCACGTGGAATGTGTTTACACCACTAGTGAAGCTCTGACATGTCTGATGCCCTACCGTGCCTAATCCCGGTAGACACCCTTGTCATTTATTTATACAAACATGGGTAGCTATTGACGGGCACATTTAATACACATGCACACCAAGCCATTCAAAGGGGATTCGACAAAAATTCGACCAAAACTATGCAAGAAACCCCCCTCACGGTTAATAAAACACACATCCACTGCCGGATGTGTAATACTTTTTATTTTACTCTCTGGAAAGGGGACGAACATCACTTGAGAGTCACAGGGCGCTCCTGGCAGAGCCTAATGCTGTGTTACACCCACCATTGCCTGCTGAGTGCCACACACCTCTGTGTTGTATTCCACCAGCTAGTGCATATGCTATGACACTCTCTAGCCCATGTGCACTGTAACACCACCCCGTGAATATGTCATGCCACACTTGTCTTCGCACGGGTTATATTGCCCCATCTAACGTGCCTTCCTCGATGCCTATGTTATAACGCACAGTGCTATGCCATACATATTACAATCTGGGATCCATATCTTTGTCACAGTGCATATGCAACGTTACACTCCCCAGCACATATTTTATATTACAACTTTAGAGACTAGTTAGGTTACACAACACTGCCCTGTGCATATTACACTCTAAGGCGCATATCGCATAGCACGCGCTAGTGCCTGTGCTATCTCGCGCTCTCCAATGAATCTGTCATTGCGCACAATGTATTGCATATTATATTTCACACCCGGTTCATCTTATATCACACTTTTTGGTGCATAGTTTATACCATACACTATATCTAGTTTTCATTTTCAATCGTGCTCTCAGGACTATGTTCTATATAACACTGTGTTCACCTACCCTTTTCACGGGCATTACATTTTGCGATAGGGGGTGGAGGGTCAGGGGGTGTTTCTGCCAAGTGAGCCCGGAGTCACAGTCACAAACGTCCTCTTCTTCCTGAATAAAAGTGAGATTATGCTGCATACTTGTTCATATTTTAAGTAGTTCGCACAGACACACGTTTTAAAAACAATAAAGTTCCTAATACCCGCCTTCTCTGAACAGTTAGCTTGCTGCCCCATCCCCCTCCTCCCTATCCTCTGTTGTGTGAATCCATGGATTACCCTCCTCCCTCCTGCCATGCATGGTCTGATGTGCTGCCACTGCCCTCAATTTAGTATGATGTACCAGTCCACTCCTCCTGCCCACCATTGCCCAATTCTATGCCCCATCATTGACCTCCTGCTGAAACTCTGTGCTTAGCTTGCTGCCCCTATTCTCCTTCCCCCTGCCCTCCGATGTCTTTGTGCATGCCCCTGCTCCATCCTTTTTGCCCACCATGTTCCATGGACCTGCCACTCCTATCTACTCTGAGTGTTCTGTTGAGCTGCCACTCCCCTCCCACCTGCCTAGCATTGTCAAATGACTGTAACCTGTCCCTGCCACCTCCACCCTGCCTGTCCACATGCCATGCCCCTATCCTCTTCATCCTGTCCTACATGGTCCATTGTACTGCCACACCCTTCTGCCCTCCCTGGTCTGTTGTGCTGCAACTGCTCCTCCTGCCTGCCCCGTGCGGTCTGTTGTGAGGCCCCTTCCCCTGAACTTTCTTGTCTGTGCACAGGTCCTGACCCTCCCTTCTATCCTCCATCGTCCTTTGTGCATGCCCCTGCACCCTCCTTCTTGGCCATCATAGCCATTGTGCTGCCACTAACCCTCCCACTTGCCATGCATGGTCTTCTGTGCTGCCATGGCCCCTCCCACCTTCTCTGTGTGGTCAGTTAGCTGCACCTGACCCCTTCCCACCTTCCCTCCATGGTCTGTGTGTATTCCATCACAGTCTCACTGTTGCTCTTCATGGTGTATCTTGCTTCTAGTGCCCATCCTGCCTGACCTCCATGGCTATCTTGCTGCTCCTGCCCTGCCCCCTTGCCCCCAGCCCTCTGTTTACATGTGCAGACCCCTACTCCCTCCCTCCTGGCTTGTCTGTTGCATTGTAATGCCCCTGATCCGTCCCTCCTGCCCTTTATGGTCTGTTATGCTGCAGCTTTCTCTCCTGTCTGTCCATTATGGTCAGCAAGCTACCATTGCCTCTTGCCCCTCTGTTCTCTGTTGTCCATGTGCATGGTCCTGTCCCCTCCCTCTTGCTTTCTATGGATTGTTGTGCTGCACTCCCGTCCCACATGCCCTGTGTGGTGTATTGTGCTGCTGCAAACCCTGATGCCTGCCCTGCAGGGTCAGTTTGGTGCACCTCTCCATGTCCCTCCTGTCCTCTGTTATCCAAGTCCATGTCCCTACCCCATTTCCTTCCATGATCCAATGTACCATACTTGCGAACATTTTGAACTTGGTAAGAGGGAGATTTTGAAAAAAAAATGGGGTATTGATTTTCCCCTTTGAGTTACATTGAAAAAGAGGAGATTGTAGACAGGGGACAGATCAAATAAAGCCCATTTGAGCTTAAAAACATTGGACGTTTCCTGGCTGAATCGGGTCTGTTGGCATGTATGGTTGTTCTACCATTGCCTCTTCCTTCTGCCCACAATGGTCTGTTACATTGCCACAGCCTCTCTTGCAAGTCCTATATTGTTGGTTTGTTGCCCCTGCCCCCCTTTCCACTGCCCTCCATAGTCTGTTGTGCTGCCACGGCCCTTCCTGCCTGCTCAGTGTGGTTAAATTGTTGCCTTTGCACCCTCCTACCTGCCTTCAATTTTCAAAGTCCGTGCCCTCGGCCTCTGCCTCTCAACAGTATCCTAATGAACAACTAGATTGCTAACATTCTATATTTATTACAAAAGTGTGGAACGCCTGACGTCATCTTGATGTAATCAAAACTGTAATACCTAGAGCATTTCCTTTAGAAATTACATATATGAGAGCGTCTTACTGGCATCAAAATTATGGTTAGTGATCTAAAAGACTAAAATAAGGACATATTTTCTGAGTTTTTAAATAGCGATACAGCACTTTTAAATTATTTGTTATCTTTATTTTTTTTATCCAGTTGACCACTTGATTAAATGTTGCACTTAGGGGAGAGGATGTGGTGTTACTTCCAGAACTCCAGACTTTGCAACTGGGGAACCAGGTTGGAGTTTCTGCTTCAGCTCGACATTCTGTGATTCTGGTCAAATCACTTAGTCTCCCCATGTCTACAACCAAAATGAATTTGTTTTTGTGTGATATAACCAATGCTCATGTAAAGCACTCCAATACCTGACAAGTCTGCACTATATAACACTGCAAAAACACAAAATAATAAGTGTTTTGCACACTTCTGTCATTGGGCTATATTTGGGCTACATCTGGGTGATTTTGGGCTACATTTGGGCTCTTTTGTCTCCGGTGGCCATCTTGGGAGATTTATTTGTTATGAAGTTTCCTAATTTCCTCATGTACTGCAGTCTCCTCAGTAGGAAATGCTTTCAGTTTTTTACTTTGATTCCATCATGAAGGTATTCAGATATGTCACACATTTGCCATAAATTCTGAATGTTAGCACTCTAGTTGCTCATTAGATGACTGTAGTAAAACTACTGTTCACCATGGAAGTCTGCTCCTGGTATTAAAAGTGCATGTTTCAGTCTGCATGTCAGAATTTTTTAATGAAATAGAAGAGGATTTGAGAAGTCACTCAAAATGTGCCCTCATTTTCTTTCTTCAGCATTAATCATAATTTCTATGGCAAAATAAACCCCCTCATTGTGTTCCTTTTTAAATTAAATGTTTTAAATGTTACCAGTTTATTCTAATCAAGATGGCTTCAGGTGTGCCATACTTTTGTCATAATAAAGACAGTAAGCGCTCTAGTTGTTTTTAAGAACACTCTGGGACATTCTGTCATTGGGCTATACTTGGGCTATATCTTGGTGATATTTGGGCTACATTTGGGCTCTTTTGTCTCTGGTGGCCATCTTGGGAGACTTATTTGTTATGAAGTTTCCTAATTTCCTCATTTACTGCAGTCTCCTCAGTAGGAAATACTTTCAGTTTTTTACTTTGATTCCATCAAGAAGGCATTCAGATGTGTCACACATATGCCATAAATTCAGAATGTTAGCACTCTTTTTGCTCATTAGATCACTGTAGTAGAGCTACTGCTCACCAGGGAATACTGCTGCTGGTATTGAAAGTGCATGTTTCAGTCTGCATGTCAGAATTTTTTAATGAAATAGAAGAGGATTTGAGAAGTCACTCAAAAAGTGCCCTAATTTTTCTTTCTGCAGCACTAATCACACATTTTATGGAAAAATGAATCCCCTCATTTTGTTCCTTTTTAAATTAAATGTTTTAAGAGTTACCACTTTAATCCAAGCAAGATGGCTTCAGGTGTGCCATACGTTTATCATAAGTAGGACTGTTAGCGCTCTAGTTGTTCTTTGGAACACTCTGGGAAGCTGCAGTAGAACACAAAGGAATCAACTGACAGTCTCTGCCCTTGTTGGATGTACATGTTTTACTGAGAATGTCAGACTTCATTCTCACATGACTGAGAAAGATAATGTGAATTTACAGAAAATAAGCTTTCAGTTTAGCTTATAGATCACCTTCCAAACCTCTGTGGGAAAAGCATGAGAAAATATTTTTCTCTCAATCATGATATCCCAGCAGAAGGCTTTTTCACATGGTGAAATCACCTTCGAACATACCACAATTCCTAAAATGAGTATGGTACCATCAACAAATGATTTATAATGTAACTAAAGTCTTAAAACCTTCTATTAACTGCAATGCTTTTTAATGAGGTGCTATCATGTATATTGGTCCCAAGATGGCTGCCAACACTTTTTGGATGAAGTGCTGACAGCCAATCAGATCTCAGGATGAGATGTGTGGTTAGGCTCCGCCCACATATATATATGATTTTACTTTTGATTTTCTCAGGAACTACTGAACAGATTGACACCAGACCTGCAAAAGGCACTTCCCTGACCTGAGGACTACCTCTCTGCCACATTTCAAGTAATTCTGTTCAGCCGTTCGGGCTGTACCTTCGACTAAAGGTCCTATGGAAAAATGCATGGGGAAAACGAGTTTTGGGACCCCCCTTTTTTCTCGGCCCCCGCTTAACGAATCACCCTGAGACTTTCCGGGTAGGAGCGAAGCGGAGCGCCCCACCTATTTTGAAAATTTTGCGAGGATTCGTCAACCGGCGCCAAAGTTATTCCAAATAGAATGTTGCGGATTTCCTATGGAAACACGGTCCTAACTATAACTATCTACTGGCGACCGCCAGTAGATAATATCATATATATATATCATATTTAAACTTTACAGAAACACACAGTCACTGGATCATGCCATCAGTGATGTCATTTAAGATACTACCAGTGATTTCATCAGTGATGTCACTGACCATGTCATGAATGATGTAATATGTGGCGTCATCAGCAGTGCATTGCGGAGCGTGAGTTATAATTAGCTCAACTAACTATAACATACGAATTTCTACGGTTTTCAGTGAATTTAAAATGTTTTTTAAATGCAAATTTCTACCTATTTCGTCCCTGAAACCTATGGTTTTTTCAGTGAATTTGAAAGGTTTTTTAAATGCACATTTCTAACTACAACGTCCCTGAAACCTATGGTTTTTTCTGTGAATTTCAAAGGTTTTTTAAATGCTACTTTCTAAATATAATGTCCCTGAAACCTATGGTTTTTTTCAGTGAATTTCTAAGGTTTTTTAAATGCTAATTTTTAACTATAATGTCTAAAAAATGCTTTTTTTAAATTTAATTTTTTTTATAAAAATAATCTGATGTTTTCTCTTTTCTAAAATATAAATTTAAATTGTCTTTTTTTTTAAACTGGATTTGCATACCATTTGTGTACCAGTCTTGGTGGGTGCGCGAATCTAATAATTTAGCCGCTATTTTGGTTAAGTCGTGGACGATGCACGTATGGTATGCGAAGGGTGTGCGGTTCCCGGCCCCATGTAACGTCACGTACGTATTTCCAGGAGTCGCGCCCGGTGTGCAAGTCCATCGCAAACCTTAAGGTTTTAAAAGTATATGTATATAACTGTTATATGTATATTATACCAAGAGATTATTTAATCTAATTATAAATTGTGTGTGTGCTGGTTGCTCGCCAGGTGTGCGAATCCCATGTGACTTCAAAAGAAACAATTTCATTGGTTAAGAACCTTTTCATTCTAGAACTTGAAAGTCCCCACCCAATTTTTTCATTACTTCAAGAGCATCTCAACAGACACACCTGTTGTCTTCTGCTCCTGTTGTTTCCCTTTTATTGTGTTTTTTTTAACTCATCTAATAATGGCAGCTAGCAATCAACCTCAGCAAGTTCCACCTGAAGAGACATGGAGGAACCCGTGAAGAAAAAAGATACAAAAGTATTGTGTGGGCATTTTTCTCCATTCCACCCGGGGACAAAAAGGTGAATGCCTGAAAATTCACCTGCGCTATTTGTGAAAAAGTCCTCTCAAGAGGTTCAGAAAAGAAATATTCCTGTGGGACGTTGTCGATGTTGAAGCATCTTCAGACAATGCATCCTTGACGTGTTGCTAGGGAACAGCTTCGAAGGGAACAAGAAAGGCAGGCAACTGACAACAACGCTGCTGGCCCAAGCACATCATCTGCTTCAACATCACCCAACATCATCCCTGACTTCGCTAGAGTGGAGCAGCACTGTGTGAAATGTGTTAGACCCGGCCCTCGTAACATAGCTAGACCTGTCCCCTGCACCTCACACCAGCCCCCAAACCCACGGCCTAGCCGATTCTTCCCACCCAAACTCACACGCACCCAACCCGGACTTCCCGTCCGTGGCCTTCCTCCTTTCGGCCACACCGGGCCCGCGTGCCCACTTCATGCAACAAGATGGCCGCCCAGCCCCAGCGCGACCCTGGCCTAGAGGCGCCACTCCGGCTGGAGAACATCGCGCTCCCCCTGGGATGAGAGAGGGAGGAGCAGTTTCTATCACACCTCTGCGCTTCTCTGGGAAGGTGGGTTTCGATCGACCTGCCGGCCTCCCCGAGGGCTGGCTCCACGCCTGCTGGGTGTCTGGGACTCCTCCCGACCCGGCCCTGGAAGGATCAAAGGACAATGGCAGGAAACCCCAACAAGCGACCCCCCAGGTGACAAGACCCCTGCCTGCACAGACTCCGGACATCAAAGAGGAGTCGCCCTATAACAAGGGGTGCTCTGGGACTGTCCGGCAGATTAGCCTTGGAAACACCTGAGCCCTGCTGAGTGACTCGCGGCTCCCTGAAGATCGTAAGACCTCCAAACTTGTGTTTGAGCCCTGCTGAGTGACTCGCGGCTCCCTGAAGATCGTAAGACCTCCGAACTTGTGCTTGAGCCCTGCTGAGTGACTCGCGGCTCCCTGAAGATCGTAAGACCTCCGAACTTGTGCTTGAGCCCTGCTGAGTGACTCGCGGCTCCCTGAAGATCGTAAGATCTCCAAACTTGCACTCGAGCCTGCTGAGTGACTCGCAGCTCTCACAGACTCTCTTGGTCCCGCCGGACCCTACGACGACAAGCGTATCCCCAGCTCGAGGATTGTGAGCTGTGCGCCGGGTACGCTCCTGCATTTGATTCCTATTTCCAAAGACTGTCCCGCTACCGCCTAACCCCCCTCCAAGACCTTGTGAGCCCGCGCTCTGCTTGTATATATTTTGCCTTGCGGATCATAAAGATCCTACCACTCCGATCTGATAAAGATTTGTTCTTAAGAACTCCTCGTGTGGTGTCTCTCTGTCGTGTGGTGCCGAGTGTACGATCCTAGATACGAGGTTCCTCCCCTGAGGAGTCTCCCGCCAGTGCCCGGCTACGATACCTCGAGGGTGGGTCTCAGGGCAGTCAGGGCCCCCTCCGGGCTCCTCTGAGGTCGCCTTCTAACAAAATGTAAAAATGAGTTCATAACTGCAAATTTTTTTAACATGTTCACCGTTGGTTTTTTTCTTCTATTGAAAACAAACACCAAAAAAAATTCAAAAAATATAACAAAATATAACCAAAAAAAAAGAAGAAAATAAATGGTTCTTTATAGAACCACCTAATTGGTTAAAAATAGAGAAACTTGTATGTGTTCTATGTTTAACTGCAAGGGTAATGTCTGAGTCATTGTATGAGTGAATAAGTACTGTCTCAGTGAATGAATGAGTGCAGCAGTATTGCCTGACTAATTGGATGAGTGCATGCATAGTGTTTGAGGGAATGATTGAGTATAGCATTAGTCCCTGAGTGATTGAAGGACTGCATGGGTAATTCCTGGGTGATTAGAGGAGTGCATGAGTAGTATGTGGGTGATTGCATGAGTGCAGGAGTAGTGCCTGGATGATTGGAAGACTGCATGGGTAGTGCTTGGGTGATTGCATGAGTGCTGCAGAACTGTCTGTCTGCATGTATGATTGCATGGGTAGTGCCTGAGTGATTGCACAAGTTCATGTGTAGTGCCTGGGTGATTGCAAGAATGCAGGGGTAATGTGTGGGTGAATGGAGGAGTGCATGGGTAGTGCCTGAGTGATTAGATGAGTGCATGGGTAGTGGTTGGGTGATTGGAGGAGTGCAAGGGTACTGCTTAGGCTATTCCATTGGCACATAAGTAGTGCCTGGGTGGTTGCATGACAACAGGGGTAGTGCCTGGGTAATTGCATAAGTGCAGAGGTAGTGCATGGGTGATTTTATAAGTGGATTAGTAGTGGCTGGGTTATTGGAGGAGTGCATTGATAGTGCCTGGATGATTGGAGGAGTGCAAGGGTAGTATCTGGGTTATTCAATGAGTGCATAGGTAGTGCCTGGGTTAGTGTATAACTGCAAGGCTAGTGTTCGAGTGATTAACCCATTCAGTGCTCATGACGAGCTCAGCTTGTCCGTCATGAGTCACAGTGGAGCTGTACTCATGACGAGCTGAGCTCGTCATAACTACCGCGGCCCACCCACGCGTGATTAATTCCCCGCCTGTGCATGAGAATTAATGAGTGGGCGGGGTCGTGACGAGCTCAGCTCATCATGAGCACAGCTCCCCTGTGAGTCATGACAAACTGAGCTTGTCATGAGCACAGCGGCGCCGCGCCCCCCCCCCGCACCGCGGGGGAATTACCCCTGCAGGGAAGTGGTTAAAGGAGTGCATGGGTAATGCCTGTGTGATTGCATGAGTGCAGGGGTAATGTCTGGGTGATTGAAGGAGTGCATGGGTAATGCCTGGGTGCATGGAAGAGTGCATGGGTAGTGCCTGGATGCACGTAGGACTTCATGAGAAGTTCTTGAGTGATTGGAGGAGTGTATGAGTAGTTCCAGGGTGATTGCATGAGTGCAGGAGTAGTGCCTGGATGGTTGCAAGACTGCATGGGCAGTGTTTGGGTGATTGCATGTGTGCTACAGAAATGCCAGAGTGCATGTATGACTACATGGGTAGTGCCTGAGTGATTCCATGAGTTCATGGGTAGTGCCCGGGTGATTACATGAATGCAGGGGTAATGTCTGGATAAATGGAGGAGTGCATGTGTGGTGCCTGAGTGATTAGACAAGTGTATAGGTAGTGCCTGTGTGATTGCATGAATGCAGGGGTAGTGATTGAATGAGTGCATCGGTAATGCCTGTGTGATTGCATGAGTGCAGGAGTAGTGCCTGGATGATTGGAAGCTTGCATGGGTAGTGCTTGGGTGATAGCAAGAGTGCTGCAGAAGTGCCTGCATGCATGTAGGACTGCATGGGTAGTGCCTGCGTGATTGCAGGAATGCAGGGGTAATGTCTGGGTGAATGGAGGAGAGCATGGGTAATACCTGAGTGATTAGACAAGTGCATACGTAGTGTCTGGGTGATTGGAGGAGTGCATGGATAGTGCCTGGATGACTGATGGAGTACAAGGGTAGTGCTGAGTTATTGCATGAGTGCATAGGAAGTGCCTGGGTGCATGTTAGACTGCATGGGTAGTTACTGGTTAATTGGAGGAGTGCATGAGTATTACCTGGGTGATTGCATGATTGCAGGAGTAGTGCCTGGATGATTGGAAGACAGCATGGGTAGTGCTTTGGTGATTGTATGAGTGCTGCAGAAGTGCCTGAGTGCATGTATAACTGCATGGATAGTGCCCGAGTGACTGCATGAGTGCATGGATAGTGTCTGGGTGATTGGAGGAGTGCAAGGGTAGTGCCTGGGTTATTCCATGAGTACATAGATAGTGACTGGGTGGTTGCAGGACTGCAGGGGTAGTGCCTGGGTGATTGCATAAGTGCATAGGTAGTACCCGGGTGATTTTATAAGTGCCTGGGCAGTGGCTTGATGATTGGAGGAGGGCAAGGGTAGTGTCTGGATGACTGAAGGAGTGCAAGGGTAGTGCTGTGTTATTCCATGAGTGAATAGGTAGTGTCTGGGTGATTGCATGACTGCAGGGGTACTGCCTGAATAATTACATGAGTGCATGGGTAGTGCCTGGGTGCATGTAGGACTGCATGGGTTGTTCCTGGGTGATTGCAGGAGTGCATGAGTAGTACCTGGGTGATTGCATGAGTGCAGGGGTAGTGTTTAGATGATTGGAAGGCTGCATGGTTAGTGCTTGGGTGATTGAATGAGGACTGCAGAAGTGTCTGAGTGCATTTAAGACTGCATGGGTAATGCCTGAGTGATTGCTTGAGTGCATGGGTAGTGCCTGGGTGATTGCATGAATGCAGGGGTAATGTCTGGATGAATGGAGGAGTGCATGGGTAGTGCCTGAGTGATTAGACGAGTGCATAGGAAGTGTCTGTGTGATTTTATAAGTGCATGGGCAGTGGCTGGGTGATTGGAGGAGTACAAGGGTAGTGCCTGGGTTATTGCATTAGTGCATAGGTAATGCCTGGGTGATTGCATAAGTGCATGGGTAGTGCCTAGGTAATTGGAGGAGTGCATGGATACTGCCTTAGTGATTGAAGGAGTGCATATGTAATGCTTGGGTGATTGCTTGAGTGCAGATGTAATGTCTGGGTGATTGGAGGAGTGAATGGGTACTGCCTGAATGATTGAAGGAGTGGATGGGTAATGCCTGGGTAATTGCATGAGTGCATGAGTAGTGCCTGGGTGATTTGACGAGTGCATGGATACTGCCTGAGTGATTGAAGAAGTGCATGGGTCGTGCCTGGGTGATTCTTTTCCCATGTTAAAAATGACGCGAAAGTGGCGCAAGGGGCTTGTAAATCTGCCCCTCAGTGTCTAGTTCAGTGTTAGAAGAAAATGAACACTATTCACATTTATGATCACATCTGTAACTTAGTCCAAACAAATTTTAAATTTCTATTCCTTCATCTTCGAATACTGCAAGCATAAGCAAGAAATTCTTGTGCATCTTGTTGTACAGTAAGTATAAATTGCAATGAACCATTACATATATCCAAAAGATGCCGAGTGCCAAAAGCAGTATGGATTTTAGTTCTATCGGTTACCAACTTTTGAAAAATATAATGTAATAAAGTACAGAATCTTTTTTCTCGATTTTCCACAATTTCATGATGAAGATCTTTGAGATAAAACACAACAGTCACAATTACATTAGCATAGCAGTTGATACCTGAACTATTTTCTAACTGGTATCCTAGGTCGCCGAATACAATTACGTTTTCCTCCAACTAGAACATCATAATCTGTTTTTAAAATCAGTTGCATTCTTAAATGTACAAAGGCAAGCATTAATTTTGAAACCATGCTCACCTCATCAATAATTAGAAGTTTCATTTTCTTGAGTACACTTTAAACTTCATACCAAGCTTCTCCAGATAGCTTGTGATATTCCAACTTATTTTCATGTTCAACTGGTAGCATGAGTAATCAATGTAATGTAATCCCTTTAATGTTATGTGCTTCTAACTCAGTTGGAGCAGTTACAACACAAGATAAATGTGATTCACTGGTTTTGTGTAGATAACTGGTCAAAACTTTAAGTAAGAAACTTTTTCCTGTTCCAGCTTGCCCACTGATATACATTCTAATAGGTTTAAATGACTTATCCAGCTCAATAATATCCTGTTGTGCTTATTGCATTGCAGTTTCTACTTCACTCATGGCTATTGCCGCTTTATTGGTTGCCCTAGTGGATCTTGACTTGGTGGAGCAGAACTTTGACTATCTTGAGAACCGCCTCTAGCTATTTCAGCTGCAATAGTAGTTTCTTGTTCAATCTCTTCATTCAACATTTGTAGATCATTTGGAAACTTTGGACAATCAATGCTATCTTTAGATGCATTAAAACAATCTTCATGGCAATCAAAATCTCCAAGTAATTCGATTTCAGTAGGCCAACTGTTGAAGAGTTGCAGAAGTACTAGAAAGAAAAATTCCCTTTTATTTGGAGTACCATCATGTAATAATAATAATAATGGGGTGACAATATTAGTCCACGGAACTGGGTAATGATCGGTATAAAGAACAGTGGTCCTAGACTATTTCTTTTTAGGAAGGAATTCTTAAATCAAAAGCTATAGACCTGGTACACATAGAAATCAAGTTGCATCATAAATGTACCCCAGTTATTTCTCAATTTAATTCAGTATATCCTCAAAATGACACACAAGCACCAAAAATAACTCCAGCAGTGACTGTTTAATTTCACAGTTAATATAACAGAACCAATGTAGATAATTCCTTCAAAACAGAAAGAGGGTTGCTCCAGGGGGTGTGTAAAGAAGGAGAGTGCTCGTGAGAATAGAACAGATATATAGAGAGGGAAATCAGAAAATAATTAAGAACAATCAATTTCATATAGTAATGTCTTTAGTAAACTGGTCGTGGATTACAATAACACCAGTCTTACAATGGGGCCTGTCTCTCATAGATTTTACAGGTTATTTGCTGTTTCCTGATGGTGCACAGAGTATATTCATCTGTGAAAAGGCAGGGCTGGGGTGAAATAGGGTACCCTGGTGCATGGAGAGTAGTTTGTATCCTCTGCAGGTGGGTTTTCCTAAGGATGGGGAGAACAAGGGGGGGGAGACAACCTGATTGTGCAAAAGGACTACGTTAGAGACATGAATTCAATAAACCCAAAAGGTATTGTAAAATAAGTGTGCCTACTCACTGACCTATGTTGAGTAAGCCTGGGCAAAGCACTACACTACGCTCGCGTAGTTTGCGAAGTTTGCGCTACTTTGCACTACGCGAATTGCACGTAGCACAGTGCGAACACGCGTAGCGTAGTGTTGCATAGTGCAGCGGTCATTTTTTGCTTGCTGGCGGTCCTCAATGTCAAGTTGGCGACCGCGAGCAAGCAAAATGACATCCCAGCGAGACTTTTTCCTCGTTCGCGATCAGCAACATCAAGTTGGCGATCACGAGCGTGGAAAATAAACCTCCCGGCGAGATTCTCAACGCGAGGAGGTCAGGTTTCTCATTGCGAGTGGTCGCGTATGCTCGCGACCGCTCGCGATGAGAAACTACCAGTCCGTGTTGAGAAAGCTGCCACTCGAGTAAAAATCTACTCGAGCGGCAGAAAACTACAGCTCGCACTGTGCAAGATGCTGTTTTCAATGATTGCACAGGGCCGGTTGCTTGTCCGCACTGTGCAATCATTGAAAACGACATCTTGCACAGTGCGAACAGGGTACTACGCAGTTCGCGTAGTGCTACGCGTAGCTCGCGTAGTGCGAAGTGCACTTTGCGTAGCTTCGCGTAGTGCTACTTCGCGAACTACGCCCAGGGTTAATGTTGAGGTGAAGTTAGGATTACAGCCCCTCAAGTGGTGGTTCGTAAGGATTGAGGATATAGGTTAAAAACTGTTATGGAGTAGAAAAATTATTGTTGTATAAACGCAGCCCAGTAGACCAACTTCTACTTACCCGCATTAATTCAGCGGTGAATTGAATTGGTATGAAGGATTCAAGGCTGCAGTGTAGAATGAATCAGAACACTGGTAAGTAAATTACCCATGGCCTCTAAGAGAAAGAAAATATAAAGGGCAAATTAATTCCCATGCAGTGAGGTGGAGCAGGAAAGGAAAACCAGCGTTTTAAGCTATACTTGACCTTATTAAGCTTTCACGGCGCAGTCCCGATGATCAGCACTGTACTCCTTGAGTCAGGGATTGCCAGTGAGTCAGCACGCTCAAAATAGAATTAGAGGCTGATTGGGAGCGCGTGCGCGATGCTAACGTGTGTTCTCACTATGACACGTAGTTGGCAGGCTGTCAGTGTGTCACGTAGCTGTCTTGTGAAGACAGACTATTCCTCTGGAACGTCCAGGAGGCATTTGTGAAATTAATATGGTGAATTAGACTAAAGAAGGCTGGAATATTTGTAACCATTTTGACCTTAAGAAAAGAAGGCTGGAATATTTATGACCTTAGAAGGGGGATTGCTACTGTATTACATGATCGGTTAGGAAAACAGGATGCTTCTTCCATGTAAATTAACATTTCTAACGGAAAACTTACAGAAGATTCTACATACATTTAACAATTATAAACAAAACAAAAGACAATGGCATTGGTGATACTGGCACACGTGTAATGAAAACCCAAGATTTAATTAATTCTAAGGTATAATCACATTGGATAACGGCTGTACAAGCAAGATTACATATATATAACACCTAAGTTGGTGTACATGGAAGAACATATCCAATCTTAATAAATAAATGCAGTGTATTATACATTGGTGAAAGGCGCAAAGTGATAAATAGTATAGAAATATTATATATACTTGACGCAGTGAGTTATATGTACAGTGACTGAGGAATATTGTGTACAGTATGACTCAGAAAAGTGCTACATACGGGGGTAACTATGTAGAATGGTTGAAGGGATCTAGCCATTGTTTAGGGTGGCCACCTGTCTTGCGATCTCCTCATACAGTGTCACGGACACTGTGTGTGTTTGCAAAATTACCCCCTCTCAGGTTGGGTTTTACTTGTTCAATAATCCACCACTGAAGACTCTCAGCCGAGTCTCCAAAGGAGGTGAAATGTTCCACAAGGGGGACACCCTGTACTCTGCAGCGTATTCTGCTGCAGTGTTGCAGTATTCGGGCCTGCACTTTTTGTACGGTTTGGCCTATATACCAAAAGTCACATGGGCAGGCTATAGCGTTAATAACTCTCCTAGAGTTGCAATTGGTGTGGCTCTGCATGGTGTGAGTGTTGTTGTTACATGTGAACTGATGGATTTCTTTAGTCATGGCACAGGCCTTGGACTGTCCGCACTTATAATGGCCCTTAACGGGTGGAATGTTCCACAGGGTCAGTTGGTTATCCCTGGTTTTGGCGGGTAATAGTGATTTGACCACATAGTCTCTCACGTTTTTTCCTTTCTTGAAGGCGTGCCTAGGAGGTTCAGTGATCCCTATCTCGTCTGCCACTAATTGCCAGTGCTTGTTGACAATTTTCGTTATTTTGTTGCTTTTGGTGCAGAATGTTGTAGCGCACACAAGGCGCTCCTGCTCAGGTGTATTTTTGGGTTTAGGTTCAAGAAGGAATTCCCTATGGCAAAACCATGCCCGTTTTCTCGCTTTTCTTAGTAGGCTCCTCGGATATCCTCTCTCCAGGAGGCGTGATATGAGATCGTCAGATTCCTCAAAGTAATCGTCCTTACGGGTGCAGTTTCTAAGCAACCTCAGGAACTGTCCAAAGGGTAGATTGTCCCTGAGGTTGCGTGGATGGTGACTGGAGTACCGCAGGAGTGTTCTCCTCTCGCTAATTTTTCTGTATAGGGTAGTGAGTAGTTTCCCTTCATCCTCCCTGATGGAAATGTCCAGGAAGTTAATCACTTTTTTGTTGAATTCTAGTGTGAACTGGTTATCATGTGATTGGTTACAAAGCCAGAGATGGAATTCAATGAGCTGCTGTTCGCTACCCCTCCATATCAACATGACATCATCTATGTAACGTCTCCAAAGTTCAATGCAACCCCTGTAGGGGTTCCGTTCATGAAGGACATATGTATGCTCATACTGGTCCATATAGATTATGGCCAGGTTTGGTGCAAAACTGGCACCCACAGCCACACCCTTCGTTTGTACATAGAAATCGCCCTGAAAATAAAAGAAATTCTTCTTCATGGCGATTTCTAAGAGCTTTATTTTAAAGTCCGTAGGGACCTGGGCTGGTCTGGGGCAGTTTTCCAGTACCACTCTAATGGTGTCAAGAGCAACTTCTTGAGGGATGTTAGTATATAGGGACGCTATGTCCATGGTCACTAAGATTTGGTCGTCTGTGTTGAAAGGACGGCTGTCCACCTGTTGGATTGTCTGCATAGTGTCCCTCAAATACATTGTGGTGCCTTCTGCAATGGGTTTTAAGAAAACATCAATGTATTTGCTGAGGGGTTCTAGGACAGACCCACATCCAGAGATGATGGGACTCCCTGGCGGGTTAGTAAGTCGTTTGTGCACTTTGGGGAGGGTGTATATAGTAGGCATTCTAGGTTGTTGATTGTTCAGGTAGTCATATTCATGTTTGGAAAGGAACCCCTCAACCAATCCTTTGTCAGTGATCTGTTTGATGTTTTCGGCGATTTATTTTGTGGAATCAGACCTCAATTAGGTATATTTGCCCTCTACACCCAATTGTGTGACGATCTCTTTCTTGTAATCCTCTACATAGTGAATGACAATAGCCCCCCCTTGTCCGCAGGGCAGAAGAGAGCAAGCACGCTGTAGTCTGGGAACAAAAGAAATTGCTTTTGGCTCATGAATTGAGCATGAGGGAGTTGGATATTAAGGCCAAGCAGCTGGAGTCCAGTTCAAATGGTGGCAGCGCACAGCCAGTGAAAGGGGGTAAGGTATACATACCCAAGGTTATAGTGAAGAATTTTCAAAACGGACAGGATATTCATGCATGGTTTGAATCATGTGAGCTTCCTTTGAGGATGCATGAGGTACCGGAAAAGAGCTGGGGGGCGGGCCTGTGGAAACATTTTGAGGTGTCAAGGACAGCGGTTTTGACACCATTAGAGAAGGAGGGTGCCCTGACTTATGCCAAAATGAAGGAGGCTTTATTCCATAAATATGGGCTCAGCCCACAACAGTACAGGGGAAGGTTCAGGAACTCAAAGAAGAATGAGTCAGACACTAGGGTTGAATGTGTGAGAATGTACACCCACGCACTGGAAGCTTGGATGAAGGGCAACAAAGTCACTGATTATGAGGGGTTGTGCCATCTAATTAGTTGGGAGCACTTGAGCAGTCTATGTGTTCCAGTGCTGCGCAAGCATCTTTTGGATAGTAAGGTGACTAATCCCAGTGAGCTTGCTAAGGAGGCGGACCACTGGACTAGCACCAGGGTCTACAAGGGGATTGTGGGTACCACAGCCAAAGGTGTGCAGGGTCCTATGCAGAAGAGTAGGGGGGACAAGGGTAAACAAAGTAAGTTTTTTAAAGGGCCCCAAAACAGTTCAGAGGGAAAGGAGTCCCAGCCCCCCCAGCCTAAGATATCGCAGTCCCCTTAGGGTGGGCGTCAGCCTCACGGTACCCCCAGGAGTTACCACTGTGGTGAGAAGGGACACATTTCCCCTAGGTGCCCCAAGAAATCCTAAGCACCCACTGGTGCTCAGACACCGGGTTTAGTGAGCGTAGCTTTGGGAGAGGAATTAGTTTCCAGTGGGGAGGAGGAGCAAGCAGTGATGACCCATGTCTCTTTAGGGGACAGAGAGATGGTCCAGGAAACTTACCTGCCTGAGAACACTAAAAAACACAGGCAGTGGGTGTCCATCAATGGGAGGTGGATGGAGGCTCTGAGAGACACAGGAGCCAGCATGACATACGTGAGGTGTCAGTGGGTGTTTGAAGAGCAGGTCATTCCCAATGCACTTCACCCTGTAGTTGCAGCAGACAACTCGTGCGCCTCTGCAAAGTGGCGTAAGCTCCCTTTGAGTGGGGGGGTTCTCAGGTTCCTTGAAGGTCGTTTTTAGTCCATCCATGCCTGCAGACTGTCTGCTAGGAAATGACCTGGAGAGTTCCCCATGGAGGGAGGTGGAACGCCAGGCTCATTTGGAGATGTTGGGTCTGCCTGAGTGGGTTTGTGTGACCACTCAGTCAATGGCAGCCAGTAGGGGTAACCAAGCAGACCTGGAGCCTGAAACAGTGGCCCAGGTACCTGCCAGGAAGAGGAAGGGCAGGGGGTGTGGGAAACCAGCCCCCACAATTCCCACGGTCCAGGAGGAGGCAGAACCTGAGGGGGATGCTCAGGAACCTACAGGGGAACAGATAGCTGAACTGGGAGCCCTGCCTGAGCTGACCCATTGGCAGCAAGAAGAAGGTCCCCCTAGGGAAGAGTTCTGCAATGTGTAGAGAGAATGCCCTTCTCTCATTGGTATGTGGAAACAGGCCGCAGACCAGGCAGCAGGTGGAAAGTCCAAGAATCATCTCATTTACTGGGAGGATGGGTTACTCTATAGTGCCCGGTGCAGCCCGTGTTCTGGTGGTACCCGAGCGCTTCAGGACCTTCCTACTGGGTCTGGCTCATGACGTGCCTCTTGCAGGTCATCTGGAGCATGACAAGACCTACCAAAGGCTTGTCACCCACTTTTACTGGCACCCGATGAAGACGCATATCGGTACACATTGCAGGACTTGCCAGACTTGCCAGGCAAGTGGTAAGAGTGGAGGGAAGTGTAAGGCTCCCCTCCAGCCCTTTCAAGGTGAGCACCCCTTTTGAGCAGGTGGGCATCAACATTGGGGGGCCTCTGGAACCCAAGACAGCCTTAGGCAACAAGTTTATCTTGGTCTTGGTGGACCATGCCACCAGGTACCCGGAAGCTGTACCTCTCTGGACAATCACAGCCCCTATGGTGGGCCGTGCATTGATGGGGATCTTTTCCCGTGTGGGGTTCCCCAGAGACGTGGTCTCCGACCGGGACACCAACTTCATCTCGAAGTACACGAAGTCTTTGTGGGAGGAGTGTGGGGTAACTTACAAGTTTACCACTCCTTACCATCCTCAAGGGAATGGGTTGGTTGAGAGATTCAACCGAACCCTGAAAGGCATGATAATGGGCCTTGCAGAGCCCATGAGACAGAAGTGGGACGTCTTCTTACCATGCCTCTTGTTTGCCTACAGGGAGGTGCCTCAGAAGTCCTTAGGGTTCAGTCCCTTTGAACTCCTGTATGGCCACCCTGTTAGAGGACCTCTCAGTCTGGTGAAGGAGGGTTCGGAGAAATCCCTGGGTAAGACCCCCCAGGATGTGTTCAGCTATGTGCTGGCCTTCCGCAACCAGACCCAGCGCTTCAGGAAACTCGCTCAGGCAAACCTGGAATCTAGCCAGGAAGAAATGAAAAGATGGTATGACCAGAATGCCACTCTGGTCGAATTTAAACCTGGGCAGAAGGTGTGGGTGATGGCGCCAGTGGAGCCTGGCATGTTCCAAGACAAGTGGACTGGGCCATATGAGGTGGTGGAGTGCAAGAGCAATATAACCTATCTGGTTGACTTGCAGTCTCCCAGGGACCCTTTGAGGGTCCTACATGTGAACCGCCTCATGCCCCACTTTGAGAGGTCGGGAAACAACCTTTACAACGCAACTTTTACAACGCACTACCTTTACAACGCATTTTTTACAACGCACAATCCATTACAACGCATGACATTACAACGCAGGACACTACAACGCATTTCTAAATACTACCTTTACAACGCATTCCATTACAACGCATACTACCATTACAACGCATACCATTACAACGCATAATATAGTAATATACTATCCAACACTTACCCTACTGTTGCACCCCCTGGAGTTAGAATAGTAATTTTTACCCCTATACTATCCAACACTTACCCTACTGTTGCACCCCCTGGAGTTAGAATAGTAATTTTTACCCCTATACTATCCAACACTTACCCTACTGTTGCACCCCCTGGAGTTAGAATAGTAATTTTTACCCCTATACTATCCAACACTTAACCTACTGTTGCACCCCCTGGAGTTAGAATAGTAATTTTTACCCCTATACTATCCAACACTTACCCTACTGTTGCACCCCCTGGAGTTAGAATAGTAATTTTTACCCCTATACTATCCAACACTTTCCCTACTGTTGCACTCCCTGGAGTTAGAAAAGTAATTTTTACCCCTATACTATCCAACACTTTCCCTACTGTTGCACCCCCTGGAGTTAGAATAGTAATTTTTACCCCTATACTATCCAACACTTACCCTACTGTTGCACCCCCTGGAGTTAGAATAGTAATTTTTACCCCTATACTATCCAACACTTACCCTACTGTTGCACCCCCTGGAGTTAGAATAGTAATTTTTACCCCTATACTATCCAACACTTACCCTACTGTTGCACCCCCTGGAGTTAGAATAGTAATTTTTACCCCTATACTATCCAACACTTACCCTACTGTTGCACCCCCTGGAGTTAGAATAGTAATTTTTACCCCTATACTATCCAACACTTTCCCTACTGTTGCACCCCCTGGAGTTAGAATAGTAATTTTTACCCCTATACTATCTAATACTTACCTTAAATGCAATTTAATATTATGCGTTGTAATGGTATGCGTTGTAAAGGTAGTATGCGTTGTAATGGATATGCGTTGTAAAGGTAGTTTTTAAAAATGCGTTGTAGTGTACTGCGTTGTAATGTCATGCGTTGTAATGGATTGTGCGTTGTAAAAAATGCGTTGTAAAGGTATGCGTTGTAATAGTATGCGTTGTAACGTCATACATCCGAGAGGTCTGATGTGACAATGCTCCTTGCTACAGATGATGGAATGGAGGACGAAAATGACCCTCTTCCTGACCTCCTGTCAGCAAAGGAGCAGGATGGGTCAGTGGATGGGGTAAACCTCTCTCCCACACTGACCCTAGAACAGCAGAGGTACTGTCACCATGTGTTGGGTCAGTTCGCCTCCCTGTTCTCCCTGACACCAGGAGTCACCAATTGGTGCATCCATGATGTGGACACTGGGGACAGTCTCCCTGTGAAACAGACATTTTACAGGGTAGCTGACAAGGTCAGGGCCAGCATCAAGGAAGAAGTTTCCAAGATGTTGGTGCTAGGGGTAAGTGAGCCCTCAAGCAGCCCGTGGGCTAGCCCAGTGGTCTTAGTACCAAAAGCTGCTGCACCCGGTGCCACTTCAGAACTCAGGTTTTGTGTGGACTACTGTGGGCTCATTGCGGTCACCAAAACTGACGCACACCCGATCCCCAGAGCTGATGAGCTTGTGGATCGGTTGGGCACTGCCCAGTACCTCAGTATGTTTGGTTTAACATCTGGGTACTGGCAGATTGCCTTAACTGAGGGGGCCAAGGAGAGGTCAGCACCAGAGGCGCACTTCCAGTTCCGTGTCATGCCCTTTGAGATGAAGAACACCCCTGCCACCTTAAAGAGACTGGTCAACCCGGTACTGTCCGGGCTGGAGGAATTCAGCCCCGCATACCTAGATGACATTGCTGTGTTCAGCTCCAGTTGGGAGGAACATTTGCAACACCTCTGCGAAGAGATGAAGGTTCTGCAGAGGGCAGGCCTCACTTTCAAGGCCAGTAAGTGCCAGATAGGGCAGGGATCTGTGGTGTACTTGGGACACCAGGTAGGGAGCGGCCAGGTGGTGCCCCTCCAATCGAAGATTGATACCATTCTGGCTTGGGAGCCCCCTAAGACCCAGTCAGAGGTGAAAGACTTTTTAGGACTCTCCGGGTATTATCGCCGATTTGTCAAGGGATATGGTACCATTGTTGCCCCCTTGACAGAGATAACTTCAAGGAAGCAGCCCAGGAAGGTGATCTGTACCGATGCCTGCCAGATCGCGTTTGATGCCCTGTAAGTTGCCATGTGCACGGCACCCGTGCTCAAGGCGCCTGATTTCTCCAAAGAGTTTGTGGTGCAGACAGATGCTTCAAAGCATGGAGTGGGAGCAGTACTCTTACAGGTGAACGACGAGGGCTTGGACCAACCTGTAGCTTTCATTAGTAGGAGGCTACTTCCCAGGGAACAGAGGTGGAGTGCAATTAAAAGGGAGGCTTTTGCTGTGGTCTGGGTGCTGAAGAAGCGAAGGCCCTACTTGTTTGGGACTCACTTCCGGGTTCAGACAGACCACAGGCTCCTCAGATGGTTAATGCAGATGAGGTGTGAGAACCCAAAACTGTTGAGGTGGTCCATCTCCCTAAAGGGAATGGACTTTACGGTGGAACACCGCCCTGGTACAGAACATGCCAATGATGATGGTCTGTCCAGGTTTTTCTGCCTTAGTGATGAGAACTCCCAAGAGGGTGAGTAGTTCCCCCCACTTTTCAGCTGGAGGGAACACATGTTAGAACTGGCATCCTTGGCATGGTGTCCCCCGACATTTTGCCTCTACCTCTAAATTTGTGACACTGTGCTGGAATTCGTTTTTGCTGGTTTAGATGCTTTGGGCACTTTGCCACTGCTTATCAATGCCAAAGTGCAAGTGCTCCCTCCTTAAATTATTATTGTGATTGGTTATCCATTATTGGCATATTTGTTTTACCAGAAGGTCCCAAGTAAAGTGCACTGAGTGTGCCAGGGCTGGTGATTCAAATGCTACTAGTGGGCCTGCAGCACTTATTGTGCCACCCACTTGAGTAGCCCTAAAATGGTGTCTTAGGCCTGCCTGTGTGCAATTTGTTAAACTGCCATGTTGCCCTGACCAGTGTACACACTTGCCAGGCCTGACCCCTCCCTTTTCATACACATTGGACACCCCTATGGTAGGCCCAGGTTACCCCCCCTGGGCAGGGTGCAGTGTATGCGAAAGGTAAGACATGATCTAGTGTGGGTAACATGTCCTGATAGTGAAATACTGTCAATTTCATTTTTCACTATTGAAAGGCTATCTTGCCCATAGGATAACATGGGGAATGCTGTGTAACATGTATACCTGCATATCTTCCCATAGCGGCAAGATAGACATATGGAATCTGGTATCCCTGAACTCAGAATTTTATAACACATCTTTTAGGGAAGATGGTTTTTAAATTCTATGTTTGGAAATAGCACTTTTAGAAAGTGGCTATTTTCTTGTTCAGCCTTTCTGTGTGCCTCTACCTGTTTGTGAATTGATTGTCTGGTTTGTGAGTGACAGGGGCTGGGGTGGCTCCAGGAGGCTGGGTAAATCAGCACTAGGCTGAATAGATGTATCTGCATGTAGAGTGGTGGGAAGAGTAGCACCTGGGTCTCAATAGGGCTGTGCCTGCATTCCACAATGCTGGCTCCACTTCCTGCGGTGCATCTGATGGTCCTGGTCCACACTCAAAAAAGGAAGAAGATGTGCACTGGCAGAGTGCACCCAGAACTGGTTTGGACTGGGTCCAGGTCCCCTCACACATGAAGAACAAAGACTTTTGGGGAATAAATACCTGAGCTGAAAGTAAACCCCTAGAATCTAGATTAGGAAAAACTTTGTGATCAAGAAGGAATCTCTGCCAAAGAAGAACAGTCAGGAAGACTGAGGAAAAGTGCTGCCATTGCTGAGTGTCTGGGAGCTGACCTGCAGTTGCTGTGATTGCTGAGGAAGAAGACTAAGGGACTGTCTGCTGTGTGCTGTGTCCTTCTTGCTTGAAGAGGAGCTATGCTGTGTGCTTTGCCCCCCTCTGAAGGAAGCCTGTCTGCTCGTGCCAAGCTACCAAGGGGGTGAGCAGGGGTTATCAGCAGTGCGTACCCCCCTTACCCTGACTAGGAGCAAGGGTCCCTATTTGGACAAAGGTACCTACCTCTGCCAACTAGAGACCCCCAGATCTAACACACATCATAGCCGGAATCAGAATAAGATGTTCATGACACCATGGTTATTCCTGTGCTTGGACAAAGCTGGCACAGAGTGCAGCGACAACAATTGTAGAATTGCTGCTTGCAATTTGACAGTGCAAAAGAACAACAATCGAGTCCAACAGGGGTAGTACAGTAGGTATGAAGTATGAGAGGCTCATAGCAGACCCTGCCATTCCAACTACACAAAGACGGTAGGGTGCACAGTCTGCAATCATGGCAGATGACTAATCACAACAGTGTTTGTCAATGTAGTACATTTGAGGAAATGGAAAATCATTGTATGAGTGAGCCCTTGGAGGTGTCACCACAGCTACACAACCAGATTAGATGCTGTACACATGTACTTGCCAATTTGTGAAACGATGCCTTCAATTTGACATGCATGCAAGCAAAGAGGGCATATGTTGCATGAAGCATTGTGTACCAGTATTGACCAGCAGTGCATGTTTCTGTGCAATGACCCAATAGGACAGCAAAGCTGCTTCACGTCAACCACACATTTGTCTGCACTGCTTTTCAAACAGTGGCAGTGTGAACACATGTATGCTAGTGCTAAGGAATGCACCCTCACTCAACAGTGCTATGTTGTCTGATTTCAGCACGTTAGTCAACGTTATGCAAGGATCACTGTCATGCACTTGATCCATTAGTGAACTATTGTGTTTTTCAAGTGTGACACATTCTGATGACCAACTAGTACCATGTGAATTGGAGAACTGTTCAGCATGTCACCGTAAAGAGCATATTATAGACATATTTTATACACAGTCTGAAAATCTGACACTCCACGATATTGAGGGTGCCCCTGTGTGAATGGTTCTATGTGATGATGAATGGGCTTTGCAGTGTAACAATGTCAAACCCTTAACACCGAAATGCAGTGAGAAAGGATGTCTGATGCATGAGTCAAAATTGTCCTACGTTGATTTTCTCCTGCCTCCTTTGACACTGAGTCTGAGATAGTCTGTCCAAGACTATGTTGTGACAACCAACTTTTCTTTGGCTACAGATGCTTGTTTACTTGCATCAGCATGGATTCCTCATCAAATACACAAATATTGATGGAACAGATTTGTGTGCCAACAATATGTATTACATTGGAAGAGTTTTCCTGACAAACATGTTGATGTTTCATCATGTCAGTCAGCCCTCTGTGATACGTACTCACGTTGTCATTGTGGTTATGTGACATGCTCTTTGCCAACGTGTTCCAGGTCTGTTCATAGACATCAACATCATTACTCAAATGTATCTTCTTTTTTTTACTGGAGATTTATATAGCATGAACTAGACCTGAGACATCGGGTATCAGAGCACTTTACATGAGCACCAGATCGGTACAGATGGACACATTCATTTTTGTTAGGTATGGGGTGATAAAGTGATTTGCCCAGAATTACAGGATGTTGAGCATCGTTACCGAGACTCAAACCCAGTTCCCCAGCTTTGAGGTCAAGCGCTCCAGCCATAAGGCTACATCCTCTCCCCAAGTGTGTACACTCTGGGATTTACCTACAATGGCTGGAGTGATGTACAAAGTTTGTATTGATGGGATCTTAAATCAGTTGCTCACTATGTACCATATTCACCAGGAAAATAATTCCATGCAAAGGGAACATAATAAACTTGTTGTAGTAGTGGACATGCAACATGTCCACATGCTGACCTGTATACATTACACCATGTCAAGGAGCCAGGATCATTGTGAGTTTTTAATCAGATCATGCACAATACATCATGTATGTGTCTGACCATTGTACCTAAATGACATATCAAATTGAATGTGTTGTGAGTACACACAGACACAGCTTACGACAAATCACTGTTTTGTGGTGACACACTTGATGCCATGGGGGCAAACATCATATTGTGATGGTAATACATTCAAGTTAGTTTACAATAAGATTGTATGTGGGTTATTGCCTCTAGTTCATGTTAGAATACTACACCACTTTGCAAATGATAATCAACAACAGATGTGACATGTTCAGTGGAACAAACTTATCATCATATACAACAGTCTATAATTGAAATTGGCTGCTGCATATCTGGAACCATTGCACAATCATGTCAGGGCACAGAGATGTTTGTGATGCTGAATGATCAGCTCTATGACATGGCTATGACATCACCCACATCATGGGCTCAGTGCTTGCACATAAATAGGGTGTTCTGAATCATATGAGGCGTTGCAACATCAAGTCCGGAAGGGCAATGCTCTCCTCCAGCATCACCTAATGCTGATGTGCATAACTCTTGACTTGATGCAGCATCATCACACCAGAGGTGAGGTTCATGTGATGCACATCCAGACTGTGTACTACAACATACAGGGCCTGCGGCATTGCTTGCATATGTCAACACATACATCCAAAGTTAAGGGTGACGCACTCACCTTTGGCATGTGGGTCCATGAATGCATCCACATCTCCTTATGTGATCAAGGGTCTTCCTGCTGCTGAAAAAGTGTGGACAGCACAATTAATGTCATTGACATCACATTTTACAAGACTCACATACATCATTGATGGTTTCATGATACAAGTTAATTCACTGTAATAGACAGGAGTGGTGCCATGTTAAATACATGTTGAAATCTGCTGAGCCTGTCTTACCCACAACACGTCAATTTCACCGTGGTGGCCTAATGGACATCCCTGCCATGGTCTGAGTGACGTAACATACTACGACCTGTCCCACTGCTTCATGAATGACAAATTTGCTCTCACACCTCAATAGACGTGACGTTTGTAGGTCAAATCTGTTTTTCCACTACGCACAGGTGTATCACAAGCTTTGAGATGTTGGTGACCCACATTGTGTATCTCACAAAGATTGTCAGCCAGTTGATCATGTAAAGGGTACCAATATTAAAGCATGTAGGGGTGGCATGGTATATCATGGCAGGCATGCTTTTTTGGCAAATGTCAATTTCCAGGATGGATGCATATATCTTGTGCTCAACCTAATTGGTGTCTTGTGTATTCATCCTCTGATGTGATACGATGTTCGTCTTGTAATTACCACATTGCCTGCCGACGATGAGTCTAAGGTGATCCATTGGGTCACCCTCACGGCCCACACAGTTCTGCCACTGGTGCTTCCACTGATGGACAGTCCTGTCCACCAGTGGCGGCTGGCATGACTCGTGGGTGGGGAGGTGGGGTCACATGGGTTCGCAAGCAGGGGGAGGAAGGCGGGGGTGTTTAAGTAAAATTGAAAAATACTTACCTTACTGGGTCCCGCGCCGCTTCAGCTCCTGGCCAGGTCCCGCGTTTTCCTGCTGCTCGCCTGCTAAAAATGAAGCAGCCACAGGCAGCCTCTCTCCCCTCATCAAAGCCAATCACAATGCTACAATGGTAGCGTTGTGATTGATGCGGACGGAGCCCAGCCGGGCGCCTGTGGGGAGGCCATTTTCTTTATGTAGGCTGCATGCAGAGTGTGCATGACTGGTTTGGTCGGCCCCAGACAGTCAGGGCCCACAACATTGGGCAGGCCACTCCTCAACGACCCGTCCACCCACCCACCCCCAACCAGGCATACCATTCTGCTTTCTCGCAGTGCTAAAAGCAGAAACATAAAATGGCATTTAAAATACCATTTTATGTTTCTGCTTCTCGCACTGCAAGAAAACAGTGGGCAATGCTCCTCTGCCCTAATGGAGGAGCCGCTCCTGTGCTCCACGCTAAACATATTGAGCATCTTCTCCCGGATGTGCTCCCATCTCACTTTCCGGACTTTAACATTGTATCCCTATAGGATACATCCTCAAGCCTCTAACATTTAGGTAGGTAGAATTTAACAAGCCAGTGGAAGGCCCCCTCCAACATCCTCCCCTCCCTACCCTGACCCAACAACCCCAAATACAATCTGTTCCCCAAGCAACCCAAAAAATACACAATTAACCCGTAATAACTATTGTAATATACAAAGATACCCCAGGAACGTACACCCGACAAAACAATCAGACAGTCACAAAAGACACTTAGGGACAAAATCACAGGACTCAATAAGGACAGTGTGGGCAGTACACTACACACAGAACTCTCTCAAAAACACCAAGACCAGCAGACACCTTCCAACAGCTCCACAACTTACAAAAGACACTGACAGTGTGGCTGAAAGAGAAATTGAAAGTGTACTGTACTCCTGCATGAGACAGGATGCAGACTGACATCATTTCCTGCAAATTTACGGCCCGTTGTCATGGTTTGCAACAACATTTTGCATGCCTAGGGGTGAGCGGGAAGATTTCATGTGTATTTTGTAGATTGCAAGAATTTTTTGTGACGAATATGAAAAATATTGCCGCTAATGTGGATTTGCGTTGCTTTTTTAAAAATCTCTTATTGATACTTGATTAGTATATGTACAATTTCAGTAGATGTGTCTGGACTAACAGCACAATATGTATTTCTGATGTGATGTGTGTGTTTTACATTTGTGTGGTATATCTGTACAGTACGGGTATGAGAGGTTGTGAGCTATTAGGAGGTACTATTTACTCACATTGAGGTCTGTTTATGACTGGTCATGTGTATATGTAGACATGCCACAGTGTCAAACATTAGGGTTGGCGTTGGTGGTATGCGTCATTACATGCGAGTCTCTTACATCACGCATTGCTATAATGTCTGTGCATGTTTGATGATCTTGCTACACAAATGTACTTGACCAACAGGCAGCCACTACTTGTCTATGATATTTGCACAGCCGCATGCAATGCACAGCTATGACTGCACATTCACATTTGAGTATATGAATAGCTGGAGACAAAGAGGTGGACATTGATGACAGTCTGTGCTATGGCACTAATGGCTTCATTTTTACTAGAGATGTCTATGCATTTCCTGCTGTGCTATGCATGACATGGTCTGTGGTCGGTGTGCAATGACCATCTCCATTGTCAACATTACCACAAACTGCTAACCAAGGTGTTACATGGTGTGAGTATGTTCTTGTGTAAGCAACATCACAAGATAAGTCCAGCATGTCAGCAATGAGCTAATATTAGCTGGTATGTGAAATTATGTTATGACTGGACAGATACCATTGTAAGTTAGTTTTGGTGTTGTGTCTACACATATTATTAGTACCTTATGGGCTACAAGATCTTACAGGGACAGCTCAGATAATGCATAGTGAAATGTGTGTGACAGATGGCATAATGGAGCAGAAACCTCAAAATGATGTATACCACTACATGCCCCACTCAGCCATGTTCAAGTATGGTGAAACCCAGATTCATATGTGAACATGTCAGTGTTACTTTGGAATGGCAAGGCAGCACTTTGTATGTCACAGTCCTTGCAACAGCTAAAGTAATGATGCCTGTGAGCACAAGCAGTCCACATGGCCTGAAGATCATGCTGTGCCTTTGTATGAGACCCCGGTGTCTAGACACAAATACTGCTGAGTTACAGCAGACTGACCGGGATTACAATGCCTGCGTTGTGTATGATATGCTTGGACCATTTTCTTGCCATTCTTGCGTGAGCAATGCACATTACCTGATAGCAAGGCCTGTCATGTTTTTGTTTTAACATCACTAACATTAGAAGTATGCATTGTGGAACTTGTTGTGTTAATCATTGAAGGTGCTACTGGTAATGTGCAAATGTTAGTGTGCATTGCTGGACACACACCATGATGACACTGATGTAACAGTGTAGGCATCCTATCTCTTTGAATGTCCTCTAAGCTTCATTAAGCAAGAGTAGGTTGCGCTGTCCATCGCTGTCGAGGGAGAGGCCCATCTACTCTACAAGACTTGTGATGCAGGGGACATGTGAGTAGGCTAATTAGAGTGTCCACTAGCGTCCCCTGTATCAGTATTTTTAAATGCATAGTTTGCGTACCATACTGTACCCTGGATTGTTTTATCTGTACTCACCAAGAATTATGTTTGCTGAGTCAGTGAGTCAGTGAGTCAGAGAGAGTGTTGTGTATTGACGCCTGCTGTAGTATTGAGTTGGTGCAAATGTTTGGGTGTGAAGCAGAGGCGGGCCAGGGGTTGTATCTGCACAATATCGGAAAAATACTGGTTGTACCTAACAGTTTTCCATGGACAATATGGGACATGTTATCTGCTTGACAAAGTTGCCATTCGTGAGGCAAATATGTGGTGCAACCTATCATCAACACTTGTTTGGGAGCACTTTGTTTTATTTTGAATTTCTCTGGATGATATTGGGACAGATATTTATGTCAGGCATACTCCTAACTGTGGTGGAGTGTCTTGGTGTCCACACTGTACTGTTACATGAATCATACATCATAGCTGGCCAACTTGCACAACACCTTTTCATGATGAGAAATTGTGAATTGCTTGAGAAATGCAACATTGTGTGACATTAACATTTCTTCTTAGAAGCATGCTTGTCTTTGTGTTGAAATATGCCTGCAGATGTGTTGCGATATAGATTGTTGAAGTTGTGCTGAAGTGCAAACGTACGCACAGCATAAAAATGACATGTGCAAACATGCAGTCATAATCCAGATCTAGGTTGTGCACCTTCTGGGGGCTATGATGAATCCTTTCATGACCGTGTGACCACAAACAATGTCCATTCGTGTTGTCATATTTTGTATGTTGTTGGGAGGGTATTGCTGTACTGATTGTGTTCCCTGTAGTACTTCACTAATGTGTATTTATGTTCTCTGTTTCGGGTGTGTAAACACACATCTAGAGTTCTTGGAAGAGGATGTAGCCCATTCTACCCCTTCATTGCCATGAGGCAAGCTTGTTGTGGTGCATGTGACATAGACAAAACATTGACATTGTCTTGGCAGTTACATGGTCCTACATTCACGTTGTACTGTGCTGCTGTCTAGTAATTTGTCCCATGTCTGGCATGTATATCATTGTTTGTGCTTATTTGACAAAAGCATTGAAAGATCATCGCTGTGCTGTAGAATGATACATGCGCAGTGGATTTTGCATGTAATGTGATTATTGATCTTTACAATGGCACGTGTCAGCTTTTGAGTTATTCTCAAATTTATTTGTTGTTTCACTGTGAGTGCTTGGTGTTTGGGACATTCCTAGAAAGGTGTTGACACACGTTATTGTATCTGTACTATCATCTGTATCTTCATCCTCCACACCCAGAAGTGGATGCAGTTCAGATCTGCAATGTATATTTGATACTGTTGTCACTCACCTTTATTCCTGCGGCATTGGTTTCACAGATATGTTTGATTTGTACATATTATGATGGTTTCTAGCCATGTGGGCACAGACACACAGTGTATGTTGCATAACACTTTTGTAGATCATTGGACATGTATGTGCTTCCGGGATGACAGAACACACATATTGAATGTCACTGAGAGACCATACACATTGATTTGCTCATATGCCCAATATGTTGAACAACCCCAATCTTCGTTTGATTGATGTTCTGTTCACTGCTATATGTGATAGCTGGGTGGCACATATTTTTATTTACCTTTCACTTAACATATATATGAACTTCTGAAGGAATGAACCATGCATACAAGACTTTTGTGTAGTGATATTTTATTTCACAGAGTAACATTAGGTGTTTTTTCCCAGATACAACCATGTGATGGCATTGTTGTTTGTTGTCATTATGTAAAAAGTAAATCTTATGATTTGACCCCTCCTTGTTGTTCCTGTAGCAGAAGCTGTGATGTGTCTAGCATCTGTCCCTTCGTACTGGCCATCTGCTGGATTGTCCTGCTCCTCCTGGTCTTCATCCTATGTGTGTTTGTGTGTACACAAATATTGCGCAGAATGCAACATGCCATTATGATCTTGCAAACAAGGTCAGGACTGTACAGGAGTCTGCCCCCTAATATGTCTAGGCACTGGAACCTGGATTTGAGGACTCCAACTGTGCGTTCAACTATGGGCCTTTTGCGTCCCAGTGCAACATTGTAGTTTCTCTCGGCCTGTGTGTGGGTCACTTTGATGGGCGTCATCAGCCATGGCGAGAGTGCATAATTTGATCAACTGAAACAGATTAAAGAGATATGTGTCAATTGGTATTTGTGCCTGCTGTGTTTGCAGAGTAGCTTTTTAGATGTGTGTGCATTGTGCAACTTTGTGCTTTCTGGTTTGCCATGTGGAGTTTCCAACAATTTACTAGCATCACTGAAATTAACTTTCCTATACTTGACAGCCTATACATCACCATGTTGTCATTGTCCAGCTCCTGTGTATTACCTCCATGTTGTGACTGTCTGGAGGTATGTGTCACTAAAAAAAGTAAATGATAGTTTCTTTACAGGCCCGTTGCACAAACAGAACGTCTCCTGTGCACATATTATAGAGGGTGCACCATTGGCACATGTGCCTGATTAAGCATCCATCTTGACCTTTTGGTGATTACTATGTTGGAACATCATCTAGGTACCTCATTGGGAGTGATTGTGCTGAGGGTAGCTGAGAGTAAAAATCCTTGTATGCTAAACGTTGAACTCATTGTGGGCTCTTTACATCCAGCTTGCCCCCAAGGTGGGTCAGGGTCTCAATGACAGTGGCACTGGTAACGGATGCACCTGACTTACTTGAACATGTGAAGACAACATACATATGCATTGATTTACTTGTGCATGAGTTGACTTAAATTCTGCATGTATGCATGTTGGGGTAATACACAACAATTTTGCCATGTGTGTGTCTGTTCCCAATAGGCACACATTATGAATTCTGATTTTGTGCATCAGATTGCTACACCTCACCAGCGGAGTCCTGTGGATGCACGACATGTGGTGAAAATGTGATTTGGATGGTTTGTATGCTCTTGCTATGCATGCTCCTTTCTGCGACAACACAGATTGATGTTTAAACAACTTTGTTGATTATTTTTTGTGCATTTGGTGCTCCCTTCATGCATCACTACTTGCAGTCCCATGGTGCAGGTACACCTGCTGCATTGTGCATGGCTGACTGTGTTTTTGCATGTCAGCTAATTGTGCACTATCACGAGTGAGTGAAGGGTGATCTGTCACCTTGCTGTACATATGGTACATGTATTGATTTCAAGACGTATGTAGCACAGCAGAAGCATATGTTCTGTGTATGTACAGCATTGATTATTTTCATTTTTGTCTGAGGAGTTCTGCAAAATCTATATTCCATGGGTTCCATAGTGGTTTGTGTGAGATTTTCTTGGCTACTCCCTTGTTGGGCTGTCTTACATATGTCTTGATTATTTTGCATTGTGTGCTTGTGTTAATTGTTTTGACCTGTTTCAAGGCATGTCGTATTACATTGGCTACATGTGAATTCTCACAAATTTGAGCTGCATGCTTGTGTACTCGAGATGTGGGGTGTGTTCAGTTTGTACATACCAACAAGCAGTGCATTTCCATGTTTGTCATTCTCAAACCACTGGTTGATGATCGATTGCTAAAAGATGTAGGAGTCTTACACACTAGTAGGGAAATTAGCAACAACATTGATGAACAGGCCCAGGTGGTCACAATTACCTGTACATTCATTGAGTGTGTGTGCTTCCTGTTCCTGTATATATGTGCAGTTTCCACAGGAGGTACAGGTAGAACATGGGTGCAGTCACTTGCCCCCAACACATGCGGAAACCCATCAATGTCATAAAAACCTTGCTTGTTGTCAAGTCGTTCCTTTTCAATATTGGGGAAGTGTAGGTGATGTGGCGTCAGGCTGATAATGGCATTCAAGACATTTGGGAGGAACCTGGAGTAGGCTGACTGTGAGACTCCACCCACTCTGGCAGTGGTTGGTTGGAAGGTACCAGAGGCCAACATGTGCAGCACGGCAAGTAGCTTTGTCTGCGTACGGATGTTTGTGCAGTGCTGTGATGGTGCCTGCAGCTGTGGTGCTATCTGTGTGATTATGCGTAAGATGGGGGTCCTTTTCAGCTTGTAGTGGGCTACCACATCTTGTGGCCGAAGGTCCATCAGGGTGATGCGTTGGCGATAGACACGCTCTCTTCTTTGGCGCTGCCTCCATGGTGGTACTGGTAGCGGTGGTGGTGGTTGTGGTCTTCTTGGGGCTCCAAGCTGAAAGAGTAGTACCCCCATGGCATCCTCAGCAAATGAGGGTCTGGGTTAGTCTCCCAAAAGTGCAGGTGTGTTTTTAGACCAGCTTTTTTCTGGTATTCAAAACCAGCCGCTAACTGGCCTTAGCAGCAGTTTTTTGGAAGTATCGCAGGACCAATGAATCATTGTAAATAACGCAAAGTGGGGTTAGGTGCACTCTTTACATAGGAACGCCCACCTTGCTTCTCGTTTTAGTTAAGTCCCGCTAACCGAAGTGGCGATCCAAAAAATGCATGTTTATGCAGGAAAACTGCAACTAACTGCGGTTACCAGTAACTTGTAAATACGGCGATAAAAAAGTTGACGCTACAGTGGTGTTAACTCCTTGTACATATGACCCCAAGTTTGTTATCTAAAAATAGCTGTAAAGTCAATTTTAAGTGTATGCTCTTGAATGGTTGGCTTGTGGAAGTTCATTTTGGAGGCTGCAATCCGAATTTCTTTTGGAGACTTTGACTGAAGCGGTGGCTCTGATGGTGCACATGTGGTTAGATTGCCAACCTGTAGGATAAGCGATTTGGGTTGTTTGTTAGCTTGGAAAAAATGCATCGTTAGACAGTTTTTAGAACAATTCCTGGTTTCCTTCATACAAGTACATTCTATGGCTATTACTGGAGCGAGAAGCTTCCTAGTAAGGGGTTAAAAATGGTGGCAGTATTTATGAGGGATGGTGAGTTTTGAGTTCGCTTTGTTTATACTTTTGCTCCCCTGTCTGCTTGTTATGGTGGGAACAGCTGGGGTCATTATGATGGTGTAAGAAGCGCCGGCCTGGCAGTGGCGGTCCTCCCGCAATCACATAGCAATTTACCCACTGCCAAATTAGGATGGTGGTGGGTACTGCGGTGGACGCAATGGATTCCCTTTGGTAGTTGCATAGGCAACAAGAGATGGCTCCGTCAGCTCGCGCCCATGCTGGATTAATGTCCGTAGTTCTAAGGGCCGTTAGCCTCATAAAAAGAATTTTCCTGCGGGCCTCGGCCTCTAATGCTTCCCTTAGGTATTGTTGAGCTTTCCCCATGGTGTAAGATTTGTCCAATGCCTTCGTAAGGATATTATGGCGAAGTGCGGTTAAATCCCTTTCATATGAAATAGAGCGGACTTGCCGTTTTATGACATTTGACCAGGTGTTTTGCGAGATGTCTGGTAGAGACAGGCTATTGGGTTCAATGTTTAGGGTCCTGTTAGACCTGGCATCATCGGCGTGGGTCTCCCTACCTCTTTTCACTTTCTATCTTTTATCTAGATTTAGATGCTCTGGGCGCTGTACCATTACTAATCAGTGCCACAGCGCAAATGCTCCCCGTGTAAAGATGACTGTATGAATTAGGATAACCATAATGCCTAGGTCTGTGTAGCATGTTACCCTCCATTTCACTGTCACTATTGTGAAGCTATCCGTTCTCATAGGCCAGAATGGGCAGGTTGAGGATTACCTTCTATAATCCTATCTGACCCCCAGAACCTGATAGGAACTTAGAATTTGATATGTTTATGCTCAGGACATTGAGATACACCTTTTAGTAAGAACCATTTATATATCCCATGTTCGAAAATGCCTCTTATGGAAACGTGGTATTTTCTTGCCTGAGCTTTCCTGTAGGCTTTGTAGGTATTGACCGTCTGGTTTTGGAGCAGCAGGGCCAGCTGGGTCAGACTTGGCTGAAGAGAGACATCGGTATTCAGGGCATTGGGAGGGGTGACTCTTTGATCTGAGCTAGACCGTGCCTGGCAAGGTGAATGATGGCTCCACCCCCCCACTGGGCATCTGATAGCGGACTCCCGCATTTTGAAAGGGCAGGATGTCACCTCGTAAACCAAGTGCTCCCCGACCCCACCGAACAGGTTCTGACTGGGTTTAGTTTCGTTCCGAGGCCACCGAAGTCATCTGCGGCGTCCCGCAAGGATCATCACTCAGCCCCACCCTCTTCAACGTCTACATGAGACCTCTTGCTGCGATCGCACGCCAACACAACCTCAACATCATCTCCTATGCCGACGACACCCAGCTGATCCTCTCCCTCACCAGAGACCCCGACACCGCCAGAACCAGCCTACACGAAGGGATGAAAGACGTCGCCGAGTGGATGAAGAAGAGCCGCCTGAAACTGAACTCAGACAAGACGGAAGTCCTCATCCTGGGACCATCACCCTCCGCCTGGGACGACTCCTGGTGGCCCCCAGCCCTGGGCACCGCCCCCAAGCCAACAGACCACGCACGCAACCTGGGCTTCATCCTGGACTCCTCCCTCTCGATGACCAGACAAGTCAACGCCGTCTCCTCATCATGCTTTCACACCCTTCGCATGCTTCGCAAGATCTTCCGATGGATCCCGACCGAAACCAGGAAGACGGTCACCCAGGCCCTCGTCACCAGCCGACTGGACTACGGAAACACCCTCTACGCCGGAACCACAGCCAAGCTACAGAAAAGACTCCAATGCATCCAGAACGCCTCCGCCCGACTCATCCTGGACATCCCCCGACGCAGCCACATCTCCGGCCACCTGAGGGACCTGCACTGGCTCCCCGTCAACAAGAGGATCACGTTCAGGCTCCTCACCCACGCACAGAAGTCTCTCCACGACCTGGGCCCCAAGTACCTCAACGACCGCCTGACCTTCTACACGCCCACCCACCAGCTACGGTCTACTAGCCTCGCCCTCGCCGCCGTACCACGCATCCGAAGAGCCACCGCCGGAGGCAGATCCTTCTCCTACCTGGCGGCCAAGACATGGAACTCCCTCCCCATCCACCTTCGGCTGACCGAGGACCATCTCGCCTTCAGGAGACAACTCAAGACCTGGCTGTTCGAGCAGTAGCGGACCCCTTCCCCCAAGCGCCTTGAGACCCTTCCGGGTGAGTAGCGCGCTATACAAGTGGTATGATTGATTGATTGATTGATTTAGTGATTTGTGGCTTTAGAGAATTTTTAGGTATAAAACGCTGCACTGGAACCTTGTCCAAGTGTGTTCCTTCTGGATGTCAAGACAAAACTCTGTCCGAGTGAACAGAGGAAAGGACTTTTGAAACTTTCACCAAGCTTGCTGAAGAAACTACCGAGGGCCTGAATCGAGAGCGCCTCCTGCCGAAGTCTCAGGGACATTAGACTTCACCCCGTCAGCCGTCGGAATTCCTGTGCAAGGAATTCTGCTTGCAGGTGAGGCCTCTGTCGAGCAATCCGGAGCCTCTAGTTCTACTGTGAGGAACGTGGACTGGGAACCTTCGCTGAATCTGTGTGGGCCACTGCAACTAAGAGAGAGCTGCCGCCGCTGAAAGCCCGCCTGAAGTTGAACCTCCGGAACCTTAGCTGAATCGGTGTGGGCTGCTTCAGCTAAGAGAGAGCTGACGCTGCTGAGAGCCCGCCTGAATTTGAACCTCCGGAACCTTCGCTGAAACTGTGTGGGCCGCTGCAGCTAAGAGAGAGCTGTCACTGCTGATAGCCCGCCTGAATTTGAACCTTCAGAACCTTCGCTGAATCTGTGTGGACCGCTGCAGCTAAGAGAGAGCTGTAGCCGCTGAGTGCCCACCGTTGTGCCAGCCTGGTCGAGACCATCCTTCATCCTGTGGGCTGCTGCAGCTAAGAGAGAGCTGTAGCCACTGAGTGCCCACCGCTGTGCCAGCCTGGTCGAGACCATCCTTTGTCCTGTGGGCCTCCGCAGCTAAGAGAGAGCTGCTGCCACTGAGTGCCCGCACCTTTGCTAACTTTGCATCATCGTGATTCGTCCTGTGGACCGCCGCAGCTAAGAGAGAGCTGCTGCCGCTGAGTGCCCGCACCTTTGCCAACTTTGCATCATTGTGGTCTGTCCTGTGGGCCGCCGCAGCTAAGAGAGAGCTGCTGCCACTGAGTGCACGCACCTTTGCCAACTTTGCATCATCGTGATTCGTCCTGTGGGCTGCCACAGCTAAGAGAGAGCTGCTGCCGCTGAGTGCCCGCACTTTTGCCAACTTTGCATCATTAGCATCTGTCCTGTGGGCCGCCGCAGCTAAGAGAGAGCTGCTGCCGTTGAGCACCCGCACTTTTGCCAACGTTGCCTCATCGTGATTTGTCCTGTGGGCCGTCGCAGCTAAGGGAGAGCTGCCGCCGCTGTGTGCCCGCATCTTGTTCACCATTGTCGAGGATTGTCGCTATCGCCTCGTGGGCCGCCGCAGCTAAGAGATAAGAGAGAGCTGCTGCTGCTGTGAGCCTAAAACGGAGCTGCAAGGCGAGAGTCATCGCCACCACCAGCCCGGGCCGCCGCAGCCACGTGCTGCTGCCGCTGAGAGCCCGCCTGTCCCCGAGTGCCCGAACCATTGTGGGTGCACGCTGTGGACCCCTGCAGCCAAGACTTGTGGTCATTGGGAGTCTGCCTGTCACCATCTCCGCTTCTTCGAGAAGCTGCGTGCTGTGTCCCCTTTCAATGGCAGGTATCTGGTGCGCAATGGGTTGCGTAGGCCCCGGCCTTGAACTCAGTCAGTGTCACGTTCTGGTGAATACTGAATATGTTATTGCCTTTTTGAGTCCCTACTGGTTTATGAGCATTGTAACTTATTAAAACGCTTTGAGAGTCTTGAGTTAAACCTTAGATAAAGATATTATTTATCTATACCTACTTGAGTTGTGTCCTTTTGTGGTGTTGTTACTGCCTTATTGTGCTTAGGCATAAATGCTTCACACACTGCCTCTGAGATAGGCCTAACTGCTCGTGCTATGTTACCACAGGGTTGAGCAGGGGTTGTCACAGGGGGTAGCCCACTTGCCATGACTTAGGAAGAAGGGTCCCTATTTGGACATTGGCACCAGCCATTGCCAACTAGAGACCCCGATTTCTAACATGTCCCTATTGCTTTGCCCAGCTTGATGTACCAATGGGAGTTCTCCTTGCTGAAGAATGCCACCAAGTGATGTTTAAGAGAATTGTACGGTGCTTTAAGTACTCTAGTATAATACTTAATTAAGTCCTCCTGGAGGGCCAGTTCAGGTCTGCAGAGCCCTAGTTCCAACCGTAGCCTGGTATTCCTTGCGTGCCTGGGTATTTGCAGCACAATCTTGTGGGCTTTGACCTGAGCTGCTGCTATAAGTTTGTCTAAGGCTCCTGGAAATGCCAAATGACCGTAGGTGATGGCCGGGCTTCGTTTTGCCTTGAGGATCCTCAACATGGGGTCTGCTGTAGGCTGGTCAATCATTGGCTTAGGCGTCTCATTGTTAAGAAGCACTACATGAGCCTGACCCGTCCTTACCAGCCCTTCAGACACCGGGACTCCTATCAGCGAGCCACCAGACCACAGTGAAGCTCGCACTGAGAGAGACGCCAGCTGGCACAAGCAACCTTGTACCCCAGGAGGGGAGAGGACATCTGTACACCTGTTTCGCACAAGCCAGATATATAGGGTGCCAAAATCAACAAGCTCAGGCATTTTCCCATACAACGTAGATGTCTCCTCACCTCCCAGCAGCAGACTCAAGCTCAGTCCCAACATCGCTCCTCTCAGCTGTGCCATCTTCCATCTCACTACAACAGTGTTGCAGCGTGACCCACGTGACCCATTAATTCAGGGCTTACAAATGTTTTTTTTTTATTTAAAGAAACAATTTAAACTGGCAAATCAATTCCTCAGGGGGAAACCCAAAGGAACGTGACGGGCGGGAGAGAGGCTGGAGAGGCAATGGAACTAATAGAACAGAAGATAGCTGATGGAGCAAAGCGTGTGTCCTGCACAGACACGTTGCTGCTCGATCCCGCAGCAATTCTCCATGGGAGTAAACCTTTAAAAAAAGGTGGTACTTGCAACACCCATCAGCCATTTGCAGGCTACAATTTTTGAAGAACAGGCACAAAAACCTATCTGAAGCATGAGAGGAGTCAGTCCTCCACAAAGTATTTACAACAGATGACCAGACAGCGCAAGCGCTGTTCAGGCTCAACCTAAAAATGAATTTTAGGAGTTTTTCACTGCTAGGACTTTTGAAACTAATAAATGCATGTCAAACCTTTTTTAATTACACAGCGCTCTGCCCTATGTGCTACTTAGGTCCTTACTTAAGGGTGATATATATAAGGAAAGGGGTGTTTAAGACTTGGCAAGGGGGTTTTACTGCCAAGTCAAAATGGCAGGTTAAAGCTGCATTCAGACTGCAATGGCAGCCCTGGGACATGTTTTAAGGTGCTGCATAAGTGGGTGGCAGAATACGTACTGCAGGCCCACTGATATCATTTAATTAACAGGCCCTGTGTATATATTATACCAATCTACAGGGGACTTATAAGTACATTTAATATGGCACTTGGGTATAAGCCAAAGCAAATATATTTTAAGGGAGCAAGCACAAACACTTTAGTACTTGTTAGCCGTGGTAAAGTGCACAGAGTGCTAAGGCCAACAAAAATGAATTCAGCAAAAAGTGTAAGGTAAAGGCATGATATTTGAGGGTGCCACTGCAGAGAAGACTAGGTCCAACAATAGTCATCAAATGTTGGAGATCATTCAGTCAATACTCTCTCAATAGGGAATGGTACCTAGGTTGATGAAGAGACTTGTGCCAAAACATTGCAAAGCTGCACTAGGAATATCAATGATTTCTGAGGATTGAGGTCCAATGTGACATGCTTTGGCCATGAAGATGATACAAGCTATGTCACATGTGCAGGGCCAAGCCATAGGCCTCATTCAAAATGGGTACCCACCATCACTACCAGCACTACCATCATGTCTACACCACAACCAATGAAACAAGCGTTGCATAGTTAGACACATGGACAACCAACTCCTTGGCTCATGTGAGCCTGGATAACAATCATCACCCACAGAGCTATTAATCTAACACTGAATCATTAATCCACAAAAAGCACATTCCAGTTGTTAAAATCACCCATCCTAGAACATTTGATGTGCAGAAAAAATAATGTTACTGTTTATCTGTTTTTATAAATCACTTATACTTACCTTACTTTCATCCAGTTTTCCATGGATCTTGATCAGTACTTTACTACACTTTCTACTATTAGAATCAGAGGGAAGTAGACTAGCTCTGGTCTTCCTACTCCTGTTTTATGTCCAAGGATAGTGGGAGTCAGAAGACTAGCTCCTAAGGCAGGAAGTGCAATCTTCCTGTGACATCTCCTCACCTCTGGGAGACTGACTGTCAGGCAGGCACCAGCCCTGTGTAGGCAGTAGCTCTTCAAGTACTCTGCAGTGAATAAAGTGTAATAGGAATAAAGTGGTGAGGTGAGAGTTGGGGTGGGTTGAACCCCAAGTTTAAATGCATTTTCCAGACAATGGGGCTCATTTATGAGTTCTTGCGTTACTTTTGCGCCGCCAGTGCGTCACTTTTTGTGACGCACCAGTGGTGTAAAATTGGTCCTTGTTGCACCTTATTTACAAAGTGACGCATCTAGGTAGATACGTCACTTTGTAAACTACGCTATACCTGCGTCAGGTATAATGTATGCAGGGTGAGCGTTACAACGGAAGTAAGCATCGTAGAAGTGACGCAGTGAAATCTATGAGATTTCACTGCGCCACTTCTAGGGTGTGAATGCGTCAATATCTTACGCCTGCCTCACAGCAGGCGTAAGACTGACGCCCTCATGTGAAAGGACACATTGCTGGAGGTGCGTCACTTTTGGGACACACTCCAGCAATGCGTCATTTTTGTGCCTACAGATACATCAGAAATACTGACTTATCTGTAACTCCTTGCGACATGACGCATCATACTGTAAATATGATGCACCCATCATGTCGCAAGGAGGGCGCACTGAGAAATGACGCATCGCTGCTTTCACGCAGCGATGCGTCATTTCTCATAAATGAGGCCCAATGTATCCAGCCATGCATTGTGCGCCAAACTTGTTACATCATAATATTCAAAGACTTGTGCATACTTAACTGTCCAACAAACATGTTACTACCAGGGTCATGCCCCTCTGGTGAGAGGAGACATTTTATGCAAAAATACATACACCCTTCCATCGATTGTTTCTGCAAAGCTCTTTTAACGATAGCTGTCGTTTAGTCAGGAAAGCATGACAGGATAAATGTATCAAATTATTTTCTTTAAATTAACTGAAAACTATGGCCCTAGTTACAATTACCTCAGAAAATTCTGACACAGTGCAAAACACTTTTTTCACAGGAGTCACAATTATAATGGTAATGTTTATCTCATCTGGTAATTATCAGGTGCAATAAAGGTTGCACATCTTGTTAAATTTCGGCAGGTCAAACCTGTAGTAATTTAACTGGTCAAAAATACCTTCATTTACAGGAAAATGCAGATTTTGGTACGTACCTTAAGCAAAGAAATAGTTGATATTTAACTCACCTGATAAAGTCCAAACTCTGGCAAACTCTGGGGCGGTGGATTTTATTGAGTATGAGCAGGGCAGGATGAACCATTAAGCAAAATGAGCACTGCTTAGGGCATCAAGGGAAGGTGGGGCACCACAGAACTTTTCCATTGTCAGATTTACCATGGATCATATGGTGCAAAAATGCAAAAGGTGCAGCTGGAGCTATAAATAAAGTATACAAAAAAACAAACATTATTTCTCATCCTACAGTAAGTTTTTTTTCATTTAAAAAAATACATTTTATTTTACAGTTTATCAATGTTTATATTTTGAATTAGATATATATTGGGGCACCAAAGTCTTTTAAGTGCTTAAGACCTAAAAAGGTCTTAATCCGCCCTTAGTATGAGACATAAGGACTGTCCCTTTTGCAGCACTAATAATCAGCCTCTTAGGACTTGATTAAAAGCTGTGGGCTACATTTCGATGTGTGTGTAAACAGGAGTTTGCATAGGAACTGGAATTATGAGTTGTGCACTGTTTATCACTCTCTGGGGTATATTATCAAGAACGTGTGATAATCATCGCAAAAGTAACTTAACGCAACCTACAACATCGCAGTCCATCGCGGGAAATTTACGCCGTGTTAACCAGGCATTCACAAAATGGCGGTACAATGCGATAGTCACCAGATAACGAGTCAAATGGCAACGTTAAAATCAACACCACGCCGCAAAAATGCGAAACGCATACGCAAAAAAAGCTGCGATGAGGCCAATAACAATACAAAAATCAGCGAAAACCAGCTACAGGCCTGCAATTCACACGCGTCAGGCGGGAACAATCATTATAAAAGTAGACAAAAAACAGACAAACAAATGCCAAACAACAGCCAAGCACAATGGATGTTGCCGGAGCAAGTACGGAGGAGAACTAGAACCCCACATGCCCCCCCCCGGAGGACCTGCCTGGGACCTCGGGGTCAGGGAAGGGCAAGGAGAAGAAGAGGAGGAAGAAGCGCTTCAGTCCGCAGGAGAACAGGATCCTGATAACGGAGGTGGTTTAACACCATCAACAACTATTTGTCACCTCCACTGTGTCATTGGCGACAAAAAATAGTCTGTGGCAGGCCATCATGGACAAGGTGAATGCAGTCGGAGTGCTGAAGAGGACAATGGATGAGGTCAAGAGGCGCTTGAATGACACCAAGGGCAAAACCAAGCTGAAACTCGCCAACAACCGGAAGGCAGCAACGCAGACTGGAGGTGGGAGTCTAGCGCCACAGGAGGAGCTGGACGACATGGAGGAAATGGTGTCCATAGTCATCAGTGGGGAGATGGTGGCAGGAGTTGGTGGACCGGACACTGCTCAACAGGGCTGGACACAACAGCAAGAGGGTGAGTAACGAGCAGTGATTGGGGGGACGGGGGAGATGGGCACAATGGCACACATGCACAAGTAAGTAGAGCACCGCTGCGGACAAACCATGCCCCAGACCCCAACTCCCACCAAAAGAACTATGTATCCAAGTATGCAACATTTCAGCACTGTATGAGCACAGAAGTCAGAGGCACACCGCATGTAAGGGATAAGGGGCAGGCAAATTTGAGCTGCAGGGGTGACTCCCCCAAAATGAGGCACACACACACATCACGTGCACAGCACATCAACATTGACAACGAAGTGGCACACACCACAACAAGTTCACCACAGAAAAGAGGACACAATTGGTGCCGACTGGACTGGGTGTAGACACTGGCCAATCACAAGTGGAATTGCAGGGAAATGTGAGTTGATAATGTACAAGAACAAACACACAGCCGTGATGTTGACGAAATGTCCACTGTCCAGCAGCAAATGGGCAGCCCCTCTGAAACAGCCACGATGTACACAGTCACGCAATCTGTATGTAAACATGTACAATGCGACAACACACATGTGAACACATTGTTAAACTGCATCTCCCCTTCACATTGCAGAGGGACAATCACCACCTCCTGCAGAGCAGTCCCAACCTCTTTTCTCTGATGATGAAGAGGACCATGACTTCTTTGACTCCGACGCCCTCCGAGAGTTCAATTACAGTCTCCGCAGCACACCTAAAGGAGCAGGGCAGCCTAGCTGCAACGAGGAGAACCCATCCCCTTCACAGACCACACTGCAGGCAGCACCCACCACCACGGCTGCCTCCCAGGACCCCCGCAAAGAACACAAGGCCTTCCAATACCGTGTGTTGGGATGCCAGGAGCAGCTGGCTGAACAGGTGCGGGTGGGCTTCGACCACATGGCAGACAAACTAGATGCTATACGTGTGTGTCTAAGTCCCATCAGGGACCATTCACAGTCCCTAACGGACACCCACAGTCTGCTCCATGCTCTCCAATGAACCATGGCTGCCATCGCTAGATTCCTGACTGTGAGAGAAGAATGACTGTCTAGTCAGAGTGGTTCCAGCGACCTCACGCGGGAGTTGGGACTCATGTGGAGGCTTATGTAGAACATGGAGCAGGCCAATGTGGAAAGAGCGGCTGCTACGCGGCTGCACACCCGCGAGAGGTAGCTGGGTTCATCAATGACCTCAACACCATCCTCATGGCATTGCTGCCACAAGGCCAGGGGCCGTTGCATGCTGCTGCTACCACTACATCCACATCTCCGCCCCCTGAAGTGTCAGTGCCACACAGTGCAGCAGTCCGGGTGCTGTCCTCTGCCATGGAGTAATCAAGACCCAGCACCAAATGTGAGACCTGATGGCTTTCGGAGTGTGGCTGCATGATGTGGAGGGTGCCATGTCTGCGGGCCCCGGGCTTGTGGCTTGCAGCAGCATGTGGTGGGCCCTCTTTTCTACAAGCCGGTGGTGGAAGGTGAGGCCTGGGTGCGCAGGAGTGGGCATGCACCCCTGGGCAGCAGGAGGGGCTGGGGTGCATCTGCCTGGGTGCGCAGGGGTGGGCATGCACCACAGGGTGGCAGGGGTGGCTGGGGTGCATCTGCCTGGGTGCACAGGGGCGGGCATGCACCGCTGGGCGGCGGGAGGGGCTGGGCTGCATCTGCCGGGGTGCGCAGGGGTGGGAATGCACCGCTGGACGGCTGGAGGGGCTGGGGTGCATCTGCATGGGTGCGTAGGGGTGGGCATGCACCGCTGGCCGGCAGGAGGGGCTGGGGTGCAGCTGCCTGGGTGCGCAGGGATGGTAAGGCGATGATGTTTTGTGCAATTGTATGTACTTTGCCATTCATGTATCTGGACTCTGTTTCAGGTGGCGGGTCTGTCTCAGATGTGGGACCTGATGAACTGCACTACATACCAGCATATGGTTGAAGACACACCGGTGGCAGCAGGTGGGCAATGTGGCCTGGGTGTGCAGTGTTGGCACTCTCTCTCCCTGTCTCTCTCTTCTTTTCTCTAGCTCTCACTCCCCCTCTCTGTCCGTCTTTCTCTTGCTCTCCCTCTCTGTCCGTCTTTCTCTTGCTCCCCCTCTCTGTCCGTCTTTCTCTCGCTCCCCCTCTCTGTCCTTCTTTCTCTTGCTCCCTCTCCTTCGCTCTCTCTCTCCTTCGCTCGCTTTCCTTCGCTCTCTCTCTCCTTCGCTCTCTCTCTGTCCTTTGATGTGTGCAGGACACACCTTCTCATCATGGTTTTTGTCTTGCAGGCTGTGACCTACGGATTGTCCCGATGTGAGCCGCCATGTGTCTTCATTTCTGTTCTGTGTTTATTTTAATAAATTTTCATTTGTTGTTTCGAAGGTGAATGTGTGATGCTCATTTTTGTGACGACACATGCATGTCATCAGATGTGATTGTGCGACATCATGCGGGTTATTTGGTATATGTTTCTGTATGGTTGGTGTGACATATCTTTGTCCGGGGGTGGGTGGGGGGTGCCTGGATTGGGGCCCCGGGGGGGAGAGGAGGTGGGGTCCTGGGGGTGATGGAGGTGGGTGTTGTTGCCCTCTTGGGCTCTCAGGGCTGCATGTTCTGTGGCTCCATGGCATCTGTTGTTCTTCGGGTGTGGCTCTGGGCTGGGCTCTCTTTTCTGGTGCAGGTTGTAGTCCGACTTTACACCAGGTCAGAGCAGGTGTTAGTTTCCTGGTGCTAAACCGCATTATCGCATGTTTTGTGATCTTATCGCAGATCAGGCTGGTCGTTGAGAATGTTGTGGTATTGTCGCGCCTTTTTGCTCAGGAATGCCTACTCTGCATCTCATTAGCGATAGTTGCCAGGGTCATCCTTGGCAATGTTTTTTTTCGCCTGCTATCGCCGGAAAACTGGTGATATGGGCTATTTGCACCAGCTTGTGAATGGGGTGGTAAGTTTATCGCAAATTTGCCTGCGTTAAGGTGCCAATAACTCGGCGATAGCTTCTTGAGAATATGGCCCTCTCTGTTTTCCACTGACAGATTTTAGTAGATCAAACGTAGCGGAATTTATGGAGGGAATAATCGGGGAAAAAAGTCAAAATATGCCAAATGCAGTGCTTTAAATACCAATCCTACATATTATGCCTCATTTTCAAGTGAAACTTGCAAAACACAGATTTCAGGAATGTGTGACTGTGCACCTAGCGCCTACTGGAATTTGCCTGTCAGCTCGTAATGAGGTACTTACTTAATCGAGTTCTTTCATTTCCGTAGCAGTTTAATAGAAGTAACTACCGTGTGCTATGAAGGTGCTGCAATCTAAAGTTCGACCACAAGATGGCACATAATACACACAAAACTCAATTTAAAAACAAGTTTATTTTAAATGTATCTAGCGCTAATCCTAGTTGAAACGATTTAAGGCAATCGATCCCTTTGGTTTTGTACAAAGATGTTTACACAGCAGCAAATTAAGAAAATAAAAAAGAGTGAAAATAATTAACAACGTTGTCTTTAAATTCACCTCGTTTTTTTATATAATCGAACTCTCTATAGGCAATATTATAATCACAATTAGCTTCCCTATTACACGCCCTTCCCCTTCTATTTCACTAGAATGAAAGAGCGGGTCTATTCTGTGTATATTTAAAAGGAGGGCTATTTTAATAATTTTATAAATATATACATGTACAGAGCTGACATCACAGCATCGTTTCAAATTCGCAATTATTTATCTATTCAGGTATTTGATAGCGCTTCAACTTGCTCCTTTTGACAAAGCCAATGGGGTTGGTTTTTAGATGGTGAAAAGGTTTAGGCAAGCTCCCAAAAATCACAAGAAGCAATCACTTCATAGGCTACAGCTGTAAAATCAGTGGAAGATTCACAAAGGCAGAAGGCTTGGAGGCAGATTTGCAAGCCCCTTGCGCCACTGGTGCAATATGTTGCGTGGCGCACCGGCGGCGCAACCTGCTGAGTGATAATTACAAGCACAGGTAAAGCCAACATATGCAACTTTACCTGTGCTTGTAAATATCGCCCCTTTTCACACAACACTTTGCGTGTTAGGGGCGTGACATGGGTATTGCTGTGTGTGTTCCACGCAACAGCCATGTCCACTGATGCATTTCTAGATTTCCAAGGAATCGTAAATCTGGAAATGCGTCAGAATGCCACTCCACCTACCCTAGGGATGACGTAGCAAGGTGCAACAAGGAGAAATGTTTTCATTTCTCCTAGTTTTTTTCCTCTTTCAATGCGTGCTGCATTCTACAGCACACATTTGAAGAGGAAATCACCTCAAATCATTGTTTTTACGCAGGAAGGTACACCATCCTGCACAAAACAATCTCACCACGATGCAGGTATCCTTGCACCATGCAGCAGTTTGTGTGCCAGCGCAGGGGGAAGCACAAAGATGCAACATATTGTTGTAAATACATTGCATCTCTGTTCTTTGAAACTAATGCGGTGCAGCAAAATGACTTGCCACACAGCGCTGCGTTCGTTTCTTGGAAATCTGCCCCTAAGTGCCGTATTTATGACTTGAGTGGCACAGGGCAGTGCAGCAAGTCACTTGCTGCACTGCCCTGTGTCACAGGGAAAGGACAAGAGTCTGACCTGTCAACTTGAGAATTTCTTTCGGGGTGAGGAGGGGGCATGGCCATGAAGGGGCGGGGCTTAGTGCTGAGCAGAGCCCGAGCCTCTTCTAAATCCACATCAGCCAAAATACAATGTTCACAAGGAACACATTTGATCAATAAATGTAGTGAATAAGGTAAGGTGTGTTACTTCCTTTTTTTTTATAAACAAATATCGTAGTTTGGAATGGAGAGTTTTGTTATTCTCACTTTGCTACTATATTAAATCAATATAGAATCAAAAAAAGTTTTAAAACTGAAGCCCACATACAAATGAATTTATCTCAAGCCCATTTCAGCCGAAAATGGGCATAAGTTTTATTTAGCAAACAAACATTAGAAAAGAGTAAACAATTACTATGTATTCACACTATATACAAGATAAAAAGTGATCCAAGTGACATTTGTGCCCCAGGATAGTAACCAAAACCAACAGTGACATATTATACAGCGACTAATAAAAAAAAAAGCAGTTGGTTATTTGAATAAACTGGGAGGTCCCTTATGGAATCAATTTATCAATCCACTCAATAGGATTTTTTGGTGTCCAAGGACTCTCCCTTTATAAAGTTGAGGACGTTTCGCCCCTCTCGCTTTATGGGGTCTCTTCAGGACAAGTGATTCTGGGGACCCAGGCAATAATTGTGGACGAAGGTTTTCAAATAGATCGTCTTGATGTTGATGGTCAAGGAATAATGACCCTGTCATGGGTCACGAGGAGTCTGGCAAGAAGAACAGCATGTGTGGCATACAATGATAGCGGTCGCCAAGGTACCAAGCATTCGCAATCAGCTAAGTTAATGTAGGGCACTGGTCATCCTAACCAATGCTCAGGGCCCTGCTCACCCTGTAACAATGATATAGCACCCTTGTGCAGAATGATGCAAGGGGGCGTGGCACTGATCAAGAGGGAAATCAAAATGTAGCCCTTGTGCCGCAATCAGCCTTGGTGGAATCGAGCGCCAAGAACAGGTAATTTCATACAGGCCACTGGTCAACCTAGCATAGAGATTAGGGGCACTGGTCACCCTATCACATTAGTGAAGCATCCTCAGTGAAGGATCAAACCGGGAGGGAGGGGCACTGGTCAACCCGGAAAAGGATATGTTCCCCTTGTGCTGCAATCAGCTTAACAAATGTCTTTGTGACGTGTGCCAAATCTCACGATGCTAAATCCACAGCCCCCTTCCAGACAAGAGGCACCCCTCCTACAATGCCCCCACTTCCCTTCCTCCCTCGCCCGCCAAAAACAAAAATAAACTAAAGATGCTGCAGACGATGTCCTGGTGAGGTTTCACGCCTCGTAATGGACAGTGGCTGAGCTAAACCTCCAAACAATTAGCTGGAAACCTGTTCTCTGCAGGGATTTCAAGGCTAATTGTATGCCCACAGTGTGATATCTACTCCTCACAGGGTGAGTGTTTGAAAGGAGCCAATATTGTGTGACACACGATGGCACTGTCTGAGTTGTTTTGTAAGCAAAGGGGTGATTGGTTCCGATCCCTTACTATCCGTTTGATATTGAGCGAATCTATATTGTTGTGTTACTTGTCCTGGACAGGGGGATACCCCTAACCCCCTAAAATTTTAGGGAGTTCCAAGGTGGGTGTCAGGGCAAGTAAAAGTAATCGTAATAGTTCAGGAATAATTCCAATAGGCTGGATTCATTGTGAGAAAAGTTTTTATGGGTGTTGTTACTCCTTAAAGTAGAACTGAGTGGGTGTGCAAGAAAGTAACAGACTGCAAACACGCTGGCACAATGAACACTAGAACAGTGACCAGCCAGTCACTACATCCCTCCCAAACATTATTAAAACTGGAACAACAAGTCCAACCTGTGGGAGAGAATAAAACAACAAAAAACTCCACAGAGTGTCTTCAGCTGCTTTCAGAACAGGACGATAGCACAACTGCAGCTAGGAGCATCAGTCCTAACTGGCACAGTTAAGCGGTGCACTTCAGATCCTGTATTCCCTGGACTCCATGCATGGAATTTTTCAACCAAGGTCTATATGCACAGTTTGCTTTGGCGGTGCATGTGGAGCAATAGTGAAGACTGTGGATGTTATGTTTTCACAAAGACGACCTGGCTCCATAAACATCAATCCTCCTACAATGGATGACATCCTATTTATTGTTGCAGATGCAGCAGTGCTTCCATCTGCAGGACGGTGGAGTAATTTTTGACATCCTTCTCTCACCAGGATGAACCTCTCATACTAGTATTCCCCTCTCATGGGATGCCCGAGGTCCTCTTCACCAGGCTTCCACTGGACTGGGTGTACTTCGCCATGTCACTCCAATGCCAAACTCTAGGCTCGTGGAGGAAGCACTACGAGTCCCACCTTCAAGTCCCTCAATCCACCTGGAAGGTAGTTGTTACTGGATTGGACTACTCCTACCGTTCAGACTCTGGTGCACCGGCATTGACAGGATAGTCTTTGGAGGAACCAGCTTACTGCAAGTTCTTTGTGCCTCCTGGGACCTGCGGTGGAGCTGCTGAAGACTCATCTCTCGTGTCGGGATCCGCTCTCACTGGTAATCCCTGAGGCCCTTGCCTCTGGATCACCATGGTCTGGTGGTGAGGAGTGGTCAGATCCTCTTCTAGACCCCATGTCTGAGGTAATTCAGGACGTCCCAGCAGAACCACCATACAGTCTCCCGTGCGACCCCAAAGGTGGATGGTACTAATAGTCCAGCTTGCTCTCATCTGCAGGTGCCAGGTTTGCTTGGTATAATGGAAGACTTGTGGACAGCCAGCTTCTCATGGTACCACCGTTGTTACATTGGTACTCTGCTTCACTCCCGATGTTCAACACTCCTCAGATGTTCTTGCACTCAATCTTCTGCACCTTGCAGTGTGCCAGAAATCTATCACACACTTCTCCCTTCTTCTTTCTTTGGACTCACTTTGCGGTGGCCTTGTGCCACACTTCTTCATTTTCCTCTTCATTCACGTGGTCTGGTCCCATCTTGTCTTACTGTTCATCTTTTCTGATCAGGCCTCTCCATGTGACTAGCACTTCACACTCTCCGTGGCTATGTCCTACCCCTAGGACAGTGCTTTCTTTTCATCCAGTGACTAGACCTCTCGTTGTGATCTTCCTCATTTCATGACCTCTCCTAGGTCTTCTTCCTTCGACTTTAGGTAAGTCTTATCTACATCTTCTCTGACCTCTCACAGACCATCTTCTCTCTGACCTCTCACAGGTCATCTTCTCTGACCTTTCGCAGGTCATCCTCTCTGACCTCTCACAGGTCATCTTCTCTGACCTCTTGCAGGTCACGTTATCTGACCTCTCACAGGTCATCTTCTCTGACCTCTTGCAGGTCACGTTCTCTGACCTCTCACAGGTCATCTTCTCAGACCTCTTGCAGGTCTTTCCTCTTTAGGATGCACTCCTGGCTCTCTCTCTGCAGCCTCCACTCGAGCTGGCTTTGAAGGATCTGTCACTCCCTGTGACAACTTGAGCCCACTTCCTTGCCGGGCTCTTACTCTCGGGCTCGAGCCCGGACAATCATCTTCTCTAAACCGCTCTTCAGCACGCATCCGATTGTGTGCCCTCTGTCCATCACTTCAGAGTACTCCTACTTTTGGCACCTTGCGCACTCAAGCCCTTCACTTGCGGTGTCAACCTTTCAGTCCGTCGGAGACTTGCTGCCTGGGGTTGTTGCCCTATTCCACACATGCCCTCTGAGTGCAGTAACCACCTGTGTCCTTAGTGCTGCATTGACCATCCATGGCCACTAGGTGTCACTGCATTCCACTTCACAGGCCCTGCCAGCTTGTCCGCTCACAGTTCCCTTCAGCGCACACTCGCTGGCTGATGATGTAGTCCTTCCTCCACACATAGCAATACAGTTTTGGGGGCATCTGCCACTTCAGTTTAGGCAGTTGTACTTTCCCCCATCAACTTTAGGCTGCAGCCGCTGTCCCTGTGCAGCTGTGTATTTCCCTTCTCACTGTGCCTTCCCAGGACTTATATATATTTTTATGGCAGGCCGTGGTGCCTCCTGCCACCTGTAGGTGGCACTACAACCGTTCCACACTCTAGGCCACTATCTCTGCGTAGCTGGGCCGCCATCAGAGTCTTCCTTTCCTTCCCTGGCGGCACTCTCTTCACAACTCAGGTGAGTTCATTCATGGACGCTTCAGACAGCTAGCGCTCTGTTCATCACCTTCGAGCGTAATTCCCTCCCGGCACTAGGATAGCAGCTGGGAAGGTAAAACCGGCCACCATTCTCAGGTGGCTGCAGCAGTAGGGATGTTTCCCAGTTGGTGCTTACTCCCTGCTGCAGCACCAATGCTTCAAATGGCCCTTTTCTTGAAGGATTATGCAACCTGTAGTGCTGCCTATGCAATGCAGCGCTCGGGCATATCACACCATGCTGGGAAGGTTTTCTTCCTTACCATGGGACAGACATAGCCAGGTGGGGCAACTTTCACCACCAACTTGCAGCCTCCATATATCCTCAAGTTCTTTTACCCATGCAGTGGGTCTCTCCACTGGCGGGAGCCGCCTCATGCTGCTACTTGATATGCGGAGCTGAGCCATGGTAGCAATTCACATTTACTTTATCCACGGGACATGCAGAAGCTGGGGAGGCCCTGCCTTCAACCCGGCTGTGAGGAGAACAGCAGACATAGCGAGCTCTCTTCACACTACATCTTCATTCAGCCTGCACCTCTGCTCTCTCACCGGGAGCTCCTAAGATGGCAGAAGCTGAACTCTCTGGAGCATCTTCCACCCCACTCTGAGTGCAAGGTTCTTGCCGACATGGGTTCTTCAGGGGTGGGGGAAAGGCCTCACCCCGTGTTGGTGGGCCTCACACTACTCCTGCAGACTGCTGCACGGGCCTCTTGTGGGGCAGTCGATATACACCCTCAAGCACCTCGCTTGCACCCACTCTTGTGCATCAGCCTCTCTTGCCTTGCGGGCTGCAGCAGTCAAGAAAACTCCAGTGCTTGGCCTCAGCCCTCTCCCGGCCCAGACGTCAGTTGCGGGTGCAAACTGGCATTTTCTCTTCAGACCAAAGACGGCCTCATATCTTCAGGCACTCCCGCGCGGCCGAGGTGCTGACCACCATTACTCCCTCAACTCATGGCAGCCAATGGCAGCAGCTTGCAGACACCTGAGCCGGTACGTAGCATCAGTACGCTCACGGCACTGCTGTTGCCCTTTCTCCTCACTTTGCCATTTGGACCAGATGTGTCACTTCCCCATGCATGCTATTCGGATGATCTGGCTTGGGCCCTACGGCTCACCTCTCACCCACCGGGTCTCTGGGGAAAGACATTTTCTGCTCGGCCATGGCGTCACCACTGTTAGGGGGTGCCTTAAACATGGGCCATCCTCCCCCTTATCCACCATCAAGGCAGCTGCACATGTGGGTCCTCCTGCTCGTCGCCAATGTAATGATGTGGGGCCCTAGGACCCCATGCACATATAAGGATGACACAGGCACTGGAATCTGGCTACTGGAACTGGCCCAGGGCACATGCACCCAGCCCCTTTGATTGGCAGGGTCACATGTCCTGTGACGCCTATGTTGGATCTCTGTGGGGTGAAGCGTATGCCAGCCCTCGGGAAGTGGCTAGCACAACAAACACTAGAACAGTGACCAGCCGGTCACTACACCCTCCTGCGCAAAAAGAATCCTGAGAGGTTTTTTCCACTTTCTATGTGTACTGCAGAATGCAACACGGATAGAAAGTTTAAAAAAAGAGAAGAAATAAACATATTTCTCCTTGTTATGCCTCCTCTGGGTAGGCATATCTTTTTGATGTATTCCCAGGTGTACAAGAATTTGTATATCTGGAAATACATTGATAAACCATTGGAGCTGTGTGGTAACTACCCACGGCATAGTAATGCAAAACAGCAATATGCGCTGAGTTGGGTTATTCCATTTTTTGGAGACATGCAAAGTGGCTTTGCATGGCTTAAAAAACCTGACTTAAGGTTGGCATTGCTCTTCTACCATGTTGTGTGGTGCAAGAGTGACGCAAACTTAGTCAAAAATATAGCCCGGAGTCTTTTGATTCATGAGAGGTAAGATAAGGCCCAAATTGATTATAAAAGTCACATGTTTTATTACATGTTTTATTGCATTTGCAACTGTGATTATTTTTCCAAATTATTATGGCAACACATTATTAAATAACTGTGAATAATTTCTAAGCTACATGAATTTACATGGAGATATTTCTTTATTTTATGTTTGGATTAAGTGAACACATTGTTTATAGTTATTAATATATGCTTTTGATTGTGCTGCAGGACACCCCAAATAAAGGACTGCACAAGGTCAGAAATGCATTGGAGAGAGAATGGAACAAGGGGTCAGATGTACGCTGTTTTTAGCAGTTGCACACGTGAAATTGGCTCATTTGTGACCTCTAAAAAGGGTTCTAGCATGTACCAAACCTATTTTACGAGTTGGTAACCTGTTACCGACTCGCAAAATAGGTTTTGCGAGTTATTATTAGGAAGGGGCTTACCAAGGGCGTCCCTTCCTAATAGATAGTCGCAGGAGGAAGCCGCAAATGTGGTTGAATAACAATCGCATTTACCATCAATTTCAAATTGGTGGTAAGACAGTTGCAATTGGGAAGGGGTCCCCAGGTGAGAGTCTTTGAAATTTGTTTGGCTGTGTCACGGATCGGGGCAGCTTGGAAAAAGCCCTTTAAAAGACCTGAGGCAACTTGGAAAAAGCCCTTTAAAAGACCTGAGGCAACTTATCGTGTTTCCCGCTTCGCGGGAAACGCTCGTTCATCCTTGCACCGGGGCGACACTCCAGGAAAGGACTACAGCGCCCACAAGGCAGTGGGGACCTCTGCCACGCCCAGCACACCCGGACCAGGTGCATAAAATCACCATCGGACCGGTGGAAAGCGGGAGAGTCTTTGAAATTTGTTTGGCTGTGTCACGGATCGGAGCAGCTTGGAAAAAGCCCTTTAAAAGACCTGAGGCAACTTGGAAAAAGCCCTTTAAAAGACCTGAGGCAACTTCTCGTGTTTCCCGCTTCGTGGGAAACGCTCGTTCATCCTTGCACCGGGGCGACACTCCAGGAAAGGACTACAGCGCCCACAAGGCAGTGGGGACCTCTGCCACGCCCAGCACACCTGGACCAGGTGCATAAAATCACCATCGGACCCGCGCATAGCGGGACGCGCGCGGGACGAAGCCCGGACAAAGGGCGGACAGTCTGAGACAGTCAGAGACTGAAGGAGACTGGACTGGGCCACTCCCTTTGATTGCCGGACACGGACATAGCGTTGGTGTAGGGAAGAAGAGACCCACGTAAAGTACTGTATCATTATTCCCAACTGCAGAGTGGTTGTTCTGTATTTGATAAGCATAACGCGTAGCCTGTGCGGGAGGAAGTATGGCATCAAAATCACTGAAAGGCCAGAAACGGAGTAGTAAGGGAGGGACAGGGGGGATTATAGGTCCCATAGATGCTTTTATTACAATGGCGGCCTCGGCTCTGGAAAAGGAGATCGACCAAACGGTCCGGCGTCTATCTCTTGATCCCACTCTTCAAAAAAGATCGTCTCTTGGGAATATTGCCCTCGCTGTGTCACCAACGTCTGTTAAGACTCAGAGTGCTCCCTCAAATTACATCAACATGGAGCAGTCTGTTATTTCTGACATAAGTGGGGTGGATGCTAGCCTGGTTTCTTTTATGGCTTATCCGAGTATTGTTAATGATGCTAGGAAAAGTATTGATCCAGTACTAGAACATCGAGCATCACACAAATCCCTAGAAAGTACGCCACTGCCGGCCCTGAAGCGCAAACGTGTTGATATAGCACTGAAGTCGCAAGAGGACCAAAGTTACACCATCCGGCCATAAGGGGGGCACTCAGAGAGGTAATAAAAATACCTCTTTTCAGGAGGTGACTCATGTGCCCTCCCAAGTTAATTCTTTCCCTGACAAAATGGAGGTTGCCCCCAGTAGAACTGGAGACACTGTTTATTTATTAGAAAAGTTTGAATGTTTGTTAAAATCACTAATCTCCCCAATAGTCGAACGACTTAGAAGGATAGGTTCGCAGTTAGATGCCCTTCAAAGCGTTACCCCCGCAAACTCAATCATGCCCAAAAACGTGGGGGAAGTACAACAGCCACAAAACAGTGTGTCTACTCCAGTCATTCCTCCAAAAACCAGTCAGAAGCCCTGTTCTAAGGGAAAATTGGCTAAAGCGAGCAGTACACACTTTAATTCTGGGGGGGGGGGGAAACCGAAGGTAGGCCTCCTCAGGTAGACAGACAATTGATAACACTCAAGTTAAAGTGGTGCCCACGGTAACAAATGGTCTGAGCAACCATAAGGGAATTGACCTCCCTGAGGAGTCATATCCATTTGAGATTGTTTGGGCGGGGGTTCCAGAGTGGGTGAACAACAGGGCAGAGTCTTACCATGAACTTAAAAAACAAGGTAATGTTTTGGTTAGGGAAAAACCGGCCATTAAGTTGAGATTTATATGGGGAAATAATAAATGTGAGACGGGTCTGCTGGGTAGGCCAAAAGGCAAAGGACATTCAGGGAGACTGCATTATAGTGAACTTTAGAAATCCACGTGTGGTTCAGTTCATTAGCGGTTTCCCGAATTACAATAATGGTGTGGAATCATGACCTTTGATCTGAGTCATTTTTACTCATGGCCCCCCCAAATGGCTGGTATGGAGAATTTTCCTATGCAATTTCCTGGGAGAAATTGCGCTCAAAGGAGGCACTTTACTAGGAAACTGCCCACCCCCCTATTGCACAAAGGTTATCCCCAATATAACTCTCGTCATACCTTGGGATTAGACAATCTTTTTAACGTCCCGGTTTGCAATCAGTATGATGCACTGTCCAATTTAGGCTGTATAGATTGACTCTGGCACGGCTTAGGGAGTCGAGTTACATCCGGTTCCCTGGAGGATGGTGAGACCCAGGCCCCAAATGTTATGATGTATAATGATGACGTAAATACCCAAGTGGGGACGTTGGTAGCCTCAGACGGGTTAGTTCATCCCTTGACTACTACCGCTATGAAATTCGTAACCTGGAACATTGCGGGTTTGCGGAACAAATTGGACGATCCCATTTGGAGAGAGTTCATGGGGACAGCGGATATCATTGGGTTACAAGAAATCTGGGACTTAGAAAATAATTTAAGTATAGATGGCTATTCTACCTACTTTCTGCTGGCAATAGCATCGGTTATGGGGAGGGCAAAGGGGGGGTTAGTGACGTTAATTGTGGCTACTATTCCAGGGACACACACACAGATAGAAGCTGGTCTCCCTTATTGCTTAGCAGTACAAATTGCTTGTGATGGGGCATGTAATATTTTAATTGTGAATTTTTACAATTCTTATGATAGATCAGGCCTGACTGACCAACTGGCCTCTCTCGATTGTTTCCTGGACAAATATAGGGAGGCAAATCAGCATCATTGTTCAATTATTCTCCTGGGCGATTTTAACATTCATGGGTGCCCAGAAAATTGCTCTTCTTTGGACCAATTGGGACCCATAGAGCAAGGGGAAGTTAATTTTGAACATTCAGCTCAGGGGGTATTTCTCGAAAAAAATTTGGCTGACCATGGTTTGATGCTCCCACAAAGGGAAGATGAGAATATACCTACCTTTAAAGGAAGAGGAAGGGGCTCAAATATAGATTACATCTTTATCAGTCTTATATTAGGGAATTATATTAAGAGCTACAGTGAGGAGTGGTCCTATTTTAGTAATCACAACCCAGTAACTCTTAGAGTTGCAGATTTTATTAGTGTCCCTGAGAAAGGTCAGAATAGGGTTGGTAAGAAAGACATTGTCCCAACGGATCAGGGCAGAAGATTAAGATGGGCTAAGGTTGTCCCTGAGGAATTTTTAATTAATCTCAGGGCTAATGTTGGTAGGGAGTTGGATACATGCAGGGATTTGGAAGCAGGGGATCAGGAGGTTTTAGATGCGTACCAAACAGTCTGCACTCAAATAGGGGCTGATCTTAATTGTCCAGGTCAAGCAAAAGACCCGGAGGGGGTCGGTTGGTTTGACCATAAATGTACGCATGCTAATCAAAAACTACGAATGGCCCTGAGGGGTAACCCAGTAGATAGGATACTCGTGGCATCCCTAAGAAAATCATATAAAAGGGCCATAGAGATTAGAAAGTGCGAGATTAGGGAAAGAGCCTGGGACGATCTGACCTCCATTGATGTCTTGAAGAATAGTAATAAATTCTGGTCCGTTGTTAATAAACCCTTTTTTAATGATGTTGGCAATCATGTGTTAGATTGCAACATACAGGAACAGTCATGGCTCTTGCATTTTAAATCAGTCTATGAAGTGACAAACTTGGGTGAGGAGGGCTCACCCGCCATCACTTCGTATCCGTACATTCTTTCGGTCACGGTGGAAGAGGTGGCAGACGCCATAGGGAAAATGACTAGCAATAAGGCCCCGGGCCCAGATGGCGTTCCCGCTGACCTCTTCAAATCAGATGTCAAGCTATGGTCCGTAGTTTTAGTTAATGTTTTTAACAGAGTCTGTAAATCTGGTATCCCAACCTCTTGGTCAGAATCAGTTATTGTGCCGATATTCAAAAAAGGTAATAGAGGGGATCCTAGTAACTATCGCCCGATCTCGCTCATTGATTCTGCAGTAAAGTCCTAGGACGGGTGGTCCTGAGTAAACTTTGCGATAAATTGGAAGAGACTAATACCCTTTCGGTTCTCCAATTTGGATTCAGGAAGGGTCGTGGTACTATAGACCAATGCCTTAATCTCCAACTTTTAATTGGGAAGTACACAATTGCCAAAAAGGGTTCATTACACATAGCATTTATGGACCTCTCATCGGCCTTTGATCGAGTAAACAGATCAAAGTTGTGGGACATACTTTTAAAATTAGGCATTGATGAAAATATTGTGTACTTCCTGGCAGACCTTCACAGGGACCTTACCGCTACAGTTAGGTATGATCGTAAGGGCAACTGTACGGGTAAGATCGGGATTTTGAGTGGGGTTAGGCAAGGCTGTATTTTAGCCCCCCTTCTTTTTACCCTTTACATTAACGACCTTGGTGTGGCCCTAGGGAAAGTATGTAAGGACATACCAAGGGCGGGCAAGTTTACCATACCAGCATTACTTTATGCAGATGATGCCGCCCTTTTGGCACGTACCATGGTAGGTTTACAGCTGCTTTTAAACTCATTCTATGATTTTATGAAAGTTTTAGATTTAAGTGTTAACTATTCCAAATCCCATGTAATGACAGTGGGACCAAAGGGCAAACAAATGAAGAATTTGTATTGTAATGGAAATGTCCTGTCTAAAGTCTCTAGATTTCCATATTTAGGGGTTATTTTTGATGATAGCTCCTCATGGCTCCCTCAAATGGCAGCCAAGCGTAATGTCTTCTCTAGGGCTATCCTGTCAGTATTAGGATTTGCGCGGAAATTAGGCGTGAAACCACTGCAGGCAGTTTTAAAGGTGTATGACGCTAAATGTGTCTCTTTGGCCCGGTATGGAGCAGACTTATGGGGTTTTAAAGATGCAAAATTGTTGCAGGGTGTGGAGGACAAGTTCCTAAAAAGTATCTTATCAGTACCCCAATCCACCCCGGGGTTTATCGCCCACCAAGAATGTGGGCTGGAATACCTGGTGGATCGAATTGCAGTTGCACCACTATTAAAATGGATTACAGTGTGGTTGAATGCAGACCTAGAATTAAATCACAAGGTTTTAAGGGACTGCATAGCACTTGAGCGATGTAACTCCATCCCGTGGCTGAACTACATTAAAGAGATGGCGGAATATTTAGGTCGTCCTGAATTATATACCCAGCCATCTAAAATAGTTAAGGGGGATGTGAAATGGGTAAAACATACATATAGGCTCATTATGGGACTAGAAAGAGAAGGAAAAGAATTGTCCAAACCCACTGTAAGAGCGCATCAGTTGGTAATAAATTCTGGGGAGATGGAATTGTATTTGAGAGTGGTCAACAATTCCAATCATAGATTCTTGCTGACCAGATTTAGATTAAACAAAATGCATCTTCTTATCACAGGTCGGCCAGGGTGGACAAACGCGAAAGATTTAGAGATTTGTCCTTGTGACGGATTCTCCATCATGGACACCACGCACTTTTTGTTCTTTTGTACACACTTTATCCCAATAAGGAAAAAGTTTATATTACCCCTAATCAAGGATAAAGGCTTTAGACAGGTTAAACCGGCCCTTCTGTACCTGCAATTGTTGTCAAATATTTGGGAAATTTTTAATATTGCGAATTTTCTGAGCATAGCTATGAGATTGAACAAGAAGATAAATTGGAAGAGACTAGCGTAGTGGGTTTTCTGGGTCGTTTTGCTGATCTGGTCAGACAAATTTTTTAGAATGGTTTTTATAATGTTTGTATTTATATCCTTTTAAAAAAAAAAAAAAAGAAAAATTATTGTAGTTTTAGGGGACCTGTTCTTGTTGTCTGTATACTTTTATGGTTTTTGTAAAATGAACTGAATAAAGTACTTCTTGACCTTGACCCCATCCCCTTTGTGATTGGCAGTACAAATGTTTTTAATAGCAGGAAGTGGTCCCATGGACCACTGCCTGCTCTTAAAAAATGAAACTGAAATGTTGCATTCTTTTTTTTAAATGCATCCTATTTTACTTTAAGGAAAACGGACGGCATTTAAAAACAAATTGCTTTATTGAAAAAGCAGTCACAGACGTGGTCTGTTGACCCAAGTAGGCCACCATCCTTGTAAGCGCTGGGCATTCCCTATGGGTCGAAAAATGCATCTGCCTCATGAATATTTATGAGGCAGGTCCTTTGACACCCACTTGGGAATCACAAATAGTGTCTCAGACACTGTTGTACATCAGTGTTTGCAACTCACAATTTATGAGTCGCAAAAAAATGCTAATTGTGAGTCGCAAACACTGAGTGTCATACATCTGGCCCTAGGTGCATTATTGATTGAGGACACAACCAAATGCACAAGATGAAATAAATTACTCATGAAATTAACTTGGAAGCCAAAAGAGTAATTAAATTGATGGATGTGGAAACGTTAAGAGGAATGTGGTAAACCACACTAAGAATAGAGCCCTATTACAGTAGTGCTAATGGGGAACGCAAACCTGTGAGGGGATTAGTGTAAACTGTCCTTTTCTCTCCCAGTCATGCTGTGCAGCACTGTGTGAAATATTAGCAAATCTTCTGCAGTGAGACCAAAAAGACATGAGGCACAGACAGAGAAGCTGAAGGTCAAAGTATAATGTAGTAAAGGCTGTGGCACAAGGGGAATGTGAGGGATAACAGTATATGTAGACGGGGTTGGACAGTGGCATGGGTAGGGTAGTAAAAGGCAGGGTGGCAGGGTGGGTCCCAGGTAAGAGACTGAGAAGGCAGTCACATAGATGGCTAGAGGTCACAGAGAGGAGAAGGTGAAAAGCCACAGACACCCATCCGAAAGAGGTGCATTACTACCTTTTGTTTAATTTCCCCTATGGAACATTGATTACATTTGGGCACAAGGTTCACAGTCTAAGGAGTGTCAAAGAGCCTGACACTTTCTTCCTTGTGCCTACAATCTTACATGGAAGAGGAAACTGCTGTTTCTTTCAGTTTCCTAAGTGTCCATTTTATTCTATGTCTTATGCCTGCTTTATTTACAGCTTTGGTTGTAGGACTAGCTGTGTAGGCTTCATCAATTCATGAATTGTGTTGTTTGAAGAATCACTACTTACTTCGCCATTGATGGTCTTTTGCATAGGAATGTAATGTGCAAGCTGTTTCTCTCATTGATGCTAGGAATGACTAAGTCTTGTAGCTAGTGCCATATTTTGTATTTTTCAATTCAGAGGGAGAAGGCAGCCAGTGGTGTCTAAGGAAGAGGCATTGTCATCAGGGAGCCGCTGGAAACAGTTCCGGTGAAGATTTCTCCATTCAGACTTTGGCATTATTTTACAAGTCAAAAATCTCCACAAGGCTGAAGACCTCTTCTTATGGGAACTGCTGAAGAGGATTTGCTGCTGAGGAGATTAATGTAACAGAAGTTACCGCGAAGTCAGGTTGGCTGACGATGCACATTGGACAGATTGGCAAGCAGATGGGTCCCGGTCTCCTGTCAGTTCTCCGGACACTTTTTGGTGGAAAATGTTTTTTAGTCCCAAGTTTCTTCATTTAGCTGTTGCAGCACTTTTACCACCACTTCCAAGGGTCAAGGACTAGAGGGGTACCACTAGGAGGGCAGGACGCACTTCAGACAGAATCTAGGTGCGGGTTCAAAATTGTTGGCTCTTGTGGTGTCCCTGTAGCTCAGAACAGGTAGCCAGCCAACTAGCCTCTGGAGGCACTCTGGTAGTCCTGGGATCAAACAGCAAGGCAGGCCTCAAACAGCAAGTCAGTCCACTGAGGGTACAAGGCAGGATTCAAGAAGCAGGGCAATCCTCTGGTAGCAGCAGGGCAGTCCTCTGAAGAACAAACCATGCCTCAAGCAGAAGGGCAGTCCTCTGAATTACAAGGCATTTCTTCTGGGGGCCCTCAGCAGGTATAGGAGTGAACTGAAGAGTTGGTCTGAGGGTCCCTTACTTATTCCTGGTGCTAGCCCTTGAAGTGGAGGAAACTTCTATATTTTCTCCCAACATCTGGTTCTGTGAATGTCCTTCCTCCCCTACCCAGGCTCCATGAGGCCTAGGGTGACAATGCACATATACACATACACACATAATTAAATGAATGAGGTGAAGCAAGTTCACTGCCAACTTTCTAGGACACATTATAGTCCCACGCAAATTATTAAAATGAAGGCAACAATTAGAGATGCAGGGCAACATGCTACTCCTGGAGTCAAATGCCAAAAAGTTAGGCTTTTGGTCTTAGTTTACCTTTATGAATAGCACAAAAAGTAGTAATGTTAGAACATTGGTCTGAGTTTATCTTTGTGAATACTGAAAAGTAGTAAACTTACACAAAAGTGTAAGTTTATCTTTGTGAACCGAGCCCTTGGTGTCCCTCTCTTTACAGGTTCTGATCAGGCTTTCCCAAGTTTCCTCTGCTTTCTGTGTTTTGATGGCCAATTTGTATTAGTGCCTTGCTTTGGCTATGGCAGTACTATCCCTAGGTTTGTGCTTGAGAGCATGGCAGAGGTGTTGATTAACTACCCTGCTTTCTTTGTCAAACCAGCCCATCTTAGTTAATTTGTTGGTTCTCCCTGGGCCAATTAAAAAGTTTAAAAACCCAATTTAAATTTTCAAAAGCCTCAACTGTATCAGCTGCAGAGTAATAAATAACTAGCTGCTGTTGAATACTCAGACTAAGATTGGCTAACTGTAAAAGTCAGCAAGGTGTTAATATTCACTGCCTGCCACCTTAGCCTAATGCCACTGTCTTGGGGGTCAAATGGGGCACACCTTTGCTAGCGGGTAATTGTGGAACCTCCAGAACACATAGAACTATTTCATTAGGGTTATGGTCACTAAACCCACTTTCCACCATGCCCCCCACCTCCACACACTCTACAATGCCCTTGGAGAGGAAGATATATTCTATAATAGTTTGTGGTCCACAGCTTACAAAGGTGGATAATGATAACTCTAAAGTCACCTATGATTTCGACCAGGTTGCAAGGGTCAAACAGCATTAGATTATGCTGCAAAAGTGTGTTCCTATGGTCTAACTTTTGACTAGGTGGATAAACATCTAGATCCAAAAAAGGATCACAATGTGTTAAATCATGTCCCATCTTTGCATTAAAATGTATTTATTTATCTGCAGAGTTTTATATAGGGCTGGCTAGACCAAGAGGTATCAGAGCACTTTACATGAGGATCAGCGAGTTCCAGGTTACATAATTACATAGCCAAGAATAGACATAGGAGAGAAACATGAGATTACACAATAATATGAGTTATTAGTGCATACACGCGTCTTAAGGGGAGTGAAAGGTAGAGGGGGAATGGTAAACAGGGGTAAGGAATGCAGGTGGAAGACACAACGGGGAGACGAGGGAAACCATGTCCGATGTCCGTCTGGGTAGATGACAGCCGAGGGGTGAACCAGAGCCAAACTCCTCTATAGCTGCATAGGACAGCTCCACCGGGCATCGGCCAAAGTTTCTCGGGCACCGCGATAAGTACAGACAGTTATAGATTCTCCTCAAGTGATCACATACAATTCCTTCGAAGTTCGACTAGCCTTAGCTGTTAAGATCTCCATGGCTTCAAATAAGGCTGGGATTTGAAAACCCATCTCTACCACAGGATTATGAAAATGAATCAAAAAAAGTTATATCTGTTTGGTAATACAATCCAAAGCAATTGTTTCCCTGGATGGCTTGAGGCAATTGAAGTTACCTTAAAACGCTTAGAAATTCATATCATAATTGCCAGCCCCCCTCTGCCCCCCCCCACCCCGTGCTCTACCTCCAATTGAATGGGTAGCTAGTATGGAAAAGGTTTAAACCCATCCTAAACAATGTCACCTAATATCCTGTAACATCACAATGTCAATTATAGAGATACGGTAGCACCAGATCGTGTCTGTGAAATTAGCATCGAAACCAGCAATATTCTAGCATGTCATGTGGGTTTGTGCATTCTTAATTTGCTGGGCCTTGGAGGGAATCCCTGCACATGCAAAACCTTCCAGGTTGCAGCAAACCTCATCTTGGCCTGCTGCTGCCACGAGTGGCGGGCAGTCACTGGCCAATCATTCAATATCCTCTAGGCCCATTAAAAGTGTAAACCTGTTGGTGGCAGAAATATTTAAGTGGGATGTTGACATGGATGTCCAAGAAAGATTCCTTTAAAAACAACCCAATTGTAATTGCATTTATATAGCGCTTACTACCTGTGACGAGGCGTCGATAAGACAGTAATGCGTTTGTTCTGAACATTCCGCTGAGCACAGTGTGAAATCAGCCAGTCAGCCTGTGCTTAGTTTAGAAAATAATACGTGCCAAGGCCCTGACAAGGAGGCCATTGCAGCTTGCTCCACCCATCGCCCCTGTCATCGCTGCCAAAACTACTAACCATCTCTCTCGCCTGCAGGTGCAACAGATTAGATTATTCCTGGTTCCCAAAAGTAATGGAACGGCTGGGGAGGTAGGTATTAGTAATTTTTAAAGTATTTGGGGCCTCATTTATGAGGCCCATTGCGCCATCGGAACGTCACTTTTTGTGACGTTCCGTGGCGCAGAAGCCTGCGTGATATTTATCAGGCAGCACTGAGCCACTTTTTGTGGCTTAATGATGCCTCATAAATATCAGTCCCTTTAACGCAGTGTTCTGCGTTAAAGGAGCGTGCAATGGGTGTTGCTGGGGGCGTTCCCAGCAACATCCATGGCCTTTTGACACTGCCCCAGATTTACGAGAAATCGTAAATCTGAGGCAGCGCCAAAAGCTTACGCTTCCCCAGGGGAGGCGTAAAGGAGGCGCAACGGGGAGAAATATCTTTATTTCTCCTCGTTTTTCATTTTTCTATGTGTGCTGCATTCTGCAGCACCCATACAAAGAGGAAAAACCTCTTGTGATTATTTTTGTACAGAAAGGTTTCCCTTCCTGTACAAAAATATTCATCTCCGCAACGCAGGCACCCTTGCACCATGGTGCAGAGGTGCCTGCGTTGGCGCAGGCAGCCCATTGTGCGCCTGCGCAGAGGAAAAGGACAGGAATGCGCCGCATTTTATAGATACGGCGCATCCCTGCCCTTTTCTTTTGCCGTAGGGAAGCGCAGCAGGAAGGCCTGCTGCGCTTCCCTACGGCAAAACCTCATAAATCTGCCCCACTGTATTTATATACAACCCTTAATTAGATGAACAGCGCCTCCATGTGGCAGACTGTCATAAATGCGCTTGACATTTAGGTGCCGTTGACCAGCACCGGAAACTAAATCAAATCAATATTTTATTGTTTATTTAGTTAAAACCGTAACAATATACTACAGATAATTCTAATACATGTTATACAAAGGAGATTTCTTTTAAAAACATCAATTGCTTCACAATACTTTAGATACATTGCACATTTAAACGTGAAAAGTGACAATTGCAATAAAATCAAGACACAGTAATCTTTTTTATAAAACACTGTCTCCAAGGGCGCCTGCTAGGGTTACTACCTTAATTCATGGTGCTTTTTAGCATATTAGTGTAGATCCATAAGCAGTAAAAAGCTGGTCATTGTAAAATATATGTCATCCAGTTTCCTATTCTGTTTCTCCACTTGGAATGGTCTTGACTAATTTACCATACAGAGTTAAAAATGTTACCAGGTTACAATTTAGCTGGGGGTCATTTGAATCAAGGCATTTCAATATTGCTGCTCTGCAGGTGTGAATTCCACTTATATTAAAATGTTTTTTCGATAACCAAATGCAAAGTGATTTTAAGTTATGGCAGACGCAGATTAGATGAATTAGATCCTGCTTTGGTGCGCCGCAAAGACTGCATGCTTTAGAGCCTCCATGTCCAAGCAAGTCAACGCCGTCTCCTCCTCCTGCTACAACACTCTATGCATGCTCCGCCGGATCTACAAATGGATCCCGAAACAAGAAGAACAGTGACACAGGCCCTCGTCAGCAGCAGACAGGACTACAGCAACGCACTCTATGCAGGAATCCCAGCCAAACACCAACAGCGGCTACAACGCATCCAAAACGCCTCCGCCCGACTGATTGTCAACGCCCCCAGCCGCAGCCACATCACCCCCGTCCTGAGAGACCTGCACTGGCTCCCCATCGACAAGAGGATCACCTTCAAGCTCCTCACCCACGCACACAAAGCACTCCACAACGCCGGACCAGCCTACCTGAACAGCAGACTCAGCTTCTACACCCCCACCCACCAGCTCCGCTCCGCCAACCTCGCCCTCGCAGATGTCCCCCGCATCCAACGTACGACCGCCGGCAGCAGATCCTTCTCTTACCTTGCCGCCAAAACCTGGAACACCCTCCCAACCCACCTACGACAGACCCAAGACCTACTCGCCTCAGAAGACTCCTCAAGAGCTGGCTTTTCGAGCAGTAGCGGCACCCCCCCCCCCCACCCCTCAGCGCCTTGGGACCCTCACGGGTAAGTAGCGTGCTTTACAAGTACCCTGATTGATTGATTGGTGCTTTAGATGATATAGCCGATATGTTCAAATTTGGTGATAATTGGTGTATTGACGACTCATAGGCCTTAGCCAAGGAATAGGTGACTTTTTTCTCATCTTCAACCCTTTCGTCAGGTGCTATGAAGAGGGTTGAGGTTACGTAAGTTATCCAGGCTAACTCAATTAAACAAGTATTATTTATTGCCGATTTTGATCTCATGAGGTCATTCACTAATTGCCAGAAAGCTCTCGTGTTTGACGTTTTAACACTAAACAGGATTTTGACCATAGGTCATCTGTTCTGCTTTTTTTGTCTTCCCAGATTCGTTTCTTATATTGCCTCTTCAGTTTTTAGGTCTCGCCTATGCAGCGCACATGCGTTGCATAGGAGAAAGACCTTTAGCCATTGGCACAGCTTTGGGGGCAAAAACGTGCATGCGTAGCATTGATGGCACCATATGGTCGCAATCATCGCACCTTGCTGCACGCTCCCGCAAGGGAATTGCTCAGGCCCCCACCCCCTGCTGCCGTGCGAGGTGCGCGCTTGTTAATTTAAGCGTTGTATATGTTTGTTTCATGTCTCACTCTGACGCATCATTTTGGAGTTCTCTGGAATCAGCGTGAAATTGATTAATCAGGAGTTAATTTACTCATTGTTTAAGAATGTTGTACAAAATAATATAACCCTCACATTGGTATAGCAGTAAATATCCCATGTTATGATACAGAGATTTTAGAATAACAAGCATTGGCACAACCATCAGGTCTCACTCGTGCCAGTGCCTATTTGTTTCCCTCTGCAGTAACGTGTTACATCAGAGTTTGAGTCCGTTTATCCTCGGTCTGAGGGTTTCAGACCCTCCTGGCCTTGCTCAGCCACACGGGATCCACAAGGTGACCTCGGGCAGCGCCCAGAGTGGCCTGCCTGAGGTGCAGCCGATCGCAGTTCTCGTTTCAACTCATAAGCAGCACGAGGCTCTCGCCGGAACGCGCCACCCTCACAGCACCATGAGGCTCGCTAGGCAGGCAGATAGGTGTCCCTTTTAATTTCACATTGTTTCCGCAGATGGCGCAGACCTGCCTGTGTTTCATGGCCTAGGGAGCCGCACCTCTCGGAAGCCGCCGCGCTTCCTGTGTGTCCCTTGGGGTTGTTTGCAGCGCCAGTCATCAGGGAGCCCTTTCTTTGCTCTTGCAGGAAGTGATATTCTCCTGGTCTGCAGGCTCCAGTAAGTAAGAGATGCTAGCAGAGTCCCCTTGGAAACTAAACACGCCCCCTGAGCTGCTCCGCCCACTGAGCTCTCTGCACTTTGCTCCCTCCCATGAGCTGCTGCCAAAGTAGATTGGCCGCCTCGTCGTGGAGTGACACCGAGCACTTGCTGCGAATTGTGCACCAGGAAAATGATTGCACACCCGCTACTCCACGGAGCGATAAAATGGCTCCGATTTAACAATGCTGCATTTTTAAAGAGCAAAGGTTAAGCGTATTGTCCGTCCGGTGAATGTGCCGGGCTCTCATGAAGTGAGCACGTGAACATGTTGACCCCCACAGGGAAGCGCGCCCCAGCCCTTGCAGTGTGCTTGACCCTTTGTTACAGCACTGGGCACAGATACAAAAACTGGTACCGGCTACGTACCTACAAGTCGGACTAAAAAATGGAAGTATTAGCATGAGGCTCCACTCATAACAGCCACCAACGAAGTACTGTGGTTAAACATGCTCCGGGTCTGGTGGCTTAGCGGTCTAGTGCATCCACTGTAGGGACCTGTGTTCGACCTCAAGGTCACAGGTTCAAATCCCGATTGGTTCAGTCAGCCTTCCATCCTTCTGAGGTTGATAAATGAGCATCATTGAGTTGGGTAACAATAACCATCTGTTATTCATACCAAGATACCCTTGGGTGAAGAACTTGCGCTTTTCAAAAACACGTTATGGTATATGCATACCAACTTTAAAGCTAGAAACAATATAATGGCATCAGAAGTGCAAAACAGTGACATTTCTCGGTGATCCTACAGAATTCATGAAATACACATCTTGTGATATGCTGCACAGCTTAGAGTTATGTGGCCACAGGCGGCTGGTGAGCCTGTGATCCTGTCTGTCCTGCCTAGCCCACTTTTTCTAGAAATATGACGGTTGATTCGCAGGGAACAAAACGGCAACCCGTTTATAAAGCTTTAATAAAATCAGCGACTGCCCGTATAGGGCGTGTTACCGGGGCGGTGACGTGGGGCAGAGGAGGGGCAGGGTGGGGGTTGCAAAATGCGGCATACGGCCGATTGCAGGTAAGTTAGGAAAAAAATAAATAAAACGAATTTCGTTGCGCGCGCAGCATCGCCAAATGCGTTGCAGCGCGCGCAACAAATTTGTTTTCTTTATTTTTTTCGGAACTTACCTGCAATCGCCCGTATGCTGCATTTTGCAACCCCCCACCCTGCCCCTCCTCTGCCCCACGTCACCGCCCCGGTAACACGCCCTATACGGGCCGTCACTGAATAAAATGCAGTGCACACACTGGTTGTATGAGCCATAACCACGCAGCCCCGTGTCCATGCAGACTGATAACACTTTTCTGGGAGAGGCCCGAGGGAAGGCAGCTGCCTACCGCTCTGCAAGGAGAAAGTCCTCTTGAGATGTAAACGTGAGCAGGGTTTTACATGCTGTGCTCAAGGTCTCCCGAATCTTCCCCAAAACAGAGACCTGTATTTTGATCTGGGAAATCTGTTGGGACGCAGTGACAGGCACAACAACATCTGGGACTCTTTGGGGAAACCTAGTGACGGAAGCGTTTAGGAATAATATGTTGCTCGCAGACATTTGCCACCCAGCCCCTCCCACAGAGGGTTTTGTCCCCTTGTTGCTATTTCTTGCTAAGTTAATAAGTACTCCCCTGCTCCATTGTCTATTTTTTGTCCAGTCCTCTCTCGCTCCAGGGTCCACCTGACTGCTTTCCACTTTGTAGTGTTTGGTCTCGGTTATCGCATGGTTAAACGCTTTTGTGTGCTGCTGGACTCTGGACTGTAGAACGTCTGACTAACCGTAGGAACTTAGGGTGAACAGGGCGCAGTCTCCTCGGTGCAGGAGTGTAAAAACGGTATGTGAACATGGAAATGTAGCATCCCTAGGTGAGCAAGTTGGCTGTGTGGCAGTGTAGAGAGATCTGGTTTGTTGCACTGCACAATAAAGCGGGTTACAGATTGTATCCAGAGCAGCTCGGGACTGTGTTGTCTCACATCGCTGCCGTGCTGGTACATGACTAGTGCTGTTCAAGGCCACGCACAGAGATGTCAATACTGGCCCACTGTAAATAAACAATGTGCAGGTCTTGTCTGATCAGAGGATGGACGTCTATGTAGCTAGGGCCCTGGGAGATTTTCCTGGCACCATTCCTCATTCTTGCATTATTTATTCAGACAGTGCAGCCAGCGGTCGTCGGATGCACTCTTAACTAGTGTGCAGATGTTACATAATAAAGCATTCTTTGTCCTCTGTTTATGCATTGCCTCAGATGTGTTTATAACTTATTATTCTTCGCTTTGAGCTTTATTATCAAATAAGTCTGTTTATTCTTCCTTACATACAAATACATTAAACACTACAGGGCAGATTTACGCTCCCTGGAGCATCCCTGCAAATCAGCAGGGATGCGCCAGGGAAGATGTGTCACGCAAGTTTGCCCTTGGGCCACCGCAGATGCGCCGCATTTACAATGCGGTGCATCGTGGCGCAAGGACAAGCAGATGCGTGACGCATCTGCCGGCGTAAGGTTGGCGCAGTGCTGAAGTTGTGTCGCAAGCGCGACGCAACTCCAGCACTGTTCCAACCTGCCCTATCCCTAGCATGGTGCGTCACGCCTTACGCCTGCTTGAAGCAGGCGTAAGGATTTGACGCACCAGCGTCGGAAAAGTGACTGCGTGAATTCTTATAGATTTCACTGCGTCACTTTTCCGAGGCTTTTTCCGACGTAACGCCCACCCTGCATACATTAAACCTGACGCAGGTTTAATGTGGCGCAGGGCTTTACAACGTGACGCATCTCCCTAGATGCGTCACATTGTAAATCTGTCGCAGCATGGTGCTAGCTTTGTGCCCGCTGCGTCACAGAAGTGATGCAACGGCAGCGCAAAAGTGGCGCACGAGGCTTGTAAATCGGCCCCTTCATCTGTTTGACATCCAAGTTATCATTATTTTATACATTGAAACATTTACTGTAGAAGGAGTGCAACTTAGGAGTTACAAACTGTTGTTAAACAGAAGCAAATGTTCTCACTGATTCTGAGCAACGCCCCAATCTAATGTGAATCTCCTGCTTGGCAACAGTGGGTCCTAAGAGTGAAATGGAAATTACTTTGGCCCGGCTTCTGAACTTGACTTCGTGGTAGGCTTTTTTGAATGTTCAGTTCAAATTCTTTATTTCGATGGTTTAAAAAATCATCATAAAAAGTACATATTATAAAATACAGTAACACATATAATCTATACATTTCATTATTATAAAATAACCATCGGCCAAACTGTTTCAATTCCTATAAAATACAATATTGAATTAAAAATAGATTAGTCTCTAGTGTTCCTTAATCTTACTACAGCTTTTAAAAAACGTATTATTGAGCATAAAGTATGCATATCATTTGCTCTTTGTAGGAACAACAGGGCTACTTTCGCATGACGAAATTTTCCATGTTTTAAAATATCGACCAAAAACATACGCCTAGGGGAACGATAAAATGGACACAATAATACAAAATGAAGGGTGTCCTGCGGAGACAAATTGTCGCAGCCGCAGGCACCCTTCTGCTCAATAGTTGCAGTAAAACCAGGCGGATAAGATAAAATATTATGCAACAGATTGAGCCTAAAACGACACATTAAAAATCTCTCCTGCTGATTATGCAGCAAGAATAGGTAGGGTTCCATACCCACTGTATCTTTAACTAGGCGATGCACTGCAACTGAACGTTTTGATGTTAAGGCTTTAGTTTCCCTGAGCGTCTTCCATTTATCCAGCAGTAATCTTTTAATTTGTAATTTGCTATTTCTTGAGATTAGAGCAGGGGTACTAAAAAGGGTATGCTGGCCTACGGATTCTAAGGATATTTTGACATATTTCAGCCATGGGATTAGCATCCATTTGTCCCTTTGTAAACAATCCGTGAGTATTTCCTTGCTTAGTTCAGCGTCCGGGTTAACCCAGATGCTGAACCAAGCCAAAACTGGTCTGATCTTAACCTGATCTGCGATATATGGAATACCGAGTTCAGAATGTGCAATTTCAGCTGGTGTTGCGGGTGGGATCTTCAGGATTCTACGAATTAATTTGTCTTCTTCTAATTGTAGCTGTTTCACATCCCTGAAGCCCCACACCTCGGCTCCATATACGGCTTTAGCTGTACTTATTGAGCTATATAAGCTCATTACTTGCTCAGGGGACCAGCGTCCCAATCTTTGGGCAAAGTTCATAATTGCACCACATGACGAAACCAGTTTGGTACAATGTTCTTCCAGCAATATGTCAAATTGGATTTTCCCATCAAATAGTAGGCCTAGGTACGGGAAGGAGGTTACAGTACCCATGGTATGTGTCCTAGTGTTAAATACCGGTTTTTTAGTTGGTTTCTTGCCTGCGATCAGCACAAAGGATTTACTCAGATTTACGGAAAGATCTAGTTTTTCCATAAAGTTTACAAATCCATTGATCAATGCTTGAAGACTTCGCGGTGTCCGAGCGAGGAGGACCGCGTCGTCCGCATACAAAAGGACTGGTATTTGGCGCTGTCCTACCCTGGGACAATCAGTTGCCTGGGCTATGAGTGATGACTCCAGGTCGTTGATATATAGTGAGAATAGGAAGGGGGCAAGAATGCACCCCTGCCTTACTCCACTGGAACATGGGAAGGAATCAGTTTGCCCGCCCTCCATGCTATAGCGAACTCTCGCTGTAGTGTTCCAGTGTAGCTCTCTCAAGATGTTTATCAATCCCCGGTCAATCCCCAAGGCGTTCATCTTTTCCCAGAGCTTGCTTCTATTCACATTGTCAAAGGCCGCCGCCAGGTCCATAAACCCCATATAAATGGTACCATTACTTGCTCTAGTGTATTTGGCGACCAGTAGATATAAATTTAAGCATTGATCACTGGTCGATTTTCCCGCTCTGAAACCATACTGGGTGTCTACTATTGTATGGTGCTCTTCAGTCCAGGCCATTAAACGATTTAAAACCACCCGCCCCAATATTTTGGCCGAGACATCAATCAATGATATGGGTCTGTAGCATTGGGGGTTGTCCTTATTTCCTTTTTTGAAGATGGGTACAATTAAGGCAGTGGACCACGACCTCGGGAGTCCTGTTTTAATGGCTGCATTTATCACTCTCGTTAAAATTGGCGCCCACAGATCGACATTGCTTTTGTACAGATCTGGGGGAGTGCCGTCGGGCCCAGGGGCTTTGTTTGGTGTTAGCCGTTTAATTACCTGCGTAATCTCCGTGAGTGTAAAATCCTGCACCCGACTCCTATTTCCAGCCCATTCCCCTTCTTGTTTAGAATCTTTAGAATGATTATAGAGACTCTCAAAGTGGGATACCCATTGCTGTGGGAGAATATTTGTACTGAGGACCGGAGTGGTACAGTCATGAAAACAGGGTCTATTTATGATCCTCCAAAATTCAGTAAAGTCCCTGTTTTCACCAGCCTCTCTTAAATCGGCCCATAGTTCTGCTTTTAAAGTGGACTTCCTTTCTCTGGTCTTAATTTTATAGATTTTTCTGTACTTTGCCACTTCCACTATGTCCCTTGGGTTTGCCTTAAGACTTGCTTTTAAGTTTCTTAATGCTCGTGCACAATTTACATCAAACCATCTTGGGTGTGTCCCTGGTTTCCTAGGATCTTTTGCCACTAATAGTTTGTCAGCGAGTTTAGTTAGTTCCCTGAAAGCGGCAACTAGATCAACTCCCTCTACTTGGAAATCTAAACATTCCTCCACCCATCTTCTCCCCTTTACGACCAGTGTGATGTAAAATTCAGGGGCATTAATTTTTGCCCATTTTAAACGTCTTCCCTGATCTGTAGGTTGTAAAATGATGTCCAACTGCTTATTCATTTTAGTATAGCCCTTGTACAATATTTCCATGGACAAAGGGTTATGATCACTAAAGGGACTCCATTTAGTATTTACCTTCCCGATCCAGTGTTTGGCAAAGGTGGATATCAAAATGTAGTCTATAATAGACGAACATCCCCTTCCTTTAAAAGTCGGTATCAAAGTGCCCTCTGGTCCTGGGGTTACCAAATCAATGGTGTGTGCTAGTGAGTGACTAGCTATTAATTTTGTTAATAGTGTGCCCTCAGAGCTATGCTCAAAATGTGGCCCTTTTCTGAGTGGGCAAAGATCCCAGTCTAAAGTTACCGGTATCAAGCGTGAGCAAAGATGGCAATTTAGATCCCCCTTTAAAAGGACGAATGAGTATTCCCCACCTTTTCTAAGGTCGGTTTCCTGCTTTAATCTGACATCTAGTTCCTCTAGCACGGTATTGGTGCCACTTCCTGAACCAGGGTTGTAGATATTAAATAATTGTACCCTCAACCCCTGGCCCTGAAAAGTTACTGCTTGCAAGTTATCTGAGGTCCAAGATGGCTCGGTCCATCTCCCCTTTAAGTTAACATCAACATATATTATTAGGCCTCCTCTTGCTCTACCAGCCCTACTCACTTGCGCTGGAACAAAAAAGGACTTGTAGCCCTCCAAATAATAGATATTGGGCTCAACTGCCCAGGTCTCCTGTAGGACTATTATTTGAGAGTCCCTTAGTTGGTTCCAACACTCTGCGTTGGCTATTTTTCCAGCTAGTCCTGCTATGTTCCAAGACGTTATTTTCACCTTTCCTCCCTGTATCTCGGTGAAACTTTTGTCATTGAAATCTGGTTTAGCTACCCCCCTCCCTTCAGGCAGGGGATCTTTCCTCTTCCCAGACTGTGTTTGCGGAGAAGTTTTTTGGGGATTCGGTATATGCCTTCCCTCAGATGTTAATTCACTTGTATTCGTGGGCATCCTTATTTCCTTCCCTGCCGGGCATGTCTCTACATTAGTTAGTCATTCATTTTCATCCAGGGATAGGAGGGGAGTAAATCTATTCTTCCACTGTGGACCATCCAGACTTAATAGTGGTAGATGGCTGTATTCATGATTCCTTATCAGGCATCCATCTATTCCTCCTTCCATCCTACCTAGATTATGGGCCGAGGGGTACGTAGTTCTGCTTCTAGGATAAAAATAGCCCAATGGCATGGTTCTTATAGTGCTGGTCTTATTTTTGTTGCAATTGCCTAGTATATACTCCACCAGATTTGGGTTTCTGAAGTTTGCAATAATGCAATCCCCTTCAATATCCTTCTCTCTGTTGCCCAACCATGGTACTCTTCTCACATGGATGATTTCTCCCCTTTCCCTCCCTTGAAGAGGTCTATGTATGTTTAGCCAGTTTATGATCTTGTTTTTTAACTCTTGATATGGTTCCCTTTGGCCCACCCTAAGTTCTGGAACCCCGGCAAAGACCACAACATAGGGGCTAGCTTGAGGAGGTAAATTTACTCCGGGAGGAGAAGTATAAATGTTATCCCTGCTATCAGGGGCTTTCTGCTGTACGTCAACCGGGCAATGATACGTAACCTGTCCTAGCTGCATCTGAGGTCTTCTAAGCTGATCCTGATTTTTAGGGTAAGAATCTTGCATGTGTACAACTGGGCATCTATCCTGTGAGTGGTCTGTACTTATGGGTGGGACATGAACCTGAGCGGTAGTACATAGCTCATTGCTTGTGCAAATATTATTCGTAGGAGGTGGCCCTGGGGGGAGAGTCACAGTTGATGTTATACTTTCAATAGGGGTAGGATTAATAATTTCCTTCGGCCTCGCCTGTTTTTGGAGCTCATTAGTAATTCTATCTAGTTTGCTAATCAGTGGTTTTATTTGGGCAGTAATGAAGGATTCCAGATGTAAATCAGTTATAACTGGTTGTAACCATCCTGGCGGGCTTAATGGGCTTGGTACAACTATTTCTATGACCTCATCCTCTATTGTTTGTTTCTTCCCACCCTTATTGATGGATTTTGGTTTCTTTACTTGCGTAATCTTTGAGCCTCTTTTGGGCAACCTAGGCTTACTTAAATTTGGTCTTTCTGCTGCCTTGCAAACAGGTGGTTCAGCCTCTGCTATCTGCTGGCCGCACGGCAAATTTCCATATGAGATGTCCAGGCTATTGTCCTGCAAGCTATCACAAAGATTTACATCTGGGGCTTGCGGAGATCTGCTTTGCATTTGCATGTTTGAGTTGTTTGTGGGGGTCATTGACAGGCGTCTCTGGGTACGTTCAATTTCCCCATTTACTTCCCCAATGACCTTCCTTAACATTAAATCTATGGCCGTTGGGGGAGCCAAATATCCAGCTGCAATATCAGTATCGGATTGGCTATGTGTGGTAATCAACGGGGTACTTGCTTTACGCTTAGTTGACCTTGTTTTAGGTTTCGCAGCCATAGCGCCCTTTCAATTAACAGCCCCCTTTCTCCCAATATGGTCAAAGCAAAATGGCCAAATATTAATCAGTATTTAACATTTAATATTTGGCTGCCCAGACACACAGGGCACGTCGTGTGTATCAATTTATAAAATGACCAATCATGCACCACAGTCTCAGTGTCCAGCTATTAGGTGCTATAGAGTCTATACACCACTCCGATTTTAGCAGGTGGAACAGAGAAGTCTTACATGTGTTTCGGGCCAAATACCTGGGTTATTCGCCAATGGATGTGGCCCAGCCCGGCCTCCTTGTGCCTCTGAGGGCCACAGAGGGCCCGCCCTTTGCCCGGGCTTAGCCCGGCGCCCGCCAGCGCGCGTCCCGCGACGCGGATGGAGCCGCGGTCTTTTGTGCGCCTCCGGGCGCGTCAGGGCCCGCAAAGGAGTCTGGGGGCTGTAGTCTCCCCCCGCTCTCGGCCGCGAGATGTAGAAGCGGCAGCGGGGGAGACACACAGCCAGAAGGAGCCCTGGAGCGGCGACAGCAACGCTGGATAGCAGGGCAACGAAAGAGTCCCCCAAGCCAGTTAGGCAAAGTTCAAGTTTACAAGTTTCCCGCTCCCCAGAGGGAGCCGCAGTCTTTTGTGCGCCTCCGGGCGCGTCAGGGCCCGCAAAGGAGTCTGGGGGCTGTAGTCTCCCCCCGCTCTCGGCCGCGAGATGTAGAAGCGGCAGCGGGGGAGACACACAGCCAGAAGGAGCCCTGGACCGGCGACAGCAACGCTGAATAGCAGGGCAACGAAAGAGTCCCCCAATCCAGGTAGGCAAAGTTCAAGTTTACAAGCTTTTTTGAATGTCTTCTGCACCCTGAGTTGATACTTTGTTGCAGCATTTCGTTTTGTAGTACTGTACCACCAGCAATAAAACTGCTTTGGCGTCTTAAGGAATGTCATGTAAGAGGCAGAAAAAGGCACTCTGAAGCCTTGCAGCTTTCAGTCCCAGAGTGTACTTGGACGAACTTTGATCGCACACCAGCAACATTTAGATCATGTGCCACTGCGGCAAAACCGTTTGTGAATTGATGTCGAATTTTAAAGATTAATAAAACACACAAAAGATGATGGAAAGCTGCTTGCAAGAAGTCTAACCACTGGCAATCGCTTGGGGTAGTACTACAACCTATCATTCTTTTGCCAACCATGTCACCTCAGTTTTAACCCAGCCATATGCTAATCAGTCTTGAACTTGCTCCTCATGGGAATAGTTCAGCCCGATCTGCCAAGCCAGGTCGTCCCTGAACCGGAAGGCATGTACCGCCGTAAGTGGCATGGTTATGCCTAGACGTGTATCCCATGCTCACTATGTCACTGGAACCAAGCTGTACACTGCTGATCAGCCCATAACCAGGGCGCAACTGGTCTTGGGTTGCTTGTGTTCCGGTTCAGAGAGGGCCTGGCCTGGCAGTTCCGGCTCGACTGTTCCGATTGTAGCAGGGTCAATACAGCTTTGCATGTGGCTGAGTGCAAACTGAGGTGGCATGGTGAGGAAAAGAATGATAAGTTGTAGTACTATCCCAAGCTATTGCAGTGGTTAGAATTATTGGAAGCAGCGTTCCATCACCTCTTGTGTGTTTTATCAATTTGCATGATTCACGTTCATCGGAAAAGATGATCTTATCTTTCATTGGTGTTTGCATTTCACATGAAAAAATATTCAAAGAAATGGCCACCCCAGTCTTGCAGATTATTTTCCATTCATACTTTCTGCATTTGTTTTTTTCATCTTTCTCTTATTTCTTCTTTCCCCCATTTGTGTTTTTCTCTCACTTACTCTGGATCAAAATCTGAGGGGAATTAAAAAGTGCAGGTGGGCCCAACCTGCAAACACTAGCTCAAATTAAGCGCTGATCACTTCTTCTTAAACTGCAGAAAGCCACAAAGTTCATTTTTGTACTGGTTCTGTGCTTTGATGAAATGGCTATCCAAAATGTGATACATTTGCACATGGTCTATAGTGGAGGGTAGCAGTAATACAGTAAAAAAACTCTTCACAGGCTTTTTTTCTTAATTCAGTTTTTAACCTTTAAAAACTGTGGGGCAGATTTACAAGCCCCTTGAGACACATTTACGCAGCCGTTGCGTCACTCCTGTGACGCAGCGGCGGCGTAAACCATGCGCCATGTTGCGCCTTATTTACAACGTGACGCATCTAGGGAGATGCGTCACGTCGTAATGCCCTGCGCTACATTAAACCTGCGTCAGGATTAATGTATGCAGGGTGGGCGTTCCGTCGGAAAAGTGACGCAGTGAAATATACAAGATTTCACTGAGTCACTTTTCCGACGCTGCTGCGTCAAAACCCTGCGCCTGCCTGAAGCAGGCGTGACGCAGTATGGTAGGTATGGGCAGCCCCTGAGTATTGCTGGAGTTGCGTCGTGCTTGCGACACGACTCCAGCAATGGGCCGCCCTTACGCCATCAGATGCGTCACGCATCTGTTTATCCTTGCGCCACGATGCGCCGCATTGTAAATGCGGCGCATCTGTGGTGGCGCAAGGGTAAACTTGCATGACGCATCTTACCTGGTTCATCCCTGCTGATATGCAGGGATGCGCCAGTCCTTGTAAATCTGCCCCAAAAGCTATAATAAACTGCTACATCCTCTTAAGTATCTGGCTGAAGTGGAAGTAGGTGGTTACACATTTCCAACTTCCTTCCCTTGCACCGCGTTTGGTTCCTCGTTGACCGTTTACTGCTCTACTATCTCCTGTCCTTTTAATCATTCCTTGCATGCTGCGTTCATATCACCGTCTCCATGCCACTGGTTCCTAGTAGCATGGGTGAGCCTATATGTACATTTTCATTGACTGTGGTCACTGTAGTTTGACATATGGTGTTGTGTTTTCTCTTTTCCCATCCACCCCAGACACTTTCCTACAATGGACTCACCTATACTCGTGCGTCTTACCAAGGAAAAGATATACATGCAAATCCCATGTCCCCCCCTACGTGCTCGCCAGTGCCCAATGAGAATTTGATGTGAAGCACCTTTTGGAAAAAAAGCTTGCAGGCCCCCTCGGATTCTTGCACACGCCAGCCCTGCAACTTAAGCTAAATAATGGAGCTAATGAAATTTACCCTTGGCAAGATGGAGGTAAGATAAGTGCGAAAATATGAAACTGGCCTTTGGTACACCGAAGGTGCCGGATTAATGTATTTAGAGCGATGGAAATGTGCAACAGCCTCTGCGGAAACGTTCTGGAGGGAGTGGGGGGCGTATAACGGTTGGTGTTTTCTTAATTAACATTTGAGCAACTATAGCTAAAGAAATATTTTCTTTTGTGATCTAGTGAAAATTATTTCAGTTAATCGTTTCAGGTGCTTTTAGGAAGTTTTGTTTAACACGCCCTCTCTCCCGTATAGCTTTAGGAACCCAGAAAGTAAACAAGCATTGGCATAACCAATAGGTCTCGCCTTTGGGACGTTATAAGTGTTTAATTAACCAACACAATATCCTTGGTGCAACAACATCAACTGTTGCATAGCTAAACACTTATATAAGGTCCCAAAGGCGATACCTATTGGCTATGCCAATGCTTGTTTTAATTTGTCCCAGGTTACTTCATACACTGTTGTTCCCCTTGTCCGTTGATAATTCTTCTTACTTCAGCTCTAAGATTTAATGCTGTTTTACTCAGCTGCTTATCCTGTTTGCAGGCCTTGGGGCTGAGATGGCGAGTTTGCAAAAATTCCTTCAACATTGTTTTTATGAATGTGGTCCAATCTTCTATCAATGAACCTTCCTGTGCTCCGAAGGTTACGATTAGTTTCTTTGCCCTTGATGGTATTTTTGGAAGAGAACAGCTTGTCCATTTTAGCCGTTTTAAGTTGAGCGATGTTACTGTACCAAATTCGGGTGTCATCATTGTTCGTATATTGTCAAGGGTTGTCAGCGCAAGTTGTTGGGCAGTGTGGTCACTCTCAGTATCTAATTGATAATTCCTTTGTTTGTGCAAGTAGTGGCAGGGTGACAATTGTATAATCTATAATAGTACTAGAAACGAATATAAGGGCATATTTACAAGCTGGCGATAAAAAATTATCGCCGGTTTTGCGGCCGTTTACGGCTGAAAAGCGGCGATAATTTTATCACCTAATTAGCAAGGCCACGCTATTGCGTGAAACCTTGCTTTAGCATCGGGATTCCTAACGCCCAGCTTTGCATCTCTAATGAGATGCAAAGTGGGCGTTCCTGACCTAACATGACAGGAGAAATGTCGCTAAGCGACATTTCTCCTATCATCGAGCCCCACGCTATGAAGCATAGCGGCAGGAAATGTAGCGATAACCCCTGTTATCGCTACTTTCCTTACGCCTGCTTCAGGACTGACTTAGCCATGATATCCTATGAAAGGTGGATATCATGGCTAAGTTTGTGAGTCTCTATCAGCAAGCTAACGCCACACTACGTGAGATTATCGCTGGGTTTCCAGCGATAATCTCACGTTAGGCAGTTAGCGCTAGGATTTTTATCACTGAGGAGATAAGCGTTGCTAATAGCACGCTATCTCAGCGATAAAAATCCACGTTACCCAGTGATAATTATCCTCTCGCTAAGAGCGCTGAGCGATAATTATCGCCGGTTGTTGCTGATATGCCCCTAAGTGCTGGTGGCGAGCACGGAAACCACTGACTCGAATTAAGCACTGCAACCAGCTAAATGTGGGTTCCTGCAATTGATCACCACACAGTCCCCGCTGAATTGTTTAGTTAGGTGACCACCTGACTTAACTCTCTGGTTGAAAAGAATGTCCTTGAACTCCAAGAGGGTAAAATCCAAATTCTTTTAGAACCTTGTTTTTCAGATGACTATGCGTTTCAAAATGGGTTGCAGACAGGGAACATTCATCAAGACAGCTACATAAGGGGAACTTTCCGGTGGAAGATTTAGGTGTACATTGGGGCCATCCTCAATTGGGGACAGTCCTCCTATCTTGGTGGCAGGACTAGAGTTACCTTCCTGGAATTCCCCAACCCCGGTGGATGAAGTTCTTCTCACAGTGGCAGCTTCACCTATGGATGAAGTAAGTGTCACAAAAGGTGAGACTCCTGTATGCAGAGCATTGTCTGTCCTACTGGTATGGGGGCTTTATTTACTGCCATCAATTCCCCACCCCCATCAGCTGTCTGGAATGTGTTGATATGACTCAAACAGACAATTTTATCCACCAATGGGGAAATGCTGGTATTGAGCAAAATGTCAATCTTTTCCATCAACGGGACCCCGTTGAAGCTATTCACTTCACCTTTTTGTCCCCCAGGCCCTCAACATGAACCGGGGTCCAAGTCGATGACACTTTGCGCAAGGTCTGCTTTGGTTGTGTTTATGTTTATATGAGCCCCCGTCTTATCGTTATAAACACCCTTACTCTTTCGTTTCCTCTTAGTGGATTGGCCCCCTTCGCTAATATGCAAGGTATCGGGATCAAGTATCTCCTATGTGGATGACATTTCCCGCCTAGTTTTCTCTCTCTCCACTGAGACACTGTGAACATTACTGGTACTGGGACACTGGGAGGATGAGGTAGACGTGGAGGCAGTCTAGTGTTCACCAAGGTCCAAAGACAGCCGTCTCTCTGCCAGATCCATCTTTTTGGAAATCAACCCAACCGCTGCGGACAGAAAGGTATCCAGAGTTTAGCCAACTGCGGCAGTTGAAGTTTGAGCTTCGTCCCAGTCCACTGGCAGTTTCTATTCCGCCATAGCGCCGGTAGAGTGAATCGACTTTTATAATAAGCTTAAAACGTGGCAGGAATGTTCGGTCTTACAAACAATGTCTTCCAGGTAGCCTCTGTAAAAATGCAGAGCAACACAGTTATGATAAGAAAACAGTAGTTTTTTATGGAGTTTGCAGCGTTGCTGAAGGGGGAGACTGAAGCTCAAAACAGCTTAACCCTCCAACCAAAAGGGGTGGCCCAGCCCAGCTTCTTCCAGGGGACGACGGGAAAAGGCGGGCCAGCCCTTGTCCTGGGCTTTGCGCAAGCACCTCACATGCATCAGTGACTGCTGGCGCTTTTTAGGGCTTGGTGGTTTTGGTCTCGCCTCCTTCTCCCACCTGTAGCACACAAAGCAGGGACTCCTAGGACTGGGAGTCCCCAGAAGCTTGACTTCTCTGCTTAAATTAATTAATATAAGTATTATTTTATATATGCTCTGTCAGTGTGAGCCCAGAGACTTTGTTTGTGGGAAGCTTATAGATGACAGCTTTCCTCACCAAAGTAAAAACCTTTCTATAAGAAAAGAGCTGCATTTCAGTGTTTTGATGGCAGACTCACTCAGGTTTTTATGGAAAGTTAAAAATGTTCATTCTCCGTTGATTCCCAAAGGAAGTCAGGTCTTAGCTTTTGTTTTTGTTTCTCACAGTTGATGAGCACCAGTTATTGTTTTGCTTCTCATAGGTATGTATGTAGCTCATTCCAGCACTAAGATGCAGGGAAAGGTGAGCAATCCTCACAAGCCAGTAGGAGGCCTGAGCCGCTCCCAGATCACTGATCTATTTGCTATTTTCTTGCCTCTGCAGCAAACCTTTATAAGTACTTTTGGCAGATCAGAGAAGGTCAGATACTCAGCCCGTAGCCCAGTATTTTGATTTATTTTATATTTCCTTTGTTTTGCATGGTGAGTACACGGCTACCACAGGGCAATGGTTTACTGATCATTGCTCCCCCACCCCACTTGGATGAGTTTATTTATAGAACGGATGAATACATATTTGATTGGGTATACTATATCTGGGTTAGGACCAAATAATACATTGTTTTGTTGTCTCCTTGATTTTCATGAACACAACCTTCTGGATGAAGGCAGTTACTGCTCCTGAGAAGCTCTGTGTGATCCTGGGATACCAGCGGAGTGCCTTTACCCTTCTTCTGTTCACAGATAGTGACAGCCATACTTAGCGGCAGCAGTTAGCTCTAGAGAGCTCCATAAATTTGAGCAACACATGTTTAAGTAACTCAAAGCCTAATAAACCTGCAGGGTAGCTATGACGTACCCTGATAGCATTACTTGTACTGAGAAAAATGGCACACTCATAAATCTTTGATTATGCATAGACCTGTGCACTGCACAGTCTATTTTCGTGCCTCCTTCACCTTTGTGTTAGTTACATGAAAACCACTCCCTTCACTAGTTTGTTAACCTCAAGATTCCTCCATGCACCCATAAAGGAAATCCCTGTCCTGGGAGAGACCATATTCAGCTTAATAACAATGAAAACAAGATTACATAAAAGCTGAATGAAAAGAAGGAAATCACATTGTACAAACAAATTAGATTGCACAATCATAGGCTGGAAGGCAAGTATAGTTCTTAATTTTTTTTAAATAACCTTTATTTAGATAACCTGGAACTTCAAATCTTATACTAGCAACACCTCCCTCTTATCACGGTGTATCTTGTGTACATGAGGCTGATTTTTCATTACGAAAGTTCCCCAGACCCAAATATGCACATCAACATTAAACCCAGGGGGCCTCATTTATGAAAAATGACGCATCACTGTGTGAAAACAGTGATGCGTCACTTTTCACTGCGCCCTCCCTGCGACTCCAATGATGCGTCATATTTACAGTATGACGCATCATGTCGCAAGGAGTCACAGATAAGTCAGTATTTCTGATGTATCTGTAGGCGCAAAAGTGACGCATGGCTGGAGTGTGTCACAAAAGTGACGCAACTCCAGCAATGTGTCCTTTCACATAGTGCAAGCCCAATGTGAAAGGGTCTGCGTCAGTCTTACGCCTGCTGTGAGGCAGGCATAAGATATTGACGCATTTGCACCCTATAAGTGGCGCAGTGAAATCTCGTAGATTTCACTGCGTCACTTCTACGATGCTTAATTACGTGGCAACGCCCACCCTGCATACATTATACCTGACGCAGGTATAATGTAGCGCAGGGGTTTAGAAAGTGACACATCTATCTAGATGCGTCACTTTGTAAATATGGTGCAACAAGGTCCAGTTTTTACGCCGCTTATGCGTCACAAAAAGTGACGCACCGGCAGCGCAAAAGTGACGCAAGGACTCATAAATGAGCCCCAGGGTACTTTTGAAAATGTTTCACTCAAACAGTCTTACCCCAAAGGAAGTGTCTGGCCAACCCACACTCAAAATGTTATCCAACAAATGGTGATCCCAGCAACTCATTTCACTACAGATCTACAACTGAGAACATATTTGGTGCAAACCCTACTACTAGTGTGACATGATAATTGGCACAAAATAGCACATCCAGTATTTTTGAACCTCTACTTGGATTCTATGCGAGTCACAATTGTCAACTAAGCGACAATATTCTTAAGTATGCAGATTATCACCAGCTTTACCTAGGATCAGTGGTGGCTGGTGACATTTGAGAGTGGTGGGGGTAAAAGGTGCGGCGGAGTGCACTGTAGCGAGTGAGTATAGCGAGCGAGCCTGAGCTACATAAGAGCGGTTCTGGAGGGTTCTCCCCCGAGAAAATGTTGGAGAGGGCAAATGGTGCATTTTCAAGCAAATTTGAAAAAGGAAGAAAGTTAATAAATCAATTGTGGTTTCAATTTAGGTAAAAAGGGGTTCTTTGGATTAGTGTTGGCAAATCGATGGTAGGCATTGTCATTAGTGCTGGGTACTATTACTCACTATGATGTAGAAAATGAGAGTATTTGGGGAATTTATAATGTGATCAACAGACCTTCACGCTTCACCTAATATATGCCCAGAGCCCACCCATTTCCCCATTCTGGATGTCTGTGCCCAGGGCAATGGTAATGTGCGGAGGGTTAATATGCCTGCTGCAAAGAACATGTACCGGACAGATCACAAAAGTGCAAAGAATGTAGATAGTTAAATGGGTCAGTTAATGCTTTTGTCAGAGAGATGCTTTTTGTACTTGCATTTTAAAAGTTACAAGCCTAACTTAGCAGAGAGAGCTATTATCTGGGTCATCAAAGAGTTGCATACAAACAGCAAGGCATGGGTTAGAGCATTATGCTTTTGTTCTCCAGTCATTATCCTAATGTTGCTAAAAAGGGTTCATTTTATTAGTAAAGTCAACACAACCACAGTGCTATGTTTAAAATGTATAAGTTTGAGCTGTTCCTGACCAAACAATCAATCTTAGACTATACTGCCCAGTGCCTACCACCAGTCTGTATGACATGTGATGCTTGCACCATATAGTCCTCTTTGTCTTATGTAATATTCCCTATGCACTGATTTACACACGTGTGAGATCCATTGTCTCTGTATAATGTGTGTGTGAGGCGAAGGGCTCTGAAACCCTACACAGCACCGAAAAACAAAAGTCACTGTACATATTAGCAACATGCATCTCGACAAGTAAGTCTCAGGTGGACTGGATTCACATTAAAATGTTTGCATGTTAAGCAATAGATGCAGCTGTTTATGTCCTGATAAATCAATGGCTTAAATTGTATTGCTTGCATTTAGAAGCGGCTGCTTTCAGCAAACCAGTGTGTTTATTACTTCCAAATGCAAGCAGTAAGATGTAAGCCATTTATCAGGCCATAAAGACACCACACGGAGCTGAGGCCAGGGCTCCTCAAGTGTCAGAGGGTTCCTGAACTATAACATAACACCCGCGTCTCCAGTTCCTTACACCACTTTCCTCTCTGCGCCAGGCCAGCATTTAAAGAGACAATAAACTTAATTTCCACCATAAATCAGGCATGAATCACCCACAAGTAAATAAACTTCACGTCGAACTTGCTTTATTGTTTCCCAATACCGTGTTATCAACATGTTAGTCAGCCTAGAACTCTTTGCAAGTTTTCAGCTAAAAAGAAATATAGCGCTTGGATACTTACATAGTCTGACTCCAACCCTGCCGACTGCCGAGCCTCTGTAATCTACCCCCCAGCTGCTGACACCGGAGCCTGTTCTGCAACCCCCACTCCCTCCACATCATGGGGTCTCTGCAGGCAATCCCCATCTTCTTTTTCCTGCCTGATTGACTGGCCCAGACCCCTAATACTGCCCCAGCCCTGCCTGCACCTACCTGGTTGACAGGCATACCGTCCCCCTCTAATGCAGCCTCTGCTGCCAAATCATCAGTTAAAGTGCCTACAGGCGGGGGGGCGTGGCTTGGACGCCGAGGGAAGATGGCGGATCTCCGTTAGCTCCGCTTCGACGCGGTGCTATGTAGCTGTGTGGAAGGCTTCCCAGCGAGCTGCGGGTGCTGTCTCCAGAAAATTTCACCAGCGGAACATGGCGTGATTCAGAATTGTCCTTCGTCGGCTGTTTTTATCACTCCTATCCCTCGGAGACGTGGAGGTTTGATTTCCTGAGGTAATGCCCGACGGCGGCCATTTTGTATCGAGGCGCCTGTATCCTATACCGCGCACGCATTTCCTGGATCCAGTCATGCTTTGATGCTTTACTGCTTCATTTTTCTCCGAGAGGGAGTCTGTTCCAAGTTCAACAGTTTCCATTAGCCCCTGGCCATGCTTGTTCTATACCGTTTTTCCCTCAGGAGAAGGTCTCATTATTTTGTCTTTTCTTCAGAGGAGCCGTGATTAACCCCTATGTTCCGGTATTTCCTGAGCCACAGGCTGGATGCAATACAGCTTCGTGTATCTTTTTCTTTTTGTTTTTTGTCCTAAGGTGATGCTGTAACGGCTTTATGAGTATTTTCGCCAAACTTTACAGCGTATGAGAGAACTCCGTATACGTTTTCCCGCCAAGAAAGCGTCTAGTCGAATTGCCAAGATGTCTAATGACTCCCATCCTCCAAATAAACCATCTTCTTCTGGTGCAAAGCCTAAAAGGCTGAAGAATGACCCGCCCTCGCCTATTCTTTCGTCGCAAAGCCCAGTTCTAGATAATATACTAGAGGAAGTGCGTGGTCTTCAGCCATTTATGGCCGCCACAAACGAAAAATTGCAACAAATAGAGGACCGATGGATTGTCATGGATGGTAGGGTGACTGAGTTAGAACAGCGCATCAGTCACGTTCAAGATGTTGCCACAAAAATTCCGTTATTGGAACAAGAGATTCACAAATTAAAGCTCCATACTGAGGACTTGGAGAATCGTAATCGAAGGAATAACCTCCGTCTTTTTGGCTTGCCAGAGAATATTGAGGGTCCTGATATGTTGCTTTTCCTTCAAAAATTCCTTCATGACCTCTTGGGCCTTCAGTCATCTACACCTTTGAATATACAGAGAGCTCACCGCCTAGGTCGCCTTCAACCGAATTCCACTAAACCCCGTGGTATTATCATGCTTTTTCTGGAGTTCACAGAACTTATGACTGTACTCAAAGCAGCTAAACTTAAGCGTCACCTATCGTGGTCTGGTCACAATATCTTTATCTCACAAGATGTCTCCAATGCGACCAATGCTCGTCGCAAAGAATTCCTTGCACTGCGTCCACAAATGAGACACTTGAACGTCCAGTATGGCATACTTCATCCCTCCATCTGCAAGATCACCCACGACGGCCAGACAAGATCCTTTGATGACCCGGGAAAACTGAAACTGTTTCTCAATAACATCTCCTCTCGCAATATGGACACAAATCATTGAGCGTTTCTTCTTTTTTACCGCTTTAATGTGGTGCTCTTAACAGCTTTTAACAGCTATTTTCTGGTTACCTTAGATACCTCTTATACATAGCTTTCCATATGCTTTATTGCTTATTGCTTATTGTATGTTTGTCAATCACGTCTCTTCTTCTTTGTTATTGGTTATTCCTGTTCAAATTCTCTCTTCTCTCCCTCATATCTTTGCTCCTTTCTTATAAATACCTAGCTTATGTCCTGCTTCCAATTGTATCCATGTGGTTTACACCGCTGTCTTCTCTCCGGTCTCATCACGCTCCAACTTTACTTTTCTATTGTTGTCTTTCAGGTCTGGACTCTTTTCCTTGACCTGTTTTCCTTCTCTGCTTTCCTATGCTTTTTACGTTTGCTCACCTTCTTTTCTTCTCCTGCTCTTTCTCGCACTTTCTTCTTTCAGTCTTCCTCTGGTCGGTGCGTCACTCTCTTCCTTTTTCGAGATTTTCCATGTTTTCTCTTTGCTCTTTTCCCTTCATTTTTTCATGATTATGGTGCTTTTAGACCGCTCTTCATTTATTACATTGTCAAAGGCTTGTTGATTCTTCTCAGTAATGTGATTTTATGTTTTGTTGTTCCTGTTTGTAACCCTTATGCGCATTTTGTCTTCCAGTGTCGTCTTGTCTCTGAAGTATTCCCACACCATGTGTATCACATTCCCCTGAACCTCGCGTATGTGTAATTTTGTTACATGGAACGTACGTGGTCTTGGAAATCCTGTTAAAAGACAAAAGGTAATTTCTCATTTATCTAAACTCAATTCCCAAATTTCCTTTCTTCAAGAAACTCATTGTAATGACGTTGAGTCGCTGAAATTAAAAAGGCAATGGGTAGGCCAAGTTGTTTTTTCCCCTGCTGTTGACAAGAAGGGGGGGGTTGCCATATTGTTTCACAAATGTCCTCTCTCCCCATTACTTTTTATCCTGTGTTTGGAACCCTTCCTTGAGCGTATTCGAACCAATCCCAAAATTAAAGGTTTTGCCTCTGCTTCTGTTGAAACTAAAATATCTGCCTACGCGGACGATATATTGGTATACATGTCCAATCCCAGTGAATCCCTTCCCCCCTTTTTAGAAGAAGTCCGCCTTTACTCTTCCATTTCTGGGTACAAACTCAACCTTTCCAAAACGGAGGTTCTCCCTTTAATTTCCATTTGTTATCAATTCATGTTTGCGGATACTGCCTTTGCATGGTGTCCCTCCAAAATTAAATACCTTGGCATTTGGTTTGCCTCCAATATTGCGGACACTATTAAATTCACTTTTAACGCACTGATGAATAAATTGAAATCTCTTCTCCTCGTGTGGTCCCCCTTATTTTTATCATGGTGGGGTAGACTTGATACTATTAAGATGATGGTCTCTCCTCATATCCTTTACACGGTTTCTATGCTCCCTGTCAAAATCCCTAATACGTTTTTTTCCCAATTAAACTCTTTATGTATTACATTTTTGTGGAACACTAAACGCTCCCGCATTGCCTTAAACAAACTTATTCGCCCCAAGGAAGAGGGAGGAGTGCGCTTCCCTAATTTTAAATTATACCACTCTGCTTTTTTGATTAAACAATCTTTCTCATTGGCCTTCGATTTTGGGGATACGCCTATACCTCGTTGGATTATCTTTGAGCGTTCGCTCCTAAAAGAGTTTCAGTTTCAGCATGTCACATTTATGTCTAACTGCACCTTTTTGTCTAAAAGCCCTGTATTAAAATATTCCCGTGAATTGCTGTGCAATACATTTCTTAAGGACCTATCCCCCATCCAATGTTTTTTAACTTCTACCCTATGGTATAACAAATTTCTCAAATACAAAGGTAGATCTTTCTATTACAAGTACTGGAAGGAAAAGGAGATCTTTTTTGTCCATCAGTTTTTGAATGGGTTTTCTATTATCTCCTTCCAAGAATTACAAACACGATATCAGCTACCTGACTCCTTTTACAAGGAATATATTATTATCTCTAATGCTATACAAACCCAATTAGCTACCTACTCTCTCCCATCAACCTCACCTTCTTTAACACCCTCTTCACCATTGTATCCTCTATTTCCGGCGCATAAACTTAAAGCTGCCACTGTTTACAAGTTATTGTTATCTAATGCCAATGTTCGTTCTAAAACCACCATTGAAAGTGCATGGGAAATGGACCTATCCATCTCTCTTCCTATTGAATGTTGGGACAAATTATGGTCGAAATTATTTAAAGTTTCGGCTGCAGCCAGGATAACCCAATCTCTGTTTTTTCTGTATCATAGAGCCATTATTACTCCTGTTACTATTTGTAAGTTTTCCCCCACATCTTCTCCCCTTTGCTGGTCCTGCTCTACCGAAACTGGTACATTAGTCCATCAGTTATATGAATGTGCATCTGTTCTATCTTTTTGGAATTCAATTTGGAATGTATGCATGTCAGTTTTCAACTTTAATGTAACCTTATCTTTTGTAAATATCTTTTTAGGTTCTTTAGCTCCTGATATGGAAACTGTTTTACCTAGTTCTAGGTTATTTGATCTTTTTATTGCATTAGCTTTTAAAGTGATCCTGTCTGCATGGAAAGATAATTCTAAACTGTCGTCAATTACTTGGTGGAATTTTATTTGTGACGAACATAGGATTGCTTCCGTTTCCTCCTCTTCTGTCTCCCAAAAAATCAAAGCTGATCTTCTCTGGCTCCCTTTTACTACTTATCTCTCCTCGCACCCTCCCATGTGATAACTCATTTTCTTTTTATTCTCTTCTTTTTCTGGCTTTCTCTGTTATCTTTCCCTCTCACCTCTTTGGTCTTTCCTCTTTTCTTCCCTCCTCCCCCTCCTATCCTATTCACCAGTGCCTTATTCCTCAAATTATCCTATTATTGATCCTTTTCTCTTTTTGTCGACCTAGTCGTTGTAAACCAACTTCGTTTATATAATATCTCTTTATGGCGCTATATTGTAATAATTGTTTTATTGTATCATTTGCTTTTTCTTTTTCTTTTACTCTGAAAATTCAATAAAAACTTCTTAAACAAAAAAAAAAAAAAAAAAAGTGCCTACAGGCACACCCTCATTTACAACTTGGGGCTGCCCCCTCCCCTTGACGCGGGCCTTGAAAGTCCCTGCTCCAGAAACATCCTCTGCGGATGCTGGGAGGCTGTGTCTCCTCCCAGGCGCCTACGTTTACCACACGGCATGTGGCCTGCCCGCACCTCTCCCGGCCCTACTTTTGCTGCAACTGCAGCCACCAGTGACTCCGCCCAACTCTGCTCGCATGAGGTGACTCCTGCCTGTGCCTACCCAGGCCTCATCTGAGATGCCAGGCCAGAGATCAGCATGCCCACAGCACCTAGAGTGCACAGGGTCCCTCGCACTGCCTCGTGCATCTGCCAACCCCTGTACCTACAATACGCCAGTCTGGGCTTGCAATTCTCGGGGGGGGGGGGTTTAAAATGGGTCGCGCGGGTGTGATGGAGGGGCCCCTGGGAGCCGGGCCTTGCCGTGCTAGGTGCCCTCTGCCTGCCCTCCTGGGGAGCAGGGTTCTTCGACGCTCGTCCCTAGGACTGGCCGTTTCTTAATAATCGGGTCGGAATTCTATGATAAACAAATTGGGTGCCCTTTTCGGCCTCACAGATTTGCGGTGCTTGGGCTTGTGTCCAACCTTTGACCTCACCCCCCAGGACAGGAAAGAACCTTTCAAACATGTGCCACCCGCTGGCTCTGTGGTTTCCAGTGTTACAGCCAGGATTGGCTTAGGGCACGGTTACTCCTCGCCCGCCTGCACATTAGGAGACCGAGGTTTGAGCCTTTGCTCAACCCTCACTCTCCTAATGGGCATGCGCCAGCCAGAGCAGACACTAGTGCGCATGACTGGGCACGGCGCAAAAATTACCTGACCTTCCCCACTCATGCGCACTTGTGCTGCTGCCTGTTGCCCCTGGTCTGTCTGACAATCATGTCAGTCAACATGACGCCGGACCGCCCACCCCTTCAGACTCTGAAGGGGGTGGGCGGTCCGACGTCAAGCTGACTGACATGATTGTCAGTTCTCCCTCGGCATCTTTGAACTTAAGTAAACTGATTCAGTTTACTTAAGTTTAAAGACGCCGAGGGAGCTGCGGGCGGGGGGCTACGCCTCAATGTCCCAATGGACGCACCGCGCCTGCCTAGGATCCTGTTTGGCTTCTACATTGGTTAAAGATCTGTTTCACTCAAGCAGACTGGAACTTCAAGGCCTTCCTCAAGTGCAAACCTACCATGAGAATGTTTGTAATAATCTACAGTACCAAGCAGCTACATGATGTCTAAATAATATGAATAACTTCAGACTACAACTCACTGACCGCTCTAAGTCCTTGGACTGCTACATCAATGTCTACCACTACTTCCAGATGGACATCACACATCTGAGTAAAGAACATGGCATTAACTAACTGAGTTACAGAGTAAAATATGTTTCTACCAGAAGACAAGATCAGAATGAGCTTCCAGGCCTTAGTTCCATCCCTTATTGCTAGTGACAATGCTGTACAGTACAATGTAGCAAAGAGCTTATTAACACAAAGAGTGTTCTTTGTGCAGAGCCCATCTCACCAGATGTCTTTGGAACTTCGGCTTATTTATTCTTTGCCTAATGAAACTACTCTGGCTCCTATATTCACCCATGTCCCCTTCGAAATGCTCCATTATCTTTGAGTCAGCCAATGATAGAATCCCACTGTACCTACTGACCAAAAGCTACTGGACTTTGCATGATCTGCTTTGATAACATCACCAGACTGAAAGTCAGGAAGAGCAGGAACAATATGCCCAGATGCCACCACATCTGCTGAAATACCACAAAGGTGTGGAACATTAGCCAGTTTAAAAACTGAGAGCACCATCACGCCTCGTTTCAGAAATGGGCTAAAGCACTCCAAGCAATACCTGATTTCGATGTAACCCTCACCTCACACAGGAAGCATTTCATCCCACTTAAATATCCCAGAGAAACAAAAAGTATCAAAGGTTTGCTCTAGAAAGGATCAGAGAGTATAGGAGAAATTGTCACAGCCAATGCATCCACATGTCCTATGAATACCGAATTGATTAAGATGAAGGAGGTTGGAAGCATAATACATCATGTCCAAGCACTTAATTTGCCCAAATGCATCATGATAAATGCAGTGCACGATGACACCTACTTCAGTACTAGTCTTTAATTTTTCACCCTTGCTGTGTAAATCTAGACACGCATTTTTGGATTCATACTTTTCATTAGCAGAGTGCAACTAGTGATTTTGGGGGTGCTGGAAATGCTTCCCAAAGTCTTCTAAGGTCATTGTACCACTCATTGGGTGCAGGTGCATCAACACATGCTCGTTAGTTCATTAGTGGGATTAAGGTAGTATGTGGGGTGTACCGCGAAGGTCTTTATCACAATTATTGTAAAATAGGTATTTCACATCATCAAGAGTCACCACCATCTAGCTGAAGGGATGACTTGAAAACTGTAAATACATCACCTGCTTTACTTCAACTACAAATCCCTTTGGAAAAGGACCTTTTTTCTCTGTCTTAAGTGAAAACAGAGGTATTGCTGATCACTGGTGTAATCAGCAATAGCATACTGTTCTCAAATGCCAACAAAATAAGTACAAATTACAGCAAACTGTTCTTTTTGGAGCTCTCCTTTACTCTTTGGTCAGTGGAAGGAAAAACCACCCAATTTACCATGCTGGAGAAGACTGGGCGCTTCAATGCAACCAGAAGGAAAATGAATGTAAGACAAAGTGAAATTCATCTGAATGCGTGGAATGCTGGATTTTGTGGCATAAGATGTCCTACAATTAACATCAAAGATGTGCAGGCACAGCAACAGTCCCTCCCATGTAAGCAGGATGTGTAGGGTGAGGGGAGAACCAACAGTGTGATGAATAGACGAGGTAAATATTGCAGTTTCGCCATGGATTGCTTTGAATTTGGAGTGGGCGTTGGTAATTCTGCAGGCTGGTCATGGACAGCTCAGATGCAGGGTAGTACTGGGGTGCCATAAGACAGCTTGAATGCAGGGTGTAGAATGAGACAGATTAGGCCAGTTCATTTTCAAGGATATGGGCTGCTGTTCCATTTGGGGCTCATTTGTAGATAAACAGGCATCATTTACTTGAAAAATGTTGGGAGCCTAGATTCTCTTCTTGAAAAGGCAACCTGTTTTGAGCTAATAGTGGTGATATACTGTGCATTCTCAGTTTAGAAGCATGTGAAAAACCTCAACTTTTGTTGTTCGGAAAGGATTATCAGTCAATGGCGATCAGTTCTGGATATATACCATCCAAGCACATGTGTAATGGATGCCTGAAATTTGTGAAATAGCTCGTAACGGACTGAATGTTATGACATTTCTGATTTTCAACGTATCTCTTATGTTGAAATCATACTTTGGAATCACTTTTTAATGAGAATAAAGATTTGCTTGGTGGAGGTACTGAGACTAGAATCAGATTTGGTTTATATCCTGTTTCGAGGATAATGACAAATGTGCATATATTTTTAGTAAAAAAAAAATAGTGATCAGAATTAATTAAGAAACTAGGGTGTATATTTACAAGAAATAGTGCTCCGCTGTTTTGCCGCAGTGGAGCATACATTTTCTTACCGCTGCTGTGTGGCACTTCCTAATGCCATGTTAGCGTCGCATTTACAATATGGTGATAAACGGCTTTAGGAAGATGCAGCAGCTGCAAAAACTGACACTGAAGTCAGTGTAAGGTCAAAAATACAAAAATGCACGCTAGTGACGTTCGGCCAATTAGTGGCGAGAAAATACTCACTAGCAAACCTAACTTCATTTTTTACGGCCTAGCGGGAAAAACCCCCACAAAAACGCCACTATGAGGAAACAAAAAAGTTCAACTTCCCTGGAAGCAGGTATGGAGCATCCAGGAGTCAGCACAGTACAGGTGGACAATCCCTCCAACCACACTACCAGCTAGGATGACCAGCCAGAGTCCCAGGAGAAGAGGAAGTGAAACTTCAGTCAGTAGGAGAATGAGATCTTGATTGCGGAGGTGACAGAACAGCAACACCAGCTCTTTGTCAGGTCCAAAGTTTCATTGAGGAAGGAAAAGACCATATGGCAGTCTCTAGCGGACAAGGTGAACATTGTTGCTGAAGTCAAGAGGGCAGTGATGGACTGTAAGAAGCGCTGGCACGTTGCCCAGCACAAATCTAAGATGAAACTGGCAACCAATCTACAAGCAGTATGGCGGAGGTGGTAGTCCAGCGACCCAGGAGGAGCTGGATCCCTTGGAGGAGCAGGTGTCCACTCACATCTGTGAGGAGTCAGTGGTTGGGGTTGCGAGACAGGACAGTGCTGACTATGACCAACTACAACACCAACAGGGTAAGTCCCAACAAGGGCCAATGGGGGGAACTACTTCATGTCATGCAGTCCAGGCAGCTATGTCCCAGCGCTCTGCCGTACTGTCAGCAGGACAAACGGTATCCACCTGGCTCATCAATCAGACATGACATCAATGGAAGGCTCATTGGGCTTTTGATCATATGGTGGTGTAAGGCAGTGTTGCAAGCCATCTAGTTGGGATATCCTAGCTCATAATGAAAAGGCAGCAATGTGTCATTTACAAGATAAGACGCATTCCTCTCTTAACTGTCTGCGCTGGTGCACAAACAGCAGATGCATACCAAAGCAGGCACCCCTGTGCCATGATCCAAGGGTACATGCATTGGTGGACGCCACATGAATGTCACCAGCAGAAAGGAAAGCACAGGGATGCATTGCATTGTCCTTAACACAGGACAACATTGCAATTTCCTATTCAAACACCTTGGTGCTTCAGGATGCTTTATAGCGCTAAGCTGCACCACATGTCTATTAAAGATGCCCTGTCTCACTTGGGCCCATGCACATTAACCTAGAGTCCAAACCCCTAGCATTCAATTGGAATCTCACAGGAGAAACAGCACACCTGAGGGGTGGGGTATATGTGGGCCATGGTTAGTACCTACATATAGGAACATTTCAAGACTCACGTCAATACTCTCCTCAAATAAACTACATAGTTTGCAGCTGTCCTGATATGCAGGCTCAGAGCACGCAGATGTCAGCTGCCATGGTAGGGACCTCATGAATTCCTCTCATCTACATATATGTGACTGGGTGTGCTGGTGAATGCAAGTTATATACAGCAGTGGACTATAGGCCATATTTAAAGTAAAAAGGTGCAGGGCGTTGATGTCAACAGATTAGCAGTGCAGAGCAGCATCATTTCACAAATGCATGGATGGGCTATATTTACTGAAATTTGTGCCACCCTTGTGCACACCTCTGTGCCACTGCAGAAAGAACAGCTATGTGCAAACGCAGGCTTCCGTGCACCATGGTACAAGGACATCTGTGGAGATGTTTAGCTGTCATTATCAGTGCCATCGCAAGGGAAAACACGTGGGGCTCGCCTTATCCTTGTAAATCCAGTGCTGTCCTTTCTTTGTGGTATGACACAGGGTCGCACAGTTAAAGTGCTAGCACCACAGTGTTGTGCCATTTCTATATGAACATGTTCCTCAATAGGTACATGTCACCATTCCCAGCACTACTACTATATGGCATGTTGCCTGACACATGTCACTCCATATCAGCCTGCCATGTCAGCCCATTGGAGATGACCATGCACAATTTAGGTGCCGTAGGCACATGAGAGTCAATGTATGATCAGGGTCTCATCACTGTCTGCCAGGAAGTCAGCTGCCAGGACCAAGTTTGGAACAGCCAGAGAGGGCATATGCACATGCTAGAACATGGTTCTGATGAAAATGATGTGTGACACTCCTCAGATAACCAACTCTGGTCATGAAGAAATGATATCAACATCAGTGATTGGAATCTGACTGCTGTGACAGGGCTCATCCTCTCTGAGAAGGAACACAGTGGTAGTGATGGCAAGTCTAGTGATGACAATGCTGAGATCCAGTCATCTGAAAAGTAACTACAGTGATATTTGCAATCCATACCCTTGTGTAACAACTGTCCTATATACCAATGAGGAACAGAAAGTGTCATGTATCGCACTTTGTTGGTCAACTGCTTTAACCGTGTCAACTTGAGGGACATATCACCAATAGCATTACCACATCTCACTGCAGAGGTTGAACACTTACCTCCTGCATCAGTGATGGTGGTAGTGATGACAACCTACCAGCCATCCACAAGGGCACCCGACAAGTGCTCCTAAACTCCATTGGGATGGGACACCATATCCGGACATGGGGAAGGTCAGCAGCATTGTGGCATCTTCACATACCCTGCCTAGCAACCCACAGGCACTACCTGACACCACTCCCAGAACCCCGGACTCAGAGGACTCAAACATTACCTTCCAACGTGCTGTAGTAGGAGTCCAGCGGGAGCCGGCAGATCATGAGTGGGTGGGGTGGAGACTGGTTTGGCCACCCTAGAGGGAGTCCGTGGGTGCCTCAGTCCCAATGGGAACAACACTGCAGCCATCAAAGGCACCTTCTCTCCACTCTGTGGACTCCAGCAATCCCTGGCTGGCAATAGGAAAGCAATTGTACATTAAGTGAACACTTGTGCAAAAAACTAAAAATAACGGTGAAAACATGAATTTCAATACATTACAGTCTTATGTGAACAATTACACCAGTACGTCTTTAACACACTAAATCAAAGAATGAGTACTCCCATAAAGCCCTGTAGTTAGCTTATTCTGGAGAGATGCTCTCCATGGGGGAAGAACTAATGTCTGTGGGGATCAATCGTTATGCAAAATCCCTCTCCAGAATCTGTGGTCAATTAAATTAAACACCCTCATGGATGTGAGGAAATGCCGACGCGTTTCCAATCCCCGTTGCACTTAAGGGATTTTCGTCAGGGCTGAAACATGGTGTAATCTGTAATTAATAAAGGGAAAAAAACATTCAGTGTAGTGAAGCCCTTCTCTCTACCTTGATATTGCCTGTTTTTACAAATTAATTGTACCTGAGATATGAGATGCAGTCTTCCTAACTGCGTAATAAGTTTTCTTCAATATGACATTTAGAAGTAAATCTGAAAAAACGGACATGTGTTTATGTGGTTAAAATTGTGTTTTTTGCACAAGTGTTCATTTAATGTACAATTGCTTTCCTATTTTCTACTCAATAGTGTATCTTTTAATGTCTCAGATATGAGTTAAATGTTCTAAATAAAAGTGTTTTTTGAATATGTTAATCATGGCGAAATGATTAAGCCAGGTCCAAATACCATATGTATTGGCCATTAGTCTGCTGAAATAAATAGCAGCATGGTAAAATTGGCAGCCAGGTACCTTTGTTTCCTTTAAACTTTAGCACGTCCCAACTGGCTACCTGCATGGACGTAACCTCCCCCATTTGATACTCAACTTTCTAAAAGTACCATTCTCAGAACTGCAATTTAAAAACCAACTTCACTAAAAGATGTGTTTTTAAATTCTGAGCACAGAGACAATAATCTCCAATTTTCTGTCAGCTCCCAATTGGAAGATACCCATGTAATATGCTACAGGGCAGCTCCAGTGCTAACCTATGGGAGAGATAGGCCTTGCTCTAGTGAAAAGTGACTTAAGCGGTTTTCCACTACCAGAACATGTAAATCCTAAAAGCACATTTCCCACCTTTTAAATACACAGCACCCAGCCCCTGGGGCTACCTAGGGCCTGCCTTAGGGGTGCCTTACATGTAGTAAAAGGGAAAAGTTGGGCCCGGAAAGTAGGTGCACTAGCCAGGTCAACATGGCAGTTAAATACATACAGAGCACATGCACTTAAGCACTGGTCAGCAGTCGTAAAGTGCCCAGAGTTCAAAAACCAGCAAGAACAAAGTTCAGCACACGATCAAAAACAGGAGGCCAGAAGCAAAAATTCTGGGGTAAACACACCAAAAGATGGCGTGTCTAAAAGTGAATAATGAACATTAATCTGTGTTTCCTTACGTACCTCGATAGGTGGAAACCAACAGTGATGTGTGATGTACCGTTCAGTGATCTCATGCTTTTTTGTGCACTGTACTTTAATGTCCTTCTCCTAGTTTGTTAAGATAACATATACCCTTGTTGTCATACATGTTAAAGGGTTTCTCTGTAAACCTTCACTGTGTGCAATAATTTATATGCAGATTCAGTCTTTCGTATCTGTTTTGTAATTTACCTCATTTCAATAAGGTAGTTTGACAGTCTCTCTTTCCCTCTCTTTAGCAGAAAGTGGAGATGAGGGCATCAACAAAGGAATAACTTTTATTTATTTTATCAGGGTGTTGCCATTCTGAAATCTTTCAAGAGTGCAGCAAATGGAAGCCTGGGTACTGTGACTGGCATGAAGTTTTAAGGGGTTAAACTGGAGTGCCTCTGAGAGTGGGTGCCATTTAACTTTCTACACAGCCTGAAACACTTGAAAAGGAGACTGTGAAGACTGAGAGAACGTCCACCCGTTTTGATGGACTGTTATTAGAAAAGCACTCATTCAATTTTAAAAGGACTAAATTTGATCCATATTTCAGTTATACTGTTCTTATCAGCATGTCACGTTTGGACTTCTTACCTTCCCCAATTAAGCCATTGGGGAAGGCTGATGACGGCTGATAGCCAGAAACCGGTCCTAGGATGCTTGATTCCGGTCCAGGGAAGACATGGCTTGGCAGTTCGGGCTGGACTGTTCCCATGAGGCACAGGGTCAAGACTGATTTGCATATGGCCATGTCTGAACTGGGGTGGTGTAGTGGGCAAAAGAACGATGGATTTAACCCAGATCTCTTGACTGGGGGAGAATGTTTGCATTGTCAGCATTCCGTCCATCATTTGTTTGTTGTAACGCTTTTCGCCCTGAGTGGGATGGGTATTCCCAGACGTGGGACCCGTGCTCACTACGCCACTGGAGTCAAGCTATCCTGGCTGATGACGGCTGATAGCCAGAAACTGGTCCTAGGATGCTTGATTCTGGTCCAGGGAAGACATGGCTTGGCAGTTCGGGCTGGACTGTTCCCATGAGGCACAGGGTCAAGACTGATTTGCATATGGCCATGTCTAAACTGGGGTGGCGTAGTGGGCAAAAGAACGATGGATTTAACCCAGATCTCTTGACTGGGGGAGAATGTCTGCATTGTCAGCATTCCGTCCATCATTTGTTTGTTGTAACGCTATTCGGAATTCAAAAGCACAATATAAATGACATTGGTCTTTATATATCAACAACAATAGCCATGAGCAATCTCTTACATCCCAGGTAATCCACACACAATGGTTGAAGAGGGCAGTAATGTTGTTGAGTGTAACAAACTTGGGGGCATATTATCAAGCACGGCGTTAAAATTATTGCCGCTTTAGGGGCAGAAAACTGCCGCTAAAGTGGCGATCATGGGCTTGATAATATGCCGCAGAGAACTCCAATAGAAGCCCATGTTGACACCAGAACATGGGCTTCTATGGGAATTCTTAAGGGCATATTATCATGCCCATTATCGCCGCTTTAGCGGCAGTTTTCTGCCGCTAAAGCGGCGATAATTTTAACGCCGTTTCTTGATAATGTGCCCCTAGATTCTAACCTTCGGAAACACTATACATGTTTGCTATTGAACATTGGACCTCTGGTTTCCGGATCTCTGCAATGAAGTGGAACCCCATAATGGCGTCTTTAAAACTGTAAGCTCATTTGTAAGGTAATCGTGAGCTGTAACCTCCAGAGCCAACCTCCTTAAAGAAGGACAGTTGATGTGCAAATGAGGTAAAAGGCTTTGAGTAGGTTGCGCCCAGCAGGTGTTCACACATGTGCACACATTTGAAGGACGGAGAGGGGTTGCTTATCTAATTTAGCCTGACATGACTTTTAAGTTGTTCATATTTCTCTGCACCAGCCCTGATGAGATTCATGCTTTGTGTTGCCTTGCTGTGAAAATACGTTGCTCTGCTGTCCCCTCTGAACCCTGAAATTAGTGGATTAATTCAAGAGAGATTAGGCTTCCCATGGTAGAATAGGTTGGTGGGGTTGAAGCTACTTTGCTGTTAGCAGCAGCTCCCTTTGATTTGGCCGGTGGGATTGTTGCAATTGGGTTCCACCCATTCAGTATGCCCCAATTTTTTGTGTTTTTGGATCACCTGGTTTTGGAATTTTTACTGTGGGCGAGTCTCATTACATATGCCTCACCCACGGTGCTCATATGGCAAATGGACTGTACGTGTTTATCGCTAGTGTCTGACTTTTAAGATAAGACCGCTGGAATGCAGCTAGGGTAAGGGGTACTTGAATGTTACACATGCACTTGGCTGTTACACATGGACACATGTGCACAAGTTTGTGCACACGTGTGAGGGTTGTGTGAGTGTGACAACAGTTGTGTTCAGCCTGGAAACTGCGCACAGATAGCCTGGCATGGAGGGGATTCAGCAAGATCAGCTGTTATTTGTTTTTCAAATATTTTTATTTAGGGATAGTTCATCAAAACTTAGTACACTAATTCATTATTTACCATCTCACATTTCCACATGGTTAAAAATGTAAAAACGTATGCAATAAAAGAGGTGAAATATAAATATTGCACAATTTCAGAACGAGAGTTATGTACCACATTTCTTAAACCATAATTATTGTGTACCCAGCCAAGCAGCCCACCAAGTACTTATTATCTCTTAGCACGTATTTTAGATCTTAGAGCACATTTTCTTTGACATTCTTTAATTTCGTTAAGTTTACATAGTAGCTATTGGAAAGTTGAATATCATTAGACAGCCACCTTTGAAGGATCATTGACCACGCTACCAAAATCAGAATATATATTGGGTATTTTTGCAGTAGATTAGCTATTAAATCTGGAGAGTATTCTAGCACAACAGTTTGGGTGTCTAACATCTGCGGAACTCTCAAACTGTTAAAACAAAACTGATTAATCGCTCCCCAAAATCTATTTAGCTTTGAGCACTCCCAGATGAGATGTGTCCACTTCCCTCCTCCCTCCATATTGCTGCGGAAACAGTTTGCAGGAATATTAGGATTAATTTTATGCATAAAATCTAACGTTCGATATAAGAGTCACTTAGAATAGTATTGCATTCGATTAAGATTGGCCGATTTCAATAAAGAGTAATGCGTATAGGATTAAGTTCCTGCAGAAAATGTCTAATCCTGATAAAGAACCATTGAAGGATTATTTTGCTATGTTCGATGCACAACTCTATTTCAGTCCAGGTTTTCCAATTCCAATTTAGAAAGTCCTCTATTTTGCTGAAACCCTGACTTTTCCATTTGGCTAAACTACCAGGTTTAGCAATGGGTCTTGGCCTATATATACGTCAGAGAGTGAAGTTTCTCTATTAATATTGGGGATCGCATGATGACTAATAAGTTGTTTTTCCCCGCTTAATACTTCATTACTTTCGGGGGAATTTTTGTGAAACGCATAAAATCCTTGATTTCATATTCTTGGTTGATTAGATCTATAAAAAAAATCATCATATCTATTAATATTTAACATCTTCATTGTTCTGTACATGGTATGTGCAAAGTTTGCAAAGTAACATTCTCTCAAGACAGGAAGAGCTAAACCCCCTTCTTCACCAGGTCTATAAAGTGCATCCATAGCGAGTCTAGATACCTTATTTGCCCAAATAAAAGTGGAAAACAAGGCTTGCACTTCTTTAAAAAATTGCATAAAGGTAAGATCATCATACGAATTAATGTTTGAATTGTGGAATGTCTTGTGTTGACAAAGTGCTCTTTTCAATTGCCTTAGAAAGAAATTGTCAGCAAAGTTTACTAAAATAGTGCATGGATATTTCACGTTATTGGGGCGGTGGAAAGGTACCCGGTGAGCTCTTGTGATTGTAAGATCACCTGATAGTTCTGGAATGGTTTTTTTTAACAGGGACTTGACACAGTCCCGCACCTAAGGTTCCTCCACTGCTTCCGGGACCTCACTAGCCATAGATTTCACTGCAGATTATAATTTTCCATGTTTTGCAGCTTTGATTCTAGTACCTCCATATTTTGTCTGATTTGTATTCATCCTGCTCACAAATTAACGCCTTGTCCTCTAGGCTGGAGACTCTCTGCTCGGCTTCAACTGGCCACTCAAGGACTTTTCCCATTGCATCCTCTATTTGTGACAATCTTGTGTGCAGTGAGGCGATCTCTTGTGATTGTATCATCCGTAGTTCTTTGATCTCTGACAAAGCCATATCGAACATGTACTTAACCAAAGGATAGGGATCCCCTTCATCCCCCACCCCTGGGAGAGTACCTCATTATCTACTATGATGGTATCTGGTTGAGGAGCTTGAGGAGCATATTGAGAAACAGATTGAATGTTTGCTGCTGTCACTTTTGGCCTTGCCACCTGTTGAGCTGGGGCTGGTATATCTAATGTTGTCAATGTACTCATTGCTTGGTCTGCAGTATTGATAGTGTTGGCAGCTGCTGGAACCATATGGAATTTTGAGAACAGAGGGTACTGTTTACAACAGGTAGGGGTGGAAAAGGGTTCAGCAGGCTCAGATATGGACATCTTATGGACATTTTCTGCCTCTATATTACTATCGGTCTCTTCAGTTCTTCCCAGAGTCCTAGATGAGCTCAGAGTTTGTAACTTTTTGTTTAGATTAACAAGGTCATTTTCTGTGTCTAGCAGAGAGTCTGTGGCCTGCAGCCTATCTGCTTCCATCAGCTGTTGTACCTTGAGATCCATTCTTTGATGTGAGTTACGTAAGGTGCAAGAGCGTTTCACTGTCTTCTCTAGACCGCCCTTATTGTGCGATTAACGTACAGGAACAGATTGACTGTCCAAAAGAGGATTAGTGGCAAGAGGTTTTTGCTTTAATGTGTGCATGCTTCAACTTCTTTATCTTTAGGTCTCCTTTCCTCCCTCTTTGTACCACACGTCTCTATAGCTTAACAGTCGGGTTTCAGCTCCAACACTGCAGCTCTAGGAGGGGATTACGGATTTCAGAGGTGGGCCGGTGCCAGAATACTGGGTACCGAAGTGAGTGCAGCACAGAACCAGCCCCCGTATTATGTGGTCCTGCTCTCTTCTTGCTGCATGTATGGGGCGCTGTCACCTAGACCTCCGTAGATTGCTACTAGATTACTAAGGCGTTAGCTGAATGCAGAAAAAAGGGCTCTCTCACTCCCTCCTCTCTCCGCTGGACTTAGCCAAAATACGATGAAGAGAGAAAAAAAAGGGGGGACCCTTTCAGACCCCAGCTAGGTGCTGCAAGAGAAGTCACTGCGCCAAGTGTCAAGTGTCAAATGCAATTGCTAAACGTTGCAATCAGTGACTTACTGAGCCATCGAGTATCTTGCGAAGAGCATGTTCCAGCTGTTCACTAGTGGGGCCCAGGAGGGAGATCAACGAAGCAGGGGGGAGCTCAATTTAATTCAGTCATGAGCTTGCAGGCAGCATCCGAAATGCAGCGGGTCACATGACAGCTTCAGCAGGATACTGCGTGTAGCACTGTGCCTCTGGCCGCTTATCCGGGTGCCGTAACGCCATGCTCGGCAACACTATTTTGCATGTGCGGCCACGTCTTCTCAAAACCTGGAGAGGCGCTTCTGGAGTTTAAACGAACCACAAGGAAGCATAATGGAAACGCTCTTCATTACATCGAAAAGCCCACCAAGGCTGCCATGACCTCAGCGTCATCGACCCCCACTGATGCTGCTCATTTCTTTGCGGTGGCCTGACCGATAGTGGAGCGCGCTAGCTGTGACGCATGTCCGTAGCATCCAGCCAGACAACTGACAAGTGTAGATATTGACCTGGGGTAGGCTTTATAACGTTAGTGTACACTCATAGGGAACGTCAGTGTGATTCACTGTTTTGTCTGTAGTTCACTTTATTATACACATAGGGGAAAAACTGCCTTAAAGTGCAGTTCTGCTTCCCTTTGGTCTATAAAGTCCTGTGACACATCAAAATGGGTGGAGCCTGTGCAAGAAAATCAAATCTGCGTGTTTCGGGACAATATCTTTTTTACCTATGGGTCCTCCTGACGTCATATTTCTCTGGTGCAGCTCACAATCAGAGCACAGGCTTTTTGTCACCCTGCTGTGTCACATTTATTACATTTATCTCCAGCAACAGGAACAAAGGACTCAACGCACAAAGGGTGCAATTAACAGTGCTTCACTCAGCTTCTGAGAAGGAAAGGGGTGGGGAGGAAGGATCTGCATCAATCAAGCTGTCACACTGTACCAGGGATGGGCTAGTCCATGCCCAGAGAACAAAGGAGGGAGTCCAGACCTCTGGAGTCAGCACAGAAGGGGGCTACCCTTTGAAGACTGGGTGGGAAAGGCCCTGGCAGTGATGTTAGCAAGTGGTGGTGCTAAGGCCCCCAGAGGAGATGTAACTAGTGGATGACGCCATCTTAAACTGTCCCAGCATGCTGTGAAAGACGGTTGGGACAAGGGCAGAGAGGTGACATGGCACTATGGATTGGCCAGAGGTGCCTGGCTTGTAGAACCTTCCACCCCCTTTCAAAACTCTTGCACAAAGGGGAGATTCTCTTGGTTGATGTTTTCATGCACTTTTCTGCTGGACCTTGGAATTGTCATGGACAACTGGAAAGAGGAACCCCTGGATGCCCAAAAAAGGACTATGGACTCTGCACCAGTTGATCCCAGGACCAGTAGATCTCCCCAAGAGCCAGTAAAGCTGCCCCCCCTTGGGTCCCATGGGGACCTATTGAGAAAAAGCCCTGGAATTCATGACCCAGAGCCAAAGACGAGGAGAAAGGCTGGCACAAGCATTTCCAAGGCTGGAGCTTATGCTCTACAGTTGGGAGTGCAGTACCCTCTAGGGACTGTTTCTATGGCTACATCTAATGTGGCCTGAAGGTGTATAGAGAAGATACGTTCACTGAAGTGTCTTCTAGGGGCTGGATTTGTAGTTGTATTTTATGTGATCAGAAAGTTATGTTTTCTAATGGGACTATTTTTAGGATTGCATTCTATATGGCTGAATGCATCCAAAAAGCACACAGGCACCTTTTTTGTTCATTTTAAAAAATGTAAAAAGGTTTTTTTGCACCACAAGTAAAGAGACATGAGGGAGAGCAGAAACATACTGCTTCCCTGGCCGGCATAAGAGAGTGAGTGCTGGGTAATAGGGGAGCATGGTGGTGTGTGCTCCAAAGGTCAGTTCCACCCAGATTAAGAAAACCAACTGCATAAAAAGTTAAACAACTGGCTGAGACATCAAAAAAAGGAAAAAAGAAGGAAAATATTTTTCAACTGAGCATGGCCACATTGAAGAGCGTAATCGAAAAAGAGCCTTTATTCACCTAATATTTCTGTGTTTCTGTGGACAATCCCCAAGGGAGAGGAAGCACCCGTATTGTTTGTCTTTTGTTTGAGTGCCACTTGGATACACAGTGAGTAACCACAAACGCCTGCAAGGAAGAAATTGGGCAACTCCTAAGTGTCAAAGGAGGGAGAATCAATGACTCCACGAGAAGCGTGACTCTATTTATTCCACCAATGTTCTGAGAGCGTGGAGGGTTTTTAAGGTTGCTGGGTGGTCAATACACACTCTGGCGTAACGTCAAAATGCTTATTCTGTGATATTTTTATTTAGATATGCAGTATCAGAGCTACGGGTTTTGGTTTATTTAATATGAATGGATACCATTGCTTCTTCTTTGTAAAATGGTAGACTTATGTGTTTAGTGGATGAATAGGCATTGTTAAAAAGCCTTGTATTTAATTTATGAAGACTCTGCCAATAGTGTGTATCCTTGCATGTTTAGCTATGGGCACACATATGGATATTGCTGTTTTGAAGATAGGAGCTGCCGGTTCAAAAATGGTTAAGGGTACCTCAGCGGATTAGTTCCACCCTGTGACCTTTCTTTGGGATATGTGTTTTACACACTGGTTTGTTTCTGAGTCCCTTTTATAGGGGTTTTAAATCTGTTCCTTGCACCTCCCATTTTGTGTATATATTTATAATTTAGTGTATAGAATTTAATAAAGTACTTTTCCTTTTCAAAAGATAAAGTACTGACTTTGCAAAGAGTCAATGAGTGGTATTTAGTGCATCAATAAGTTGTGAGTTATTATTCCATAGCTCCTTACTTCTGAACTGCTCTGCCTTTCTACCATGAGAGTTAACTGCTAAAACCTCTACTTACTCCCCAGTTTGAGGGTCCACTGTATGTAGGCCACAGGACACCAAAGGTGAAAGACCCCAGGTGACAAACATGAGTCCAGAAACATGTTATTGCCCTGGGACCTCCATACTCATATTTCTCACAGTGACACAATCCAGATCTTTAACATTAGCTCATTTGAAATCTTTAACTGGGGTTAGTAATGAAATATTAATTTCTTTATATGTGGGTGGCTGGTAATTCTCATGTGACTAACACAGAATGCAATGTCCTGATGCAGAGTAACAAACGTATGTGATTTATTTTCCATAAGTACTTATGGTGAGAAGGTAAGATCACACTTTCTGTGAAGAAAATGTAATGAGTCTTTTCATTCTCTTTTGATCACATCAAACTTAACTGTCAATGAACATTACTAAAATAATAAATGTTCGATCCTCTAGGTACTGTACGCAATTCCACATGCTTGGTGATCTAAGTCTTTATATGAAGTAATTTCCTTCACATTCCCTATACTCAAGTATGTTTCTGGTATAGATCTTTGCATGGTACCAACCTTATTGTTTTCTGATGTCACAAACTGTAATTCTATAATTAAATTAAGATGTTCAACCTCTTTTTGAAACTCAGCTTTAATTTGTGCACAATAGGTGCAGGCTGCTTGAAGTTAATATTTCAAATTTGAATCTGGTCTGATGAGACAACTTTCTCCAATCCACTTAGAGCAAAACCTGCAACATTTATTTGAAAACAATCATGTTGCAAGTGCAACCCATGCTCAGCCTGGGAGGCACAAATGAAAGCATAACTACTGTTGCACTTTACAGAACACATTTTGCACTTTACAAGACAGTTCTAATGTGCATTTAAAATGTAAGCATAGGTGCCTTATGGTGAACTCGGTAAAGGGAAATTGTTGTTTTCTTGCAATTAAATACGGGCGCACAGAACACTTTAAATTGTTTAGTTAAAAGCTATTTTTGCTAATATTTAATAGGAGTTAACTAGACATTTCATCCTCAGGAAATTTAAATTATTAAGGAAAATACAAATGAATGGAATAATTAGGAATTTGTTTTTTTCAGTGCAAGAAGGACCTTTCTAAGGTAGTCATATTTCTGTCTAAATGTCGGAGCAGTTGAAATGGTGGCTTAGTTTTTTGTCACCAGCTACCCCACCAAGAACTCAGGGTTGATCACGGTTTTTATTGTGTTTCACACCTTTGCCCAGGTTTACAGTTTTTGATGCACTGGAGAGCTGAATTAAAAAATGCAGTACTGCATTGCGTGAAAGGCAAAAAATAGTGTAGCGGTAAATTTAGGAAGAGCCTCCCGCCAATGATATAGGCGGAACATGCAGAATAAATGGCAATTTTGTCCGAAGTTCACCCTAGTGCTATGTCGCAAAGAAGAGCCAGCAGTGTCCAGACTAGGATTCGTACTGGAGGTAATGCTTCAATTAGAAATAACTGTATTTTGGCTACCGTACAGAGGTGAGCTATGTAAGATGTGTTCTAAAGCACACGTTGCACATAAATACACGTTTCCCAGGCGATATACTGCTTGACATTATGCATGCGCCTGGTTACACTCAGTAGTAGGATTTGGGCAAAAGTCCAACTTACACAGCTTTAGTAGTTCTCTGAACCATACCCTATAGTTTGTGAACCGGCCTACCCCAGACGCACCCTTTTTACATTAAAACTGAACTGGCGAAAAGAACACAGGTTTGAGTGCAGTGCAAAGGTCAAATTTGGAACAGAACAGTTTTTGTATGTGAAGGTTGGTTTGTTAATGGTGTGTGTACCGCACTGCGATGCTCAGCTTCACACATTTGCTTTATAGGCCCATATCACTTCTTAGAAGAAATTATCAATTAATCCAACTTCTAATTATTCCCAAAGAAGAGTTGCCTGACTGTGCTTATTTTTCTGAGAATTCATATTAATATAATCTATTACATCACTTTCTGTTAAGAGAAAGTTCCATAGCAGAGTTGGAGGATCCCTCGTTCATGGGAAGTGAGAGAAGATGTGATCCGAAAGGGTACAACTTTCTTTAAATCTTGAGGGACTGACGTGGGTTTGCTGTGTAAGGAGTTGTGTGTGTGAGAGAAAGAGGCAGATAACTAGGCAAGGCATACTTCTGCTACCGTGAAATCCTGCCTCCCCTCCAAAGAACCACAAGATTGTTAGGAAAATAAAGCAAGATTATGAATCAAAAACACTGTTGAACAAAAATAAGTGAATAATGGTTAGAAACATTCTTTTGATTTACCTGCGGAATTTAGTCAGTGACAGATGAATTTGCCTGTTAAAAACCATGGTACACCAGTCTGTCACAGGAGCAAGGAGCAGTACATGGAATAGAGTTTATTACTTTCTTGAAAAGATTCCCATCTGCTTGATGAAGGTCTGTGGGGAGGAATGTCACACTTTTCCTTAAATCTCCGGGGCTGCAGGTTTGGTGAAAAGGGTTTAATAAATAGCCTGTTACTCATAAAGACAACCTCAATGAGTCCAGAAGGACCCTTCCTGCTGCTTTGATCTTATCAACTTGGCTGGGAGATTGTGGGAGAGTGTGAAGGATCCTGGGATCAGAAATAACTGAGTCATCTGAAAGAAAATGAGTAACAAATGGACATTTATTGTTCATCTGAGTGGAAACACTAAAACACCTTTTTGCTCACTTGAGCCCACAGCGAAACTTCATAGAAGAATTTATGAAACTATGGGGCCATTAACTAATTCCAATAAACTACCATATTGGATTTGCTTAAATTAAATAGTTTGTTCATGGGCCTAGTTATTTATGAAGGTGTACTGAATGGAAGTGTTTTGACACCTTGAAGAAGGCCATGTGCACATCACCAGTTCTCAGGGCACCTGACTTCTCCAAGGAATTCATTTTGCAAACAGACACATGTGAACATGAATGGAGGGCTGTGCTCTCGCAGCTGAACAATGAGGGCCTAGTCCAACCTGTAGCCTTCATCAGTAGGAGGTTACTACCCAGAGAACTTTGCAGCGGTCAGGCAGTAAAGAAGTTGAAACCATACTTATTTGGGACTTACTTTTGGATTCATACAGACTACAGACCACTCAGATGGTTGATACAGATGAGGAGTGAGAATCCCATACTGTTGAGGTGACCTATTTCCCGACAAGGAATGGACTTAAGGGGCGAACATTACCCTGGGACTGATCATTGCTGAAGTCCTTTCGATGTTTTCCACCGTGTCACTGAGAACTCTTATGAAGGTGAATGGATTTTCCTGTTTTCAGTTGGGGAGAGACACATGTTGGACCTGACATCTTTAGCAGTGTAGTGCCCCAAACCTTTAACCTTCACCCCGCCTGTTTACTGAATTTATTGTGTTTGGCTTTAGGACTCAGTACACTTTACCACTACTAACTCGTGATAAAGTGTTTGTGTTCTCTCCTACAAACATGGCATAATTTGACTACACCTAATTGGCACATTTGTTTTAATTGTGAGTGCCTAGTAAAGGGTACTATCTGTATCCAGGGCCTGTAAATTAAATGCTACAAGTAGGCTGCAACACTCAATGTAAGGCCCATTAAAGTAGTCTATAAGCATGACTCAAGCCTCCCACTGCAGCCTTTAGTGCTGTTTTAAACTGCCCTTTTGACTGGGCAAAATAAACCTTTTTCAGGCCTAAACCTTCATTTTAATACTTGTAAGTCATCCCAAAGTGTACCCTAAAGGCTCATAATGCATGATGCATTGCATTAAAAAAGTAGGGCATGTGTGTTGAAGTTCTCTTTGAGGGTGATAGGTTGTAGAAACCTGGCACTCTAAAGAAGTTCACACAATATTTGTTGTTTAAGTATTATAAATACGATGCTCTGGAGGTAGGGAGATACATCCAGCTCCCCAACATGTTATGAAGGATCACCAATATAGTACACTCGTAGGGGAATATTCTCAAGAACTTATGATAATCATCGCAAAATTAGCTTAAAGCAACTTTGCACATCGCTGTCTATCGTGGGAAAATAACACTGTGGTAACGTGGTATTCTCAAGCCGGTGGTACTATCCGATAGGCCCACGATAACACATCAAATGTCCGCGATAAAGTCAACGCAACGCCGCAAAAATGCGAAACACGAACTCAAAAAAAGCTTCGATGAGGCCAATCACGATACAAAAATCTGTGAAAACCAGCGACAGGCCTGCAATTCCCACGCGTCATGCAGGAAAATGCACTATAAAAGCAACAAAAAAAGAAAATGCGTAGCACCATGGATGCACCGGACCGAGTGTAAAGGCCAACGCGAACCCCACAAGCCCAACAGACCACCAGCAAGGAACCTCGTGGTAGGGGAAGGCAAGGGAGAAGTGGAAGAGGCAGACGGGGTGCAGTCGGTAGGAAAATCAGATCAGCGTCACAGAACACTACCATCCACTGAACGTTAATATGGCAAACACGAATCCAGTCGGAGTGTCGAGGAGGTCTATGGAGGAGGACAAGAGGCGCTGGCTTGATGTGAAAAGCCAAACCAAGCAGAAACCCGCTGCCAACAGGAAGGCAGCAATGGCGACCGGAGGTGGGAGTCGTGCGCCACAGGAAGAGCTGGAGCAAATGGAGGCCACAGGCATCAGTGTAGAGACGTTGCAAGGAGTTGGGAGTCCGGACAAAGCCCGACATGACCTGACACAACATCAACAGGGTGAGTAACGACCAGGGACTGGGGGGACCGGGGGGTGACGGGCACAACGGCACACATGCACAACGATGTGTAGTACACTGCACACCCACAATGACCCTGGATCATGTCCTTCATCCCCGTGGCACACTGCAGCACACATACAAACAGCAAGTAGGCCCCCGTCCACCATGTGCCCAAAGGGGTCCCACCCCAAACATCACCAATTCCACAACACAAACATGCACCCGCACGAAACACAGTAAATATGCCTATTTGTGAGCCACTCTGACAATGCAACTGACACTACACGACGAGCAGCATGGCTGGAGTACAATCACCATGACATTTTGCACGCCACGAGACTGAGGTGGCTGAGTGTGGACCACATCCGGAAAGGAGCAGTTCACACTCTGACACATCCACGTGTGCAAACAACCACTGACGTCAACAATACATCTGCAGACAAACAATGCAAAAGAGTAAAACAAGTATTTTCAATGCAATCGGTCTCGCCTTTGGGACCTTATAAGCATTACTGTGGGTGGCCGGCTAAACTGACATGCACACTTTCAGTGCCCACTACTCCTCATCTCCCTGCTGGTGATGCTGCAAGTTGGCCCTGCACGAGACTCGGTGGATGCAGCAAACTCAGCCTAGTCAATGACAAATAAAATGGTAAGAGTGTTTTATTATCAATTTATTTTTCATGTTCTGCCTTTAAGCAGTCGGGTGACGCTCCGTTGGCATGGCGGAGAAGCCACCCCTGCCCATGTACTGTTCCAGAAACCAGTTTCCCAAGCCTGAGCATTTTGACTTTAAAAGTGTTCCTAATTTCTTGACTTAAGAATTACTTTATTGCAATCAGTGTATCGATCTCACAGAGAAGAGTTGTGAGAACTATATGAATGTACATATAAATATACACACACCCGAACTTCGTCATGTTATTAATTTATTGAATTAATGTGGTGGTGTGAATGTTTTACCTGATGCATTAATTGCTTGGAAAGTGTGCAACTGTCTGCAGAATCAGTGTTTACTGCATTGAATTTTTCACAGTTTTATCCACTTGATTTCTCCTGTAAATTTCAGCTGGTTTGAACTGCCGACATTTTTCATAGGAACATTGTGGCGGTGCGGTGATTACTGCAAAATGTGGAATTCGTGTTTGTACAGTGATCAAATTTACCTCTCAACATGCAGTCAGAGCATGCATGTAGCCTACGTCTTGTTCAGCTAGGCCTCGCTTTTTTTTTTAGCTAGCAGCAAATTGCATTCTGGGATTTTCTGTCATGTTTTCAATATTAAAAGTGACAATATAAGTCCAGGAATGGAACATCACCTACTGTAAGCTAAAGGGCTAAAACTGCCTGAAGCAGACACAGATGACGTGGTGCCACTTGGCAGCTATGCCTGAGCTGGGACTTATATTTAAAGTACTAGTAAAGGGAATTTCTTATTCATGTTTCCAGTTGTGCAGTAGCTTAACTGCAGCGATGTCTCACACCTGCATTCAAATTCAGACCACCAATAGAACATGCAGGGCCATTATTTCATTTGACCCTCAAGTATGAAACAACCTCAAAAAATGCTGTTAAATTGGATAACTATAAAAACCCGTACAAATGTACAGAAGTTGAACTTTGATTTAACATGACAGATGTGTCTTTAGCAATCATAGAGATCAAAGAATTCCAAAGGCCTCCTTCTTCTCAGAAAGTATACTTTTTTTTATTGCCCTTTTCTTAAATGAAACACGATCTGGAAAAATGCTGACAGGCTGTCAGAAAATTAATTCAATAAAAGGAGGTCTGGTCACTGCATGTGAATTTAAACTCCAAGTGAAAGCATGGCGTAATGGTTCTTTGTGCATGAAAAGTGCCGATTGTTAGAATGAAGTATTGTTTTGTAGTTGCACTTATATAGTGCTTCGTAGCTGATGAGGTGCAGAAGCGCATTTGCGAGCACGTGGCACCCCATTCCTTCAGTGTTTGTTTGGCGGTGTGTGTTTTCACAAACCGCGTATATCAGTAGTATTTTCGCAGGGTGTGAGGACATGAGATGTGCTTCTATCGTGTTTTTATCACTCCATCTTAACTTGAAGTGAAGCTAAACGGGCGAGAGAAGGGATGTAAAGGCTTCGAAATCGCTACTGTGAGGAAGGAGAAAATGCGTGATCGCTGGAGGTATGGGGTGGTGTTGGGGGGGGGGGGGAATCAGAACATTTCATACCCGAGAGTGGAGTGTTATTTATTATAACCAGCCCGCACTTCACAGTCGGGGGCTGTTACATTTGCACTTCAGGCATTGGCGTAGTTGTTGTTGGTACAGTCCTGCGCTTTAAGGTTGCAACATCGGAGCACTGGGAATCGAAGGAGTGGAATGACACGAGGCACCACTGGGAATGCAGGATTGTTACTGCCCGGTTCTTAGAGCAGGCGGGGTAGTGGGTTGTCAGCCCAGAACTCAAGCGTGGGGTGGAGGGTTCTTTGCTGTCGATCACTACAGATCTGGTCTTTGCCACTGGCGGGACTCGTCTAGTGCTGCCAATGCACTGGTACTCTGACATCGCACTTATTACCACAGTACGAGAGCTGTTACTACAGCCCCACATGGCTGGGGATGACCGTTGCTGGAATCACAGCACGACAGCCGTCTGCTCCTCCACTGGAGAATGTCCCTATAATTAGCACCCCTCATTGAATCCAATATTCTATGCTGCCCCCTTAAACAGATGCCTCCTCACCCCTTAAACACTCTCTTAACAGCCCCCACAAAAAATATTAGCACCCCACATCTAACTTCTCTCCCACCCTTCCAAGATTCACCAATCACTCAAAGAATTAGCTGCAACCCTACAAGCAGCCACGGAGGGCATCATATTTACCATGTCTGACCCCTCCTCGAAATGAATACTAACTGTACAATTGCCGAAATTGAAAATGGGAAAACAAAGACTCCCATCATGTTTAGAGAGTGTAATCCGTCCCAAATTTTATCAAAATGCACGCACACATCCAAGACCCTAAAAGCAAAGAGGCAGAGATGACTCTGGGATGGAGCGGCTGTGGCTGAGGGGCGGGTGCAGACACTGCGGGCAAAGGCCACAAAGAGTGCGAATCCATCCACCAATCACATACCAAACAAGCACTGAAAATGCAATAGGACTCTTATTTACGAGAGACGTATTGCATTTTCAACAGAAGTGCGGGCGTGAAAGAAGGCATGGACGGGAGGGGGTGGGGGATGCTGCTGGCCTGAGAAGTCACAGACTGCAGGAGGGAACAGGAGGAGGCAGGGAAACAAAACGTTTTTAAAGGTAAAGGGCTTGATAGCTGAGGAAGAACAATAATGGCGACATGGCCATCAGGAGGCGGGATTAAGTTTACAAAAACCAATCAGCATGCAGCATTTACGATTGCGGCCAATGACAAAGATAGGCAGAAAGTGGGCGGAGCTTCCCCCACTATTCTGTATACAGCATCTCTCGACGAGACAGCGCATACGCTGCCTAGCCGAGACCTAAAAGGCATCCAAGAGCACAAATGACCCAAGTCGCCAACATCACAGCACCTTAAAAGCACAAAAGTCAAAGGCACACTTACACAGTGCAACACTTACACTGCAGAACAGAGGACACAACTGGGTCCGCTTGTGCGTAGAAAATGGCCAATCACATCTGACATAGCAGGAAACTGTGAGAAGAAAAAGTTTGTGTACAACCTAACCAATGTCATGTAGTCCAAATGTCCACTGTCCTGCATCAAATAGTCCGCTCCACCCAAACAGTCACAATGTACATTGTCATGCAGTCGTATGTAAACTTGACAATGCGTCAACATACATGCCAGTACAATGTCAAAAAGCATCTCCTCTTCACATTGCAGAGGGACAAACAACACCTCTAGCAGAGCAGACCAGACAACTCGACAGTAATGCTGAAGAGGACCTCCACACTTTTGACACAGACGCCGTACAACAGTACATGGACATCTTAGTCAATCGACCTACAGGAGCAGGACAGCCCAGCTGTATCGAGGATACCGCACCCCCTGCACAGACCACACAGCTGGATGCACCCACCAGCACAGCTGGCTCCCAGCAGCCCACCGAAGCACACATCGCATTCCAAGGCCAGGTGTCAGACTGCCAGAAGGGGAGGCCGAACAGGTGCAGGTGGGGTTTGACCTCATGGTAGCCGAACTAGATCACATACATGGGTGTCTGTGTCCCATCAGGGACCACCTACACTCCCCAACAGAGGCCACACTGCGACAGAGACACATGCCTTTGCACATTTCCAATACTGAACCACACCCAAAGCCACGGGATAATCATCTACACCCCTACGCTGGACTGGCGTAAGCAGGCCCAGTTCACTCCTCTTATGTATTGAGTGGGGGACGACAAAGCTACATGTGCAAGGTCCCATCCGCTGCCTGAGAGGACATGGCTGCGTCCGCTGTACACGGCACAAGGTAATGTTGTAGGGCCCAGGGCCCTAATGCATACATCATGAGCACACGGACACACTCAGATAGTTCGTTGAACTGGCTACGGGCACGTGCGCTCGACACCTTTATTGCCAGGGTCACATGTACAGTGATGCCTGTGCTGGATGTGTGTGGGGTGAGACTCAGCCAGCCCTCATGGAGTCGTTGGTGTTGGCAACAACTTGAACGGTGATCACAATTAAAATGGAAACAGAAAACACCAACATAACAGAAAAAAACTGTGAAGCATCATGGTGGTAGCCAGAGAAAGTACAGTGTTCACCCAATATGCAACCAGAATGGTCCATGAGTTCTGGTGCACTGAGTTAGTGGCACCTGAAGAGCTGAGCAGGGTATCAAGCTGATGATGGCACCCACGACAGGTGTGAGCAACTCTGATAGTTTGGAGGTAAGACACTTCCGACTCTGGCACCTGTAGTTTGGAGTTGGTCCTACCGGTGGTGGCGTGTGCATCCTGCGGTGATGCGACATACGGCCAGGTCAGGACTTGATTTGATGTATGAGCCCAGGTGGACCACAGTTGAGGCCGGAAGCAGCGGACAGCGCAGGGCCACAGACACATGGTGTTGATGAGCCCCAGGTCATTTACACAGAGGCCATCCAATAGTCAATCAGACAGGGTCCATGACTTGATCTGCACAGAGTTAGTGGCCCCGGATGCACTACAGCCGGCACAGGCAGACCGCCACGGGACGGTGACTTGTGGTGCAGTGAGATGGGCCATGCTAGCTGAGCGGGTCCTCGTCGATGTCGAAGGTGACTGTAGCGGAGGGTTGCGGGGGACAGTGGAAGGTGTTCTCCAGTGCATGATGCAGAGGGCAGAAGCCGGCGGAAGTGGCAAATGGAGGAGTGGAATGCTACAGCCTCGTTTTTGCCACCAAGTCTGTATCACCGACATGATGATGAAGACAACCCCTCAGTCGCCACCAAAGTTCAACCAGAAAGTGTTCATGGATGTCGGGGAACAGACTTAGTGGCACCAAAGCTGAAAGGGGATGCAGTCTGCGATGAGGCCTGTACAATTACATCAAATCTGCTATTGATAAATCAAGCCTGAGTTCTGAAAGTGTGACCTACTCGACCACAGTGTAGGCCCGAAGCAGCGGTTAGCATGGGCCAACCGCTGTTTAGTGAGCTCCTCCTGGAACTCTAGCACACGACGTTGAAATGGCATGTCAGGGTGACTTGTGGTTGACGGAGGTAGAAGCACTGGAGCTGAGCGGGTGTTCAGTCAGCGATGATGCCGTGTCCTGCCTGGTAGGTACTGAATTGGATTGGTGTGAGGCCTGCTGAACAGCAGTGTAGGCCGAAGGAGTAGTCATCAAGGGCCCATAGACACGTGTGGGTGGGAGGCTATGCACATACTTGGTGGCACCACATCAAAGTGAGTATAGTGATTTAAAACTCTGCATTGATGTGTGTACTCGGACATTGTATAATCAAGACTCAGTCCCAAATGTGTGATCTACTCGACTGCAGTGTAGGCCGGAGGCAGCGGTCAGCAGGGTCCCACAAGCAAGTGTTGTTGGCTTGCGATGCAGAGTTAGTGAATCCATGGCAGTTGTTGGTATTCCTCGATCACCTCCGTTGAAATGATCCTTTTTTCCTCCAGACTGAACCGCATCTTCCTCTTACACCTCTCCTGGCATGCAATGATATGAACTCTGCCACGATGAAATCAAGAGTCAGTTCCAAATGTGTGACCTACTCGAGCACAGTGTGGGCCGAGGGCAGTAGTCCGCGAGGGTCTACAGACACTTGTGGTTGGAATGCTATAAACAGACTTGGTGGCACCACATCGAAGGGAGTATATTGACATAAAATCAGCCATAAATATATACTCTACCACTGTGCAATCAAGACTCAGTTCCAAATGTGTGGCCTACTAGTCCGTTGTGTATGCCGGTGGAGTACGTCAACGAGAAAGGAGGACTGCGGGCCTTGCTTGAGGAGCCGTCATGGTCTGAGCAGACTGCCAAGGTCGCGGGCCTCGGGCTTGGAGGTTGCATCGGCACGTGGTAGGCCCTCCTTGACACACGCCCGTGTCGGCAGGTGAGCAGTGAGGCCTGGGTGCGCAGGGGTGGGCAAGACGGCTTCAGGGACCAGCGGCCCGGGGTACAACAGGCTCACAGGATCGCAGGCAACTTTGCTCATGTCGACGGCGTCGGCCTCATGGCGGGGTGAGAGGCGCCACCCTGGCAGAGACGTTGGGCATTCTGGAAGAGAACCACGCCCAGAGCTATGTGCTTTTTATTCACACCCCAACGCTGAACTGGCGAATAGCGGGCCAGACCACTCTGCTCACGCTTACAGGGGGGGATGTAACAAGCTACATTTCCGCGACCTTCCCCACTGGCTGGGATGACATGGTTGCGTCTACTGTCCACTACACTCCATACACCAGTGGTGTATGTCGACATGGATATGGGTTTGGTCTGCATACTGCAGTCTGGCCGTCATATCCACGCCACACTTGGCATTGTGTACATTCTCATTCAGTGGTCACTTGCCTCCTTCGCACATGCCTGGTTCCCACCTCTCCCCACAATCTGCTATTGTGTGGCTGATGTGCCATGCCATTGAAGGCTCATGTACATGGCTAGCCCAGGTTGCCACAGTAAGTTGTGCTGTTGTGTGGTCGGTGGGCATGTTGTTGGGCATGTTGTATGTGAGTTTGTAACGTGTGCATCCCCAGTGTTGTGGGTTGCACAATTGTGGAGTGGAGGTAAGTGGTGTGTTCATTTGGTATGCACAAACGAGCAGTGCATTTTCATGGGTGCCATCGTGGTAGCGCTAGTTGATGATGGACTGTCGGTAGAAGTGGAATCATGCACACTGCCTGGGTAGTTGGTGACGACGTTGGTGGCAATTCCCCGGTGGTCAACTGTTGCCTGCGTAAGCTTTCCATTGAGGAAATTGTGTGCAGTGTCACCAGGTGGCACAAGTAGGACATGTGTGCTGTCGATTTCTCCCAACACATGCGTGAATCCAACTATGGCGTATGGTCCTTGCTTGGTCTCCAGCTATTCCTGTGCATTGTGGGGGACGTATAGGTACTGGGGTACCAAGCTGATAATGGCATCCAGAACAGGTGTGAGGGTCTTGGATGGGGCTGGCTGTGAGACTCACCCGACTCTGGCGGTTGTTGGTTGAGAGGTACCAGAGGCAAACAGGTGCAGCACAGCCAGCAGCTTTGTCTGAGGTGGGATGTTGGTTGTCCGCTGTGTGGGTGCCGTCAGCCTGTTGGGCGATGATGGTCCGGATGCGTAGGATGGTTGTCCTTTTGAGCCTGTAGTGGGCAATGACATGGTCTGGTGTTAGGTCTGTGAGGTTGGTGTGTTTCCTGAGGGTCCGCTGTCTTTGTCCGTGCTGCCTCTTTTGGTGGACTGGGGGGGGTGGGTGGGGGGTCCCGGGGGGTGGCAGTCCTGGGGGTCGTGGCAGAGGCTGTTGTGGCCCTGTTGGGGCTCTGAACTGCATGATCAGTTGCACAATGGCATCTGTTGGTCTTCAGGTGTGGCTGAGGTCTGGGCTCCCTCTTCTGGTGCCGGCTGTCATTTCGACTTTGCACCAGGTCAGAGCAGGTGTTAATTTCCTGCTGCTAACGTGCCTTATTGCATGTTTTGTGATCTTATCGCTGATCTGGCTGGTCGTTGAGAAAATTGAGGTGTTGTGTTGTCGCGGCTTATTGCTCGGGAACACCTACTCTGCATCTCATTAGCGATAGTTGTCGGGGTCATCTGTGGCGATGTTTTTTGCGGATGCTATCGCCGGAAAACTGGTGATATCGTCACCAGCTTGTGAATGGCACGATACATTTATTGTGACTTTGGCTGCGATAAAGTGCCGATAACTCGGCGATAGGTCCTTGACAATATGCCCCATAGCCTCTAACACAAGCTAATTTAAAATTTACATACAAATCATTCATATTTATACAAAAGAAACACAATTGTCTTTTTTTTTTTTCCATCTTTTGTTCAGTTGTACTGTTCTTATCCACAAAGTCAACACGTGTTTCATCGCACAGTGGAAATTGTACCATGTGTTCCTCAGGGCTGTGTGTTCTATCGTAATCCTCCATAATGCCGGTAATACGTCTGTCCCAGTATGACCAAGTATGGACAAAATCAGTAAGTAGTTTCCCAGTTTATGTCTCCCTTCGTGAGTCCATATTATCAAATATGTTAAATCTCCAGGTATGGAGCAGCGGCATACAAGGACCGGCTTCACAGCAGCCGCTCCAGACGTGGCATATTGAGAGTACTGACTCCATACCTAGAGCTTTAATATATTTCATGATATGGTCTCACAAAGTGATACATAATGGGGTAACTACCAACAGATTTAACCCATACTTGGTCATATTGGGACAAAGTACAACTGGCATCAAGGAAGCCCAGAGGAAGTCGCAGGGCAATTTACACTGTGTGACGAAACATCTGTTGGCTTTGTGGCTAAGAACAGCAGAACTGAACAAAAGATTTAAAGAAATAAAAAAATGACTCATTGACAGCACTTCTTATTTCTTTTCAGATCCCAAAAAAGCATGGTACTGGATAGAGATACTTGGTAGCCATCACTCCACCCCTCCCAATCTCGAGAAATTGCATTGGTGCTCCCGAGAAGAGATCGGCACCACAGGGGACATCGCAGAGAGGAACGCCCTCCATGAATTCAATCCACACCTGATCTGGAGAAGGTGATTCAGGAGTGGTGGAGCACACTGCAGATGGCCAAAAACATACAAGACGCTGCAATCCAGTCTGACATTAAAGAGAATCTTTTGGGTCATCTAAAGAAAACAGCTCCTCTGCCACTTGGCCCTCTAGACCAGATCCCGTAGTGCTAGGTGATGTGACACCACAGACGGAAGATGGACTCATCTAAGGACTTTGGACCCCTGATGTTGTTTTGCTACCAGCTTCACCATACCGTCTTAGGAACAGTGCCTTCTCACCTGCTGTTATGCCATTGCCTATGGATGTAACAAGGTTTGACCTTGAGGGATCCTCTTCCCCCTCTCTCTCCTTCATTCCCTATCCCCTCACACTTCTTCCCCCTCCCTTTTTCCCAATCTCACCTCCTTTTTTCCCCTGTCCAGAACACTTGCCTGATTGTTTACTTTTCAGATGCATATACAGTTGTCGTGTGGGTACCTCACTTACATATTTAAGGTGATAATATTTCTATTACACGTAGGGGGGTATCACATGCCTGCATTCCACACACTGACCTACCTTCATTGATTGGTTTGTCACTTCACACATACAAGGTTGAAAGGTTTGGACCTACACAGATCGGTTTCTCAACCTAGGTCATTTATTAACCAAGCATGTAATCACACATAAATGGAAGTCCCTCCTCTAAGCACTGCTTGGGAACACACCATGTTTGCCTGGGTTCAGGCAAAAGTGTCACACTGGGGCTCCACAGATACCCACTTGCTACCTGTTGGGATACCATATTAGTAGACTTCCAAACTGCTATTCATCCAACAGAAGATCCCTCTAATTAACATCCAGTTCCGGTGGTGGTTACAGTTTTTATGCGCTACCCACATGTTGCATGATTCCCTGCCAGCCCCTCTCCACCCATTCCCTTTGGTTCATGCATCACCTACTGGATTTACTGTAAGTCTTCTGTGTGTTTTCTGTATGTGTGCGGATCAGTTTAAGGTTTATTTTGATTGAAAAATTATATATCTAATAAGATTGATTGTATTACTTAAAATATGGGTGGATGATGCCTGATTCAGATTATCTGTCAGATCATTGTCACACATTTTTTTTACTTTGGTCACTTACTTTCTGTGTAACAAATATTATCACTTTTCCTTGTTTTTCTTGCTTTATTTATCCGAAATGTGAGCATGTGTATTTGCCCCATTACAGTTTATTCGTGGGATATACTATTGCTGACATGGATATATGCATATTGTTAATAAACAGATTTAAACAAATGGGGGCTTAGGTATGGAAAAGATGGGCCATCCTGACAGGATGCCGGGGAGGAGCTGTACCCGACCAAACCTCAAAGGGCTTTGCCTACCGTACACACAAAGAAACCTGTCACTAGGCCTGCCCTGCCTTTTTTCACTCCAGACAGTTTGGATCCTTGACCAGGGCAAGGGGAGGAACCTTCCAGACCCAGTTGTAGGAGTAGGACAAGGAGACTCATCGCACAAAGGCTGGCACCGGGTATAAATACTGGGGCTCTAGAGCCACTCATCAGAACACTCCTTCAGGTGTGGAAGGTTCAGAAGAAGGACTACCCTGCTTTCAGAAGACTGCCCTGCTGTTTGAAAGACTTCCTTGCTGTCTGAAGAAGGAAGACTAGCCTGCTTCCATGATATCCAAATTCTCTGTAAGGTAGGCCTGGGCGAAAGTTTCCGTTCCGCTCGTGGAAGTTGCGAAGTTTTGTCATTTTTGCGTTCCACGGAGAACGCGGAGATGTCGAAACGTCCGCGATCCACTGCAAAAGCGGAAGTATTTTCTTGCTTGTGCTATATCTGACCCACGCTATATCACTTTCCCCCAGTCTAGTGCGACCAGATAACCTTGAGTGACGCTTTGTGCCTTTTAAAACATTCTTTTTATAGAACAGTTGCTTCGTACACCTTTCAGTATAATACAGAGAAAGGGTGAAATATGGCATGCAGTAATTTGAGCGAGCCATATAGTCCATATACAAGAAAGTATAAAGTAAGCAGAGGAGACTAGCCAATCCTGAGCTCTATACCACTTGATTACATCCCACTCCTAATTCCAATTATTTCAAACCTTCATGGTTGAGTTCTGTACTGTACCCATGAGGCCCAGATGTTTTCCCATTTTTGGAGGCAGCCTCTGCTTTTATGAATACATTTTTCCGCTTGCTGGCACCAATTTACATCACATTTCCAATCTCCGATTCTTGAAGCACGGGTAGCTCGCCATGCCCGTGCAATGTTCCTCATCGCCACCCTGTCTGCAAGCCTAAGCCATATTTTAGTATATTTTGGGCAATCTGTCTCCCCTGTCCCTCCCAATATGTTCTACCATGCCTCAACCGGAACCTGGAGACCCACTACTGCTGTCATCATTCAGGCAACTCCTGTCTAAGATGACTGAATTTTGGGATAGGTCCAAAGTGTTGTGAATCAGTTCCAGGTCCGATACTCCTCAGGATTCGGGCGACGCTATATGGGGTCCACCTCTCGATGTCACCAACTTCCTGCACTAAAGGCACGGAAGACTGGAGCAATCAAGCGAGGGAAGGGAAGGATGGGAACAGCGGGGAGTAGAACCTGTAAAGAAAGTTAAGGTACAAACAATAATAAAAATACAATGCATTAACACTTAGCTACTCTCAGTAAATTCTCACTAACCAGTTACCATTACTCTTAAAGGATCTTCTTTAGTTCCTCGTAAACACGCACACCACAACTCGTTAGCATAACCATACACCACATGACCAATCTCCATCTATCCCCATAATTCGGGGGTTGTTGTGTATAGTAACCATAGGTTTTCGTAAGAGGCTATGATATTTGCTTATGTTTATCAGCACGATGTAAATGATACTCTTCTGGTGGATACACACTCTCAGAAAACAATACTGGTAGGTCTTTGTGACTCTTCAATTGCCTGACTGACTTTTATCTCAGCGCTAGAACTTTTGATAGTACTAAATGCCACCCAGCCTGATTGACCTTTATCTCAGCGCTAGAAACGTTTGATAGTACTAAATGCCACCCAGCCTGATTGACCTACTTGTCCTATACATGTGCGCGGTCAAAAAAGAATTATAACATTTGGGTATTATGATACCACCATTGGTAAAGTACTCCCTTCCTTTCAGGGGTTGTAGGGGCTCTGTCTCTAGGCCGTGTCATAGGTCTTTGGGCCCCTCAAAGTTAGAGCCTTTATAGTCGTGCTAGCAATAGCCTGTCTCTGGATCTGTGCGCGCACCCCCTTGATACTTGCGTTTTGTAAGTTTACCGGATACCGCTCGGAGACTTTCACGCTGCTGTCGCGTGTCTCCCAGACCTCCGTCAGTTGAATCCTGTGAGTGTCGTAATGAGGCGGAAATGCCTCGGGTCCAGATTTGTGGTGTTTCCTAACCACGTACCGTCGCCAAAGCAAACTCCGATTCTCCTCCTTAATACCCGACTCTGATGCCGAAATCCTCAGCCGAAGCAACTGCAATCCCCGCGGTTTGCTCTCCAAACGCGGGAAAACACTCGTACGAGCAGCCGCTCGTCGTAGTCAAAAGTTCGTCAATTACACACAACGTAGTGCGTGTGTCCTGGGCGTTTTATGCCCTTTGGCTCCTCCCCCTCATGCGTAGGGGTTTCTGGGATTTGCAGTTCTTGTAGGCGCATGGGGCCTAGATCCTGACACAAAGGATATGAAAGAAGGTACCCACCCCCGTATCCCCTAGTGCACTGGTCCAAGTCGCAATGACCCAAATGGTGCTGAAGTGTCCTAGGGACATATGATCTATGTAGAACTTGGAGTTGAACCAATCTGAACCTTGCCCGTATGGCAATCTCTCTGGGGCTCTGTATGGCTTTCACTCAATCATCTTCCTCCTGGAAACCCCACGTCTGTTTCCAATGCTAGCCTCAGGGGCCCCATGGGATTTGGGGACCTATTCATAATCTTTCGATACCTGAAGGAGACAGGTTTGTCAATCACTGGGTCGAGTAGGATTTGGTCCTCTAGCGGGAAATATTCAGATATTTGTTGTCCCTTCAACATATGGCATCAGAGGGCGTGCCTCAACTGCAGGTAACAGAATCGCTCCCCATCTGACACTTTGTGCTTTTAGGCACTATTTTCACTAAAACAATTTATTTTGAATATGTTTGGTTCTACTGATTGGATATTTGTCATGCTGGTATCATTTTTTGTTATGTTCTCTATTTTTCTAAATTGGCTTGGGATTTTTCTTGTGTTGTGTTTTCACTTTATTACTGTTTGTGTGCTGCAGAAATACCTTACAAATTGCCTCTAAGTTAAGCCTGACTGCTTTTGTGCCAAGTTACCAGAGAGTTAAGCACATGTTTAGATAGTGACTTTTGTTGTTCATCCTGACAAGGATTGTGGTTGTTGCCTGAGTGGGGCTTCTCCCCTCTCCCCTCTCAACCAATAACCCAATTACCTACAATCATCTACTAGATATTAATTTTTTGAAGGATTATAACATTGACTTATTTCACGTAGAGAGCATTTCTTATCAATTAGCATCTTCTTTGGGTTGGTCATGGTATTGATCTCTCTTAATGAAAGGGTACTCAAAATGGTACAAACTTGCTTGTTGGGTGAAGAATAGTTTTACCTCATTGTAACTAATATTTGTTTCAATCTGGAGCCAAGATTTAATGAGAAAGCCAAATAGAAAACTTACAAAAAGAGTCATGCCAACGTTTTGCAAATAGTAATAAAATTTCCACTCAGGGAGCAAGTTCACATCTCATCAAGGGGGCTATTTAACTTCTGGGTGACAGTTGGAGCTCATGTAAATGAGAAGCCAGAGGGTTTAGACACGGAAAAGATAACTTTCTAAAAGTATATTTTCCAAAATATATATTACAAATTTGGATTTACCAGTATATTGAGCTTTAAATAAATGCTTTACATATATTCTGTATAGTGTAACAATGAACTTTGTAGCTAATTCCAGACGGAGATTATATTATTAAATTTAACATTGTATTCCAAAGCTTTTCTATAGAACAGCTAAAAGCAGTTACTGTGAAAAAAACTATTGAGGCCTTTTCAAGGTAAGGACATGTTTGACATTAAAATTTAGATATCTTACTTTCAAATGAGATGCACCCTGCCTAATGAACAGTAAAGCCTACTTAGGGGTGACTTAATAATGTTTAAAATAAATATTTAGGCCTGTCAAAGGGAGCTGCTTTGACAGGTAGATTTTTCAGTTTTAAAACTGCACAGCTAGGCTACAATGATTGGCCTGCAGTCATGTTTGCACTGTCACTGTAGGGGGTGGCACAATGGGTGCTGCAGTCCATTAGTGGCATTTAGTTTACAGGCCCTGGGAATACTTTGTACCATATACTTGGGACTTTTAGGTAAGTTAAAGATGCCAAATAGGATTGTAGCCAATTTTGGAATCTTTTTGAGGTCAGAGCACATGCACTGGTACCTGGTTAGCAGATTCACAACGCAAATACTAGCAGCATTAGACAAAAAATAGGGTTGATCATGCAAAAAGAGGAATTTTCTGGAAATACATGGTTATTTTTTATATTGGACTATTTATTGTGGCTAGTCGAAATGAATCTGTGCAATGCTGAAAAAGATTAAAGTGTGTTTGACAACTTCATTTAACCTGACATTCATTCTTCAAATACATAGGCTCCTAATTAGAGTTAGTCGGATTTTTTTTAAGTAATTTAAATTTGTGGTAAACATTTTACTTCTTATTTAATCATAATTTTGTGTTTAAAGTGTGTATGATCAACTAACAGTGGGGTTTTCTGCGACAACCTATCGGTGTATTGAGTTTAAACAAGTTAGATATAATGAATGCATTTTCAGAAGGATGATGAATAACTTTAGTATTACAATTTCTTGACACTGCTAAGAATCAAACTATATTGGTAACCAAACACAAAGCTAGCATGGTAATGATAAATAAAGATTCTCACAAAATGCACAATAAAAACAATTTTGGCACCACTGAGAATCTCAGCAGGGGAAAAATCTTCAAAAAGGACCACACAAAGAAGAAATATAGTTGACAGTAAATTGCATCTACTAAATGATTTACTTAAAAGGAGGTAAACCTAAAAGTAGGACTCAGCACAACAACATTAACACAAGAAAACCACAAACATCATCAATCACCATTCCTTTAAATAATAGCCAACTAACAAAGTACCTGAAATGAAAAAGACAAAAGCAAAATCTTTAATATAGGTTCGAAACATCATTAAGTCAAGACTATGAAATTTCCTCTCACATCAACAAGACAAATTATATACAAATCTACAAGAATATGGTGAAAAAAAGCAAATATGGGGAAGGCACACTGTAAGCTGTCAGAATATAGAGAGTGTGAGCCTAGACCACACTATCTCATCTCAATCAACTTTATTTTGGTTCAATGAACCATAAAAGTACACAGTGCACGACAATATATATACTTAAAAACATTATAAATACAAATCTCTGCTCATGACAACATAAATATGGAAAAGAATCATACTATATCAGTTATCAAAAAGCTACCACAATGCTCAGACAAAAGCCAAAGGAACAAAAACCTTGAAAAACGACCTTAGGAGTGGACTCATTAGGGGTCCGCTATGTCACCAGGATTATCTGAGTTAAATATCAAACACACAAAAATCAATCAATACATAGATAAAAGGCACAACAATCAATATACAAAACTCCATTGAATATCTATAAAAAATTCACAAAAATTCATAAAAACAGAGGCCTTCTGCTTAACGGCACGTTCAATACGTATTACAGCAGAAAAGCAGATCTTAATAGTGGGCAAAGTTAGCAGGTACATGTAAGCATCTCTGCAGTAGCAAATATTTGCCATCCTGGGGATGGGAAGCAAGTAGCGTTTCCTCAACAACAAGTAAAATTTACAGAATAGCATAAAATGTAGGGTAGTTTAGGGTGATTGATCATCACAAGGACATCAGGGAAGTTCTGAAAATAATGCATGCCTTGTGATGGAAAGACCGCAAGAAAGTGTGCACCGTGCATAACCTAAGTCAAATCAGTCAGAATTTGTGATGCATATTTCTCTTCCATACTAGGTATAGTGCAGTACTAACTGTCGGACAAACCCCCATATAGGGCTGGACCATTGGTTTATCTACAGCACTCTGCATTCTATCCTCCAAGCATCCCTCTAAAAATGCATTCTTCAGAGCCCTAATATAGCTGGCTAATGTATTGCTGGGAGAGGTAAACAAATCCTCCCGTCCCATACTGCGACAACTATTCTGAATATACTTCATCCAAGGAACACTCAGATAGTGGTCGAGATTCAAGTGGACTGCAAGCACAGCCCCTTTAAAGGAAGTCTTGCTTTTAGGCCAAATTCTGAGCCAAAGAAGGAGGGGTTGAATTTTGATGAGATTGCTTACGTAGCCAATCCCTGCCTCAGTGTGGCAGATGAAGGAGCCAGTGCTTGGAGAGACAGCTGACAATCTCTTGATGAAGCCATTCTCAATTTTTTTGAGGCCTCCCCTTATCTTCAATGCCCCACACCCATACCCCATAAAAGGCAATAGCACAGCATTTGGCTTTATAGACAGTTGAGAGCTCACCTCCTACGCCGACGACACCCAGCTGAACCTCTCCCTCACCAAGGACCCGCACACCGCCAAAACCAACCTCCACGAAGGAATGAAGGCCGTAGCCGACTGGATGAGGAAAAGCCGACTGAAGCTGAACTCGGACAAGATGGAAGTCCTCATCCTCAGATCCACCCCCTCGGCCTGGGATGACTCCTGGCAGCCAACTGCATTAGGAACACCCCCTAGACCCACCGACCACGCAAGCAACCTAGGGGTCATCCTCGACTCCACCCTCTCCATGACGAAGCAGGTCAACGCCGTCTCCTCCTCCTGCTTCAACACCCTCCGCATGCTCTGCAGGATCTTCAAGTGGATCCCCACTGAAACGAGAAGGACGGTCACCGAGACCCTCGTCAGCAGTAGACTGGACTACGGGAACGCCCTCTACGCAAGAGCCTCGGCCAAACTCCTGAGACGGCTCCAACGCATCCAGAACGCCTCGGCATGCCTGATCCTCAACATCCCTCGCTGCAGCCACATCTCACTCCACCTGAGGGACCTGCACTGGCTCCCAGTCAATAAGAGGATAACCTTCAAACTCCTCACCCACGCACACAAGGCACTCCACAACACCAGACCAGCATACCTCAACAGCTGACTCAGCCTCTACACCCCCACCCGCCAGCTCCGCTCCACAGACCGCGCCCTCGCCACCGTTCCCCGCATCCGAAGAGTGACCGCCGGCGGCATATCATTCTCCCACCCCGCCGCCAAGACATGGAACATCCTCCCCATCCGCCTACGGCAGACCGAAGACCTTTTGACCTTCAGAAGACTTCTCAAGACCTGGCTCTTCGAACAGTAGCAGCCCCCCCCCAGCGCCTTGTCACGGGTATGTAGTGCGCTCTACAAATGCTTTGATTGACTGATTGATTGATTGAGAGCTCCTTAATGGGCTTCTGACCAAGTTTACAGGCAAAATTGAGAACGGCCTCCACTGATTTGGAGAAGGAAACATCTCTGCTGGTCTTCAAGGGTCCCTAAGAGAGACGTGTATCAATTGGAATGCCTAGGTAGGAGAAAGTAGGAATTGAGTCAACTTTCCTGCTGCTCACTACAAAAGATACATTTTCCTTCTTCCTTCCCCCCAAAAATCATTATGTGAGTCTAATTTTGGTTGACCATAAGTTCTAGACTGGCCATAAACTCCCAGAAACAGCCCAGCAAGAGTTGCAAACCCTTTGCAGTCCTGGAATTAGGACAGTGTCATCTGCATGAATTAATTTGGGGATACTACAATCACCTACACGAGGACCACACTATAAAATATAATTCTCCTTCTCTCTATAATGGCTAATGTATTGTGACAATGTATCAATGCTGTAAAAAGAAATCACTTTTTTTCATTTCAAGTCACTTTAACTAAACAAGCATGAAAAAGACCATATCAGGTATTCTATAGTTTAAGAGAGGATTTCAGAAAAATAAATATTTTTCTTCTTTAAGTACATCCTCTGTAACAAATACTATTTAACCATAGCAAAACATGTTTTGTATTCTTTGGCAGCTTTAATCACTCTCATAATATTAGTATAGTTAAAGAATAGATTGTAATGCCTCTATTTCTCAAATCATTTATTTTGAAACAATTCTCCTATCTTAATCTAAGGGTCTTTTAATGCCAAGCTAAGAAATGCCTAGCAGGCTCCTAGACGTTTTAGAAATAGTAAGGAACTTCAAAGAACTTCCAAATTCCATACCCTGGGCAGTGCATTTAGGGCCATATTTACAAGCCCCTATCGCCACCACAAAATCACTTTTAGTGACGTTGTGATGACGATAGGAGCTTCGCCTTATTTACAAGGCAACGTTAAGCCACTTAACGTGGCTTAACGCTGCCTTGTAAATAAAGCCCCCTTTCATGCCACACTTAGGTGCAGATTACAAACTCGTCTGGAAAGCATTCCTATCAAATCTGTAGCGGAATACTTTCCGAATGACTTAAATCGGGGGAGTCAGACCGAACGATTTTGATGCATCCGGATGCTTCCGGATATGATTCAGTTGGACTCCAATTGACTTCAATTGGAGCCTGTGTTCCGAATTAATACACAGGCTCTTTATTGGAAAAAAAGGATGGTTAGGGAAAATCGTGCACCCTGTGGTGGGTACCCCTTGGTGCCTGCCACATTGTCAATGGTTGGAAAAGGGGGTCCCTTGGGTACCCCCACGCTCCTGATTCGGAAGGCCCCGGGTGAAGGCGGGCCTGCAATGGGCCCCCAAAGACAGATTCCGGCAGCCGATTAGTTCCGGGGGAGCCGATTTGGAACGGCTGTCCGAATCGGTCATCGTAATCATTCACTCGGAAACTGAGTCCATAGAGCTGTACGATTCTACTCTGAAGGATGCAACCTGTCCGAATGTCTTTCAGAACCAATTTGGACAGCCCTAGTGGTTTACGGGAATCATAATTGGTCGTTAGGAACCGTGTATGATTTGATCGGAAACAAGGGTTCTGAATTGGATTCGGCAAACCCGAATTCGATTCGGAGCTCTTCCGAACGGCATCTTAATCGACCTCTTAGAATGAGAGGAGCGGGCAATGTGTCTTGTGGTGGGCGTTCCACCGCAAAACCCATTGATTTTGATGTTGTCACCTATTTACAAGAGCAGCGTAAATAGGACGCAGCACCAAAATTAAGACCAAGGAGAAATTATTTGTTCCTCCTCGTTTTTTCTGTTTCTATGGGGGCTGCCTTGGGAAGCACGTATGGAAACAGCTAAACGCCAATGATTGTTTATGTGCAGGAAGGTGCCCTAAAGCAACACCTTGTATAAGAGTATCATGGTGCACAACACTGCACACTATTGAGCCTGCCTGTGATGAGGCACAGAGATCATGAAGGCAAGGGAGCTTGCTAGCACGGTGGCAATATATGCCAGCCTGTAAGGCTTATTATATGTTCTAAAAATTCATGACAGAAGGGACTTTAGAATGCAAAATTTACATTAAAAAATAAAACAATGGTTTGAACCTTGACAATACCTCTCTCATCGACTTCCATTATTGCTTAGGAACTGCTGTAGGAATTGTTGCATCCTTGTAAATCAAATTTAGAACTTGAAGAACTTGAAAAAACACATGAGACAGGATTTGCTTCAAGCAAAATAGGCAGCAAAGTCACATAAATATTTCACAAGCAGAGCCATGCTTGTAAATCCGTGAGAGCGCAGCCGACTGATTACAAGAAGCAGGCCAGGCAGAGGTGCCAGAAGCTTAATCTCTTGCTGGTCCAGTCAACGTCGACGTAGGTCAAAGGTGCTCTCTTATTGGTCTAGTAAATAAAAATTAAAGTCATGCAGGTCGTTACGTAGAAATATCTGCGAAAGAATCAAAAACATTCAGAAAATATGTAAGCATGAGATTTGTAAAAAGTTGGCTTTGAAAATGTATCTTAATATGAAAATCAGTCAATAATCATTCACTGACGGAAAGACAATGTTCAACACTGAGATGTCAAAGATTCGTGACTAGATCCTGCTTAAGTTTTGATGTGGCCTCGAAGCTAACGAGCACAGCGGCTCAGTGGTTAGCTGTCTTTGTTGTACGTTGATAAATACGTTGGGGAAAGCTACTTGCGCCACTTATGCGTCACTTTTCCCATGTTAAAAGTGACGCAAAAGTGGCGCAAGGGGCTTGTAAATAAGCCCCGTTGTATCTAAATACATTCAAACATTTGAAAATGTCCTCACATCGCGTGTGCATTGCTTCAGTTCGCAGCAGGCGAACATTTGAGTGATGGCCTCAGTACTAATCTTGCGCCCTGGTGATAGCGGTGTAATTAGCAAAGCAATCAATCCGCTCTCAATGACACAAAAAAATCTTAATCTAATGGAGCGCAGTACACGCAGTTACGCTTTAGCTGTCACGAATGCCTGGGCCCTCCAAGACGTATGACCAATGAGGCAGCTGCTCGTTTTCTTGCTGAGAGTAATTATAGCTGTAGCCTGACTTTAAATGCACATATTAAATAACAGCGAGAGGGGGAGTGCACGACGACACAATGCCAGCCTCGAATGCTTCCCTGCTGTGCAAAAATAACCAAGTGATTCATCGGGCATCACCTGTGCCGAGACGCTGCTGTTTGTTCTGCTCTGTTTTGAGAGGCGCATTTCGATTTATTTTTTCACGTGAGACATTATTCGGTGGGTTAAAAATAAAGCTGCGGTTAAGTTGCTCTAGCTTTTTTTGATTTCAGTACAATTATTATAATATTTGATCTGGGGCGCAATAGTGAACAGCTCAATGCTTGCATTCGGTTTATTGTCCCATTCTCAGCAGATGTTGTTTGTATATTTGATGAATAATTCTGTTGCATCAGAGGAGCCTTGTAGTAATAATTACCGCCAAGGGCAATGGGTCATAATAATGCTCCCTTCTTAACTTCAGTTAAAAACAACCTTTAAAGTTTTCTGTGCACAGAGCCATCAGAAATCGCATTCATTGGAACACCAACAAACGAACATGTTCCATATCCAGACTTCAGGCAAACTCTGTACTCCAAAACTCGCTACTGCTAGTACCACAATGTAAATATATGTGGTAAATATAGGCAATGTACTATCTATAGCTGCAGTTTGGTCCCCCACTGGGGTCATATGTACAAAGCATCCAAGGATTGGTACTATAAATATGAAAATAACGTTTATCAATGGCATAACGACTATGAAAGATTTAGGGGCATATTTAACCCTTTCGCTGCGGCGGGAATTCCGCCGCAGCACTGGGGGGGTTTGGGGGCAGCGCGGTGGCGCGGTGCTCATGACGGAACCACTCCGTCATGAGCCGCGGTTGAGCTGTGCTCATGACGGAGTGGTTCCGTCATGACTCCGCCCACTGCGCTAATCGCCCGCACAGGCGGAGAATTAGCGCCGCGTGGGCGGCGCGGCCGCCAACGGCCGCAGCATGACGGAACCACTCCGTCATGAGCACACGGCGACCGTGGCTCATGACGGAGTGGTTCCGTCATGAGTGGGGAAGGGGTTAATATATAACCACCCAATGCAGCAAGTCACCTTGCTGTGGTGTGTGAAAGTGAGAGGGCAGGAATGCACCATATTTAACATTAAATGGCACATTCCTGCGCTCTGCCTGCGCTTGCATGTAAACTGTTGCCTAGCACCAACGCATACATCCTTGCACCAAGCCTGCGTTGTAGGCAGGATGTTTTTGTGCAGGAAGTAGCACCTTCCTACACACAAACAATCCTCAGAGGCATTTTCCTTGTTCTAAGTGTGCTGCAGAATTGCCAAGTCTACCTGTATTAGTAAATCTGGGAATGTGTCTGTATGAATGGGTGGATGCATCGGAACACCCACGCTCCACTCATGGCATGCCTCCCTGCTGCATAGAAATGCAAGACAGTGATTTGCGCAGCCTTGCGTTCCTCTCGATTTATCAAGCCATGCCACCCATTCAAGTAGGCCTTGTATGGCTTGCTAAATCTAATTTTAGGTTTTGCATTGCCCTGTGTCCCCTTATGTGGCATAGGGCGATGCAAAACCTTTTATAAATTTGGCCCTAAGAGATAAGAAGGAGACATCATTTAAATTGTGGTCTTTTTCCTTACAACTCAATGGAAAGTATTAGATTTTGAGTTTGCAGATCCCCGAAGATTGGATTCTCTGGGTAAACTGAAATGATACACAACAATACCCTGACCACCCTTAATTTTCACTTATATCTCTAAAAAAGGTCAGCAGAGCTGCTGCAAGTTTACCCCACATTCCAACCACCAGACCTCCCCATTAGTTACACTCTACCAATCTGAATGAAACATGTTAAGCTGCCAACTACCTCCACTAAGTTGCTCCTAAATACAAATGTTCCTGAGCTTTTGCTCCACCTCCCCATGGCCCATTCATGGAAAATACAAACACAGGCATCCCAGCACACTTGCCAACCACACAAAGCAAAAGGATAGCTATCAAATCAAGTATATCCCTCCATTAAAATTGCCTGCTAGCAAACTATCTGTCCAGATATGGACAAGACTCAGTTATGCCACCATCCTTTCTAAACACCAATTCAAAACTTGTATAGTCAATGAAGCAGGTATTACCGAAATTAACCTATCATCTAAGCAGACTATAAGTGCAGACAAGAGTCAGGTGTGAAACAATCCATTCAAGACTCCAGCACATAGATGCTAGCTGACATTTACTGAATATTCACCCCAAAAATATCATGGTAAAAATATTGAATCAAAAATATCAGCAACCACAATATCGACTTTGAATTGAGTGTATGGAAATAACAAAATATCGAGCACAATTAAATCAGTTATTTAGATTTCGACATTGACAAAATGTTGATGAACAAAATGAAGAAGCACATCATATTGAAACATCAACCTCAATGAAGGAACACATACCAAATGTTAAAGAATAAGATACTGATCAGTATAATATCAAATAACATATTAAATAAATACACAGATAACTATACTAGTCACCATAAATTAAATTATGCTACCTAAACGAATTGCATACACATTAATAAGCATTTTCCATTGAAGGAAAATGGCATAATAATTAAAATGACCAATCAGAGTCAAAAGAAAAGCTGATAACTGATAGCAAATCAAGAAAAAGCATTAATTAGCAATACACTATCAAACAAATGACAACACCATCACTTTTATTCCTGCACCCTACAAAGAACATAGAAGCCTGCTAGGATGCCCAAAAAATCCAGAGACCTCCAAGAAGTAAAATTATTCTGAACAAGTCTCTAGCTCTATGTACAGCAACTACTAAAAAAATTATAACGAAATAAAACTCAATGTATTTCTATATTTTGCTCATTCCTGAAAGGCTACTACAACAGTCAAACTAATATCTAAAAATACAAAAATGAAGAAACATACTATATAGCAACCAACACAAAAAAGAAACAACTTAAAAAGTAGGTAACCGGAAAATAGTACAGACAATATATAAGGCTCATTGATTTAATTAACACATAAAAAAACATATTAAATGTTTATTTTATATTTGAAATAAAATGCATATCCAATCAAGCAACTTTCACAGAAAGGGAAACCCCTGCTCAGATATCTAGACTACACCCAAATCATTAAAGATTACACTAAAGAACATAACCTCTGGAAATATTCTAAATATTATTCTAGTTGCATTTACAGTACAAAAGAACAAGTGGAAAATACACCCGAGTTGAAACACCCACTAAACATGGCAGACGTTGAGGGCTGCGACATAATTCAGGATATAAAACAGCCCTGCACAAGTTCCACAACTCCAAGAAGAACAATAATTGAAGACTATGGGGGACATTTACTAATATTTAATGCAATGAGGAACAGCATTCCGTGACAGGGAAAGTGCACAAATGCTCAATATTTACAAAGCTATGGATCATTTCTACCCTCTCCATGGACTGACTTGCACCATTTGTCCTTGACAAGGATCTCCCACCGGCGAGAAAAGAACGTGAATCTGCGGTAGCCCGGGTGCCCCAAAAACACAAATTTCTGGGTTGTGATCCCTAAAAGAAGGGTTAAGAGTCAAGTTGAAGAGTAAGGGACAGTAGATAGATGCCATCCACAGCGGGAGGACTAATGGGCCACATATGGTCTGCTATAAGAGTAGAGCACTCCAAGACTGGCCCTGGTGAGGCCACTATGATCTGGACGTGCTGTCTGCGTTGTCACACAGGAAGTGTGTCAACCTTTTGGGGGACTATGTGTTCTCCCAGGAATCCTTGGACTACCATTTACCTCTTCAGTATCAGTTGACAGAAACTGAACTGAAATGCACCCTTAGGGTCCCTCCCCCGAGATTGTGGAAAAAAACAAAGAAGGAAGGTGTCTATTAGCTGAGGGTGCAGCTCACCACTCAGAGAAACCTAGAAGGCCAAAGGGACCTCAGAAGCAGGTCGGCAACTACTTGTCAGCCCCAAATATGCCTTTTATACATGGTGTCCTGGAATTTTAAGCCTTTTTTTGGTGCTGTATTTAGAAATATGTGTTAATCTGTAGTATAGTGCCCATGCTCCCACTTTAAATACTTATGTATGGAAAACGGCTCAGTGCCACCCTCCGCACAAGTCTCTGTGTGCTAAGGACAACTCTGTGCAGTCTACACGCCCAAGGCAGGAAATACCTCTGGTGCGAGCACCAGAGCGATTTTCTTCTATTTATTTTAGCCTCAGGAGCTGATGACGAGCTTCCCCAGCAGCAACAGGCATTTTCTTTTAAGCATGGCGTGCTGACATCTTTACATTGAAACTGAAACTGACCGGACAAGCACAAATCAAAACAGGGTCAATAAGAGTCCCTCATTGAGGCTCACATTTATCCTGGTTTGATGCTTGCCTGTCACATACATTATGCCCAGTCACACAAGTGAGGTAGCATTTTTATCGAGACTAATGGGAGAAGGTTCGACAATAAAAATGTTGCGGATACTTGCTAATTCCGGAACTTTATGTCACAGAAAGGAAAATGTGCAATTTTAGGAAAAGCTTGAGGTTTGCATGGCATTAGGGTAAGACAACATTGTGAAATCCAGGCATACCACTATGGACTCCCCTGGGTGTCTAGCTTTTAGAAATGTCTGGGTTTGGTAGGTTTTCTGGGTGGTTGTCGATTTCAGGCAAAACCTGCTCCCCCCTTTGCCAATTCAGACCATGTTTTTGACAGGAAATGTCTCCACATTGTATTTTTGGACCTTTCCTGTTGAGGGCACTGCACAAATGAGGTATCATTTTTATCAGAAGACTTAAGGGAAATCTGGGTGCAAGGACGTTTGTGGCTTCCCACATATTCCACATCTTTCCATTACAGAATTGTTAGGGAAATTAGTTTTTTTAGTCAAAGTTTGAGGTTTGCAAGGGATTCTGAGTAAAACAACCTAGTGAGAGCCGCGCAAGTCACCACATCTTTGATTCCCCTAGGTGTCTAGTTTAAAAAAATGTACAGGTTTGCTATGTTTCCCTATGTCCCGGCTGAGCACTTCTGTACAATTTACAAAAAGTAGTCAGTTTTGAGTGGAAAAATGTGAAGCATTGATGTTGAGATTTGGGCTGTTTCCTGACACGGGCACCAGGCCAACCCACACAAATATGCACCATTTTTATCAGAAGAATTAGGGGAATGCTTGGTGGGAGGATGTTGGTGGGTCCCTGCAGATTCCAGAACTTTCCATCACAAAAATGTGAGAAATCTCCATTTCTTAAGCCAAATTTTGAGGTTTGCAAAGGATTTGGGGTAAAACAACCTGTGAGAGCTACACCTCATCCTGGATACCCCAGGGTATTGAATTTTTTGACTGGTTTTTCTAGTTGTCCGTAGGTACCAGTTGAGCTAGGTCCAAAAATTGACAGCTACCCACTGTAGGAAAGTAGGATCTGCTTCTAATGATTACTCCCACTTTTTGCTTGATGTGATGTTGTTTTCACTATTCTGACTGGGATCTAGCTAATCAGGACCCCAGTCTATCTGCATTCTCCCTAAATTGTTGTGTTCAGTACTTCAGTACATCCCAGATTGGATACTGGGGCACCCTTATAAGTCCTTAGTACATTGTACCCATGTACACAGGGCATAGGAATTCTAGAGGTCTACCATGGGCTGAAGTATGTATTATGCCACCCATGAGAGACCATTCAAAATGGAACTACAGGCCTGCCATTGCACCACTTGCTAAAGATATAGGTTTTCTATATCTAAGGGATACTGCACTTAAAACCTATAAGTCACCCCTATAACAGGCCTTTACTATCCTGAAGGCAGAGTGCTTGGTTCTGAGTGAGAGGGTAGCACCATACACGATATAGACGGGCACCGCGTAATCTCACGATGACCATCTAAAAAACGTCTGCAATTAATCCTATTATGTTTGGTATCAAACATGTTCGAATCATACCCCCACACCGTGTGAGGTATGATTCCAAGCACTGGAAGAGCCCTCGTTAGGCTCTCAGTGTTCCCCGGTACTAGTCTTTTTTTCTTGGACAGTACAAAATGGTTGCTGCTGACCAGAGACACATTTCTGACCACCTGCTGCTGAGCCAAGCTTGAGCAGGGGAAGGTAGAACAATAGGCATCCTGTCACAGCTCTCGAGGCCTGCTCTACCCTCTCACAAAGTTTGAGGCCAGTAGTCCTTGTGGGGGTTTCAATAACTGAACCCCTGAGTACCGCATCGACTTTACAGTTGCAAAGGTTTGGTGTCGTCTTTGCAAAAAGATCTTCGGGTTCCAAGTAGCCACAACCTCGAAACACCTCCAGTGCACAGAATCATTGGCCACACTGCATCTTGTGCATCGTGGACTGCATCTTTTGGTGAGCTGCTTGAGGTCCTCTCACGACTCCAGCGCCTCCGGCCTGTGGGTCCACTTGAGGGTCACACTTGTTTCTTTTGGGCTCTTCTGATTGCTCGGGGCCTGCCCTGACTCCCCTGCTTAAGGTGAGTCCCCAGGACCTTGCTGGTCTCAACTTTGTGCCTTCTCGACTTGCTGCGTGGGTTGCATTGGCCGAGGCTTGTTGGTGCTTCCACCAGACACCGCCCTCTCAGCACTCAACATCCTCCCTGGGACAGCTCGTATCCGGGTCCTGGTCTTCCTCAGCATCGCCTGGTCCTCACTGCTGTAGAGTCAAGTCATCGACATCTTCCCTAAAGCACCTGCCATCAGAGGGCATTTGTCTTCCAAGTCTCCTGGTCACCCCTGAGTGGCATAGACTCTGTCCCCTCTGCTTTCAGGTACTCCTCTTTAAGAATCCATGTTTGGATTACTCCGGACACCTTCTCCTGTTCCAGCAGCGGCACTTTCCTGAAGTCCTCCATTGTGTTCGACGGCGGTTTCCGATGCCAGTTCACACCTATGCACCCGGCTCTCCTGGGATAGGTAACTTGGGTACCACAGTATCCACGGGTGGAGTGGCTCTCAAACCTTCTGTCGTCCACGGGGTTACTTCAGGGACCACTGGGAAGGGTCACTATTCTTTAAAAAATCCAACAGCGACTTGCACATAGACTTGTACGGAGTATGCGGTTGTGTTCACACACTGCACACGCTCTCCGTGGGATCCCTATCTACTTACCTTGGGTGGTTCTGTGGGTCCCCAAGAATTCTACGTCCTCTCGACTTTGTCCTGACTCAAGTCGTGGTTCTTATACTGCTTTCTTAGTATATGGCTTGGTCCCCCACTGGGGCCCACTGTGTATTAGTGCTATTTACTGTGATTTCTCTGCTAAAGTATTGTGTGCTTTGTGTTGATCTCCGTGTGGGAGATACTGTAACGTACTAAATAGAGTTATATAATAAATAAATATTTTTATAAATACTTTGTGTGGTTCTTTTTAATTTAATCCGTACTACAAAATTGCATTCTGATAAAACAAGCTGCTTTACACTCCTTCAACACTAAGCCTGAAGGCTGCTCTCCACAGCTACTGCTTTCTAAGGTTGTCCGAGACCTCTTAAATCACCACAAGGGTTGTGACCACTTACATTAGTGGACATCATATACCAGGCCAGCTTCATACACCCAGTTTGCAAAAAACAGGTCAGTTTTGAGTGGAAAAATGTGATGTCTCTGTGGTGAGTGTTAGGCTGTTTCCTGTCACGGGCACTAGACCTACCCACACAAGTGAGGTGCAATTAGTATCACAAGACATAAGGGATGCTGGGTGGAAGAAAGCTTGTGGCCCCCTGCAAATTCCAGAACTTTCCATCACAGAAATTGGAGGAAAATGTGTTTTGTTAGTCAAAGTTGGGAGGTTTGCAAGAGACTCTGTCTAAAACAACCTGGTGAGAGCAATGCAAGTCATCCCTGCCTGAATTCCACTATGTGCTTGTTTTAAAAAATGTACAGGTTTGCTGGGTTTGCTTTGGTGCCAGCTGAGTAAGGGCCCAAAATCCACAGCTACCCACTTTGCAAACAACTGTCAGTTTTGAGTGAAAAAATGTGATGCATCCATGTGGCGTTTTAGGCCGTTTGCTGTCACAGACACTAGGCCTACCCACATGAGTGAGGTAACATTTTTATCAGAAGACATGTGGGAGCATAGAGTAGTAGGATATTTAGTATTACAAATCAGATTTCTCTGCATTTGTGCCTTTCAAATGTAAGCCGGTTTGTGAGAAGACATTTTGAAAAATGCCCTCTAAATCTTATGCTGATATGGGAACCGATAAATTCAGATATGTAAAAATTACCATAGCTCCTAAACACCACTTCTTGTGCCTATTTCAGAAATATATAGGTTACCTTGATACCTAATTTTCACCCTACATATTTCACCATATGAATTGGTCTATACTCAGTACACAATGAAAAATTATTGTACTGTGGAGCTCCGTTTTTGGCTCTGGCTACCTTGGGTTTTTGAAGAACCTACAAACCCTACATATTCCCAAAACCAAGAGGGTCTAGTAAAAGAAAAGGTACATTGCTTTTGTAAACTGGCCTTCATGACAAAAAGTTACAGATCAAAACTTTGTCACAAATTTCTATTTTTTTCTACTAGTTTTCAATATTTCTTTATTTCAACAGTTGGCTTTTGTGGGAAAACATTGAGGAATATTCACATATGACCCCTTGCTTAGCTTGGAATTTTGTCTGCATTTTATAAACATATAGCTTTCCTAGATTACCCTTGGGATTTACACTGGTTTACACCACAAACTGGAAGTATGTTGAAAGCACAAAAAATAGGAAAAATTGGCAACTTTTTTTAAAAATGCTAGAACTATGGTACAACATTGGGTTTTTGATCCAGCTCTGACTGAAAGATGGGAAAATGGTGACTTTAGTACATCAAGCTGGTCATTTATGCCATTTTTATTTAAAAAAAAAAAATACAGACACTTTTCTCTAGAGCACTTTTTTCCAATTTCCCCCCAAAAAGCACAAATATAGCTATATTTTGGCTATTTTCTCAGTCCCCTCCAGGAGAATCTACAATCCCTGGGTACCTTTAAAATCTTCAGGCTGTTGAAAAAAAGGACGCAAATTTGGCATGGATAGCTTATTTGGACAAAATGTTATGTAGGCCTAAGTGAAACTAACCCAAATAGCTTAGCACAGGGGGTGAAAGGACAGAGAAAGGGTTAAACATGATTTAAATGCCATTTTTCCAAATTCCCACACTAAAGTTGCCCTTAAGTCCCTAGTACATTGCACAATGTGTAACCATGACCTGGAAGTTAAATGGCACTAGTGGATTGCAGCACATATTGTGCCGTCTACTACAGTAGCAGTGCAAAAGATATTTTCATTGTAGGAAGGAAAAACTCTCTGGCCCATAGAGAAACACTTAAAAGCAATACTAAATACTAATACTCTTTCTTAGGAATGATGCCATATAGAAAATAATTGAACAGCTATGTTTAATAGTTCTTATAAGTTAAGTTCAATAGTGAAGTCCATTTGTTAATAAACATCAAGGAAAATTAATTTTTAGACAGGTACATTTTCCTTGACATTCCAAGCATCCACTTCCGAACATTTTCTGGACATGCGGAGAATCAGAATCAGAAGATGTCTGTAATATGGGAGGAGCCTTGAAAGATCGAAGCTGCTCCTTATTGAACCCAGGACAAGTAGATTCCAAAGGCCTGTTCACCAACCTCTCACATGGCTACAGGATGCAAGATGCCTTTTTCTGGAAGTCCCTAGAAGCTAATTTTTACCTGGAAGCTAATTTGAATTGGCTCTTGCGAGCCAGGGAATAAGAGTGAAATGCACCCCAGGAGTAAACCATAGGATGATCTTAGTGGGCAGAGATGTCTCCTCTGAACTCCGCAGAATATCCAGGGTGCTAGCTGTGTAGAACATTTTGACACAACACTGTCAAATGAAATCCTGCTTAACTGTCAAATCCTGCTTGACCGGTCGGCTGGGTTTACATATAACACAAAGGGTGCACTTGAACTGGAGGGAACAAGATGCCAGGAGTTCTTGTGTGTCAACTGACTGATTGCTGGAGGACCTTGCTTTTTTCCTACCAGACATCTGCCTCTTGGTTTGAGGTGGGTACATTGCCTGCCTCAAACTGGATATTAGTGTTAGATGTGGGTGGGCATTAGGATTACCATAGTACACTCCCCACACACAAATACACACTCCCAGCACACATACACACTCCCAGCACTTAGAACCCAAATTAATTGTGGTTGAAGATGTTTGCCATCTTAAAAATGCACTGACACATGGCAATTTGGGTCCTTTCTGCGGTAAGGCAAACAGGAACTACCGAAAAAGTTGGTTGGGGTGGCCCCAGGAACTTTTACCATATTGGTTATGGAGGGGACAGGAGTCACCCTCATCCGCCAGCTTGTGCCAGTCATAACTTTGACCTCTCCAGACATCCATTTCCGAACACTTTCTGGACCTGTGGAAAAGCAGAAGTAGACTGGAATCTGTGGCATTAGAGGAGCCTTGAAAATCTGGAACTGCTCCTTTTGTACTCAGAACAAAGAAGTGGATCCAAAGGTCTGTTGCCTGACCTCCCACATGGCTACCGGGAGAAAAAAAGCTGCAAGAGGCCATTTCCAGCAAGATCCCATTGATCCATGGCAACTGGGCCTAGACTGAGCCCTGCAGGATTGGGCCCTGCTGTTGGCTTATTGCTGATACTCTTTGAGTCTCTAAATGTCACCCCAAGGGCCTGGGTGACTTTAAAAGTTGACTCCTGTGGTGGATTGGGATATACAAGATTAAATAGGAAGATAAAATCTTTGATCAGGACAAACCTAGTCGGTGTATCCGGCTCATGTGCCTTTGCAGTCAGCCTCAAATGGCACCTAAGATCAGGTCTACGCCAAACATTGACTATCACTGGCACTTTGTTCTTTTTGGTGCTATTTCTACTCAAACTTTAAATATTCATATCTCCAGTCCTCCCTATTGGATTTTTGTTATTTGGATGTTATTTTGTTTATTACATTTTACTTTAATTTTATACTTCTGTTTGGGATTTTTATTGGTTTACATTTTGACTTTATTACTGTTTTGGTACTGCATAACTACTTCACACATTGCAAAAAGTTAAGCATGTGTGTTTTGTGCCACAGCTGTCAGGGGGTTGAGATCAGGTTAGTTTAGGAGACTTTGAGGATTCACCTGTAGGGACGTGGAGTATTATGCAGTGATGCTGGCTAGGCCTCACTATGTAATACTCTCACAATGCCCCAAAATAGGTCCTTTTGATTCACACGATTAGATCCCTATCTCAGTCCTGGTAGTGTATTAACACATAACATGGTTCCCTCAGGGGAAGCTAAACGCCTTTGCTTCCTATGCTAAAGAAATGATAGCCATCTTGAGCAAATTGAGAAAGGACCAGTTAGTTAATTAACGCCCATATGTTTGAATGTACAAGCCTGTGCAAACCTTGGATATAAACATTTACAGTTATATAATAATGTAGTTTTGACAAACAGTTGCTAGATAACAGTAGGTGCTCCTTGCAAATGGCATAGTGTTAGTGAATGGTTCGACAATGGTGAACAAAGGTGAGCAGTGATAAATACACAGAAATAACAGTTGACTTAAAATACATACATGTGGAAAATGAGGAGCCCAGTGAAAGTATGGGTGGCCTCCTTAGCAGACATTGATTAAACTAAGTCAGCAACATGTGCGTTGATGTTTCGACCCCAAAGTTTAAACTTGTAATAGAGTCTTCATCAGGACATAAATAGTAGACACCTCTACCTTGGTGTTCTATAGATAATACAAAAAATACTGAATGTAACAAAATATGCACACCGATCATCCATTCTGCATACAGTGCATGAATGCTTCATTGTTTAACATTAGCTCCAGAACTGTGTGCAGGCATTTCCCAACAAACAATCGTTTGTGATGGCAAGGAACACAAACTCCTTATTTGGGCCAGTAACCCCTCTCAAGTCTAACTTACCAAGGTAATTGAATGGAGCTTAGTCTCATTGTCAGCATTGGCCACCTGGTGACTAACACCAGATATGATTTGGTCTGTGGAAAACCAATCTAGCTGCCATCATAGTGACATTGGTACCTGTGTCCCACAGTGCCTCTACTTCAGTCTCATTGATCTTTGGCCTTTGACTATTCTTCTCTATGCCTAGAGGTAAGACAGCCAATGCTTCAATATCCATTCCACTCAGGGAAACTAAAGGAGCCTCAGTGTAACCTCTGGCCTCTCAGAGTACACTTCCATCCCCACTCATAAACTAGCTAATTCCATGGATTGTCCAACACTGGAGGGGGTTGGAGATTTCTGTATCTCATTTCTTATATCCTGCCTGATGACAGTCATGATATACTCCAAAAGCCTGTGCTTGGTCCTGGTTCTTACCCTGATGACCACTGCCTTTGGTCTGGGAAGAGACTCTGACCCACCCTCCGGAGGAGAACATGGGGGCCTTTTGAGAACTCCTTTTTTATCCTTGTTGTTGCTCACATGTTTCCCCTGCTGGGAAGTCTGAGCACTCTTTTTCTGGTCACTTCTGCCATGGGTCTTTCTGGACACCCTGGTTCTGACTCATTTGTCATCTATCCTTCCCAGATATCTGGGAGAGGACAACTTGGAATCCACTAAATGCTGACTCAATTTCTCCCTGGTACAATTAATCAAAATGTGCTATTTCATAATTAAATTATATAGCCCATCATAGCTGACCACCTCAATGCCTTTTATCCAGCCTTCTAGAGTCCACAAAGTCCACCCATCTCTGATTTTGACCTTTATGGGTGTCCCTAAACTTCAATCTGTTTTCCTCTGTGGTGAGTCTCAATCATGTTATCAAGGTCTCCTTCGTATGCTGATAAGACTCACTCAAATCTTTATTAAAGGTAAGACATCTATCTCTGCCCTTCATTCAAAATAACTCCTACAGTAGAGACCCCCAGTGCTGGTGACCTATCCTCCTCATTTTGCAGGCCCTCCCAAAGGCTGGAAAACATTTGTCAGTATCATCACCAACACTAAACTTGGGGACAATCCCTTTGGGGATCTTAGGGTCAAAAGGTTCCTCTTTTTCCCTATTTCAATTGCTGCCACCATTATCTTTGGGCCTTAAGTTCTATTGATCCTTCTTTCTTCAATGGCTGGTCTCCGTTCCTCGAGTTCCAACTTTTTCTCCTCTAATGAGAGGCTATTAAGCACTTCACAAGTTTTACTACCAGTTTACCAGTAGGGGGTCTTCTAGAGTGATTTCTGTCTCTTCCGACTGGTAAAGTGGGTCTGGGAAAGGGTGGAGTGTTTTGTACTTCACCTTCCTCCCCAGCATCTACAACCTGGGCTAGGGTTTTGTCTTCACCCTCTTCAGGGTATTCGACTGTGGAATGGCACTTTCTATCTAGTTTCACTTTCTCATAGGAGCTGTTACTGTGTAGCTAATGCCCCAAGCTTTGTACAAAACCCTTAAATCACTAATCTTCACAGGTGGGATGACAGACAGGTCAAGATTCCTGTCAGCCTCCATTGTGCATAACCTTTTACCTGAAAGTTGGGACATTTTAAAAACATTATAAAAACTTTTAAACACATTCCTAACCGTCAAAGGGCCTGATTTAGATCTTGACATAATCGGTACCGCCATCGTTTTTCCATCGGATTCCCTGACAGCCTACTAGGTGGCATGCCAGATCTATTTAGATGCTGGCAGGTCGCTGGATGAAAGACTGTCAGACGGACGCTGTCTCCATCAGACTTTTTTCACCTGTATCAATGGCGCCATAAGCAAAAACGGCTGTCGAAGGAAGACCAGCCACTTTTCCACCTGGTCAATCACAATGTGCCTTCATGCCGATGTAACTGTGGCAGGGAATCCTCCACCCCTGGGTTGGTGGATTGGAATGGATATAAGCCCAAAACATACCTCCTTTCTGTTTCACATTTCCTTTTCCTTCATCAAGGCAATCTTATAAGTCCTGTCTTTGCTGCTGCTACTTGACCATGAAGCAATTCAACCTCGTCATTGCCGGAATCGAAGGTAAGGTTCTATATTTACTTGTTGCCTTTTGGCGTTAATGTTGAAATTTCTCTTGCAAGCAATAATATACCAATGTATAATGCATATGTGTTTGATGTTGTCGTTTTAAAAATTTAGAGAAACACACCTATTTAATTTTATTGTATTTTCAAATTTGGTGCAAGCGGCCTTATGATAATGGCAGGTACACAAGAATGGACATCAATCCAAAAATCAAAAACTGAGCATATAGGTGTGCTAACTTAATATTCCTAAACTACAAAAACATTAACATATGCATTGGACATTATTGGGGTGATTTAAATGTAACATAATGTTGAAATTGAACTTGAGAAAGTGAAACATTTGTTTTAAAATAACTGTGAAATCAATGTTAGTTCCAAACTTTAACCAATTAATATATTTAACATTTCCCCTTGTCTAGTGCATGTCCTGTGTTGTATTACATGTCATTTGTGTCAATAATATTTTAAGTTGCAATGCATATGTGTTTATTTTCATCACTTATCAAGTACAAATAAACACATATGTATTACCACTTGAAAATAAAAATGACAAATTAATTTGTTGTAAGTGTCCATCATCATGATGAATGCTTGCACCAAAATGTAAATGTCCATCACATATCTTTTTTACTAGTGTATGGACTTTACAAATTAGACGTTTAAAAAAATGTATAGATCGCATTTTAATCATTACCAGTTCTAGAAATCAAAGAATTGTACATGAAAAATAATGTCAGGACAAACATGGTGATATTAAAATAAATTATTAAGAAATTAGATACATTTTATTTCAAAACATAAAACAGTAAACAAACTGATTGTCACAAAGACATCACCTTTTAAACAGACTGTTAAAGTGGAATCTCCTCAGGAAGGGGGATTAAGTAGGCACAGAGCAGGCGCCTCAAGGATATTTCTTAAGAGGGATGTGTTTGGGCTTGACAGGGGTTATGGACAAGTAAGACATGATTTCAGGAGTAGTATGGGTAGTATTGGTAGGAGAGGATTGGGCTTGGGAAGTAGAGGAAGCTGCAGCGTGTGATGTGTGTGTGTTGGTTTTGCAGTTGCACGTGGGTCTGGTGTATGTTGTGTATGTCTGGGTGTTTGGTACCTGGTAGCTGTATGGTGTCCAGGTGTGTGTATGTGTTTGTGTTTGGTGGGTGTTGGTTTGTGTTCAGGTGTGTGTTTGGATGAGAGTGTGTTGAGGTGGTTGTTATGGTGTCAGTGGGTGTATGTTTTGCAGTTGCATGTGAGTCTAGTGTATGTTTCTATTGAGTGGTTTCTCAGGTGTTATATATTCAGGTGAGAGTGTGCATTTCAGTTTGGTGGGTGATGATTTAGGTGTAGGTGTGTTTTTAGACGAGTCTGCTGTTTAAATGGCCGGTGTGGTGCTAGTGGGTGTATGTTTTGCAGTTGCATGTGGGTCTGGTGTATAATTAGATGTGTGTGGTTTCTCATGTGTTTTGTATTTAGGTGAGTGTGTTAGTTTGTGTTTAATTGGTGTTCTTTACAGTGTATGTGTGTGGTTGTATAAGTTTGCTGTTGGTCTGGTTGTGGTTGTGGGTGTGTGGTGATAGTTGTAGGTGTGGTGGTTGTTGGTGTGGGTGTGCGGGCATGCTGGTGGTTGTGGTACTTGTGGGTGTGCTGGTGGTTGTGGTGATTGTTGTGGGTGTACAAGTGCTTGTGGGTGTGGTGACTTTGGAATTGGCATGCGGATGGGACCTGAGTTGGGGCACTAAGATGGGCTAGTTGGAAGGCTGCAGTCAGTGAGGAGGCTAGTCCTGCAAATGATCTCTGCAGGCCAGACATAATACTATGACTGGTTTTCAGATATGCTACCATTTGTTGCATTTGGCAACTAAGGCCCTGGATGCCATTCAGAAGCTCAGTCTGGCCTACAGAGATGCTGCTTAAGAGGTCATTAGTCTCTTTACTCAGCGGTGTTCAGACAAAATGTAGAATAAAAAATATCGAGATGCAGAAATATCGAGTTTTAACATGCTGATCCGCAAATATCATGAGGCAGGAACATCGTGGCCAAGAATATAGTTTTTTTGGTAAGTAATATCAATGTCAACAATATCTATCTTGTTAATATAATTACAAAAATATCTATGTTGCTAATATTGATGTTGAAAACATCTGGGTTGTTAATAACATTTATGAAAATATTGTTGTTAATAATATCGTTTTTTTATTATTTTTTTTTAAATTTTTTTGTATTTTTCACTGGAAAATGTTATACATTGTTTTTATAATTATTGTTAATGTTTTTTTTAATATAGTTTGGACATTTTTAGTTGTTTTTAAATTCAATTTAATTGTTTATTGTAATTTTTTGTGTCATAGTGGGTTGAGGGGTTTGTAAGATTAAATAATTTTGCAAACTGTAGAAATATTATAATTTTTAATGTATATTTTGTGGGTGTGTGTTGTGTTTTCAGGGTTACAGTTAATTAAGAACTAAGTTATTGATAATTAATAATTAATTTCCTATTAATTGTTTGATTGATAATTATGTTAATTGTGAAATTATCATAGTTGTTAAGTTGTTATTTCCCATAAAGGAATAGGGTGGGAAGTCATTTAAGCAATTATAGTTTAAAAATATGTATTCATTTATTAAAAATTGTTTAAAAAAATATTTAATATGTTATTTGTGTTATACTTTGATTATTTCTATTAAATTTTAATTATTGTCTGTTATGTTTGTGAGAATATGATGTGGTATTTTACTTAAACTAATACTATTTTTCATTTGATAATAATTACAAACTGTAATACTTATGTATTTTCTTTAATTTTTGTAAAAATCTAGGCATATATTTTTAAATTTTAATATTTACATTTTTTTATTTGATTCAGTTGTTTAAATGTGTTATTTGTTTGAAGTGGACTACTCTCTCTTTACTGTTGCACTGAATGGAGTGGGAATAGTAAATGTTACCCCTTTTGAGTCCAGTACTCTCTGTACAATTGCACAGACTGGAATTGGAATGGTGAATTGTATTCCAACTGAGTTTAATGCTATCACTACAGTTTCACAGACTAGAGCTGAAATAATACATTTTACACCTCCTGAGTCCAACGCTTTACCTACTGTTGCACAGACTGGAGTGGGAATATTAAATTCTACCCCTCCTGAGTCCAATGCTTTTCCTACAGTTGCACAGACTGGATTGGGAATAGTACCGTTTACCCCTCCTGAGTCCAACACATTCCCTACAGTTGCACAGACTGCAGTGGGTATAGTACATTTGACCCCTCCTGAGTCTGTTGCTTTCCCTACTGTTTCACTGACTGGAGTGGGAATAGTAAATTGTGCCCCTCCTGAGTCCAACACTTTCCTTACTGCTGCACCAACAGGACTGGGGAAAGAATGTTTCCCCCCTCCTAAGTTTAACACTTCTCCTACTGATGCACAGACTGGAGTTGGAATAGTACATTTTACCCCTTCTGAGTCTAACGCTTTCCCTTTCGTTGCACACACTGGATTGTGAATAGTACATTTTACCCCTCCTGAGTCCAACGGTTTCCGTACTGTTGCACAGACTGGAGTGGGAAACATGAATTTGACCTCTTCTGAGTTTAACACTTTCTTACTGTTGTATAAATTGAAGAGGGAATAGAATATTTATTATCTATATAGTTTACTCCCACCACCACCATCATAAAATTGTGGTCAAACCACCACGAGTACGGCTTCCCAAGGACTGCCATACTCGTAATAAGCCCCGATGGGCCTGATTTCGATGTTGGGCGTAATTCCTTCAGCCCGACACCAACTCAGCCCTGGGACCGACTGACACCTTGTTGGTGGTCCCGACTGCTGCATTAGGATGCGACCGAACACTGGAGCATGCATTATGGTCATATTCCAGCCGTAATGCATGGGAAACAACCTTTCCAACGCAGTCATTACAACGCACTACATTTACAAAGCAGTAATTGCATCGCAGCATCCTTTACAACGCATGTCACTACAACGCAGCCATTACATTGCATGTCACTACAACGCATGACACTACAACGCATGTCACTACAACGCAGGCATTACATCACATGTCATTACAATGCATACTATTACAATGCATAGTACCCCTACACTATCCAACACTTACCCTACTGTTGAACCCCCTGGAGTTATAATGGTAATTTTTACCCCTACACTATCCAACACTTACCCTGCTGTTGCACCCCATGGAGTTGGAATAGTAATTTTTACCCCTACACTATCCAACACTTACCCTACTGTTGCACCCCCTGAATTTAGAATAGAAACTAGTGTAGGGGTAATTTGTACCCCTACACTATCCAACACTTACCTTAAATGCAATGTAATGGTATGCGTTGTAATGGTATGCATTGTAAAGGTATAATGCGATGTAATGGAATGCGTTGTAAATGTAGTTTAAAAAAATGTGTTGTAGTGGCATGCGATGTACAATGCATTGTAAAGGATGTTGCGATGTAAAAAGTGTGTTGTAAAGGCATGCGTTGTAATTGTATGCGTTGTAACGTCATACATTCGTAATGCATGCTCTAATAGTGAAATGGGAGGTGCGGTTAATTCCTGCACCCCATGGCAGGCACCTCTAGGTGCCTGCCACAAAGTGCAGGGATCAACAGGGGGGCACCATAGGTGTCCCCTCAGCCTCCGACCGGAGGCTGTGCACCAAAGGAGGCCCTGCTGTGGGCCCCCAAACACGCTTTCCAATATGGACAGACCAGCATGGACACCATGTCGGAAACCATGCATTGTAATCTCAAGAGCGGAAAGGCCTTGTGATTACTAGCCGACTTCCAGCTGGCGGACCGGCTCTCTGAGCCTGTTGGAAGGCAGCAAGGATGACTGACCGGTTTCGTTTATGACCTCCTCCATCATAATGAGGCAGTCAGGAATGAGAATGAGGAGCCCATTATGATGCGGCCCTGAAGGTTCCGACCACAAGTCGGAGCCTTTGCGGGCCGCATCGTAATCGGCCCTTAAGTGTTTATGTACTTAATTTTATATTTTTATAGATATAATTTGATGTGATTTTTAAAATATTTTCAGTAAAAAAAAAATTATATAACTATGTGGGTGCCGATTCCGTTCCGTTAAAAAAAATTTGCGTACGACTCGAATCCGTATTTTTTTACGTACGAGTCGGACTAGTGCCCTACAACCGGCGAAGTACGCTTCGGACATGAACATTTTTTACGAGTCACGTCGGGAAAATGTTACGAGAGGGATCCGGACAGTTTTACGTGCAAATCGTAAAACAGAAGTCCATTCGCACAAGTACGATCCGTACCGTCCGTCCGAATATACAACTGCATGTAAAATGGTCTGTCGGAATATACAACCGCATGTAAAACGGTCCGTACGGAGCGAACGATGAACCAAACTTGTACACGGCTATACTTGTGCCCGTGGATGAGTCGCACGGACCCCCGCATATGTCAGCACCGTTCCCCCATATATCAGCACCGTACCCCTCATGTCCACAGTGGACCACCCCAGCCCCCATACGTGTACGCGCCGTACCCCACCTCCGTACCACAGCCCCGTACACCAGCACCATGCCTGTACGCACCATACCCCAACACCGTACCCCAGCCCCGTGCCTGTACGCACTGTACCCCATGCCCCTACACCATGCCCGTACCTGTACGCACCGTACCCCATGCCCCTACCCCATGCCCGAGCCTGTACGCACTGCACCCCAACACCGTACCCCATGCCTGTACGCACCGTACCCCAACACCGTACCCTATCCCCGTGCCTGTATGCACCATACCCCAGGCCCCTACACCATGGCTGTGCCCGTACGCACCGTACCCCAACACCGTACCCCATGCCCGTGCCTGTACGCACCGTACCCCATCCCCGTGCCTGTACGCACCGTAACCCAGGCCCCTACACCATGGCCATGCCTGTACGCACCGTACCCCATGCCCCTACCCCATGCCCGTGCCTGTCGCACCGTACCCCAACACCATACCCCATGCCCGTGCCTGTACGCACCGTACCCCAACACCGTACCCCATCCCCGTGCCTGTACGCACCGTACCCCAGGCCCCTACACCATGGCTGTGCCTGTACGCACCGTACCCCATGCCCCTACCCCATGCCCGTGCCCATACGCACCGTACCCCAACACCGTACCCCATGCCCGTGCCTGTACGCACCGTACCCCAGGCCCCTACACCATGCCCGTGCCTGTACACACCGTACCCCAGGCCCCTACACCATGCCCGTGCCTGTACGCACCGTACCCCAGGCCCGTACACCATGCCCATGCCCGTACGCACCGTACCTCAGGCCCGTACACCAGCACCCTCACCCAGCATCGCGCATGTACGATTCGTACTACACCATTGCATATGTGATCACTGTACAACAACATAGCGTATGTACGCACCTTACATACACGAAAACCACTCGTACTGAACCAGGACACTGTAAAACACCACAAGGAGGGTCAATTCGAATCACACAACACCACAAAACACGTCTACAAGCCAACATACATCGAAAACACTGACCTGCCACATCCAAACAGGCAAACAGAGGGCCAAAACACAACCACCTCTTATAACACACCCACCAAAAGTTCAAACACAGCCACACCCACAAATGGACCAATAAAAACGGCCCATACACACAAACCATGAGCCTTTGCAACAGACCCACTGCTGCCAGACCCCACACACAAACAAATGCACCTTACTTACACCTTAACCACACCTCAAACTTACACACCTTCACACAACCACCTACACAAACACCCCCTCATCACATTCACACACACACCGTCACATCCACACCCACACACCCACAACCATCCACACCCACACCCCACACCATGCCCACAGACAAGAATCCAAAGTTCACAAGGGACGAGCTGGACATCCTTGTCAACGAAGTCATCAGAGTCGAGCCACAGCTCTTTGGAACATTGGTCAGACAGACCAGCATAGCTGAGAAATCAGCCATGTGGCAGAGGATCGTCGATCGGGTCAATGCTGTTGCGCCCATCCGAAGGACCAGGCATGAATGCCAAGCCAGGTGGTACGATCTGCGCAGGGCAGTCAAGCGAAAAATGAACGAAGAACATGCCCAAAGTAACATCACTGAATGTGGGCTGCCCCGCAGACCAGTACATTACCATCCCTGGGAGGAGAAGGTGATGGCCACGCTTCTGCCGGTGGGAGTACACTGACTTGAAGGAGTCGCAGAGCCTGGTGAGTACACAAACAACTCACGTTACATGGGGGGAACGGCATCCACACCCCAACTACAACTAATGCATGCAACTACCCCAAAGCCCTCACGGGACACAAGCACACTCAAAAACAACACACATGCCACTAACGGGTCCATGCCCCATTCACTAAGCAAGGCCATGCCAAGTCACAGGCTACACGAAACACAAACACAAGACTGGATGTCCGCGATGCTGCGAGGGTGGGGCTCACAAAACACATTGTGCCACTCAGAAGCAGACACCAATGCCCTCAGCCCATATGGCCTAGGGACATACCCATGCACCATGCTCAATGCACAGGGACTGGCGAAGTACTGACAAGGTAGCTGACACTTGGCCCTGCTGTAGACAGCACAAGGCCTTCCTGTGACCACTGTACACTCAAACACCAACTCCACATGCTACATACCTAGCACAGGAACTCACACTCACTGTCATGCCAGCATGCACCATGAGGGGACAGACACATCACCTGGGAGACCCAATGCCAAATCACACTACACCCAACAGCATGCCTGGTCACACCCCCCCCCCCCCCACCCCTTACACAAGCACACACCCCCGGGGCAGGGAACAGATTTTGCCACTCCCACAATGGACATGTGACACAACAAGACCAATCCATTTCCAAATAAGCAGCCTAGCATTACTTCGACAGGCCAAACACTCAGGAGAACATAGCAAACTGTCCCCCGCAACATACCCACCCACAAGTGTACATTGAGAGGAATGCTAGGCATATCCAACTACCTGGAGGAACTGTGGCAACTTGAATATGGATGAAACATGGATGTCGCATAAAACACCATTAACATTGTCTCTCTCTCACACACAGGGCAACGTCATGGATCTCCCCCCAACACTGGGGGGGAAGAATCACAGTCCCAGGCTCGGCAGGAAGATGATCCCACCGGCAGCGACGACTCTCACCACTCCGTGGATGACCCCGACCAACCTGGCCCCTCTGGTGCCCAAGCCCCTGCAGCAACTGCATCAGGTACTTCTGTGCCAACCACCACCCCCATTCCTGCCACATCCCAGGAAACACCCAGGAGCCCTGCTCGCACTGAACAACACAGCCAGTCTGACCAGGAGGGACAAGGTTCTCCGGGCACCCAGGAGGAGGCAGGCAACCCCGCAGATGCCATCCCTCAGGGGTCCTAGAGACCCGATGTGCCCACAATGGCAGGCCAGGCTCGTGTGGGCAGGGGTGGTGGGAGTGGAGGACGGCGGAGGCGAGAACCTGACCAGGCAGCTGAGGGAACAGGTATGTCACACATACGCCACATCCTGGACACATACCGGCGTGACACCAGGGGCATCAGCCAGGTAGTGGACACCCTCACAGACATCAAGGGGGCCCTCGACGAGATGAAGAATCTGCAGGCCGAGCAACATGCCAGTCAACGACAACACCAAGGACGGATGGAGGCAAGACTGGCTGAGCTCCTGGCGGTGAAAACGGACATGAGCCGTTCACTCCGTCGGATTGCCGACAACATGAGCAACGCTCCCTGTGCCACCAGGCGAAGACCACCACCAGCCACAGGGAGGGAGGAGGAGGAGGATTCGTCCGACGGAGCATCACAAGCATCGTCAAGGCCTGCATCTGAGGGTCCCCCCAGGAAGGTGGGTCGTCCACGGAAAAGACCGTGAGAGTCTGCGGACCATCCACATCTCCCAGGTCACCTGGCCTGGCACCTGGCCCTCTGGCGCAACAGCAGCACCTCATCCAATGACATTCTCTGCCACATGGACTTGCTGGTCACAGTCTGACCAATGATGAACAACACTGTGGTCTGGACTCTGATGACTTCCAATGCCAAGGATACCAACTCCCCCTGTGAACTTTGGATTCCAGACACCCGCCGAGCACCTTTTTTCATCCACCAAAACACGTACCCCACCACAAATAAAAATGTATTTAAGTCAGGAGATGTTGCAGTCATTTTGCATTAGTCCACAACATGTGTGTGTGTAAATGTCAAACTATGCCTGAGTGTTGAAGTAACTCCACCCATCCATACCCTGGGATCGGAGTCTGGCACAGGACACACATGGGTCACAATGTATCATTCAATACAGACATGGAGCACAATACTCACCCGTGATGGGCTCAACCTGCTGAGGGGGGGCTTACAAAACTGTGTGGACAGACTTATTTGTTAGAGTATCATTAAGGCGCAGAGGTCATGGCTCATGTGGAGTTTCCTGGGGAGGGAGTCCAAGGTATGTTTGGCCAGGTGGGAGAACTATGTCCTGCATGCTGGAGTAAGGTGGATGTGGAGAATGGTGGCCAGGCCAAGGTTGGATGCACGGAGATGGCACAATGGGGTCTTGGATGACAGTGCTACAAGGTTGGATTTGGGGTCATGGTCGTGGCCTGCCTCCTGAGTGTGGGTGTGGATTGTGAAGGTCATCCTGCAGCAGACAGTGATCCATTGCAGCTATCTCTGCTGGACGGTGATGTGGCTGGGGCGCCGGATGTTGAAGCTGAGCTGTGCAGAAGCACCCTGGATGTGGACAAGTTTCATGGGAGTTGTAATGTACTTGCTCCGTAGAGGGCAGGGCAGGATTCGACACGGATTTCGTACTGGACCTGGGGGATGGTCTGTCTTGCCTTGAGGTGGATCGATCTGGGGATCATGTGCATAATGCAGAGGATGTTGCAGCCTGAGGTACAGATGCTGGTGATCAGCATTGCAAATGTGAGCAAGCAATCCATGATGCACACCAGCTTGTGTGGGTGGCCACTGGGTGCTTGTGCAGGGCTCTTGCGGGTGGGACACAAGCAGTTGACCCAGCTGTAAGGGGACAATCCGCAGATGATGACCTCAGTCCTGTACAAGTCCAGCCTCAGGTGGCTGATGTTCAGCCATCTGCCAATGGATCTCATGCCTTATTGAATATGAAAACTGGCATGGTCTGCGTCTTTGGGGACGGTGAGGAGCACCTGGATGTCAATGGCACACGAGATGATGATGAGATGCTGTGCGCATGTGATGATGTAGAGGGGGATCCTGGACACATTGTAGACTGACACGCTGAGAGATGATACCTGTGCCATGTGGCAGACAACCACACCATACTACATGCTGAGGCCTTGAGTCCCACTCCCATGGTCTTGCTGGGGTACATAGCCGGTGGGGAGTAGGAGGGACATGACCTGGTTGGTGTGACAGGGCCTGGAAGGCGTGGCAGCACTGTGTAGGCAGTTGGAGTTGCACACTCATCATGCAAAGGTGTTGTGTGTGCGCTTAGTGTATGCCTGAGTGCAGGCGGTAGATTTTTCGGATGGACATTGCTTGGAGGGTGGCTGCAACATCATACTGTAGTGTGATGTGGGTCATGCAAGGACATGAGGCTCGTGCAATGTGCACGTAGCATGTGCAGATGGTCCAGCCTTTGCCACCGCGTGGCCACAACTGTGTCACAGACAAGCTGATGACACCCAAATGAATGGGTGGAGGGAGGAAGAGAGGAGCATCTTAGAGGCGTGTGTGTTGCCAAATCAGGAAACTTCGTGTGCCCTTGCTGCAGGGCCTGCAGCAGCAGGCGGCATGTCCTGGAAACCATGCCACAAGTTGCACACAAAGACAAGGATGTCAGAAAGGACAACTGCAAAAGGTGTATGTAAAGGAAGGAGTGTCTGGTTCAACATGGCACACACAGAGACAATGGATGCACAATCACCAAAGATTACTGACACCGGATCAGGAAACTGAAGGGCGAGCTGCGCACAGGAAACAAACCCTCAGCAGGTGTTGAGTGGCCGTTGTGGGGACAGAGATGCCAAAATACATACACAGCCATGGACTTCATGCACAATAGAGGTTCAAATACATGAAGAACAGCATGCAACTTGCTAATCTACACATAGACTCATATGCACAATCTCTGACAACTATGCCAGAGATGCCGCATGCACAGTGGCAAGAGTCCTGCATTGACAGAGATGAGGCACCTTGGATGGTGAGTAACACCTTTATTATTCAGGCTCCCACCTAGGCAAAAGCATCAATATAAACAGACGCACAGGTCATGTGGATTAACATGTGGGACCTACACTGGCACCCCCCTTTGCACCACAGATGCTGTAAATCCATTGAACTGGCACACAAGTGACGGGGTTGAGCCAAACACCCCCTGCTGCACACGGAGAGGTTGCTATTCCCCATTGAGCCTCTTATGGGGATGTCCCACACCATGTCAACCCGTAGCATCCCGTATGTTTCCGAGGGAAGTTTCACACACAGTGATGCCTTCATCACAATCCACAATCCCATTACAGATGACTGTCACCGGGGATGTCCCACACCATGTCAACCCGTAGCATCCCGTATGTTTCCGAGGGAAGTTTCACACACAGTGATGCCTTCATCACAATCCACAATCCCATTACAGATGACTGTCACCAAAAGTGTGACTATCAATTCATGTGAGTCATGCTACATGTCATGTGCCCCATGGTGAGTAGACATGTATGCATAGTAACAAAACATGCACAGGAGCAGTGCACACACATTCTAAACAACTACCACACCCAAAATGCCGTGCTGCAATCCTTACCCAAAGGAGACTTTTCACCATGTCCGTGCATGTAACGCTGATTCTGCACACGTTGCTATACTCATGAGGAATAGCAGGAGCCCAACGATGCCACCAGCAGACAGCATGCGCAACTACCAGGGGATGAGAGACACACAAGAAGTCAGCTAAAAGATGGTCATCCACATGCATGGGTAGTTACTCTACATGTATAAGGTTGTCACCATGCTAGTTGAAAATAGAGTGTCTCAGCTCCAATTTGTGGAATTACATCATCACTCGAGTGACACATCCGAACACACCTGTAAGTCACTTAGCATACATGCAGATGGACACACACATTGCAACACATGCCACACAAGGCTCCATGCGTGCACACTCAGACCCAGGGACTCACCATCAGCAGAAGAAGTTGCGTATGAGCTAACTCCGGATGTCCTCCTCCTACTCATCACTTGCCTCATGGCCAAGCCCTTCATCCTCCACGGGTGGATGTTCCTGCTCATCTGGATCCAGGATGAATGGCACTTTTTCTCCACTGCCATGTTGTGCAGCATGCAGCACACGAGGAAGATTTTGCAGACCTTCACCGGTGAATATGGGAGGGACCCGCGGTCTTGTGGAGGCACCGGAATCGGCTCTTCAGGAGGCCAAACGTCCTCTCAATCACTCGCCTGGTCTGCCCATGAGCGTTGTTGTAACGGTGATCTGCAGCCGTTCTGGGGTTGCGGAGAGGCGTCATCAGCCATGGCATGTTGGGATAGCCAGAGTCCCCTACATGGAAACATCATGGACAGAAGTGGGTCAGGAGAAGCTGTAAGATACAAAGATACTGCTAAATACAGGACTAACAGAGTCTACCCACCAACAAGACATGCTTGTTTGTTGCGCAGCTGCAGCATCATTTCAGGAACCCTGCTACGCCTCATGATGTAGGCATCGTGTGCTGACCCTGGAAAACGAGCACAGACATGGGAAATCAGCATGTTAGCAAGACACACCACAAGGGCATTAGTGGAGTGATAATGTTTACGGTTTTGATAGGCTACCTCCTGTGCCTGTGGTGGTACCAAAGCCACATGTGTCCCATCAATAGACCCAATGACATGGGGCATCCCGCCCAGGGCATAGAACTCACCGTTGACACCTGTCAACTGCTCACGAGTTGGAAAATGTATGAATTCATCCAGGTGAACCAACATGGCTTCTAAAACATCATGCAGGACAGCTGCTTAACATGGTCTGGGACATGCCAACAACATCAGCTATGGTGAATTGAAACGTACCGGTGGCAAAAAAATGTAGGGCTGCCATCACCTTCATCTTGGGTGTCAGCGCAGTAGGATACCTGTGTAGCGGTTGGAGGTGTGGTGCCAGCTTTGCGGTCAAGTTCTCAATCAACTTTTGCGAAAAGCGGTAGCGTCATATGCAGTCACGTTCCCTCAGGGCACCCTAGTCTGGCATTGGTCGGGGGAGAGGCGGTGCCCTGCAGTAATTTGGAAGGGATAACGAAGAGTGAGTACATTACAACACCAATGTCAATGAACTGAGCACATGTTCAATAGCTGATACACATATGCTACATACAGAGTCAGGTCTGTGCAATACATCCTGGACACGTATGCCAGCCAGGTGATACTCCTACCAAGAGCCAGCTACAAACGTGGATTCTCAAGGTCAACATGACATGCCATGAAACTAGATGTGGGCCAGTGTAAGTGAACAGCCAGACACATTACAGGAGTGACATACAGACAGCTTGTGGCAAACTAGACGCACAGGTCACATGTCATAGAAAAAGGACAGACCACACACCTTGCCATGAAGGGGTACATGTCAACATTGATCACACATACATTGAGACTATGCAGATATGTCCTCATCTCGTAAGTCCATGTTCGATGCATACATACACACGTTATGTGTGAATCCACATGTGGCCTGGTGTGCGTAATTGTGTGCCATGCCCATCTACACACAGACACATGTTGGATGAAGCAACTGTAGATGCACTTGACGGAACACCAACTGCAAGCTCATGGGAACACATGACACACACATGACATAGTCACATCGTGCCACGCTGGTAGTTAGATGTCAGGTGTCCTTATCCGTGTACCTGGCATCAGGGGACAATTGCGGGTGTTGGTGACTGTGTCATGCCTACATGCACACATCTAAAAGGTGTGAAGGGGAAGTGTGCCACATAGTGCACCATCACACATGACATGTGTACACAGGTCATCACACATCTATTGGGTTCAAACATGAGGAGACATGTGCCACATCACTGCCTGACACACCTAGGCTCGAGACATGAAGGACTGCACTGACAATTACTTGATGTCCAGCCTTGTGTGAGTATGACAGCTCCATTCCTTTCCTGTGTGCCTCCTGTCACCACTGTAAGCTGTGAAACGCACCGTACACATGCTCTGAGGGCGTGTGTATGGTCGTATCACTATTTGGGGTTGGGTAGGAGTACACGTCTGTGTACGGACCGTACACACGTATGTGTACGAGCAGTGTGTACACGTACGTGTATGACCATAGTACACATACGGCTACACACTGGTCCGTATCCCTATGGTAGTGTAGCCGTAGGCGTACGCCATAGTGATACGGTCCGTACACGCATGTGCAGGGTCCGTATCCCTATGGTAGTGTTGCCGTAGGCGTACGCCATAGTGATACGGTCCGTACACGCGTGTGTAGGGTCCGTATCCCCATGGTAGTGTAGCCGTAGGCGTACGCCATAGTGATACGGTCCATACATGCGTGTGTAGGGTCCGTATCCCTATGGTAGTGTAGCCGTAGGCGTACGCCATAGTGATACGGTCTGTACACACGTGTGTAGGGTCCGTATCCCTATGGTAGTGTTGCCATAGGCGTACGCCATAGTGATACGGCCCCTACACACGCGTGTATGGACCGTATCACTATGGTGTACGCCTACGGCAACACTACCATAGAGATACGGACCCTACACACGCATGTACAGACCGTATCACTATGGCGTACGCCTACGGCTACACTACCATAGGGATACGGACCCTACACACGCGTGTACGGACCGTATCACTATGGCGTATGCCTACGGCTACACTACCATAGGGATACGGACCCTACACATGCGTGTACGGACCGTATCACTAGAGTAGTGGTGCCCTAGGGGTACGTGTGGAACGCACCGTACCTGTGTGTGGATAGTGAAATTACATAGGGGACACATGAGGGACAAGTATAAGGGCCTAAATGCATGCTGGTTGTCATGGAGACCGAGTTTCCAGTTCAAAATTTTTCATCAGGTGGCCAGCAAAAGTCAGTTGGAGACAATATACTATGTTGCAAAGTGGTTGTTGACTTGACATCATGCTCAAATTTTGAACCACGCAAAGGCCCTCACTGGGGTAGGTTTAAAGGGATTGGAGGAAACGTAGGATGCAAATGAGACTGACCAATCACTCTGTACTCCTGTAAATGAAACAGCCCAGCAAGGCAGATATAAGGCAGCCAGGACCCATGAGAGAGCACTTGCCTGCACAACCTTTCATTCCACACCACTGCTGCTGTCACTGCTTCCTCTGGCACCATGTCCAGGTCTGTGGAGAGGGCCCAGCCTTTAACCCAAGAGGAGAATGAGGCGTTGCTGGACGTCATCCTCCCACAGTACCCCAGCCTGTATGGGAGACCAGGGAAGCAGGTGAGTGCTGACTCCACTAGATTTGATTGTGCCCTTTTTTTGTGTCTGTCACTTCTGGCATTGTGACCAGGTGTGACAGACATGCAATGTTGTTCATGGTGGGTCCCAGGGGGGGGAATGCCTTATGTCTCCCATGCAGAGCATGATGTGGTTCATATCTGCACTCCTCACTTGCATTGTGCTTACTGTGACTATCACTGCATGGTGCATGCCACATTCAGCCTGGCTAATCCTCTTGGGAAGGTTATTTCTATAGTCCTGATGTGATTCTGTGGTCCCCCCAGTGTGACAGGTGACTGTAGCCACAGATGTGTGTGAGTTGTGTGTACCTGTGGGGAGAGTGTCCAAATGATGTGTACGGCCCCTGGACATTGGTGTGTGTGTAAGTCCCCTTTCATGTGGGTGAGTGTCTATGTGGAGTGTTGCACCCCAGCTGCATGGAGGATGCATATGCCCTACCCATCTGATGTGAGCAGGGAGCCGTGCTGTGTGTCTGACGTGCTGAGCTAGCCCCACACCTGTGACACCCCCCAGTCAAGTGGCACATGTGCAGAGTGAGGTTTGTACCCGCAGTTGCCAATGGCAGGTGATTGTCCTGTGCCCGTGTGTGTCTGTGTACTCCGCTGAGGTTGCGTCAGTGGGCTGGGGCATGTGACTGCTTTGAGGTGGCGTCCATAATCCTGGTGTTGCTTGTGATGCACAGTGTGAGCCATGATCAGTGATTGTGTCGCACCCCTCATGCCACCTGTGTACTTTCAATGCCACTTAGTACATTTGGCCTTCCCCAGAGGCTAATGTCCCTATGACAAAGGTGCAATGAGTTGGCTGCATACTATGCCCTGTTCAAACAAGCAAAAATGTTCAAATGTGTGTCTCTGTGACATGGAGCAGGTGTATTGAAGTTGTCTCACTTTGTCATCCTCACAGGTAGCCGCCTACGCCAAGCGAGAGATATGGAAGCGGGCCGTCAGGGGCGTGAGGTCGGTGGAGGGTCGCAGTCGGCGCCTGGCCCAGGTGAGGAAACGCTGGCAGGACATCCGGTGCTGGACCAGGAGGATTGCCCGGGTCCTGCTGGGGGACTCACCTGCATGCAAACACAGCGGGCGCCAGCGCCTGACCCACCAAATGAAGCATGTCCTGGCGGGGGTCTTCCCTGACATGGATAGGCGGTTACAGGAGAAGCAGCAGCAGCAAGGGGGTAGGTACATGTGTATTTTTTGTGTCTCACCAGCTTTTGGAAGTGCTCAGTCGCCTGGATACACTGCCAGGGTTTATATGTGCAGCGCATATCCTGTTCCCCCAAGTCAACCGGTGCTGTTCTTCCTCCCTTCCCCTCCTTGACATGTGTTCCCTGGTCTGTGTGTAGTCACTCTTTCACAAGGTAATCTAGGCTGGCAGTTAATCCAAGTGCACAATGCTTGCAGCATCATGTGTGGGGGTGGTCTGTGACATGTGTTGGGACCTTGCCTGTGCGCTGTCCAGTTCAGTCATTTGGGGGTCCATGATTGTTGGCACTGATGCTGAGTCTCAACATAGGAGTGTGAGGCTTAAAATGAACAGACTTGCAGCATGCCTGACCGATGTTGTGGCCTCAGACATGATGTGCATGAGGGGGAGATATGCATAGTGCGGGGACGGTTGCTCCTGTTGCAGTCAGATCTATCCAGGACAATGGAGCAGTGTGGTAAAAACAGTCTCCTGAGACACCTTTTCCTAGGAATCATGTGTGTCATCCAACACTGTGGACATTCTCTGTGTCTTCAGCATAGGTTGGCCTCTGTGGCATTGTACCCTGGTCTCATTTGTATTTACGTAAAGTGTGCTACATGTGTTCACTGTACAGGGTGACCCAATGTGGCTTGTGCATACTCACACTGGCCAGTGCCTGTGTGTCTCTGTACAACTATCTGATGATGGTTGTTTGTCAATAATATGTGTGGTCAGCCCCACGAGGGGTAGTTAGAGTGCAATTCGGATTTCATGAAGCCCATTTTTGTGATCCCAGATTAAGAGGTGTGAGTCCTTCCTCTGTCTCAATCACATTGTCTCAGGTAGGGGGGGGGTTGTGCGGGCAAGGCCTACATGTCCAAATCTTATGTCTCCTTGCCAGGTCTGGCCTGTGTGTGATGATAGTCTAAACAGACACTCAACAAGTATTGACCCAGTCATGTTGTGCATGGTTTAATGTTTGTGCTTTGCAGCATGTGTCAAAAGTTAAAAGACATGGTTCCTGCTCATCCATTTTTGGCAACGGTGTGTGGTCCAGATGCTGTGCTCGACTGTCCACAGACACTAGCTTCTCTGTATAATTCGATATCAAGTTCTTTGCTGTTGTGTCATGCTCTCCATTGTTTCCAAGTGGCATGGTGGGTCACCCAACTGTGTAGTGCAGGGCCTACATATGTGCGTAGTATTGTAGATGTTACTCATGATGCTTTTCATGCTATGCACTGTGACCTATTTAGTTTGGACTCATGTGTCATATGTATACAGGTGTCTGATTATTTCCTGTCTCTTCACCTTGCCCACAGCATCGTCGGGGGACACCGAGGGAGACACCGGCACGGACGTGGAGGAGAGATCCAGCACCGGTGCCATCAGTGCTGGGGAGTCTGGCGCAGCAAGTGGCACGGAGGGCGAGGGGAGTCAGGCGGAGGACCTGTCCAGTTCCAACACCGACTATGACGCTGACAGGTCCGAGGCTGAGCTCCCAGAGGTGGCGGAGGCTGCTCCCACAGCTGAAAGCAGCAGTACATCTCTCGCCGCCCCCTCCATTCCCATCACCGCCCTCCCAGTTGCTCGCGTCCCTTCTGTCCGTGCTAGGCGACAACATGTCTCCTTCGTGACAGGCACCGCACCCCCTGCCCCTGTCTCCCCTGCTGCCCTCAATGCTGAGTCTGTGGACATTCTGCGGCAGTTGCAGGTTGGTCAGACATCGCTGCTGAATGTCCTCCATGGCCACACCAGACTGCTGACAAAGATGGTGTCGTACATGGAGGGCATGTCAGCAGCGATGTCTGACCAACGGATGTTGCTGAGGTCCATGGACTCGTCACTGACGGCAGCAGTGGGTCTCCTGCAGCGCTCCGTCCCCCCCTACCCCTGCACGAAGCCCATTTTTGTGATCCCAGATTAAGAGGTGTGAGTCCTTCCTCTGTCTCAATCACATTGTCTCAGGTAGGGGGGGGTTGTGCGGGCAAGGCCTACATGTCCAAATCTTATGTCTCCTTGCCAGGTCTGGCCTGTGTGTGATGATAGTCTAAACAGACACTCAACAAGTATTGACCCAGTCATGTTGTGCATGGTTTAATGTTTGTGCTTTGCAGCATGTGTCAAAAGTTAAAAGACATGGTTCCTGCTCATCCATTTTTGGCAACGGTGTGTGGTCCAGATGCTGTGCTCGACTGTCCACAGACACTAGCTTCTCTGTATAATTCGATATCAAGTTCTTTGCTGTTGTGTCATGCTCTCCATTGTTTCCAAGTGGCATGGTGGGTCAACCAACTGTGTAGTGCAGGGCCTACATATGTGCGTAGTATTGTAGATGTTACTCATGATGCTTTTCATGCTATGCACTGTGACCTATTTAGTTTGGACTCATGTGTCATATGTATACAGGTGTCTGATTATTTCCTGTCTCTTCACCTTGCCCACAGCATCGTCGGGGGACACCGAGGGAGACACCGGCACGGACGTGGAGGAGAGATCCAGCACCGGTGCCATCAGTGCTGGGGAGTCTGGCGCAGCAAGTGGCACGGAGGGCGAGGGGAGTCAGGCGGAGGACCTGTCCAGTTCCAACACCGACTATGACGCTGACAGGTCCGAGGCTGAGCTCCCAGAGGTGGCGGAGGCTGCTCCCACAGCTGAAAGCAGCAGTACATCTCTCGCCGCCCCCTCCATTCCCATCACCGCCCTCCCAGTTGCTCGCGTCCCTTCTGTCCGTGCTAGGCGACAACATGTCTCCTTCGTGACAGGCACCGCACCCCCTGCCCCTGTCTCCCCTGCTGCCCTCAATGCTGAGTCTGTGGACATTCTGCGGCAGTTGCAGGTTGGTCAGACATCGCTGCTGAATGTCCTCCATGGCCACACCAGACTGCTGACAAAGATGGTGTCGTACATGGAGGGCATGTCAGCAGCGATGTCTGACCAACGGATGTTGCTGAGGTCCATGGACTTGTCACTGACGGCAGCAGTGGGTCTCCTGCAGCGCTCCGTCCCCCCCTACCCCTGCACGATCCACACTTCCCACACCCATCCCTGTCCAAAGCACACCTAGACATCCCCATGCACGCATCCCACCAGACACAGGCAGCACACCAACAGGGAACGCCAAGCGCATACCTCCTGTCACGCACACACAGGGGGAAGTAGGCACACCCACTGGGTCAGGGGGCAAATGGCAGACACGCAGCCACAGTGGGAGTCCGCAGTCCTCACGACCCACTTCCTCCAAAACCACGCCCCTTAGCTCCCCTACCCAACAGTCAGACAAAAAATCCTTCATGGCTAGTCTGTCCCTCAGCCCCAGTGTGACACCACCCCGCAAGCGGTCGAGGAAGTCCCCGGGCAGGGGAGTTGAGTCCCCCCCCCTTACCACACCCTCCCCCAGTAGCGCTGCAACCCATCCCTCTGACCCCCCCCTCCTTGGAGCCTGTGGTTCCTTCGGGTGCAGGGGCGACGCTGGAAGAACTTGCGACCGTGTGCAGCGCCATCCTAACCACCACCTTTGGCGCTGCCCCACCCCCTGTGGTGGAGTCGTCCGTCCCTGCACCCACAACACCTACCCTTGCCCCTCCTGTCCCTGCGGTGCCTGGTCCTTCCCCCCAACATGATGCCCCCCCGTGGATGAAAAGGAACTCTGAACTGTGCAGGCAAACTAGAGGAGACGCGTCCCAATGTGTCCCCCCCCGACGACTTCGCATATGGACTGGTCTATGGGCCTTGTATATAGTGTACATTTCAATTCAATTATTTTTTAATGCTGAATAAAGCATTTTGTTTTTCATTTGCACACTAATGCTTTTCTGGTATTGCTGTTGGTGCTGCTGCTCCATGAGTTGGGGTGGTGATAATGTGTTAGGTGTCTGGAAAATGTTGTAGTGGCTGCTCATGGGGTGGACCCTGGTATCTGCGTGCCATCACAAGTTCTCTGCAAATAATCTTTGGTCATGTAAGCTCTTACTGTATGGTGACATTGTCCCAAGGAGTGTTCCTTCCTCTGTGGCACCTGACATCTTCCCTGCAGGGTGTTTCCCAATTGTTGTGCTGACCTGTGTCTACATTTCCTTGGTGGCTGACGGATCCCTTCAACTTTGGCCATGCCTGCTCAGCAATGTCTCCGCCTGCATCGTCTGTGCCATCCTTGGTAGTCACTGTACTTGTGTATGGAGTATGTTGCCATGGCTTCTTGTGGACATGGTCCCTTTTCCGCACTATGCATGTGTGTACTCCCAGCCTAGCACACATGTGTTACTTGTTCTGCAGGGTATTTGGGCACCTGACTGACAATTGTGGGCATTGTATCTGTGGGTACTCCACCCTTTTCCTTCCATGGGAGGCAACAACTTGTTGGCTGCCCCAGCACCTGTACATTCCTATCAGTCCTGGAATGTGTGTGACAGTGTGTGTTCCCTTTGGCTCTCTTAGTTTAGTAGAGTTTAACATGAGTATACAGTCTTGTTGCATGATCTCAGTGTGTGTGTTGTGCTGCCACCACCAGGTGTGGGTATGCATGTGTCATTTGTCATCACACCCACATGTGGTGTGTCATGCAGTGGGGGAAGGACATCCATCCTCATGGGAGTGGGACACTGCTGTCAGTGATGTGTTGTCATGGCACTCTCAACATTGTCGCACATTGTGGATGCCTTCATGCACCCATGGAGATTTGCTCATCGGAGGATGGTGTACACACCCCCATGTCTCTGTCCACTGCTGGGAGGCCTCTGCACCCACCCCCATTTCTCTGTCCACTGCTGGGAGTGATATGCACCCACCCCTCATATGTCTGGACACTGCTGGGAGTCATAGGCACCCACCACTCATATGTCTCTGTCCACTGCAGGTATTCCTCTGCACCCACCCCCATGTCTCTGTCCACTGCTGGGAGTGATATGCACCCACCGCTCATATGTCTGGGCACTGCTGGGAGTGATAGGCACCCACCCCTCATATGTCTGGGCACTGCTGGGAGTGATAGGCAACCACCCCTCATATGTCGTCCACTGCTGGGAGTGATAGGCACCCACCCCTCATATTTCTGTCCACTGCTGGGAGTGATAGGCACCCACCCCTCATATGTCTGGGCACTGCTGGGAGTGATAGGCACCCACCCCTCATATGTCTGGGCACTGCTGGGAGTGATAGGCACCCACCCCTCATATGTCTGTCCACTGCTGGGAGTGATAGGCACCCACCCCTCATATGTCTGGGCACTGCTGGGAGTGATATGCACCCACCCCTCATATGTCTGGGCACTGCTGGGAGTGATAAACACCCACCCCTCATATGTCTGGGCACTGCTGGGAGTGATAGGCACCCACCCCTCATATGTCTGGGCACTGCTGGGAGTGATATGCACCCACCCCTCATATGTCTGGGCACTGCTGGGAGTGATAAACACCCACCCCTCATATGTCTGGGCACTGCTGGGAGTGATAGGCACCCACCCCTCATATGTCTCTGTCCACTGCAGGTATTCCTCTGCACCCACCCCCATGTCTCTGTCCACTGCTGGGAGTGATATGCACCCACTGCTCATATGTCTGGGCACTGCTGTGAGTGATAGGCACCCACCCCTCATATGTCTGGGCACTGCTGGGAGTGATAGGCAACCACCCCTCATATGTCTGTCCACTGCTGGGAGTGATAGGCACCCACCCCTCATATGTCTGGGCACTGCTGGGAGTGATAGGCACCCACCCCTCATATGTCTGGGCACTGCTGGGAGTGATAGGCACCCACCCCTCATATGTCTGTCCACTGCTGGGAGTGATAGGCACCCACCCCTCATATGTCTGTCCACTGCTGGGAGTGATAGGCACCCACCCCTCATATGTCTGGGCACTGCTGGGAGTGATAGGCACCCACCCCTCATATGTCTGGGCACTGCTGGGAGTGATATGCACCCACCCCTCATATGTCTGGGCACTGCTGGGAGTGATAAACACCCACCCCTCATATGTCTGGGCACTGCTGGGAGTGATAGGCACCCACCCCTCATATGTCTCTGTCCACTGCAGGTATTCCTCTGCAACCACCCCCATGTCTCTGTCCACTGCTGGGAGTGATATGCACCCACCCCTCATATGTCTGGGCACTGCTGGGAGTGATAGGCACCCACCCCTCATATGTCTGGGCACTGCTGGGAGTGATAGACATCCACCCCTCATATGTCTGTCCACTGCTGGGAGTGATAGGCACCCAGCCCTCATATGTCTGGGCACTGCTGGGAGTGATAGGCACCCACCCCTCATATGTCTGTCCACTGCTGGGAGTGATAGGCACCCACCCCTCATATGTCTGGTCACTGCTGGGAGTGATAGGCACCCACCCCTCATATGTCAGGGCGCTGCTGGGAGTGATAGGCACCCACCCCTCATATGTCTGGGCACTGCTGGGAGTGATAGGCACCCACCCCTCATATGTCTGGGCACTGCTGGGAGTGATAGGCACCCACCCCTCATATGTCTGGGCACTGCTGGGAGTGATAGGCACCCACCCCTCATATGTCTGGGCACTGCTGGGAGTGATATGCACCCACCCCTCATATGTCTGGGCACTGCTGGGAGTGATAAACACCCACCCCTCATATGTCTGGGCACTGCTGGGAGTGATAGGCACCCACCCCTCATATGTCTCTGTCCACTGCAGGTATTCCTCTGCAACCACCCCCATGTCTCTGTCCACTGCTGGGAGTGATATGCACCCACCCCTCATATGTCTGGGCACTGCTGGGAGTGATAGGCACCCACCCCTCATATGTCTGGGCACTGCTGGGAGTGATAGACACCCACCCCTCATATGTCTGTCCACTGCTGGGAGTGATAGGCACCCACCCCTCATATGTCTGGGCACTGCTGGGAGTGATAGGCACCCACCCCTCATATGTTTGTCCACTGCTGGGAGTGATAGGCACCCACCCCTCATATGTCTGGGCACTGCTGGGAGTGATAGGCGCCCACCCCTCATATGTCTGGGCACTGCTGGGAGTGATAGGCACCCACCCCTCATATGTCTGGGCACTGCTGGGAGTGATAGGCACCCACCCCTCATATGTCTGTCCACTGCTGCAAGTGATAGGCACCCACCCCTCATATGTCTGGGCACTGCTGGGAGTGATAGGCACCCATCCCTCATATGTCTGTCCACTGCTGGGAGTGATAGGCACCCACCCCTCATATGTCTGGGCACTGCTGGGAGTGATAGGCACCCACCCCTCATATGTCTGGGCACTGCTGGGAGTGATATGCACCCACCCCTCATATGTCTGTCCACTGCTGGGAGTGATAGGCACCCACCCCTCATATGTCTGGGCACTGCTGGGAGTGATATGCACCCACCCCTCATATGTCTGGGCACTGCTGGGAGTGATAAACACCCAGCCCTCATATGTCTGGGCACTGCTGGGAGTGATAGGCACCCACCCCTCATATGTCTGTCCACTGCTGGGAGTGATAGGCACCCACCCCTCATATGTCTGGGCACTGCTGGGAGTGATATGCACCCACCCCTCATATGTCTGGGCACTGCTGGGAGTGATAAACACCCACCCCTCATATGTCTGGGCACTGCTGGGAGTGATAGGCACCCACCCCTCATATGTCTCTGTCCACTGCAGGTATTCCTCTGCACCCACCCCATGTCTCTGTCCACTGCTGGGAGTGATATGCACCCACCCCTCATATGTCTGGGCACTGCTGGGAGTGATAGGCACCCACCCCTCATATGTCTGGGCACTGCTGGGAGTGATAGGCAACCACCCCTAATATGTCAGTCCACTGCAGGGAGTGATAGGCACCCACCCCTCATATGCCTGGGCACTGCTGGGAGTGATAGGCACCCACCCCTCATATATCTGTCCACTGCTGGGAGTGATAGGCACCCACCCCTCATATGTCTGGGCACTGCTGGGAGTGATAGGCACCCACCCCTCATATGTCTGTCCACTGCTGGGAGTGATAGGCACCCACCCCTCATATGTCTGTCCACTGCTGGGAGTGATAGGCACCCACCCCTCATATGTCTGGGCACTGCTGGGTGTGATAGGCACCCACCCCTCATATGTCTGGGCACTGTTGGGAGTGATAGGCACCCACCCCTCTTATGTCTGGGCACTGCTGGAAGTGATAGGCACCCACCCCTCATTTGTCTGGGAACTGCTGGGAGTGATAGGCACCCACCCCTCATATGACTGGGCACTGCTGGGAGTGATGGGCACCCACCCCTATGTCTCTGTCCACTGATGTGGATCATAGCAAGACACCCACCCACCTGCCTGCACCCTTGGTGCAGTACACTGCTCTCCTGGGTATACACCCCCCCCCCAATATAGTGGTCAGATGCTGCACCAGGCCCTATGACATCATTCGTGGCGTGTGTACGCCTTGTATCACTGATGTACTGGTGCCCTAGGGGTACGCGTGATGAGCTCCGTACCCATGCTCTGAGAACGTGTGTACGGGTCGTACCACACATACCCCTACGTCACCCCAAGAATGGTGGTACGGCCCGTACCCAGGCCTTAAGAGCGTGGGTACGGGCAGTACCACCATTGTTGGGGTGACGTAGGGGTACGGCCCATACCCAGGCCTTCAGAGCGTGGGTACGGGTCGCACCACGCGTACCCCTACGTCACCCCAAGAATGGTGGTATGCCCGTACCCAGGCCTTAAGAGCGTGGGTATGGGCTGTACCACCATTGTTGGGGTGACGTAGGGGTAGGCGTGGTGCGACCCGTACCCACACTCTGAGGTCGTGGGTACGGGCCGTACCATCAATGTTGGGGTGACGTAGGGGTACAGCCCGTAACCACGCACGGAGGGCGTGGGTACGGGTCGTACCCCCAATGTTGGGGTGACGTAGGGGTACGGCCCGTACCCAGGCCTTCAGAGCGTGAGTACGGGTCGCACCACGCGTACCCCTACGTCACCCCAAGAATGGTGGTACGGCCCGTACCCAGGCCATTAGAACATGGGTACGGGCCGTACCACCATTGTTGGGGTGACATAGGGGTAGGCGTGGTACGACCCGTACCCATGCTCTTAAGGCGTGGGTACGGTGCGTACCACCATTGTTGTGGTGATGTAACGCGTCCACGTCCACTTCCGTTGTGGCGGGACGCAGGCCTTGGTGGACACGCCCCCCCCCGAAGTGACCAGACCCTGGAGGTAAGGTATGTACAGGGCATGTATACTTTTTAACTTGGGTGGGGGTTATGTTTCCTGCCCCCCACCTTTGCCCCTGGGTGTTGTTCTGACCTTCTGCGGTGTCTGCGTCGGTTTCTGTGCCACAGGTCGTAGGCTATGAGGGCCGGGATGACACGTAGGATGGGGTCCATGGCTGTCCGTCGCGTACAGGTGCTCCTTCTTCGCGTCGTCCTCAATTTCCCCGGAGTTTTTGCCTGTCGTAAAATATTAGCCGTGCGGAGTGACGTAGGCACGAATCGTACTTGCTGGTTCGTAAAAAGCTGCCTGACTCCGTCCTGACGTCACGTACGCGGTGTCCCGGATCGGAATTATGGGTATATTTTTGCCGGTCGGTGTTTTTTACGAATCGTACGGTAATGTTATTTCTGTACGATTCGCACTTGCGGGTTTGTAAGGTGGTTTTCCCGGGTACGAGTCAGACAGAGAATACACTCCGTACGACGGTTCGTACCCGGGTTTTACAGGATCGGAATCGGCACCATAATGTTAACTTTTTCTGTATAATTAAACTGGAGATATTTTAAATCTTTTTACAGTTTATTTTTTTATGTGTATGTAAATATAGATATATTCACTGAAAAAACTATAGGTTTCAGGGGTGTTATAGTTAGCTGGACTTTTCACTTGTACAAAAACATTGAAATTTCCCCGTTATAGTTAGTTCAGCTAACTATAACTCGCGCGCCCGCAATGCACTGCTGATGACGCCACATATTACATCACTCATGACATGGTCAGTGACATCACTCATGACATCACTGATGACATCTCAAATGACATCACTGATGACATCACTGATGAATGTGTGTTTTTCTGAATGTGTGAATGTGAATGTGTGTTTTTCTGAAAATTAAATATGTTTTATATATGTATATCTCAAGGTCGATGATAGAATAAATGGGTATATAAGTGTCTAAATGGATGATTTGTTTTTGAAAAATTGATTGTGTAACTGACTGATTAAGTGTATCATAGTGAATACATGGCTTAGTGAGTAATGTTTAAATATGTAAATATCTGTATCAGTCTCTCACTTTGTGTATAAGTGGCTGCATGGGTTGGTGAGTAGCTACATGGGTGTCTATATAGGTTATTAGTTGGTTTTTTGAGTATCAGTCTGAGTGTCTGCATGGTTTGGTGGGGGGTATTACGTAGTGCATAGGTGCATGAATGAGTGACTCACTATTTGTATGTGTTGAAGACTGCATGTGTGCAGGACTGTATGGGTGGATGAGTGTGTGTATGGGTGTTTTAGTGAGTGAATGACTGTCTCAATAGTGTCTTTATGAGTAACTACATATGTTTTAAACTAGTATATGTGACTATTGGTGTATATAAGTGAATATATGTGAGAGTGAGAGATTGAAAGAGTTCCTGTATGAATAAGTATGTGTTTCTATAAGTTATTGTTTAAAAGACTAAGTATGTGTAAGTTTCCGTAGAAGTAAGTGTGGTGGTGTGTGTATAACTGTATATGCAAGTAAATGTATGTTTGATTCTTTATTAGCATGAGTGACTATGTGTGAGTAACTCTATGGATGAGTGGCATTGTGTAACAGGATGTATAGGTGTATGAGTACATATGATGAGTGAGTACATGTATGAGTGACTGTATAGGACTGTTGGTGAATGAGTGGATGTGTATGTGGATCTTAGAATTACTGAAGAGGTTATTGTAACTGGTATTGGTATGTCCATGGTTTTGAAAATTTTAGTCTCTATTTTTGAATGTGTGTATCAAAGGTTATATTAGGGTGAGAGGAGGTCTGCCACTCTATCACAAGGATGATGTCATCAGTGATGTCATCAGAGATGTCATTTGAGATGTCATCAGTGATGTCACTGACCATGTCATGAGTGATGTAATATGTGACGTCATCAGCAGTGCATTGCGGGCGCGCGAGTTATAGTTAGCTGAACTAACTATAACGGGGGAATTTCAATGGTTTTGTACAAGTGAAAAGTCCAGCTAACTATAACACCCCTGAAACCTATGGTTTTTTCAGTGAATTTCTGAGGTTTTTTAAATGCTAATTCCTAACTATAACGTGCCTGAAACCTATGGTTTTTTCTGTGAATTTCAAAGGTTTTTTAAATGCTAATTTCTAACTATGCCTACAGAGATAGGACATGTGAAGAAAGAAGAAAAAATGCACAGAAAGAAAAAAAAGAAGTGAAGAAAGAAGCAACAGAAGTCCTCAAAGACGAAGAAAAGTGCAGGAAGAAGGATAAGGTGCAGAAAGAACAAAAAGAAGAGCAGAAAGAAGCCTTGTTGCAAAATCATCCTGTACCCTTAACTTTTTCAGTCGGATACTGGTGGTAACTGAGTCTGACTAACCAGTCCTAGAGCCAGTGCTATGTTAAAAGACACTTAGAATACAGTGAAAACACCTACATACACTAGGGAACATTATGCGTTGGGGTCCCCCTGTGATTAGCATGACCTCCTCTGTAAGCCCCTAGTATATAATAGGGCAGGGGGATTAATACTACCTCTTAAAACAGGCCACAGGGCTTTTTTGCACATGTTAACTCAGGCCCTGTCCCCTCCCTTCACCACTGTGTAAACACGCCCTGTGTCCGTTTTTAGTTGGGAGATTAAGTTGAATCCTGAGGGTTCCTAGGGTCCAACTAGCCCACTAGGTACCTCCAGTAAGTGCCACAGAGCTGCGTTGCAGAGAGGTGTAAAAAGTGGCACGGCTTGGACCACCTCTCTGCAATGCAGCTCAGTGGCGCTTACTGGAAGCACTTGGTGGGCTAGTTAGCCCCCAGGGGCCCTCAGTATTGAAGGGAAATTATATCCCCAATTTAAAACGTGCCATAGTGCGTGTTTGCACATGTCACCTCAGGCCCCGTCCCCTCCCTTCACCACTGTGTAAACGCGCCCTGTGGCTGTTCTAAGTTGAGAGATTAAGTCCCCTTGAATTCTAAGGATCCCTAGGGTCAAACTAGACCACTAGGTACCTCCAGTAAGCGCCACAGAGCTGCGTTGCAGAGAGGTGTAAAAAGGGGCTTGGCCTCAGAACACCTGTCTGCAGCGCAGCTCCCTGGCGCATACTGGAGATGCCTGTTGGGCTAGTTGGCGCTCAGGGACCCTCAGTATTGAAGAGGAATTAATTCCCCAACTAAGAACTCGCCAGGGTGCGCGTTTGCAGAGTGCTGCAAGGAGGGGGCGTGGCCTCCGGCACGATGCCAGTCTTTTATTTATTTTAAGTTTTTTAAGAAGGGGGGCTGTGTGGTTCCCCTTCTTATTCTAATTTATTGGCCCTGATGACCCCATCCCCCAGGGCCTGTCTCCTAATTATATTTTTTTGACCCCAATCCCCAGGGCCGGCCACTGTTTTTTATTATTTTTAAAAAATATATATTTATAGACACACCTAGGACATGCTGGACAAACTGTGCGTACCTATCACCATGACGATTTGCGAGATATTCATTAAAAGGCGACTATGCATACAATGAATCCACGTGGAATGTATTTACACCACTAGTGAAGCTCTGACATGTCTGATTCCCTACCGTGCCTAATCCCGGTAGACACCCTTGTCGTTTATTTATACAAACATGGGTAGCTATTGACGGGCACATTTAATACACATGCACACCAAGCCATTCAAAGGTGATTCAACAAAAATTTGATCAAAACTATGCAAGAAACCCCCCTCACGGTTAATAAAACACACATCCACTGCCGGATGTGTAATACTTTTTATTTTACTCTCTGGAAAGGGGACGAACATCACTTGAGAGTCACAGCACGCTCCTGGCAGAGCCCAATGCTGTGTTACACCCACCATTGCCTGCTGAGTGCCACACACCTCTGTGTTGTATTCCACTAGCTAGTGCATATGCTATGACACTCTCTAGCCCATGTGCACTGTAACACCACCCCGTGAATGTGTCATGCCACACTTGTCTTCGCACGGGTTATATTGCCCCATCTAACGTGCCTTCCTCGATGCCTATGTTATAACGCACAGTGCTATGCCATACATATTACAATCTGGGATCCATATCTTTGTCACAGTGCATATGCAACGTTACACTCCCCAGCACATATTTTATATTACAACTTTAGAGACTAGTTAGGTTACACAACACTGCCCTGTGCATATTACACTCCAAGGCGCATATCGCATAGCACGCGCTAGTGCCTGTGCTAACTCGCGCTCTCCAATGAATCTGTCATTGCACACAATGTATTGCATATTATATTTCACACCCGGTTCATCTTATATCACACTTTTTGGTGCATAGTTTATACCATACACTATATCTAGTTTTCATTTTTAATCGTGCTCTCAGGACTATGTTCTATATATCACTGTGTTCACCTACCATTTTCACGGGCATTACATTTTGCGATAGGGGGTGGAGGGTCAGGGGGTGTTTCTGCCAAGTGAGCCCGGAGTCACAGTCACAATTGTCCTCTTCTTCCTGAATAAAAGTGAGATTATGCTGCATACTTGTTCATATTTTAAGTAGTTCGCACAGACACACGTTTTAAAAACAATAAAGTTCCTAATACCCGCCTTCTCTGAACAGTTAGCTTGCTGCCCCATCCCCCTCCTCCCTATCCTCTGTTGTGTGAATCCATGGACTAGCCTCCTCCCTCCTGCCATGCATGGTCTGTTGTGCTGCCACTGCACTCAATTTAGTATGATGTACCAGTCCACTCCTCCTGCCCTCCATTGCCCAATTCTATGCCCCATCATTGACCTCCTGCTTAAACTCTGTGCTTAGCTTACTGCCCCTATTCTCCTTCCCCCTGCCCTCTGATGTCTTTGTGCAGGCCCCTGCTCCATCCTTTTTGCCCACCATGTTCCATGGACCAGCCACTCCTATCTACTCTGAGTGTTCTGTTGAGCTGCCACTCCCCTCCCACCTGCCTAGCATTGTCAGATGACTGTAACCTGTCCCTGCCACCTCCACCCTGCCTGTCCACATGCCATGCCCCTATCCTCTTCCTCCTGTCCTACATGGTCCATTGTACTGCCACACCCTTCTGCCCTCCCTGGTCTGTTGTGCTGCAACTGCTCCTCCTGCCTGCCCCGTGCAATCTGTTGTGAGGCCCCTTCTCCTGAACTTTCTTGTCTGTGCACAGGTCCTGACCCTCCCTTCTATCCTCCATCGTCCTTTGAGCATGCCCCTGCACCCTCCTTCTTGCCCATCATAGCCATTGTGCTGCCGCTAACCCTCCCACTTGCCATGCATGGTCTTCTGTGCTGCCATGGCCCCTCCCACCTTCCCTGTGTGGTCAGTTAGCTGCCCCTGACCCCCTCCTACCTTCCCTCCATGGTCTGTGTGTATGCCATCACAGTCTCACTGTTGCTCTTCATGGTGTGCCTTGCTTCTAGTGCCCATCCTGCCTGACCTCCATGGCTATCTTGCTGCTCCTGCCCTGCCCCCTTGCCCCCAGCCCTCTGTTTACATGTGCAGACCCCTACTCTCTCCCTCCTGGCTTGTCTGTTCCATTGTAATGCCCCTGATCCGTCCCTCCTGCCCTTTATGGTCTGTTATGCTGCAGCTTTCTCTCCTGTCTGTCCATTATGGTCAGCTAGCTACCATTGCCTCTTGCCCCTCTGTTCTCTGTTGTCCATGTGCATGGTCCTGTCCCCTCCCTCTTACTTTCTATGGATTGTTGTGCTGCACTCCCGTCCCGCATGCCCTGTGTGGGGTATTGTGCTGCTGCAAACCCTGATGCCTGCCCTGCAGGGTCAGTTTGGTGCCCCTCTCCATGTCCCTCCTGTCCTTTGTTATCCAAGTCCATGTCCCTACCCCATTTCCTTCCATGATCCAATGTACCATACTTGCGAACATTTTGAACTTGGTAAGAGGAAGATTTTGAAAAAAAACTGGGGTATTGATTTTCCCCTTTGAGTTACATTGAAAAAGAGGAGATTGTAGACAGGAGACAGATCAAATAAAGCCCATTTGAGCTTAAAAACATTGGACGTTTCCTGGCTGAATCGGGTCTGTTGGCATGTATGGTTGTACTACCATTGCCTCTTCCTTCTGCCCACAATGGTCTATTACATTGCCACAGCCTCTCTTGCAAGTCCTGTATTGTTGGTTTGTTGCCCCTGCCCCCCCTTTCCACTGCCCTCCATAGTCTGTTGTGCTGCCACGGCCCTTCCTGCCTGCTCAGTATGGTTACATTGTTGCCTTTGCACGCTCCTACCTGCCTTCAATTTTCAGAGTCCGTGTCCCTGGCCTCTGCCTCTCAACAGTATCCTAATGAACAACTAGATTGCTAACATTCTATATTTATTACAAAAGTGTGGAACGCCTGACGTCATCTTGATGTAATCAAAACTGTAATACCTAGAGCATTTCCTTTAGAAATTACATATATGAGAGGGTCTTATTGGCATCAAAATTATGGTTAGCAGTCTAAAAGACTAAAATAAGGACATATTTTCTGAGTTTTCAAATAGCGACAAAGCACTTTTAAATTATTAGTTATCTTTATGTTTTTTTATCCAGTTGACCACTTGATTAAATGTTGTACTTAGGGGAGAGGATGTGGTGTTACTTCAAGAACTGCAGACTTTGCAACTGGGGAACCAGGTTGGAGTTTCTGCTTCAGCTCGACATTCTGTGATTCTGGTCAAATCACTTAGTCTCCCCATGTCTACAACCAAAATGAATTTGTTCTTGTGTGATGTAACCAATGCTCATGTAAAGCACTCCAATACCTGACAAGTCTGCACTATATAGCACTGCAAAAACACAAAATAATAAGTGTTTTGCACACTTCTGTCATTGGGCTATATTTGGGCAACATCTGGGTGATTTTGGGCTACATTTGAGCTCTTTTGTCTCCGGTGGCCATCTTGGGAGATTTATTTGTTATGAAGTTTCCTAATTTCCTCACGTACTGCAGTCTCCTCAGTAGGAAATGCTTTCAGTTTTTTACTTTGATTCCATCATGAAGGTATTCAGATATGTCACACATTTGCCATAAATTCTGAATGTTAGCACTCTAGTTGCTCATTAGATCACTGTAGTAAAACTACTGTTCACCATGGAAGTCTGCTCCTGGTATTCAAAGTAAATGTTTCAGTCTGCATGTCAGAATTTTTTAATGAAACAGAAGAGGATTTGAGAAGTCACTCAAAATGTGCCCTCATTTTCTTTCTTCAGCATTAATCATAATTTCTATGGCAAAATGAACCCCCTCATTGTGTTCCTTTTTAAATTAAATGTTTTAAGTGTTAACAGTTTATTCCAATCAAGATGGCTTCAGGTGTGCCATACTTTTGTCATAATGAAGACAGTAAGCGCTCTAGTTGTTTTTAAGAACACTCTGGGACATTCTGTCATTGGGCTATACTTGGGCTACATCTGGGTGATATTTGGGCTACATTTGGGCTCTTTTGTCTCTGGTGGCCATCTTGGAAGACTTATTTGTTATGAAGTTATGGCTTATGCTTTCATTAAATGAGTCAGGCTTTGACATAAAAGTGCAGTCCTGAAATATGTAGATTGTGTGCAGTTCCCTTACCACTTGCACTGTAGTAGATGAGTTTTGGTAAACTCATAGGGATAGTGGTGATTGTCTAGAATCACACTGTGAGTTAGTGTGTATTTGGGATCAGTGTGAGAGAATCATTTGGTAAAATCATGTATTTGCTGACAGATAACTGTTTGAAAATCTGTCATGTTGTGAAGTTTTAGTAGCATTAGAATCCAGTCTTTGCTTATATGTTGATTAAATGAGTCATGCCTTGACACTGATGTGCTGTACTTAAATATGTAGATTGTGTGCAGTCCCCTTACCCCTTCCATAGTAGTGAATGATTTTTGGTAAACTCCTAGGATAGTGTTGCTTGTCTAAAATCACACTGTGAGTCTGTGTGCATTTGGGTAAGGATTGTGATAGAAGCATTTGGTAACATCGTGTATTTACTGACAGATAACTGTTTTAAAACCTATCATGTTGTCAAGTTTTAGTAGCATTAGAAGCCAGTGTTTGCTTATGCGTTCATTAAATTAGTCAGGCATTGACATTAAAGTGTAGTCGTGAAATATGTAGATTGTATGCCGTTCCTTTACCACTTCTACTGTAGTGAATGATTTTTGGTAAACTCCTAGGGATAGTGTTGTTTGTCTAGAATCACACTGTGAGTCTGTGTGCATTTGGGAACCACTGTGAGAGAAGTGTTTGGTAAGATTGTGTATTTGCTGACAGATAAGTGTTGTAAAACATGTCATGTTGTCAAGTGTTAGTAGCATTAGAAGACAGTTATGGCTTATGCTTTCATTATACGAGTCAGGCATTGACAGTAAATTGCAGTTGTGAAATATGTAGATTGTGTGGAGTTCGCTTACCACTTGCATTGTAGTGAATGAGTTTTGGTAAACTCATAGGGATAGTGGTGCTTGTCTAGAATCACACTGTGAGTTAGTGTGTATTTGGGATCACTGTGAGAGAAGCATTTGGTAACATCATGTATTTGCTGACAGATAACTGTTTTAAAACCGGTCATGTTGTGAAGTTTTTAGTAGGATTAGAATCCAGTCTTTGCTTATATGTTGATTAAATGAGTCATGCCTTGACACTGATGTGCTGTACTTAAATATGTAGATTGCGTGCAGTCCCCTTACCCCTTCCATAGTAGTGAATGATTTTTAGTAAACTCCTAGGATAGTGCTGCTTGTCTAAAATCACACTGTGAGTCTGTGTGCATTTGGGAACCACTGTGAGAGAAGTGTTTGATAAGATTGTGTATTTGCTGACAGATAAGTGTTGTAAAACATGTCATGTTGTCAAGTGTTAGTAGCATTAGAAGACAGTTATGGCTTATGCTTTCATTAAATGAGTCAGGCATTGACCGTAAATTGCAGTCGTGAAATATGTAGATTGTGTGCAGTTCGCTTACCACTTGCATTGTAGTGAATGAGTTTTGGTAAACTCATAGGGATAGTGGTGCTTGTCTAGAATCACACTGTGAGTTAGTGTGTATTTGGGATCACTGTGAGAGAAGCATTTGGTAACATCATGTATTTGCTGACAGATAACTGTTTTAAAACCGGTCATGTTGTGAAGTTTTTAGAAGGATTATAATCCAGTCTTTGCTTATATGTTGATTAAATGAGTCATGCCTTGACACTGATGTGCTGTACTTAAATATGTAGATTGTGTGCAGTCCCCTTACCCCTTCCATAGTAGTGAATGATTTTTGGTAAACTCCTAGGATAGTGTTGCTTGTCTAAAATCACACTGTGAGTCTGTGTGCATTTGGGTAAGGATTGTGATAGAAGCATTTGGTAACATCGTGTATTTACTGACAGATAACTGTTTTAAAACCTATCATGTTGTCAAGTTTTAGTAGCATTAGAAGCCAGTGTTTGCTTATGCGTTCATTAAATTAGTCAGGCATTGGCATTAAAGTGTAGTCGTGAAATATGTAGATTGTATGCAGTTCCTTTACCACTTCTACTGTAGTGAATGATTTTTGGTAAACTCCTAGGGATAGTGTTGTTTGTCTAGAATCACACTGTGAGTCTGTGTGCATTTGGGAACCACTGTGAGAGAAGTGTTTGGTAAGATTGTGTATTTGCTGACAGATAAGTGTTGTAAAACATGTCATGTTGTCAAGTGTTAGTAGCATTAGAAGACAGTTATGGCTTATGCTTTCATTATACGAGTCAGGCATTGACAGTAAATTGCAGTTGTGAAATATGTAGATTGTGTGCAGTTCGCTTACCACTTGCATTGTAGTGAATGAGTTTTGGTAAACTCATAGGGATAGTGGTGCTTGTCTAGAATCACACTGTGAGTTAGTGTGTATTTGGGATCACTGTGTGAGAAGCATTTGGTAACATCATGTATTTGCTGACAGATAACTGTTTTAAAACCGGTCATGTTGTGAAGTTTTTAGTAGGATTAGAATCCAGTCTTTGCTTATATGTTGATTAAATGAGTCATGCCTTGACACTGATGTGCTGTACGTAAATATGTAGATTGTGTGCAGTCCCCTTACCCCTTCCATAGTAGTGAATGATTTTTGGTAAACTCCTAGGATAGTGTTGCTTGTCTAAAATCACACTGTGAGTCTGTGTGCATTTGGGTAAGGATTGTGATAGAAGCATTTGGTAACATCGTGTATTTACTGACAGATAACTGTTTTAAAACCTATCATGTTGTCAAGTTTTAGTAGCATTAGAAGCCAGTGTTTGCTTATGCGTTCATTAAATTAGTCAGGCATTGACATTAAAGTGTAGTCGTGAAATATGTAGATTGTATGCAGTTCCTTTACCACTTCTACTGTAGTGAATGATTTTTGGTAAACTCCTAGGGATAGTGTTGTTTGTCTAGAATCACACTGTGAGTCTGTGTGCATTTGGGAACCACTGTGAGAGAAGTGTTTAGTAAGATTGTGTATTTGCTGACAGATAAGTGTTGTAAAACATGTCATTTTGTCAAGTTTTGATAGCATTAGAAGACAGTTATGGCTTATGCTTTCATTATATGAGTCAGGCATTGACAGTAAATTGCAGTTGTGAAATATGTAGATTGTGTGCAGTTCGCTTACCACTTGCATTGTAGTGAATGAGTTTTGGTAAACTCATAGGTATAGTGGTGCTTGTCTAGAATCACACTGTGAGTTAGTGTGTATTTGGGATCACTGTGAGAGAAGCATTTGGTAACATCATGTATTTGCTGACAGATAACTGTTTTAAAACCTGTCATGTTGTGAAGTTTTAGTAGGATTAGAATCCAGTCTTTGCTTATGCGTTGATTAAATGAGTCATGCTTTGACACTGATGTGGTGTACTTAAATATGTAGATTGTGTGCAGTACCATTAACTCTTCCAGAGTAGTAAATGAGTTTTGGTAAACTCATAGGGATAGTGGTGCTTGTCTAGAATCACACTGTGAGTCTGTGTGCATTTGGGAACCACTGTGAGAGAATCATTTGGTAACATCATGTATTTGTTGACAGATAACTGTTTTAAAATCTGTCATGTTGTGAAGTTTTAGTAGCATTAGAATCCAGTCTTTGCTTATATGTTGATTAAATGAGTCATGCCTTGACACTGATGTGCTGTACTTAAATATGTAGATTGTGTGCAGTCCCCTTACCCCTTCCACAGTAGTGAATGAGTTTTGGTAAAGTGCTAGGATAGTGTTGCTTGTCTAAAATAACACTGTGAGTCTGTGTGCATTTGGGTAAGGATTGTGAGAGAAGCATTTGGTAACATCGTGTATTTGCTGACAGATAACTGTTTTAAAACCTGTATTGTTGTAAAGTTTTAGTAGCATTAGAAGCCACTCTTTGCTTATGCGTTGATTAAATTAGTCAGGCATTGGCATTAAAGTGTAGTCGTGAAATATGTAGATTGTATGCAGTTCCTTTACCACTTCCACTGTAGTGAATGAGTTTTGGTAAACTCCTAGGGATAGTGTTGTTTGTCTAGAATCACACTGTGAGTCTGTGTGCATTTGGGAACCACTGTGAGAGAAGTGTTTGGTAACATCGTGTATTTGCTGACAGATAAGTGTTGTAAAACATGTTATGTTGTCAAGTTTTAGTAGCATTAGAAGACAGTTATGGCTTATGCTTTCATTAAATGAGTCAGGCATTGACCGGAAATTGCAGTCGTGAAATATGTAGATTGTGTGCAGTTCCATTACAACTTGCACTGTAGTGAATGAGTTTTGGTAAACTCATGGGGATAGTGGTGCTTGTCTAGAATCACACTGTGAGTTAGTGTGTATTTGGGATCACTGTGAGAGAAGCATTTGGTAACATCATGTATTTGCTGACTGATAACTGTTTTAAAACCTGTCATGTTGTGAAGTTTTAGTAGGATTAGAATCCAGTCTTTGCTTATGCGTTGATTAAATGAGTCATGCTTTGACACTGATGTGGTGTACTTAAATATGTAGATTGTGTGCAGTACCATTAACTCTTCCAGAGTAGTGAATGAGTTTTGGTAAACTCCTAGGATAGTGTTGCATGTCTAAAATCACACTGTGAGTCTGTGTGCATTTGTGTAAGGATTGTGAGAGAAGCATTTGGTAACATCGTGTATTTGCTGACATATACCTGTTTTAAAACCGGTCATGTTGTGAAGTTTTAGTAGAATTAGAAGACAGTCTTTGCTTATGCTTTGATTATATGAGTCAGTCTTTGACATAAAAGTGCAGTCCTGAAATATGAAGATTGTGTGCAGTTCGCTTACCACTTCCACAGTAGTGAATGATTTTTGTTAAACTTCTAGGTATAGTGGTTGTTGTGTAGAATCACACTGTGAGTCTCTGTGCATTTGAGAACCACTGTGAGAGAGGCATTTGGTAAAATCGTGTATTTGCTGACAGATAACTAATTTAAAACCTCTCATGTTGTCAAGTTTTAGTAGCATTAGAAGCTAGTCTTTGCTTATGCATTAATAAAATGAGTCAGGGTTTGACACTAAGGTGTAGTACCATGTACTATTCTGTTCACTGTGGAAGAACTGAAAATTTAAAAGTTTTACCTAAGCACTGTCCTAGAAGTAGTCTGATTATTTAGTCAGTTTCTAAGTACTAAATAGACTGCTTCAAATGTCTATGCAATATGCATGTAGTGTTCTAACATACTATACACTTGTCTTTTACATCTTCAATTCGCTAGTCAGTATCCATACACTTCCAGGAAACACCCTGTCACTTCTTTTGCAGTCCTCTAGTGACCCATTCAGCACCATGTACTAATCCATTCACTGTGCTAAAACCCAAACACTTATAAATTCACCAAGATACTCTCTTTCCAGTACTCTAATGATACAGTCACTGCCTAAGTATTCATGCACAGAGCTAGGTCTTTGCATATGGACTTCTTCAAACCCCTATCCACTATGCATGCAGTCCTCTAAGCACCTACACACTTGTCTTTCAGTCCTTCAATTCCTCTGTCAGTATCCGTTCACAGCCTGTAACTCCATTTGCACTCCTCTAGTGACCCATTCAGCATAATGTACTAATCCATTCACTGCGCCAAACCCTAATAAATTCACCCAGGCACTCTCCTTGCAGTACTCTACTCATTCAGTCAGTACGCAAGTACTCATCCAGTGACCCAGGCCTTAGTATATGGACTGCTTCAAACCGTTATCCACTATACATGCAGTCCTCTAACCACCTACACAATTGTCTTTCTCACCTTCAATTCCCTAGTCAGTATCCATACACTTTCAGGAAATACCCTGTCACTCCCTTTGCAGTCCTCTACTGACCCATTCAGCATCATGTACTAATCCATTCACTGTGCTAAAACCCAAACACTTATACATTCACCAAGATACTATCTTTGCAGTACTCTAATCATTCAGTCAGTGCCTAAGTATTCATACACTGAGCCAGGCCTTAGCACATGGACTGCTTCAAACTCCTATGCACTATGCATGCAGTCTTCTAACCACCTAGATACTTGTCTTTCACACTTTCAATTTCCCAGTCAGTATCCATACAGTCCAGCACTTGGGACTGCCTTTGCACTCCTCTAGTGACTCATTCAGTACCAAGTACTAATCCATTACCTGTGCGAAAAGCCTAGCACTAATAAATTCACCTAGGCACTCTCTTTGTTGTAGTCTAATCATTCAGTCAGTACCCAAGTAGTCATGCAGTGAGCCAGGCCTTAGCACATGGACTGCTTTAAATGCCTATGCAGTATTGATGCAGTCCTCTAATCACCTACACAGTTGTGTTTCACACCTTCAATTCCCTAGTTAGTATTCATACTCTTCTAGCAAACACCCTGTCACTCACCCAGTGTGTCTCCTTATAGTACTGTAATCATTTAGTCAGTTAGCATGTAGTCTTTTAGTGAGGTAGGCTTTAAGGCATTAACTGCTTCAAAGTAGTGTGCACTATGCATGTAGTGTTTTAACGATCGTCACACTTGTGGTTCAGGGCTATAGTTTCTTAGTCAGTTTTTATATAAAATGTGTTTGTACAGTAATGGAATAGTATAAATTTGAAAGTTATTAATATACATTTATTAGTGATTCTTTTTTACAGATACAGAATTGGAGTGTTTCTCATCCGTTTGCACTCTTCTCGTGCAAGATTGTTTTGATGAAGGGTTCTTCGGTGTTTCATCATACTTGCCGTGCCGTACGAGTATTTCTTGTTAGGATCCCCTCGCAACAGAACTCTTTTGCAAATCTTGCACGTGACCAAGGTGGCATTGATCTTTGTTTGCCCCTCGAGAAAAGTAAAAAATGTCCACACCACTGAAGGAAAACGTTGTGGGTGTGGTGCCTTCTGCAAAAAAAATTCCTCAGATTCGGTAAATATTTTAAAGCGGCAACAATTACAGTTTTTGTAAGTTAAACTTATAAAATTTTGTTAGCTGTATACATTTTATATATCTGTGATTTGTTTCTTGTGGTATTTTGTTAAGAATACCATGTTGGTTTTTTTTTAACAATCTTTTTGATTTTGCAGGTCTGTCATCGACATCTGTGGTTCCCACAGGAGTGTTCCGCTTTGTTGTTTTGTATTATTGTTGTTACATTTTGTTTATTAGTTTATTGTTTATATTTATGTTAATAAAAATATAAAGTTTGAAAATAGTTCATCGTTTATATATTTATTATTACAAAAAATAAAGTTTGAAAAACAAATGAATAATGTTTTTGGTTGTTCTCTTAACTGCTGTGTGACTCTTTCTTGTTCTTATTACTGTTATTTGATGGAGTCCACCATGGTGTTAAATTTTGGGGCACTTATCGCTGGAATAATAGTGATATCTGCAGTTGCACCAACTTCTGAATAGTGTGTTAGATTTTTCTGAACTTTACTTCCATTAGAGTGCTGATAATGAAATAGAGAGTAGCCGTTCCTGTGCAAAAAGACATGAGGTGCACCTTTGCAATTTATTCGAAATACTAAAATCCTGTATTGTATTGCACTGAGGTATTGGCTGCACTTACAGTGTACACACAAAATCTATTAAGAAATCTCATTGTATTTATATTGATTGGGAATAGTGCGTCAGGTGCTGGATCTTGACGAGATACACTGCTCAGTTGGTATATTGTTCTGCACACGAAAAAAATCACATCACAACTTTCACAGCAATTGCAATGCGAAACAAATTCCGGCGATAAGACACGTTAGCACCAGGGATTTTACACCTGCTTTCTGCTGGTGTTAAGCAGGACAACTACCTGCACCATGAAAGGGAACACAGCCAAGAGCCACACCAGAACACCCACAGGTGCCATAGAGTCAATGAGCATGATACAGGGATATCCATGAGGGCCAGAAGACTCATCGAAACTACGCCAGGACCACCAATGCCCCCCAAACCCATATCTTAGTAAGTGTGTCCCTGTGGTCATTGACTTAGCATGATATGCATGAGCCCTGCAACACCATAGTGTGCTGTCACCTCAGCGTTGGCAGTGAGTCTGGATGTGCAGCTACGTACGCATCCTCCTGCATGCACAACTGGCGTGTGCTGGTCTGGGGTTAACAGGTCAGTGCAGGGGTGTGCCTATCCGGCAAGGGGAACGGGGTGTCTCGGACATAGGCATTACAATGGTGTGCCGTACGAGTGCACGAGATACAACAGCGCACCGTACAAAAGTGTGGGGGCTCGTGGGAGGGAGGAGCAGCCGTTTGGCAACATAACACACAGTGAACTCGACCATGTGCCACATGCTGGGCATCTCATCCATGATGACCACGGTCGCAGACATCCCAAAACACCAACGACTGGCCTTTGTACACATCCTGTATGAATGCAGCGTGGTATTCACTTCTATGCTCGTTCAGTGGTGTGATGTTGGCGGGTTGTGTGACTTGTGCTCCTTGTTGGTGTGTTTCATTTTGGACATTGTTAGTCTATATGTGTGTTGTCCTTAATTGTGCATGTGTGTCATTCTGCCCACCCCCCCCATCCCCACTCCCTGCTTCTTCCTCTTCCTAGTGCTGTTGTGTCTATCATTTTGTTGCTGCACACATAAATACATGTAAAGAATAAATTAGAATAGTTCCTTGATTCTTTTAGGTTTCAAAACTTCTCTATTGGTTTCTTTTTAATTTTCCATATGAACCGTTTTTTAAATATTCAACAACACATAGAAGTCAGAAGTGCAACGTATTCTATCAATACACTTTCTAGAACATTCTACAACACATGCAGGTTAAAAGTTCATCAATTTTTTAAAACTTAACGATATTTTTTTGTAACATTTTCTTGAATATTTAACGACACGTGCAGGTTAAAAGTTGATGATTGTTTTAAGTTCCAACAGTGCCTTCCAAATGCAAGTAGCAGGTGTGGTTGATCTGATCAAATTTTATCCTATGATATGTACTCCACGTTGAAACTGCTTTTTCTTAACTAATCACAAAGATGCTTTTTCACAAAACAAATGTGCACCCTACTTTTAAAAAAGAATGCTTTTCATGATATCTTTAGAGATAAGTTATAGATAGGAATTAGCATTTAAAAAACCTTTGAAATTCACTGAAAAAAACCATAGGTTTCAGGGGCGTTATAGTTAGGAATTGGCATTTAAAAAACCATAGAAATTCACTGAAAAAACCATAGGTTTCAGGGGCGTTATAGTTAGCTGGACATTTCCCTCGTACAAAACCCTAGAAATTCCCCTGTTATAGTTAGTTCAGCTAACTATAACTCGCGCCCCCGCAATGCACTGCTGGTGACGTCACATATTACATCACTCATGACGTGGTCAGTGACATCACTGATGACATATCAAATGACAAATCTGATGACATCACTGATGACGTCATCCATGTGACAAATTAGTGCATCTTCTCACACCCTAATATAACCTTTGATACACCGACTCAAAATTTCAGACGGCCATTTTGAAAGCCATAGATACTCCAATACCAATAACTACATACCCACTCATTGACTCTTAGGTCTACATACACCTCCACTCACTCACCTGTACAGTCACTCATACTTACAGTCTTTCCGTCCAAGACTATCATATGCATTTATACAGATATATAGACACTCAGACACCGCCAATCATCAATTGAGGTACTCACACACCTAGTCAGTTGTGCAAATAATTAAACACAGTCCAATTTACTCACCTATACAGTTAAACACACTCAAGTTCACTTACTCATAAAAATACTAACAAATTATACAATTACTAATACAAGCACACACTCATCATACAGCCACTCCCGCAATCACACACTCTCACATATAGATAGTTATATACTCTTACACACATATACACTGCGTTTCACATATGTAGTTACTGACACATGTACAACTGAGATATACATTCAATCACTAACACACTCATACATACACTCACCCAACCATACAGTCCGTCACAGTTGCACTGTTAAAACCATGCACCCATAGAATCACCCACTCACACATCTATGCACAGAGTCACACTCACCCTACCCACACAAACACTCAGGCACCCATACAGATACTCAGACAACCAATCAATAACCCATATAGACACTAATATAGCCATTCACAAAACCATCCAGCCACTTATACACCAACACACAGACACATACAGACATTCACACAGTTTAGTCACTAGTCTGCAGTAAGATACATTTAATGACTCACTTATAGAGTCAGTTACGCACCTAGAAATTCACCCATTCACACACTTATACACCCACTCATTCTTCCATAGGCCTTTCACTATAAATATATAAAACATATTTAAACTTTTCAGAAAAACACACATTCACTGGATGATGTCATCAGTGATGTCATCAGTGATGTCATTTGAGATGTCATCAGTGATGTCATCAGTGATGTCACTGACCATGTCATGAGTGATGTAATATGTGACGTCATCAGCAGTGCATTGCGGGGGCGCGAGTTATAGTTAGCTGAACTAACTATAACAGGGGTTTTGTACGAGGGAAATGTCCAGCTAACTATTACGCCCCTGAAACCTATGTTTTTTAGTGAATAAATATATATATATATATATATATATATATATATATATTACCTACTGGCGGTCGCCAGTAGGTAGTTATAGTTAGGACCCCTTTTCCATAGGAAATCCGCAACATTCTATTTTGAATAACTTTGGCGCCGGTCGATGAATCCTCGTGAATTTCTCAAAATAGGTGGGGCGCTACGCTCCGCTCCTACCCTGAAAGTCTCGGGGGGATTCGTCAAGCGGGGGCTGAGATAAAAGGGGGGTCCCAAAACGCGTTTTTCCCATGCATTTTTCCATAGGACCTTTAGACAGAGCTACAGCCCGAACGGCTGAACAGAATTACTAGAAATTTGGCAGAGAGGTAGTCCCTATGTCAAGGAAGTGCCTTTTGTAGGTTTGGTGTAAATCTGTTCAGTAGATTCTGAGAAAATAGCCTTTAAATCAATATATATATCTGAGCCCGCTTACGGTACGCTTACCGTACGCTTACCGTACGCGTACGGTGGCGTGCGCAAGCGCGATTCTGATTGGCTCTTAGATCTTAGTAAACATTCGAATCGGCCGAAACCAGGAAGCGGCGTCCGCCATTTTGTCTCTCGCACTGAGTGTTATTTATCAAACATGATGCCCAAAAACATGTTACGGGGCTGTTTTGACAACTCCCTCCCACATAGTCATGTTGAGGGAGTCCCCAAACATCCCCCAAGAGCAAAAACGGTTTTATTTTTTTTTCGGCAATTTCGCCGAGTACGCTTACCGTACGCTTACCGTAAGCGTACGGTAAAAAATAGAAATAGAAAAAACACTATCCACACTTACCCCACCCCCTGTGCTTTTTGTGGCCGTAGGCCACCAAATGTACAGGGCTTATTACATCAGTAAAAAAACTATATTTTGGCAACATGAAATTATAAAATCGAAATAAAAAAAACACTATCCACATTGACCCCACCCCCTGTGCTTTTGGTGGCCGAAGGCCACCAAATGTACAGGGCTTATTAAAGTTGATAAAAACCGTGCACGGAACGCACTGCGTTAAGTGGGCGCGCACGCCTCGAATGGCGTAAAGTAACTTAGCATTTAAAAAACCTTGCAAATTCACTGAAAAAACCATAGGTTTCACACATGTTATAGTTAGCGGAAATTTTACTGATAAAAAACCAATGAAATTGCCCCGTTATAGTTAGTGCTGGCAACTATAACTCACGCGACCGCAATCTTCTGCTGATGACATATGTGTCTTTATAAAAAAAAATATTTGTAATATATGTATAGCTAAAAATGTATGGAAGAAGACATGGGCAAATAAGTGTCTAAATACAGTATTAGCATCAGCAGAGGATTGCGGTCGCATGAGTTATAGTTGCCAGCACTAACTATAACGGGGCAATTTCATTGGTTTTTTATCAGTAAAATTTCCGCTAACTATAACATGTGTGAAACCTATGGTTTTTTCAGTGAATATATATATATATATATATCAACAAAGATTGGAGTCCCAAACGCGCTCTCGGAGTCAAGAAATCACCAGGGAAACGGGAGGTCACTTAGACACAGGTAGGTTTATTAACGTCATAAACCTGCTGCAACGCGTTTCACCCGCGAACGGGCTTGTTCACACAGCGTGTTCAAAACAAATGCCACATTACATACTGATTCGTATAGACATAGTTGTCATAGAGAGAGGACTTCGTGACTCCCACTCAAAGGTACATGTATCAACAAATTGAGTTGCACACAGTGCCATTTTGCACTCTGTTAGTACTGCTGGTCAGTATTGTTAAATAAACAATCTTTGTTGATAAAATTGCCGGTTGTCTCCGCCGGACCGCGCCACCCCTCCCAAAAGGGGCTTGAACTTCAGAAGGAGTAACTTCGTGGACTAGATTGAATCTGAGAAGTTCGCCGCTACTTCGCAGATCGGATTACTTTTGCACCCGGATTACAAGAATATTGCACATAGGACGATACCGTGCAGGTAAGAACATTTATACTTACCTATTTCGTGTAAGGGTGCGGTAAAATTCCGTAACGCTTTTTCAGGCACGTAGAGAATATTGCAACAGTGATTCCTCAAGTGCCGGATTTCGAGGAGCAAGGGGAACCCTTTATTATCAAAGGGGGAGTACTCTTTACCAGGGTTACGGGGTCACAAAGACAGGGAAATCTTTCCCGAGAACCTTTAACATGGATGATGAGAGAGAGAGAAGAGAGGCGGCTGCAACTCTGTTTGCCAGAGCACCTGGCAAAGGCCGTCCTATACCAACAATAACGGCCTCAGAGAAAACAATTATGGACACACTGTCCAAATTTGAGAAACTACACAAGCAGGAGATGTCCAAGTGGTGGGAGGCCACGTCACTGCAAGACTATATAGAAAAGTCAATGGTACCGCGCGGCCTCAGAATTCACATAACGCCATCATACGAGTCTCCAGATCCACAGATGCTGGAAGAATGGTCCGCTAACTCAGCTAGTAGTTCTAGAAATATGCTGGCCATCTTGGTTAAATATGCCTGGTCAGACAGAGACAACATCAAGAGAGAGATTGAAGTGATGAGAGAGAGTTTGAATCAACACAAAGAACAAGAATTAATCAATACTTTCTTGGAGGAGATGCGTAAACGCCTAAAGTCTCTTGAAGAGGACATTAAAAGGAGAAAACAAAGGAAATTGCACCGTGACTGCGGCGACTATGAAACAGGCAGGATTTTGACCTATAGCAAAAAATATGCACCCTTATGCATCAAGCCAAAATCCAGTCGGTAAAATACCGATTCCTTATTAGCTCCCGGTATTAAGTAAAAAATACCCAATCCCAATGCATCAACCCAAAAGCAGAAATCGGTATTTAAGGAATCCTTAAATAGCGATTCTTTAAATAGGGATTCCTTAAATACCGATTCCTTAAATAGCGATTGCATTTAAGGAATCCCAAAGTGAGATTCCTTAAATGCAATGCATCAAAGTTAAAAAATTTGCGATTTCGCTAATAAGGGGAGCAAATTACCATGAAGATGAACTGCATGGTAATTTGCAAAAACTTTGAAAAATGCACTTTTGTGCATTTTTCAAAGTGTCATGTTGCGCACACACATGCCCTTAGAGCATGTGTGTGTGCAACATATGTGCACATATCATTTTCAGGGGTGCAACAGGGTGTCCTTTTGACACCCTGGCACCCTTGAAAGTGCTCCAGCTATTAGCGATTCGGTAATACCGAATCGCTAATACAGAATGGCTTTACATTCATTCCTATGGGCCTCCAAGCCCATAGGAATGAATGGGTAGGTATTCCTTATTACCGATTCGGTATTACCGATTCGGTAATAAGGAATGTTAAGGAATCGCTATTTGAATAGCGATTCCTACATGCATAGCCTTTTGCTATTCCTTATTAGCGATTCCTTATTTTTCGCTAATAAGGAATCGCAAATGCTAATGTTGATGCATATGCCCCATGATTATTTGTATGAAAACAGTGGGAAGCAACCTGCTACCAAACCGACTGAATCCTACAATCAACATATCAACATCATAACCGACACCAGTGATACAAACACAGATTTGTCAGCCACCACCTCCTCTACCGAAAGTCTGCAAGACACGGGAGACAATGCAACACGTCCAAAATCGACTTTTTTAGACGAGTACCGTCTCTTGAAGAAGAGCAGACAAGACACGAGATCAACGTCCATACCAGATCAGAGAGACGATTCCCCTGCACCGAGGGAAAGAGGAAGGGGAAGAGGAAGGAATACAAGAGGAAGAGGAGGAAGAGGAACAGGGAGAGGAAACATGAGAGACGCAGCGGAGCACATGGGAAAAAGGCAAACTCGCTCCAAGAAGAACTACTGATGGAAGAAAAAATGGTAAATCAAACTATTGTCAATTTAACTTCTAAAGTCCTTAGCAGTAGAGATAAGAAAACTCTTTGTCTGGGGTTATCATTTAGTCCAGCTGCCCCTATGAGCTATGTGAATAGTAGGATTGATATCTTTAAATTCTGCAGGAAGTTGAAATTACAAAAGTGGCATAAACTCAAGCCAGTTAAAAACCGTGACTTCCATCAACCAGAAAGACCCTCACAAGAATCCAATCTCTCAATTGGTGACATAGATGCTATGGTAACGATTCATGAATTACAGAACAACCCAGATGGCTCACAAATGAGTGCAGATTCGTTACTCATACTGGAGGAGCTAGAAATTAAACATGACAAAGCAGCGTGTAGCCAATTTAAGCCCAAATCTGTATTTCTACCCAAAATGAACCATGATAATATTGACACCTTTCAGGAGGTTGTAGGCAGTGATCTTCTCTTTTAGGCAAAAGAATTGGCCCAAGAAATTATGAAATTTTAGTTATAATTTGTCATATTCCCAAAAAAGAGCAATGGAGGACTTGGCGAAAGATGACAACATTGTCATAAGACCCGCAGACAAGGGGGGCAATATCGTAATTCTAACTAAAACCATGTACATCGCAGAAGCTTTAAGACAACTTAGCGACAGTAGCACATATACCCCGACCAGCAGGGCTGAGTACAATGAAAGTATCAATGACATCTGGGAGAAATTATCTGAATGGAAAGATCAAGGATTGATTGAGTGGGAGGAATATTGTTTCCTTAAAAAAGACCATCCTATACTGCCAGTCATGTACCTACTCCCGAAAATACACAAGAATAGGGATAATCCGCCAGGGAGACCTATCATTTCATCGAGAGGCTGTGTATCAGAAAACGTTTCCCGTTACGTAGATCATTTCCTGAGAGATTTCGTTCACGCATTACCCTCATTTGTTAGAGACACCAAGGATTTCTTAGGCAAAATAGAGAAATTCGAATGGAAGCGAAACTACATCCTGGTCACTTTGGATGTCAATTCCTTATATACAGTGATTGACCATGAACAAGGCCTTGAGGCATGCGTCAGGTTTCTCAAACGGAGGAATATACGTTTTTTAAGTCACTCAGCCATGATTCTTGACATGATCAAGTTTTGCCTATGCAATAACTTTTTTATGTTCAACAACGAGATGTACAAGCAAACTCTAGGGTCGGCAATGGGTACATGCTTTGCCCCTAGTTTTGCGAACCTCTTCATGGGAGCATGGGAGGAGGACCTTCACAAGAGCTCTATCTTCTGCGATACTTTAGCCAAGGTTGCTCTTTGGTTAAGGTATATAGATGATATTTTTTTCATTTGGCAGGGTGAAGAGGATGAATTGAGTCTCTTCATTCAGTCTCTGAACCAGAATGACAAACATCTGACGTTTACAAGTACCATCAGTCACAAGCAAGTCAATTATCTAGACACCGAAGTAAGAGTTGTGGAGAACAAGTTACAAACGATCCTCTACCGCAAAAGTACGGCAGGCAACACACTGCTCCATGCCATGAGTAGCCACCCAGATAATTTGAAATGGAGCATTCCGTACGGAGAACTTCTCAGAGCCAAAAGAAATTGCAGTAATCTGACCGACTACCAGAATGAAGAAAAAACAATGGTGAAAAGATTCAGAGAAAGAGGCTACCCGCAGTGGGTACTCAAAAGGGCAATGGATAAAATATCCAATGTTGAGAGAAACACTCTCTTAAAAGACAAATTGAAAGAACACTCAGATAACGATGATGAATCTAACTCGGCACGTATGATTCTAACATTCAATGGGAACTCTGAACCTATAAAAAAGATTCTGACACAAAATTGGAAGCTTCTAAAAAATGACCCCATAATAGGTGACAGTATACCAGACAGACCGAAAATCACATACAGGAGGGGCCGCACTTTTAGAGACCTGCTGATCCATAGTGACCTGACAACTAGTACTGTCCCGAGAGGCATCAACATTCAAGGCTTCTTCCCATGCGGACACTGTAAGGCCTGTGCCAATAGTCGCATGGTGAAGGAATTCTGGAATACCAGTACTAATACTATGAACAGCATTAACCAATTTCTAACGTGCAATACTACCTTTGTAATCTATGTACTGGAATGTCCATGTAAGTTAAGGTACGTGGGAAGTACAACACACATGGCGAAAAAACGAATTCTGGAACATATGAGAGCGATTAAGAACAAAGACAAACAATATCCTATCGCTCGACACTTCGAAAGTTTCCATTTCTCAGATTGCAAAAAACTATCCTATTATGGGATAGAACAAATCTTACCGAACAAACGAGGCGGGGACCGCACCCTACGTCTCAGGCAAAGGGAATCAAGACACATCATTGGGATGTGTACCAGATTTCCAAATGGACACAATATGGATGAAGAGATGGGAATTCACTTACAATCTGATTGAATGTCATGCAGAGAGTATTGCAATTTCCTCTTCTTTTCCTAAAAGCTCCCTATACGTTTTTTACCATGTGTTTCTCCATGTGTTTTAATTAACTTTTCTACATGACCATAACCATGAGGCTTAACTAGAATGTTCACGTTTTGGTTAGTAACATAGTTTATTCCAGAGGAACAGAATATGCAATGTGTTGAGATGTTTCTCCCAGTTGAACTTGTTTTTTAACTTAACCATGTGTTTTTAATGACCAATGACTTTCCGTCTGCTTTCTCTCATTGTGCTTCTTTTCTCTCTTTTGTCTTGTTCTTCTGTCTGCAGGAGGAAAGGAAGGGACTGTTGCCTAGAGGATCCAAATGGGGGTCCCTACCCTTTTCTTCGCTTTTACTTCCGGGCATTGGGCCTTTTGACAACTATCAAGCACTTGACTTTAAGTTGAGGTTCCGAGTATTGAATCTTATATGTACTAATCAGATATGTTAGTGCTCTAACCTCTAATTTGACCTCATGTCATTTAGTAAACCAAGATGCACTCTTTTCTCCCTCTCTCTAATATGATTCCGTTCTTCTTTATAATTTGATTGTGGCCTACACTGATGGTGTTTAAGGAATATAGATTTAACAGGGCAACTCAACTTGCCACTTGCATACTTGAGACCACATCTATCTGATAGACGTGAGTTAGGTGTCTTGATCCCCGTCACTACAAGGAAATCCCTTTGGATGGACATTGTTGGATGCACTATTTGCATACACCTAGACATCTTTACACATTTTACGTATATGACTGAATAGATAGAGTCTGTGTTGTGCCACTATTGGACGAACATTACACTCCTTTGGTCTTACATGTTATTATTTTTACATCGTCATATTTGCAATGTTGGGTCAGCGCCCCCTAGTATAATCTTATACATCCCATGGGTATGCGTGTGTAAGGGGCGGTAAAGCGTATTTACAATAGGCAGTCTCTTGCCACTATTAGGCGAATACAATAGATTGTGTATTGACCACGAGGCTGTATAAAGTTTTATTTGTACAAAGTAAAAGTAACTTTGCTTGATTTCAAGGTGCCACAATAGATCCCACACGGGCAATGACACATAGCGGAGGACAATTTAACACTTAACCTCACGAATAATTACGCGATTTTTGACCATGAATTTAAGATTTCGTGTCATTCTTACTTTATCGCTTTACCTTGTCACACTATTGTATTACTATTTAGAGTACCGGTTTTCACTGTGTACAATTACGAATTGCTAAGACTGAAATGCATTCAATGTTTATTTAACAATACTGACCAGCAGTACTAACAGAGTGCAAAATGGCGCTGTGTGCAACTCAATTTGTTGATACATGTACCTTTGAGTGGGAGTCACGAAGTCCTCTCTCTATGACAACTATGTCTATACGAATCAGTATGTAATGTGGCATTTGTTTTGAACACGCTGTGTGAACAAGCCCGTTCGCGGGTGAAACGCGTTGCAGCAGGTTTATGACGTTAATAAACCTACCTGTGTCTAAGTGACCTCCCGTTTCCCTGGTGATTTCTTGACTCCGAGAGCGCGTTTGGGACTCCAATCTTTGTTGATAAAATTGCCGGTTGTCTCCGCCGGACCGCGCCACCCCTCCCAAAAGGGGCTTGAACTTCAGAAGGAGTAACTTCGTGGACTAGATATATATATATATATATATATATATATATATATATATATATATATATATATATATATATATCCGAGGTAACCTTTTTCCAACAGATTCTAATAGCAGGCGAATCGGAAAGCAGGAACGGACACCTCTTGTATGGTGCAGAATTTTTATTATTTAATGCGCTAAGCCGCCATGACGCGTTTCGGTCTCCCAAGACCTTGATCACATGACGCGCTGACATCCCTTTCCTCAATTTAAAGTGCTAGTGCAGTAAACATGGACAACAGACATTTCAATTGGAATCAACCTTGAAACACATATTCCTGTTAATACATATGTAAACATCGGTCACTGTGCAAAAATGAGCATATATTGTGCAACTTGATGCGTTTTATGAATAGGTTAATCAAATCAATAAATATCAATTTAAAAACCATGATTATATATAAAATCGCACACAATGTTAAGCAGATCCTTAATTGATATATTTACACTGTGCAATCCGAGCGTTTTTTGTGCAAAATAATGCATTATATAAATAGGTCATCAAACTTAATAAATATCAAATCTTAAAAACCATTTATATAGACACGAATATCCAGCTAAAATGTATATAGTGGACCTTCAATTTATATATTTACACATATTAATTCCTGCATAATGCAAAAAAGATACATATATTTTTACTAATGTGTGAAAAAAGTATCCGCTATGCGTTTTGTATTAATTGCATGACCAATGTCTTACATATACTTTAGTCCGTAGATCACTTGTACATGCTAACTGATATCAAGTGCTCACCCTAGTGCAAGTGTATTATTTCATTGTTTTATCTTGGTTATTTTTTATATTTTGTGTTGTTTTTTATAAAATGCAAGGAAAAGTGATACATTGTAAGAGGAAAATTTGCAGAATCTACTTATACAAAAATGTAATTTAAAGCCAGGGGATACTGTACATTGGTCCTGAAAAAAGAATTAACCATCAAAAAATCTCTATCATCATGTTTTATCCTTGATAATAAATTTTAATCCAACCACGTATACATATCCTCAGTTGTATTAAGTCCATGTGGACATTTGCTGTCCATTTCCAAAATATACTTTGTCTCTAATTTACGTAATAAGGCTTCCCTATTACCACCTCTTCTCAGAGGTGGAATGGTATCAATGACAAAATATTTCATTTGGGATGCATCATTGTTGTGCACCTCATTAAAATGGCGAGCTACCGGGTAATTTGTGTCCTTATTTGAGATCGCTCTCAAATGTTGGAGGATTCGCTTGTGGACTTGCAGTTTAGTACTGCCTACATATTGCAGTCCACAGGGGCACTCCAAAATGTAAATAGCGTGGTCAGATTTGCAAGTGATCGCTTTATCGATTTTGGTAGGTTTGTTGTCAAATGCAGTCTGAAAAGTGGTTTTGCTGACTCCGTGCTTACAAGCTTTGCATGCTGCACATTTTATAAAACCTTTTCTTGTGGAGAGCCACCCCCGGTCCTTGGCTACTTCTGGACTACTGTTCACCAAGAAGTCACTAGTAGATGGTGCTTTTCTATATGTTATCGTGGGTCGAGTGGTTAGGGTCGAACCCAATATAGGATCACTAGTCAACATGTACCAATTGCTATTAATGATTTTACTTAAGTTGTTCCTCTGTTTGGTATAGGTCAAGATTAATCTAGGGCTACTAGTTTCTGATGTTGTTTGCTCATTATGTTCTAGTCCCCTATTTCTACGTGGGGGTTTGCTCAAAAGTTCCTCTCTCGATAAGGTTCTAGTTTTGTTTATGGCTGTGTCAATTGATAATTCAGTGTAACCTCGCTCTAAGAAACGTTGTTTGCTTTCGGATTGTGCATCTTTAAGATCTTTCTCAGTGCTGCATATCCTTTTAATTCTAAGCATTTCTCCATAAGGAATACTGTTTATGGTATGCCTAGGATGAAAGCTAGAGGAGTGAAGGGTGGTGTTGCCCGCTGTGGGCTTTCGATGTAATCTAGTATGTATTTGCATATCAGATATATATATTTCTACATCTAGAAAACAGATGCTTTCTTTGCTGATATCATAGGTAAAATGTAAATTGAGTTCATTATTGTTGATTTGTTCGACGAATGTCCTTGCACTTTGTTCCGAACCTCTCCAAATGACAAACAAGTCGTCGATATAGCGCATCCAGGAAATTATGTTATTTGAAAGAGCATCCGTGAATTTTACCTTTAGTATCAGTTCTTCCCACCACCCCATATGGAGGCAAGCGTAACTAGGTGAAAAACTTGCCCCCATAGCTACTCCTCTCGTTTGCTGGTATACTTGTTGGTTAAATAAGAAATAGTTGTTGTTGAGGCAGAATTGAATTAGAGTGATGATCATTTTGTTTTGTTGATAAAACTCCACACATCTATTGTTCAAAAAGTATTCCACCGCTCGTAGGCCATCCCTGTGATGTATAGAGGTGTACAAATTTGATACATCCAGGGATAGTAAAATGAAGTCCTTTTGCCATTCTATACCCTGTATTTTCTTCAGGAAATCCGTAGTGTCTCGTACATACGAAGGCAATGATTTTACATGTTTTTGCAAGAAGGAGTCTATGAAAATAGAGACATTTTCCAATAGGCTGTTCTTGGCCGCAATGATAGGTCTGCCTGGCGGATTGTCAATATTCTTGTGGACTTTAGGTATGAAATATATGACTGGAGTTATTGGATAGTCATTTTTCATATATCTGTATTCGTCTTGATTGATTAGTCCTAGGCTCTTCCAGGCCAACAATTTTGTAAAAAGTTCATGTTGAGCTGCTAACATCGTTTGTTTATTGCTCAATTTGTAGCAACCTCGATCGTTTAATTGCGACATGGCTTCCTGGAGATATTTTTCTTTTTGCCAAATCACTACGTTTCCCCCTTTATCAGAGTTTCGAATGACCACGTTGTCATTATTTCTCAGTTTGGAAATTAGTTGGTGGTACTTTTGTCGTGTGAAATCATATTTCATTTTGCTGGTCTTTATTTTGTGATTCAATTTTTTGACTTGTGTTGTGACCATCTCACTGAATACATCAATATTGTCTCTTGGCATGATAGGTACGAATTTAGACTTGGGTTTAAAGTTAGTTGATGTTCTCAGATTAGTAATAATTCCTTGTTGTTCAAGAAGGCTCTGGGTATTGTCTGGAGATGTATTTGCTGGAAAGGGCATCAAGTTTTCATTAGCCAAAGCTTGTAAGTCCTTCAAGGTGTTTGCATCATGGGCTGTAAGACCGCTAGTTAATTCATCCCCATGAGATATATTGGTATCATTGGGCTGTTTGGTCTTAGACTGTTGTTGCAGATGGAATTTTTTTAATTTCAACTTTCTTATGAATTTATATATATCTGCCCTTGTTTGAGGATAATCGAAATTCGTATATATATATATATATATATATATATATTACCTACTGGCGGTTGCCAGTAGGTAGTTATAGTTAGGACCACGTTTCCATAGGAAAACCTCAACATTCTATTTTGAATAACTTTGGCGCCGGTTGACGAATCCTCGCGAATTTCTCAAAATAGGTGGGGCGCTACGCTCCGCTCCTACCCTGAAAGTCTCGGGGGGATCCGTCAAGCGGGGGCTGAGATAAAAGGGGGGTCCCAAAACGCGTTTTTCCCATGCATTTTTCCATAGGACCTTTAGAACGAGCTACAGCCCGAACGGCTGAACAGAATTACTCAAAATTTGGCAGAGAGGTAGTCCCTAGGTCAAGGAAGTGCCTTTTGTAGGTTTGGTGTAAATCTGTTCAGTAGATTCTGAGAAAATAGCCTTTAAATCAATATATATATCTGAGCCCGCTTACGGTACGCTTACCGTACGCTTACGGTAAGCGTACGGTGGCGTGCGCGAGCGCGATTCTGATTGGCTCTTAGATCTTAGTAAACATTCGAATCGGTCGAAACCAGGAAGCGGCGGCCGCCATTTTGTGTATTTCACTCTGAAAAAAAAGAGTGAAAACAAGGAAAGGGGGCAATGAGGAGAGTTACAGACCCCCAAACATTTGTAAGGGGGTCAAAGAAGGACAGAAAAGTACAAAAAAAACATTTATTGATTTTAAAAAAAATCACGGGGTACGCGTACGGTAAGCTTACGGTAAGCGTACGGTAAAAAAAAAATAAAAAAAAATAAATGAAAAGCAGATTTAAGAGTTTAGATATTAGGGAGCTCTAAAAAGAGCTGTTGTGTTTATGAAGTCATTTTTTAAGTGGTACCTACAAGTAAGTACCGATGCAGAGTCTAAGGTTCAAGAGGAAGACTCTGTTCCCTTCATCATTGAAGTGCACACCATCTCCTCTATAAATGTCTTGCATGTCATAACGCAAGTTGTTGTGGAAAATGGCACCCATACCATAGTCACGGAGGAAAGCAGAAACAGATTTGTTGACGTGCTTTCTTGCTTTGTCAATCTGTGGACAGAAATGATTGGACCAGTTCCATTTTTGCCTTTGGCATATGTTGGAAAACACAAAGGCAGTTTTAGGGAAAAGTGTAAACAGTTGTGCAAAGGTGTCCTTCATAAGCATTTCCAGACCTACCCCAGTCAAAGTGCCTAGGTCATTGCCACCACAGTGCACTATTATGAGGTCAGGGTGTTGGATTTGAATGAAGGATTTCACCAATGGCATCAATTGGTGCCACTTTAACCCTCTCTGACCAATCCATTTAATGTCTACAATTGGCAAAGCAAGGTCTCTCACCATACCTGTTTTCTCTGCAAACTTTTCACTCCAGAAGACATAGCTGTGCCCTACAATCCACACTGTGAACATCTTCAAAGGAGAACTGGATGCACTCAGGAGGTGTCTTTCAGTAGAATGGCAATATGAAAAGAAAGACAGTTTGGAAATGGAGGCATACATATTTTTTTCAAAACAAAAAGAACTGATTGGCTGTTTCATACCATTCTAGAATAAAAACTAGGCTGTATGTGTAAATTAATAGAAGCATGTTTTGTATTGGTAAAAAAAAATGTGTAACCAAAGAACAGTACTATGGATTTGCTGTTAGGTTTGAAAAGTCAAGCACTCTTGCTCTGTGGAATTGAAACATTGTTTGGCGAACTTCTGACCTAACTCAACACAGCAGTGTTCCATGAGCTGTTGCTATGGTAGCAGGCAGAAGTCAAGTTGGGGGAAGGGTACTAGGCAGAAGTCAAGTTGGGGGAAGGGTACTTTTGGAAAAGGGTTGGTTTTCAACCAATAGAAATGTGTGATTTCATTTGAAAAAAAGGGGGAAGCACTGAGATTTGAAACTTACAAGTATATGTGTGGAAAAATAGAGGGAAAGTTTGCCATTATCTGGTTCTGCTGAGAGGAGAGAGGTGAACACAACAGAGATCCTGGCTCTGATAATCTGCTGTTTGAGTGTCACATTTCTTTCACAACTAACTAATTTTAAAGGTGAGTTTACAGTTTGAGAGGGGATGTATGTGGTAACTTAAGAAAAGAATAATAGAAATGGAAATTGTTTTTGTTGTAGTTACACATGGTGGTTTCATAATGTGTCAGTCTGTAAAAGTGATTTTCACTTGCCCCGAAAAAAAAAAAGAGCAGTAAGTGTGCTTTCAAATTGGCAAAGAAATTTCGTTTTGGGACTAATGTGAAAACATGACTCTGTGTGCAGAGAGGAATTATAGGCAGAGATTTATTGCGTATTGCTCTGGTGATTTCACAGTTACATTAGATGGAAAGGGGGAGCGAATTTTTGGGGGAAGAAGCAGAGTCTTAGCACACACCCATGTGCTTGCCATGTATAGTCATGCACAGTATTTACAAGCGAGTGGGGTTTTCAGGTTTCAGTCTGTAATGCAAATACATTCAGCATCACTAAGGCTGGTTGCCCTTGCTGGAGTGTAGGCAGTCACCGAGAATACACATGGTGGTGGTCTGAAAAAACAGTTTGGACATGTGCATTTAAAAAAATCAAAAAAAGTGGTTTCATAATGTGTCAGTCTGTAAAAGTGATTTTCACTTGTAAAAAGTGATTTTCACTTGCGCCGAAAAAAAAAAGAGCAGTAAGTGTGCTTTCAAATTGGCAAAGAAATTTCGTTTTGGGACTAATGTGAAAACATGACTCTGTGTGCAGAGAGGAATTATAGGCAGAGATTTATTGCGTATTGCTCTGGTGATTTCACAGTTGCATTAGATGGAAAGGGGGAGCCATTTTTTGGTGCAGAAGCAGACTCTTAGCACACACCCAGCTGCTTACCATGTGGAATCATGCACAGTATTCACAAGCGAGTGGGGTTTGAGGTTTCAGTCAGTAATGCAAATACATTCAGCATCACTAAGGCTGGTTGCCCTTGCTGGAGTGTAGTCATATGTGTACTGTATTATAAAATGTTTTAAAAATATTAATACTTTTTTCTTTTTTTTCAGATTCATATAGAAAATTTTCGAAAACTAGAACCATTTTTAAAGCTATTTTTAAAAAAAACAAATGAATAAATATTTTTTTGAGTGAGTATGGTAAGTCAATAATAATAATTGTAGTCTCTCAAGGACCTTGTAATGTGATAATTGATTTTTAGTGTTTTTTAAAAAAAAAAAAATAATAATTACGCGTACCGTACGCGTACGGTAAAAAAAAAAAAAAAGTTTTTAAAAACATATATAAAAAATAGATGAAAGGTAAGGTTGGCTCTTAAAAGAGCCGTTGTGTTCATGCAGGGACAGAGGAAAGAAAGATTGGGAATATTAGACGGTACGACAAGTGTGCTGATCTATTTTACTGTTCACTAGGGAAACACTGGTCTCCCTATAAGTAATTAGATCGTGACAAGTGGCGCACCGTACTTCAACCCTCGCAAACCGAGGGTTAATTTCCAGAGGGCCAGCAAAAGGAGATTCTCCCCCCACAGATGAAGGGCTCACCTGACCTGCAGAAGAAGGAGTCAGCCCTGCAGATGATGGTCCAGGCTGAGCTGCTGTGGATGTACTGGCTTGTCTTTCTGAAGAGTTACCTCCAAAAAGATGACCATGTGTCCTTCTGTGTACATCCTGGAGGTGTCTCTTCATGGTGTGATTCCCAAAGGAATACTTCCTGTTAGGATTACCTCTAGAAAGTACACGCTTACACAGCTTACAAGTCACTAAGGGTGCATTTACCTTTTGCTGGCCTTCAGGAAAAGTAAAATAATCCCATACATAAGAGGGCTTTTGTTTCCTCGATCTCTGCCTCAAGACAGTGCTGCTAGTGCTAGCCTCACTCTCAGAAGAGCTCTGCTGTTCTGCCATCGTATCCCAAAGACAAACCAGCTCCTTCTCCCAAGGGATCACAAGCAGAAATGAGGGGAATGGGTGTGGTGTAGGAGAGTTCTAGAACTGAAAGTAGTTTCAACCAATCAAAAGTTGTGTTTCATGATCACATGACCTACCGTACGCTTACGGTACGCTTACGGCAAAAGTGCGCATGCGCGTAAAAAAGACACGCGCTTGCGCGCATGCGCATAACAGTCACTCCCGGCACTTCCGCGTAACGTGCGCGTGTAGCGTACACGCGTACGCGTCCCACGCGGAGTACGCGCGGCTACGCAAATTGCGTAACTATACGCAAGCAGCGTAGGAAAATTATGGACGTTGCGTAAACCGTACGCTTACCGTGAGCTTACGGTACGCGTACTAAAAATTTTTTTAAAAAAAATAAAAAAAAATTAGCATTTAAAAAACCTTGCAAATTCACTGAAAAAACCATGGGTTTCACACACGTTATAGTTAGGAATTAGCATTTAAAAAACCTTAGAAATTCAGTGAAAAAACCATAGGTTTCACACATGTTATAGTTAGCTGGACATTTTACTCGTAAAAAACCAATGAAATTGCCCCGTTATAGTTAGTTCAGCTAACTATAACTCGCGCGCCCGCAATGCACTGCTGATGACGTCACATATTACATCACTCATGACATGGTCAGTGACATCACTCATGACATCACTGATGACATCTCAAATGACATCACTGATGACATCACTGATGACATCATCCTTGTGATAGAGTGGTAGACCTCCTCTCACCCTAATATAACCTTTGACACACACATTCAAAAATAGAGACTAAAATTTTCAAAACAATGGACATACCAATACCAGTTACAACAACCTCTTCAGTAATTCTAAGATCCACATACACATCCACTCATTCACCAACAGTCCAATACAGTCACTCATACATGTACTCACTCATCATATGTACTCATACACCTATACATCCTGTTACACAATGCCACTCATGCATAGAGTTACTCACACACATAGTCACTCGTGCTAATAAAGAATCAAACATACATTTACTTGCATATACAGTTATACACACACCACCATACTTACTTCTACGGAAACTTACACATACTTAGTCTTTTAAACAATCACTTATAGAAACACATACTTATTCATACAGGAACTCTTCCAATCTCTCACCCTTGCATATACTCACATATATACACCAATAGTCACATATACTAGTTTTAAACATATGTAGTTACTCATAAAGACACTATTGAGACAGTCATTCACTCACTAACACACCCATACACACACTCATCCACCCATGCAGTCCTGCACACATGCTGTCTTCAACACACACAAACAGTGAGTCACTCATTCATGCACCTATGCACTACGTAATACCCCCCACCAAACCATGCAGACACTCAGACTGATACTCAAAAAACCAACTAATAACCTATATAGTCACCCATGTAGCTACTCACCAACCCATGCAGCCACTTATACACAAAGTGAGAGACTGATACAGATATATACATATTTAAACATTACTCACTAAGCCATGTATTCACTAAGATACACTTAATCAGTCAGTTAAACAATCAATTTTTCAAAAACAAATCATCCATTTAGACACTTATATACCCATTTATTCTTCCATCGACCTTGAGATATACATATATAAAACATATTTAATTTTCAGAAAAACACACATTCACTGGATGATGTCATCAGTGATGTCATCAGTGATGTCATTTGAGATGTCATGAGTGATGTCACTGACCATGTCATGAGTGATGTAATATGTGACGTCATCAGCAGTGCATTGCGGGCGCGCGAGTTATAGTTAGCTGAACTAACTATAACGGGGCAATTTCATTGGTTTTTTACGAGTAAAATGTCCAGCTAACTATAACATGTGTGAAACCTATGGTTTTTTCACTGAATTTATATATATATATATATATATATATTATGTGCATGTAAATATTTTTTTATAGATATATACACACATATATTTGTGTGTGGGTACATATACAAATATATTTATATTGTCATATATATATATGTAACTTTAAAAACAATCATAACATTTTAATGTAAGTTAAGAAATGTTTTTAATAGTTTTACATTACATATATGTGTATGTAAACATACACACTTTGATATATATATATATGTATGTTTGTTTAAATTAGTAAACATTGAGATATATTTTGAAATATTATTTAACATACTTAATTTGCATTATATTAATATTACATATTCAAATATTTTAGTTTTACTGATATTTTTGTCTATATTTGTTGATATTAGTGTAAAACAATATTTTGTTTCGATATTTTTGACATTATCATTATATGTATATAAAAACAATATTTTTGTGATGGATATTTTTGACACTATATTTTTGTATCACTATATTTTTGGTTTTGATATTGTGTCAGATAACCCACTCTGAGTAGCCGGGGTGACAGGTGCCGGGGTGAGGTGCCTGTGGTGTAGGAGAGACCAGCCCTTTCAGAAGGTGAGTTTGGCCAACTAGGGAGAAAGTAAGAGGAAAGGTGGAGCTGAGTCTCTGGGTGGTGGACAAGGATACAGGTGGTACCGTTTCTGTAGGGTTCGCCACGACTAGGTACTGATTACTTGTGGAGGCCACTGAAGAGGAGCTAGTGGCCTCTGTTCTAGTTCCCTCTTCCTCTATGCCACAATGTTGATCAGTGTCCGCAGTCCCACCACCCAAAACACAGTGGACAGCTGCTTCCTTGCAATCATGGCTACTGTCCCCTTCACCTGCTGCTGAAGATGCTGAAAATACATATACATTAGTTTTATTTTATCTGTGTAAATTGAACCGATCATGAACTTATTTCCCAAAACATCTCCCAAATTTTCAGATTTTACCTTCTTCAAAGCTTTCAAATGTTGGTTTATTATTATCATTATCTCATGCATGTACAGAACATCTTCAGAAACTATTTTGCCACATTTTTATAAATTACCATTATTGCTCTTATATCGTTTATGATCTTGTCTCTTAGCCGTTGTCAATTCACTCCAGGAACTGTTGAACACCACTGAATGGCTCAGATTTGTTGTTTAGAATAGTGAAATTATGTCACAAAAACTGATATAAATGAAAAATACCTTTGTAGAGTCTGTTTACAAGGCAGAAAAAGCTGAAATATATGTATTTATAACAATTCAAATAGGGATCAATGTGTGTTAACCATTACTGCAATGTTGTACCAATATTTGTAGAATCTAAAAGCTGGTTCCTTTTGTTTGGGCATTTCACAATGGTAACACTTACTTCAAGTAACTTAAGTATTGTTCAAATGTCAAAAATCTTAAATGGATTTAGTACTGAAGTTGCTTATTAATGTTTCACACCCAATGTATTCACTTATCGTGAAGGAATACTTTTTGGGGATTTTGCAAATGACTTCTATAGCATAAGTAAATGCATAGGGCTGGATACATTTCTAGTCCACTTCAGTACAGGGAAAACATACTTTTACATCTGACTCCAAAATATCTTACGTTATTTCCGGTTGGTTTTCCAATTGTGAACACATTTCAAAAACGTCCTTTCTTTTACTTTAGTCAACAATTGGTATACTATCACAGTAAATATTTCATGCACTGATTCATATGCAATTGTAAATCAAAAATATAAATGTAAATCACAATATGCAACAGATCAAACCTTGATGCATTCTGACAATTTCCTAATGAGTCATAAGTTGTGCCTGATTTTGAGTCTTCAAAATGGGATACTCCAGTATATATGTGACGGAACATTCAAACTGCAAAAGTCCCTTTAAGTCTTCTATTTTAGTTTATCATTGATTTATTATCTGGATATTACAAAAGACATTTTAGAAAGACTTTTTGGATCTGTGTTACTCTGTCACCAATGTGTACACATTCCTGTTTGATTTTTGAACAGTTCATGCCTATTAAAATGTTTTTTAAAGGGAGCTCGTGGCATCGGCGACAAGACGGCCGTGACCTGAGGAGCTCCGTAGCGCTGAGCTACGTTTTCATCTGAAGGGACCCTTTTTCTGCAATGCTGCCGCTCCCAAAGTGGTGTTCGCGTGTCGGAAACTGCCAGGAGTACCGAGGCAAGTTTCCGACCGGCTTTATAATCGATTAGACCCCTTTTTGCATCTTTATTCCTCCGCCTCAGTGCCTCCATTAAAAGCGGCCGCCATTTTGTGCATTCCCGCTGTGGCACACAAATGACCGTTATGCAGCCTTCTTCAGCGTTCACATGCTGAGCTTCTTGGCACTGCTCCAACCCCAGCATCCATTATGTTTAAGACAAGGAGCAACCTCTAAGTATTTTACAGAGTTCGTGCTTTTGTCCATTATTTGGATTTTTTTTTCTCGACATAATGGCAGCACTGCTCCTTTTTCTGCATCATTTCCTGTCAGCTGGTGAACTATTTTTGGTTTTGTCACAGCAAAGTCGCTTGTTATAAGGCATGTCTGCTTGGTTTTTTACAGCGCTTTATCAACGCACTTAGTCTTGACCTACTAATTATTGGTTGCAACTAACCATCTTGTATTGAACTTGTATTTCAAATTATCTACACGCCTGCTGGTTGCTTCGTCCTTTAGTACCTGTCACGCTGCGGCGATCTTTTCTGACAAGAGATCCTCCTTTGAAATAATATTAATTTGGGTTGCTGGATCTGTGCTCTTTTGCTTCTGCACTTCATTAACTATATTTATGGTGACTTTGTTGTCTTTCCCTGGCTTTCAGAAGTTGTATTTTTGAATCCGCCTCACTCGACTTTTTATCATGGGTCACCCGCTGTTTAACAAACCTCATGGGGCTGCAGGGGCTTCTTCTGGAGGTCGTAAAGACTCAACAGCTAATACGAGTAAGTGACTTAAGAAGGATCCCTCTTCTCCATCTAAATTACCTCTTCCCCTCACGTTAGAGGATATCATGGATGAACTGCGCCTCATTCGCCACTTTATGTCGGACACCACTGCCACCCTCCAAAGAATTGAGTAGAAATGGTCCAGCCTTGATTTAAGACTTTCCGATGTCGAACAAAAGATAAACGACGCACAGGATGTCATTGCCAGAGTTGACAGCCTCACCAAAGAAGTTACCCAACTTAAGAAGACTACAGAGGACCTTGAAAATCGCAACCGGCGTAATAACCTACGCATTAACGGAATTCCAGAACTTTCCGAAGGGTCTGACAAGATTTCCTTCCTGAAATCTCAAGTCTTGCAGATCGCTGGCCTCCTAAAATCAATGGATTTCAATATCCAAAGAGCACACAGGCTAGGGCCTTAGAATGCATCCTCTTCCCCCCAAACCAAGTGGTATCATTGCCTATTTTCTCCTGTATTCTGACCTTATGGCGATCCTCAATGCTACCAAACAACATAAACAGATGCTATGGTCTGGTCACAAAATCTTGTTTAGTCAGGATGTTTCTAAACCAACAGCCAGCAGACACAAAAAATTCCTTCATCTCAGACCAGCCTTGAAATCCATGAAGGCTTGTTATGGCCTTATACACCCCTGCTTCTTCAAAGGGACTTATAAAGACAGAACATTCTACTTCGAAGACCCAGCTGACCTCCGGAAGTTCATTCATACTCATCGAGGAGAGCTTATGGAACTTAGCAAACATTGAATGTCTTGTTATCTGTTATCTATTTTCATTTTTATCCCCTAGGATTAACGTATGATGTATGTTAATTTTAATTCTCTTGTCTGACTCTTATTCATATATTTTAGGTTCTCCCCGTGCTGATCTGTTGTTGAAGATTCGTGCCTACACCACCCATTTGTCTATAATGTTTGATTCATCCCGTTGCTTTGCCCCCTAATGTCTGGTAAGTTCCCTTCCTCCTTGTCTCATTCATCTATCATTTTTATTCTTGGAGTTTTTCTCCCTTCCTTGTATATTGTCTTAGTATAGTAGATTTGTTCCCTCTCAGTGTTCTTCCCAGTGGTGTGATCATCTTTGTTTTTGCTGTCCCCCTCCCACATTAATGTTCTTTGTTTTTTTGACTGTCATGGCTAAAGCCATCTGGCTTTCTATCATCTCTTCTTTTCTAGCTTTTCTCAGGTGACTTGTTTCCCCTCTTCTTTACCTTCCTTTTTCCCTCTCTCTTCCTTCTCTTGCACTACTCTCCCGTTCTCCCTCTATATCTCTATCTTTTCATTCTCAGCTTATGGTACTTTACAGTTCACTCATTCTTGTTTTTTATTGCTACATCGCACAATTTTTTTCAATTTTTTATACCCTTTGCTACCTCCTACTTTTCATCCTCTCCTGGTCTTTATTTCCTCTTTCTCTTCCTTTTTCTGACTTGTCTATATTTTCACGCCTATCATTACTTAAACCCTATTAATGACTGGTTTTCGCGTTATCTCTTGGAATGTTAAAGGTATTCTTAATCCTGTTAAAAAGCAGCGAGTTTTATCTCATTTACCGAGATTAAAATGTCTTGTTGCATTGCTACAAGAAACACCCCTCAAATTGCAAGATCTGTCTTCATTACGTAAACAATGGGTAGGAGAAGTTTTCTGCTCCCCGGCAGTGAACAACAAAAATTGTGTTATTTTGTTCAATAAGTCTCTAAATGTTCAGTTACAAAATGAGTTTCATGATAATACCAGTAGATGGTTGTTTTTAAATGTTACTGTTAACAACACTCCACTTTCCTTTTGTAATATATATGGTCCAAATGTCATTGATTTTAGTTTGTGGAATGACTTTAATACTCTTCTTTCTTCGCATGCTGTTGATGACTTGATTGTTGGTGGTGACTGTAACCAACTCATGGACCCTTTTCTGGACCGGAAATCACAAACCAAATATGTTCCCAATAAGATGCAGAAAGCTTTTTACAAAGCTATTTCTTCTAGAGGTCTAATAGACACATGGAGAACCTGACACACTGAAATTTTCTTTTTTTCGCCCTGTTCATAGATCTCATTCACGTATTGATTACATTTTTCTTACTCAACATGCCCTTCAATTCATGACTAACTCAGAAATTGGCTCTATTCTTATTTCAGATCATGCCCCTGTCATCTTAGATAAGGATTTCCCTTCACCTTCCCCTGTATCCTACCACTGGCGCTTTTACAATTCACTTCTCTTAGATTCTCAGTTTGTTGAGCAATTTACGCTTTTTATGGAGGAATTCTTTCACAACAATCTTCCCTCTACTTCTCAATTTCACTTTATTTGTGATGCCTTTAAGGCCACTGCCAGAGGCTTTCTTATTGACTTTGTCTCTCGAAGGAAGAAAAAAGCTCTTCTAGATTCTTCCCTCATCCTCAACCAAATCAAAGCCCTCGAACATCAATATTTCACCACCAACTTCACAGATACCCTGTCGTCTATTATCAAAGCAAAAATAACAAACACTCCTGGGACTCCGCATGTAATAATCTCCTCAAATTTAATGCAAAAATGTACGGTGGGCACACTAAAGCAGGCGAAAATTTTAATACCTTATTTATTCTCAGTGATCACTCATTGTCTTAACAAAGGAGAGTCAAAGGGAAGCTTTACCCAGGCTATGTTATGTGTAATCCCTAAAAAGGATAAAGATCCCTCCCTATGCAAGAATTATAGGCCTGTCTCTCTAATTAATAACGATTGTAAAATCTTTGCTAAAATACTTGCCATCCGTATCAAGAAAGTCATCCCTGACCTCGTCAACATTTATCAATCCGGGTTTGTTAAAGGTAGATCAATGACTGATAATTCGAGAACTCTCCTCAACATTATCCACCTTGCTTCTAAAATGGATTCACCGGTTGCTGCCATCACATTAGATGCTGAGAAAGCATTTGACAGGGTAAGCTGGGATTTAATGTTCGGAGCATTGAGATGGAATGGCTTTAGTCCTCCTATTATTCAATATATTCAATTGTTATATTCAGCTCCTTCTACCTCTATTTGGGTAAACGGTTGTCAATCTAAATATTTCCCTCTCCGTAGTGGTACCAGGCAAGGCTGTCCCCTTTCCCCACATCTTTTATTCTTGCTTTAGAGCCCTTCCTGGAAAAAATAAGGCGGTCCTCATCCTACACAGGCTTCCAATTTCAGACTATTGATATTAAGTTTACTGCTTATGTAGATGATATCTTACTTTTCATCTCTCATCCGTCCACTTCTCTGCCTTCTCTCTTCTCTTTATTACAAGAATACTCCTTAGTTTCTGGTTACAAACGAAATATTGATAAATCTGAAGTTTTACCCCTAAACAAATTCTGCCTTTCTCACATGTTTCATGGTTCTGGTTTTAAATGGAACCCCAGGAGTATTAAATGTTTAGGTGTTCTTTATGCCAACACTAAAATAAACTATCAACATCAACCATGCAGATATACTCAAAAAACTTTCCATCCTCATTGAAGGCTGGTCCCCTCTTTTCTTATCCTGGTGAGCCACTGTTAAAAGGATGCTTCTCCCCTTTATTAATTTTTATCTCTCAATTTTCACGGTTTCCCTTCGCTCTCTTTTTTTAACACCATAAATTGTTCTCTAACAACATTTGTATGGAATAATCGCAAAGGCAGGATCTCTCTTGCCTGCCTTCAACAACCCAAAGACCTAGGAGGAGTTAACTTTCCTAATCTTAACCGATATCACTCTGCCTTTACGTTAAAACAAATATGGCCTTTTTTAATCAACTCTTCTTTCCCTCCCCTAACTGATTGGAGTTCAATAGAACTCGCGCAACTCTTACCCTTTTCATTCCTCACAGCCACTCGCTTGTCTCAGCCCCCAAAGCAATTTTCCACTTCCTTATTTAATCACTCCAAAGGCCTTGCTCTTTCCCTGTTCCGCTCCTATCTCTCCTATGATGATTTGTTCCCCAAACTCCAATCTGGTACAACAAATCCTCAAAAGATCAACAATAGAACGCTTTTTTGGAAGGGATGGATTGATAAAGGTATCATTACCTATGATCATCTACTGAAGGATAAATCCCCGAGGGAATTTTTAGATATTTGTGATTCGTTTGGCATTTCTAATACACACTCTTTTCAATATGCCTTACTGAAGGCCTCTGTAACTCGTGTCCTCTCCCTGGGTTGTTCTCCTACCACTCTTGTTCAGGCCTCTTCCTCCTCACTAGACTTTTCTAATCCCCTTAAGGCTGCTACCATCTACAAATTACTCTCCCGTCCTGCTGAAGTTAGACCTAAATCTAAATTGGAACTCTTATGAGAGAAGGATCTAGCCCAGGAGTTTTCATTTCAGACTTGGGATTCTATATGGTCCAAAATACACACCTCTTCCCACTTTGCTAGTACTACACAGTGCTTATATTTTTTTTACAACAGACTCTTTTTCACTCCCTCTGAGCTGCACAAATTCAGATTACTAGAGTCCAAGAAGTATTGGTCTTGTTCTTGTGAAGATAGTGATTTCCTCCATATGTTTTTTCATTGCCCGTTGGTCAAATCCCTATGGTCTCGTATTTGGTCTAAAATAAATGTCATTCTATCCACTAAATTTCCCTTCGAGATTGTACATATATTTTTGGGAGGTTCCTCACCTTTATGGAATATTCAATGTAATGTGCGTAAATTAACAGACCTATACTTATCTATTTCTTTTCAGATCATTACAACCAATTGGAAAGACTCTTCAAAAATGTCATACCACGCTTGGTGGAACTTGTTGTGTCATCATCACAGGCTGGATCGTGCCTTCGTCACCTCAACACCTCTATTAATTAAAAAGGACTTGTTATGGTCACCTTTAACCGTTTTTCTTTCCAGACATGCTTCCTGAGTCACCCATTTTCTCTTCTAAAGTACCCACTGTTATCTTTATCACTTGTTTACTATTAACGTTTACAGTAATTTATGCTACTGAATATGCATTCTTTGCCACCCCCTCTCTCTCCCTCCCTCCCTCTCTCTTTCTCTCTCTTTTCCCATCCTCTCTAAAAAAAACTTTAAAAGGCTCTTTTACCTCTGTATATTTTTATTTCCTTTTTTTGAGACTGACTCGCATGTATGTTATTTTGATATCATTCCATTTTTCATTTATTGCCACATGTTTTGTAATGAGTTTTTACTATATTTATCATTTTCAATAAAGCTTTCTAAACTCAAAAAAAGTTTCTTAAAAACAGACAGGCTTACATGCACATTTGTGAAGGAGTAAGACAGCACACAAATTTGTAACTTTTAACATAAATAGTTTTTTGGATTCAAAACATAATTATGAGATGTTTTTAAATAAGAAATATGGGCATTTAATCTAATTTTTCTAGTCATTTTTGCACACTATTGTTTGTTTATTCTACCAAATCACAAATGTGATGTTTGGAACATCCACTATATCTTAAGTACATTTAATGCTTTATGAACTGTAGTAGGGCTAATGTCACATCATTCACAATTGAGTTTTGGAGCATCAGACCTGATATCATTATAAATGGTGGCCTGTTTGGTACAACTATCCCTTAGAACACCTAAGAAACCCACAAATATTAGTTGTTTATGCAGGCATGTGTCTACTCAAAACACTCCTTTTGTACTGAACAGAAAAATTAGTAGAATCCTTTTCCATAAATTCATATACAAAACACATCATCATATACCTTGTTCAAGACTTACCCCTTCAAGAACTCTTCTTGTGAGTTCGACCTGTGTCATCCTTTATGTTGATGCCATAAATTCTTGCAAGACATAGTTTTGTAACATGCAAAACTCCACAAACAACTTACACCCTTGATGCTGCTCTTGGTCTCTCAACTAACCACAAATGTGGGGATAGGCCACTGCAAGTATGCAGGCCATTAGGGGGTCAGGGTGCGCCGCAAATGCTTCCCTTGTGGGGCGGACTGGCCGAGCTAGACTTCAGCTGACTTTTTGATCCACCATCATAGACCCTCACACCTCTTCCTTCAATAAATGCTGTGCTGCTTGTAGACCCCCAGGATATGCACTTCTTGGCAATGGCCTTCCAGGTTGATGTTTTTGTGATGGGTGTTGACCTGTATGGATACAGAAAAAGAAAGAAACGATTTGTATTGTAACAGAATTTTGAGAAATCAATCACAAGCATTAGTAAAAACTTCCAACAGCATTTATTAAAATATTGTTTTATACAATTAAACAACATTGTAGTAACCTCTTGCGTACCCTTATCCCTTGGCATGTCCTTATCTTTCTAATTCAGCCCACAAACATAATTTAGGCCAGGAGTCTACAACATTTTCTGTTGTAAGAGCTACTTATGCTGAGTGAAAATCATCATGAGCTGCTGAAGGCTAAACAACTTGTGCATTGTTAACAGACACTCCCACGCCCAGCTTCATTTACTTTATGGCTAATGTCCATAGAGCCAGATACTATGGTTCAACAACATACCATGGGGCCGATTCGGTGTCCTTTCCGACCATTTCATTGCGATGGATGTGGTTTAAAAGGAAACTGGCCGGTCATTTTGTCTGGCTTCCGTTGGGCTCATAAGGCCCGTCCGCCCATCCGAATCCGGCCTGTAATCTCAAGGGTAAACCTTTCCGCCCTTGAGATTATGATGACGGTTTCCTACATGGTTTCCATGCCAGCCTGTCTGACATGGAGACCATGACGGAAAGTTTCTTTGGGGGCTCCCAGCAGGGCCCCCTTGGGTGCACGGCCTCTGGTTGGTGACCGAGGGCAGACCTATGGTTCCCCCTGTTGATCCCTGAACCTTATGGCCGGCACCTTGAGGTGCCTGTCACTGGGTGCAGGGATGAACCGCACCTCAATTTTACTATGGGAGCATGCATTAGGGCTGGTTTACGGCCAGAATGCATGCTCCCATATTAAAATGTTGGAATGTGACCAAACAGTGTTCGGTCGCATCCTAATGAGGGGGTCGGGACCGAATGTATGATGTTACAACACATACATTTACAATGCATGCCTTTACAATGCAGTTTTTACATCGCAACATCCTTTACAACACATTATTTTACATCGCATGCCATTACATCGCATTTTCAGAAACTACCTTTACAACGCATTCTACCCCTACAACTCATACCATTACAATGCATACCATTACATCGCATTTAAGGTAAGCGTTGGATAGTATAGGGGTAATAATTACTATTCTAACTCCAGTGAGTGCAACAGTGGGGTAAGTGTTGGATATTGTAGGGGTAAAAATTACTATTCTAACTCCAGGAGCTGCAACAGTAGGGTAAGTATTGTATAGTGTAGGGGTAAAAATTACTATTCCCACTCCAGTGCGTGCAATAGTAGGGTAAGTGTTGGATAGTGTAAGGGTACTATGCGTTGTAATGGTAGGCATTGTAATGACTTGCCATGTAATGCCTGCGTTGTAGTGACATGCATTGTAATGACATGCGTTGTAGTGACATGCGATGTAATGGCTGCGTTGTAATGACATGCGATGTGAAGGATGCTGCGATGTAATGACTGCTATGTAAAGGTAGTGCGATGTAATGACTGCGTTGTAAAGGTTGTTTCCCGTCGGGACCACTGACCAGATATCTTTAAAGTGCAGAAAAATAATCTGCCAAAAAAATTGGAATATGGAACATTTTTCTGCTCTTTAATTTTCTACCTTATAAAAAATTGGCTGCTTTTTTCCATTTTAATTATGGCACAGTGTTTACCAGCCACTGGGAATAAGGGACCTGCTGTTTGCAACACTTTCAAATGGCCGAAGAATGAAATGAAGAGTTAACTTACTCTTTAAGGTAACTTTCTATTTTCTTTTTCTCCCATTTATAAGCATTCAAAAATATCATTGTGTTCGCAGCTTCCAATACTGAGTTGACCAGGACTTTTATTCCAGAGGTACGTACATCAGTGCTTCAGTTGTTCACCTCGGTGACCCAGCCCCAGGCTGGGGCATGAATCTGAGTGTGCACTGCTTATTATCATGTCCTTCTATCTGTAGCCTGATGATAATAATGTAAAAGGTACACAGCCTCCCCTTAACTTTTAAAGACAAATATGATCTTGTTTTATTTTAAAGTTAACTCAAGGCAGGCTGTGAGCTATTCTGAAGTGTATGTGAGCTACTTTTATCTCACAATCGACTGGTTGGAGATACCTGATCCAGGCAGCGTGACTTATGGGAAAATACAAATAGCTAATATAAGTTTTTGTCTGCTTAACAGATTTGTAAATCCATGTGTGTGCACGTTTTCCAGGATCAACCATGAGTCCTTTGTACGATGGAGCAGCAGCAAGCCCCTGCAAATGTCACAACTCAGACCTCGTCTTTCAATATGTTGTTTGGTTAATTTGAAGTTTAATGAGCTAAAATCCTGTTAGAGCTGGGTCTGGTGGCTTAGCAGACTAATGTGTCCACTGTAGGGACCTATGCTTGACCTCATGGTCACAGGTTCAAATCCCGGTGGGTCCACTGAGACTTTCATTCTTCTGAGGTCAATAAAATAAATACCATTGAGATAATTAACAATATACATCTGTTATTAAGGACCAGGATGCCTTTTTGGGTAAACGTGCACTTTAAAAATGCACATATTATGTTACATTTTTTGGCAATTTATTTTTTTCTCATAGGAGACTCAGCTTATCCTAACCATCCATGGTTGCTGGAACCACTGAGGAATCTAACAATGCCTAGGGAAGTTCGCTTCAATGAGGCCCATGGAAGAAGGAACATGGAAGCTAGTGGAGCAGGCTTTTGGGCTCCTAAAGCCTATATTTTGATGTCTTGAGCCCAAAAGCCTAGATTTTGATGTCTGGATAAAAAATGTGGAACTATCCTCAACTCACCCGATAAGGTGCGCCACATTAACATGGCCTGCTGCATGTTACACAACAAAGCTCTGCGACGGAACATTCCATACATTGCAGAGGATGGAGACCATGAAGGGTAAGGATGTTGAAATGCCAAATGACGATGATAATGATGAGATAAGGAAGGAACTGTAAATAGAAAAAAGGCACAAAGTAACTGATCACGATGGCATGCAGACTGCCACGACAGGCTGTCGGTGGCGGTCTCCCCAACATCAGAACAGGGATCTCCGTCTGCCAAATTATAATGGCATCTGAATGAGTGGTGGTCGAAAACTCCTGCCGCCATGGTCCCGACAGGTGGTCTGTATCTGACCACCTGTCCAACCTCCCTGTATTCTCTGACTGGCGGCGATGCCTGACAGGCACCACTGTAGGGATTAGAATATCCCTTTCTGCAGGTCGTTCTGCTGCAGTCAACCCACACCGAAACAGCAGGCGGAAACTGATTTGGGGACCCATAGCGGGCCCCCTAACACTCTGGGCCAGGGACATAGGCCCTGGGGGGCACCTATGGTTCCCTACACCATGTGGTAGGCACCGCATGGTGCCTGCCACGTAGTGCAGGGATATGTGTGGCATGTCTGTTTTGTCTTGCAGGGGGTGCTGCAGAGCGTAGCACCCGCCACAATACGAAACATGGGCAAGTGACTGCCACGGTGGCGGTCGCATCGTACTTTGCCCTGTGGGACCGCTGCCTTCTAGGCGGGTGGTCCCAAATACCATACGATGGCAGTTGGACTGATGTCCATCCATCATAGCAATGACCCCCTAAGTATTTGGGAAATGCACAGGATGTAATATTTAAGGAAAAAATGACAAACATTTATTCTCCAACTTAATAAACTACTAGTTAATGATCTGTGGATGTTTTATTTACACTCATTTTTGAAAAATGTTGGAAAAATTACCGACATGGAAATTATAAAAGACTAAATAATCATTTTGATGTTTACATTTCAAAATGTATGAAATAAATGAAATAGACCAGATGAGAAATGAAATACAACAGTCTTTGACTGTCAGTTTGGTTTTATTCAACATACCCAAAAATAAAAGATACACAGAATGACTAAAAATCAGTTTTCAATTGTGGGGATGCTTTATAATCACACATGTAGAGAGCATCCACATATACATTTTGTTGTGTTAACCTAAAAGTTAGGATCTTGTAACATAATAACAAGAATTTGATGTGTTTAGGCCAAAATGTAGAATAAGTGAAGAATTAATGAGTGTGGAAAATTAAATGTAACCAGCAGAGAACATTAACTGAAACGCATGTGTTGTGCAGGTGACAATCATTTTATTATTGACTGTGCTTATTAATCGTGTCATTTTAATTGTACAAAAAATATTAATTGAATATGTCTTAATATCTATACAATTTTGGAAAGTTCATGTTCCATTTCTCTTATGTTAGCTGAATTCTGTTTGCCTGAAATGCATTTTTCCTGGACGCGATTGCATTAGAATTAATTGTTAAATTCATTTGCACATTGGATTCTGTTTTCTCACATTTGTTTTGCAGATGTAAGAAGCACCCTTGTTAGTTAGAATAATGTGGTTGTTTTAGGAGTTACCCAAGGAGAGAAGAGGATACATTGGGAGTTATTGTCGATAAAGAGAACTTTTGTGTTTTCTCACGGGAGAAGGCCTGGAAATCAAGGTCATCTTGTTACTGTTCAGGAGCATCGCCGTCCTGTGGAACAATACCTATGAGTGCCACTTTAGCTCCTTGCACTTTAAACCTGTTAATTGGATAACAGAAGACTATTGGAGATTAATGCACCATCATGGGATTCAAATAAGATATGGATAAATGTGGGCCGGGGAAGGGGTGGGGGGAGCAGGAGATAAAAAGAGGGGGGATGAGAAAATCGTTTTCTTTGTCTCACTCTCAAATAAAAATCCATTTAAAAAAAAAAGGAAAAATACCCATGAGAATGTGGCCTGATCGAATAATGTGACCCGAAAGGAATCATGGGAAGACACCAGTGATATTGAAGTATTGCATGTAGGAGGAGAGCCCCACCTCTTCTCTGGCTTTAGAGACAAAGCATCTTAGAACAAGCTCTGTATCAGTATCTTCATGCTATCCAACCCATTAAAGTGGCGAGACATCTAAGGAAGACTCCACACCCTGACACCTTAACCTATCTTGCCCCGAAGAATACATAAATAGAGATGTCACGCTAGTGCTAGTGTAGGGACAGCTTACTGCTTCATTTTCATCAACCCTCGATGCAGGGTAACTTAGACTCCTGTTTCTTGATCTTTTGCATCTTAATTCTTGAATGAACTGTCTTGTGCATGTTGCACCATCTCATCCTTGTTCACAGATTTGGCTATATGTTGGTTCCAATGTATTTCTACACCCTTATTTTGAGGTGTCTGTATGTCCAGTTATTCTTGGCTTTGTAATAAATCAGCTGACCTTATTTGGTATTCTGTGGTTATTATGGGTCTAGCAGAACTGAAATTAAATTAATTGACATTGTTAATGATTTCTCTCACCATGCATGCTCTCATGCTGAGAAAATGCACCATTGACTTGATGTTCTAGAGCAGATCTAGAACATACTGGCTGGCTCCTTCAAAAGTCCAATGTCCAAAATGCAACTATCATCAGAAAGATAAATATGTCCAGAAAATAATTCTCTAAGTTACTGGTAGTCATACACTGGAGGAAATTAGGTTCTGCATCTTATGCTGGAGGTGGTGGTGGAGGTGTTGCCATTCTCTCCTGATAGTCCTCCAGATCATTTCCTCCTGAGAGGGGTTCGTGGATCCACAGTTGCAGGGACTGTGGTGGGTGCGGCTGTTTCCCTTTGTGGCAGGGCCTCCCTTTCTGTGGTTGAGGCAGATGTGATTGGGCCAGATGTAGTTGGACACAGACAGAGGAATAAGTTGCTGGAAAAGCCCTGCACATATTGGTAAGAATGTCATGCAGCACCCCAGTCAGGGAGCTGAAATATAAGTTCAGATTCTCCATCTGAACAATGTGCTCCTTCTGTAACTGCTTCATCTCCTGGGGCTGTGTCAGGACCTGACCCATCAAGTCTTGAGACTGATGGAGAAATCCCTTGACTTGGTTGGTAGTAGCCTGGGGGGCAGTGAACCCAGTGCCTCAATTTGCTGGCCACAAATCCCTCACACGACCCCTACCCCCACTACCCTGTGCCCTTGACCCAGAGTGCCCCATCCCACTGGTTCCTGGCTGAACTAGAGGAAGTGGTGGTGGTGTATCATTAACAAGCACAATAATTGTGTGATGTTGGTTTGGAGACAGGAAGTGGAGGTATCCATTGGCTATCGCCCCATAAGAGTTTATAACTACAAAATAGGGAGGGTGCTCCCTTTCAATCCTCCCAACCGCCTTACCCTTGAATACAAAGGAACAGAGAGATTCCTGGGAGAATTCCCTTGCATATCTGCATCAACAAAGAGTCCAATAGCCACTCTATTTAGATTGACCATGGGAGAAAGGGAGGGAAGGAGGAGGGGAGGGAGAGAGAAGAATCCTTTATGTTCATCTTCTAGGTCTCTTTGTCGCCTCCTCGCTGTCGCCAAGATATTAATCTTTCAAGTCGAGATCCTCGCTAGTTAGTCTCTCCTTTGTTTATTGCCATTTCCGTTGATCGTTCTCCATCCTCCAAGCCACTCCTGTGCCAACTCGGGAGTTTCAAAGAACCATGGGGCATATTATCAAGCACTAAGTTAAAATTATCGCCGCTTTAGCGGCAGAAAAAACTGCTGCTAAAGCGGCGATAATGGACTTGATAATATGCCGCAGAGAATTCCCATAGAAGCCCATGTTGACACCAGAACATGGGCTTCTATGGGAATTCTCAAGGGCATATTATTAAGCCCATTATCACCACTTTAGCGGCAGTTTTCTGCCGCTAAAGCAGCGATAATTTTAATGCAGTTTCTTGATAATATGCCCCATGTCTTTCCCTCTGCTTCAACACGTAGTTTCAGTGGGAACAGCATAGAATATTTAGGTTCTTTGTCTCTCATTTGAGCTTTGATACCCTGAAAGGAGCGTCTCTGTTTTTGCACATTGACAGTGAAATCAGGGAAGAATGCCACCATGTTGTTTTCGATCTTGAAAGGCGGCACCATCTGGGCTGTCCGTGATATTATATCACGATCTCTGAAGTTGAACATTCGGGCCAAAATTGGCCTCGGGGGGCCCCAGGTTTTCGCCTGCCGCCCGGAACTCGGTGTGCTCTTTCCACTGAAAAAAAATGTGAAAGATTTTTCTGTTAAAGGTGCTGAGTGATGGGTTTTTCGACATAGAGATCCGGTGTAGGTCCCTGCCCTCGCTCAGGCACTCCAATAATACGAACATTATTCCTTTGCGATCTCCCTTCATAGTCGTCTAGTTTATGTTCCATGACCTTATTCGCAGCTTGGAGATCTTGGATTTGTTGCTGCATTGTTTTTGAGCTGTGACTAAGATCTTTCGTGACTGTTTCTATAGTTTTGACTTTTTCGCACATTTTCGGTAGATCCGCTAGAAATAGTGTCATCTCCGTTGGTATTGAGTACATCCTACTTTCAAGTGATGCACGTACTCCAGTTATGGCTTCCATTATATCTTTTAGGGAGGGTTCGTCGGTTCCTTGTCCTGGTATGATTTTAGTTTCGGCCCTTTCTGTCCCCTCCATCTCTGTGGTTCTTGAGGAGGTGTACTTGTCCATTTTGATCTGGTGTGTGTTTCTCACCCCTCTATTTGCGGACATTGCTTGTACGTACCACCAGTGGGGAGGGAGGGAGCGCCAGCGGAACCCAAGGCCAGCACCGTTTCCCCGGAGGGTAGCAACTGCCGCCTGGCTGTGGGGTGCTGTCTACTGATCCCCACGCAGCCTGTCGGTGTTCCTCCTAGGGTTGTGGCCCCGCCCAATGGTGTGCCCCCATCAGCCTGGAGACTCCCAAGAGTGGTTTCGTTGAATTATGGAAATTTCAATGTGAATCAGGCCTCAACTGATAGTACGCTCTCACTGTTTGGGTGTTCCACTCGTAGGTTATGTGGACGCTCACAAGGAATGACTTTTCCGGGATCCAATAACTCAGTCAAGGAACCTCCCAACCACGCTCACTGTACCATTGGATTCCAGCAGTGGGTGGTCGGGTGTCGCTCGCCTCCCCTCTCTGGATACTTGGTCTTCACCTTTGTGATCACGAAACCCGGCTGCATGAGTTACGTGCTCCCGCGGCTTCTGCGGCTTTGTAAGCTTTTCGGCTCCGGGATCTACAAACACCTCCCTGGGCGATTTTCACAGGACCATGGCACATCGGACATCCCACGGCAGCCTGGTAAGCTTGATTCTGAGTTTTGGCTGAATTATTTTAATGGAAAGACAGTGGTGGGGGATATTAGCTAGCGGAGCCCTTCACACTGCATCTGTCTTCATCGGCTCTTAGCCCCCCCCCCCACTTGTTGGATAGTTAGTGTCAGGACAGTATTGATCTGTTGGTGAGCAGATTGACAAAATCGGTACAATTTTGGAGCACACTGTTGCTCTCAATGGCAGGGAAAATTGCAGTGGCGAAGATGGTGTTCCTCCCCCGGTGTCTCCATATCATTCAAAGTGGACTCTATACTCTGTAATGCTACCTTTTTAAGACCCTTGATAGACTCTTGATTCTATTGGTGTGGGCTGGGAAGACAAGTCAAGTGGCATTGCCGCTACTTAAGCGGGACCCCCTGGAAGAAGGCATTGGCAGTTCAGGCTGAATTGTTACCATGAGGAGCAGTGTCAAGAGTGATTTGCATATGGCTGGGTCTAATCTGGGGTGGCATGGTGAGCAAAAGAATGATGGATTTAACCCAGATCTCTTGACTAGAGGCGAAAGTTTGATTTGTTCCACATTCCCTCTATCATTTAAGTGTCCTTTTCTTCTTCTCTAAGGCTTGGGTCAATTTGTTCTCCTCCAAGGAAAAAGTTGCTACTGCTGTGGCCTTTCTCTCCTCTGTAGCTGGGTTTGCAGCTGCATTCTTTCCCTCAACAGCCAGTGCCAATTCTCTCTCCCTAGGGACAAGGGTGGCAGGCTGCAATTTCAAGGCCGTCACTTGTCTGTCCCCCAGCTATGATGGGGCAAATTGTGGGAAGACACACAGCTCCCTGCCCTAGACAAGGCAGGTGATGTTGCTCCTTTGGAGGTGCACTGCTCTGACATGTAGGCATCATGAATGAAGTGCTCATTTCCCGCTTCCAGTTCCTCCTTGTGCTTCAATGAGGTGGATTGCTGCTGAGGGACTTCCTCCCACACTCAGAGATTAAAGAAGTAGCCCTTCTTGGTCTGCCTGCTCAATCCCAGCCCTCTTTGTTTGTACCTATTCCTCATCTCTTCCATTCTAAAGGCACCCATGCTGGTTACATCCACCTCCATGTTATAAAAACACATAAGGTGCAAAAATTGCATTACTAATTTGATATTGCGCTAATATGTACTTTAATGGATGTCCTCTTGGTTGTATGAGTAATTACAACATACCCTGTCTTGTCCACATGCTTCTTAACCCCTTCTATGCTTGTGACGGAGCGGTTCCGTCATGAGCATCGGTGGGGCTGTGCTCATGACGGAACTGCTCCGTCATGAGCACAGCCCATGGGGGAAGCGCTGGCGCTCCCCCCCTTGAGGTATCGATCTTGCCCCCACAGAAGACTTTCTGCTGCCACCCCGACCCCCCCCCACACTTTCACATGATGACAGCGCGCGCCAATGTCATCAGGAAGAGCTGGAGGCGCTGGAAACCATTTTTTTCCAGCTCGTCCAAGAGAAGGGTACGTTTTTGTTACTCCAGTGGGCCGGGGGGGGCCATATTGCGGCACATTGAGGCATCGGGGGAGAGGAAACAGTGTTTCCTCTCCCCTGATGTCTCAATGCAGGGCATTCCTGGTGGTCGACTAATATCTTGGCGACAGCGAGGAGGCGACAAAGAGACCTAGAAGATGAACATAAAGGATTCTACTCCTCCCTTCCCTCTTCCCCTTTCACCCCTTTCCTCTCTCGCACCCTTATCAATTCCCCCTTCCCTACTCTCTCCCTCCCCTCCTCCTTCCCTCCCTTTCTCCCAAGGTCAATCTAAATAGACTCTTTGAACCAATAACAAAAAGAAGAGTGATAATAAGAAAAATCTGTTATTTGTAAACCCTCTGCAAAGGACAATTACTATGCAATTATTAGTAGCAATTCATAACAGAAACTTATGGCCAGATGAACATAATTTGCAACATATATTTTTGAGGCAGCCAAATTATTTGGTGAACCAACTTATGCATTAATAGAGCTCAAAGGTCCCCTGCACACGCTCGTAGTAAACAAATTCAGTTAGGACATTTATGAGAAAAGTAAGGGAAAAGAAAAAGAAACACTCTTCATCCATTGTTTCGTGTGGTTCCAGGATTTATTGTCCTTGTTGTGCGTTCCTTCGTACAAAGCCTTAACCTAGCCAACACGTGTTTCATTGCTACCACTCAGTACACAGCGACTTCTTCAGGGCTAAGAAACATATGAAATGCACAATTGTAGCTAAGTGGGTATTAGACAATTAACGCCATTGGTAGACACCCACTGTGACTTGTTTAAATGAAAAACATCCCGGTTCAAGGGATCTTTTTAAGCATGTGGGGGCATATTATCAAGGACGGCGTTAAAATTATCGCAGGTTTAGCGGCAGAAAGCTGCCGCTAAAACGGCGATAATGGGCTTGATAATATGCCCTGGAGAATTCCAATAGAAGCCCATGTTCACACCAGAACATGGACTTCTATTTGAATTCTCAAGGGCAGTTTTCTGCCGCTAAACTGACGATAATTTTTAATGCCGTTCTTGATAATATGCCCCGTGGAAACCAATGTTATAACAAACCGAATAACTGACACTGATACTGAACTATTTAGTATAGAGATATTCTAATCCATTGAAAATCAAAGTCGATTTTTTAAAGCATTAGTGAAATTGTGTTACTGATCATTGTGACAGCACTCAAGTGGTTGTCTAATATAATGATTGACAAGAATTTTCACCAACATTTCTGTATCGTGACATACTAAAAAATCCTATGTGCCCTGTGGCATGGTGACTTTCATTAATTAAAATGGTGACTTGTGCATAGTGCTAGTGTGAATTCAGGGCCTATCCCCCCCTTAATGTCACCAATCCACAGTTCATGCAATTATTAATAAAAAATATATGGGTAAAAGTACCTAGATTCCTATGATTGTGATTCTGTAAGTAAACAGGAACCAGGTAGAATCAGAGAGTATAGTACTCCAGAGTGCAAACAAGGCACGAAAATCTTTCAAGTGTGAATGGGTAATGCTATACAACCAACCTTATTGCCAGTTGTAATTTCGTCCCGAAGGATTTTGGAAGGTCTCATCAATGCCAGTGACTAAAATTATATTTCTTGATTTTTTATAAATCCCACCTCTATTCCAGGTGATAGAGTTTTTCAGGAAGCAGATTCTACAGTGGTTGGGTGAAAAGTAAAAGTAAAAAATCAGTGTTTAGGACAGGGGAACTAGTGATAGAAAATGATTTGACGTAGTGGTGCTAATTCAACCTACCTCTTAGTAAAGATAGAAGTTGAATCCTCCAAATATGCAGTTGCTAATTATTGCGAAGACCCTATTGTAGGGTGATGGCTGTCAGTCAGCATTAGTACTGTGACTGCTGATCACCCGATCCTAGAAAGGTGTTGTGAACAAATGGGAAGAATTACTGGTGGGAAACTCCTATGTAAGGAGTACTGCGTGACAATAAGCGGTTAGCCTATTAGGGCAACATCGCTACAAATCATTAAAGAAGTCAAGGCCATAAGTTTGCTGGACCCCAGGAGATCCTCTTACCGGTAAGCAGCTGGTGAATCCTCCCGCGTGTGAAAGGGACTGGGTTCACCAGATGAGTATTTTCCAATTCTTGAGTAGGAGAATAAGTGAAATGAACAGAGGACCAATGTAGAAATTGGTCCTCTGTTGAATTAATGCTATGCAGTGGGTGGTGCGTCGGCCATCTTGGAATGTAAACATAGCCCATATACTACAAGCATGCTGTTGGATATTTAAAAGCCTGTCCCCTGTTTACAAATATGATGAAAAAGCAAACAACGATGAAACAAACCAGTTCAACTAATCAGTTCATATAGGTTAAAGCGATCATGTCGGTGTTTGCTTTTTCATCATATTTGTTTTCAGGGGACAGGCTTTTAACCCCTTCCCCGCTCATGACGGAACCGCTCCGTCATGAGCCACGGTTGCCGTGTGCTCATGACGGAACGGTTCCGTCATGACACGACCGTTGGCGGCCGCTCCACCCACGCGGCGCTGTTTCCCCGCCTGTGCGGGGGGACAACGCAACTGGGCGGAGTCATGACGGAACCGTTCCGTCATGAGCACAGCTCAACTGTGGCTCATGACTGAGCGGCTCCGTCATGAGCACCGGGCCACCGCGCTGCCCCCCCCGCACCCCCCAGCGCCGCGGCGGAATTCCCGCCGCGGCGAAGGGGTTAAATAACCAACAACATGCTGCTACGGCACCATAGTACGAATTAGGTTTCTCACAAACTCACTTGGTAAGAGCGATATTGCTATGTACGTTCAATATGGCAGCCACCCGATCGAGAAATAGTAACTTAACACCGGTGGATTGTTAATATTTTCCTTCATTATTCTCTGTTAACTTGCTGCAACTCAGCTTGCTTGGCATTGTATTAAACGTGACAAATCTTTACTTTTTGGTGTATTTGGGCCATCATTGTAATTTCACTTGCAGTATCAGTTTAAAATCTCTTAGACCGTACAATGGTGTATGACATATTCGATTGGGCTACCTATTGGCTCTCTATAATATTCACATAAATAACAATTGGTTCTATTGGGTAAGACAATTTCTTTGTAATTCATAACATTAATGTGGATTAATAAATCTGAAGACGACGCTAGAACACATGTAGAGTGACAAAGTGATCTGTGATTTCAAAAATAATTTTTACTTTTGCTTCTAAAGATTTGTCAGAGTTTTTTTTCACAAAATGACCAAAGAAACAGGCTGTCTAGTAATTCATTGAATGAAACGGCGCAAGTGAAACTTATTTACAGTCAAAAAAGTGCCCAAGTGACAGAATCCGTGTGTTGTACATGTAAGTGAAACAATGCACATTGGTAATACATTTACAAAAGGGGAGTGTAGTTTGAGGGTAGGCCCAATTTCAACAGTATAATACAAGTGTCTCTAGCTCTAGAATTGATTCCTTAGTGATTTGCAAACTGCGAGACCTATTGATGTATGGACATATAAAACCGTCGGCGTTTCAACCCTGACAGGAGCATTATTAAAGGATTGTCATGGCGGGTCTTCTTCAGCACAAGATAGTTGAGTGAACAGCCTAAAGGGAGAAAATTCATAGTGAATATGTGTTCAGTGCATTTGTCGTAAAGCATACAGGGGCCAGAAGTGCCCAAATGTAACTCACCGATTACACAAATTAATCAATGCCACTGGAAATGTCAACAAATGTTCAGGTGGACATAAGAGTCCTACCAGTAGGCCTTAGGGTAATGAAAGGACCTAATTAGTGTGTGCTTGTGTCAATGTCAGCATTGAATACAACCCAATAAACGAAATTCATGCCTGGACTGGTTGATTCCAACTAGACGTATTGGGATTAACGATGTGGCTCCTAAAGTAGGAAAAGGAAAGAACGGGACTTCTCAGCACACTCCGTAAGTGGTGTTCCTGCTCTTGTGGTACCAAAAATATTCTGGAGCAAGGTCAGCTGGCTCCTCCGGAAGGGACCCCAAGTAGAGAGATGTATATCAAATACGGTATTTCTCCCATAATGTATGGTTCATTGTGGAACAAATACACAAAGAAAGAGTCAGATTTACAACGGCCAGTGAATGGGTCATTCGATTTTAAAAAGGTTCAATATGACGACAGGATATGTTTGATTGTGTATGTATGTGGGATAAAGAAGTGCGGGAGAGAGCGAAGAGAGCGGAAGCTATAGCAGAGAAAGAGCAGCGAAAAACAATATATCAAAAAGCGGTTGAATTAAAATACAAAGAAATGAAGGAAAGAATAGAAAAGGAAGATAGAGAACGTCGATTAGAGGTAAATGGCCAGTACCCTATTAGACGCCCCATTTATCCGGTACTTAATAAGCCTCATGATTATTCTATTTTATTAGATCGACCCCCACCCCATATAAATTTCCCACTTCAAGTGCCCCTGAGGATGAGGCTTCTGACGAGGAGCTTTCTTCTTCAGAAGATAAAGATAAACACAAGCAAAGTGGGCAACAGACTCGCTTTACTTTGACTAAAGCAGAAAAAGATACATTAAAAACTGCTGCTAGAGAGGAAGCTCGTCGGAATAACACTGCATCGATCCTTGTAGCTATTGTTCAACAGTGGGAAGATATAGACCAATATTATTTCATAGAAAAATTCTCTTGGGAGGTAATATATTGCTGGCGGCATATTTCTAATGAAACAGAGCCAGATTATATAAGTACTGATTATAAACAGTTAGTAGATGGGACTTTCCTTTTTTCGAAGCAACCTGGCATGATTAGACGAGTGGTTCAATTAAGAAATGACACATGGCGTGTACGAAAGGAGCAAGAATTAGCTAGAAAAAATTAAGTTGTAGAAACAGTTCAATCCCAAGCACAGAAAGTAGATGCTCCGGTGGATGAGAATGAACCCAGTAGCAGTGAAATTACTATGAAACCAATGCGTGAAGCTGCATCCCTGTATGTTCCTCTGAAGGGTGCGGGGACAAATAATGATAAAACTTCGGTTGATGCAAAGGGATATTTTATATAAAATTGAGTTTACACTCCTTGGAGTAGAGCAGATGTTATGGCTCTTAAAGCCGCTTTGCCCGACCCACGGAAATATCCCGCCACCTTCTATGAGGAGGTGGAAGGAGCCATCAGCTCCTGCACTATGACCTTGCCAGATATTGATATGTTCTTCGGGCTTATTTTGCTCCCTGATATGTGGAGAACAATACGTAAAATAGATGACAATGTGGCATTTGGTGATACCTGGGAACATTTAGAAGAAATAGATGCAGAAAGGGAGCCTGCGCAGAAACCTCAGAAGGAGATATTCTATCTTCCTAAAGCTATTGAGACAAAGTTGACGACTCTCATACCCCCTAAGAAAATAGACTGGACTACGTTAGCGTCCTGTGAACAGAAAAAGGATGAGTCAGTTTCTGATTTCTTTTCAAGATTTGAGGAGACATTCCATGATTTTAGCGGGCATTGGCCGATGATACGGGCAAACATTTGTTTGTCGACAAATTTGGCGTTAATATGTTACTGGAAATAGCTAGTCACTTAAAGACTAGTGAGAGTTATTGGATCACGTCTTCCCCGGTTTCCCTTTTAACTATGGCCCAATATTATGAGCAACAGGAACAGGAAGCGAAAGGTAGAGAGGATAAGAAGGTTGAATAGTTAAAGACAAAAGTTATGTTGGCTCAAGTATATGGTCCACCATTTAGGGGAGGTGGAAGAGGCGGACGTGCAATGTATACACTTGGAGCGCTTCCTGTTCCTCGAGCAAATTTGTCTCCTGATCAGTGTGCCTATTGTAAAGAGACTGGGCATTGGCATTCTGAGTGCCCTCGTTTGCAAGGTCAGCAGTACCAGTGAGGAAGGGGAAGTATGAGATGACGCCCAGGGAATTCAGGAAACAGGGGAGGTGCAGGAGCTCGTCCCAGATTTGAGGCAGTTGAACAAGGACCAAATTACTCTAATACTTTTGATAGACGAAATCAATACCAAATGTCTTATTATTCTGCTGAGGTACTTGCAGATTCTGATTACACATAGGGATGCCTAGGATGGGGTAAGGAATCGGTTGAGGTGCCAGTAGATCAAATGGGTCCGTATGTTGACGCAAAAGTCTTGGGATCGGTTTCTGGTTGACACAGGGGCTACCCGTAGTGCTCTGTCTAAAAAAATATTTCCTAGGGCTCCCCTGTCCGGCACAATGATAACATCGATAGGGTTCGATGGAACACCTACACCTAGCCCGCTTTCTCAGCCACTTGAATTCAGACTTGACAAATTCACTGCAGCATGTCCACTTTTGCTTTCTCCTAATGCGCCGGACAACATTGTGAGTATCGATATGCTTAAATATTTTCGTGCTACAATACATTATTCTCCGGAAGGTGTGCGTGTTATTTTAAATGACAATTATCCAATGGTTGAGAGATCCTGTCTTATCAATGAGGATGCCACTCTGGCGTCCCTACCTTGTACTTTGTGGGCTAGATCAGATGCTGATGTGGGTCAAATGGTAATTCCACCTGTGCATATCCAAGTAAAGGAAGGTGTTTCATTGCCTCGCCTGCCCCAATACAAAATATCCTGAGAAGGTGAAGTAGCACTAGCAGGTATTGTTCAGGATTTAATCAAAGTGGGGGTAGTGGATGAAGTCCCCTATTGTCATGATTCGAAACGCCGCCCCGCACGATAGCGGCGCTGGAACACCAACAACCAGAATCCCAGGCGCCGGCCGGCATCACGTGATCTCCGGAAGCACACTTAACGCGGCTCCTCCCAGGAGGCGGGGCCAATGATTCCTTTTCATCGAGGCTGAGCGTTCGGACTCGGACGCTATCTTGGCTTCCCGCTTGTTTTCGTTTCCAGGGTGCCTCCGTTTCCTGCTTGCTAGGAGATCCAGGTAACTTTCCTAGTTCTACCGGGGTGTGCTACCTCTCGTGGCACTCCTCCTCCGCTGGCGCCGCCAGCAACACCGAAAACATTCTCCGCTAGGCTCTCTGCTCAGTTTCCGGGCAGCGAGCAAGACTTCCAGAGATCGCCTTCTTCTTGCTGGTACGAAACCCCTCCGCGCTCCTCCGCCCCAGGATTCCGGGCGTGACGTTGAAGCGCCGGGTTTCCGCACCGCCTTCCCTTCAGGTTCCGTCGTCTCCGGCACGGGAGAAACCCGATCCGGCCCCTAGCGCTCCTCCGCCCAAGGATTGAGGGCGTGACGTAGTAGCGCCAGGAACAGTCATCGCTTGACCCTGGACTTCTCCGTAAAGGTACGGAAGAAGTTAAGAGCCCTCCGAGCGCTCCTCCGCCATTGCAAACTCCGAGAGGCGTTGAGTGGTAGCGCCTACCCTAGATAACAATCCACCCCTTCGAGACACTTGGCTCTACGTCCCAGCTACCCGTGAAGTAACGCGGTAGCCACCTGTTCTAGCCCACACACGGGACTTAAGCAGTTCTGGTGTTGCGCGGACATACCTCGCAGAGAGGACAGAATCCCAGGTGAGCAGTAATGACAGGCACAGGGTGGGAGCTGAGCCCTGAAGAACCGCCTTGGAGTAATCTGTCATCTTCTCTCTTTTCAGGTCTCCATCCCCGCGGTCCCTACCCTTCCTTCCCTCGCCCACCTGTCTCCCAAGTCCGAGGGTGTTATACATACGCCGGACTGGGGACGGATGGGAGGTGGACCCATAACTAGCATCATCGTCATCCCAAGGAGAGGACCCCAGGGCAGCATAACAGAATCATTGGCCCACGAAATATCCTCCTCCTGATTTCGGTGGTGTTGGTCATGGCGGCCACCTTGGATGACGTGTTAGCCGCGTTGGCCCAAGTGCAGCTGGAATTAGCGGCTTCCAGAGCTGATTCCGTAGCCTTACATTCACGCTTGGATCGCTTTCAGCGTAACCCCTTTGACGCAGGTCCAATCCAATCGGTCCCTGTCCCTCCGGTAGTGGTAGAGATGCCCACACAAATACCCCTGGCCCCCCCTGAAAGGTTTCAAGGGGATATACAGAAGGTGCAGGTCTTCCTAACCCAAATACAACTGCACTTTCACTGTAAACCGAAACTATTCGTCACCAATCAGGCCCGAGTAGCATTCTTGATCTCATATCTAACCGGAGAGGCAGCACAGTGGGCAGTACCTCTAGTGAGAAGAGATGACGCCCTCCTCTATGACTGGGACTCGTTCCGGCAGGAGTTTGAAAAGACCTTCGACCGCCGGGCAGACACCTTCTCAGCTGATCGGGATCTCCTTGACCTGCGACAATCCAGCTCGGACTATTTGGGGTACGTTAACAGCTTTCGTCGGTTGGTGGCGGAAACCGACTGGCCGGAGTCCAAGCAGACCGCGATTTTCTACCGCGGGTTGACGGAGGATCTCAAGGACGTCATCGCCCAGATCGACCCGCAACCAGTCCATTGCGCTGCCATGATAGAGCTGGCTTCCCGTCTGGAATACCGACTCCGGGAGAGGAAAGGGGAGAATACCCGAAGGGACAAACACCCCTCGCAGCGGGAGACACCCCGGATGTCGGAATCATCTGCGTCCCGAGGTGACCCCATGGAGATCGGAACGGTGAGAGCGTCCCTGACCCTGACCGAGCGAGATCACCGCCGGAAACAAGGCCTCTGCCTCTACTGCGGCAAGAAGGGCCATTTCTTGCGCGAATGCCCGGTACGTCCCAAGAACAATAGGCCTAAAACCAGCCTAGCCACGGTCGGTGTGGGAGAAACGGCGTCGGGAAACCTACGAGCTTGAAGGATCTGGGAAGGAAGTCTTCAAGCTGTCACTTCATCCCTTCCCTGGAAGCTGACGGTACCCGAGAACCCGACCACCTATTTCCCACCGTACAGGTAACCCTAGACAAGAACCCTATGGCGGTACGGGCCATGATCGATTCGGGAGCCACGGGCTGCTTCATGGACATCACAGAGGCGGAACGGTTGAGACTTCCGTTGCGCACGAAACCCGTGCCCGAGATGGTATATGCGGTGGACGGCAAGGAGCTGGACTCCGGTCCCATTCGACAAATAACCCCATTGTTATGGATCACCATAGGAAAGAACCATGGCGAATGGATTGCCCTAAACATCATCCATGCCCCTAGATGCAAGCTCATTCTTGGGTTACCTTGGCTGAGACGACACGAGCCTTCCATCCACTGGTCCTCCAATTCAATCACTTTCGACTCCTCTTTTTGTCTGGCCCAGTGCCGCTTACGGGGGTCCCCGGAGGAGGAAACCCCCAGGGCCTCCCAGTTTGTGGCCACTGCGGCGGAGAAGGAGGTATCTCTCTCCGAATGCTATGCTCGGTATGCGGCGGTCTTTGATAAAGCAAAGGCCGAGGAGCTGCCTCCCCACCGTGAGTTCGACTGCCGCATCGACCTGGTCCCAGGAGCCGAACTACCCTGCAGCCGAGTGTACGCCCTAACGGGCCCGGAAACTGAACACCTACGAGGCTACCTGGAAGAATATCTAAGACTGGGGTTCATTCGCCCCTCGAGCTCACCAGCAGCTTCACCCCTGTTTTTTATTCCCAAGGCGAACGGCGAACGTCGATGCTGTATCGATTACCGCTCGCTCAACGCCCAGACCCTCAGGAACCAATACCCCTTGCCTCTCATTCCTGTGCTATTGGAGCAAGTACAGGGGGCGAAGATCTACACCAGGTTGGACCTCCGGGGGGCTTACCACCTGGTTAGGATTTGTGCGGGCGACGAATGGAAGACCGCCTTTAAAACGCGGTTCGGCCTGTACGAATACCTAGTGATGCCTTTTGGGCTGTGTAACGCCCCGGCTGCGTTCCAATACTTCCTCAACGAAGTATTGAGGGAGTTCCTGGACCGATATGTCGTGGTATACATCGACGACATCCTGATTTTTTCATCCAATCAGGAAGAACACGTCGGTCACGTCCAGAAGGTGTTGGCGGCCCTGGAAAGAAACCGGCTGTTTTGCAAACTCACCAAGTGTGAGTTCCATGTCTCCACGGTGGAATTCCTTGGGGTCCTCCTCACGCCAGAGGGGCAGGTCATGACGGAGCGCAAGGTACATGCGGTAGCCGAGTGGCCCCAGCCCACATCCGTGAAAGACGTTCAAAGCTTCCTGGGTTTCGCAAACTTCTACAGGAGATTCATTCATCAATTCTCGCACTTGGTAACACCACTCACCAAGCTAACGCGTAAAGGGGTTCCCTTTAAATGGTCCGTAGAAGCCCAGGGAGCGTTCGACCAGCTGAAGAGTGCCTTCACCCACGCTCCCATCTTGCGACATGCGAACCCTAACCTACCCTTCCTGGTCGAAGCGGACGCTTCAGACGAAGCAGTCGGGGCAATCCTATCCCAACGACAACCGGACACGGGAGTGCTCCAACCGGTCGCATACATGTCCAAGAAACTGAGTCCAGCCGAGCTCAACTACACCATCTCGGAGAAAGAGCTCCTCGCCATTCGAGAGGCGCTTCTGGAATGGCGACACTGGTTGATGGGGGCCCGACATCAGGTGACGGTGTATACGGATCATCGGAACCTTCAATTCCTACGATCGGCCCGGCATCTATCCCCCAGGCAACAGAGGTGGATGCTCTTCTTTGCAGAGTACCACTTCTTGGTCACCTATCGACCTGGAGCGCTCAATCGAAAGGCCGATGCCCTATCCCGACTGAATACCCAGGACCTTCCCAGGAGCACCCCCGAACAATCCCTTGTCTCACCTGACCTGGTCATAGGTCGTGTAGAGACCGACTCCTTCCTACAGAAGGTGAAACAAGGACTCCGCACCTTCGCCTGGACCACATGGTTGAAGAGCCATAAGGAATGGCGCCTCCACCAAGGGCTTCCACTGTGCGGCTCCAAACTCCTAGTACCCACGCCCCGGCTTCGCAAGATCGTTTTCTCCTGGTGCCACGAACAGCCCTGTGCGGGGCACGTGGGAGGAACCAAGACTCTGGAAAGAGTGCTAAGACAATTCTGGTGGCCCTCAGTCAGACCTGACGTACTGCAGTGGGTCCAGCAGTGCACGATCTGTGCGCAAATGAAACTGACCATCTGAGGAAGCAAGGGCTCCTGATGCCTCTCCCCACGCCGATGAACCCCTGGGAAAGAATCTCAATAGACTTCGTGGTGGGGCTGCCAAAAGACGAGGGATGCACCGCCATCATCGTGGTAGTGGATTACCTCACCAAAATGGGCCACTTCATTGCCTGTAGACAAGTCCCATCGGCCGGGGTGTTGGCATCCCTCCTGTTGAAACACGTGGTGCGGCTCCATGGACTCCCGTTAGGAATAGTGTCTGACCGGGGCTCACAGTTCACGGCCAGGTTCTGGAAGGTGTGGTGTGAGCAGCTCGGCATCCACTCTTCTCTCTCCACAAGCTTCCACCTGCAGACGGATGGCCAAACCGAGCGACTCAACCAGACGCTAAAACAATACTTGCGCTGTTATGTGGACCGGGCGGCGAACTCATGGGTGGATTTGCTCTGGGTGGCGGAAGTGGCCTACAACAACGCACAACACTCCGCTACACGTCACACCCCCTTCTTCTTAGCCTCAGGGTTCCACCCTCGCTTCATCCCATTCTTGCTCCCGCGTGAGTGCACGCCCCTTCCCGAGCTCCAAAGTCGACTAGGTGCCATCCGCTCTGCCCTCCGACAGGCCCGGTCTCACCTTCTGGTTACAAAAGGGAAGTATAAGGCCCAAGCCGACAAGCATCGCCGATCCGCTCCGGTCTACCATAAAGGAGACCGTGTGTGGTTGTCCACCAGGAACATCCGATTCCGGAAACCCAGCATCTTCAACCCGAAGTTCATCGGTCCATACCCGGTGGTGCGGCACGTGAACCCGGTGGCGGTGCAGCTCCGGTTGCCTCCTCATCTACGCATCCACCCGGTGTTTCACGTGTCCTTGCTCAAACCTTCGCTGTGCCCAGTTCGAAAGGCGCCAGCTCTGGTGTGGGTCCACCAGGACCGGGAGTACGTGGTGCGGCGTGTCCTGGACTCCAAGATGGTACGGGGCAAGCTGTGGTATCTCTTGGCCTGGAAGGGGTATGGCCCGGAGGAGGACTCCTGGGAACCAGCTTCGGCAGTGCATGCAGATCGCCTGGTGGCGGCCTTCCACCGCCGCTCGCCCGACCGGCCGGGGAGCCCCGGCGGTCGAGGTGGAGCCGGTGTGAGGGGGGGTGTGCTGTCATGATTCGAAACGCCGCCCCGCACGATAGCGGCGCTGGAACACCAACAACCAGAATCCCAGGCGCCGGCCGGCATCACGTGATCTCCGGAAGCACACTTAACGCGGCTCCTCCCAGGAGGCGGGGCCAATGATTCCTTTTCATCGAGGCTGAGCGTTCGGACTCGGACGCTATCTTGGCTTCCCGCTTGTCTTCGTTTCCAGGGTGCCTCCGTTTCCTGCTTGCTAGGAGATCCAGGTAACTTTCCTAGTTCTACCGGGGTGTGCTACGCCTCGTGGCACTCCTCCTCCGCTGGTGCCGCCAGCAACGCCGAAAACATTCTCCGCTAGGCTCTCTGCTCAGTTTCCGGGCAGCGAGCAAGACTTCCAGAGATCGCCTTCTTCTTGCTGGTACGAAACCCCTCCCCGCTCCTCCGCCCCAGGATTCCGGGCGTGACGTTGAAGCGCCGGGTTTCCGCACCGCCTTCCCTTCAGGTTCCGTCGTCTCCGGCACGGGAGAAACCCGATCCTGCCCCTAGCGCTCCTCCGCCCAAGGATTGAGGGCGTGACGTAGTAGCGCCAGGAACAGTCATCGCTTGACCCTGGACATCTCCGTAAAGGAACGGAAGAAGTTAAGAGCCCTCCGAGCGCTCCTCCGCCATTGCAAACTCCGAGAGGCGTTGAGTGGTAGCGCCTACCCTAGATAACAATCCACCCCTTCGAGACACTTGGCTCTACGTCCCAGCTACCCGTGAAGTAACGCGGTAGCCACCTGTTCTAGCCCACACACGGGACTTAAGCAGTTCTGGTGTTGCGCGGACATACCTCGCAGAGAGTACAGAATCCCAGGTGAGCAGTAATCACAGGCACAGGGTGGGAGCTGAGCCCTAAAGAACCACCTTGGAGTAATCTGTCATCTTCTCTCTTTTCAGGTCTCCATCCCCGCGGTCCCTACCCTTCCTTCCCTCGCCCACCTGTCTCCCAAGTCCGAGGGTGTTATACATACGCCGGACTGGGGACGGATGGGAGGTGGACCCATAACTAGCATCATCGTCATCCCGAGGAGAGGACCCCAGGGCAGCATAACACCTATAATATTTGCAATAGCCCTAACCTTCCTATTTTGAAAAAAGACACTGACACTAAAATGTATAGATCATTATTGATTTGCGAGATGTTAATAAAATTGTGGTGCCCCAATATCCGGTAGTCTCTGATATCACAACCCTTCTCACTATGGTCCCTCCCACTGCCACTACATTTTCGGTGATTGACTTAAAGAACGCATTTTTCTCAATACCCATTCACCCAGACAGCCGTTATCTTTTCGGATTTAACTTGAAAAATAGATAATTCAGGTTCTGTAGAGCTCCACAGGGCTATACAGAGTCCTAGTATTTACAGTCAAGCATTAAAAAGACAACTTGATTCCTTTCCTGTACCAAAAGGGGTGGCCCTCATTCAGTATGTTGATGATATTTTGTTGGCTGCTGACACTCCTGAGCAATGTGAAGAAGGTACATTGTTACTGTTATCGTTTCTTGCATCACAAAATCACAAAGTCTCTAGAAAGAAATTGCAATATTGTAGACAGGACGTTACCTACTTGGGTCACCTCCTGTCTAAGGAGGGACGTGCACTCACACCAGATCGCATTCAGACCATTTTATATACTCCTGTGCCCCGTACTAAGAAGGATGTCCGTGCACTGATTGGCCTTACTTCTTTTTGTAGGCAGTGGATCCCCAGTTTTTCGCACATTATTAAACCTTTGTTAGCGCTTTTGACCAAAGACACTCCGATGCCCCTTCCATGGACGACTGAATGTCAGCATGCCTTCCAACAGTTACGCCAAGCTCTTTGCTCTGCACCAGTATTAGGTACTCCAGACTATACTAAAGCTTTCACACTCTATGTCCACGAAAGGGAAGGTTGTGCCCTCTCGGTTTTAACACAGATGTATGGTGATAAACAACGTCCTTATGCATATTTCTCAGCTGTCCTTGACCCAGTCGCTTGCGCGCTGCCTGGATGTTTCCGAGCAGTGGCAGCAACGGCTGTATCTATACATCAGAGTGAAGGAATAGTTTTGTCACACTAACTGCTTGTGTTAGTACCCCATTCAGTTGAGGCTTTGCTAAATCAAACAAAGAAGCAACATTTGACTAGTGCTCGTTTGACAGGATATGAATTGAGACTTTTGGCCCCTCATATCACATTGAAAAGATGTTTGACACTAAACCCTGCCACATTGTTGCCATTTCCATCTACTCAGCCACAGTCACAAGAGTCACATGATTGTATATTTCTCACTGAAGAGCAAACAAAGGGTCGTGTTGACCTATGAGATACACCTCTTTCTAGTGTTGATGGGGAGTTATGGGTTGATGGCTCATGTTTAAAATTACCCTATGGCACTATATCTGCTGCCTATGCTATTATGACACTTCAGACAGTAGTTGAGACAGCTCGCATCCCCCAGAAATCAGCCCAAGCGGCCAAACTGATTGCACTGACGAGAGCATGTGAGCTTAGTACAGACTTGTCAACATTTTTACCGACAGCCAGTACGCTTTCGAGGTGGCACACAATTTTGGTCGCTTATGGAAAGAAAGGGGCTTCCTCACCTCACATGGGACACAGATAGAGCATGGAGAATTAGTGCATAATCTTCTTACTGCCCTAACCTATCCTATGAAAGTGGCAATTGTTAAGTGTAGTGCGTTTAGGAGAGTAGGATCTGCACTTGTGTTGCCCCCACTTTTTTTCTGATGTATACACTGGTTTCTGGCTATAGTCTGGCTGGGTCCCTGCTAATCAGGGCCCCAGTCTACCTGATCTCTCTAAACAACTTGATGTGCATACTAGATGCACTAGTGATTGGATACTGTGGTACCTTGTGAGCCCCTAGTATATGGTACCTTAGGTACCTAGGGCATTGGTACTTCACAGGCCTACCAGGGGCTGCAGCATGTATTATGCCACCCCTGGGAAGCATTCTCAATCTGACACCACAGGCCTGCTACTGCAGCCTGTGTGAGGTAGTGTTAGCACTCCTCACTGAGGTATAGGTTTCTATATCTCACCATACACACACATATGAACCTATCAGTCACCCCTATGGTAGGCCCTATCAATCCCAAGGGCAGGGTGCGTGGTTTACTATGTGAGGGGGTGCTTCTGCCTGAGCAGGACCCCTCTGCAGCTGGCGGAGTCTATTCTCTGCTGCTGTTTGTGGATGCGGTTAAACCATATACTCTTAAGTGCATTATAACCTCCCGGTTAATGCTAACTTTGGGATGACTGCATCAAAACATGTCGTGTTTGGTGTCAAACGTTTTGGAATCATACCCCCACACCAGTAACTGGTGTGGGAGTATGTTCCCACCCTACTAGAGGGGACGACATGTACCCACCGTACCACACGGTAGAAATCTTCTAAAGCCCTGGCATCACATAATGGATGCCACCAGCACAGACACCGGGCTGCCCTCCTGCTGCTGACCGAAACTCGCAGTGGAGGGAGCTCAACAAAGGGTTTCCTGTCACAGGGAGGTGTCACAACCTTCTAGACAGGATTTAGTGTATTGGAGCTGGGTGGGTGCACTCTTAGAGTGCCTTTGAAGTCCTGCACTGGGGGAGCAGTAGGCTCCTCTGTGCATATGCCAGCTCAAACCGGTTCAGGGGCCTCTGCCCCTGTCCTGGCGCGAAACTGGACAAAGGGAAGTGGGTGTAACCACCCCCTACCCTGGCCCTCCTAGAGGAGTGGCCATAGAGCTAGTCCCTCCCATCTTTACAGTATAAGATACCAAAAATTGCCAAAGCAATTCAGATTACACCTGGACGACGCTCTACGAAGAAGAATCCAGTCCCTTCAACGTTCTACTACCTTTAGAAGACCGAAGGATCTCCCTTGGAGCCAAGGAGTGGCTCCCCTGCTTTGCAGGCACCTTAAGGACTGAACAACGGTTGCAAACTTTACCGCTCCCGCCGGAGCCCGAAGTCCCTGCGTCTCCTGAAGTCGATTTCCTGAGCTCTCTACGGCCATTTTGAGTCCCCAGCGAAGCTGTGGCGTCTGGACCCCACGAGTGACGAGGAACAACAATACCAGGGAACCGTGCACTGATTTCGAGTGCAAGCCCTGAACGACGAACTACAAACCTGTGCTTTGGACCACTTAATGTCCAAGTCCTGAGCAGGTACTGAACCAAAGATCAGCGGCCTACCCTGTCCCGAGTGACCGTGGGCTGTTGCTGAAGCTTACCTGCAAAGGCGTCTTTGCGGTTGCTTGCCTGTTGGCTAGTAGCCCTCCTGAAGACATCCTCGACTATTCCAAGGGCTGGCCTGGTTGCTCTGGGCCTACCCTCACTTACCCTCACTGGGTAAGTCCCTCGGACCTTGCTGGTCTGAGCCATCCACCATCTTCATTCTACCCGAGACTTGCAGTTGCCAAGGTTTGTTGGCTCCAATCCGAGTGCCAACACCGCCAACAGCTGCAGATGTCATGGGACCCTCCAACTCCAGCTGCTGATCATCATCGATCCCTCCTGGACGACGTGGGCGAAGAGACAAAACACCATCAGCGACAAAAGCGACGCAACAGTTGTGGTCATCTATCCTGAAGGCCACCGGTCACTGGCAAGTGACTCTGAACTCTGTCCCCTCAATTTCTAGGTCGCCTGCAACTCCAATCCGTCATTGGAACCGAACGGACACCTCTCTCGACGACACAAGCAGCAAGAACACCTTGATTCCCATTGAAATCAGCATCGCCACCCGACACCAAAGGACACCTGTGCACCCGGACTCCCTGGGTGAGGTAACTCTGGCATTACGGTGCCCAAGTGTGCATTGGCTATCGAAATACTTACCCTGTAAGTTGTGTGCTTGTTGCCCACTCAGAAGTGCCCTAGAACTTTAAAATACAAATCGCGACATTTTTGCATTGAAGTCTATGAGAAACTCGCGTGCGTGTTTAGACACTGCACGCGCCTCCCGTGGGCTAGTTACTTACCTGAACACACTACAGCAGTGAAGCCCCAGCGATTCCCAAGGCCCTAGGCCTCTTCATTTTGCTTGTCGAATTTGTTATACCATTTACTTAGTATATGGTTTGGTACGCCCCTAGGGCTACAGTGATTTATGTGCTTAATTTATTGAGAAATGTTGATCTTTTGAATGTTTACCTGGGACTAATCTCACAAAGAGATTAGTAGAGTATATTTAGTAATAAATACATATATATTTCATATATATACCTGTGTGGTGTCCTTTCATTTGGTAATTCAAGAGATTATAAGGTAAAACAAGCTGCTTTACATTCCTCAGAGACTTAGCCTGAAGGCTGCTCTCCACAGCTACCACTAGGATAGCTTTCTTTTAAAAGGTTGTCTTTAAACCTATCTACCAAGAGTCAAATTGGACTGGTGCAAGGTGGCCACTAGAACTAGTGACCAGCATATGCCAGGCCAACTTCTCACAGTGCATGCAAGAAAGTGACTGATAAAATAGGAGCAGGTAACGCCTTTGTGGATCACACAGCCCGTGAGACTGCAATGTAGCGAAGTACCACATCTATGTATGTGGTGAAGTCACAAGCTGAACATTGGCATGATGCCAGGCAAGAGGTGCTGGACATGCAACAATCTGCCTTTGCTGACGAACTAGACCAATGGTCTAAGGAGGGAACACTGGATAATGAGGGCTGCTGGAGGAATAAAGATATGACCAAATGGAAGTTACCCACAGCATACTTATACCCTTTGATTCACATGGCACATGGGCCGGCACATGTTGCTGCATCCTCAATGGCAAAACAACTCATGCAAGTTTGGGATCATCCTAATATTGCCGGCACTGCTAAAAAGATAGTCCAGTCTTGTCTGGTCTGTCTCCAGTATAATCCTGGAAAGGGAACGCGAACCCCAACAGGAGGGTTTGCAACACCAACTGAACCTTTTGAGGTCCTGCAAATGGATTACATTCAGTTTGAGCATTGTAACAATCTTAAATACGTCTTAGTAGTAGTTTGCGTCTTCAGTAAATGGGTGGAGGCATATGCTACGAAGGATAATACAGTTCTCACAACAGCAAAAGTTCTCCTAAAGGAGTTCTTTCCTCGATTCGGCATTTGTCGGGTCCTATGGAGTGACAATGGACCTCATTTAATTGGGCAAGTTGTAGAATATGTCATGAAAGGGTTGGGGATTAAGCAGAAATTTCATGCTGCTTTTCACCCACAATCAGCAGGCCTGGTGGAGCGTTACAACTCCAACCTGAAATTGGCTAGAATACAGACTTCCACGTCTTTGAAATGGCCTGATGCACTGCCCCTAGCCTTGCTTTCTATCAGATCAATACCACATACACGATCTTGCCTTACCCCACATGAAATTTTCTTCGGGAGGCCCATGAATATTTGGGTGGTCCCCAAGCCTCGCCCTATACATGATGTTCCCCACATATTGATGAGCGACTATTTGTCCCAGTTAACTGACAGCTTGTCTTCTATTTATCAGCAGGTGCGGCAAGCTCTTCCAGACAGGTCGCAGGGTGAAGGCCACGATCTGCGGCCTGGCGATTTCGTGCTGACTAAATCGTTTCAACGGACGATGTCCTTGGCACCTTGCTGGTGAGGCCCAGAGCAGGTCCTCCTTGCTACCAGAACTGCAGTGCGAGTGACCAACCCTAAGAACTGGGTCCATGCCAGCCATTGCCGAAAAGTTCTGTTTGCCTTGGTGGAACCTACTGTGCTGAAAGATCACCGCTATATTCTGGTTACCGAGAAAGGACGAACTGCATCACCTGTAGGGCCTGAGGAAGTCTTCACGGACCACATGATCCCTGGTGCATCTGGATATCTGCTTCGATCCAGGAATAAAGACACTTCATCGCAGAAAGAAACTGTTTGAGTCACTGCCCTGGGTGGTTAAAGACTGACTACAAAGGGGGGGTAGTCTTTTAGTGACTACTCGTCTCAACGTTAGTGAAGAAACCAACGCCTGCCCAGGACCTTAGGGCACCATCTGTTTTGTTGTTTGCCGACAAGATGAACATGCCTGAGGAGAAGAAATCGAATGCTGCAAAAATCTGTAGCAAATGCACAATGTTCATCACTGGACTAACTTTGACTGCTGTCATCATTGCTGTGATAATGTGGGTTGTGGAGGAAGTAACTCCGGCTTGAAACATATTGACTGCTAATACTCTTGTCCTCACAGAACATTATTACTTCACTCTTCCCTATCATGAAAAAAACACTGAATGTCATATCTCAATAACACTTTCATACAAATGTTGCATCATATTCATAATGCTACAAACACTACCAACTGCTGGGTATGTGGAATGATGCCAGCCCATCAGAAGAAGGGAGGAACGCCTTTTATTCCCCTGCCATTCTCGCATAATGGCTCGTGTAGAGCCTGGTTCGTGCTGTTGTGGGTCTCTGAAATTAGTAACATAACTCTAGCTGATGTAGGAGGACTCAATACACAACTTAATAAGATTTGTTACCCCGATGAGGAAGGGAACCCACAAGCCAAAGGAACTGTATGGGAAATGGAGGCATATCGCAAAGGAGATTCCTCCACGAGCTATGTTTTCCCCAACACCCGAATGGCCATGGGTAACGGGCCTCCTGTTATTGCTGTTACTAGAGCCCGAGCGAATCTTTGTGTGAGCAGTTTTGGCAGTATCCTTGTGGGAAAAAGTGACTGTACTACAGTATTGAATATCACTGGAACGAACAATAGCAGTTTTCTATCCTCACATAACACTTATTTCATGTGTGGAAGTAAAGGTTACTATCATCTACTAATTGGATGGTCTGGAATATGCTGTGTCCTTGCTGCTTCCTCCTGTGTTCTTAGCACCTGCATCTTATCATAAAAATGAAAAATTGTTTAATGACATTTCCTTGAACCGATTCAAAAGAACTATAAATAATGATGAAGTGGATCAAACTGACACTGTATTACAGCAGTATGTAGACTTTAATTTGGGATTCTTTTTCTTTGTTGGTGCGGCTTTAGCAGGAAAATATGAAGCTTGACCCGTGTGGTAGAGGCAGTGACTAATCAACCAGCAATGGCTCTTGGAAATATTACAGAAGAACTCTGAATTACGAGAATTGTGACTTTGTAAAATAGAATGGTGCTAGATGTAATCTTAGCTGATCGTTGTGGAGCATGTCGCATTATCGGGAGTAGCTGCTGCGTGTTCATCCCTGACCACGCCCCTTCTGTTTATGATGCCATTTCCAAAATGAATAAAATAGCCACTGAGATACATCAAGACTCAGGAACATGGACTTGGACTGGATGGTTCTGGAACATATTTTCTGTATGGGGTCTGAAAATATTGTCGGCCTTGTTCATAATTATTGCACTTCTCTTCTCTTGTTGTTTATGTATTCAATTTGGGCCAATGCTCTTTTCCCTCTGTATTTCCACTTGTACTACTTGTGTACCATCTAAAACGAATGTCCAGAATGCAAATGCCCGTTTAGCAATAGAATGAGAAATCTGTGAAATTATGTTAATTGACATTCATGATGTGTATCGTAACCCTTTGAAGAAATAAGAAAAGGTCTAAGCTTATGCTAAAAGGGTCGTCTGTGGAAACCTGTAATATTTTCATTAGCATAAGCAACAGCCATTTTCGCTGTGGTGTCCATTTCATTTTCTTCGAAATTCTTTCGTCCCCTGCTGTTTGTCTTTTCACTATGCTTGTATCACCTATTTTAGTTGACCTCCTGACATGGCTAAGCAATATACGTGCTAGAGGGTTTGTAGCTGCCAGTGCACCTGGTCACAGATGTTATCTGTTGACTGTTTTCTGCTGCCATAAGCATTCCTGCTCCCCCTCCCAATTTGCTGACCAAGTAGTTATCCAACTGCCCTTGTTTGCTGATAGCTATTTCAAAACTTGTTCTTTCCATTTCTGTCCACATGCTTACATTGCAGAAAACCAGTATATAAGAACGATGGTTTGTGAGTTCAGTGTACTACCTCCTGCAGCACTTGAGAGTGTTGTGTGGACATGGTCCCACTCATGAGTGATTAATAAACTTCTTATTTTATTTCAACTTCAGTGCCGATCTCTTTTTGTTAGTCTGGACGATAGGGTGACCCTGCACCAGTGTGCTCTTTTTTGGGTACATTTCCACAAAAGCGATAACGTTGTTGTTTGCTTTTTCATCATATTTGTACACAGAGGATAGGCTTTTAAATAACCAACAACATGCTGCTACGGCACCATAGTATGAATTATGTTTCTCACAAACTCACTTGGTTAGAGCGATATTGCTATATACGTTCAATATGGCCGCCACCCGAACGAGAAATAGTAACTTAACACACGTGGATTGTTAATATTTCTCTTTATTATTTTCTGTTAACTTGCAGCAACTCAACTTGCTTAGCATTGTATTAAACATGACAAAACTCTACTTTTTGATGTATTTGGGCCATCATTGTAATTTCGCTTGCAGTATCAGTTTAAAATCCCTTAGACCGTACAATGGTGCATGACATATTCGATTGGGCTACCATTGCTGGCTCTGCATATTATTCAACACTTGTTTACCATCTGCAGTTTTTGATTAAGAATCGCTCGACTAATGGTATACTCTAGCTTGATTGATACGGGCTATGTTTATATTCTAAGATGGCCGACGCACCACCTACTGCATAGCATTCATTCAACAGAGGACCAATTTCCTCATTGGTGCTCTGCCCATTTCACTTATTCTCGTACTTAAGCAATGGAAAATACTCAGCTGGTGAACGCCGTCCCTTTCTCACGCGGGAGGATTCACCAGCTGATTACCAGTAAGAGGATCTGCTGGGGGCCAGCACACTTATGGTCCTGACTTCTTTAATGTTTTGTAGCAATTCGGCCCTAACAGGCAAACCGCTCATTGTCACGCAGTAGTCCTTACAGAGTTTCCCACCAGTAATTCTTCCCATTTGTTTACGACACCTTTCTAGGATCGGGTGATCAGCAGTCACAGTACTAATGCTAACTGGCAGCCACGACCCTACAATAGGGTCTTCGCAATAATTAGCATCTGCATATTTGTAAGATTCAACTTCAATCTTTACTAAGAGGTAGGTGTAATTAGCACCTCTACGTCAAACTATTTACTAGCACTAGTTCCCCTGTCCTAAACACTGAGTTTTGAATTCGCTTTGCACCCAACTACTGTAGAATCTGCTTCCTGAAAAACGTTATCACCTGGGATAGAGGTGGGATTTATGAAAAATCAAGAAATATAGTTTTAGTCACTAGCATTGATGAGACCTTCCCAAATCCTTCCGCACAGAATTACAACCAACAATAAGGTTGGTTTTATACTATTACCCATTCACACTTGAAAGGTTTTCGTGCCTTGTTTGCACTCTGGAGTACTATACTCTCTAAAGCTACCTCGTTCCTGTTTACTTACAGGATAACAATCATAGGAATGTAGGTACTTTTACCCTTATATTTTTTATTAATAATTGCATGAACTGTGGATTGGGGACTGTTGGACTTGGCCCTTTTTCCCTCAATTTTTTCGTTTTTGTAGTGTTAAGGTGCAGGTGCTCCCTTCACCCAAGATGGCTGCCACAGGCCCCTGCTACTGCAGAGTGGCCTGTTCTAGTAGCACCCTAGCTGCCAGGAGCTGGCTGGAACCCCACAACAATGTTGCGACTCCAGCCCGCCTTTTTGTCCCATAGGTAGAGTGGGGAAGCTCCTGGAATGTGCTGGAACCTTCTAGAAGGGAGGTGTGGTTTTTCTTTTGCCGCCTTGGCCAGAGGTCACCTGACTTAGGGCTACTTAAGTGAGGGAGGGAACTTTTTGTGATGAGTTGGCCAGTGGGGTGAAGCAGAGCTGGAAGAATCCACCAGGAGTGTAGGCGGTAGGGCCTAGCCAGGGACTTATGCCTCTGAGAGTGACAGGATTTAGGTGCTGCCTCTTAAGTGAGTGAGGGACCCTGTGAAACCCACTGATCTTGCCCAGCAGTAGGAGGACCCAGAGAACCTCTGCCCAGCCTGACTAGGAATGACCTAGTCGCCTTCTCCATCCCTACCCCCCTGTAACAGAACCCATTAAGGGCGCCAGATACATCTGCGCCAACAAGACTTCATCTGACATCTGAGAACTAAAGCTTATATGCCAAGCACTGAGACTGCGTGTCCAGATTGAACTCTAAAGCTTATATGCCAAGCGCTGAGACTGCGTGTCCAGACTGACCCCTGAAGCCGTATGCAAAGCAGATTGAAGAGCCACCGGGGATCGACCAGGTATTAGCGCTGTGACCCCTGCGCTCCCTGACCTGGCCTGGGACCCCCGGCAGCGTACTCTGCTGAGCGCTGAACCCCCATCCTTAACTTGAGCACCCCCCTGTGATGTGGAAGCCAGCGTGCTCACCGCCGCGGCCCGGAGGCCGGAAGAAGTGCCCTGCAGAGTCGCGAGGCCCGTGAGAAGCCCGGGGCTCCGCCGCTGCCGTCGCAGCTGTGTGAGAAGGTGCGCGAGGCCTGGGGCCGAGTTCCCCATCGTCGCTGGAGCAGACGCCGTCGGACGCCGAGAACGAGGTAAGCCCGGAGGCTGGGATTGTCCCCGGTGCGCTCCCTACAGGTCGGGAGCCACACCGCACCCTCAGCCCGGGTCCCCTCTCCGTGGGAGTTCCCCCCTGTCATCACGACGGAGAGACCCCGCCGAGGGATCCTCTCCTTGTGCCCCCGGGACTGCTCTGAAGCGCGGTGCCCTACGAACTGCACCGGAGCCAAGAGCCTCGCTCCTCCCATCCCAGGCGCTCCCCGCTAAAAGCTCTGTGAGGCGCATTGACTGTCCTACCCCGTATTGAAGTACTCAGTGCCCGTAATTACGAGTAGCGCTCTGTTGCTCCTGTGCCGGATTGAAGTGCTAAATGTCAATAATTACGAGTAGCGCTCTGTTATTCCTGTGCCGGACTGAAGTGCTAAATGTCAGTAATTGCGAGTAGCGCTTTGTTATTCATGTGCCCTATTGAAGCACTACGTGCTATCGCTTACGAGTAGCGCTCTGCTATTCATGTGCCATATCGAAGTGTTACGTGCTATTGATTACGAGTAGCGCTCTGTTACTCATGTGCTATATCGAAGTGTTACGTGCTATTGATTACGAGTAGCGCTCTGTTATTCATGTGCCATATTGAAGTGTTACGTGCTATTGATTACGAGTAGCGCTCTGTTATTCATATTTCATATTGAAGTGCTACGTGCTATTGATTACGAATAGCGCTCTGTTATTCATGTTCCATATTGAAGTGCTAAATGTCCTTGATTACGAGTAGCTCTCTGTGCTAGATGCCCCGTTCTGAGGTCGTCACCGATTAGCGCGCCTAGCGCTATAATCACCCCCCCCCCCCCCCTCAGGCGCTACAGGAAAGTGAAGCGCGCGAGTGCATATACGTGAATGGTGATTATATCTCAGGCAGTACTGATATGTCATGAATTGCAGTTATGGTATGATCAACATTTATAACTCCTGACTGATCTGTATATCGCTAGGAATTGTGTTATCTGCTTCTGAAATGTACTGCTACCTCATGAACTGCATCTAACGTGATCTACTTGGATAAACTTGAGTATTTACATAACTCCTCCAGTGTGGCGTCACTTATTGTGTGTGTTCCTCGTCCCATGTGAGGTGCGTGTTGTATGGTTGCTTTACACACAGACCTTTGGTGGCCCGACCGCTCGTGTCATGTTACCGCCCCATAGGGCCTGGAGACCCCAGGTCCTACAGGGACATTAAGGGGAGATAGGCCCTTAATTCACACTAGCACTATGCACAATTCACCATTTGAATTAATGGAAGTCACCATGCCGCAGGGCACATAGGAGTTTTGAGTATGTCACGATACAGAAATGTCGGTGAAAACTCTTGTCAATCATTATATTAGACAACCACTTGACTGCTGTCACAATGATCAGTCACACAATTTCACTAGTGCTTTCAAAAAATTAACTTTGATTTTCAATGGATAAGAATGTCTCTATTCTAAATAGTGCTGATGTGTCAGTTATTCTGTTTGTTATAACTTGGGTTTCCACATACGAAAAAAGATCACATAACCGTGATGTTTCTCATTTAAACATGTAGACCCACTTTGCTACAATTGTGCATTTCATATGTTTCTTAGCCCTTAAGAAGTCGCTGTGTTCTGAGTAGTAGCGACAAAGCACGTGTTGGCTAGGCTAAGGCATTGTACGAAGGAACGCACAACAAGGACAATAAATCCTGGAACCACACGAAACAGTGGATGAAGAGTGTTTCTTTTTCTTTTCCCTTTCTTTTCTCATAACTGTACTAACTGAATTTGTTTACTATGAGGAGCGTGTGCAGGGGAGCTTTGAGCTCTTTGTTTGTGGTTCACCACAGTTTGGGGAGAGGGGTGTTCTACCTACCCTTTTTGCACCGCACTCACTTACCCAATAATATCCGTGCACTGCCTAGGAGCGCCACTACCCCACTAGAACAACCACCGAGCGTGTAGTGTCTATGTATGAATAGGTTGGTTTGCACAATAAGGATTTGGAGTGAGGCACAATCCTACCAACACCATTACTCTTCAACAATTCGGTAGCAAATTGTGATTTACTCCAGTGGATGGCCATTAGAGGAATCGTGGCCTGCTGTCAGCAGATTACCATGTCTCATCTTGTTTTCAATATTTTTTTGTTTTAAATGTAGCCCCTTTGTCTTGAAAGAAACAGTGCTGCATTTAAATCTTGTTTATTAAAGTTCCACTGGGCCACTTCCAACTTCAAACGTTTGTTTTACATTCACAACAGGAAAGTGTCTTTACATGACTTTGTGAATGGGTAGCAACCACCTTTGAAGATTTGGTAACCTAAGAATGGTTTGCGACCCAATTATGTACGCAAACAATTGTTACATAGTATTTGTAAATGCGACAGGGATGCTGGACCCACCCCTTCTGCGATGGTTAACAAAGAAATTATCTTTGTGTTCACTATCCAAACCCAAAACCTTCTGTGAGCCCTTCCTACACTATCCCAAAATGCATACACTTTCCCACACTGCATGTCCTGCTTCCAGTAGTCTTTACAATCTTACTAAGATGTAAAGATTTTTAAACGATTCAATGAGAAAGCTTATTTTCCTATCCACTGAACCACTCTTATGTTGCTGTCATTGCTCGGGGACACTTCCCCCACAAACAAATATTCCTGGCCACGTGCCCGAACACAGCTTTCCAAGGGATGGGGTACCCGGGACACTGTGTGCATCAGGACACAGGAGATGAGGTCTCAGAAACCATGGCTCGAGGAGGAGAGGGCCCATGTGCCTTCCCTAAATTAAAACACTGTGCCCCAGGGGATGTGGTCCCCAGGGCCATTCTATGTCTCGGAAGGAGCCCCGTGCCCTCCTCCTCAAAAAAATTAATACATTGAACCCCAGAGAACTGGGTCCCCAGGACTTTTAAATGGCTCAGGGAGCTGGGTGCATATCCCCTCTCTTAAAAACAAGGATAGGCTGACACCCAGGAGGGTGTTTAATTAGTTTAATTAAAAAGGGCCCTTTTCCCAAATTTTACGATGGTACAGTGGTACTACTGCAATTTTGCAGTATCACTGAACACAAATTCCATTTGTGGCCCTGGGGGTGGGGGTTAATCTGGGACCCCCTCACCAGGTAAACACAAGAATTGAGTCCTGAGTCCTAAAATGGCTGCCTCAACCTTTTTGTAGATTGTTATCTTTTGTCTGCTCTACTAGATATACACACATTTTCAACCTCAATTTTTCCAAAACGGAATTACACCAAATCCTAAACAAAACACACTTTCTGTGTAAAGATCTATCTTTCTGCCATATTTGGTGTAATTTCATTCCGCAGTTTTGGCAGTAACGTGGTTCAATTTTCCTATGGGATATATCATGGGAAAAATGTGGTTTGGGATTGTCCTGGGCCCCACTTGACGGATCAACTTGAAACTTTCCAGGAAGGAGCTGAGTTGGCTTCACCTTTTTTGTGGAAAATTTCATGAAGATTCATCAAATGACACCAAAGGTAGTAGTGAACCAAAAAATCAATTTCCTGTGGGAACCTGGTCCCAAACATACCTGCACAGTAACGACTGCCACTGTGTATAATATATATACATATCTACATGTTACATTTATATATGTTACATGTTTGGGTGCTTTTATTGCACAAAATGCAGTGGCATAAAATTTCATATTTCAACTTTGAAATATGGGAAATATTTCAGGTTCCGTGTGAAATATAGATTTAATTATCGTGAGAGCCCACAAGCCACTCTGGAGAGCTTTACCCTTCTCTGGGCTACTAGGCTTGTGTTTCATTGAGGGCCAAATTGCGTGGCTAGGGTTCCTTAATTCTGTGTCAAAAATTTTAATTATGCAGCACATTCTCTGGCAGTATTTATTTCATCAGTTTTAGCCAGAAACATCATTTTTGGGGAAACAGCTGACTTTTTTTCAAAGAATGCAGCAAATTAGGTGGCAAATGCAGAAAATCCATAATTATTTTGTATATAATATGCTACCTGCACAGAATCGCATAATTCCTCTGGTCTCCAACACTGTCCATTGTTTTATCAACAATTTTGATCATGAAGGGTAAACGTAAATATTCTAAACGCAATCATTGCTTCTTGTTGGGTGCAATTTACAGAAAAAACATTTTTCAAGATAACTACCCCATAATAAATATGCAATATAAAAAAATGCATAATGGATAACATGCACTATGGTTCAATATTGCCATCTCAGAGTCCTGGTGACATTTACAAACCACTCAGTTTTCAGCCTCGTGATTGATGATGCTACCAGAACCCCTCTTTGGCAATACCGGACCACAATATACACGAATATATATATATATATATATATATATATATATATATATATATATATATATATATATATATATATATATATATATATATATTACCTACTGGCGGTCGCCAGTAGGTAGTTATAGTTAGGACCACGTTTCCATAGGAAATCCGCAACATTCTATTTTGAATAACTTTGGCGCCGGTCGACGAATCCTCGCGAATTTTTCAAAATAGGTGGGGCGCTACGCTCCGCTCCTACCCTGAAAGTCTCGGGGGGATTCGTCAAGCGGGGGCTGAGATAAAAGGGGGGTCCCAAAACGCGTTTTTCCCATGCATTTTTCCATAGGACCTTTAGACAGGGCTACAGCCCGAACGGCTGAACAGAATTACTAGAAATTTGGCAGAGAGGTAGTCCTCAGGTCAAGGAAGTGCCTTTTGTAGGTTTGGTGTAAATCTGTTCAGTAGATTCTGAGAAAATAGCCTTTAAATCAATATATATATCTGAGCCAGCTTACGGTGCGCTTACGGTACGCTTACCGTACGCGTACGGTGGCGTGCGCGAGCGCGATTCTGATTGGCTCTTAGATCTAAGTAAACATTCGAATCGGCCGAAACCAGGAAGCGGCGGCCGCCATTTTCTCTCTCGCACTGAGAGTGATTTTTAAAATATAAAGCCCAAAAACATGTAAAGTGGCTGTTTAGACAGCTCCCACACACATAGCCATGTTGAGGGAGTCCCCAAAGATCCCCCAAGGCCAAAAACTGAATTTTTATTTTTTCGGTAATTTTGCCGATTACGCTTACGGTAAAAAATTTAAAAAAAAAAAAAATTATCCACACTCTCTCCACCCCGTGTGCAATTGGTGCCCGAAGGGCACTAATTGCGCATGGCTTATTACACCTGAGATAAACTAAAATATTTAAAAAAAAAATAATAAAAAAAAAAATTATCCACACTCTCTCCACCCCGTGTGCAAATGGTGCCCGAAGGGCACCATTTGTGCATGGCTTATAAAAGATACGAAAAATTAAAATATTACCTTTCAAAACGAAGTGCATCATATGTCCTCCATGTGCGCACGGTGCGCGAAGCGCATCGTGCGTACATGGCCCATCTAGCGTAACGTGGGCACGCGGTGCGCGTAGCGCACCGCGTGCCCACCGTGCGTGCACGGCACTAACTGCGTAAAGTGGGCGCGCGGTGCGCGAAGTGCACCGCGTGCTCACTGTGCGCGCACGGAACGAACTGCGTTAAGTGGGCGCACACGCCACGAATGGCATAAAGTAACTTAGCATTTAAAAAACCGTACAAATTCACTGAAAAAACCATAGGTTTCACACACGTTATAGTTAGGAATTAGCATTTCAAAAACCTTGCAAATTCACTGAAAAAACCATAGGTTTCACACATGTTATAGTTAGCGGAAATTTTACTGATAAAAAACCAATGAAATTCCCCCGTTATAGTTAGTGCAGGCAACTATAACTCACGCGACCGCAATCTTCTGCTGATGACATATGTGTCTTTATGGAAAAAAAATATTTGTAATATATGTATAGCTAAAAATGTATGGAAGAAGACATGGGCAAATAAGTGTCTAAATACAGTATTAGCATCAGCAGAGGATTGTGGTCGCGTGAGTTATAGTTGCCTGCACTAACTATAACGGGGGAATTTCATTGGTTTTTTATCAGTAAAATTTCCGCTAACTATAACATGTGTGAAACCTATGGTTTTTTCAGTGAATATATATATATATATATATCCACACGATTTTGAAAAGATGGGACGCACTCTCAGGAAAAAAAACAAGTGAGTTTATTCGGTAACGCATTTCAACAGACAAGCTGTCTTGTTCACACAGTGACCATATACGTGAATTGGGCAAAATTAATGAAGGACTCCACATGGAAATACTGTGGATACATCAAACAAATGCAGCGGCCATTTGTAAAAGGGGCAAACATTTTATTCTTGATGTTTACGTATGCTAATAAATTACATGTACATATACCAGTTGCAAACGAGTGCATGAAAAGTAGATTAATTACCATAGTGGTAAAAAATAGTTGTAAAAAATAAAACGCAACATAGGCAATTGGGCAAATAATAATGACAGACTCCACATGGGATACTGTGTATACAACACACAAATGCGGCGGCCATTTGTAAAAACGGCAAACATGTAATACTTTAGAGTTACGTATGCTTGATAACATGCATTACGAAATCACTTGCAATCGAGTGCGTAAATAAAGCTGTGATTACCATAGTGGTAAAAAATAGAATGCAACAGTATTGATGTCAAAAATTGATGCAGCATACTGTAGGCATGTAAATGCAAGATATAAAGTGTCTATACTAACTATGCTTAGCCATAGTGGTTGAAAAGTAACAGTATTACTATCAGGATAGATAACGCATACTGTAAACAGTTGTATTAAAGATTGAGCATATTGAAGTGCCCCCGTGTCAACTGATGTGCTGGAGTAAAATTACCAAGTGATTTGATAATACAAAGTTGAAAATAAACTGCAGCAATGTTGCTACCAAGGTCAATGAAGCATACACTTACCAGTTATGACAGGTTTAGGTGCCCTTGTTGTCATTAGATTAGCCAGGATGGCATACATTATAGTTGACCATGCAGTGACAGAACAGTCATTACATCAAGTCTATGACAGCGGGTATCAACAATAGAAAGTCCATACAGCATAAATACTATCCACAAGTGTGTAGAATATCTGGAACTAAGAGTATACAAAGCAAAATGATAGGACCCCCACAGGGAGGCTAGCTAAGCATAAGCCTCCTAAAGAACAAAGGGAAGTGAAAAATAGAATAAATCATTATATACAACAGATCTTAACTTTATGTAGAGTGGACCCAGATGACGGGGAAGAAAAGGGTAGGGAGGCGGAATCGCATGAGACAGTCCGCAGGCGGTGAATCCCTTCCTTTCCTCCTGTGCAAAGAGAAAACAGGAGAAGTGATGTTAAAAATAACCTGAATTACTATTGTACTCATAGTAACTCGGACACATTAAAAATATCATCATTTTGTTAGCATGTAACAGAATCAGAACAGAATCAGAAAACGAATTAGAGATAAGCAAATATACAGGTATCATTCCTCTTGTAAGTGTGTATTTAATTCCTCATCCAGATTATGTCCCTTCAGATGCTTGGTTTCGAGTTCTAATATACATTTGGATTCTCGCTTACGCAGTTTCAAAACTCTATTACCGCCTCTAGGGCCGGTATGTACTTGTTCAATAATGTAGTATCTCAAAAGGGAACTATTAGATAGATGGAAATCTTCAAAATGTCTGGCTATGGGGTAGTGATTGTCTTTTTTATTTATGGCGCGCATGTGCTCGAGCACTTTTTTTTTGGTCATAAATGTAGTGCTCCCCACATACCGCAACTTACATGGGCATTCCAATATGTACACACTATAGGTGGTGCTACATGTTAAGAACTGGTTGATGTTCTTAGGTTTGTTCTGTCCTGGGATGTCAATTGCTTTAGTCATGTAACTGTTGTGACAGGCCTTACAGTGCCCACAGGGATAAAAACCTTTGAGACTGTGTTCACTTCGAGATGGTGCTTGGGTGATGTCGTTGTGTACAAGAATGTCTTTGAGGCTACGTCCCTTCCTATATGTAATTCTGGGTCTGTGGTGTATGGTGTGGCCAATAATGTGGTCGCTAGTGAGAACATCCCACTTCTTTTGACCATGGTGTCCTGTTCTTTGACGAAGGCAGATGCTGTGCTACAATTTCTCCCCGCTCTCAGCAGTTCACCGTAGGGGATACTCCACTTGAGAGTATCTGGGTGACTGCTGAGAGCGTGAAGAAGAGTAGTTCCAGCAGTGATTTTCCTAAATAGGCTAGTATGTAGACTGTTCTGTTGTGCTGTTATCAACAGGTCAAGGAACTCTATATGACTTCTGCTCATGTTGCTGGTAAGATTTATATTGTGATTGTTAATGTTCAGTCTGTTTATAAATCCGGTAGCTTCGTCTTCAGTACCTGTCCAGATTTAAAAAAGATCATCAATGTAGCGTAGCCAGATCTTAACTTTGCTAAAGTCAATACTGAAAGCTCTGTCAGCCGTATATCTTCCTCCCATTTGCCCAAGAATAGGTTAGCAAAGCTTGGGGCAAAACATGTGCCCAGGGCTATGCCGAGCATCTGTTTAAAGATGGCACCGTCAGCTGCTGTGTTGAAAGTTTTGGGGTGATTAGACATGTGGGGGCGGAGGAAAAGGAGGGGTCCCAAAACACTTTTTCTCTATGTTAATTTCCATAGGAAATTGTTGACGCAGCTATAGCCCAAACCGCTGAACGGAATTACACCAAATTTGGCAGAAAGGTAGCTCTTGGTACAGAGTGCACTCTTTTTGTTAAATGGTGTAAATCACTTCAATAGTTCCTGAGAAATTTAAAGATTTCTTAGATATGCAAATATGGCAGTGGAGGATCCGCAAACCCTCCCAATTTTGAGCCTGTGATCTTATTGGCTGCCAACACTTCAAACCAGGAAGAAAGGTATAAAAAAGATAAAAAGTAAGAAAAGGGGGGCATGGCCAGGCAAGATGGCTGGGTGGACGTGATCCACTCTGGCTCCTGAGTCTGGATGCTGTATTGGTCAGCTTCAGTCAGGAGAGGTAGCCAGAAACGCAACCGAGCGGCCAACAGAGAAGCATGACACCGCCAGACCCGCGAGGAAGCAATCAATCATCCCGCACCAGGTACATTCGACACATTTAACGGTGGAAGGGAGCTCTGCGGGCACATAAAATGGTGCTGCCGGACACAACATTCTTGGGAGAGCGGACCAGCGGAAGCATAGCAGCGGGTTCACACCGAGAGCTGCTGAACACATGGAGCGACACGGCAGATGGCAGGGGGCTTCAGGGTTGCCTGCCAGCAAGGAGGAAATGCGCAGTTTGAGAGGACTCGGCGCTGTCTCCATGAGGCGCCCGCCATTTCTGACACTCACTGTGGGATGGTGGACGGTGAGCAGGGGCACTGCTGGTGGAGCTGGCTTTCCCGCTGATTAGCACGGGCGGTGGAGGGCACCAGAAACCTGTACCCCCATCCTTTTGAGTATTGCTGCAATATTCTCTGAGAGCCCTCAGATCGCTGCCTGACTCCAAAAATGGCACCCGCAGATACACGGCGCTGGGGGGCATAACAGTGCACCCTGGGGAGGTCCCCCACAGAAACTACAGTATAGAGGCAGCAAAACAAAAGTCACAATGGCAGAAGCACTGGCCTCAAGGATGAAACACGGGCAAAGTAATTGACACCACCTGTTTGACACCTGACCCTAAAATGGCTGACAGGCTCTGAGCTGAGGACAGAATCTCCAAGTGGTGAAGCAATCTTTCGGAAGGGCCGAGGAGCCTTGCTGTACAACAAGGAGGGGAGGTCCAAAGGGAGCCCCACTCCCTAGAAGAAGAAGACCAGCCAGGGTGCACATATGCCACCAAAAAAGGCGACAGGCAAAGCTTCCACCTTCTTTACTCCCACAGAGAAGAAACAAGCCCAGGACCAAGGGGCATAAGTTGTCACTATGTCGCTAACCAAAGAAGATTTTATGGCCTCTCTTGGGGAGTTTAAAATGGAGCTTCACTGAGAAATCAAGCAGGACATAAAGTCTTCCATGTACCAACCAAAAGCGGACCTCACCGAACGGATGACCACCCTCCAGAAAGACTTAGTCTCCATAGGCAATAGAATCATGGAGGTAGAGGGCCAGATGCAAGAGTTGGACAAACGCACCACAGCCTCCCATGAATTAGTGCAAGAGTTCCAAACACAACTTCAGAGGACTCTCTTGAAGACAGAAGAATTGGAAAACAGGTCAGAGAGAGAGAACATACGAATAGGAGATTTAGAGGAACGAGCGGAGTGGCCGGACCTAGAAGCATTTGTCGAGGGGCTCTTTGCAGAAATTCTCAGCCCGTGCCAGATGAAAATTTAAATCGACAGGGCGCACCATGTGGGGAACCAACAAACTGGAGAACGTTGCCGTACCTGCGATGTCCTAGTCAAGCTACACTCTTTTAAGTTGAAGGAAGCGATCCTGCAAGCAGCAAGATAGAAAGACGAAATCTCATTCCAAGGGTTCAAATGCTTGCTATACCAAGACCTGGTTCCTTCCACACTTCTGCGGAGACAACACTTTAGACCAATAACACAGTGCTGTAACCAAATTTGAGGAGGCCCCCCTGCAAGGTGCAGGGAGGGGCCTCTGCTCTGCTTTCGAACAGGAGCTTTCGGATGAGAGAACTGTGCTGAGGGGGCCCCTTGCAGCTCGAGGGGCCCCTCACAGGACGCAGGGGCTTGTGTTACACCTCTGCAATAACAAATAAGCTACGTGAGGACAATATTAAATATATATGGTCATTCCCTTTTGGTTTGGTCTTTGAATTTAATAACAAAATGCGTCACATCACAGAGCTGGAGGAGTGCATGGAAATCTTGGGCCTTCCAATCCCTGAAGATGTTTGTGCCCAAGGAACATCGAAAGAGAAAGAATCAGCAAGAGGCAGGGTATCTCAGTAGCATACGATCACTAGGGACAGACTATCTAAAAAATAATGGGATATTGACTTTCAGGGTAAAGAGACTGTGGAGGTCCTACAGACAAGAAGATGAAACAAGGAACTGCTTCACTAGTGGTAGAAGGCTGGCGGAGTCAGGATTATTTCCATTATAGTCTGCATTTGCACCTTGCCCATGGGACAGATTGAACTCTTTAAGGCTACCTTTGAACTTCGAGATCGACAGCCGAGGCTTCGGGCGCTGTCCAAGACGCCCGTCAACACAACCTTCCACCCATGTGGGGACTGGGGGCTTTCGGGCTGCCCAGCTCAGGTTTTTCTTGGTTATTTGTTTTCCATGTTTGGGGGGGGGGGGGTGGGTTAGGGGTTGGTGGTGGACAATGAGGACTACCAGATAAGAAGCGAGTCGCCGCCGGGGTGGGGGTATATGATTACAGGAATTAAATAGCTCCACGGGGGAGAGGGAGTGAAGGAAGGGCACGATCAGTTACAAATCTGTCTTGCAGGAGATGGGGGGGGAAGGGGGTCCAATAATGGGATGATCACGATAGCCTCCTGGAATGTGAGGGGTTTGAACTTGCCCTTCAAACGACATAAGGTATAGAAGTATCTGATAGATCACCACTTTGACGTAGTAATACTTCAGGAAACACATTTAAAGAAAACAGAGGAGCTACGGCTCCACCACAAAAGTTACTCTTTAATCTACAGATCGTCGGCGGGGATCGAGCAGAAAGAAGTCGCTCTACTGTTTCACAACTATACAAAATTTCAGACTGAAGCCATAAAAGCAGATAGAGAGGGGAGGGTGATCATGGTGAAGGGGAAACTGAGGGGTCGACAATGCATTCATATCAGCAAAAGCACCAAACTCAGGTCAACCGGTGTACTTGACCTCTCTATTGGATTTGGTGGGTGTATGTGCAATTCTAATGGAAGACTTCAACCTAACATGGAACGCAGAATTAGATAGCACCCATCCCTATTGGTCGGGCACAGGTACCTTTCCCAAAGAGGTTAAAAAGACAATACAGGTGTTAGGCTTAAAGGACGCATGGAGAACAATATACCCGACCATTAAAGACTACACCTTTTGCTCCCACATGCATCAATCTCATTCGCGGCTGGATTATATATTTATAAGCCAATCCCTATTGGGGTCTCTCAAAGTGGCAAAAATTCTCCCGATCACTATCTCAGACCATAGCCTTGTCTCGACTTGCCTTTCTTGGGGGTGCACTACACCAGGCCCACTGAGATGGTACTACCCAGTATCAATCACTAGAGATATGGTTTCACTGGACGAGCTTCGGGAGGCAATCACTGAATTCTTCCAGTTGAACCAGCCTCAGGCTACATCCCACCTGAACAATTGGGACGCTTTTGAAGCGGTTCTAAGGGGCAAGTGCATTGAGCTAAATTCTACATTGAACAAACAGAGGATTAGGGAACAAGAGGCTTTAGAGAGTGAGTTAGAGGGAATTGAAAGAGAGCACCAAAAGACCCCCACCCGGGCCCTGCAACATCACCTAAGCGCCCTGAAAGGGAAAATCACAGTGATTTACACCAATAGGGCAGAATACACCCTACTGCAGCTCCCTCAGATGTCCTATGCCCAGGGGAACAATGTGGGAGCTCACCTAGCAAGACAGCTTCGGGAAAATAGGGAGAAGGAATACATAGGGGGTATCTGCCACAATGAGGGCATTATAACACATGCAGATGAGGCTAAGGCAAACATATTTGGATGGTTTTACAGAGAGCTCTATACAGGATCACCTATAGATCCGCAGGCACAACTTCAGTACCTGCACTCACTTGAACTAACCCAAGTTTTGACAACGCAGAATGACCAACTAAACGCCCCTATTACAGCGGAGGAGGTAGGGAAGGCGATCGTGTAACTCAAGCCTTAGAAGTTCCCAGGACCAGGTGGCCTGATGGCCCAATTCTATAAAACGTATGCTTCGGAGATCATCTCACACCTCACATCCCTATATAACACAATAGCCGAGGGGTGCAAGGTTGCAAACTCCATGGCTGAAGCAGTGATCACTGTAATTCCTAAGACAGGGAAGGAACCCCAGAAATGCGTCTCCTACAGGCCCATCGCATTGCTAAATCTGGATGCCAAAATGTATTTGACCATATTGACCACTAAATTAGAGGACCTGATGCCATCACTAATCTACCCTGATCAATCGGGCTTCATAAAGAGGAGGCAGACCCACAACAATATTCGCAGGACAATACATTTGATAGAGAAAGCAACAAAATATAAGATCCCTGTCATTCTTGTGGGTCTGGATGCCAAAAAGGCCTTTGACAGGGTGAATTGGTCATTCCTCTTCAGCACCCTAGAACGGTTTAGTTTTGGGAGGGGTTTTATTGATATGATTAAGGCTAATTATGCATACCCTCTCTCGAAAGTAAAGGTCAAGGGGGCAAAGTCGCTTCTGTTCCCCCTGGACAGATGGACACGACAGGGGTGTCCACTCTTGCCCCTACTATTTGCTTTAAGCATCGAACCACTCCTGGTACGGATAAGGGCAACCCCAGAGATCAAGGGGATAGGCTTCCACGCAGAGGAACACAAACTGTCACTATTTGCGGACGACGTGCTGATGACTCTCGCCGACCCTGGTCCCTCATTGCAAGCGTTACAGACAGAATTACGCCGGTTTGAGGGCGTTCACGGCCTCAAAGTCAACCTGTCAAAGTCCTCCATTTTAAATCCCACGATTACAGAGAGGTCCACTTTCTCGGTGGGCAAACTCCATTACAATGGGCCAAGCGATCCCATCAGTATCTGGGAATCCAGCTTACTCCAAGGGTGGAGTATCTCTTCAGGGCCAATTTTCCCTATTAATGTCCCAACTACAACAGGAGCTCAAACGATGGAGACCCCTCTATATGTCTTAACTCCTGCGAATAAATGCTTTAAAAATGGCAGTGTTTCCAAAGCTAATATGCCTGTTCCAAGTGCTGCCAATCGACCTGGAACAGGATTTTCTGCCCAAGTTGCTCTCCCTTATCACTAAGTATGTGTGTCAGAATGGAAGTGCGCGTCTCCCTTTTCATAGAGGGAGGGTGGGGTATCACTCCCGGATTTCAGTTTGTATTACAAAGCGGCCCAACTGAGGATCATAGCGGAGTGGTCCCTGAGGGAGTCTGACAAGCACTGGCTCCCCATGGACAGGGCAATAGTGGGAAGAACGATCTGGGATGTTCTTTGGAAACACAAGAAAGATAGGCCTGCCAATACTTATATCAGCACTCTGACACGCACTACCCTCAGGGTTTGGGATGAGGTCACGAGTGGCGCGGACTGGACGTCTTTCCCTTCTCCTTACACTCCAATCCATTTCAACCCAAAGTTTCCCCCAGCACTACAAGAGGGGCCGTTCGACGCCTGGAGGGAGGGAAGATGCCTGATGATTTCAGACCTGTTTCATAATTATGATATACTCACTTTCGAGAATTGCCAAAGGGACTTCGACATACCACCTAATGAACACTTTCACTATCTCCAGCTTAAACACTGGGTAACGCATCCACAGATCAGGGAGGCAGCCACACGGGAACACACGCCGATTGAGAACTTTGTTTGGGAAGTGGGTTCCATGAAAGGAGTGATCTCTTTCCTATATAGTCTTCTCCTTTCCACACTACACCCACCAAGGGTACGCTATATGAGTTTTTGGGAGCAGGTGGTTGGGAGGGACATCTCCGAAATGGAGTGGGAGCAATTATGGTGAGACATCACTAAGAGCAATCACTCCCTGGACCTAAGAGAAGCACGCTTTGAAACCTCCTTTGACTGGTACATATCCCCCACTAAACTCAAAAAGATATTTCCGGATTCCTCTGACCGCTGCTGGCGGGGCTGTGGCCTCCTTGGGGATTTTTGCCACATTTTATGGGATAGTCCCACAATAAAAACGTTCTGGGAGGAAATTTTGGCACACATTAAAGATATGTTAGGGTACCCTATCACGACGACCATAGAAGGAGCCCTCTTGGACATTGGAGATACAGATCTGGAACACCAAACGAAAGCAGATAAGGCACTTATGTGGGCCTGCATTTGGGCCGCCAAAATGGCGAAAGCTGCCGCATGGAAAAAGAGGGAGGCTCCAGCCCTGTCTCAATGGTACCCCTGACTCTGGAGAATTCTCTCCATGGAAAGGTTGACAGAAATCTGTAGAGACCATTATCATTTTTTTAATACAAATGGTGCCCGCTGGTCGCGTACTTTGCACAGGGTCTTCCTTTGGCGGTGTGCACACCCTCATTAAGGGCCTTACCCTTGTTTCAGTTCTAAGACAAGTCAAGCCTAGCTACGAAGGGCCCAGTGATAATGGGGGAATAGTACCAGAGAATGGGCCAACAAAACCAGTAGCGACTCATAGCAGCCGACAACACTCTGATAGAGCAATACGATTACTTTGCAGACACCACCATAGTTGTTCAAGGGTTGGGTTCAGGGTGGGGGGTGGGACGGTTGGGTAGGGGTAATTAGTTCCTAGGACTCAAATTACTCTAAGTGTGAGATTAATAAGGATGGTAGACATGTGACAGTTGTGTGGGGATAAGGCCACTCACTAATGAAGACTCTGTACCCTCACAAGATTGTAATAAAATTGTGAGGAATGTTCTTTATATACCATGTATTGCAGCCTGATTTGATACGCTTGATCAATAAAAATATTTTTGACAAAAGAATATTAAGAAAAGGGGGAAGGGTAGAAACACCCTGACCCCCTAGGCCTGCACAGGGGGTCCCACAGGGACTCCCTGGACCAAAAAAACATTTTTAAAAACCAAATCATTGGCAGGATTCGCATTGGATCTGCGAATCCGGAAGAAGATTTTTTTTGTAACGAAGCATGTTTTCTTTGAGTCCCCATGTGGGCCACTTCCCCAGGGCTATATTTATTAAATGCGGGGGCACCCGGTCCCCCTGCAGCCCTGGGTACTGCCACCACCCCGGGGCTTTATTTTCCAAATAAATGCATGGGGGGCTCCTGTCCCCCACGCAGCCCCTGGGACTGCCACCGCCCCGGGGATAATTATGTTAAATGCTGGGGGGTCACGCAGCCCCCCTGCAGCCCCGGGGACCGCCACCTCCCTGGGGCTTTATTTTTAAATTAAATGCGTGGGGGGCTAGTGCCCCCCCGACTCAGCCCTGGGGACTGCCATCTCCTTGCGGCTAAATTGAAAAGATGCACGTGGAGGCTGGAGCCTCAGGGACTGCCACCTCCCAGGGGCTATATTAAAAAATAAAGTGTGGGGGGCTCGAACCCCTCCACACAGCCCTGGGGACCACCACCTCCCTGGGGCTTTAATATTGTTGAAGGGGGGCTGCGCGGCCCCCCTCGTGGAGCTGTAAGTGAGCCTGGGGACCGCCACCCACCAGGGCTGGCTAGAGCAATGTCCCGGGGTGCCCACCCTCAGGACATCGCAGGTTGCTATGGGATGGCGAGAGCAATGTTCCCGCCATCCCATAGTAAACAATGGGGGATATTCTCTAGAATGTGCGATAATCATCGCCAAAATAGGTTCACGCAATTTTTCATACCGCTGTCTATCGCGGGAAAAGAACTCCGTCTTAACGTCGTATTTCCAACATGGCAGTAACATGCGATAGTTTCCCAATAACACATCTAATGTCCGCGATAAAATCACCTGGACGGCGATAAAAATCTCAAGCCGAACGTGAAAAAATTGACGATGGGCCCAACCGAAATAAAAAAAATCAGCAATAAGCCGCGCTAGGCCTGCAATTCACACACATCAAGCGGGAAAATCACCATAAAAGCAGAAAAAAAACACAAACAAAACCAAAACAACTGCGAAGCACAATGGAGGTAGCAAGTACAGAGGACAACCAGAACCCCACAAGCCCCACGGAGGACCAGCCTGGGACCTCGGGGTGAGGGAAGGGCAAGGAGAAGAAGAAGAGGAAGACGCAGTTCAGTCAGCAGGAAAACAGGATCCTGATAACGGAGGTGATTGTGATCCAGCGGCGCACCCACAACAGATACTCCGATACCATATACTCACCTGGGCCCATAAACACATACACACACAGTTGGGTAAAACAGCTGGAGTCAAAGTTTATGTTTTCAAATTCAAGATTAGTTACCTTTTATTCTTAACTAACCTTTCACAGATCAAAAAGTTATTTCCTCTGGTCAATGGACCATTAGTTGAACTAGTTGATGGTAAAATGACATGAATTAATCCTCTTATTTTAAGATGAAATGACCACAGACTCGGGAAATTTTTTAAATCTTTATCTGAATTAATTTCATATGAACCACTTTCAAAGTACAGTACAGTAACCGTCACTCATAGGAAGGAAGATTCAATTAATCAATTATCATATGCATACTTATACTCTTGCAATAACTTATGCTCATAAAGGAGAGGACAGAGAGAGAAGAACATCTACTAATTCACAAAGTTATAATTACCTAGGATGGTGTGAAGACCAACCTCCAAGCCAAAGGGTTGGTATGGGTCCCCTGGGATAGATCAGGCGACAAAGGCTTCAGGACAGGATTCAGGACAGGATAGATGACCTCTCTAAAACCAACGCTTACGTCGCACCCCTCTCTGACACTCTCTTCCTCCTCGAGATTCTTCTGCCATCTTCTTGCTAACTTAATTAAATTAATATAGACGATTCTGGATTCGATTCTTCATCAGCATCTCTCGTTACTCTGACAGCATCCCGAGCTCTGCAGCATTCAGCAAATCTCCGTCTGACTAAATAACTATGACTACCTCAATCCTTCATAATTCATGTACCACCCATTAAAGTTCCAATATTGTAAAATACTAATTCTGATTCGTCAGGCAAAGGGGGAAGATCATCACACCATATCACTCTTTTCAGTTTTGTTAACAAACTCATCCCCTTAATTTTTATTCACATTTTATTTTCCCGCCCGCATTCACATTACATCGGTAACAAATGTATTTATTAGAACATATGGTCTTATTCATTCAGGTTCTTCATTGCCGGTTCCCAGGCTTCAGGCAGACTGTGACCTTGTTTTCTTCTTAACCTACTCCTCATTCTTCTGGGCTGTCTCTCAGCTGTCATGCACAAAATCCACATCTCTCGGCTCCCTTCGGACATACCCAAGATGCCCAAATGCGCATTAGTGATAAAGTCAGAAAGACAGATATTACTTTGAAAAATAAATTGTTTCACTGTATACCACCCATCTCTACTCTAACTCTCTTTATTTATTAATACTTTCCCCACATTAGCATTAGTAAATAGCTTGATTTAGTTTCAGCTAAACAGGTGCTATGCATGTGAGTCTTCAAGACTCCATATTAGTATCTTCTGCTCATGCGCAAGAATTTCCCTCCAAGCGACAGCTCGTCATACTGCGTTGATGCAGTTGACGCATGAGCAATAAAGATTTCTTGTTTGCAGCCATTTTAGAATTTTGTTTGAGTTACTTACGTTAGTAAACACATATGCAAGCTTCTCTAACCCTTATTTGATGAGGTGCGCATTAGTTTTACACAATATGTAATTAATACTATGTTAGAGAGTTAAATGAGAGGCTTGCTTCCGAGTAAGTCTCTCTTCTACAAGTCCTTGCTCCATCAATCCCCTCTCTGATGACATTTCAAGCCATCACAAAATTACCCATCCCAATCAGATGCCAACTTTAGCATATCTCATTTTCTTTTCCTCCCTCTTCGTTCGGGTTCTCATCTTGGTTTTTCAAATCTTTCATTCTTTTATATAACTTCCCTTTCATTTCCTCCAGCTGAATTGCTTCATATTTTCTTTTCTTTCCCTTTCCATTTACTTCATATTTTCTTCCCTTTCCTTTGTTTCTGCAACATTTACACCATATAATTATTGTTAAAACTATTATTGTTATACCAACTAACGGAATAACTACTTGACCTAAAATACCTTTCCCTAGATTAGTAAACCAAGTCCCTATTGAAGAAGTACTTTTTGTTAGTCTTTCCTATACACTGTCAACCTCCAATGGTTTCAATTCTTCATGAAGTTTTGTAATATTCTAAATATACCCTCTGATTTCTCTACTTTTATCAGGTATGCAAGTGCAACAATGTTGCACTTTCAACATTTTACATACTCCGCCTTCTTTTGCCAATAATATATCAAACGCAAGTCGATTTTGTAAAACCATAGACCTAATTGCAACCATTTCTGTATTAATCATCAAGAAACTCCCAGCAGTATCAGTCGAGAGATAATCAACTACTGTTGACAATTGACAGATTCTATGTGAATTTAGAACGACTCCCACTGAAGGTATCAATGCACCAAATATGTCACCTAATATTTCTGAAAAACGTGCTCTCTTTCTTCGTGTTAGTTCATTAGTGTTTTCATTGCTTCCAGTGATTCTTTTGACGTGGTATATTTTTGGAAATACAATCCCAAAGTAGCAGCTTCCCTACCACCGTGCAGGCAGCTTATAGTAAGCATTATTCCCACACACGTAGTAAACCTCAGGAAATACTGGATCAGTTCCCCTTTTAGTCCCCAACCTCCCAGACTCAGGAAGTTATGTTCACATTCACTGGAACCAATAAATACGTTATTATAGTCTGTCTTTAATCTATGGAGGCATGTTTTTCCTGTCTTCACAAAGTCTAGGGACATCGCAGCATGAGCTTTGCCAGCTGTATATATTCCCCCTTTCTCAGCCCATGTCCTGTCTCCTTTCTTCAACTAAATTCAAAAACACCTTCTCTTCTTCACATAATGTGATGTTAGGTTATGTTTGTGTGCCTTTACTATATCTATTGTTAAGAAAAATTCACCCATAAACTGTGCGTCTGGACTACTAAGCAATGGATTCATATTCTTTTGAATAGGAAGTTCTGAAAATACTACATCTAAATTTGAATAATAATATTGAAGTTTCCTGTTCTATAGCATAGATTTGTCAGTATACTACATGAAATACCATATGTTAGAGTTAAATGATGGTATGTGACTCATTCTGCCTCTAAAGCTGGTAATTTCATACAGACATAACAATCACTAATCTCCATTGTATCTACATACTGAAACAACAACTTTTTAAAGACATTTAAAGATGTGTCATTATCTGATACTGTGTGATGTAAATCTATCTCATCTGCTGCTTCTAATTGACCTCTATCTCCTTTCATGGTAGCTATCTTTTCATTAGTATCTGTATCGTTCTTCTTGTCTGTTATCATGAGATAAGGAACTGCTACTGTTAGGAATAGCCATACTGTAACCACTAAGAAAATGCTACATATGCAAACTCTACAGCACTTCTGAGTGCAACTTCGTTTTGGTCTTTCAGCAACCCTGTCTTTAGCCATTTTTAGTGTAAGGAGATTCCTCTTCTTTTCCTTTCTTCACTAGTAAATTCAAACTTTTTTGGGTTCTCAAGGAGGCCTCACTTTCCCTTCATCAATCTGTGCAGCATTTACTTCTTCTTCGTCTGTCTCTTCATTCAAATCCAGATTTTCAAATTCTTCTAGTATTATGTAGGTCCACTCAGGACCTTTGAATTTATTTTTCAAGATTCTCAGTCTTGCACTTCTTCGAGAGTTTTTCTCAATCGACTGCTTAGGCTGAGTTTGACTAGTAACCTCATTCACTTGTTCAGGTTTTTAATTTGTTTTTCTCAAATAGTATTTTAGTCTTTTGACTCCACCTGGCCAGTTATCACCTTTCCTGACTCTTTTAACTTGCACTGCACTTTCACCCTCTTTGTCTTTCTCAAGCGCTTTTTTATTTTCGTTATGTCTTGGCACAATCCATTCTTCCTCTTCTTCAGAGTCACTCTCTATCGGTTCTTGTTCAGGTCTTGTTATTGCGGCTTCATCTGCCTGAACTCGTTCTTCTTCCTCTATCTGTTCCTGTTCGGGTCTTATTGCAAATTGATCTTCTTCTGCCTGAACTTGTTCTTCTTCTCCTAACTGGTCCTGTTCAGGTCTTACTACAATTTGTTCTCCTGCTGCCTGAACGTGTTCTTCTATTCCTGTCTGTCCCTGCTCAAGTCTTTTGGTGGGTCTGCTTGCCTGAGTATGTCCTTCTTTCCATGTCTGGTCCTGCTCAGGGTCTTCAGTAACTCTGTTCACTTCTTCCTGAGCGTGTTCTTCTATACCTATCTGGTCCTCACTAGTTTCTTGCCTTTCTAATCTGGTTCTGCTTCTTGTTTGAATAACAACTTCAGGTATATCCACCACTGGTATCCAGCCCTCCTGTCACTCTAGAATCTGTCACTCTAGATTCTTCGACTTCACAACCTTCAGCAGTCTCAACTGTTTCAGTCAGTTGTGGTCTTTTCACATTGGGGCCTGGAACTATTTTTGTGTGACTTGCATGAATCCAATTGGGTAAACCTGCAAACTTCCCTGCTGTAGTAGTGACCAGTATGACTTGAAGTGGTTAATCCCACCTGGGTGCTAGGCACGAATTTCTGGTGTGTTTCTTCACTACCACCCAATCTCCAGTATTCAAATCATGCGCCTGTGCTGACTGCCTGGCAACTGCGTCTTCTCCAACCTGGTGAGAGACAGAACGCACTAGGTCAGCCAACCCTTTGCAATAGTCCAATACCAGTTCTTCCGTTATATTTAGCAATTTATATCCATGAATAAATGTTTGTCTCATTGCCCTTCCCATGAGTATCTCATGGGGACTCAATCCTGTTTTCCTGTCAGGAATACTTCGGAGTCCCATCAACACAAGAGGCAATGCATCTGGCCAACTCAGTGATGTCGATGCATACACCTTTGCCAATCTTGATTTGATTGTGCCATTCAATTGCTCCACCACTTCAGAAGCCTCTGGGCGGTATGCACAGTGCAGTTTTTGTTAAATTTGAAATGTTTCACAGATTAATCAAATTATTTCATTATTAAAATGAGGTCCTCTATCTGATTCCAAAGTAACTGGGAAACCAAAATGAGATATCAACTCCCTCAACAGCAATTTAGCAACTGTAAGACTGTTGTTTCTCCTGGTGGGGTATGCCTCCACCCATCGTGAAAACAAACACACTATGACAAGGATGTACTTCATTCCGTTGCTTGGGGGTAACTCTATAAAATCAAGCTGTAGTCTTGTGAATGGTCCTTCTGCCTTTCCAGTGTTTTCCCAACTGACTACTGTCTTGCTGACTGGATTTAGTTGTTGAGAAATTAAGCATCTCTGGCAAAGACTAAACCTTGTATTATACTAATTTTGTCTAAATAGTCTGATCATTGCATCCCTACCTACATGGGTGTCTCCATGATACATTCTTGCCATTTGAGAGAGCATGAAGTCTGGCATGACTGGTCGGCCATCAGTGTATATCCATACATCATCCTCTGCCCTCCTTTCACAACCTGATTTTATCCAATTTTTCCTTTCGCTTACCTCCACTTCATCTTGCAACTGTCTCACCTCATCCCATGTTTCTAAAGCTGAGAACAAGATAAGTTGGCAGCTGATTTCACTTGTTTCAATTTTCCTGTTCAACGACACATTCTTTCTCGCACAATATTGAGCAATCTAGTCAGCATATCGGTTACCTGCTGCCACATAGTCATTTCCTGACTGGTGAGCAGCACACTTGACCACTGCTATTTCTTTTGGTAATTGTATTGCTTCCAACAATTCTTTCACATTTTTGCCATTTCTGATGGGGGATCCTGAAGAGGTCAGAAATCCCCTCTGCATCCATAACTGGTCGAAGTCATGCACAACCCCAAAACCATATTGACTGTCCGTAAATATCATTATTCTCCAATTTTTCCCAATTTTACATGCTTTTGTTAAGGCCACCAATTTGGCTACTTGTGCAGACTTGACACCCGGTGAACAGGATGCTTCAACAACCCCAGATATCTTGCATACAGCGTATGCTGCACTGAGTCCTCCTCCCTCCAATCTCAAACATGAGCCATCTACAAATAGTTCATGATCTGGCTCCATCAGGGGCTCCTCTTTTATATCAGGGTGGGGCTTAGTACACATCTCAGTCACATCCAAGTAATCATGATCTACTTCATCTTTCACTTCTTCAAAACGTGGATCTGGCAATAGTGTGGCGGGGTTTACCATTGTACATCTAATCACTGTCACATTTTCTGTCAGGTTCCTCCGTTCCGATGTCCCCGGGGCTGTGTTGATGCTCTAAGGGGGCCCACCTCTGGATGACCCCAAGTCCGGCTTGAGTGTAACCACGGACTTTTGGGGTAATCGAGCGGGGGAAGGAAAGGGTGGGGACTGCAGGGAGGGAGATCTGCAAGGCAAAAGACAACAAGACACCGTATGAAACCCTTGTTCTATGTATACCTCATGTTACACTTGTTTTACCATTAACTGTAGTGCTTTCCTATCTAGCCCGCCCCCTCACCTGTAAAGTAAAGAAGGTACATCAAGATATATATGGGAGAGCTATAGGCAGTGGTCAGTGGTCTCAGCCAACTAATACAAATGAAAAGGAAAAATCACACGCATAGATCATTGCAGTGAGCCAACACAGGGAACACAACAGCCTTTAGCACATTACTTGCACATGTACCCACTTGTAGAATGCCTTTCTAGTTCCAAGCCACCGGTGTTGGTACCACCCCTTCCTGACGAGACTCTCTCTTATGTCTGAGGAATATAAGAAACAATAATGAGGACTGGCTACTGTGTCGTGCCTTTTAGCACGGCTTGCTTCTGCCAGAAACAACGAATTACACCTCACGGACCATCCCTTATGCGGGGATGCACACCAGTGGCTGGGCGACACTGATCCGCCACTACAATCAGTGAACACAAAAGATGATCTTTGCCCCCTGCAGGTTTCCAAGTCAATAGGTTCTCTCACCTCGAGAGACAGAACGGGGCTTAAACATGCCCTGCAGGGATAGCCAGGCAACAATACACTGTCGCTCCTCTGCATGAGACCGACCGGTCTCTCCAACAGAGGGGCGTTACTTCATACGAGTTCCAAGGAGATTCCCTCAACTTTTCGTGTCCGTTGAGACTGAGTCTCCGAACTCTGTTCTAGGGGGGGAGCCGAGTAGAGAATTTTGCCACAACACGCCTACCTCGGTACTGATGCTTCCGGGGTTTCTGCGGTCTGCGACCTGACTGATTCTCCCTTCGTGCTCCTTCTCGGTATCACAACGCTTCCTCAGCGCGTCTCAGGTCCAAGAATTATCGGCTCCGATGGAGTCGACCTTTCCCCTTTTTACGTCCACGACGGGCGTAGCGTGAGTCACGTGATGCGTCTCACGCAACGCCCGTCGGGAGTTGTAGTTCTGGCAATTGTCTCGTACTTGGTTTGTTACCCATTCACGGCCGGCGGTGCGCTGTCTATGGATCCTGACATTTTCTGCTCGAAGAATTACTCTTTCATACTTAGTAATCCGACTAGGGGTAAGATGCTGTGTTCGAGTTCTTGTTAAAAGAATCTCAACTGAATGTGGAACATAAACCTTAACTGGATGTCCCATCACGATTGACTCACTTTGCTCCAGACTCATACAGGTAGCAGCTACTGCTTTTAAGCAGCCAGGTAAAGCTGAAGCCACTGGATCCAATGTAGCAGAAAAATATGCTACTGGACGTCGGCTTAATTCATGCCTCTGGGTCAAAACTGAAAGCGCACAACTCTCTCCCTCGCAACAGAACAGTGCAAATTCTTTTGTATAATCAGGCATACCTAAAGCAGGGGCGTCGCACAGACAATTTCACAATTTCACAAATGCTTCCACACATTCATCATTCCAGACTATTGGATCTTTCACTCTTTTCCGTGTCATCTGTATCAATAGCTTCGCTAGCAAAGAAAATCCTACAATTCACTGTAGACAGTACCCAACCACTCTGAGAAACATTCTTATCTCTCTTTGCGTCTGCGGTAACTGCATTTGCTTGATTATTTTAAATCTCTCATGGGTCACATTTCTCACTCCCCTTTCTATTTTGTGGCCCAAATATTTGACTCCTGTTTAACAAAATTGTAATTTCTCTGGAGACACTTTGTGCCCTCCGTCAGCCAAATGGTTCAGCAACGCAATTGAATCAGTAACACAATCTTCTTGTAATTTCGATGCCACTAGTAAATCGTCGATATATTGTACTAGGACCGAATTTCTAGGCATAACTAATTTCTCTAGACACTTTTTCAGTATTTGGTTAAAAATTGAGGGACTCTCTGAATTCCCTTGAGGAACTCAGCACCATGCCAAAATACGGCCTTCAAATTTAAAAGAAAAAAGATACTGGCTGTCTGGTGCAAAGGAATAGAGAAAAAGGCTTGGCACAAATCAATTACTGTAAACCAACCTGCATTCCAGGGTATCTGATAAAGAATCACCGCTGGATTTGGCACTACAGGACAACAAGGCACTACAAATGTATTGCCTTTTCTCAAATTCTGCACTAGCCTATATTTTCCGCTAGGCTTTTTAAGTCCTATTATAGGTGAATTACAAGGACTACTCATTATTTCTTTTAAAATGCCCTGTTTAATCATTCGGTCAATTTCTGAAGCCACTCCTGCTTTCACCTCTGGACTCATTTTGTGTTGTCTGGTATTGGGATAGACTGCACCTTCTTTCACTGTCACCTTCACTGGGTCTACATTCGACATTAACCCTATTTCTTTTCCAGTGAAATCCCATACTTCTGGGTTCACGGGTGTGTTTTCAGTTCTTTTGGTAAATCATCTATTGTCATTAAAGAATACATTTCATCTACCTTTGTGCCTTGTTTAGCAAGCACTATCTTATATACAATATTTTCATGAGGGGTTTGAAAAGCTCTCACAGTAGAACGGGTAGCACCAGTATCCAACAGAAAAGTGATATCATTACCTTCCACTTTCCCATCAATAAATGGACCTGACTGATCTACTGGCAAGGATGCGCCAAGTACGCACTCCTCTTCCTTCCCCCTCAGGCACTGTCATTGCAAGTGACTAATTTAATCAACGTTATTCTGTAAAGGTATTGTGAAATCACATAATTTTACTTCCCACTTCCTCCTTGAAATCCGGCGTCCGCACTGTACCCTGGCTGCTTCACAAAATTTGGTGTAGGGGCTGGTGGCACCTGACCCTGTTGATTAACTACCTGCTGCGGCTGATTCATAAGCAACTCATTCTGCGTCTGCGGATTTAAATTTTGGTTTGGCCCATCATTATTCTGAATACTCTTACACTCATTCTTCCAATGTCCAAGCTTTACGCACCCATGACAAGGAAACTTCTTCTTTGCATCCTCTATTTTCATTTGTCCTCTTGATTTTTCCACCATTCGCCTCACTCTGAATTGGTTCTTTCATCTGACCATCAGTCTGACTATTCAACTTAAGTTCCTGTTGTTCTGCAGATTTCACTTGCGCCCACATCATTTTCTCTTTTAGCTTTCTATGCCTCGCCTCAATATCATCCCCACAATATGTTGCGTATTTCAGAATATCATCTATCGGTTTTCCTTGCCAGCACAACATGTGCTGCTGAATCATCTGACTAATCTCTGGTTTCAGACCATACACAAACCGATACACAAACTGTCCCATATCCCTATCTCCAATGTTCTCAAAGCCACTATACTGCTTAAACACCTGTAGCAGTCTCTCATAATATGCATGTACAAACTCATTTGGTTCTTGAGTTGTTCTATCTATCTTTACCCAATCTGTTTCTTTGGGAGGGATCTTTCCTGTCAGAAAAGTAATTACTTGATGATATTTATTCATCACCTCATCTGAGGGTGCTCCTGTTTTCGAGTCTCTCGGATACTCCTCTCTTGGCCAATCAACTGTAATTTTACATTCTGTCCATAAATCAGTAGGTACCACTATGTCAAACAAACCATCCAAATCCTTTAGCAAAACCTTTGAAACTTTCACAAATGTTTCAACTTGTTTGTACCATTCAACTGGTTTCTCTCTTAGTCTGGGGAAATCGTTTGTAAATGACAAAATATCTTGTCGGCTCCATGGGACATTAACATATTCACCACCGGGTACCTCTCTCATGGGACACAATCTTTCTTCCTTTTCTGATTCTTTTAACAAATAAGCAGAGGACGTTTCCTTCGCCTGTGCTTCCTCCTTCTTTCTAGTCCACCTCGTTCTCCACTTGTCAATGTCTCCCCACTTTTGCAAAATATTCATTAACTCCTTTACCTGTAGTTTCTTACCAGACACAATCATATTTTCTAAGTCCTTATCTGTAAACTCCACCCGATATGGTTTCTGTAGCACTTTCGATCTCCCTATATCTATTCCCATCTCTGAGGCAAGTTCTGTCAATTTCTCATGAAACAATTTCGCATTTCTGGTTATACTCCTACAGATAAACAACAACTCTTCCTCATTGTAATGGTTCAAACTTTCTATTCCCACATTTGCAGCTATCCTCTATTCCAATTCCACCTTAGGTTTGTAAATATCTAAAATCTTTGGGGGTGAGCTTTGTTTTTCTATTCCCTGTGCCCATCTCTCCAAATCTTCTGGAGTTACCGCTGTTGAACTTCTTGTTCCTGATGGTACCACAGACCTTCTTTCTTTTGAACTACTGAGTGTAACTCTTTTTGGGGTTTCACTTACCAATTCTCTTATTGGTAGATCCATGAATGAAATTACTGAATCACACTCCCTGGCCTGATCATTAGATATTCCAATCTCCTTTCTAGGATTACTCAAGGGAGTTGTTGCAACTTGTGGTTTTGGACAACTTATTTTGTCTCTATACAATGGTACAACAGGACCTATAGTTACTGGTACTGTCAATGCTTCAGGGTTTAAATTTAATTGGCCTATTTTTATTCACATTTTATTTTCCCACCCGCATTCACATTACATCGGTAACAAATGTATTTATTAGAACATATGGTCTTATTCATTCAGGTTCTTCATTGCCGGTTCCCAGGCTTCAGGCAGACTGTGACCTTGTCCTCTTCTTAACCTACTCGTCAGTCTTCCGGGCTGTCTCTCAGCTGGCATGTGCAAAACCCACGTCTCTTGGCTCCCTTCAGACATACCCAAGAGGCCCAAATGCGCACTAGTGATAAAGTCAGAAAGACAGATATAAACTGCTCGATTTAGTTTCAGCTAAACAGGTGCTATGCATGTGAGTCTTCAAGACTCCATATTAGTATCTTCTGCTCATGTGCAAGAATTTCCCTCCAAGTGACAACTCGTCATACTGCGTAGATGCAGGTGACGCATGCGCAATAAAGATTTCCCGTTTGCAGCCATTTTAGAATTTTGTTTGAGTTACTTAAGTTAGTAAACACATATGCAAGCTTCTCTAACCCTTATTTGATGAGGTGCGCAATAGTTTTACACAATACGTAAATATTACTATTTAAGAGAGTTAAATGAGAGGATAGCTTCCGAGCAAGTCTCTTTTCTACGAGTCCTTGCTCCATCAATAGACCACAATCAACTATTGTTCTTCACCTCCACTGTGTCATTGGCACCAAAAAACGGAATATGGCAGTCCATCATGGACAAGGTGAATGCAGTCGGAGTGCTGAGGAGTACAATGGAAGAGGTCAAGAGGCGCTGGAATGATGTGAAGAGCAAAACCAAGCAGAAACTCTGCAAGAACCAGAAGGCAGCAATGAAGACTGGAGGTGGGAGTCCAGCGCCACAGGAGGAGCTGGATGAGATTGAGGAAATGGTGTCCACAGTCATCTGTGTGGAGACGGTGGCAGGAGTTGGGGGACCGGACACTGCTCAACATGACCTGACACAACAGCAACAGGGTGAGTAATGACCAGGGACTGGGGGAACGGGGGAGATGAGCACAATGGCACACATGCACAATTAAGTATAGCACAGTGCACACCCACAATGACTCTGGATCATGTCCCTGATCCCCTTGGCACACTGCAGGACACCTAGAAACAGCAAGTAGGCCCCTGTCGACTATTTGCCCAGAGGGGTCCCTTCCCACACATCACCAATCTCACAACCAACCCATGCACATGTGCCAAACCCAGTAAAGCGGCATGTCTGTGAGCCACTGACAATGCAAGTGACACTGCATGACGAATAGCATGGCTGCAGTCAATACATCATAACATGTTGCACGCCATGACACTGAGGTGGCTGAGTGTGGACCACATCCGTAAAAGAGCAGGTCACACTCTGATACATCCATGTGCACAAACAACCCCTGACGCCAACAACACATCTGCGGACAAACCATGCCCAGAGTCCCAACTCCCACCAAGAGCCCAATTTACCCAAGAATTCAACATCTCAGCACTGTATAAGCACAGAAGTCAAAGGCACACCACCTGAAAGGGATAAGGAGCAGCAAAATCAGAGCTACATGGGCAACTCTCCCAAAATGCAGCACACACACATAACATTCAGAGCACAATAAAATTGACAACAATGTGGTACAAACTGCAACATGTTCACAACAAAACAGAGGACACAACTGTTGCCGCTTGTGTGTAGAAACTGGCCAATCACATTTGGCATAGCAGGGAAATGTGAGATGGCAATGTACAAGTACAAACACACATTCGTGATGTTGTCGAAATGTCCACTGTCCTGCATCAAATAGGCAGCTCCTCCCAATCAGTCACAACGTACATTGTCATGCAGTTTGTATGAAAACTTGTACAATGCGTCAACATACATGTGAACACAATGTTAAACTGCATCTCCCCTTCACATTCCAGAGGGAGAATCAACACCTCCTGCAGAGCAGACCGAACATCTCTTCACTGATGACGAAGAGGACCTCCACACCTTCGACCCCGACACTCTCCAAAAGCTCATGGACAGCTTCTGCACCTCACCTTCAGGAGCAGGGCAGCCCAACTGCATCGAGGAGACCTCACCCCCTGCACAGACCACACAGCATAAAACACCCACCACCACGGCTGTCTCCCAGGATGCCCCCGAACAACACATGGCCTTCCAACCCCGTTTGTTAGGGTGCCAGGAGAAGATCGCTGATCAGGGGCGGGTGGGATTCGACCTCATGGCAGCCAAACTAGATGCCATACATGGATGTCTAAGTCCCATCAGGGACCACTTACAGTCCCTAACGGTCCGCTCCATGCTCTCCCAACGATCCATGGCTGAAATCGCTGCAGTCCTGACTCTGAGACAAGAACAACTCTCTAGTCAGAGTGGCTCCAGCGATGTCATCCGGCAGTTGGCACACATGCGGAGGAATATGGAGCGGATGCAGGTGGAAAGAATGGCTGCCACGGCTGCACACCAGCGAGATGTAGCTGGGATCTTCCATGCCCTGCAGACCCTCATCATGGCATTGCTGCACAAGGCCTGGTGCGGATGAATGCTGCTGCTACTACCCCATCCACATCTCCGCCCCCTGAAGTGTCAGTGCCTCACAGTGTGGCAGACAATCCACCTCCGGCCCCTGATGTGTCACTGCCACACAGTGCGGCAGACATTCCACCTCTGGCCCCTGATGTGTCAGTGCCACACAGTGCTGCAGAAAAAATGCCATCATCCACATGTGAGGCACATGAGACATAAGAGGCCGAAGATGCGGATGATGCTGCCTTAGTGTTAAGAAGAAAGAGGTAGCATTTATCTCTGCCATATGGCCTGTTTCTGCTTGGTTCTGCCCTCTGTATCATCACCTTCCACTGTCCCCCGATACACTCTGCGACACTCACCTTGGACCTCGACATGGACTGCCATATACTGTTTGGTTACCAATGACACAGCAATCAGACTGCGGACTGAACTGTTCCTCTTCAGATGAACTTGTCATTCCCTAAAGGACTCTGGCTGGCTCTCCACGGGGCAACAGAGTTAAGTGAGGTTTGCATGGCCCTGTACTGCTCCAGCTTGAACACTCCACTGAATGTGAATAAAACATTTAATTTCACACAGATGTGTCATTTCTATGATCATTTAAGTATGAAAGTACGGATGAATGTAGGGTCGGTGATTCCCCCTTACGTCTGTGTTGCTCATGTTGTGGGACTTGAGTCACAGGGTGCAACATTGCCGAATGCGGTCTGGGTGGCGACAACACTACAACAGAGACACACGCATTTGTTACTTCCTTGTCCAGCCCAGAACTGAACCACGCCCAGTGCGCCGGGCTCATTGTTCACACCCCTTTGCTGGTCTGGCATACGCCAACCCAGCCCACTCCCCTCACGCTTACAGGGGGGATGACAAAGCTACATGTCCAAGGTCTTCCACACTGCCTAAGGTGACCTGTTTGCGTCCACTGTCCACAACACTACAAAGACCAGCAGTATATGTCCACATGGACATGTCTGTGCTCTGCATACTGAAGTCTGTCCAGCACATCTCCGCCACACTTGGCATTGTGTACATTCTCATTGATGGGTCACTTGCCTCCTTCGCACATACTTGGTTCCCACCTCTTCCCACATTCTGCAATTATGTGGCAGAGGTGCCATGCCGTGGATGGTTTGTCTACATGGCAGACCATGGTTACCACAGTTACTTGTGTTGTTGTGTCTGGTAGTTGGGCATGTTGATTGGCATGTTGTATGTGATTTTGTAACATGTGCATTACCACAGTTGTGAGTTGTATGATTGTGGAGTTGATGTGTGTGGTGTTGGTACTTACCGATGAGCAGTGCATTTCCATAGGTGCCATCCTCAAAGCGCTGGTTGGTGATCGACTTGTGGAAGATGTAGGAATCATGCACACTTCCTGGGAAGTTTGCAACGACATTGGTGAACATGCCCCGGTGGTCCACTTTTGCCAGCACAGTGATGGAATGCGTGTGGTTTCTGTTGCGGTGATTGTGTGCAGTGTCGGCAGGGGGCACAAGTAGTACATGTGTGCAGTAAATTGCCCCCAACAAGTGTGGGAAGCCAGCTATGGTGTAGTTCCCTTGCTTGGTCTCCAGTTGTTCCTGCGCAGTGTGGGGTAAGTGAAGGTGCAGGGGTATAAGGCTGATACAAACCGTGATGCTTACAGGTATGATAAATCCTGTATAATAAGACCTTAACAGAAGTTTGTGTGGTCGTAACCTTCCTTTTCTTTCTTACGAAGGTTACGACCACAAAAACTTCTGTTATGGTCTTTTTATGCAGGATTTATCATACCTGTAAGCATTCCGGTATGTCCAAGTGCAATACACTGTACCAGATTACGTTTGTGACTATACGGACGCTTGACCATTGTCACCATTTATCCAACAGGTTTCTGAATACTGACTTTCGGAATATGGAATTGTATTGGGGAGTTCCCGCAGCATATGCAGTTAATTGAATCCACACGTTGCCCTGATGAAGTTCCCCGTTGGGAATGGAACCCATTGGCTGAGCTTTTCGTATTGTTGATTTATGTATTTGTAATAAAGAGCTGTTTTTACACTACTGTTGACTACTGGACTTCATGACCTCGCGCACCCCCATTTCAGTGACTACATTCTTGGATCTGGAGCACAGAGGCATCAAGCAATGGCTGGCGTTGGGGTTCGTTGAGCAGGAACACTACGAATTGGAACTGGCGTGTGGGGCGGATACAGGGGCCCGATGTTGCTTTTGTGGACATGCATCCAAGACATGTGTGAGGAAGTTTGATAGGGCTAAATGTGAGCCTCCTCCGACTCTGGCAGTTGTTGGTTGGAAGGTACCAGAGGCCAACAGGTGCAGCACAGCCATCAGCTTTGTCTGCAGAGGGATGTTGGTTCTCCGCTGTGTTGGTACCATCAGCCTGTGGGCAATGTGGGTCAGGATGCGGAGGATGGTTGTCCTTTTGAGCCTGTAGTGGGCAATGGCATACTCTGGCGTTGAGTCTCTGAGGCTGGTGCATTTTAGGAACATCTACCGTCTTGTTCTGCGCTGCCTAGGTGGTAGTCCGGGGAGGGGGGGTGGCCCGAGGAGTAGGCCTGGGGGTTGTGGCGGTGGGTGTTGTGGCCCTCTTAGGTCTCCGAGCTGCATGATCAGTAGCTCCATGACATGTGTTGGTCTTCAGATGTGGCTCTGGGCTGGGCTCCCTTTCATACTGCAGGTTGTCGTCCTGCTTAACACCAGTAAAAGGCAGGTGTTAAATCCCTGCTGCTAATGCGCCTTATCTCCTATTTTCGGATCTGGCTGGTCGTTGAGAATATCGTGAAGTGGTGTTTTCGTGTGCTTTTGCATAGGAACGCCTACTCTGCATATCATTAGCATTAGTTGTCGCTCTCATCCGTGGCGATTTTTTTTGCAGCAGCTATCGCTTGAAAACTGCAGATATCGGCAGTTTACACCAGCTTGAGGATAGGACGAAAAATCTATTGCCACTTTTGCGGCGCTAAAGCGCCGATAAATCGGCGATAAGTTCTTGAGAATATGCCCCAATGTGCTCACTTTGAACAAGCAAGAGCAGTTTCCTCTCGCTTGTTCAATACAAGCACACTTTGCTTTTTACCCCCAGGGAGCTGCATGTCAGCAGCTCCCTGGGTGTAAAAAGCCATGCCGGCTCCCGCAGGAAGTGGGAGGTGGCTGGACTGCGGGGGCCTTCATGCTCCCCTGCAGTCCCCAAACAGCTGGCCATACCCCAAGGGATGGGGTCCCCGGGGCCGGGAGGGGGGCCAGCTGGCCCAGGCCATACAGCTCTCCTTTGTAAAATAAAAAATAAAAATAAACGAAGCCGGCAACTCGCCGGAGGCCCTGCCTCCTCAATGCACTACTCAGCAAACGCGCCTCCTGGCCCGTTTTTGGTTGGGTTATAAAGTCTTCTTCGATGCTGAGGGTCCTTAGGGACCAACTAGCCCACCTGTTACCTCCAGTAAGCCCCACACAGTGGGATTGCTGAGAGGTGGTTGGAGGCCAAGTCCCTTTTCATACCACTCTACAAATGCGCCTCTTGGCGCACTGCTGGTGGGGCGATATAAGTCCCCTTGTGTCCTGAGCACTTCAGGACTAAACTGGACTTCATCCCCCAAGCAGCAGTGTGCCAGGAGGTGCGTTTGCAGAGTGGTGGAAAATGGGACGGTGGCCTCTGACCACCTCTCAGACATCTAGCTGTGTGGGGCTTACAGGAGGCAAGGGGACTTCATTCCCCAAACAAGAGCGCGCCAGGAGGTGCATTTGCAGAGTGGTGAAGAAAGGCGGCGTGGCCTGCAACCACCTCTCACCAATCCCACTGTGTGGGGCTTACGGGAGATAACAGGTAGGCTAATTGGCCCCTAAGGACCCCGAGCAGCAAAGGGGACTTTTTTCCCCAACCAAGAGTGCGCGAGGAGGCGAGTTTGCAGAGTGGTGGACCAACGGGACGTGGCCTGCTATCAGAATTCAGCAGTCCTGCTGTGTGGGACTTACTGGGGGAAACAGGAGGGGTAGTTGGCCCCCCAAGGACGTCCTTGGGGACCAACTACCCCTCCTGTTACCTCCAGTAAGTTCCACACATTGGGATTGCTAAGAGATCTTCGGAGGCCATGCCCCTTTTTCCACCACCTTGCAAAGTGCCTCCTGGCACACTACTGGTTGGGAGATGAAGTCCACTTAATTCCTGACGGACCTTAGGGCCAAGAAGCCCTCCTGGTACCTCCTGTAAGTCCTACACAGCGGAATTCCTGAGAGCTGGTCGGAGGCCAAGCTCCCTTTCTCCAGGGACTGCTAGTTAAACAAGCATTTGCAATGCAATAGGTCTCGCAATATAAAAGTTTGAGCTATTGGCATTGCTAATAATAATGCAACACCAGTAGCGCAAACATTCAGTAATACGAGACCTATTGCATTGCAAACGTTTTTTGTTTGTTGCTTTATAATATAGCACAACTTGACCCAAAGGCGTGCATTTATGTTATATTGAGTTCAATGCAATTATGTGGTATGTTATTATGTGGCACGGAGTGGTATGAGTATTTATGTGGCATTAAGTAGAGAGTAATTATGTGACGTTTAATTATGTGGTACTGAGTGGTATTATGTTGAGTGCAGTTATGTTGCATTGAGTAGAGAGTAAATATGTGGTATGTAATTCTGTGGTACTGAGTGGTATTTTGTGGAGTGTATTTATGTTGCATTGAGTAGAGTGTAATTATGTGGCTTGCAATTGTGTGGCACTGAGTGGTATCGGGGAGTATTTATGTTGCATTGAGTAGAGTGTAAATTTGTGGTATGTAATTATGTGGCACTGAGTGGTATTATGTGGAGTGTATGTTGCATTTAGTAGAGTGTAATTATGTGGCGTGTTATTACGTGCCACAGAGTGGAGAGTGAGAGGGAAGAGGGATAAAGAGAGAGAGGGAGGGAGAGAGAGAGTGTTAGAAAGAGTGAAAGAGAGAGAAAGAGAGAGAGGGAGAGAGAGAGAGATAAAGAGAGAGGGAGAGAGATAGAAACAGGGGGAGAGAGGGAGGAGAGATAAAGAGAGAGCGGGAGGGAAAGAGAGAAGGAGGGAGAGAGAGACAGAGAAAGAGAAATAGAGAGGAGAGAGTGAAAGAGTGAGAGGGGGAGAGCAAGAGAGGGTGGGAGAGACTGAGAAAGAGAGAGAGAGAGAGAAAGACGAGAGAGAGAGAGAGGGGGAGGAGAGAAAGAGATAGAGGGAGAGAGAGAAAGAAAGAGGGAGGGGGAGAGAGAGAAAGAGAGAGGAGAGGAGAGAGAAAGAAAAAGAGTGAGAAAGAGTGAGAAAGAGAGAGAGGGGGAGAGGGAAAGATAGAGAGAGCGGGAGGGATATCGGGGTGATTCTCAATTCCGAAATGAATAAAGTAAGGCCGTGAGAAATGTGGGGCAGAGGGGTCATTATGTCACTATCCTCACACTGTGTTTCAGGTCTCTTGTGCTGTGATATTTAGTCAGAGCTGCAGTTAAAAATGTTATGCTACAACTCCTGCTTTGAAAAATTAGGATAAGAGCAAACTTGGCACCTCGCTACTGTCCGAAGTATCATCGTTTTGAGTTTAACAAGGGTCAGAAAGTACTTGAGACAAGAGAAGCTGTTTAAATGCAGACAAACATAGATGAGCCACAGCTTCTAACAACCTTCCAGCAGCCTTTGAGTGTTATGTACCTGGGATCAGACTGGTCGCTCTCGTCTGGCCCAAACTAACCGACTGCAAACTGAGTGAAATCTTGACATTAATATGGATACAAAAGAAGATGACATCCTTCTGATAGATAGGTATCCACCTTTAGAGGCGCAAAGGGCGTTTGACCTGCTGAGTGGTACTCAAACCACACGCTGCACCTTAAACAAAGACTGCTGAAGCAGGGACGCCCACTTCTAAGGGCGGTGCCAATGATTGCACAGTACATCTTTGGATCACAATATTTGGTAGCCCTTTTGTCGTTAGGGTATATATGCATTGTATTGTTTGTCTGTCCATTAATCCAGCGGATGGCACATGGTTTTGTGCTCCAAATAAATGTTTTCTATGCTTGTGCTATCTCATACTGCCTCTTTTCAAAGGAACCTGCTGCTGTGACCTTCTGGCCTGAAATAAAGAACGTTACTGCGTGTATTAATACCAGAGCTTGAACAATGGCCACCAAGAGTCAGTAAGGAAAGAACTTCAGCCAGTGAAAAACATTCTCTAGAAGTCTATAAAAAATGTTATTTGATACAAGTGCAAGGAAAAGGCCTCAGACCCAATGTGAGCAGTCTGGTACATGTTAGGACAGACACGTTATACGATGATGCAGAGTTTTGAATTAATTTTATTTAGCGGCTAATGCCACACATCGGCTGGTATCTACAACAAGCAGAGAGCAAACAGAGGCACCCCGAAAAACACTCCTGTTCCTGCAGATCCAGCAGAATGCTTGAGAAGCATGCAACACAAAAATCAAACTAGTGCGTAATTTACTTCACATAATCAAATTGGCAAAGCTTTAGAGACAGTGCCTCATTTACGCAGCTGTTGCACAATATAGAAAAAAAATGAGCGCCTCACTAACAGACATGTTCCAGTCAGGAAGGCTTTAGAGACGAGTACCTCAATTAAATAAACATGTTCAAATCGGCGAGATTTTAGAGAAGAGTGCGGTTCTTTGTAAATATTACTGGGAACAATTAAACTGCATTTCCTGGGATGTTAACGCTACCTTCAGCAAGGCAAAAAGAGCCTTTCAAACATGCAAGCATGAAAGGGAAGGATATGCGGAGTGCTGGGCAGTTTGTTACAGTAAGGGGTCACATTGGGGGAAAGACTGTAACTACTGTGATAATACCATGCCAAGCCACCCGTGACGCTGGGCCATGAAGAGGCGAAAAACCCCACCGCTTTATCACAAGCGTGCTGAGCTACAAATCTGAGCCTCCAAGGGAGTGGGTGGCAAATGGTGAGCACTTTCACGGCCGCTTTGATGTTCTCAGTGGCCGGGCTCACTGAGAACATCAAAGCGGCCGCAAAAGTGATCAGGCAGGGTGACAAATGGTGCGCGCGCCCGGTGCACATGCACTGTATTTGGAGGCCTGAAAAGCACTAGTCTGCACATCCAAATCCCCGTTTACTAAAGCTCTCGCCAGAGCAGCGCTAAAGCGCTGGCTCAGGCGAGACCTAAAAACCAAAGAAATTCACTGAAAAAAACACAGGTTTCAGGTGTGTTATAGTTAGAAATTAGCATTTAAAAAACCTTAGAAATTCCCTGAAAAAAACAGGTTTCAGGGACTTTATAGTTGGAAATCAGCATTTAAAAAACCTTAGAAATTCATGGAAAAAACAAAGGTTACAGGGATGCTATAGTTATGCTGACATTTCACTCATACAAAACATGAGAAATTCAGCTGTTATGGTTAGCTGAGCTAACTATAACTCGCCCCCCACAATGCACTGCTGATGACGTCACATATTACATCACTCATGACATGGTCAGTGACATCACTGATGACATCTCAAATGACATCACTGATAACATCATCCACATAATCTCTGATCACCTACTCACACCCCAATATAACCTTTCTTGCACCAACTCCAAATTTCAGACTACCATTCTTGAAACTATAGACACACCAGTACCAGTAAGTACATACCCACTCACTGATTCAAAGGTCTACACACACATCCACTCACTTACCCATACAGCCACTCATACACCCAGTCACTCACCAATACAGCCTTTGATATATCCATTCATGCACCCATACAGACACTCACACACCACCACTTGCCCATAGAGCTTCTCACACACCTAGTCACTCACCCAAAGAGTCAATCACACTGCCACTTACTCCCTATACCGTTATACACACACCACCTCACTTATTTATAGAGATACTAACACATACTTACTGTCTTTTACAATCACTGACACAAGCACACACTCATCCATACAGCCACTCACTAATTAACACATACAGTCACTTATATACTCCAACACTCACGAATGCCTTTCACATATGCAGTAATTCACCCATATACCACTGAGACATCCATTCACTCACCGACACAGCCAAACACACATTCACTCACCCATACAGCTCCTCGCAGATGCACTCATGAACCCATACACTCAGTGATTCACCCACTCACACATCCATTAAGGGAGTCACAAACACCCTCACTCGCCCACACAGACACTCATGCACTCATACAGGTATGCAGACAATCAATCAATAACCCATATAGACACTCATGTAGCTACTAACCAACCCATGCAGCCACTTACACACCAACAGACAGGCTGATACAGACATTCACACAGATTAGTCACTCACCCATACAGTCAATGAGACACGTATAATCACTCATTTATACAGTCAGTTACGCACCCACTGAATCATCCATACAGACACTCATACACCCACTCATTCTTCAATACACCTTGGCATGTGTGTGTGTGTGTATATATATATTACCTTCTGGCGGTCGCCAGTAGGTAGTTATAGTTAGGACCTATTTTCCATAGGAAATCCGCAACATTCTATTCCCAATAAGTCTGGCGCCGGTTGACGAATCTTCGTGAAATTTTCCAAACTTTTGGCCAGCTCCGGTCCGCTCCTATCCTGAAAGTTTCGTGGTGATTCGTCAAGCGGGGGCTGAGAAAAAAGGGGGGTCCCAAAACACATTTTCCCCATGCAATTTCCCATTGGACCTGTTGACGCAGCTACAGCCCGAACTGCTGAACGGAATTACACCAAATTTGGCAAAGAGGTAGTCCTCAGTTCAGACTCGTGCCTTTTGCATAAATGGTGTAAATCCGTTCAGTATTTCCTGAGAAAATTAGAGTAAAAAAGATAGATATATCTATGGCCTCAGAGGATCTGCGCACCCTAAGCGCACCCTAAGCGCACCCTCCCCGAACCGAGTGCGCACCCTCCCGATCACGCGCTGAATGCTAATCTGTCTACATTCGAAACCAGGAACTGTTGGCAGCCATTTTGTGCCTCGGTAGAAGCGAGGCTGAAGAAGTAAGGGGAATAAGTGTTCAAAACATATAAAGGGGGCAGGGTAGAAATACTCTAACCCTCTAATGTTGCTTAGCGGGTCCCAGAAAGAACCCCTGGGGCCGCCTTTTTTTTTTTTTTTTTTTAAACGGTGAAATGCGCGCAGGGTGTGCGGTTTCTAGCGCGTTGGGTGCGCGGATCCCCAAAAAATGGAAAAAATAAATAAAAAATAAAGTTTTGAAAATATAGTTTCAAAAATATTTTTACAAATATAAAACTATATTTTGAAACATTAACAATTTTTTTAAAATGGCGAAATGCGTGCAGGGTGCGCGGTTCCTAGCGCGTTGGGTGCACGGATCCCCAAAAAATTGAAAAAATTAAATAAAAAATAAAGTTTTGAAAATATAGTTTAAAAAATATTTAAAATAATATGAAACTATATTTTAAAACATTAACTTTTTTTTAAAAAACCCAATAAAAACAAATATTTTTTAATTTTTAAAAGAATTAATTGAAAAAATAAGTTAAAAAAAGGTGATAAAAAAGTATTTAAAAAAAACATAATTAAAGGAATTGACACACTGAAATTGAAACATTTAGAAATTCAATGAAAATCATTAAACATCATAGCTTTAGAGATAAATTATAGATAGGAATTAGCATTTAAAAAACCTTTGAAATTCACTGAAAAAAACATAGGTTTCATGCACGTTATAGTTAGGAATTGGCATTTAAAAAACCTTGGAAATTCACTGAAAAAACCATAGGTTTCAGGGGTGTTATAGTTAGCTGGACATTTCCCTCGCACAAAACCCTAGAAATTCCCCCGTTATAGTTAGTTCAGCTAACTATAACTTGCGCGCCCCCGCAATGCACTGCTGATGACGTCACATATTACATCACTCATGACATGGTCAGTGACATCACTGATGACATCACTGATGACATCTCAAATGACATCACTGATGACATCATCCATGTACTAAATTAGTGAATCTTCTCACACCCTAATATAACCTTTGATACACCGACTCAAAATTTCAGACGGCCATTCTCAAAACCATAGATACTCCAATACCAATAACTACATACAGACTCATTGACTCCTAGGTCTACACACAACTCCACTCACTCACCTGTAGAGTCACTCATACTTACAGTCACTCAGTACAGGACTATCATATGCATTTATACACCTATATAGACACTCAGACACCGCCAATCATCCATAGACATACTCACACACCTAGTCAATCATGCAAATAATTAATCACACTCCAATTTACTCACCTATACAGTTATACACACACAAGTTCACGTACTCATAAAAATACTACCACATTCTTACGCTCTTATACAATTACTGATACAAGCACACACTCATCCATACAGCCACTCTCACAATCACACACTCTCACATATACCCAGTTATATACTCTTATACACATATACCCTGCCTTTCACATATGTAGTTACTCACGCATGTACCACTGAGATATACATTCAATCACCAACACACCCATCACAGATGCACTCTTAAAACCATGCACCCATAGAATCACCCACTCACACATCTATGCACAGAGTCACACACACCCTATCCACACAAACACTCAGGCACCCATACAGATACTCAAACAACCAATCAATAACCCATATAGACACTCATATAGCTATTCACAAAACCATGCAGCCACTTATACACCAACAGACAGACAGATACAGACATTCACACAGTTTAGTCACTAGTCTGCAGTAAGATACATTTAATGACTCACTTATAGAGTCAGTCACACACCTAGAAAATCATCCATTCACACACTTATACACCCACTCATTCTTCCATAGGTCTTTCCCTATATATATTAAACATATTTAAACTTTTAAGAAAAACACACATTCACTGGATTGTGTCATCAGTGATGTCACTGACCATGTCATGAGTGATGTAATATGTGACGTCATCAGCAGTACATTGTATTTTTTTAACTATATGTTCAAAACTGTATTTTATATATTTTTTTCAATGTTTTTGGATCTATGCGCACCGTTCTCGATCCCTACGCAATAGCATCCGCGCATGGTATGCGTTGGGTACGTGTTTAGTGCGCGATCGCAATGCGACCAGTACGCGACTCCCAGCCTATACGCGACACGTTCGATGTACGTAACGTGACGTTTACGTGCTTCCGCAATGCGTCATCTGTGTCTATGACGCGGTGGGTGCGCGGATCCCGCTAAGTATTTAACATTTAAAAAAACATACGTATGTATTTCATGTGAATATTAATTGAAGACAAACTCTAAACTAGTCTTAAAACTAAAATATTTTTACATCTAATCCTATAATCCTATCATTTTTTTTTATTCAATTTCGCGGATGCGAGCTGGGTGCGTGCTGCGTACGCGCAGGGTGCGCGGAACCCATGTGACCTGCAAAAAAAGAGATTTGATTGGTTCATTACACTTCCTCCTCTAACTATTGAAAGACCCCACCCATTTCAATCATTCTTCTTTGACCTTCTTTAGAGCACCATCTCTTTGGAGAGAAGAAGATTTTTTAGACTAAGTTTACACTTAGCTCTAACTTTTTTCAACCAAAAATGGCTTCAGGGCAGCAGGCATCACCTGTATAACCTCATACTTCTGAGGATGAATTGTTGCCGGAGGCACCACCCAAAAAATGTTTTTCATCAGTGGTGTGGAAATTTTTTACTTTTCCCGAGGGGCAGAGTAAGACCAATGCCACCTTGGTCACGTGCAAGATTTGCAAAAGAGTCCTGTCGCGAGGGGATCCTAACAAAAAATACTCATGCGGCACAGCAAGTATGATGAAACACCGAAGGACCCTTCATCCGAACAATCTTGCACAAGAAGAGTGCAAACAGAAGAGAAACACTCCTGTTCTGTATCTGTAAAAAAGAATCACAAATAAATGTATATTAATAACTTTCAAAATTATACTATTCCATTACTGTACAAACACATTTTATATAAATACTGACTAAGAAACTATAGCCCTGAACCACAAGTGTGATGATGGTTAAAACACTACATGCATAGTGCATACTACTTTGAAGCATTTCATGCCCTAAAGCCTACCTCACTAAAACACTACATGCTAACTGACTAAATGATTACAGTACTATAAGGAGACACACTGGGTGAGTGACAGGGTGTTTGCTAGAAGTGTATGAATACTAACTAGGGAATTGAAGGTGTGAAACACAACTGTGTAGGTGATTAGAGGACTGCATCCATACTGCATAGGCATTTAAAGCAGTCCATGTGCGAAGGCCTGGCTCACTGCATGACTACTTGGGTACTGACTGAATGATTAGAGTACAGCAAGGAGAGTGCCTAGGTGAATTTATAAGTGCTAGGCTTTTCACACAGGGAATGGATTAGTACTTGGTACTGAATGGGTCACTAGAGGAGTGCAAAGGCAGTGACAAGATGTTTGCTGGACTGTATGGATACTGACTAGGAAATTGAAAGTATGAAAGACAAGTGTCTAAGTGGTTAGAAGACTGCATACATAGTGGATAGGGGTTTGAAGCAGTCCATGTGCTCAGTGCATGAATACTTAGGCACTGACTGAATGATTAGAGTACTGCAAAGATAGTATCTTGGTGAATTTATAAGTGTTTGAGTTTTCGCAGAGTGAATGGATTAGTACATGATGCTGAATGATGCTGAATGGGTCACTAGAGGACTGCAAAGGGAGTGACAGGGTGTGTCCTGGAAGTGTATGGATACTGACTAGGGAATTGAAGGTGTGAAAGACAATTGTGTAAGTGGTTAGAGGACTGCATGCATAGTGGATAGGGGTTTGAAGCAGTCCATATGCTAAGGCCTGGGTCACTGGATGAGTACTTGGGTACTGACTGAATGATTAGAGTACTGCAAGGAGAGTGCCTGGGTGAATTTATTAGGGTTTGGGTTTTGACGCAGTGAATGGATTAGTACATGATGCTTAATAAGGTCACTAGAGGAGTGCAAGGGGAGTGACAGGGTGTTTTCTGGAAGTGTATGGATACTGACTAGGGAATTGAAGGTGTAAAAGACAAGTGTATAGTATGTTAAACACTACATGCATACTGCATAGACATTTGAAGCAGTCTATTTGGTACTTAGAAACTGACTAAATCATCAGACTACTTCTAGGACAGTGCTTGGGTAAAACTTTTAAATTTTCAGTTCTGCCACAGTGAAGAGAATAGTACATGGTACTGCACCTTAGTGTCAAACCCTGACTCATTTTATTAATGCATAACCAAAGACTAGCTTCTAATGCTACTAAAACTTGACAACATTACAGGTTTTAAAAGAGTTATCTGCTAAAAAATACACAATGTTACCAAATGCTTCTCTCACAGTAGTTCCCAATTGCACTAAGACTCACAGTGTGATTCTAGACAACAACCACTATACCTAGGAGTTTACCAAAAATCATTCACTACTGTGGAAGTGGTAAGGGAACTGCACACAATCTTCATATTTCAGGACTGCACTTTTGTGTCAAAGCCTGACTCATTTAATCAAAGCATAAGCAAAGACTGGCTTCTAATGCTACTACAACTTGACAACATGACCGGTTTAAAAACAGTTATCTGTCAGCAAATACACAATGTTACCAAATGCTTTTCTCACAATCCTTACCCAAATGCACACAGACTCACAGTGTGATTTTAGACAAGCAACACTATCCTAGGAGTTTACCAAAACTCATTCACTAGTCTAGAAGAGTTAATGGTACTGCACACAATCTACATATTTAAGTACAGCACATCGGTGTCAAAGCATGACTCATTTAATCAACGCATAAGCAAAGACTGAATTCTAATGCTACTAAAACTTCCGAATATGACAGGTTTTAAAACAGTATCTGTCAGCAAATACATGATGTTACCAAATGTTTCTCTCACAGTGATCCCAAATACACACTAACTCACAGTGTGATTCTAGACAAGCACCACTATCCCTAGGAGTTTACCAAAACTCATTCACTACAGTGCAAGTGGTAAGGGAACTGCACACAATCTACATATTTCAGGACTGCACTTTTCTGTCAAAGCCGGACTCATTTAATCAAAGCATAAGCCATAACTGTCTTCTAATGCTACTAAAACTTCACAACATGACAGGTTAAAACAGTTATCTGTCAGCAAATACACGATGTTACCAAATGCTTCTCTCACAGTGGTTCCCAAATGCACACATACTCACTGTGTGATTCTAGACAAACAACACTATCCCTTGCACTATACCAAAACACATTTCTTCATCTAGGAGAAGTACTACATTTTAGTATAGAAACATAACATAACTCATTTTACAAATTCATAAACAATGACTGGTTTCTAATTCTACCAAAATATAAAAATAGCACAGTTATCTGTCTGCAAACACATGAAAAACACAAATGCTTATCACAGAATGGTTTCTACATGCACACACACTGTCAATAAGATTGTAGAGAAAAAAAGTACTCCCTACACTTTAGCAGGAGAAATACATTAGTCTGATTAAAATCAAAATAGTCTACATACATCCCCTCACAATTAAATAACTCATCTTTCAAGTTCTTTTGTAGATTAAGAAGTATATCAGTCACTCACCATATTTTCTTTTACAGAATCTCTGCACTGTGCACCTCTCAGCAAAAACAAAGAATGGAAAAGTTTCCCTTTCATTTTCAACACATATACATGTAAACATCAAATCACAATCCTTCACACATAAACTCAAAAGCAAACACACATTTCTATTGGTTAAACATTTCTACCCTTTCCAACTGAAATACATGTCAACCCTTCCCCCAATCTGCCTTCTGCCTGTTACCATAGAAACAGGTCATGGAACACTGCACTGAGCACACAGGTCAGAAGTTCAGCACACAATGTTCCTACACAAGAGAGGAACTTTTCAACATATCAGCTTATCATATATAATGTTCCTTACAATCTGTTTTTGTTAACCAATAAGAATCATACCTTTAAAAAACAGAAATATACACCCTACCTTTCAGTGTACAAAGTAGTCATACAACCAATGATTTCTTGTCTTTTTAAAAAAAAAATCTGTGGATCCGCGCACCCAACGCGATAGGATGCGCGCACCGTGCGCGCATTTTGCCATTTTTTTTTTTTTTAAAGGGGTCCCATGAGGGTCCTTCTGGGACCCCCTAAGCACCTCTAGAGGGTCAGAGTATTTCCACTCTGCCCCCTTTATATGTTTTACACACTTTTTCCCCTTGCTTCTTCAGCCTCGCTTCTACCGAGGCAGAAAATGGCCGCCAACAGTTCCTGGTTTCGAATGTAGACAGACACTCGACAACCAATTAGCATTCAGCACGCGATCGGGAGGGTGCGTACTCGCTTCGGGGAGGGTGCGCTTACGGTGCGGGTAGGGTCCGCGGATCCTCCCCGGCCATAGATATTTATGTACTTTTAACTCTAATTTTCTCAGGAACTACTGAACGGATTCACACCATTTATGCAAAAGGCACGAGTCTGAACTGAGGACTACCTCTTTGCCAAATTTGGTGTCATTCCGTTCAGCGGTTCGGGCTGTAGCTGCGACAACAGATCCTATGGGAAATTACATGGGGAAAACGCGTTTTGGGACCCCCCTTTTTCTCTGCCCCCGCTTGACGAATCACCACGAAACTTTCAGGGTAGGGGCGGAGCCGGCCAAAAGTTTGGAAAATTTCGCGAGGATTTGTAAACCGGCGCCAGACTTATTGGGAATAGAATGTTGCGGATTTCCTATGGAAAATAGGTCCTAACTATAACTATCTACTGGCGACCGCCAGTAGATGATATATATATACACACATATATATGATCAAGGCCTGCAAAGGCCGAAACACTTCATGACAGCACAGTGACAGCGCACTAACAAATAAAGAAAAAATTGCACAAAGAAAGTGGCGTCCCTTCCTGCTTCTGGTTCCAATGCTTTTGGTATATATATATATATACATATATATATATATATATATATATATATTCACTGAAAAAACCATAGGTTTCAGGGGTGTTATAGTTAGCTGGACTTTTCACTTGTACAAAACCATTGAAATTCCCCCGTTATAGTTAGTTCAGCTAACTAAAACTCGCGCGCCCGCAATGCACTGCTGATGATGTCACATATTACATCACTCATGACATGGTCAGTGACATCACTCATGACATCACTGATGACATCATCCAGTGAATGTGTGTTTTTCTGAAAATTAAATATGTTTTATATATGTATATCTCAAGGTCGATGGAAGAATAAATGGGTATATAAGTGTCTAAATGGATGATTTGTTTTTGAAAAATTGATTGTGTAACTGACTGATTAAGTGTATCATATTGAATACATGGCTTAGTGAGTAATGTTTAAATATGTAAATATCTGTATCAGTCTCTCACTTTGTGTATAAGTGGCTGCATGGGTTGGTGAGTAGCTACATGGATGTCTATATAGGTTATTAGTTGGTTTTTTGAGTATCAGTCTGAGTGTCTGCATGGTTCGGTGGGGGGTATTACGTAGTGCATAGGTGCATGAATGAGTGACTCACTGTTTGTATGTGTTGAAGACAGCATGTGTGCAGGACTGTATGGGTGGATGAGTGTGTGTATGGGTGTGTTAGTGAGTGAATGACTGTCTCAATAGTGTCTTTATGAGTAACTACATATGTTTTAAACTAGTATATGTGACTATTGGTGTATATAAGTGAGTATATGTGAGAGTGAGAGATTGAAAGAGTTCCTGTATGAATAAGTATGTGTTTCTATAAGTGATTGTTTAAAAGACTAAGTATGTGTAAGTTTCCGTAGAAGTAAGTGTGGTGTGTGTATAACTGTATATGCAAGTAAATGTATGTTTGATTCTTTATTAGCATGAGTGACTATGTGTGTGAGTAACTCTATGGATGTGTGGCATTGTGTAACAGGAAGTATAGGTGTATGAGTACATATGATGAGTGAGTACATGTATGAGTGACTGTATAGGACTGTTGGTGAATGAGTGGATGTGTATGTGGATCTTAGAATTACTGCAGAGGTTGTTGTAACTGGTATTGGTATGTCCATTGTTTTGAAAATTATAGTCTCTATTTTTGAATGTGTGTATCAAAGGTTATATTAGGGTGAGAGGAGGTCTGCCACTCTATCACAAGGATGATGTCATCAGTGATGTCATCAGTGATGTCATTTGAGATGTCATCAGTGATGTCATGAGTGATGTCACTGACCATGTCATGAGTGATGTAATATGTGACGTCATCAGCAGTGCATTGCGGGCGCGCGAGTTATAGTTAGCTGAACTAACTATAACGGGGGAATTTCAATGGTTTTGTACAAGTGAAAAGTCCAGCTATCTATAACACCCCTGAAACCTATGGTTTTTTCAGTGAATTTCTGAGGTTTTTTAAATGCTAATTCCTCACTATAACGTGCCTGAAACCTATGGTTTTTTCTGTGAATTTCAAAGGTTTTTTAAATGCTAATTTCTAACTATGCCTACAGAGATAGGACATGTGAAGAAAGAAGAAAAAATGCACAGAAAGAAAAAAAAGAAGTGCAGAAAGAAGCAACAGAAGTCCTCAAAGACGAAGAAAAGTGCAGGAAGAAGGATAACGTGCAGAAAGAACGAAAAGAAGAGCAGAAAGAAGCCTTGTTGCAAAATCATCCTGTACCCTCAACTTTTTCAGACGGATACTGGTGGTAACTGAGTCTGACTAACCAGTCCTAGAGCCAGTGCTATATTAAAAGACACTTAGAATACAGAGAAAACACCTACATACACTAGGGAACATTATGCATTGGGGTCCCCCTGTGATTAGCATGACCTCCTCTGTAAGCCCCTAGTATATAATAGGGCAGGGGGATTAAAACTACCTCTTAAAACAGGCCACAGGGCGTTTTTGCACATGTTAACTCAAGCCCGTCCCCTCCCTTCACCACTGTGTAAACACGCCCTGTGTCCGTTTTTAGTTGGGAGATTAAGTTCATTTGAATCCTGAGGGTCCCTAGGGTCCAACTAGCCCACTAGGTACCTCCAGTAAGTGCCACAGAGCTGCGTTGCAGAGAGGTGTAAAAAGTGGCACGGCCTGGACCACCTCTCTGCAATGCAGCTCAGTGGCGCTTACTGGAAACACTTGGTGGGCTAGTTAGCCCCCAGGGGCCCTCAGTATTGAAGGAAAATTATATCCCCAATTTAAAACGTGCCATAGTGCGTGTTTGCACACGTCACCTCAGGCCCCGTCCCCTCCCTTTACCACTGTGTAAACATGCCCTGTGGCTGTTCTAAGTTGAGAGATTAAGTCCCCTTGAATCCTAAGGGTCCCTAGGGTCAAACTAGACCACTAGGTACCTCCAGTAAGCGCCACAGAGCTGCGTTGCAGAGAGGTGTAAAAAGGGGCTTGGCCTCAGAACACCTGTCTGCAGCGCAGCTCCCTGGCGCATACCGGAGATGCCTGTTGGGCGAGTTGGCCCTCAGGGACCCTCAGTATTGAAGAGGAATTAATTCCCCAACTTACAATTCACCAGGGGGCGCGTTTGCAGAGTGCTGCAAGGAGGGGGCGTGGCCTGTGGCACGATGCCAGTCTTTTCTTTATTTTAATTTTTTAAGAAGGGGGGCTGTGTGGTTCCCCTTCTTATTCTAATTTATTGGCCCTGATGACCCCATCCCCCAGGCCCTGTCGCCTAATTATATTTTTTTGACCCCAATCCCCAGGGCCGGCCACTGTTTTTTATTATTTTTAAAAAATATATATTTATAGACACACCTAGGACATGCTGGACAAACCGTACGTACCTATCACCATGATGATTTGCGTGATATTCATTAAAAGGCGACTATGCATACAATGAATCCACGTAGAATGTATTTACACCACTAGTGAATCTCTGACATGTCTGATGCCCTACCGTGCCTAATCCCGGTAGACACCCTTGTCGTTTATTTATACAAACATGGGTAGCTATTGACGGGCACATTTAATACACGTGCACACCAAGCCATTCAAAGGGAATTCGACAAAAATTCGACCAAAACTATGCAAGAAACCCCCCTCACGGTTGATAAAACACACATCCACTGCCGGATGTGTAATACTTTTTATTTTACTCTCTGGAAAGGGGACGAACATCACTTGAGAGTCACAGCGCGCTCCTGGCAGAGCCCAATGCTGTGTTACACCCACCATTGCCTGCTGAGTGCCACACACCTCTGTGTTGTATTCCACTAGCTAGTGCATATGCTATGACACTCTCTAGCCCATGTGCACTGTAACACCACCCCGTGAATATGTCATGCCACACTTGTCTTCGCACGGGTTATATTGCCCCATCTAACGTGCCTTCCTCGATGCCTATGTTATAACGCACAGTGCTATGCCATACATATTACAATCTGGGATCCATATCTTTGTCACAGTGCATATGCAACGTTACACTCCCCAGCACATATTTTATATTACAACTTTAGAGACTAGTTAGGTTACACAACACTGCCCTGTGCATATTACACTCCAAGGCGCATATCGCATAGCACGCGCTAGTGCCTGTGCTATCTCGCGCTCTCCAAAGAATCTGTAATTGCGCACAATGTATTGCATATTATATTTCACGCCCGGTTCATCTTATATCACACTTTTTGGTGCATAGTTTATACCATACACTATATCTAGTTTTCATTTTCAATCGTGCTCTCAGGACTATGTTCTATATAACACTGTGTTCACCTACCCTTTTCACGGGCATTACATTTTGCGATAGGGGGTGGAGGGTCAGGGGGTGTTTCTTCCAAGTGAGCCCGGAGTCACAGTCACAAACGTCCTCTTCTTCATGAATAACAGTGAGATTATGCTGCATACTTGTTCATATTTTAAGTAGTTCGCACAGATACACGTTTTAAAAACAATAAAGTTCCTAATACCCGCCTTCTCTGAACAGTGAGCTTGCTGCCCCATCCCCCTCCTCCCTATCCTCTGTTGTGTGAATCCATGAACTAGCCTCCTCCCTCCTGCCATGCATGGTCTGATGTGCTGCCACTGCCCTCAATTTAGTATGATGTACCAGTCCACTCCTCCTGCCCTCCATTGCCCAATTATATGCCCCATAATTGACCTCCTGCTTAAACTCTGTGCTTAGCTTGCTGCCCCTATTCTCCTTCCCCCTGCCCTCCGATGTCTTTGTTTATCCCCCTGCTCCATCCTTTTTGCCCACCATGTTCCATGGACCTGCCACTCCTATCTACTCTGAGTGTTCTGTTGAGCTGCCCCTCCCCTCCCACCTGCCTAGCATTGTCAGATGACTGTAACCTGTCCCTGCCACCTCCACCCTGCCTGTCCACATGCCATGCCCCTATCCTCTTCCTACTGTCCTACATGGTCCATTGTACTGCCACACCCTTCTGCCCTCCCTGGTCTGTTGTGCTGCAACTGCTCCTCCTGCCTGCCCCGTGCGGTCTGTTGTGAGGCTCCTTCCCCTGAACTTTCTTGTCTGTGCACAGGTCCTGACCCTCCCTTCTATCCTCCATCGTCCTTTGTGCATGCCCCTGCACCCTCCTTCTTGCCCATCATAGCCATTGTGCTGCCACTAACCCTCCCACTTGCCATGCATGGTCTTCTGTGCTGCCATGGCCCCTTCCCTGTGTGGTCAGTTAGCTGCCCCTGACCCCCTCCCACCTTCCCTCCATGGTCTGTGTGTATGCCATCACAGTCTCAGTGTTGCTCTTCATGGTGTGTCTTGCTTCTAGTGCCCATCCTGCCTGACCTCCATGGCTATCTTGCTGCTCCTGCCCTGCCCCCTTGCCCCCAGCCCTCTGTTTACATGTGCAGACCCCTACTCCCTCCCTCCTGGCTTATCTGTTCCATTGTAATGCCCCTGATCCGTCCCTCCTGCCCTTTATGGTCTGTTATGCTGCAGCTTTCTCTCCTGTCTGTCCATTATGGTCAGCTAGCTACCATTGCCTCTTGCCCCTCTGTTCTCTGTTGTCCATGTGCATGGTCCTGTCCCCTCCCTCTTGCTTTCTATGGATTGTTGTGCGGCACTCCCGTCCCGCATGCTCTGTGTGGTGTATTGTGCTGCTGCAAACCCTGATGCCTGCCCTGCAGGGTCAGTTTGGTGCACCTCTCCATGTCCCCCCTGTCCTCTGTTATCCAAGTCCATGTCCCTACCCCGTTTCCTTCCATGATTCAATGTACCATACTTGCGAACATTTTGAACTTGGTAAGAGGGAGATTTTGAAAAAAAACTGGGGTATTGATTTTCCCCTTTGAGTTACATTGAAAAAGAGGAGATTGTAGACAGGAGACAGATCAAATAAAGCCCATTTGAGCTTAAAAACATTGGACGTTTCCTGGCTGAATCGGGTCTGTTGGCATGTATGGTTGTACTACCATTGCCTCTTCCTTCTGCCCACAATGGTCTATTACATTGCCACAGCCTCTCTTGCAAGTCGTGTATTGTTGGTTTGTTGCCCCTGCCCCCCTTTCCACTGCCCTCCATAGTCTGTTGTGCTGCCACAGCCCTTCCTGCCTGCTCAGTGTGGTTAAATTGTTGCCTTTTCACCCTCCTACCTGCCTTCAATTTTCAGAGTCCGTGCCCCTGGCCTTTGCCTCTCAACAGTATCCTAATGAACAACTAGATTGCTAACATTCTATATTTATTACAAAAGTGTGGAACGCCTGACGTCATCTTGATGTAAACAAAACTGTAATACCTAGAGCATTTCCTTTAGAAATTACATATATGAGAGGGTCTTATTGGCATCAAAATTATGGTTAGTGCTCTAAAAGACTAAAATAAGGACATATTTTCTGAGTTTTCAAATAGCGACAAAGCACTTTTAAATTATTTGTTATCTTTATGTTTTTTTATCCAGTTGACCACTTGATTAAATGTTGCACTTAGGGGAGAGGATGTGGTGTTACTTCCAGAGCTGCAGACTTTGCAACTGGGGAACCAGGTTGGAGTTTCTGCTTCAGCTCGACATTCTGTGATTCTGGTCAAATCACTTAGTCTCCCCATGTCTACAACCAAAATGAATGTGGGCTATATTTGGGCTACATCTGGGTGATTTTGGGCTACATTTGGGCTCTTTTGTCTCCGGTGGAAATCTTGGGAGATTTATTTGTTATGAAGTTTCCTAATTTCCTCATGTACTGCAGTCTCCTCAGTAGGAAATGCTTTCAGTTTTTTACTTTAATTCCATCATTAAGGTATTCAGATATGTCACACATTTGCCATAAATTCTGAATGTTAGCACTCTAGTTGCTCATTAGATCACTGTAGTAAAACTTCTGTTCACCATGGAAGTCTGCTCCTGGTATTAAAAGTGCATGTTTCAGTCTGCATGTCAGAAAATGAAATAGAAGAGGATTTGAGAAGTCACTCAAAATGTGCCCTCATTTTCTTTCTTCAGCATTAATCATAATTTCTATGGCAAAATGAATCCCCTCATTGTGTTCCTTTTTAAATTAAATGTTTTAAGTGTTACCAGTTTATTCCAATCAAGATGGCTTCAAGTGTGCCATACTTTTGTCATAAGAAGACAGTAAGCGCTCTAGTTGTTTTTAAGAACACTCTGCGACATTCTGTCATTGGGCTATACTTGGGCTACATCTGGGTGATATTTGGGCTACATTTGGGCTCTTTTGTCTCTGGTGGCCATCTTGGGAGACTTATTTGTTATGAAGTTTCCTAATTTCCTCATTTACTGCAGTCTCCTCAGTAGGAAATACTTTCAGTTTTTTACTTTGATTCCATCAAGAAGGCATTCAGATGTGTCACACATTTGCCATACATTCAGAATGTTAGCACTCTTTTTGCTCATTAGATCACTGTAGTAAAGCTACTGCTCACCAGGGAAAACTGCTGCTGGTATTGAAAGTGCATGTTTCAGTCTGCATGTCAGAAATTTTTAATGAAATAGAAGAGGATTTGAGAAGTCACTCAAAATGTGCCCTAATTTGTCTTTCTGCAGCACTAATCATACTTTTTATGGAAAAATGAACCCCCTCATTTTCTTCCTTTTTAAATTAAATGTTTTAGGAGTTAACACTTTAATCCAAGCAAGATGGCTTCAGGTGTGCCATATGTTTATCATAAGTAGGACTGTTAGCGCTCTAGTTGTTCTTTGGAACACTCTGGGAAGCTGCAGTAGAACACAAAGGAATCAACTGACAGTCTCTGCCCTTGTTGGATGTACATGTTTTACTGAGAATGTCAGACTTCATTCTCACATGACTGAGAAAGATAATGTGAATTTACAGAAAATAAGCTCTCAGTTTAGCTTATAGATCACCTTCCAAACCTCTGTGGGAAAAGCATGAGAAAATATTTTTCTCTCAATCATGATATCCCAGCAGAAGGCTTTTTCACATGGTGAAATCACCTTAGAACATACCACAATTCCTAAAATGAGTATGGTACCATCAACAAATGATTTATAATGTAACTAAAGTCTTAAAACCTTCTATTAACTGCAATGCTTTTTAATGAGGTGCTATCATGTATATTGGTCCCAAGATAGCTGCCAACACTTCTTGGATGAAGTGCTGACAGCCAATCAGATCTCAGGATGAGATGTGAGGTTAGGCTCCGCCCACATATGTATATGATTTTACTTTTGATTTTCTCAGGAACTACTGAACAGATTGACACCAGACCTGCAAAAGGCACTTCCCTGACCTGAGGACCTCCTCTCTGCCAATTTTCAAGTAATTCTGTTCAGCCGTTCAGGCTGTACCTTGGACTAAAGGTCCCTATGGAAAATTGCATGGGGAAAACGCGTTTTGGGACCCCCCTTTTTTCTCAGCCCCCGCTTGACGAATCCCCACGAGACTTTCAGGGTGGGAGCGGAGTGGAGCGCCTCATTAGTTTTGAAAATTTCACGAGGATTCGTCAACCGGCGCCAAAGTTATTCAAAATAGAATTTTCAGATTTCCTATGGAAACACGGTCCTAACTATAACTATCTACTGGCGACCGCCAGTAGATTATATATATATATATATATATATATATATATATATATATATATATATATATATGTTTCAAAAAGTTACCCCTAAGGTGGTCGGCACACCCAGGATTACTCCACTGCACAGGTAGGTAGGAAGGCACCTCCTCAAACTTCAGCCAACGCAATCATGTAGGGAAAAGTGTCCTCCAACTGCATGGGGTCCATGTGTTTTTTGGGTTGAACTAACACATGGAGGAGGTGATTCCAGCGCGGCGTTTGTTGTGAGGAGTCCCACCGCCGGAGCCATGCGGGTCCACTTGCTGCGCTGATTTGCAGTTTGAGCGGAACAGGAGATACCAGGATATTTACAAAGGGAGGTTTGGAGGACACTTTTCCCTACATGATTGTTTTGTAATGTGACAGTGATGGCGCCCATTTGGGTTGGACTATTTGGCACTACCATTCCCAGAATGCCTTGGTGTAATTAACATGCTGATTGAATTGATTAAAAGGGATTATGCTGGCAGTTGCTTCCGTTGTCGTCACTTCACGTTCTGCCCATGATGAAGGGCGTTTACCGCCCGAAACGTGTTGGCTGAAGTTTGAGGAGGTGCCTTCCTACCTACCTGTGCAGTGGAGTAATTCTGGGTGTGCCGACCACCTTAGGGGTAACTTTTTGAAACATATATATATATATACATATATCAATAAATTAATTGAACTATACCGTTTCCTGTGGCCTCTCTCGTTGGTGCTTCCTGGATGTTGGATATATATATATATATATATATATATATATATATATATATATATATATATATATATATTCACTGAAAAAACCATAGGTTTCACACATGTTATAGTTAGCTGGACATTTTACTGATAAAAAACCAATGAAATTCCCCCGTTATAGTTACTGTAGGCAACTATAACTCACGCGACCGCAATCCTCTGCTGATGACATATGTGTCTTTATGAAAAAAAAATATTTGTAATATATGTATAGCTAAAATTTAATGGAAGAACACATGGGCAAATAATTGTCTAAATACAGTATTAGCATCAGCAGAGGATTGCGGTCGCGTGAGTTATAGTTGCCTGCACTAACTATAACGGGGGAATTTCATTGGTTTTTTATCAGTAAAATTTCCAGCTAACTATAACATGTGTGAAACCTATGGTTTTTTCAGTGAATTTGCAAGGTTTTTTAAATGCTAATTCCTAACTATAACGTGTGTGAAACCCATGGTTTTTTCAGTGAATTTGTACGGTTTTTTAAATGCAAATTTTTTTTTGACATTCTTTGTAAACCTATGTATAAAATAATATATGTACTATATCCTGCATTATGGAAAGGTTTTTTTTTTTTTTATGCATTTTTTTCCGTGCGCGTACGGTAAGCTGACGGTACGCGCTCCGTACGTCATAAGTACGGTGCGCGTACGTAATAGGATACGCGTACCGTAAGCTGACGCTACGTGCTCAGCACGTCATAAGTACAGCGCGCCTACGTGATACGTGCGTGACGTACGCGTACACGCGGAAGCAACGTCGCGGTTACGCAGGGGCGTGTAATGCGCATGCGCGAGTGCATCTTACGTACGCGCTCCCTAAGCGCTCCGTAAGCGTCACGTTTGCGCATGCGTACTTTTTTACGAGCGCGTACCGTGAGCTTACGGAGCGCGCACGGTAGGTCATGTGATCCACAAAGAACACTTTTCATTGGTTGAAATTACTTTCAGTTCCAGAAACTTCCCACACCACACCCATTCCCCTCATTACTGCTTGAAAGAACACTTTTCATTGGTTTCAACTACTTTCAGTTCCAGAAACTTCAAACACCACACCCATTCCCCTCATTACTGCTTGAGATCCCTTAGGAGAAGGAGCTGGATTGACATTGGGATACAATGGCAGAACAGCAGAGCTCTTCTAAGAGTGAGGCCAGCAGCACCACCATGATCCAGAGAAGGAGGAAACAAAAGACTTCTTTTGTATGGGAGTATTTTACTTTTCCAGAGGGGGAGAAAAAGGTGAATGCTCAATTGGTCACTTGCACACTTTGTGGCCGTGTTTTATCTAGAGGAAATCCAAGGAAGAAATATTCCTTTGGAAATCACTCTATGAAAAGACACCTGCAGGATAGACATCCCAGGACCTTTGCTCGACATACTGGAGAAAACTCTTCAGTAAGTCACCAGAGCCCAACCTCAGATGCTCAACCGAGTACATCATCGGCAGCTCAGCTGAGCCCTTCCTCTGAGGTGGGAGCATCACCTTCTTCTTTTCCTGTGGACATTAACCCTCGATTTGGGAGGGTTGAAATGAGGTGTACAAGATGTGGTGGTCTTATTGTTTATGGGGAGATCAGTCTTCCCCTTATTAACAATAAGATAGACCAGCATGTTTGTAGACGCTTATAATATTCCCATTCTTTCTTTCCTCTATCCCTGTATTAACCCAACGGCTCTTATAAGAGCCAACCTTACCTCACAATTTTTTTTATTTTTTTTTAAGCTTTCCTTTTTGCAAATTTTTTTTTGCCGTGCGCGCACGCTACGCGTAATTCCGCGAATTTCGCGGAATTTCGCAGTTTACACCGTGCGCGTACGATACGCGCATTCGGCGATTTTTCGAAAAAAAATAAATTTCATTTTTGCCCTTGAGGGTCCTTCTAGGACCCCCTGACCAAGGCTAGGGGGTCAGGAACTGTCGAGCCTGCCCCCTTTTCACATTATCCACCTTTTTTATTCACCCCCCTGACAGTGCGAGTGACAAAATGGCGGCCGACACTTCCTCCTTTCTTCCGATTCGAATGTTTACTAAGATCTAACAGCCAATCAGATGTGAGCTCGCGCACGCCACCGTACGCGCACGGTAAGCGCACCGTAAGCGCACCGTAAGCTGCCACAGATATATATATTGATTTAAATGCTATTTTCTCAGAATCTACTGAACAGATTTACACCAAACCTACAAAAGGCACTTCCTTGACCTGGGGACTACCTCTCTGCCAAATTTCATTAAATTCTGTTCAGCCGTTCGGGCTGTAGCTCTGTCTAAAGGTCCTATGGAAAAATGCATGGGAAAAACGTGTTTTGGGACCCCCTTTTATCTCCCGCTCCGTATCCACCAAAAATCATCAGCAACGGATCCGCTTCCATCAGCGGCAGTGCAGCTCGCGACCGGGCCGGCCGCATATGTGAGAAGAAAGAGGGTGCCCCCAGGTGAGCCGCACACACAAGAGGTAAGCATGGATTCAGGGGGAGTAGGGAGAGTCCAGCGCGTCCCCGACGCTGATGATTTTTGGTGGATACGGAGCGGGAGCTGTGTGGTAGCATTAGAGGGAGCACCTGGCTGAGCAACCATACGAACTATCTATACTGCAGCCTGCCATGCGGCCCACTTGGGTAACGGCGTTTGGACTTCCAGTCCCAGAATTCCTGCTATAGGCTCACCTGAGCGTGCCTTTAAATTGAAATAAAAGAAGGTCTGGAATGATGCCTCGCTGGTGGTTTGTAGAGCTGAACCCCTTGATGAAGAGCGTCTGCTCAAAACGCGTCGGGGACGCGCTGGACTCTCCCTACTCCCCCTGTATCCATGCTTACCTCCTGTGTGTGCGGCTCACCTGGGGGCACCCTCTTTCTTCTCATATATATATATATATATATATATGCGCGCTCACTCCCAGTTACTTTCAAGAACTTGGAAAAGCACTCAGCGGGACACTCCTGCGATTATTTCATCATTTAATGCATTTGCGAGCATAAGAAAACATGACGCGTTTCGGCGATGCCTTAATCAAATGTTTTACAAAATTCGCGCCAGAAAACGGCATATTTAAAGAGGCAAAACAAGAGTCACATGATATCCATTCTCATGGTCATAGAAATGGGACAGCAGAATGAGACAATCGTCTGTGTAAATCAGCCGCCATTTTGGGAGAAACAATAGTTAAAGTGTATAAATACAAATTACAAATTGCTAAACATTATACCATAAATGGGTCCCCAATATTAATCTAAATTTATAATAGACAATTGTGTATTTACTATACAATTATCAACCTGACACCTAGAACCCTTACATCTGTTGAACAGCAAGTTCTGAAGCTAGGTCTAACCTTCTGCCCCTCGAACCAACTGGAATATACACAGACACGGATTGATCTTTTCAAGTTAACTAGAAAGTTCAAGCTTCATAAGTATTTTAAATTGAAGCCCAATGTCTTAAAATCCAAAAAACCCTCCAGCCAACCTGGGGTGATTGACACTTTAACTGGCGAAGATCTAGCCGCTCTTGAAATTATGGAGTCATTACGGACTGACAATGAAGATCAAGGTGATAACGTCGTGGATGACGATCCGATACAAAGATCCACACGGTTGGGCTTTAACCAAGTGAGAGACGTGAGCACCTTCAAACCTACGTCACAATTCTTACCTCAATTGCCCGTGGATGCGATTGATGTATTCTCGGAGGCTGTCAATAAAGATCTTTTGATCCTTCGTGGAAAACTTCAGAATCTGGGCACCAAACAAAAGTCATGTTTTCTTATGCTCGCAAATGCATTAAATGATGAAATAATCGCAGGAGTGTCCCGCTGAGTGCTTTTCCAAGTTCTTGAAAGTAACTGGGAGTGAGCGCGCATTTTTAAACGCGAGTGCACCTTCGCGTTTCTAAGCACCCGTCTATTGAGTGCGCTGATTTGGAGGTGCAAACAGAGCTATGATATATCTATATATATATATATATATATATATATATATATATCAATTCAATGATCCTGGATCCCTTGCAGCATACTCCACAATTCACACAGGTACAGACCACAAAAGTGCGCCGTATCGAGTTTAAACGTGCTTAATTTATTCTTCCATTTGTCAGCATGACGCGTTTCGGCTGTGAACACACAGCCTTGATCACATAACCCCCCGGTGAAGCACATGATTTATATACTGTGACAGATTGGATAATCACAACTGCGTGATGGTTAGTGCATGGAGCTAAACAAAATACTTACAATTAGACAAGTAAATGTTTAAAATTCATAAATATATAAATAACATAATAAATAAATACATTATCACTGTTAAATATATAAAAAGTAAAAAAATACCAAATGTATAAAATCCATCAAGTAAGAAAAGATTAATCCTTTTTATATAAGCAGTTTCAGTAAACAGCCTAAGATTGGAGTCCAATTGTAGTCAAGTGACTTGAATTAATGCTCCTACATATGAATTGTCCTATTGCACTGTCCCAATCACGCGTATAAATAAAGTGCTAGTGCTCAAAATTCAAAAATCATTCAAGCAAACTAAAAATAAAAAATCAATAATGATATTAAAATTCATATCATATCCAATTTGTCCTTTGACTCACAGCAAGACAAATAGTGACAGATAAAATACGTAAAATGCATGATTGTGCAAATTATATATCTGAATGCTTGACTCATCAATTTCCTCGATTTAGAACAAATGTACTAACCATTAAGATCAAGAAATGCGCTCATACAAATTTTATGTTAAAAATCATCACATAAAATTTTTTCCTCATACGAAAAATGAAACTCATTATAAATCATGTAAAACATGCCTGGCCTGAGCCCCTCTTCAGAAAATATTTAGTAATCCATTAATATTGCAGTGTGAAACATGCCTCAATGCATCTGATAAAATCAAAACACATCATTCATATTTAACCCATCAAAAAACTTTAAAAGACTATAAAAAATTATGGAGATCTTCCCCTGTATTCATTCCTTTAGGGATTCTTGTATCTAATAACAGAATATATTTGGACTCCAATTGCCTTAACTGTTTCTCTCTGTTTCCGCCTCTCAAGTTTTTTTGTACAGCGTCAATGACAAAGTAACATAGCTCATTTAGGTTTTTGTTGTGCACCAATTTAAAATCTCTTGCTACTGGGTAACTATCGTCTGCATTGACTATTGCTCTCAAGTGTTGAAGGATGCGATTAAAAACTTGAATTTTAGTGCTTCCCACGTATTTCATTTTACAAGTGCATTCCAATACATACACTGCATAGTCTGTACGGCATGTCAGAGGTTTCTGAATTTTGATAGGTTTATTGTCAAATACACTGCAATATTCTGAAGTGTTCTTGCCAAATTTGCAGGCCCTGCAAGAAATACATTTACGGAAACCTGTCTTCGTGGATAACCAGTTGCTAGGAATAATTACCTCTGGGCTAGATTTAACCAGAGCATCCCTCATCGAGGGAGCTCTTCTGAAGGTGATTAGAGGTTTCTCAGGCAAAAGAGGGGCCAAAGTGATGTCTGTTTTTAATAAAGGCCAATGTTTAGTTAAAATACCTCTTATTTTTCTTTCTTCTACATTGAATGTAGTTATTAGCCTGGTCCCATCTTGATCATCTCTAAGCACATCATCTGTATTTTTTCTTTTAGACTGAGCAATAGTATTGAGACATTCCTCTCTGGTATGGCTATTGGCTTTGGTTCTGGCTAATTCTAGCTCTTTCAAATTATATCCACGGGCAAGAAATCTATTGAGGGACTCAAGTTGGCATTTTTCTAGGTCTGAGTTTGAACTGCAAATTCTGCGCATACGCAAAAATTCACCGTATGGTATACTTTTAATAAGATGACCAGGGTGGGCACTGCTAGCGTGTAGAATCGCATTTCCCGCTGTTTTCTTTCTATGCAATTTAGTTTGAATAACTTTATTGTCAATGTAAATTTCAACATCTAAAAATTGGACAGAGGTTTTACTAATATCGGCTGTGAATTGTAAATTCAAGTTGTTATTGTTAATCATGTTAAGAAAAGATTTGGCCGATTCAGGGGTACCTTTCCAAATCAAACATATGTCATCTATGAACCTCCAAAATCTAATTATATTGGATTCAAAGATTACTTTGTGTGTTCCTCTGAGGACATGCTCCTCCCACCACCCAACATGAAGACATGCATAGGTTGGGGAAAAGCATGCCCCCATCGCAACTCCTCTCTGTTGCCGGTAAATCTCTTTGTTGAAAAGAAAATAGTTATTCTCTAGGCAGATTTGTATCATTCGTAATATCATGCCATTATGTTGACTAAATTCAATGTTACGCTTGTTTAGAAAGTATTTTACAGCTGTTAATCCATCAGCATGATGAATGCTCGTATATAATGTACAAATATCCATGACCACCAGCACATAGTCCTCTTCCCAAGTTACTTCACTCAATTTAGACAAAAAGTGTCCAGTGTCTTTGATGAAGGAGGGAAGGTTTTCTACCGATTCATGTAGAAAGTGGTCCACATATTTGGACATAGGTTCCAGGAGGCTTTTTTGAGCTGAAATAATAGGCCGTCCTGGTACTGGTGTAGACTGTTTGTGGATCTTGGGTATGAAGTAAAGTGTGGGAGTAACCGGAAAGTCATTTTTAAGGAAGCTGAATTCATGCTTGCTCAATAAACCTTCCCTTTTCCATTGGTTAAGTTCTTTGAAAACCACCTCCTTTAGGTTTTTAATGTCATTGAATGATCCTTTATTATAGCAGTTTATATCCTCCAAATGACGCTTCGCCTCTTCCATATAGAGAGTGCGTGGCCAAATGACGATGTTGCCACCTTTATCTGCTTTGTTAATGATGAGATTAGAATTACTCCTCAATTTTTTCATCAACGTAGCATATTGCTTTTCCATGTATTTGTATCTTTTTTGTTTCCTTGATGATACAGTATGCAATGATTTAAGATCTTCAATTACTATGTCGTTGAAACTATCAATCACATCTTTTGGCATAAGCGGTATGAACGTGGAGGCTGGTTTAAAATGACTATAGCATGGAAGGTTGTTGATTATACCCATTGATGCCAATTCTTCCTGCGTTGAACCCATACCACTTTCTTCATTACTGGATAATGCATGTACTGTTTTAAGCATGCTGGTGTCTGCTACTTGGAATTTGCTTCTAGGGCGGTCTTTCAAAGATATAGATGACGCTTGATCTTGTACTTTGTTTAATTTGAAATACTTTTTCAATTTTAACTTCCGGATGAATTTAAAAACATCTATTCTTGTTTGAACATAATTAAAGGTATTGCGTGGGCAGAACGACAAGCCCAGGGATAGGAGTTGAGAATCTGCTTCCGTTAGTTTCATATCAGACAGGTTAACCACAGTGTTATCAGGGGACATAGTCATTGATTTCATGTTTACCATTTCTTTCCCCTGCCTCTCTTGGCGAAGCCTCGCCCTCTTGCATTTCCGCCTCTGTTTGCGGCATTCGTTGTTCCTCCTGCGTCTTTGTTCTGTTGTTGTTGCTGAGTTCTTGGCCGCAGGGTTTGGCGTCTGTCCTCTATTAAAAAACCCAACTCTTCTGAGGGTGAATATTTGGTTGCTAGATGGATTTGAGCAATTGATTCACCATCCTCTGATTCATTGCTGCTCGTTGCTGGGCTGGTATCCACATCTGATATAACATCATTGGCAGTGTTCTGTGCAGGCAATGAAGGCATTTTTGACACTAGTGCTTGTCTTTTTACTGTGTCAAATTTCCGGGCAAACGTGAAAATTCTCCCTGTTTCATAATCACGCTTGTCACGTGCAAATTTGAATTGCTTACGTGTTCTTATTGTTTCTTCATGCTTAGCTAATCGAACTGCCATTTCATCTCTGGATTTCTTTATATGATCTTTATTTTCGTGTTGATCCAATGACTGATTAAGTAGTTCAATTTCCTTTTCTATCTCCTTTCGGTCAATTTCTGCATATTTAATTAAAATGCATACCATGTTCATAGATGCTTCCAGATTATTCGTTGCCCATTCTTTCAGCATTAGGGGGTTGGGGTTCTCAAATGATGGTGCTATGAGAACTCTTAACCCCCTTGGTACACGCCCCACTTCCTTATATTGCTCCAAAGAGCGTTTTTCCCACCACTTGGTAATCTCGGTGCGCAGCAGTTTTTCCACTTTCTTTAATGATGTTTTAACATCGTTATGTGCGTTAGTTTCCACATTGGAGGTTTGAGCATTGTCCGTTACAATTGGTAGATCGAGGAACAAAGTGTTTGCTATTGCCTCACGGCTCCGGAGCGTCTCCTCTGACGTTGACATGATAAATGGTGAATAAATTAATGAAGCACTCGCGTACCCGCCTATATTCTTAAGCTTGTAGCGCGTTGATTTTGGCACAATCCTTACACCCGCTAATACAAAGAATGCATCCAGCAATGTCTGCTTACCCCAGAGGTCCTTGGTTTATCCTGTAAGCGTCCTCCGACACCCGCTAGGTCCACCAAACACTCCTCCGAGTTCGCCGACGATCGTGCTATTGCAATTCAAAGTGCGGGGGGCTGGCTGAATGTCTACTCCTTCCGGGTTAATTCAAAGTTCGCAACAGCGAGGTCAGCCGCATAACAAAACCAGCCCAAGAGAGTGAGGAGGGTCCGTAATGGCGGAAACGGCCGTATTCCACCAAAATTGTAGCAATTCAATGATCCTGGATCCCTTGCAGCATACTCCACAATTCACACAGGTACAGACCACAAAAGTGCGCCGTATCGAGTTTAAACGTGCTTAATTTATTCTTCCATTTGTCAGCATGACGCGTTTCGGCTGTGAACACACAGCCTTGATCACATGACCCCCCGGTGAAGCACATGATTTATATACTGTGACAGATTGGATAATCACAACTGCGTGATGGTTAGTGCATGGAGCTAAACAAAATACTTACAATTAGACAAGTAAATGTTTAAAATTCATAAATATATAAATAACATAATAAATAAATACATTATCACTGTTAAATATATAAAAAGTAAAAAAATACCAAATGTATAAAATCCATCAAGTAAGAAAAGATTAATCCTTTTTATATAAGCAGTTTCAGTAAACAGCCTAAGATTGGAGTCCAATTGTAGTCAAGTGACTTGAATTAATGCTCCTACATATGAATTGTCCTATTGCACTGTCCCAATCACGCGTATAAATAAAATATATATATACTTCAGGTTGCCCTGCATAGAAACGCCATCACAATTAGAAATCTTTCCTTCTTTATTGCGAGAAGTAGGTACAGCGCATACACCTCTCCAAACAGAAGCGCCATAGGCGTTTCGGGCTCTACACCCTTATTCATTCCCTGTATGCTGAAAGTTCAAACTGCTTTATGGACTCATCACATTCACCCCGCCTTGATAGGACTTCATTGCAGGTAAGGTTTCTGGGTCATGTAGTCCTAAAGTTCCCATAGTGAGCGCTGTTCAGAACTTCTTATACAAAATGCTTTCCCCAAGTGGGTTCCGTGGAGGGGAAACACGCTGGTACCTCACTTGTCCATATCCACACAATATCGGCTTTCCAATTCCTAATGGCAACCGCAAGTCAAGGTGCTGCCGGTCCGCTGGATAGGCGACGGGGCGTTTCCGCGGCGAGGCGCGCCGCAAATTCAATACAAACACTTCAGGTTGCCCTGCATAGAAACGTCATCACAAGTGGAAATCTTTCCTTCTTTATTGCGGGAAGTAGGTACAGCGCATACACCCCTCCAAACAGAAGCGCCATACGCGTTTCGGGCTCTACACCCTTATTCATTGGCTGTATGCTGAAAGTTCAAACTGCTTTATGGACTCACCACATTGACCCCGCCTTGGTAGGACTTCATTGCAGGTAAGGTTTCTGGGTCATGCAGTCCTAAAGTTCCCATAGTGAGCGCTGTTCAAAACTTCTTATACAAAATGCTTTCCCCAAGTGGGTTCCGTGGAGGGGAAACATGCTGGTACCTCACTTGTCCATATCCACACAATATCGGCTTTCCAATTCCTCATGGCACCCGCAAGTCAAGGTGCTGCCGGTCCGCTGGATAGGCGACGGGGCGTTTCCGCGGTGAGGCGCGCCGCAAATTCAATACAAACACTTCAGGTTGCCCTGCATAGAAACGCCATCACAAGTGGAAATCTTTCCTTCTTTATTGCGGGAAGTAGGTACAGCGCATACACCCCTCCAAACAGAAGCGCCATACGCGTTTCGGGCTCTACACCCTTATTCATTGGCTGTATGCTGAAAGTTCAAACTGCTTTATGGACTCACCACATTGACCCCGCCTTGGTAGGACTTCATTGCAGGTAAGGTTTCTGGGTCATGTAGTCCTAAAGTTCCCATAGTGAGCGCTGTTCAAAACTTCTTATACAAAATGCTTTCCCCAAGTGGGTTCCGTGGAGGGGAAACATGCTGGTACCTCACTTGTCCATATCCACACAATATCGGCTTTCCAATTCCTCATGGCACCCGCAACTCAAGGTGCTGCCGGTCCGCTGGATAGGCGACAGGGCGTTTTTACGGCGAGGCGCGCCGCAAATTCAATACAAACACTTCAGGTTGCCCTGCATAGAAACGCCACCACAATTGGAAATCTTTCCTTCTTTATTGCGAGAAGTAGGTACAGCGCATACACCCCTCCAAACAGAAGCGCCATAGGCGTTTCGGGCTCTACACCCTTAGTCATTGGCTGTATGCTGAAAGTTCAAACTGCTTTATGGACTCATCACATTGACCCCGCCTTGGTAGGACTTCATTGCAGGTAAGGTTTCTGGGTCATGTAGTCCTAAAGTTCCCATAGTGAGCGCTGTTCAGAACTTCTTATACAAAATGCTTTCCCCAAGTGGGTTCCGTGGAGGGGAAACACGCTGGTACCTCACTTGTCCATATCCCCACAATATCGGCTTTCCAATTCCTCATGGCACCCGCAAGTCAAGGTGCTGCCGGTCCTCTGGATAGGCGACGGGGCGTTTCCGCGGTGAGGTGCGCCGCAAATTCAATACAAACACTTCAGGTTGCCCTGCATAGAAACGCCATCACAATTGGAAATCTTTCCTTCTTTATTGCGGGAAGTAGGTACAGCGCATACACCCCTCCAAACAGAAGCGCCATACGCGTTTCGGGCTCTACACCCTTATTCATTGGATGTATGCTGAAAGTTCAAACTGCTTTATGGACTCATCACATTGACCCCGCCTTGGTAGGACTTCATTGCAGGTAAGGTTTCTGGGTCATGTAGTCCTAAAGTTCCCATAGTGAGCGCTGTTCAGAACTTCTTATACAAAATGCTTTCCCCAAGTGGGTACCGTGGAGGGGAAACCCGCTGGTACCTCACTTGTTCATATCCACACAATATCGGTTTTCCAATTCCTCATGGCACCCGCAAGTCAAGGTGCTGCCGGTCCGCTGAATAGGCGACGGGGCGTATCCGCGGCGAGGCGAGGCGCGCCGCAAATTCAATACAAACACTTCAGGTTGCCCTGCATAGCAACGCCATCACAATTGGAAATCTTTCCTTCTTTATTGCGGGAAGTAGGTACAGCGCATACACCCCTCCAAACAGAAGCGCCATACGCGTTTCGGGCTCTACACCCTTATTCATTGGCTGTATGCTGAAAGTTCAAACTGCTTTATGGACTCATCACATTGACCCCGCCTTGGTAGGACTTCATTGCAGGTAAGGTTTCTGGGTCATGTAGTCCTAAAGTTCCCATAGTGAGCGCTGTTCAGAACTTCTTATACAAAATGCTTTCCCCAAGTGGGTTCCGTGGAGGGGAAACACGCTGGTACCTCACTTGTCCATATCCACACAATATCGGCTTTCCAATTCCTCATGGCACCCGCAAGTCAAGGTGCTGCCGGTCCGCTGGATAGGCGAAGGGGCGTATCTGCAGCGAGGCGAGGCGCGCCGCAAATTCAATACAAACACTTCAGGGTGCCCTGCATAGAAACGCCATCACAATTGGAAATCTTTCCTTCTTTATTGCGGGAAGTAGGTACAGCGCATACACCCCTCCAAACAGAAGCGCCATACGCGTTTCGGGCTCTACACCCTTATTCATTGGCTGTATGCTGAAAGTTCAAACTGCTTAATGGACTCACCACATTGACCCCGCCTTGGTAGGACTTCATTGCAGGTAAGGTTTCTGGGTCATGTAGTCCTAAAGTTCCCATAGTGAGCGCTGTTCAAAACTTCTTATACAAAATGCTTTCCCCAAGTGGGTTCCGTGGAGGGGAAACATGCTGGTACCTCACTTGTCCATATCCACACAATATCGGCTTTCCAATTCCTCATGGCACCCGCAAGTCAAGGTGCTGCCGGTCCGCTGGATAGGCGACAGGGCGTTTTCACGGCGAGGCGCGCCACAAATTCAATACAAACACTTCAGGTTGCCCTGCATAGAAACGTCATCACAATTGGAAATCTTTCCTTCTTTATTGCAGGAAGTAGGTACAGCGCATACACCCCTCCAAACAGAAGCGCCATACGCGTTTCGGGCTCTACACCCTTATTCATTGGCTGTATGCTGAAAGTTCAAACTGCTTTATGGACTCATCACATTGACCCCGCCTTGGTAGGACTTCATTGCAGGTAAGGTTTCTGGGTCATGTAGTCCTAAAGTTCCCATAGTGAGCGCTGTTCAGAACTTCTTATACAAAATGCTTTCTCCAAGTGGGTTCCATGGAGGGGAAACATGCTGGTACCTCACTTGTCCATATCCACACAATATCGGCTTTCCAATTCCTCATGGCACCCGCAAGTCAAGGTGCTGCCCGTCGGCTGGATAGGCGACGGGGCGTTTCCGCGGCGAGGCGCGCCGCAAATTCAATACAAACACTTCAGGTTGCCCTGCATAGAAACGCCATCACAATTGGAAATCTTTCCTTCTTTATTGCGGGAAGTAGGTACAGCGCATACACCCCTCCAAACAGAAGCGCCATACGCGTTTCGGGCTCTACACCCTTATTCATTGGCTGTATGCTGAAAGTTCAAACTGCTTTATGGACTCATCACATTGAACCCGCCTTGGTAGGACTTCATTGCAGGTAAGGTTTCTGGGTCATGTAGTCCTAAAGTTCCCATAGTGAGCGCTGTTCAGAACTTCTTATACAAAATGCTTTCCCCAAGTGGGTTCCGTGGAGGGGAAACACGCTGGTACCTCACTTGTTCATATCGACACAATATCAGCTTTCCAATTCCTCATGGCACCCGCAAGTCAAGGTGCTGCCGGTCCGCTGGATAGGCGACGGGGCGTTTCCGCGGCGAGGCGCGCTGCAAATTCAATACAAACACTTCAGGTTGCCCTGCATAGAAACGCCATCACAATTGGAAATCTTTCCTTCTTTATTGCGGGAAGTAGGTACAGCGCATACACCCCTCCAAACAGAAGTGCCATACGCGTTTCGGGCTCTACACCCTTATTCATTGGCTGTATGCTGAAAGTTCAAACTGCTTTATGGACTCATCACATTGACCCCGCCTTGGTAGGACTTCATTGCAGGTAAGGTTTCTGGGTCATGTAGTCCTAAAGTTCCCATAGTGAGCGCTGTTCAGAACTTCTTATACAAAATGCTTTCCCCAAGTGGGTTCCGTGGAGGGGAAACACGCTGGTACCTCACTTGTCCATATCCACACAATATCGGCTTTCCAATTCCTCATGGCACCCGCAAGTCAAGGTGCTGCCGGTGCGCTGGATAGGCGACGGGGCGTTTCCGCGGTGAGGCGCGCTGCAAATTCAATACAAACACTTCAGGTTGCCCTGCATAGAAACGCCATCAAAATTGGAAATCTTTCCTTCTTTATTGCGGGAAGTAGGTACAGCGCATACACCCCTCCAAACAGAAGCGCCATACGCGTTTCGGGCTCTACACCCTTATTCATTGGCTGTATGCTGAAAGTTCAAACTGCTTTATGGACTCACCACATTGACCCCGCCTTGGTAGGACTTCATTGCAGGTAAGGTTTCTGGGTCATGTAGTCCTAAAGTTCCCATAGTGAGCGCTGTTCAAAACTTCTTATACAAAATGCTTTCCCCAAGTGGGTTCTGTGGAGGGGAAACATGCTGGTACCTCACTTGTCCATATCCACACAATATCGGCTTTCCAATTCCTCATGGCACCCGCAAGTCAAGGTGCTGCCGGTCCGCTGGATAGGCGACGGGGCGTTTCCGCGGCGAGGCGCGCTGCAAATTCAATACAAACACTTCAGGTTGCCCTGCATAGAAACGCCATCAAAATTGGAAATCTTTCCTTCTTTATTGCGGGAAGTAGGTACAGCGCATACACCCCTCCAAACAGAAGCGCCATACGCGTTTCGGGCTCTACACCCTTATTCATTGGCTGTATGCTGAAAGTTCAAACTGCTTTATGGACTCATCACATTGACCCCGCCTTGGTAGGACTTCATTGCAGGTAAGGTTTCTGGGTCATGTAGTCCTAAAGTTCCCATAGTGAGCGCTGTTCAGAACTTCTTATACAAAATGCTTTCCCCAAGTGGGTTCCGTGGAATGGAAACACGCTGGTACCTCACTTGTCCATATCCACACAATATCGGCTTTCCAATTCCTCATGGCACTCGCAAGTCAAGGTGCTGCCGGTGCTCTGGATAGGCGACGGGGCGTTTCCGTGGCGAGGCGCGCCGCAAATTCAATACAAACCCTTCAGGTTGCCCTGCATAGAAACGCCATCACAATTGGAAATCTTTCCTTCTTTATTGCGGTAAGTAGATATAGCGCATACACCCCTCCAAACAGAAGCGCCATACGCGTTTCAGGCTCTACACCCTTATTCATTGGCCGTATGCTGAAAGTTCAAACTGCTTTATGGACTCATCACATTGACCCCGCCTTGGTAGGACTTCATTGCAGGTAAGGTTTCTGGGTCATGTAGTCCTAAAGTTCCCATAGTGAGCGCTGTTCAGAACTTCTTATACAAAATGCTTTCCCCAATTGGGTTCCGTGGAGGGGAAACATGCTGGTACCTCACTTGTCCATATCCACACAATATCGGCTTTCCAATTCCTCATGGCACCGGCAAGTCAAGGTGCTGCCGGTCCGCTGGATAGGCGACGGGGCGTTTCCGCGGCGAGGCGCGCCGCAAATTCAATACAAACACTTCAGGTTGCCCTGCATAGAAACGCCATCACAAGTGGAAATCTTTCCTTCTTTATTGCGGGAAGTAGGTACAGCGCATACACCCCTCCAAACAGAAGCGCCATACGCGTTTCGGGCTCTACACCCTTATTCATTGGCTGTATGCTGAAAGTTCAAACTGCTTTATGGACTCACCACATTGACCCCGCCTTGGTAGGACTTCATTGCAGGTAAGGTTTCTGGGTCATGTAGTCCTAAAGTTCCCATAGTGAGCACTGTTCAAAACTTCTTATACAAAATGCTTTCCCCAAGTGGGTTCCGTGGAGGGGAAACATGCTGGTACCTCACTTGTCCATATCCACACAATATCGGCTTTCCAATTCCTCATGGCACCCGCAAGTCAAGGTGCTGCCGGTCCGCTGGATAGGCGACAGGGCGTTTTCACGGCGAGGCGCGCCGCAAATTCAATACAAACACTTCAGGTTGCCCTGCATAGAAACGTCATCACAATTGGAAATCTTTCCTTCTTTATTGCGGGAAGTAGGTACAGCGCATACACCCCTCCAAACAGAAGCGCCATACGCGTTTCGGGCTCTACACCCTTATTCATTAGCTGTATGCTGAAAGTTCAAACTGCTTTATGGACTCATCACATTGACCCCGCCTTGGTAGGACTTCATTGCAGGTAAGGTTTCTGGGTCATGTAGTCCTAAAGTTCCCATAGTGAGCGCTGTTCAGAACTTCTTATACAAACTGCTTTCCCCAAGTGGGTTCCGTGGAGGGGAAACACGCTGGTACCTCACTTGTCCATATCCACACAATATCGGCTTTCCAATTCCTCATGGCACCCGCAAGTCAAGGTGCTGCCGGTGCTCTGGATAGGCGACGGGCGTTTCCGTGGCGAGGCGCGCCGCAAATTCAATACAAACACTTCAGGTTGCCCTGCATAGAAACGCCATCACAATTGGAAATCTTTCCTTCTTTATTGCGGGAAGTAGGTACAGCGCATACACCCCTCCAAACAGAAGCGCCATTACGCGTTTCGGGCTCTACACCCTTATTCATTCCCTGTATGCTGAAAGTTCAAACTGCTTTATGGACTCATCACATTGATCCCGCCTTGGTAGGACTTCATTGCATGTAAGGTTTCTGGGTCATGTAGTCCTAAAGTTCCCATAGTGAGCGCTGTTCAGAACTTCTTATACAAACTGCTTTCCCCAAGTGGGTTCCGTGGAGGGGAAACACGCTGGTACCTCACTTGTCCATATCCACACAATATCGGCTTTCCAATTCCTCATGGCACTCGCAAGTCAAGGTGCTGCCTGTGCTCTGGATAGGCGACGGGGCGTTTCCGTGGCGAGGCGCGCCGCAAATTCAATACAAACACTTCAGGTTGCCCTGCATAGAAACGCCATCACAATTGGAAATCTTTCCTTCTTTATTGCGGGAAGTAGGTACAGCGCATACACCCCTCCAAACAGAAGCGCCATACGCGTTTCGGGCTCTACACCCTTATTCATTGGCTGTATGCTGAAAGTTCAATCTGCTTTATGGACTCATCACATTGACCCCGCCTTGGTAGGACTTCATTGCAGGTAAGGTTTCTGGGTCATGTAGTCCTAAAGTTCCCATAGTGAGCGCTGTTCAGAACTTCTTATACAAAATGCTTTCCCCCAAGTGGGTTCCGTGGAGGGGAAACACGCTGGTACCTCACTTGTCCATATCCACACAATATCAGCTTTCCAATTCCTCATGGCACCCGCAAGTCAAGGTGCTGCCGGTGCTCTGGATAGGCGACGGGGCGTTTCCGTGGCGAGGCGCGCCGCAAATTCAATACAAACCCTTCAGGTTGCCCTGCATAGAAACGCCATCACAATTGGAAATCTTTCCTTCTTTATTGCGGTAAGTAGATACAGCGCATACACCCCTCCAAACAGAAGCGCCATACGCGTTTCGGGCTCTACACCCTTATTCATTGGCCGTATGCTGAAAGTTCAAACTGCTTTATGGACTCATCACATTGACCCCGCCTTGGTAGGACTTCATTGCAGGTAAGGTTTCTGGGTCATGTAGTCCTAAAGTTCCCATAGTGAGCACTGTTCAAAACTTCTTATACAAAATGCTTTCCCCAAGTGGGTTCCGTGGAGGGGAAACATGCTGGTACCTCACTTGTCCATATCCACACAATATCGGCTTTCCAATTCCTCATGGCACCCGCAAGTCAAGGTGCTGCCGGTCCGCTGGATAGGCGACAGGGCGTTTTCACGGCGAGGCGCGCCGCAAATTCAATACAAACACTTCAGGTTGCCCTGCATAGAAACGTCATCACAATTGGAAATCTTTCCTTCTTTATTGCGGGAAGTAGGTACAGCGCATACACCCCTCCAAACAGAAGCGCCATACGCGTTTCGGGCTCTACACCCTTATTCATTAGCTGTATGCTGAAAGTTCAAACTGCTTTATGGACTCATCACATTGACCCCGCCTTGGTAGGACTTCATTGCAGGTAAGGTTTCTGGGTCATGTAGTCCTAAAGTTCCCATAGTGAGCGCTGTTCAGAACTTCTTATACAAACTGCTTTCCCCAAGTGGGTTCCGTGGAGGGGAAACACGCTGGTACCTCACTTGTCCATATCCACACAATATCGGCTTTCCAATTCCTCATGGCACCCGCAAGTCAAGGTGCTGCCGGTGCTCTGGATAGGCGACGGGGCGTTTCCGTGGCGAGGCGCGCCGCAAATTCAATACAAACACTTCAGGTTGCCCTGCATAGAAACGCCATCACAATTGGAAATCTTTCCTTCTTTATTGCGGGAAGTAGGTACAGCGCATACACCCCTCCAAACAGAAGCGCCATACGCGTTTCGGGCTCTACACCCTTATTCATTGGCTGTATGCTGAAAGTTCAATCTGCTTTATGGACTCATCACATTGACCCCGCCTTGGTAGGACTTCATTGCAGGTAAGGTTTCTGGGTCATGTAGTCCTAAAGTTCCCATAGTGAGCGCTGTTCAGAACTTCTTATACAAAATGCTTTCCCCCAAGTGGGTTCCGTGGAGGGGAAACACGCTGGTACCTCACTTGTCCATATCCACACAATATCAGCTTTCCAATTCCTCATGGCACCCGCAAGTCAAGGTGCTGCCGGTGCTCTGGATAGGCGACGGGGCGTTTCCGTGGCGAGGCGCGCCGCAAATTCAATACAAACCCTTCAGGTTGCCCTGCATAGAAACGCCATCACAATTGGAAATCTTTCCTTCTTTATTGCGGTAAGTAGATACAGCGCATACACCCCTCCAAACAGAAGCGCCATACGCGTTTCGGGCTCTACACCCTTATTCATTGGCCGTATGCTGAAAGTTCAAACTGCTTTATGGACTCATCACATTGACCCCGCCTTGGTAGGACTTCATTGCAGGTAAGGTTTCTGGGTCATGTAGTCCTAAAGTTCCCATAGTGAGCGCTGTTCAGAACTTCTTATACAAAATGCTTTCCCCAATTGGGTTCCGTGGAGGGGAAACATGCTGGTACCTCACTTGTCCATATCCACACAATATCGGCTTTCCAATTCCTCATGGCACCCGCAAGTCAAGGTGCTGCCGGTCCGCTGGAAAGGCGACGGGGCGTTTCCGCAGCGAGGCGCGCCGCAAATTCAATACAAACACTTCAGGTTGCCCTGCATAGAAACGCCATCACAATTGGAAATCTTTCCTTCTTTATTGCGGGAAGTAGGTACAGCGCATACACCCCTCCAAACAGAAGCGCCATACGCGTTTCGGGCTCTACACCCTTATTCATTGGCTGTATGCTGAAAGTTCAAACTGCTTTATGGACTCATCACATTGACCCCGCCTTGGTAGGACTTTATTGCAGGTAAGGTTTCTGGGTCATGTAGTCCTAAAGTTCCCATAGTGAGCGCTGTTCAGAACTTCTTATACAAAATGCTTTCCCCAAGTGGGTTCCGTGGAGGGGAAACACGCTGGTACCTCACTTGTCCATATCCACACAATATCGGCTTTCCAATTCCTCATGGCACCCGCAAGTCAAGGTGCTGCCGGTCCGCTGGATAGGCGACGGGGCGTTTCCGCGGCGAGGCGTGCCGCAAATTCAATACAAACACTTCAGGTTGCCCTGCATAGAAACGCCATCACAATTGGAAATCTTTCCTTCTTTATTGCAGGAAGTAGCGTTTGAAAAGTCCCGGAGCACCCACCTTGGGTTAAGTAGGACTACCTGTCCCACAAAGCAATTCTGCAATTCGAAGTCCCAATATGGGCGGAGTTATATGGTAATAAGTCCACACAGCTGCCGGGACTTTCAACATACGCCAGTGAACAAGGGCATGGAGCCCGAAACGTTTGGCGTCTTGCTGGAAATGCTTCTTCGCATTTTGCCTACTGCCTGCAAATAAAGAAGGTGATACTTACTTTCGTGTTGGCGTCTCCATGCAGGGCAACTTGTGATGTTTGGATTTAAAGAGCGGTGCGCCTCGCCGCAGAGATGCCCCCCCGCATATTCAGCGGGCCTACAGCGCCTGACAATACGGGCGCTTTGAGGGGAAGTAAGTGCCGATTTTTGCAGGAATGAACATTGGCAGGCACAGTGTGTTTTTTCTGTTTTGGCACCCACTTGGGAAAGACATTTTAGTGTTTGAAAAGTCCCGGAGCACCCACCTTGGGTTAAGTAGGACTACCTGTCCCACAAAGCAATTCTGCAATTCGAAGTCCCAATGTGGGCGGAGTTATATGGTAATAAGTCCACACAGCTGTCGGGACTTTCAACATACGCCAGTGAACAAGGGCATGGAGCCCGAAACGTTTGGCGTCTTGCTGGAAAAGCTTCTTCGCATTTTGCCTACTGCCTGCAAATAAAGAAGGTGATACTTACTTTCGTGTTGGCGTCTCTATGCAAGGCAACTTGTGATGTTTGGATTTAAAGAGCGGCGCGCCTCGCCGCAGAGATGCCCCCCCGCATATTCAGCGGGCCTACAGCGCCTGAAAATACGGGCGCTTTGAGGGGAAGTAAGTGCCGATTTTTGCAGGAATGAACATTGGCAGGCACAGTGTGTTTTTTCTTTTTTGGCACCCACTTGGGAAAGACATTTTTAGTGTTTGAAAAGTCCCGGAGCACCCACCTTGGGTTAAGTAGGACTACATGTCCCACAAAGCAATTCTGCAATTCGAAGTCCCAATATGGGCGGAGTTATATGGTAATAAGTCCACACAGCTGCCGGGACTTTCAACATACGCCAGTGAACAAGGGCATGGAGCCCGAAACGTTTGGCGTCTTGCTGGAAATGCTTCTTCGCATTTTGCCTACTGCCTGCAAATAAAGAAGGTGATACTTACTTTCGTGTTGGCGTCTCTATGCAGGGCAACTTGTGATGTGTGGATTTAAAGAGCGGCGCGCCTCGCCGCAGAGATGCCCCCCCGCATATTCAGCGGGCCTACAGCACCTGACAATATGGGTGCTTTGAGGGGAAGTAAGTGCCGATTTTTGCAGGAATGAACATTGGCAGGCACAGTGTGTTTTTTCTTTTTTGGCACCCACTTGGGAAAGACATTTTAGTGTTTGAAAAGTCCCGGAGCACCCACCTTGGGTTAAGTAGGACTACCTGTCCCACAAAGCAATTCTGCAATTCGAAGTCCCAATATGGGCGGAGTTATATGGTAATAAGTCCACACAGCTGCCGGGACTTTCAACATATGCCAGTGAATAAGGGCATGGAGCCCGAAACGTTTGGCGTCTTGCTGGAAATGCTTCTTCGCATTTTGCCTACTGCCTGCAAATAAAGAAGGTGATACTTACTTTCCTGTTGGCGTCTCTATGCAGGGCAACTTGTGATGTTTGGATTTAAAGAGCGGCGCGCCTCGCCGCAGAGATGCCCCCCCGCATATTCAGCGGGCCTACAGCGCCTGACAATACGGGCGCTTTGAGGGGAAGTAAGTGCCGATTTTTGCAGGAGTGAACATTGGCAGGCACAGTGTGTTTTTTCTTTTTTGGCACCCACTTGGGAAAGACATTTTTAGTGTTTGAAAAGTCCCGGAGCACCCACCTTGGGTTAAGTAGGACTACCTGTCCCACAAAGCAATTCTGCAATTCGAAGTCCCAATATGGGCGGAGTTATATGGTAATAAGTCCACACAGCTGCCGGGACTTTCAACATATGCCAGTGAACAAGGGCATGGAGCCCGAAACGTTTGGCGTCTTGCTGGAAATGCTTCTTTGCATTTTGCCTACTGCCTGCAAATAAAGAAGGTGATACTTACTTTCGTGTTGGCGTCTCTATGCAGGGCAACTTGTGATGTTTGGATTTAAAGAGCGGCGCACCTCGCCGCAGAGATGCCCCCCCGCATATTCAGCGGGCCTACAGCGCCTGACAATACGGGCGCTTTGAGGGGAAGTAAGTGCCAATTTTTGCAGGAATGAACATTGGCAGGCACAGTGTGTTTTTTCTTTTTTGGCACCCACTTGGGAAAGACATTTTTAGTGTTTGAAAAGTCCCGGAGCACCCACCTTGGGTTAAGTAGGACTACCTGTCCCACTAAGCAATTCTGCAATTCGAAGTCCCAATATGGGCGGAGTTATATGGTAATAAGTCCACACAGCTACCGGGACTTTCAACATACGCCAGTGAACAAGGGCATGGAGCCCGAAACGTTTGGCGTCTTGCTGGAAATGCTTCTTCGCATTTTGCCTACTGCCTGCAAATAAAGAAGGTGATACTTACTTTCCTGTTGGCGTCTCTATGCAGGGCAACTTGTGATGTTTGGATTTAAAGAGCGGCGCGCCTCGCCGCAGAGATGCCCCCCCGCATATTCAGCGGGCCTACAGCGCCTGACAATACGGGCGCTTTGAGGGGAAGTAAGTGCCGATTTTTGTAGGAGTGAACATTGGCAGGCACAGTGTGTTTTTTCTTTTTTGGCACCCACTTGGGAAAGACATTTTTAGTGTTTGAAAAGTCCCGGAGCACCCACCTTGGGTTAAGTAGGACTACCTGTCCCACAAAGCAATTCTGCAATTCGAAGTCCCAATATGGGCGAGTTATATGGTAATAAGTCCACACAGCTGCCGGGACTTTCAACATACGCCAGTGAACAAGGGCATGGAGCCCGAAACGTTTGGCGTCTTGCTGGAAATGCTTCTTCGCATTTTGCCTACTGCCTGCAAATAAAGAGGGTGATACTTACTTTCGTGTTGGCGTCTCTATGCAGGGCAACTTGTGATGTTTGGATATATATATATATATGTATATATATATATATATATATATCTCAAGTCCAAAGTTTTCGCGTTACCTCTGCCAACAAATGGCGGCGGGCTACTGGCAAGGACGCGATCCTTTTACCTCCAACACCAATCTTTCTCTTCAAAGAAAAAGATTGTGCCGAGCCCAAAATCCAGTTCAAACGTGGTTTATTTCTTTAGTTAAATGACAAACAAACGCCTGACGCGTTTCGGGACAGCCGTTCCTTTCTCACGGGTCATTTAGACAGTTTGTTTCACCCATAACATATAGTGCACAAAAAATGTAGATATAAACATAGGACTACTTGATAACTTTCAATTGGTGGTCAAAACGGAATCCATATTGGAATGGTTTGTTCATAGATAAAAGTACGTGTTTTCAATTTGTCAGCTCAATTTCAAATTAATCCAGCCGAACATAATTGATATCTTAGTTCGCTATCACAATACATGAATAAATCGTTCATGTTGAGTTGTTTCTCTTTAAGAAATCTGGTAATCAATATTACCCGGCCAAACAATAATGCCCAATTGAGAACGAAAACATTCATACAATTCTGCCCATGTGGGCCATAATTGAGGTTAATACATAGTTTCATATTTTCTTAACACAATAGTTTTTGCAATTGACATTCTATATTTCATACAATTTTGCCCCAGTGGGCCCGAATATATTGCTGTTGAGCCTCCATCGAGCTATACTTTCAAAAAAAGAGAGAACAACTCCTATTTACAATGATAAATAAAAAACACAATTTATATCAAATATATCACCATCCATCAATAGCACGTTGTGCCTTTCTTCCTTACAAGAAGTTATCTTTGTCTCCGACAAAATAAAATCAATGCACTGATCAGTAATGATCCTATTCCTCATTTAAAAACAAACATCTTAACTGAGAGACAGTTTAGGCAGGTTATAATTTAAAAAAAACAGCATCAAATTCCTGAGAACTCGTATCCTTTCTTCAGCCACGGTGTACCGCTAACTCTTCATCCTTGTTAATACCCTCCGGATGCATAGTTTCAAACTTAATAATCATTCTAGATTCAAGTGGTCTTAGCTCACGGATCCGGTTTCCTCCCCTTTCTGACAATGGTATTCTGTCTAAGGCACAGTATCTAAGTAGACCAGCATTTTTGTTATGATATTCTTTGAAATGACAGGCAATAGGATATTGCCTATCTTCATTAGTTATTGCCCGCATATGTTCTAATATACGCCTCTTCACCTGATGGATGGTGCTGCCAATATATACCAACTGGCATGGGCAAATTAGGGCATACACACAAAAGTCTGATTTACAGGTCAGATGTTTTGAAATTACAAATGGTTTCTGAGTTTTTGAAAGTTTCACTTCCTTGCAGTTAATACTGTTTCTGCATGCCTTGCATGCTTTGCAAGTGTAGAAACCTTGTACCTTAAACTGAAAATTCATCTCTACAGGTAACAGACTTTTACATAACATGTCCTTTAGTGCCAGGCATCTTCGAAATGTGATACTAGGATTATTACCCACACATTTTGCCAGAGTTTCATCTGTGCCCAGTATGTTCCAAAATTTCTAAAGACATTTACGTACGTCACCTGACTGATTGCTAAATGATGTAATAAATCTAAGGGAATCCTCCCCCTCATTTTCATCAATTTTGACTTTTAACAATTCTTCCCTCTCAGCTTTTTTCAATTTCTCACACGCTTTGTTGATTACTTTCTGTGAATAGCCCCTCTCAGCAAACCTTTGTCTCATGTTGTTCATTTCCTCCATAAAGGCTAAATCGAAGCTACAGTTACGGCGTGCTCTCAATAACTCCCCATATGGTATACTGTTTATGAGGTTAACTGGGTGGCAGCTTTCGGCATGTAATAAACTGTTGCCGGCTGTTTGCTTTCGGTACAGTTTACTTTCCAATCGATTTCCTTTTACTTGTATTTCAACAGCAAGAAATTCAATAGTATTCCTGTCCATTGAGCAGGTAAACTTTAAATTCAAATTGTTGTTATTGAGGGACTCAACATAATCTAGGGCTCCATTCTCATCCCCTCTCCAGACACAAAATATATCGTCTATGTACCTTGCCCAGAGGACGACATGGCGATTTAAGGCTTCGATGTTCTTTGCCACATGCTCTTCCCACCAGCCTAGGTATAAACCCACACAGCTGGGGGTGAAGCAGGTTCCCATAGCCGTATCCTGGGCTTGGCAATAGATTGTGTGATCAAAAATGAAGAAATTGTTAGATAAACAGATAGACATCATATTTAACAGCATCTCAGTGTGCATCAAATAGCAAAGGGAACAACTTTTTAGATAGTAGCAACAGGCTTCCAAGCCCAAATCATAGGGTATGCAAGTATAGAGGCTGTTCACGTCAAGTGTCAGCAATAACATACCTTGTTCCCAATTAACTTACACAATTTGTCTCAGAAAATCTCCTGTATCCTGCACATATGAAGGCAACGATTGAACATACGGTCTAAAAAAAAAATCAATATACTTTGAAGTATTTTCATACATGCTTCCTATTGAGGAAACAATCGGCCTACCAGGAGGATTACTTTTATCCTTATGAACCTTAGGCAATAAGTATATTGCAGACAATTTTAGAAATTCCTAATTCAAAAATTTGAACTCATCATTAGATAACAATTTTTCGTTCTATCTTGCAACGTCATTCCTATATCTCTCATTACTGGCCTCATAGCTTTTTCTATCGCTCTTAGCATAGCTTGCACTGTCACTCAATTGCCTTTTTCCCTCATCCAAATACATTTTCAATGGCCAAACAACTATATTCCCTCCCTTGTCTGATTTTTTAATAACGAAATCTTTATTGTTTTGTAGTTCTTTATAGCTGTTTGTTGACCTGAGGTTAGATTACTGAAAAACCGTACTTTACGTTTCGCTAATTCTTTTAATTCATTTTGGACCCCCTTCTCAAATTCCTCGATAGCTTTGTTGTGTATTTGAGGTAAGAAACTCGATTTGGTTCTAAATCCACTTAGTCTGGCTTGATCAATTATGGCATTTTCTTGAGCTAAAGTTATTAATGGGTCATCCACCCAATTGTCAGCTTCCCCCAGCTCTCTAAGTGTGTGTAAAGTATCTATATCTTCAATAGCTAAGCTAGAATCCCTACCTGGGTCTAGAGGTACTGTTAGGTTTTGCCTATGTTCATGCCATTTTTTAAGTTTCAGTTTACGCGTGAAGTAAAACAAATCAATTCTATTTCCCGAATAGTCAAATCTCTTAGTTGGACAGAAGGTTAAACCCACAGATAAAACATCAATTTGATCATCAGTTGTCGCGTACCCGCGGGTTTCCTCTCCTCGGAATGACGCTGATGCTATATGGGTTCCACCTCCCATCTGCCCCTAGTCCGGAGGACGTGTTACACACGCGGACGGAGGAGGCAGGTGAGTGAGGGAAGTGAGACAGGAACGGTGGGGACGGAAACCTAGAAGGAAACAAATACACAATGAGTGATAGTCGACTGACTCGAACTCCCCCTACCATGTTTCCCCCTAAGTGTGAGTCGCTTACCTGCTGTCTCCTCCCACCTACTGAGGTGCGGGGCGGTGAAGTGACTGGGCGTTTGCGTAGGCTAAGTATCTCCAACACTGGAGTCCGGTAAGTTCCGTTTAGCGGGGACAAACCCCAGGGGGAATGAGTGCTTGGTTAGTGAGGTGAGCTGGACCAAGAGGCCTCTGGTAGTTCCCAAGAGTCTGTCTTCCAGCTCACTGAACGACGCCCAATTGGCGCGGTGAGAAGTGTAGGTAGGTGAAGGCGCTACTACTGCCAGGCTCCGAATCCTTGAGCCGAGGAGCGCAACACCTACCGACCGTGAATGCCCGGAAATCCTTGGGCAGGTCTGTGAACGAGAATTGCCTTTTTGGTTGCTTCGCCGGAAATCCTTGGGCGTGGTGGTCTCTCGGCGCTACGCCTCTTCTCTCGGAGGAGTCGAGAGGCGTGGAGAGCCAAGGTGGAAGTACCCGTTCCGGTATTCCACTGGTGACGAAGGGCACCGTAGGAAGGTGCCTCCACTCCGGTCTCTCAGGGGAGACGGGAGCCAGGAACAGGAAACCTTTCCCCGGCCAGTTCCGAGGAACGTTGGCGGTCGCCGGGAAAGGCGGAGATTCAACAGGGGTCGAGAGGTCGTATCTCTGTAGACGGGTGACAGTACGGGTTCACCGTGAACTCTTTCTGTCGTAGCTCTTCAGGATACGTCCGGGAATAATCGGCCAGGACGTGAAGGAGAGGACGTGTAGTTATACTCTCGGGACACACCCACAACGTGACTCGTGGACTGCCGGGGTACCTGGGACTTGTAGTTCTTCCAGGTTTCTGGCGGGATCGCCACTCGTGCAGATATCCAGCCGGATCGTGACATCAGTTAACAATGTATTGGATAAATTCAGTACCGATAGTGTGTCCTTCATTTTGATGCAGTTTTTCCTCTTGTTGTCATTCCCCTGAAGGTTTGTATACTGCTTTGTTGCCTTGCGCCTTGCTTGGCGCCTCTGGCGCCTCGACCTTGACCTCTTGTTGCTTGGGGACTCGCCGATTCTTGTCTTCCTCTTGCAATGATATCGAATTCCTTTAAAATGCTGGATTTTACTCCCATTGTATCTTCTCTTTCTGGGGTCTTGTCTGGAATTTCAGTAGTCACTGCTTCAGTTTGCGGGGTCTGTGATGTAGTGGGTGCTACACTCACAACTTCAAGATTTTTATCCATTGTATCCTGTACTGTCATCACCTGAGTTTTCATTGTTTCTCTTAAATGATCAAATGTTTTGCCAAATTTTAAAATCTGTCCCTGATTGTAGTCAATCTCATCTCAGTGGAATTTACGTTGTTTTTTAAGTTTGATTTCCTCCTCCGCTTTTCCAAGACGTATCTTAAGTTTATTAATTTCAGTTTCAAATTCATTGTCTGTACATTTCTTTTTTAGTATATTAGATATCTCCTCCATTTCTAGAGATAGTCGTTCGTATCTTTCAATGCATATTTGATTAAAAGTTTCAACATTACCGGTAAACAGTCATGGTTGTTTTGCGCCCATTCTTCGATAAGTTCGAGGTCCAGATCCATAAAGGTGGGGGTAATAAAAATATGCAAGCCTCTTGGGACTCTCCCATGGTCCACGTATTTCTGGAGGGCTTTTGCCTCCCACCATTTTGCCTGTTCCATCTTGGCGGCTTTCCATAGGGACTCCCATAGTTGCCGTTTTGTTTGGAAATCCTTCGCTTTTACATGGCTTGAATTGTTGTTTTAACCATGGCTGTTTTCGATTGGTATAAACAATAATTCTGCTGCTTCCCGCCGTGATGCCTCTCTGTTTGCCAACATTATTACAGATCACGGGTACTCGATAACATGAGTGCCCTTGACTGGGAACTCCCAGTATATCCACGTCGTACAGTCGTGACTTGCCTCTGTCACACTGCGTCCGCCAGCTTCTGCCACTGTCCGTTACTTACAAAATACCGGGCTTCGGTTTCCCTGCATAAGTGCTGCCATCTTCCGCATCTGAGGAAAAGTCAGCCCGACTGGGCTCGGCGCAATCTGTTTCTTTGACGAGAAGGATTGGTGTTGGATATATATATAACAAAAAGGACTCAACAGAATGTCAGAGGAAGAGGCGGAATCACAAACGGAGACAGAGAAGAAAGGCCAACAGAATGGCCAACAAACAAAAAAATGAGAGGGAGAGGGAGAGGTTGGTGGAGCCGCAATTAGACAACAATGCAGCCAAAACAATCATTAACCTCACTGACACTACCCTTTCAAAAGCGGAAGAACAAATTTTATCTTTGGGACTCTCTTTCTGCCCGGAATCGAATTTCAACTATGCCAACACCAGAATGGACATATACAGATTCATAAGGAAATTAAAATTGAAAAAACATCATGAACTAAACACTAAGTTACTAAAGGATAAAAATGAAAAAGAACAACAAAAGGAAAAAGAAAAAAACAAAACTCAAACGAAAACGGCGGAACCCATTGAAATAGAACCATCACAAACGTCAGAAGATTCTCTACTTGAAACTCTCATGGAATTACACAATGCCAACTTCCCAACGGGGGCAGTAACAAACAACACTCAATGTTTAATTCCATGTGAACCAAGTCAAAATATGAGTTCTCCTATACTTGCTACATCACCGGAAAGAAGAAAAAACACACCTTTCAAACGTAAATCAACGTTTAATCCCATAATGCCAAGAGACAGCATTGACATTTTTAACGATCAAGTAACCAATGAAATTAAAAAACTACAGGATCATGCAAAGTAAATCGAAGTGGCATCCTAAAGACAGGCAGCTCAAGCAACTATTGACAAAATTGCAAAGTAATAAAAATGTGATTGTCAGAAGTGCAGACAAAGGAGGCAACATCGTTCTATGGGACAAGACACAATATATGAAGGAGGCACTGTCCCACCTAAATGATAGAACTTGCTACAAAACCAGTAATTGGGGTGCCTTAAAAATAATACAAAATGACTTTTATGGAAAATTATTGGCTTGGAAATGTGCAGGAACATTAACATTGGATGAATACAAATGTATCCATAAAGATAATCCTACAATACCTAACATCTATTTCATCCCTAAAATACACAAAGATGCCAAGAATCCCCCAGGCCGGCCCGTCATTTTTGCCCAAAATAGCCTATTGGAGAATGCCAGCCAATATATTGACTTTTTTCTTCAGGAACTGGTACAGGCATTGCCTACATACATAAGAGACACTAGTAATTTCCTGGAGAAAATCAAGAACTTTGAATGGCAGGACAGTTACCAATTAATGACTTTGGACGTAGTGTCTTTATATACCAGCATAAGACACAGAGATGGCATAAGGGCACTAGAACATTTCCTAAGTAAAGGAAAGCCAAGACTTTCTGCACATAGCATGATGCTAAGTGACCTGACACAATTTAGTTTGAATAATAATGTTTTCTTATTTGGTAAAACTGTCTACCAGCAGACACGTGGTGTTGCAATGGGGGCCAGCTTCTCTCCCAGCTATGCTTGTTTACACATGGGCTGGTGGGAGGAGCTGGTCCTCGGCGTGACGCACAGGGCGATGATAGACAAAAATGTCAAACTTTTGTATAGATATATTGATGATATCTTTATGGTTTGGGATGGTCCTCTACAGGATGCACATGATTTTGCCAAAAGCCTCAATACCAATGAGATCAATTTAAGCTTTACGGCAACTATAGATAAGCACAGCAATAATTTTTTAGATGTTGAGGTTTATGTCAAGAATGGTAAACTGGAAACAAAACTTTTCAGAAAGATAACAGCAGGAAACTCACTATTACACTCTACGAGTTTTCACCCGCGACATTTGATCAATAGTATCCCCTACGGGGAAATGCTAAGAATTAAGCGTATATGTAGCTGCATGACTGATTTACAAAAGGCACAGTCAGACTGCAAAAGAAGATACTTAGCAAGAGGATATAATGCTAAAAACATAGATCTAGCCATAGCTAAAACGATGAAACTAAAAAGAGAACCACTTCTAGGCACCAAACCCAAAGCTGATTCAGCATACGAACGGCGACTAATCACTAATTACAACCTGCAACACAAAGCCATCAGAAATATAATGCAGCGTAACTGGCCAATAGTACTAGACGATCCGATAATAGGAACATCACTGCCCAAAAGATTAGGTCTAACCTTTAAAAGGGCGCCTTCAGTAAGCAACAGTCTAGTGACAAGTAGCCCGGAGGTAATGGAACCTCAGAATTGGCTTTCTCAGAGAAAAGGATTTGTGGCCTGCAAAAATTGCATAGCATGCATTCATGGTGTAAGTAGAAAAACATACAAAACACCATTTAGCGATAAAGAGATGGAAATAAATCAAGCCCTACACTGCAAAACTGACCACGCAGTATACATCTTAGAATGCACATGTAATCTCAAGTACGTAGGCAGTACCAAACTCCCGGCCAATAAAAGAATCTTACAGCACCTTACAGCCATCATCAATAAGGGCCCTACTTACCCAGTCGCTAGACATTTTCAGGAAACCCATAAAAGCGACCCCAAATTCCTGTGGTATTACCTCATTGATGCGGTACCAAAAAATAGAAGAGGAGGCGACAGAGAAGGTGCATTACGTAAACTTGAGACCCGGTATATTTTAAACCTAGATAGTAAAATACCGGGAGGCCTTAATGCCACCGAGGATCTTTATACTTGCATCTAACTGGTTGATACCCCAGCAAGTGTCTGACAGGGTGACATATTTGGGGAAAACACTCTAATCTCTATGCTCCAAGCTAGAAGCCAAATCAATGAAAAGAACACTACAATGATTTACGGTGAACAAAATATTCGAACAGCTCTTTTTAATGATTAATTTTTAGTTAAAAACAAGATCTCCTTTTATTTGCTATCAAAATTGAGCCAGTAGCGCATATGGTGAATTGACTGTTTTAACCAGATACTGCTGCTTGACGCCTAATTTCACACACTTTGAGTCCTAGCCTAATAAGAGAAATCAAACTAGATAGGCTACACTCACTATTCCAATATCATTAAAAAGGTCCATAATTTCAATTTTTCTCATTCACCCAGCACGTTTGTTACATTGCACTTTATGTAATAGCATTAACAAAGAGTCAAGCAACAATTTTCGACTAACGTTTCTTTTATCCCATTAGTTATTATAACTTATAATAAGGATAACACGCATTGATGCAATCATGGTTCAGTTTGAGAGTATTAATTTTGAAGCATTATAATTAGATTTGTATATTTATACACGGTTTTATCAGGAAATTTTTAAGCAAACTGAGCATATTTAAATTTTATGTACCTACGTACAACTATTTATTAATGTGTTTTTAGTGCTTTTAAATTAAATGATATTATGCAGCTATGTTTTTAAAACATTTAGAAATGGAAGTAGATCAATTTGTACTATGCCCAGCAAAAAACAAACTATGCATACAAGTTTACATGTTAAGTATTTCTTCACTTTTCATGATGATGTGGATTTTGTTGCTGTCTATTACGTTTTTGCACTAAGCACCAGCACTTTGAACACTATAAAATGGCGGCTGAAGCCAAAAAGCGTTTCATGTGATCAAGGTCCAGGAGGGACCGAAACGCGTCATGGCCGACTAGCACAATAAACTAATTTGCACAGAAACGTGGTCCGTGCCTGATTGGTATCTCGGAGATTGGGGAGCGAAGTAAGCAGCCAAACAGGATATATATATATATATATATATATATATATATATATATATATATATATAGAGTCTGGTCACATGCTTCAAGACCAGAAACCAGCACGCTAAAGTCTTCTCCAAAGTGCATTCATTTCAAATGTCGCCATTACGCATTCGGCTATGTTCTGCCTTATTCACATAGGGAGTCCGCCATTATGCACAACAAATATATATATATTCATTTCAAAGGGAACTCCTGAAGCTTGTGTTTAGCCTCAGTTAGTGGGTTACCTTTTCCTGGAAAGTAAAGCTAGTCAAATGAAGAAGCTGATTTTAATAGGGCAATTATTAGAGATGGCCTAAATTGTACTCGAGGCCTTTGTATCCCTTGGCTCCAATACATTAAAACCTGTTTTACGGAACTTGGTAATCCCTCTATGTTTGAGCACCCAGATCAAATTGTTAAAGGGAATCGACAGCGGGTTTTGGTGAGCTTCCGAAACACACAAAGATCTGTCCAGGGTATTGTCTGAAGTAGCCAAATCCACGGTCAGGGATTATTGTCTTATACAAGTTCCTTCCTACATGCGGTTTTAACTTTAATGTATTTTATCATTTTCTGCATGGAATGCATAGGTATTGCTGCTAAAATGTTTACCTGATTTACTGACTTGTTTTTAGGTCCTATTTTATTACTCATGTATTTTCTGATAATATTTGCTACTATTGATGGCTGCAGTTGTTTCTCTTTGTTGCATTATTAGATAATATTTGCTGCTATTTACGAACCCAAGCGTTTTGCACTGTCACTTTACTCCACATCTGATAAATCCCCTGCTACTTATGAACCCAAGTGTTTTGCACTGCCACTTTAGATTCAAGAAAAAGTACTGTATTTGTGAGCTGTTGTATTCTTTTTAAACTGAAAATTAGTTTGTATTGTCTGTGATTGATTTTAAATGATGTTTATATCTATGTGTATCTTTTAAGTCCGGTCTTTGGAAGGACGAATAAAGAAAACATTGAGATGAATTGGACCATGAGTTTTTGTATGAAGTGATGTATATGATGTCTGAGTCGGGGTAGCATTCAAGCGTCAGGACTTTGATGTATGCTGTGCAGTGCAGCACACATGCAAAGTGGGAGACGTTAGGAGAAATAAAAGCATTTCTCCTTTTAATGCCTGTTTCAAAATGGCATTATTCTTGGCACAAAACCCTGCCTACTACTGTAAGTAAATAGGGTTTTTCCTTTAAAAAAACATGGGTGGTTGCATGAGAACGCACATATACGACCCATGCAATAACCCCTTCGCAGTGCAACACACATGCCAAGAGGGAACAGTAGGAGAAATAAAAGAATTTCTCCTTTTTAATGCCTGCAACCCATGCAACCCATGCAACACCCCGCTTTGCAGAGTAATGCAAAACTAAGGGCTTCTATGCGTTTCTTTGAGGGAACTAAAGTTTTGTGCTGGAACGTACATTTAAAAAAAACAAATTGCATTGGTTTGCATTACTTTTGTGACACAAAAGCAGCACAAAATGTTTGGTTATCTGGGCCTTGGTGTCTTTCTCTTTCTTGTTCATTACAGATAAGAAGTATGAAAGCAGAATCTGTAGTGCGAAATTAAGCACACCAAAAGCACATACACATTTTTTTCAAACATATATTAGAAATCCGTTTAATGCAAGTCAGGTTAAAAAGGCTGTGGATCAGATTGTGTAGGAACTTGTAGAGATTCTAACTTTCATGCAATGACCTATTGTGTGGAAAAGATAAACACCTTTGCATGAATATCTCTTCATTACTTTTAGAAAAATATATTAAAAGGAATAGCCAGCCCCCATTTTCATTGGTCAAGCTGCCTTTTATACTGGCTGCTGGCAGCAGGCATTCTAATGTCTGAGCTCAACTGTAGTAACTTATATCGTTGAGCAGCTATGTTGTTTTTTTTATTATAGATGACTAGATGTGTCCCAACTCAATGGTTATAAAGAAATGTGGCATGGGCATTTATACAGGGATTGGAGGTTTCAGCGTATTATGTGAAGTCTGTCTAGAAGCATCAGGGAGAAACAGAAGAGCAGCTAATTGGAGGTGCTATTAAAAGATCAAAAGATTGATGTATAATGTTCGCTCAGTAGAAACACAGGAGTAATCCATTGGAGGGAGTGTTAAACTACAAAGGAGCCTATCCATGTGTGACATGGAATCAGTCACCAAAACAGTAGTGTGTGGAGTTCACCCAGGGTTGAGTGGGGAGGGACTCGGAGAATAAGAGAATAGAGATTGAAGGGAACCAAGCCCTGGCTGAAGCCCTCGCATCTATCAGGCCCAAACAGGGAACACACCACAGACACACAATGTTATCCTTCTTCCTTTTAGTTGAATGCTGAGATGGACACGTTGATGGGAGAGATAAAATAAGTGAGGTGAGCAACATTTACCAGAGGGAGGAAGGAAGGGCTGGAATGCAGAAGGCTCAACTACTTCACCTGCAGGTCAATAGAATAAGAGAACAGAGATGGAAGGGAACCAAACCCTGGCTGAAGCCGTCGCATCTATCAGGCACAAACAGGGAACACACCACAGACAGACAATTGTATCCTTATTCCTGTAAGTTGGATGCTGAGATGGACACTTTGAAGGGAGAGATAAAATAAGAGAGCTGATCACCATTTACCAGGGGTTTGAAGGAAGGGCTGGTCTGCAGCAGGCTCAACTACTTCACCTGCAGGTCAATAGAGATATTAAGAGACCAGCCCTTAAGGTGGAGGTAGTCAGCGTAAGGCAGGGAGGAAGCAAGGGGCTACAGGGTATGAACATAACCCATTAACTTGAACACTATGCTATACCCATTGGTGAAAAAACAACACAACGCAGAGGAGGAAACATTCTAAACTTAAAGTACTTTAGATGCACAATCACAACAAATGGATGCCTTTAAACATTCTGACTTTCTCGAACATAGATGGGGTACCTAAGACCACTCACACATAACACCAAGAGTGCACAAGTTAAAAGTAAAACTTAAGGACTCTATGAGATTAGTTCATTACATGGATTGAAGTTGTCTAATTGGATTAAGATAGCCTATGTATTTCACACTTATTCACAAATACCTGTCAACTGTCACTGTTGACATCTTGAGCCCGACCACCGTATAGCCAACAACACTTTTCAATATGCAACTCATACATTGTTTGGAAAAGTGAGTCTGCAAATTCCAGAATACCAAAAAGGTTTTGGCTAAAAAGCACAACTAAAGGAAGTCAGTTGGCAGTTCTGATCCCCTCCTCACTTAGCTGCAGACATTAGGCCATTGCATCAGGCCTATTTGTTTTCTTCTGCTGGAAATATAAAAACTTTACTCCCAAGGAGAGAGATCCCCCCACCCCCAAGGAACAACAGCGAGCATTGAAAAATACACTGCCCTTGTTCTTTGTGTATATTGTGTTGAGATCTAAGGAGAAAAGGAACAGTTTCCCTATCCTGTTGAACCAATAACAAAAAGAAGAGTGATCATCGAAATCTATTATTTTTAAAACCCTCTGCAAAGGACATTTACTATGCAATTATTCGCAGCAATTCATAACAGAAAGTTATGGTCAGATGTACATAATTTGCAACATATTTTTTTGTGGCAGCTAAATTATTTGGTGAACCAACCTATGTATTAATAAAGCTCAAAGGTCCCCTTCACACGCTTGTAGTAAACAATTTCAGTTAGTACAGTTATGAGAAAAGAAAGGGAAAAGAAAAAGAAACACTCTTCATCCACTGTTTCGTGTGGTTCCAGGATTTATTGTCCTTGTTGTGTGTTCCTTCGTACAAAGCCTTAGCCTAGCCAACACGTGTTTCGTCGCTACCACTCGGTACACATCGGCTTCTTCAGGGCTAAAAACATATGAAATGCACAATTGTAGCAAAGTGGGTATAAGACAATTAACACCATTGATGCTGGACCCACCCCTTCCAAATTTCGATTTGGTATGCATTTCTAAACCCTTTTTTGTGATTTGGCAAGGGAGTGCTTGGCAGTCTATTGTTTCTGTGATGGTTAACAAAGAAAGGGTCCTTGTGTTCACCATCCAATCCAAAAACCTTCTATATGCCCTTCCTACACTATCCCAAAATGTATAGACTTACTCGCACCTGAAAAACTGAGGAGCGCCCCTCAGTCTGATGTCCGTTCCTTCCCAACTCTTGCAACAATACTTACCTTCTGTTCCTGCCTTCCACTTCTACTACCAGACCATGCATGTGCCCTCCACACTGGGCTATTCATGGCCCCTGATCGCCAGTCACCTCTCCAATGGGTGACCACCTCACTCCGGGTCATTTCTGGCACATCAGTCACTTTTCCAATGGGTGACCACCTCACTCCAGGTCATTGCTGGCACATCAGTCACCTCTCCAATGGGCCCATGATGCGTACTTCCGTTTTGTTGGTGTTTAGTTGTAGGCAGCTGTTTTTCATCCATTTGGCGACGGCTTCCATACCTTCTCGAAAGTTGTGTCTGGCGGAGTTGGGTTTGTTGGATAGGGAGAGGATGAGTTGGGTGTCGTCTGCGTATGACACAATGTTGAGTCCGTAGGTTCTGACGATGGGGGTGAGCGGAGCCATGTAGACGTTGAAGAGAATAGGGCTGAGGGAGGACCCCTGGGGGACTCCGCAGGTGGTTGATGTAGTGTCCGAGAGGAAAGGGGGTAGTCTGACCTGCTGCGTTCTGCCGGAGAGGAAGGAGCGGATCCAGTCGAGGGCGTTGTCATGGATCCCTGCGTATTAGGGTGCGGTGAGAGGCTGTGTCGAATGCCGCTGAGAGGTCGAGGAGGATGAGGGCAGCTGTTTCTCCTTTGTCCAGTAGGGTGCGGATGTCGTCTGTTGCGGCGAGGAGGGTGGTTTCCGTACTGTGGTTTTTTCTGAAGCCGGATTGGGAAGAGTCGAGGATGTTGTGCTCTTCGATGAATGTGACGAGTTGGCTGTTGATGGCTTTCTCGATGACTTTCGCTGGGAACGGGAGCAGGGAAATGGGTCTATAGTTTTTGAGGTCGGTGGGGTCCGCTGAGGGTTTCTTGAGGAAGCGGTTCATCTCGGCCTGTTTCCAGTCGCTGGGGACAGAGGCGGTTGCCAGGGAGCGTTGATGGTGTGGCAGAGCATGGGTGCAATGGTGTCGGCAGCTCTGTTGAAACTGTGGTGGGGCAGGGGTCCGTGGGGACCCCGGAGTGGATTGACTTTATCGTCTTCAGTGTGTCTTCGGTGGTGAGGACTGTCCAGTTGTCGATCGCTGGCTTCAGGGTGTCGGAGGTGGTTGGTGAGTGTTCAGTGTATTGGTTGTGTTCGTCGAAGTTGTCGTAGATGCTCTTGATTTTGTGGTGGAAAAAGGTGCTGAGTTTGTTGCAGAGGTCTTGTGAGGGAGGGATGTCGGTGGACTCGCTGGTGGGTTGGGCAAACTCCTTAATGATGTTGGAGAGTTCTTTGCTGTTGTGTGCATGAGTGGAGTTTCTGTCTTCAATCGCTTTTTTCCTCGTTTTTCAGACGAGTTGGTGGTGAGCGTTGGTGGCGGCTCTGAAGTTGTTGTGGGATTCTGTGAATTTGGTGTTCCTCCAGGCCTTCTCGAGGTGGCGGCAAGTGCATCTGTACTCTCGAAGTTCAGTGGTAAACCATCTAGCTTTCTTGGCGTGTGTGTTGTTGTTTTTCTTGAGGGGGCTATGGTGTTGACGCTGTCGAAGATCAATCTGTGCAGGGTTCGGGATGCAGTGTTTGGGTCGTCGTTTCCCGCGATGGTTGGGGTGGAGTTGCTGAGTGATGAGGTTAGCTGGTCTTCGTTGATTCTGGTCCAGTTTCTCCGTGGGAGCAGCTGCTGGTGTCTGTGGATGGTGGGTGTTCTGAAGGTGAAGTGGACGCATCGATGGTCGGTCCATGGTAGTTCATGGTGTGGCTGAAGCTGATGGAGTTTCTTGTTGTGAAGAGAGGGTCGAGAGTGTGTCCCGCTGAGTGCGTGGGTTCTGTCACTATCTGGCAGAGTCCAATGTTGTGGAGGTTGTCCAGGAGGGATGTGGTGCTGGGGTCCAGTTGGTTGTCGAGGTGGAAGTTGAGGTCTCCTAGTAGGGTGTAGTTGGTGGACACGATGGCATGCGGGGAGATGATGTTTGTGATGGAGTTGGCGAAAAGTCCGCAGGGTCCAGGGGGTCGGTAGATGAGGGTTCCTCGGAGGGTGGAGGTAGGGCTGGCCAATATCTTGAAGTGAAGGTGTTCCATCAGGTTTGTGGGCTCGACAGGGACTGTGCTCAGGTGGAGGGTGGATTTGTGGACAATGGCGATTCCTCCTCTCGGGCGGGTGGGGCGGTCCTTCCTGGAGATCTTGTATCCTTGGAGAATGGCGATGGCGATGTCCGGTCCCGAGGTGGTGTTGTTCCAGGTTTCGGTGAAGAAAGCTACATCCGGGGTGGTGCTGTCGAGGAGGTCTCAGATTTCGGTGGCGTGTTTGTGGAGGGATCGGACGTTGAGGAGGATACAATGTAGGGTCTTCGGTTTGGTTGTGTTCTTGCGGGCGGGTTGCACTGGGCCCATGGTCTTGGCGGTGCTGCAGGTGTGCCGGCTGGGGTGGCAGCGCAAGGGTCCGTGGGTGTCGGCTGGTGATGCTAGCTTGCAGTTGTTGTTGCGGCCTGGGTTTAGAGCGTGGAGTGTCGCTGGGTCGTAGCGTTGGAGGTGCGGAGGTCCTGGGTTTCTGGCGCTGGTCGTGGTCGGGTCGTAAACGGGCGCAGACGGGCTTGCCTTTGGCGTGCTTTTGGCGCGGCCGCACAGCGGCCGCCATTAAGTAGGAGTCAGGGAGGGCTGGACAGCTGGGAGGTGGGAGCGGGGAGGGGAGCTGGATTGGGCCGGTCGCTCTGGGGGGGAGGAGGGAAGGGGCTGCGGGGGCAGCAGAGGCGGGGAAAGGTAAAGGGAGGAGATAAAGAATAAAGGAAAAGGGGAATAGGCAGAAATAAGGCAGAAAAGAGCGGAGATGCAGAAAAGTGCAGAAAGGTGAAAAATAAATGAGGGTAGAAAAACAAGTGAAAACGAGCGAAAGAGTGGAGTGAGAGGAAGGAGACAGAGGTCCACTGGACCACCAGGAATGAGGCGCAGGGAAACCTGCGGGTAGCGGAGGGCCTCGATCACCAACACTCGAGAGTGCAGGGGCAGGCCTCACTTAATGGTGGTGCTACGCAAACAAATAGATGGACGGAATGCTGAATGAATCATACATTCACCCCCAGTCAAGAGATCTGGGTTAAATCCATCGTTCTTTTTCTCACCATGCCACCCCAGTTTAGACCCAGCCATATGCAAATCAGTCTTTACCTTCTGCCTCATGGGAACAGTCCAGACCGAACTGCTAAGTCAGGTCCTCCCTGGACCGGAAACAAGCATCCTGGGACAGGTTTCAGGGTATGTCACCCTTCTTCAGCCAGGCTGGGTTGAATCCAGTGGCACAGTGAGCAAGGGACCCACGTCTGGGCATACCCATCCCACATAGGGCGAAAAGTGTTACGCAAACAAATGATGGACGGAATACTGAATTAATCATACATTCACCCCCAGTCAAGAGATCTGGGTTAAATGCATCGTTCTTTTGCTCACCATGCCACCCCAGTTTAGACCCAGCCATATGCAAATCAGTCTTGACCCTGTGCCTCATGGGAACAGTTCAGACCGAACTACCAAGCCAGGTCCTCCCTGGACTGGAAACAAGCATTCTTGGACTGGTTTCAGGGTATGTCACACTTCTTCAGCCAGGCTATCTTGATTCCAGTGGCACAGTGAGTAAGGGATCAAAAACACATGAGCTCCACACTGTGTGGAGGAGGGAACAAGAGGCACGGGGTTTTAGGAGCTAGCAGCCTCCAACTATGAATGTTTAACCACAAAAGAGCTGCTCCTAAAGTGATAACCACTATAAGGTTTGAGTTATATTGTGAGTGGGGACATCTCAGGGGTTTTAGGAGCTAGCAGCCTCCAACGATGAATGTTTAACCACAAAAGAGCTGCTCCTAAAGTGATGACCACTATAAGGTTTGAGTTATATTGTGAGTGGGAACATCTCACAAAAAGTAACGGACTGGTCTCACACACCACCTGGTGTCATGCTTCATCATTGCCCAGTCCTCGCCCTCTAAAACCTTGGTTTGATAGAGGGCGGGCATACACCTGACGACAGGGATGCACTTCTAAACTAAGTGGGGGCCCGTGTATGAGTGAGTGAGATTAAAAATCATTATAGTTATCCTCATTGTGTTTTTAATGTGAAAGGTAACTATATGATGTTTAAAAGCAGGTGACGGTATGTGGGGGAATTAGTGTCCCCTAACCGTTGTGTTTAGAGGTCGACATGTTTCTGCAGTCTTGGCCCAGGAGGGTCCAGGGCATTCATCAGGACCTAAATATGTATATGGGGGCTCCGTTCTTACCAAAAGTGGCAAGAGTGTACCACTGTGTGGGCGTGATCACTGTCACACTCCACAATTGGATGGCTCCTAGATTCAAGCCCTAAAAACCAAAGCTACTGGCCCCATGGGAGATGGGGAGGGGAAACCCCTGTTTGTCAGAATTGCCTCAAGGAAAGTTTCCTGCGTGGATCCTAGGCGACTGCTCCCGTTCCTCCCCGGTGTAGCCAACCCAACCCACATAGGGCGAAAAGTGCTACGCAAACAAATGATGGACAGAATACTGAATGAATCATAAATTCACCCCCAGTCAAGAGATCTGGGTTAAATCTATCGTTCTTTTGCTCACCATGCCACCCCAGTTTAGACCCAGCCATATGCAAATCAGTCTTAACCCTGTGCCTCATGGGAACAGTCCAGACCGAACTGCCAAGCCAGGTCATCCCTGGACCGGAAACAAGCATCCTGGGACCGGTTTCAGGGTATGTTACCCTTCTTCAGCCAGGCTAGCTTGAATCCAGTGGCACAGTGAGCAAGGGACCCATGTCTGGGCATACCCATTCCACAGAGGGCGAAAAGTGCTACGCAAACAAATGATGGACGGAATGCTGAATAAATCATACATTCACCCCCAGTCAAGAGATCTGGGTTAAATCCATTGTTCTTTTGCTCACCATGCCACCCCAGTTTAGACCCAGCCATATGCAAATCAGTCTTGACCCTGTGCCTCATGGGAACAGTCCAGACCGAACTGCCAAGCCAGGTCCTCCCTGGACCGGAAACAAGCATCCTGGGACCGGGTATGTTACCCTTCTTCAGCCAGGCTAGCTTGAATCCAGTGGCACAGTGAGCAAGGGACCCATGTCTGGGCATACCCATTCCACATAGGGCGAAAAGTGCTACGCAAACAAATGATGGACGGAATGCTGAATAAATCATACATTCACCCCCAGTCAAGAGATCTGGGTTAAATCCATTGTTCTTTTGCTCACCATGCCACCCCAGTTTAGACCCAGCCATATGCAAATCAGTCTTGACCCTGTGCCTCATGGGAACAGTCCAGACCGAACTGCCAAGCCAGGTCCTACCTGGACCAGAAACAAGCATCCTGGGACCGGTTTCAGGCTATGTCACATTCTTCAGCCAGGCTAGCTTGAATCCAGTAGCACAGTGAGCAAGGGACCCACGGCTGGGCATACCCATCCCACATAGGGCGAAAGGTGCTACGCAAGCAAACGATGGACGATGGACGGAATGCTGAACAAATCATACATTCACCCCCAGTAAAAAGATCTGGGTTAAATCCATCGTTCTTTTGCTCACCATGCCACCCCAGTTTAGACCCAGCCATATGCAAATCAGTCTTGACCCTGTGCCTCATGGGAATAGTCCAGACCAAACTGCCAAGCCAGGTCCTACCTGGACTGTAAACAAGCATCCTGGGACCGGTTTCAGGGTATGTCACTCTTCTTCAGCCAGGCTAGCTTGAATCCAGTGGCACAGTGAGCAAGGGACCCACGTCTGGGCATACCCATCCCACATAGGGCAAAAAGTGCTACGCAAACAATGGTGGAGCTGCAATGTGGAGCTGCAAGGGTGGGAGAGCAATTTCACTGACAATGAGTCACCTCTCCAATGGGTGACCACCTCACTCCAGGTCATTGCTGGCACACCAGTCATCTCTCCAATGGGTGACCACCTCGCATTTCTGGCACATCAGTCACCTCTCCTATGGGTGACCCCCTCACTCAGGGTCATTGCTGGCACATCAGTCACCTCTCCAATGGGTGTCCACCTCACTCTGGGTCATTGCTGGCACACCAGTCACCTCTCCAATGGGTGTCCACCTCACTCCAGATCATTGCTGGCATACCAGTCACCTCTCCAATGGGTGACCACCTCACTCCCGGTCATTACTGGCACACCAGTCACCTCTCCAATGGGTAACCACCTCACTCCGGGTCATTTCTGGCACATCAGTCACCTTTCCAATGGGTGACCACCTCACTCCGGGTCATTTCTGGCACATCAGTCACCTTTCCAATGGGTGACCACCTCACTCCGGGTCATTTCTGGTACATCAGTCACCTCTCCAATGGGTGACCACCTGGAAGCAAATCCAGGCTACCACACCCAGATTGAATCAGGCCATCACACACAAGCCCAGGATTGGAAACAGTGTCTGCAATTACCTGGAGGGAGGTAGTCACCTTACCTCTCCAATTCAAACCTCTTAGGCACACTATGATATGTACAAATGCATGCCACTTACATATCTAACACACCTTTTGGCAACACTACCTGGCTTAACAGAAGTGAAAGCAAGCCACAATGCTACTGGAGCCCATTCTCGGCCATCACACACAACACAACAGACTTCCAATAAAGAGCTCCCACAGCAAAGCAACTATGACCCCTACTTGAATGCCACACTGCTGAATCACCACACCCTTCTTGGCCATTGCTCACTTAGCAGCTATAACAAGTTAGCTAGAGCACAATCAGAGCACATCTCTGGCCCTCTTCTGTGACACCAAACTCTTTCCATATAGGTTTACCTCCGCCTACGCCCCTCCAATCCACGCAGACGAGCTCATGCTTGCTTTGGGTTGCTAAGCCAACCCCCAGAGTTAAACCACTGCATGAGTGGCAGCTGTGCGCAGTACAAATAGCATTATCCAATGTATCCATACCGTTTGTATCTGACCCAAATGTCACGGAAGCACAGCAAGGGCAGGCCATTGCTACAAAAAGACACACATCTAGCACATTGAGAGAAAGGAACGCAATATTATATTAACAACTGTGAAAATGTTCTGACGCATGTCAACACTTTCTCTTGCTTGGGTCTAACATTTGCAGCTACTGGTTTGTGGGTCCCACAAATCACACAAAGCAGATTTAAATTATCAAAATATATTGGAACTTTATTCAGCCTACAACAACCTGTGGGGGCAGGGGGGTGCGCTTTCGCCATTACTGCAAATATATAAAACCCAATGTTTGCCCACAGCGATGTATGGCGCAGAAGTGTGGGTCTCCCAGAACTGTAACCCCATTCAGCTAGAGTAAAATAGGTTTTGCAGACAGGCTCTCAGGGCACCCTTCTCTTCTCCCACTTTTATTTGCCATAGAGAACTTATATCGGGGACAATATTAAAGCCCGACCCCCCTCCCCCATATTATGGCAATGCATTTGGAAAAAGGAGAAGGCTTGTTTAGCCAGGGATATTATCCTGGACTGTGAAAAGGGCACTGAGATTCCCTGGCTTGCAAGCGTCGGATAAAGCCTCCGTTCTGTTACCCTAGAGCAATCAAAAATTTAATTATCACTAAAAAGAGTTAAGGAAGGCTTTATACGATCAGGCTGCTTCCATAAGAACACGCCTGGAGAGCCAAAAGCAGCCGCGGCCCGTGGAGGGAGTTCCGTGGGGCGGTAAGGTGGGGCGGGGGAGGGGCAGGGTGGGGGGGTTCTAAAAACCGGAATATGGATAATTGCAGGTAAGTAAACAATTAAATAAATAAAACAAATTTCGTAGCGCGCGCTGCATCTCAAAATGCGATGCAGCGCGCTACGAAATTCGTTTTATTTATTTAATTGTTTACTTACCTGTAATTATCAATTTTCCGGTTTTTAGAACCCCCCCACCCTGCCCTTCCCCCGACCCGCCTTACCGCCCCACGGAACTCCCTCCACGGGCCGCGGCTGGCCAAAAGGCGAGTGTGGCAATCTACATGCAAGCAGCTCCCACAGATAGTATTAAAGGGTATCTGACTAGTGCTAGGGATCGGTGGGAACAGAGCCTTCTGTTCTGAATAGGGCTGGCGCAGTGAAATATTTGCTCTGCTTCCCAATGGGCGTGATTATTGGTCTGGATTCTTTGCCATGTCCCTGTAATGGAAATTCAGGACAAACAATGTTGGATTTCACATTCTTCTGTGGCTTTTATGCTATTTATTCCAAGCACTTTCTGATTCCTTTTTTAAGGACACGTGGTATTAAGAACTAGAGAGTTGCATTGAACATGGTTTTTAACTTGGTGGATGAGGAGGAAGCTATTGATTTGGGTGCTTTTTTGAAAGCATCTTGTTAGAGCTCGTCGCGCAATGAACACTTTCTAGGTCTGCTGAATGGTTTTGATCTTGTACTTTGTGTTTTATGCGCTTTTGTTGGAGGAGTGTAACTTTTAACAACTGTGACGTTTTACTTACGCATCCGTTTTTTATATTTTAAACATTAAATTGAATGTACTTAACTGTTTTGCACTGCACTTTTATGAGTACCATTCGTATTCAAATAAAGTCATATATTGATATTGGATTGAATAGTCACAACTGATAAGACGGAAAGAGGCACATAATTCAAAAAGAGTACACCTGCAAAAAAGGCACTCGTGCCAGAGGCGTAGCTAGAGCTTGTGGCGCCCGGGGCTATCCCTCAGATTGCTGCCCCTGGGGGGAAGGGTGCTGGGGAAAAAGGACAGCAAGCACTTGAAAGAGGTCCGAGAGACACGTAGTATCGCTGCTAATAGTTTAACCCGATCATGCAAGTTACATGCAAATACATGACACGGTCCAAAGCTACTCAGTTGAAAACACCGGTTAGAAATGACTTGTCTCAATGGAAATCTCTACATGAACGAGTCACAATATATGAAGTAAAAAAAAATCTGAGACCTTGTCATTCTTTCATACACCTTGACTTCTTTGACCAAAAGAAATTATCAGAGCCACCGGTCGATTAACCCCTCGCCATGGATAAAAATACACTCCAAAGTCCAAAAGGTTGTGTGAATTAATTTTGCAATGACTACTACTCAGGGTGATGTACAGATAGCTATTCGGTTCCTACTCAGGGTTTTAGCCTGTCTGTTACATTAGTATATGTGCCAGTAAAAGTCAAGGTAAGTTTCTATTTGTGAATCGCCAGGTCTCAGACTGAAACAACCAGGCAGCCAGTGAAAGACACCAACCAGGGCACAATTACGGGGTGCACAGCATCCACCCACTATTTTCACAGGGTGAACGCCGTCCACCCTGCCAAGAAGTTGGGCCCCACAGAAATATGCTGAACTTGTCCAAGTGTCATTTTCAGACTCCTAGACACGTTCAGTAGCACCTACACATTGTCTGCTTTTCATTCCCAGCAGCAAAGTTCAGGCAGCAAGGGGGGCTTTTTTATATTCATCTCCAGCTGGACCAAAGATAAAGGCCAAGTTAAGGGGCCATTAGACCTCTTTTTGATCGAGTGGCCTGGAACCTCACACTTAAATGTAAATACAACGGAGCGAAACAAAAGCACACAGCTTGTTATCTCTTCACAGGTACATAAGAGAGGCATGTTTTTGACTTTGTTAGGTCCCTTTATGTAAGTGCATGAACTGTAAGTATCTCAGATGTGTTGGTCTGTCCCAGTATTTACACACAATTAAAATAGCACTATTTTACTATCTTTTATAACGCTACACATCCCAATGCAGGGTGTCAGAGCGATTTACATAACATACAGATTGAAAATAAATCATGCAAGCGTGTAAATCAGTGTACAAGATGTGTTGCATGAGTCAGTGAGGTTTAAAAGGTGTAGCAGTGACATATCCTACATAGCTCACTGTGCTATATTAAAAGGCTTACTATTTATGAACTGCAAGTAACAAAAGGATCTGTGTTCAAAGTAGTAACCTTACCTAGCTACATTTAAAAAAATCTGTCATCTGCATATTACATGATGTGCTTTGCAGGCACATTAACCTTCTATACGAGTTTGAGTCAGATCTGGGACTACACAAAACAGAAATTTCTCCAACCCCTCCAGGGTTGTCTCACCAATTAATTATTCCCTGATAGTTACTGGGCACCTCTGCAGCAGATGTCTTAACCCTATAAAAATATTAGAAAATGCAGACTTTGTAACCAATTAAGCATAAAAGATCTACTAACATGCTTCTCCTTGTTGCCAATCTCTTTGTGGCGGGGTTTTAAAAAAAAAAAGTAAAATTAGTCGAGGCCCAGATTTTGCATATGGATTGCGCCATTTTTTTAGCACAACCCCAAAGCAAAATCTAATTTGTTAAATCTCATAATGGGCTTAAATGCACTCATGATATACCTAATAAAAAACAAATGTGTGAGACCATAATAGCTGACTGGCAGGCATTAAATTACCAAACAAGCACACAAGAGGCCACACGAGCCTGCTATTGAAAAGCAACAACTCAAGAAGATGTCAGGAGATTAATAAATAGGTCTTTCACAGTGATACTCGCACTACCTAAATCTGCGGGTCCAGAACAGCTCTGCCTGGTATTGTGCGCATTCTTACTCACACAAAAAACACATCGTCCTATAATACGATATGACGCCCTACATAGGGATGAGTAGCACTGCTAGGTGTGTAACTTGTCACTTGCTGTGTGCCACTAGAGATATTTATGCCAGGACATTAGGGCAGGCTCTGGTTATGCTCATGGCACTACAACTCTGAATGCCTCACGTGCACCCAGCAATACCCCTTCTACATTGGTGGGGTCCAGTAAAAATCTGTGTTGTCTATTAAACTGTTGTCTTGTATTGTCAGTGGCTCTTATTGCACAGCTTCGCTCCAGTGGTTCTAGAGCCTAATCGCAGGTCCTTGCTCTTTTTGGTGTTAATTCTTAGCGGAGCCATGTGACCTACTTTCTAGATGTCCATCGCTGTCATTTTAATTATAGTCAGCTGCAGCAGACGTTTGCAGCAGTGTTATATCTTCTGAGAGTTTCTCGTTGCAGCAGTGTTAGATCTTCTGAGAGTTTCTCGTTGCTCAATTTATATTTATGTTTCCTCATCTTCATTGCTTGATTTTTGCTCCCAAGAAAGTGTCACTCATAGTGGTTGAAATGTCACTCATAACCACACTGAAATTATGAACATGTCACACATAGCAATCTGAAACCTTGACAGCTATGAATGGCATGTGTCATGATGTAATTTGCTTACTGCCTATCTTGGTTAGTCCCCCCACTTATTTTTAAAGGACTTGTGAACTGTCTGCCTCTCACTAAAGATCCTTTCCTCCAGTCCTGCCAAGTGCCACGCATCAGGCGTGACCCTAACGCATTTGAAGGCAAGGCCCCGCATCACCACATTAAAATTATTTATCACACATAATAGCCCTCCCTGTCCTCAGCTGTCAAGGCTGGAGGACTGCCGTATAATAATTTGCACTGCATGAGAAAAGCTGTCAGCGCCGGTCCGCACTGGCTGTTAGGTGTGTCATACATTTGTAATGTCGCGATAGGACGTGGGCCAGCCCACACCTATGGCTGTAAGCAGGGGAGTGCCAGTAAAAGAGACCCCCGTCACTGGGAGCAGGCTGAATGGTCTCGCCCCTGCGGAGACCACGTGATAGAGGTAATAAAGTGCCCAGGGCTCTGGGCGGGGATCAGTCCACGATCACCCAAGAACTATACAGTGTGTCCCGTGTCTTTGTGAACGCCCCTAGGCCCTCCCAAAGTCCACGACTTTACATTGGCGACGACGGTGGTGACTCTCACCTGCCGTGCACCCTCTGTCCGTGCGCTGCCTCCATCGCAGTGCCAGCCATAGCCCGGGACTTCGCCTGCGGATGTGGGTGCTCCCCGCTCCGCACCTGCTGCCGGAGCGTCGCGTAGCGGCCTCGCTACGCCCTCCTCGCCTGCCAGGCCCTCTTTGCTGCCGACTGGACCGGGACTGTGGTCCGTAGACCTGTGGTGTCCCGGGAGTCGCGGTGAGTGTGCGCGTGCCCTCTGCTGCCCCCTGGTGGCCGACTGCGGTACCGCACCCGTCCTCCTGCCTGCCTCGCCTGCGCCTGCTTAGGACCCGGCACCTGCACCACGTGCAGCGTCTGCGCTCCTCGCGCCCCTGCTCACAGCTACTCCCACGCCCCAGCACGACGGCTGAGGGTCCAGCCTAGCCTGAGGAACATCGGCACCTGCCCGCAGCGGCCTTTCCGTGCCCACAAGCAAGCTCGTTGTGGAGAGCCCCCCTGTGACTGTCGTGGGTGCCTATACCCAGCCACGTTGCATCGCTGTGGCCCCAGTCGCCACCACGCCCTTTTCCCGCCCGGACTCAGCGCTGCTAGCTCTGTTCTGCCGCCTTCCTGCAGTGTAGTTGCTACGCTCCGGGGCTACAATGACCACTGTCCCGCCCGTGGAGCCCTTCGAAGTGTCAGGCCCGCCGCCGTCTCAGTCGATGAGGTGGAAAGAGTGGGTTGAGCGCCTGGAAACTTTCTTCGAGGCCGCGGAGATCAAAGAACGGCGCCAACGGTCCATGCTGCTTCATTTGGGCGGAAAAGGTATCCACAAGATCGCGAAAACTATTCACGAGGCCGGGCCCCAGAAGACCTACGCTACGCTGCGGGATGCACTCACGGCGCACTTTGAACCGTATGCGAACCCGGATTACGAGCGATTCCTCCTTCGGCAAGCAAAGAGGAATCTGTTGACGTGTTCTACGCCAGGCAGCGGGAATTAGCAAGCACGTGCACCCTACCCGACGAAGATGATGAAGTGCGTGCGCAATTCATCCAAGGGTGCGCCTCGTCCAAGCTACGTGAGCGCGTGCTAGAAGAACACAACATGCCAATGAGAGACATCTTAACCCTGGGACGCTCAAAGGAGCTTTCAAAAGCGAGAGCCGCTCACATGGAACTGAAGGCCCCGGTGACTGTCAAAGAAGAGCCAGTGTGCGCCGTCCAATCCAACGCCCGTGGCCAACGGCCAAAACACAGGAAAGCAACAGCTCAGGAGTCCGGACAGAGTCCAAAACCTCGCCTCTGTGGGTGGTGCGGAGGCCCACTCCCGCATGACGGAGTGTGTCCAGCGCAAGGGAAGACGTGCAGTGCCTGCGGAAAGGTCAACCACTTCTCCAAGGTGTGCCGCTCGAAACCAGCCCGGCGGGGGCATGGCCCAGCAAGACCAGTACGCACTCTAGAAGCAGGACCCGAGGAATCGTCGAACAGCGACATGGACGACGATGAAGCCGCAACGGTACACGTAGTGCACATGTTGCATGCCCTGTCGGACAATCCACCATCCGCACCCATGTGCACGGTGAAAGTGAAAGGACACCCAGTGGCGACGCTAATCGACACTGGAGCCACGATAAATCTCATGGCGCTCAGCGCGTACAGACAGCTGCCCGATCAGCCGGCCCTCCACCACACCAATGTCCAGGTATACGCATTTGGGACCCATACCCCTCTCCGGATATGCGGAGTGTTTCAACCGGAACTGTCCCACGGCGAGTCCTGCCTAACAGCCAAAGTGTATGTGTCCAGGGAAGGGTCCGGATTTCTGCTTGGCTGTCGCACAGCAGTGGACCTGCGCCTCATCCAGTTCGCGTGCGCCCTCCAATCACAAGGCCTCGACCAGCTGGTATCAAGTTTCGCACCCCTTTTCAGGGGCATCGAATGCCTCCAAGGCCCAGCAGTGCGACTGCACATTGACAAGACAATAACCCCGGTGGCCCTCAGGCACAGAAGGATTGCATTCCACCTCAGGCCGAAGGTGGAGGCGGAGCTCCGCATGTTGGAGGCGGCAGGGATCATCGAGCGGGTGACAGGACCCACGCCGTGGGTATCCCCCATCGTGGTCGCGAAGAAGCCAAAACAGCCAGACGCCGTTCGCATATGCATCGATATGCGCATCCCGAACCTAGCGATCAAACGAGAGCGCCACCTGACGCCCACGGTGGACGATATCATAGGCGAACTGGCCGGCTCCAGGTGGTTCTCCAAGATGGACCTCCGCTCCGGATACCACCAAATCCCGCTCCACCCTGATTCGCGCGCGATAACAACGTTCTCCACACACGCTGGCCTGTGGCGATATAAGCGCCTCAACTTTGGAATCTCCAGTGCGGCGGAGGTGTTCCAGAACATCATCAAGACAGTACTCCAAGGACTGGAAGGGGTGCTCAATGTGAGTGACGATATTCTCGTCCACGCCCCCTCTCTGGAAGAGCACATCACCCGCCTCAACGCGGTGTTCACCCGCCTGCAAGACCGTGGGCTAACGCTCCACCGAGAAAAGTGCGAGTTCCTGAGGCGAGATATAAGTTTCTTTGGATACCGGTTCTCGGACAAGGGGATTGGACCGGATCCCGCCAAGGTCAAGGACATCCAGGAAGCACCCGCCCCAACGTCAGTGACCGGTGTACGGAGTTTTCTAGGGATGGTCACTTACTGTGGCCGGTTTATCCAGAACCTAGCAGACCTGACGGGGCCACTAAGAGAACTTACCAAGTCGATGGCTCAATGGACCTGGGGCCTGCCGCAAGAGCAGTCATTCCAGCAAACCAAAGCTGCGCTGTCAGCGGACACCACGTTGGTGTACTTTGACCCGCGCCATGAGTCTCAGTTGGTCGTCGACGCTAGCCCCACGGGCCTAGGAGCGGTGTTGTCACAACGGCAGAGCTGCGGAGAGTGGGCGCCGGTAGCGTATGCCAGCAGAACCCTGACGCCCACCGAGCAAAGGTACTCACAAATAGAGCGAGAGGCGATAGCTATTCTGTGGGGGTGCAGCCACTTCCATATCTACCTGTACGGACACCCGTTCACGGTCATAACGGACCACAAGCCGCTGGTGCCACTCTTCCAAGGGTCCTCGTCTCAACCCCCTCCAAGGATCGAAAAATGGATTTTGCAGTTGCAAGAGTTCCAACTGATGGTGGAGTACCGACCCGGCTCGAAGAACCCCGCAGACTTCCTCTCACGGCATGCCAGACCGGTCACGCCGCCGGAAGCAGCGGAAGCCGCGGCGACGGAAGACTACATCCGGATGGTGGTCGAGCGTTCCCGCCCGCTCCCGATGTCGCTACGGGAGGTGGTCGCAGCCACACAAGATGATGACTGCCTACAGCTGGCGATACAGGCCGTCCGGTCAGGAGACTGGCAGCCTCTTCAGTGTCCGTCACCCCTGCGGACGACGACTGCCCAAGCCACGCTCAAGTCACTATACCAAGTGAGGCATGAACTGTCGGTGTCGGAAGAAGGCTGTCTCCTGCGAGGCCCGCGCCTAGTCCTGCCAGCCGCCCTCACCCAACAAGCCGCGATCCTCGCCCATGGAGCCCACCAAGGGATCGTCAAGTCTAAAAGTCACCTTCGAAGCAAGGTGTGGTTCCCCGGTCTCGACAACCTGATAGAAACATTAGTGCAGCGGTGTCCCGCGTGCCTCGCCACCAGTCTCCCGAGCAGACCGGCGCCGGTGATTACGGAGGAAGGACCTCGGCGGCCGTGGGAGAGAGTAAGTGCGGACTTTGGAAGCCTCCCAGACGGGCGCTACATGCTAGTAGTAGTCGACGACTACTCCAGGTACCCGGAGGTCGAGTTTGTCCCTTCTATGTCAGCGGCGGAAGTCATCCTGAAGCTCGAGAAGATGATAGCCACCCACGGGCTGTTCGGAGAACTGCGGACGGACAATGGACCCCCATTCACCATGGGACAAAGCACCGCAAGATTACCCCGCGCTGGCCGCAAGCAAACGGCGAGGTAGAACGCATAATGCGGACCCTCAAGAAGACTATTCAAATTGTAATATCAGAGTCACGTAGCGTAGAACAGTCGATCTATCAGTTCTTGCGAGAGTACCGGCTCACCCCTCACTGCACCACAGGGATATCACCGAGCCGCCTATGTTTCGGTCGGACTGTGACGGACACCATTCCCCACCACTCCCTGTGGGAACGGGAGGAAAACCCTGCGAACCCGTCAGATCTGAGGCGAGCCCAGACCAATGCTGCAGCATCCCAGAGAAGAGGTGCCCAAGAACCGACCATCGCAGTCGGTGACCAAGTCCTAGTTCAAGACCGACACCCCTCAAGCAAGTTCCGGACACCCTTTGAAAAAGACTCATGGACTGTCACGGCGGTCAAAGGTACCATGGTCACTGCCCGGAAGGGTTCGGAGAGCGTCACCAGGAATGTGTCTTTGTTCAAGAAGGTCTTCCCCACGGAACCGGCCACACCTTCCAGCGCGCCAATCCAGAGAACCACACCCAGCAGCCTGCCAGCAGACCCAGGAACCAGCGCGACAGGCCAAGAGTCACCAGGCCCCGGCCTCCTGTCACCCTGCCTGCAGGAGCCACTGCCGTCAGCCCGAGAGCCAAGGGACAGCCAGAGCAGGTATCATCTCCGCCCCTGCCCTCAGCCGTCCCAGAAGTACAAGGACTACGTCACCAGTGGCTAGTCGGCGACTGGAGGTCGAGTCGCAGCCGGAACCGGTGGCCAGGAGCCGCAGAACAAGTAAGACTGTTTCAGTTTATTGAGTATGGGGCTGGAGCTAATGACCCGGGCCATGAGGGACGGCCGAGAGTGTTGGTCACGGAGGACTAGAAGTGACTGTTTTGCAAAAGTTATCCAGTTGTGTTGTTTGTTATTGGGTTGGGGAGGAATGTAATGTCGCGATAGGACGTGGGCCAGCCCACACCTATCGCTGTAAGCAGGGGAGTGCCAGTAAAAGAGACCCCCGTCACTGGGAGCAGGCTGAATGGTCTCGCCCCTGCGGAGACCACGTGATAGAGGTAATAAAGTGCCCAGGGCTCTGGGCGGGGATCAGTCCACGATCACCCAAGAACTATACAGTGTGTCCCGTGTCTTTGTGAACGCCCCTAGGCCCTCCCAAAGTCCACGACTTTACAACATTCAGCCACACTGCGCAGCATTCTCAATCATGTGAGGCACGTCAGGAGAGTGACTGAATCATTTGCCTAATGGCTGTACCGCTTAGACAGGACAGTGAAAGGTGGGCCGGGTTGGCGCTCTAGTGCTCACACTGTTTCATCATTCTGTTGTGCTCCGATGTGGCAGTCATATGTACAAATTCCTTGTTAATGCCGCAGCTCTGGGGGAACAGGGTAATATAAACTCCTCAACAGTGAAGAGTGAAAGTACTTGGCCGATTTAGTTTGGAGCGATGTGGATAGTTACAACTGAAGGTGGGCAAGTAGTGGCATAGTTAGGGATTGGGGGTAGCAAATGGTATCACTAGTGTCCTAATATTTAAAGTTCCTGCCCCCACCCCCAGCCCGTGTGCCCCATCACCATGATTGAGAGCTAGGAATTTCAGGCTAACAGAAGTGAGAATTTCTTACAGTGTCTGACAGGTGCGCAGCGCAACGGCCGCGCGTGAGAGAGTGCCTGCAGTTATAACTCTTGAGAATGCGGCACGAATCCTTACCAGACAGCAGCCGCTGCGGGAGCAGCCATGTGGCTCAGCTCTGGCATATACAGTGGTGGTGCTCCAGCTAGCTCTGTCCTGTACATTAGTGTCAACGTATTTAGCTCCTATGACACACTTATGTTTTACATTTCAATTTCCTGCTCGTCAGGCCCTTGAGTTAATTACACCTCCTGGCGGAGTTAAATAATTAAGGGAGGAGGTCTGTGTTCAGCCCGTCACCTCCAGACCCTTGACACTTGCTGCATGCTGAGGCTCTATCATGGTGGGTTCTTTCCGGTCGGTGTGAGTCTGAGAGCAGGTGCTGAGTGTATTTAAAAGACACAGGGCACGGCTCTCAAGACAGCGGTGCCACTTTACAGCTTGTCTCGCCATCGTCAGTCTCTACGTGATGTATCCCAATTGCCAGCAGCTGTCTACAGCCAAGGAGGGTGACACTCCAAGAGACTACAGGGAGCCAAGGCCAGCAGTCTCTGTCTTTATATCCCTAGCTGCCGCACTATGACTCACAGACTTGGTAAGTGTACAAAATGAAAGCTGCTGAGTGCTGATATTATAAATGTTCCTGCTAAGGTCGGAGTTTAAGTTTTAATATCATAATCATGGTTAGATATTTGTTTTACGATGCGATTAGGTTACTAAGGCACTTCCGCTTCTCATGCTTTACAGCACTTTCAAAATCTTCTTACAGTTTTTCATTGCTCAAATGAGTGTAAATTCTGATATTTATATGTTTACCTCATTTTCATTTTGTTTGCGTGAAAGTGTCACTCATAGTTGTTGAAGTATCACTCATAAATAAAAAAAATTATTAAAATGTCACACATAGCAATCTGAAACCTTGGCAGCTATATTCCTTCCCTCTGAAAACCGTTTAGCTCTTACCTCACTCAGCCTCCAGCAACACTCCACAGTGGTGGCAGTCAGAGCCAGTGTCTCTATGGCAGGGGTTTGTTCCCTTCTGCTGCAGCAGCAAATCGCCCAGCACTGCCACTGCCCCAGACTCCACTCCTCACGAGAGCACGGAGTGGTGAAGCGCGTGATGCGTCACTGCTACGTTATTAGCACGAGGGGTGGCCAAAATGATGCCCAGGGCTGTCATTGGTAGCGCTGGCGCGCAACAAGATTGACGGATCCACAAGCAACTACAATAAACGTAGTACGTCGGGGCAGCAATTATAATCACAGAGTAACGGGAAACGTTTACGAGCCAAAAATAATTGCACCGGGAGGTCAGTAGAGACATGATTGGCAGATTGAAAGCGAGAGGATATAGCAAAAGCACAATCAATAGGGCAGTTCACAGAGCTGATAACAGAAGGAGGGAGTGCATTCTATTGGGAAGAAAAAGGGTTGAAATCAGTCAGAAAGGTCAGACACCTATGTTAGTAACAACATAAAATAATGAACATCTATGTGTTGGTAACAGAATGAGAAAATATTGGCACCTCATTAAAAATGACCCAGTAATAGGACAGGATGCACCTAAGAACCCAATCATAACTTTCCGTAAAGCTAAGTCAGTGCGAGACTATCTGGTTAGAAGTGACATGCCCAAGGAGAAGCCCAAGTGGATGTCATAAAGCCGGGATTTTATAAGTGCAGGGCCTGCAATGTACGTAAGCAAAGGTAATTAATTCATAGCCTGCTGGTGCTATACCAATACAGACCCTTTACGCGCGGTGCCTCTGTTCGATTGCCTGCACGGCGAGATGAATGCAACCATGGCATGAGAAGGGAGAACTATAGTAATGCAGATTACAGATAATTGGAAAATTACTTCATCATTCTGTTCTACGGCATTACATCAGGGAATACCTAAACATTATACATTCAGTCTCATTCCGTACGGTTCAGTGACTAAATATCGAGTGACTAAATATCGAGGGACAAAATATCGACTACACAAAAAATCGACACCAAAATATCAAGGGACAGAATATCGACTCCCTATCTACAAACAGGTAAGTACTAAAATATCGATTCCAAAATATAGACTGTCAAAATATAGTTAGCCAAAATATCGAATTTTTTAAATGTATTAAAAATAATATAAAATTAATTAAATATTAAAAACAATTAAATAAAACATACATAATATAATATAAAAAAGCTTAAAATGTAAACATAATATAAGTAATTTAAAAAAGTCGAGATTTTGTTGGATACTGAGAGCGTAAAAATTACTATTCCCACTCCAGTGAGTGCAACAGTAGGGAAAGCGTTGAATAGCGTAGGGGTAAAAATTACTATTCCCACTCCAGTGAGTGCAACAGTAGGGAAAACGTTGGATAGCGTAGGGGTAAAAATTACTATTCCAACTCCAAACAGTGCAACAGTAGGGAAAGCGTTGAATAGCGTAGAGGTAAAAATTACTATTCCCACTCCAGAGAGTGCAACAGTAGGGAAAGCGTTGGATAGCGGGAGGGTAACAATTACTATTCCCACTCCAGAGAGTGCAACACTAGGGAAAGCGTTGGATAGCGCAGGGGTAAAAATTACTATTCCCACTCCAGTGAGTGCAACAGTAGGGAAAGCGATGGATAGTGGGAGGGTAACAATTACTATTCCCACTGCAGAGAGTGCAACAGCAGGGAAAGGGTTGGATAGCGTAGGGGTAAAAATTACTATTCCCACTCCAGAGAGTGCAACAGTAGGGAAAGTGTTGGATAGCGTAGAGGTAAAAATTCCTATTCCCACTCCAGAGAGTGCAACAGTAGGGAAAGCGTTGGATAGCGGGAGGATAACAATTACTATTCCAACTCCAGAGAGTGCAACACTAGGGAAAACGTTGGATAGCGCAGGGGTAAAAATTACTATTCCCACTCCAGTGAGTGCAACAGTAGCGAAAGCGTTGGATAGCGGGAGGGTAAAAATTGCTATTCCCACTCCAAAGAGTGCAACAGTAGAGAAAGCGTTGGATAGCAGTAGGGTAAAAATTACTATTCCCACTCCAATGAGTGCACCAGTAGGGAAAGAGTTGGATAGCAGAGGGTAAAAAATACTATTCCCACTCCTGAGAGTGCAAAAGTAGGGAAAGTAATAATTTAAATTACAAATAAGATGACATTAATTATCAATACCGATAAAAAGTTAATTAAAAATAATTACCAATTAATAACAATTAATTACCATTTAAAAATATTAATTATCAATTGATAAAAATGTATTATGAATTAATAATAATTAATTACCAATTACAAATGAATCAATTATCAAGACACATAAATAAAAACATTTATATTTACTTTATTACAATTAATTTACTTCCCACCCAATTCCCCTATAAACCCACAACCCACTCCCAATAATAAAAAATACAATTAACATTATTATCAATTAATCAATTAATAAAAATAATTTTGCAAATAATAAAAATTATTTAGCAATTCATACAAATTATGTACCCATTTATACAAATTAATTACCAATTATTAATTAATTATCAATTAATTATCAATACACATAAATGAAAAATTAATTATTTACTTTATTACAATTAATTTACTTCCCACCCAATTCCCCTACAAACCCACAACCCGCTCCTATTAATAACAAATACAATTAACATAGTTATCAATTAATCAATTAATATAAATTAATTACCAATTAATAAAAATAAATTACCAATTAATAATTAATTATCAATAATTAATTATCAAAACATATAAATATAATTAACATTTAATTAACCATAATTAAATTACTTCCCACCCTATTCCCCTATAAACCCACAACCCGCTACGGAATTAAATTACGCAATAATTAAATTACATAACATTCATTTGTTGAAATAAATTAAACATACAGTACAAAAATAATACATCATTTTAACACATATACTACCATACATAACACACAAAAAAATTCGATATTATGGTAATCTATATTTTAAAATTCGATTATGGTATTCGATATTTTTAAGGTCTATATTTTGGTAATCGATATTTTGTACCCCAATTTTCGATATTCTGACCTATCTATATTTTGATGAGTCGATATTCTGTCCACTCTATATTTTAACTTCGATATTCTGGGCAGTCGATATTTTGGAATCGATAATTTGGGTTTTTACCTTCCGTACACCAACATGAAGATGCACACCACATCATGAACTGCTTCTCACACTCCTCTGGCAATGACACATGAAACAACAATGGACAACAGGGGCAGTAGTCTCTTGTCACCAGCCTCCCCAGTAGTGAGCGGCAGTCCTGTGTAGCAGTGCAATGTATGTCAGTCAAGCAGGCAGCCTCATCCACTTCACAGCCCACCCCCCCCCCCAGGCAGTCACACTCTGGCAGAAATGAGCTAGATAATTCTACCTGCACTCTGGCATGGGCCAGAGAAAACAACATTTTCATCCGCTGTCGGTGCACCCTACGAAGGGGAGGGCTCGTCCACGGCTGGATCCGACCCTGAGCTGACAGATCTCATTGGAGTCCTTCCCCTGATCCCCTCAATCTGCCATTCAGGTCGCGCACCACACGCACCACCACTACGCTACGTGGTTCTGGGTGCGTGCGCTGCAGGATTCAGGAAGCAGTAGTTGCAAGGAGGGCAGGGCGCTTCAAACAGGGCCATGCGTGTGGCACTGGAGGCCCTTTGCGGCGGCCGTTCTAATTTATTTGGGGACACTGACACTACTGTAATGACTGACAGTAGTGTCAGTGAGTGTCCCCAAATAAATTATAAAGGCCGCTGCAACGGGCCAACAGTGCCACGCAGCCGTCGCCCCCAGAATAGCGCCGCCTGGGGTGGACCGTTCCCCCATAGCAACGCCGCTGGGCACTCCCTATCACAGGCAGAGGTACACACAGGAAACATATTTCACTTACCAATGAATTAACACTCCTAGACAAAGCTGTACGCATAGAAAGGGGCACTAGTAGAGACATACACACACACACCCACACAAAAATGCCCAAACACACTCACACACACACGTGTAAGCAGTGAGAAGGGACAGTGCTGCAAATATACACAGGTACTCTTACAATATAATGCACTTTTGCAAACATACACTAGTGGAAACCTGGGGCCTTACTCACCACTGGGGGGGGCATGATGCCTACTCAGGGGGGCCGCAACTGCGCAGAAAATTAAACAATATTAACAGATTACTGAAGTTTACATAAATAGAGAAGAAAATGCAGAATTTAAAACATTTGGAAAATATGACGCCATCAGAAATTGGAGCCTAAAAATTAAATTGGTATCCTCAGATTGATTCATAAGTGCAGTGTATCAAACGAAATATAGTATGGACGATGGATGGTCTCAGTTGAATTTAACAAAACTATAACCTTACCATTAAAATAATTAAAAATGTACTTTAGATTATTTTCACATTTGTTTGTGAATTTAATAACATATTTCACCCTTTGTATATTTGTTTGATGAATGCTTGTTTTTGTATTATTGTGTATTGTTTTGCTGTTCAGGTCTTCAAAATTGTTTAGGCCAGGGCACCCTATTCCAGTAATGATTCTTATTCAAGTAATGATTACATGGGGTTCCACAGAAGTGGAAACATTAAGAACCATTGTCCAAGGTCTTTTTTTTTTCCAGCTGTCTATAGTGGCAGGATAATCACTGGCAAGATAACTTAGGGCCTGATTTAGAGCTTGGCGTGCAGGTACTCCGTCACAAAAAGGATGAATATCCCAACCACCTTCTTAAAATGCCCTTGTAGTTGGGCTGAAGAGATATAAAAAATGTGATGGATATCCCGTCTGCCATATTACAAGTGCATTAGGATACAATGCATTTCTAGGAAATGCCCCTGTAATAAGATACATGGGACATCTGTCATGTTTGTGACAGAGTACTCATCCCCAAACTCGAAATCAGGCCCGTGTTAATCTGCTCCTGCTGAGATCTGTGTGTAACCTGAAGGCATCAAAAAGAGGAGGGACCGGGAGCTATATTTAGTTATTTAGCTTGGAAGTGTACCAGGGACCTGTTGGTACTAATCATCAAAACAGCCAAATACTTGGCCGATGAACTTATAATGAAAATCCCAATAGCCGAAGAGGCACTAAAAGCCACCATCGCCAGCACAGCTTTCAAAGCAAAACTGGCTGAAATCACCAGAGAAATCAATGATAACAAGGACTACCTCATGAGGCAAAAAGTAGCCAAACTCCAAAAGGATATTACAAGGTTCATTAAGAAAAGGATATACCCTTACCTCAAAGAAGACTACACCCCCTCAGGAGAAGACAATTAATCAGACGACAGCACCAGCTCACACAAAAGAAGCTACTCCTCAGGTAGCAATTCCAGCACCGACAGACAAAGGGGGCCGCCAATCCAATCAGCAACAAAGAACACCGTTGAACATGATGTATGGATATGAACCACCTTCCTACCAGGGGCCCACACCCTTTCAAGGTCCTCAGATGTGGCAATACCCTAACTACCAGCATGGGCCCCAACCATTATTTGCCCCCTTCCAACCACAACCTTTTTAGGCAGAGGCTGGGGCAGAGGGCGAGGCAGAAAAAGAAGAGGAATCCAGAACCAACCAAAGCAAGTACAGTGGCAGGACCAAACACAACAAATGCACATGGAATTGAGGAGCCACCTGGAGACCTGGAGAAGAAAAATTGATTTTGCACCTCTCCGAAAGACCTCTCATGGCCACGGAAACCACCATACTCAAAAGAGGATTGGGATTCGTCCCCACCCCTAAAGTGGACAACTTTCGCACGAATTGCGAATTACAAACTCTGTTCAGGAAGATACGCCTAAAAGTTTACTTCGGTAATCAACCTAAATCCCCACCAACAGATACTGGCCTACGCAAACTATCCACCTTCACTCCGAATACCAGCATGGTCCCTCCAGAGGTCCTTACCTTTGAAAGAGCTGTTCTGAAAGAAATAGCGGAGAAACGCTATGATAGAGGTTTCTCAAATACATCAAAACTAGAATCTGAAGCCATCAAAACCCTGGCTAACGACCCACCAATTACCATTAAAGAGGCTGACAAGGGTGGTGCAGTTGTGATCATGGCCACCACTGATTACAGAAGCGAATGTTTGCGCCAGCTCGAGAACAACTGCTACTACACTCCGCTTACAGAGGACCCTACACCTCGCCTCCTAACACGCGTCAACTCCTTGTTCTCAGTGGCTCTCAACCAGGGGTGGATCACCAAAAATGAGGCCGATTTTCTAACTAACGACAATCCAAGACTGCCCTATTTCTACACTCTGCCCAAAATCCACAAAGGGGTCACCCCCACCCCACCCCCGGGAGACTAATCGTCTCAGGCATAAGGTCAGTCTTGGGACCCCTGTCTAAGTTTTGTGACCACTTCTTCCATCCGTTGGTCTGAACTACACCCCACATTCTTACAAGACACCAGAGATGTCCTCAAGCTAATAAAGGCAACCAACCAAGAGGGTATCCAACCTGACGTTCTCTTAACACTAGACGTAGAGGCCCTCTACACCAACATTCCTCAACAGAACACACTTGAGGTTGTGGAGGACATTCTTTGCAATAACCCATGGTTCTCGTCCACCCCTAAAAGCTTTGCTATGGAATGTGCACATATTGCATTGACTGAAAATTTCTTTCAGTTCGAGGATCGCCTTTTCCACCAGACCCAGGGGAGGTCTATGGGCAGTACCTTTGCCCCAAGTCTGGAGTGTCTCTACATGTCGGATTTTGAGAGAAGGTACGTGCTCACTGATTCCAACCCCTATTTGGACAATGTCCAACTGCGGCAACGCTATATAGACGACATCCTGGTGTTCTGGAATGGCAATGCAAACAAAATCCCTGCCTTCCTCACTTGGATCAACAGTCTCAACCCCTACCTAAAATTTACAGCCAACAGTTCTGTACAAGAACTACCCTTCCTTGACCTCCTGATCATTAAAAAACAAGACAGACTAGATACCATTACTTATAAAAAACCGACTGACAGCCACTGTCCACTACTCTACCAAAGTTTCCATCCAAAGGCTCTCAGAGAGAACCCGCCTTACAGCCAGTTTTTACGTATACGAAGAAACTGCAGCAACGTGGAGGATTACAAAAGACAAGCCTCAGAATTGAGTACACACCTAGCTGAGAGAAAACAGCCACCCAGCACAATAAAAAGTGCCCAGAAAAGAGCCCGAAACACACACAGATTGGCTCTACTTGAAACACACGCCAAACCTGAGTCTGACCTCATCACATGTGTCACAACCTATACATCTGAATCAAACATGTTAAAAAGGGTCATTAAAAAACACTGAAAAATTCTTCAAATAGGAGAACTAGCTTTCAGCAGGCCTAGGTTCGCTTTTAATCGTACCTCAAACATCAAAGACTTACTCATCAACACCAGACCCAAAAGGAGTGCACCATCAGCTCCTAACACATTATGAAATCTATCACCAGTCACGGGCCACTACCCATGTGGACAATGTGTAGTTTGTCCCCTAACCAAAGCAACCAAGACCATCCCACTAACTAATAATTGGACATGGAAGCAAAACAAACATACCAACTGTAACACACGCAACTGTGTCTATTTAATCACTTGCCCCTGTCACCTCCAGTATATAGGTATGACAACCCAGCCAGTAAAAACAAGAATCACAGAACATAGAAGCAACATCAGGTGCAGAAAGACCAGTACAAAGATGTGTGCACACTATGTCGAACAAAATCACACCCCAAATCACCTACACTGGACCATCCTTGAAGCCTTCCCCAACATCACAAAAGAAGCTTTGTTTAGGAAGGAACAATGCTGGGTGTTCAAACTGGGATCTGACACCCGGGGGCTCAACGATGATATCCCTTAGGCTGAACTGAACCATTAGGAATGATTACATGAACCATCTAAACTATCCAATATCCCTGTCGTTGTACCTCTCTACATAGATAATCCTATCTACCATCGCACGTACCCCTCATTTGTAAAGGAAAGAAAACCCCTCTAATACTAGAGATAGTTACCAGCTCCACCTGCCTCACCTTTATAGAAGAAGGTCGCCGTGTGCCCACTTGCGTTCCTAGACACAGGTCCACAATACCGGGCCTCCCACCATAGGAGTTCAACCATTCTTGGGCGTATTGTAAAAAATATGGTAAACACACGCCTGTTGCATCCATAACTAAAGCATTTATTTTATGCATAACCTTAACTCCCTTATTGGTTCCACCTGCCTTATCTCCATAGAGGAAGGTCCTCGTGTGTCAACTTATGTTCCATGACACAGGTCTTCCGTCCCAGGCCTCCTAACACAGGGGTTCAATCAGATTGCGAGTAATGTACAACATAGATAATAAACAGGAGCTGGCTGTCTTCACAATTAATCCATGTACAATGTTAACTTCTGAATAGGTTTCAATATCTCCATAACTAATCTATGTACAATGTTGACTTCTGAATTGGTTTCGATACAATACAGTTCAGAGCACCTCAAGCGCTTCATACACAGAGATTGCCTACATAGCGTTCACCAGGTTGGCTCAATAAAGCTACATTGACATATTCACCACCAAGATGGCTGCTGCGGTTAACATTACAGCTTAGGCATGCCTCTGACGTCCACTTGCTCACAAATACCCATAATCCGGAAGCAGCCGGCACGGGGGCCGGGGCATGGGTAGTATTAAATCCAAATAATCCAGGAAACTTCATTAAATGAAAGTGAAGTTTATTCCAGCACGGCTACAGGCATCCGCTTAAGTTGAAGGACAGGAACAACTGCTTCAACCAAGTGGAATGATACATTAAGAAAGTTCTAAGAGAACTTGGAACACAAATGAAAGGTACACATGTCACATGCACTTAAAGGTACAAAGCAGAAATCACAAGCTAAGCATTTACATTTACTGAATGGAATGTAACACATCCCCCATATTAAAAGAAAAACAATGTAAATAAAGTTAGACAAAATCATCAAACCAACCAGGGACATTCCTGATGCGGGTGTCAGACTTAACCCTTGACGCAACAGACTCATGAGTGTGACCATTAACTTGATTACCATACTTATGGACACAATCCTTATGTGCAACCTCACCTGAGGATGATTGGACAGGACATTTGGCAACCTTCCTAGTATTCCAAACCTTACCATCTTGAGTTATTATGCTGTTTTTAAAGATTTTTTTGATTTGTATTGGTTTTCCATACTTATTTGTACCTTGGCTTAAAATACCTGGCCTTAATATTCTTACCCAATCTCCAACCTTGAAGGCATGTTCTTTTGTTCCCCATTTATTGGTATACCATATCTTTGTTTTATTTTGTTTAAGTTCCACTCTCTTAGCAGTATCATGCACACATTCATCGTTCTCAAACCAGTTTTTGCATTTCCCTCTAAACCACCAGGGACAAACCACAGATGCTGGGTTCCTACCCTTAAGCAATTTGAACGGACTGATCTCAGTCGTAGAGTGTGGTGTAATACGATAGACCCACAACTGTTCTCTAACCACACTTAACCAATTACCTTTTTGTTTTATGGCCTCCATGACAAAACTCTTAAGTACACGGTTAAAACGTTCGACTTGACCATTTTCGTGGGGTTCATATAGGGAAGTAAAATGTAGTGGGCTGGCCCCACGTGTGCAGGATGAACAAGTAGACGCTGTAGACGTGGCCAGGTAGGAGTAGATGAAGTTTATTGAGATCTTAGGTGTAGAAGTAGTAAACCCAGAACAGGCCCCAGATCAAGCTCCACAATAGGCCCCAGGATAGACCCCAGGATAGACCCCACCAGGAGCAGCATCCTAGCTGCTCAGCCCATCTTCCCAACTGTCTCAGTCCCACACAGGCACCCAAGCATTCCACCCACACTAACATTCTACGCGGAACACTAACAATGGCTGAGCAGCTAGGTACAGAAAGAAGGGAACATATTAACATGACCTGAGGATACTACATATCCTCTTCCTTTACACTGAGTGGGTAATGTTACAAGATTTGAGAAAACTCTCCAACTCATTTGAAATTAGTTGCACCCCATTATCTGAAATCAAAGTAGAAGGACATCCCTCTCTTGCAAAAACCTCCTTAAAGAAGTTTATAACTGCATTAGTATTTGCTTGTGGAACAAACTTTACTTCAGGCCATTTAGAATCGTAATCAATGATGACCAGGGCAAAACGTGAACTTTCAGGTAACATATTAAAAGGACCCGAAATATCAAAGGCCACTTTTTGCCAAGGTTCATTCGGCCATTCTACCGTTTTGAGGGGTGGAATATGTGTTCTTAACATTTTATCACTGGAACAACATTCCTGGCACTCCCTAACAGTCCGATCAATAAACCTGTCCATGCCAGGCCACCAAAAATACGATCCGATCAACCTTTTCATGGCAGAAATACCAGGGTGCGTCTTGTGTGCTAATTTGAGAATAACTTCTTGTATTCCTTTTGGCGGAATATACTTACCCGCTTTGAATGCCAAATCTCCTTCACAGAATAATTTATCTGCCACATTGTAAAAGGACAACAAATCCGACCTCACATTGCACCTTTTTGGCCAACCCTCATTCACAAATTTCATAGGATCCTCCCACCTGTCATCATTGATCTGACACTCCTTCCATCTCTGTTCTGTGATATCCTGATACTGTGCAGGTATAATATCATTAATACCCAGGACAAAATCAAATTCCTTAACCACATTTACCCTACTGTCATCATCACTACACGGCAGACGTGATAAACAATCAGCAGTTAAATTTTTTTTCCCAGGAACATACTCAAAAGTAAAATTGTATTCTTGAAGTCTTGAGGCCAAACGAGCAATTCTGGCCGTAGAGTTCCAACCTCCTCCAGTTGACAGTATATGAACAAGTGGTTTGTGATCTGTCCTGAGTAAAAATGTGCTGCCCCACACATAAATCCTATAATGTTCAACTGCCCATACACATGCAAGCAATTCCCGCTCAATGACTGCATATTTGCGTTCAGTTTCATTCAGAGTTCTTGAAGAAAATGCCACATTCCATTCACATTTACCATCCCTTTGGGATAACACAGCGCCCAAACCATATAAGCTGGCATCAACAGTTATAATGCATTCTTTCCTTGTGCGAAAAGGTTTTAATGTGGGAGCATTAATAATATCATTTTTGATAGCTGCAAAGGCTTTTTGTTGTTCATCCCTCCATTCATAGGTAACCTTTTGTCATAATAACATTCTCAAGGGCTCCATTTTAGTGGCAAAATTTTCTACAAATCTACTGTAGTACTCACACATACCTGAAAATGATAATAACTGGTCTCTGTTTATGGGAGCCGGGGCATTTAAGGTAGCTTCAACATCGGATCTTTTAGGTATTAAACCTTCACCTGATAAAGTATGCCCTAAATATTCAACAGATGATTTGAATAACTTACACTTGTGCGCCTTAAGAGTCAAACCACTACTCTCAAGCCTCTTGCATACTTCATTGAGATGCGATTCATGCTCTACTACATTTTTAGAGAAAATTAAGATGTCATCTTGGAAGCATTTGACATAGGTGTCAATATCTCTGAAAATTTGAAACATTACTCTTTGAAAAAAAGAAGCTGCTGATGCCAGCCCAAAAGGCATTCTCTTGTATTGGAAGAGACCTAAAGGCGTGATGAAGGCAGTGAATTTTTTTGATTCATCTGTAAGTTCAATTTGGTGATAAGCAGATCTTAGATCCAACGTAGAAAATATTTGCGCACCATCAAATAATGAAACTAGTTCATTGATGTTGGGGAGAGGGTGGCAATCTATGATAATATTTGAGTTTAATGCCCTTAAGTCAACACACACGCACAACTTTTGGTCAGGTTTGCGTACCAAAACAATGGGAGAAACCCACTCAGAGGATTCAATGGGCTCAATAATATTCTCATCCAATAAATCTTTAAGCATCTCTTTGAGTTCATCTCTAACGTTGATAGGAACGCCCCTCAGTTTCTGTTTCACAGGACTAGCGTTGTCTTTCAACACAATTTTATGTGCAAATTTTTTTAATTTTCCTAACTTATCACAGCAAACTTTGTCATACTTCTTTACTAACCTGTTTTCTCTGTCTAAGTTTCCCATATCTATGTTAAGTTTTGCCACTTTACACATTTCTAAATCATCACACAGAGAAACTGGGTTTTCAGCTCGTGGATTGAGGGTTATACCTAGCTTCCACTGTTCACGCCATCCCAGCACATTTACACCTTTTACAGCAATATACAATTTAATATATGAACGACTTCCCTTAAAGTGCAGTGGAACATGGAAAAAACCTTCCATATCAATCTTTGAACTATCAAAACTTTCAGCATAAACATCAGATTTTTGTAAATTATCATAATTACATACATTTTGTAACCTTTCTTTGAAGTACTGTAAAGTTACCATAAGATCTAAATCCACACCACAAATTTGAAAAGAACATTTAGGAGAACTCATGAGATTTTCCTTCTCTGGTCCGTAATGTAGAATTGACACCACATGACCTCTATTATGTTCCTGACCATCACTTATACTGGTAACTTTGTATGTATCTGAACTACCAGAAGCAACAGTGCGTGTGTGGTTATTGTAACGTCTGTCCTTGCACACATTGCTGAAGTGTCCTTTTCTGCCACATATTTTACATTCCCTATTTATTGCAGGACATCCTTGGAAAGAAGCAACATGAGATCTGCTTCCACATCTGTAACATGCGATAAAGTTAGTGTATGAGTCATATTTTTTATTGGCGCCATATTTAGACTGAAATTTCCCTTGCTGAGTATCAGACTTAAGTTCATTTTTTGGTTTAACCACACAAATGTCCTCTTCTTGGGAGGTTTGTTTGGATTAGAATTAACCACAACCATCCACTTCTCCGAGAGTTCAGTGGATTTTGCTATAGCGATCGCTTCATCCAGTTTGGGATCACCCATGACCCATAACTTTTCCTGAATCTTTTTGTTCTTGACATGCACAATAATTTGATCGCGTATCATTTCATCTGTGATATTTCCAAAGTTACAATGTAAACTCAATGACCTCAGAGAAGTCAAAAAGTCATCAAAAGATTCATCATCTTTCTGTGACCTTGTGTAAAATTTGAATCGGTTTACCGCAATATTAGATGTGGGTTTAAATCTTTTTTCCAATCTTGTTAATGCTTCCACATATACATTCATGTTGTCACCTTCACCAAGTTGTGGTGTAATTTGGGGTAATGCTCTAAAAATTACTTGCCCTTCAGAACCCAAACAGTGCAGTAAAATACTCTTTTTCCTCTCTGCGCCCATACGCTCACCGTCTATGGCTTTCATATATATAATAAATTCCTCTTTCCATCTAGGCCAAGGAATGGGTGGGTCACCTTTATTTTGAAGAAATTTAGCCGGTGCTTCAAATTGCATGTTGTATTATGCCGAGTGTCAATAAAGTTATTGAGAGAAAAAAAAATGAGACAAGAAAAAAACAAAAGAAAACTGTTTTAAATAAAGCAACACTCACGTATAAATGGACCTTCTTCCCATGATCCTTTCAACAAGGAATGCATGTATAATTGAATTGCACTCCGAGGACACAATATCACTTAACTGAGTGAAGCGCTATACAATTTAAATGAATTCACGCTAAGAATTGCGCCCATGTGAAACCCGATGAAACTGCTCAAATGCGCATTGCTTGTTGCTAGGAGACAATACGCATTGTTTGTTGCTAAGATGCTTCGAATATGTGGTGATGGTTGCTAGTAGACAACAAAATGGCCGCTGTACGTTGCACGCAAGCGCCAGCGCGACTACGTCATGCGCTGATTGCTGGCGTGTTCTTTAGATCCGTCACTGTGAGCGTTCTAGCAAGATGAACACCGTAGAAGGCTGACGTGCAAAAATTCTATCATAAGGTGAGGGAATGCGTGGGCGGTGGAATTTGAATGATGCTGGTGAACAAATGATGATTCACTCACCGCTACCGCTGCCACCAATATCCCTTTTTCCTCCAAGATTTTGCAGCAGTCAAAGCACAAAGTCCGTTACGCTCATGTAAGACCACTTTACAAAAGTAAGAATTCACGTTCAAATGAGGTTTTACATCTCTTCCTCCTCACAAGAAAGACCATCACCCGAAAAATAAAACTAAAATCTTTTCCGTGGGTTACACTCCGCTCCCGTGCTGAGTGAAGGCAGGAGTAATCATCGCCAATATTAAATCCAAATAATCCAGGAAACTTCATTAAATGAAAGTGAAGTTTATTCCAGCACGGCTACAGGCATCCGCTTAAGTTGAAGGACAGGAACAACTGCTTCAACCTAGTGGAATGATACATTAAGAAAGTTCTAAGAGAACTTGGAACACAAATGAAAGGTACACATGTCACATGCACTTGGTACAAAGCAGAAATCACAAGCTAAGCATTTACATTTACTGAATGGAATGTAACAGGTAGGATCGACGATAGTCGCCTGCCACCCTGTGTGAGTATTCACCGACATCTGGGAATTCCGGTAAGCAGCATACTTTGCCTGTTTTTGACCTTTGCCAATTTTTCAACAGCCTAAGAGCAACTACGTGCTCTGCCACCCCTAGGCTTCACTACTAGGGGTGAGTTTGTTAATGATGCTTTCAACATGCAGGCATCGTTCATTATTCGAGTTTTGAGTTTCTACCGTATTTCACCTTCTTTGAGCCTCACCACTACTACCGAATAGTATGTGCATGTAGATTTCGTCAGCCATAGCACACAGAGAAACTTGGCACAGAGACGCCGCTACCAGCATATATTTTTGACACCGGCGTGCAGTACTTCTAGCTTAACTTTCACATACCAGCAAGTTGAAAGAAATCTACCGCCCGCACTTAGAATTTATGTTTATTGGATTGTGTGAACGTTTTTAACACTTGGCTGCAGTCACGCCACTATCTGTAAGTCAAATTGTTGTTGGGTTAACTATTTAAATTAGCACATGCCGGTTTCACCTTGCGTGCACATTGCCGAGATACTTGCCTGGCCACTAGGGCAGATGGATTCAGGTTATACCAGTTACCATGATTGAGGCACTCACATTATGCCTACAATTATAGCTGATCATTGCCACGATTACACTCATACTGGGACCAAGTGTGATGCACAAATGAATGTCCTCCCCCACCACTACTACGGACTACTGACACCGAATGTGGCAATTGTTGCGCACCAATATGCATTCCCTTTAAGGCCCCATTTTCGCTCCACATATACTTGGGCACGATGTACTCAAATAAGTGAACTGAAAACCACAATGTCACACATGCATGCGCATGTCTCATTACAGTTCCACTTAAGCTGTTTTTATTACTGTCAGAAGAGCGCCATGACGTACGCTCTTGTTTTTAACATCTAATTGGTTGTTCTTTTCTCCCCCCTCCTCTTCTTCCCACCATGTCTACAATACCCAAGTGTAAGTCTACTAGGGTGTACCCTACCGTGTCTGGTCACCAATCAAAAATTAAATGCGCCAGACCTACGGTAATGCACCACTCACTCTTTAGTTTTCTTTTGGTCCTGATGAAGTGCCACTTAACCTGTTAGGAGCAAACGGGGCACAAAACATGTTGACCCACTACACTATGACAGCCCTATAGGAACATCGCATCCGCTTAGGGCACCCACACCTTTTAATTAGGCTTGAGCTACCTAAACAATAAAACCAGACCAGAGTAGGACTGCTCCAGACCTATTTTATCTCACACACCTGTGCACTACTCAGTCCTCACACCTGCACGCACCCTACAGCTACTTCAAAAGATCGCCGCCAAAGAGCCCCGTTTACGGGAGCCCGTCAGGCATTGCAGCGCCGGCCCGACGAGGAGCATTGCCCAATGATGAAGCATGACATCCTCCGGGGTGTGTGAGCGCATCACAAAGAAATGCCTCCCTTTTCCCACACCTCCAGTTAGGAACGGCACACCCTCTTGATGTAATCTGAAGGCCACAGGGTTAAAATCTGGCATGGCTGACTCAGCCTTTATCACTGAGGTCCATAAACTGAGTATAACTAAGTTTATTGATTTTAACATCGGTCATTTACAGCGTCATAAAACAGCTAAAACGAGAGTTACCAGGAACTTTATGAAAAACAAGACACTATAGTCATGGCTGATACTATAGCAAGGTGATCTTAGCATCCACCGGAGATGCCAGCAGGCAAAATTTAATTTTCCCTACGGCGCCAAAAGACCTCGTATGGGCCCGGACTGAAATAGCATGGCATTTGGGTAGAAAAGCTGATTTTCCTAGAAATGTCAAGAGTGAGTCTAGAAACTCAAGCTTTAGCTGAAGACAATTAGGTGTGTATTATTTGCATACCCTTAAAACTTGCAAATTAAAAAGCACCAATATCCAATTAAAAGAACGGAACCCTTTAGAGTCAACACTTTCCGGTATTCAACCTATTTATCTGCTCTGAACAAGAATGAAACATCCAATCGTAAACGGTCTTCAAATAGTTAATCAAAAACTACATTGTCTGCCTTGTGAAGCTTTACAGAACAATTGGTAGTCTGAAAAAGCCCTACAAAATAATAAACACCCTATAAAGTATGCCACACAATTTTACTGTAAACTCATCATTATAAAACAATATTACAATAAAAACGAAACCATCTCATTTTAATATTATAACATTTTAAAAAGGCACTTTCACAAAATGTTATATTCAAGTTCTTATTTTGGAACAAAACACTTGAAGGACACATACCATTCAAAGTTTATTAGACACAGCCTCTAGAACAACCTTTAAGGCAATGGGAACTACTGGGAGGGATACTCCATGTTTTTTAATCTCCTATTTTGTTTTCCATCACGATGCTCGGAAAATAAGCATATGACGTCAAGGCCAGGGATTGCGTATTATGTGCATGTTCACAGCTTCTCCACCACAAATGTAGCGGCCATTTGCATAGCCTGAATTATTCCCCTGGTGACCAAATTTTTCGAAGGTATAGCTTTTGGTACCCAATGTGATCCAAACTTGGTGGCATGTGGGTCAGTCTCCTGCATGAGCGTCGCAACCCACCTTGCTAAAGAAACTGGTCGAAAAGGTCTACAAAATTAGAAGCCACCCATCACTTGGTTCCCTCAACTCTTGAGATATATTTATAGATGCATTTTCAAGCAGCTAACAGAACATTGTGTAAGCTGTTCCACAAATTCCAGGAAAATTCTTGAAGTTGGCAGTCTCAGTTCCTCTACACAAGTGAAACATGATACCTACGAAGGTAAACCAGCTGCCAGAAATATCCAAAGCACAGCCCACTGGCACACTTAAACAACACAAAAGATCCACATTGTCAAAAAAACCTATTATTTGCTCAATTCAAGAACAAACTCAACACCTTGTTAACATCAGAGAGAGCCGAAGCCTAATAAATCTAGTATAATACTCTTCAACAATTTACTTTGAGAGAAGGTTTGCCCACAGAAGAACCAGCCACAAAAAAATGTGCTGCAATTGTGGAATAATAGTATCACCAACTAGTACCATAATCCTTTCTGACAGAATTCTGACAGCATATTTACAGCCTACTCTACAGACACTGACGTGATCGATACCTTTCTCATAAAGACAACCAGCTACCTCCAGAGCTAGCTTTGAAAGGGTTGGGACAAACCATGTTCCCCTGAAAAGTTCCAAATCTCTGCTGACCCACCGTGAAACTACTGGGCTATAAATCCTCCAGACTTCTTAGCAATCATTGAAAAACTAGAAGCAGAAATGGCTCCTCCACTGATCTGTCCAACAGACTTAGTTTATCAGTTAGCCTGTGGCACTTAATACATATTATTGAGTTATTGTCTGGGATTGTTCTTTGCACCTAAGTAAACCTGCGAGAATCATTTGATAGTCAGGCTTTAGCGATCCAGCTTATGCGGCGGAGGGAAGGATACTGGGAGAGCGAGATCCTGCTCATGTGCCATACAGGGGACTATCCCCACCAATCTCCTACCAGCTACGAGGATGATGTTTGAGATTTGGAATGCGGCACTCGAGGGTGGGATGGGCGGATCGGGTCATGTTGGAGCTCGACTGTGGCGAGGTACAAGGCGACTGCAGGTGGCAACCCTGCCACGCGTTTCAACATGGGATACTATCTGCATCTCCACGGTGGGGGACGTGGTCAGGGGTGGGAAGCTTAATCTTTCCAGGACCAGCAAGACGAATTTGACTTGCTTCGCTACCTCCAGCTCCGGCTTGTTCTTCTCCCCTCGATGAAAGTACTAGACAACATCCCCAAGTTTTCCCCATTGGAGACCAAAGTCCTGCTCACACACCTCCAGGAGTACAAGCTGTCGCAGTGCTATAAAATGTTAGTACGCAACATGCTGGACCCCCTGGTGGGGACTCAAGCGGCTTGGGAGGGCGATCAGGGCCAACTAGTCGATGATGACTTGTAGGAAGCGATGGAGGCCCCCTGAGAGACAGTGATAGCAAAAATGGTGACGTCACTTGACAGTTACCCAACGCCACTTCTGAGATATTTTGTTAAAGAGCACTGTTGAGTCACCAAATTGTTTTAAGGCATCATGAACTGGTTGCTGTTATGTTAGGCCAACTGCTTACAATACTACTATACAAGATTGTCCAGTGGGGAGCAAAAACAATCCTCACATAATACATGTGACATATAGCCACTTTGTTAGAATCAATTGTATTCTTTTTTCAAACTCAATTGATATTGCTTGAAAGGGCAGAACCTGATTTATCAAATTCCATTGATATCATTACTAAGAAAATATAACACGATTATTGGCTGATTAATTCTGTGTGTTACAATCGACACATCTATTTTCCAATAATATATAATTATAACCAACACCTTGAAAAGAACATAACATCGTAGAATAAAAATCATTCAAATCCTATGAATAGTTATTGCAATGCAATTACGGCGTCAGCCTGTAACTTTATGACTATTCTTTGATATTATGTTCTTTTTCTAGTAATTGTATAAATTTAATTTAATCTGATAAATCAGGTTACATTCTTTTCAAGCAATAATATCAATTGAGTTTGAATAAACAATATAAATGAGACAGTGTGCGACTTAAACTGTAAAGGAACACTGTAGGGCACCAGGAATACTCACACGGCCTACATCATCCACACAAAGCTAATCCTAGCCATCAAAAGACACCTATCAAATCACCATATTTTGAAATAAGTCAGTGTGTACGCCCAATTTGTTGCTTTTGGTTTTCTTTTGGACAGGGATGCCATCAGGGGGGTAAAGTGGACAGTAAGCCCAGGCACTAACCTCTCCAGGGTCCCGCTGTCCTTCAGGAAAATGTGTTTATATATTTAAAAATGTACTACATGCTGTCAAATGCCATGTTTTATTTCTTGTCCTGAACTACATTCATTTTAACACTTAGAAACAGGTGCTTATCGCACTTCGCAAAAACGGAGGAAGGGTCAAGAGGGCCTCACCGACCCTGAAAAGCTGCTTTAGTAATGAGTGGTAGCACCCTCACATGACAGAGTTTGAAAGTATTACGGCTGTTCGCAATTCAATGTGACCCCAGTGCATTCTGGTGCAGTGGTCTTAAAACTCTCATTTGCTTGCCAGTTTAAGTGACTTGAGCCTGTGAAAACAAAGTGTGACTCACTAAAAATAAGTGCCTTGTGATAGAAGTCGATATTTACGAGTTAGTTTCTCTCCGCTGTGTAGTATCAGAAAGATTAATATCTGATCTAAAGAATGACCATTTTAATCAGATCTGTGTGTCCCGCAGAAAGCTGTCATTGGCCACTTGCTGTTCAGTACCAGTCCCCTCGGCAAGTGTGCTCAAAGGAGGACCCCGGATGGCCCGAACACCCAATGGCATCTTTATATCCTTTATTCTGGACACATAAAGCTGTCTGGCAAATTAATAGGTGACAAAAAGAAGTAGAGCAAAACGTAAATAATACACCGAGCACACACCATGTTTTTATTTTAGCAACAGTGTGCACCAAAAGATTTATGAATGCAAAACGTACAGAGGTGATAGAGCACTTTCAGCACTCTATTTTGTATGGGTGCACTATACTCATGGTTGATAGGCACCTTCACATATTTCTATTGTTTGCAGTGTCTTATGATCATTAACATGTATTCAGTAGCATTCATTGTAATGAAATGTTATATTATGATTTTGTATGTATCGTTATGCCTGCATATACTGAGAGCAGGACAGTCGTATAAACACACAGTGTAACGAAGTTTAGTTTAACTTACCCGAGTCACTTGGCCTGAAACCGTAATTGTTTTGCACCTCCTTGGCTTCTCGAGAAATAAAGAATTAAATGCATGTTGTTTTCAAGAAATAGCAGTGTTCTCATCCTACTGCAGGTATCGGAATGCCAACTCGTTATTTTCAGATTGGAAAAGATACAAGGAATGCTTTGAAGACAGTTGGAAGCGAGAAGGAAGGATGACTTTCGTGTCTGACTGGCCAGGGAACCACAGTCGACTTGGTGAACAAAGAACTTTAATTAACAGATTATGAACCTCCCCTCGTAGAAAAAGTTGCATTGGAAAGTTTTACCAGGATGTCTCTGAAAAATCGAATTCTATATTGTATGATGAGCAGGGACAGAAACCCCAGACTTCTGCTAGCTTTCGGAGAGAAAGGAGCATCTTAGAACTAGCTCCTAACCGTAAGCACCTTAACCCATTTGACGTGAGTACTTCTCAGGAAGTCAACACGCGCTGACACCTATGGGATTAGATGGAAGGATAGTTGGGTAGCGTCTCCTTTAAGTATGGTGTAGGGACAGATTTGTTTTATTTCTAATGAAAAGAGATTCAGATTCTGCTTCCATCCTGAGTTGTATCTTGATCCTCGAATTTACAATTGTATTCTTGTTATGCCGAATTACTTATATTCGTAGAATCGGCTCTGTATTGATTTTTCTATATCTATATATGCTAATTTTACGATGTGTATACATCCTACTATTCTTGGCCTTATAATAAATTGACAAACCCAAAGTCAGAGTCTGTGGTACTTTCAGGTATGATATTGACCTCTTGTTATGAAATGTTTCTTCCCCTCCCCCACTTTTAGTAGGTAAACAAAAAATCATCGGTGCTAAATGCTAGGAAGAAGACTGGGGTGCAATTTAGCGTAATCAAATGGTAGCAGAGGATGGTTTACCTTTAAAAGATGAGGGGAAAGAGAAATACAGTGTAGAGTAGAAAGAATAGAGGTTTGGATGCGGCGGATGGAATATCGGCGATGAGTGGTGGAGACCGGCGGACATTGACGGAGCGGCGTGAGTATGAATGGTTATGTGAGGTGTGTTAGATTGCGGTGCGTTTTATTCATGTGATGTTTTGCGGAGTTGGAATGCATGTTGAGTGATTGAGGTTATTGGTACTGGTCCGAACACGTGCAGATCAGGTAATTTGGTGAACTGGCTCAAAAGAAGTCCAAGATTCTTGGATAGTATTGTACTGTAATTGTCTGAGTAAACTGTGGGAGTCGTGAAGCGTTATCGACTGTTAACTTGTGTTAGGGAACTTTGTGTGAGTGTGGGACTAACTCGCAGTGTGAAACCCCAGGTGCCGGGGGTAGATCACAGTGATTAAGTGACCAACGCAGGTCGGGGGTCACAGTGAATGCGTGTTCTTGTGTGAGTGTTCTATCGCTCTTTTAGCAGACAGACAATTACTTGTTTTGTAACTGTAAGTTATTGTGACTGTGGTAGGACTGGTTACTTGGTTAATAACTTTAGGTTATACAGTTACTTGTAGAAGCGAATGTGTGAGCGAGTCTACGAAGCGAAAGTGTAAAGACGGTTGAACCGCTGCAAGGAGTGAGTAGTGACGTCAGCACGCGCCGCGCTGGTATTGGTCGGTTGGTGTAGTGCCGCGCTGGGATTGGTTGCTTGGCGTTCATAGTCGGATATTGATTTGCGTGTTGCAATTTGATAAATTTTCATGATGCGTCGTTTTCGGTCGTTGAGAGATTTGTGCAGAGGCGACAGAGGGGTGGTGACTCCGGTAGGGGAGGAAGCCCCACCGGAGGATACCCCTGCACATTATATGGCAACGAATGTGGGCGTGCATACGATTGTTTGGCTTCAGAATTGGCATAAAATTACAGAGAATGAAAGGGAATTGGCTTTCCCTCGTTATGGGTAATTTCGTATGGCGGTTTTGTACCAGCTGAGGGGGGTGAAGCCTGCCCTTAAACCTCCACCTTGGCCCACACAATTTGAGGCATTAGACGCTTGGATGAGAGCTGCATTAGCAAAGAAATGAGAGGCTTCACAGGGACGAATGAGGAAAGCGATGAAGGCATATCAAGATGCCAGATGGGATGCACAGTTAAAACGATGGAGAGTAGACACCATAGAAGGAGAGCGTTTGTACCCCTTTCGATTGTTAGCAGGCGAGTCAGAGGGAAAGAGTAAGACAAACGAGGACAGTGATACAGACGATAGTTTCCTTGACAGGCTCTTAGCAGAACGACCTCCACCTTGTGACTCTAAGTCGGAGATAGAGAGATCGCAACCACCAGACGAGACTGTGGGAGCAAGGCAGATGGGATTGGAGGAACAGTCAACAGGAGTCCGGGGAAAAATAGCAATGGTACGGATTCCAGGAGGGTCAGGGGGAATGAGATACCCTAATTATGAACCAGCTCAACCTGCAGGGAATACGCAGATGCTTTGTCAGTGCCAGTCACAATTGGACCAGTGGTCCCCATATATACCTCTGAAGAGAGACGAAATGATAGTCAACAGTATACAGGGGATAGGGAAGAGACAATATCTGGAGGGAGTCTTACACATATGGGAACAGGTCTAGGACAGGCACCTGTGGCGTATAGTACTCCACTGCCTGTTACTGCAGATCCATAAAGAATGGACAGTGGGTCAGAACGCAAACCAACAGGAATTTTAGCGAATTTTTGGCTGGATCTCCGAATGTGGGTTCAACCAGTGAGAGAGACAATGTTGCCAAGAGAAGAAAGGATGAGGGCAGAACCTTCTAGGATACTGTTTGGGCTGCAGGTTGATTGTGCAGGTAATCACTGGAGGAGTAGGAGCTGGGATAGAGAAGATTGTACAGCCTCGAAGAGGTAAGAAGGAGCAATACCAAGGAGAACACAAAGTTGTGACAGAGAAGATGTAGAAAGGGAAAGAATTCAGTAGGGGTTGCAGAATGCAATAAAGTGCCAATGTTGGATGTGGTTCGATTAAAGGTGGAAATAGATGAAGTGGTTGAAGGAAATCTGCCTTTGGAGAGAATTGAGACATATGATCCAAATGAACTGTTATTTGTGGCCAAAGATATTACAAGAAAGGGAAAGCGGGCTTACGATGCCCTATGGCAGTTAGCACGAAGGTATGATGTTGATTTGACAACAGACCAAGATGATGCAGGGGTCTTGCAGATTAAATTATACAGACATGAGTTGGAGGAAAAGCGAACTGTTGGGTTGAAAGCCCAGATTAGAGAACTGGTACTAGGAATTTGAGCATGGAAAGCAGTAGACAGATGGGAAGAGAGATGGGCCAAAAAGAAATGTGCTAAGACTGGAATAGGTACCTCTTCACCTCAGGGGGAGGGATGGAAGCCACCGGAAATTTTCCCTTGAGAGAAGTGCAGAACAGAGGGTATGTACATGTGCCATGAAGCAGGGGTGATTTGGCTGCTTTTACAAATGATTTTCCTCGGCTGAGGGAGAAACCAGCAGAGTGGTATAAGCAGATAGACCGATTTGTTAAGATCTCAAAGGTGTTGTGGATCGATTTGAACACTTTGTTTGATATAGTGGTTCCGGCTGATCTGTGGGCAGCATGCAAAATTGCTATTGAGTGGCCAACAGCTGAGCCAGTCAGTTAGTAACGCATGGTCCTTCACCTGATGTGATGAGTAAATATGAGCAAGTAATTACCTGGTTGCAGTCGAAGGTGGCTCCGCAGATTGTTGATTGGCTTAAAATTGATCGTATGACTCAAGAGCAGAAGGAATCAGTGCATGATTATTACGAACGATTGTTATTGGCTTTTAAACAGCATAGTGGATTGGATACTATTGATCAAAAGAGGATATGGGACAGTTTGTCTCCAAGTTTGTGTTAGGTTTGAAATCTGACATTAGTTTGATGATACACCACCACCTGATATGTTGGCAGAATAAGTCGGTCAATGAAATACTGCGGTATGCTAAATATTGTAGAGCTCAAGTAGAATCAGCACCAAAGAAATTGCAAGACAAGTTGAGTTGGCTCAGTTGAGAAATGCAGATTATATGCAGGGGTTGGCGGAGGTATGGGTCGAGGAAGAGGAAGTGGACGAGGTATGGGTCACAAATGGCAACCCAACCAGGTCAGGGACGAGGAACAGGTACAGAGATAAGTACAAGTGAGTGGGTGGCACAACAAAAGAAGGTTACTGCCTGTCATTATTGTCATAAGACGGGGCAATGGAAGTGCGAGTGTTGATTGAATCCTGCTAATCAAAGCCAATATGAGGGAGAAGGACACATATGCGAGACTCTACAGACTGTGACTAGACCTAGGTCCATGTATGGAGGTTGCGAGCCACAAGTACAGGTGTCACAGCCTCCCAGAATACCCATGCATAATCAGACATATCAGCAGATGAAGTATTTTGAAATACGAGGCAGATACAAAGAATCTCAGGGTCCTCTGGAGTGCCAGAGGAGGGCACAGGACGAATGCCCTCTCAATACAGTACTGGCGGTAGATCAGAGTGGGCCATTTGTGGATGCAAATGTGAATGGATATCCTGTCACCTTTTTATTAGATACGGGAGCTGCGCGCTCCACAGTAAGAACAGATGTGGTCCCCAACTTATCTCTTTCTGGACAATTGATTCAAGTAGTGGGTGTCAGTAATCAGAAAATGGCCAACCCATTAACAAATGCATTACCTATTAGAATAAGGCCGTTCAAGGATAAGCATCAGTTCGTGGTGTGCAATACAAGTCTGGTTTGTCTTTTGGGGCGTGATCTTTTGTGCAAATTAAATTGTAACATCTCATGCACTCCAAGAGGTGTGGAACTGCAGACCTATGATGATGATGCCGATTTTAAAATGGCTAATATGAGCATGTGTGCAGAACTGTTTGTGGTTCTCACAAAAGCAGAATTGCCGCATGATTTGAGAGATTCAGTTGACCCAAAGGTGTGGGATTTCACAGGTGAGGAGATAGGGTTAATCCGAGGGGTGGAACCTGTTAAGATACAGGTGAGACCAAATGCTGAGTTTCCACAGACCCTACAATATAAACTGTCTGCAGAGACAGTGGCTGGGATAACTCCTGTTATTGAGACAATGATCACACAAGGCATTCTAAAGGAGATATGAGGAAGTCCCTGTAATTCACCGATCATGGGATTGCAAAAGCCTAGTGGCAAGTATAGAATAGTACAAGACCTGCGCAGGATTAATAAAAAAGTGATTCCCTGTTGTCCCGTGGTACCGAATCCGGCTGTTATTTTCTTCCAAATACCATGTGAAGCAGAATGGTTTACCGTCATAGATTTGTGTCAAACATTCTTTTCCATACCTTTACAAGAAGAAAGTCAGTATTTATTTGCATTCTGGATGGGCGACCGTGTCTTAACATGGTGTAGAATCCCTCAGGCGTATACAGAAAGCCCCTCTATCTTTAGCCAGTGTCTTAAAAAAAAATCTTGAAGGGCTGGTGATGCCACAGTAATCAGTCCTGGTTCAGTATATTGACGACCTTTTGGTCACCTCAGAAAATGAAGATGTGTCCAGGATAGACACAGTGGCTTTGTTGAACCATTTGGCAGAGAATGGACATAAGGTGTCCCCAAATAAGCTGCAGTATTGTTTACCTGAAGTTCAATATCTGGGACATCGTAATGAGAAGGGAAAGCGAAGGGTGTCACCAGATCGCATAGAAGCGATCTTGCAAATAGGAACACCGAAAACACAGAAAGAAGTCCGCATTTTTTGGGGTATGGTCGGCTATTGTCGACAGTGGATCCCAAACTTTTCCTTACAAGCAAAGCCTCTGTTAAGACTAACATGAAAAGACATCAATGATCCGATACCATGGGATGAAGAATGCTTGAGAGTCTTCCATGAGCTGCGAGAAAGCATATGTCGTGCCCCAGCTCTGAGAATGCCAGATTATAATAGAGAGTTTTCGCTCTTCTGCTGTGAGAAGGAGGGATGTGCATTAGCGGTCCATGTACAAGACACATGGAGGTGCCCGTAGACCAGTGGCTTACTTTTCAGCTACATTAGATCCAGTAGCTTCTGCGTTGCCCGGATGTCTCAAATCCGTTGCTGCAACAGGTGTCAGCATTGAAAGATGCGAAAGCATCGTGATGGGTCGCCCATTAATCGTTTATGTGCCTCATTCTGTAGAATTGTTGATGACCAGAACAAAAACACAGTATTTTACGAACAATGGGTTGACCAAATATGAGCAAGTCATTCTAGCATCTGAAAATGTTACGTTGAGACGTTGTACCACTTTAAACCCCACTACATTGTTGCCTGTTCCCCAAGAGGATGGAGATGAAAATTGTGAAGAGCATGACTGTCTAGATCAGAGGTCTTCAAAGTTTTGTAGGTTGAGCCCCCCCACCTCAATTTATTTTAGCTGTTGGGCCCCCCCAATACCTGACAGAAATTTCTGGAATCTGGTACATTACATAATCGACCGCCGCGCGCATATCCTGGGCCATATCCAGCAAATAATGTTCAACATATTAAGAGTGTTTAGTAAAGTACAGGTTTGTGAGTGGGTGTGCTGAAATGACAGATTATTACACAGCTCAAACCACCATTTCCTAGATAGAATATGCGCAAATTGTTTTTACTAGGCAGCTTGGTTTTACACATGACATTGATTGATAACACCACCAACATAGATGTGATGGGTGTGCCTGTTTTTCGCCACAGACGGTCAATCTGTGGATGGATTTTGCTACTGCCATCCTCAGGTTGTGCGCCACATCCAGGGGCAGATCTACAAGGCACTTCCGAAGCACAGGGATGCAACATATTTACAAGAATATGACGCATCTCTGTGCTTCCCCTTGCGCTGGTGCACAAACTGCAGCCATGAGCTAGGGTAGGCATCCTTGCACCATGGTGCAAGGATGCCTGCGTCGTGGGGAGATTGTTTTTGTGCAGGAAGGGGCACCTTCCTGCACATAAACAATCACTACAGGCATTTCCCTCTTTCAATGCATGCTGTAGAATGCAGCACGCATTGAAAGAGGGAAAAACGAGGAGAAATGAAAACATTTCTCCTCGTTGCGCCTCGCTAAGCCACCTTTAGGGTGGTATAGCATTCAGACGCATTTTCAGATTTACGATTCCTCGTAAATCTGGAGATGTTTCTTGTTCCATGGGTGTTGCGTGGGAACACCCACAGCAATACCCATGGAACAACCCTTCAACACAAAGTGCTGCGTGTGAAGGGGTCGTATTTACAAGGAGAGGAAAAGTCACGCAGGGTGGCTTTTCCCGTCCTTGTAAATATGGAGGCGCCCCCTGCGCCACCAGTACTTCACGAAAAGTGACGTACTGGTGGCGCAGGGCGCTTGTAAATCTGCTCCCTAGTCTTTAATACCGCAAGTGCTGAGAACCCAATCTCACAAAAATAGGACAAGCTGAAATGCAAGAGAGTTTTGATAGTATTTTCTCTCAAAGCTGAATATTCTGCAGACATTTTCAGCCAAGACAGGGACTGTAAGAGAGACAGTGTTGTCAGATTTTTCGAGCACTCCCTAGCTCAGAGCTGGTACACGAGAAACAAATATTCTCTAGAAATCATTAACAAACGTTTTAGGCAGCGTTATAATGGGATAATTGCCCACCACCCTGTCATGGACCCGAAGACAAAGTTAAAAGTCCACAGAGAGGGAGGAGCCTAGCGCTTGACCAAGATGGCCGCGTGAGCTCTGAGCTCCCGAGACCCTCGCGCCCTCCGTCGACTATCCTGTCTCTAATCCTGTCGGTATGCATGGCATCGTGTGGATGACCTGTCAGGGAGGCGATTGATGCTACCCGCGGTCGGATCGCCCACCGGGAACCGGACTTATGCCTGGCGGAAGATAGCGGCCTATCTCTGAGGGATGCCAGGGGCTAGAGTTGGCAGGATGCCCGACTTCTAGTTGAACAACAACAGCCAGGCGAGGTGTGAACTGTCGGACGGAGGTCCCCGTCCTTTCACTTTCGTTTTCTCTCCCTTTGTCAGCCCTGCCCCTGGAGAGCTCTTGGTGGCTTTATTACCCTATGGACGCTCTGCAGGCTACTCTGGTGACCCCCTGCAGAACTGATCACTCCTGATTCCTTTCATTGAGAGGGACCCGTCTTATCTGAACCGACCTGCTTGGTATCAACCATGTCGGGCAAAGCAGAGGTGGATCGGCTGAAGGCTAAGTCTACCAGGCGGGGAGCCTATACCCAAGTCAATAGTATGGACCGCTATGCTCTGCAGAAGGGATCACCGAGTGGGTCGGGCCAGTCGCCGGATACCCAGAAGGCGGCCTCGCCTTTGGCCCCGGAGCTCTCACTACAGGATGTCATGGGCGCGCTCGAAGGGATGCAGACTTCGATTGGGAGACAGTTTGATGCCCTGGCGCAAAAGGTGGATGCCATCTTGGTGGATGTTAACCTGATTCGTGCGGACTTGGGCAAAACGAATGAACGGGTTAGGACCCTGGACCTCAAGACCACGGGCCTCACCGATGATGTCACGGAACTGCAGATCGAGGTTCGTAAGCTGAGGACCGAGAGTGATCTCGCCGCCCGCCGGGCCAGGCGCAACAACGTGCGCGTCATCGGGGTCCCGGAGTCCTCGGATGAGGCTTCGGTTGACCTGCTTGTCGAGGACTTGGTGCTTAATCATCTGCAGCTTAAGGGTCTTGGAAAGTTCTTTGCGGTTGAAAGGGCCCATAGAGTGCCGGGTGGGAGGCCCAAGGTGGGTGCCCCACCGAGGCCGATCATCGCTCGGCTCTTTCATTTTCGAGATCGGGACGCTATCCTGCAAGCATCGAGGGTGACGGGCCCGGTCCCCTTCCAGAACGCGTCGGTGAATTTCTATCCGGACTTCACCCAGCAGGTGCAGAGGCAGAGACAGGGCTTTCTGGGGGTGAAGAGGCGGCTCCGGGAGAGGGATCTGAAGTATGCCATGCTCTTCCCTGCCAGACTACGTGTGGTGCACGAAGATCGGACATTCTTCTTTGCCTCTCCTGTTATGGCCGATGAATGGCTGGACGCTTTGCCCCGGCGACGGACGGGGGAGGACATTGCCGAGGATGGGGACAGTGGCCGGGATGGGCAGGGCTGATTTTTCGGAGCCGGTCTGACTCGATTTGGCTATATTTGAAGACTTGAATAGAGTGCAGTCAATGCGGAGGGCTGCGGGAGGACGAAGGGTGCTCTTTTCCTCCCTTAAGGTACTTTTTGTAGATTTTGGGTTTTGTAGGGCGACAGGCACACTGCAAGTTGGGGGGGCTTTGTAAGCTGCAGCAGGGGTGCAGGGTGGGGGGGGTTTCTGGGATTTTGGGGTTGTTGTTGGGGGGTTTATTTCTGCAAGGCATGGTGATTCTTTCCAGGACTGTTCCATGGTGGCTCTTCGGGTGTGGGGTGGGCCTCTTTACGTTTGAGGATGGGGGGTAGGGGTTTAAGTGTTATAAGCTGGAATGTTAATGGTTTGGGGGATCGCATTAAGCGTGGGATTGTTTTGCAATTCTTGAAACGGTCAATGCCGGATGTTGCCCTGCTGCAGGAGACGCATCTTATAGGTAATACGTGCTACGCTCTGAATAGGAAGGGTTATAAATTCATAGCACATTCGGGATTCTCCTCTGGGTCCAGGGGTGTGGGCATCCTAGTCAGAGCCTCGCTACCATTTGAGGTGGACTCCACCATTGTTGATGATAGGGGGAGGTTTGTGGCGGTGGCGGGGCGGTGGGAAGGAAGAACTTTGGTTTTAGTTTCGGTTTATGTCCCGCCGGCCCTGCAGGCCTCCACGTTCACAGATTTGGGTAGGGCCCTGCTAGATCTCCCGGGGGGTATGCTTGTGGTGGGAGGTGATTTCAACGCTGTTGGCTCCGGCCTGCTGGATAGGTACCCGCCCAGAGACACAGGGGGGGCTCAGAAGTGGCTTCCAGACTTCCTAGACACGCTTGGCCTGATAGACTGCTGGAGGCTCCGGCACCCCACACAGAGCCAATACACGTTCCACTCCGGGGCACATGGTAGTCTTTCCAGGATTGATTATCTACTCACTCTGGCTGCGCATGCCTCATTGGTCTCCGAGGCGAGGCACATGGTGCGTGGTATATCTGACCATTCGCCAGTGTGGATCCGGCTGGATCTAGGTCGGGAGGGAGGAGGAAGGGTGGCCCCAATCAACCCGTGGTATTTCCGAGACCCCAAGATGCGCAGCGCGCTGGTAAAGAAAGTAGATAATTTTTTCAAGGACAATCAGGGATCCGTGGACTCGGCAGTGTCGCTGTGGGAAGCATTTAAGACCGTGCTCCGAGGGGAAGCCCTCTCCCTAGTAGTAGCTGCCAAGCGGCGGAGAGATGGCGAGGTTCTGCAGGTTGAGGAGGAGATCGCGGCTCTGGAGGGAGTGCTGGAGGAGGAGGTTACAGAGTCCTCACTGCATGAGCTTTGCTTGAAGCAAGCTGAGTATAAGGACCTGGTGACGAACGCCGCTAAGACCCTCAGTAGGGAACAGCAGGGCCGTTTGTATGATGTTGGTGACAAGGCAGGGAAACTCCTGGCTTGGCTGGACAAAAAAGAACGGGTCAATAGAGTTGTGCCAGAGTTGACGGGAGAGAGGGGAGAGGCGATTGTGGAACCTGAGAGGATTGTAAAGTGTTTCTCGGACTATTTCTGTAGGGTTTATGCCTCAGTGTCGGATAGGCCGCCCGAGGACTCGTGTGACCTCCTCCGTGATATCGAGTTGCCCTGTCTCTCCGATATAGATAGGGACGATCTAGATGGTGACATAACGGTTGACGAGGTGGCGGGGGCTATCCGCGCGTTAAACTCGGGCAAGGCCTCGGGACCGAACGGCTTGCCGGTCGACCTGTACAAGCTGTTCCCGGATAGGGTCGCCCCTCACCTGCGCGCCATGTTTGTGGAGGCGCGGGGGGGTGGGACCCTCCCGTTGGACCAGCGACTGGCGACGATAGTGGTTATACACAAAGAGAGCAAACCCCGAGAAAAGTGCGCCTCATATAGGCCTATCTCACTTCTTAACGCAGAGCCGAAAATTCTGGCTAAAATCCTGGCAACCCGATTGATTAGGGTACTCGGTGACTTGGTCCACCCGGATCAATCCGGCTTCATCCCGCACCGAAACACAGCGTTAAATCTTCGGCGCCTTCATGGTGTAATCGCCAGGGCTGGCACGCTGCGTGAACCAGCTATTGTGGCGTCTCTTGACGCCACGATGGCCTTTGACACGGTGGAATGGGCATATTTGTGGGCCGTGCTGACCAAGTTCGGCTTTGGCCACGGTTTTGTGAGCTGGGTGAGGTTGCTGTATGAGGGGCCACTTGCGAGTGTGGTGGTGAATGGTCGGGCGTCGACTCCGTTTCAGCTTGGGAGGGGTACTCGGCAGGGTTGTCCCCTGTCGCCTTTGTTGTTCGCCCTCGCCCTTGAGCCGCTGGCTGCGTGGATACGTTGGCACCCGGATATACGGGGCCTTAGATGGTCGCCTGAACACGAGGACCGTATTTCGCTCTATGCCGATGATATCCTGCTGTATCTTGCCTCACCCAAGAAATCACTTATAGTGGTCTGTGACGTACTCACATCTTTTGGTAGGAACTCGGGTCTTGTTATCAACTGGAGTAAATCGTATTTGTATGTTCTTAGTGGCGAGGCTCCACCGATCCCTAGAACATGTTCGATACAGGTCGCTCAGCGGGGCTTCGTGTATTTGGGGATTTTTATCTCCATGGACTCTGCTGTGCGATATGAGAAGAACCTGCTCCCCCCCCTGGCACGCCTGAGGCGGGATGTTGAAGGCTGGCGGAGGCTGCCGCTCTCCCTCGTTGGGCGTGCGGCCCTGTTTAAAATGATGTCTCTTCCCCGCTTCCTCTACGCACTGCAGAACACCTTGGACTGGGTTCCGGCCAAATACTTTCGGGAGGTCGAAGGCCTCCAACGAACGTTGCTTTGGGATGGGCGGCCACGAATAGCTATTGCAAAGCTGACGCTTCCATGGTACGACGGGGGCATTGCGCTCCCAGACATCCGACGGTACTATTGGGCCACCCAGCTGAGCGCGATTAATCATGGGTTTTATGGCCCTGCCCTCAGCCCTGGGTATGCCATGGACAGGTGGTTGCTGCGTGGTGGTAACTACTACAGGGCGTTGTACTCGCGGTCCCTAGACTCGTCCCTCACGGGGCCCACTGGTGTGGCAGTGCGTGTGTGGAAGATGGCAACTGGCTCGCTGGGCTGGAAGGATAGGCTCACCCTCGCTACCCCGCTGTTTGAATCGGAGAGACTGGGAAGGCTTTGGCACACAAAAGGGTTTGATAAATGGGACCTGATTGGCATCTCCAGGGTGGGAGATGTGCTGAATAAGGGGAAGGTGAAGTCCTTTGAAGAGTTGCAGACGGAGTATGAGCTGGGGCCCTCCGAGTATTTCCGATATATTCAGGTGCGTCACGCCCTTCGATCAGTCCTCGTAGAGGGTGAGAAGGTGCCTGAGTCCTCTCCCTTGGAGGACCGGGTCCTTGATGGCCATATGCCCGAGAGCACGATCTCGCTCATCTATAAGAAACTGATCAACGTCCGGGCGGACATGCTTCTGGGGCTGAGGGACCAGTGGACTAGGGATGGCCTCGAGTTGGATGATGAGGATTGGCAGTCGGCTGTTTCCTCTCCTAAGGCGGTCGCGATCCCGTCGCGTCTGAGGCTGGTGCAGCTTAAAATACTGCATCGAGTGTATGTGACTGGGCCAAGGCTGGTTCACATGGGATTCTCGGAGGATGGCCTATGCAGGAGGGGATGTGGTATGGTGGGTACTTTCCTGCATATCATTTGGGAATGTGGTGTCATTACGGAATTCTGGAGGAGAGTCCATGCAGTGATGGGGGAGGTGACGGGCATTGTTATGCAGCCGGAAGCGCGGTGTTGCCTCCTGAATGTCTGGGGGCCCACTGACCACGATGAGGCACAGACCCAATGGGTGACTCTGGGTAACATGGTCGCTAAGAGAGATATCGCGCGATTGTGGGGCTCCGCGGGGCCCCCCACATTGACCGCGTGGAAAGAAAATATGGACTGGAGTATGTTAAGGGAGAAGACGGTCTATTGCGCTAGAGGCCGCCCCCGGAAGTGGCACGCCATCTGGGGGCGGTGGAATCAATACAGGGGGGGAATATGTCTTGCCCCGGATCTGGATCCTCCCGAGGAACAGCTTTCCTCCTAACCTTCTTTCCAGCTCAGTATGGTTTATGGACTTTTTTGGCCTCTGCTGTCCCCTTCTTCCTCTTTACACTGTACTGTAACTGGTAGATGAGTGGGGTCCGGCCTCCCCTGGGGGGCTTCACCATGGGCTTTCAGTGTTCTTGCCTTGCTGGGGTTTGTTGTGTGTTTTTGTGTTTACTTAAAATTGAACCTTTGCACTTCTCCTTTCACGGTACTGGGGACGCATCTCTGTTTCTATATATCGATACTGCCGAACCTCCGGGTTGTCGGCTGAATAGCTGTGTCCTGACTTTTGAAAATAAAGGTTTTTAAATAAAAAAAAAAAAAAAAAAAAAAGTCCACAGAGAGGGCGTTGAACGAACACCTAATCGAGAATTCCTAAGGAGTACAATAAGTTGCTTGCCTGAAGCAGTTGGGGTTAAGGACACGTCGGGCTTATGTTTAAAAAAAATAGAACTAATAATAAATGAATGATGTCTATTTTACTTCATACAAAAAGGTAATGTGCCAACAAGGGATTTTGTTTAAAGAAATTGTATCTTTTTTTAGTTTTAAAAAATTAATTCGGAAATGAGTTCAGGACTGATACTCAACAACATGTTAATTAGCTGAATTAATCAACTATGAAAAACACACACGAGGTATCTATTTCATAAAAAATCACAAATCATTTTATATATGCAATCAATAAAAAGGAGTACAAATGAACAAATAAATGTGCGGTGTCACATGAAAAGAGAAAAGAATAAATGTTATCCACATTTCATGACACAAAGGTTCTTGCCTGCGGACGGTTGTTGAATTCGTTTCCTCTGTGATAGAAATTGTCATCACAGAGTTCCCAATAGAGAACCTTAAATCAGGAAGGATTGCCCCCCCCTTTCGACAAACAAGAATATTACACTCATGGTGCCGCCCTGCAGTATGGTTATACCCCTCCATAGATATTAGGAAGTAATATCCTCATCCAAGTAGGATCGGAACCAGCACAATCCATTTGAGGAGGAGATAAAATTGCTTCTTCCTAGACTGAATACAATAAATCACAAGAGTCCTTTTTACAAATCTCTACTGTCCTGAAGATGGTCTAACGGATTGACGCCATTACAGACCGAAACGTCGACTACACTATCTATATCCATAACATCTTTGTACAGTTGATTGCTCTCCTAATAAGAGATAGATCTCTGTATTACCTTTTGGATTAGATACTTTGTGTCATGAAATGTGGATAACATTTATTCTTTTCTCTTTTCATGTGACACCGCACATTTATTTGTTCATTTGTACTCCTTTTTATTGATTGCATATATAAAATGATTTGTGATTTTTTCACGAAATAGATACCTCGTGTGTGTTTTTCATATTTGATTAATTCAGCTAATTAACATGTTGTTGAGTATCAGTCCTGAACTCATTTCCGAATTAATTTTTTAAAACTAAAAAAAGATACAATTTCTTTAAACAAAATCCCTTGTTGGCACTTACCTTTTTGTTTAAACTTGCCCAAGCCCTCAAGGGTATATTGGGTCGTTCCCCTACGGTTACACTATTTTACTTCATAGCAATGTTGTCTGACAAACTTTGTGGTGGCAGGGACATGTTAAGGATTTTGGATGCCCTGGGCCAAAACTATTTTGGGGGTCCCTGTTTAGTATAGCTTTGAGTCTAAATGATTTACTTTCAGCTCTGCCTTACCCTCTTTAGCCAGCCAGGCTACTAATGGTGCACAGGCACTATGGTTGAAATTTTAAAAGCGTTTACATCTAATATTCATAGATAGTGATGTGTGTTTTCACTGTTGTAACAAAGCAGCAGCCCACTAATTTTACAGCGAATAATATCTGTGACATCCTTCAATTTCTCATATGTGAGGACCCGCTTGGATCTAAAATAAACTTTTTTATGGTTGTTGCTTGAAACAAACATTTCTCTGCAAATAGTAATAGACTCCTTACATCAATCACATTAAAAAGAAATAAAACAAAACATTATTTACAAGAATTAGGAATTATTCCAGGCCATCAGGGCAAAAACAGAGCTGTCTATCAAGGGGCCCCCTGGAAAGCTGGATTGCAGTGCATGTAAATGTGTCCTTTTGTAGTTTAGGACGAAAATCCTGATGGGGCACGACATGCCCATACTTGTGTACAGGGGCGCAACTAGACCTGAACTTCGGGTGGGGGCTAACACTCCCAGCCAAGGCTGGCCCAAGCAATTGTTGCACACAGTGCAACAGTCTTTTTTGGTGCCCCTTCCACATTTCCTCCTTCTCCATGAATTCCATCACTACCACTCACCAACGATGCACCTCATCTCTCTTCATTTTGTTATAGCGCTACTCATTGTTTACTCACACTCAGTTCTGTGATATGCATGGTACACATTCTATGGAGCAGGCACATTAACCCTCTGCGCTGTGTGGGTGGCTGGAGTGCTCATGTGAGTGCACGGGGAGCCATGCGACAGTTTGCGAGTAGGGTAAGAGGAGTGATTGCAGGGTGAGCGAGGTGAACATATGAATTTGGGTGCAGATATAAGTGCAGAGTGTGACAAATGAATGTATGGTTAGTGGTGGGCTTATTTGAGTGAGATTGCAGATTGAGCAGTGAGGTGGACAGGTGAGTGAAGTGTCACTTTAAGCAGGTTGAGTAGTGTGCTTGTGTGATTGCAGGGTGAGGTACAGGGTGAACAGTACAAGTGCATTGTGAGTGCAGAGTGATCACTGTGAGTGCAGGGTAAGTGGGTGAATGGTGTGAGTGCATGGGGATCAGTGTGAGTGCAGGGTGAGCGTGGAAGTGAAGGGTGAGAATGAGGAGCGAGTTGTCTGAATGCAAGGTGCATTTCCCGACATTTGAAGTAACTCAGAATGTTATTGACGGCAGCGTAGGGTTTCAAAAGTTTTAAACTATTGCTAATATGGTAGTAACCAGGGATCCGGGTGGAGGAAATAAATAATGTGGTGATCCTGCAACAAACTCCTAGTCTTGTGATTAGGGTTGCCAGCTCATTATTTTGATGTCCCAGGCGGTGCAAAAATAAGCAGTCACCTAAAGCTGTATTGTCAGTACTTGTCCGTGCATACTTTGAACAGCAAATATAAATAGAAATAACTTTTACTTGTGTTCTAGGGCAGCCTGAATAATCTATGGCTGATAAAAGGGAACATGCGTCTTTATTTACAGACAAGCAATTTGCAGTCTGTTTAAAAGAACACATGGCTGGCTGGCATTTTGCGCGCCTGCCTGTGTAGTTTTAAAATAAACGTTGTCTCCTTTCTGGGAAGAGCTAACCCTCCCAGGAGGGGGTTAATTCATAGAGCTGAAATGCTTCAGCTGCAGTGAGAGGCAGGATGTCTCCACTGCTTAAACTGAAAGCAAACGAACAGACAGGCCTTTCAGCTGCAGTGTGAGGCTAGGAGTCTCCTCTACTATAATATCGAATGCGAAGGAACAGCCCTGTCTGTTTGTTTACCTTCGATTTTAGCAGAGTAGACTTCCTGCCTCCTCACTGCAGCTGAAGCATTTCAGCTCTATGAATTAACCTCCTCCTGGGATGGTTAACATAACAAAAGCATGGGCACTTCGTGCCCCGTCGATTTCCCCTCCCTCCCCCCTCACCGGAGTTCTCTAAAAAGACTTGCGACTTGTGACTCAGGGACAAAGGTAAAATTAGAGTGGAGTGCGCGTCCACCCTAGGATGGTGTCGTGCCCCCCCGGGGGGGCACGCCCCACAGATTGAAGAAGTCTGGTCTAGATGTTACTGAACTATCTACCAAACCCATACCTGGCATTGTCGATGAACCGTTACCTGAATCTGATTTGATCCTTTTTGTGGACGGTTCATGCCTAAGAGACAATGAAGGGTACCTAGGAGCAGCGTTTGCTGTATGCACCATCAGCGGAGTAGTAGAAGCTGCCTGTTTGAATAGAGTATTCTCTGCTCAGGTAGCGGAAATCATTGCATTAATACGTGCCTGTATTATTTCACATGGAGTCCGAGTAACGATCTATACGGATAGTCAATACAGGTTTGGTGTAGTTCATGATTTTGGTCAGTTGTGGTCGCTAAGGAGATTTTTAACATCCTCGGGGTCACCGATCTGAAATGGTGAATATGTGCACCAACTATTGGATGGTTTGCAAAAGCCCAAAGCTATAGCAGTTGTGAAGTGCGCTGCTCACGGAAAGGGAGAAGAGTTTGTCACAAAGGGAAATAATTATGCTGATGAAGTAGCTCGTTTTTGTGCTATACATGCGTGTGTTTTAATGGACAATATAGAGGAGAAAGCACAGAAGAGACTGAGCTCAGCATAATGTTAGCTGTCGCTGATACATGGGATGAGGTGAAGCGGTTACAGGATAAGGTCTCAGAGGAAGAAGCTGCTTCATGAGTCAGATCAGGTTGTGAAAAATGACAATGGAATTTGGGTGTCAACCGATAACAGAGCAGTACTTCCTAACTGTTTGTTGAGCCCAATGGCAAAGCAGATTCAGGGAGCAGTTCATCTGGGACGAGATGCCATGGTGCAAGTGTTCAGGCAAACATGGTTTAAGTCACGCTTTCGTGTGATTGCTGAAGAAGTGTGTCATAGATGTGTTACGTGTCAGCAAATGAATGCAGGAAAGAGAATGGTGGTTACAATGAGTCACATTGGGAGATCAGGAGGTCCTTTTAACAGGATACAATTGGATTTTATTGAGATGCCAAGATGTAATAGGCTAAGATATGTTTTAGTGGTGGTGTGTATCTTTTCACGTTGGGTTGAGGCATATCCAACTCGACGATGTGATAGTCTCACTGTAACAAAGTTGCTGTTGCGAGAACTGATACCGAGATACAGATTCCCGACTTCAGTGGAGACAGATAGAGGAACTCACTTCCATAGTGAACTCATGAAACTGTTGTGTGCTGCTTTAAACATAGACCAGAGATTGCATTGCCGTTACAGGCCCGAAGCGTCTTGTCTGGTGGCACAGGTAAATGGCACGATCAAAATGAGAATGGCTAAGGTTTGTTCATCGACTGCATTGAAGTGGCTGGATGCTTTGCCTCTTGTTCTGATGAGCCTGCGTAGCACTCCTGATGGGAGAACAGGGCTATCCCCTCATGAAATACTGACAGGGAGAGCTATGAGATTGCCTATGGTGCCAGCCACAGCATTGATAAATATCACTGATGATATGGTGTTGGATTATTGTAGGGGACTGGCTGATGTGGTTAATTCTCTGTCCCACCAAGTCGCGGCTGCGACTGCATCCACCTTGAGAGACCTGCTGCATGATCTAAATCCCGGAGACTGGGTACTTGTACGCAAGCACGTGCGGAAGAGCTGTCTTGATGCTCGTTGCTGAGGATCATATCAAATCATATTGGTCCCAAGTACAGCGGTGAAGTGAGGAGGACTGCCTCATTGGATCCACGCTTCACATACCCGCAAGGTTCCAGAGCTTGTGGAAGAAGCACCCATTCCTCAAGTTGCCCGAAGAGCAACTGAATCAGAAGACTTACAAGGAGAAGCAGAGCGAGGAAAAAGAGTACTGCCTGCTGAGGAGCAGCATACAGAGCCCGAAATTGACGGCATTGTGGAAGTACCCTCTGAACCATACCCGAGTGAACGGCCTGGCGTAGAAGGAACAGACAAAGAGGAAGAGCGGAGAGCAGATGCCACAGCAGAAAAGTGGCCAACAAGAAAAGAGAGGCTGAACATAAGACCTGCATCTGAGAAAAATCTTCAATTCCTGAAACGTCCGAATCTGAACAAAGTGAATAAGAAGATAATCCAGATAATCTAAGACGCTCAAGAAGAAAAAGAACACTGTCTCAGAAGTACGCATCTCCTGAGTGGACATATCTGGTTGCAGATGCAGAGCCCGAGGAATTCAGGGAGATTGGGAAATGGAACAGTGAGCTACGGAGGGGACACCCTCTCAATTGATATTCAGTTGTTAGTCCTCCTGGGAGTCGAAGCCTTTGGAACCCTGACACTGCAAGTTCCAAATCCGCCCAGATTGAGTGGATTTAGATTTTTGATCCTTAATCAAGTTGTTTTCCCTTCCTTTGGTCGACAACTTACTGCATTGGAACTGGGAGAAATTCGAGCTGAAATCCTGCAAATGGTTCTCAACATACTCGGCTCTAACCTCATTAGAGATGAAGCTTGAACTGTGATCGAAGAACTCATTAGACCTTAGAAAGAAGATAACCTAGCCCCGAGTGGAAGAAGATTTAAAATAGGGTCTTTTCAATAGAGAGAGGAATTCAGGATTAGGGCTGACTACTTCTCTAGAATAGGTTTAGTATTCATGGACTGAATCCGACAATAATCGAGTGAGAAATTAATTACAGACATTGTACATTGAAACTAAAAGTACAGAAGAGAAGAACGGAGACTCTCAACGTTTCTTTGGGGTGTCAAATACGACAGTAAAAACATGGCTTCTGAAACATCTGGACGGAAACAGAAATGTATTATTGGAACTCTCATAGCAATAGTGCTGTTTGTTATAATTGTGGTGATTGTCACATCTTTGATTGGGTCTCCCAATGATGAAAAGAATGGGGAGCAAACTACCCTTACCCCACCTGTTTCAAATGTAGATATAGAAGAAGGTCCATCCATAAAAGATAAGGAAATGATTAAAGAAACTAGTCATAGATTACACGTAGATTTGTCAAAGGGTGATTTCATGCTGAATGCATATGCCCGGTTGTTGCATGAGAATGTGGACACAATGGAAGCGAAAGATTGCTATGTGTGCATACAATTACCAGCATCAGTAGAGGAAGGCATTCGATACCATCACTTGCCCGTGACTTATGGCATTACATGCAGCGTGCTATTAAGCATGTTTTATAGTAAAGCTCATTTTGAATATTATTTCTCGAATTATGATGTGGTACTCTCTGAAGTTCCAGTCCTAAAATACATGAACAAATATGATTATTACAAGGAAGTAGAGCGCATGTCTAAGTAGTTTGTGCCTACCATCACTTTAGATACGTCCTATGCTCACAGACATAATTTGACCTGCATGTTGACTGACATTGAAAAGAAATTCGTAGATCAGATAGAAGATCGATATAGGCAAACTTTGTTTCGACCAGATCTGAAGCCTAAGGTATTGCCATGGACCAAAGAAGATTTGGATAACAAGGCGAAAGGGAGTTCAGGACCCATAGCGTTAGACTTTCAGCAGAAAAGAAAGTTGTGCATTAGACATCCGTCCACATATTACGACAAGATATTCGTGGGTGAAAGTGATTTTGAACACATTTTTCTGACTGAAGAGCCCATAAGGAAAGCACTACTGGATAAATTGACCATAGTGCCTAATGTATATTTTGTATGTGAAAAGAACGCTTACGTAAAACTGCCCAAGAATTGGTATGGGACGTCACAAAGCCAGAGACATCAATCTCTAATATAATGAACAGCTGCGAAACATACGGAGCACACGCGGGATATAAGATTAATTGGGAGAAATCCTGCCTTTATCCGGTGGGTGAAGGTAGTGGGTGTGATGTGTGCCCGAGACAACTCCAACTGGCCCCAGAGGGTATTAAATATCTAGGCGTTTATGTTACGACGAACGCAACAACGGCACTGGAACAAAACCTCTATAGGGTGCACAGGGAATTCCGTGCAGATGTTGACAGGTGGCGGACCTTGCCACTTACCTTGCTGGGCCGGGCTGCACTCTATAAGATGATAGTGCTCCCGAAGTTCTTATATGTCCTGCAAAATACATATCAATGGATCCCAGATGAGGTGTTCACCAGCATAAAGGGTACACTAAGGACGTTCCTCTGGGATGGGAAACCACCGAGGATAGCGCTGGCGACATTACAATGCAACCAATATAATGGCGGTATTTCTCTGCCTGACCTACGGGCATATTACTGGGCAGCCCACCTCATTGTGTTGAATGAATAGGGACATGTAGATAGGGGCCATCCCACATACGCGCTTGAACACACGCAATTCATTGAACACCCCTACACACACTATATCTATGGTGGGAAGGGTGCTACACATCTCCTAACAGCCACACAGATCATACTAGCAATATGGGAAAAAGTGGAAAGGCAGATGAAATGGGCAGGGTAACAAGGGAAACCCCTGGTGTAGACAGTAATGACTCCCTAAAGAACATCAGCTGACAGGGAAGAATCCCAAAGACAGTCTACCAATAACCACGGGAAGGGTCAGCACAGACTGGAGACCGAGAGTGCGCAACACAGACACGCATGCAAAGCACAGCAAACCGGGATCTCTCAGTGTGACCAGGCAGAGTAGAAACCGAGATTCACTGATCCAAGTATGAGGAAATACACAATTACTGCCATAGGCAATCACCTGCATGGGAACTGACTTCACACAATGCAAAGGCAAATTAAACGTTGGCAATGCCTGTAACCCCAGCCATAGGCCATGCACATGAAGCAGTGCTGAACAGCACTGAAGGGAGCTGACTGATTTGAAATAAATCGAAATGACAGAGACAAAGAGAGGGAAACAGCAAGACAGTGAGGGGTGTAGCGAGAAAGAAAAGCAGAGGGGCAGATGGACAGAGGCATGTAGAGAGAGCTCCATAGGATGTAGGAGACGGAGGATCACAGGTAGATGTAGATAAAAGAGAGAGAGAGGGAGGAGAGAGAATTAGGTTGGGGCGCCTGGTGTCCCATCCTGGACTTACATTTGAGTCTGTTGTTGGAAAGCGTCCATCTCTTTTTATAGGAAACAGGAGCAGACATCTTAGCTGAGTCAGGCTCACTGCACACATCGTCCTTTGGTTTCTTAACCTGGAGAGGAAATTGCACATTGATTGTCAGGAACTGCTTGCGGTGTTTAGAAAAAAACTCATTTTATCGTGCTTGCAGAGAAATTTCGCAAATATATTTCGAGCTAAGAGAATGTCCATAGAACAGACAAACCGATGACACACAGCCTCATGCCAGCATATAGATGTTATGACATTTTTGTCATTTTATTGAAAGATGTTTGTGGAGTAAAAGAAGGCCACAATAATCCGCAGAATTCCTTCAGGTAACCCCTTGCTCTAGTAGAGCGGCCGGGCCTGCCTGCACTTGTGGAGTATCTCAGTCCACGGAGATCTCTTGCTGGGGTGACATGTCTCTGTGGCTGGTTCTGTCTGCTGTCCTGAGCTGTCACAACCTACAAGAGACTTCAGTGTGAAGGACTTTCCTCTCTGGCAGGGGCCTTTGCTCTCTGCGCTACTGGATTGTTTGGGACACTGTAGGGCAACGTCCTTTCTCTGTTCTAGGGGCTGTCAGCTTTCCAAGGGCCTGTCAGCATCTACAAGAGGCTTCAGTTGGATAATATTTTGTCTGTATTGAAGTCTGTGTAGATTGTTCCCAGGGTTACAGTAATCCACTCGAGACTGAATGAAAGCACTGCTCGAAACTACTTTATGAGTTAGGGACAACAAATGAAAAACTCTGCAGACCCTGATGCAGAGGTCTAGCCCGGGACCAGGGTTCAATTCCCCGCCTCGGCGGGTCTTGGGCTAAAATATTCCACAGACATGATAATTCTCGCCTCGGTGCCTATTCCAATCATGGAGTCCCACTCTGCAACTCTGGGCAATAGCTTGCTTATTCTCCACAATGGCCCCCACAACGCTAAGGATGCCTGGCCTCCACCTTGGGGGTGCCCAGGAGTGGACGCCTCACAGGGAAAGCCAGGATGGGTTCCACAGCGGTATTCGTACAAGCGCGGGTGAGTAGTGCGCTATACAAGTATCAAATTTTTTACATTTTTACAGAGAGCGGGGAGATCAAATAAATATCTACTAACAACCGTGTAGATACGGGCATCCAGGGTGAGGCTGGTCCAGTTCGAATGAAATACCTCAGTTGTTACCTTTCTGAGAGGGCATGAATAATAACCTATTGAGGGAGGGTACCAGGGCCAGTTTTAGGGCAGTGCCACCAATGCACTGACCTCGGGGGGCGCAGCCTTTAGAAATAACTTGTGGGTTTAAAAGTACCTGCTGCAGTTCCTTTTGTGTCCAGCATTGTTCAGACAACAATACAAATATCAACATAACTCTCCTGATTAATGTTTCTGCTGGAGAGACATCCAGTTTTGTCTAGTGGCAGTTTTGAATCATCATAAAGTAGCGCAGAAGGTCAATATGCCTGCTGCCAGTGGTGGCAGCCAGCAATTAAAACACGTAGGGCAGCGGGGCAGGGGGGGCGAGAGGAGAGGTTGGAGAATAAAAAAATAAATAATAAAAATCACTTACCTGCCGCTCCGCTCTGCTCCCGCTGCCAGCCGCCTTGTTCTTCCTGCTCCTTGCGTCCCGGAAGCCGGAAGGGGATGGACCCTCAGGTCACAGGCTCCCCAACCTATCCAGACGATGCTCTCTAGCACGAGAGCAGCACCAGGATTGGTCTGAGCAGCCTCGTTTGCCACTCAGACAGTGCCTGGGAGCCTGTAGGGTTTTCCAACTCTGCTGTACAATACAGCCAGGTTGGAGACACATAAGTGCACATGTGCACTTATAAGTGCACAGTACTCCTCCTTGCACGGGCCCAGCCATACCCCTCCTGTCAAATGTAATTAACTCGGACAGAGATAAATAAAATGATAATAACAATGTGCTATTATCGTTTTATTTATCATCTGCTGGCAGTGCTGGCAGTGGGGTGACACTCCTCCGCCATTACGGAGGAGGCACCCCTGCCTGCTGCAAAGAACATGTACCATTCAGTTCACAGAACTGTATTTTATGTGGATAGGTAAGTGGGTTACTGCTTTTGTCACAGAGATCCTTTTGTTACTTGCAGTTCATAAGTCACAATCCTAATATAGCACAGTGTCTGTTGGGACGGAAAAGTCATGAGTGTGCAATATACCTGTGAAATGGGCAATGACAACCAGAGAGAAATGCGGTGCAAAAGGGGTTTATTCACAGTTTCCTGAGGCAAAAGTACAACATGGCTTGGTTTGCCTCCCGTCTTTCCGTCAGAGGAAGGGTGTAGCACAGGATGTCGTCTCTGTCCAAGCAGGTTGTGTTCAAGGGGCATTAAAGCAAAACAAAAACAAAAATACGCTTTAGGGCGTGCAATCAGGGTTATGCACATTGTAACAGGGAGAAGAGTGAGGGATAATCACCCACACACACTACCGTCACCAGGTGGTTGTTGCTAGCGGTTGTGAGATTTAAGCTGCAAAGCGGTGCCTATTATGCGATCATCCCCCCCCTGCCCTGGCTACCGGCTCTTTCGCAACCAAGCCTCCTTTTCCAAACCACCCCCGGATGCGGCTGCGTACCTCTGGTAGCCACGCTCCTCCGGGAGCGTGGCTGGTGTGCGGGTGGTACCGGATAGGGTCCGGCTCCCTCCTCTTTGCGTCCTAGGTCTGTTGTCCTGGGGCTGTCGATGACACCCTCCATCTGGCCCCCACGGGAGATTCGCCATCGTGGTCTTGGGTGTCTCAACCATATCTGTTTGCGCTCTCTGTCCTCGATTCCACCTCCTCTCGATATGCATGGCTTCTCCCTTCCTCTGTCCCTTTTCCGGTTGAAAAATCTTCCTTCTCATTGTCCTCTTTCCCTTTGGAGCATGTAACTGTGTCACAAGGATCGGCCCAGACTCCTGGAAGTAGGGGGAAGTTAAAGGGACCGCTACCGTCCTCTGATGAGTGTTCTATGGGTGACTGTAAACAAAGTACAGGAGATACATGAGGGGGGAAAGGTCATCATTCTCCTCCTCCCGGTCAAGGACAGATATATCGTGATACATCTCCCCCCTTGACAGTTCACGGTCGGGGAACTGGGTAACACGGGACAGGAAGTACGCATTCCCGTTGCACACACCTCCCCGATGCCGGACTTCAAAGGAGAGTGGCTGGAGGGAGAGGAACCACCGTAAGACACGGGGATTGTTCCCTTTGCTGTGGCTCAATCATTGAAGGGGGGCGTGGTCCGTATATAGCACAAAGAGGGAGCCTTCCAGGTAGTAACAAAGTTTATCTATTGCCCATTTAACCACCAAACACTCATTCTCAATGATAGGGTAGTTTTTCTCACGGGGAAATAGCTTTCTGCTGATGAACATCACTGGGAGCTCCAGACCTTCATTAGACAGCTGAGACAGTACCGCCCCTTGGCCTGAGTCAGAGGTATAAGTCTGGAGGATGAAGGGCTTTGTGAAGTCAGGGGATATCAGGACAGGACTAGAGGTGATGGCCTGTTTTAGATCCTGAAAAGCCTGGCGGGCCTGTATGGAGGGAGAAAGGAGGTCCTTTGCTCTGACATTCTTTTTGAGAAGATCGGTCAGAGGGGATGCTATCTCGGAGTAACGGGGAATGAATCTACGATAGTACCCCAACAGACCCAAGAACGCCCTGATGTCCCTTCTGGTTGTTGGGAAAGGAGTGTTAGTGATGGCTTTTATCTTCTCTTGCTTTGGTTCGATAACCCCGTTCCCTAGGAGGTAACCCAAGTACCGGACTTTTTGATACCCTACTCTGGACTTTTTTTAGTTCACTTGGAGCTCAGCTTCTTTGAGGGCGAGGAGCACTTTTTGGCAATGCACTAGGTGTTGTTCCCAGTCAGGACTGTATATCACAATGTCATCCAGGTATGCGGAGGAGTAACTCTGGTGTTCCCGCAGAACCGTGTCCATGAGTCTTTGAAACGTGGCCGGCACCCCGTGAAGGCCAAAGAGGAGGACAGTGAACTCATACAGTCCTGAGGGGGTTGTGAATGTGGGTTTGGCTTGGTCTTTTGGAGATTGGGAACCTGCCAATACCCCTTAGTCAGATCCAGTGTGGTGATGTATTGGGCCTCGCCTAGTTGTTCTATTAGTTCGTCGACCCGACGCAGAGGATAAGAGTTGAGTTGAATTTTGTAATAGCGTTTATGGCCCTGAAGTCTATACAGAACCTCACGGAGCCGTCAGGCTTGGGTACCAGGACCACCGGGGAAGACCAATCACTCTGGGAGGGTCGAATGACACCCATCGTGAGCATGTTTCTGATCTCTTCTTATATGGCCTTCCGGCGGGCTGCGGGGACGTGGTTTGGGCGTTGTCTCACCACCTTACGGGGTACCGAAGAAATAGTGTTCCACTAGTGTGGTACGACCCTGGATGTCCGTGAATATGGGTGAGAAAGGAGTCAGCATTGCCTCCAGTGCCCACAATTGTGGTTCGGGGAGAGTCTCGTTGATATTCAACAGATGTAGAGTGGAGGGGGCTTCATTCGGCTCCTGAGCCAGCATGAGACTGTTTTAGGAGGGGGGCCTAGCCACTTCTTTAGGAGGTTGATATGAAAGATTTGTATTTTATTCTTGTTGAGGCGTAGATGGTAAGTGGTCAGTCCGATTTTATCGCCCACTTCATAAGGACCTTTCCATTTTGCTCTGGTTTTGGTAAGGGAGGAGGGCAAGAGAACTAACACCCAGTCATGTAGTTGGAGATTACGCCATCTCTTCCCTTTGTCATAAAAGACCTGCTGGCGTCTCTGGGTCTTTTCGAAGTTGGCATGGGCAAATTCTGCGTGGCTGCCTACTGTACAGGAGTTCAAAGGGGGAGCACCCTAAGCTACTCTGCTTCTGACAGCGTATGACAAACAGAGCTAAGGGAAGCAGGGCGTCCCAGTCTGTCCCTTCAGCCATCATTATCTTCTTTAGGGTTAAATTGATAGTGCCAATGTATCGTTCACATAATCCATCCGTCTGCAGATGGTTTACTGAGATTTTTATCTGTGTAATGTTCAGGGATTTACACACTTGTCCCATGAGCCGGGAAACAAACTGGGTGCCTTGATCCGTGAGGATCTCCCAAGGAAATCCAACACGGGAGAACAGTTCCAGAAGTTTCTCACAGATATTGGTGGTGTTTGGTGTTCTAAATGGAAAGGCTTCAGGATACCTGGTAGCGTAGTCAATAAGGACCAGGGCATATTGGTTTACTTTTCTTGATCTAGGCAATGGTCCTATGAGATACATTCCTACCCGATCAAAGGCTTTTCCAATGATCGGTAGGGGCTGTAGGAGAACCGCAGGGGGGCGATAGGGGTTCTTTATTTGACACACTTCGCATTCTCGGCAATACTTTGTGATGTGCACCAGTATGCCAGGCAATTGAAGTGCGCAAGTATGTTCTGACTGTTTTTGGTGCTCCAGTATAACCGGCTAGCAGGTGTCTATGTGCAAAGAACATTACCTGCTCTTGGAACCCCTGAGGGACGAGCAATTGTTTGGGACTTGAGGGGTTCCCCTTCCTAAAAAGGAGGTCCTGTTCTATCACAAAGGTAGGGTAGGTGACAGAGGGGGAGGAGGGGAAGGTCACCTGTTGCCATGCTAATTTTTTGGGGAATATCTAAAGTGTTTGTCACCCTGCCAAGGAGCCTGAGTGAGGAGGACTGGGGGTTGCCTGAACCGCTCTTTACCCTGCTTAGGAGGAGTTTCATAAACTCGGGGTTGTCTGTCCCTAGTATTAGTCTCTCTGGGAGTCTAGGTAGTACCCCTACCATTACTTGTAGGCTCTTCCCGTCTGGTAACCTCACCCCCACCTGGGCTACCAGGTATGTTTTGACGTCACCATGAATGCACCGGATGGGTACTTGTTGATGCTTAAGGATGTTTTCTGGCTTAACCAGGGGACTTTGGATAACCGACTGCCGGCAGCCGGAGTCGAGCAGTGTTTTTACATAAATCCCATCTAACACCAGACTTACGTAAAAACAGGTACCCATTTCTTCGGTGTACAGGACATTTCTGGGAAGATAGCTGACATCCATGGGTTCATCTGCATTTTTCTTCTGTGGACAGAAGCGTGCTATATGACCCTAGGTCCCACAGTCAAAACATTGGGGGCCCTTTGAAGTAACGGGTTTGGGTTTGGGAAAGCGGGCTTTTGAAGGTTCTATCCTAGGCATGGTGTACTTCTTTTCGGTTTTCCCTGTGTTGGGACGCATGTTACCTCCCATGTGGATGGCCTCAGTTTAGCTCTGGAATACGTGGTGGCCAACCCTACCGCTTGTTCCACCGAGAGGTGAGTGTGTTGCCTAAGCCACCTCTGGGTTGGAAAGGGGAGGGCTTCCATTAATTGCTCGAGATACATCAGAGACATTATCTCCTCTTTTGACTTATCCTGGGGCTTCAACCATTTATCTGCCGCAACTTTTAATTTGAAAAATAGGGTTTTCGGACTGTCCCCCTGGGCATCCTTTCTCTTTCCTGAAACAAACTCGATACGCTTCCCCATTCATACCCAAGTGGTCCAGAATGATGTCCTTTACCTCCCGGTAGGTGGTATTTCCTGTTGGGTTGGCCACTTGGTAAGCTGCCTAAGCTTTGCCGCTCAATAGGGGAGCCAAAAAAAAAGGCAATTTTTGCTCAGGCCACCCAGAGGCTTTGGCTGCACTTTCGAAATTTAGGAGGAAGGCGTCCAGACCGTCTCCTGACGTATACTTTTGTAGGGCAATAAGGGGGGAAGCTGGATTAGGTTCCTTTGCTAACAGGCGTTTGTGCTGTGACTCGGTCCTAGTCTTCGGACATTTTTATGGAGGCTCTCTAGGTGCTGGTTAATGGAAGTACTAAAGAGCTCTCTATCGGCTTGTGCCGAGGTCATTTGTCTCTCTACAGCCCACTTTAGTTTTCTCCTGGCCACAAATGAGTTGTTGGATCAGGGTCTCCATTTCCGGTATTCAATGGAGCAGATCCCACTTCTGACACCACGTGTGAAATGGGCAATGACAACCAGAGAGGAAATGCGGTGCAAAAGGGGTTTATTCAATGTTTCCTGAGGCAAAAGAACAACACAGCTTGGTTTACCTCCCGTCTTTCCGTCAGAGGAAGGGTGTAGCGCAGGACCTTGTCACCATCCAAGCAGGTTGTGTTCAAGGGGCATGAAAGTAAAACAAAAACAAAAATACGCTTTAGGGTGTGCAATCATGGTTATGCACGTTGTAACAGGGAGGGGAGTGAGGGATAATCACCCACACACACTACCGTCACCAGGTGATTGTTGCTAGCGGTTTTGAGATTTACGCTGCAAAGCAGTGCCTATTATGCGATCATCCCTCCTCTGCCATGGCTACCGGCTCTTTCGCAACTGAGCCTTTTTTTCCAAACCACCCCGGATGCGGCTGCGTACCTTTGGTAACCACGCTCCTACGGGAGCGTGACTGGCATGCGGGTGGTACCGGATAGGGTCTGGCTCCCTCCTCTTTGCGTCCTGTGGCTGTCGATGACGTCCTCCATCTGGCCCCCACAGGAGATTCGCCATCGTGGTCTTGGGTGTCACAACCGTATCTGTTTGCGTTCTCTGTCCTCGATTCATCCTCCTCTCCATACTCTCGGCTTTTCCCTTCCTCTCTCCCTTTTCCGGTTGAAATGTCCTCCTTCTGGTCGTCCTCGTTTCCCAATGGAGTATGTGACGGTGTCACATGGATCGGCCCAGACTCCCAGAAGTAGGGAAGGTTAAAGGGACCGCTATCGTCCTCTGATGAGTGGTCTATGGGTGACTGTAAACAAAGTACAGGAGATACATGAGGGGGGAAAAGGTCATCATTCTCCTCCTCCTCCCGGTCCCTGACCGATTTATCTTGACAATACCATTGGCCTGTCTCATGGATTGTGGTCTTGGGAGGGGTACCCAAAGTGGTACCCTCATATAGGTGTGCGGCTACCGCCTTCACCAGGAGTTAAGCAGCACAAGGGTGGTTGTGGCAGCATACCATGTATCGATCAGTAGGAGTGAAAAGGACCTTTTTACCCTGTGCCACTGGAGTCAGGCCTACAGGTTCACTCACCCTTTTAAACATTCAGCTGCTGTGTGCTTAACTCACCCTTGGTCTACATCAGGTAGATGTGGAGTGCTGCACAACGCAGGAGTAGTGATTCTGCGCTGGATGTATGTGTGCCTGGGAAGGGTATAGTGTAAGGGTAGAGCAGTACTGTGCAGTGTGTGTGTGGTTAAAGCATGTACTGGGTGTATGTATGCATGTTAGGAATACATGGAATGAAAGATGTTGTGCTGTGCAGTGCATGCACAATGAAATCATGTGCTGGGTGTATGTGTGCTTGTGCGAAATACCATACATGAAGGATGAAGTGTTATGCAGCACGAAAATGGTAAGTATGTGTGTGTTGGCAGTGTGTGCGTTTGTAAATAGCACGCCTTGGTTAGATATAGAAAATCTTCAGTGCTGAACACTGCACTCAGACTGTGTGTGCTGAATGCATGTGTACATGTCATTAGCGGCTGCTACTGACCAGGGGTGGTGGGAAGGGGGTAATAAAATAAAATAGCACTTACCGCTTTACCGCCAACTACCTGCCGCAGCCTCTTCTTTATCCGTCTTCCATTCAGCAGGAAGCACACAGCCTCCCAGAATCCCCTGACCAATCACAATGCTCCTTAGCAGCGTTGTGATTGGTCTGAGCATCGTGGTTTAGCGCTCAGACAGGGGCTGGCAGGCTGTGCATGTTCTCCACGCAGGCTGTAATACAGCCTGCGTGGAGAAGTGGAGAGTGTGCATGGCGCTTTGGCTGGCCCGAGACGACGAGCCAAAGCGCCATGTGCACTTTAGGGGCTTCCACCACTCCTCCCCCTCTGATGCGGGGAGCCCAGCCCCAGGCTGCCTGGCGTAAGCTGAATACAAAAACAAAATAATAATAACAAACTTTATTATCATTTTGTTTTTTGTATTCAGCTTGCAGCTGAATCAATTGTGCAACACTACTCCGCCTTAACAGAGGAGCCGCCACTGGTACAATGCATGGAGGTAACAGTGCTAGACAATGTGTGCTGTGAATGTACACTGAGTTAGTGTCCCTTCAATGGTACATTTTCATGAAGGACCCTGGGTTCCATTTTGGGAGGCCCAGGTCTATCTGGTGAAGACATGCAGAGGAAAGGAATCCGCCCAGACAGATTTGTGTATTGCTGCATTCTTCTGAGCTGGGTGGGACACACCCTTGAGGGAAAAAGGAAGCGACTTCCTTTACACTTCCAAAGACTGCTCTTTGGTTCAGTGATAGATCACAAGGAAGGGGCCTGGACACATCTCAGAAACGAAGATGGGACTGATAAAGGAAACATAAAGAGTAGGGCTGGGGGTCTGGGATCAACCTTTTGATGCAAATATCACTGTGGCTGACATCCAGGGGTGAACTCTGGTCGCTCCCATGAATTGTAATGTGGAACGATCAGCTATGGAGTCTTGCCTGCTGTTACAGACAGTCTTTCACGAGAAAAGAAGAAAAAGAGAAGTGTTCACTTCAAAAGAAGCAGATCCCCAATATAAAACTTCAAAGATTCAGACCCTAAATTACATTTTGGGTCTGGAAATGGACAATAAGAAGGGGAGTCCCAACCCTTTGTCATCTGCCAAGCAGCCCGAAGGGCTGTGTGAGAAGGGGAAGCTCTGCAAGACTGCCTGTGACCAGGACTTGGACCAATGGCCTGCTCATTTCTCTGTTGGGTGAGAGAACAACATCCAGGACACCAAGGTCACCTGCCCTGGACCCTGGAGCACCTGCCTGCTTGCCAAGGCCAGTGTGTCCTGTGAGGAAGAGGAGAACATTGGAGGAAGTGAGGTCCAGTGGGGAACCTTGTGAGAGGATTCTGAGTGAGGTGTGAGGCTGTGCACCGATCTGGTTGTTGCCTGTGTGCAATTTCATCTGAGAGACCCCTGTATTCCAGGAGAGGGCCGCCAGAGACTGAGCCGTAAGTTAGGCACCGTGCTGAGCTGGACAAACCCATACTACCATGCTGTGGTGGCCTTGTATGTCAGATGGGGCCACTGATAAAATTGTTACTTCCAGAGCTCTGAGATTCGTAACCATCTTGGCATGGGCACCTGCACCAAGATAGTTTGCGCTTGTGCTGTAAAGTACTGCAGCAGCCCCATATGCCAAGAGGGGCTGCCAATACCAATGTCGTCGAGGGATTCGGGCCAATGCCGAAAAGAGAGACTAAGGCTTTGTTCAATGGATTGGACCTGCACTGCAAGGCAACTGCTCTAAAGGACCACTGAGGACTGCAGAGGACGCCATGGGATACGTTGCACCCTCGTTGGCCTCAAGTTGGGAGCTGAAAGAAGGACTGCCCTCCCCCCACTCGGTAAAGACACCTTAATGCATGCTTTAACAACTGAGAAGAACCCCATCAGCACTGTTCAGGAGAGACAGCTTGTCCCGCCGGGAGCTGCCGCATGGGGCAGTGAGCACCCCGACTTTACGAGCATAGCCAGACTTGCAGCAGTGCTTAATGTGAGCCGGAGGTTTCCAGTGCTCTGCACTGGCAAGTAATTGTCAACACTGGCGCTATGACAGTCTGCCACATGGTGGTGCTATCTGTCTAATATACAGATGAGCACAACTACAGTTGTTTAATAATTCGATATATATTAAAAATGGCTAATACCTGCCGCCCAAGCCATTCTTATAGCTTTGGGGGCCAGGAATAGCCTGAGTGGTCACACATGTAGGAGTGGAATGGTTAGTAGTTGTGTTGAGACTGTCGTTGACAGCACTGGCAGGGCAAGGGGTAGTGCACGTTGCAGTGGGCTCCTGGTGAGGGCTCTGGCACTTATTTTCTTTTTAAATCAAGCACTGACTCGGGGTTGCTCACGGTGAGGGCACCGGCTGCACCCCTAAACTCTTCTGGGCTGCGAGAGCAGGTAAGATGTGAACTAGGACAGTTGGGTCCCGGGGGACTCCCTGCTAATAGTGCTGCTGCACCATGGACACTTTTGACTAAACCAAACAAATTTAGCCACTAGCAAATGGGGAATAACCCAACACATGTTACATGAAGGAGTGTGGGACAGGGATTTGCCTGGCAACTACTACAGCCCTGACCTCTTTGCATGTGTGGAGTTAGAAATAAAATAGTACCTTTTTATATTACAGCAAGTATTTGACTGGACATTGATTTATTGTTCCTACGGTTTGCACTTTGAATTATTAGTTATGTTCACAGACCTGTGCCTAAACCTCCCCCTGAGGGAGCCTTGACTGCTCGACCACAGCTACCACTGAGAGTCAAGTGCACAAGAGGTAGAGGTGTGGCGCAGCGGCCAGGGCAGCTGACTCCGGAACCCGTGGGCTCATGGTTCAATCCCCGGGGCCAGCTGCAGATCAGCCCAGCACCATGTGACTCTGAGCAATAGCTCGCTTAATCCTCCCGACGGCCCCCAGCGCCTTGACACCCAATGGGTAATTGTTTGCGCGTTACAAACACTGGACATTTACATTTACCTGGCCCAGTTGCTCAGGATCCATGGTAGGTCAGGCCCTGGGACTTCAAGGGTAAAATGCCTCAACCACAGTGGTCGAAGTAGGTGGGATCATCGGGGCACGGCGTGCCCTTATTTCTTTAATTTCATAGAGTCCGCTTCCCTACTTTCTTATTTTAAACATGCCTCCTGGACCGCAGAAATCGCTAAGGCCTATAGTTAAGGCTCAGCTTTTGGGGACGGGCGGAACGGGCAGAGAAGGAAAAGGATTCTGTCTTTTCCTTCGTGCCCAGAGAAGACAGTGTCCAATTCTCCTGCTGCTGGTAGCTGCCCCCTCCCTCTCTTTGTTCCCCCTCTTCCCTCTCTTTCTGTCTCGCTCCTCCTCATTTAGTGAAAACCAAGACTTCCCTCCTCTTTCCTCCTTTCGTTTATTTGCTCCCCTGTGAAATGGATCCAAAAGAGAAAAACACTTTTGCTGGAAACGTAGTCTTTTTCTGACATTTTTCAATTTCTAAGTGCAGCCGCGGGGTGGAGAGAAATAAAACATAAAAAATATGAAAAATAACTAACTATAGCAAGACAGAGTGGTTGCAAGGTGGCCAGATTGATTTATGCACACCTAAATACATTAGCGCCACTTTACAGTGTTTGCCAGTGAAGCGCTACTTTTATTTTCTCGTCTCTCTTTGAACAACAGTGTTTTCTCTGGGTGGGAAAGTGCACCATTCCTGGAGGTACTGAAATACCTGCTTGATGGGTGAATTGGAAAACAACACGTGTACAGCGGCTGTGTGTTCACGAATGTGGTCTTTTTAAACCATACAGCTTACATTTTGTAAGGAAATAAGCAATGGGCATTGAAGCGGGTCCCTTCTGGGCCCTGTAGTCATGGCCTTAACTTTTCAGGCAAAAGCACTCACTCATTTCTGAATAGTGATTGTTAAAACTTTAAGGTAACCATGTTGTTCCTGCTTACATTTCAAATGCTTTACTTAATCTTGCATTCCCTATGAGTGTTTGTTTTTTCTAGGATGTTATAAAAAAAATGTAGGCAGCATATTGCTCTTGTCTAGTGCGGCATTTGCATTGAGTCACATCCAGGTGTTTATAGCGGATCAGTGCAGTGCACGTTTCTCTCAGTGGGGCAGTATGGTGTTCAGGGGGGGGGGGAAGGGGGGGATGTGGCACTATGGTCAGAGCTGCTGAATTTGGAACTGGGGAACCAGGTTCAGCGTTCATGACCTGTCCACCAGACCACTCCCCCTAAGGGAGCACATTCCCATGCTAGACTTTAGAAGGCCCATCAAGATCTTAAAAGCCCTGGTGTCTTAGCACCAGCAGGTGGACCCTAGCAGTGGCGAGTGTGGGTTAACCTTGAAGGCATGTCACAACAATTCATTCTGAAGTTCACCTCCAGTCTTGCAGGCAGGCCTATGAAGCAGCACACCATAGAGTGACACTGACTCTTGTCACTGAGGTCACAGGACACTTGAGCAGGGTGGCTCTAGGGCAGTGCTACCACACCAGGTACTGACCAGCTGTGGTCCGTGCAGGTAACAGCAGTGGGGCAGAGGGGCCGGTTAAGGGGGGATTTTGAGGGACGATGCAGAGGGAAAATTAATTAACTTTCCCTCTGCATCGTCCCTCGAAATCCCCCCTTACCTGCCCCCAACGCCCCACCACTGTTACATGCATGGACCACAGCTGGCGCTGACTTCAGGTGGGGCGTCATGTTTGCAAGTATAATATGGTTTTAAAAGCACTTGCTACCTCCTTCCTGGCCTCCAACAATTTTTGGCAACAATAAAAATATCATGATAACTCCAGTGATTAATGTTCTTAGTAGAGGGAGATGGTGTTTTGTCTAGTGGACCTTTTGACTCATGGAAAGGAAGCATAGAGGGTTAATGTGCCTGCTGTTAAGAAAATGTACAATGCAGATCACAAAGTGCACATAATGTAAATAGATCAGTGGGTTACTGCTTTTGTCAGCGAGACCCTATTGTTACTTGCAGTTAATAAGTTAAAATCCTAACATAGAACAGTGAGCTATTAACTGCCATGTAAGAGCTGCATGCAAACTGCAAGGTATAAATTAGAGCGTTATGTTTTTTTCCCCAGTCTTTAATGATCCTAATGTTGCAAGAAATGGTTCATTTGGGTATAAATCAATTCTGATTATTAAAGAGAACCCCCAACCATGGTATTACGTTTTAAATTCTGAGTTTGTGTTTCTCCAGACCAATCACTATTAAACTATGCTGCCTACTAGTATGGTTGTCATGTGACTCCTACTCCTTGTAGTTCTTTTTCTTTTGTAACAAAATCCTATACAGTGATTTACACACATATGATTGATTGTCTCTGTGTAAGATGTGTGATGTACAGTGCTCTGACACCCTACACTGGTATTAGTGGTGATGTAAATGTTCAGGTACTTTATTATTTTGACATTTTTACACATGCTAACAGTCTCTGCAAATATTTTTCCTTATTAGTACCAGTGGAATCTACAACTGCAGCAGTGAGAAAGGTGACCAGTCAACATTTGCAAAGGGTCCTCCACAGCAGCACAAGCCACATTTTTTAGTAACTTTTGATCCGTTTGAGCTATAGACAATTTATTGGTTAAAATCGTCAGATTATGCAGCAGATTATGTATTATGTGGCAAATATGGCAGAGACATAATTATGTGGAAAACATTTGCAAACTGGGATATTTTGACATTCATGTTTGAACTGCTCTTGTGGAGAAAGGGAGGAGAAGCGCTGATGACAGAAACCTCATGGCTGGGAGACACATGGCTTGCGATTCCACTTTGAAGGATATTTGGGACATTTTGTGATTGGAAACGTATCCCACTTTGTGAATGTATTTTAATGTCAATAACTCATATTAAACCTTAAATAAACATGTGTATCCATTAGTTAAATTGAATAGCGTAATAAGCTGTAACCAGTTAGTGAAATGGGAAACAAATACTAAAAATTGGGATATTTTGCTCTTTCTGCCACACCTCTGACTCCGCCCACTGACCCAATCCACAGGTTATTCCCGCCCTCTGATTCTCCGCCCACAGTTCCCATACTTTTCTTTCCCCCACTTCGACCACTGCTCAACCACCACGGTTGGGCCCAGTAGCCCCTGTGTACCCTGTGGCCCTCTAAAAGGGGTTTTTACAATGACCTATGCACTGTCAAAGAGTTGCATGATAACTGCAAGGTATAGGTTAGAACATTATATTTTTCTCCAGTCTTTTATTATCCTAATGGTGCTAAAATTGGGTTGTTTGTGTAGTAAAACATTATTCTTAGTAAAGCCAACCCCCAACCACTATGTCCTTTTTTTAAATTCTGAATTTGTGCTGCTTCAGACCAAACACTCTTAAAACATACTGCGTACTGGTATGGGTGATGTGATTCCTACACCTTGTAGGCCTCATTGTCTTATGTAACATTTCCAATACACTGGTCTATGCATGTATGATTCATTGGCTCTGTATAATGTGTGTGTGATGTAAAGTGCTCTGGCACCCTACACTGGTATGAGTAGAGATATACAACAAGTGAAATGCATGTGAGAGCGGAGCTATAGGGAGTTGAGGGGCACTGCTGGAGGATGGTAGTGAGAGAATCCGTGGCGGAGTCTGCGGGGGCGCCAACAAAGGTTGTTGCAACGGCTGCTATCAGCTCTAAAGCCGGCCCTGGTGGGCACACCCCGGAGTCCGACTTAATATTTTTTTGTAACACAATTTTATTGAATTTTGTACTTATTAACGATACGTATAACCATATCATTTGCACTGATATAGACGGCAGTGGCCATTGGCAGAACATATACAGGTAGTTTAGTACTCTGCTATAGAGTTCTGCTGAGTCTGCATGTCCATTCCTTCAATCAGTCTCTGTAAAGTCAATGGTGCAACTCCATGCCCACTGTGTACCCTCGTAATGGTAACGGGTTAACAAACTTGACCACGTATACAGTTCTCGTTACAATCTTGAGTTAACAAAACAGACCCCCCTCCCTCCACCCTCCTGTTAGGCTCACCCTTACACATGTTGCCACCTATTATTCTGTACATTGTTCCAATAGAAAGCTTTTCTCCCAATATTGCCTATATCATACCTGTGTGGCCTGGAATGTGCTATATTGCTGGGTGGAAGTTTTCTGATCTCGTAGTGCATCCTGTGAATACTCTACATTGTCTGAGAGCTTGCAGGTTCTGTTATGTCTGTAGCCTTTACCGACTCTAACATGCGGCCCCACTCCATGGATATGGGTATCTTGCGCTGCCCTCTTTGTTCCTCTCGGAGCGTGACGCTCTCCGCCACTCTACACGGGACCATCTCTGCGTGCCACGAGTGTATCTGAGGAGGGAAGGCAGACTTCCATCTCATGGTAATGGCCCTCTTTGCTAATAATACGGCCATGTCCGCAAATCTATATTGCGTTTTCTGGTTTTTCGGGCATGGGTGTATGCCCAGAAGGCAGCTTTCTGCTGGGTCCCATACCAATGTGCCTGTTGTGTCCTGTAGTATTTCTCTTATTTTAGCCCAGAACATCCCTAATTTTGGACAGTTCCATAGCATGTGAGGTAAATCCGCATCTACCGTCCCGTACCTAGGGCAACTAAGCTGGGTGTTGGCGTATATGCAGTTCAGTCGGTGCGGTGCGAGAAATGCCCTATGTAGCACCATATAATGGATGTACCTGAATTTAACATTTCAGGATATTTTCCTAGGGAACTATAGGGCAGCCGCCCATTCCTTATCGGTGAGGCTCCGCCTGATGCCCCCTTCCCATTTCGCATGCAGAGGGTCCAGTGAAATTCCTGCGTGTGCTCGGGTGCCCCTGTAGAGCCAACGGATCAAGTGTCTTCCCCTACCCATCAAGTGTGCTGCATGTACCAGTTCATGCTTCAGGGGTTCTTCCCCATTAGGGGACGTGTTTTTTAACACAGTGTGTGATTGCGGCGTCGAGTAGGAATAGTGTCTGGGGGACTCCCTGGGCCTGGGCAAAGTTATTATGATCTGCTAGCACGCAATCTGTGAATAGTCTACCTATTGTTTCCACCCCCTTCTGCGTCCATTGAAGGATGCAACGTTTAGTAATCAGTCCCGTGGTGGTTGGTATGCCTAGTAGCGGGATATTATCAGAGAAGGGGGTAACTTTCTTAGTGTATTTCAGAGACCGTTTCTAGTAGACCAGGGCAACTTTAAGTAAAGGTGGGGCCGCCTGAGGCAACCGGGCACCCGGCAAGAGAAGTGTGTGCAGCGATCCCTGGGCTAGTGTCTGCGGTGGGGGGCACTTCTCAAAGACGGAAAAACGAAAAGCGGACACTCGCACTCACCTGGCCACAGACTCTTGTCAACGGGGCGGCCACGCTGTAAGTCTCCCCTGCCGCCGAACGACATCACCGGCCGCAGTTGGCGGAGACTACAGCTCCCAGGATACCTAGCGGCATTAGGTCACTTCCGCCCACCAGCGCGCCCGGAGGCGCTTAAAAAGCAGAGGCTCCCTCGGTGGAGCGGGGGCACTTCTCAAAGACGGAAAAACGAAAAGCGGACACTCGCACTCACCTGGACACAGACTCTTGTCAACGGGGCGGCCACGCTGTAAGTCTCCCCTGCCGCCGAACGACATCACCGGCCGCAGTTGGGGGAGACTACAGCTCCCAGGATACCTAGAGGCATTAGGTCACTTCCGCCCACCAGCGCGCCCGGAGGAGCTTAAAAAGCAGAGGCTCCCTCGGTGGAGCGGGGGCACTTCTCAAAGACGGAAAAGCGAAAAGCGGACACTCGCACTCACCTGGACACAGACTCTTGTCAACGGGGCGGCCACGCTGTAAGTCTCCCCTGCCGCGGAACGACATCACCGGCCGCAGTTGGGGGAGACTACAGCTCCCAGGATACCTAGCGGCATTAGGTCACTTCCACCCACCAGCGTGCCCGGAGGCGCTTAAAAAGCAGAGGCTCCCTCGGTGGAGCGGGGGCACTTCTCAAAGACGGAAAAACGAAAAGCGGACACTCGCACTCACCTGGACACAGACTCTTGTCAACGGGGCGGCCACGCTGTAAGTCTCCCCTGCTGCCGAACGACATCACCGGCCGCAGTTGGGGGAGACTACAGCTCCCAGGATACCTAGCGGCATTAGGTCACTTCCGCCCACCAGCGTGCCCGGAGGCGCTTAAAAAGCAGAGGCTCCCTCGGTGGAGCGGGGGCACTTCTCAAAGACGTAAAAACGAAAAGCGGACACTCGCACTCACCTGGACACAGACTCTTGTCAACGGGGCGGCCACGCTGTAAGTCTCCCCTGCCGCCGAACGACATCACTGGCCGCAGTTGGGGGAGACGACAGCTCCCAGGATACCTAGCGGCATTAGGTCACTTCCGCCCACCAGCGCGCCCGGAGGCGCTTAAAAAGCAGAGGCTCTCTCCACGTCGCGGGACGCGCGCGGGCCGCTCCGGGCAAAGCCCGGGCAAAGGGCGGGCCGTCCGTGGCCGTCAGGGGCAGACAGAGGCAGGGCCGGGCCACCTCCCTTTCCGCTTCTAAAAAGGACACTGCGAATAGGATCTGTACGCTCATTTGCCCCTAACGGACTGGTGGTGATCATCTCCTTGAAAAAGACATTTAGCCGCTAATACAACAGAGCCGGATTGTACAGCTAATACCTGATTTAATTTTTCTCGTTCCAACATGGAAAAACGTAAAAGCACTGTGGGCACCTTAGATGCTTACTTACTGAGAGCAGAATCCCTACTTGATCAGGAAATACAATCTACCGAGAGGAGGCTCTCGTTAGATCCAACTAATAGAGCACTCAGAATTCCTGATACATTCAGTCCCTCCCTACTGAACAAATCACCCACCCTGATTTTTAACTCTGATTCCCCAGTTCTTATCCCTCAAAAGTCCTCGGAGTGCAAAGAAGTACCGCCAAAATCTACACCCCCACAAACTAAAGGACCCTTAACTCGGGGGAAAACTTAAATAAAACCGATCGGTGGAAGGGGGGCACACATAAAAGGCCGCTCTCACAAAGAGGGGAAGACTCCACCCCATCCAGTCTTCCGTAACACAGGCACACAGACAGAGGAAAGCTACCAAAATCCCTATGCCCAACTAGAAACTCTTGGCGCAATGATAGAGACGACATCTAAACAAAGCGAAAAGTCAATCCAAACAGTAGTGAATCAAGCTATAGATGAGAAATTGGGCGAAATGATTTCCACGCTTTCTGCTGTTTTTGAAGACAAATTCGCTCAATTAGAAAAATTGGTACTTGAGGGTAGGTCACGACCAAACCTGCATAGAGCACAGGCCGCTAACAGTCAACCTATCCCCCAGGAGGCACACTCCTTATCCCCTGTAAAAGAACATCCTAACAACTCCACCGTAAATACCCTCATTCTCCCTACCATAGTTACACCGGTAAATAATCAGGGCACTAACGGAGATATAAGATCAAATGTAATAGTGGAACAATCTATAAGATCCCGCGAAAGACTTCAACAAGCTAAAACGACCGCTCCAAAACTCTTCCCAACCGTAAACAAAGAACGCCTAAACCTACCGCCGGCTACATGCCCTTATGCCCTAGTCCTAACAGGCGTCCCACCTTTAAATAAAGGTTCAATCGAAACATGGGTTTCACTTAGATACAAGGTCACGGATTGGCTCATTAAACACACTTATTTTCATCCAAACCACATTAATCAGATCTTGATGGTTAGGAGAGTGGGTTGGATCGGTGATTCCCAGAAAAGTATTACTGGAGATTCCATAGTAGTAAATTTTAAATCACCTGGTCTAGTGCGTTCCCTTCTTAGGATCATCAGGGGAACAACACACGAAAACACAGCAATTAATTTGGTGTCACTTGACTTTTTCTACTACACAGAACCAACTAACGATTACAGAAGGAATGGGTGCATCTTTTTACAAAACAGATTTGAACAACTCACAACATTAGAGGAGGTGGACTGACAACCAACATTGTCAGATAATCCTACTCTCCTAAATGTAACTCAGACTTATATCATATCTAAAAACTACTCCGATTCTAATCATGGTCAGGGAAGAGCACGGCACATTCCACTCCTTGCCACCCCGTGCCTACAGCTTCAATAGGGTATTCCCCCAACTTAAAATTGAATAGCGTGCCTGAAAATATATCCTCCACGATAGATATATTACACAATTTGGGTAATATCAGTCCACTTATGGACCCTCCTGTAGCCAAATTAAATGTTCGACTAATCCCCAATAGTTCAAACAAATTTTTTTCGATGGACCCAGATTTAAACATAATCTTCTGGAATGTATCGGGCCTCCGATCAAAGATCAATAACGAAGGGTGGTTGAACTTCATAAAAGAAAACGATATCGTCTCCTTACAGGAGACATGGGGAACCACCCCTATCCATATAAATGGCTATAAAACCTTTTTCAGTCCAGCTCTGGCCTCAACATCAGGTAGAGCAAAGGGCGGTCTAGTGACTTATGTCTCAAATCTAATTCCTACTCTGGAAGTCCAAGCCCTTAAAAATGAGACGCACTATCAGATATTACGAGCAACCATAACAAGGATGCCACCCATCTTGATAGTCAACATATATAACAATCTTACAGATGCCAAGTTTATGGAGGTTATAAAGGAAATCCGACACTTTTTATCAGAACAAATCACTCATAACACAGGGAAAGAACCAACACTAATATGGGAAGGTGATTTTAATCTCACATTATGTGAGAATAGATATAACGGTAAATGCGGTTACACAGACCATTTAAACAATAACATTACACATTTTTCCCACTCCCAAAAGGGGTCGCTCTTGAACGAGACTATGACTCTTCTTCAATTAGCTTTCGCTAACGAATCGCTTGAGCCTCCAGCTGTTTTTGCCCCAACCTTCAATGGTAGAGGACTATCTTCTTGTATCGACTTTATCCTGGTGGGAAACAATCCCGCAGAGTCGATTACCGCAGTTACCACCCACGACTGCGTGTTTAGTGACCACTTCCCACTGTCCATTACTATTCGAACCACTACTCCACAAAAAAAGGCACGAACATTATACCATGAAGATAACATCTTAATGCCACGATCAAATGGCTATGTACTCAAATGGTCCCACATCGACCCTACCGCTATTCTAGAAACCATACTTAAAGCGGCACTTCCTGCCTTCTCAGTATGTTTAACGGAGACCTCAGCTCCTAGCAAGATCATAGCTAATTATGATAAAATAACATCCGAAGTCAAGAACGCCCTGACAGTGACGCCTAATGGGCAGAAAATTCCTAAGAAAAAACCCAAGTTTCGGTGGTTTAACTCAGCCTGCACCATAGCTCATAATACCCTTAAAAAAGCACTAAAAAAATCCCCAAGAGATGCCATAGAGGTTTCACAAGCTAGGAAAGCATACAATAAAACACTAACATCCAGGAAGAAAGAATTAAAAGAGGCACATTGGATCGCCCTACACGATAGTTGTAACAACAAAGATTCGGCTACCTTCTGGGAGATTGTTAATTCCTCGTTTCTTTCAGGCCCAAAAGATTGTGGCCTACTTGAAACAACTATCACGGAACAAGAGTGGATTAACCACTTCTCAGAAATATTTTCAATCCCGGGGGGGGGTTAAGCCGACAGAACTATATTCCTCCAACTGATCTGATTAATCCATTAGACATAGACTTTAACCTCCTCGAGGTCAAGCTGGCTTTAAACACAAGCAGATCAGGAAAGGCCCCAGGCCCGATGGGGTCCCTATGGACCTCTATAAATCGAACTTCGACCTTTGGGCCCCCCTACTACTCAAAGTCCTAGAGGCAATGGGAAAGGTAGGACTACCCGATTCCTGGTCGGACTCGATCTTAGTCCCTATCTTTAAAAAGGGCAATAGAAACAGCCCAACGTGCTACCGACCCATATCCCTACTGGACTCTTTAGGAAAAATAGTAGGAAGAATCCTTCTGGTACGCCTACAAGGCTGGGCGGAAACAAATAACATACTATCTGATCTCCAATTTGGCTTCAGGGAGGGAAGAGGCACCATCGAACAGGTCTTAAACCTCACACTCCTGAGAGGGAAGTATGTTCAACCAAAGGGTGGCAGCCTCTGCATGGCATACGTAGACCTCTCCGCAGCCTTCGACTGCGTGGCCCATAACAAGTTGTGGAGTATAATGACTGAAATGGGAGTCGACACTAAATTGGTTAATTACATTAGGGAAATCTACTCCAACGCAACTACAAGAGTAAGATACGGTATAGGGGGGCAGCTAACGTCACCATTTGGGGTTGGCGGGGAGTCAGGCAAGGCTGTGTCCTGGCCCCCTTCCTCTTTAACTTGTATACAAATGAAATGAAATGAAAAAATGAAATGAAAAAAATATTTAATAAAGCGCACTGCGGCCAAGCGGCTTCCTGGCGCTGAGGACCTGATCAGAGCTCACAGAGAACACCCCGGGACACTAGGAAGGGAATGCCTGAGAGAAAAGAAAGGTTTTGAGGGCCTTACGGAAGTGAGTGTAAATGGGAATAGAGCGAATGGAGAGTGGAAGACTGTTCCAGAGCTGAGGGGCCAGGACTGAAAAACGGGTACCCCCCGTTCTGGATTTACGGAAGCGGGGGATGTGCAAAAGAGACAGGGAAGAAGAGCGAAGAGTGCGGCTGGGGGCGTGAGAAGAGATAAGAGAAGTGATGAAAAGAGGAGCAGAGCGGGAATGAGCCCGCAAGGCTAAACAAGCCAGTTTAAAAAAAGATCTAAAACGAACAGGAAGCCAATGAAGGGACTTGAGTGCAGGTGTGATATGAGAGGTTTTAGGGAGGGAGAGGATGAGGCGGGCCGCTTGGTTTTGAATGGCCTGAAGTCGGCGGGATTCAAAGGCAGGTATGCCCACATACAGGCCATTCCCATAGTCGAGGCGAGAGGTGACAAGGGCCATGACTATGGTTTTAAGTGCGTCGGTGGAAAAAAACCGCGAAATCTTCCGGATAAGACGGAGGGACAAGAAGCAAGAAGACACAACGGAACTAATCTGACTGTGCATAGATAAGTCATGGCTGACTTTGATGCCAAGGGTGCGAACAGAGGGGACGGGCAAAGGGGGGGGACCAAAAGAAAGGGGCCAATGTGCAGGAGACCAAGGGTTGGAGGGGCCACCAGTGAGGACAAGTTCCGTCTTGTCCGGGTTAAGCTTCAAGTGGTTGGCACTCATCCACTCAGAAATAAAAACTAAAGTGGAACGAAACTTGGGGAGAGAATCAGGGGAAGAAGACAGGTCAATGACGAGCTGGAGGTCATCTGCGTAGTTATACACAGAGACCCCCAGCTCAAGAAGGGAAGTGATAAGGGGATGGATATAAAGATTGAAAAGAAGGGGGGAAAGGGAAGAACCTTGGGGGACACCACAAGTGACCGGGTGGGAAGGGGCAGAAAAGCCAGAAAGATGAACCGCCTGGGACCTCTCCCGAAGAAAGGACGCGAGCCAGGAAAAGGCCGCGCCCCGAATGCCAGCTGAGCTGACACCGTCGAGAAGGATGGAGTGGTCCACCGTGTCAAACGCAGCGGACAAATCGAGAAGGACCAGGGCTTGGGGGAGGTTAGAGTCGGCTTTCCCCTTGAGTTCATCCAAGACCGCGATGACCACCGCCTCCGTGGAGTGGCCCGGACGGAAGCCCGCCTGATGGGATGCCAAAAGGCCATTCTCCTCGACATAAGTGGAGAGGCAGGAGGTGACATGGGCTTCGAGGATCTTGCCAAGATAGGGAAGAAGAGAAATGGGTCGAAAGTTAGAAAGGAGAGAGGGATCCAGACCGTTTTTTTTTAAGATAGGAAGGTCTATAGCAGATTTAAAAGAGGAGGGGACAGAACCAAGAGCCAGTGAGGAATTGAGAAGGGCAAGAGGAGAGGCAGGACAGTTGGTGAAAAGAGTTTTAAGAATACGAGCCGGCACACAGTCCGCGGGAGAGCCAGACTTGACTTTGACCAGGAGTTTAAAAAATAATTCAAGGGAAATGGGAGGGAAAAGGGCGAACGAAGGAAGGGGAGGAGGAAGGAAGCAAGTGGAACTAGGTTGAAGCACAATAGGGATATTGGCTTTAATCTTCAAAATCTTGTCGATAAAGAAATCATTAAGTGAGGAACAGAGGGACTGTGAAGGGACAAGACTGGGGGTAGAGCGATCAGAGGTGGCAAGATTGTGAACCAAGGAAAAAATTTCACGAGATTTATTAGCGGCGAGAGCCACTCTCTCGGTGAAATATGAGGTTTTAGCCACTAGGATCGCTTTTTTATATTCGGTGAGGAGTAGTTTGTATTTGACGCGCAAGGAGGAACAGTAGTTCCGTCTCCAGTGGCGTTCCGACCGCCTAAGATCGAGTTTAAGCGCTTTTAGCTCTGGAGAGAACCATTTGTTCGCGTCGTAGGTGCGAACCGCTTTGATCTTTCTTAGCGGGGCAACTAGGTCACATGAGGAAGAAAGCCAAGTACTGACGGCGTCGGCCTGGGATTCGAGAGGACGATCATTAAGGTCCGGGGCAGAGGAGGCCAAGGTGAGCGAGAGGGAATCGAGGTCGGTCTGATTCCAATTACGGGCTAGAAGGTTTTTCGGAAGGGGGGGCTTGTCGACCGCGCCCAAGTAAATAGAAAAAGAAATAATAAAGTGATCCGACCAAACACAAGGGGATATAGAAGGAGGTGAGATGACAGGACGTGTAGACCAGATTTGGTCCAGGATGTGACCCTGTGCGTGGGTAGGGACTGTAACATGAGATGTAAGGTTCAAGCACTGAAGGGTGGCAGAAAAGTCTTTAGAGGGAAGATCTTCCCTAGGATCGCCCGGCCAAAAGTTAAAGTCGCCGAGCAAAAGGACGGAAGAGTTATTAACCACCAAAGTGGCCAAAAGGTCCTGGAGGGAAGCTACAAAAGAAGGCATAGATTGAGGGGGACGGTACACAAGGACAACAGTGAGGGGGGCAGAAAGATTAAGTGAGCGGGCCACCAAGTAGTCCACGTTAGGTATGGGGGGGTGAGTAAGAAGTTGGAATTTGAAAGTCGACCGGATGATCATCGCCACACCACCCCCAGCCTTGCCGACCGGACGGTCAGCTCGGAGGGCATAGTAGGTATCGGGGAGAATGGCCAGAAGATCAGGAAGGGAATCGGTGGAAAACCAGGTTTCAGTCAAGAACAGAAAGTCAGGAGAGTCCGTGGTCAGAAGATTGAAAAGTGCCGTCTGGTGTTTGACTGCAGAACGGGTGTTAAGTAAGTGAGCAGAGGCTAGAGTAGGAACAGGAGAGGGACGGGGGACAGGAGGGGGATCAGAAGAAAGGGGAATGGGGCAGTGAGTTGCAGGTACCGGGTAAGACGAAGGAGAGGCAAGAATGCCGAATGAATCAAGGTGATGCAATAAAGAGAGAGGAGGAAGGAAAGTAGCAGAAAAGGCAGTGAGTTGGGCTGACGTGTAAACCAAAAAAGGAGCAGGGTGTGTGGCCCCTGGACCCGGCTCGTCGCGGACGGGCGCAGACGGGCTTAACTTAGGCGCAACTTCGGCGCGCCTTCGTCGCGCCCGCTGCGCTGCCGGGAATGAGTAACCATGATGTAGGGACACATGGGGGAGGAGGATCAGTGGGGCGTGGCAGGGGGTGGAGGAGCCAAAGAACTGCAGTGCGGCGCCCAGACCCGCCCAAGATGGTGGACCCGCCCGTCCCACTCCGAGAGCCAGGCAGGAGGGGGCGGTCAGCGGAGGCGGTCTGGGTCGCGTGCAGGAGAGGGGGCAGCCAGGGAGGATCCAAGAGCGCTATGTCCAGAGCGCTGAAAGTGCAATGCAGGTATGGCAATTTTAAAAGTCATCGAGCAAAGAAAGTCTCTAAAATGGCCTAGAAGCAGCCCTGTTGAAGGGCAGCCAGGACCAACCATATGTCCAAACACGCCCGATCCCCGCTCTCCTCTATGCGGATGACGCAGTTATAATTGCTCGCACCCCCCTTGAACTACAACGGGCCTAGGATAGATACAAAAACTTCATGAATCACCTGGATTTAAACATCAACGTCAAAAAGACATTCATAATGACATCAGGTAACCAAACCCGTAAAGGAAAAAGTATCTACCTAAATATTATAAGAGTAGAAAATACTACTACCTATCCTTACTTGGGAGTTGTAATAGACAATAAAGGTACTTGGAAAAGTTCAATAGAGAACCGAAAACTTAAATTCCTAAAAGCTACAACGGCACTGACTGCGTTCGCTCGGAGACTGGGAAAGAGCGTCAAAAGAAATGCTCGACATTTATCATTCAAGATGCCTTAGTACGGCAATCTACGAGGCAGGGATTTGGGGTAACGTACGAGTAGACTCGATTCAAAAGGTAGAGAACACTTTTTTGAAATTCTTATTGGCCGTCCCGTTGTCCACATCAATTTTTAACATCCACAGTGAATTGGGCCTCCCATATATTACAGATGTGATACGGATGCAGCCAATTCTTCTCTGGCACCGCATCTGGACCACAACTGAATTAAAATTCACGCAGGCACTCATTACCGACTGTATGAACCTGGATCATGGGTCTCAAATCACCTGGTTATCTTATGTTAAAAAAAATGTATCAGATTTGGGACTTGACCATCTTTACCTTAACCCTCATAAATTAAACTCAATCCCAAGAAAGAAACTACGAGATGTGTGTTTAAGTCATCTAGCAGACCTATGCTTGGTTCTTGAAATAAGTAAAACCTCTGTACAGTACTCTCTCCCCATCCAAACCACAGATAAAATGGAGCCTTATTTGAACTCAAGTCTGAGTACCTTTGAAAAACTTTTATTAACAAGATTACGACTTAACATGTTTCACCAATTAATCACCTTCCCGGTGATAAATGATTGGGCAACCCAACTGACCCTTCTTGTGATGATCTTTCTGCCCAGTCGACCCTACATGTAATTATGCTCTGTAAATTTTACATTGAGCCAAGAAAGCTATACCTGATTCCCCTACTGAAACTGTTGGGCCTAAAGCAATGTCGACCAGCCCTAATGGCTCTCCAAATGTTAGAAACAGAATTACTGGCAATAAATATGTCGAAGTTTTTAAAATTTTGTGTGCGGCATAGAACAAATCTCTAAACTGAAACCCGTTCTTTCGAAAATATTTTAACTATACCCCACACAGTAACATAAATTCAAAATGACCACAAGACGGTTACCACCAATAATTCAAAACACACCCTACGATGATTTGGGATCACCCCCCTATGCATCTTAAATTTGCTTCTGGGGGGTTTGTTTTGCTACGTCTTTTTAATCTTAATGTTTATATAACTCATTTTTAGACAAAAGACTATGAAATGAACATGCACTTATGATTGTTAACTTGCACATATTTTTTACTCCGCAGGCAAAAACATCCTTTTATTTCAGAAAAAAAAATAAAAAAACGTTTTAATTCTTCTTCCTAATGTACATAAAATTGATGTTAAATGTAACAACGTAACTGGTTTTTTTTTTCATGGTAATGCTTTTATGGTTTGTAATTGCCTTACCGAATAAAGCTTTTCAATCAGTGTCTGCGGTGTGTAGTCAATTTCATGCAGGTTCCGCCCGGCCAGCCAATACGATAACCACTGCAGCTGGCTGGCTATGCAGTATGTTCTGAAACATCAAGGGCCCCCAGTCCTCCCTCCTCAGGCCTCAGGCCTCAGCCTGAGTTTGGCTAGGCTGATTCTCCTTCGACCCCTCCCCCATATGAGGTCTGTGAGTAGGGCGTCTAGTGTGTGAAAGATGCTGTAAGGGATTAAGAGCAGCAGGTTAGCAAAGTAATATAGCAGCCTGGGGAGCAGGATCAGCTTGGATATAGCTACTCTCCCCATCACCGAGAGAGTAAGTGACGTCCAGAATGCGATCTGAGTTTTGACCGATCGAATAGTTTTCATGAGGTTGCCCTCGAGCAGATCCTGAGATTTCCGATATATTTGGATTCCCAAGTATTTAAAGGTGTGTGGTGCAACATTCAGATTTATAGTCCCAAAGGGAATAGGTTCCGGGTTTTCCCTGTGTGACATGTAAAAGGCATGCAATTTCGTAGCATTAATTGCAAACCCAGAGATGATTTCAAATTGTCGAAAAATAGAGGGGATGGGCTCAATGTCCCCCGTCAAGTCATGGAGGTATAGTATTCAATCATCCGCCTAAGCTGATACTACATGTTGAGTTCCCCCTAAGAGAATCCCCCTTTCCCCGGCCTCCTTCCAGAGTTTTAGAAGGAGGCGCTCCAGGGCCAGGACAAACAGGATTGGTGAAAGGGGGCACCCCTGCCTAGTTCCTCTCGCCACCGGGTACGGGTCAGAAATATGAGATGCCGTACGAACCAGGGCTGTGGGAGCAGTGTACAAGAGTTTAACCCATTGTATATATTTAGATGGTATGCCAAATTTGGTCAGTGTTAGAAACATGTATTTCCAGTGTATTGTGTCACACGCCTGCTGGAGATCAAGAGAGATGCATCCTGTTTTATCAGAGAGCTTGGCTGCCGCCTCCATTGCGCAATGCAGACGGCGTATGTTCAAGGACGTATTGTGGCCCGGGACAAAGCCGCATTGGTCTAAGTGGATCAGTTTAGGAAGGTAGGGAAGGAGTCGGCGGGCCAATATTTTACTAAGAATCTTGTATTCCGTGGATAGGAGGGACAGGGGGCAATATCCCGCCATATCCCATGGGTCCCTATTTGGCTTATGGAGAGATATGACTAGCGCCTGCATCGTTGACAATGGGAGCGTGTTTGTTTCTTTTGCTGCCTTATATAAGCGCCCTAGGTGTTGCGTCAACTTTCCTATATAGGCGTGGTAAAATTCCACCAGCAATCCGTCTAACCCCGGTGTCTTGTTGCGTGGGTGTTCCCCTATGGGCTCTTTAATTTCCATCTTAGAGATGGGACCCTCCAGGTCCGTCTGGGCCGGCCTCGTCAGATTAGGGTAGTGTAAGCTGTCCAGGAATCTGCTTATTTGGTCTGGCGGCACCGGTACTGGCGCGCTATATAACGTCTTGTAGTAGTCCTTGAATGCTTTCTTTATCTCTGTTTGTGTGTGCGCTCTTGATCCATCCTGCAGCGATACTTCTGACATCGCTACCAGGGGGGCGCAACGCGCAGAAGGCGAGCCAGCAATGTGACTGACTTATCCGCCTCAGCGCGAGAGCTTTGGGTGTATGCCCTATAATCTATTAAACATAGGTCTTCAAGAAGTTCAGCGTATCTAATCCTACCTTCTTGTAGTTGGGTTTGACTGGCACTGGCAGCACTCGTGTCCCGTTCCAGTTTCTGTAGAGTGGCTTCTAGTGTTTTGAGTTTCTTGTTAATTTCCTGTCATTCCCCTACTGTTACCCCATAGATGTACCTTGCATTACTGTCTTGAATGCATCCCTTTCAATGGAGCGGGATGAGGCGGAGTTAGAGTTTTTGTTGAAGTAGTTGGAAATATCTGTGTCTAAGGTCTCTGAAGACCGCATCTTCCAGCAGCTGCGGCCACAGTCTCCAAGTGGGGACCGGGGTGGGGATCTTCCCTCATTTCAGCGTGATTTCTAATGGGTTGTGGTCCGACAGGGTCTTCCCTAAATAAGTGGTGTGGTGGATACACAGCCTTTCTTGCAGGATGTGGAGGGGAAGGGAGGGGAATGACTCCGTAGACGCTCGCACGTCGTGAATCGTGCTGATTCTGTGCTGATTCTGTGTGCCCCAGGCCATGAATGTCCTACGTCAACTTCCCCCGCAGTTCACTGGGAGCGCAGCAGCTATCACACCGCTCTTCGGGACGGCACCCCGTACTCCTGTTTGCTCCCAGTGGGTGTCACAGCTCAGACCCAGCCCCAAGATACGTGTGCGGGGCTCGGTCGCTGCTGCCACGCTGCTCCGGCGATCCTCAGTTAGCGACCCAGATCACTTCCGCCTCGGTCACAGTCTGGCTTCAGGACCCGCCCCAGTCCCAGCCGGCGCTTCCAGCGTTTCTTCGGTCCGCCGCCTGATATTGAGCGGCGGGTGCCTGTTCAGGTCATTTGATTTTTCATCGCTTCTTCGTAGAATTAAGCAGCAGCGGTGTGGGCATGACAGTGCCGCCTCGCGTCCTCCAGCGTCTCCGTTTGCCATCCAGGGCCTTCGTCTCCTGTTCTGGTAGACCCCGAAGGGGGGCTTGGGGGGGGCAGGCGACCGCAGGGAGTCCCCACCCCCGGGCGGTTTGGGAGGGGGCGTGGCTGGCCTCGCGCTGCCTTTTTTGAATTTGGGCTACTTTTTGTAGCCCAAATGTAGCCCAAGTATAAAGGCTTTGGGCGCCTGCTCCCAGCCACCATTTTAGGTTTGGTGACCTGGTGGCTGGGAGCTAGGCTAGTGGTGTTTTTTGTCTGTGGTGTTTTCGCTGCAATTTGTTTGAATTTAGCTGTTTACGATGGCGGAAGGTGATTACCGCGTTTTGGAGGCCCTCCGGCTCCTGAGCGAGGCGGGCCGGATGGACCTTGTTGTCGGAGAAGTTGCGGGGCCGTCGCGTCCCATGCGACAGGCCTCGGCAGGCGTAGCGGCGGCGGTGGCTGCCTGCACTTCTCCGAAGCGAATGAAACATATGGCGGTGAGTGAGCGGGGCCGCCAGCGCTTTAAGAAGGCGGCCCCAGCTGTCGTTATGCAACGGAGGGCTCCGGTACCGAGGGGTGACGTGGGAGGTGTGAGTGGGGAGGGCCGGGAAGTCTGGCGCGCTGGGGAGCTCGCTTCGGGGGTGCCGGCTACAGCGGCGCGCTCCTATTCCTCCCCCGCGGGGAGAGGCAAGCGTGGGGGAGGGCGCGTGTACAAGAGGCGTTCTTCTTCCATGCCGGAGGCTTCGGCGCTGTCAAAGAAGGAGGCGGGAGGCGTCAATGTGCACGGAGCTGGTCGGGCGGGTCAGGAGGTCACGCATATGGCACGTGCTGCATTTTCTCCTCGCGTGTGTGCGTTCAGTGAGGCAGGTGACAGGGCAGGCAGTGCTGGGGGCTTGAGGGGCCAGCTGTCTGGTGCTGTCACATTTAAGGAGCGTTTTGTGGGGCAATCGAGAGAGGAGCAGGATTTTGGGGCGTTCGGCATGTCAGAGGAGGCTGGGGAGCAGGGGGTTGTAGGGGTCTCAGGGTGTGAGAGTCCTTTATTGTTTTCCCCCCCTTTATCTTTAAGGGGAGGGCCGGGGTCTGTAGGAGCGAGTTCTTTGGGAGAAGGAGAGTGGGCTCAGGTGGGGGGGTGGGGTTCTCAGCAGGAATTACTTCCTTTTAGAGATTATGGGGTTTCTAGGGCTTCAGTTTCTTCGCGTGGGGAGGGTTCGCGTTCTATGGGTTTTGAGGAAGGTCAGAGTAGGGCAGGGGCGGGTGGGGGTAGTAGTGGGGATGAGGTTTTGGTTTTTGGGGATCTGGAGCCAGCTGGGGGGGATTTAGCCTGGGAAGGTTTGGATATTTTTCCCTCTTGGTCTGAGGGGGTTCGGGGTATTGAGGGGGAAGTTGCATCGGGCCCTTTTCAGGTGCAGGGGCGCGGCGTGGGTTTGGATTCAGGGGTACGGGCAGGTGTGGGTGTTTGCGGCCCGGATTGCGTTGGGGTAGGCAGTTCGCGGGATGGTGGGGTTGCGCAGGATATGGGATCTGCGTCTGCGGTGGTGCAGGTGATGCTAGATTGGAGTGGAGACGAGGAAGGTGTGGCTTCGACGTTTTCGGGCGGTATGGTGCATGCAGGTTTTTCCGGGGGTAGGCAGATTAGGGAAGTTTTTTCGAGTGGTCATAGGGCAGGAGGCTCGGTTAGCTTTCAGGGACCCAGCACACCAGTCCAACCTTTTTCTTTTCAGGACAAGAAGCGTAGCAGCGCAGCAGACTCGGTAGGGCGAGGTGCGGCCCATTATCGCCGAGGAGAAGGGAGGGTGAGGCCTTGCGCGGCACATTCCGTACCGGCGGGGGATCCCGTCGCGGCCAGCACACGAAGGTCAGGCGCGACCTCGCTGGCCCCAACGTCACGACGGTCAAGGTGGACGGAGTTTTCAGATAAGATGGATGGTTATATGAGTCAACGAAAGGGGAAGGACCGGCGAGTACAGTCAGCTCCCCCGCATGGTGGTTTTAAGGCCGTTAAGGCCGGTTGTGGTAATGTAGGGTCTGGTAAGGCCCGTGTGGTGGATTTTGCTGAGGAAATGTCGCAGGTGGAGGAGCCAATTCTGCTCGATTATGAGGAAGACAGCCCTGAAGAAGGGGAAATACGGGAATATGAGGAGGGGGGACACTCTCATGTTTCTCGTAGTTTTTTGCAGGTTTCCGGTGTGGCACCCATTAAGCAGTCTGTGGTGGTGAAATTCAAGAGAGAGCACGGCCCATCGGTAAGGGCTCATCCTCCAAGGGATTCTTCTGAGAGGTTGGAGAGGCGGTCGGAGTCGGTCCGCACACCCTCTTTAGAGCCAGGTGAGAGCGTTACAACACAGGCCAAACCTATTATGGTGTCTGTGGGGTCCGGGGAGGACGGGGGAGGGGGTGTGTCGGAGGGCAGATTGTACAAAGGAAAGTATGTAAGAGATACAGGGGTCGGCACGGGATCGATGGGAGTGGTGCCAGGGGCCAAGGTGGAGAGTGGGACCAATACAGAGGCAGGGGTTACTAAGGAGACACCACAGAGTAAAGAGTTGAAAATTAAAAAGTTTCCTTATATGGGGGTGACTAAGCTGGTGGCGACTAAGGAGCGTATATGGAAGGGTGAATACGTGGAGATTTTGAAATTATTGCACAGGGAGGTGAGGTCTAAAGAGGGTTCTAAAGAGGAGGAGTACGAATTAGCTAAGCGCCCTAAGGTGCCGCTGACAATTGAGAATTGGACGGCGGCATTTTTAATTTATGCCAGTGTGTACTGTGAGAAGTTCCCTGAGCGCTGCGTGGCCATATTCAAGTATATGGACGTCATAAGGAAGGCGCAAATTACAGGTAGTGGTTTCGCTTGGGCACAGTATGACGAGGAGTTCAGGGCTCGTATGGCGTGGGATGCAGAGGCAAAATGGGGTGAGCTAGATAATGATTTGTGGCAACATACCATGGGTGCAGTGCCTGGGGGTAAGACTATTTTTACAGCTAGTGGTTTGCCTCTAGTTTATCGGCCCTTTCAGGGAAAGCCCGCCCGGGGTAGGGTGGGAGGCTCAGCCGCGTCACAATCTGGAGTTGGGGCATGTTGGGATTTCAACAAAGGGTTATGTACACGGGATTTTTGCAAATACCGACATGAGTGCTCTAAGTGTGGAAAGAGGCACCCTCTCGTCAACTGCTGGGGCGTCAGACCGTCAGGCGGACAGCAAGGGCAGCAGGCAGGTGCAGGGATGTCTGGCAGCGCGCAGCAGTCGCAGGGTGGACGGGGGGGAAGGGGAGCACAGGGTTCTCAGCCAAAGGGCTCCTACGCCAATTAAATTGGCACAGCTTGAGGAAGCATTGAGGGGTTACGGGAATGTGGAAGCAAGACAGACACTTTTGGATGGTTGTAAGTGGGGTTTTCATTTGGGGTACCACGGGCCCCGGCTGAGAAGGTGGGCGGATAATTTGAAATCCGCATCAGAGCACAAGTTGGTGGTGCGTGAAAAATTGAGCAAGGAAGTGCATGAGGGGAGGATGGCAGGCCCCTTTGGTGAGTGGCCAGTTCGCAATTTGTTCATTTCCCCTATCGGTGTGGTGCCTAAAAAACGGGGAAGGGCAGTTTCGGCTGATTCAACATTTGTCATGGCCAGAGGGGTCGTCAGTCAATGACTTTATTGATGAAGACGCTGCATCGGTGTCATATTCCTCAGTTGACGTCGCCATGTCACTTGTGGTGACCGCGGGCGCAGGTGCAGGTATGGCAAAGTGTGATATCAAGTCGGCTTTTAGGCTGCTCCCGGTTCATCCGGATGAATGGCCTTTGCTGGGCATACACTTTGAAGGTAAATGGTATATGGACAAGGCGCTACCAATGGGCTGCTCTGTGTCATGTGCTCTGTTTGAACTCTTCAGCACTTTCCTCCAGTGGTGTTTCACGGAACGCACGGGTAACACCTTGGTCACACACTACTTGGATGATTTCTTTTTTGTGGGTTCCCCGGGCTCCTCGGAGAGCCAGCATGCTCTGGACACTTTCCATGAGCTTATGGAGGAGCTGGGGGTGCCGCTAGCACCAGAAAAGACTATGGGGCCTGATACTGTTATCTTGTTTCTGGGAATTGAGCTTGACTCAGTGGCAATGCAGGCTCGTCTGCCGGAGGATAAAAAATGCAAAATGTTGGCTTTGCTGGACATGATGTTGTCTAGGCGGAAAGTGACGGTGAAAGACATCCAAGTTTTGCTAGGTCATTTGAATTTCGCCTGTAGGGTCGTGAAGGCAGGAAGGACTTTCTGCAGGCGCCTGGGCCGGGCCTTGGCGGGTCAGCATTTACCTCACCATCACGTGCGTTTGTCCGCAGGTGTAAAGGAGGACCTGCGTATGTGGTCTTTTTTCTTGCACTCCTTTAACGGAATACCACTGGCTAGGGATGAGGATGTGCAGTGGGATGTGCAGATGTTTTCGGATGCAGCAGGCAGTGATGGTTTTGGTATTTACTGGCAGGGCCGATGGTGTGCAGAGAAATGGCCGCAGGAGTGGAGGAATGGAGGGCGGAGCATTACCTTTTTGGAGCTTTTTCCGCTCCTGGTGGCTCTGACCATTTGGGGCAAGGAGCTGGAGCATAAGAGGGTGCTTTTTCGCGTGGACAACATGGCTGTGGTGCAGATAGTCAACAGGCAGTCAGCGAGGGATGAGCAGATATTGAAATTGATGAGAGTGTTTGTGCTGGGCTGCTTGCGCTACGACATTGCATTCAGGGCTTTGCACGTGCCGGGTGTGGACAATGACATTGCGGATGCTTTGTCTCGTTCACAGTGGGGGAGATTCCATGGGCTGGCCAAGGAGGCGGACAGGACACCGACCACGATACCGGAGCATCTCTGGTCTGTCGGCAACGTAGGGTATTTCAACTGGTAGTAGGTTCTTTGTCTGTTTCCACTCGTGCAGCGTATGCTTTGGCGTGGAAGGAATTTTTGTCATCAGGAGCTTGTAGGAGGGAGGAGTCGTGGCGCAGTTCAGAGGATGTAGTTCACTTTATCCTGGACCTCATTGAGAAAGGTTTGTCTAGAGTCACTATTGCTGGGAAGTTGGCGGGGATTTCCTTTATGGGTAAGCTTTTTTGGGGTTATTCCCCTTCTGCTGGGGAAATAGGAAGGAGGATGCTTGAGGGCTGGGCTAGGGAGCGAGGTGGGGCTGTTATGTCTCGTTTGCCTATTTCTTGGCAGACGTTAGCACGTTTGTTGGAAGTTTTGCCTGCGGTTTGCAGGGATGATTTTGAGGCTTCATTGTTTGCTACCCTTATGGTGTTTATGTTTTTTGGGGCTTTTCGGGTTTCTGAGCTCCTCGGGACCAAGGTAAAGCGGGGCATTTGTTGGCAGGACGTGTTCTTCACGGACACAGGTGTGAACATTTGGCTTTCCAGTTCAAAAACGGATCAGAGGGGTGTTGGAAAGGGGGTGTGGTTAGAGGCAGGAACCCCCAGTTGTACTTGTCCTCTGCGTTTGGCGAAGCAATGGAAGATCCTATCAGGAGGAGATGGGGGCGACTTGGTTTTTTAAGCATATGAATGGTTCACGCGTCACAGACTATCAGCTGCGTATGGTTTTGCGCAAGGGGTTACAGCAGTTTGGTTTGGATGGGGCCCAGTTTGGGACTCACTCTTTTAGGATCGGGGCAGCGACTGAAGCGTTGGTCTCAGGGTGACATCATGTGCTTAGGCCGTTGGTCATCAGACTGTTTTCATAAATATGTAAGAGCGAATGCAGCGGAGGCGCATGCGTCAACCTCTTTGGTGTGAGTCTCATTCTTGTTTTTCTTTTCAGGTTCGGTGGCTGGGCCCCACGCAAAGGAATTGACGGTGTGGATTGTGGGGCATTCCTTCATCAAGTGGGCACATGTACAAGCGTGCAAAAGGTATTTTGGGGGAAGGTTGGGGTTCAATGATAGTCTTTTTCGGATCCTCTGGAAAGGAAAAGGGGGAATGCTTTGGATGGAGCTTATTCCATGTTTAAATAATGCCATGGTGAGGGGACAATGCCCTGATATTCTTTTGATACATTTGGGAGAGAACGATCTTAGCGGTGTGAAAGGGGTGGTCTTATTGCGTGCAATGAAGAGGGATTTGGCTTTGCTTAAGGAGCGTTGGTCGGGTTGCCATGTGCTCTGGACGGAATTGGTCCCGCGGAGGGTGTGGAGAGGGGCTTTGAACCCCAGAGCTATTGACAGGGCACGGAAGAAGGTGAATGTGGAGATTTCCAGATTTTGCCGCGATTTGGGTTTCGGGAGAGTGACCCACAAGGATATTCGTTTTGAGGCAGTAGAATTTTTTCGGGGTGATGGGGTGCATTTGTCTAGGTTGGGCATGGACCTTTATTTGTTGGAAATTAGGGAGGTTTAGTCCCGTTGTTTGAACGTGCAGAATCATGCTTGAGGAGTATAAAGTTTCCTTTTGTTGGGGGGCAGAAAGAGGGGTGGGTAGTGGTTACACCACCCCTTTCTTTCTGGGTGGCGGGGGTTATTGTGAATTTTGGACAGTTTTACCGGAGGTTGGTGGAGTTATTTTGTTGAGTTGGGTTATCAACAGGGAAAGGATAGGTTGGTAAGTTTAGTTCGGTTCCACAGTTTGGGTGGTCGATAGCTGTAAAGGGGCAGGCAGGGGAGTTTGGTTAACGGAAGGTTTGTATTTAGAGATTGTTGGTGGGGTTATACAGGAATGTAATGTTTGATATTGTTGTAATGTTATAATGTACGGGCGGGTTCGAAGGAATTTAGGGGAGGGGGTGGGGTGCGGGGTTAGGTATGTTATATTTAGTGAGGTCTAGTTTTGGAAGGCGTTTGGCCAAGGTTTTAAAATTGTAATGTGCACCTGTTCCAATAAAGCGGCCTTTTACACACAAACTTTTGTCAGTGGCCTGCTTCCCCCCCCCACCCCTCCCTCCCAAGGGGGCCTTGGGGGGGTGGCAGGCGACCGCAGGGAGTCCCCACCCCTGGGCGGTTTGGGAGGGGGCATGTGGGGGGGCGTGGCTGGCCTCGCGCGGCCTTTTTTGAATTTGGGCTACTTTTTGTAGCCCAAATGTAGCCCAAGTATAAAGGCTTTGGGCGCCTGCTCCCGGCCACCATTTTAGGTTTGGTGACCTGGTGGCTGGGAGCCAGGCTAGTGGTGTTTTTTGTCCCCACCCTTTCCCACCCACAAAAAACACTTTTTGCATTTGGCCCCCCGCCTTGTTCGTTGATTTTTGTAGTTTTTATTACTTTCCTTTTTTCCCTTTTTTGTAGTTTCTGGTGGCTTTTCTTGGGACAGGTGCGCAGGGGGTTTCTACGCTTGTATTTTGTCGCTTGGAGCAGATGCTGTGCGGGGGTTATTGTGAATTTTGGACAGTTTTACCAGAGGTTGGTGGAGTTATTTTGTTGAGTAGGGTTATCGACAGGGAAAGGATAGGTTGGTAAGTTTAGTTCGGTTCCACAGTTTGGGTGGTCGATAGCTGTAAAGGGGCAGGCAGGGGAGTTTGGTTAACGGAAGGTTTGTATTTAGAGATTGTTGGTGGGGTTATACAGGAATGTAATGTTTGATATTGTTGTAATGTTATAATGTATGGGCGGGGGCGGGTTCGAAGGAATTTAGGGGAGGGGGCGGGGTGCGGAGTTAGGTATGTTATATTTAGTGAGGTCTAGTTTTGGAAGGCGTTTGGCCAAGTTTTTAAAATTGTAATGTGCACCTGTTCCAATAAAGCAGCCTTTTACACACAAACTTTTGTCAGTGGCCTGCTTCCCCCACACCCCTCCCTCCCAATTGCGCACACGCGCTTCCTCTGCTTGTGTCTCGCGGATCGGTTTCGCAGCGGGACGGTATCTTGCCGCCCCATTCAGGGATCAGTAGAATGGAGTAACATGAGTATTGGACCCCTGCTCCAACTATTTCAGCAGGATTAAAGGGTCCTGTAGCGGAGCTCCGTCAGGTTGTGGCCGCCATGCTCGGCGGTTGGCCACCCACCCCCACCCCCGGAGTCCGACTTATTGGGGAAATTGGTGTGATCAGAACTTCTTCCTGATAGAAAGGGGTAACATTATTCAGTTGGTGTTTATTCATGCTCTAAACTCATCTACCAGTGTAGGAAGCACCCCAGAACCAGATGCTTCATCATCCCCAATGTATAAGAGCATCTGTGTATCAGCAGCATACATAAAGAATTTGTGACCATCCCATACAGAGGATAAGCAAGGTAGGCAGATGCAAACTCAACAGCATGTTTGAGAGTGACGAGCCTTAGGACCCGCCCCTCCACGGCACTGGCTTAGGACAAGAGGGAAAGGGCTCGAGGTGAAATCATCGTGTCCTGTCTGAAAGAAAAAAAGTGATCCATTTTTGCAACATCCCTCCAATTGGAGCCACAGAGAATACACAGTAAATCTCAGCTCATCTAGAACCAACCGCTACCAGCCAGGGCAGAGCACAGAGGGATGGGACTCAAGAGACTGGCCATTTTCCACAGACTCCTGCACCCTGGTGGCAAACAGCTCCTTCCAAACCAAAGGCTTGAAATAGGGAAGAAGGGAAATAGGACGAAAATTAGAAGTCTTGATGGATGTAAAGTGGCATCTACAAAAGAGCCTTACAATTGCTCCTACACATGGATAGGCACCTCAGAGGGAGCAAATCACTGTCCAGCCTCAGGCCTGGGGTGGAAACATTGGAACATCCTAAGGGGTGGTTGTAATGAAGTCCACCCGGCAGATCTTCTGGCCATCTCTCCCCCCACCCTATGCCTACTCAGGACCATAAACGGAAGCACAAATCTCAGAGTGGACAACCCAGTGCGGAAACCAGCTCAGTGTCCTGTGATCATCGGTCATACCACAAAGGATCCTGCAACGCCGATCACAGCTGCCAGCTTACTGAAAGCCATGCTGGGGCGCCTCCCTCTCATACCCTTTCTGCCATCACATTGATAAGTGCTGCGCCCCATGACATGATAACCACACCTCGGTGGTCCTCACGCTCTACACGGAAACACTTATCACATGAGCTGAAAAACAAAGCAACACCTTCCAACCATATAGTGTAGAATGCTGCCCACGTAGACAAGTGCTTCATTACAATACAATCGACAACGCCTCAAACGGCTGACACCGCTGGGAAGCCACGCCACGCTAGTGGCAGTTAGGGTAACCAGGTGGATCCATGTTAGAGGGACACAACGTTTCCGTGCCTGTACTTTGCTTTTACATTTCATTGTTGGTTGTGTTGGCCCAACGAGCTCAATTGAAACACAGTAAGACTACGGCTCCCAGAATACACTGGTGTGTAAAAGCAAAATCTAGGAACGGATAAAATGGTACCCAGCTGATATTAAGCCATCTGGTCACACAAGGCACACTGTGCACTACTCAAATACCAATAACACAACAAGGGGGGTTTGGGGGGCAGCCGAACATAGTGAGGTCTGCCCCCGGGCAGTTTGGGAGGGGTCTGGGGCTGGCCGGATCGGCCATTTTGTGGAATTGGGCTTTTTCAGGGTGTAGCCCAATTATAATCCAAGTAGCCCAATTAGCCCTATGCTTAAATAATCCTATGAGGGGATTTGCCAGGCAGCATTTTAGGTTTTGGTGACCTGGTGGCTGGCAGCAGTGTAGCTAGTAAGAGTTTTCTTGGCCCCACCTTCCCATCCTTCTTTTTAAGAATTTTAGCTGGGTGAAGTCTTTGGGGTTTGTTATTTGGTTTAGGCCAGGTTAGAGGAGACATGTGTGAGAAAGTGGCTCTGTATATACTGTTCCCAAATAGGTACAGTGTGTACAGAGTCCACAGTCCCCAGAGGTTTGGCAGAGGTTAAAGTTAGATATAACCTTACTCTCTAAAGTGGTAGCTTGGTCGAGCAGTAAGGCAGTATCAGAGGACAGTGTAAAGCATTTGTTGTACACACTCAGCCAGCAAATGGTCTCCAACACTCAAGAACGGAACTCTAGGCCAATGGTTTATATAAAAAATATATGCTTGTTTTATTTTAGAACCAACAATAGGTATTAAAATATACTTTCTCAGAATGAGAGGCTTGAGTTAAATACTTTTGCAATATGCAATTGACTTTTGTAGATAATAGTTACAGGTTGTTGCAATAGGCAACACAATTTCAAACACAATAATACATTGAGCTCAATGTGAGTTTTTAAGTTATTTGCAATAGATTACTTTCAGGATTACTTTTCTAATTCCAGGACTGGATCCTAGATTCAGTCCTGGGACAGGTCTTGGAAACAAGTGAGTAAATTAGTTTCAGTTACTGTTCTGATTTTTAGGCAATATTTAGCTATTTTTAAAAGTTGACACTTAGAAGAAATTTCATAGAAAACAGTCAATGATTCCCTATGGGAGAAAATTCAAGTTACAGGTAAAGTATGTTCTCGTTACTTTTGTAATCCAGGGCTGGGCGCCTAGGCTCAGTACTGGGACCTCTATCTAAAACAGGTAAGTAATTACGTTTTCACAGTTGGTACGATTTTTAAAGAATATTTGTAATTTGCAAAAATCGACACAGAAGAAATTTCACAGAAAAACAATCAATGGTTTCCAAGGAAGAAAATTGGGTTACTGGTAAGTACGGTTGTGACTACTTTTTAGGGTCAGTGCTGGGCACCAAGATCCAGCACTGGGATCTCTCCTAATAGCAGGTGAGTATTTCCGTTTTCGTTACTTGGATGATTTTAGGTGAATATTTTAAGTTTTAGAAACTCCACACTTAGAAGAAATTTCAGAAGAAACCAGTCAATGTTACCCTATGGAAGAAAATTGGGTTATCGGCTCTTGGGTAAGTACTCGACTGGCAGAGTTAAGGTTCTGGGCACAGACTCATGGGTCTCCCAGGGTCAGGTTGGTACAGTTTTTTGTTTTTTTTAACAAACTTTATTGATTTTCTCAAATTTTACATCTTCCGTCATCATTAGTATACTGCAAACCATCGCAATATCAACAGATTCATCAAAGAGGCTCCAGAATAATAAGCCGTGAGACAGATATCTAAAAGTTACCAATGGACGAATCCAACACGTGGCATCCGGAAGTGTTCAGGTTGTTGCATCATCCATAATCCTATTTTTAGGTCGTCATTAATCTTGCCTCACACTTCTCAACCAACAGTTCCACCGTTAGTCCACCTCCGCAGAGGCGAGGAACCGCACAGAAAAGATATCGAAGAGCAACAATGTGTGAGTTCAACACCTTGGAGAGTCCATTATCTTCAATGTTTTACAATCAATGTCTCATTGGGTTCGCTTTATCCAAACCAACTTTAGAAAATTCCCCCCTCCCACCTCCCAACCACTTCCCCCAACCCAACTGCTCCCCCCCTCTGCCGGGTCAACTCAGGTTGGTACAGTTGTTACACCCTCAGCGGCACTGGGGCGGCCGGGTGCAGAGTGAGTTAGGCCCAATGTTATCCTATGGAAGGCCGGGGGGCCTTGGTTGGTGGCTGCTGACTAGCAGGCCACGCGGCTGTGGGAGCTGGGCTCCTGGTCACTTGCTCAGGGCAAATGGGAAAGTAGGTAGGCGTAGAAGTTACACTGCCAGGGCCACTCGGGCGGCTGGGTGCAGGGTGCTTTTGAGCCTTCGGGCGCTCAATGGATTTCAATGGGAAAGCTCCAGGTTGAACAAAGGCTGCAAGCTCGGGGACGAAGATGCTTCAGGTGCCACCACCACTTCGAGAGGTAAGTTGGGTAGTTGGAGGATAGGTAGGTACCCAGGAGACAGGCACAGGGGGCCGCAGGGCACCGGGTGCAGGGGTGCCTTTTGGTGTCGGGAAATCTTACCCTCTGTTGATCGCGGTTGGGGGGGTCCCTGGTTCTGAGGCTGCAGGCGTCGTCAGGAGCGTTGAGGTGAGTCCTTGGGTGCTGGATTCGGGGTCACAGTCGCCGGGGCGCCGTCCTCTGGGTCTTTGTCCACTCCGGCACAGGCCAGGCTTGGCGGGTGCAGAGTGTGCAGGGTTCGTGGTTCCGGGCTGATTCCAGGGGTTAGAAACTTGTTTTGAGCAGAGCCACTGCTCATGGGAGTCCCACATGCGCAGAGTCACAATGTAGCCAGGTCCTCCGGGGTTTGTGAGGTTGCTGGCCACAAGATGTGCCGGGATTTAACAGGAGCAGGTTCGAGGGTTGACAGGCTGGTAGGGCTGGGGCCAAAGCAGTTGGTGTCTTCCTCTTCTTAGCAGCTGCACGGTGGGTCTTCTTTCTTCTTGCTCTTCGTTGCCTTTTCGGAATCTGGAATCTGGAGAAGGAAGGTTCAGGGTGCCTCTAAATACTAGATGTAGGGGCGTTACAGGTAGGTAAAGGGCAGGAACCAATAGGTCCCTGCCCTGGGATGGGTACATCCCCTATCCTGCCACTCTCCTGGGGGAGGGGAGCAGTAGCCTAGTCCTGATTGGGCAGGGCCTCCCATCTTCAAGATTGCGAGCGCCCGGAGATGTGCTTCACCTCGCCTCCCCCACCTGAGGGGTGGGGTTGGCAGGCTGGCACATCCCCTGTCCTTACTTGGGGTTTCCGGACAGTCTTCCCGCCAGAGTTGGGGGTCAGAACCGGTGGGGGCCAGTTTGCTGGGTACAGCAAGTGGCCTGGAGAAGCTCACAGAGGCATCATGCCTTTGAAGCTTCCCCCTGCCCATCCTGAGGGAGGAGGCCAAGCACCTCGCCCAGGATGTGCATTGTTGCAGGCCCAGGAGAGCGGGGTCTCTCCACCCAGGGGTCCAGCAACATGTCTGCTGTGTGGCAGGCTAGGCAGCCTCCCAGACCAGACGTGGATTGTAGGTTAGGTTTCAGGGGGCATCTCTAAGATGCCCTCTGTAGTGCTTTGTACATTAAATCCCACACTGGCATCAGTGCGGGTTTAATGTGCTTCTCAGTCTTCAGTGTTGCCATTATGGTGCTGTGGAGTTTGTGTTTGACGAGCTCTCAGCACCATATACTCTTGAATGGCAGCACTGCACTTACAGTGCCCAGAATGGACCTGGGTACTGTAGGGGCACAGGGCTCATGCTCCTGTGCCCACACCACTGGCATAGGGCACCCAGCTAGAGGGGTGGCTGATGTATGCCAGGGCAGTGTAGGTTGTGGGCATGGCACAGAGGGATGTGTGCCATGTCGACTCTTGGTTTTGCCTTGTACCCAGACACTCAGCCTGTGAGGGCAGTGTGGTTGTGTTAGGGTACAGGGCCTCTAAGGGTGGCACAATAAGTGCTGCAGCCCTTAGAGGCCTTCCCTGGTCACAAGGCCCTGTGTACCTAGGATACCATTTACCAGGGGCTGACATGTGGCCAGGGTTTGCCAATTTGGGATTTTAGGTTTTAGGGAAGGAACATCGACCCTGGGCACCTGATTGGCAGGAGACCAGGGCACACTCAGTCAAAGTACATTCAGCAATTCAGCAAGAAGTGGGGGCATACCATGCAAGAAAGATGGCACTTTCTCACAACAGGTGTATAAGGGATCTTATGGAGGTTGTCGCTTGGAACAGGTGCTTGCGGGGTTTTGAAAAGTTGGCCAGGGTTGGCACAGGTTTTTCGTTAAGTATTGGAAGTTTGTGAGCAGGGGCAGGAAAAGGGTAGGCAGGTAGTCTAAGTTTCAGGATAGACGTTTGTTAGTTACAGTTGCAGGAAAGCAGGTAGGGAACGGGGTGTCATTGGGGGGAAAAGTTTTAACTGCAATACTGTAATGTTGTTGTTATGTTAATTTAGACTCATCATTGGGGATAGGATGCACACCAGTTTCTTTGATGCTTTATCCATGTTTGTACATTTGTATTTCAGAGTGCGTGCTGACCGGTTGTGTGCCATGCCCAATCGACACAAAAATGAACAATCCAACATGAATAGGGGCGTCATTTACGCCCCCACCGATCGCACAGCTAGAACGCCAATTTGGCAAAGTTTGAGACAGGTACGAAGAAAGTGTGTAGACGTTGGCATTTAATACGCATTTGTTTATCAATTTAAAACGCATTTGATTGTCAATTTAAGGTGAAGGCTACTGTAATAAACGAGAGGCCGAAATGCACACATGCGATCTGTAAAGGATAGAGATAAGGAGTGGGACGTTGTTAGCAAGGTACACAGCACGAAAGGAAGTACAGCAGGGAATGAATCTTAGTGAAAATACACGGAAATCGATTTGAATAAACTCAAGAAAGGGACGAGACTAAGCGGCAGGTTTAATGTGCGATAATAAGCATGGAGGGGTGATTGTTTTTACGCATGACAAGGAAGAAGAGGGGACACACATGGTAGGGATTAAGCTGATAAACTAACGGTTGGTTATTATGAGTGCAGTTAGTGGAAGGGGGAGAAGTGGGAGTATATAAGTAAATTGCATGATAACGTTATATTTTAATAGAAAAATGTTTTTTCGAGTGCTCACAATGTAAGATAACAAATTATATGTTAATAACAATGATCTTAAAAAGTTTTTTTCTGTCATTTATAGTGACCCCTGAGGAAGGGCACCAGTTGCCCGAAATGCATTGGGTTTTTAATTAAACACTGTCTTCGATGAAATTGCGTCATTCATATTCTTGAAAAAGAGGCCCGGAGGGCACAGCTTGAATATTAGAAACTTGAAAATTGGCATACCATTTCGTGTGTGGATGATATAACAGCAAAGAACGTCAACTTATAAGAGATGTTTAAAAATTGGATAAACTTGGAACACTGAGATTAACCCGAAATCAAACTTTGCCAAATTGGCGTTCTAGCTGTGCGATCGGTGGGGGCGTAAATGACGCCCCTATTCATGTTGGGTTGTTATGTTAATGCCAGGGTGGGGGAACTTTTGAGGGGATTGTAGGGGCGTGGGGGGGAGGGGTCAGGGGTCAGCTATTTGATGTATAGCGAGGTTTTAGTTTTGTAAGGCAGTTGGTTATTTTGTAATATGCACCTGTTTCAATAAAGCGGCCTTTTTCACACACAAAATGGGTCTTGGTTTGGCTTGTCCCCCTCCCTCCCAAAAAGAATTGCATCAACAGACCTGGCAAGGACACCGCCTACAAATCCGTAGGCACAGCTGCCAAATTCCAGTTACACGTGTGACTGCTGAGGTTTTGTTTCTTAGAATTCTGGGACTTGTAGTCCTACAGTCGAATTTAATTCAACAAAAAATCAGGAATAGAAGTCCTGAATTCTAGGGGGGGGAAACAGCGTGGCTAACTAGTCACGTGTGGACCTTGGAAAGTGGGCAGCTCCGTGTAGGCTGTGACATTGGGTTATGTTTATCTTTATTGGTCTGTCGGTGCATTTTTAATGTTGACTTGTGTTTTGTTGTTCACTTTTACCCTCTAATAGTAGTTGTAGGGTAAGGTTACCAGATGAATCCTTTCCCTGAAGATATACGCGTTCGCACGCTTTCACCTAACTAATGCATTTTGGGATATGTGGTCACGGATGCCTTCAATGTATTGATCTGATTATAGTATCTGAGTACAAGAAAAAAAGCAGAACCTGGTCTGTAAAAGGGGCGTCTCCGCTAGATGCCTTACATGAATGGACAAATCCTGATTATGTAATCCCAGGGACACAAACGCTGCCACCAAGCGCTATATAACGCCCATTATTATATTATAATTGTACATACGCAAGTGTATTTATAATTACCACGTTATTTTTACTGTTGAACTTCTGAAGCGCAGAATGCGTGGAGGGCACCCCCCCGCGGCTTGCTGGCCGCACCACAAGTTGTCTGTAATTTCATTTCCTGCTTCCTCGGGGAGCTGTAATTGGTGCAGGCTGCGGGTCCGCCTTTTTTTTTTCTAGAGGCGCAGTGTGTAAGCAGCTGCCGTGCCTCCACTCTGCTGCAGGAGCTCCGAGAGCTGAGCTTGCTGACCCGGGGAACTCCTGGGGTCAGGGGCGCTCGGAGCACCGGGACCCTCGCAGTCTGGCTGAAGACGACTGTCAGGAACCTCGCCCCCGCCTACCCCACAGCTGCGGTAAGGGCTTTATCTTTGGGCGCGTTCGCTGATATACAGACCGCTTTGTGTCCGTGGGGATACCACGTATGATTTGTGTACAATGCACCACAGTTTGGAGGGCAGGGATCTCTCATATGTGGGCCAAACCAAACCATACGACCGGACTCACTGAGGGCATGTGACAGTGAGCCAACAGGATGTGATCTAAGCGCACTGGAGAGACGCATTTATCAAATGTGAGTTTATATTGTGTGATTCTGCGCTACCTTGTTTATAGTTGTGTTTAAACAACTTGTGTAATGTAACAGGTGCTCATGTGAAGCGCTCCAGTACCTTCGGGTCGATTTCGCGATACATAAAACTGCAATTATAAAAACAAAGCCAAAAAAGTACACCAGTTCTTTATACAAAGCACGTTTTTTTTAGTGGATGTATATATGTAACTGTCAACACCCATCCTCTGTGTAAATTTGAGCAGACCAGTTACAGCATGCAACGGTATCCCTTGGTATCAGTTGTCATTGATGTGTGTGTGTGTGTGTGTGTGTGTATATATGTATGTTTATGATCGAGCCAGCTGATTGGGGGGAAAAGGGGGTGTCAATTTCATGTTACAGCAAACAAATGATGGACGGAATGCTGACAATGCAAACCTTTTTCCCCCAGTCAAAAGATCTGGGTTGAATCCATCGTTCTTTTGCCCATGCTCTCCATGCCACTGGACTCAAGCTATCCTGGCTGAAGAGGGGTGAAACCCCGAAACCGGTCCTAGGATGCTTGTTTCCAGTCTAGGGAGAACCTGGCTTGGCAGTTCGTGCTGGACTGTTCCCATGAGGCACAGAGTCAAGACTGATTTGCATATGGCTGGGTTCAAACTGGAATGGCATGGTGAGGAAAAAAACGATGGATTTAGGCCCAGATCTCTGTACTGGGGTGAATGTATGACATTGTTCTGCATTCTGCCCATCAACCGTTGTTTTTGCATTTGTCATCCCGAGTGGGACTTGTATGCCCAGATGTGGGTCGCGTGCTCTCCATACCACTGGAAACAAGCTATCCTGGCTGAAGAGGGATGAAACCCCGAAAAAGGTCCTAGGATGCTTGTTTCCAGTCTAGGCAGGACCTGGCTAGGCAGTTCGGGCCGGACTGTTCCCATGAGGCACAGGATCAAGACTGATTTGCATATGGCTGGGTTCAAACTGGAACTGCATGGCGAGCAAAAAAACGATGGATTTAGGCCCAGATCTCTGTACTGGGGTGAATGTATGACCTTGTTCTGCTTTCTATCCATCAACTGTTATTTTTGGGGGGTCAATTTCATTCCTTGCATTGGGGCTGCCGGTGCCCTTGCTATGCCACTGCAGCATGTGCCATTCACATGACCTCATATCCTTAATATCTGGTCAACTACATCTTCTGACAGTGGCACCCCCCCATGTGTTCCTCATGTAGTGGATCCCTGGGTATTTTTTATTTTTGTACTCTGCGTTGCCATCTTGTCTACCCAGCTTCACATTTTCTGCCAGTCTCTGGTAACCGGTCTTTCATTCCATATGTGTAGGACATGGATGTCACATGTATGTTAACACCATGCATGTGTAGCTGTATAACCATGGAATTTGCGCGCTATCTTACACTGCTTAATTTTGGTTCTTGTGTGGATGGTATATGTTAGAAGGCGACCTCAGAGGGGCCCGGAGGGGGCCCTGACTGTCCTGAGACCCACCCTCGAGGTATCGTAGCCGGGCACTGGCGGGAGATTCCTCCGGGAGGAACCTCGTATCTAGGATCGCACACTCGGCACCACACGACAGAAGGACACCAACACGAGGAGTTCTTACGAGCAAATCTTTATCAAGTTAGAGTAGCAGGATCTTTATGATCCGCATGGCAAATATATACAAGCAGAGCGTGGGCTCTCAGAGTCTTGGAGGGGGAGTAGGAGGTAGCGGGACAGTCTTTGGGGATATGGATCAAATGCAGGAGCGTACCCGGCGCACAGCTCACAATCCTCGAGCTGGGGGATACGCTTGTCGTCGCGGGGTCCGGCGGGACCAAGAGAGTCTGCAGGAGCCGCTAGTCACTCAGCAAGGCTCGGATACAAGTTCGGTGGTCTTACGATCTTCGGGGAGCCGCGAGTCACTCAGCAAGGCTCAAGCACAAGTTCGGGGGTCTTACGATCTTCAGGGAGCCGTGAGTCACTCAGCAGGGCTCAAGCACAAGTTCGGAGGTCTTACGATCTTCAGGGAGCCGCGAGTCACTCAGCAGGGCTCAAGCACAAGTTCGGAGGTCTTACGATCTTCAGGGAGCCGCGAGTCACTCAGCAGGGCTCAGGTGTTCCAAGGCGAATCTGCCGGACAGTCCCAGAGCACCCCTTGTTATAGGGCGACTCCTCTTTGATGTCCGGAGTCTGTGCAGGCAGGGGTCTTGTCACCTGGGGGGTTGCTTGTTGGGGGTTTCCTGCCATTGTCTTTTGATCCTTCCAGGGCCGGGTGGGAGGAGTCCCAGACACCCAGCAGGCATGGAGCCAGCCCTCGGGGAGGCCGGCAGGTCGATCGAAACCCCCCGTCCCAGGGAAGCGCAGAGGTGTGATAGAAGCTGCTCCTCCCTCTCTCATCCCAAGGGGAGCGTGATGTCCTCCAGCCGGAGTGGCGCCTCTAGGCCAGGGTCGCGCTGGGGCCGGGCGGCCATCTTGGTGCATGAAGTGGGCACGCGGGCCCGGTGTGGCCGAAGGGAGGAAGGCCATGGACGGGGAAGTCCGGGGTGGGTGCGTGTGGTTCTGGTGGGGAGGATTGGCTAGGCCGTGGGTGTGGGGGCTGGTGTGAGGTGCAGGGGTCAGGTCTAGCTATGTTACGAGGGCCGGGTCTAAGAGTATACAAGCTGAATGTTGGTGGGAGCTTGCCAGGCAGCAGTATGACTGTAGGACTCTTCCGAAGCATTCCTGAGATCCGCTGACGTGAACTAGACTATGGTCTTGAAAGTAGACGGAGAGCCCTGTGGAGTATAGGAACTGTCGTTCGTTACTTTTGCTCCCTCGTTCCCCAGGTGTTACCCCAAACGGGTTGTAATGTAAGCTGAGCGGGGATACCTCCCCATCTTTTGTGCCTTTTTGTTTTGGTCTCTGCGCCAAGAAATACCCTGCCTTCCTGCTGAAATTAGAAGCCAAAACCTGCAGCTTGACCAGCCTGTGAGGGAAACACGCAAACAGGAACCATCTAAAGTTTGGTCTCCGAGCTCAGCCTGTAGAATCATCAGCCTCAAGCTGAAAACTTAGTGTGGGACAGAGCCCCTCCAATCGTTTCCCAGGAGTTCACATTAACAAGTTCTCAACTCTAGGTTTGGGTCCCTTAACTGCCAACTTGTTCAGAGACCGAAACAGGGAAGTTCTGCACTGACGGCTGGAAAGCGGTACTAAAGGTATCCTAAAAGAGGTGCTCCTTGAAGAGATGTGCAGGAGGAATTTGATGTTGGTCTCCATCAATGTCTCCAGAGGATGTGATGGAGCTTGGGCCCACTCAGCATTTATCTCCAGATCGATGGTCTTAAAAGCAGCATGAGAGAAGGAGAAAACAATAGCTTGTTAACATCTCAATGCAGTGTAACCAATGTGATCACACAATGATCCACTGGATGATGTAATTAATCTGTGTTTAGTAGGGTTTAATTATAAATTTAGAAACAAGTAGATTTAGACCAATCTGAACATAATCGTATAGAACGAACAAAATGAGTCAAAATCTCCTGCACAGATTTACCCTATATACAAAGCAGACAACTGACTCTATGATGTCAAAGCAAATAATCAGCAAAAGAATTAAATATTGAATTGCATCAAATAGTTTGCTCATGCTTACTTTGAAGAACCATCTCTCTCTACACTACCTTAAAAGGGTAACCCTGAACTAAGCATTTATTAAAGGTGGAATCTGAAATGTCAGCTGTCGTCGAAGTCACAGTAGAAGCCACTCCAACCATGGGTCAAGTAGCATAAAGCCACACAAGCAGACACATAGATCTGCTCCCCGTGAAGACCTAAGTTGTCTCCCCTGTCCCTCACTATGTTTCAGCATAAAATATAAATTGAATTCAGGGTAGATAATCCCCCGTGACTCTTGATAGTAAATTTCCATGGCTCCGGCACAACTGGGTACTTGCACCGCTTTCACACATCGATAAATTGCAACTTCGTTTGCCCTCTATCATTCCTCTCCTCTTCAATGAGAACTCACTTTCTTGCTAGTTGCTGCTCTTCTCCTTCTCATGCCTTGCTATCTAATGAAAAAAAAACTTCTATGCTAACTAATAAGGCCTTGTCCATACCTGCAGTGGAAACAAGCTAATGCATACTACTTTGAAAGTAAAATACAAATTACATGTTAGATTTAAACATGAGCAAGAACCAAACTGTTTCTTGAGGCCCACTCTGGTCAACTTTAGCAGTGCACAAGGTTTCAAAATGTGTGCACAACACATGCAGCTTCTTAAGATATGTATAAGTGTAAAGAATGACAAAGATGTCACTCTAAATGCAACTGCATAGAAAAGTTCTTGTTACACGTATAAATAAATGTTTAAACATTTGTTTACACATACACATTATATTTGATTAACCTCACAATGGGACATATTTTATGTTCAATTCCCCTGTAACATTAATATAAATGTTACATAGACCTTTATTAATCACCTTCTAGATGCAATTCTCCAGGTGGAGTAATTTAAGTATGCACTACTCCACTCTCCTTAGTAGCATTAATCAAACAAAATATATTAGAGTGTTGACTACTCATTATTATGACACAGCCCTGTAATATCTCAAATTGGATCAAAATTACACTGCTCCAGATGCAATCTGCTCCTCTGAATCTGCTTGCCACAGGGCGTTTCATGCTCCCTCTGATTGGTCCACAGAGGACACTGGAGGTTTGCAGGAAATGGCAGAACAGTGACTACAACAAACTGACCCAATTAGGAAGTGCAGTGACTGCTTGGAGCTGAAGAAAACTGTAACTGTACTCAGAAGTTTCACCCCAGAACAAGAAACATTTGTGGTGGCGTGGTGCTAGATAAAGCCCTATTCTCATTCAGCGGTTTTACCTCAACGAGATCCCTGCTGCAACTGGGAGTGCACTCCCAGAAGTTGTGTATAATGTGCACACAAGCCAGAACGACGCCCCAGGCTCAGGCCACAACACACTGTGGGATGCATTCGCTTACTGGAAATTAAAGGATCAGCTTGTAGTTTGCGGGACAGCAACTCTGACGCGCACCAGGGCAGCTATACGAATATCCTATAGACGACTATCCTCTACCAGCCTTGCTATCATTGTACCTACAGCTTATACCTGGGGAGAGTGAAAGGAAACACATTGTAGCCCACACACCCTGGGGCACCTGAATGTGGTTTAACCCTGATCTTGTGTTACTTTGTGAGAAGTTGGCCTGGCATATGCTGTTCACTAGTTAAAGTGGACACCTTGCACCAGAACAATTCGACTCTTATGGTAGATGGGTTTAAGAGAACCTTTTAAAGAAAGCTATCCTAGTGGTAGCTGTGGAGAGCAGCCTTCAGGCTAAGTCTTTAGAGGAATGTAAAGCAGCTTGTTTTTCCTTATAATCTCTTGAATTACTAACTGAAAGGACACCCCACAGGTATATATATGTATTTATTACTGGACACACTCTATTAATCTCTTTATGAGATTAGAAGTCAAGGACATATGCACAAATCAACATTTCACAGCAAGTTAAGCACAAATATGGCTGGGGCCCTAGGGGCGTACCAGACCATATTCTAAAAAAGAGACTTGGGGATAACGACTTGCAAGGGGACAAGGCCTAGGGCCTTCAGAAGTGCTGGGGCCTCACTAATCCAACCAAGGCAGGTAAGTAAAGGACCCACGGGAGACGCATGCAGTGTGAGAACACAGCCGCGGATCCCAATCGACTTCAATGGAGCAAGTCGCGATTGGAAATTTAGAGTTTTAGGATACTTCGGGAGAGTCTACAAGCAAGTCACTTACAGGGTAAGTAGTTCTAGAGCCAACGCCCACAGGAGCACCGTAGTGCTGGAGATACCTCACCCAGGGATGCCGAGTGCATAGATGTCTTTTGGTGTTGGGTCGCAGCGTCGTTTTCAATGGAGCCAAAGAAGACTTGCTGCTTGTGAAGACAGGAGAAGTGTCCGGTGGAATCCAAGCCTGGATTCAGAGGAAGGAAGACCTGAATGCAGAGGGGACAGTGTTCAAAGTCACTTGGCAGTGACCCGGGGCAAGGAAGATGGATTCCCAGAGTCGTCGGGTGATTTCAGGTGACCACGGGTGTCTTGACTCTTCAGCCTCGAGGTCCAGGAGGCGTCGACGACGACCAGGATCTGGATTCGGCGTCTCCCACGAAGTCTGCAGCTTACTGCGGTGTCGGTGACCAGATTGGAGCCAACAAGCCTTGGCAACAGCAAGTCTCGTAGAAAGTGTAAAAAGTCAGCGGTGCAGACCAGCAAGGTCTGAGGGACTCGCCCAGCGAGGGCAAGTCAGGGCAGGCCTAGAGCAACCAGGGGAGCCCTTTGGTTTTGTAGAAAAGTCTTCTGGGGACCCACAAGCCAACTGGCAAGGGATCGCGAAGACTCCTCGGGAGGATTCACTCACCAGGGGCCCATGGTCACTCGGGACGGGGTAGGCCTCTGATCGTCGGTGGAAATCCTGCTGGAGGCTTGGACCACACGTGGTCCAATGCACAAGTTCGTAGAACGTCGTGAAGGGCTTGCACTCAAATAGTGCACATAACCAAGGGATTGTGGTTCCTCATGACTCGTGGGTTCCACTTCACTCAGCGTCGCTGGGGACTCACGATGGCCTTGGAGAAGTCAAGAAATCCTCTTCCTAGGATGCAGGGACTTCGAATTCCGGCGGGAGCGGGAAAGTTTGCGACCGTTGATTGCAAAGTTTGGTGCCTGCCAAGCAGGGGAGTCACTCCTTGACTCCAAGGTGAGATTCTTCAGTCTTCCCGAGGTAGTGGAACCTTTGAAGGTCCAGGATTCTTCTTCAGAGCGTCGTCCAGGGATATCTAGTGTGCAATGGCAAGGGTTCCCTAACTTGTACTAGAAGGAAGGGAGGGACTAGCTATATGACCCCACCTATGGGAGGGTCAGGGGAGTGGTGGGCTACACCCACTTCCCTTTGTCCAGTTTCGTGCCAGAGCAGGGGCAGGTAGCCCCTGAACCGGTTTGAGCTGGCATATGCACAGAGGAGCCTACTGCCTCCCCAGTGTAGGACTTCAAAGCACTCTAGGAGTGCACCCACCCAGCCCCAATACACTAAACCCTGTCTGGGAGGTGACCACACCTATTTGTTGGGCCTCCTCCACTGCGAGTTTCGGTCATCAGCAGGAGGGCAGCCCATTGTCTGTGACTGGTGGCATCCATTTTGTGATACCAGGGCTCTTCAGGATTCTACCGTGTTTCCACAGTAGGTACATGTCTATCCCTCTAGAAGGGTGGCATCATACTCCCACACCAGTTACTGGTGTGGGGGTATGATTCCAAAGCGTTTTACACCAAACACAACATGTTTTGATGCAGCCATCCCAGAGTTAGCATTTACCGCGAGGTTATAATGCACCTAAGAGTATATGGTTTGACCACATTCACAAACAGCCGCAGGGAATAGACTCTGAGAGCTGCAGAGGGGCCCTGCTCAGGCAGAGGCACCCCCTCACATGGAAACCAAGCACCCTGCCCTCAGGATTGACAGGGCCTGCCTTAGGGGTGACTGATGGGTTTAAATGTGTGTGCAGGGAGAGATATAGTGAACCTATATCTCAGTGAGGAGTGCTAACACTACCTCACCCAGGCTGCAGTAGCAGGCCTGTGTTGTCAGATTTAGTCTGCTTCCCAGGGGTGGCATAATACATGCTTCAGCCCCTGGTAGGCCTCTGAAGTACCTATGCCCTGGGTACCATATACTAGGGGTTCATAAGATACCACAGTATCCAATCACTAGTGCATCTAATATGCACTCCAAATTGTTTAAGGGAGTAAGCAGATAGGCTGGGGTCCTGGATAGCCGGATCCTAGCCAGACTAGTCAAAAACCATCAAAACACCAGAAAAAAAGTGGGGGCAACCATGTAGTCAGATTCCACCTTCCTACCCACTTGTAATAACTTGAGAATAACTTCAGTATTGTTCTGACACCCCAGTGTTAAATGTTTGTATTATTGTGTTCATTTTGTGTGTATTATTTGTCTGTGCTCTGTTAATAAAGTACTTTTGCTTTCTCAAGTATAAGCATTGGCCGCAGAATGATTTATTAATTGGTACCTGCTTAATTGAGTTTGAGTTTCTAGCTTACACCTCCTCCCTGAGTAAGAATTGGAATACTCTGCCTAGCTCCCCTGAGATTTAAGTGGTAAAGGGGTGTACTTGGTGCTCAGTTTTGGGCCCAACAGTAAGGTAAACCCCGGGGCTGTGGAGGCGGAAGTCTCTCACTGTCACAATTTAACTCCAGTAGTTCCTGATTGCCCTGAGACTTCTGAAATGTTCCACCAAAGAGTCGTAGTTAGGCTGATGGACGATGTTTTTATGATGCAGACAGTGCCTGTGTTCAGCTCCAGCTGGAGATTTGTTATTCTGTGTCCAGTTGGAACATTGTGCATCTCAGAAGACCAGATAATGACACAAGTGTTTACATTTTTCTTTGAGTGGCAGATGTAGTAGTGGGTCAGCACCCACTATGACATCCTCAGATACCAAACTTTAGGGAACCTTTAGGGGCGCACCTACTGACGTGTTGGTGAGAGAGAGAGAGTACTACAGACTTGTGTAATGAGAACTGGTTGGATTCTTTTCATTGATGGCCCTCTGAGACTCTGTATGTGGTAGTATCTCCAAGAGCAGCAGAGTGTGAGAGAAGAGACCTCCTCAGAGTGCACATCTGTGTGCAGGGGAAAAGACGGCTGTGATGTTGTGAATCAACAAGTATACAAATATCTACAGAGCGTTCACCCTTCTAATCCCACTGCCCTGTCCCTAGCCTCTGGCCTTACAATAGCTTGCATCTCATGTGACCTTTTTTGTGTGTGCAAGATGCATAAGTGTGTGTATAGTTGGAGGAACAGAAGCACATGAACATAGTGTTTGGGTAGTAAATAGGGATCAGAGATGTCTAATTTGTAAGTGGTTGCGGTGTAAGCCGTGCGTTTCTTTAGAGGGCCATTTAGATGAACTAGAGGGGCAATGTGCAGTGATATACATGTAGTCACCAAATTGCCAGGAGATTACAGGCATGACATCACACACTCTTGCCATCACCATGGTGATCTCTTGTCGTACTCTCAGCCCCTCTACAATCTCCCATTTGCTGCTTAGAAGTTCTGTGAAGAGCAAGGTGTATATAGTACAGAAGGTAAAGAAGGCTGTTGAAGCCACTTCCTCCTTGACCACTGAAAATCAAGGGTAGCAAGGTCAGTGCCAGTGCTAGCCATGGGCAAGTCATGTGTAGAAGCTCCTACCCAGAATAACGCCCAAGGGTATGGATAAGAGATGAATGTATAATATGAGATATTTAGATGTGTGTAGGTGTGGGCAGAGCCATGCAGGAAGCTGTGTTTGTATTAAGAGGGCAGAATCTGCATGTGATGATGGTGTGCTTGTGTGTGGTATGAATTGAGCAGAGGCCTGTCGGTTGGTATGTTTCCGTTTAGAGGGCAGATTTGCGTGTGTAGTATGAGGTTAGCAGGCATGTGAGAGGTTTGTATTAAGAGCACACTATAGGCATTTGGTAGTGCATGTGTATAGTAAGAAGGGAGCAGAGAGTGAGTGTGTGTGTGTGTGTAGTAAGAAGAATGTAGATTGAGGAGTGGTGTATAGCGCATGTTGGTGAAAGGCACGGAGTTAGCCCACTGGACTGATATGTTAGTCTGCAAAGATCCCCTTAAACACACATTTGCAAGTCTCATTATATAACAAAATTCTAGTACCATCTTTATGGTCTGAAGTGTCCAATGGAGTATATTTAGGGAATGATTAGATAGTCTCTAGATAAGTAACATATTCTGCATGGGTGTATTTTAGTGAATATTATTAGGGGGTGTGTGAGTCTGAAATTTATCCACAAGCATCATTGCATACCCAGCACTGTAGGAAGTAAGGCTCGCATGCAACAGGTAGCAGTGCTAGAAAAGAGGGAGTACTGGCAAGAAACAAAGATGGAAAGAGCACTTGAATAAATCTCATCTACTAGTGATCTCTCAGGGCTAATTTCCAATCCCTCATTGTTGGTCACTATGCTGCTGTATGCAGGGACCTCCCATATGCAAAACAGTTTTGGTTATGCTCCATCAGGGACAGTCCATTCCAAACTGCCAGGCCAAGTCTCCTTCAGACATGAAAACAAGCAACCCAAACCAGTTTATCCACATTTAAGATAACGGTGCCACAGTGAGCATAGGACCCACGTCGGGGAATATCCTATTGCAATTAGTGCATCTACCACAACAAGGTGACCAAATACTGGAATTAATCTCAGCCACTGGCTATCGCATGGACCACATTTCAGCCTTCTGTTTTTCACCAACTATACCATCCTTGACAAATACCTACCGTAGGCAAATTAGTCTTAGTCCTGCTAGTGACTGAGATGAATTCAAGTATTCCTTTTATAACTTTGGTTGTGACAACTGTTCTTATGCTGCATCCAGGGTGTCCCCAGTAAATCAGCCCACCTATGTCCCAGTGTCCATGAATTCAATGTGTGTATTACGTGTTGGAACAGCCTGCAGGGGTAGATGGTTTTATTTACTCCTCTCGTATGTGCCTCCTCCAATGCCCAAGTTCATGGACAATCACAATTCTCTTGGTCTAGTTTTTTGCTGGGCTAGCAGAACTCTCTGCCCACCCTCTGTTGTCCTTGTGCTTCTCGGTTTGCTTTGTCTACTCTCCATTGTCCATGTGATTGCGCCAGCTCATAGTGCCCACACTTTGTTGTCCATGTGCTTGTCCTAGCCCCTCCTGCCCACCCTCCGTTATCTGTGTCCTTCCCAATCCCCTCTCACTTGTCTTCTCTCCCCTCCCACATCTTCTCTATTGCACTTCCGCTGTGTTGCCTAGTCCTCCCCAAACCAGTCTCCTGTTTGTTTGGGGAGTGGGTTTGGGGATGAGACAACACAGAGGGAGGGAGGACGGTACAGAATAACGGGGGTGGTTGAGAGGACAGGTGGAAAGAGAGAGAGCACACAGATAAAATAATAAAAAAATAAAAAGATGTTCTTTGAGGCAGCCTGCATTAATGCGCTTTAAAAGAAAGCACAGTGTCACTGGGTGTGTCATTGCGCTTTTTTAAAACCTATTTTTCAGGCCCGCCCACCCGCAAAGCACCAGTTAGTGCAATAGTATACAATTAAAATAACTAAGTTATTATCATTTTATGTTTCTACTTGGCACTGCTTAAAAGCAGTGGGGCGACTCCCCTTCGCAATAGCGGAGGAGCCGCCACTGGAACGTCGGACACTCACCCTGCCAAAGCACTCCACGCCAGAGAAGGGATGGTGCGAAAAAGCCGATAGCTTTCATGACCAGGCCGAAGGTGGTCATTGTGACCCACCTGGAGCAGTGCAAGTACTGGAAACTAAGTCAAGTATGGACAAATATTGAACTACACTGTATCATTGCTATACGCCGACAATAGGAAATTGTGCATTAGGAGTAGAAAAGACAATGTTGTACTAGTATCGGGCATATTGCGTCATATTTTAGAAATAAAAATACATTTTGAAATGCTTGAACCTTTGCATTCAAATTAAAATGTAGAATTTGTATCGAATTATTTGAATATTTTATTATTTTTTTGGTTGTGTACTTGGTTTTTGTGTATTTCATAGTTTCATAGAGTTAAAAGTTAAGCACCGTTTTAATAATGTATAATATAAAATAAACGATTCTCTATTTTAAGGCAACATGATAAATGTAGTAAGTATCTGAAGGTTTTAGGTTTGATTTCTTCTAAAGAGATTATCATTCAGATGCTTATCGTATTTTTAAATGGCTTTTTATGTCAAGTTTTGCAAAACTATAATTTTCTAAATGTAAAGCTTATTTTCTATTGTAGTTAACATGGTTTACTCGTGAACTGTAATACAACTGAGTATAGTCGGAGTTGAGCGTCTAAAGTGAATGTGAAGGGCACAATTGTTACTAGAGGAGCAGGGTAAAAGTGCGAGTTTGTATTTTGCGGGTAGTAGAGAACGTGTCAGAAAGGGGAGAACCCGCGTAGTAGAGGTGGAATTATAGACCAGTGGACAGCATGCGTTGAAGTGTGTTTTGAGAAACGAGCCATGTGTGTCATGTCTTCAACCACATCCTCCATTCTGACACAGGTGGGAAGATATTCGCTGTCGGTTCCACAAATGGAGACAAGTAGGTTATTGGGTTTCGTGCACGGTGCAAGTGGTAGCCAAGCCCAGTGCTAAGCCTGCAGGGCACCATGCCTCCGCAGACCTGCCCGCAGCAATGTGTCCTTGTATAATTGAACTGGTGCTCATGCAAAGTGCCTTAGTAACTTCGGGTGGAGTTCGAGCTGTATAACTGCAAAAGAACAAAGCCTAAGTTACTTCTCAGGAAATGCATTGTCACACTGTGGCAGCAAACGTAATTTGTAACTTTAAGGAATAGGCAGAGTGGAGATGCAGGGATAGGCAGAGTGGAGATGCAGGGACTCTAGGAAGGGGTGAAAAAACAACAAAGCCTCGTTATCAAGTAAATGGTCTCTTAAAGACCTGTGAAATACTCTGGTGCTGCTGCAAAAAGACGCAAGACCAGCCAGCCCACAGCAGCTCAAGAACTGTCTTTGTGTGTGTGTGTGGGGGGGGGGGAAGGTGCCGCAGCCCGGGCTGACACACCTGACGGCGGTGGGGGGCGAGGGGTCTAAAACCCTTTTCGCCTTATGTGCACTGCACACCTGCCTGTGGTTCAGGACTCTGGCTGTAAGGGGTAAGAGCGCTCTGGTGGCATTTGTCCTTCAAAGGGACTGGGTGAACTTTGAGCCAAAAGCAGACCGGTTCAACTGACCCATGTGAGTCCCACAGTCTTTTCTGCAGTTAATTGGTCATGGTTGCAGATGCTCTGGAGTCCAAGAAACTGTGAATCTTTGGGTTCCCAGTAAATGGGTGACATACGAGTTGTCAAACTGGAGCTTACCAGTCCGAAGGGATGAGAAGGGGCTAGCTGGTAAGTAAATTGGAAAGGACTGACCTGAGGGTTGTTTTCAAGTGCACGCTTAGAATGTTCCCAGGGGCTGCTTCTCCCTTCTGGCAGAGGAGGGTCACCCCGCTGCCTAGTGCCAGCAGATTCAAACACATGAAAAAATACAATGATAATAATTTATTTTTATTATAATTTTATTTTTCATCTGACTTGCAGGCTGCCAGGATCTTAGGACGGGGTCAGAGAGGGGGAGTGGTGGGCACTGTAAGTGTGCACGTTGGTTTTGCCAGCTGTTTTAGGATGGCTAAACCTGATGCGCACTTAGCATTTCTCCAACCCGAGCTGTGTTGTAAAGAAGGGTGGAGAACAAGCCGGCTCCCAGGCCCTGTCTGAGGAGCAGACCAGGCTGCTCAAACCATTCCCAGCTCTTCTCTCTTGCTGGGTAATAGTATTCCCAGCATGAGAGTAGCATCTAGTTTGGAATCTGGGAGCCTATGCAGTGTGCATCAGCCCATGGAAGTCGAGGAGCAAGGTAGCACCGGCAGGTAAGTACTATTTTATATTTTTTAATTTATACGTTTTGTCTGTTTTTAGGTCTCACCTAGGCAGTGCTTGCTCCGTATCATCGAGTCGTGCTGTACTCCACCCACTTTTTAATTGGCTCCTGTCACTGTCCTTTGTTAATGGTGGCTTTTCGTTGTGCTTAATAGTCCCTCCTTAGTACCGCCTTTTCTCTTCTTGTAACCTCCCATGAGGACACCCCCCTATTACATGTGTTGTTACTTGGTACGTTTTAATTACAGCCTCTAAACACTATTTGCTTAAATGGCTTTCTCCTGCCTGATGCTGTTGCAGGCAGGACACACTCTCCTGCAACGTGTATTTTTTTTTTTTATGTTCCTAAGCGCGGCACGCTTGGACTGGAATTATGGCGGCTGCGCCTTTCTTTTGTTAGTTGCAGCGCTGAACGATGCTGCATGCCTTTTTTTTTTTTTTCTGCCTATTTACTTTTGTTACAATGGCAGCACCTGCGTTTTAGCATTATACGCCTTAAGCTTAAGCACAGGTGTGGCACTTGCTTCAAAAGTAAAGAAATAGAAAAAAATTGTGCTTTTTTAAAAAAAATTCTTTACTTTTAAAGCATTCGCGGCACCCGCAGTAACACGTTGCTCCTGGTGACCGTCTTGTCTCAGATACTTACAGTTCATGGCCTCCTGCCTGATCCAGGTGGCACAATAACTCCCGGCAGCCCCACGTGGCATACATGGTTGCTGAGCCACTGCCCCACAAGGTGTTGCCCTTTTCCACACAGCAGTCCTTTCCACAGTGGCTCCTCCTGGCATATAGGGTTACCGATATGATGTCACCTAAGCTCCGTCCCTTCTCTACACGGCAGTCTTTCCATGGCAACCCCTCCTGGCACACTGGGTTGCCACAGCAGTGCCACACGGTCCTCAGCCGTTACTGCATGGCAGTCTTTACATGGCGGTCTTTCCATGGCAACCCCTCCTGGCACATTGGGTTGCCACAATGGTGCCACACGGTCCTCAGCCATTACTGCATTGCAGTCTTTACATGGCTATCTTGACAACAGCCCTCTCCTGGCATACAGGGGGTCACTGACTCAGTCTGCACATGGGCAACGACCCAATCGGTGCAGCAGTAATCTTCTCACTCCTCGCACCGGGAGTCTACTCGATCGGCCTTCCCACTGGACCTCGCTCCCTCGAACGCTCTCCTCTTCCTCACAAGGTCTTGGCAAACAGGCTGGCACAGGTGCTCCCTGTACTGTACTCCTCATAGCTACACATACACCCAGTACATGCATTCACCATGCACGCAATTCAGAGCACTGCTCCATTCCAGTATTGTACCCTTCCCAGGCACACATGCAACCAGTGTAGAGTCACCACTCCTGCACTGCACTTCACATCTAACTGATGTAGACCAAGGGTGAGCTAAGCACACAATGGTGGACCTTTAAAAAGTGAGCCTGTGGGCCTCACTCCAGTGACCCAAGTTAAACAGGACGTGTTCACTCTGACTGATTATTGCACGTATACTGCAGCCACAGCGCTCGTGCTGCTTAACTCCTGGTAAAGGCAGTAGCCTTCCACCACTATGAGGATAGCACTTTGGGTGCCCCTCCTGGTCCAACAAGACTGCAATCCGTGCAGCAGGCCTATGTCATGGCGCACACTAATCGGCATTCAAGATCCAGACATTAGTACAGTTGGGCATTCAGGGCAGGTGTACCCGTCCATTAGCATGCAGAGAGCTTTTCCATCCCAACAATGCCGCATTGAATTTAGAGAAGACTAATGTATTGTGGATGGTGCCTATTGGGTTTTGGACACCCTTGGGGTTTGGTCACACTCTGGCACTTTTAAGGTTGTTTGTTGAGTTTGGTTTTAGAAACTGTTAGACTTGGCTCTTTCAGCGGGTTCACCCTCCGACTTTTTGGCCTCCTGTGTTTGACCTTATCTTTCATTGGTGTTAGGACTCTGGGCAGTTTGCCACTGCAATTCAGTGCTAAAGTGCATACGCTTTACAAGTAAATAGTGTTATTTACTACTAAGTCCCTAGTACAGAGCACAGTGCCTGTAAGTCAACTGCTACCAGTGGGATTGCAGCATTGGTTGTGCCACCCACACAAGTAGCCTTTCAAAGGTGACTCAGACCTGGCACTGCAGTGTCTTGGCACAGTGTTTAACTGCCCTGTCGATCTTACAAGTGAACCCACTTGCCAGGCCCTAACTTTCCCTTTTCTTACATGTAAGGCACCACTCAGGTAGGCTCATGGTACCCCCATGGGCAGGGTGCAGTGTATGTGATAGGTAGGAAATGTACTGGTGTGTTTTACTTGTCCTGATAGTGAAAGACTGCATTTCGTTTTTCACTATTGTTGCTTTGTAACATCTTACAAGTATCATTTTCCATTGGCACAAGATAGAGAAATGGAGTTTAGGCTCTCTGAACTCAGAATTTAGTAACGCATCTTTTAGGGAGATGTTTTTTAGGTCGAGCCTAGAGGCAGCACGCAGGCGCTGCTCTGCGAGGCATGCACTATTGGAGGATGCACTTGAAGCCCTGCTCACTCTCCGCCCATATTTGTCATTGGCTTGTGTCATTGTCCTTCGTAAATGCTGTCTTCTGATTCGTAAATAGGCTTTTTAGTCCCTCCTTAGTACCGCCTTGTCTTCATTTGTAACCTCCCATGGCGACTGGCCCTTCGGTTGTTAAATGGTACATGTTATTTAGTCTGTAAGCACTATTTTCTTTATTGAGTTTCTCTTACTGCAGGCAGCACATGGGCGCCCACTTTCAATACCAACACAGGCGCCCGCTTTCCCTTGAACACGGGTGCCCAGCATTATCTCAATCCCCCACCCACCCTGTCTGCTTAATCTAGCTCTGTTGCCCTTGTCTGTTTCTGCCCCCCACCAACTATACCTAAAGCCCGCCGCCTCCATGAGACCGTCTACGTTGCCTCTATCTTTGCTTGTTTACGAGTGCTATTGCTATGTGTCTCTTGATTTAGCATGGTTTTGGTGAGTAACTTTTTTTTTTTAAACTGGCACACGTATTTCAGAAAATTTACATTTGATGCACATACAATTGGCTCTGTGAATGTCTTTGAAAAATATTATTTTTGAAAACCTGCTGTGTGGGTAAAGATAGGGTCTGTAACCAGGCTGGAGTCCGGAGAAATTGCATAATTGGCGAGTGAGTACGAAAAGTGTATATTTCTATCCTCCTGGCACAAGTGGGTACATATGCTTGGTTTCTGCCATTTATTGATTTAATACTGTACCCATCATGGAGTTCAGATGGCACCAATATGCGTTCTCCATTACTGTGTAGCAAAATGCCTGCCCCCGTGATCGAGATCTTACGTATTTTCCACCCTGTCTGGGCTGGTCTGGTTCACAGAGTTGCTAAAAATGGCATCCTAAGGGTTTCGCTGGGTTTTCCTGATGGAATTTATATCCTTATGTCCAATACTGCAATACGAAAACAATTCTGAAATAATGCAGTCTTCGCAAGCAGCGTTTACCCTCTGATAAATATGGATTTGTGCAAAGACGAATGAGTTCCTGATGAAAAATATGACCTGCGGTCCCCTTGTAAGCGCGTCTGAAAGTGGTTATGGAAGCGTGCCCTGCTCGCAGATGATCTCTGGGTCGAGCCCAACATTTATATCCAGAAATGTTTCCTTGGCCCGAGTGGCATTTTTAGAAGATCTCACTCGTCCTACTTTAGATAATGGTATTCTAAGTTAGCATTTTCCTTGCAGATTGTGTCTGGGCACTTTCTCATGGCCACTCTCCTTGAAGGAGCAAAAAGAAAACTCCTTGGATGTTCAGCAGACCATAAAAATAAGAAATGACACTTACCAAGGCCTTTGGGAAGCAGATAGTTTGTTACATTGTAAAGTCATATTTGTTTTACTGAAACATAACTTTTAGGAGGAAAGATATACAGTGCCCCTGAAGCTTATAGGTCTATGAAGGCTAGACATCACGAAAAATTTTAAGAAAAAAAAACCAAGCATTTGCAATGCAATAGGACTCGCGTTACTTAAGGTTTGAGCTATTGGCGTTGCATTATTATTTGCAACTCCAATAGCTCAAACTTTTATTATTGCTAGTCCGAGTGCATTGCAAATGCGTATTAAGTTGTGTGTTTGAAAATGTCACTTTTAGAAACTAGGCTTTTTCTTGTTTAACCAGTCTGTGTGCCACTGATGGTTTGTGTATTGACTGTCTGTTTTTGGAGTGACAGGGGCTGGGGATGTGCATTTACTGTAGACGGCCACAAAGGGGTGGGGGCTGAAGTGTGTCTTGCCTTTCCTGGGTGACTCGTAGTTGGGCTGAATAGGCCTGGTCTGCATGTAAAGTGGTGGAAATAATTTTCACAAGCACCTGAATAGGCAGTGTCTTCTCTGCACAATGCTGTCTCCAACACCTGTAGTAAAACTAGGCCAGAGAGGGCAAAACTGGTTTGGACTGGGCTCAGAGACCCTCGCCACAAAGGGAAAATATGGTATAAATATTTGGACCTTGACCTCAGGACTTTAGATTACTTCTGGACTAAGGAACCTGCCAGGAAGAAGTGCTGGAAGAGCTGTGAGGAGAGACTACCACTTTTTGTGTGCTTTGCTGGTTTGGCCTGCAATTGCTGCTTCTGTCTTTGGCAGAGAAAGGACTGGACTGTTCTTTCTGCAATCGAAGTATCTCCAAGGGCTTGATGTAGAACTTGCCCTCGTTGGAAGTCTCAGGGAAATCAAAGACTTCAACATCTGGGTACAGGCTTCTGGAACTGGATATTTCACCTGCCATAGAGGAAAAAAAGTAACTCCATGCTTGCATCGATGACGGCCCGTGACCTGAAGGCACCACAGCACTTCACACCGCAAACCTGGCCTCTTCGACAACGCCCTGCGATGCCGCTGCTTGCACCGTGACCTGTGGGCACCGCACTCCGCACCTCCTCTTCACACCGCACCCCTGGTCTCACAGACAGCGCTCCAAGCTGACATCAACGACGCTGCCTGCACCATAGTTTGGGGGTACCGCTCGTAGATTACTCCGCGCACCACCTTGTTCCACATCGCAGCCTTGGCCCACCCACGCCAGCACCATTGAATCCAGATCGTTAACTAACGCCGCTGCCTGCACGGCAACCTGTGGACCCTGCACGATGCATTGCCCCGTCTGGCACCACAGCCTTGGGACTACTGGTGACAGTGCTTCAGCAATGACAACGACGACGGTGTCTGCACCGTGACCTGTACGCACCGCAACATACAACGCCTTGGTTTGCACCGCAGCTCTGGTCTCACCTACACCGCTGGACAACCGTCGCCAAGCCGCTACCTGGACCGGGATCTGAGGGCACCGCATGTAGCACCACTCCACTTCCCACCGCAGCCCATACGCCTGCCAACACCAGTGCTCCTGACTCCCGAGTCTCCCCGACATCGTTGCTGGGACCGGCCGCAACTCTTGATTTGTTTACTCATGATCCTGCGATAGCCTTGGATTTCAAGGAACTGTACAAAAGGTCTATTCTTCCTTTAGTGGTACTATGGATTACTGTATGTTGGATTTTTATCGTTTTAGTCTTGTTTTACACAGATAAATATTGGATATTTTTCTAAAACTGATGTGGTGTCCCTTTGTAATGTTTTCATTGTACTACTGCTGGTTATGTGCAGATGCTTTACACACTGCCTCTGAGATAAGCTTGATTGGTAGTGCCAAGCTACCGAGGGCTGAGTAGGGGTTATTTTAGAAATGTAATTCCCTTATCCTGACTAGTGGTGGATTCTGCCTGGCTCGGGTGCAAATCCTAGCCAACCATAAAACCCATTTCTAACAGGAGTACTCTTTTGACCTAGGGGCTCTGTTGGGTTTTGAGAGGGTTGTGTGACATTGCGGTTGCACTGGCCCCACTGGCTGCCTTGTTGATGGTGTTTGGATTTTGGGCAGGCTTTTTTTTTATATTGAGCGGGCCCCTGTTTCATTCTGGGTTATATTGTGAAATAATGGCTTGTTTATTGTCTTCTTTGCTTCCTGACCACCTGCCCCCAGGTTCTTGTAAGTTATTTCAAAGCTTTCTACCTGGACGTTATTACCAGATATGAGCCTTGGTTGACTAATGTAGGTCCCAGGATACATTGTGAATGTTTCAGTTGTCTTGTAATAGACAAGTGTCACAATTACTGTGTGTGCACCACAATTCTTCATGACACACTATTACTGTATTGTGACACTTTTAAACAACCTGTGGGGTGACGGGGTTCTGATGCACCTACTAGTAGCCATGCCCTGAGCGAGTGGTGTCACCCCGGTATATGGTATTTTGCTGTTCTTCATGATCATGGAGTGAAGGGTGGATCCATGGAATTATATACACAAATGTGTGAACACAGAACTGTCTTGCAGTCTATCTGCATGGTTATGCAGTATTGCATCTCCCTGTTGAGGTAGATATTCTCCGCATCACTGGGAGCAACAAGTGTCACGTGTTCACTATATTTTCCCGATAGTGAAGCTCCCTATAGCACATAACATTGCTCTAATCGCATTCAAGGTCTGGGGAAACATCCTGGGGACTGACATAAGAAGGACACTCATGACCTGTCTCCACACGATATAGAAAGTGGGCTGAGGCGTCCCTTAGAGATGGCTCACTGGGCTCTGGAGTCTGCCAGCGGTAAAACAAGCAGCACAGCAGACTGTCATGGGGGGGAGGGGGGGAGAGTCTGTATGCTCACAATCTGCGATGCATCATCCCCAGTAGAAGCGAGGAGGTTGTGTGAGATATTCGTGTCCAGCTAATATGTAGTCTGGACGTTGGCTTAGGACATGTTGAGGGGAATTGGTATTTTGTAGTAAGCCTGGGCCCTTTCCCAAACCTAGCTCTTTGCACCGGTCGGTTCCTCCTCTTGTATTTGTATAAACTTGCTGGATGTACTTCATGCATTCTAAGGTGCCTATCAGTGTGTTTGCTTTATGGAGTTGTTTGTCAGTATAGGTGTAAACTGCATTTATATACCTCTGTGCTTCACGTGAGTCCGATGTGAGTTCAGGTGCTTACTGTTGTCCTATTTTCGGTCATGTGGGCGTGCAAGAATAGTTTAATGTTTTTTTTTTTTCCCCCACTCGTGATTGATGTCAGTGTTTGTAGTGCAGTGTTTGTTGGCGTTCCATCTTTCAAAAGTGGGTGCAGGAGCACTATGGTTAAATTTCCCATCTGATTTCTTTTACCCAGAAGCGTGTCATGTTTGTGGTTTCTGCAAGGAGTATTACCTCATGTGGTGACACTGCATGCTACAATACTAGCCTGTTTTAAGTGCATTTAACCTAGCATCCCAACATGCAACAGCACTGCACTCAACAGTCTGTAATGGGAAGCATCCTTAACAACGAAGTTTGATAAACGAATGACCGGAACCACGAATCCCGAACAACGACCAATCAGTTAACCACGACATCCTTAACCACGACATCCTTAACCACGACATCCTTAACCACGACATCCTTAACCACGACATCCTTAACCACGACATCCTTAACCACGACATCCTTAACCACGACATCCTTAACCACGACATCCTTAACCACGACATCCTTAACCACGACATCCTTAACCACGACATCCTTAACCACGACATCCTTAACCACGACATCCTTAACCACGACATCCTTAACCACGACATCCTTAACCACGACATCCTTAACCACGACATCCTTAACCACGACATCCTTAACCACGACATCCTTAACCACGACATCCTTAACCACGACATCCTTAACCACGACATCCTTAACCACGACATCCTTAACCACGACATCCTTAACCACGACATCCTTAACCACGACATCCTTAACCTACGACATCCATAAACCACGACATCCATAAACCACGACATCCATAAACCACGACATCCATAAACCACGACTTACATAAACCACGACTTACATAAACCACGACTTACATAAACCACGTCTGCATGTGGGCTCCGACATGATTTTAATGAGGTAAATGCTAGCAAATAAGTGTAGGGAGAGAAGTTTCCAGTGGGGTTCCGTTGGGGCACCGCACCCAAGGAGTCACAAATCCAATTTCCCCGACATGGGGAATAGTTGACAAGGAAATCAGAGTGACTGCCACTTTAAAATCACAGTAGTTTTTTCTGTAACCCAGAACTAAAAATGTATCCGACCTCGTGTAATGTAACCCAGTGCTTATTCATGTAAAGTACTCTAATGTCCTGGGCCAAGTTTGCGCTATATATAACTGCAAAAAAAAAAATGGATACTATTATTACGGCTGGTGCTGACCAACCCGTCTCACGTTTCTAATACCCTCCCCCAACCATTAGACACCCTAGCCCGTCCTACTCCTAATCAGCCAGTCGCACGGCACTCTAGGAGAGAGCACCTCCACCGCGCCCGAGGCGTCACAAATCCAATTTCACCGACATGGGGAATAGTTGACAAGGACACCGCAGAGGGCGCAAATGGTGCTCTTACAGGCTTCTCTCCAGCGTGGAAGGCACCGCTAGCTTTAACAAGGTCTCTCCCCTTCACGGAGAGACGGAATTGTGGCTGGCGGCGGAGCTGGGGTTTTTTCGAAACAGGAGACGGACACAACTCCGCCCCTGACTTCTCCAGCTCTGTTACACGGTGAGCCTCTCCTTGAATACCTCCCTTCCCCCTAGGGCACAGAGCCATCGGGGAAGTGACGGGCATAACATTTTGGGAAAAACAGAGGAAGGACTCGCAAAGCTAATTACGTTGTAGCCTGTCTTCATCCTGCCGGTGGCACAAGCTTGCTTAGGTAGTTAGAATGCGGGGCTGCAGCCAGCCTTCATCCTGCCGGTGGCACATGCTTGCTTAGGTAGTTAGAATGCAGGGATGTGTGGTGACTGGGTACAGGGTGTCCGCGCGGAAAGCATGCTACGGTGGTTACAATGTGAGATGATGTTTGGTGACTGGGTACAGGGTGCCCGTGCATTTCACCCTTCTGCTCCCCCTGACCTCGCATGATTTACTCGACATTGCAGCCTCCAGGCTGGCGGGCTCTGACGAGATCGGGGCTGAAGACTGCCTTCATCCTTCCAGCTTGGCAGCACGTCGGGCATAGCGTGCAGGCAATGCTCTGGCTTCAGCCAATGTGTGCTGATGGTTTATGTGATGGGCAAGAACATAGTGGTGTAAATGGGTAATGAGCAATTAATTTTTTTTTTCGTGGTTTAGGAACTCGTTGTTAACGACGTAGTTGTTTGGCATTGCTCGTTGTTTAGCCTTCGTGGTTAAGGAATTTGTGGTTTAGGCAGTAGTTCAATCATACATCCGTCTGTAATAGTTAGGAATGGTATTACTGGATCAACATGCACTGCAATACAGTTCCGCATGGCTTGTAATAGGGCATGGGTGATTAGTGCTGTTGGAATCTACGTGATCGCTAATTAAATGCGTGTTGGTGCAGTGTTAGATGTAAGACTGCACGCCTGAGTTGCAGCTAAACTCTTGTGAATCGATCTGCATCTTTCAGTATCACTGACCATTGCATTCTATTTTCTCTGACAGTATAAAATGGCCTTCACATCTACTGTGTTGCAATAATTCCATTTCTTTTCGTTGGGTGTTTCACGGGCTGTGTTTCTTTGCAGTTTTGTTTTTTTGATCCACCTTTTTGCATGTGGAATGCCACAGGATTCTTCTTTAAGCCCTGCCCTGTTTACCATCAATGTGCCTTCTGACGTCCTTGGTTCAATATTCGACTTCAGTTTCCACTCTTAAGACACACATCAGCCTTTTAGAAGGCAATCTAAAGTCTACAATATACCACTTTCGCACTGAAATTATCGGCTCTGGCAGTTTGGATGTAGGATGGTACTCTAAATTAAAATTAAACCAAGCATTTGCAGAGCCAATAGGTCCTGCCTATGCAAGAGCAATTGGCTTTGCCAATGTGTTTTAGCCTTGTTGTACACAAGCATGGCTAAAAGTTAGTGGCATGAAGGAGAGTGTCGTTGAGTTACGTAGACCATAGTGGCGTAGATTGTTGTGGAGTGTCGTTGACGGAGGAGAATGTCAGAGTGGAAGGGCGTAGAATGGAGTAGAGTGTTGTACAGTTGAGTAGAGTGGAGCAGAGTGCCATGTAGTGGCGTCGTGAACTGACGTAGAACAGAGTGGAGTAAAGTTATGTGGAGTGGCATAGAAGGAGTTGCGTAGAGCAGAAGGGCGTAGAGTAGGGTGTTGTACAGTGTCAAACAGTGGACTGGCATATAGGGCCATGGAGTGGTGTAGAATGCTCCAACCAAATGCTCCTCCCTTTCTACTGAAGAGTCTGCAGCATTTATCTGCCCATGTTGACCTGGCATGCTCCCTCTCAAACCATCCCATAAGTAGATTGGCATAGGAGGGAGTAAACCTGGACCCCATTGCTGTGCCCTGTATTTGCTGGTACCACTGTCCGTCAATGGATGGGATGGTTTGAGAGGGAGCGTGTCTGGGCGACATCGGCAGGTAAATGGATGTAACAGTGGCTTAAAACCTTCTACGATGTAAACTCTACAGGGAAGTCAATACGCAGCTATTGATTTGTTTGTGAAGAGAACTACAGCTGAGTTGCACAAAATGGAGGACAATCAACACGAGTTACAAATTTTATAGGAGAAACAACAATTTCACTGTTGAAGAAAGAAAAGCATTGGAAAATGTAGGTTTCGACACATCAATAGTTTATCAGAGAGGCTGATAAGGGAAGCAATATAATCATGAAGAGATCTGAATATGATGGAGAAATTATGAGACGATTGAATGACAATGCTACAAGCACATTGTACACAATCTCATTGGGGTTAGTAACTTGCTTGATCTCTAGTAAATTACGTTCTTGGAGTCAAATTTGCCTCTTGGATGATAGTGAATTCAGTTATCTCAATATCACTAATCCAAGGTTTTCCTTCATATACATATTGCCAAAGATTCATAAATCGAGGGGAAACCCCCGGGTAGACATATCATATCTAGTATAGGTGGTCCTACTGAACACCTTTCCAAACATGTGGACTCCTTTTTAAAACCTTTGGTTATGAATTTGCCTTCCTTTATTCATAATACTACTGATACTCAATAAATTAAATGATGTGACATGGCATTCTGATATGAGTTTTGTATCTCTTGATGTAGTAGGTCTATACACCTGTACTCGTAATTATTGGGGGCAACAAGCTTTGAAACTCTTTTTGTTTGGCCGAAGTGCTAGTTTGATGGAACACTCTATGATGCTCATTGAGATGAGCTATTTGATTCTTACCAACAACTACTATTTGTTTGATTTATAGTGGCACCAGCAAATACAGGGCACAGCGATGGGGTCCAGGTTTGATCCCTCCTATGCCAACCTATTTGTGGGATGTTTGAGAGGGATTGTCTGGGCAGGTAAATGGATGGACTGCATTTTGTTCTGTGGTTGTTTTATCGACGATATCTTGATTATTTGGGCAGGTAGCACACAAGAACTATTCTGAGCATGTCAACAACAGTGGTCATAAAGTTACTTTGACTATGTGCCATCATATAGAGAATACCTGTTTTGGGTGTGGAGCTATATATTTTTGACAACAACATTCAAAGTAGATTATATCGAAAATAAATGGCCACTAACCATATTTTGAGAGCAGACCGTGCACATCCTCATAATATAACTAATGGGATACCTTTTAGTGAGATGATCAGGGTCAGAAGAAATTGCAGTGAAGAGAGTTTTTGATACTTGTATGTATAGTTTTGAAAAGTAGATTAAAAATGAGGTTATGGGGAACCGGTTCTAAATCAAGCAGAGAAAAGAGTTCGAAACACTCAACGTTCTAATAAATTGGGTAAGAAAAAGCCAGTCAGACAGATTTTGCTTTGTTTCTACCTTTTTAGTGAAAATCATTCATTCATCTACCAAATTTTGTGCAAGTACTGGTCTCTCTTAAGGGGTGTTCCAGGACTGTTAGACAGCATACATAAGAGACCAACCATCACATACAGAAAAGGACCGACCGTTGGGGACAAAATCATGAGAAATAATTTGAGACCTGTAGATTATCCCCAATCGAAATTGGTTACCATCACAGCCGGTGGGAATTGCATAGCTTGTAATTTTTGATTTGAACAAAATAAAATAATTTTCGTATAATACAAGCATCACTTACCTCATTAAACCGTTCATTAATTGTAACACAGCTTTTGTGGTTTATGTGATTGTGTGTAACTGTTCAAAGATTTATTTAGGAAGTTCAAGCAGACAGTTGAAACTGAGAATCCATGAACATCGCAGATCAATCTGCAACGATCACCTTTAGTCCAATATATAAAGGAGAGTCATCCAAATAGTCGCAGTTTTAAATTCCATGGTATTCAAAGAGTAGATACGGATGAAAGAGGAGGAGACAGGATCTTGAAACTCCGACAAGAAGAGAGCAATTGGATTAGTTGTTTGAGAACAGTGCAGTTAGGATTGAACATTGAAAATGAGTTTCACGGTGGCAGAGTTTGCCTGACTACAAGATGACCGCACAGTGAGCGACCTCCGGGTGCAGGCCGTAATAAAATCCTGATTAATCCTGCAACTCCCTCTGCTGCACACGCAGCGATCTGTTCATTGAGTGGAGATACCCCCAAAAGATCCCAGATCGTCTTTTCTGGGCCCTGTGTGATGTAGCGAACAGCCAGAGGCAAAGAACTCACTTTGAGGCCTACTCTGCAGCGGTCCCAGTGAGCGTCTGCTACGACTGTGGAGCTCTGTGAGCGGTCCTGGCCCTCCCTGGACACCAGCAGAAAGCCTGCGGGGGTGCTGATGGCTGTGTGTGTGTGTGTGTGGCCACGGCCTCCAACCTCGCCCTGCGCTCCTGCCACCCCCACCCCCCTACGGCGCACGTGAAGACCGTACAGAGCACTACCTAAGCCTTTTGTCGACGGAGTGGGCCTGTGGGAGCTGGCGCTGCTCTGCAGATACGCCATACTGCAAATCTGGCAGTCAGCAACACTGCAAATACCATTACGTAGGAGAGGCACAGAGATTTTGCTTAACTATTTTGGAGACGAAGCTGTGAATAACAGGCTGGGCAAACTAAGAAAGGATACAGAATTGCGACTAATCCTGCGACCCTAGCGCCATGGGGAAACCAGATAAGACCCAGCCGAAGTTGAATTTTGACCTTCGCAAATCAGAGGATGCGTGCGAAACAAGGACTCCCGCACAGGAACAGACAGAAGGTGCTCCAGGAGGAGAATAAAATGCAGATGTAAAGCAATAGATAATAACAATGCAACAAAGCCTAGCCACCATCAACGGGAAAATTGACTCCCTGCTATCGCATGGACCGGATGTCTGAAAGAATCAATAAACATACGGAACTTCTTGATGAAGTTGAGAAGCGCGTCTCGGATTTTGAAGACTCCCAAGTCCTAACTACGGAAAGCTGCAAAAAAGCTGAACAAACCCTGGCAATGCTACAGAGCAAGACTGAGGACATTGAAGCGCGTTCACGGCGCAATAACCTATGCATAGTTGGCCTGGCAGAGTCCAATGCTACAGGCAACATGGAGACTTTTACTGAAAACCTCTTGGTTGAGCTACTGGGACGAGAAACTTTCTCTACTATGTTCATTGTGTAGCGCGCTCACACCAGTCGCTTGCCCCGCGCCAGATACCTGGAGCCCCTCCGCACCCATTCATAGCTAGAATACTTAACTATCGAGATGGAGACGCTGCTCTGTGACACGCAAGGGAACTTAAGACACTTCAATGTGAAGGATCTGAAATTTCACTATATTCTGATTTCACTCCTCGGTTACAAGAAGTGAGGCGCCAGTTTGCTCCTGCCAAGCGTAAGCTCTGTGAGTTTGATATAGAATATGCTATGTTATATCCTGCGCGAATGCATGTCCTGGTGGAAGGCAAGCCCAGAATCTACACGAACCTGAAAACTCTCGAACAACTGATTAAAAAGGTGGGTGCCGTGAATAAACGTACTGCAGATGCTAGAGGCCTGGGCACACAGGATGAATGAAGAGAGCTAATTGACTCCATAATCAATAGCAACACTTTGACGACTCGCTCTCAGTAGGTATCATAGAACTCCTGCATTGCACACTGCTGGAGCATTGACAATCGAATAGACTGGTAAGGCGGGCACTTCAATGGGGGGGGGGCCTGGAATGCCTTAAATTGGCAAAAAATAAACTAAGTCTCCAAGGCAGCGTAGTATTGCAGGAGCTGGAATAATATCCTTAGTAGCACCGAAAGTGGTTTGAACGGAACTTCCATTAATGTAATGCGAGGGTATCAGGACATATATGATCTAAAATGCAGCAGAGACAAGATAAAAGCATGAACACTTTTTATTAGTAGTATTAATGCAATAGTGATGGCAAGGCACTCGCCGCCCTCGTGTGTTTACCGCAACCTGTATGGTTGAAATGATTTATGTTTTACTTTTTTTTGCTGTTTGATTTTATATTCCTTTAGTTATATTTTCTGCAGGATAGGAATGGGTGGGAATTAAACCACTGAGCCTTTATCTTGGGGGAAGAGGCGTGGGTGGGAAGGAGGACCTAAGTATGGGTTTAATGTTGTTGCGTTATAGTGGCTGGCGAAAAGGACACATACAAAGAGAAACACTTGACAAGGCAGGATACAGGTACCACTAATGAGTGACACGACTGACGCAGCCGGCTCAGCACAAAAAGGGTTATTGTTTTAAGATTCCGTATGTGGCCTTAATGACCACCGCAAGATACGCAAAGTAGTAGCATAGCTGTATAGACACAATATAGACGTGGCAATCTACTGCAAGAAACACACTTAGTCCCCCAAACAAGCCTCATATCGCAGCGTAGAATGAGAGGAGAATGTCTAGCGGCTGGATTTACCTCGCACGCGCATGGGGTGTTACTATTGGCAAGATAGAGTTCTGGGATTACACTCAAATTAATACATGCAGACGCAGGTGGCAGATCTGTAATTGCCCATTGCCTATGACAATCTCCATTTCTATCAATCCCTACACCGTTAAAACGATTGCATACCCTCACATACTGCAATTGTGGGAAGGGGATTTCAATTCTATATTCTCCCCAGAGATAGACAGATCCAAAGACCTTCCCCGGTAACCTGCGGCGGCTTGTGCCATCATCGCCATAGCAGAGACAGGTGGACTGGTGGATATCTGGCACTACATCAATCCCAACGGCCGAGCGTATACCCACTACTCCGCGGTCAATGACACCCACACACGCACAGACTTCTGCCTATGTCCCGCTTCCTACTATCACATATGGCTTCCTGTGTGCCTCTTCCAGGTCTCCCTTACCAACCTAATAGCGACTCCTCCTCCGGAGTGGTAAGTACTGCGGAGATGGAACTCTATGAAAGCTGACGATCTGGTATCTACCCTTCTACACTCTGCCTCATCAACAACCCCTCAGGGAGACCTTGATGCCGATAGTTCCACCCTATCGACAAGGCTCAGGAACGCCATGGACAGGGTTGCTCCTGCACGCAGGAAAAGAACGAAGGACAAAGGCAAAGGGGCCCCCTGGTTCAATGATGCACTTAGTAAAAATAAACAGACTCTTCGCCAGTGCGAGAGCGCCTGGCGGAAAGAGTATGAACCCAGCGCCCGGGCAGATTATGTCTCTTGGGTCACGTCCTACAAAAAGGCTATTCTGTCAAGGAAGGCAGAATTTTATGAAGATAAGATTGCTGCGACAACGAATCCTCAGAAGGAGACCTTTCGGATCTTGAACGAGTTAAGAAAGAATAAGGGTCAGAAGCCCTCCTTCTGTCAAGAAGACTGTCACAAATTCCAGGCCTTTTTTACTAAGACAATAGAGGACCTTCTGACGGACATTCATGGTACCCCGACTCTCCCCTACTTCACAAGACTGACCTTTACATCCCCCTCGTTCGCCAATTCTCTTAGTACTCTGCCACTACTCACAAAGGAGTCCCTGTCACTCTTAATCGGACCGGGTGAAATCTGGATCACCGGCTGACCCATGTCCACCAAAGATCTTTAAGATGGCCTTCCCTTGAATTGATGGCGAGGTGCTTTCACTTCTCAGTCGGTCCCTGGAAGCTAGGCTTGTCCCAGCTAACTTTAAGGAGGCCCGCGTCATCCCGCTTCTAAAAAAAAAAAAAACGGGGGCAGATGTCAAGAATCTAAATACTTTTAGGCCAATCTCACAGCTGCCTTTCCTCGCTAAAGTACTAGAACAGCATGTACTGCTTTCCCTCTCACACCACCTTGAAGACAATCACCTTTTAGAATCTAATCAGGCAGGGTTTAGGGCTCACCACAGCATGGAACTGGTCATGCTATCCGTGCTGGATGACAATTTGAAGAAAATTGGTAAGGAGGAAAACATAGAATAATATTTTTAAACAAGGACACCTTTAATTATCCTATCATATGTGTGTATATATTCACATTTTCTTTTTGTCATTTTTTTCGCTGAGCATATAAAAAGAACATATATGTGCAAACAACACCTCTAAAATAATAACAAACTAACGCTACTGTCCACCGTGAAATATTTCCTATTGTGGAGCCACCTTTAAATAGTGTGGACTACCCAGAAGGCTCATACATTGCATATAGGAAAGTCTCTCTCCAAGGATTCAAAAAAGCAATGTAAGACTGTTAAATCCACAAAAAGTTCAGTTGATTTGCGGTCCTTATGTACAACAAAACTGTCGACGCGGTCGCGTTTCAGCCGATCTATTTCTTTTGGCCTCTTCAGGACAAAAACAACAGCAGCACTCTTGCTCGAGCGTCTTATCACTTAGCGCCTAACTAAAGATCCAATGCAGTAAATTCCATCCGCCGTGGTGTACACGCTTATGACTCTTCTCTTTTCTGGGAGGTCTGATCAACGTCTGTCCGTGTTCGCTATCCTACTACGAACCAAGGTTCGTAGTAGGATAGCGAACACCGTGCTGGATGAACTAAGACTGAGGGCAGACAAGAAAAAGCCATGTGCCCTGGTTTTGCTTGACCTATCAGCGGCGTTTGACAGTCAATCATGACCGATTACTGTCGTGGATTTTGGATCTAGGAATCCAGGGCACAGCCCTGGCCTGGATTACTTCCTTCCTTAAAGATCGCTCACAAAGAATCCAGTTAGCTAATCTGTTGTCCGAGCCAGGTTCTCTCTTATGTGGGGTACCCCAGCGCCTACCTTCAGCCCTTAATATCTGCTTTAAACCAGATGGAGTGCCGGATCTACAATTATGCCGATGATACCCAGATCATCATCCAGATTGACAGTTCACCGATGGCCCACTTAAGGATGCAAAACATTTTAAAATTTACTGTTAATTGGATATCGGCCAACTCTTAAAATTAATTCAGACAAGACTGAGGTACTGGCCGTCACCACAGAGTCCAATCCTTGGAATGATCTTTTTTGGCCACAAGAACGTGGCCCTTTTCCGGAACCAGCCGGGGCTGTGAAAAGCCTGGGCATAAAAATTGATGCCAAGCTATCCATAATACAACAGGTGTCGGCAGTAGTGGGTAACTGTGTGGGCCTGTTGAGACAATTGCGTAAACTGCCCCCCCCCCTTCTCACCCCTCCAACCCTTAGACTGGCGGTCTCGGCAATGATACTGTCGCGTCTGGACTATGGCAACGCCCTTTATACAGGCCTCCCACAGCAACTGTTGGCCAGACTGCAGGTTGTCATGAATTTCGCGGCCAGACTAATCTACAGAATGCCGAGATGAGCCCACGCCACCCCCTTTCTACGTGAGCTACATTGGCTCCCGGTCAGACAGAGAATCAAGTTTAAAGGTCTCTGCATTGTACATAAATCTATGTATGGCCAAGCACCAAGTTATATCAAAGACCGCCTAGCCAATTATGTCCCTAGCAGGGTGCGCCGGTCAGCAGAGACCAGCCTTTTAGTCTGTCCCCGTTTCAATCTGTCCTCTGTCGGAGGAAGAGCTTTCTCTACATCTATCCCTCAGGTGTGAAATAGTCTGCCGGTAAACCTACGTAAGGAAGAAAACCTCCTCCCTTTTAGGAAGAAGCTGAAGACCGTTCTCTTCTCAGAAGCTTGGGGCATCATGTAACTTCTGCCATTCCTCCACTAACATTGATAGGTACGCCCTCTGAAAGCGCTTAGAGACCTGTTGGTGATAACGCGCTCTATAAATTTACATTACATTACATTACACATATGGCTTCCTGTGTGCCTCTTCCCAGGACTTATTCCGACCACTCCCCAGTACAGCTTACCATAAAAGTTCCAGATATGCACCCAAAAGCAACTGTATGGAGGTTCCCACAATATTCGATTTTGGATTCCGTGTTCCACGAGAAAATGGCACAAGCAATTGATGAATACTTTAGTGCTAACACAGGTAGTGTCCCCGAAATGTCAACGCTCTGGGAAGCCTTTAAGGTGTGTATATATACGTGGTATCACCATCTCTAAACATGTGGGGGTGTTGCGATCTATTAGAGACCGACTAAGCAGGCTAGAAGAGGAATAATTGAATCAAAACAGCTGAAACAAACTAACCCTGCTCTGCAAGCGCAGATTAAAACCACTTTGGAAGAGTATAATGAGCTAGCCCAATCTGAACTTGTACACCTGGGAAAGTATGCAATGGCCAGAGTATACGAAGAGGGTTAATGCCCTAGCGCCAAACTGGCACCCTTAACTCAGCCTAACAGAACTACAAACGACATGTATAGCGTGAGCGATAAAGATGACGTATCTATAGCTGGAGCAGCTCCTGTTGTAGACAAATTTTGCGAGTATTATTCAGACCTCTATACATCTCGCCCCTCTGCGTCAGAGAAAGACATGCTTGACTACTTGTCCCATATCAAAATGTAATGGCATACAAATAAGGATAGAGATAGATTGATGGTCAACCCTCGCCCTACAGAAATAACTGCTGCTCTAAAAAAGATGTCCAATGAGAAGGCTCCTCAAACCGATGGTCTTACGGTGGCCTTCTATAAGGCATACCAAGATAAACTGATTCCTCATTTAATTAACCTGTATGAAGAAATTTCCAGAGATGGCGTTATGACCGCCACCATGTGCATAGTGCAACTGATAGCAATAAGGAAACCTGGGAAACTGGAGGAGCATTGCTCCTCTTATCGACCCCTGTCGCTCCTTAACACTGGCACGAAGCTGTACGGCAAAATACTGGCGAATAGACTGGCCCCCCCTACTTCCAGGCATAGTTGCCCAGACCAAACCGGATTTGTACCTGGACGAACCCTGACCAGTAATCTTGGAACACAGTTTGAAACTATCACCTTAGTGAAACCAGAGATTCGGGCAGCAGCAGTGTTCCTTGGTGCCAAAACGGCGTTTGACTCGGTGGAATGGCTCTTTATACTGGCCACCCTGCGGCGGGTGGGTGTAGGGGAGATTTATATTCAACTAATACAAGCACTTTATTGTAACCTCACGGCGTGTATCTACATGAATGTGATACACTCTGCCCCTATACAAGTCACATGAGGCAGGGCTGTCCGCTCCTCTCCCCCCCTTCTATATGGCCTGGTAGCGGAACCCCTGGTGTGCACCTTACTCGAATACCACTCGCACCGAGGCGTAAGATTCCCGAGCTACAATTTAATTATATCTGCGTACACCGATGACACCCTATTATACGTACGAGACCCAGAGTGCAACCTGTCCCCAGTACTACGGGAGGTGGTGCGGTTCGGTGATTACTCTGGTTAAAATTCAACTTGGCAAAATCGCTGATCTTCCCGAACATCAGTTACTGCCCTCGTTTCTATGGAATACCCTCTATGTGGACCGGTGAACCCCTGAGGTATTTAGGGATACAAGTGCATTCTGACCCTGATGTTGTGATTAGAGAAAATTACGGAAAGGCAATACACCGCTTAACGGAAGTAATAGAACACTGGATAAGACTCCCCCTCTCCTTGCTGGGCCGCATAGCATTAATGAAAATGATGGCGCTTACAAGGTTCCTCTTTGTTCGCCAATATTCCAACATTGTTACTAAAATCAGTCTTTAGCACGCTACGTACACTCTTAATTTGCCTTGCATGGGCTAGGTAACAACCCTGGGTGGGATGGAACACGCTGTCTCTTCCCTACGCTTTAGGCGGGCTGGGCGCTCCAGACTTGGAAACATATTACAGAGCAGCGTAAATTATGCACACCTACCACTGGGTCCATGGGCCAGGATATCTAGCACCTACACCTGGAATGAATAATCGCTACCCCCGATGTCGCTCCCAAGCTCACTCCTCGCTGTAGCCAAACGCAAAATTAGAATACTCACCCCGGTAGGCACTTCGAGCCACCTATTACAAAGAACGGCCAAAGAATGGCATGCCCCATTGCTATACTCGCCTATACTACCTATAGAGGGGTGTACCTGGCCCCTGTGGAGTGCAGATGAAGCAGTAGTGCACGCTTTAAAACAAGCCATAATTAGCAACTCGGGCGACTTTTTCCAAAACGGTTCTCTAAAGCCCTGGAGGAAGGTCCAAGCATCTATGACTGTACATACACTTAGTAACATGTATAATTGCCGTAGAGTAAACCTATCGCCCCGGACACAGCTAGAGGTGAACAGAGCAGAGCCACCAGAAATAGCTCCCTAACCTACCTGTTGCAAGCAACTTCACCAACACATGGGATCTCCATACTTTATAAGCTAATGTGACACACAGACGATGCACACAGTAAAAAAGCGCAGCTAAAATGGCAGACAGATCTGGATATAACAACCACAAACAAACTATGGTAATATTGCTGCTCCCTCACTTAGACGATATTGCAAAACGACACTAGTGCACTTTAAATATCCTAACCGAGTATACTATACCCCGACAAGATTACACAGATACGGATTGCGACAAAATGATAGGTGTGTGTGTTGTGGCACAGAGAAGGCAGGGTTCGCACATCTAGCTTGGTATTGTCCGAAAATACACGCATATTGGTTGGAAGTGATAGCAGAACTTCAAGGAATAATAGGAACAACAATACCAGACTCTCCAGTGCAAGCCCTCCTGACACAGCAATTCCTAAGCAGAATCGTTAATTAGTAGCAATAAGCCTACTGCTGGCCAAAAGGCGAGTAGCTATGTGCTGGATGAGGGATAGTGTCCCTACAGTTGCAGAGTGGCACGCAGACATGATATACTACATCACTACTTTCTTTGATCAAAGGTATACTGGTGTTTTTCTATGGTCGAAACAATATACGGGTACTTTGTGGTAACTGTATATGTCCACAGACTGTAGTTGATAGTTGGATGTTCACTATTCATTTACGGGCAAATATAATGTTGGATGAGGAAGAGGTGGCTTTTTAAAGTACTGTTTCATTATTGGTTCAAAATAGGTAAATATGATATTTTTTATTGGTTACTCGACAGGACAATTAGACCGCTTAGTGTGATGTTATGTTTAGAACATTTAAATATGTTATCATATGGAACTTTTTCTTTTCCGTAAGTTTCTCTGTTTTTTTTATGGTCAATATATGTATGTGATTAAATTACAAGTAATAGGTGGATATTTAGATAGGTAAGAATGGGAGGTGACACTATTTTATAATTGTTTTGGATTCGATTTAGACCCTTATTTATTTTTTTACCTATTTTATAAACTAACTTTACTTCAGGAATTATATTGACTAACGTAACATGAACATGTTTATTTGATTGGTCACATTGTGTGATGTGGGAAAGGTGTTTCTTTGAAACACTGAATCGAATGAGGGTGAATAAGGGAATTGGGGTTCACAGAAACACTGTGTGTAAAATTGGACTTATAAGCACTAAATCACTGCAGTGCCCCAAGAGAAGGGATGTCAGCCCACATCCCTTATTTGAGCAGAACAAGAACATTGACTCATGCAATACTGTAAGTCCACAAAATCAATCTGACAGTTGTCATCGTATTCAATCTTTTCTTTAATTGGTGAGTCTTCAAACGCCAGCCAATCCAGCCAACATGTGTTTCGTCTATGGGTACAATAACCCTTGACTTCCTCGGGGCTTAAATAAAAAATATAGGTTTCATCTGCATAAACCGAATTTAACACATGGTACTAAGTGCGGGATAGTCAACAGCGGAGTCACCCGTCCTGTGTAGACATCATCTTAATCCAAAACTTCAAAAAACTTGAGTATGAACCACGTCTCCTGTGTAGTACGGCGTCTCCTGTTCCACATGGCGAGTCACATAGTTATAGTGAAGCACTCACACAATAAGTATCCAATTTTTGAAACAATACAGATGACAAGTGGCACTTGAAATCGCTACTTGTTGCCTCTAGATGTTCACGTTAGTAATTGATCGTTTACAAGGTTATTTCAGTGTCATGTCCTTAAGCTTGTATTTATGATTTTTGGTGGCAATCGTGATATGTCAAAATGTGATTGTTATTGCTCGACACAGAACCAATTCCACCTAAGCTGTAGCTAGTAAAATAATTTGGTCTAGTATCACCCCAAGTGCAAATTGGGCCAAATCAGCAAGGTACTCCCTACCAGGATGGTTGAGAATTGGGCAGCATGGAAATTAAGATGGATGACCCATTCTAATACAAATACTCGAAATGGAGCCCGGGGTACATTAATGAAATAGCCAGAGTTTGTTGCAGCTCCAAGTGTCTCCAAGGAAGAGCCTGGCATTGCTTAAAGTTATTATCTGAATTATTTCATGTATACATATTGAAAAGAATGCCAGTGAGGATTCCCCCAGTTAATGTTTTTAGAAGCTTGGTATGTTGGTACTTAAGCTTTTGTGGAGGATAAAGGTTCTGCTCTGGCAACTGCAACAGCCTTGTGAAAATGGTGACTAGCCACCCAAAGTTTTCAGTTTGCAGCATGTAGTAAAATGGTTTATTGAAGGCTGCTCAGATCCAGTTAAAAAGTGGGCATGTTGTCTGTGAGGTGGACAGAGTTGGATAATGGATATGTAAGGAGGTGAAGCTGCTGCTGCTGCTTCTACACACACCCTCCATTTGACCTGGATCAGAGCAATTAAACTCGCAGGCCAAAAGGTAATGCTTGTTTCAGTTTCGATTGACTAGACCTTTTTTAGGGCGCGACCAGGGATAGCAGGTGTCAAATGTAGCCTACAGTTTCTAAAGAAGTGACCTGTTGGAAACAATTTTATATAATTTGCTGATTTCGACCTAAAGTCGTGAAATGTAAAGTTTGTTTTGTACTTTGCATTACTGGCAGCCTAAATGGGGCTCCCAAACTTTAATGAAATGAAACTCGGATTTGTATAGTGCAGCTTATCAACTGTGAGGGTATCCAGGCGCTGTCCATTGGCAAAGAGCACAATATCAACAAAAGTTTACAATCTCTAACCCAGGGGTCTCCTGCATTTTTTGTAGTGAGAGCTACTTTTGATCAGTGAAAATTATCGTGAGCTACTGAAGGCTAAACAACTTGTGCATTGTTGCCAGACACCCCCACGCCCATCTTCATTGACTTTAAGCCTAGTGTCCACAGAGCCAGATACTATGGTTTGAACAAAATAGACTTGGGGCACTAGGCTGCTATGTGTGTCAGTGAGAGTGTGGTCTTTGAGGATGTGTGAACATGTGTGCGTATGAATGGAATATATATGTATAGGTGGCTGAGAGCCTGTGTCATATGTACTTGCAGGACAGGACATAACTTTCTTCATATGTGACACCGTTACATGGATACCACAAACATACAATTTGTTTTAAATGGGAGAAATTTAAAGTGGTAGAAAAAAATTCTGCGGAAATATTCATAATATGGAACATTTTTTGGGCACTTTAAATTTTGCTCATTTAAAAAAAAGTCTATTTTTCAGTTATACTTATGGCACAGTGTTTACTGGCAGCAAAACACCTGCGGTTTGTAAAAGTGACACTGAAATGGGAGTTAATTACAATGAAGAATTAACTTAGTCGTTATTTTCTCCCATTTAAAAGCATTCAGAAACATAATTTTTTCACAGCTCCAGTATTGCTTTGACAAGGACTTTTATTTGAAAGTTAAATACCTCAGTGCTTCAGTTGTTCACCTGTGTGTCCCAGCCCAGGTCATAAATCCTACTGGGCGCAGCTCATTATCGGACCTTGATATCTGCAGCATGATTATAATGTAAAATAAACATACCCTTCCCTTAACATTAAAAGGAAAATATGACCTTGTGCTTATTTAAAATTAGCTCAAGGCTTTGGAGCTACTCTGAAGGTGTCTGGGAGCTACCGGCGGCTCCTCCACTGGTTGGAGACCTAATGCTGGAGGACTCTCTTGGCATTATGTAAATCGGAACTAACAAGGTTGAGCCAACAAGAGATGAGGAAGAAGCCGACGTGGGAGACCAACCATGTCTACTAGAGTGTGAGCACAAACCGCTCCTATCCTGTAAAATGATTCAATACATGCTTACATGAAACTACTACTGTTACGAAACTTGACCACTAAAAATTGTGCGTGTGTTTGAGATGCAGTAGAACCAGCCCAATTCTGGCACGCGTTGCTTCAATGTTGAGAAATAGCCCATTTTAAGAAGAGGTGCCTAAGAAACTAACAATTTCTTGGATGGGAGCTGTACTTTCAGCTGAAGTTGTGTTTGGTGAGAAATGTACTGCATTAGAAAAGGTGTAGAGGACGCTTCGCTTTACGTTCTGGGTTTAATAAGAGTAAAATGGCCATGAATTAGAAGGTAAAGAGAGTCTACTTGTACAGATGCAGTGGCTGACGGATACTTAGAGGAATGGGCTGCAGAGATGTTAGGACAATGGTGAGCGAGTAGCTACAGGGCTGATGTTTGAGATGAAGATGTGGACACAGTCAAGGAGCCCATAGGTGCAGGGCCTGCACCATGGTCTACATCCTACAGGGTAAAAAGCAACGTAATAAAGGGGAGGCTTTGGATATCTGTGATTTAAAACAGTCTATAAATACGTACGCGTGGACCGAGAATGCTGATAAATGTACTTACAAATATATTAAATGGAGTATGAAAATGGGCTGAATTGAGACTAATATTTCACTGTTTACAAAACTATCTGTTGTTGATACCTAGAAGGGGATCTGTGGAAAGCATGCTCTGTACTTGTTGTTTTGCTAAAGCAAATCATTAAAGAAATAGAAGCAAAAAAGAAATGTGCTCATACTAGATGCAAAACTATGTGGCCTTTTGTCTGTGATAGGGAAAGTTTCCATACGGGTGGCTAGGTGCAGAGATGTGTGAAATCCAGCAGGAAGTGGTCCTCCTCACTGCCCTCCACCATCCTGCTGGAAGGCTGAAATTACCCTAATGGGACAGGATTTACCCACGTGCCTCAGGTGTTCCAAAGCCATTCTGATCCATTTGGGTAGTTATGGCCCCTACCACTGATTGTAGCTTAAACACTTCTCGCGAGTGTGTTTCTTAAAGACCAGTCAAGATTATTTTAAAAATGTGCCTCTGGTATGCATTTAAATTCGAGATTGATGAGTGGATTACATTTTTTCCAGTTTTTATAACAAGGCGGCGATACGTTTTATATCGGACATCATGCATTACAATTCAGCACAGCAGTCCGGCCTATTAACGACATTCTAATTACACATGTCCAGCATGTCAACCATTTGTAGAAAGCCTAAAATAGGGGCAGAATCTGTTTTATATCGCACAATTCCAGAACATATTATTTACCGTGGTCTTCATAGCGTTGATAGTGCGTCTAATTTGCCCACGCCAAGCATGCTGTTGAAGGCTCCAGATATCCTTGATGCAGGTAGTGGAGCAGTGAGTTATGCACCTCTGTGTTCACAACACGAGGATAGATCTGCCAAACAATTATCTTAGTTGATAGGTCAGGTTCTACTCTTAAGTCATTGCAGCTCTGTTTTCCCAGAAGGAAAGACATTACTATAAATTTGTGGGATACCTAGGGTCATCTTTTACGTACCCTAGTAACGCTATTAAGGGTTTACTGTGTAGGGCAAAGTCAACCATTTCTCTAGTCTTAATGCAACCGAGATTTCGTACTAAAATGAATATATCTGGGGACATGAACAAGCTAGAAACAAAAAGTCAGCATCTTTCTTATTACAGCGCAAGTAGTTCGTAGTTGTAGCTCATCCATATCTTGCTATACTGACAGGGAAAAAACATACTCTGTTTATAGATTTGAATTGTGTTAGCCTATATTTACTGTTTTGTGGATACCTCTTAAATTGATAGCAGCACTATAACCACTGTGGGATCAGTTACAGTATTTACAATACTATTGTACATCCTCGTCAGCAGTTTATTTGGACAGGCGTTGGAAAGACCGAACAAGAGCGCCTGCCATTCAATAGGCTCATGTGGCATAATGTCAAAGAGCGGGCTCAAAGATCGACACAGCCCCTGATATGTTAAAACATCCTTTGAGGTGGCGCCTTCTCTATTCAAATACCCTGTGAATGATTTGAATTTCTTGTTAGCGAATAGGTCACTGAGCGTCTGCAATTTTTTGATCTGTAACGGTTTTATAGTATAATGCTTGTCTATCATTCCAATATTTGGATTATTAATCAACCGGACTAAGGGTGATTAAAGCGTCTCCGTCCCGGCTAGCTTGTCGAGCCTATTCCATGACCAACTGGTGCAGTTCACTATATGTATTTCCCTGGAGGGCCTTGAAGTTTTTTGGAATGGTGCCGTAGAAAACTAGCAGGGGGCCTTCAGGCCAGTTTCTAGAGTCCAATGTGGTGCCCGTCTTTCATTGTGAAACTAGTAGTGCACGAAAGGCGCCAAGGCAGGTAGATAATACATTGAAAATTTGGGAACGCCAAATCCACCTTTTTCATAGGAAAGCTGCAATTTATACCATGCAATTCGCGGCTGAAACCCGGCCCACACCAATTTTATCATCAATGTTTTATTTGTTCGAAGATATATCTGTGGAGGGGTATGGGGATGTTCTGAAATAAGCTTAGACGTTTTGGTAAAAATAAAATTTTTATGTTATCCTTCCCGCTACTGACAGCTGGAGTTTAACCCATCTCCGCCAATGTCATTACTGTGGCCATTCATTTCCCAAAATGTTTCCTCTGTACTATTTCAGTGTACCAATGACATTGAATACCCAGGTATTCAATGTCTTTGGTACACTGACACTAATTGCCATTTAATTGAGTAATCCAGTTCCAAAGGACTTGTTTTATTTAGTCAAAAATATCACTGCACACTTTGACCAGTTTATTGCTAGTCCTGTCCACTTCCCAAGTGTAATTGCCTCATGTATGATAGGGTTTAAATTTTGGTCCTGATCACTCATCCGTGATGGTGTTTGTGTAGTTGGTGCGAGATCCTGCTGGTCTGTAGATGAGTGCCACTGAAGGCGATTGTGACGTGGAGTTTGAACGACAGGTGTCTCATGTTGGAGGATGATGTTTTCACGGATGTGCTGCAACTGATGATCTTGTAGATGATGGCAATTTCGCCTCAGGGCTTGTGAAGTCTGTTTTATGGCAATCTTGTACCCAGGGGCAATGGCTGTGGCAATTTTGAGTGCTGATGCAGAGTTCAGCGAGGTTTCTGTTAGGAAAAGCAGGTCGGAGGCATTGCCGTGTAGCAGGTCCCGGATCTCTGTAGCATGTTTGCTAAGTGGACATGTGTTGAGCATACAAGCAAGTGCATAATGTTGTGTGGGTGGCTGCAGGACTATGTTAGTGTGAGAGAGTGGGGTATAGCACGCTGTTGGTTCGGTGTGGTTAAGAGCATGATAACTTGCAGGAAGCGCAGGACAGTGTTCCCTCTGTGTTGTGTGGTGCGGCAAGACAGTAGGATGTGGAGCAGCAGCAGTGGTTAATGGCGCAAAGGATCGCAGCATGGTAGTGACTGGAGGGTGCGAGCCGGGATATCTGGTGCTGGGCATGGTCAAGGCGTGGACTGAGTTGCCTTTGGTGTGCCAGCGACGCGTTCCTGCAGTATCAGCCATGAAGTAGGTCCTGGAAAGGGGGGGAGGAGTGATGCCACTTCCTGTGCAGATGGGTGATAGCTGATGGGAAATCCAGTGATGTCACTTCCTGTGCGGATGGAGACTTCTCTTGCTTGGATTCTTCTTTAAAATACTGTTTTGGCAGGAAACCCAGGATGTCACTATGTGCAGATGTATGATAGAAAAATCTCTGTATTCTTGATTGTATCCTGGAGCTCGATTTTTTTTTTTTTTATTTTTATTTTTTTTTTAATTTTTTTATTTTTATTCTTTGGACAGTGAGTGTCTTTTTTCGTTGGGGGCGTGGTTGCTGTTAGGTGTGGTTGCTTTCTATTCAACAGAGGAATACTTTCTATTAGAATGAAAGTAAGTCTTTCTGGTGGGTGCTATGTTCTTTCTTATGGCTATGCTCTCTACTGGATGTAGACCTTTCTGATAGGTGGGAATACTTTCTATTGGTTTGAAGAATGATTTATTGGTTGTGGTGGTTTATTTTGGTTGGGGACATTTTTTGTGGGCGGGGATACTCTCGGCTGAGTTGTGCTCTATTGATTCAGGTCCTTTCTTTTGGGTGTACATATGCTCTTTGGGTGAGAATGCTTTCAGTTTGATGGAAACCACTCTGCTAGGTGGGTGTGCAGATGCTTGTTGTGGAGAATTGGATGATTCTTTTTGTATGGCAAATGTGTGTTGGGTAGGGATGCTTTCTGTTGAGAGCGGATACTTGCCCTCTGAGCAGAGATCATCTCTGATGGAAGAATTACCTGCTGGGTGGGGATTCTCAGTGGGGCGCTGTGCTCTCTATTGGGTAGAAATGTTTGTTTGTTGCATATGCTTTCTGTGGTTGGAAACATGTTGGAGAATTCCCTTCATTGGTTCAGTACTGGTTTTTTGTTTCTGTGAATGCTCCCCATTTAGATGATCATCATTTGTTGTGACTAGGGAATTTTCTGAATTGTATTTTGATACCGGTACAGTTTCTAGTTGACTTGTGATAGTAATGTAAATATTTGAGATGGTCTGTTCTTTACTGGCAGCCCTTTTGCTGTAATTGTTTTTAGAATAGCCCACCTAATGTTCTTGGAGGGATTGATGGATGATCTCTATGTTGCTGATATGCCGCCCTGTGTTTGAGCTGAATATGGATAGGTTTGGTTGTCATCAATGCAATTGTTTTCTTGATAGTTGCTTCTTAAATTGAGGATGCTAAAGTTTGGATTTTGAGTCGTGTTTGGATTTTAATGCTTTAAATTACATTCTCTAGTTGGACTGCAATAGGAGTTACTATAGGAAAAGGAGTTAGTGTTCATTGGATGGTTGTCTCCTGGAGGATATCCTGTCTCATTGCAATTTGGGCCATTGATGATCAAGGTGTGCTGTTTGGGGTGGCCGTGGGTCTGACAAGGGGCAATTCACTTGACCTAGAACCCTTAGCATTGGAAGATGACGTGCTTTATTGCTTTGGCACCTTTGGTGCTTTTCACGAATGGGTAGGGATTTTCTGCGTGGAGTACCTGCATGCCTAGTCTCCCTGAAATTATTGTGCATAACTCTTCCGTCCTCTAAACTAGAGCTGAGCTCTGCAGAAGTGTATAGCATTATCAAGCTGTCAGGATACTCTAAGAATTTTTATAAACAATTATTCTAATTTTCCTTGTGGATTCAATGGGAAGTGAATGTGCATTTCATCACTTAAAACTATGACTTTTCTAGTATCCTATAGTAAAGTGTGAGATTGACAGCTAATTCATTTTGCCAATTGTAAGTACAAAATGATACTACATATTGTACACGTTACCTTTTACTTTCCGTACCATTTATGGAAAATACTTCTTGCCAGATACTACTCTTCATTCTCATTGTACCAAACATTCAATCTGACGTGTGAAAAAAGGAATGACATAACACTGAATTATCATGAACTATACAGTATGTGTATAGAAGTAGAAGGTAGATTATACTAAATAATAATGCCTTTGGGATTCTCTTTTGAAGTATATGTTCCTATATCAAGTATAGGGTATTCAGGCTGGTACAATGATGGTGTGCTAGTATAATTGTGTGTTCATGTCTTACTTTCCCAGTTTTAACCATCTAGAAGGTATTCATTGGGTACATATAAGTCATAATTGTATTCCAAATTCACTGAGAAAGATCTTCATAATATCGTAAATATAGACCTTTTTAGAACTGGGGGTCTCTAGTTGGCTGAGGTAGGTACCTTAGTCCAAATCAGCACCCTTGCTTCTAGTCGGGGTAAGGCGGGACACACTCTTAGATAACCCCTGCCTCACCCCCTTGTGGCTTGGCACGAGCAGCCAGGCTTCTCTCCAAGGCAATGTGTAAAGAATTTGCAACCACACTCCCAGTAACAGTGATAACACCACAAATGGACACCACATTGTTTTTTTAAATAAAAATAGAGGTATCTTTATCGAAAGGAATACTATGAGACCAAACGATAGAAACCCAACATATGCATATTCGTAATCTTTCACCTTGCCGGTTATTAGGCCAGCAATCACTTATGCAGTATTAATGAGCAGTTCACAATGATCTAATTCAGTCCTAATGCAATGCTATTCAGTTCGTAATGCAGTTTGTAATGTAGTTAAACACAGTCCTTAATGCACGTACTAATGCAATTCGTAATGCAAGAATCAGGCAGTTAGTAATGCAAGAAATAATGTGATTCGTAATGCAAGAATCAGACAGTTCGTAATGCAAGAAATAATGCAGTACACCAATCTGCACAGTCAACTCGGGGCCCCCACTAGGCCCCAACACCAAAGACAACGGTCATAAGCATAAAGGGGTGGCCCCGGTACTGCTGGGCAGATACGGGCCGCTCGGGGACTCTGCGCATCGAACGCGGTGCAGCGGGAGAGAGCTCGCCGCACTCCTATACTCCTCCTGCACGCCTCCCCAGGCCACACATGCTTGCGGCTCCCGACCGGAGTCCAAGCCTTACCTGGGGGTGTGCGCTGCCTAGCTCTCTCCACGCTTGTCGGACGTCCTACTGGGCGGCACCGATGACTGTGCAGCTCCGTTGTTGGGCGACGCTGTAGCCGGAAGGGTAGGGCGCGCCCTTCACTTTCGTTGAAGATCTTGGGCAGATTCCTCTCTGTGAACAAAGATCACGATCCCTTTCACCATGCAGCTTTCTTAGCTTCAAGAAATCCATTAACACGTTGCGGCTCGGGCCGGCGGCGGTGATACTTACTTACAGCCTCGGTTACGATGACGGCTTGGGCCACAAACAGCAATACAGCAGCGTGGACGAGGTTTTATGCTGCGGTGGCACCTCGTAAACAGTACCACAGACCACACGCCAGTCGCAGGCGTGCAAAAGCACTACGCTCCAAGTGTCGCTGAGACACGGTTGGAAATGTTTATGTTCCTGAGTTTCCACAACAGGGGACCAGCTCTCCTTGGGCCCTTGGAGACACGCTACTTTAGGACACAGCACACAGCAAAGTCCTAACAAGCAGGGGGACACAGCACACAGCAAAGTCCCTTGGCCTCTCCTTAGTCAAATCAGCAAATTGCAGGCCAGCCCCAGAACACACAGCAAAGGCAGTCCTTCTCTTCAGTCTCTTCAGTTGATGTTCTGTGGCAGAGGTTCCTCTTGATCACAAAGTAGGTTCAATCCTTTTTCAATCTGGATTTCAGTCTTGAGTTCAGGGGTTTCAGCTATTATACCCCTAAATGCCTGCTCTGACCCCGGTCCAAACTAGACTTGGGTGTCTTCCTGCCAGTGCACACCCTCTCCCTTCGATAGTCCGGGTCTGGGGCCCAGACGCTCAGCAGGAGGTGGAGTCATCCTTTTGTGGCAGTAACACAGTCCTCTTAACACCCAGGGGGCTACTCCTTCGACCCCCCCCCCCCCCCCACCCCCCTCCACATCAAATGCAGGCCAGCCTGTTGCTGTCTCACCTTCTCCTCCCTGGGGTCAGAACATTTCCCAGACCCTGTCACATCCAAACCCAGATGGTCAATGCACAAACAGGCAGAGGCACACAGGATGGTTTAAGACCCGAAACCAGCCACTTTTAAAAACGTGGTTTCTAAGCACACAATTTAAAAACCATCTTCACAAAAAGATGTTATTAAAATTTGAGTTCAGGCACACTAAACTCCATCCCTGCATCTTATGCCTATGAGAAGATATGCTGGAAACATGGGACACAGCATTCCCCATTCTGTCCTATGGGCATGATGGCCTTGCAACAGTGAAAAACGAATTTGGCAGTATTTCACTGTCAGGACATGGTACACACCTCAGTACATGTCCAACCTTTCACATACACTGCACCCTGCCCAGGGGGGTACCTTGGGCCTACTATAGGGGTGTCTGATGTGCATAAAAAAGGACGGTAAGGCCTGGAAAGTGGGTGCACTGGTCAGGACATCAAGTCAGTTACCAAACTGCACACAGGCACTGCAGTGGCAGGCATGAGATTTCTTTTTCGGGCTACTTGTGTGAGTGGCACAATTTGTGCTGCAGGCCCACTAGTAGCATTTGCATTACCAGCCCTGGCACACCAAGTGCACTTTACTAGTAAGACAAACATACCAATTATGGACAACCAATTACCATAATACTTTATACTGGGAGCACTTGCACTTTGACACTGATCACCAGTGTCAAAGTGCCCAAAGCATCCAAGTCTGCAACATAATGTCAGAAAAAGGTCTAGGAGGAAGGCAAAAAGTTTAAGGAACTTTAGCCAAAAATGGCCAAGTCCAACAGACCTCATCTGGGCTCTTTGTATATAGTTTGTTGCCAAGCAAAATAGTTCAGTAGTCCATTCAGTCACCATAGGTATATTTTCAGACTTCTAGTGCCAATTTTATTTCTATGAATAGTGCAGTTGCCATCCAGAAGCACCAATGTGAGGTTGTATGTTCAACATCAATTGTATTGTGTAAAAGAGGGCAACTTCATTTAGGTGGGAAAGGATCGATTACTTGTGTTCTGCAATACTTGTCCGGCTTCAGTCCAGTGATTCATTCAGGGAAGGACAGTAAAATGTGAGTTCAAATCCCCCCCCCCCCCTCCCCCCTATATTTATTGTTGGACTAAAGCCTGCTCAATGAATTTTAAATGGGGTCCAATACAAAGTTGTGTACTACTTTAAAACCTACATTTTAAGACCTGCCTCTCGTAGCTCCCCATCGCATCAGGGGGTACCAATCATCCTTAGTATATTCATTTGGTGAGAGTGTCTGACATTTGTCTAGGTCTCCATGTCGTGACCATGGGATATCCTACTCTAGAGTTGTCTGTACCTGGCCCTTTTTGCAGGGTTATTCCCAAATTGTTTGCCTTCCTCCACCTATTTTTCTGACCTTCTTTTTGATGGCTTTAGGACTCTGATCACTTTACCACTGCTAATCCATGCTCATGTGCTCTCTCCTCTAAACAAGGCATGATTGGTTTGCACCTGTTTGTCATATTTGATTTACTTGTAAGTCCCTTGTAAAGTGGTATCCCATATACCCATGGCCTGTGAATTAAATGCTACTAGTGGGCCTGCAGCACTGCATGTGCCACCCTCAGACGTAGCCTTGCAAACCTGTCTCAGGCCACTGCAGGGCCTGCTTGCGCAGTTTACTGCCACTTCAACACTGCATTTAAACCTACTTGAAGAGCTTTAAACTTCCTTTTTAGTACACATAGGTCACCCCTAAAGTAGGCCCTACGTAGTCCTATGGGCAGGGTGCTGTGTAAGTAAAAGGTAGGAGATGTGCCTTTATGTATCGCATGTCCTGGTAGTGACAAACAGCCTATTTTTTTTCGCACTGCTGTGAGGCCTACTCCTCTCATAGGCTAGCATTGGTAATTCCCTTTAGATATACTTCAGTGGTAATTCCTGATCTGAAAGGAGTGGCATTGCCATGTTTGGTATGTTTAGAATGGTAGTGATAAATATTGCTTATTGGAGCAGTTGAATTTTACATTACTATTTTAGAAATTACACTTTTAGAAAGTAGGCGTTTCTCAGTGTTTGTGACTTTTGTGCTTTGCAGCCTGACTCCAATTCACATCAAGGCCTGGGTGACAGCTACACTTGGTGCATACTTTCCTGACAGCCACAGAACAGGAATGGCAGGGTGTAACAGGGGGGTTACATCTGCATTTATCTGTATACTAATGGTCTTCCTGGGCTGGGAGAGGTCTTTCACACTTTGCATTTGTATGGGTTGTGTCCTGCCCACAATCCACACAAAGGGCTGATTTACCCCCATCCTGACGTCTGGAACCAAGACTGTGGTGAAAGGGATTGTTGTGCTCTTCAAAGGGTTCCTTTTGAAGTCACCCCTTGAAAAAAGAATTTTTTTAGAACAAGTTCAGGGGTGCTGACCCCATGATTTTAGACAGTGCATGGACTTATAACCAGACACTCCTGACTCTAAAAACTGCACATTGCCAGAGGTCTGCTGTGCTGCCTGGGGAAACCGCCTCTTGGACTACTTTGTTGTGCTTACCAGCTGCCTGTTGAAGCTGCTAGAAGGCCTTCCACTCTGCTACAAGTAACTTTGTGTGCTGGCTATCCTGCCTGCTGCTTCGCATGTGCCCCCAGTGCTCTCCAGGGACAGGTGGGCTTGCCCCTCCCTGTTCAGTTGGGATCTCTGACGATTCCATCCAGATAAAGCCTAAAACAAATGGTGTGGATTCCAGTGGGCAACCTGAAACTGTCCGTGGGACTCGTGGGTCCGTACATAGAAATCTTTAACCTCCGCATGTGGTGAGCGCTGCCCCATATCCACAAGGTAGTGCTTCTGCCCTTTTTAAGAGGAGTGCGTGTCGAGTGATTCGCTATGTTTGTGCTCCATACATCCTCTGAGTGAGACCGGCGTGTTCCTTTTTCAAAACATGCCACACAGGCAATGTGGGCATGAGTCAACTGGCTCCACACAGTTGGGACACGTTGCCTGGCTAACGGGGATTACGGTGATCTCGTGTGCCCTGCCCACCTGGTTTAGGATGCAAGCTGCATGGAGCTTGGAAACACGGGTCCTGATCCCAGGACCTGCTGCCATTTGCCTTCTGTTGAAGAGACTCCTTTATCCACCACGTGGACACCTCGTTGCTGCCTCCCCCACAGGCATTGCTTACTGAGGATCGGCACATGGGATTTTAGAGCCTATCCTGCTCTCCTCACAGCCGGACGCCTCCACTTTTGTTTTACTCGAGAGCCGGCCCGCGGGTTCTTGGAGACCGGGCTGTGCTTGCACAAGTTTGGCATGATCACTAACCAGACCCGAGCTGTCAGTGAGATTGGGCGACTCTGTGGTCACCAAGGAAGCTGCACTGTAGTTTTAGCAGCTGCACTGCACGCTCGTGGGTAGCTGCTTTTACCTTTTCTGACCGCGTGGGACCCAGTGAGGTCTCCCTGCTACCATCTCTGATGTGTAGGTGCCCCCCCCTCCTCCTCTAGTGGGGGCTGGTCATACTGGTTAGTGGATTGTGCATGACAGGGTGAGCCCTCGATTGAGGCCCCTGATCCGGAACTTGTTGCCTTTGGAAACTGGAACTCACCCTAATACGTCTAGTAGGTGCGCACTACTGGGGATGCCTTTATAAGGTATAATAGGAGAGCAGGTGCGCTGCACCCTATACTTATGGTGTGATTTAGTGGCAGATGTACTTATGGTAATACCTGGTCATTTATTTGTTTTTCCTCTAACCTAACTTGCGCACGTCATGCACTGATGTTATAATGTATGTCATTATTGATTCTCGCATTGTCAGGATAACTATCATTATTTGCATAAAATGTACAGTATTTATGACTCATGTTGTTTTGTTCTTGTGTTAGGTATAATATACCATATATATTTTTTTTTTTATATAATCCTGTGTGGAGTCTCTCTTGTGGTGTGTTCATTATGTTTCTATGTGAGTGTGTTGCTCATAATCTTTACGTGTTGCCTCTGATAAGCCTGCATGCTCTGTTCCAAGCTACCAGAGGGTGAGCACAGCGTTTATCTTTGGTGTGTAACTTACTTGTCCTGACTAGAGTGGTGGTTTCTGCCTGGCTTAGGTGCACACACTAGCCAACCAGAAACCCCATTTCTAACAAGGAACCAATCCTAAAAGGATTTGATTTACCCCTCCCTCAGTACATAGTCAAATGTGTATATTCCTTTCACAGCCCATACATGCCAAGTACCGGTTTACCTCTGATCATTAGCCCTGCATTATTCCTCAGTGGTGCCTCACAGTGTAGATATTTGTATGTTTTGAGTTGGGTATGAGATGTGTGCCTTGCATTCACCATTGCTCATGTTATGGGAGTTAGGGGTGAAGCGGAAGGCCTTTTATTGTACAAAAAGTTAGGACTGGGGATCTTTAGGCAGCCATTGTACTTTTTGGAATACAATGTAATTTCTTCATGTCTTTCCCCTGTCTCCATTGCAGGGGTCGCTGGCCCAGCGTGCTGCTGGCATTCTGACGTCAGGCTGTATGTTTGCTTTCTTAGGCACACTGTTGTGCCAACAATAGTTTGCGTTCTAGCACCCTCGTGCCAGTAGTGACTCCAGTGTGGGTTTTCCGCAAAAACAACAGGCTGTGAGTCACAGGCGGACCTTGACATTGCCGCGGTATTGTTACAGTGAGTGTGCGTGCATCCAGTGCGCTGGACTCTTGCACCGACAGAAAGAGAGCACTTTGTTCGTGTACTCTATGCATCTCGCAGTTCTATGTCAATTCTGCACATTCAGACAGCTCTAAGCTTTTATGCATTGTGCATTAAGAACATTAACAGCTACAACAAAAGCCAAGCTTTTCCAAGTGAACCTTTTACTTATCAGGGGCGTAACACAGGCCCCCGCCCCCAAGCTCCGAGGGTCCCCCTCAGCACAGCACTTGGGCTGCAGAGCTCCTGATTGAGCCCGGAGGGGGCCCCTCCATGTCCCTCGCAGGGAGGCCCCCCTCGAGTTTCGTTACGCCAGGGTTACTTATTCGCTCGTCGATGCATGTAAACATGAGCTCTTTCGAGTCCGCGCCGGCGCTGCCTCAGACAGTCCGCTTGATACTGGTCTAGTTTCCATTTTAGCGATTGATTCCGTTTTGCTTTTCAAGACTACGGAGGAGCTTTTGAACTTGGTGAGGGCTTTAAGTGGGATGAAAAAAGTAGGCGGTCTCTAAAGGGGCGTGGTCCTTGTAATTAAGGGTGCTTGTAATTAAGCACATGACCATGGTACTACCTTTTAATAGCAACAAGTTCCGGAGGATATTTCCTGTCGCGCATGGAGTGATTAATCTGAAGCAGTTGGTATAATTTCAAGTCTGGAAGTCATAAACCCTCCGCAGTCATAAGACATGAAATTTTGAAGGGTGAAGGCGTGTTTCCTCCCGGCCCACACAAAGTGCTTTATTTTAGACGTGGTATTTTTAAGAACGCCAATTGGTATCTGTAGGAGGAGCATACCTAATACATAAGTGTATTGTAGTGCTGCTACCAATGTTGTCTCTGGTGCTTGTCCCAGAGGGAGAGCAAGCCGCAGTACAGATCATCTACTCCTAGTCGGGGTGTGTTTGGCCCTTTGGCAGTTGTCTAGACAGTTTCCTCCGAACCCAAGCGCTTCATAGACAAGCCTACCAGAAGCATAAACATTGATAGAACTTCGCTTGCTTCTCAAGACTAGGTGAGGAGGTATTTGGATGTTTTGGTGTCTGCAGAATGTTATTAAATGTACAGGAGTGCTTGGGGATGTGAGTGTTTATTGTCCTGCTGGACACGTTCTAGTGTCCTGCTGGACACGTTTTAGTGTTCCACCCACACTGTACACCCACCCATCGCAGGCACACCGGTCAGGAGACCCTGCGAATAAAAGGGGCCGGACGCACGTGCCCTGGGCCAGTTCCAGTACCCTACTACTGTCTGTGTGGTCATTGCTACAGCATGAGGGCCTAGCGGCCCGAGACACTACAATGGCGATGAGGCGGGTCTTCCCCGCGTGCCTGCGGAATGAGATGCAAATGTTCCTCAATGAGAAGGAATAGCCTGTTTCTACCCTACCCCACACACTGTGCTATCGATAGCCATAAGTCGTGGGAAAAGAGGAGGAGAACTCTGCAAAAGCACGCCCACTGTTGTTTGCCCTGGAAGAAGACAGCAAGCAGCGCTATCGGTGGAAGCTGACAAATATTGAATGCTGGCCCCCAAGGTAAGGCATGCACCACTGATCACCTGCCTTACGGAAAGCTGTGAAGGGCGCAGTGCCGGAAAGAGACGTGGTGGCCTAGTGAGTGGCGCTCCCCAGACCACGCACTTTGTGGGCAAAACTCTGCCGGCGGGAGGGCTGAGTCCGCACCAGCCCTGCAAGTCCGGACAGGCACTGTCTGCATCACACTGCAATCCAGCACCAAGCAGGAAGTACTGCCTACAAGGCAAAGCAGGAACAGAGGCTGCACTTGCCCTGACCGGGCCCCAACTTCGGCCGGAAGAGTCTGCTGCCGCTGTTTGACCCAGGACGGACTCCGTCACAAGTAAGGAGTGTCCCAATGCCCCCAGAGAGCAGCGAGAAAGCCAGAGCCCTGCACCCCACTGGGTTTGAAAAGCACCACAAGGGGCGTCGGAAATGTTCAAACATTTGCGTGCCCCAGTGCTCCCACAACCTCCCAGCACGACCCGACCAGCAGCGCTCCAGCAGGCCGCCCCCGCCTGCTGACATCTTCCCTGCAGCAAAGAAAAAGAAGCCAGCAAAAGGCACACAACCCGCACCCTCTGCCTCGGTCGCGGCGGAGAGTGACCCAAGTCAGGCAAGAGGAGAGTCGCACTGCAACATGTGCACTGGAGACCTGCGACACGTGGCAGGACGCCACATCGCTCCGCAAGCAAGAAGGAGAACCGTTGCGCGAAGTGACCGACCCCGCCAAGCATGCCTGCATGGAGGCACGAGCAGGGACCACAACGGCGCAGGCTTGAGGCGCAAGCACGACGCCCTTGAGCGAAGGGGTAACCTGGCAGATTAGCACCGGGAAAAAAAATCCCTGAGGGGGAATGGGGCCCACGAAAGGTCCACAAGGAGGAGAAGCAGGTCCTAGCGACAGGACAGGCCTGCTACAAGCCCGCAGCAAGTAAAGACCGTCCTAAGAAACGTACACAACCAGCGAGATTTCCATGTGGCGCGAGCATGAGACCTATGGCAGGACGCCACATCCGAGTTATGAATCTGGTCGGACGAAGGAGAAAAGCATGGCATGACGCCACTCCGCGAAGGAGGAAAGGAGAGTGGCAGGACGCCACAGGGCAAACAACCACCAAAGGTGCGCAAGAAGGAGAAGATAGACAGGACAGAGGACTCGTGCCAGCACTGGAGAAGGTGTTCATCACCACAAGCCAGCCACCGGGGTGGAGGGACATCACTGGAGACAACTTCGAGGGAGAACCAACTGTCAGCCGCCAGCGATCTGCATCCGGGCCCCACACTTCACAGTGCAATCGTCTACTTGCTTGTCACCGACTGCTTGACATCGATGGCACCACATATAGCAAGTGTACCTATGGCAAGTGTACCTGCCTGAAGACATCACGACATCCGGAGTTCAACGAGGCACTCCTGGCGCCGTGGGAGGCTAGCCACCCAGGAACCTTCTGTGTGCCCCCGTAAACCTGAAGCCTGCCGAAGAAGAGCATGCCCGGTGTTAGACTCTGGGATCTCTGATTGGCGCAAGGATGTCCTTGTGTCAAGCAGGGACCCTCTCCTCTACGTCAGGGCAAAGGATAACCCCTTTTGGAATGACCCTTGCTCACCCTCTAGGTGCGTGGCGTGAGCAGCCAAGGCGATTCTTCAGGCGTTGTTGGTTAAGCAATTATAATCACACACACAGTAAACACATTAATCCCCCCCAGAAACGGACACCAGGCTTAGGTATGTGAAAATACGCTCCTTTATATAAAAATAGTTATCTCAATATGAAGACTTATCACAAGACTAGTAACGTTGTTTGGATGCCACCAGATTATCAAGCAGGCCAGCAGTTCTTTAAGCGGGTACTTCTTTAGTCTTTTATCAATGTCACTTGAGGGGTTCCGGTCTTGAATGACTTCAGGCCTACCGCGGCTCACGCATCTGTCGTGGGCGTGCCTGCGCCGTGCACAGCTCTTCCCGGGAGCTCCGGGGCGGCGGGAGGTGAGAGGGTGCGGTGCGGTGAGGATAACGGGGAAATAAGGCGGTGCGGGCCCCGAGCCCGATACTGGAACTCCTTTAGTGATGTGGCGAGTCGGCACAGGTCGGTGCGACTCTCAGCTTGGGAAGAGCTCTTGGGTCCTCAATCAGCTGGTGTGGGCAGGTAGGCAGGCGCGGCCAGCGACCCTTAGCACGGCGGTGCAGGGGTTCTCCACAGCGGTGGCGGCGCGGCCTGGGGGTGTTCCAAGGATCACGAAGCGGGGTCACAGGGCACGGTCCGTGCAGCTGGTGACCCGGCGAAGATCACGATCGTTGGAAGGATTCCGGCGGGAGGGGTGACAGCGCTTTCAGCGTGCTCCAGTGGCAGGCGGTGACAGGGGCGTAGGCGACCTAGCCCGGGGACAGAGAGCGGCTCCGGACGGAGCGGGGCTCTCACGGGGTTGAGGCAGGCAAGCTCCTGAGTGTCACGGCCCTAGGAGGGGCGATGAGGGGCGCAGTCTCTTTCCAGCGGAATGCACACACGGCTCGAATTGGAGGACGAGCAAAAGCACAGAGAACCCACTGGTCCTGGGGTTCAGTTCAGGGGGCAAGCTCAGATCAAGCCCTTGGAGAATGTTCAAGCACAAAGCAGCAAAGTCTTTTCAGCAAGTCTTTTCCTCTCCTTTCTCAGCAAGGCAAGCAGCAGGCCAGTCCTTCCAGCGTCGTCTTCTCCTCCTAGTCGGGCAGAGGTTGTTTGTGGTAAACAGGATTCTGATTTCTTAGGAGCTAGGCTCCTACTTTTATGCCACATTTCTTTTGTTCTCTCAAGCCAGGGGGGCCTTCGCATAACCGTTCTCAGTCCTGAGCACTTTGTTGGGGGTATTCTGACTTCTGCGTTCAGTGTGAGGGGCAGGCACATCAGCCGCTCCACAGGAGGTGGAGCCGGCATTCAGGGGACAAGTACCTTCGGGAGCACCTTGTGGACAGCGCTTCGCCCGTCCTGGCCAGGTGCAGGCTGAGTCCTCAGTCGCTCCCCAGGGGGCGGCGCCAGCATTGTGGTCGTGGAGCACTGCCCTATTCAGAGTGCAAGCGGCACTCACACCAAGGGGTCCTCCTGCCATTCACCACCTGTCATCCCCCAGCCCTGTCACTCGCATAGCCCAGACAGTCAGATACACGCACAGCAGAGGCGGCTGAAATGATTAAGCGAGTAAATATGGACTTTCTAAAAGTCGTATTTACAAACCCAGGATAGTAAAATAAACTTGGCTACAAGAAGTATTTTATCATTCCGAGTTCAGGCATACTAAACATATCTCTCTACCATGTTCCCTGAGCCTGCTGGGATTATATAATGTAATAATTCCAGCAGCTCATCTGGCCTAAGGGGAACAGGTAGCCTTGCAATAGTGAACTACGAATATGGCGGTAATTCACTACTAGGACAGGCCACATAACCAGGGCTTGTCCTACCTTACACCTACAACGCACCCTGCCCGCGGGCCTACCATAGGGGTGACTAACATGAGGCTATGGGAAGGTTCTGGGGGCTGGCAAGTGTGGGCACTTGCCCAGCCGGCGGGACAGTACGAGACTGCACGCGGGGGTCTGCAGTGGCAGGCCCAGGACACATTTTACGAGGCCGCTTTCTGTGGGTGGCGCAACCAGCGCTGCAAGCCCACCAGCAGCATTGGCATTCACAAGCCCTGGCACCCCGGGTGCACTTTACTGGGGACTGTCAGTAAATCCAATAAACCAATCATGAATATCAATTACAGGTACACTTTACCTAGGGAGCACTTGCACTGCGGCACGGATTAGCCGTGGCGCAGTGCCCTGAGCGGACAACACCAGCAAAACAGTTGAGGCACACCATCAAAAATGTGGAAGGGAAACTCACGCCAAGGTGCCAGGTCTAACACGTGTCCCCTCCAGCTGAAATGTGGGGAGAACTACCCTTGCCCAGGGGGTTCCTCGTCACTAAGGCGGAAATACCTGGACAGACCGTCAGCGTTGGCGTGATCTGTGCCAGGACGGTGTTCCACCGTAAAGTCCATACCCTGTAGGGAGATGGACCACCTCAACAGCTTTGGGTTCTCACCCCTCATTTGCATCAACCATCTGAGGGGCCTGTGGTCCGTCTGAACCCGGAAGTGAGACCCAAACAAGTAGGGTCTTAGCTTCTTCAGCGCCCAGACCACAGCAAATGCTTCTCGCTCAATTGCACTCCACCTACTTTCCTGTGGAAGTAACCTCCTACTGATGAAGGCTACGGGTTGGTCCCAGCCCCCCTCAGTCATCTGTGAGAGAACAGCCCCTACACCATGCTCTGAAGCGTCTGTCTGCACTAGGAATTCCTTGGAGAAGTCAGGGGCCAAGAGCACGGGTGCCGTGCACATGGCAGTCTTCAGGGTGTCGAAAGCTTTCTGACAGGTGTCAGTCCAGATCACGTTCCTGGCCTGCTTCTTGGAAGTCAGCTCTGTCAAGGGGGCAACAATCGTTCCATAGCCCTTGACAAACCTCCTGTAGTACCCAGTGAGCCCCAGGAAGGCCCTCACTGCGGTCTGCGTCTTGGGGGGTTCCCAAGCCAGGATGGTCTCAATTTTGGGTTGCAAGGGTGCCACCTTGCCACTCCCCACTTGGTGTCCCAAGTACACCACGGAACCCTGCCCGATCTGGCACCTGCTTGCCTTGATCGTGAGGCCTGCTCGGCGCAGAGCCATCAACACTTCCCAGAGGTGGCGCAGGTGTTCGGGCCAGGTGGCACTGAACACTGCGACCCAGGTAGGCGGCACTGAACGCATCCAGCCCAACCAGTACCTGGTTGACCAACCTCTGAAAGGTGGCAGGGGCATTCTTCATTCCGAATGGCATGACCCGGAACTGGAAGTGCCCATCTGGTGTAGAGAATGCTGACCTCTCTTTGGCCCCATCGGTCAAGGCGATCTGCCAGTACCCAGACGTTAAATCAAACGTGCTGAGGAACCAGGCAGCCCCCAGCCGATCAATGAGCTCATCAGCTCTGAGGATGGGGTGCGCGTCAGTCTTAGTTACTGAATTGAGTCCTCTGTAGTCCACACAGAACCGGAGTTCAGGTGTGGCTCCCGGCGCAGCAGCTTTGGGGACCAAGACCACGGGGCTGGACCAAGGACTGCTGGAGGACTCAACCACCCCTAACGCAAGCATTTTGGAGACCTCCTCCTTGATGCAAGCTCTGACCCTGTCAGTTACCCTGTAAGCCTTGTGCTTCACAGGTAAGCTGTCTCCTGTGTCCACATCGTGGACGCACCAATCTGTGACACCAGGAACCAGGGAGAACCTATCTGGAAACTGCCCCAGCAAGTGGCGGCAATCTTCCTGTTGTTCGGGCGTCAGGGTGGGTGAGAGGTTAACTCCATCCACTGACCCATCTTTCTCAGAGGCTACTAAGAGGTCAGGAAGAGGCTCGGTCTCCTCCTCCATTCCATCATCAGTGGCCAGCAGCATGCCCACTTCGGTCCTCTCTAAGTGGGGCTTAAGGCGGTTAACATGTAGGACCCTCAAAGGGTTCCTGGGAGACTGCATGTCCACCAAGTAGGTGATAGGACTTTTGCGCTCCACAACCTCAAATGAACCTGTCCACTTATCCTGAAGTGCACAAGGCTCCACTGGGGCCAAGACCCACACCTTTTGTCCAGGTTGAAGCTCTACCAGAGTGGCATTCCGGTCGTACCACCGCTTCATCTCCTCCTGGCTGGCTTCCAGATTTGCCTCAGCAAGTTGCCTGAAACGCCTAGTCTGGTTTCTGAAGGCCAGCATGTAACCATATACATTCTGGGGAGGTTTCCTGGGAGGTTGCTCCCAGCCTTCCTTTACCAAACTCAGAGGTCCTCTTACCGGGTGACCATACAGAAGCTCAAAGGGGCTGAACCCTAGAGACTTCTGTGGCACCTCTCGGTAAGCAAAGAGCAGGCATGGCAAGAGGATGTCCCACTTACGCCTCATTGGACCGTCTAGGCCCATGATCATGCCTTTGAGGGTTCGGTTGAATCTCTCAACCAACCCATTTCCTTGGGGGTGGTAAGGAGTGGTGAACTTATATGAAATCCCTGTGGAAGGAGTGTGGGGTAACTTATATGTGGATATGAAATTGGTCCCCCTGTCGCTCACCACCTCTAGAGGGAATCCCACTCGGGAGAAAATTCCCATCAGTACTCGTCCCACCACGGGGGCCGTCACTGTCCTCAGAGGGATGGCTTCAGGGTACCGGGTGGCATGGTCCACCAAGACCAGGATGAACCTGTTGCCCAGGGCTGTCTTGGGGTCCAGAGGCCCCACAATATCAATACCCACTCGCTGGAATGGCGTACCGACCACGGGGAAGGGCTGCAGAGGAGCCTTGTGCTTCCCTCCGCTCTTACCACTTGCCTGGCAACCTGACAGGTTCGGCAGTAGGAATCTGAATTCTTGTGCATTTGGGGCCAGTAAAAGTGGGTGACAAGCCGGTCATAGGTCCCAGTAGGAAGGTTCTGAACTTCTGGGGTACCACCAGCACACGGGCTGACCCAGGTTCAGCAGCCTTAGGCTCTGATAACAGGAGGTCACTTTCCCAGTACACGTAGTGTGTCTTGGCCTGAACACCATTGGCCTGGTCTGCAGCCTGCTGCCGCATACCCACGAGAGAAGGGCATTCTTTCTGCTCCCTGCAGAATTCCTCCCTGGAGGGACCTCCTTTTTGCTGCCAATGGGTCAGCTCAGGCAGGTCTCCCAGTTCGGCAATCTGTTCTCCGGTAGGCTCCGGAGCATCCCCCTCAGGGTCTGCTTCCTCCTGGGCCGTGGGATCTTCGGGGGCCGGTTTCCCGCGCCTCCTGCGCCTTCTCCCTAAGGCCGGTTCCTGGACCTCTCCCTCAGGCTCCAGGACCCTCTCAACACCCCTTCTGGCTGCCATGGACCGGGTGGTCACGCACGCTCAGTCGTGTAGACCCACCATCCTCAGATGCGTGGTCTTCTCCACCTTTTCCCAAGGGGAGCTGTTAGACTTGGGGGTCTCTGGTTGGCGCAAGGTTGTCCTTGTGTCAAGCAGGAACCTTCTCCTCTATGTCAGGGCACAGGATAACCCCTTGTGAATGACACTTGCTCACCCTCTAGGTGCGTGGCGTGAGCAGCCAAGGCGATTCCTCAGGCATTGTTGGTTAAGCACTTACAATCACACACACAGTAAATGCATCAATCCCCCCAGAAACGGACACCAGACTTGGATATGTAGAAAAATACGCTTCTTTATGTAAAAATAGGTATATATATCTCAGCAGACTTATCACAAGACCAATAACGTTTTCGCTATGCCACCAGATTGTAAAGCAGGCAAATGTTCTTCGTTTGCAGTTTCAAATAAGATACTTTGTAGTCTCTCGAAATGTTACTTGTGGTTCCAGTACTTACAGAAATCGGCTCCTGCGAACGGGGAAATAAGGCGTTGCGGGCCCCGAGCCCGATACTGGAATTCTTAAGAACGTGTAGTTGCTTTTGGGAGTCGGCACGGGAGGGTGCGACTCAGCAGTGATGGAGGCACCTTTGGATCTTCTTGAGCGGGTGCGGGTAGTCAGGCAGGCGCGGCCCACGACCCTCAGCACGGCAGTGCGGGGGTCTCCTCAGCGGGGGTGGCGCGGCCTGATCTCAGGTCGAGATCGCGAAGCGGGGTCACAGGGCACGGTCCGTGCAGCTGGGGACCCAGCGGGGATCACGATCGTCGGACAAGAATTCCGGCGGGAGGGGCGATAGCGCTTCAGCGCGCTCCAATAGCAGGCGGTGGCAGAGGTGCTGGCGGCCTAGCCCGGGGTAGAGGGCGACTCCGGTCGGAGCGAGGCTCTCAAGGGGGGCAAAGGCAGGCAGGATCCCGAGTGTCACAGCCCTATGAGGGGCGCAGTCTTCCTCAAGCGGGATACTCACACGGCTCGAGTTGCAGGACGAGCAAAGGCACAAAGAACCCACTGGTCCTGGGGTTCTGTTCAGGGGGCAAGCTCAGATCAAGCCCTTGGAGAATGTTTAGAGCACAAAGCAGCAAAGTCTTTTCAGCAAGTCTCTTCCTCTCCTTTCTCAGCAAGGCAAGCAGCAGGCCAGCTCCTCCAGCGTCTTCTTCTCCTTCTAGTCGGGCAGAGGTTCTTTGTGGTAAAACAGGATTCTGATTTCTTAGGAGCCAGGCTCCTACTTTTATACCGTGATTCTTTTGTTCCTTAGCGCCAGGGGGCCTGGCCCAGTCCAGTTCTGGAGCACTTTGTTATGGTGACTCTGCTCTTTCCTTTCAGCAGCAGGGCAGAGACATCAGCCGCTCCACAGGGGGCGGCGCCGGCTTTGTGGTGGCAGAGCATAGGTCTATTCAAGAGTCAAGGTGTACTCCTCACACCCATCCTGGTGTCATCTCTCTACCCACCACCTGGCAGCCAACCTGTCTATGGGGATTCCCCAACCCTGCTCCTTACTGTTGCTAGGCAGAACACACACACACATCAGAGGCGGACTGAAATGGACAGGTCAGTAAATACTAACTTTCTAAAAGTAGCATTTACAAACCCAGGATATTAAAATAAACTTGACTACAAGAAGTATTTTATTATTCTGAGTTCAGGCATACTAAACTTGACATCCTACCATGCTCTATGAGTCCACTGGGGTCACAGCGTGTAGTGACTCCAGCAGCCCATTCTGGCCTATGGAGAGCAGGTAGCCTTCAATAGTGAAAAACGAAAATGGCTGTAATTCACTACTAAGACATGCCACACACATCAGGGCATGTCCTACCTTATGCGTACAATGCACCCTGCCCTTGGGCCTACCAGAGGGGTGGCTAATTTGTAGGTAAGGGAAGGTTGAGGGACTGGCAAGTGGGGGCACTTGCGCAGTCAGCGCGACAGTCCCAGACTGCACGCAGGGTCTGCGGTGGCAGACCCTAGACACATTTTACAAGGCCGCTTTCTGTGAGTGGCGCAACCAGCGCTGCAAGCCCACCAGCAGCATTGGCATTCACCAGCCCTGGCACCCCTGGTGCACTTTACTGGGGACTGACAGTAAATCCAATAAACCACTCATGAGCATCAATTACAGGTACACTTTACCTAGGGAGCACTTGCACTGCGGCACGGATTAGCCGTGGCGCAGTGCCCTGAGCGGACAACACCAGCAAAACCTCGAGGCACACCATCAATAAAGTGGAAGGGAAACTCACGCCAAGGTGCCAGGTCTAACAGGAGCTCTCCAGGTCGTTTCCTAGCAGACAGTCTACAGGCATGTCAGTTCTCACAGCGACTTGTAGAGTACCAGAGACCTCCCCCCCCACTCAAAGGGAACTTGAGCCATTGGACAACGACTCTCTATGTTGTCAGCATTGACAACCCTACAGTAGGCATTGGGTACAATCTGCTCTTGATACACCAGGTGTTGCCTCACCGAGGTCACGCTGGCTCCTGTATCTCTAAGAGCCTCAACCTTCTTTCCATTGATGGTCACTACTTGCCCATATTTCTTAGTGTAAGAGGGTAAGTAGGTTTCAGGGACCATCTCACTGTCTCCTAGCGAGACTAGGGTCATATGCGCAGGACCCCCACCCCCTGGACTGCTACCTCCTCCCCAAAATTAACATGAGCTACTTGCCGGGGTGGAGCACCAGTGGGTGCTGTCTTACCAAACAGGCGACACTTAGGATCAGAGGCAATGTGACCCGGGTCACCACACCTGTAACAATTGAAGGGCCCCTTTGGAACAGGCCTACCTGTCGGGGCCCCGTTCTGCTGCGGGGGCGGGGGAGGCTGAGAACCCTTCTGCTGGTTCCCTTGGGGATTACTTTGGGGGCCTTTTTGGAACCCCTTCTGTTTACTCCTGTCCCCCCCCCCCCCCCACTCTTCTGCTGGGGACCCTGCCCACCTTTGGCGGAGTCTCCCACTTGACCCTTGTGGACCCTGGTGCTGAGCCAGCGGTCCGCCTCCTCAGCAAGTTTCCTCGGGTTGGACAGCTTGCTATCAATCAGGTGCTGGCGTAGCTCAGGAAAACATTGACTGGACAAGTGCTCCCATGCAATTAAATCAAGCAGCCCTTGATAATCATTCACTTTGCTACCCTTCACCCAACCATCCAGTGCTCTGCAGAAAAAGGTTACATACTCCACATACGTACTCTCAGGGATCTTCTTAGTCTCCCTGAACCTCTGTCTATATAGCTCAGGAGTTAACCCATACCTGGTCATTAAAGCTTCCTTCATATGGGGGTATGAGGCTTGGAGATCTAAGGGTAAATCTAACAGTGTGTCACGCCCTTCAGCAAGGAACCTTCCCCACAACCCCGCTCCCCAGTCTTTCTCAGGGACCCGGTGTGAAGACATGGCCACCTCATAGGCTCTAAACCACTGCCCTATGTCATCCTTTCTAAAATACTCCTTTACTACATCTTTGGGGATGTACACCTTGGACTCTACCTGCAACGGCGGAGTGCTGCCACCAGAAGGAGCGGTGTCCAAACTTTTCGCCTTCAGCTCCAACTCCTTCAATCTTATATCATGATCCATTTGGCGTTGTTGTGCCTCCAAGGCCAACTTCTGCTTTTCCATTTCCATTTGTCCTGCCAACTTTGCCATCTCCATTGCATGCGCCCTGTCTGCCAGCTCCTCTGGCGACAGGACTCTGCTGGGCTCCCCAAGGTTGTCGGGTGGAACGATGTCCCCCGCATTCTGTGGGTCTCTTGACTCCTTCCAGGCTCTCAACGCCTTGGTGTACTGGACCTTCCTCTTGAATCCAGCATGGGGAACTCGGAGTTTTACACTGTAGCCTTTCAATTGCTCTACTGTGTATCCCTCCAGTCCCTCCCAATCCACCTCATCTATTCCAGAAATCACAGAGTGCTCTTCCAGCAGGGAGTGAGCCAGGCATGGTTGCAATAATGGCAGATGTCTCAACAAAGTTCAAACAATGAAAACCTGTGGCTGCGTTACTTGGTCTGCTCTCACTATCTGGTGATTAATAATTCACTGTATGCAAATTACAAATGCAAATCCGAAATCCCAGCCGCTGCCACCAATGTTAGACTCGGATCTCTGATTGGCGCAAGGATGTCCTTGTGTCAAGCAGGGACCCTCTCCTCCACGTCAGGGCAAAGGATAACCCCTTTTGGATTGACCCTTGCTCACCCTCTAGGTGCGTGGCGTGAGCAGCCAAGGCGATTCTTCAGGCGTTGTTGGTTAAACAGTTATAATCACACACACAGTAAACACATCAATGCCCCCAGAAACGGACACCAGGCTTAGGTATGTGAAAATACGCTCCTTTATATAAAAATAGTTATCTCAATATGCAGACTTATCACAAGACTAGCAACGTTGTTTGGATGCCACCAGGTTATAAAGCAGGCAAGCAGTTCTTTAAGCGGGTACTTCTTTAGTCTTTTATCAATGTCACCTGAGGGGTTCCGGTCTTGACTTACTTCAGGCCTACCGCGGCTCACGCATCTGTCGTGGGCGCGCCTGCGCAGTGCACAGCTCTTCCCGGCAGCTCCGGGGCGGCGGGAGGGGAGACGGGCGTGCGGTGCGGTGAGGATAACAGGGAAATAAGGCGGTGCGGGCCCCGAGCCCGATACTGGAACTCCTTTAGTGATGTGGAGAGTCGGCACAGGTCGGTGCGACTCTCAGCTTGGGAAGTGTTCTTGGGTCCTCAATCAGCGGGTGTGGGCAGGTAGGCAGGCGCGGCCAGCGACCCTTAGCACGGCGGTGCAGGGGGGGTCTCCACAGCGGGGTGGCGCGGCCTGGGGGTGTTCCAAGGATAACGAAGCGGGGTCACAGGGCACGGTCCGTGCAGCTGGTGACCCGGCGAAGATCACGATCGTTGGAAGGATTCCGGCGGGAGGGGTGACAGCGCTTTCAGCGCGCTCCAGTGGCAGGCGGTGACAGGGGCGTAGGCGACCTAGCCCGGGGACAGAGAGCGGCTCCGGACGGAGCGGGGCTCTCACGGGGTTGAGGCAGGCAAGCTCCTGAGTGTCACGGCCCTAGGAGGGGCGATGAGGGGAGCAGTCTCTTTCCAGCGGGATGCACACACGGCTCGAATTGGAGGACGAGCAAAAGCACAGAGAACCCACTGGTCCTGGGGTTCAGTTCAGGGGGCAAGCTCAGATCAAGCCCTTGGAGAATGTTCAAGCACAAAGCAGCAAAGTCTTTTCAGCAAGTCTTTTCCTCTCCTTTCTCAGCAAGGCAAGCAGCAGGCCAGTCCTTCCAGCGTCTTCTTCTGTTCCTTGTCGGGCAGAGGTTCTTTGTGGTAAACAGGATTCTGATTTCTTAGGAGTTAGGCTCCTACTTTTATACCACTTTTCTTTTGTTCTCTCAGGCCAGGGGGGCCTTCGCATAACCGTTCTCAGTCCTGAGCACTTTGTTGGGGGGGTATTCTGACTTCTGCTTTCAGTGTGAGGGGCAGGCACATCAGCCGCTCCACAGGAGGTGGAGCCGGCATTCAGGGGACAAGTACTTTCAGGAGCACCTTGTGGACAGCGCTTCACCCGTCCTGGCCAGGTGCAGGCTGAGTCATCAGTCGCTCCCCAGGGGGCGGAGCCAGCATTGTGGTCGTGGAGCACTGCCCTATTCAGAGTCCAAGGGGCACTCCCACCTCCCACCAAGGTGTCCTCCTGCCATTCACCAACTGTCATCCCCCAGCCCTGTCACTCGCATAGCCCAGACAGTCAGATACACGCACAGCAGAGGCGGCTGAAATGATTAAGCGAGTAAATACTGACTTTCTAAAAGTCGTATTTACAAACCCAGGATAGTAAAATAAACTTGGCTACAAGAAGTATTTTATCATTCCGAGTTCAGGCATACTAAACATATCTCTCTACCATGTTCCCTGAGCCTGCTGGGATTATAGAATGTAATAATTCCAGCAGCTCATCTGGCCTAAGGGAAACAGGTAGCCTTGCAATAGTGAACTACGAATATGGCGGTAATTCACTACTAGGACAGGCCACATAACCAGGGCTTGTCCTACCTTACACCTACAACGCACCCTGCTTGCGGGCCTACCATAGGGGTGACTAACATGAGGCTAAGGGAAGGTTCTGGAGGCTGGCAAGTGTGGGCACTTGCCCAGCCGGCGGGACAGTACAAGACTGCACGCGGGGTGTGCAGTGGCAGACCCAGGACACATTTTACGCGGCCGCTTTCTGTGGGTGGCGCAACCAGCGCTGCAAGCCCACCAGCAGCATTGGCATTCACAAGCCCTGGCACCCCGGGTGCACTTTACTGGGGACTGACAGTAAATCCAATAAACCAATCATGAATATCAATTACAGGTACACTTTACCTAGGGAGCACTTGCACTGCGGTACGGATTAGCCGTGGCGCAGTGCCCTGAGCGGACAACACCAGCAAAACAGTTGAGGCACACCATCAAAAATGTGGAAGGGAAACTCACGCCAAGGTGCCAGGTCTAACACACGCCAAGGTGCCAGGTCTAACACAGACCGACCGAGGGAGACACAGACCGAGGGAGGGAGACAGACAGACAGACAGAGTGAGAGGGAGCGAGACAGACAGAGGGAGACAGACCGAGGGAGAGGGAGACAGACCGAGGGAGAGGGAGACAGACCGAGGGAGAGGGAGACAGACCGAGGGAGAGGGAGACAGACCGAGGGAGAGGGAGACAGACCGAGGGAGAGGGAGACAGACCTGGGGAGAGGGAGACAGACCGGGGGAGAGGGAGACAGACCGGGGGAGAGGGAGACAGACCGGGGGAGAGGGAGACAGACCGGGGGAGAGGGAGACAGACCGGGGGAGAGGGAGACAGACCGGGGGAGAGGGAGACAGACCGGGGGAGAGGGAGACAGACCGGGGGAGAGGGAGACAGACCGGGGGAGAGGGAGACAGACCGGGGGAGAGGGAGACAGACCGACAGGGGGAGAGGGAGACAGACCGACAGGGGGAGAGGGAGACGGACCGACAGGGGGAGAGGGAGACGGACCGACAGGGGGAGAGGGAGACGGACCGACAGGGGGAGAGGGAGACGGACCGACAGGGGGAGAGGGAGACGGACCGACAGGGGGAGAGGGAGACGGACCGACAGGGGGAGAGGGAGACGGACCGACAGGGGGAGAGGGAGACGGAGGGGGAGGGAGGGGGAGGGATAGGGAGGGAGAGGGAGGGAGAGGGAGACGGACGGAGGGAGGGAGAGGGAGAGGGAGAGGGAGAGGGAGAGGGAGGGAGACGGACGGAGGGAGGGAGAGGGAGCGAGACAGACCGAGGGAGACAGACCGAGGGAGAGGGAGACAGACCGAGGGAGAGGGAGACAGACCGAGGGAGAGGGAGAGGGAGACAGACCGGGGGAGAGGGAGACAGACCGGGGGAGAGGGAGACAGACCGGGGGAGAGGGAGACAGACCGGGGGAGAGGGAGACAGACCGGGGGAGAGGGAGACAGACCGGGGGAGAGGGAGACAGACCGGGGGAGAGGGAGACAGACCGGGGGAGAGGGAGACGGACCGACCGGGGGAGAGGGAGACGGACCGACCGGGGGAGAGGGAGACGGACAGACCGGGGGAGAGGGAGACGGACCGACCGGGGGAGAGGGAGACGGACCGACAGGGGGAGAGGGAGACGGACCGACAGGGGGAGAGGGAGACGGACCGACAGGGGGAGAGGGAGACGGACCGACAGGGGGAGAGGGAGACGGACCGACAGGGGGAGAGGGAGACGGACCGACAGGGGGAGAGGGAGACGGACCGACAGGGGGAGAGGGGGAGGGAGGGGGAGGGAGGGAGAGGGAGACGGACGGAGGGAGGGAGAGGGAGAGGGAGAGGGAGGGAGACGGACGGAGGGAGGGAGAGGGAGAGGGAGAGGGAGAGACGGAGAGGGAGAGGGAGGGGGAGAGACGGACGGAGAGAGGGGGGAGGGGGAGAGGGAGAGGGAGACGGAGGGAGAGGGAGGGAGACGGAGGGAGGGAGAGGGAGAGGGAGGGAGAGGGAGACGGAGATGGACGGAGGGAGGGGGAGGGAGAGGGAGGGAGAGGAAGAGGGAGAGAGGGAGAGAGGGAGAGAGGGAGGGAGGGAGAGGGAGGGAGGGAGGAGGGGAGGAGGGAGGGAGGGAGGGGGAGGGAGGGAGGGGGAGGAGGGAGGGAGGGAGGGGGAGGGGGAGAGGGAGAGGGAGGGAGGGAGGGAGGGAGGGAGGGAGGGTGGGGGAGGGAGGGAGGGAGGGGGGAGGGAGGGAGGAGGGGAGGAGGGAGGAGGGAGGGAGGGAGGGAGGAGGGAGGGAGGGAGGGAGGAGGGAGGGAGGGAGAGAGGGGGAGGGAGGGAGGGGGAGGGAGAGAGGGGGAGGGAGGGAGGGAGGGAGAGGGGGAGGGAGGGAGGGAGGGGGACGGACGGAGGGAGAGGGACGGACGGAGGGAGAGATGTGTGTATGCCGGGTCTGGTGGCTCAGTGGACGAAGGAGTCTGCTGCAGTGACCTGTGTTCAACCTCATGGTCACCATTTTTTTTTTTTTTTTGCTTTAGCCCTGCCCCTCCCCCTCTGACCCCGCCCCCACCGGTGCGGCCCTCGGCCACAAACCACACTGAAAATTTGGCCCCGAGAGAAAGTTTGTGAGTACCCATGCTCCACGCCATCACGGCTAAGGAGCCCTGGACGATCAACGGATGAGGAACTTTGTCCGGACTGAGAAGGAGGATTGGAAAACAGAGGAGTGGGATTGGAGAATCCCAAGAACGTTCCAGAAGAACCGGAAACCAAACTTGAGACCTCCAAATCGGCAAAACGAGGACTATGTCTGCCTTCTGACGCCGGACCTGAGCCGAGACTCTGGTCAGCATAGCGAACGGGGGAAACGCATATCCTGTTTCGGACCGCTAGTCATGAAGAAACACGTCCGTCTGTGGATCCGGCCTCCAGCTGAAGAACTGGGAAAGCCGGTGGTCTAAACGGGAGGCAAACCGATCCACTGAGAATGGACCCCAGATGCTCTGGAGGTCCGCAAAGACTCCCGGATGTAGCTTCCAGAGACTCTCATCGTGAAAATTGCGAGAGTGGAAGTCTGCCACCTTGTTGTCCTGACCCGGAAGGTATTCCGCAGTCACGGAAATGTGACGGTCCAGGCAGTAGTGCCAAAGATTTGTCGCCAGGTTCGAGAGCGCTCTGGACCGCGTACCACCCAGATGGTTGATGTAGCAGATGGCCGACACGTTGTCCATCTTGAGGAGGACACAGGACCAAACCGAGTCCCTGGTCCAACAATGGATCGCGAACGACCCGGCCAACAGCTCGAAACAGTTGATATGCAACTGTTGTTCTTGTGGAGACCACACTCCGCCTGTGGTAAACTCGCCACACCTGGCGCCCCAGCCAGACCTTCTGGCGTCTGACTCTACAACGATATCCGGTGCGGAGCCGAAAATCGCCTGCCCATTCCAGGCCTCCATATTGGTGAGCCACCACTGTAGTTCCTCTCTGGCTTCCGCTGAGAGTGTTACCTTCTGGGAGTAGGTTAACCCTTTGCGCAAATGATGGGCTTTGAGACGTTGTAGCGCTCTGTAATGGAGCGGGCCCGGGAAGATAGCCTGGATCGAGGTCTAGCTGCCTTAGGGAGATTTGGGGCTGAACAAGCGCCCTCCGGAGCTCGTGGCGTACCTTCGCTATTTTCCGGGATGGAAGGCTGAGGGTACAATCCACCGAATCTATGGAAAACCCCAGGAACACCACGGACTGAGCCAGTATGAGAGTTGATTTTGCCTCGTTTATCACGAATCCCAAACTCTGGAGGAGATCGACCGCCCTTTGGAGCTGGCCCGCTAGGGCTTGGGGACACTGAGCCATCAAGAGGAGATCGTCCAGGTAAACGATAAGCCTCATACCCGACGCCCTCAGATGCTCGATCACCGGGCGCAGGACCTTGGTGAAGCACCAAGGGGCTGAAGACAGGTCGAAAGGGAGCGTTGTAACCTCGTACATCCTGTCCCGCCAGCGAAACTGAAGGAACCGCCGGTGAGGGGGGAAAATAGGGATGGCCAAGTAAGCGTCTTTGAGATCGAGACGGGCCATCCAGTAGTTTGGCCGGAGCAAGTTGCGAAGATGGATTCCTTCCACCTTGAAATGGCGGTAAACCAGCCATTTGTTGAACTCTTGCAAGTTTGACAGGCTGCTGGCCCCCATCTGGCTTGTCCACCAAAAACCAGTTGCTGACGAACCCCCGGGGGTGGAGAAAAGTCTCCACTATTGCTCCCTTGGCTAGTAGGGAGGAAACTTCCTGATCCACTAAGGCGGCGTCTGCCTTTGAGAAGGCGATAGGTTGCGGAGGGAACGGTTGGACGGGCTCCCCGTAAAACTCTATGTGGAAACCCTGCACGGTTTGCAGAACCCAGGCGTCCCCCGTGACAGAAGTCCAAACCTGGAAAAAATGCACCAGACGGCCCCCTACTTTTAGAAGGGAGAACACTCACCGGATGAGCTGGAGGCGCCACCGCCTCGACCGCCCCTGTGCTTGCCACGACGTCCTTGTGTTGGATAGAGATTTCCAAAGCGGGCTTGATTCTGGTACTGCCCGCTGCCGGAGCCTTGTCCTCTATTCTGGTTTGGACGGCCGAACAAGCGCCCCGTACCTCGCCAGGCCCTTCGGAAAACCCGAGGGCGGAACACCTTTTGTATCGAAGATTGAGCTCTGTCCAAAGACGTAAAGGTGCTCGCAAAACGCCCAAGGTCATTAAGGAACGGCTCTCCGAAGAGGCCGCCCTGTGCGACAGGCCCAGCTTCAGAGTCGGCCAGGTCCCCAAATTTGGGGTCAACCTTGGTCAAAAGGGACCTGCGCTGCTCTGTGGAGATTGCGCAGTTAGTGTTCCCGAGGAACACCACTACGCGCTGGGCCCAAGCGGAGAGGTTTTTGGGAGAGCTAAGAGATCCCAAAGATTTGGCCTCCTCCGCCATATCTCAGATCTTGGAAATGGGGCCCAGGGCGTCTAAAAGCTTTACTTGGTAAGCCCGCCAATATCTGTCAATGCCCTTTTTAGCGTCCTTGACAAATGTTTGCAAAAAGGTTGCCATCCGAGGGTCTATATCGGGGGTGGCGGCAACCTCGCCCTCCAAAGAGGGGCGAGGGCACTCCGCCCTAAGACAGCTTCGCGCTGTGCCTCTAACGGCCGGCGAATACGGTTAGCCACATATTGGGACACCTTTTCACAGGGTGCCCAGTCAGAGGATCTCGGATGCAGAATGTTGTCTGGATCCAACATGTCCGCACAAAGATCTGGGGCAGGCGCCTCAGGTGCCGGGCGGGTTGGAAGCCAAGGACGGGAGGGACCAGCGTCGTCCTCATCCCCTGGAGCGGTATCTCCCGAGGGCTCAGGAGCCACAGGTGGGGCTTTATCTGCAAGGAAGGCTCGTTTAAGGCGGGCAAAGGCGTCCGTATCAACCCCAGCCTTCTTGGGGCGTTTAGCGGGTGGGGGCTAAGAGTCGGCATGTGTTACGCCCGGGTCCGGGGTGGCCTGGGTAGCTTTGGCCAGCTTCTCTCAGGCCAGCTCAATGTGGCGGGAAAGTCGGTCCTCTAACGGACCAATAGCCTGCTCCACCGCTTTGTAGATGGATTCATCCCACTGGAGTGCCGTTAGTGGGTCCTCCTCCCACTGGTCATCCGTGTAGACCTCGTCCTGGTAGGACTCCATCCCAGGTGAAGATGACCGGATTAGGTAAGTGGGGTAGCTTGCAAGGAGGGAAACTTCCGGCTAAGGGGGGCTGGGTCTCGGCCTAAAGTCAAGAGCGAGCAGTACTCGCAGAAAGGGCAAGCCCTGGGACCTACTCAGCCCTATGTAACCTTGAGGGCAGCCTGCATCCTAGGTCCCTGCAGGTAGTCCTGCACTACAGACTATAAGAGAGCGTTCAACGGGCGCATACCAGCGATTAAAAACATACCCCAGGCGTTAGACGCACACGCCAGCACCGTCTAATGACGGAAATTATACAGACCCAGCCGAGCACTTGACTCGGGCGGACGTTCAAAGGCCTGAATACACGCTGGAAGCACCAGAAACAAATCTCTCAGGGCGTTGAAAGCAGACGGCAGGCTCCGACACGGCAAGCAGACTCCGAGATCTCAGCACGAAATGTGCGGAATCTCTGGAATGCTCGCCGCGTCGCGGGCGCGATGCGCCCTGTAGCAGCCGGAGGAATGCCGCAAGCCTGAAACTAAGCGGCTAGGGAGGGTGTTCCCACAGCCGAATGCGAGTCTGCCAAGGCGCGGCTGACGCGCGGTGAAAGGAATGAACTCCACTTTAAGTAATAAAACAACAAACTCTTCACACCAACACCAGGCGGGCAGCGGCCGACAGCCGCGCCGCCCTACTGAAATAACAATCGCGTCACAATATCTGAAAGCGCTCAAAGCAGATAACAAACGGAAAGCAAAACATGATTACAATACATTGGAATTCAATACACCTGATAACATAAGCACCAGTCAGTCAACAGTGAAACCTGAAGAGACAAAAAACCACGACTTAACTTGGCTGCAAGCAGCAAAGAAAGAGGAGGAATGGAAGAGGAGAGAGGACTATGATTGCCGTGTAGCCCTGTGATTGGTGGACTCACGCAGACACTCTATTGTTCAAACTTTGTTCTTCCCTAATTCCCTATGGTTCATGGGAATGGTAGTTAAGTTTCTTTGAATGGCTGCTATTAATAAAGCGTGGAAAGAATAGCATAATCCTCGCCTCCGGTCCTGACATAGAATCCCAATTGCAACTGGAATACTTGGCCTCTACGCAGATAGCACAGAGCAATGGGTAAGGACTGGAGGATCATGGCTTTTGAACATCGTTTTGACCCACTGACGGCCACTGGGAGAACCTCGCACTGCCTTCAGCCTCAACTCCATAGCACACAATCGTGGCCTTTTAATACATACCTGGAGGAGGCTGAGTTCAAAGTATTGCACTATGGAAGAGTAATATTCTACAGAAAAAAAATACAAAAACACAACAGCCTGGAAATGGCTAACGATATTAGGGACCGCAAGATTAAGTTAAACTTCAAATGTAAACACGATCTAAATTACTAACCTGGATTACCTTAATGTTTCATTGTACAGAAATCGATCTTTGTCTTTATCAATAAATAAATGAGTTATAAATATAATATTATGCTTTTAATTACTACCGCGTCTCAAACACGGATGGACCCAGCCCACTTATAGCCCTGAGCCTGACACTTGTGTAATTCTTTGAGTAGAATTTGCTGCCGCTGTATACTGGTTTACGTTGGTAGAAACCTTTAACTCCATTACCAATACCTGCCACTGATGTTCATTTTTCAAACCATACAAGGATATGCTGAAACAGCCCACCTGATTTTGTGGGGAGTCATTAGATTGAAAGTGCTTATCGATTCGACTATGAAGAGTACATTTCAAGTAAATGTGTTTTCATGTTCCACAAGCACTGCACCGCTTCACCTTTTCCTATTTTGGTAAACCTGTCTTGTAAATATAATTCTTATGTGATATCTTAATCAGTACATGCTTCATCAAGAGTGAACAACTGAAAATTAGTATGTACTTTGCTTTCATTAAATAGACATGGAGAGGACATTTTTATGCCTCCCTGCTAAGGTATAATGATATATTGAATATATCAGAAAAATCATATTTCTATATAATTATATTAGAAGCCCAGACTCTGAGGAAAACCGGATCACCCAAGTATTGTACCATTGTGAGTGATGTTAACTGAGCTCACAGCATTTCTTTAGGGCGCGCTCGATGATCATAGTAGAGAATTTAAGAAGTTTGAACAGATTATACATTTGTACTCAAATTTTGTCTTTAGTGCCTGGCAGTCTTGTCATAGAAGCTCCATACTCTGGTACTGTAACCTGGCAGCCTAAGGATTTGTGCAGTAGGGGCTTGGGCCTACATGTCCAGTGGACACAAACATGTACATTGTCCTTGAATCCAAACAATATCTACTGGGGGTTGGGCGAAACCAACGTTCCTATAGGACCTATATTTATATCATAATTCAATTTCTCAAACTACGAATCTTCAAATAGGGCTTCTGTTTTCAGAAACAAATGCCTTCAGGTCCCAAATGATCCCTATCACCTGTTGGGTCCGCCAGGGTTCTCTACGGTCTCCTGCAATCTTCAGCCTTTACATGAAGTCGCATTGTGCTCTACCACTACACAGTTGATAAGCAACAGTACTTGAAAGTCTCCTCTGACATCTAGTGCCTCTAACTGGTGCCTGGACATCAGTTATCCAGACCTGGATGTCCAGCGCCTACCTGAAGCTCAACCCAACCAAGACAGAATTCCCATTAGCAAAGAACAAAAAATAGTATAAACCTGGCCCAATTACATGAACCTGATGGCTCTGGACCCCAACTTTCTCCCAATGCCAAGACACGTGGCTTCAACCTAGGCACCAACTGCACTCTCAAGGAGTAAAATTCAAAAAACACAAAGCCAGCCTTGTACCAGCTCTCTTCTAAAGAAAGTGAAACCATTTGTTCCAAAAAGCGATTTCACAACTTCTGTTCAAGCCTTCAGACTCTTGCATCTTGATGGTGATAAAGCTCTGCTCTGTGGCCTCCCAGACTTCACGCTGGCCCTGCTTAATGGCATCCTGTATGTCTCCTCCATGGCCTGATGGAATATGGCCACCTCACCTCCATCCTGATGGAATTCCACTGACTCCCCTTGCCAGCCAGCATCATTTTCAAACCTAGCTGCATAATTTATGAAGTTATCTCGACCAGCACCCCAGCTTATCTTGCAGACAAACTCTCAATCTCTAGCGATTGGCAGCACACCCACAGCCAGGACACCATCTAACTGCAGACTAAGTGTAAAAAAGAAAAAGCAAAACAGCAGGCCTTTTTCATGCAGCATCCGAGATAGGCAATTGCATCCCATATCCATCTGGACTACCAAAACGCTGTTCCAATTCAAGAAGGAGTTGAAGACCTCTTTAATGAACACTGTATCCCAGCTCATTAACAACGCACAGTACACCTACCTCTCCTATCAATTGTTGACTGGATTGCTCGAAATTGTCCACGTACAGTGCTCTGAGGCCTTCTGGCTAGGTTTGTGCTATAGAAATTCCATATACATACAAATATACATTTTCACGCTGGTGGGCACACAACATCCCTTGCATCCAGGGCCCTGCCATATATGCAACAAAGACCCTCATTTCTAGACAAAATGCTATAGTTGTCTGGCATTGACAAAGCACTTACCCCGCTCGCTTCCAATACTTTTATATGTGCTATGTCAACAGGAGAAAATGGAGTTCAGAAATAGGCTGGGTCTTGGATCTTTGATGTTTGGGGAGAGGTGAGAGGTTCTGGTGCAGCCGGGAAAGGTGTACTCCCTAATGAGGACATATTGTGTAAAGGTTTATAATGAAATTCTTTTTTTGCCGCAGCAGTCTTCTTTGGCAGACTTGGTAAAATAAATTTTGCCTCACTTCGCTACTGTCCATCAGAAAAAGACTGGGAACGCAATAGACCTGCAATGTCATTCTCATGTTGCACTAACCACACACAACTAGTGAATCTGGCCTCCTGCAGAACTGTGGGGGGGGGGGAGCATGGGGAAGAAGGGGCCTAAGGTTACACTTTTACTACCTGATCTGTTACAGTGGCAAGTGCATTATTTATTTACAGGAAGAGAATTGCTCCACAGTATGGCCACCCTTGTGGGAAACATCCACCTACCTGTATGCCTGCACTTAAAAGCCTTGTATTTCTGATTTAGAATTTTTTTCTGTGTCCTTATTGAAAAGTAAACATATTTGTGTTATTTCTTACAGGCACTCACCACCTGGCAGTGCTCCTGTGACAAAAAGATGGCCCCACCGGAGGCATCCAGTTCCCAGAACACAGCCCATTCTGTATTTGACAAATTTCTTTTGGCCAGAAGCTGTGAGGAGACACTTGGGACTTTCCAGGAGCTCTGCCGATGTCTGGGCCTGCAACCAGAACCAGATGGTCAACTCCAGTTCTACCAAAAACTCAAATCCCGGCTCAACTACTGGAAGGCAAAAGCCTTGTGGACCAAGTTAGACAAAAAAGCTAGTCACATCATCTACAACCAGGCCACGCCCTGTGCAAAGACGAGGGTAAGGAAGACAGGAGTTTGGGAGACAACCGCAGTCAAAACCAGGGTGGGATGACGTAGGACTGGCAAGAAGCGACTGTGAAAATGCCAAAGATGATATAAGGGCAAAGCACACGCAGGGAGTGGTATAAACCATGGGAAATTGGATATGGGAGAATATCAGAGTACAAAACTTATCTTGTAAGTGTTGTAATCAGAGCTGGTCTGTCAATATTTGCTTAAAGAGGGTAAAAGCAACCCAGTCTATGGACAGTTCGAGAGCCAAGGTGAAGGGGAAATAGTGGCCTGAATAAGGATTGTGTATGTAGTAAACAGTGTGGTTTGAATAAAGGAGCATAAAAAGTCTGGGCTCGGCATGGGGTGTAATGTTAGACTAATGAAGGGGGTGTCACAGCCAGGGCTCTTTGGAACAACTCAATGGAGTGGATGAACCTGGGGTACAGGGAGTGAGTGTGGGCTTGAAACAAGACCCTTTAATTTGAACTTTTGGGTTAAGATACTGGTAAAATTGAAGTCTGGGTATAGACACAGACACACACACTCCCTCAACCAACCCTTCCTGCAGGAGCTCCAGTGCTCACTTATAATAGGACCGATTCAGGTCTTTTCAACGTGTTGGGATAGCGGTCTAACAATGCCCCTGGGATAAAAAATATTAAAGTGTCTCCCAAACTGATTCAGATGTATTCCTTGAGTCTAGTAGGGCTGCAGTCAGTTACTCCGTTGCCAAGATATTCCATAGTTATTCCTGCTGGTGAGGGTTCTTTTCTAGAAAACCATTAATGGCAGCTGTCACTCAGATCACATTATCACTCTGTTACTTTTTGATTGGTGTAGCAAGGTGGGGGGGAGGGGTCCAAGGCCCAGTATTATAGAAAATAAGTTTGCGTGTAGCTGATATCCCAATATTTCTTTCATAGCTGCCAAGATTTCAACCCAAAAGATCTTAATTTGCAGGTAGTCCTACCAGGTATGGTTTGTCTCTCTGCATTCCACATCCCCTTCAGCACAGTGCAGGTGTCCCCTACTAGTAGCTCGTAAGCTGCTGGCAGCCACTCCCCCCGCTACCTATAAATAGCTCTCCGGTGTGCAAACCAACCTCCTGAATTAGAAGCTGTTGCTTGGATGAATTAATATAAGTAAACAAAAATTGAAAAGCATGAAGAGAATGTATGCATTTTCAGAACTCATAAGCTGATGATTTTAGAAAAATTGAGAAATTCCAAAATATATTTGAGTAAGAAATCCTGCGCAGAGGGAGAGACTTATTACTTATCGTTTTACCTTGGTGCCGAGGCATTGCAGCTGTGGCTGTTATGTATTATGCACGTAGAGGCTTTCCACATTGACAACGCCTTTTTTTTTTGTTTTTTTTTTCAATTAAACATTTTATTATTAAAAAACAAACGTAAATCAGCAGTACAGCACATGGATATGAGTCTCATTCTGGAAAAGAAGCACTGCAAGATTGCATCATATACAGTCACATGGAATCCCATTGTCCGCGTCGAACACAATCATCGATCAGAGTTTGGCTTTGTACTACAGTCATATACCACAAGTATGCAGCTTCTAGCAACCGAATATTAAAATGTATATAACATTACTCATCCCCATGTATACTGACATTCTCAATGTTGGAGAGGTGTGCCATTTGGAACCGGTCTTGCTGCAGTTCAAGTGTTCGGGATAGGCAAATGTCACCTATGTACTTATTCCACCCACCCTATTTACGATCCCATTTCTTAGGGCAACCCCTGCTTTTAAAGATGTCTTTTTCAGCTATCATTGCTAGTTACATATCTGCTGCAAAGTCGCGCAGAGTACGGGCAGCTCCCACCCCCCAGTGTTGCGCAACGTTTCGTTTACTATGATCCAACCCAGTGAGGCCCACATTTTCTCCTTTTGGGTGAGGTCAGTAGCATCCCGAATATTAAGAAGACAGAGCTGTGGGGCGGCCTCCAAAGTCTTACCTCCCGCCCTTTGCATTTGCATGGTAACATCATCCCAATATTTCCGTATCACGGGACAATCCCATATGACGTGGAATGAGGTCCCTATCTGTTGACAGTCTCTAAGGCACATCGGGTCATCTCGCCCACCTATTTTGGCCAGAATCACAGCATCTAGTTACACACGGTGAAGTACTTTCTATTGGACCAGGCGTAGTCTCATAGGAATCGCGACCTCCCTGGGAGAAGCCAGAGCATCTCGCCAGTCATCATCTTCTAGGTCGCTTAGGTCAGCTTCCCAATTGTGCCTAGGGTGTATCAAGGGGTCAGGGCGGTTGTTCAAAAGTTTTTTGTATGTGAGTGATATGGCTTTTTGGTGCATGGGGTCAAGTATTAATCTATCTTCCAACGGTGAAGCCTCAGACCCTGTCACCAGGCAGGTCGCTCCCCCCAACCACCACGCAGCCCCCTGTGTGATTGGACCCTCTGCCCGCTGCCTACACCCGTGTCAGCCGCCTGCATCCCGGCTGTGTGCGGTGTTGCCTGTCACCTCTGTTTTGCCGTTTTTGCCTACTTGACTGTATTCTTATTCCCTTTTTATTTCTGTACCCCTGTGCTCTCACCCTTCCTTGTGCCCCCTTTTTCTTCTGTTGTTCCCCCCCCCCCCCCTCCGTGACCCTCGCCGCTTCTCCCGCTGTCTTTTTCCAGCTGCTTTTCTCCCGCCGCTTAGCCCCTGCGGCCCCGCCCCCTCACTTCCATTGGCCGCCCCGCTCCCACCTCCCAGCTGCTCCTCCCTCCCTCTGCCCCTCATATGGAGGCCGCAAAGCAGCCGCGCTCAGCGGGCGCGCCACTGGCGCTTCTAAGGCAAGCCCATCTGCGCCCGTCTGCGCCTGGACTGCGCCCAGCGCCAGAACCCATGGGCGCCGCACCCCCCGCAACGCCAGACTGCACTACGATGCAAGCACCCTCTATGCACTCAACACCGAACAAGACCACCCCTGCTACCGGGCCACCCCAAAGCGCACCCAAGGGCCCTTCACCTGCCGGAACTGCAGATTCACCAGCATCCAACCCTCCAAACCACCAGCCAGAGAACCCAACCACCTCCGCTGCATCCTCCTCAACACCCGCTCCGCTCGCAAGCACGCCATCGAACTCTGGGACCTCCTAGTCTCCACTGCCCCCGATGTCGCCTTCCTGACGGAGACCTGGCTGAACTCCACCTCAGCACCAGACATCGCGATAGCCATCCCACCAGGCTACAAGATCTCCTGCAGAGACCGCACCAACGGAGTGGGAGGAGGAATCTCCATCATCTACAAAGACTCCATCAAAATCTCAACGAACACATACGACACCCTCACCACCGCCGAGCACATGCACTTCCAGATCCACACCGACCCCAACACCACCCTCAGAGGAACACTCCTCTACAGACCCCCCCGGACCCCGCCCACAGGTCAGCGACACCATCGCCGACCTCATCAGCACCCACGCCCTTGCTTCCACGGACTACATCCTCCTCGAGGACCTGAACTTCCACCTCGAACAACGACGCCAACTCCACTGCCCTGATCGACAACCTCGGACTCCAACAGCTCGTAACGACACCTACTCACGCCGCTGGACACACACTCGACCCAATCTTCTCCGCAAGCCCCCACGTCTCCTTCAACCACACCACCGAACCCCACTGGACCGACCACAGATGTGTCTACTTCACCTTCAGGAAACCCACCGCACCCAACAGCTACCGCGCCGCTGCTGGGGCAAGGTCACCGAGGACCAACTGACTACCGCCCTCGCCCTGAGACCACACACCGACCCCACTGACCCAGACACCGCAGCGACCAACCTCACACAGTGGATCAACGAATGCGCCAACACCCTCGCCCCTCTGATGACCCCCACAACCAACCACACAAACAAAGCCGCCTGGTTCACCGAGGACCTCCGGATCTCCAAGCACACCTGTCGGAAGCTGGAGAAGAAATGGCTCCATGACCGAACACCAGACAACCACACAGCCCTCGAGCGTCACCCGCAGACACCACCAACTCATCAGGACCGCCAAGAAGACCGCCTTCAAGGACCTCCTAGACAACAATGCACACAACACCAAAGAGCTCTTCAGCATTGTGAAAGAACTCTCCAACCCCAGCTCCAACACCAACGACATCCTGCCATCACAAGACCTGTGCGCCTCCCTGGCCACCTTCTTCCACCGCAAGATCACCGACATCCACGACAGTTAACTCCGACCCCCCCCGCACCCACCACCGAGTCCACCACCCCTGCGACTACCACCCGTACCAGTCGCCTGACCGTCTGGTCCAACGTCAGCAATGAAGACACCATCAAAACCATGAACTCCATCCACTCCGGATCCCCATCGGACCCCTGCCCTTACCACGTCTTCAACAAAGCCAGCACAACCATCGCGCCCCACCTCCGGAAAATAATCAACTGCTCCTTCAAGACAGCAACCTTCCCAGAAAGCTGGAAGCACGCCGAGATCAACGCCCTTCTGAAGAAGCCCAAGGCGGACCCCAAGGACCTCAAGAACTTCCGGCCCATCTCCCTGCTCCCATTCCCGGCAAAAGTGACTGAGCAGATCGTCAACAAACAGCTGACCCGCTACCTCGAAGACAACAACATCCTGGACCCTTCCCAATCCGGTTTTCGCAGCAACCACAGCACAGAGACCGTCACTGACGACACCAGGACCCTGATGGACAAAGGAGAAACAGCCGCCCTCATCCTCCTGGACCTATCAGCAGCCTTTGTCACGGTCTGCCACCGCACCCTATCAGCACGCCTCCACGACACCGGTATCCAAGAGAAGGCCCTGGCCTGGAACACATCCTTCCTCTCCAGCAGAACCCAGAGTGTCCGCCTCCCACCCTTCCGCTCCAAAACCACCGAGATCATCTGCGGCGTCCCACAGGAATCCTCCCTCAGCCCGACGCTGTTCAATATCTACATGGCACCTCTCGCCCACGTCGCACGACAACATAACCTCAACATCATCTCCTACGCCGACGACACCCAGCTGATCATATCCCTCACCGAAGACCCCCACACCGCCAAAGCCAACCTCCACAGAGGAATGAAGGCCGTAGCCGACTGGATGAAGCACAGCAGACTGAAGCTGAACTCAGACAAGACGGAGGTCCTCATTCTCGGACCCACCCCTTCAGCCTGGGACGACTAGGTGGCCCACATCGCTAGGCACAGCCCCGGAACCCACGGACCACGCACGCAACCTGGGGGTCATGCTCGACTCCACTCTCTACATGACCAGGCAAGTCAACGCCGTCTCCGCGTCCTGCTTCAACACCCTCCGCATGCTCCACAGGATCTTCAAATGGATCCCCCTCTACACGAGAAAAACCGTCACCCAGGCCCTCCTCACCAACAGACTCGACTACGGGAACGCCCTCTACTCAGGAACAACAAACAAGCTCCTGAGACTATTCCAACGAATCCAGAACGCCTCGGCCCGACTCATCCTAGACGTCCCCCGCCAGCAGCCACATCACTCCCCACCTGAGAGACCTGCACTGGCTCCCCGTCAACAAAAGGATCACCTTCAAACTCCTCATCCACGCACACAAAGCACTACACAACCCCGGACCCACCTACCTCAACAACCGACTCAGCTTCCACAACCCCACCCGAAGCCTCCGCTCAGCCAACCTCTCCCTCGCCACAGTCCCCCGCATCCGGAAAACCACTGCCGGCGGCAGATCCTTCTCCTACCTCGCCGCCAAGACCTGGAACACTCTCCCCACCATCCTACGACAGACCCAGGACCTGCTGGCCTTCAGAAGACTCCTCAAGACCTGGCTCTTCGATCAGTAGCGGCACCCCCCTCCCCAGCGACTTGAGACCCTCTCGGGTATGTAGCGCGCTTTACAAATGCAATGATTGATTGATATGGGGTCATCCTTGGGACGAATCGTTCTAAGGGAATGACTTATTTGTAAGTAGCGGAAGGTTTCGGTCGGTGCAAGCTGATTTTTTTGCTGGAGTTCTGTGAATGTAGTCAACCTCCCTGAGACCAACATGTCTCCCACAGTTGAGATGCTGATAAGGTCCCACTTGTCGAACCCTGGACAAGTGCCGAGGCGACCCAGGCGTTCTGATTCCCAGAGTGGTGTGGCTCGCGTGATGGTATTGTGCCAGCCCATGTGTTTGTTAACCCTGTATGGAGAAAACGAAGATTCTACCATTAATCTAATCATCGGAGTGTGACGGTTTCTTCATTGATTGCGTTGTTAACCCTGTGCCATGTCCCCACGGTGCGCGCGGTGGGCCCTGTGCGGTTCAATTTCCAGGGATTCTAATATAGTGCCCTTTGGTGTCCCCCCTACCCCATCAACCCCCGATCAGTGCGGAAGTTTGGATCATCGTGGGCCCCATGAGCCCATTTGTTAACTGCGACCAATTGGGATGCTTGGTAATAAAGCTTAATATCCGGTAGGGCGATGCACCCATCATACCACCCCGCCGTTAGGTTTTTGGTTGCTATTTATGGGGCTCGGCCATCCCATAGTAGCGTACGCACGGTGCGTTCAATATTAAAGTATGTGTTTGGGATCTTGTCTGGAGCATTTTGCAAAGCGTGTAAAAAGCGCGGGAGCGCTAGCATCTTTAAGAGAGCTACGCATCCCAGGAGGGTGAGGTGGAGAGAGCGCCAGTGCCTGACGTCGGCTCGGAGACGCGTCAGGGGCTCGAGCAGATTCGACTCGTAAAACGGGACATGATAGGTTGTGATAGATATATACGCCGAGGTAGCAGAAGCCCCTCTGTGCCACAGGAATGTCATACCCTTGAGGGTTGCATGGTGGTGCTCCCCACAGTACATAGAGCTGGGACTTAGCCCAGTTGATAGTGTAGCCTGAATGGGTGCCAAATATATGAAATATGTGCAGGACCCGCCGGAGTGACTGCGACGGTGAGGCCATATATCAAAGAATATTCTCTGCGTAAAGTGAAATACGGTCCTCATGGCTCTCCGTCCACTTCAGGCTGTGGATAAGTGGGTCTCCCCTGATCCATACCGCGAGTGGCTCCAGTGCCAAGGCGAAAAGCAGCGGCGAGAGAGGGCACCCCTGTGTGGTTCCTCTTCCCAATTGAATCGACCTGAAGGTGTGGTTGTTCACCACCACCTGAGCGGTTGTGCAAGCATACAATAATTTGAACCAGTTAATGGATTTGGGCCCAAAGCCCATCCTCTCGTACAGCGAAGAGGAAGTCCCATTCGATGGTGTTGAAAGCCATTGTGGCATCTAATGCTAACAAAGCGGCGTCCTCTCTAATCGTCTGACGTCTACCTAGGACCCCGTGCAGTCGTCTTAAATTCAGGGCTGTATTCTGCCCAGGCATAAAGCCTGATTGGTCTGGATGTCACAGATCTGATACGAGGGAGATAAGCCTGTTAGCCAGCAATTTGGCTAGTATTTTGGCTTCAACTGTTAGGAGTGTGATGAGACGGTAAGACTTGCACTCATCCGGCGGTTGGCCATGGATCACCACTATGGAGGCCAGTCGGACATCTGCAGGCATTATCCCTTTTTGGAGACTTTCCGTATACATTTGTAATAGGTGGAGGGATATTTTGGACGCCATGGGCTTAAGAAATTCGATCGGAAGTCCGCTGGGTCCCATAGCTTTGCCCGAGCGGACATTCTGTATAGCTACTTGGACTTCCAGATCAGTGAATTTGCTATCAAGGGAGTCCCTATTTTCTGGGATAGGTGGTTAACGTTTATAGTTGAGAGCAGTTCAACCGCTGCGAGTGGCTGCGTGGCACACGGGGAGGTATACACCGACGCAAAATGGGTGGCGAATGTTTCTGCTATACGTTGAGGATCTATGATTGCCTCCCCATTGGGCCCACCTAGGAGGCGGACCCATCTCGACAGTTGTTACTTTTTTTCCAGCCAGGCAAGGAGTTTACCAGTCCTCTCCCCCATGCTCATATATCCTGTGGCGGGTCAGTTTGTACTTTGCTTTGACAGCGTCCGCGAGGAGTTGCTGGTAGTCAAGACACACCGCCGCAAGTGTGTGCTGCGCTTCCTGATCAGGAAGGAGTGCAAGTGCCCTCTCCCATGCTAGGAAATCTGTCTCGAGCTCCGCTATATGCCTGACGAGTTCCTTTTCATGACCGACCATCAAAGCTAGGGCTCTGCCTTTTACCACTGCACCAAATGCACCCAACAGAATTTGGGCCGATGAGCCCAACCCTACGTTTTCTTTAAAGTACAGTTCGGTTTCCTTGATTAGCGTCTTTTTGTGGTATATTAAGGTCCCAGGGGTTTATGGTGAGAGGCTTACGTTGCGGGGACGCGCCTATGGTGGTGAGGATAGGTGAGTGGCCCAAAATACCGCGTGCAAGACAGCGGGACTCTGAGAACTCATGGATGTCTTGTGCATGAGTGAACATATGATCGATATGCGATTGACTGTTGTGGACCCCAGAGTGAAACGTAAATTGTACTGCGGAGGGATTAAGCTGCAGCCAGACATCAACAAGGCCCATGGCGGACAGAAACTCGGCGAGCTGAGATCCCCCGAGGGATCCCTGCGTGGCAGGAGGTGATCCCTGGCCCCGTCTATCGCGAGATTAAAGTCTCCTCCCAACACCAATAGGCCAAGCGGGAGGTCAAGGAGAAGTGTTCCCAGGTCCTGCAACGCGAGGTCGCTGCAGTCCAAGGGGGCATAGACCGATAAGACATTCAGTGTCTTCCCCTCCCACGTGCTGGTGAGCACTACATATCTGCCGTGATCATCGTTCCAGGTCTTTTGTACGGGCAGCCTCTGCGTAGAAGTATCCCTGTTCCACCTGAACCGGACGTAAACCCCGCGTGTGCTACTAATCGATATCCCCACTTATTTAATGCTCCGCAAGAGTTGCCAATTAGGTGCATTTCCTGTAGAAGGACTATCTCTGGTGTTTGCCTTTTCAGATATTGGAGGACTATCCCCCGTTTGATTTTGTCTCCAAGGCCTTTAACGTTCCACATGAGGAACCTAAGATCTATGTGTGCTCCCATTGGCGTGTGGACATTTTACTGGAGCGAGGGAAACCTGCTTAGGATTGGACCTTGTTGACACCATGGAAAGAAGGGTGTGCGACATATGCGTGTGGGAGTCCACTCGGTTCCAGCAGTTGCGGGCAGCCCAAGGAAGATGTGGGTTGGTGTCCCTAATGACCTTGATCACCTTGTGACGCAAGCAGGAATTGTGACCTGTAGCGCTGTAAAAAGAAATGTTGCTGCATAAAATAAACAATACTCAACAAAAAACCCTCCACCCCAGGTTGTGACGTGTCCGATCTACTTGCCCAGAGTGTTCTTGGATATGCGTTGCGAAATATATCACTACCATCACAGAAAAACAAAGTTCAAAACAACTGAAACAAACCCCTCCTCCACCAAACACCCACCCTGCCTCTCTGCACAATGGGCACAATACCACCCACTACTCCAAACTTGCAGAGTGCCTTTCGCCCACCCTCAACAGTATTGGGAACGTGATCCAATCCCACTCCCTGGGGCATCAATTCGTGAGTACTTGCATCCCCAGCATTCGACCCCATAGTATGTGAATCCGACATAGTAAGTGATATTCATCAAAAAACAAAAACAGCGATGCCACCTCCACAGGAAACAAATAAGATTATAGAGCTGGACATGTAAGATCCATATTGTGTTTGAGTTCAAATGGAAGGCGGTTGGCGCCAGAACAACCTGCGCCTATCGAGGCTTTGCCCAATAAGTCATGTTGACCAAAGACCAGTCTCTCGCACTTTCAAACCACCGATCTCTATCCGACTGAACCCTGCGTCGCTGATTCACCGCCTGGCTGAGACCCCGGCCGCTGGCTTGACCTGCAGTTATTACCATTTTCGCCAGCGGGTTTATGAGGACGTTTGCCAACAGTTCGCCAGCCGTCGAGCCAGTCCCATGCGTCCTCGGGTCTAGTGAAGAACCATACTTTCCCTTCAGATTCCAACCGCAGCTTAGCGGGGAGCAGCATGGCGTATTTGATCTCTTGGTCCTGCCTCGCACGCTTCACGTCCTGGAAGCTACGACGTTGTTTCTGGACCCTTAGAGTGAAGTCTGGAAAGAAGGTGACTTTGCTATTGTCTATGGCCAGCGGTGGGGCCGCTCTCGTCATCTGGAGTATGGCATCCCTGTCACAAAAGTTAAACACTCTTGCCAGAAGAGGTCGGGGAGGCGCACCAGGCTTGGGCCTACCCTCGGGTACCCGGTGCGCACGTTCAATCCAAAAACATTTGGATAGACCCCTTGGCTGGAGTTGCTGGAGTATTAACTCTTCGACAAAGAGGTCTGCTGCAGATCGGTGCATATAAAATCTCCCTACTTCCACGGACAGAGTAAATTCACAGTTGCACGCACATACACTCATCATACGCTAGGGCCCATCACACTAACATACATTCTATTACTCTATCCACACTGAATATAAGAGAGAAACCTAAACCAATCCGCATCTAGAGCGAGGTCAATGCGACCATAAAGAAATTGTCCTGAGTCATGATTTTAAACATAGGAAATACATTTGAAACTCAATAAATGACAAAGAAATGACCACCCGACACTGGAATTCAAACAAATGGTTGTTTATCTAAATTAGTTCAAATGAAAGTTAATCAATAGCAAATCATTATTCTCATAGTTACCTATTCTAGCTAAATGGGTCAGGACAGGTCTCTCAGTAAAGTCTCCCGAGTCGCCGTCCTCACGATCAGCATCGATCCTCACGAACATAGGTTCAGGAAGAAGTGGCCTTAGACCCTCCCTAGTCTAACATTATTTATAATAAAACTTGCAAAATAAAAGTTACAAACAAACTCTAAATGTCCGTTGAGCAGAGCGAGCAGGAAAGGATGTCGTTTAGCAACATTTAGAAAACCTCCGCTCAGAAAAAACACAAAAATAAAAACACGGAAGAAGGAAACTCGAGCTGAGGGAACGATACATTTATGAATGCTCTTCCTTGGTACCATAGTGAAGCCACCGCAAGTTATCTCAGTTCATTGTGGTTTTATTCTTTTCCAAGGACAAATGGAAGCAACCCGGAGCTGCTGTCCTCACGGAAATTTTTAATTCAGACAGAGGCTGTGGTCAGGTGACTTCCAACCATGTTCAGCAAGGCCTCTTGTCAAATCTCAGTCACTCGAGTGCAGGCTGTAAATAGCGGCCATCTTGGTTTAGGCCAAAACGGACCATCTTAATTAAAAGAAACACAAAACAACGTTACCACATCGTAATGATTATACAGTGTTAATCCCCACTAATACCCTTATGTGTATGTATTTATCTAGCTGTCTGCAACACAAAGAAGCATTAGAGCACGTTATTTTAAAGCGCAAACACGAAACAAATAGCACCTTTGCGACACTCATTTAGTTAATTTGCTCACCAATTTAGTTCACGTATTAATAAAGCAACATATATGCATTCCCGCGTGTAATCGTCTCTTCATTAGTAATGTTGGTTAATCAAGACTTTCAACAACATTAATATTATTGATTATAAATTAGTAATTTTAATCATGACATACAACATAAACTGGAGTTTAAATCTCAATAAATTTTCAATAGAAAACCCTGCTCCAGCAATCCCCCCTTTGGTGATATATATCACCACAAAAACCAACCCCAAAAAAAAATGTAGTCCCAATTTTTAGGAGAAATTGAAAATGTCTTTTATGACACAACATTAAACACCAGATTCTCTTTCATCATCCCTCTTCGACTCCAAATAAACACTCTCCCTCAATTCTTCTAATTCTATTTCCTGTGGGTCTCTCTTTGACCTTTTGTTTCTTTGCAGTATTTCCTCTAATTATTCTCTTTTTCCCTCCCCTGTTTTTACAACACAAACACCCTAATCTAAGCATCAATAATGCAACAATCACACATGTCAAAGGAAATAATATCTTACCAATAATGGTACTACCTATCTTAGCAATAAAACTCTTAACAGCTAGTAGCTTATTAGCTATTTTAGCCCAGATACTTTCAGCTTCCAGTGGTACTAATTCTTCATGCAAATCAGTAATATTTTTGATATAGACCTTTAGATCTCTGCTTTCGTCAGGAATGTAAGTGCAACAATGTTGAACTTTCAGCATTCCACAAACTCCACCCTCCTTGGCCAATAAAATATCAAGGACAAGTCGATTTTGCATAGACATGGCACGTACGGCAATCATCTCCGTATTTACCAAAAGAAACCCTCCAGCGGTACTTGTCGATAAGCGATCCACCACTGTTGACAGTTTTCGAATTCATATGCATTTAAAGAAATTCCCACTGCTGGAATTAAAGCTCCAAAGATATCACCTACAATTTCTGACCAAGTTTCTCTCTTAAAACGTGTTAGTAGATTAACGTGTTCTACATCTTCTATCTTATCTATATGAAAAATCTTTGGAAAGACCAGGCCAACATAACACGTGCCATACCAATGGTCAGGCAACCTGTAATAAGCCTTATTCCCACAAATATAATACACTCCCGGGAAAACTGGATCTTCACCACCTTTAAAACCCCATCCTGTTGCAATAAAGTATGTATCATGACACTCACTAGTCCCAACAAAATGACTATCATATTGAGATCTCCTTCTGGTAATGCATAGTTTACCCTTCTGTGGTGCATCTAAAGCCAAAGTTGGACTGGCCCCATTCCTCAATTCCTTTCCCATCTCAATATCCCATATTGTCTCCCTCGCTTCATATTTCCCTGCCTTCTCATGCATGCTCACTCTCCTTTCCTCTACCAAGTCTAGGAAAGCCTTTTCCTCTTCCTTCAAACTGCAAGTTAAATTGTTTCTAAAAATGTAATCTAATGTTAATTATTCTGCCTCAATAAAAATCTCACCAAAAATGTTAGCTTCTTTAGCTGGATTCAGCTTCTTATCCATAGGTAATTGCCCAAAAATGTTATCTTTGTTAGACATCTCGTAATCTATTTTCCCTAACAAATAAAAAACACTACTTAGCACACTACATGAAATCCCATACGTAGCTGGTAAATGGTGAGAAGTAACACCCTCTGAAACGGACGCTGGTAATTGCATACAAACGTAGCAATCCCTAACTTCCATCGTCTTTACGTATTCGTACAACAACTTTGAAAAAACATTGCTAGAAAAATCATTAATTGACCTATCTTTATGTATGTAAATGTTACTACTTCTAGTTGGAACTACTTTCTGTGAATTCTTCTCTATGTTAGTCACATTCTCAGTATGTATTCCAAAAGTGTCTATTGTAACCCTAAAAGTAACTAATAAAGCTAGTACACCCCATAATAGCATTAATAATCCAGTACAGCAGCAGCACATTCTACACCATCTTTTCAAGAAGGCACATCTACTTTGATTATTTTCTGTGTTAGCCATTTTACTACTTTGGCAGTGTCTTTTGACTTAGCCTCCTCTACTCCACTACCGAATTCTAAAACTCTAGATTATTTCAAACAGCTAATTTCAGACTTTTTCTTTTCACTTTTCTCCAAGTGACTCCTTCAGTTCACTCAGTTTGGATTTTCATCACTTTTCACTTCTTCTTCAGCAACATCAAATTGTATCAGATCTTTAACAACATCCTGTGCATCCGACTCTTCTCCAATGTCAGTCAGGATAACTTTCAGGATTCCAACAGTTTTCTCCTCAACCACTTCTCGTACGGTCCCCTCTGGATTTCCTTGACTCTCTGCCTCTTTGCCTTCAGACAGTGCCATGTACGTCCATTCCGGTGACCTATACTTCTGGTTAGGTTTTCTGATTCTCTTGATCTCCTCTGGTTCTTTTGAGACCTTTTTGTTTTTCACCTTTTGCTTGATTCTGACTGGACACCTTGTTCACCTGTTCAGCTTTCGATGAACTTGAACTTGCACTTGCTCGTGTCCGTCTGTACCTTAGCCTCTTTATTCTGTTGGGCCAAAGATCTCCTCTTACACTCCTCTTCGGTCTCACTTCTTTATTATTTCTCTCTCCAATCCAAGTTCTCTTTCTCAGAACTCGACCCTCTGATTTCTCATTCTCACTCTCATCTGATTCTGTCTCATTTGCCTCTTGTCCATGAACAATTCTCTTTTGCTCCACAGTCCTTTCCACCACAGATTGAGATTTCCCTAATTCTGTCCCTCCTCGGGTCTCCGACACGCAATCTTCTTGCTGTCTACTTATCCCTTCACCTAGCTTATCAGGAATGTTCCCTACACCTCCTCGGGGGTCTTCCGCAATCTGTCCCTCTCTATCTTCTAACGACCCTGCTTCTTCAGGTGTAATCTCAAGTGGATTTTCAACATCTGATTCAGGCGTAGTCTCTGGAATTGCTCTCTTCTCCTCTTTCTTCTCCACTGTTTGTTGGAACTTCAGGCACCCTTACAGAATCTGATCTCTCCTCTGTGACTCTCAATGTTTCTCTTGAAGCCTTTCTTGGAAAGAAAAAAGAATCACCGGACTCTTTCTCCTCCCCCCCCCCCTTTCAGGATTCTTTTTCCTTCTCACTGGTTCAGTTTCTGCATCATCACTGGAATCTGACTCTTCAAAATACTCCTTACCAGTCCCATCCTTTGGATTTGGAACTCTCAAAGTATGACTTGCATGAACCCAATTTTTCACACCAGCACACTTTACTGCAGTTGTCGTAGTCAGAATGACTTGTCTTGGCCTTCCCCACCTTGGAACCAAGCAATTTCTTCTCCTGTGCACCTTAATCCTCACCCAGTCCCCTGGACTCAGATCATGGGCTTGCTTCTTCTCAAGTGTGGTAGCGTCTTCTCCAACCTGGTGAAACACAGAATGAACTGCGTCAGCCAGGCCTTTACAGTAATCCAAAATCATGTCATCAGTTATTGTCATCAACTTATTGACAGGCACGAATGCATGTCTCATCGCACGTCCCATTAATATTTCATGTGGACTCAACCCTGTGGTTCTATCTGGAGTAGACCTAATCGTCATTAGCACTAGAGGCAAGACATCAGGCCATTTCATTCCAGTGGCTAAACACATCTTACCAATTCGGTTTTTGATTGTGCCGTTCATCTGTTCAACAACCCCAGAAGCCTCTGGTCTGTATGCACAATGTAGCTTCTGCTGTATGCTCAATGCTTCACAAATTAAGCCCATCAGCTCATTGTAGAAGTGTCCACCTCTGTCTGACTCAATTGTCACTGGGAACCCGTACCTAGGAATCAACTCTCTTAACAGTAACTTTGCAACTGTTATTCCATCATTCCTCCTAGTCGGATAGGCCTCCACCCATCTTGAGAACAAACAGACTACCACTAGAACATACCTCAATCTGTTCACTTGGGGCATTTCAATGAAATCTATTTGCATTCTGGTAAAAGGACCTCCTTCTCTGCCTATTGTTCCTAGACTCACCACTGTCTTTTTTCCAGTATTGAACTGCTGACAAATCAAACATCTTTGACAGATGCTTTCTGCAATTAGCCTGAACTTTGCATTGTACCAGGTTTGTTTGAATGACCTAATCATTGCGTCCCTCCCCAGATGTCCCTGACCATGGTACATCCTTGCCATTGTTGACAGCATGCTATTTGGCATGACTGGTCTTCCATCTCTATAGATCCAAACATGATCTGTCTCTCTTGGGGCACAGCCTGCCTTGATCCAATCTCTCATTGCCTCATCTCCTGCTTCATCCTGCAACTGTTTCACTTCATCCCACGTTTCTAGGACATTAGTAAACATCACAGAACAAAAAGACATCTCCTTTTCTCGTCCCCGATTAATCGAATGATTGTTCTTTGCACAATACTGTGCTATGTCATTGGCAAAACGATTACCAAGAGTAACAAAATCATCTCCTTGTCCATGAGCAGCACACTTCACAACTGCTAATTCTTTAGGCAGCTGTATCGCCTCAAGCAACTTCCCAATCACTTTAGCATTCTTTATTGGAGTCCCACTCGACGTCAAGAAACCTCTCTGAAGCCAAAGTTGGCCAAAATCATGAACGACTCCAAATCCGTACTGACTATCAGTCATCACAGTCACTCTCAGATTCTTCCCAATCTTACAAGCTTTTGTCAATGCCACCAATTCAGCCACTTGAGCAGATCTTACTCCTTTCAAAGACGAAGCTTCCATAACTTCTGAAACCTTGCACACCGCATATGCTGCACTTAGCACACCATCATCAGTTCTCAGACATGATCCATCCACAAATAATACATGATCACTCTCAGGCAATGGCAAATCTCTTATGTCTGGTCTAGGTTTTGTGCAGTAGTCAAGCACATCCAAACAATCATGATCAACATTATCTCCCACATTCACATTGTCAGCATCTGGCAACAGAGTTGCTGGATTCACATTCACACATCTCTCGAGAGTCACATTTGATGCTCCCAGAATGATTTTCTCATATTTAGTCAATTGACTGTGTGACATATATTGAGTCCTGCTTCTTGTCAAAAGAATTGCCACATCATGAGGTACGAATACCCGTACAGGATATCCCATTATTATACCCTCACTCTGTTCCAAGCTTCTGGATGTAGCAGCTACTGCTTTCAGGCAACCTGGCAAACCCACAGCTACGGGGTCAAGTGTCGATGAGAAGTACGCAATTGGCCTTCTCAGTTGTCCATGTTTCTGAATTAACACTGAAAGTGCACATCCATTTCTTTCACAGCAGTACAACTCAAACTCTTTCTCATAGTCTGGCATTCCCAAAGCAGGAGCTTCACACATTCTGCTGTTTAACTCCTCAAATGCTGCCATTTGTTCTGCATCCAATTCCAATGGGTCTTTCACTTCACTTTTGGTCAATTTAATCAGTGGCTTTGCTATCAGGGAGAAATTACTTATCCACTGACGACAATAACCCACCATCCCCAGAAACATCCTCACTTCTCTCTGGGTCATTGGGGCTCTCATTCCTCTGATAATTTTGATCCTGTCATCAGTCACCTTTCTCAGACCCTTTTCAATATTGTGTCCAAGATAATGCACCTCTTTCTTGCAAAATTGCAATTTGGCTGGAGATACCTTTAACCCTCCATCTGCCAGATGATTCAGTAAAGCTATGGTATCTACTTCACAAGCTTCACGTGTCTTCGACGCCACAAGTAGGTCATCGATGTACTGCACTAGTACTGAGCTTTCAGGCATGATCAAACTCTCCAATGATTTTTTCAACAACTGATTGAATATCGAAGGACTCTCTGTATACCCCTGTGGGATACGACACCATGCTAAAATACGCTGTCCAAACCGAAATGCAAAAATCGGCTGGCTGTCATGATGTAATGGAATTGAAAAGAAAGCATGACCCAAATCAATCACTGTGTACCATTCAGCATCATGAGGAATCTGGTACAAAATCACTGACGGATTTGGCACAATGGGACAACATGCCACCACAATTTTGTTAACCTTTCTCAAATCTTGTACAATCCTGAACTTTCCATTAGGTTTCTTTAGCCCCATTATCGGTGAATTACACGGGCTACTCAGTAACTCTCTCAAAACACCCTGTTGAATCATCTTGTCAATTATAGGGGTTATTCCTTCAATTATCTCTGGTGTCAATCTGTACTGTGGGATATTAGGATAAACAATCCCCTCTTTCACTGAAATCTTCACTGGATCTACATTATTCATCAATCCCACATCTTCTCCAGTAAAATCCCAAACCGCTGTTTTTACTGTGTGTCTACTCCTGAGGCAAATCATCTGGATTAAACACAGCATACGCACCAACAATCTCACTCTCTCTATTGTCTAGAGTCATCCTGTACAAGACATCCTCATCTGGTGTCTCAAAAGCTATTCCATCCGGAGTACAGAAAATTGTACAATTCATCTTGCACAATAGGTCCCTACCTAACAAGTTCACTGGACTAGTGTCACAGACTACAAACCTGTGCATATCTGAAAATTTCCCTATTCTTACCCTTACTGGTTCAGTAAGACGAGTCTTAATCTGTGTATTAGCTACACCAACCACTTGGATTGCTTCGTCCGAGAGAGGAAGATTTCTAATATCTGCTGACCTGACAGTTGATCTCGTCGCTCCTGTGTCTACCAAAAAAGTAACACTCTCCCCATTTATTTTCCCATCTACAAATGGTCCTGCCTGGTCTATTTCTAGAGTTGCACCAAGTATGCACTCTTCCTCCTCTCTTCGGCACCGTCAATAGTCCCCTTCAGACTCACTCCCCTCATTCTTTAACCAGTACTGCTGTACCAGGTTAGATCGTCTCGGTTTGTTTACCAGCTCATCATTGTAGAATCCGGAGTCCTGGTTATACTTTTGGGACCCTCTATTCTGCGGCAAGGGCGGTTTTGGCTCTTGGCTCTGCTGTCTGACAACCTTCTGCTGTTGTTGCTGTTGATTACACCCCTCGTTCTGCACCTGTTGCTTCAAGGGTTTATTCTCATTACTCACTAATGGTGGATTGGTACACTCGGATCTCCAATGCCCCAATTGTCCACAGTTGTGACAAGGGAACTTTTTCTTTGCCTCTTCTAGATTCCCTTTCCCTTTTCCTGCATATCTGGGTCTATTTCCTGGATTATTCGCTTGTTCCACCATCTGTGCTTCTTGTCTTTCAGCAACCTTCACCTGTGCCCACATTGCTTTCTCTTTCAGCTTTCTCTGTTTTGCCTCAATCTCATCACTGAAGTACTTTGCATGTCTCAAGATTTCATCAATCTTTTTACTCTGCCAATCAACTGTGTGCTCACGTAATCTTTCACTGATTTCAGGTCTCAAGCCATATACAAATCTGTATACAAAATGACTCAAATCCTTGTCACCCAGGTGTTCATCTCCACTGAACTGTTTAAAAGCCAGTATCAGCCTTTCATAAAAAGCATGAACCGATTCTTTTGCTTCCTGATGTGTTCGATCTATCTTAACCCAGTCTGTCTCTTTTGGGGGTACCTTATTTTTCAGGAACACTATAACCTGCTCGTACTTCTTCATAACCTCTGGGTCTGGTGCTCCCGTTTTCGGATCTCTTGGGTACTCCTTAGCAGGCCAATCTACAACTATTTTACACTCTGCCCACAAGTCTGCTGGAACAATTATATCAAACAGACTATTCAGGTCAATCCACAGCACTTTTGACAATTTCACAAACCTTTCTACCTGCCTATACCACTCGACGGGCTTTTCTCTCAATCGAGGGAAATCATTCGTAAATGACAAAATATCCTGTCTAGTCCATGGGGCATGTACATATCCTCCTCCAGGAATCTCTCTCATAGGATAAGCATCCACTGTTTTCTCTTTTTCTCTCATGGGGAAAGCTGAGTAAGTCCTGTCCACTGAATCTTCCCTTTTCTTGTACCACCTATCCTTCCACTTTTCCACATCACCCCATTTTCGCAATAAGGAGATCATTTCCTTAATCTGCCCTGTTCTGCCCATACCATTTAGATTCTCAATGTCCTTATCAGTGAAATCCACCCTATAAGGCTTCTGCAAAGCTTTCACCTTATCCATGTCAACTCCTTGTTCACTCGCTATTACTCTTAACCTGTCATGTGTACTTTTAGCCCTCCAGGTGATACTCTTGCACATAAATAACCACTCTCCATCATGATGGTTCTTTAATATTTCTGTAGGAATTGTTCCTGCAATAAGCTCCTCCAATTCTATGCGCAACCTGGCTACATCAATTGCCTGTGAATCTTTATCCTTCTTTTGAAGAACTTTCAACCAATCATTCAAATCTTCAGCTGTTATTTCAGTAGACTTTTTCACTGCACCCACTTGTTCTGCCAGCCATCCTCTGCGGTTCCAAAATCGTTCCTCCCGAACAACCAATATTCAATCCTGAATTAGGCTGCACATCTGATCCTCCACTACATGTGTCATGTCTCGACTGCCTCAAATTATTTTCACCCGTCCTTATTCTTGATTCCTCCAAAGTGCAAGAACCAACCAAACCATTACCTACATAGGGAACTGTCAAACCATTTTCACCCATTCTTTGTTTATCAAAAATAGGCACAACCGGACCAATAGTTACAGGCACTGTAACAGCTTCTAGATTTTTCGTCAACTCTCTAATTTTCTCAGTCAGCTCAGATGTGGTTCTGGCTAATTCTCTTGTTTTCTCATCACCGATTCGATTCTCTCTCTCTCGCTCGCTCTCTCTCTCCCTTTCCGTGAAAGAGCTACCACTTTTCAGATCAGGTGTCACAACCTCAGTTTTAACAATTTGCAAAGTATCTCTTATCGGAGTAGCCACTGGCGTGCTCTCTTCTGGTTCTGGTCTATATGGAGGTGGTCTCTTGTAAATCATGTCATCCAAGACCTCATCCTCCTAATCATTAGGCCCATACCTTCACACTTCTGTATCAGGCACCTTTTCTGCCCCTTTCCTCCCTTCCGCTTCTTCAACAGTTCTCATAGGATATAATCCCTCTGACATACTAGCATCTCGCCATCTCCTCATTCGATCATGATGAGTCTCACGATCATATTTCCTCCCGAACATGTACCTATAATTGCCTCCACTCATCTGCTTTTCTCGCTCATGCACCTCATCTTCCCATTCCACCAGCGCCTCGAACTGTGTCGGCCTTGGTCTAGGCTCTAGACACCATTTTTTCCCGTAAATTTCTCAACACGGCCAAATTAAATGAACCATGTTCCGGGAACGCTAAGACACCATCCTCTTTAGTATACTTAGCCCAGTTATCTAACCATATACAGGTATGATACCCATATTTCGCAACCATGAAGGATGCAGGAGTTCTTGTCGGAGATAGCAATTCACCTTCTCTAGTTATTATGTTTTTATCCTTGTCGAACAATCTTTTAATTTTACCGAACAAGGATTTCTTTTTCTTTTCCTCCGGTTGATAATACATTTTCGCGCTTACTACAACCCTCTAGTCCTTTCCGTAACTGTACGATCTTTTGTCCAATAACAGCGCGACTCACACCAACGCACCAATCCTGGAGCGTCTACGTCACCCTGTACTTCTTCCAATCCCTGCGCGGCTCACACCAACGCACCAATCCTAGCGCTAGCACTGTTCCAATCCACTGCCCAATCACAGCGCGGTCTGTATGATGTCAGTAGTCGCTGACTGCAGCTTCTACTCCTGTCTCCTGTCACCCGTCTACCCCTCCTTTACAAAGCCTTCTCAGTAGACTTCGTTTCAGATTCTACAAAATCTATTAGTTACAACATATAAACATCTCCATGGTCTGTTTCGCTAACCACAGAATAGTAAAGAAAAGTCTTTCTCACAAGAATCCCGATTCTTTCTAGAACAGCACTTGCCTCTGCTCTACCACGGAATTATTACTTTCGTTGACACAGTAGCACATCCCTCTACTCTGCCCTTCTAACATGCATCCATTAACTGTTTCCTCTAGGACTGCTCCAAAGAGTCTCACAATCCACTAAATGCTCATACATTCACGCACTTTCACACCAGAAAAATATAGCACACCCACACAGAATCCTGCCTTTCCCGAGAACAGCGAACAGTCTGTCCCACTACAGAATTATAACACACGTTAACCAAACAGCGTTTACCTCTGCCCAGTCCTTCAGACAAGCTCAGAAAATACCTATTACTTCTCCAGCGATAAGCTTTAACGGCGAACCTTACGGATCCCTGGGACTTAAGACCAGAATTTCACAGATAACCTTCGCTACCATACACACTCCTTTTATACTGAAAATATGTCCCTAATAGTAACACACGACGATGTCACTGATTCCGAACCCAGACAATGTGACGCGCAACTTCAATTGTCACACGTTTTTCCCCGCAGACGTGCAGGGCCAACAATCCCGTCTTTCCCGAGAGCAGCACTCACTTCCCTCTACCCTACTACGGAACCGTCACCAGCTCCCCACGTTCCAGAAGCCGTACACACTACATAAAACTCAATACAACGACCTCAACATATAGTATTAGTACATATACCAACATCAATCAATAAATCAATGAATCCAAAAGCCTATGTACAAGCAATCTATCAGATCAAGACAATAATCTAAAACCATCATACTGCTACCACTTTTCGTAATGATTATACAGTGTTAATCCCCCACTAATACCCTTATGTGTATGTATTTATCTAGCTGTCTGCAACACAAAGCATTAGAGCACGTTATTTTAAAGCGCAAACACAAAACAAATAGCACCTTTGCGACACTCATTTAATTAATTTGCTCACCAATTTAGTTCACGTATTAATAAAGCAACATATATGCATTCCCGCGTGTTATCTTCTCTTCATTAGTAATGTTGGTTAATCAAGACTTTCAACAAAATTAATATTAATGATTATAAATTAGTAATTTTAATCATGACATATAACATAAACTGGAGTTTAAATCTCAATAAATTTTCAATAGAAAACCCTGCTCCAGCAGGTCCGCTGTCTGCACTTCGGCCCGTTCCGGCACCCCTAAAATGTGAATGTTATCAAGCCGCATGCAGCCTTCGTAGTCCTCGAGCTGTAGCGCCATTGCATCCTGAGTGGTTTGGAGGTCAGTCACATGGCGTTTGAGAAGGTCTGTAACGGTTGACAGATCCTTGGTAGTGATTTCAACTGCATTGATACTTTCAGAAATTTTCCTCATGTCCGCTCTGATCAAAGAAACCTCTGTGGCGACGGTATCAATGCGGGCTTCTAGAGAGGTGCGTACCGTTGTTGCGGCAGTTAAAATGTCCTGCAACGTGGGGTCCGGTTGCTCCCCTCTAGGTTTGGGGTTAGGTTGCGCCCCATCCTGGCCTTTCTGCTATGCGAATTTGTCTAATTTTGCTTGTAGCGTGCCTCGACCACTGTAACCGCTTCCCATGATGTAGCCAGTGGGTAGGATATAGTAGAGAAGGGACCGGCCATACAAGCTACTCACCGCCGCCTGCCGTGAGACCAGGCTCACACCGGCCTGTCGGTTTCCGCCAGCAAGGCCCAGACCTGGAAGTACCGCTATGTCAGAGGAGTCCCACACCGGTTGGGGGTGGGAGGGGGAGAGAGAACAGATAACTTACAGGGAGCAACACCAGCTGTTCAACGTGCAGCACTACAGAAAGTCTTAAATGTGCAGGAACAATCGGTCTGAGATGAAATGAGTGCTGGAATCCAACTCCCCCTCCCTTGCAGAGAGTCTATGCGGCTGCTGCCCACACGGCTAATACACTGGTGACTGGCTAAATCCAGGGATAGCTTTCGACCCCGCCGCCTGAAATGCTGAGTGTCCAGGACCCCTTCGGCTTTGCCCCCCCACCGAGGCCATCAAATTGATGCAGACTCAAGTCCACCCTACGTTGTTGTAGCGCTTCCCACAGCACCATATCTGCCCAAAATGGCTTTGAGGCCCACACTCTGGGCCCAATCCTCCGCAGTGGCGCTTGATCTGTCTGCAGTGGCGCCGTCTAGTACACCACAGCTCACGTTATTGGGGCCCAGGGTGGGTGATGAGGAAAAGTGCGAGGCGTTAGCGCAGGGCCTGTAGACCTCCAGTGATGTCCTGGAGTGGGGGTAGGTCCGGACCGGCACGCAGGGCCGGATGGTGCACTGTAGGTCTTTGCGGCCGGCTCCGATCGAGCCCGTGTCCTTACGCTAATGAAGTGTGCGGGCCGCCGTCGGCCCGCGGGGCACACTGGCAATTTGAGTGTTGTGGGGCCAGCGGTGGGGGCAGCGCACTCACCGGTGATATCGCTGGTGTGAGGATCCCAACAGGGCCTCTCCGTCACAGGCGTGGGCCTTGATACTTCACCGCGGTGTAGATTTAGTGCGCGTGGCCGGAGAGCGACGTGACACGCAGGGTCCTCCGGCGCCGTCGCACAGTTCCGGTCACTTTCGGCCCCTCAAACGCCCCCGATCGAGGCAGTCTTCAGCCCAGCCGCCAGGCACGGTACCAGGGCCAGGTGAGCTCCACCATAAACGATTCCGTCCGGGGCAAATTGTGTTTTATCAGGATTTATCAGGAGTGGCGCGACTGAGCTAGGCTACCGTGCGGCCATTTCCCTCGGCTGTTGGCCACGCCCCCCGACAACACCTTTATAACATTACTGCTGGCACCTATGCCTGATGAGCTGCGGTGATCACTGCTGATACTCTTGCATATGGTGCCCACTAATTTAACTTGTCTGCTGTGGTCGCTTTTACAGCATTAATAATAGTAGCTCCATGTGATTTTCATTGAATGTAAGTAGCTCTCATGAAAGAAATGGTTGGAGACCCCTGGCATAGTGTACTTGTACCGTAATAACATTTCATGAGTTGAGTGACATGTCAAGACCAGTCAAATACTATTTTACAGTGTGCTTCACTACTTGTTATGATATACTTTTGAAAATCCATTACATTAGTCCCCATAAGTGTAGTCTGGCCTGACCTGAGTGGATGAGAGTGTGTAATAGATGCATGCCACAGAATGTTGTGAAAAGTAGTGCTTCAACCCTAGTCTATCCTGCAAATTTCACAAACTTTTCTTCAGAGGGTAGGTCTCTTGTAGGTGGCCCACATGCTTTGGATATAGTATCCAGAGCCAACACCCATCCTCACCTAAGTGACATTTTGTGTATAGGCCTCAAATAATATTCTCTCTTGGTTCTTGAACAGATCATCGACAGACAATCCCCTGCTTTCCAGCGATTACAAACAACCTGGATTTAGGGTAAGAGCAAAGGTGTAATTGTGTTGAATAGGAGTGTGGGGCGATAGGTAGAAAATAAAATGCCTGAATGCTTAAATAGGTTATCTCATGCCTGCATTGTGATCTTTGTCTGGGTACTCGGGTACACATTGCAATGATTTAGCTCCCTTTCGCTTCCAGATCAGGTCACATATTGACCTAGCAGCGGTGATATCTGCTACGATTCTAAGCTAGCACTATAGTAAGACAGGAAGTCTAGAAGGGATAAACCTTCTGGTTTGGGAGTTATCAGTGTCTTAAATCTTAGTCTCCATCTCTACCAGATAAAGCGCGGTGTCAGTAATTTGTGCTCCTGGAAAAGTGACTTGTTCACTGAGATCAGATGCCTTAAATAGGTATAGGCCGCTCAGGACAGTCAACTTGATTGCATTAATTCTACATAGCCAGGAAAGAAACGTTGGAGCCCATCTCTGGTATTCCTTGCAAATATATAATGGGCGCTGCGGAAAATTAGCTGTGTAGTGATGGCTTAGTTTGGGGGCAGCATAGATGTAGATGCCCAGTTATTTGATTCATTTTCTGGCCCATCAAAAATCGGGTTTGGGTGAAAAGCGAGTTGCATCACTGTGTGGCAGGATAAGATTTGTAAGGTAAGATTTACTAGAGTTCAATTTAAAACCTATCTCTGCTTTATAGTTTTGAAGTTGTCGAAACAGTTGAACTGGGTGTTGTGAAACTGAGGTGGAAACTTGTCCCTTACTAAAGGAAATGAAGGACACAATAAGGTTTGTGTGCCTCCTCCTGGTTGAACTGCCCAGAGTCACTCCCATTGTGAACCAAACCAAGCAGTCTATGGGTCTTTCTCTGCAGAGTCACCTGCGTCCCGCAGCTCTTTAAGGTTGGTGATAAATTGCACACGATTTGGGGAGTGTTTGATCCTTTAATTTACTGTTTCTTCTAATGGCTTATAGGTTCAGACTTCTTTCCTGACAAATCACGCTGGTTGAAACTATGAATAAGTGTCACAAAAAAGCAAACTAAATGGATGACACGGGGATGCCTTTGTGAGTGCCTCACCTATCCCAGAATTGTCCATTTCCTTAAGATTATAGTATGTGCACTTTGAAGATAATCTAGACCGAAGGGTTCTCCAACCTTTTGTGAAATAAGAGCTACTTGTGCACACTGGAAGTCGCCGGGAGATACCAATGTTATCGGTGTTGTAATAGTAACTATATCAGACAAGATGACGTTAGTGGCCAAGATGTGCAAGATTCCTACCAGCGATGGTCTCAGTGCATCATGAAAGAGTTTGTCAATTTCGAATGCATCTTCACGCGTAAAACAGCCTTAGCTGCAATGCTCCGGCACCCTGGTAATATAATAATCTGGAATACTTTTTCCCGTGCCACTTGATAGCGCTTTAGATGTATTTTAGAAATTCAGCCGTTTTTCTCGAAACAGCTAATGACTTCTGAAAATAAACAGATTTGCATCTCGAATATATAATCTTAATTTTGTTATGCATATGTTAATTTCACAAAACAAAAGCTTTCAATTTAGTAGGCTGGACTGCACACAGAAGAGCTACTTCCAGGAGCTGGAGAGCTGCCAGCAGCTCGCGAGCTCCTCGTTGCAGTGCCCTTCATGAAAGGGTCAGCTGGTGACATCGAAAGGAGCGCTGCAGACGAACGACCAGAGCACCTAGGGAGACCTGAACTTCCTACGTCGAGTGGGCGCCGACTGGGACTCCAGGACGAGCCCACTGTGATTAACACAATCTAAAGTATTGTAATGCGAGAAAATATCATTTGTTCGGATCTTGTAATCGGAAATCAGTAATAGATCTATAGAACCTCGCAGATTAGAGGGTTTGAAGCAACAATCTAGAGCTCGAGTTTGAAACAAGTGCCCCATCTATCCACCAAGAAAGATGCTATGAAATTGTGCAGTTATTCTCGAAGCCTCGTCTGTAAATGCTTTGTCCCATTCTGACAGGAAGCGTCATATCCGGTTCATTTTTCAACTGGGGAAAAGCCTAAAGCTTTAGTTCGTTAACTCCGTGTCTACGAGTTGTGCAGATGTATCCGAAACTCCTAAAATCTACTTATTTTTAAAACGTGTTCATTTGTGATACATATGACGTTAAATAAATGTCCCAGAGTTTACTGGAATGATCATAAAATATTGTATTGATAAGTGATGGATTTGATGTGTTCTGCTCAGAATCCGGATCAACTACGATAACCGTACTAGAAGTTTTTCCCCAGGCAGTTCGTGCAAGAGACTTGCCCACAGGCTCCCCTCCCTCGTTAGGATTACTTGGTAACGCTAAAAAGAACAATAATCTATGTTCTCTTTCCCACATTGACGATTTTTACAATTTACCTTTACAGACGTGTTTGAAATGTACAATCTTTGCTTTGTTGCACGAAAATAACTGACATGCTGAGCTTTAACCCATTCAATAAGAAATTCTTGTGGCGGTTATTAAAGTCACTACATTAGGGCTGATCATTTTACAACAATTTGTTAGAGAAATTACGAGCGTTCTGAGTATACATGGTCTTAAGTCAGTATTCAAATTTCTGGTGATGGTAAAGCACTTCAGCATCAATATTCATTTGATTTAACATCTGCGATCACCCCCCACCTTCCACTAACCTGACCTTCCTCGGCTTGGCAGTTCGGGCTGGACTGTTCCCATGAGGCAAGGCTCAAGACTGATTTGCATATGGCCAGGTCTAAACTAAGGGCGGGCGGAGAACTCCGCTCCGCCCACGGAGTGTGCGGACATTTGCCTCTCCTGCATTCTGCGGAGTAGGCAAATCTCCACACACTCCGGAACGGAGTTGGCCAGCCCCCGCCTCCAACCCCCTTATTAACAATTAATTCTACATTAATTAAAAGTAAATAAAAAAACACTTATCTGTACTCGTGGGCGTGCGCCCGCATTCGAAGTTTTCGCAAGGATTACCCAGACGGCGAGGAAGAGGGCAGCCCGGGGACGCCACAGTACAGGCAAGTGTTTCTAGGTCTCGCCTGAGTTAGCGCGCATGCGCTGCTCTGCGAGGCTTTAGTAAGGACTTTCAACTCCAGACCATACGCTCGTGCGTGTGCTTTGTTTTTTTTGCTCACTGCTATTGGCCTTTGCGTGAGTCTTTCTAAGAAAGACAGCACCCAATTGTCCCACCTTCTCTCTCCCCTGGCCTAGAGAGCTCGGGAGCGAGCAGCAGCACCATCTGTGTCCAATTATCGAGCCCGTGTCTCGCGGTCGCGTTATTTGGAAACAGATGGCGGTCGCGCTGGCCCTGGTGCACTTTTGCTCCAAACGCGGAGCTTTCGCTGTCGTGCATTTAATTGAATTTGCTAGTGTGGCAGTACAACTGTGAGGGCAGCATTAATTATAGCGTACATCTACTTAAAGCCCTGGCCCAAACCTTAACACTCAAAGAGTGATAAAATGCAGATGTCATAAACCTATAATAGGCTTTTGACCTGTACCTCGGAATGCTTTACATGTTCACCCCGTGCCGCACGTGGACTAATGGAGGGGTGTTTAGGATGTAAATCTGAACAGTTGTAGTTCACCTTCTACAGGAGAGGGGTTGATGGGCCTAATTTATTGAAGACACATACGTTTCGACAAACATTTCTTTACGGTGCTGGAGAGGGCCTCCCTCTGTACTTGACTGTGGTGTCGTCATTCTGGCTTTTTCGTTATATGTAATGTTCTGTTATGGTGTTATTTGTATAGCGCTGCCGCCATTGTCATGCACCCTTTGGATATGGTAAACCCATAATTCGAACAGGGGAACCATCATTTGCCAGCTGCGGGGATGTTTCCTTCCGTTCGTGTTCTTAGATCAGTGGCCACGTATGGAATGCGCATGTCCTTTAAGTCCACTGGGCCAATCAATCGTGGCCATTTATAGAGCGCTGAGATTATATAAAGATATCTAGGCGCTACTGCTGTCAGCGGTATGAATCAACTCCGCGCAGGAAGGTTTTTGAAGCCCCCCCTCCTGCCCCCTATACAGAATAGATAGGATAATATATACTCCCATTTGACCCCCTCCCCACTCTGTTAGCATTTGCGATGGAGCGCTGATAACACCAGCCCTGAAGGTGCCCCGGGGGGTATGTGTGAAAGAGAGCCCCCCTGCATTCTGGCGGTGCCCCCCACCCTCCTCATCCTCCACAGGGCTGCCGACACAGGGCCACAGGGACCCCTAATGAGTCTGCCGGGACCCAGAGCAGTGCAGTGCGCCGGGCCTGTGATGCTGGCTGCAGTGATGAAATGGAATGCGCGAGCAGGTGGCTGCAGGTGAGACACTGTTGGGGGGGCAGCCATGCGTGTAACCGAGTATATTTAACAGCACCGTTCTCACGGGCACCCCTGAAAGTGTGCGCAGGGCGGGTTCATCAGGTGCTAAAAAGACTCCCTTTGCCTTCTCTATTTTTACCCGCAAAGCGCCACATGCCTCTAGATGCTTCCAGGCGCTAGAATATCAATTTGTAAATGTTAATACAGTGTCATCACATTTCCCTCCAAGGGACTGCACATGGCAACATTTTAACGTGCCTGGGGCGACAGTAGCTCTATTCGATGCCAGAAAAAATACGCATAATTTTGAGGTTAATTATCATTGAGTTGGCGGCTCCTGTTTCCAGATCGCACGTGTCTAAAAGAGGCACATCCAGAAAGGAGTGTTTTGCAAAACTCTTTATAAGAATGTTTTGGGACGCCCCTCCTGCCCTATGTATCTGTGGCGTCTCGGCCTAATCGGGGATCATTTTACATTTCAATTGATATACATTTACAATTTGACATTTTTGTCGAATATATTTCTTGCTACTTGGAACTAGCTTGGAGAATCAGCATTCACTTTATAACATTTTTATTGCAGCAGAAGCATTTCAAACACAGTGCAGTACAATAGAGTTCTGTTTACGAAAACCAGAGAGTAGGAGGGAAGGGCCAGGCAGGTTTCTGGGACAGTACAAGCTAGCACTCAGCTGTTTGTTATTCACATAGCACCAAAAACGTACAATTTTAGGGACATGGAAGTCCATTTTCCATCTGTTCAGAACAGTCATAAAGACCAAACTTTTTTTTTTTTCAGTTTTATATAGCGTGATCTCTGCCCAAGAAAACTGGAGTGCATTACGCGAGCACTATATTACAAGGTCTATTTTTTTTGTTTTGTTTTGTTAGGCATCGGGAGGTTAAAGAATGTGCCCAGAATCACAGGATGTTGATTTGACGCTAGGACTCGAACCTGGTGCCCTAAGTCGCAAGACGGCAGCTCTGCCCACATCTCCCCGTTTCTTTTCAGCTTTTTACACAAGCTTTTAAATAAGTCTAACATTAACTAAAACTATTGAGGAAGCGACAGAAGCATGTATGATCTGGGCCCCTCCTAAACATCAGGCTGGACTCTCATTGTGTTTCCAACTTTCATGACTCCTTTTCTTTCGTTTCTCTTCCATCACTCTGAGGTCAAGTTTAACACTTTGTAAAACTACTCTATAAACCAGCATTGGCATAGCCAATAGGTCTCGCCTTTTGAGACCTTGTAAGTAAAAAAACCCCAAAAAACTGAAGTATAAGACTTCACGTTTACATTTACTTCGTATTTAGGATGCAGTAAACGTGAAGTCTTACACTTCAGTTTTTTTTATTTTACTTACAAGGTCCCAAAGGCGAGACCTATTGGCTATGCCTATGCTTGTTTTATTTTACTTTTGATTAATGTAGAAATATTTGTTAATAGGGGGGTGGAGACAGGTGGCAAAGCGGAATTCCACAGAGTTTGTTCCCAACTCCGTGGACCTCCGCGTAGCCCCGCTACGCCAGCTATACCCAGGGTTAGTCTAAACTGGGGTGGCATGGTGAGCAAAAGAATGATGGGATTAACCCAGATCTCTTGTCTGAGGGTGAATGTTTTGATCTTTTTTTTCTGCATTCCATCCATCAATTGTGTGTCTTTTGCTTTCTCGCCCCAAGTGCGCTGGGTACGCCCAAACGTGGGTCCCGGGTTCACTGTGCCACTGGATTCAAGCTATCCTGGCTGATGAGGGGTGAAACCTTGAAACCGGTCCTAGGATGCTTTTTTCCGATCGAGGGAGGACCTGGCTTGGCAGTTCGGGCTGGACTGTTCCCATGAGGCACAGGGTCAAGACTGATTTACAATATGGCCAGGTCTAAACTGGGGTGCCATGGTGAGCAAAAGAATGATGGATTTAACCCAGATCTCTTGACTGGGAGTGAATGTTTTGATTTGTTCTGCATTCCGTCCATCAATTGTGTCTTTTGCTTCCCCATTTGCCTGTCCCATATAATAACCCCACACCCCAATCACCTTCTGGTGTCTAATCATTGTTTTTTTCCACCTCTCAGTTTTGGCATTTGTTTCTTGCATGTCTAGATCATGCATCTTGTTTCCACACATCCCGAAAGAAACAGGATGTGGGCTGAAGACAGAACCTGTGAATGAGGGGCCATTGAAATAGAAAATACGAAAGGGGCTTAAGGAGCTGCTGCTCCAAGTTAGCAGTTGGGGGGGGGGGGGGGTCCTTTGTTTACCAGCAGGATTGCATCAACCATTCCCTATACACTAAGGTTGTGGTCAGATTTAGGCCAATATATCGCACTATGTGGTGCTGCGCTATCCCCCTTTTTCCCTGGCTGGCTCCGTTGTGGGAGTGGCCTAAGACATGCTATGACACATCGGAGGGAAGGCCACAAAAGTACTTGTTGAAAATATGGATTTGGGATGATAATGGAGCGCAGCAGGGCTGCCTCCTCTTTAGTCCTTTGTCTATTCACGTAATGTAACCATCGGCCCTTGCTGGGGGTGGACCAGGGCACTGAAGGGCAAATGACTGCCTTCACATCAACACACCTAAACGGCCCTGTACCCGTTGCACCACTGGCACCAAAAGACTTCACTCCTGCTCCACAACTCCAAAGCACCTGGTTACTTTATACACAAGCCACACCACAATGCTAGCTTCTGCACACCTCACTTGCCCGCAGAACACACACCTCTTGGAGGTAGTACTAAGGCAGCGGATAGGGCATGAGTACTTTGGTCCACAGATGCCTGGGAAGGAGGGGTCTTCAAAGACTGACGCCTTATTTGCTTCGGCCCAGACATCCGTGATCAAGCATGGTCACTCTGCTTGAAGAGACGTACCACCCCCAGAGATATGGCAAAGAGCTTGGAGGGAGCAGAGGATGGTGTTGCTTGTACTCGTGGTGCACAGTCCGACTGGACCACCCAGAGTTTTTTCTTCATTCACGACAATTTGATTTAATACAGATACATTGTTGAAGCAAATTGTGCAATAATATGTTGAATATGCAAAATTGTCAACTTACAACGATGACCCAAGCAGTATAAAGACTATTTGGGTAACAAAATATGACTTCCCACAATGTAGAAAGTGCTAATGGCAGAGTAGACCAATCTGTTGGTGCCAAAAAAAGATATCTAGTTATTTTGACCCAGGAGGCATGTATGCAAGAGGGAACTCATCAGGACAAACAAGTGTAAAACGCACTGTGATAACTAAAAAAGTACAGAGCAGAACAGTTGACTACCCCGTCCAATGACATTCAGTGTGTAGTATTCTCCTTTTCCCCAAAGATAAAAATTGCCTTTGTTGATGTTTACTCCCGGCCTGTTAGTTTTAGTCCGGAATCTGCTCCATTAGACCAATTGAGCCTCTTTGTTCCCACAGTTGATTCAAGCACATGGTTGATTGTAGGGGGTGATTTCAACTGCCAGTTTGAACCCCTCGTTGATCCAAGTAATACCATTCCGAGCGAGGAGGATCCGGAAGTGGCTAATCCCAGATCCACAAATTCAACCCTTCAAAGCCTGGTCCCCGCTGGCAGATTAATTCATTTACATTAACTCCCTCCCTAAGAGCATGCAATGGCTGCACAAAATCGGACATCCCTGTGAAGTTAACGTTCAACAGATTAGGTCAATCGTCCCTGTTGGATTACATCTTAGTGGAGACCAGGTTATGGCAAAGGGTTTGTGATTTTGCTGTTCTGATGCGGCATGACCGCATCCATAATGCCTTGACCATGGAATTGGAGCTGCCAAATCTGGGTTACTCTAATTCGAAAGCCACCCGCACACACCAAGGCAGCAAATTAATACTCTTAAATAACAGAAGGAAAATAAGGTGGGGGCAAATACAACCGTCGCCTGATAAGATGGCCACAGCATACCAATCAGTAATTCCGGCTTTACTTGAAATGTAGGAGGCCACATTTAGAGATGGTATTTAACTAACCAGAGAGAGAGTTGAAAAACTACATGCAGAATTAACAGCTAATCTGGCAGATTTCTTTTAGCCAGAGGTACCTCACAGGGCGAAAAGATGTCCCAAACAATCTTGGTTTAATGCTAAATGCCGAAAGGCTAAACGGGCTCTCCTAAATGCCATTAAAGCGAAGGATAAGCATCAAACTAGATTGAATCGGGTGCTGTATAAAGACAGCATCCAGCAAGCAAAAAAGAACTAGGAATTGGACAGATGGGAGGCTCTTAAATCTGCCTTATCCAGCAAACCTATGAAGGTTTTTTTGGACTAAAGTTAGTACAGGTGCCAGTGAAGGGAAGACAGCCATTGAGCCGAATATAGCATCTGAAGTATGGGAGACACATTTCTAGGCTCTATATACCACCAAGGAAGCCATGTGCCAAACCGATGAAGTCTCCATAATTCCCCTGGGGCTCACACAGGAGGAGGTTCCCGGGATTACCATGTTTTGAAGTGTTAAATGCAATTAACAAGCTTCCTTTTGATGAAGCGCCGGATCTAGATAAATTACCAGATGACCTCTTTCGGGGAACCCAAAAATATGGGGACCTTACTTATGAGCTTTATTTAATGCTATCATGATTGGCATGGCACTCCCTGACACCTGGCTAGGGTCAGAAATCGTCCCTGTCCTTAAAAAGGGATCACCTCTTCTTCCAATTAATTATAGGCCGATCAACCTGATCGATGTTACCCAGAAATTGTTTGCACGGGTCCTCCTTGACCGCCTACAGGCTTGGATGGAAGAACAGGAGATCTGAGCCCTTACCAAGTTGAATTCAGAAAAAACACCTCCACCGTCGACTAGATATTTAGACTCCAACTTCTTTTCTGGACAACTGTGACAGTAGAGGGTGGCAGCCTCTACTTAATATTTGTGGATCTTAAATCGGCTTTTGATCTCGTGCCCAGGGCCAAACTATGGGGTTTATTGAGAGACCTGGGGATCCCCGTACCTCCTTAGCATTTTGATGAGATTGCACAAAGCCAACTTTGCGCCAAGTGAGGTATGGAAAATGTGGTGAATTAACCCCCCACTTTTCGGTTAATAAAGGGGTACGGCAGGGGTGCGTGCTCGCACCTACTCTATTCTGTTTATTCATCAATGCACTGGTCGACCAACTCAGAAAGGTGAAGGATAATGATGTTCCCAAGTTAGGATGTAGTAAGGTCCCTGCTATGATATTTGCTGATGACCCTCTTTTACTTTCCAAGTCACCTTGGGGAATCCAGCGGATTCTTGATAGCTTTGTTGCCTTCTGTCGAACCAGGAGGTTATCGATTAATACACGGAAGACCAAATTTATGGTCTTCAATCCTGCCAACAAGTCCCGCTCTAACCCCTGTTTGAATGGCACCATGCTTGAAAGTGTGTTTTTTTTTTTTTTACTATTTAGGTGTCACCCTCACCGAAAACCTGGAGTGGCGACCGCAAATGGCCAAAGCAAGCCTTAAGCTTACGCAGATTGTAGGAGGAATTGCAAAAATGTATTTAACTTCCACCCACAAACCAGCCAGCCCAATAGCTGAGATTTATAAAGTACAAGCCAGGGGTGATGCATTATACGGGGCAGAATTATGGGGGCAGTGTACCACTACTAGCGTGAGTAAGGTAGAGAACAACTTCATGAGGCAGTTGTTAGGCCTCCCTCCTAGTACTCCCCTCACCCCTCTACGCCTAGATCTGGGCCTTAGGCCCCCAGGGGAAGAGATCTGCCATAGTCCCATACATTTCTGGCGAAGACTGTGGGTGACCCTGGAACTGGCCGTTTATCGGTCTGAGTTTAAAGAGCTATTGAGTTTGCTGGGTATTAGTAAAATAACCTGGTTTGTATACATAAAGGATATCTGTCATAGGTTGGGCAGTGGTATAATCTTATAGGAGGCACAAACTTGCCGACATCTGGGAAAGCTCGTCCTCCGGTCATTTGAATCAATTTAAAAACAAATTTTAAAAATAAAGGACGAGTACATTATAGAACCCTTCCTGGATGACGTTCAACCAACCCTGGCAAGGAAATTATATGTACAGTTTAGATTTGGGACTCTACCGCTCCGTGCCTTCTTGAATAATTGGTCCAAAACTCAACATGGAGGGTGCCCTCCCTGTAACTACAAGGAAGAGACGGAGTTACAGGTCTTTTTTTCTGTCCTGGTTATAAACTACCCAGAAAGCGCTGTCTCAGTCAACTTTGCAGGAATTTAGGTTTCATACATTGTGCAGAGGCATTTAGAGTCCTAAAGTACGACACTCATGCCCCTATTGTTTTTACTGTCACGTTTTTTTGTTTTTTTTTTATAAGATATTTTATTTCAAAATTAGGGCACCATAAAATCACATGATAGACATATTGTTCATCATCCATTGGCACAAATTTCGTCAACATTGCGTACATCATTAATACCTGTGACATCAGGAATGATCCCATTGACATTATGCAAACTCCGTTCCGCCCCCCCCCCCCCCTTTAAACGGACGTCTGATCAATTTCCATGCTTGGTGATTCACAAATATACCCTCTGAATTTATTCCAAGCTCCCCAAACTCTTCCCCATTTTTGAGGAAATCCCGATGTACATATGCCGCCCTCTCCGCCACCATAGCTTCATCCATGTCTTTACACCACTTTTGTAATGTAGGTGACTCTCCTGAACCCCACCTCCTTGCAATATTCCACTTCGCAAACATCAGTCCCAACATTACCCAGTCTTGCGCTGGATGGCTAAGATCATTTGGTTCCCACATGTTTAGCAGGCATCTCTTCGGCTCTGGTAACAATGACACCTCCACAGTTTGTGATACAGTCCTCCATTATCTTAACCCAATACCCCACAATCTTCGAGCACTCCCATATAGTATGATAGAAAGTGCCCTCCTCCCCACAGGCTCGCAGGCAGAACTGATATGAAGACGTCCCTATTTTGTAGAGGGTCAATCTAGTGTAATATGTACGGTGGAGTATTTTGAGTTGTATCAACCTTAGCCGCGAAGGTATTGCAACCTCACGAGGGAACGATAGTGCCCCCTGCCAATCCGTATCATCAAATTCTCCCAAATCCCGGAACCATTTTTGTCTAAGTGCCAACATGGGGTCCGGCAAATTGTTAATCACCTTACGATAGGTGAGGGAGGTGGCCCTTTTTTTGCATATACTCGGTCAACAATCTATCCTCCAGAGGAGTAGCTTCCGGTAGGATGGTACCTGACGTTAAGACCGCCTGCAGTGTGGGTCTGATCTGTATGTACCTAAAAATCTCAGAGGAGGCAAGCTCGTATTTGACCCTGAGATTTTCAAACGGGACCACTTTGCCCCCCCTCCAGAGCTCACCCACCGTAGATATGCCTATCGCATCCCATTTGCTAAATCCTTTACTGTTTCTGAGTCGCCCAAGCCGTTGTGAATTCCAGAGTGGTGTCATTTGCGTGATGACCCCACCCGCCATCCTAACCTGGCATGTGCTGCATACCATATGTTAACTGTGTGTGCTGTTGGCCCAACTAGTAATTTAGATCCATTTCTGTTATATAGCACTGACATGACCCCTTCCTCTCCCAGCCCTTGCCTATCTGCCTGAAATGCTGGGTCTGTCAGAGCATGTATCCAGCAATTAATTACTTTTAATTGAGCTGCCCAGTAGTATAATTGTATATTTGGAAGGGTTATACCGCCATCATACCAGCTCCTGACCAACTTGTCTTGTGCAATGCGCGCTGGTTTATTCCCCCATAACAGACTGGAAACTTCTGTCGCTATTGATTCGAAGTAGCTCGGTGGTACGGGAAACTGGGTATTTTCCAAAACATATAAAAATCGGGGGAGCACCATCATTTTAAAAAGTGCTGCCTTTCCCAGCAATGTCAGCGGTAAATTGCGCCAGAAGGTCGCGTCTCTTCTAAACCGCTCCATGGGGGGCCAAAGATTTCTCTGAAAAAAGTAGCCTCAGTGATCTGTAGCGGGCAACCCTCGGGAAGCAACGGCGGTGGGCCATGTAATATAAATAAAATCGATTTGGACCAATTAATGGTGTAGCGAGACACCCAACCAAAAATCTCGCAAATGTTTGAGCGCCAAAACAGACCGCCTAGGGGATGTTAGATATAACAACACATCATACGCATATAGGAAGATGCGGTCTTCCCAGCTCGGTGTCCACCTGAGCCCACAGGTCATTGGTTCCCATCTGATCCATGCCACCAGTGGCTCCAACACAAGTGCGAACAGTAATGGGGATAGTGGGCACCCTTGGCGCGTTCCAGGTGTCAGCAGGAAATCCCTAGATATATGTCCATTGGCCACTATGTGCGTTAGGGGTTTAGTGTACAGTAGCTATATCCATGCACAGAATTTTGGGCCAAAGCCTAAGTGTCTAAGGACTGCAAAAAGATATGGCCACTCCACCATGTCGAACGCCATCCGTGCATCTAGGGAGAGGATGACCGCCGGTTCCTGAATATAAGGCATGCGAGCCAACACTCCATGCAGCCGCAGCAAGTTAAGAGCCGTGCTTCTATTTGGCATAAACCCAGACTGATCTGGGTGAATTTGGGTCGCAAGATGTGGGGTCAATGGCGTCACTAGAAGTTTGGCTAGTATTTTGGCTTCGGCATTGATTAATGATATTGGGCGATAGGAAGTGCATTCCTCGGGGGCTTACCAGGCTTTGGGATCGTCACTGTGGTGGCCATTCGCTGATCTTGCGGGAGCTCACCTGCCTCCAGACTCTCAAGATACATATTTAAAAGATATGGAGCAGTCGTATCTGCAGTCTTTTTTGGATAGTTCAATGGGTATACCATTAGGCCCCACCGCTTTCCCCGATTGTAAGGAGCCGATAGCCATCTGCAGTTCTTCGATCGTTAGGTCAGCCTCTAGCGTGAGGGCCGCCTCTGGGGACAGCTTAGGCATATTAATATCTTTAATGTAAGTTTGAGCCTCATCCGCCGCTATAGTTGTCTGTGACGCATACACCCGCTCGAAATACCCAGCCAATGTATTCACTATGTCTTCCGGTGAAGCCACCAGTGAGCCATCCGTAACTGTGCTATCGTTTTCTGCGCCCGCTCCTTTTTATCAAGCCAAGCTAGAATCTTACTTGCCTTATCACCTATTTCATATATCTTGTGTCGCGTAGCCTGCAGCCGCACCTTAGTCACTTCTCGCTGGTATTCCCTAAATTCACATTGTTTAATACGCAAGGTTTGGGATGTTTCTGGTGACGGATTCTGTGCGTGCTGGTCATTAGCACTACTCAGTTCAGATTCTATAGTGTCTAAATTTGCTTGTTTCTCTCTCTTGTGACCTACAATAGAGGAGATAGACTGACCATGGACAACCGTTTTATACACCTCCCAAAGAGTGCTAGGTGATTGAACCGAAGAGACTATTTCCTGGAAATAGTGACGTGTTGCTGTGACAATGTCTTTTGAAATCTTAGGGACACGTAGATACACAGGATATATGGGGTAGATACCTTGCCTTGTGATGATTCGTGTATGTCAATGTTAGTGGAGAGTGATCCGATATACCTCTAGGACGGAACTCAATGTTTACCACATTCTTGAGGCTATCTGCGGCTGTCAAGAAATAATCGATTCGGGAGAGACTATTGTGTACCCCTGACTGAAAAGTGTATTGCCGTGTTACTGGGTGTCTAGATCTCCATGAATCTGGAAGCCCGAGGGCGTCTAGAAATCCCTCCATACGAGTAGTGCCTGCCGAGTTCATCTGGGGGGGGGGGGGGGGGGGGGGGGGGGAGAGGGGTGCCGATCCTGGGTTCCATCAATTATAGCATTAAAGTCCCCACCAATTAGCATTTCCCCTGCTGGGAGATCCAATAGAAATGCACTAAGTGCTGAGAGGGCCACTGAATGAAGGGCTGGAGGGATTTATACTGACACTATATTGAACAGTCTCCCTTCCCACTGACCTGTAATAGCCACAAATCGACCCTGGTCGTCTGTCCGAGTTTGCTCAATTACTAGAGGAAAGTGTTTACGCACTAAATTACCAACACCCCTCGAACCAGAAGAGAACTCAGAATGCACAACCATTTGAAACCCCCAGCGGTCCATTGCTCTGCAGGCCGAGCCCACTAAATGTGTCTCTTGCAGCAGGGCCATTGCCGGTGCACACCGCTATAAATATTGTAGAACCAAACCCCTCTTTATCTTATCTCCTAGCCCATGTACATTCCATGTAAGCAGCGACAAAGGAGTTATCGGGGACACTGGGGCGTCTGCGAACTAGACTCTCGTTGTTCCTGCATCAGCCCCTTTTGCCACGGGCAACATGTATTGTCACAGGATCATTACCATAGCATATCCAAAGATCAATCTCTGATAGGTAGTGTGCCAGTCTCGCCCTTGTGAAAACTGTAACTAATAACATGAAATACCAAAATAACAGTTCCTCCCTACCCACCCACCTCCCTGCCTCCCTGCTTGACGGACTTAAAACTACCCGCCACCCCAACTGTGCAGAGTGCTTAGTACCCTTCCGAGTTACCATTCGGCGGAGGCAAGAGTGCTGGTCACCGCCGCCTGCCTGCGAGCTAACGAAGCCCACGTGGCCTGTCTGCTTTCACACCCCCTTTCCAACCCCACAACCTCTCCTCTCACTCTCTCTTTGCCAGCGTTGCCCCTACGAAATTCTCATGTGCGCGCTACTGAGGTGGATAAGACAGTACCGGGACACCGTGTCCCTCGATCACTTGATGCCCAGCAAAATGGCGCTGATCAGCGCATCTCCGTGACGCCCTTCACTATGGGAGATGCGCGCTGCCACTGTCCTCCCGCCGGTCTAGGAGCACATATTGCGGCAAGTCAGGGTGCTGTTAACTTCCGATCCAAAGTGCGGATAGTCAGTGAGGGGAGAACGGCCGACAGTGCCACTATTGCCCGCCCGCTCCCGGCAGCAGCATGAGGCACTTGCAGCCCGCTGAGCGGCGGCGAAATTCATATCCGCGGCGCTTACCGGGCCTTTCCCAATGGAATCGGAGCCTGAAGGTTATTGTGTGCCTCACTCCGGTAAGCTGCTGCTGCCGCTTTTACGCTGTCCGCCTCCAGCCGCTCTCCGCCTGCACTCCCGTCAGTCTCAGAAGCCGACTCGCCTCCACCGGATACACTCCCAACTTTAGGTCCCGGCTCACTTAGCCGCGCTAGGCCGCTGTAGATTACTTCGCCGCCAGTGCCTCAGCGAGCCATCTTTTCGAGCCTGGACTCAATCGCCCGACACTTCGGGCCTTCCGCCACCTCAGCCTTCAATTGCAGGCGAGAAGGCTGCCGGATTATTGTACGGATCGACTGGGCCAACTAGAGGGTTACGGAGCCTCTCTAAGCTGCGGCCATGCTCTCTGGCTGCTAGCCACGCCCCATCTGTATTGCGGTTTTTAACTCTTATGTGGCGTGTTCATTGGACTTTCTTAAACAAGTTACCACAGCCTTAGAAACTTGTATTATTTGTACCTTATTAATCACTCTTTGTACTTATTCATTCCTTTTTAAAGTTTTTATGATAACGCCCTTTGATGAAATAAGTTTTAACGATGGATCGTATTGTATTGCACACGTTTTTGTTTTAAGTGATTCCCAAGTAGTTTGATTTGGAATGATTGAGTTTTAACTTGCCTAGGCGTAGTCCCTGGAAAATTCTAAAATGCACTTTATTATTGTTAACTTTTTCATACTGTACAGTTATTCACTGGGACACTTTTTAGCTTATACTTTTTATATGAACTAGTTTTATGTTTATGTATTATCTATGGTTCACTTGTGTATACTCCTTTGGGAGGCAAACCTTTCTTGTCTGTTTTGTGTACTTTTATGGCCCATGGGACCGAAATAAAGTTATGGAATGGAAAAAAGTACAGTCGCCTAATCTCCTACTCTAAAGGAGAGGTAAGCCCCAGAACTGTGTATTGGGGGTGACCCATGTTATTCTTTCATATAGTGATTTTCTATAGCGCTTAGAGTTCTTGGAAGCACGGTGTGAACATAAAGTATTGAATAAACAGGGATGCATTTATGCAACACGATGACTAGAGGGCATTGGGTAATGGAAAAAGTGAGGAAGGTAAAGAGGGAAGCTTGTACTGTTACCCTAAGATAACTCGATAGTCATCCTACAGTAGTGATTGAGGCAGTACTAAGGAACAGAGAAATGTAGGTGAGAAATACAGGAGAGAAGATGCTGCTAAAGTTAGCCTGTCCGAATGCATTACACATTCACTATATTCACATGCTGAGTTAATCAGAACCACTTTAAAATCAGAAGTGATGGTTGAATCGTTTGATTGTGATCAAAGGTGAAGGTTGAGGGCGGTGTAGACATTTGTACCCTAGTCTCCATCTTTTCTGCCCCCATGTTTCACCAAGGCCTCTTTATGTCTAGCAGAGCCTCTCTTACTGATAGGGTTCCCATCAACCCACATATCCACTGGCGTTTATTATGGATATGACTGGAAAAGCGGGCGTCTTCTGCTGGTGGGTATCCGTAGATGTGTATTTTGGACAGTGAATAAAGACAATGACAGGAGGGACCTCCATGGGCCACCACAGCTAATGTTTGAGGCTCTTACCAAATACATTTCAAGGTTAGAGACACATTTGAGTCGATATACAACCAATGCTCCGCTGCATGAAATGCCGTCAAGACGTTTAAATAAGACCACGGTTCATTTTTTGGTGATGGATTTCATCCCTGATATCCAGCAAAGTTAACTCCATTCCAGTGCAGGTCCAAAAGCAATCTGTTAAAAATCCAGGCTATTAAGGTAGTCAAGATGATTGTCCTCTCCGATGTGCTGGTCTTAACAGAAATACCCCCTGTTCAGCAGCTTATTGCCTCTCTTCTTTGTTTCCAGTGCCTTGTGGTGGGGGCAGGGCCCTGCGGCCTACGCACCGCCATCGAACTGGCCTTCCTAGGGGCGAAGGTCATCGTGGTGGAGAAGCGCAAGTCCTTCTCTCGGAATAACGTCCTGCACTTGTGGCCCTTCAGCATCCTGGATCTGCGGGGCCTTGGGGCCAAGAAGTATCATGGGCGCTTCTGCACTGGGGCTCTGGACCACGTCAGTGAGTGATGTGGCAGAAGGCACCATAGATGTTTGGATAGGGGAATTGGTGCGCACAAGTGCATGTTGGGTGATGTGATGGGTAGAGGAGAGTCGGATCTACAATGCATAAAAGTCTTCAAGGAAAGATGTCTTGGAAGACCAGTGCAACTGCTGGTAGGCTAGGAAGTGTAATTGTGGAGGGATAGGTTGATCAGAAGCCAACAGCGATGTGTTAAGTAGTGGGATTATTTAAGTGATGATGTAAAATGAAAGCCCACCTTTTATTTACTAAGTGATACGTGTGTCTGCTCAAGTGTTCCCAGTTTTTGGCATGGGGTGCTTATGGAGATGGTGATTTGTACCTAGTTTGTTCACATTGTGATTTCGGGATTGAATCTTTATCTCGAGGGTCATCTAACAAATGAACCATTCATCCACATTGCCTCTTGCTTGCCTAGTACAGTGAGTGACGCTTATAATGGTGAGGTGAATGGAGTAGTTGCTTCTTGATAGGATCTGAAATAATTAATCAGCAAAGTCTAAACATATATACTAGGTGAATTCTGAAAATGAGTATTACTTTGTTTGGTGTTCTCCTTATATCGCCATTGCTCCTTCCCATACCCCATCTCACTTCCTCACACCTTTACTTTCCGAATGCTTTATCTTTCAACCTCGTATTTGTTGCCTTATGTTCTTCTTTTGCCAGCCATTCCCTTCGTTTGTTTCCTTTTTTCATGCCCTCTTTTCTTAATCGCAGGTATTCGTCAGCTGCAGCTCATTCTCTTGAAGACGACGTTGCTCCTTGGAGTTGAGGTCTTTGTAGGCATTACATTTAAAGATCCAGTCCCGCCTCCTGCTGAAGTGGAAAGTCCGGGTGAGTCAGTAATTAGTGATCGAGGAGGATCTTATGATGTATGTATGTGCGCTGTTTATTTTGATCCATTTCCTCCTATTCCACCGCTTACGATTGGTTTCTAGAAACGTATTTGTTTTGGAAACATGCCAGATCAAGTCCCTCAGTTTGGTGCATAAGACTTTTTATGATTCTAAGCCCGCTTTCTTCTACAAATGTTACAAAAAATAATCCAAAATGCATGTTAGTCAATCTTCAAACCTCTGTTCGCGTTTCCATCATTTTGCTTTGCAAAATTTGCTTTGCAAAATTTGCAGCGGAGCTCCAAAACGCCCAATCCAGATGGCTTGTAAATAAACCCCTTATTGGGGTATCCAATACAACTGATGAGCTTGTTGCTTTCTCCTATGCTGCCTTTCTACCTTTATAGTGGTGGGCCCACCTCTCTCTCTTCTCAAACCTTCATGCTGCACCAACCGGATTTACAGGGTGCATGTGCACTCCAGAAATGCATTTAACATAACCTAAATGCCCGTTCCTTCTATATGTGCCCCAAGATATTGAATTGAGAGCGCCCCTGGCAATGCTGTCCCACTGCATGGGATGAAGAACATTGCCAGACATGGTCATCATTCTGTCCCAGCAAGGGACAACAGTATGGTAGTGCTCCCTCTTCGGTTTCTATGGAAACCTGGATTTAATCAAGTATGCCCTCAGACGCTTTTCTACACCTGATGGCACTTGTTTGAGGCATTGAGTTTGAAAAATGCTGCATGTTCTGGTTTCACCTACCTCCTGGGAGTATTTGAGTACGTGAGTGTGATGCAAGACCTTAAGAAGTAGCCCGAGAAGGTAAGCATTTATAGGTTACACATGTGACCATGCAATTCACTGCTGCAGGAATGTATGTTATGTTGATTATTTGCTTAGCACCGAATGCCAAAACGTTCTGAGAAGAGGAAAGAAGGAGAAAAGATTGGGGATAGTGAGGGAGGATCTAGAAGGAGCTTTGTTGATTAAGTTGTCTTTTTCAAAATGATGTTTTTCCAGATGGAGAGGAGTTGTTGCCTCGCTTCATGTCACTGGGACAGCTTGGGGCAAATTTACAAGGCGATAATGCCACAAGAATGTCACTTTTTCAGATGTTCTAGTGACGTGAAGTCCTTCGCCTTATTAACAAGGCGGCATTAAGCCACTTGACGTGGCTTAACGCTGCCTTGTAAATAATGCACCTATTCACTCAGCACTTGGCGTGAAAGGGGTGTGCAGTGGGTGTTGCGGAGGGCGTTCCGCTGCAACACCATTGCTTTTTGATGCTGCACCATATTTTTAACATATGGGGCAGTGCCTAAAATACCGCCAGGGAATACTTGGTCTTAAGCAGGTGAAATGAGGAGAAATGTTTAATTTCTCATTGTATTTTGCTCTTTCCATGTAACAGCAAATCGCCTTTATAGATCATGTTCAGGAAGGTGTCCCTTCCTGCAGATCAACAATTGCCCCTGCAGATAAACAATTGCCCATACAGCGCAGGCACCCATGCAACATGGCGCAAGGGTATCTTGCCTGGGGCTATGCAGCTTTTTTAGCGCCAGTACTAGGGGAAATGCAAGGATACGCCGCATATTTGTAAATGCGGCGCATCCCTGGGTTATGAAATGGACAAAGTGCGACTTTACAAATTTTGGCACACCGTGCTCCGCCAGTTTCTAGTAAATATGCCCCTTGTGTCAAGTCCAAGGCTCGCATTCGTCAATCTAATGTGTTTTTGGAGTTGTAGTTGTGGATTGGCTCCTTGAAGCCAGAAGCTGGGTGGTTACTCTAGGATGGCGCTATAGCGTGTTGTGGGTAGCCAGTCTTGGGGATCTCGCTGGCAATGGCTTGAAGGAACTAGATGGATAAGTGGGTTGGAGGGCAGGAAAGGGCCTTGACGGAGGGAGGGTGCTAGCACTGCCAGCTCTGGAGTGCCTTGGATTGGACTTTCAATGTTCAATACCTCTTCCGAAGATGACTAGTGGAAGGAAGCCATCTACACCAATCACTAACCACTGTTGACATCAAAGGGGCAGGACTTTAGCCATTTATTAATGGGCAGTAGAGATTTTTTAGATTCGCAAGATAGGGTTGGGCAAGTGAAGGTTTTCAGGCATAGTTATTGGGTAAAAGAAGGTATGGGGTTGTTGACCTCATTGCTATGGGTACAGGTTAACTTGAGGATAGAGGGTGTAAGCAACACAATCAGCAGGTATGGCTGTAGAACTAGTATGTCCAAAAGAGGCTACACGAAGGAGTGAGCATGGGTGCAAAGGAGATTGAACGTACCGTAGATAGATAGAGGAAGTTGCCAATGACAATTCGGTTGGCATTAAGAATGGTAGTGGCCCAGAAGGCTGAAGACGGAGATACTGAAGGGGGTGATGGTAGACCCAGGTAGAAGAGCCACCTAAGAGGAGTGGATATAAGAGTTGTATTATTTATATTTTGAGTATGTTCAATCGGACGTGAAGGATCCAGGTGCACAGTTTTTGCTGCAGTTTGCAGACCTATCTCATTTAGGCGGCCACTTCCACAATATTTACCCAGTGTGATCTGAAGCCTGACAAGTGAGACTCTGTCAAGAGACATCTGCGTCCCCACAGTTGTGTTCACCCCAGTTGGACGACAGGTGGCCTGTTGTAAAGTATACCGCGGTTGTAATTCAGTGATGTTGGATGTGGGTGGGCCTGACTTACTGCTAATACTTTATTGTTCCCTTTGTCAAGGAAAAGGCTGGACCGCCTCCTTTCAACCCACCAGCTCCTATCTCGCCCAGTTCCAATTTGATGTCCTGATCTCAGCCGGAGGAAGCAGGTTTATCCCTGACGGTAAAAGGTTCTAAACTGTTCAGAAGATTCTGGCATTGATACAGAGACTAGACTATCTCACACAGTGTGAAGTTTGTTGATGGGGCAAAAGGAGATTTGGGGGAAGCGGGTGCCAGCAAAGTCTGGGTTTTCAATGAGCCAATGTTTCTTGAGCTTGTCCAGTGCAGTCCTGCAAAGTCTTATTGGAGATGAAAAATTCTCCTAGACCATTGTATGCTCTAAAATATGTAAAATTACGTTTGATGCAAAGAAATCTATATTTTTACTATGCAGATACAAGATAAAAAAAGAGAAACTGCTCAAGAGTTTCACTGGAAAACTTTAAAATGGAATACTACGATTTGTAGCTAATCCCATACGGAAAGGTTTCGTGAATCCTGCCAGAGTTTGCAAAAAGAACTGTTGATGGACAGAATGCAGAACAATGTCCTACATTCACCCCAGTACAGAGATCTGGGCCTAAATCCATTGTTTTTTTGCTCACCATGCCATTCCAGTTTGGACCCAGCCATATGCAAATCAGTCTTGACCCTGTGCCCCATGGGAACAGTCCAGCTCCAACTGCCAGGCCAGGTCCCCCCTGGACTGGAAACAAGCATCCTAGGACCGGTTTCGGGGTTTCACCACTCTTCAGCCAGGATAGCTTGATTCCAGTGGCATGAAGAGCACGGGACTCCCGTCTGAGCATACCCGTCCCACTCGGGGTGACAAATGCAAAAAGACTGGGGGTGAATGTTTTCCAATGTGCAACATTCCATCCATCTTCTTGTGTGTTTTGTTGTTCCCCCTATGTGGGAAGGGTATGCCCAGATGTGGGTTCTGTGCTCACTACGCTACTGGAGTCCAGCTGAGCAAATCACTTAATCTCCCTGTGCCTAACAAAAATGAACGTGTCCTCATGTAACGCAACTGGTGCTAAGTAAAGGCTCTGATACCCGATTTGGGTCAAGTTTGCGCTATATAAAACTCTGCAAAATAAAAAATTGTGTTGAGTTTGTGCTCTTGAGTTCCTTTGTGTTTAGTAGTGTTTTGAAGTAGGGACAGGATGATGGGAACGGCACAGAAAGGGGAATTAGTAAGTTGTTATTAGGAGTAGTGGACATGTATGCCTGTTAGTGGGGTGAATTCCCCAGACAGGAGGGGACATTTAAAAAGGATGTTTGGGAGTTCATATTAGTCATAAAAGGTTTGGGATGAGTAAGAGAGGGATGGCACAAAGGTTGAAGGGAGTATTTGTAATCCAAAATTGGACCTAATTTACACATGCATATATACATGTGACACTTGGTCAAGTAGACCCATAAGTACATAGAAGCAGCAATATTTGCATGATCTGATATGCACATGTATATTGTGGTGAAGTATGCAAAGATTTTTTTTAAAGCAATAACTGAAATTAACTTATATACACAACGCTTAATATATATAAAATATACACACACACACTTTTTATAATTAGATAGTTTGAGATGTTTTTTATACAAAGAGGCAAAAAGCAGCAAATACCACTCTTCCACATATGTCATGTAAATAAGACTTTGTATTATGTAGTATGACAAATACATACATATAATGCAAAATATATGCATTCATTTTTATATATTAATTTCCCCCTTTTTACTATAAATAAAATACATATACACAGACCTACCCACACATCTAGATGTAACGATGCTTAGTAATAGTATGAGTGCTTACAGCCATCCTGTGCTTTGTAGCTAGAGCTACCATTCTCTTGCCGCACATCAGCTGCTGTTTTTTCAAGCTAACTGGTGTGTGACCCGCCAATATCTTTGTTTTGTGACTGATGTACTATTCTTCACAGCCATAAATGCTAATTGGCTAGCATTCAGAGACTCCTTTGCCTATTAATATTAATGAGTCAATATTCTGTTTGTAAATCATAACAGAAAGGGCTGCAAATGCAGGGATGGGGCTGCGAGTGTCTGCGGGGATGGGGCTGCGAGTGTCTGCGGTGATGGGGCTGCAAGTGTCTGCGGGGATGGGGCTGCGAGTGTCTGCGGGGATGGGGCTGCGAGGGTCTGCGGGGATGGGGCTGCGAGGGTCTGCGGGGATGGGGCTGCGAGGGTCTGCGGTGATGGGGCTGCGAGGGTCTGCGGGGATGGGGCTGCGAGGGTCTGCTGGGATGGGGCTGCAAGGGTGTGCGGGCATGGTGTTGCGAGGGTCTGCGGGAACGGTGCTGCAAGGGTCTGTGGGGGATAGGGCTGTGAGGGGCTGCAGGGTTTTGTAAAATCACTCAGCAGACAGCAGGATAAGAGGAGGTAAGAAGCTTTATTCAAGCGCCATCTGGCAACAGACCGGTTCCCTCCTGGCCAGTAGTCAACTGACCAGTACAGAACCTTCATTGTACAAAACACATCCAGTGGAATCGCACAGCAGTGAGATTCCACATGGAACAAAACAACAAGCCTAAGCTAATTATAACCCATCTGCTTTTCTTTCAATATGTTGGAAAACTATCGTTAATGAAATAAGTGCACTTATAGGACATGGGGAAAAAATAGGACAACACTGAACAAATAAGGTCCCACATAAGGCTACAAAGGAGATAAGAAGAGAAAAAAAGGAAAGAATGTGTGAACAATTCAAGACCAAACACAATGTATCAACAAACATAATCTTTCAAGTTCTTGAGAGTTTTACGCTCTCTAGTTTTTCTTTCACCACACCCAATGCCTTCTATCCTTTTCCTCTCGAACCACAGAGTCTGTAGTAACTCCCTGAGAAACCACTTCTCCCCCCCCCCCCCCCCCCTGTTCGTGACTGAACGAAGGACCATCACTACATCCGAAGTCTCCATCCCTCATGAACATAAACCATCTACAGCTTCATCATTTTTTCTTGAGCAAACATCGCCCTTCTGATATAAGGCAACTCTGCGTTTGTTCCAGTGCTCTCCATTCTCCAAGACCACGTGAAAATCAAAGGCCTGCTTAACCTTGAAAGGACCCTTAAATCTAGTCAGCCCTCTAATTACTTCACCTGCCTCAATTATCACCCACTTCAATCCTTCCCTTGCTTACAACCTCCTCAACAACTACATCTTTACCCAAGACACAATCTTTCACCCAGGCTGGTACCAATCTATTGCCAGGAAACCTTCCTCGCATCACTTCAAACGGAGATTTACCCAAAGTGTCTTGTTCTGTGGTGCAGTATGCCCACACCATATCATCAACTGCTTCCTCGATATCTTGATTAGACACACATGCCTGAACGACTCCCTTATTTTTTTTAAATTTGTTTTTATTGACTTTACTCCGCAATTATCCTAACATTGTAATGCGAGATATGAACGTACTTGTGCATGGCATAGATACATATGGTTACAACAAAGTCAGAAGAGTACACAGTTGTATTGCAGAGGGTCTAGGAGAGACCTGAGATGACATTGCGTAGAAGTCTTGAATTTGTGGAATGAGTCCCTGATAGCAAAACATTTCACTAATTTACAACGCACTCGCCTACATCAGAAAGGTCCAGTATATCATATCTTGGTTGCTCAAATCTGTCATTTCCTCTTACAACTATATCACCCCAACAAAACTTACCCACCCCTCCCCCTTCCCGCACGCTCGGCCAACAATTTCCAATAGTAGCCCAATTCCCGATCCTGTGTGTGTCCCGATTCCACAGTCAGTCCTATGTGTATTCTGCATCCCTGCTATAGTGTAGAATAGATCCCCCTGGCACTGCAAGAAGCCTGCGCGATCTTCAGCTGTGGTCCCCGGCCCCAGCAGGTGATAGCATTGCCCCTCAGTAAGATAATATATCTATCGCTGCATATTCCTCCATCATTGCATTCCAACTCATCGATATCTGTGTTTTTCGTAGGCCTCTATACTCTTCTCGTTGTAATTCAGCCCCTTCCGCCTTTCCCCACCTGACCATTTCCGTATGCCAATCCTGTAGAGATGGAGCCCTAGCGGCCTTACACCGTGTGGTAATGGTCCTTTTGGCTGGTAGGAGCGCAAGATTAGCAAACCTATAAACAGGATTACCCTTCTTCCCACGGGGCCCTAGTCCCAGTATACAATATTCCAATGTGTCGTTATTACGCACTGGAGCAATATCCGTCATTATCTTGCATACATTCGTCCAGTAGTGTCCCAGTCGCGGACAGTCCCTCACCATGTGTATCAGCCCCGCGTTAGGTGCGTAGCAGCGCGGGCATATATCACTTGCGCCTGGAAACATAGCGCATAGTTTACGCGGGGTCAGGCTCTGTGGAGTAACATCAATTGGATACATTTAAATTTAGGGTTACGAGACACCTTCTTAGGGTAGCCCAGTATGGTGTCCCATTCCTTGTCCGTAAATTCGCGGCTACGTCCCCTTCCCATTTGTCACGTAGTGATCGCAGTGAGCCCTGTTTCAGTACGAATCCCGTAAGTCAACCATTTCGTCAGGCGTGCCCCATGTTCCATTAGGTATTGCATGGTAAGTAGCGTGTTAGTGGCAGGTTCGGTACTCCCTGGTGACCATGTAGTGCGATTATATCTGGATATATGTGCATGCAGTAGGAACAGTGTATCGGGAGCACTATGCTTGCGTACAAATGTTTACTGCATCATTAATATACCCTCCGAAAAGAACTCTCCCATTGTGGTAATGCCCGCATCAGCCCACTCCTGTAAAGCACGGCTAGTGACCAGTCCCGTTCGTGTGGGGACACCCAGCAGTGGGATGGTGGGAGCATATGGTGGTGTTCGTCCAGTGTACCTCACTGCGTTCTACCAGTATGTAACGGCTATCCATAGTAAGTGAGGTGCCGATGCCGGTAGCAAGGCCTTAGGTAGCAAGAGCCTGTGGATGACCCCCCTATCCCTAGCTCGCTGTGACATGTCCAATTCCTGCAAATTACGTCCTGCAAGCCAGTATGCCAGCCATTGCAGCTGGCTAGCGTAACAATACGCGCACAAGTCCGGTACTCCCAGCCCCCCCCCCCCCCCGTATCGTGCTCAATTGTAGCTTCACCAGGCTGATGCGTCTGCATCCTGTTCCCCAGACTAGCTCTATCAGTAAAGAGTTCAATGATTTAAAAATCCTCGTGGGTACAAGTATAGGCAAGTTGGTGAAACAATAAAGCGGGCTCTGCAACAGCACCATTTTAGTTATGGCTACCCGGTCCGCCACTGAGAGGGGAAGCAAGATTTAAGAGCAGTAATTGCATGTGTCAAATTGCCATCCAGGAGATCCGTGGCGTCGCAACAGACCTGTATTCCGAGATATCGAAAGGTATCGGGCACTATATGAAAGGTCCAGGGGCCAAACGTAAACTGACCGCTCCGTGCAGGACCATCAAAGAAATAGACATAATACTTAGTAGCATTGATAGCCAGGCCAGAAAGTTCCTGGAATGACACAAAGGTGGAGGGCATTGGACAAAGGTCCATATCCATGTCTTTGATATAGAGAATGAGGTCATCCGCGTAAGCGGAGACAACGTGTGATGTATGACCTCGTGTTATCTTCTTACAGCTTGAGAAAGAACAGAGTCTATGCAGAAGGGGTTCCAGCACTAGGATAAACCACAACGGTGACAATGGGCATCCCTGTCGGGTACCCCGAGCCACAGTATATTGCCGCGAGATATGCTGTCCCATGTGCGCCCGTGCAGTGGTGTTCGTGTATAATAATCGCACCCACGCAATATATTTGTCTGGTATACCAAATCGTGAGAGGGCATAGAACATATAGTCCCAGTGCAACGAGTCAAAAGCCTGCCGTAAATCAAGCGATACGCAACCCTCCTTAGTTCCTGTGTCAAGCGTGCCCACCATAATTTGGTGTAGGCGTCTGATGTTAAGTGCGGTGTTCCTACCGGGCACAAACCCACATTGGTCAGTGTGTATTAGTTTGGGGATAAACTGACAGACGGTTAGCCAACAATTTACTCAAGATTTTATAGTCCGAGTTAAGGAGTGATAAAGGTCTATAACTCGAAAGGTTCAATCCGTCCCTCCCAGGCTTCAGTAAGGAAACCACTAATGCTTGCAGTGTAGTAGCAGGGAGCCCATCTGCTCCCAACGACTCGTGATAAATGCACTGTAGATGAGGTATCAGCAAGTCGGCGTATACCGCATAAAATTCAACCGGCAGGCCATCATTCCCGGGGGTCTTATTACGTGGTAGAGCTTTGATCGCCTGTCTGATTTCCACCCCTGTTATAAGTCGTGTTAGTTCATCACTCTGCTGTTGCGTGAGCTTTGGTAAGCATAACCCGTCAAAGAAGGGTTCAAAATCTGTGTTAGTATGTCCAATTGGTGGTCCATATAGGTGCTCGTAGTAGTCCCTAAATGCGGTGTTGATATCTAGTTGCGTGTTAACTACATCGCCCTCACTATTTCGAATTACCAATATAGGTGAGGGCAAGGGAGCATTCCTAACCAGTCGTGCCAGTAGTGGTCGTGACCTGTCCGCCTGTGTATGCTGTTTCTGTGTATATAGTCGGTGATCCACAACGCGCAGCTCCTCAAGGAGCTCAGCATATTGTATGTTGGCCTCCCTTAGCTGCGTCAATTGCTCATTTGTTCCCGACGCTTCCCCTTCCAATGTAGCCAACTTACCCTCAAGATCAGTGAGCCGCTCTATTAGAGCAAGCCGAACTCCTGTCTTCGTGCTAATTGCCACTCCCCTTATAACCGTTTTAAAGGCGTCCCATTCCAGCTGGCGAGTACTAGCAGACCCCGCGTTCTCCGAGAAATAATGGGCAATCACCTCAGAGAGGGTATGACAGAAGACCGTATCTTCCAGCATCATAGGTTGCAGTTTCCAGGTCAGTATCGGAGTAGGGATCTTAACCCGGTGGAATTGACCCTTCAATGGGGTATGATCCGACAAGGTCTTGCCCGTGTAGAGCACGGCAGTAATGGAACCCAACAGGGTCCCAGAACACAGAAACCTATCTATCCGAGTATGGCAGTCTGTGTGGTGGTGAATAAAAGGAATATTCCCTATGCTCTGGATTTGTTGCTCGCCAGGCGTCACGCAGTTCCCAACCCTCTGCCCACCTTCTGAGTGCCTCAGCTTGTCTTTTGCTTTCTGTTGCTTGTAAGGGGGGGGGGGGTGAGACCTGTCTAGCTCAATGTCCAGTACAGCGTTAAAGTCGCCCCCTAACACCCAGGGATAGTCAGCCCAGTCCACCAAGGCTACACCTAGTGCAGCTAGAAACCTATCTTGATCAGTGTTTGGAGCATATACGCATCCCATAACCACATGAGCCCCATCCAATAAACCATGGAGCAGCACATACCTGCCGTTAAGGTCTATCTTTTGCTCTAGTAACTTGAAAGGGACATTATTTCGCACCCATATCGCCGCCCCCCTGGCAAAAGCAGAGTATGTCGTGGCGAAGAGTTGTTCCCTCCATTTTTTCTGTGATTTGGCTGCCTCATCAGCATTAAGGTGAGTTTCCTGCAGGAAAGCTATAGCAACCTTTCTTCTATTTAGTTGTGCTAGGACACGGTGCCTCATGGATCGAACCCATGACCCTCACGTTCCAGGTGAAGTAGGTGTATTTATTATGTGATGCCTTCTTGATGCAGGTAACGTGGTTGCCATGTGACATATGGAAATCTAAGCCCTGCAAATATTAGCTGCATATGGGCCGAGCATGTGTTAACGTATAAACTCCCCAATACTAGGTTCCCCCATAAAACAGCAGAGGACCAAACTTGAACCGAAAGTCCAACATGGACTCCAAACAATAAATGCCATAACTCAATCACCTGGGGGGTGAAGGCATTAACTGCTATAGTCCATACAACCATCACATTGCCCATCAGAAAAATGAACTTGTTACATTGATACATCCCCCTATACAGCTTAGTTACACTAGACCTACTAAAGCAGTCACCATCAGTAAAGTACATTGCATAGCAGCTTATACGTTACCACTCCCGATCATCCCGTAACATAACACTAGCAGTCTCTTGCAATTTGCGCAGTGATCGAGGGGAACAGTGTTAAACTAGTCTCGGAGTAGGAGCGCACCGTGGCCGCATCCGACGAGTGCACTGAAGCCGCTGCAGTTTGAGCATCGTGAGTGGCCAGTGCCACTGCTGTTAGAAGTGCATCTTTCTGGCTGGACGTGATCTGTTCCGGTGTTGGGCCAGCGTCTGTAGTTATCACACCACTTCCATATCCCGGCCGGCGAATTCCAGTAGTCTGCATCTGAGAGGTTCGATGTAGTTGTCCCGACGGAAGAGAGGTCTGTGAGGTCTCCAGTGTGAAAGTTATCTCGAGCCAGTCCGCCACTTCCTCCGAGCTGTCAAAGAAGATGGATTTTTGACAGTAAACAACTTTAAGTCGAGCTGGGAAAAGCAGTGCATATTTCAAGTTGCGGGCTCGCAGGTTCCTCTTCACTTCTTGAAAAGTGGCTCTAGCTTTCTGAACCGCCGGGGTAAAGTCCGGGTAGAGGGAAATTGTTCTATTCTCAAAACGTATTGGAGCATTCTCTCTGGCGGCCCGCAGGATCGTGTCACGGTCTTTGTAGTGCAGTATGTGTGCTATTAGTGGGTGGGGAGGTGCGTCCGGCTGAGGTGGTCTAGGCGGCACCCGGTGCGCTCGTTCCACACTATATAGGGCCGTTAGGCCCTCCTTCGCCACATGATCTCTCAACCAGTCCTCTACAAATTGGGTGGGGTTGGATCCCTCGCAGCTCTCCGGTATTCCGAAGATGCGGACATTGTTGCGGCGGGACCTCCCTTCCGCGTCGTCCACTCTATCCTGCAAGCCCTTCAGTTGGCGCTGGAATTGTTCTAGCTGGGAGGTATGCATAGTCTGCTGAGGTATAAGATCGTCCAGAGCTAGTTTATTCGATTTGACTTTGTCGGCAAGCTTTTTGTGGTCCGCCTTCAGTAAACCCAGATTGGTGGACATTGTCCCCATTTGGGTCTCAAGCGCTGTTCGTGAGTCGCGTATCTCTTTTAAAATTAAATCCAGCTTAGCAACGTGGGGGTTCGTTCCCGTGGGAGGTATCACATCGCTATTCGAAGCATTGGAGGGGTCACTGTCGAATGCAAACTGTGCATCTTCATTGGTGGCCGCGTCTGCTTGTTTGTTTTTAGTACGTCCCATTGTGCCACGGCGTCTGCACATACGTCTCTGCTCCAGGATATTCACTTATGGTGCCACCAGGGCACTGCACCTCACAGCTATAGTCCCACAGATACGGTCAGTTCAAAGGCTCAACCAAGCGATGACCGCAGTGGCGCTCCACGGGCCACAACTCCCCACAATGCACCGGGCATGTTCTCTTAGCGTACGCTGTCAACAGCGCCGGCCCCCCGCAGATGGTGGTCAATGGGCCGGACACATCGGTGGCAATGCAAGCGCACCCCCAGCCTGCTCCTGAGTACGCTCCACAGCCAGGATAGTAAACTGGTAGGGACCGCCGCCAGCGCGTTCGTCCACGGAGTATGGAGGCGGGGGTCATCAATGTGCAGCGGTGGCCACGGTATCAATGCAGGTCCCCGGTCCCAGCGGTAGCCTTCTAACTCATGCACCTATACTGGGGCAGCGAGCACAGTTCACCCCGATGGGTTCCTATGCAGTCAGTCTCGTCCCGCACACAGTAGGAATTGCAGCAACGTTTGGCCTAGGAGCATTGGTGTTCCTGTATAAACTCTCCCGTCAAGCCTCCTCTTCAGTCTTGTGATACTTTCATCCAGGGTGTGTCCCTGATAGGGAGGGTCATGCATAGCATCCACACTACACAGCGCTAGTGATCACATCAAGCGCACGGGCACTCACCGCAGTACATCTTGTGTCCGCCATTACATGCGCAGGCCGAGCCCGCAGCCGCCTTCGTCAGCCATCTTGTCTTCACGGCAGACTTTATGGCGCAGTAAATCGGGCAGTGAGCCCTCCGTCACGGGCGCTTCCCTCGTTAATACCGGCCAGTAACGGCACCTTCTCTTCACCCACCGAGACCGTTCTCGTCCGCTGCAGACACAGTGGAAGCCACGAGCTCCAGCAGGAACCCCTTGCACCAGACGCAGCTCCGCCCTCCGTCACTCCACAGCTCCCGCGCCGTTCAGGATCATCGTGGAAAAGTGCAGGATTCTCCAAAGCTATGAAGCCCCAATTGCAGCCGGTGGCTCCAGAAGCGTTCCGCCGCATGGGAATGTGTGACTCACTCCCGTAGGTCCAGGCAAGTACAGGATATTGTGCAAAGTGTCAGGGTATGGAACGAAGCTCTTTCAGCTCACGTCCTCTATGCCCGGCAGTTGGCCACGCCCCCCACCTGAACGACTCCCTTAACCAACCGATTTGCCCTTTCCAGTATGCCATTCCCTTGGGGATTGCACAGCGAGGTGCACTCATGTTTGATACCATTTTTACATATAAATTCTTCCATGACCTGGGAAGTAAGTTGCATACCATTGTCAGACACCAGAACGGAGGTCACTCCTTCCTCAAGGAACACTTTTCTCAAGGCCCTGTTAGTGACACTTGTGGTAATATCACCCATGAATTTCACACGCAACCACTTTGAATAGGTATCCACACATACCATGGCAAACCTCAAGCCACTGTGTACCTCACCTATAAAAAACTATAATCTAACCATGTTATTGGGCATAACCCAGTTATGGACGAAAACCCTCACTCACCCGAGGGTGACATGCTTCATCATTTGGTTCCTCCAACACACGGGGATCACAGGGTGCCCCGTGTGGGCTACGACTTAACCCAAGGGGGAAGGAGCAGGAGTGCAAAGCACTTGTTGGTTCTACCAACTCGAAATGGTAAGGAAGGGCAGAGTGCAATGTGATAAAACAAAAACTGAAATAGTGTGATTAAAAACTATCTACTTAGGGGCAACAACGCTATTAAACCCTTTTTCAATATGAGTAAAGCCGAAGAACGGTGTGCGCAAGAACTTGGCTCAGACACTTCGATTGTTATCAAGCAAGCAGATAAAGGTGGTGCGACTGTAGTGATGGATGCGACAGCCTACCTTACAGAGTGTTTAAGACTGCTACAAAACACCAAAGAGCCAGAGGCCGCCTCCCGGTAGACCCATAGTGTCTGGCATTGGTTCTTTACTAGAACCATTGTCACAATTTGTTGACTGGTTTCTACGACCATTGGTGGCCCAGATGCCATCATATTTGCAAGACACTAAACATGTCCTATCCTTTTTGACCACTATTGAATTTGATCCAGTGATGCATCTCATGCCCTCATTAGATGTTGAGGCCCTGTACACAAACATTCCACAAGAAGATACCCTCCAGACCATCAGGGATTTATTGGAAGACCACCCTCGCAGTGATCAAACTCCTACAGCCTTTGTTATGAGATGAGGTGCGCCAATCTTGCCATGAGAGAGAACTTTTTTTCCTTTGAAGACCAACTATACTGGCAAGTTATGGGCACTTCTATGGGCAGCACCTGTGCCCCTAGTATGGCCAATTTGTTCATGCACTTGTTTGAGGTTACACATATATACCCAGTGCAAAATCCCTTCCACAGCAAGTTATTGCTGTGGAAGCATTACATTGATGACATTTTAGTTATCTGGGAAGGTGATCTAAATTCGTTATCAGAATTTTCAAATTGGCTTAACTCTCTCAATATTCACCTTAATTTTACATGTGAGGCTAGTAATAAGACACTGCCCTTCCTTCACTTGAGACTATACCCACGTGATGGTAAAATTTGTACAGAACTGTATCAAAAACCGATGGCATGTAATGCACTGCTCAACTATAAAAGCATCCATCCACGGGCGCTCCGTGATAATCTTCCTATTGGACAATTTTTATGGTTGAGAAGAAATTGCACTGAACTTACTATGTACCACAAACATGCTACCAACCTTAGTGTACATCTTCATAAACGCCATTATCCCACACAATTGATACGGAAGGCGAATAAGAGAGCGATGAACAACAATAGAGGCTTTGCTGGAAACATATGTCAAACCTCCTTCCAATCGCTTAGTTTGTGTCAGTACTTTTAGCCATCTGAGTACAACAATAAAGAAAGCAATCCATTCCAATTGTAATATTCTGAATAAGGGCAAAAATCATGTGAGAAACCCCTCTTTGCATTCAGACGAAGTAGGAATCTTGGCAACATTTTAGTGCACTCTCGGCCGAGAGTGATTTGTGACCCCAGCCAGTTGCGGACGATCAACACCGGCACACCAGTCCAAGGCCACTTTCCATGTGGCTCCTGCGTGGTATGCCACCTGACACGCACATTACAATTGAATTTAGGATTAAAAACTCCCTGGGTTTTAACAAATCATATGAACTGTAACTCAGAAGCAGTTATCTACCTTGTATAGTGTCCTTGTAAATTGTACTATGTAGGTATGACCACTCGCAAGGTTAAAACCAGGTTGATCGAACATAAAAGCTCCATCAAGCGCAAGAAATCCAATACCAAATGAACTAGGCATTGTCTGGATGTCGGCCGCACCGAACGATATCTAAAATGGGTGGTCCTGGACAAACCCCATTACCACAGGAACATGGGACCCCTAGAGACAGTTTTGTTACATAGAGAACAACGTTGGGTTTTCAGATTGGGCAGTCATGTGAACGGTCTTAATGATGATATACCCTGGTGTGCACTGACTCCCCACTAAGATGTTATGTGACCATGTTACATTATTGTAAACATATGCCTAACTAATGCCTAACATATATTTTTTTTTTAAAAGAATTTTATTGTTTTGTAAAACAGTGAAAACAGTAGGACATTGAAACGAACCTTGCATACTTATCCCTAGATAGAGCACCACCCCATTGCACAATCCCTCAACCAACCCTATTTCTATTGCAGTTCGAAAGACTCTGGCTCCCCACCGTCCCACCATCCCGCAGGTCCCCTTAACCATCAGAGTCAGAGGAGTCCTCATCTGAAAGGGGCGGCGGATCGCATATTCCTCCCCTGTACTTGTTCCATGCCCCCCAGACCTTGGCCCACTTGCGAGGGCATCCCCGTCTAATGAATACAGAGCGCTCTGCAAACATGGCTGCGTCCATTTCCCTGCGCCACGTGGACAGCAGTGGCATCACCTCTGCACCCCATTTTTGGGCTATATTCCTTTTGGCCGTCATGATGCCCAGCGTCACCCAGCCCTGCGTCTGACGATCGAGGTCATTGGGTTCCCACACATTTACCAAGCAGCGTCTGGGTTCCGGCAGCAACGATATTCCACACGCCTGTGACATTGTACGCAGCACTCGTTTCCAAAAGTCTTGAATGATTGGGCAGTCCCAGATAGTGTGGTAAAAAGTTCCCTCCTCCCCACAACCCCACAAGCAGAAGGGATGTGGCGCCCTGCCCATCTTGTGTAGTAAGCATCTGGTGTAGTAGGAGCGATGCAAGATACGAAGCTGCACCAGTCGCAGCCTCGAGGGTATACCCGCCTCGCGCGGCGAGGCCAGTGCCTCACGCCACTCTGGGTCATCAAAATCGCCGAGCTCGTCAGCCCATCGCTCCCGCAGGATCCCCATAGGGTCCGGTAGATTGTTGACCAGCTTGCGGTACGTGAAGGAAGTAGCCTTCTTTGGCATATATTCCGTCAGCAACCTGTCCTCCAGCGGGGACGCCTCCGGAACCTTCGCTCCAGGAGCCAGCTGTGTCATTAAGACATGCCTCATCTGGAGGTATCTGAACCATTCCGAGGGGGCCAGCTCGTACTGCTGCTGCAGGCACGCGAACCGGATAACCTCTCCCTTTTGCCACACATCGCCTATCGTCGATATTCCAATGTTATCCCAAGCGTCGAAGCCCTTGCTGCCCCTCAGACGTCCCAGCTTCTTGGTATCCCACAGAGGTGTTAGCTGAGTCAAGACCCCTCGCCATCCCAACCTGGCCTGAGCAGCATGCCAGATGGATATAGTCTGCCGCAAAGGGCCGATCATCCCCGAGGCCAGTCGGGTATCATACAGTGGGGACAGCATACCCCTCTCACCCAGCACGTCCCTATCCGCCTTGAATGCTGGGTCAGATTGAGGCGCGTGGAGCCACTGGTTAATCACCTTCAGCTGCGCCGCCCAGTAATAAAGCTGGATATCCGGGAGTGCAATTCCCCCATCATACCTCCCACAAACCAGCTTAGACTGCGCTATGCGCGCCGGCCTGTTGCCCCAGAGCAGGCTGGACACCTGTGCCGCTATCGCACGGAAGTAGGCCGGAGGCACCTGGTATGGGGTATTCTCTAGTACGTATAGAAACCGCGGCAGAGCCATCATCTTGAAGAGCGCCGCTCTCCCAACCAGGGTCAGGGGCAGCGCTCCCCAATACTGCACGTCCCGCTTAAGGCGGTCCATCTGAGGGCTTAGATTGCGCTTGAAGAACTAACATATATTTTTAGAGCATTATGATTCTTATTAAATAGGAATCGGATGTAAACATCTTTGACCAAGCATTGACATTTTTTGTCATTCCTTGTAGTTTACTGGTATGCTTATACATAACTTGTACATTAGGAAATCCTAAGTTACAATTCTTTTCATGGTGTACAATTTGATACAATTTTAAAATATGACATGACGACCTAAGTCCATATTTTGTTTGCCTGACTTTACACATGTATGGATACTGAAGAAGGAAAGACGATGAGAGGTTGTGTTTATTCCGTTTTTTCAATGACTTTCACATGCTGGGTTCTCATAACACTAAACATATGGCAGCTTGCGTACGGGCAAGACATGTTAACGTAATAAACACACATTACCAATGGTTCCTTTTAATGTTTCAATACGAGCGCCATAGTTGTATAAAGCGAGTTGGCGCGTTCGTATTATTTTTATCGTGTTTCTATTTACTTTTCCCTGTACTTTCTTATGGCTAGAGTTTATCCCGTTGCCATGACTACCTTGCGTATGGACGCTAATACGCACGTCGCGTGACGTGCGATTTCGGTATTTCCGGATAAAAGTAACACGCAGACTACCCGTGTGGCTCCCCACAGAATCCCGGAATCAACGCCATGGATCCATAGGGTAAGCGAGTGCTGGGTGATAGGATAATTCCTAACTTTGCAAGTCGACTTGATCTTTCATTTTGCGATCGTTTATACGATCGGTTCACTTGGCATTTCCACTTATGGGCCTGATGGTCCTGTACTAATACCGGGATTTTAAGCCACTATTTGTGTTTCTTCTAGGGGACTAGTACAAGTGGTTGTAGATCTATAGAGACCAAGTGTACCTTGTGATCTGTAGGGGTGATACACTTTACGATTGCACAAACTAATCATTACATAAAGCTTTTTGGACAGTATATATATCAGCTTATGACTGAACACACTCCCAAATTCTTCCTTCTCTTCTCATTTTTGTCATTAGTACATTTCTGAGTTCCCACCCACGTTTAGGTTTGCCAAATATGTTGGTGTTTGTGCTATGAGCTGGATCCATTATGCTAATGAGCTTATAAATCTATATCTCCTAATAGCATATCTGACATGGTGTGAGACTCTGCAGATGGTTGAGTTGACACATACACAATATGCTTTAGGTAAGAAATCAGAATTACTATATTCACATTTGTTTTGGGTTATGGTTACATGAGTGAAAGTTTTTGTAGACTATCAAGACATGTTTTATTATTGTTTTACAGAGCCCTCTGACCTATCCTGTTGTTCGACTTTGCGCTTGATGGTCAAGAAATTGAGGCCTAAGTATTCTATTATTATTTATGCACTGATATAGCAGAGTGACTATCTCTTGATCCTGATAAATGCCTCGAACAGTAATGTCACCTGGGCAGAAACATGTTGATCAATAGATAGGATATTTGTAACCCTATACTCACTTGCATTTTAATTACTATCACTTAGGCAGGAAGAATAAAATTGTTGCTCCTAAGTAGATGGTTTTTAATCGCACTGTTTCACTTTTTGTTTTATCACATTGCACTCTGCCCCTCCTTACCATTTCGAGTTGGTAGAACCAACACGTGCTTTGCACTCCTGCTCCTTCCCCCTTGGGTTAAGTCGTAGCCCACACGGGGCACCTTGCGGTCCCCGTGTGTTGGAGGAACCCAATGATGAAGCATGTCACCCTCTGGTGAGTGAGGGTTTTCGTCCATAACTGGGTTATGCCCAATAACATGGCTAGATTATAGTTTTTTTTGTAGTTGCGCTACCCTATATTACATGTGAGAAATATTAAGTTTGGAAGACATATAGGATATAAGTTTCTATTAGGTAGCTTAGTTCTTCCTTGGACCCTCTCTTGTGTGAGTTATATACCTCACACCTATAAAATGTATGCAAACTGTGTGCCAGGGCAACCCCGAATTTCCAATGTGTTCCATGGTAATTTGATTACTAACACGAAAAAGCTTCTGAGCATTCCATTCCTGCCATTAAAACTGTGCCTTAAGGCATTTCTGAGTTAGACTTTGTCCCAAATGGCCTCCATGAGCCATTGCTATCAGTTTCTGTTTTAAGTTAACTGGCGGCACAAATTTCAGACCCCTCATTAAAATCCAACTGCCGGATATGGAGAACTCCTCAATCAACTTGACAAATGGTTTCACAGGACTGGCAACACAACTTTCCCTCGGTTAACCAGAAACAACCATGCGTATGACCTCACTAAGAGAAAGATCCACATCCACAGCTTGGCACCAAGCTTCTTTTGTGAATGCACCAGCACCCCCTCAACACAACAACTTGTATAGATTAAACTGAACCTTCGCCTTCCTGATCATCCACCACAGGACCTTTTATCATCTGCCAATCCATGGATAATCGTGAAAGGCAATCCGGCTGTACATTCCTCCAATCTTGAATATGCTCTATCACATAACGATATTCCTGGACACTTGCTGCCAACCTTGCCAATCTCGCAGAACCCTTGCCCGCACCACCAGGGAGAAGAATTTTAATTAGAGGCTTACGATCAGACCTCAAGGTAAAATGAGTAACCCCACAAATATGTACGAAAGTACTCAACATCCCATGCAGTGGCCAAGGCTGCTTTTTCAATAAATTTCAGTATAGGTTAATTTGCGCGATGCAAAGGCTACAGTTTTTTCTCCATCCTTATGCCTTTGGGAGAGTATGGCACCCACCCTTGTAGCGCCTGCATCCACCATCACAATGGACTTAAGATCAATGTCAAAAGGTACTAATATGCCAGCCTCACAGATTTCTTTTTATTATCATCACAAAACACTCAAACTGAACATGTGACCATTCAAAAATGTTCTCCTTCTTCAAGAGAACTCTCAAAGCCTCTACCTTGTGTGAAAAACTTTGGACAAATTTCGAATAATATTCAATAAGGCCCGTAAAGGGCCTCAGCTGGTCTTCGTCTTGAGGAGAAGGGGCCAGACGTTTGGCTTCGTCTGACAAAGTATAGCCCAAATATTCAATTTGTTCCTTCAGAAAACATTTCTCTTTCCTCAAAGTGAGACCTACATCAGCAAACCTTTCCAAAGCAAGTTTTATCACTGCATTATGTTCGTGAACAGTATTGCCAAAAGTAAGTGACATTTCCCAACCTTTTAAAAACTTCGGAGATCATCCTTTAAAACACACTTGCAGCCAATGATAGTCCGAAGGGCATCCTAGTAAATTGATAAGTACCCTCCATAGTGATGAATGCTGTGAGTGATTTGGAGTCTCAATGGAGCTTTATTTGGTGGTAGGAGCCCTTTAAACCCAATTAAAAAAAATATCTCCCCCCTTTCAACAACAGAATCCTCTCATTAATGTTTGGTAGGGGGTATGTATCTGTCACAATGTTTTAGTTGAGCAACCTCCATTCCACACAAAATCTGAGCCGCCCATCAGACTTTTGCACAATGACCACAGGAGATACCCAGCATGATGCCTCCACATGGTTCTAATGCACCTTGTTGCAACATTTCTTGAATTAATTCCTTTACCTCCTCACGTACCACCAATGGGACTCGCCTTAGTTTATGCTGGACAGGAAGGGCCCCTTCAAAAGAATCTTATGGGCATACCACTCAACAAACCCAAACTTTTGTTAAAGACTTTACTATTTGAGAGAAGTATATCAACTGATCCCTTATTAAATTGTCAGTCATGTCCCCAAACTTACACTTTGTAGACAGCTCACGCAACCTTGAAACAAATTCATCAATCGATTCATCTACTCTTTGTGGTTGAGTATAAAATTTAAAGCGTGTCATAAAGTTTTCCTCCTTGGCAAACCTAATCTAAATCTGCATTTAGCTTCTTCAAATGCATCTACCATTAGTTGACTACTCTGCTCAGTAGCTTGGAGTAAATACCGGAAAACTTTGTCCTTTATTGCCCAATACGCTCCATAATAACGCTTTTTTCCTAGAATGCCAAAACTCTTGACCATCTAAAGCCTCCAAATAATTATCAAACATCATAATCCAAACATCCTCTGGAATTGGTTGAGACTGAAAACAAGGCGGTGGTGTAACAGATATGTGACATCGTTACACTAGACGAATTTGCACTGAGAGGGCTTTCAGAGGCTTCACCCATAACCCCAATGAATGAGATGCTACGGGAAAGACAAAGAAATAATGAAGGCAAACCCACCAAAGTTAAGTAAACCTTTGTAACTAGCGCTTAAAGTAGGAGATGTTGGTAACACTGGCTATAAAACTTGAGTGTGCACTGATCATTACAAGGTGTGCGCATCACCTACACATTTAAACGAATTTGACGAATTGTGAAATATTTGCTTGCTTTGCTCTGGAAGCGTCAAGAATCACCACTTTTCATGGATAGTTGCAGATGAAGTGTGTGTCGCTGTAGTGAGGATGGAGCACCAGTACATGAAAAACGGAGGTGTGTTTATCACCGAAATGAAAATGACACGCAATAAGGTGTACATGCCACCAAACAATAGATCACCTCCTTAAGACTGCAGGGTGCGCATATCATCAAAATAAGGATGACCCGCTCTGAGGTGTGCGTGCTACTGAACAATAAGTCACCTGTGACTGACTGCTTATGCCGCTCAGCGTCCTTCATTAGGGCACCTGTTGTCCACGCTGTGTTGCCAGATTTTTAGACCCGTCCCAAGCCCAAAGCCGCTCAAATATAAGCCAAAATAAGCCCAATCAGACCAGTTTCAGCCCAAAAACCAGCCCAAATTAGCAAGTCTCCAATTATACACAAATTGTCATCGGAAACAATTTTAACGACAAATATACATTCTATTCAATATACAGATGGTGGGAGGGTGTTAACTGGGCACCTGCCTTAATGCTATTAATTTTTAAGACCAGTTCTCACTGCGACTTCTAAGAGACCCTGCCTATTGCTTAAAGATTGCTTCCCCCCCCCGAAATCAGCTCCAGTTCGAGCGGCAAACCATGTGCGTCAGTGCGCGCCTTGGCATCAGCAACATGGTGAAGCACGGAGTGTCAGATCCATGCCAGGACAGTGGTAAACAGACGCACGTGGTGCTGCCAGCAGGTGCGTGCGAGGTTGGGTGGCCCCTGCACGACCGTTTTCGAAGCTGGGCTGGCCTACGAACAACCGATGTGGTCAGTTTTGGTTTGGGTGTTAAAACACTCTCTTTACCTACGTCAACTTCCTGGCATCTATCAGTATTCATCACTTCCTACAAATAGGGTGACCAACTGGCATGGGTGCAAATTCAGGACGGTGAGTGTAAAAATTCAGGACAAAGGGTCAAAATTCAGGACAAAAATTCAGGACGGAAGGTCAAAATTCAGGACAAAACTTCGGGACAAAAGGTACGTTTTACAGACACATCAAAGGAGGTCGCGTAATAGTGTATAAGTAATTCCATCTATATCCAAACATTCATCCATTTGAAAACGTACGCATCTTTCCATCCATTTCACTCATCCATCCCTCCATCCACACTTTCACTCATCCATTCATCCACCCTTTCACCCTATCCATCCATACTCATCCATCCACTCTTCCACCCAACCATCTACTCATCCATCCAGCCATTTATACACTCAGCCATCCTTTCACTTACTCATCCATCCACCCAGTTACTCATCCTACCACCCAGTCCCCTTTTCAGTCATCCATTCATCCTCCCTTTCTCTCTTCATTGACCCTTTCACTTAGCCATCCTTCCTTTCTTCGATCCACCCATACTTCAACTCATCCACTCATGAATCCATCCATTGACCCTATCACTCATCCATCCACTTATCCATCCACCCATTCACTCACCGATCAGCCACCCTTTCACTCATCCATCCTTTCGCTCATTATCCAGCTATTCACCCTTCCATTCATCCATTCACTAATCCAGCCATCCAGCCATCCACCCATCTCTTCACTTACTCACTCGCCCACCTTTTCCTCTTAATTATGAGCTGAGCCTTTGTCTGCAGAGTTGCAGACAGAAGAGGCCCATCAAGAATTTCGCCCTTCCTGTCTTCCTAAAGCAAGGGGTGGGGTGGGGGAGGGTTCACTATGCACCTGCACATAGGCAATCTGAAAAAGTGGAAGTCATGAGTCATGCATGATGCACAGTGCCAGGCCATGAGGTGATTGTGACATGGTGTTTCCAGGGCTTTAAGCGGGATGAAAAATCTGGGGGTCTCTCCAAGGGGCGTGTCTGATGTAATTAATGGTGTTGCTTAAAACAACTAAGCTAAAAATCTGTGCTTAGCATTGTGTATCGCCGGACTGGTATTTTGCGTCTCCTGTCATTGCATCCAGATATATATCACAACAAGTAACGTTACACCTACAACAAGCCAGAACCATTTGCTTTGTTAATGGTTGTTAGTTTCATAAAATAAAAATGCAGCAACCATGGCTTAATTGAATATAATATTGAAACTGCACTTTTCTAAAATGATGAGACGGAAATAATTCCCTGCCCCAATCTCCACTCTGTCTATTGCTTAAAGACTCAGCACCCCCCCTTCATATTTTTTCTTACACCCCCCCCCCCCTCCTGAAATTAAGCTCTAGTTGCGCCTCTGACTCACCCACCTGAGGTCGGGGCGGGCGTGTAAGTCCGGACTCAGCAACTGCGGGCGCCGCCGGGCGGCCTGCTGCTGTGCTGCGTGACTCCAGGCTGTGCTGTCGACTGGTGGTGGGCTCACTGGGCTGGCTAGCCTGCGCTGCGCAGAGAGCGCTGCCTGCGAGCACCACCCGCCGCCGCCTGTGGCCTGGGTGACCACCAGTGGACCACAGTGGGCGGCAGCAGCAGGGACACCACTTGCGTCCGACTCCAGTCCGACTTCTCATGATCATTGATGATGATGATGCGTCCTGGCGTCCGCCGTTGAGCCGAGCCCAAAGTAAGAGCTCCGTCAGGTCACGCACCGTGACGCACGCACGCAGTCCCAGCATTATAGAGAACCGCAGGGGCTGGCCAAAAAATGATACCCAGAGCCGTCATTGGTAGTGTTTTCGCGCGCTACTTGATTGACGGTACTGGGGGACCCCCACATTGGCCCGCACACGCATGTGCAAAATAAGAGTGAGTGCACTGAACGCGACGGACTCCTCGCGGTCGGCGCCCGCCTAGGCCAGAAAATTCAGCTGCTCAGATGGTGACAGCTGGCCAAATCGTCACAAAAATTGTTGTAAAATCACTCCCCAAACCGCAGGATAAGAGCAGGTAAGAAGCTTTATTTAAGCGCCATCTGGCAACGGACCCATTCCCTCCAGCTAGAAGTCAACTGACCAGTACAGAACCTTTGTTGTACAAAACACATCCAATGAAATCTCACAGCAGTGAGATTCCACATGGAACAGAATACCAAGCCTAAGCAAATTACAACACAGGGTCCATGCACCTTCACAGAAAACTAGCTTTTCTGTTATAAGGATGGGGGCTGCAATAAAAACGCAGAATTGGCATGATGTAAAGGGCGCTGGGGTGAGCATGCAGTGGGACTGTTGTGTACTGCCTCCAGTGCCCACAGGCAACATTCACAGACCGCTTCCACTAATACATATGACCCTCATTGTGTGCATGTATCCGTACAGCTGTTTGTGACCTCAGCTGACGTTGAAAACCACGGATTGGTTCCATTGGCAGTCACCCTCCATTTTCCTAACAATTATGAATAAGTCGAACGCTGTTAAGTGCAAATTAGGACATTGCGACCCATAACGTACTTTGATTTGTTAGGTTGGATTTTAGTCACAAAGTCAGCAATTTTGTGAAGCGGATATGAATGCATACACTACACAGTCTGTGTGCGCTTGAATACATGGCACAACAAACAGGTTGCACTGCACTGAATTATTATCCCACAGTCTGATTTGCTGCAGTGCACTGCGCACCAGGCAACTATTGGTCTTCCTCTCTCTCGCTTGCGCGCACTCACTCACACACACAGATCACCTCTAGACATTGACATTCAGTAGGAAACATTAAACAGAACATCACGCCCACATGGGAAGCTGTGCAAATGCACCATATAGCTGGGAATCCCCACGCTCACAATAGCACTTCACCAACAGTAATATACAAACACCCAGCAGACCACATTGGACGATCACCTGCAGAGTGCATTCTCATCCAACACAGTTCAGGTGCCATGCAACAATCACAGCAGCGCACACTGGACAAGGGTACACAATTCAATTCAGAGATTTCAAACTTGGATGTTGCATTAAACCAGATATTGGGCTGAAATGGTGCAGCACAGACCACCAATGACTCTTTTTATGTGTTAAAAAGGCCTCTCTATTGAAGATAGGTGCATCTAACCAAACATTACCCTTGGCCTTTGCCTTACAGAACTACAACTCGCTATACATTGATTCACCTACATATCCTCCTCCCCCACCCCTAAGCTTTCCCCACCCTAATGCTTTTTTTGCAACTATTTAAAAAAAAAAAAAAAAAAACTACTCAGTCATTAACTGTTGAACTTTATCCCTCTAACCACTTCTCTAAACATCTACTAAGTATCTCCTATCTTAACCTTATTGCCTGCTCCTGGAGTAACTTGTTGAACCATAAGTTAAACTGTTAAAATGCAAAAAAAATAGCTACCACACGCCTTGCACCTGCTTCAAGCGACAACCAACTACATAGTACTTCTCCCCCAGTGCACCTGTGCTCAACAGAATAATCTGTAACCTGACTCTGTAATATAAAAAAACCCTTCTTCAGGGTGGGAGGAAAGGAAATTTTGCTCGGGCCACATTATCAGCCCAAACAATCCCAGGGGCGCAAGCTTTCCTAGCAGTCAGCCCCCTCCCCCCATGCCCCATTGGTCGCACACCCAACCCTCCTCAGATGTGGGTGTCATTGAGTTCCCTATAGTCCAAACCATAGTTAAAATAAACTGTTGCATTAGTCAGGACAGCGCCCACACAGTCATCACGACACGGGCAGCGTATTGCGGAACCTCACCTAGCCCTCACAAGCCTTTCATTTGTCCTAAAATATTATATAGCACTTCATAATACAATAAACCTGCACTCAGCCAACACCCACAGACACTCTGCTCTAAAGGGATACTGTGGACCTTAAGAAGTCGCCATACGCCAATTACTGTACATACCTACTTCAAGCCGGACAAGGCATACACCCATCCTTCAGATGACAGGTATCAGACTGGCAAGACCTCCAGCCACACATGCAAAACAGTAAGCACTACAACGCGCGCGCGTGCACACACTCTCTCTCACTCTCTCTCTCTCACACACACACCCACACACTCTCCCCTACACATGGAAGCACATCGTGATGATCCAACTGAAAGCAATCGGAGCAAACTCCACACTTATACTGAAACCTTGGGATTAGGATGTGGAGGAACCTGAACTCGAGCTGCACTGCAAGGCAATGCTGAAGCGATATAGCGCTATACTGTATACTGACACGGCCGGCTCAGGTGCCACTGCACTCGGTGCTGACTTGGGGTGGAGGGGCAATGTTTGCAAGTATATTATCATTTTAAAAGCACATGCTGCTGCATTCTTTGCCTCCAGCAGTTTTCAGCAATCAATAAAAATGTCAAGATAACTCTGGTGATTAATGTTCTTCTTGGAGAGAGACCAGAGTTTTGTTTAGTGGAAGTCTTGACTCATCGTAGTGCAGAGGGTTAACGTGCCTGCTGCAAAGAGCATGTACCATGCAGATCACAAAGTGCATATCATGTAAACAGGTCAGTAAGTTACAGCTTTTGCCGGAGATATCCTTCTGTTACTTGCAGTTTCTAAGTTAAAAATACATCCTAATATAGAGCAATGAGCTATTAACTGTCATCAAAGAGCTGCTGCAAACTGCAAGGTATATATTGGAGCTATGTGTTTTTTTGCACAGTCTTTCATTATCCTAATCTTGCAAAAAGGGTTCATTTGGGTAGAAATCAATTATTATTATTAAAGAGAACCCTAACAATGGTGTTACGTTTTAAATTCTGAATTTGTGCTTTTTCAGACCCAGGGCTTTTAGACTATTCTGCCTACTGTTATAATTGACATGCGACTCCTCCACTTTGTAGTCCTCTGTCTTTTTTTTTTTTTTTTTTTTTTTTTTGAAACCGTTTATTACAGGACTCAAGAATTGTACAAGTATGGGCCTACAACCTTCCGGCCGGCCGCTAGCAATATAAGGAGCATACGGTATACATTTGTAAAACACATGGTGCCGCTGCCGAGCATTTACAGGAGATAACATCGTTGCGTGTCACATTATGCAGACCCCATCCTACGGTTCCATTTTAAATTTAAAGCACAGCAAACACAAACAAACCCACAAGGCAATCCTCAATCGAAATAGCAACACGTGCTCCCCTAGAGGGGAATTCTAGCCATCTGTAGGAGTCTCAAGAGGGGGGGGAGAGATCAGAACTAGGATTGGGGACACCCGATGCCCAGGTACCGGGGGGATGAGTTGGCTAAGGGGACGGGGCCGGCGATGGATCAGGCAGTAGGGGTGGAGCACAGATTCCTCCGCGGTAGGCGTTCCAGGGGCCCCACACTTTCACCCATGTCGCAGGCTTACCTCTCGCCACATACACCACCTTTTCCCAAAACATGCACCAGTCCATATGCTCCTTCCAGGCCGAGACTGTCGGGGTGCTCTGGGATCCCCACAGCTGGGCGATATCACGCTTGGCAACCATATATCCCAGAGTCACCCACCACGTCTGCGGCACCGAGTAGTCGGTAGGCTCCCACACGTTCAACAGGCATCTCCTCGCCTCGGGCAACAGCGCCACATGCGTGACCACTCGCAGCACCTCATGCACACCTCGCCAGAATCCCTCCACCTGCGGGCACTCCCAAAGGATATGCAAAAAGGTCCCCAGCGCACCACACCCACGCTTACACAAACCGTCCTCAGCATAGCCCATACGCAGGAGCTTTGGCCCCGTCATATAGACCCTGTGGAGTATCTTGAGCTGGACGAAACGAAGGCGAGCCGGTATGGCCACCTCTTTCGGGGAGGCCACCGCGGAGATCCAGTCCTCGTCGTCCAGCTCCAGCCCATCGGCTACCCAAGCCTCACGAAGGGCAGTCAGCAAGTCTGAGCGATCGTTGATTAGTTTTTTATAGATCAGTGAGATCGTGCTGTCAGGGACGTGTCCGTCGAGCACTCTATCCTCCAGGGGGGAGCACTCCGGGATGGAGGCGACGTCCGAAAAGACGGAGCCCAGCGCATGCCGGACCTGCAAGTACCGAAAGTACTCGCTGCCCTGCAACTGAAATTCCGTCTGCAGCATCTCGAACGTTTTAAATCCTCCCCTCGTCCAGAGATCCCCCACTCTGCTGATGCCTATTAAATCCCATTTCTCAAAGCCCTTCGAGGTCCACAAGGAGCCCAACCGCTCAGATGCGTATAGTGGTGACACCCGGGGTCAAACGGTCCTTCCACCCCATTGCAGCATTAGCCGTATGCCACACTTGCACCATGACACGCGTGGGGCCCGTCAGGCGAGCGTCGGGCGCGCTAGAGTAGAGCGCTCGATTATAGTCCCCACCTGGAAGTAGCATCCTATCCATTTCAAACGCAGGGTTTAAGGCTGGCCCATATAGGCCCTGATTAATTGCGGCTAGCTGGGAGGCCCAATAATACCTTTTAATATCCGGGAGGGCAATCCCCCATCATACCAGGGGCGCGTCAGCTTAGCCAGGGCAATACGTGGCCTCCCGTCCCAGAACAGGCGGCGCTGCAAACTCTCCACTTCTCGGAAGTAGCGCGCTGGGACAAGGTCCATCGTGTTCTGTAACGCGTATAGGAAACGCGGCAACGACATCATTTTAAACAATGCCGCCCGGCCGAGCGGCGAAAGCGGCAAACGCCGCCAGCGCGCGACATCCTCTTTCAGACGCTGGAGGGGGGGAAGCAAGTTCCGATCATACCGAGCCTCCAGGTCCAGAGTAATGAAGACACCCAGGTACCTAAATCCCTGCGGGGCGACCTGGATCGGACAGCCCCGCGGGAGGATAGGAGCCTTCCCAGAGAGAACGTACACACACGATTTAGCCCAGTTGATGACCAGACCGGAGTTACGACCGAATGAATGCAGAACATCAACTAGTACTATGAGTGATTTACGCGGGGAAGCTAGGTACAAGAGGATGTCATCAGCGTATAAGGATACACGGTCCTCATACTCGGGGGTCCAGCGGAGACCACGGATGGAAGGCTCCCACCGCAGCCACTCCGCCAGGGGCTCCAAGGCAAGTGCAAAAAGGAGCGGCGATAAGGGGCAGCCCTGTCGAGTGCCTCGGCCCAGCTCAAACGGAGCCGATACTCTTCCGTTCACCACCACCTGCGCCAATGGGCCCGAATACAGCAATTTGACCCAACTGATGAACCCTGGGCCAAATCCAAACTTCGCAAGCATCGCCCAGATATATGGCCATTCAAGCGTGTCAAACGCCATGGTGGCGTCTAAGGACGCCAAAATGGCCGGCTCCCGTATAAACGGGGCACGTGCGAGCACACCGTGCAAACGCCGCAGATTAAGGGCCGTGTTGCGATGAGGAATAAAGCCAGACTGGTCCTGATGAACCAAATCGCCCACCACGCCGACCAGCCGATTGGCCAGTACCTTAGCGAGAATCTTGGGCTCCGCATTCAGCAGCGAGATGGGCCGATAGGATGTAACCCGGTTCCGAGGTCTCCCCTCCTTGTGGATGACCACGATTGTAGCCAGACGCTGGTCCGGCGGGAGGGAGCCCACCGAGTGTGCCGCCAGGAACATAGCCCGGAGGTGGGGTGCCAGCGTGTCCGGTCGTAACTTGTACAACTCGATAGGGAGACCATTCGGACCCATGGCCTTGCCGGAAGCGACCGAGCGTATGGCGAGGGCGATCTCGTCGGAGGTGGGAGCGGCGTCCAATGACACCCTGTCCTCCCCAGAAAGGGAGGGCAGCGCGATATCACTGAGCAGGGCGAGGGAATCCTCTTCCGAGCAGGAAGACACCGGGGAATACACCCCATGGAAATAATCCGCAAAGCAGGAGACAAAGTCCTCTGTCTTATGTAATATTTCTTATACATTGAATTACACACCTACGATTGTCTCTGCACAAAATGTGTGTGAAGTAATGTGCTCTGACACCATACACTGGTTTGAGTGGCGCTATAAAACTTAATGAATCTGACAGAGTGGGTATGGAGACTTGAGAATCACTGTTAAATGGTAGTAGTGACGGAATCTACAGCACAGGTGGTCATTAGGGGGCGCCAACAAACATTGTCGCACAGGGCGCCACCTGTGCTATAATGCTGTTAAGACCGCTCTGGCTGCATTGGCAACCGCTTTACTGCACCAGCAGTATGTGCCGGGCACAGAATCTGACTGGGACTGCACACTCCATGTGCTATTGCGCCCTGCACTGTCCGCGCACCCAGGTGTGTGTATAGTTGGTGTGAGGCTCCGGGTAATCTAGAAGTGCCTTCTCTGCCTACATGTGAAGTATGTCACAGCACAAACCAGGCGTATATTAAAAGACCGCAGGAGGCGAGGTAAAGTCAGGGTCGTATGTTGTGCATACAGAGCAAGGGTGAAAGGTAGATATTTCGTGTAGTGAAAGAGTGCAAGCTGTGCGCAGCGAGGAGGTAGGGCAGAGTCCAGCTGCCTGTGTCACATTGTACGATTGTAGGTTCATGCAGTGGGGGCAGGGCGGCAGCTATGAGCATCAGAGAAGCGAGTAAATGAAGCTGACAGGGCACTAAGGTAAATAGGGTGAATGTAACCCAGTGCTTTAAATGAGAAAAAATAAGTGCAGTTACTCATTAAAATGAGCTAGAGGTGTAGTGAGGGGGCGGGGCTAAGGGCAAGACATATTAATACTTAATGACTTCTATAATAGTTGCAGGACATACCAAAACACATGACAAATGTGTTTATATAAACAAAATAGGTTAACTAATTACACAAAATTAAAGTCAGACACGATGATATGTTAAAATTTCCCTGTTTGTAATAGTTGCTCCTTCTTAATGCTCTACATACTGTGTAGTCCGAAAATGCCCCCACTTCGAACCAAAGCTCTTATTGCACCGAGCAAATGAAGCAACTAATCAAGACCCTCCCCTGAAGAAATCTCCTGTCTCTTCCATTGAGCTATCCATTCATCCTTTCATCCTACCATTTATCTGCTGATGTCCACCATTTAACCTTTACCTTTTGTCATCTATTCAGTCTTTCATCCATCATTCAGTTTTTCACCATTCCCTCTCTTCACCCTTCTATATCCAAATCTATCCATCCATCTCCAAACTTATCCATCCATTCTTTCACTCGTCCATCTCTTTATCTACCCTATCACACACACCTATCAATCCTTTTGCTCATCCATTCATCAACCCTTTCACTCCTTTATTCTATTCACCCTCTCTCCATCCTCCCTCCCTTTCGTTCATCCATCCATTCTTTCACTTATCCATCCAGCCCCCTTGTATTAATCTACCCTCTTTCACTCCTCCATCCATTCTTTCACCCATCCATCCTTTCATCCATTCATCTATAGAGCCTCCCTTTCACTCACTCACTCACCCATCCATCCAGTCTTTCACTTGCACACCCATCCGTCCTTTCACTCACTCATCAATCCTCCCTTTTACGTTATTTATGAACCTTTGTCGCCGAGCAAACCTGCAAACACAAAGTCCCGCACATTTTCTTTAAAATACCTCCTGAGAGTGTCTCAATTCTCTCACAGGATGGTATTAATGTGATTGACAGCACAGCTCAAACACAGCGTGATGGTGAGCACCCGGACATTATGCAAAGGAGCCTGCTGAATAGCTCAGCTGGGGCTGCGGTGTGATTGGATGCAAAGTGCGCATGATCTGTTTGGTCGACCCAAGAGAGCCGGCCAAACAGTTCATGCACCCTTAGGGAGTGCACACCACTCCTCCCCTGCTCTGGCCAGACCCTACCATGAACGAACAGTGACTGCAATAGGGAAAATAAAATGATAGTAACAATACGTTATCATTTTAATTTTTCACTTTAGGGACTGGGTTGACGCTCCTCTGCCTTATCAGAGGAGCCGGCACTGCATCTAAACAGCACAGACACAGCCCAAATCGGCCACAACGCTGCCCATAAAAGCGCCTCACTGCTACAACTCCAATACCGGGCCATCGCTCGAGTGCCCTACTTACCAATCCGACCCTGTAGGCAGTTCAGAGACCGTACCATAGCAGCGTCTGTGAAGAAACACAACGCTTTCTGTGCATCCACCAAGTTTCTAACGGCCCCTCACCAAACTATTTTGTTTTTTAGAAACAAACATCCAAATTGGGATTTTGTTTCTGAAAGACAAACTGTGGTCCTCGTACCCTGGGCATTTCATCCCAGGGTCGGAGGGGAGGTCGATCATCATTTTTTTTTTTCTCTGTTCATAACGGTTCATAACAGTCCGGTAATATGGACAGAACAAGCATTGTTATAGGTCCCGCATTTGTGAGTTTGAGCTATTGACCTTGTAAATGACAATACCTTTTATTTTTGTAAAGGGTTTGGGGCGGTGCACCACCAATTAGCTTATCAATATATTACACCAAGTGGTCAGTAGTTGGTGGTTCAAAGAGTCTTTATTTTAAATTAAATTGATTATCCAAACAAAGCCTCAGCCAACGCGTTTCGTTCACATTGAACTTCGTCAGGGCTGGAAGAATACAGAGAAACATGACATAAATACACCACACATAACATTTAAAAATGCATTGAAAGACACCATTTAAAAGTTGACACAAACTGAGAGAATACGCACAGGACAAATATTAAGTGTACCCTAGACAATTAGCATACAAATATTACTAAACACAACAATTTTTTAAAAAAACAACACGTAACAATACGAACTAAAACAATTGCATTAATGTCAAGGGAGGCGACAGTGTGCCTCTGTGGTTCCAAAATATTAACGTTCTGAGAGACCCTTATTGTATGTGAGTATAATTTAATCAGGAGTGCCCCTAACTTGAGCATAATTACTATATATGTAGTTTTGAATCTGAATGCCCCATGTGGCCATGTGCAATGCACAGTATTTCATCAGAAATTAGGGGAGGAATTGGCGGGGGCATGTATGGGCCTGTATAACTCAAAGTTGGGTTTACCCATGCTGTCAGTAGGCTATCTTGTACATAGGAAAAGCAAGCTTAATTAGGGTAGAAAGGCAGGAAAGAAACTATGAAGAAAAACGTCCCCCATAGGGAGACACGTACCATAAGTAGAAAGGCGAGTGCAATCCAATGGAAAACCGAAGTGTATGTAGACAAATATCCGTCTCGCGAAGAGCCGTGAGCAATGAAGTATGTTTTCAGGTGAACAGTCCTGATTGTGCTGACAGTGCCACCTTGATAAGGACACTGTGCACGTTTCTGTCAAAAGAATAATAACAGAAAATTCAATAAAGAAAAAGTAAAGAAGGAATGGAAAATACCCAACAATAGCGTGACGGTATTTAAGTCAAATTCAAAGAGGTCAACCTATGCATGTACAATGGCATACAAGTCCGATGTGGCTTTTGGTCGAAAAATAGAAATGAAATTAAATACCACTAGGACATAGAAAAAGCAGTCCGTGAGTACCCTATTTGGAGCACTGCATCAGTAAATCCAAGGTTCCAAATCTCAACCTATTCCCAAAAATGAGCAGACACACGTAAAAGAAGTGAAATGTAAGTAATTCATGAAATATCTTTCGCCCTCATGTAATGTAAAGTGCCACCGTCCGTATGACAAGGCATCCGCCCTGTAGATACATGCGCAAGCCAAACATGGCCACAGTAGAAGAAGATAAAGAAGGTAAAAAAGAAGAAAATAGGGAATCCCTTGGGTCCGCCCGTAAGTAACCGCATTTGGAATATCCCCATACGGCGAGCCAAGGCCAGATTTCGAGATGAAGCATCCCCCTACCCCAGGTCGACAGAAAGTTTGAATTTAAAAATTAGAAATTAGCCAGGAGTATCACCGCATACCTGTAATGTGATCAGAGTCCTTGCTCTCCCCTCCGAGTGTCCCGTATTACAACCTGAGACAAGCGCCGAATTTAAAAAGCAGGCGTGCGTATGCAAAAGTCAACGCACGTCCGAAATCATGGGCGGGCGTTGGGCGGGCGTAAGGCAGGTGACCAATGTGGATCCTGCATAGTCGGTTACCTAGGGAATCTGGGTGTCTCCCAAAATAAGGAAAAAGACCCAACGCTGGCGTTCGTGTCAGTGGGAAAAACGAAAGGCGTCTGGAACGTCAAGACGCGTCACAAGTTGTAGGCGGACAGGTCGAAGGTAGCCAATGCGGGCCCTGCATGAATGGTTTCCTGGGAAACCTAGATGTATACCGGAGAGTTTAAAAAGGTCGGGCTAGTGAAAGGAGAGATGCGTCTTAATACGTAAAGGCGCGTCATGAATTATAAGGGGGTGTGTCGAGGGTTTAGCCCATGCGGGCCAATCAGAAACATCGTCGAGGGCTCAAAGCGCGCCAAGTTTGAAAAAAGGAGTTGGGCATGTATAGTCAAAGCGGTGTAGAGCGTCATGAGTTGCCAGTGGGTGTGTCTGGGGTTTGGCCAATGGGAACAAGCCAAAACAATAATGAGGTTCAAAGTCAACCAGATTACAAAGACAATGTGTGCATATTAAATCAAAGCAGTTCGTAAAAGGTTATAGATACATATTAAGGGGGTGACCTGCATTACCAAAGTTCCCGAAGAAAAAGGGGGCATTGGACACGTCAAGTATGAGAAAAGCAATCGAGCATGTATAGAAAAAGCGATGCAGCGCGTCACGGGTTTGTCAGTGGGTGTGTCACGGGTTTGGCCAATAGGGGCAAGCCAACACAATAGGGTGGTTCAAAGTCAACCAGATTACAAAGTCAATGTGTACATATTGAATCAAAGCGGTTCGTAAAGGGTTATAGACACGTGATTGGCCCGCATGGGCTAAACCCTCGACACACCCCCTTATAATTCATGACGCGCCTTTACGTATTAAGACGCATCTCTCCTTTCACTAGCCCGACCTTTTTAAACTCTCCGGTATACATCTAGGTTTCCCAGGAAACCATTCATGCAGGGCCCGCATTGGCTACCTTCGACCTGTCCGCCTACAACTTGTGACGCGTCTTGACGTTCCAGACGCCTTTCGTTTTTCCCACTGACACGAACGCCAGCGTTGGGTCTTTTTCCTTATTTTGGGAGACACCCAGATTCCCTAGGTAACCGACTATGCAGGATCCACATTGGTCACCTGCCTTACGCCCGCCCAACGCCCGCCCATGATTTCGGACGTGCGTTGACTTTTGCATACGCACGCCTGCTTTTAAAATTCGGCGCTTGTCTCAGGTTGTAATACGGGACACTCGGAGGGGAGAGCAAGGACTCTGATCACATTACAGGTATGCGGCGATACTCCTGGCTAATTTCTAATTTTTAAATTCAAACTTTTTCTGTCGACCTGGGGTAGGGGGATGCTTCATCTCGAAATCTGGCCTTGGCTCGCCGTATGGGGATATTCCAAATGCGGTTACTTACGGGCGGACCCAAGGGATTCCCTATTTTCTTTTTTACCTTCTTTTTTATCTTCTTCTACTGTGGCCATGTTTGGCTTGCGCATGTATCTACAGGGCGGATGCCTTGTCATACGGACGGTGGCACTTTACATTACATGAGGGCGAAAGATATTTTATGAATTACTTACATTTCACTTCTTTTACGTGTGTCTGCTCATTTTTGGGAATAGGTTGAGATTTGGAACCTTGGATTTACTGATGCAGTGCTCCAAATAGGGTACTCACGGACTGCTTTTTCTATGTCCTAGTGGTATTTAATTTCATTTCTATTTTTCGACCAAAAGCCACATCGGACTTGTATGCCATTGTACATGCATAGGTTGACCTCTTTGAATTTGACTTAAATACCGTCACGCTATTGTTGGGTATTTTCCATTCCTTCTTTACTTTTTCTTTATTGAATTTTCTGTTATTATTCTTTTGACAGAAACGTGCACAGTGTCCTTATCAAGGTGGCACTGTCAGCACAATCAGGACTGTTCACCTGAAAACATACTTCATTGCTCACGGCTCTTCGCGAGACGGATATTTGTCTACATACACTTCGGTTTTCCATTGGATTGCACTCGCCTTTCTACTTATGGTACGTGTCTCCCTATGGGGGACGTTTTTCTTCATAGTTTCTTTCCTGCCTTTCTACCCTAATTAAGCTTGCTTTTCCTATGTACAAGATAGCCTACTGACAGCATGGGTAAACCCAACTTTGAGTTATACAGGCCCATACATGCCCCCGCCAATTCCTCCCCTAATTTCTGATGAAATACTGTGCATTGCACATGGCCACATGGGGCATTCAGATTCAAAACTACATATATAGTAATTATGCTCAAGTTAGGGGCACTCCTGATTAAATTATACTCACATACAATAAGGGTCTCTCAGAACGTTAATATTTTGGAACCACAGAGGCACACTGTCGCCTCCCTTGACATTAATGCAATTGTTTTAGTTCGTATTGTTACGTGTTGTTTTTTTAAAAAATTGTTGTGTTTAGTAATATTTGTATGCTAATTGTCTAGGGTACACTTAATATTTGTCCTGTGCGTATTCTCTCAGTTTGTGTCAACTTTTAAATGGTGTCTTTCAATGCATTTTTAAATGTTATGTGTGGTGTATTTATGTCATGTTTCTCTGTATTCTTCCAGCCCTGACGAAGTTCAATGTGAACGAAACGCGTTGGCTGAGGCTTTGTTTGGATAATCAATTTAATTTAAAATAAAGACTCTTTGAACCACCAACTACTGACCACTTGGTGTAATATATTGATAAGCTAATTGGTGGTGCACCGCCCCAAACCCTTTCCGAATTTTCAGTGATCTGCTTGGCAGTTGGCATCTACTAACGGCGGATGCAGGGGCGTTTGCTTGCACACCATCACTAACTTTTAAACCATTTTATACGCACCGGGAACACAGTAAGGAGGTGCAGTCATTGGAGTCCGCCGTTAATTCTGCTTTTCTTCTAAAAACCTTTTATTTTTGTTTTTAAAATATAAATAAAAGGTATTGTCATTTAGAATGCCAATAGCTTAAACTCGCGTAAATGCGAGACCCATTGCATTGCAACACCATAATGCGGTTATTTGCACACAAAAAAAGAAAAGCTGACTCTTCGATACGGGTTGAATCTGTGTGCAAATGTCAGCCTGTTAGATTGAATGGAATCGATAGTTTAACCGCTTCGGTGCTCATGGCAAGCCCAGCTCGTCATGAGGTACAGTGGAGCTGTGCTCATGACGAGCTGGGCTTGACATAACGGTCGCGGCCCGCCCACGCGTGCTTGATTCCCCACCTGTGCGGGAGAATCAATCAGTGGGCGGGGTCGTGACGAGCACAGCGAAGCCGCCCCCCACCCCCACCCCCCCCCCCCCCGCTCCTCAGGTGAATTACCCCAGCGGCGAAGGGGTTAAAACTGGTCGCTGCAGCATTGAATCGGCATCTGTCCGGCGAACACCACAGCCATCCCTATAGTTTGGTGTTGGATGAGAATGTCAGTAACCTGCACCATATACCCTGTACGTCATTTCTCTTAAGTCAGGTTTGATAGTCTTGCTGTGTTTCTCAGTTGCATGTAAACCAATCATGCCCAGCGGGAGAATGGTTCGGTGTTGGGATACTACTGGCGCTCACAGCCCTTCTTAAACATGGCCGCAACAGCACATGTTCATGTAGGCGTTGGCTACGTCTATTGCTAAGGGTAGTTAGGAGATATCCAATAAGTAACCCTGAAACCACAGTGACGTTGGATACTTGCAAAACTCTTGCAATTCAGCGCTCCACCTTCGCTGGGTGCCCCGGCTCGAAGACTCCTTTAAACAAGTGCAGTCGCTAAAGTGAGCGGACAGCGCTGCAAATTAAATAAACAAACAAGCCCAGCCACTAAAATGAGCGGACCGCGCTGCAAATTAATTAAATAAACAAGTGCGGCTGCTAAAGTGAAAGCGAATCACGCTGCATGCAAATTAATTAAGTAAAGAAGAGCGGCCGCTAATGTTAAAGCGGACCACGCTACAAATAAAAAAACATTACACAAAATAGTGCTCACAGCCAAGATGAAGCAGACTGTGTAACACCACCAGTGAAAGATCCAGTCGTTATGGCAGGTAACAAATGGAGACAAGGTGGTACCCAGGAGGGACTAACAAGCCTCATAATAAATCAGAAGCCAGCAGTTACGAAGGACAAAGACACCAGGCAATTAAAAATATTGGCGGGGACTGGGTGAAGCTTCCACTGCATACTGTACTACAGCATGCCTCGCAAAGTGAGCAGTGCATGCGCACTTCCGTTAGGCTCGACCTAAAAAAGGATATCTCTGTCCTCTCTAACTAGGATGGGTAGTCGAACGCCCTTACTCGGAGAGCCCCCACTTGGTCGGCCTGTTGGAGTATGCTTTCCATCGATGAATCCTGCAGGGCACTGAACACTGCTACTTCACCCACCTCCTCACTGAGCGATTCACATGCCAGTCACGCCCGACAGCTGCAGGACATGTATGTTTGTCCAGAGACGTCTGGAATCTGGGTAACAGCTAACAGCACCACTGGGGCAATTTCACTGAGCAGGGGGTATATACTGCACAGTGGGACTGGGAGGGGGAAACCTACCCCACCCACCAAGTGGTACCTCATTCCGAAAGGATTCCCCTGAACAACGGGGGTGCGCACGGTCATATCACATTGCAAATGACAGTTTGCAGGGAGACCACCATGACTACAGCTTGACAAACACTATCACATATGGATACCCACCTATGTGACATACAATATCACACATGAACACACTCACAACTGGATGGCTCAGTGAGGTGAACGTTCCCTCTTCACCAAAGCGGGTGTTCTGAAGGTCCTGAATTCAGACCCCAGCAGGGCAAACTGAACCTTCCATCCTTTTGAATTCTAAATTAATTAGAGTAAACAGACTAATATTCAGGGCTCGAGTCGGGGTACCACGCGGGTGGACGGCGTCCCCCCACTTATTTTACCAGGTTTTTCCGGGTGGACGCCGTCCCCCCTGCCCAAAAGCTGGACAGCATTGTGTGAGGAGAGAGCCCGGGTGGGAGGGAAGTTTACCGTAAATTGCCAAAGATATGCTAATATTTGTAATTGGAGACTTTAAGAGGCACCGGTGGTGTGTGCAGGCTGGAGTGATTGGGAGGCGGAGCGAGCAGGCGTTGGCGGTTAACGCTTGGAATGTGTGTCCTTCTGAATCGATTCTTGTGCACTTTTGAGCACTTCGTTGTGCAACTGGGGCACCCCCTCGGGGGAGTGGGGGGAGGGGGGGTTGCAAAGGACATCGAGGAACAGACCAGGGGTAGCAGTGCTGTGAAATGCCCCGTCATCTAAAGGCATATGAATACTCATGAGATTCCTGTTGTGACGTCACTTCCGGTGACAGCGTCCCCCCACTTCTTTTCATGAGATTCCTGTTGTGACGTCACTTCCGGTGACAGCGTCCCCCCACTTCTTTTTTTAGGACTTGTGCCCTGCTAATATTCCCATCTGTTACAGTGCGTAAAAGCTGCAGAAGTGCGGTGCGAAGTGCTATGTAAAAGGACAAATCATTATTGTTGTTAGTATAATTATTTTGCTGCCCGACCTTTACTGGGGAGAGTCGGCGGCCGGTCTTCCCGCACAGCTGCAGCAGCCTTTGCTTCCGGGCTAGAATCCCCTATGCCTCTGCCGTTGTCCTCACCCTGGTGCGAGTCCAGTAGCCACCCTCCCTGCAGCTGGGCTTGGCATTGGTTATAACTCATTTGAAAAGAGCCAGGCTCGCTTGAAATCACTCCTGGTAAAAGGGTTTGCACCTGCAGTGGAATTACAAATGAAGATCACTGGTAGAAAAGAGCGGCAGGCCTGGAAAAACCAAATGAACTGGGCCGGAAGGACATATGCGCAAGCTTCTGTCCAGGCACCCTGTACCTCACCTTCAGATCTTTCTTTTATCCCTCGTCGGCACTCTGTCGTCAGTGACACTTTCTTCTTAGCTCAGTGCTTTAAGTGAGCCGGTACTGGCTGGTAAGGAGTACTGGCACGATTTTATTTTGAGAGGTACCGGCTCTTCTCAAGAAAGATGTAATACTTTTAAAAGGAAAGTACCCGCACTTTTCAGAAATACACAAGCAGGGACTCTGGTACAGAGTACCTGCACTTCTATTTTTCCATTTCAAGCACTGCCTCAGCTGCGCACTCTCTACTGGGCTGCACGGTCTCTTCAGCTGCACTCTCTCCATGGCAATGTACTCTCTCTCTCCACGGTTGCACACTCTTTTCTCTCTTGCACATTCTCTTTTCAGCTGCACGGTCTTCCACAAGGTACTCTGTGTCCATTACTGGTCTTTGAGTAATACAGGGCAGGCGCACACTATTGTGTAAATACCTATATATCCGTATTTCACAAAACCCGAACAATCTAACAAATTGATAGAGAAAAAACAATTCGAGCATTTGTTCCACCGCCTCGTTTTTGTTGCATCTGACGCTGTTCAGTGCACCGAGTAGGCCCAGACGTGGGTCACGTGCTCACCGTGACACGAGACTCGAGCTACACCTCACTGATGAGGCTTAAGGACGCCAAAACTGGTGTGGGATCTGGAGGGGACCTGGTCGGGCAGTTTGGACGGAATTGTTCTTATTGGAGCAGGACCGAGACTGATTTGCATATGGCTGGCCAGTGTCTAGAGTAGCGTAGCGGGTGAAAAATGATGGTCTGGAATGCAGCCCTGAACGCTCTAGTCTGATATTAATTCAAGCATTAATTCCATCACTTAATTGTATGTTGCTCTCTTTCTCCTCAACATGCACGCTCTCTCTGTCTCTCCTCTGAGTCCAGGGCTCGAGTCGGGGTACCACGCGGGTGGACGGCGTCCCCCCACATATTTTACCGGGAGCTCGATAACTGGTGCAAATGGAGCCACACATTCACTCTTTGGCCTTTCTGGGGCGAGATCTGAGCTCATTCAGAACACAGCTCACGCGCTGGCTTCTCTGATGCAATCGCATCTAAGGGGTGAGCGAGGGGAGGCAATGAGTCTGATGGTGCAAGCCACCTTTCGTGACGTCACTTCCTGTTGTGACGTCATCGTCCCCCCACTTCTTCCTTTTTTTTTTTTTTAGGTCTCGGCCTGACGTAGGCAGCGCTTGCGCTGCCTCGTCAAACGAGACTTCTTGGAATCGATACGATTCCAAAAGCCGTGTCCCAGCTCTGCCTTCAGTTCTCATTCGTGCGCGATGTTTGGCGTCACGAATTATGCCAAAGGCAGTGCAATGATTGCACCTAAGGCATGCCAATCGCTGCTTGTTGCCACTCTGTCTCCTTTTAACCACGCCCAGCGGGATTTGATATTTTACCTGCGGTGTGACACAGTAGGTTTATCATAGCTTGAAGCACTGTTTTTTTTTTGTATGCTTGTTGAGAAAGGAATTGTCTCGAGGGAGGACACCATGTCTCGATTGGGCGTGGCCATGCCGTTATGTGTGTGCAAGTTTACCTAATTTTTTGCGACCTCCTCCTGTGTGATGTATTCTGATAACTTTCCTATTAAAGCCAGAAACGAGCAATCGCACTGCGGGCCTGTGTTTGTTTATTCACTCCAAGTACGGCGGCAGAGCGCCTGCAGTGAGTGCCCCTCCCCCATTCTCCCACGCGTATTGAATAACGCTTATTACTGCAGCCTGCCGTTCCTTTCGGTTCCTTCCTCCCCGCGACCATCTGCAGGACAGACAATTAGCGCCTTTCATCACTCCAAGGCTCCCCTTGTGTTGCTATCTTTTGATCTGCAAACCAATCCTTTCTGCCCCTTCCTTGTTTGGCTTCTCACCTTCCCACTTCTCTTTTATCATTCGCGCTCCTCATCTGCCGCATGTTTCTGCAGTCCTCTCGCAGGGACCTTACTGTAGTTTGTACTGCGGCCATTCGCAACTTGGCCACGTCACAGATAAGGTGTTAAATCTACCACAACACTTCAGAGGGCGCGCCTTTTGTTCAGTGTTGCTCATTTCACCTCTGTTTTTCATCACTCAGTGCCGCTTGCACCTCGTTTCACCAGCTGCGGGGGTAAGTTCACTATGTGTGGCCTGAGACTCGTTAAATATTTCGCGCCGCTTTGTTTTTGAAAACACAGCCAGTGCAAGGAATGTGTACACCACAGGTATAACTTTTAATGTAGAATTATGTTTAGTTAGTCCGGAAAAAGTATTGTTGAGCGAACTTATGTACGGCTGTGACAGACAAAAATAACACAATTAACTGCACATAGCGCTGTCTACCGTTTGTTTGGTATCTAGGCACTAATATGTACATTACTACCCAACTCCGTGCTACTCATTTTTTTTTTTCGACCTCTGAAGGATGAAAGACTGTATTTGTAGCCTGTTATTATTATTATTATTTTGAGATTTGTATAGCGCTTGCTAGACCTGAAGGTATTAGAGCACTTTACACGTTATGTGATCACGTTTTTACTCTACAGTGGAATCATTAGTTCACTTAGCTCTTTCACCAGCTTCCAAGCTGAGACATAAATCGCCTAGCTCTACAAACGTGCCTCAATAAAGGATGCTAGTGTCTCCAGGCACTCCTGAATGAATGGGCGTTGTTCTGTAGCATACTAAGATGGCCCCAGCTCCTTTAAAAAAAAAAAACGCCTCATTTGCTACTTTGGTAGAAATGTTCAGAATCCCACATCTCGTTTCGAAATAGTACCGAACCAGCGCTGGGGCGCAGCAATCCGAAGTGCAACAGGTGCAGTGGCACCAGGAGCAGACTGCATCCCTTCCACGGCTGATTTATATTTATTTTTAACTACCGCACCATCCGCCATGGGATGGGGGCTGGCTTTTTTTTAACTTGCATTAGGGCCCAGGGCACCCTTGTTAGTCCGCGGAATCACTGGTGACCCTAGCTTCACATGTTCTAGTTTCAAGGATGAGCTTTGATCATTCTCTTGGTGACTGGCTTTTTACATAGTAGTTAAATGAAGGGGTGTTGGACTCACTGCTGCCTTGTAGGTGTGGTTTTTCCTGGGCTCTTTTCTGATTACAAACAGTTCGACCCATGTGCATTGACAGCACCTGCAGTATACAGAAGACACCCTTGGCCGAGTAGCTATGGAGTTGGAAAACTACCATCAGGTAGGAGAGATTTTCCATGCCTCATGAAAATACTCCCTTCTTTTTTTTTTTTTTTAATTTTTATATTGACAACACAAATAAAGCAGAAACCAAAGATTAGCTGATAATAGTAACATATACATTTGATATCCAATAGGCCATACAAATAAATACAGTAGAGACTAAAAGTGAGGAGAAAAAAAACCAGAATTAAAGAAAAGTTCCCCAAATTTTTTCATTGATTTCAATCCCTTCGTTTTGGCAATAGCACGTTCCATAGTATGAATTTCATTGACTAAAAACCACCATTCCAAGATATGTGGGGGTTTCTGAGATATCCATACCCTAGCAATTGTCAGTCTAGCACAAGAAAATAATACAGTTAGTAAATCTTTGTGTGGGCAATTCTCAGTTTGTATGTCTAATAATACAGACAATGATGAAAGAGGGCCAAAGACAATTTGTTTTTGCAATAGAATATTTTCGAAACCTGACCAAAACTCAGACAGAGCTGGACATGAAAAAAAAATATGAGTAATATCGGCGGCAACAAGATCACATTTGGGGCACTTAGAACGTGAGCTTAATGAGAAATTCTGAGACCAGTTAGAGATTCTAAACGGTGTATAATATAAAAAGCAGATGGTTTTATACAGCTGAATTCTCAAGCTCGAAGATTGTACCACTTTATTAATATTACAGAATGATGCCGAAATCTTAGTAGGAGTGATGTTAATCCCTAGTCTAGAAGCCAATTTCAGAGCAATTTTTGGGCAGTTATCCTCTTTAAAATTGTTTAAGCATTTATAACCCCTACTAATTAATGATTTCTGATTTTCTGAGTAGAAGCATGTCCATAGATCTGAGTCCGAAATTTGCCTAATTTTCATTTTATTAACCAGAAAATCTCTAATTTGCATATATTTAAATCGCATGACATCAGTTAAATTAAAGAGTTTTAAGCGTTGTAAAATTTAAAAATCCCTGATTGCCATACAAATCCCCCAAAAAATTAATTCCAGAATTGGCCCAGACAGTTCCAAGTCCATCATTGAATATTTCTGGTAATCCAGGATTGCCCCACAGAGCCAACTTCGGATGGAAAAAAGAGGTTTGATATGTAGTTTAATAAAGTTTTCCATACCGCAACTGTTTCTCTCGCAGTCTTAAACTTGACCCTTTTGAAATAGTTAGGGTCGTTAACTCTTGCGAGAAATTGATTCGAATCATTACCCAACATGAATTGGTGGTAGTAATATTGACTATTAGGGAAAAATAAACTACGAAGGCGGCCAAAAAAAGTTGCCAAAAAATATAATTTAAAATCGGGGAAATTTAAACCACCTTTATTGGTTGGTAATTTAAGCAGGAGAAGCTACCTTCTAGCTTTCTTATATCCCCAGATATAACTACTTAGGATTCCATCTAGTTTCTTGAAAAAAGAGTTATTGACACGTAAGGGTATAGACCTAAATAAATACATAAATTTGGGCAAAATTTTCATCTTTATTAAATTAATCCGGCCTATAAGACTTAGAGGTATTTTGTGCCATTTTTTTAGTGAGCAAGCTATTTCTTTCAATAAGACATCATAATTCAGGTTATTTATGTTGCTTACTTTAGCAGATATTTTAACACCTAAATACGTCGCCACCCGGCAAATACCTTGAACAGAGGTCAGTGGTTTATAATTTAATATTACCTGTGTTTTGCTTATATTTAATTTGTATCCTGAAATTGTTCCAAAAGCAGTCTATTCTTCTATAATCGATGTAAGAGCTTTTTCTACATCAGTGGAATATAGCAATATCATCTGCGTAAGCAGTCATTTTCAAAGAGTTAGAGCCGAATTCAAATGGGATAATATGAGGTTGAATGGATAATGAATTTATAAACGGTTCCATGGAGAGTGCGAATAGCAAGGGTGAAAGCGGACACCCCTGCCGTGTACCCCTGCGTATTTTAAAGCCTGGGGAGATCATGCCTGCATAACTAATTTTAGCAGAAGGTGAATCATATAAGGCCTGTATCCATCTCAAGTACCGGCCATTAAAACCAAACGCCCTCATTACGGCCCAGAGATAATCCCACCCGACTCTGTCAAATGCCTTTTCAGCATCTAAAAGTATCATACCGAGTCGGGTGGAATTAGCCGCAGTTACGTCAAAAGCTGTAATTGCCATATTGACATGTGCCGTAGTATCACGGCCAGTAATAAATCCATGTTGTTGTGGATTAACTAGCTCAGGCATATAAGGAGCCAATCGAAGTGCGAGAGTTTTAGAAAATATTTTGGCGTCGACATTGATTAAAGAGATAGGCCTGTAAGAGCCACAGTCCTCAGCCGGTTTATTTTTTTTAAGAAAAAAAACAATTTTAGCAGAATTCCAAGACGTTGGGACCTTCCCTGTTTGACCAATCGAATTGAATACTAAACAGAGAAGGGGAAGTATTTCATCAATACAGATTTTATAGAATTCTATAGGAAGCGTATCTTCCCCTGCGGCTTTACCAGAGGGGAGAGAAGCAATAGCCATTCTGATTTCAGTGGTGGTAATATCCTCCGCTAATTGCCTGTTGTGTTCAGCTGTTATGGTGTTAGTAACATTATTACCAACGTATGCTTGAATATTATGCAAAGTAGGGGTATTTTCCGGAGTGTATAGATCGCTATAGTACTTTACGAATTGTGTTATAATGTCTCTAGATTGATCATAAATAGAATTATTAGGTCCTTTAATATATTTGATTATAGTGTTGGCTTTGTCATCCGCAATTTTGTAAGCCAGGATCTTACCAATTTTATCACCACTCTCATATTGAGAAATTTTACATTTATGTAATTTTGCAGAGGCTCGTTCTCTAAGGACATTTTTGGTGGCAGATCTAAGACTGATTAACTTTGGTCTTAGTTTATCCCAATCTGAGGTACCTTGTATAAGAGCGTCAGCTAGTTGATTTTCAAGCGACAAGATTTTAGTAGTAATGGTCTTATTTTCTTTGCGAGATTTGGAATTTTGTGTAAAAATAAATTGTTGAGTAAATCCCCTTATTCTGGCCTTGCAGGCGTCCCATACATAAATTAGAGAGGTGGAATGAAGGTTAATATCAATAAATTCAGTAATATGGTTCTTAAATTGTAAAATGAATTCCGAATCTGAGAGAAGATATCTCGGGAAAGAGAATAATCTTTTATCTTGTTTTCTTGAAACTGTGCAGAAAGTAAAAAGAATGGGATTATGATTTGAAGTGAGTCTTGGGCTAGATTCTAAAATCTTATCAGAAGCCCAGATCATGTCTATCCGAGAACACAATTTGAGGTGCGGAATAGTACGTATAGCCTGGTATTTTAGGATGGAGTGTTCGCCAACCATCTTTTAGATTATGTATCCGACCTATTTCTAAAATAGCCGCACGTGTCTTCCGCATACGTTGAAAACCACATTGTTTGGTGGTATCTATAGCATAATCGATTATACAATTAAAGTCACCTCCGATTAAGAGTTCTCCTTCCCATTCCAATAGTTCAATATTTAACCTATCAAAAATATAACGGTCGTCAACATTAGAACCATATACACCGCATATAACATATTTGCAATTTTCCCAGTCACCTTGAATAATTATCCATCGACCCCTTTTATCTACGACTGTTTTAATAATGTTTAGTTTCAAATGTCTTTGTTTTAGAATGGCAACCCCTCTAATAGTAGCGTTTAGGGTTGTACATGCAATAACCTCATACCCTGATAGCCTTAACAGATTCCTATCTTTATAAGAAATATGTGTCTCAGTGAGTAAAACTAAGTGGGGATTGTACAGTTTAAGCTCTTCCTGTACTAATCGTCTCTTATTCTTACAGTTAAGGCCAGCGACATTCCATACTAAGCAGCTGAGTTGAAACATTTAAAGAGTGTTAGAAAGTAAGCAATTCTAATGATAACTACTATATATATCAGCTTTTTCTTTTTTTTTATTATTTCAATAAATGTTGTTATTGTGTTGTCATTATTAACATTATTTACGACCACCCGTGAACCCCCACTCCAGACCCCCACCAGCCGGGACCTTCCCCCAGGCCACCCGGGTGAGAGCACCCCCTTGTTGCATGCTGCCGTTGTTAGATAGCCTAGTTGAGGGGCAGCATCGGATAGCTCCCTCTAGCCCCTCTAACCCCCCCACTCCTAAAATAAAAGAGAACTTGAAAAACATCACATAATGAATTCCATATTGATAACCCAGCTCTTATGAACACATTTCCCAGTGCGGGATTACTAAATATAACAACCATTCTATTAAAGCAAATAGTACCACACAAAGGAGCAGAATCTTAACCAAATTTAGTTAGTGCTATCTCTGCTTCCCTAACGTCAGTAAAAGTATATGTATGGCCTCCCTTTATGACTTTTAAACGAGCAGGTTCCTGCAGGAATACCTGCCCACCCAGAGATTTGAAAGGGTCGATAAGCTGTCGTAGCTTCCACCGTTTGTCCATAGTAGCTTTGCTCAAATCAGATCTGACAAAGAACGTAACATTGTCGACCTTGATGGGGGAGTGAGGCTTGGCTTTAGAGGAAACCGCCTGCCTTAGCAAATAATTGCCGAAATAGATCAAAAAAGGCAGTGGAAATGTATTCTCCTTATTTCTCTGAGCCAGTGGAAGCCTATGGACCCTTTGTAATTGGGAGTCCCAATCCCAATCTGATAAGTCAGGGAAAGCTCTTTGTAAAAGGTTCACTATATAAGCCCGTGGGTCAGATCCTTCTGAGCCTTCCGCAATGCCAAAAAGTCGGAGATTTTGCCGCCTTTGGCGTTTTTCCATATCTTCGAGCTGGTTTTGAAGGGTAGTTATCTGCATGTCGTGTTGGCTAGTTAGAGTCTCAGCCTGGACAGATGATTCCTCAATGCCTGCAACCCTTTGCTGCAGCTCCGCCATTTCCTGAGTAATTATTCCAAACTTGTTAGTAGCTTCTTCTAAAAACCTCTGTAGTTGACAATTGTCTTCTCTAAGCTGTAAGAAATGTTGCTGCGCTTCGTTTCTATGATCGGTCAGAATCCTTAGAATCTGATCAAAGGAAGAGAGGTTGCACTCATTATTCCCAGTATGGACTTGGGGAAGCAGAGCACTTGAGGCACTTGAAGTACCTGCAGGAGTTGAAGGTAATTGTTGAAAATCCGTATCAATAGTTGCAGTTACTGCAGTGGAAGCCATAGAAGCGTGAGAGTCTGCAAGTAAAATGCCTGAAGCAGATGCAGCATTCGAAGCAAGTGGCGTTGTTTTATCTCCGGCCATAACAGAGCCCTCCTTTAAATATGCTTCCACTTCAACCAGGTTGGTACCTGAAAGACGTAGGGCCATAGTTTTAACCCCACCTTTAGCCTGTATCCACCTTCGTAGGGGACTTTCATCCGAGATGACTTTACCCCGTGTTTTGAGGACTGAGCTCTGAGCGGACAAAGCGGGAGTATTAATATTTTTCCCTTTCTTTATTTTATATTTCGCCTTTGATTTCCCCTTTTTGAGGCCAGAGTGTCATGTGGGAGACCTAAGCGTCTCCTCTTCTCTTTCTTCCGAAGAATCCGCATCCTCATCGACCAAACAATCCTCCGTCTCCGCACTCTCCTGATGATTAATTTCGTCTTCAGTTGATATAATTTGAGCCCCCGTAGTGGGTGATACCAGTGTACCCGGGCTCCCATCAGTAGATGCATATATCTGACTAGCCCCTTGTACGCCTACAGGTGATTTCAAAGTGTCAGCCATGTCAGCCATGAGTTTCTCCTGCCCAGCCAATATAGGAATCTCTGACCGACTCTTATTAATTACATTAGAGTTTGTTAGCTCGGTAATTATCTGTTTGCTGATTTATATTTTGCCCACACCCAATACCAATACCGGTTAAAGACAAAATTGGAGACAGAGCATCATTAGGCATCAAAGGCAGAAGAGGCGAGAAGGGCATTGGGGGGCTAACAGAAATGTTATTATTGCTCCCAGAAGTAGATGCAGAGCCTGAGTTGCCTTGAATATCTACTGGAGATGATAAGACTCGAGTAATCTGCTTACCGGGAATCACAGCTGTTTTCTCAGTTTTTCCCGCGAGTTCAGCTGAAGCCTCCGAGACCGCCGGAGTATCTGCCAAGGGAGCCGGAGTCGTAGCAGCAGTAATGTTTCCCCTGGAAGCTGTATTTTCGGCAATGGGACCTCTCCCGGTCCGAGCCGATCTGTGAGCATTCTTAGGAGCCATGGCACAAGTAACTGAAGTCAGCCGTGTCTCTTTCCCTGACCCGAAGCAGAAATCGTGCGCAGAGCCGAAAGCGAAGAACACAGCAGGTCCAAGGCCAGAGTAGTCAAGTAAAGAGTCCTGCACGGCCACGGCTCCAGCAATCCCGAGAGTAATCGTTGGTCGAGTGAAGAGAAGCCTCCGCCTGCAGCGACCCAGCAGAAACCGCAGCATCCGATGTTCGTTGGAGAGTGGATTCAGCAGACGAAAAAAAGAAGTGGCGGGTAGGTTTTTTCTCTTGCTTACACCAATTCAGCTCTTTTCTCAGATAATTCTTAGGTTTTCTCCGGTAGTTCTAATACGGCATAGAACAGAGTGAGGGAGGGAGAGGGAGCATCTTACAGCGCTGCCGCTCAGTGGCGTATTCAGTCCGCCATCTTGTTCCGGCCCCCCCAAAGAACTCCCTTCTAAAAAAAAAAAAAAAAAAAAAATGGCACTTGAGAATGGAAAGTCTTGTTTTTTTTGTTGTTGTTTTTTTTAAATAAATCCTGCACAGTTCCGAGTTTAGAGATGCACAAAAAAACACTTGGGTAGCACCTTAGAACCTGTGTATTACGTGACAGTGATTCTGTCCCACCTGATTTATAGTAAAATTTCAATAGTGTTAGCTGTGCGGAGAGCTGTTAGTTGATGGCATTGAGAAAGAAGCTGTTTTAAAGAAATTACATTAAGTGTAACGCCCTTCAGGTTGTGTATTTTTGGTCCTCGGAGGCTCCTGCGACTCCTTGGTTGCCCTTCTCCCACCCTCATCCCTCCGTCCTTCACTGGGATATTTACCAGGTGAATAGTTCCTTGACTTCTTTCATAGACCTATTCTTGGACGACTCTTGCTAGAGCACACTAGAATAGCCTTTAATAGCAGATAGTGGCAGTATGATACTTTTATTGGATGAGCCCATCACTGAGCTATGCTTTCTGTTTTCAAAGATGCCTCCCTCACCAATGACTTGGAGGATTGTTGGGAGTCAGTTGATGGGAGTGACAGTGCACGTTATGTTTTAGAGAGATCTTCATGCCTTGGTCTTAAGGATTCAGTCACAGGCTAGAGTCAGATTTCTAATGGAGTAAGATATCAGTAGTGTGGGTGTTGTCAACATGTGAGATTTAATGTGTGTATTTGGTATTGAGTTACTGTTAGTAGTGTCTGGCGTATGTTGTCTCACGGCTTTACTAACTTGAATACATTTAGGAAAATTGGAATGTGCATTATCCAGCTTGAAATATGTATCTCCAGCAATTGGGAGTTTGGTTTCTTGCCCGTAGTAACTCTTTAACCAGGGTTTTGGATTAATGTTGTGTTATGGAGTGGCACGTTGCTTGTGAAGCTCATGGGTGTTGTGAGCTTGGTAATGCCCAACTCTATGGCGCGTTGTGAGTGTATATGTATGGGTTGCTTTTGTGCTGATGGAAGATGTGTGCAAAGCGAACACCAGTTCTTTCTCCCCTCCGCCGTGCTTGTGTGCAACCCCGTTCAACCTGCTCTGTTTATCACCAAGAATTCTGTTGTGAGCTCATTAATAATCCAAGCCCATGTGGAATACCTGTGCTGTCTTGGGTGGCAGTTCAGAGTGCTGGTTAAGTGTTGTGTTTAATATTTGGGGAGTGGTTGCTTAAAGGGGACGTTTTGTTGGTGCTCTATGTTAGATGCATTAGAACTATTCTGGCTAATGTTTCTTGTTAGATGGAGTAGCTAGAGGTGTGTTGATTTTCGCTGGATGTCGAATTGTTCTGTGTGCAAGTTTCAATGCAAAAAATAGGGGTCAATCAACTAATTTAGTTGGGAGCATGCACAAGGCAGGGATTCTGAAATATATACTTGTATCAGATGACAAAAAACAGGGGCTGTGCGACCCATTAAAGGTGGGGATAGTGTTTACTGCTGAGCTACTCCGACCCCCCAATACCAAGATAACAATTAAAAGACCAATCAAAGTAGAAGGGTCATCATGACTCAGTAGCAGTGGCAGCTAGCATCTACCAGGATGGGAGGAGGGGGCCGCGCGCGCGGGGAAAATATTATTCAAAACAAGAATTAAAAATGCAATAGGTCTCCCCTTTCATTAAGTTAAAGCCATTTGCTTTGCTATAGAATACTATTAGCAAAGCAAATGGCTTTAACTTAATGAAAGGGGAGACCTATTGCATTTTCAATGCCTGTTTAGGACTCGTGCCCTGTCTGACACATTCACTCATTGGCTTCTCTCTCTCTCTCTCTCTCTCTCCCTCTCTCTCCTCTCTCCTGCTGCACTCTCTCTCTACTCTCTCTCGCACTCTCTTCTCCCTCCTCGACTGCACTCTTTTCTCCCTCCTCGACTGCACTCTCTTCTCCCTCCTCGACTGCACTCTCTTCTCCCTCCTCGACAGCACTCTCTCCTGTACATACTCCTCAGTGCAGGCGGGCAACTAGAGCTAAATTTCGAGGGGGGGGGGGGGCTGAAAAATATATTTTGGCTAATTCTTCCAGCCATAGGCAGAGTGGCTCTAAGAAGGGGTGAAAACACAACAAAAGCCTCATTAACAAGTAAATGGTTTTTTAAAGACATGTGAAGTACTTGGGTGCAGCTACAATTAGACGGTCACCAGCCCGCGTAGCTGTCTCATCCCCTGCTGACACACACGAGGGGGAAGGGGGGGGGCGGCTGAAGCCTCGTGAGCCCAATGGGTGTTGCGCACCTGCCTCAGTGGCACACACTCTCGTCAGCGGCACACTACCCGCTAGGCCTGTGTTCTCTCCTTGGGTGCACATGCTCCCTCTCAGGCGGCATGCTCTCTCGTCTGTGTGTTCTCTCCCTTCATTAAAGTGTTCGTGCTTTCTAGCACACTACGCACCCGGAAAGGCAAAGGATCGCTGCTGATTTCGAAAACTAAAGCGGTTGGGAATAGATGTAGGATTACATTTCATAGAGTAAGTGACAGGGTTTATAGTTAGCCCACACGGGACGTCATCTTCGGAGGGTGCTGAGGGAAGTTGCTAGTTCTTGTCAATAGGTTGGCAGAGAGGCAGCGTGTTTGGCTGTCGGAGCAAGCCTTTGGACGTGGCGCTGACATACCTTGCTAGGTAGGTCATGGATGTTAATGTCCCAGAGAGGCTCTCACTGTATATTAATGGGCATGTGTGTTTCATATGTTGGTGTTGATGTCAGTAGAAGGGCTCCACGCTGTATAGTCTAGCATCCTACACACGAGTCTCTGTCTAATGTTCCTTTCTGCTGGGAGACTACGTGGCCTGATTCTACGTCATCAAACGTGCAGGCTTCTGTGATTGGCTCACTCGGTTTTCTCTTTGCCTTCACTTCCTGTATCCTCCCTTCTCTCCCCCCTCTCCATCGTATCTCTTCTTCACCCTCTCGCCTTTTTGTCGCCTCCACTCTTCCAATACTACTTCTCCACTCGGTCCTCTCTTCTTTACTTCTGTATCATCTCCTGTGACTAACGTCTCCCTCCGTCTTTCCCTTTTCATTCCCCCGGCCCTTACAGCAATCTTACTCCAATTCTCACATCATTCTCCTACCTTGCTGCTTTCCAAAACGGACCTTTCTTCTTTTCTTTTTTACTCCAGTTTCACATTATTTTTGCAGTCTCGCTTCAGACAACTTTAGCTGGTTGTCTCGGACAGCATTGCATACTGTGCTACATAGTATCTGTGGGTCAGCCCCTCGCTCGTGATTGCTCTAGACTGTCTCGGTTCCTGTTCTTTATTGGATGGTTCTCCTCCCTAGTCTTCTGTTTGTCCTGGCTCCGAGTATTTCCTCTTTACCCTCTTGGATTGGCTCAGTTTTATCCTTCCACTACTGAAGTCATAGAACTATTGTTGGGTTTGATTTCTCATTGATCTCTCATTGGGAGTGCATGTCCTGCTCCTTCCTCCGTCTCCTTTGGATCTAGAGCACATTTGTCCACTTTCCTTGCTCCTCCAATCTCTCTGACCCCATCTGTCTCCTCCCTCTGAGTACAGTGCTGTCTCTGTGCTCTTTCACTTTCTCCTCTATGCTCACCCCGGTGTGAGGAAGACCTTGAGCACCCCTCGTGTCTCTCCGTAGATGAGGATGAAGATGCTCTTGACTCCTCTGTGGTATGCCAGGCAGTGGACTTGGTGATGCTACTGGCCGTTGTCCTACAGCATTTTCTTGTTCATCTTGGAGCCCCCCACTTTCTCACCCTCCTACCACTGCCCCTCTACAACCACCCCACTCCTGTTCCATGCTGGCCGCCACTATTGGCTTTGCCAATGCCAGATGAATTTAAAATGCACCAGCAAAGTCAATACTGGCGACCAACCGTCTTGAAAGGCTATTTCTTACATTTAAGATGGCCACCAAATTGTGGGATGCAATGCGGTGGCCATCTTTAAAGCATAAAAAATGGTTCATACTTTCAAGATGGTTGCCATGAGACAAGGCAACGCAATACAGCAGCCATGTTGAAAGTAAGAAAACAATATATCTTATTCCTTTTGCTCCCAATTACCTCTCCTGTTTACTTTTCCCTTCTTCGCTTTACCCTTGCCTTTTTTTGGACTACTTTTACTCTCTTCTTTTTGTTAGCCTGTCCTCCCAATTGCTCTCCTTAATTGTCAGCTCACTCACCTCCATCTTGTAGTTTGTCCTCACCATGGCTGTATCACTAATTATCCACCCCTTGGAGAACTCTAACATCCTCTCAGGCTCATCAGTGAGGTCATTTCCATGTACCTGTCTGGTATCGTGTGCTCCTTATTCCTGTTTTTTCTGGTTATCTGATCATTCTTCCTGCGCTGAATCTTACTCCTCTCTCCCTGTGCCCGTCAGCTGGCATCTATTTTCACTTCCTCTGCCTCGTTTCCCAGCAGCTGGTTTCTATGCCACTCGTGCTCCGCCCAGCCAGGTTTTGGCTCTGCTAGGTGCTGGAAGAATGTGATCGACCTGCAGCACCCATTCCAGTTTTCCTCCTTTTTTCCACCCCACTCCTAAAAATACTGCAGTCTGTCAAAGTCCGTTACTAGGACAGTCCTTATCATTGACCCTGGAAGTGGGCCAGTGTCTAGCCATCCAAGGAGTTAAGGATGCTGTGGTTGCAGGTAACTCCAGGGGAAAAGACAATCTAACCCCCTATGAGATGGACCGCGTGGTCCTCAAAGCAATGGGGAATTACCAGGCCATCATTAATTCTGGGTCTTTTTATCCCAATTAATCTTCATTTTACCACAGAATTTCACCCAGTTATTTCTAGGTGAAAAGAAATAGCTCTGTGATGTTCTAGCTAATTTCATAATTCCAATGGGCTGGCAACGTCTGTTATTGGCATCATCACAATTCAGGGGCTGATTCCGATCTGGATCCGGAGTGTTTCCCGACCGACCTGGAGTCTTGCAGTCCGACCGAGCGAGTACGATGCAGCCACATGCTGCCGAACTCTGTTCGGTCAGACTCCCATAGAAGTCAATGGGAGCCGGTCGTACGATGCGTACATGGGCTCCCATTGACTGAATTGGTACGTCTCGCACAAGGGCGCCCCCTACAGTGGGTAAGCGTCGATGCCATCCGCATCGTACATGCCTGTGTTGGGGAGACGCGTGCATAGTACTGGCTCGGTCGTAAATTGCATCTATTGCACGGCACGGTTTACTTCTGGATGAGACGTACAGAGCGGTTCGGACCCGGAAACGACTCGGTCGGTGAATTTCACGTTGCTTGTGGACCAGAACGCGAATACGCCGCGCGGAAGAATACCAGAGACGGCATTCCCGCCGTGATCCTGATCTCATGCCTGAAAGTAAGTAGACTTCTACTAGGCAATGTTTTGTTAACAGAACTCGGCTGGCGCTTGAGTCTCTAAATAATAATAATTTTTTCCCCCATCATGGGCCGTTACGCTGGTTTCGAAACGGGTTGCTTTACTCCTTATAACCGGTATAACCAATTCACTAACCCTTTCCTTCATAATATCAACCATTGGGCCCCCAGAACCTTCTCATTACCATAGGAAACAGAATAGAGGAGACAAACAAGGAGAATAAGACTGTAATGATTGTAATAATGGTAATGCATAGCCAAAATCTAGAATTCACATTACCGGATGGTCCTCTGTATGAATTATTGCTTCCTGTACAAACAACTTCTTGTCCTGACCCCCTCTCAATATGATTAGCCTGTTGCAATTTTCGTTATTGTACACATATATATTGTTTCATGCAGAGGCTGGTATACCTGTATTTTACAAGTAACCTGTGAAAAGAATGACGAGATAATGAAGATATCATGACCTGTTTGAGATGTTATATATCGAAAGTAATTTGAAAGCACATCCCCAGGTAAAAACCTGCTCGCACTCTTTTGCCCTAACCATAGCTCTTGGGGATTGGACTCTATACTTCACCAACTTCAACTAACCTTTTCTAGCGCAGCATTTCTCTCCCTGCATAGGTTGCTTAGTCACTTCATACGTGACCTCCGATAAGAACTGAACTAACTTTGACACATATTAAGCACTATTAAGTCCTAATACTGATTAAATCGATGAATAATAGTTAATAAAACTAACCTGCTCACTATAATTTCGAAGCGACTAGTCATATCCAGACTTACCTATAGACACGGGTTTTGTTCATCATCACGCCTTTATTCTCTTCTTTCTAAATACAACTTCTATTCACAGGGAGTGGTCACACTAACTTCTCTTAGCTCACTTAATGACTTCTCCTAGGATTAATTCCTTTTTGTCCTTTCTTCCCTTGTTCTCGTACAGCCTTGAGAAAGCCCCGGCCTCAACTGAGCCTAGGGGGCGAAACACGTGTTGGCTGTCCATGTTCATTTGATTTTTTATGTTCATTCAAATCACGAATAAAAAGAACTCTCTGTTTCTACCAAAAGCCTGAATATGGTTCATTACAAGAGAGAGGGTATTTGACTCACTACTACAAAGAGTTGCTTGCATCGTACTTGCTCGCTCGTACAGCTGTACGAGTCGGGCGGAAAACACGTGTGCGGCTTGTACTTTTTCCGGCCGGATCGCGTTCGGTGCCCTTCCGAGCGAGATCGGAATTGGCCCCTCAGTGTCCAATCATGGTTGAGGGCCATAATATTAACAATTCATCTCAAGCCATATTTGTGCCTGAACCTGGTACATGGAGCCATATACAAAATAAAGAAATGCTTCTTTAGACACAAGTGTTTTGTTACCATGTCTCTGATCTATCACTGTGGGTTTTCTTTTTATTCTGGTTCTTTCAAACCCTTTGCCCCTCTTGTTCTTAGACCCAGAATCTCTGGCGCTAGCCTCTTGTGTTATGGTGCTTCTTATCGCTAGTGGAGAGGGAGACGGTACTATCCCAGATCACCTTCACGATCAGGTGTGAGATTGGTCAAGCACAGGTCCTGGGCTCAATGACTGACTGTCTTTGTACACTGAATTTACAAGTACGAGAGAATCCAGGGCAAGTGTGCCTAGAGTGCCACAGCACCTCCTCGAATTTCTCTAGTCTCCATCTTGCTTTTGTCAGTTTCCCCTCTTCTCCCCTGTATTTACTCTCATCCCTACCTCTTTCCCTTCTCCCAGCTTATAGTTTCTCTTGCATTTGCAGGGTTTCGACGGAAGGAGCTTCGTGGAAAGTTGGCAATTGGCATCACTGCCAACTTCATAAACCGACACACGGCAGCAGAGGTGAAGGTGGCAGAGATCAGCGGAGTCGCCCGTATTTACAACCAGATGTTCTTTAAGAATCTTCTCAAAGATACGGGTCAGAGTCTGGTTAACTTCTTCTTTTTTTTTTTTTTTTTTTTTTTTTTTGTACCATCAACGCTTTCCAGTTCTGGACATCACTCAGTCCTGAAAGAGGCCCCATACATTTCACCTGTTGCAGAGTGTGCACTGCTCCCCAGCCTGCACAACAAAGGGTTTAGCATCTGCTTGATGGGTGTTAGGTCCACTGACACATCACTGGCACAAGATGGGCTCTGCTGGGGCACACTTCCCTTTCATACATGCAACAGACATCACTCGGAGGGGTAGTGCATGACAGACAGATGGACCCCCCTTACCTCTCGAGGGTCAGCAGCAGTTCAAGTGTCCCTCAAATACATACAACATGTACAACCCCATAGCATCGGTTCAGGTTTCCTCCTATATGTGGAGATACTTTGCGTCAGCAACAGAATAGCAGCATTGCCTTCCATGCAGGACTAGCACATGAAATGCTGAATTAGTGCACTACATATGCAAATAGTAGGCATGGCCTATGGGAATAGGGGCCAGCCTGCCTCCTATTCCTAACGGCGACCTCTGCGTTAATATTGTCAGGGCTGTCCACAGTTTTACAATGCTTTTTGTTTTTGGGGAGTCCTTTGGGGTGGTTTCTGGCTGCTGTTGATATTTGCCACTGCTTCTGGGGTGAGCAAAAGGCTGTCGATGGGATTTTGGGATCAGCACTGGTGTGTGTTTCTGGTGTGCTTCTCTTCTTTGAACTAACCACCTGTCTCCCTCACTCAGGAATCGACCTGGAGAACATTGTATACTACAAGGATGACACTCACTACTTTGTAATGACAGCCAAGAAGCAGAGCCTGCTGAAGATGGGGGTCATCCTGCAGGTGAGGAGTAGGCGATGGGATTCACCAGTCTCCAGATGACTTCATGATTGATTGATGGAAGATAGACAAGTCACCAATATACTACCAAAAGGTCCTTTATGGCTGAGACTCATCGCTCACTCAGGGACCACAAGAACGGAAGCTCATTGTGGAGACCGCTTGGTTTTTAACTCCTTCGTGTAGTACATGTCCTTTGGGCCATAGTTTCTGGAACTAACCGCTTACTCTGAGTTTGTCGTTCTTAGATACGGGGGAGCCCTTCCCTTGGAGTCCTGGGCCAGCCAGGTGTTTCTGGGAGTGTCCATTGTAGAATCTGTCATTTAACCTTGGGGTACGTGACTCTCTAGATAGAGCGAACTGAGCTCCCAAAGAAGTGATGGTGACTGAATATTCAAATACAACATAACATAGGAGCAGCAACAGGAACAACCCATAGCTGGTCTCGCATCACACTAATCGTCAACAGACGTAAAATGTCCACTTAACCTGCACATTAGCACCAGGCTGTTCTTTCTTAGCATTAACCTTTTTATTTAAGGCCAGTAATGATTACATTCTGCTAGTCGTGCAGCTGCCACAAACGCTGTTACTGAGTCCATATTTATACCCCTGTGCACACTTCGTGTGTATACTTTGCATGTTTGCAGAAACGCAGTGTGCATGGGTTCAAGTACAGTTCGCCTTCTGTCCCTGTGCCCCACTTCAGGTTTAAACATCTTGCTCTGATCCAAAGGAGCCCACGTGATGCAACACCCTGTCCTATGCGAGCGAATTCACAGGCTTTGAACCACTGGAACCATTTGGTCTTTCACTGCCCGCTAGCCAGTAGTCCCAGTTGTAAACTGGCAATTTTTAAGAGCATCATCCCTATAAGGGTTCCCACAGCAAAGCCTAGCCTCCTTTGAAAGGGCGGCTCCGAATAATCAATTCAGGTTCCATATATGAAGAGCCGGCTTTGGGTCTCTGCATCACATGCTGATCTCCACTCACTCTGTTTCAACTGCCTATCCAAGGGCTTCCATGTGCAAGGGTTTTCTCGTGCATCTAATGACATATTATAACTTGCCAATCATTACTATGGCTGAATCTCCTTTTCTTGATTAACCTCTCTCCCTAGGACCTGCCGGACACAGATAGCCTTCTGTCTCCAGCCAATGTGGACTCTGAGGCCCTCTTCAAGTATGCGCGTGATGCCGCTAACTTCTCTACGGGTTACCAGCTGCCGCAGATGGAGTTTGCATTGAACCACCAGCAGCGGCCGGATGTGGACATGTTCGACTTTACCTGCATGTACCGAGCGGAAAACGCTGCCCTGGTACGGGAGCGAAGTGGAGCTCGCCTACTGATTGGGCTGGTTGGCGACTGCCTGGTGGAGGTACGCGTCATCTGGAGACTAATTCATGCTGCTTAGAAAGGACATAGTAAATGTACATTTTGAACAGGCTGGTTCTGAAAGCCCCTATTCCCAGATGATGATGGGGCTATTTAGTTCCATTACAGATCAGTAAGGCGGGTTTTTATTGATACATAACACAAGACCGACTGAGTAATGGGGAAAACGAGAAATGTTTCAGCTAGTCCAAACCTCTGTAAGGCCAGCATAGCTGGGCAGAGTTCAACTTTGGTTTAGCCCTACAGAATTTCTGTATGGTCTTTCCCATTTGATTGCAGTACAGTTTGTCTGTATGTGAAAGAGAGCATGTCTTTCTTTATAAACAAAAGTTTTTGTGTCAAATTGGTATTTGTCATTCTATATATTTTGGCAATTCGTCTCAAAGGTGATGTGAATTATTCCCTGCCGTTTGAGGGCCTAGCACCTTTCAGGGTGTGCGATGGCCTCAGAGATGAAGAATTCATCCTAGGTGAATGTTGCTGGAAGTGACGGGGGTAATTCAAGCTTTAGTCCTGGCCTGAGTCTTTCTTTTATCTCGAATACCATGTCTTGATACATGTATGTGTGCATGCATGCGCTTAAAGCGTTAGTTTGATGACGGTAATCCAAAAGATGCGTAGGCCCCTTTCCTCCACTTGCATCTCTATCAAGGTTGTAAGCATGTATACTGATCCTGTCTGCAAGGTGTCCAGCTGGACCCACCTGGCATAAACTCTCTCCATATCTGTCTGGAGTTGCAGATGCTTCTTATTTGAATCCTGGGGAAAGCTGGTGGGCTGCTGAATGTGTTGTAGAAACCCACCTATTTGAAAATAAACTTTGAATAGGCTGTTCAGGCAGGAGACTTGGAAAGATGGACGGGCACATATAAGACAAGATTTTAGGTTGAATCTCATCTTGGTCATATTTTGTTTTAAATGTATAGTAGTGAAAGTCTGGGTGGATGTGAGGCCTTTCTTTTTCATCATGGGCAACTCCAATGAGATAACCAGGCCGGTACCAAGTACCCTAGATGTTCTTGGCTCTCCAGACGTAGACATTCAGTTTATGTTTACCCTAGACGGCGGTAGGGATTACAAACTCTGAAGTAGATCACACGCTAAAATTCAATCTGCAGCCACTGCGTGACTTCAATGAAGGTTAAAACCAGGGCCAATGGAATTGTCTGGGCGCAATGTTTTTAGCATAATTATGGATCAATTAATTAATCCATCATCTGCTGCATAATCTGCAGATTTCTGCAAAAAAAATAGTTTCTAGCTCAAATGGTTCAAATGTTACTAAACGTGCAGTGACTCATATTCCTGTGCAGTGAAAGGCCTTTGCAAACATTGATTGGTCACCTTTCTGTTGCTTATTTCAATATTTGGGTGTTAAACTGGTACTAATGAGGGGCATCCTATACCCAGACAGTGTTAACAAGTGTAAAATAGTGGAGTAATACTATCACAAAATGTGCTGCATTTAGCTGCATAATTTGCAGTTTCTTGTCGCTTAATTTAGTCATCCCTTCCACATCACCTGACCCTCCCCTGATGGCCCTGATTAAAACCCATTTCCGGCTAAGATCGAACAGCAGTTAAAAATATAACACAACTCAAAAACCATAAGGTGCTAGCATCTTCTGGGGCTTATATATGACTCCAAATGGTCTATAGCTTTTCTCAGGAGAAGATCAATTTTCAATATTATTGGCCCAGCCAACTAATTGGGTAGCCTTGGATTCAACTGGGAAGCTTCAGGACTCCTTCGTTGTACTACAATATCTACAAAGTGTCAGCCAGTGGGACAAGTGTGCCAGACTAAAGAAATTTGTAAAATCTTTTCTACAAGACAATATAGCCTGACCTCTCCCCCTTTTCAATGGACTTTAAGTATAAGTTCAGCACTGGACAGACCAGTGGCTTGAAGTCTTTGCTGCTGAGTATCCAGAGAAAAACAACAAACATCCACTTGCTCAAAAAAAATCCCAACCCCACCAAGAAGGGTCCACCCAAATAAAGTAAATGCTGGAGTTTCAGGGGACCAAGAGTCTTGGTGTCCAGTTCAGACCGGTGTCTGCAACATTGGTATGAGGCAGACACAGCTGGTGGGGAAGGGGCCAGCGCACTGGTTTGCGGCCTCACCGCTGCCGAGAGCTCCTGGGAGTTCGGGACTTTAACCTCTTCTGTGCCCATGACGAGATAGTCTCGTCATGGAGCACGGTCGCGCTGTGCCCATGACGAGACTATCTCGTCATGAAACCCACCCGCGTGGGAAACGCCTGGCACAGGAGGGGGAAAGGGCGTGGCACCGAAGGGGTTAACGAGAGACTCGGTTGACCATGGAGCTGGCTATACACCCTGCGGAACCACATTTACCTAGTAATCTCCCTCCGAACATACTGGGATTGTTTTTTTCTGAAAACACAGCATTTTTATGCAATAAATAACAGCCCATAAACGCCTTCTTGAATATCCCGCAGTATTGAATTCCCGCGGCCGGAAGCAGGACTTAATGACTGCGCACACCTGCTCTGCCTTGCGAGACCCCTGTCGTGTCCTGAGGGGGCCAGGACTCCCTGCGGAACCACATTTATCCAGTAATCTCCCTCCCAACATGCTGGGGATTGGTGTTTTCTGAAAACGCAGAGCGTTTTTATGCAATAAATAACAGCCCATAAACGCATTCTGGAACATCCTGCAGTATTGAATTCCCGCAGCCGGAAGCAGGACTTAATGGACGGCGCACACCTGCTCCACCTTGCGAGACCCCTGTCGCGACTTGGGGGGGGGGGGGGGGGGGGCAGGACTCCTATCATCTAGCTACTGGAAATGCGGCAGGTACGAACCTTTTCAAATAGCTTCAAAATGGCCGCCTGGTGAGAAGTTCCGATTGGGAGCTCCCTGGCTAGTGATTGACTTTTTGGCTTCAATCCCCTGGAAGCTACCCCCCTTCTTGGACCCCCTCTCACACCTGGGCTTAGATTTGACTGTTCTCATCGCACCAACTCCCACATTTTAAGTTTGACTTTTCAGATTAATCTGCGTTCATCATCCTGACATCGGACCCCAAGTAATATGCCCGATGTCCGGTGGAGCTGCTTACACAGCCATAGAAGAGATCAGCCCTGGTTCACCCCCTTGGCCGTCACCTACCCAGCCGGCCATTGGGCACTGTTCTCCCCGTCTCCACGCAGATCCTCATGTAAAGCACTCTTGATACCTCCGGGTCTAGCCAGCGCCATATAAAACTTGTCAAATAAAATAAATAAAGTGGTCCTCAGGGTCCTGTATTCTCAGACCAGGGGGGACATGTGACGTTTTTAGATAACTGTTGCATCCTAACTAGTTTGAATGTTTTTCACTGAGGATAATGAGTGTTAATAGGTCAGCAGTCACTATGATGTCTTATGGGGGTACCAAACTGTAGAGCCCTTTATCTGAAATGACCATAGGCAAGATCTTGGGTGATGGTGCACTCATGGCCCTGGGGCATCTAATAGACGCCAACGCTTTCCCAGATTAAAGAGTGCCGGGGACATGATGAGAATGTTCATAACATCCTGGGCCTACAAACTGGAATTCTAAGCGTACACGACAAGCTCACCAGTGATTATGCAGGAAAGGGTTTTCTGCAGCGCTATAGCCCTGCAATGCATGCCTGTGCTTTTTAGGTCTCGCCTGGCCATCGCGTAAGCGATGGCTCAGCGAGACTTATGTAGGGGCTTCCGAAAATGCTCCCAAAGGCTTCCCAGGCGGATCGGGTGGCGGTTACGCACACAAACACGCGCATTCCATTTCCACCAGCTACTTCTTGCGCGTGCGCCGCCTCACGCATTCAGAGAGATTTAGTAAGGGGCACAAGACCTTAGGAATGCGGTTTATGCCCAGTGCATGTGAGGCATTCAAGCGCGAAGCTGGCATCTGGCATCCGACTTGAAAGCAGCAGACTGCTTTCGCCAGAACTTTCGTTATAACTCGCACCCCATATGCTCGTTCCCTCCCACCCTTCCTTTGATGTCCGCTTTTCTTGTTGTTTACAAACCACGCCACACACTGCTGCACGCCGCACACTGCTGCACGCCGCACACTGCTGCACGCCGCACACTGCTGCACGCCGCACACTGCTGCACGCCGCACACTACCGCACGACGCACACTGCTGCATTACACACTGCTGCATTACACACTGCTGCACGCCACACAGTGCTGCATGCCTCACACGGCTACACGAAACACTGCTGCACGCCACACACTGCTGCATGCCTCACACGGCTACACGAAACAATGCTGCACGCCGCACACTGCTGCACACTGCTGCACGCCACACACTGCTGCACGCCACACACTGCTGCACGCCACACACTGCTGCACGCCACACACTGCTGCATTACACACTGCTGCATTACACACTGCTGCACGCCGCATACTGCTACACGAAACACTGCTGCACGCCGCATACTGCTACACGAAACACTGCTGCACGCCGCACACTGCTGCACACCGCACACTGCTGCATTACTCACTGCTGCATGCTGCACGACACTGCTGCACGCCGCACACTGCTGCACGCCGCACACTGCTGCACGCCGCTGCACGCCGCACACTGCTGCACGCCGCACACTGCTGCACGCCGCTGCACGCCACAGTGCTGCATGCCTCACACTGCTACACGATACACTGCTGCACGCCGCACACTGCTGCACGCCGCACACTGCTGCACGCCGCACACTGCTGCACGCCGCACACTGCTGCACGCCGCACACTGCTGCACGCCGCACACTGCTGCACGCCACACAGTGCTGCATGCTGCACACTGCTACACGCTGCTCGCCGCACACTGCTACACGCCGCACACTGCTACACGCTGCACGCCGCACACTGCTGCACGCCGCACACTGCTGCACGCCGCACACTGCTTTTATGCGAGTTTATGCTACTGACATTGTAAATGACAATGCCTTTTATTTGTGTTAAAACCAAAACATAAATAAAAGGCATTGTAATTTTACAATGCCAATAGCTCAAACTCCTATAAATGCGAGACCTATTGCATTGCAAATGCTTGTTATCTTTGTCTTGTTTCCAGGACAGCTGCACCGTACAGGTTTTAAGACTCCTGAGTGATGCCAGCCTGTTTATGCTCCCTCTTTACAGGTCCCTGAGTTACCTGGGCATGTACAGATATTCCAGCAGTGAACACTGCCCCTTTTGCCCTTCCTGCAGACCAGACCAGGTCTGCAGGAAGGGCAAAAGTGTCACCAGGCATCCAGGGTTGGATGGCCGTTGTAGAAAGACAGCAGCCCACCAGAGGCTCTCTCTCTGGAAATGCACCTTTTTTGGGGTTGAAATTCAGACTGTTTCTACTGCAACTGTTCAGGCAGCAAAGGGGTATTTTGAAAGCTTGGTTAGTGAAAAGGAAAAAGATTGGTAGATGTTAATGAAAAGAAAGACGATTGGGAGATGTGTAATCTGGAAGTTTTGATGGGGTCAGTCAAATGCTCAGATGACTTGAGCATTTGGTAAATGGTGGCCCAAGGGATTTGAGTTATGCCTGCTCTCCCGAGCAACGCTTCATTCTCGCAGTGCCCGCTTTTTACTTGTACTTACAGAATGTGATGGAGACGGATGCTTACTCTAATACTTGCTACTTGTTTTGCTCCCTGTCGTGTCTGATGACATGGGCTTATTTACATCAGAGTAGGTATATTCTGTGTTGAAATCTTCATAAGCAGGCAGGGAAACGGGCATTGAGAAAGTTCTCTTTATTGTTCCTATGCTGAGAGCTTGGGTTCTTACTTTCTTGACAAATTAAAGTTGTCTTATCTCAAGAAAATGTTCGGGCTATTGTGGCTGGGCACCGAACCATCCCTGGTCTGTAAGAGGATCTCGCAGCTTCCAAGGAGATCGCCGTGCGATGAAGTTAATGGGCTCATACTGAAAACAGAAAAGCGCTCCTTAGGCCACAAAAGACAGGATTACTGATCTATGCTCTTTTTTCACCTTTTCAGGCTGGTTACCAGCAAGGGGTAACCATGATCTACTAGGTATTCAGAAGCAAGACCGGTTCCTTTATGTGTATTGTTTGTCAACTTAAAAATCAGCCATCAAAGGGATCTATAATGGCACCTTTGCTTGAGGTGAATCCAGTGACTTATTCATTTGTTCATTTGTTAATGTTATTTGTAAAGCACAGGTGTGCGCTCCAAACGAGTTTATTGGCTCTATAGGTAAGATCAGCTGGCAGACGGTGAGACGATTGATTGAATGAATTGCATTAGGGTGGACAAACGCAAGGATTCAATTTACATTTAGCAACTAAGACTCCTGAGAATTTCCAAGGGTGATTTGTTCTGGAGAAAAACACCCTGATCACTTAGTGCCCTATGACCCCATTTGGGTAATTGGGAGAGGGAAATTATTTGAAGTCAGCTTTGTGCCTAGATTTCAAGTTATGGGATGGAACATATTTATGAAATTTCTTGACCAGAAATCGTTGTCCAATGTCATGAAAGTTTGTACATTATACAGGCTGCTTTAAAAATGAATCACTTATGCACTGATACTGATAACCAGTGCAGTTGGTGCACATGATCAGAGACCGAGCCATTTTGTTAAACACACGACTAGATAAAGCATTCTGAATTTTTTGAAGGCAGGTCAAGGTAGACGGAATTGTGTGTAATCAGTCCTAGAGTGTATAGTTACATTGTCGACCATGATCAATTTCCTGTCATCAGTGAGGCGCTACAGAGGTGCATATTGACACATGTTCTTTTCTGTATTGACAGAACAGCTGCCTGCATTACCTGTTGCTTGAAATGTGTTTAGAACGGACTTTGTAGCTGCCCCTTCATCCATTAAATTATTTAGATTATGTCAGAGGAGTATTTCACTCTCACCATTATGCTAATGACTGACTTATTAAACTGCTTCCTTGCATTGCAATGCGTGGGGAGTTAATTAACTTGGATTCCCCCATCATCCATCTGTACAGGAAGTGACATCTTTGGTTTTCCACTCAAACTATCTTTAACAGAAGGAGTTGGGGAACCAGATTTAATTCCCCATTATCCATCTCCACAGGGAGTGAAGAACAAGTTACTTACCTTCGGTAACGATGTATCTGTAAGAAACATTAGTTAGTTACATTCCTCACCTTAGAATATCCCCAGGCGTCAGACTGGATCCGGAAAGATTTTTGTAGCAATACCCCTTGCGCGTCGATAGGCGTCGTCTGCGGCTCCGCGTCCGTCGTTGGCGTCGTGCACCGGAATGACGTCTGAGTACTTAGACGCCGCCCTCGCGCACTGACGTCAGTTCTTGTACATAGCTTTCCGTGCCAGGAACGCCGAGCCATGCAAGAGACCGACACTGGTGCCAAAAAAGTCTAGGGACCTGAAAGGGACAACCTTAACCCTAGATGTCAGTTCGCAGAACGGGGAGGCTGGGTGGGTCGGTGAGGAATCTAACTAATGTTTCTTACAGATACATCGTTACCGAAGGTAAGTAACTTGTTCATCTGAAAGAAACATGTTAGTTAGATTCCTCACCTTAGAATAAATACCCCAGCAATACCAACCCCGGTGGTGGGTCTGCGAACTAAGATCACACCAGAAAGTCCGGGAGAACAGAACGGCCAAAGAAGCCATCCCTCCGGACTTGGCTATCGAGGCAATAATGCTGGCAAACGTGTGCAGCGAGGCCCACGTTGCCGCCTGACAGATGTCCTGCAAGGGGACTCCCCGTCCCAGGGCAGTAGTAGCCGCCGTGGCCCGGGTGGAATGGGCTCTCAGCCCAACAGGAGGGTCCTTTTTTGCCAAAGAGTAACAGACCTTTATACACAAAACGACCCACCGCGAGATGGTCTGTTTGTGTACAGCTTTCCCCTTCTTAGCACCTACGTATCCAACGAAAAGTTGGTCGTCCACCCGGAACTGTTTGGTGCGGTCCAGGTAAAAGGACAGCGCACGTTTTGGTTCCAGACGGTGGAGCCTCTCTTCCTCTTTGGAGGGATGCGGAGGCGGAAAGAAGGTGGGCAAGGTGACAGATTGCCCGATGTGAAAGGGGGTCACCACTTTCGGAAGAAAAGAAGGACGAGTCCGGAGGACAACCTTGTCCGGATGAACAGACAGGAAAGGAGGTTTAGATGATAGAGCCTGGAGCTCACTCACCCGTCTAGCCGAAGTGATAGCTACCAGGAAAGCAGTCTTAAGGGTCAGAAGACGAAGGGGACAATTGTGAAGAGGCTCAAAGGGAGCGCACATCAGAAATGTCAGGACAAGATTCAAATCCCACTGAGGCATTACAAAAGGGACAGGAGGGAACGTGTGGGTAATGCCTTTAAGAAAGCGTGAAACTACAGGGGACTTGAAAAGAGAGGGCTGATCAGGAAGCCTCAAGGCAGAGATTGCAGCAAGATAACCTTTCAAGGTGCCCAGAGCAGAGCCCTGCTGGGCCAAAGAAAGAAGAAAGAGTAGGACCTCAGAAAGAGGGGCGGAAAGGGGATCCACAGCCTTTGCTGTGCACCATGCCACAAATTTGTTCCACCTGCAGGCGTATACCGTCTTAGTGGAGGGACGCCTGGCTGCCAGAATGTTATCACAGACTTCAGGAGGCAAGTCAAATGGCATCAACTGCCACCGCTCAATCTCCATGCATGGAGGTGGAGGCTGGACAGGTTCGGGTGGAGGACCGTCCCCTGCTGCTGCGACAGAAGGTCCTCCTGAAGAGGCAGACGTATCGGAGGATCGGTTAACATACTGAGTAGCTCAGGATACCAGTACCTTCGTGCCGAATCCGGAGCCACTAAGATGACTTGGGCCCGGTCGTGCCTGATCTTCTTCAGCACTCTGGGCAGAAGTGGTATAGGCGGAAAGGCGTACAACAGACCGCAACTCCACTCGTGACGAAAAGCGTCTCCAAGCGAGTGCCGCCTTGGAAATTCCAACACGCAGAACTGCTGACATTGCGCGTTGGCGAATAGATCTAACCAAGGCTCTCCCCACTGCAGAAAGAGACCTTGCGCCACGTCCGAGTTCAGACGCCATTCGTGATCCATCATGCACCGGCGGCTGAGTTTGTCTGCTCTGGCGTTCAGAGAGCCTGCCAGATGTTGAACCACCAGGGTGATGCCCTGGTGTTCCAGCCAAGTCCAGAGGCGCAGAGCCTCCTGACAAAGCGTCCACGACCCCACCCCGCCCTGTTTGTTGCAATACCACATGGCGGTGGTGTTGTCCGTGAACACCTGCACGACACTTCCCCGGACAGAGGGAAGGAAGGCTTTCATGCTAATCGGATCGCTCTCCGCTCCAACAAGTTGATATGGAGTTGAGACTCCGCCGGAGACCAGAGGCCTCTGATCTCCGCCTCTCCCATATGGCCCCCCCCATCCCAGGAGGGACGCATCCGTCACTACGACATGCACCGGGTGGGGTAGAGAGACATTTGCCCTTGACCCAATCGTGGTCCGTGAGCCACCACTGCAACTGCTTTGCAGTGGCCTCCGAGATCAAGACATGGTCGGACAGGTTGCCTCGATGCTGGGCCCACTGAAACTTCAGGTCCCACTGCAGAGCCCGCATGCGCCGCCTGGCGTGATGCACTAACCGGATGCAGGAGGCCATCAGCCCCAGAAGCCGCAGCACCAACCTGGCCGAAACCCAGGATAGAGACCGAAAGATGTGAATCCGAGTCTGAATATCACGGACCCGCTGTTCCGGAGGATAGACCCGGAACTGCGCCGAATCTAGAACCGCTCTGATGAAAAGGAGCTTCTGGGAGGGACTCGGGTGTGACTTTGGCACATTGATGGAGAACCCCAGCGAATGCAGGAGGTCGGCCGTAGTCTGGAGGTGGGAGACGACTTGCTGGGGCGAGCCCGCCTTCAACAGCCAGTCGTCAAGATAGGGGAAGACTGGAACCCCTGATCTGCGCAGATGAGCTGTGACCACCGCCATCACTTTCGTGAACACCCGAGGGGCACTGGTGAGGCCGAAGGGGAGCACGGTAAACTGAAAATGCTCGTGGCCCACCGTGAACCGCAGGTAACGCCGATGGGCCGGCAGGACGGTGATGTGAAAGTAAGCGTCCTGCAAGTCCAACGCTACCATCCAGTCTCCAGGATCGAGGGCAGCCAGAACCTGAGCTAGCGTGAGCATCTTGAACCGCTCCTTTCGAAGGAAAGCGTTGACGCTCCTGAGGTCCAAGATAGGGCGTAGGCCCCCTTTGCCCTTCTTGGGAACCAGAAACTAGTGGGAATAGCAACCACGACCCACTTCCGGCCCAGGAACCCGCTCGACGGCCTCTTTGGCCAAGAGGGCCGTGACTTCCTCCCGCAGCAGATTCAAGTGATCCCCCGACATACGGTGGCACTGCGGTGGCATGGATGGAGGGCTCGTCTCGAAGGGGAGGGAGTAGCCCCTTCGGACGATTTGCAGCACCAACCTGTCCGATGTGATGGAGCTCCAGTGGAGCAGGTGATGGCGAACTCTGCCGCCCACTGGTGTTGAATGGGCCTGAAAGCTCAGACTAGGAGGGCTTTGAGGTGGATGCTGCCGGGGTGCATGTGGACTGACCGGCACGTTGATCTCCAGTACCTACATCTGGTGCTGTTCAGAACACAATCTCCTCCTGCTTCCACGGACGGAATGGCCCATAACACCAACATTCATTCCCATCAATCTATCCGTGCCTAGCAGAGGGATCTTCAAATCCCGAACTACAGTTCTTTCTTTAGATGGAGGAAAACCACATCTATTTTAAATTTACCCTAACAATCCCTCAATCCGGAGGTCAATCGGATCATTTAGTTGAGTGGGTATTTGATAGACAATCCTTCAATTCTTATATTAATCAATAACCATTACAAGAAATAACCACCGACACAGTTCTTCAAATAATGATTTTCTTTATCTAATTAAAATGCAGGTTAAATCCTAATAATGCAATAGAATCTTTTTTCATATTTACCTATTCTGGCTAATTGTCATGCTCTAAGTCAGAAACTGGTCCTCAGAAATTCATCAGAGATTCTACCGTCCCGTCCTCCCTGGATGGCATCGACCTTTAACTGGAGGGGCGCCACCTGGCCACTCCCCACCTGATGGCCCAGACAGGTCACTGATCCTTGACTGATCTGGCACTTGCTGGCCTTAATCGTGAGCCCGGCCCTTTGGAGAGCGGCCAGGACTTCTCTGAGGTGTCCTAGGTGCGCGTCCCAGTGGTTGCTGAAGACTGCAATGTCGTCTAAGTAGGCCGCGCTGAAGGCTTCTAGTCCGGCCAGGACCTTGTTCACCAGTCTCTGGAAGGTCGCTGGGGCGTTCTTCATACCGAAGGGCATCACCCGAAAGTGGTAGTGCCCATCGGGGGTGGAGAAGGCGGATCGTTCTTGGGCGCCGGGGGTGAGCCTGATCTGCCAGTACCCAGCGGTGAGATCAAAAGTGCTTAGGTAGCGGGCGGCCCCTAAGCGGTCGATCAGCTCGTCTGCCCGTGGCAGGGGGTGGGCATCGGTCTTGGTGACTGCGTTTAGGCACCTGTAGTCCACACAAAATCTGAGTTCCGGGGGGGTGCCGGGGGCGGCAGCCTTCGGCACCAAGACCACAGGGCTGGCCCACGGGCTGTCGGATGGCTCGATGACTCCGAGGGCGAGCATCTTGGAGACCTCCGTTTGTATGCAGGCTCGGACCCGGTCGGACACTCTGTAGGCGCGGTGTCGCACAGGGGGGCTGTCCCCGGTATCAACGTCGTGGACGCACCAGGGGGTCACCCCGGGCGTGAGAGAAAAGAGGGCAGCGAAGGGTTGCAGCAGCTGCCGGCAGTCATGGCGCTGTTCTGGGGTCAGGGTGGTGGAGAGTTTGACGCCCTCCATGGAGCCGTCTTGGTCCGAGGACCCCAGGGGGTCTGGTAGGGGCTCGGAGTCGCTTTCGCCCCCATCGTCGGTAGCCAGCAGCAGGCTCAGTTTGGTTCGGGCAAAGTGGGGCTTAAGCCGGTTGGCGTGTAGGACCCGCAGGGGGTTCCTTGGGGACTCCATGTCGACCAAGTAGGTGACGGGGCTCTTCTTCTCAACCACCTTGAAGGGCCCGGTCCATTTGTCCTGAAGGGCGCAGGGGTCCACGGGCGACATGACCCAGACTTGCTGGCCCGGCTCGAACTCGATGGTCGAGGCATTTTCGTCATACCAGCGTTTCATGTCTTCTTGGCTGGCTTCGAGGTTGGCTTTTGCCAGGGCCCGGAACTTCCGAGTCTGGTTCCGCAGGGTCAAGAGGTACCTGTAGACGTCGGGGGGGGCATCTTGGACGCTCGCCTCCCAGCCCTCTTTGACCAGGCTGAGGGGCCCTCGGACGGGGTGCCCATACAACAGTTCGAAGGGGCTGAAGCCCAGGGATTTCTGTGGAACCTCTCGATAGGCGAACAGGAGGCATGGCAGCAGGACGTCCCATCTCCTCCTCAGGGGCTCTTCCAGGCCCTTGAAGGTTCTGTTGAACCGCTCGACCAGTCCGTTCCCCTGGGTGTGGTAAGGGGTGGTGAACTTGTAGGTGACCCCACATTGTTGCCAGAGGGATCTCATGTATTTCGAGATGAAGTTCGTACCCCTGTCGCTCACCATTCTCGGGGGAACCCCACCCTGGAGAAGATGCCCATCAGGGCCCGGCCCACCACTGGAGCTGTCACAGTTCGGAGGGGGATGGCCTCTGGGTATCGGGTGGCGTGGTCGACCAGTACCAGGATGAAGCGGTGGCCCAGGGCGGTTCAGGGGTCGAGGGGCCCCACGATGTCGATCCCTACCCGTTCGAACGGGGTGTGGACGGCTGGAAATGGTTGGAGGGGGGCCTTGACTCGACCCCCAGTCTTCCCGCTGGCTTGGCAGGTCTGGCAGGACCGGCAGTGGTGGTCCACGTCTCTCCGCATTCGGGGCCAATAAAAATGGGTCACCAAGCGGCTGTAGGTCTTGTCTCGCCCGAGGTGTCCGGCGAGGGGCACGTCATGCGCCAGGTTCAGGAGGAACTCTCGGAATCGGAGGGGAACCACCAACACACGGCCGGCTCCTAGTTCGGCGACTTTCTGTTCGCTATATAACAAGTCGTTGTCCCAATAGATCCAGTGGGTTCCCGTGGGGTCCCCCGTGGCCTGGGCGGCCGCTTGCTGTCGGGCCCCCTCGAGGGACGGGCAGGCCTTCTGTTCTCGTTGGAACTGTTCGCGGGTGGGGCCCCCGTCGTGGCGCCACTGGGCCAGCTCGGGGATCTCGCTGAGGGAGGCGGCCTCGTCGGGGGAAAGTTCGGATGGCCCGGCCTCACCGTCAGGCCTCACCGTCAGGCTCCTCCGTGCCGGAGGAGGGTGGCAGTTCTCGACCCGCAGGCTCGACGGGGGCCGCTGCAGCGGCTGGTTATGCGGTCATGGACCGGGTGGTGGCGCAGGCCCATTCGGGCAGCCCTAGCATCCCCAGATGCTCTCGGCGCTCCACCTGGGCCCAGGGGGAGCTCCCAGGTCGTTCCCCAGGAGGCAGTCCACTGGAGCGTCGTCGCGGACAGTTACTTTCAGGGTGCCTGACACTCCTCCCCACTCGAAGGGGATCCGGTCCATCCGGCACATGCTTTCGGTGTTGTCCGCGGTCCGGACAGGGCATAGGACATGCGGCAGGATCTGTTCGGGGGTCACCAGGTGGCAGCGGACAGCGGTCACACTGGCCCCAGTGTCACGGAGGGCTTCGGCCCGTTGCCCATTGATGGTGACCCACTGCTGGTACTTCTGGGTGTTGCTCGGGATGGGGGCTCGGGGCACCATTTCTCGGGTGCCCAGGCATACGAGTGACATGGCAGCCGGTTCCCACTCGGGGGACCCGACGTCGCGGTTTTCCTCTTCTTCTCCTTCCCCCAGGGCTGCGGCGGCTATTTGTCGGGGAGGGGGCCCAGCGTTCCCGTTTCGTCTGTTCACGGGGCAGGCTGGGTTGCTCACATAGTGGCCTGTCTGTTGGCAGCCGAAGCAGGTCACTGTTGGTCGGGGTCCAGGCCTGGCGATGGGGGTCCCCCTACGGACCAGGGTCGGGGACGTGTGGTTGGCGGCTTGGCCTCGTGGCGGGCTTCGGGGCGGCCCGGCCGGGAATTCTCGACTGCGGTGGGACCCTCCTCCTCTGCCCCGCTGGCGAGGAGGTCCCGTGGTACTCTGTTGGTAGTCCCCCACGGGGTTCCGGGGGACCCGGGTGTTGACCCATCGGTCGGCTTCGGCGGCGAGCTTCCGGGGCTCGGTCAGTTTGCTGTCAAGGAGGTGTTGCCTTAGTTCGACAAAGCAGTTGTTGGCGAGGTGCTCCCAGACAATGAGGTCGAACAGTTCGTTGTACGAGGTGACCTTGCTCCCTCTGATCCACCCTTCAAAGGCTCTGCTGAGGAAGTCCACGTATTCGACCCATGTGGTACCGGGGAGCTTCTTGCAGTCCCGGAAGCGCTGCCGGTACATCTCGGCTGATAGTCCGTAGCGGGTGAGTAGGGCCTCTTTCATGTGGTCGTACGAGGTCATCACCGCGTCGGGGAGTTGCAGCAGGGTATCCCGGCCCTCGCTGAGGAACCTCCACCCATAGGCCGGCACCCCAATCCTTCCGGGGTACCCGATGGGAGGTCATGGCTACCTCGTATGCTCGGAACCATTGCTGGATATCGTCGTTTTTATAGTACTCCTTGACGACATCCTTGGGGATATGAACCTTTGGCTCGGTCAGTGGCAGAGCGTCCCGGGATCCGGGGGTGCTGGTCTCCCCCGTTTTGGATTTCAGTTTGAGTTCCTTGAGGCCCTCTCGAGGGTTAGCCGTTTCTCTTCTAGTTCTCGATGCAGTTTCTTTTCTTCGATTTCCTCCTGCAGCCGTAGTTGCTCCAAGGACAACTTTTTCTCCGCCAGCAGGAGTTCACCGTCCAGCCGGAGTCGTGCGAGTTCCAATTCGTGTGTCCGGACCCTCTCCCGTTCTAGCATTTCTTCGTGGGATAGGCCGGCTTCCGGGATGCTTCGTCCCCCATCTGCCGGGGTCATGGTCGGCGGCAGATTTTCGTCCCGGGCCGAGGTCCCTTTGCCTTGGGGTGGAGTGGCCTCGGATTCTGCCCAGGCTTTCAGGGCTTTCTGCATTTCTTCCTTGGTGCCCAATCCTGTGGTTGGGATCCCTTTGTCCTTGCAGAATTGTTTCAATTCTTTGTGGGTGTATTCTTCCAACCTTTCTTGCTGGAAGGTTGCGGCCACGGTTGTTTCTTGGCTGCTCATGGTTCTTTCTTTTTCCGTCTAGTTAGGCAGCGGGTGCGTTACTTGCCTGTACGATTGCGTCTGGCTCGGATCCCGTCGCTGGCCACCAAATGTTGGAGGGAGGACCACCGGGGAGTCAGGGGGCCCACTCCGGGGTACCTTCCTACCGCAAAGTTATAGCCGAGCGCCGCTGAGAAGCCTCCTAGGAGAGGTCTTTCTCCTATGATCGTACTAGGCCCAGTAACACCACCACACAGGACTCCGTGTCAGTTGCTGATCTAGGTACTTTATCAATAGTAGCACATTCGAAATATTTACAGGGGGATCGAGAGATCCAGAAGGATTCTCAATGTCTTTGTAGGGACCGGGTAGCGGGACAGTCTCAGTACCAGCCTGGTACGGGGAAGCTCTGCGCCAGACCTTGCGTTAGGCCGAAGGTGGCTCCGGGGATCGGAGCGGAGCAGCAGGTGCTGGTCTCAAAGCAGCTCGGACGTGGAGAGCCGCGACGGTGTCTGCAGGGCTCGGGTGGTAGGTCCGCTTCGGTCGAGCCGCGACGAGGTCAGCCGGGCTCTGATGGCAAGTTCAACAAGGTCGGGCCGCGACAGCGTCAGCAGGGCCCCAAAGGTTCGTGAAGGTCTTTAAGCACGGTGGAGCCGCGACGTAGTCAGCAGGGCTCAGAGCGTGGTTCCAGGATAAGTCTTTCTCCGTAGGGTCAGCTGCGATCCGATCAGCAGGGCTCTCGACTCCGGGATACAACTGCTGTCCTGTTGCAGGGTCGCCCCAGATATAGGTCTGGAGCCCTTTGATGTCTGGACCCTTGCGCCCGGGGGGGCGGAGAGGCCGGGTTGGGAGCGGCCAGATGCTCAGCAGGAGAGGCGCCAGGCCCAGGAGAGCTGTGGGGCGATCGCACCTAGGTGTGGGAGGACGGTTGGGGGTCCCATCAATACTGCCCTCCGCCGGGAGTGGGGAGGTGTTCACGTGGTACCCCCTGGCCAGTTGTTGGCGCCTTGATGTCGGGGCTTGCTGGGGCTGAGGCCGGGTTGAGCGGGGGGTCACGTAGGCTGGTGCGCAGAGTCACGTACAGTCCAAAATGGAGGAGCCCTGAGGTGCAGGGGACCTCGTGCGGCTTGGCGAGGGGGGAACAGGACCACGCCACGAGGCCGGATATCTATCTATCTGTCTGTCTGTCTGTCTGTCTGTCTGTCTGTCTGTCTTCCCCCAGTAGGTAGTTATAGTTAGGACCACGTTTCCATAGGAAATCCGCAACATTCTATTTTGAATAACTTTGGCGCCGGTCGACGAATCCTCGCGAATTTTTCAAAATAGGTGGGGCGATACGCTCTGCTCCTACCCTGAAAGTCTCGGGGGGCTGAGATAAAAGGGGGGTCCCAAAACACGTTTTTCCCATGCATTTTTCCATAGGACCTTTAGACACAGCTACAGCCCGAACGGCTGAACAGAATTACTTGAAATTTGGCAGAGAGGTAGTCCTCAGGTCAAGGAAGTGCCTTTTGTAGGTTTGGTGTAAATCTGTTCAGTAGATTCTGAGAAAATAGCCTTTAAATCAATATATATATCTGTGGCAGCTTACGGTGCGCTTACCGTAAGCTTACCGTACGCGTACGGTGGCGTGCGCGAGCCCGATTTTGATTGGCTCTTAGATCTTAGTAAACATTCGAATCGTTCGAAACCAGGAAGCGGCGGCCGCCATTTTCTCTCTCGCTCTCTGAGTTGGGCAGCAAAAACGAAGCCCAAAAATGTCTAAAGAGGCAGTTTCTTGAGATCCTAACCACCCAGCATTGATATAGGGGTCCCCAAACAACCCCCAAGACAATTTTTTTCGGAAAATCGCCGATTACGCTTACCGTACGCGTACGGTAAAAAAATGTTTTTAAAAAAATTATCCACATTCTCCCCACCCCGTGTGCAAATGGTGCCCGAAGGGCACCATTTGTGCATGGCATATAAGAGCTATGAAATTAACAAATGTGCGCACGGTGCGCGAAGCGCATCGTGCGTACATGGCCCATCCCGCATAACGTGGGCACGCGGTGCGCACAGCGCACCGCGTGACCACCGTGCGTGCACGGCACTAACTGCGTAAAGTGGGCGCGCGGTGCGCGAAGCGGACCGCGTGGTCACGGTGCGCGAAGCGCACCGTGCGCACACGGAACGAACTGCGTTAACTGGGCGCGCACGCCACGAATGGCGTAAAGTAACTTAGCATTTAAAAAACCGTACAAATTCACTGAAAAAACCATAGGTTTCACACACGTTATAGTTAGGAATTAGCATTTAAAAAACCTTGCAAATTCACTGAAAAAACCATAGGTTTCACACATGTTATAGTTAGCTGTACATTTCACTCGTAAAAAACCAATGAAATTCCCCCGTTTTAGTTAGTGCAGGCAACTATAACTCACGCGACCGCAATCTTCTGCTGATGACATATGTGTCTTTATGAAAAAAAAATATTTGTAATATATGTATAGCTAAAATTTAATGGAAGAAGACATGGGCAAATAAGTGTCTAAATACAGTATTAGCATCAGCAGAAGATTGCGGTCGCGTGAGTTATAGTTGCCTGCACTAACTATAACGGGGGAATTTCATTGGTTTTTACGAGTGAAATGTACAGCTAACTATAACATGTGTGAAACCTATGGTTTTTTCAGTGAATATATATATATATATATATCTCTTCTCACTCAGTGGTTGCTGTAAGCAATCAGATCGCTGATGGTGCCGTGCAATTACGTCTCCGCTCCGATGCCAACATTTCAACAAAACCTACCGAAATAACAGAAGAGCGGGACTTGAGTATGGTGTCTAGTGCAAATGTATTGAAACAGCAGCAGCCTGTGTGTGTGTGTGTGTGTGCGTGTGTGTATATATGTATGTATGTATATATATATATTATCTACTGGCGGTCGCCAGTAGATAGTTATAGTTAGGACCGAGTTTCCATAGGAAATCTCAAAATTCTATTTTGAATAACTTTGGCGCCGATTGACGAATCCTCGCGAAATTTTCAAAACTAATGGGGCGCTCCGCTCCTACCCTGAAAGTCTCGGGGTGATTCGTCAAGCGGAGGCCGAGAAAAAGGGGGGGTCCCAAAACGCGTTTTCCCCATGGATTTTTCCATAGGGACTTTAGTCGCAGCTACAGCCCGAACGGCTGAACAGAATTACTTGAAATTTGGCTGAGAGGTAGCCCTCAGGTCAGGGATGTGCCTTTTGAAGGTCTCGTGTAAATCTGTTCAGTATTTCCTGAGAAAATAGCATTTAAATCAATATATATATCTATGGGCGCGCTCCGAGCGTGTACCGTAAGCTTACGGTACGCGCACGCCGCCGTGCGCGAGCGCGATTCTGATTGGTTGTTAGATCTTAGTAAACATTCGAATCGGTCGAAACCAGGAAGTGTCGGCCGCCATTTTGTCTCTCGCAGTCTGAGGGGGTGAAAAACAAAGGTGGATAACGTGTAAAGGGGGCAGGCTGGACAGTTCCTGACCCCCTAGCCTTGGTCAGGGGGTCCCAGAAGGACCCCCAAGGGCAAAAATGTATTTTAAATTTTTTACGAAAAATCGCGGAGTGCGCGCACGGTACGCGCACGGTAAAAAACCTTAAATTTTTTTTTTAAATAAATACATAACTTAGCATTTAAAAAACCGTACAAATTCACTGAAAAAACCATAGGTTTCACACACGTTATAGTTAGGAATTAGCATTTAAAAAACCTTGCAAATTCACTTAAAAAACCATAGGTTTCACACATGTTCTAGTTAGCTGGGCATTTCAATCGTGAAAAACCAATGAAATTCCCCCGTTATAGTTAGTGCAGGCAACTATAACTCACGCGACCGCAATCCTCTGCTGATGACGTCAGATATTACATCACTGATGACATATGTGTTTTTCTGAAAAAAAAATATTTGTAATATACGTATAGCTAAAAATTAATGGAAGAAGACATGGGTAAATAAGTGTCTAAATACAGTGATGTAATATCTGACGTCATCAGCAGAGGATTGCGGTCGCGTGAGTTATAGTTGCCTGCACTAACTATAACGGGGGAATTTCATTGGTTTTTCACGAGTGAAATGCCCAGCTAACTATAACATGTGTGAAACCTATGGTTTTTTAAATGAATATATATATATATATGTGTGTATATATATATGTGTGTGTTTAAATCTCACTTTGTATGTATGAGTGCCTTGTGCCTATATATGTATATTTCACTATAGATATTTACACACTAACTTACAAAGTCCGATTTAAATATTTTAAGCAAACAAACCTACTTTGCAGTGAAAGGTGGTTGTAAAAAATTAATTGGTGTGGCGACATGCTGTGTCTGTTTTCCATCTGGTATATTCGGCAGTTTTGGTAGTGATACCGGGACAAATAAAGCTGAGGCACATGCTTCATCTGCTTGCTCTCCCCAACAGAGATGCAACTGTGCAAAGAGCAAGAGGGTAGCCTGCTGACCTAGACATGTTATGTTCCCAACAGGATTCTGGGGTCCCATGGCCCGTTCATTCTTTCTGGACTTTCCTCCTGATTCCTAAAGTTGCTGTAGTTGTTAGTTTGTCCTTCCTGCTCTGCTAGAGCTACAATAGGGACCAGTTTCTAACTCTTTCCACTTTGAAGTCTGCATGAATTTCCAAGCACCGCTCCTTTTTGAATCGAAGCCTACCAGAGAGCACAACTGTCTTATTTGCTAAAAGCATCTTGGGGAGATTCAGAAAGTTTCCCTGAGAGTGCATTCTGCCCGTTGTTTACCATTGGCTTTGTACTTTGTAGCTCACATTTGCTTGCTTTGTATTTGCTGGCTCTATTTGTTGTAGGCTGTCCAGCTTGGGTTCGCCCCTCCAGTAGCCCAAACCCTATTTACAGTTTTTGTCCACCAGTGCTCGATTTCTGTAAACAGGCCTATACACCTGGTTCTTATCTTGTCACATTTGCTTTCCATTCAAAGACAGAGGTCAAGTGTCAGGCTCTCTCTTCCAGGGAGCTTGCTGTTTAATTTTCTTTCTCTGACTTCAAAGTCAGAGGATTTATGTGACAATCATGCTGGCTCTGGGGAGTGTTTGAGGAAGGCTCTAGGATGTTTGTTTTTCTAGAACACATTTAAATGTCATAAAATGAACTGTACAGATGTTTCAGAATTAGAAAAGCCCAGATGAAGCACATTTTTTCGTAATTGTGAAGTGTGGTGGAACAAAAGATTTTAAACGATAAAAACAAATCACTACACTGTGATAACATTTCCACACATTATTGTTTGTGTGCTCTATACTGTTATCAGCTGAAACGGTATGTCTGTGCAAATATAATAGTGATTTTGTTAGAAGATGTGTTGTCTGTAATGGAAGCGTGCTACCACACCATGCACACTTCACTCTTACTCTACACCACTCCATGTCACTGCACTCTACTCTACACCACTCCACTTTACACCACACCACTGCACTCTATTCCCCTCTGCACTATTCTACTCTATGCCAATGCACTCCACGCCACTCTATTCTTCGTCACTGCACTCTTCCCCACTATAGTCTAGGCCGCTCCAGTCTGCACAACTACACTCTACGTCACTCCACTCTATGCCACTCTGCAATACTTCACTCTAACCCATTGCACTCAATGCCAATACACTGTATGCCAATGCACTCTACTCTGTACCACTCCACGTTTTGCCCCTGCACTCTGTCAATCCACTGTTTGCCACTCTTATCTACTCTGCACAACTGCAATCTATGCCACTGCACTCAACACCACTTTACATCATTACTCTTCCTCACTCTATGCCACTGCACTCTACCTTGCACAATTCCACTCTACCTCACTCTATCCTGCACCACTCCAGTCTGTTATTTCAGTCACCTCTGAAACAATCTACTCCATGCCACGCTACTCTGCGCCACTCCAATCCATGGCACTCTACACCACTGCACACTACTCTGCACCACTGTAGTCTATGCCACTGCTCTCTGCTACACTACTCTGCACTAAGCACTCCACTTTACACCACTGTATTCTGCACTACTCTACACCACTATTTTCTGCACTACTCTACCCACTGGACTCTGCAACTCTACTTTGCACCACTCAACACCACTGCAGTCTATGCCACTTGTGTACACCACTCTGATCTGCACCACTGAACTCTAGATCACTGTATTCTATGCCACTCCACTCTGCACCACTCCACTCAACAGCACTCTATGCCACTGCACTCTACTCCACTCTAATTATGCCACTGCTCCCTATACAGCTCTGCGCCACTGTACTCTACACTACTGCACTCTACGCCAATGCACTCTCCCCAATCCACTCTACTGTGTGCCAACTTCACACCACAGTAACCCACTGTATGCCACTCTGCTCTGCACCACTCTGCTCTGCACCACTCTTCTCTGCACCACTCCCCTGCACTCTATACCACTCTACTCTGCACTACTGCATTCTTTGCCAATGCACTCTAAGCCACTACACTCTGCCGCTCTACTCTGCAGCGCTCCACTCTATGCCACTTCACCCTGCAGCACTCCACTCTATGCCACTTCACCCTGCAGCACTCCTCTCTATGCCACTTCACCCTGCAGCACTCCACTCCACTGCACAGCACTATACTCTACACCACTCTGAACCACTCTACTTAGCACCACTCTGCCACTGCACTCTATACCACTCTAAGCCACTGTACACTACCCCATTCTACTCAACGCCACTGCACTCTACTCCCCTCTATGCAACGCTCTAATCTACGCCACTGCATTCTGCAGTGCTGCATTGTACACCTTGAAATTCTGTGCCGCTGCACTCGACGACACTGCACTCGACGACACTTTACTCTGAAACACTCAGCTAATGCAGTCAAAGCCGGTCCACTCTACGCCAATGACTGTATGCCACACTACATGACTCCAAAATATGCCACTCCAATACACAACACTCTATGCCACTGCACTCCACTCTACTCCACTCTTCGACATTCCACTCTACGCCTCCCACACCACTCTTCTCGATTCCACTAACTTTTAGCCGTGGTGAACAGCAGCCATGATGATGCATAACATGGCTAAAAAACATTGGCAAAGTCAACAGCTCTTGCATAGGTGAGACCTATTGGTTTTGCCAGTGCTAGCGGACAAGTTCTCACAAAATGTGCAGCTGTTTTTCATTACAAGGTATCGCAGAAGAAGGTCTTTTAATGTTCTTCCTTGTTGTGGTGTATCTCAAAGGGCTGCATTTCAGCCTCCTCTGATCAGAATTCGATGAGCTCACACACTGACACGCATTTGTGTAGGGGTCTATCTGGAGTCCAATATTCCCATCTCTTAACACTGCTAATCGGACTCCGCTGCCAGTGACCAATGTGTGACAGACAAGTGGTTGCAATGTACAAACCTCCGGACCCATCTTGTCACCTCCTTTTATTCTGGGGATCCCACCTAATGCCCTCTCCCCACTGGGCTTGACGGCAAGACCTGTGCTGCTCAAAGCTCCAGGCCTCCACATGGAGACCGTTGGCCCGACACTGCTTGGTGACCCTGAAGCATACGTTTGGTACCCCAGGGTTCTTCCCGAAGCACATGCAGAGGCTCTCTACCATTCCCTCATGGTGTTAGAGATGGTGCAGTAATGGTTACCGGTATACGTTCTACTACATTGAGGGAACCCAGGGTACACCACGACCTGCATCCAGTTGTCATAACACAATGCACAGTCCAGGTGTGCAGAGGCTTCTCACAATGAAGGGATTTGTCTCCCCGCGTGAGCAGAGTGCGGATGAGTTACAGAATGTCCTCAGTAATCCGTCCAATTGGCAGAAAATCGCTGATCTTCAGACGTGCTATTGGTATTGATATAATGCATCCACAATGCATGTATTTCAGATGGGGATTGTAAGCAGGTAGACCTATTAACTTGTGTCCGTTTTTCTTCTAGCCCTTCTGGCCTCTTGGCACTGGAGTGGCCCGAGGATTCCTGGCAGCGTGCGATGCCGCCTGGATGGTGAAGAAATGGGCATCGGGTGCCCCACCTCTGGAGGTCCTGGCGGAAAGGTGAGGACTTGGCAGCAGCTGCACCAAATAACCCGAGTACCTGCTGTGCTGGTCTGGAATGTAACGTAGCTAAGGAGAGATCATGTGTTCTACTGTGACTCTACTACCACCCCAGCCAGGCTGACCTACGTGGATAATAGCTGGGTTGAGCATGCCACCCTGCATGGAAGAACTAGACTACCCTGAACCCGGGTGAGCTGGTCTAACGCTCTGGTATACCGTAGATCGACACGACAATGTCAATCAGTGGTATATGCAGGCTGAGGTGTAGGGGCTGGATGGAGATCAAACACGCCCCTTCAGTAGCAGGGGAAAGTAGAGCTGTTGTAAGTGCCATCCAGCAAACGGAACTGGTCTAACAGGCCGGTTCTGGGCAGGTAGGTAGCATTACTAGGGTCAGGAATGCACAACACTTAGAGACCAGCACTGCACAGTGAGACCAGCCCTGCACCACGAGACCAGCGCTGCACCGTGTGAGTACAATCCTGGTTGACACATTCATTCCTTTTTTGTAGTCTGAGGGCTTCCTCTGTGACTGATGCTTGCTTTGTCATTGTAGTGTGTGAAGCTTGCTCATCTCCAGTCAGTGTGGTCATGTGACAGTGTATTATTGGGGTACTCTTGTGCAGTCTGGTGTGAGGCAGCTACTGCAACAGTGATGTTTTGATTGTGGAATGTTTGTTGGACCCTAAAACCCTCGGCTCCCAGTCCTCTTTTAGTTTCCATCAGTAGATCTGATGGATCTGAACGGTCATCACAATTTATCAATCACATTTCCACAAGCTTTTATCAATCGAAGCCCGTTTTATTGTTGTTAAATGTGCACCATTTAAAGACCATGTATTTTAACACATATATCTAATCACAATCGCATAAGGTTCCCGTGAATTCATAGAGTAGCATGCGTTCAGTCGATTATAATAACTCGTACACATGGAGGCGAACCTGTATCAGATCATAACTGTTTTCAAAAATCTCGGTATTAGACAGTAACTTCTGACAGTATGTGTATATATTTGTGTGTGCGCTCTATATATAGTTTTATCTGTATATATGTATGTATGTATATATATATATATTCACTGACATAGGTTTCAGACATGTTATAGTTAGCGTAAATTTTACTGATAAAAAACCAATGAAATTCCCCCGTTATAGTTAGTGCAGGCAACTATAACTCACGCGACCGCAATCCTCTGCTGATGCTAATACTGTATTTAGACACTTATTTGCCCATGTCTTCTTCCATAAATTTTTAGCTATAAATATTACAAATATTTTTTTTTCATAAAGACACATATGTCATCAGCAGAAGATTGCGGTCGCGTGAGTTATAGTTGCCTGCACTAACTATAACGGGGGAATTTCATTGGTTTTTTATCAGTAAAATTTCCGCTAACTATAACATGTCTGAAACCTATGGTTTTTTCAGTGAATTTGTACGGTTTTTTAAATGCTAAGTTACTTTACGCCATTTGTGGCGTGCACGCCCACTTAACGCAGTTCGTTCCGTGCGCGCACGGTGCGCAGTTAGTGCCGTACACGCAAGGTGGGCACGCAGTGCGCTACACGCACCACGTGCCCACGTTACGCACCGTGCGCACATGGAGGACATATTATGCACTTCCTTGTGATAGGTAATCTGTTAAATTTAATTTGTAAGTGATGACAATAATATGCCATGCACAGAGTGTTTTTTTTTTTTTATTAAAATTTTTAACGTAAGCGCACCGTACGCGTACGGTAAGCGTAATCGGCGAAATTTTCAAAAAATAAAAATTTACCGTTTTTGGCCTTGGGGGATCTTTGAGGACTCAACTAACATGGCTATGTGCATGGGCGCTGTCTAAACAGCCCCTTTATATGTTTTTTGCCTTTGTTTACAGCCCCCCCCCTCAGAGTGCGAGAGAGAAAATGGCGGCCGCCGCTTCCTGGTTTCGACCGATTCGAATGTTTACTTAGATGTAATCAGAATCGCGCACGCCACCGTACGCGTACGGTAAGCTTACGGTAAGCGTACCGTAAGCTGGCTCAGATATATATATATTGATTTAAAGGCTATTTTCTCAGAATCTACTGAACAGATTTACACCAAACCTACAAAAGGCACTTCTTTGACCTGAGGACTACCTCTCTGCCAAATTTCTAGTAATTCTGTTCAGCCGTTCGGGCTGTAGCCCTGTCTAAAGGTCCTATGGAAAAATGCATGGGAAAAACGCGTTTTGGGACCCCCCTTTTATCTCAGCCCCCGCTTGACGAATCCCCCCGAGACTTTCAGGGTAGGAGCGGAGCGTAGCGCCCCACCTATTTTGAGAAATTCGCGAGGATTTGTCGACCGGCGCCAAAGTTATTCAAAATAGAATGTTGCGGATTTCCTATGGAAACAGGGTCCTAACTATAACTACCTACTGGCGACCGCCAGTAGGATATATATATATATATATATATATATATATATATATATATATATATATATATATATATATATTATTATTATGTATATTCACTGAAAGAAACAAAGGTTAAAGTGATGTTATTGTTAGGTGTTGAATTTAGATAAAAACGAAAGCTGTAAAAGCCAGTGACATTCACCAGTTCTAGTTGACTGAGCGAAGTAGAATTTGTGCCCCCGCCATGCACTGCTTATGACTTCACATTACATCACAGATGGCATGCTGAATAACATCATTGATGCCATCACTAATCACATCACAACTGTTTCTTTTTCATTGAATGAAATTCGGTGATTCATTTCAGTGAATTTGTTTTTGTTTTATCATACTCAAAGTTGACCGTTTGCCCTACCCCGTCAGGCAACCTGCAGCCAACCGTCTCGCTGAAGCACACGACCAAGAGCCACGAGCAGCTGGGGATACAGGACCGAAATGAGTGACAGGAGAAAAAGCTCCCTTGGCCAATCAGGAGGCCCGCTTTTCGTAAATGTTGGGTACTGAGGAACTCCGCAAGACCAGCCTTCCAAATATACCAAACTTTTTATCCCCCTCAAGCCCAACTTGAGGACTTCTCTAAATGCTAAATTCTCAAAAAACAGCTAGACTAGTTTTCAACAACTCACAAAATACACACTTTCTGAAAAAAATTATAACTCGCTGCCAAATTTGGTGTATGAACATGGGACATCACAATTTGGCCTCCTATCCCCTCCCTCCTCCCTTTTTGCAGCCTCGGTTGATGGATCGGCACTCAACTTTCCATGAAGAAGCCGAGGAGGATAATCTTTTTAGGTCTCGCTGAGCCAGCGCATGCGCTGCTCTGTGATACATTTAGTATCGGGGTTTTCGAAGTGCTGCCACAGGCTTTTGGTGGCCTAGCGCTTGTGTTCACTCTATGCCACTCCACACTGTGCCACTGCACTTTACAACACTGCAACCTACGCCTCTCTACTCTACACTATGAACTCTACTCCAAAATACTCTACTATGCACCGCTGCACCACACCACACCACACCACTCTGCATCCCTCTACTTTACCAAAGTGCACTCTAGACCAGTCCACTTGGCACACTAATCTACTCTGCTCTCTACGCCAGTGTACTTCTTCGTGTACCACTCCACTGTACTCTGAAACAATCTACTCTATGCCACTGCATTCAGCACCACTCTGCTCCATTTCACTCTACTCTGCGCCACTGTACTTCACACCACTGTACTCCATACCTCTCTATTCTACTCTGCACCAATGTACTCTACACCACTGCTATCTACACCATTCTACTCTGCACCACTCTAAGCCACTGCATTCCACGTCAGTATCCTCTGCGCCACTCTACTCTGCGTCACTGCACTCCTCATCAGTGCATGCTACGCCACTCTGCGCCTCTCTACTCCGTGCCACTCTTTCTACTCTACGCCACTACACTGTCAATCCACACCACTAATCTGCACCACTGCACTTCACGCCATTGCACTCTATGCCACTCTACTCCACACTACACCACTCCACTCTACCCTGCACCACTCCACTCTGCACCACTCCACTTCACTCGATTCGGAAACAATCTACTCTACGCCACTGCTCTTCACTGCACTCCACAGCATTCTCCTTACACCACTCTCCTTACACCACTCTACATCACTGCAATCTACACCAATGCACTCTACTCCACTTTACTCAAAACCGATGCGCTCTACTCCAATCTACTCTGCACCACTGTACTTTACGCCACTTCACTCTAGGCTACGCTACTCTGACACTCCAATCTATGGTACTCCACTCTGATGCTCTACATCATTAAACTCTACTCCACTCTATGCCAGTCCACAACACTACTTCACTCTATGCCAGTCCACAACACTACTCCCCTTTACGACACACTACTCAGCTCCCTCTATGCCACTCCATGCCACTTTCTTTATTGCTCTCAATTCTAAAACACATTAGTCCACTCTATGCCACTCCACTCTGACACTCTGCCATTCCACTCTATGCCATTCCATACCACTCGTCCCTACTACACTCTACTCCACTGTATGCTATTCCACTGTCCTACACTACACCACCCTATGGCACTCCACTGTATGACAATTTACTCTGCTCTAGGCCTCTCTACAATACTCTACACAATGCTCTCTACGCCACTCCACTGTGCTCTACACCACTTCACAGCACTGTATGCCACTCCACGACACTCTTAACACTGTACTTCACTCTACGCCCCTCAACTCCAATCTGCGACGTTCTACTCCCTCCACGTCACTCCATGAGACCCCACTTCCCTCCACTCTTCTCTACGACACTCTATAACACTTCACATTACGACACTTCACGCCACTCTCCTTCAACCCACTACTAACTTTTAGCCATGCTGAACAGCAGCCACGCTGGTGTACAGCATTGCTAGAACATATTGGCAAAGCCAATAGCTCTTGCATAGGTGAGACCTCTTGGCTTTGGCAATGCTTGTTTTATCTTGCTTGTGGGTCCAGAAGCATTAGAAGATTTACACTGCACGACTATTCATCTGTTCGTCTTCTTGCTCCTGGTGGTTTGCAAGAGGGTACAGGGTATGTGTTTCCATGTGACTGTTTCATACCATGAGTGATTTACAGTTTATTCTTGAGTGTATTTTTTATACATTCAATTTTTTTATTTATATACATTTACATTAAGTGCTTTGTAGTTCTGTACACAAAATGTCCCAAAATGTTTGTTGATCTATTTATTTATGAGGTTTTATTCTTTGCCATTCATTTTCCTTTGCGGCCACTTCAGAGGGCTTGGTGGAAAGGTCCTCTCAATACAGTCATTCTCAATGAGGTTCTTGAAAGGTTAGAAACAATCTGTTCCACACCAGGAAGATCACCCGAGCCAGAAGTGGGTATGAGAAGAAAAGTTCAAATAAAAGTGAAGCTGAATCCCGAGATCCTGCCTATCCCAGCCCAACTGAAGTGTCTGATCGGTGTCTTACAACTATCCTTGTGACTTGACCTTACACCCTACATATTTTTGTTTTATCGCTGCTTCACGTAAAAGACATGAATTTCACTCCTGGAAATTGAAGCCACATTTTTTAGACCTGCATACCTAATGAGAGTTCAGAATGTTAGCCCACCGCATGTATATATAAAACTGTCTGGGGAGACCTTTGCTTTTAGGGCATCGTTAGGAGGTCCCGGTTGTTCTGCTTTGTAACTTCTGTACCAAAGACGTCAGTAACTCATGGGGCCAGAGTAGGGCTGAGTTACAGAGGATTACAAGTGAGACCCTGATGGTCTCCCCAATAATGAGGAATGGCAGAGGAGAATCCGTAATTCTGGGTATGGTTCCCCTGGTAATTCTTGTTTTCCTCTGGATTTCACCCGCAGACTAATGCACCAGAAATGGGTAGATGAAACTGAATGTATCTGGGGTGTCCCCATGGATGTCGTACTTCTAATGTGGCCAGCGATTTTCCTTACCAACCATATCAGAATTGCAGAAGGACTCGTAATGAGCCCCCACTGTTCAAGCTCTCTAAGAGTATTTTCAGTGAGTGTAGGAGGGCTCCTTCTTTCTAGGTTTCAGACCCTTCTAAATGATGGGTTATGCACCAAATTAACAAATTACGTCTAGTAAATTGATAGCAAAGGCTTTCGGTTTGTGTAAATACTAGGGCAGTGAGTCAAATTGTGAAAAACCTGGAGCCAAAGTTAGGCATGCAAGAGCCTTGAAACCAGTACCCGCTGTGGGTGGTCCAGAAGGACACAAGCAACAATTTGCGAGGCCTAGCAGTATATTCCTGGCATATTCTGGACTATTGACTGACAGAGAAGAGTGATTGAGTTCCGTGGCATGAAAATAACGGATAGAGGACAGTTAAGCAGTATGAATACATGACGACCTAGGACTGTATTATGAAAGTGCCCCGGGGGGTGCAACGTGTGTTTCCGCCCACGTTGCTCATCCCCAGGGAACTCTGGTGTTACAGAAGGGGCCAAAAACACTTGTGTGGCCCCTTCTGTAATACTGATAGTGGTGGCGTACTTAAAGTGCCAGCGATAACATCAGAGGGCGTTCCCTCTTTTGCATGGAGCTGTGCCCCATGCAAATGAGGGCATCGCTTTACCTCTGTGCCCGTGCCGTATTACAGATGCGGGAGCAGAGGCAAAGCCACTCTCAAGAGGCACACTGCTAGTGGGCCACCGGTGCGGCACGGTCAGTGCGCCTCCTGAGAGCAGCCCTCTGGAGGAGGGAATGCGACATCCCCTTGCAGGTGGGTGCAGTCATTCCCTGCACCCGCCTCCGAGGGGATCTCTAATCCCCTTTAAAAGTGCATATGGGCTGCCGCCTGCACAGTGAAACACGGAGCAGCTGGTTCAAAGCTGCTTCGTATTTCGCATAAATGTGCTGCCCCCAGGGCAGTACAAGTTCACGGCTGCCCACAGGGCAGCGCATTCTATGTAATAGGGTGCACTTTGTCTGCCCCCGACATACCTGTTTTAAGGTGCGCCAGGCGTAAACAGGGAAACTGCGCCCTAATGCATAATATGGCCTCGGATTGTTAATAAGCATAGCACTGACATCTGTGTTTTGTCAGAGACCGGGGGGGGGGGCACGCACGATGCCCCATAACTGGAATTCTAGTTTAAAGGCTGAGAAATACTGTAGCTATCAAATGTAGAGTGATAATGGGTGTGTACAAAAATACATATTGGGTAAGAGTGTGATATTTCCAAATATTACTATTGAGCAGATGATGTGACATAACCACAAACGCGGAGTAGTTTGTAAATGCCATGAGAACCCTAAGAAGGCATAACCACTGTGCATTTTTTTCTATTACAAGTTAATTTTGGTGCAGAGATTTTTGAAGTTGATATTAGCACGGTACAGTTAACAGCAGAGCCTGATTGTATTTAACAATATTCATGTTTTGCAGGTCTTTTATGAGGAGGCATCTGATTAAACAATTATCTGATAGAGACTTCTAGCCGCAGATTCCTAACCTTCTAATTATCCCCAGGTGTCAGAATAGATCCAGAAATTTTTCATGAGTATTACTCCTGCACGCCGGTAGGTTTCATTGTTAGGCTCTGCTTGGCATTGTCGGTGTTGTCCGAGCTGGAAATAACGCTCGTGTTGCCTATATAGACACCACCCCAGCGTTCTGACATTAGTTCTTTTCGTTTCACACTAGTCAGCGCAGATCTAGAGAGAGCTACCCCACAGTCATTTTTTGACTGACCTCTTCTGTCTTTTTGCCGAAGTCTTTTTTTGAGATCTTCTGGTGTGGCAGGATGTCAACTTGGAAGGTTAGCTTCAAGCCCTGCGGCGCTTATAACCGACAAATGTCAGTGACGGGCCCACACCCTGTTTGCCTCCGGTGACTCGAGCGCGACCACGATGCGAAGACCTGTGTTGACTGCCATGCCATGCACCCCAAGGCCTTGAGGGAGCACTCCCTTAAGTTCCTTGCGCCTCAATGTGTGACGCCGCAACAGTCTCGATGGAGTGGCAGGTCCTGGGATCAGTCGTGGAGCTCAAGATCCTTGTCGCATTCAAAGTCTTATTCAGGTAAGTCCCACAAGCGAAAGAAAACTAAGAAGTCAAAGAGACAGTCAACTTCATCCATTTAAAGTCTTCCAGCGGGATGAGTGAGCGTCGTCATTCGAGGTCTAGCTCCACGGTTGAGCCTGCGTTTGGGCAGTTTCCGCTCCTCCCTGATTTCCCAGGTGCCAGAGCAACCCCCATCCAACTTTGTGAGTTCTATGAGGCTACGCACTTCATATTTGGGTGGCCCATTCCTGCTGGTTCACCTTCAGGCCCTGCGGATTCGGTAGGGGCTCCCACTGGTTCGCCGGCGGTTCAGTCCCCGGCTCCAGTCTGGTCCCTTGGATCCACAGCTGGATTCAGACCAGTGCCATTCGTACCACCTTGACCTTCCCCAGTGCCTGTCAATGCTCTCTGCGGCGGTGGCGGCACCATGCCCATTCCGATCCCGACTCCGACACAGAGCTGGCATCCTCCCACATCGGCTCTGTTGCTGACTAGAGCCATGCCTTCCAGACTAGAGCCTGAGCCCTATTCCTATGGCCAGGGAGGATGGGAGGTGTCGCTTGACCCTGAAGAATACCCCTAGACTAGGGTGACCAGAATTTTAAAGCCAAAAACCGGGACATTTCCCAAAAATAGAAGGACTACCATTTCCCTTCAACCTAGCACACAGATTGACCGCGCTCCTTAGCAGAGAATTACAGAAGAGGCAGTAAGAACATACACAAAATGCCATTTTAAAAACCAGTAGTATGCCTGTTAATTGAATTGTTTTCTTATAACAGCTGCTAACTATCCCTGCTTTGCAAAATATACAAAATATACCTTCCACCGTTTTTAGCCTACCATCTCTAAAAACTGGGACATAAGCTTAATACCCTGAAATCTGCCTGGACAGCTGGCTGAAAACTGGGACTGTCCGGGCAAATCCGGGACGCCTGGTCACCCTACCCTAGACCCTAACATGGACTGGTTTGAAAATTGGTGGACGCCAGCGGACTGGACTCCTCTCCAGATACTGGCATGTCTCTCCTCCTTCCGTGGCTATGAAGGAGGGAGCCTCTTTTGCTATGGCGGTGAGAAGGGCAGCGGAGGTCCTGGACCTTAGCCTACCCTCAGTGGCAGTCAACAAGTAACTTCCCCTCAGAACTGTTTCTCCCATTTAATGAAGCCCACACGGATGTCCTGCTTAGGACCTGGTCTAAACCGTGCACAGGGGCTCTTCTGGACAGGATGATTGCCTGCTGCCAAGCCCCGCTCCAGGAGACCCCAATTTCCTCACGCAGCACCCTACCCTGGAGAGCTTCTTGGTACAAGCTTCCACCTCCTATGTAAATCCTGGTGCATTCCCTACCACTCGACCAGCTACGGAATCCAAGAGGCTGGAAACCTTAGGAAAAGTTTTTTTCACCAGCCTGGCACTGCGGTACTTGAACACTGCGAGTCTTTTGGGCTGTTATTCCCATGCAGTGTGGGATTCAGATGCGCAGGTGCTGTCCATGGTCCTGGAGGAGGCCCAGACCATACCCATCCAAACTATGACAGACTGGAGAGATGCAGCCAAGTTCATGATCCGATAAGGGTTGGGCACGACCGACTCTCTAGGCAGAGCGGTTTCTTTGTCAGTGGCCTTGCGGCACCACAACTGCCTTTTCTCGTGATGACCAAAAATTGCTTATGGCGATGCCCTTCGATGACTCCCATCTCTTTAGAGACGCGGACTCTGCACTGGAGAGCTTCAAGGAAGGCAGAGCTACGGCAGGTCCTTGGGCCTTTCCCTGACTTCTCACCAACCCCAGTCTGCCCTTCATTTCTTTTGTGACCTTGGAAGGGGCTTCCAGCTGCGGCGTTAACCGCCCACCCACCATGGGACCCAAGCTTCTCAGCCTCTGCGTGGCCAAGGATGTGGTACCCACAGACCAGTGGATAGGGCGGCCAGAGATTGGGCCAGTCCACCCCCCCCATTTTAGTTTGCTCCCCTACCATCATGGGCACCCAATGGGAGGCATGATGCACCATGACCTGCCTCACTGGAGGTCAATAACAGACTGTTGGATCTGTCCAAAGAGGCTACTTCCTCTCCTTTGTGACATCTCCTCCACCCATGCCACCTTTTTGCGACAGGCTGACGAAGGACCATCTCTCCTTGATCCTCCAGGAAGTAGCTGCTCTCTTGGCCAAGGGAGCCATAGAGAGGTGCCGACGCCAGAAGTAGGTTTTGGTTGTTATTCCCGTTATTTTCTGGTGCCAAAAGGGATGTAGACCATTGTCATATCGTAGACCTGCGCCCTCTCAATTTCTTCCTGAAAAAGAAGAAATTCAAAATGCTTACGCTTGCTCAAGTCCTGTCTGCCCTAGACCTAGGAGCCTGGATGGTAGTGTTGGACTTGCAGGACGCATGCTTTCACATTCCCACCTTGCATGCCCACAGGCATTGCCTGCAGTTCATGGTGCGCCATGAGCACTTTCAGTTCGACATGTTCCCTATTGACCTTACCTGTGCCCTTCGTGTGTTAACCAAAGTGATGGCGGTGGTTGCAGCTCATCTGCGGAGATCAGGTATGCCGATCTTCCCCTTTTCTCGAAGACTGGCTGTTGAAGGCGGGCTCACCCCAGGATGTCATCTCCCACCTACAAGCTACAGTGGACCGCCTGCATTCGCTGGGGTTCACCATCAATGTGCTAAAGTCACACCTGACTCACTCTCAGACTCTCCCTTTCATCTGAGCTGTTCTGCACATGGTGCAGTTTCGGGCCTATCCTTTCGAATGGCAAGTTCAGGATATTCAGGCTAGGATCTCGATGTTTCAGCCTCTGTCTTGGATTTTGTTAAGACTGACTCTGAGGCTGCTGGGCCTCATGGCCTCCTGCATCCTGCTTGTGACACGTGCCTGCTGACATATGCAGACTCTGCAGTGGGACCAGAAGTTCCAGTGGACACTGAATCAAGGGAACATCTTCTACATTGTCCAGATCTAGGAGGGAACTGCGAAAGATCTGGGTCTGTAGCAGACCTCTCTCCGTTCCCCAACCAGATCTCACTGACAGATGCATCACTCCTGGGATGGGGCGGCCATCTAGGAGAGGTGGAGATCAGGGAACTCTAGTCTCTGGCTGAATTTGGACTCCACATTTACCTGTTGGAGCTTGGAGTGATCCGTTTAGCATTAAAAACCATTCTAGCCTCCTTCCAGGTAAGGCTAGTACAGGTGTTCACGGACAACACCACTGCCATGTTGTACTGCAACAAGCAGGGCGGTGTGTGGTCGTGGACCTTTTGTCAAGAGGCCCTGTGTCTCTGGACATGGCTAGTACAGCAGGGCATTTTCTTGGTGGTTCGGTGGCCTGTGTCTCTGGATATGGCTAGTACTGCAGGGTATTTCCTTGCTGGTTCAAAATCTGAGGGTTCTCTAAACTCCAGAATGGACAAACTCAGTTGCAGACGCCTTGCGGATTACGAATGGTGTCTCCATCTGGTGGTGGTGCGAGGTCACTTTCAGCAGTAGAGACGGCCTTGGTTAGATCTTTTTGCCACTGGCAAGAATGCGCAATGTCAGACGTTCTGCACACTGGAGTTTCCAAGGCGGCTCTCGCTTGGAGGTGCTCTTCATCTTGAGTGGAGCTCAGACCTCCTGTATGTCTTTCCACCCATACCACTCTTGGCCAAAGTTCTCGAAGATCTGGAACAACTGGGCCCAAGTCATTCTTATGGCTCTGAATTGATCACGGAGAGTCTGGTATGCCGAGCTGTTGAGCATGGCCATCGGTCCTCCGATCAGGGTGGGCATTTGGGAAGATCTTCTGTTGCAGCAGCAAGAGAGGGTTCTCCACCCAAACCGGTCAACCCTCTGCCTTCCTGTGCGAACATTGAGTAACAACAGTTGACAGCTTTTGACCTTCAGCCCGAAGTCTGCAATGTTATATTGGCACCCAGGCGTCCCTCCACCAAGATGGTGTACGCCTACCGTTGGGGCAAATTTGTGGCATGGTGTACAGAGAAACCAGTTGACCCTCTTTCTGCTCCCCGATCTCAGATTCTTCTGTTTGTTCTTGCCCAGCAGGACTCTGCTCTAGGCACTGTTAAGGGATATCTTTCTGCAATATCTGCCTTTCTTCTTCTGCCTGACCAACCTTCTGTTTTACAACCCCCTTTTGTACATAGGTTTTAGAAAGGTTTGCAACATATGTTTCCTCCTTCCTTCATTATGCCTCAGTGGGACCTCAATCTTGATATACGCTCCATTTGAGCCCTTACATAACTGTCATCTCAGGCGCCTTACGATCAAGACCACTGTCCTAGTGGCCATAACATCTGCTGGAGGGTCGGTGAGCTTCAGGCCATGTCATCAAAGCCTCCACCTCATCCCTTCAAGGAAGAGGAGCTATTTCACCATCTGAACCCAAAAAGAATTTTGTTTTACCCTGACAGCACACACAATTTCCGGGACGACCAGCAGGGTATGGGTATGTCCAAGCGAAGAAAGGAAGGGCAGTGCAGAAGTGCACCATCTCCCGATGGATCGTGCTCTGTATATAGATCTGTTACGCATTGGCTAAACAGCAAGCCTCAGAGGGTTTATGTGCTCATTCCACCAGAGCTAAAGCTGCCACCACTGCGTTAGCACGCAGAATTCTGGACCTGGACATCTGCCAGGCAGCAAACGTGGGCTTCCTTGCACATGTTTACCAAACACTACTGCCTGGACAGTCCGATCTGTAGGTATGGGCATGTTGCCTGCTCGGTCATGCAGGACTTCCTCGTGTGAAATTGGTCTGCAGACCCACCTCCGGGGGAAGTATTGCTTGGGTATTTATTCTAAGGTAAATGATCTGCAGCTAGAAGTCCCTATCAGATGAACAAGTTACTTACCTTCGGTAAAGCCTTATCTGGTAGAGACGCTGTCTAGCCGCAGATTCATATCAACCCACCCATCCTCCCCGCTCTGCGAACGGGTTTCTAGGGACAGGATTTTCCCCTTTCAGGGCCCAGTTTTCCACACCAGTGATCAGAGTACTTCGTGATTACACACTTCTGGTGTGGAAAGTCAAGTAAAGTCCATTGCTGGTGTGGACAACGCCAATGATACCATGTGGAGTCGGACGACACCACCTACTGGTGTGCAGGGGTACTGCTCACAAAACATTTCTGGTTCCAGTCTGACACCTGGGGAGAATTTAAAGTTAAGGAAACTATGGCTAGATAGTCTCTACCAGATAAGGTGTTACCATAGGTAAGAATCTTGTTCTTTAAGTAAGTAGTGGATGGTAAAATGTACAAGTACGTTAACCATATATTAAAGTAGGAAACCGAGAACTGGGAAAGTGACCGAGCACAGTGACTGAGACCAACCAGGTGCCCGGCCTCCTGGAATAGAAAATGAATGATAAAGATAGGAAGAATTGAAAGAAGGGACAAACATTTTTTTATAATATAAAGAGTAACAGAGAGATGGAGAGTAGAGGACATGGAGACGAAAATACATCAAAACAAACAATAAACCAAGGGACATGCTGAGGGGTCCCACCACCAAAGCAACCATTAAATACATACACAATCTTGATTAGACACATGGTGTTGACAAGACAAGGGGTTACAGGAAATGTCAATCCAAACTCTGAGGAATGCATCAGATCTGTGAAAAAAAGAAGAGAAGAACTAGATCAAGAAAACTAGGTAACACCCAAAAAAGGTATACAGATTCATTGAAACAAATAATAAAATAGTTCAAGTTTTGCCAAAGTCCATTGCCTGTCCTTTATGAAGATGAATGAATTTTTTCAAGTCTTACGGGTTTTCAAAAGTATGAGATCTCTCCTAATAGTTGAGTTTAAAAAAACAAGGATGAATAAGCCATATCGGACATTCATGGATTTTATGGCAGCGTGTAGATTAGGAAATTCTTTACTTCTGAGAGCTGTTGAACAAGCTATGTCCTAGGTGATTAAAATCCTCTGTCATAGCCACATCATTTGCTTACATTGTTTAGAAGCAGAAAGTACTGCTATTAAATCTAAGTATTGCGATAAGCAATGATACCTCGCGCACGAGTGGAGGAGGCCTTGGATGGTAGACCAACTCGGTAAGCTTTTTGTATGTTAAAGAATGGACAGTCTTTAGCCCCACAATTTTAAGGAGAGTATGAGTGTAGGAAGGAAATCGTATCCGAGCCCTCCTGGCCTTCTGGAATGCCATACATTTTGAGATTATTGTGGTAGCTATGATCTTCCCAATCTTAATTGTGTTTTGTGAGTTGCAATATTTCCTTAGCATAAATAGGGCTCTTGGTTTCATGGTATTTTAAATAACATTTCTGTCTGTATTTATCCATGTTTATTTTTTGTTCAATTTTTTCAGTATTTTTCGACATTTATTTTCTCATGTTGTGGAAAAAAAGCTACAATTTGTGTTTTTCCACATTTATTCAAGACAAAATGTACACATGCTCTGTTTAACACACATATAGGCTTGATGGCTTTCATGCAAACAAACTTTCCACATTCTAACAATGTGTCTCACCTTACAGAGAGCATATATGGCTGCTACCACAACACAGCATGTATACTGTAGCATTGTGTCTCGGTGAGCCACAAAGTGTTCCAATAGCTCATCCAAAAATAGATAAGTGCACGTTTTTCACTAGTGGTAGGAAGGCTGTGAAAAATATTTAAATGCAAAAGGCTCTGCCTCTTGAGCAACTGTTTTGAGGCACCTGTAACCAGCAGTTCAGTTTCTATGGGATGTTTTTAATTGAACTAACACACTTCTCAAGCTATTTTCTTTTATCACACATACCTTAAAGCATGGGTAGATATTACTGGCTAAAAGAATATTGTTTGGCTTTCTGAATGTCATCCTCCCTCCCACTGGTAGGAATCTCCCAAGATCCTTCACCTCTCTATCACACCACCACTGAGAAATAAAACCTGCATGTTAATTTCCATATTTTTCGGTTGATATAAATAAATACAGACAAGGAAACAGAATGGTTTCTGTCTGTATTTATCTGTATAAAAACGGAAAACAGGGGCCTTCGTCATAAAGCACACTTTTGCAGAGATATTCTAGGCATCACTGATCCGTTGTTCAATTTCAGATACCTTACAGTCAAAGTTGGACCATTCCTCCTTTGTAGAGTGACCTTGGTTTCCAAAACAAAAGGTTTCAGGTTTTTAATTCCGTCAATATAGTCTTCTAGATTAAGAGGCAAAAGAGACTTGGTGGGAGATGTTGGGTCCTTCTTCACCCTCTTATTTACATTTCCTAATTGTTCCTACCTAGGAACAGAAGAGAGATTGAGAGGAGCAAAATATTCATAAGTTAAGTGGATGGTATTTCTAGATCCATGGTAGATACTTGGGTATAGAGTAGCAAGGTAGTCACATAGGAAGTATACAGATAGTGAAGCAGAAGAACCAATAAATGATCGGTAAATGGATGAAGCAACTATCCCAAAGAAATTCCCAAAAGACCTCTTAAATATGGCTTGTATGCAATGAGAAATTATAGAAATCCACTAGATAAAGCGTGAAAGAAAACCTAAGTCCTTATAATCTCCCCTGCATATATCAAATTGATTTACGCTGCTAACCCACCACTGCCGAGGCGTTAGGAGAACGTTTCTCAAAATGGCGTCCCCAGCATGAGGATGGTGTAAGTATAGACAAAGACAGTAACTTGGTCCAAAAACTTACCATGCCGCCACGGGGCTGCCGCATCCGCCTCTCCGCTCGAAATAGGCATTGAAGCCACCTAATTGAGTCCCGTTTCTCCCGGAGTGTCCGGAGGCTAAAAGCCTGGCGGCGATCTTGGAGCGCTCCTCAATTGTTAATACTTTAACTCTGATACTTTAACTCTGATATTTTTTAAACTGCTCCTTCAATGTTCAGCTAACAAAGAACTCTGAGTGCTCTTACAGTGCTCAGGTTTTAATTAGTCAGTGGCGGCTCCTCCATTGGGGCGTGGGGGCGTCGCCCTACTGCTTTCTCGCAGTGTGAGTAGCAGAAACATGAAATGGTAAAACTACCATTTCATGGTTTTGCTTCTCGCATGGGGAGAAAGCAGAAGTTTCTGGAGTGCCTGGTTGGGGGCGGGAGGGTGGGTGTTCCTGCTCCGGTGCAGGGGAGGTGTGGCTAGCCCACTGTCTTTAGTGCTGACTGTCTGTTCGGCCCCAGGGCCGACCAAACCAGTCATGCGCAGTTACGCACTCTCTCTTTTTCTCTATGTAGGCTGCAGCCTACATTGAGAAAATGGCTCCCTGCCCTGGCCTACAGGCGCCCGGCAGGGCGCCGTCCGCTGCCAATCACAACGCTGTCATTGCAGCGTTGTGGATGGCTTAGGGGAGCGGGCGGGAGGAAGGCTGCCTAGGTGCAGGCAGAAGCAGCAGGAGCTGAGAGCAGGCGGTAGCGTGTGACCCGGAGGAAGAATTGGGAGGAAGCAAGGTAAGTTTTAAATTTTATTTTGATTATTACTGTCCCGCTCCCCCCCTCCCCCGTACGAACACCCTCCCCCCTCCCTCCCCCTCCTCCCCCCTCCTCCCCCCTCCATCCGTCTTGCCGGCCGCGAGTCAGTACCCCTGTTCAATCATGCCTTCTCAGTTAGATACATCTATTTCATGCATCATGTCAGTTTAAGGGTGTCAATTTAGAAACACCCTCGCCCCCTCAATCCGCTCGCTTCCGTACACGAGCTCTGGCGGGCTGTTGCACTCAATATTTTTTGTCTAAAATGTATATGCATGTCAGCATGTTTTTTTCTTTTATTAGGTAATCCTTATTCTGTGCATCATTTTTCCTAGATAGCTTCTGTGATGAGTTTTCATTGTTCTTTACATGTAGGCATTAGGGCTTAGTTTTAAACTATGCCCAATCTGTAAATTTACTACCACTAAGTATCCCATGCGCACGCGCACCTTCTAGCTCCAATAAGAAGAGCCCTGCATGGCCCCTGTCATTATTGCGAAGACGCCCTATGTCTAAACGAGTGGAGGTGCAAACGTTCATTTTGGCCGCAGATGGGAACGGGTCAACAGGACACTTTTGCATCTGGTGCTCAGGTCAACTTTCCCTGACCAACTTGCCACAAAAGGCCTTCTCTTCTCACCGCTGGCACGTGTTTACCAACCGGGGGACTTTCTTCATTTAATTCTTGAGGCACGATACCCCCATAACCTGTGCAGCATGCTGCAGCTCTAAGGGCGCCGTTAAAGGTGAGAGTGGTGTTACATTCTGGAGATGTTGTTGATTAAACTGAGCCACACGTAATGACTACATTGCTAGGCAGAGAGACTGACCTGGTCATATATGAGTGAGCAAAATGTGGAGACTGACCTCGGTTGAGTGTCATGACTTTTACATCATCATCATAAATGCGGTGGTATATTTTAATTGCAGGTACGTGAAGTAATCTTAGTTATGCCTATTAGATAAACTATCACAGCCAGCACTTCTTAATTAAATAGGTGCAACTCAGGATCAAAAACTCTGAATACACATATGGATATCAATAAGCGGTACGGTACATGTGTTGATGAACAGAAGGTTCCTGCGGAGATCGAGAACAGGATAAGCATTAGTTGTACGTAAGTAACAGCATATACGTGGCATTGTCAAAATGACTTCAAATTTCAACACACAACAGATTAGATTTTCGAGCCCACACATTCCCCGTTATGTAGCACGATTGGTTTTAATGTAATCAAAGACCAAGCTGAATGTTTGGGCATACAGACCAAATGACCTAAAAGCAGACCGCTTGCTGCAACATACGCCAGGGACAACTCAGTCCACAGCCTGAATTCAATTTCCACAAGCGTTAGCTGTTTTATAAAAAAAAAAAAACATACCGATAGGTTTTAGTTATATCAAAGAATCAAATGGCTATATAATATAGTTTTGCATTGATAACAAATATAATTTACTAGCAGTTAGTTACCACTTTGCGTTATGTTTGTATTCATATCACAAACATCAACATGGGGCGCCTTCATTTGCCCGTGTGTGTTAAATTCTATGCAGCTAGTAGGCAGGGCAGTTAAACTGAAACTGTCTTCCTGACGTCTCTTAAACCTTGCCCTGAAACTTAGCGAGGAGGTTTACTGAAGAACATTCCAGAGCAGGGAAATGAAAAAAACTGTGTGCTGCTCAAGATGTAAACATTGTGTGTTCTCTGGAGTCAATAGGACTGAGTCGGTGCATGCTTTGCAGATAGCACTATGGAACCGGGGTACACTACGTACTACGGGTGCACAGTTCAACTGCAACAAGTCAGCAAATGGGAGGGGAGTCTAGATGCCTGGGCTGCTATGTAGGGTGTGGCACACTACACCAAAGATGCCTCTGCCCTCTTCTTATCCCTCTGCTACTTATTTGCCTTGCTTGTCTTCAAAATACACCCACCACCACACTAAAGAAGTAAACCGCATACATAACGTGACATACTTTTTGCTACATGACAAGCCAGCGAGTTAAAAGTGAGGGCTTGGTCTGTGATACACAATCTAGCCAAGGACACGCTTAAGTAATTAGAACATGGACTACACTTGAGATTTTTTTCACTGTAAAGGTTTCACGGAAAATGTAAAATCCAGAACATCCTCAGGAATGTACTAGAACTCTAAAGGCGGTTGAACTAATCTGGTATACAGCACTGATTTATTGCCTTCTGTTGAACACCAATTCTGGCTCCCACGTGTAAGCTAAAGGTTTAATCTACTATGAACTGAGCTCGCTGCTTAGCCACTACCTTTTTTCACTACTTGTGACTGATTTATATTCAATTTGAACAGCATCTGATGAAATATACATTCTGCTACACTTTTATTTTTCAGAAACGTTAGTGTGGACTGGTTATTGGCAGCCAAAGTTATTAGACACCAAAGGGGGAGTTCTCCTTAGCCCAAGAGTGGAGGCAAAATCTTAGGTACACATATCTTAATGGTTGGTTTTTAAGAACACACATCATTTATTCAATTGGAATGAAAGTACTTCTTGAAACAAGATAGTCGTCTTCCATTACATCTTTCAACGCCACTGCCGGTCTGTTCTCCTATTCAGGACAAAAAATTTAATTTTAGACTTCGGAAAACATTTTTTAATGTAATAAGTTATAGGAAACAAACTGTGAATCACCACTAAAGATTCTGCCAAGTAAAAATGTCTAAGAAATACTAGTCACCTAGCTAAATTATTTCCAACAAAATATTACGTGTATTTCTCGGGCTAAAAGACCTTCAGCCAAAATCGTAAAGTTGGTCGCATTTTTGCAATTCAGACTGTTTTCTTAGGTTAAATTTCACTAACATGCTTTAGAGTTTTTGGAAGTGTCCAGCACTACCTATATTGCTCGACTGCTGTGTGGAAACCATTTGTTGCAGCACAGGAACAGCAGCTGTTATAGTATGTCCTGAGAGGAATTACCGCATATTCGTACACCTTAGTCAGTATCCATAGTTTCATAAAAATAAAAAAAAATACAATCCAAAGCCAAGAACCTAACAGCGGCATCAAGTGCCATTTATAATGCCCAGCAGGTTTCGTGGGCATTTCTGCCATGAATCATCATGTTACACGTGCTCCTCCCACCAGTATGGATGTCTGAGGTTGATTAAGAGGCTGGCTATATTTAGACGGAAATAAAACATGTCGCAGTACAGATTGACTGCTTGAAGTCATCCAGATAACATGGCGATTGTTTTATCCTCGACATTCATTCTTGGATGATGAAGCGATTAGAGGAGGGCACTGTGTCTGTCAGTGCCAGGCACTAATAGACAAGGCTACGGGCAGCTGCTGCTAGGCATGCGGCCAACAGACTCTGCTCAAGCACCGGGTCCCTCGTCTGCCAAGCCGCCCTAAAGCAAACCGAGATAGCCAGTCCCATTTAAATCATCAAATATTAACAAGGTCGACCAGGGGCAAACTCTGCCATCAGAACTCCAATTTATCAGCATGAACCTGCCACCCGCAGGTCTGTAATGGCTGTGGCAGACTGAGTCACATGTAGGAAATCACTGTCTTTGTTAGAGCCGATTCACTATTGCTTTATTAACCTTCCTGCTTTCTCAAATTTGCTTGACAAATGCACCATTTGCCCATTCTTTTAAAGTTTTCGTGGGGGGAGAACCCCCACAAATCACCCCCCCCCCCCCCATATGTGGTTCGGGATCGCTCACTACGCTCGCTCGTTATAGCGCGGTACGGCAATTGTATTACGCCTCACCACTTTCAAATGTCACCAGCCGCCACTGTAATTAGCTGTCATGAAGAATTTCCGGTTAAAGTGGTTTAGGGCTGTTAATATCGAAATCAGTTCTGCTTAGAGACTAATTAGCAAGAGGGAAGGAAATCAATCTAAATCAAGGCCTCCCATTTGATTAAGCCCATATTTCACAGGAATGAGGCAACCACGACACAACATCCTCTTGTCTATAAAATATGGGTTTGCGAACCACTGCTTTTTATGGGTTTGCAAACCACTGCTTTTTAAAGGGTTTGCAAACCACTGTTTTGTGTGCACTAAAGCACCCAAACAATATCACAGAATATCTCATTACAATGATATTTCAGAAATAACGTAAAGTTCCATTAGTTTCATCTCTGTCCATTAATTATTTGCTGTATCAGAGTTGCTTTCCTCATTCATTAATTGAATGACAGAGTAAATGATGCTCTTTTAGCATGTGTGATCTTAAGCATATAGCAGCAAAAGGATTGAATTGCTGCTCCCTACAGACCGAGGAAAATCATTTCTTACGACGGCTCTTAGATACCCTGCCGTCCACTCTGTCTTATTACTCCTCTCGAATTAAAACGGGGTTTTATCGAGGACAAGATTCAGCTGGCTCCTCTTTTATTTTGGGACAGCATATGGTTGAACCCCGCCGCTAAACTCTGCAGGGATATCCTATTTGACTGTATGACGCTGGATAGGGCCCACTCTATACCCTAGCTCAGCTACATACGGTATATTTTTGGCGCCGTCTGTATAGCTTGGTGGTTTACCCAGTCACATCCCCAAACACGCTAGGACAGAGGTGAGAGAATTTTTGAGGACCACAGTGCAAACATTAGGCTGAAACACGAATTATCTAAACCCTCGGAGTTGCACTTTTATAGCTTAATATACATGCTCCAGCACGGAGTGCAAAATCCCTCCCTACCGTCACGGACCAAAGATCTCACATACACACACTATCCATAAATTCGCTGGTGGGGCCCATAACACCAACATTCACTCACCATCAGTCCGTGTGGGAGGTGATTATCCTTCTAAGCGCTGGAAATGAGAGGAAAATACCACTACTACCCTAATGAGCGACAAATCTACACAACCTTCTGATACTCGTTAGGCCCCGAACTTCACCTTTAGTATTCCTCTCTTAAATCGGGACAGATCAGTTAGTTGCTGGTTTAAGTGAATTTCTAATTCTCCAATTAACCTTCTAATTAATACATTTCAATGAATAAACAACCCAACTCATTTCTGTGGATATTCAATTCAAATTTTATATTAATATTGCAAATTAAATCATTCATTTGATCAAGTTGCCATCCATATTTACCTATTCTGGCTAAATGTCGTCCTCTATGTCAAATCTGTCAGTCTCGCAAATCTATGCCCATCAATTTAGTAGGTTCAGTTCATCAGGAGTTTGGGCATTAATTCAGTCCATCAAAGATTTAGGCTAACAGCTGTCCTGCAGTGTCACCGTCCTCTTCGTCAGCATAACGTCAGGAAATCGAGACAGGCCAGAAACGAACCCCCCAACCTCTCTATTCTACCATAATTTATAGTAAAAATCATTGACAATTTGTATCAAAAACGGGTCTTCAAATGTTCTGATTGGTCCATTGAAATTGTCTGACAGGATTCTCATCAAAATAAAGTCTCTGATGTCATTGTACTTGAATTATCCGGTTTTTAGTAGCACATTATTGTTCATTCAGAAAAGCTGGCTTGTGTCCCAGAGCAACCTTGAAGGGTACATGTTCATCAGGGGTCAGGACGAGGCCACTGTGTATCTGTTGTCAGCGCAGGCGCACTTCACCCAAGCCTTGTTAAGCGTCGGCAGTCGGGTTAGGCACCAAAGGCAGCCATCTTTCGATAGGCCAAAATGGTCAACTTAAGCAAAGAAACACAAACGTAATTAATACATGGAAATTACTAATTAAATGTTATTCCCTTGCTAATACCCATATGTGTGTGTATTTATCTAGCAAAAGCAACACTCAATGCGGTTTATACTTACTAAATAAAGCACGAATCACAAATACATCACAAAAGCGACATATGTCATGCAATATTCTAATTTTGCATAACCCGCTCCAGCAATCCCCCCTTTGGTGATTTTATCACCACACCACCCAAAATTTTGTTCTGTCTTACGGAATCTTAAAATGTTTTCTTGCTCTTAATCATAATTCAGTTTCACCTACGTCTTCTTTTTTTACTGATTCGTACATACTTTCCTTCCACTCCTCCAATTCTATTTCCTCAATTTCTCTTTCTTGTTTCTTATTTTTTCTTTTTGAAATTTCACTTTTTATTATTTTCTTATTTTTCTTGTGTCTACAGCACATACAACCTAATCTTATCACTAAAATTATGCAGATTACACATGTTAATGGAAACAATATTTTACCTAAAAATGTACTACCTATCTTTACTAAGAAATTCTTAATAGCAGCCATTTTCTTTCCAATTCTCTCCCAAACACCTTCAACCTCCAGTGGTGCAAGTTCATCATGCAATTCAGTAATATTCTTAATCTAAGTTTTCTAATCTTTGCTTTCGTCAGGAATGTAAGTACAACAATGTTGAACTTTCAGCATTCCACAGACTCCACCCTATTTTGCCAATATATCAAGGGCAAGTCGATTTTGCATTACCATACCACGCATGGCAACCATTTCAGTGTTAACCAATAAAAATCCTCCAGCGGTGCTTGTTGACAAGCGATCTACTACTTTTGATAATTTTCTAATTTTGTTTGCATTCAGAGTTATTCCCACTGCTGGTATCAATGCCTGAAAAATGTCACCTACAATTTCTGCCCAAGATTCTCTCTTTTTCCTAGCTAAATGATTACTTAAGCTATGTACGCCATCTTCTCCTCTATCCATATGAAATTTTTTCGGAAGGACCAGGCCTACGGAACATGTGCCATACCATTGGTCTGTCAAACGATAATATGCCCTGTTCCCACAAATAAAATATAATCCAGGAAAGACTGGATCTCTTCCACCTTTGAATCCCCATCCACCCATGATTCGATATGTATCATGGCACTCACTATTACCTAGGAAATAATTATCATGCACAGTTTGATTCCTTCGAATGCAAAACTTCCCTTTCTGAGGCCAATCTAAAGCTATAGTTGGACTAGCTTCTCCCTTTAAATGTTTTTCTTTCTCTATATCCCAGACTGTTTTCTCCACTTTTCCTTCTGCTGCCTTTCTTTGCATTTTCAATCTTCTTTCCTCAACCATGTCTAGGAATGTCTTTTCCTCCTTCTTCAAACTGCATGTCAGATTGTTTCTAAAAATATATTCTAATGTTAGTTCCTTAGTTTCTAAGAAAAATTCACCTAATACCTTAGCAGGTTTTACTTTGTTTAATTTATTATAAGAAGGCACTTGCGCAAAAATGTTATCTACATATGAAAAATAATATTCTAATTTCCCTGTCTCATAAAACAAACTAGCTATTACACTACATGTTATTCCATACGTTACCGGAAGGTGATATGTCACTCCCTCAGAAACAGATGCAGGTAACTGCATACATACGTAGCAGTCCCGTAAGTCCATGGTCTTTAAATATTCATACAATAATTTTGAAAACACATTATTAGAAAAATCTGTTATTGACCTGTCTTTATGTAAATAGTTATTATCTATCCTAGTTGGAACTACCTTCAGAATCTTCCCTATATTAGTTTTATTCTCACTATGTCCTTCTAATGTATCTATAGTGGCCTTAAAAGAAATGACAAGAGCAAGGATGCTCCATAAAAGCATTAATAATCCTGTACAACAACACATTTTACACCATCTTTTTATGAATGTACATCTACTTTTACTACTTTCTATGTTAGCCATCTTTGCTAAAATGGACCGTGTCTTTTGACTTAGCCTCTTTCACTTCACAACTAGTTTTTCTAACCTAAGGTTCTAACACCTATTTGGTTCAACTAGTCTCTATCTTTGATTCAATATTTGTTTTTCTTCATCAGTAGTTTTCTTAACATATTCAGTTTGGCATCTCATCGTTCTTCACTCTCCTCTCGTAATCCAAATACGGATTTCCCTGAACTTCCGTTTCTTCTTCTCCAATGTCAGACAAGAGAACTCTCAGGATTTCCGATTCTATTTCATCCTCAACCACTTTAAGTACAGTCTCATCTGGATTTCCTTGACTATCTGCCTCTTCTCCCTTTTCAGGCAGAGCCACGTACGTCCATTCTGGTGACTTATACTTCTGGTTAGGTTTCCTTGTTCTTCTACTCTTTGTCTTCAGTTAATTCGTCTTCTTTTGATTTTTCTTGACTTGTCACTTTATTCACCTGTTCAGCTCTCGGCGAATTCACTCGTGTCAGTCGGTATCTCATTTTATTTATTTTATTGGGCCAAACATCATCTCTTGCAACTCTTTTTACTTTGCTCCCTTTATCATTCTTTTTATGCCTCCAAGCTCTCTTTCTTAAAACTCGACCTTCAGGTATTTCATTTTCACTCTCTTCAGACTCTGTCTCAACTTGCCTTGTCTTTTCAGTGACTTCTTCCACCACTTGTTTTGTTTTCCATACTTCTGTCCCTCCTCGGATCTGACACACAATCTTCCTGCTGGCTACCTGTCCCTTCACCTAACTGAATGTTGCAGTTCCCTACACCTCCTCACACCTCCTCGGGTGTCTTCCGCAGAAATCTGTCCCTCTCTCTCTGTACCTGTCCCTTGTTCATTTAAATTTGTTACTTCAGGTGGAATTTCTCTCAGTCTCTCATCTGGTACTTCCTTTTCACGAATTTCTTTTGTTGTGTCTTCCGTACTCTTTCCTCTTTTCTTTCTGTGTTCTTTCTTAGAACCCTGCGCCTCTTGCTCGTTTCCAGAATCACTTGATTCAGAAATCTGCAATCTTCTTCTCAGAGAGATACTTCTGGGGACCAAAGCTGAACTTTGTTCTGTTTCCCCCCTTTCAGAGTTTCCTCGTGTCTTTGACCCTTCGTCATCTGACTCAGTACTTGATTCTGATTCATCAAAGTATTCTTATCCTGTGCTGTCCACCGGATTCGGAATTCTCAATGTATGACTTGCAAGGATCCAGTACTTCAGTCCAGCACACTTCACAGCTGTGGTCGTGGTCAAAATGACTTGTCGTGGTTTTCCCCACCTTGGAACCAAACAATTTCTTCTTCTGTGGACCTTTATCCTTACCCAATAACCTGGGCTCAGATCATGGGCTGGCTTCTTTTCAAGTGTGGTGGCATCTGGTCCAACCTGATGAAACACAGAATGAACTGCGTCAGCCAGGCCTTTACAATATTCCAACACCATGTCATCAGTTATTGTCATCAGCTTGTTGACTGGTATAAACACATGTCTCATAGCACGTCCCATGATTATTTCATGAGGACTCAATCCTGTAGTTCTGTCTGGAATTGACCTTATTGTCATGAGTACTAGAGGCAAGACATCAGGCCATTTCATACCTGTGGCCAAACACATTTTCCCTATTCTATTTTTGATAGTACCATTCATCTGTTCAACCACACGAGAAGCCTCTGGTCGGTAGGCACAATGTAATTTTTGTTGTACATTCAATGCTTCACAAATTAATCCTACAATCTCATTATGGAAATGTCCTCCTCAGTCTGACTCAATTGTTACTGGGAACCCGAACCTGGGGATGAACTCTCTTAGCAGTAGCTTTGCTACTGTCAACCCATCATTTCGTCTTGTTGGGAATGCTTCCACCCACCTAGAGAATAGGCAAACCACAACCAAAACATACCTCAGTCTGTTACAGGGAGGTATCTCAATGAAATCTACTTGCATTCTGGTGAAAGGCCCTCCTTCTCGACCTATTGTTCCCAGACTCACTACTGTCTTCCTTCCAGGATGGTACTGCTGACATATTAAGCATCTTTGACAAAGACTTTCTGCTACAAGTCTGAATTTTGCATTGTACCAGGTCTGCTTAAATGACCTGATCGTGGCATCTCTCCCAATATGTCCCTGGCCATGATACATCTGTGCCATGGTAGACATCATGCTATCAGGCATAACTGGTCTTCCATCTCGATAGACCCACACATGATCCTTTTCCCTTGGGGCACATCCTGCTTTTACCCACTGTCTCATTTCCTCATCTCCTGCCTCATCCTGCAACTGTTTTACCTCTTCCCAAGTTCCCACAATGTTAGTGAACATCAATGAGCAAGAAGACATTTCTCTTTCCTTAGCCCGATTAACAGAATTCTGATTTCGTGCACAATACTGTGCCATGTCGTTTGCGTACCTGTTCCCGGTGGTAATCTAATCACCACCTTGACTATGAGCAGCACATTTTACAACAGCCAATTGTTTAGGCAGCTGTATCACCTCAAGCAATTTTCCAACCACTTCTGCATTCTTAATGGCAGTTCCACTTGAGGTCAGGAAACCTCTTTGTAGCCATAGCTGGCCAAAGTCGTGAACGACTCCAAAGCCATATTGTCAGTTATCACAGTCACTCTCACACTCTTCCTAATCTTGCATGCTCTAGTCAAAGCCACAAGTTCTGCTACCTGGGCTGATTTCACTCCTTTCAAATATGATGCTTCTATTACTGCTGCGACTGTGCATACTGCATACGCTGCACTCAGCACTCCTTCATCTGTTCTCAAGCATGACCCATCAACGAACATTACAAAATCACTTTCTGGCAAAGGTACATCTTTTATATCCGGTTGTGGTTTTGTACAAAAATCAAGTACATCCAGACAATCATGATCAACTTCATCTCTTACTTCCACAATCTCAGCATCAGGCAACAAAGTTGCAGGATTCACATTCACACATCTCGCAAGACTCACATTAGTGGCACCCAATATGACCTTTTCATACTTAGTCAGCCGACTATGTGTCATATACTGAGTACGACTCCTTGTCAGCAGAATTGCTACATCATGGGGCACAAACACTTTCAATGGATATCCCATCACAATTCCTTCACTCTGCTCCAAACTTCAACATGTTGCAGCCACCGCTTTCAAACATCTAGGTAAACCTACAGCTACTGGATCTAGCATTGATGAAAAATATGCAATTGGTCTTCTCAGTTTTCCATGTTTCTGGGTCAACACAGAAAGTGCACATCCATTTCTCTCACTGCAATACAGCTCAAATTCTTTCTCATAGTCAGGCATACCTAATGCAGGTGCTTCACACAAACCATCTCTCAATTTTCTAAATGCTGCCAATTCTTCTTTGTTTAATTCAAGGGGATCTTTCACATCACTTCTCGTTAATCGCACCAAAGGCTTTGCGATCAAGGAAAAGTTGCCTATCCACTGACGACAGTACCCAACCATCCCAAAAACATTCTCACTTCTCTTTGAGTCATGGGAGCTCTCATTCCTTTTATTATTCTGATTCTGTCTATGGGTATTTTCCTTAGTCCTTTCTCAATGTTATGTCCCAACTACTGCACTTCCTTCTTACAAAACTGTAGTTTTGCGGGTGACACTTTAAGTCCTCCATCTGCCAAATGATTCAGCAAGGCTATTGTATCTACCTCACAGGCTTCACATGTTTTTGACGCTACTAAAAGGTCATCAATATATTGGACCAATACAGAGCTTTCTGGAATTTCTAGATTCTCCAAAGACCTCTTTAATAGCTGATTGAATATTGAGGGGCTTTCTGTATACCCCTGTGGGATTCGGCACCATGCCAAAATACGCTCACCAAAACGAAATGCAAAACTTGGCTGACTGGCGTGATGCAGTGGGATGGAAAAGAAAGCATGACACAGATCAATCACTGTATACCATTCTGCATCATGGGGAATCTTATATAAAATCACTGATGGATTTGGTACAATGGGACAACATGATTTCAAGATTCTGTTCACTTTTCTCAGATCTTGCACTATCCTGAATTTCCCATTAGGCTTTTTCAGTCCCATTATCGGTGAATTACATGGACTACTCATTATTTCTCTCAAAATTCCTTGCCTAATCATTTTCTCTATTACAGGAGTTACACCTTCAATTATCTCAGATGTCAGTTTATACTGCGGAACATTAGGATATGTTACCCCTTCCTTTACAGTTATTTTGACTGGATCGACATTTCTCATTAGTCCTACATCTTCTCCAGTGAAATCCCAAACTTCTGCCTTTACAGATTTTCTTAATTCTTTAGGTAATTCATCAGGGTTGAATACAGCATATGTTTCAGTAACTTCATTTTCTCTGTTAGCTATGGTCATCTTGTACAACACTTCATCATCTGGTGTTTCAAAAGCTATTCTATCCCGAGCACAAAATATAGTGCAATTCACTTTGCACAACAGGTCCCTACCTAATAAATTCACAGGACTGGAATCACACACCACAAAGCGGTGCATTTCTGTAAATTTCCCTCTGCGAACTTTCACTGGTTCTGTAAGGTATGTCTTAATCTGTCTGTTGGACACACCAACTACTTGGATCGTTTCATGCGAGAGAGGAAGATCCTTAACATCAGCTGATCTAACAGTTGACTGAGTAGCACCAGTCTCCACTAGCAAAGTAATATTTTCATCATTAACCCTCCCATCTACAAAAGGTCCTGTCTGGTCTACTTCTAGAGTTGCGCCAAGTACGCACTCTTCTTCCTCCCTTCGGCACCGTCAATAGCTCTCTTCTGCGTCACTCATCGCGTTGCAGCCAATACTGCGAGACAGATTCACTACTATATTTCTGGGTGTTTCTGCTCTGTGGAAAAGGCGGTTTTGGCACCTGATTCTGTGGGGGAGCAACTTGCTGCAGTTGACCACTCACCTCATGCTGCACCTGTGGGTTCAATGATGGATTTTCATTGTTAGTACTCGGGGGAAACTTACACTCAGATTTCCAATGCCCTATCCTGCCGCAATTATGACACGAATTTCTTTTTAGCTTCTTCAATATTCCCTTTATACTTTCCATTATTAAATTTAGGCTTCGACCCTGCCCTTTCCACCAATTGTGCTTCCTGTCTCTCCTCCACCTTTACCTGTGCCCACATTGCCTTCTCTTTTAGCTTCCGCTGTTTTGCTTCAATTTCATCACTGAAGTATTTAGCATGTCTCAATACTTCATCTCTTTTCTTATTTTGCCAATCTACCGTATGCTGTTTAATCATCTCACCAATTTCTGGACGTAAACCATATACAAATCTGTATACAAAATGGCTCGAATCCTTTTCACTTAGATTCTCATCTCTGCTAAACTGCTTAAAAGCTTGTATTAGCCTCTCGTAATATGCATGTACGGACTCTTTACTTTCCTGGTGTGTTCGATCAATTTTTACCCAGTCTGTCTCTTTAGGGGGCACTTTATTTTTCAGAAATACCATAACCTGCTCATATTTCGTCATTACCTCGGGGTCCGGAGCTCCTGTTTTAGGATCCCTAGGATATTCTTTGGTTAGCCAATTTATCATCAACTTGCATTCTGACCATAGATCTGCTGGGACGATTATGTCAAACAGACTATTCAAATCAATCCATAATACTTTAGACAATTTCACAAATCTGTCTAACTGTCTGTACCACTCGATGGGCTTTCCGTGTAGTCGAGGGAAATCATTCGTAAAAGACAAAATAACCTGTCTCGTCCATGGGACATGTACATATCCTCCTCCTGGAATCTCTCTCATAGGGCACTCTGTCACTACCTTCTCCTTTTCTCTTACAGGAAAGGCTGAAAATGTCTTATCTGAGGCATCATCGCGTTTTCTATACCAACTGCTTCTCTATATCTCCCCACTTTCTCAGCAAAATGATTGTCTTTAATTTGACCTATTCGTCCTGTAGTGTTCATATTCTCTATCTTTTTCAGTAAATTCTACTCAATATGGTTTCTGTATGGCTTTTACCTTTTCAATATCCATGCCCATTTCATTTGCTACTTCTTCTAACCTTTCATGCCAGTTTTTCGCCCTCCAGGTCACACTTTTGCACAAAAATAATAGTTCTTCATCCTGATAGGTTTTCAATTTTTCTGTCGGGATAGTCCCTACGATTAATTCTTACAATACCATTCGTAACTTGGCCACATCAATTGATTGGGATTCCTTGTCTTAGCCTCTGCAAGCTTCTTAACCATTCACTTAACTCATCTGTTGATGGTCCTCCTGGTTTTTCTATACTTCCATGTCCAAAATCTTTTTGTGTTTTTGACACTGTCTCTATCATTGTCATACGTCTCTGCACAATTCTGATCTACAAATGGATTGTTTGTAAAATTCGGTTCCATTACACTCATAGTCTGTCTCCATGGATTCTCATTCTGACTCACTCTTGGTTGTTCTACTGGTTTATTACTCCTATAAGGAACTGTCAAACAATGCTCACTGTCCTTCTGTTTGTCAAATATAGACATTACTGGACCTATCGTTACTGGAACAGTTACCGCTTCTAGATTCTTAGTTAATTCTCTTATTTTCTCAGTTAATTCCAGGGTTGTTTTTGCTAATTCTACAGAATTTTCTCCATCTGTTCTTTCTTCCAACCTCTTTTCTACTTATCTAGTAGCACTGTTTTTGCTCAAACTTAGGAATTCTTGTTCCGATTTTATAATTTGCATCGTTTCTCTCATTGGGGCACTTGGAGTTAACATTTCTGGTTCTGGTCTATACGGTGGTGGATTTTTATAGAACATATCAAGAACATCATCCTCAGATTCATTCGCTCCATACCCTCTCGACTCCACATTATGCTTCTTTTCTATACACTTTCGTCCTTCATTCTCTCCAACAGTTCTTACAGGGAACACACCCTCAGTCATACTCGCATCTCGCCATCTTTTCATTCGATCGCTATGCGTTTCGTGTCCGTATGGTCTTCCGAACCAGTACCTATATCCTCTACCACTTCTTTGTCTCTCTCGTTCATGCATTTCGTCTTCCCATTCCGTCAAAGCCTCAAACTGTGTCAGTCTAGGTCTTGGTTCCGAATTAATCATCTTTTCTCTCAAATTTCTCAAAACAGCCAAATTAAATGAACCATGCTCTGGAAAAGCTAATACTCCATCATCCTTGGTATATCTCACCCAGTTATCCAACCAAATACAAGTATGATACCCATATTTCGCAATCATAAAGGATGCAGGGGTTTTCGGTGGAGGAAGTAACTGTCCTTCCCCAGTTTTAACTGGTTTATCCTTCTTGAACCACTTCTTGATTTTCCCTAACCAGGTTTTCTTTTCCTTTTCTGGTGGGTCGTAATACATTTTCTTGCCTTTCTGGTATCGCTAGTCTCTTTTAACCGTACCGCTAGTCTATCCAATCACGGCGCGACTTCTCACTAACGCACCAATTCAGAGCGTCCACGTCACTGTCGCAGTCCTCAAATCCCAGCGCGACTCACACTAACGCACCAATAAGGAACGTCTACGTCACCCTGTTTTCCTTCAATCCTAGCGCGGCGTACACTAACGCACCAATCCCGGGCGTTTCACAGTTCTGACCGACTGTCCAATCCCAGCGTGGTCGTTCTGACGTCAGCAGCCGCGGCGGCAGCTCTTGCTCCTGCTTCTGTTTACCCCTCCTTTACAAATCCGCTCAATAAGTTTTTGTTTCAATTTCTGTTAGTAACAACATAGAAACATCTCCATTGTCCGCTTCGCTAACCAAAGAACAGCAAAAGACCTTTCTCACGAGAATTCCGTCTTTACCGAGAGCAGCGCTTACCTCTGCCCTACTACGGAATCATTACTTCCGTTGATAAAGTAGCACATCCCTCTACTTCACCCTTCTAACAAGCATTAGCTAATTGTTTCTCTAGCATTTAAGACACATAGTTGGAGACCCAATGCTCCTGAGAAATAAACCTAGAGTTTCGCAATCAACCCAAATGCCTTTACATTTGCTTATTCACACAAGAAAATGTAGTACATTCACACAGAATCCTGTCTTTCCCGAGAACAGCGAACAGTCTGTCCTACTACAGAATTATGTCATACGTTAACAAAGCAGCGCTTACCTCTCCTTTGTCCTTCTAACAAGCTCAGAGAGTACCTATTCCCTTTCCAGTGATAAGCGTTATCGGAATGCCAGTGGGATCCCTGGTACCTAAGACCAGAATTTCACAGGTAACCTTCGCTATCATACACACTTCTCTCACACTGTAAATGTCTCTAATGGCCACACACGACGATGCTACCGAATCGAACCCAGACAATGCGCCATGCAACTTCAATTGTCACACGTTTCCGCTGTGTACCTACAGGGTAACAACAATTCCGTCTTTCCCGAGAGCAGCGCTTACCTCTGCCTTACTACGGAACCGTTACAAACTTCCGACTTCCTACATCCCAGAAGTCGTGCATACAACATATAACTCAACGTAACTCAACATAGAGTGTTAGTACATAAATCAATACCAATCAATAACCAAAATCAATAAGCAATGTACAAGCAATAATCACTAAACCAAAACAATAACAACCATCATCTTGCTACCAGAAAAACTGCTCCAGCGCGGAGTGCAAAATCCCTCCCTACCGTCACGGACCAAAGATCTCACATACACACACTATCCATAAATTCGCTGGTGGGGCCCATAACACCAACATTCACTCACCATCAGTCCGTGTGGGAGGCGATTATCCTTCTAAGCGCTGGAAATGAGAGGAAAATACCACTACTACCCTAATGAGCGACAAATCTACACAACCTTCTGATACTCATTAGGCCCCGAACTTCACCTTTAGTATTCCTCTCTTAAATCTGGACAGATCAGTTAGTTGCTGGTTAAGTGAATTTCTAATTCTCTAATTAACCTTCTCATTAATACATTTCAATGAATAAACAACCCAACTCATTTCTGTGGATATTCAATTCAAATTTTATATTAATATTGCAAATTAAATCATTCATTTGATCAAGTTGCCATCCATATTTACCTATTCTGGCTAAATGTCGTCCTCTGTCAAATCTGGCAGTCTCGCAAATCTATGCCCATCAATTTAGGCTAACAGCTGTCCTGCAGTGTCACCGTCCTCTTCGTCAGCATAACGTCAGGAAATCGAGAAAGGCCAGAAACTAACCCACCAACCTCTCTATTCTACCATAATTTATAGTAAAAATCATTGACAATTTGTATCAAAAACAGGTCTTCAAATGTTCTGATTGGTCCATTGATATCGTCTGACAGGATTTTCATCAAAATAAAGTCTCTGATGTCATTGTACTTGAATTATCCGGTTTTTAGTAGCACATTATTGTTCATTCAGAAAAGCTGGCTTGTGTCCCAGAGCAACCTTGAAGGGTACATGTTCATCAGGGGTCAGGACAAGGCCACTGTGTATCTGTTGTCAGCGCAGGCGCACTTCACCCAAGCCTTGTTCAGCGTCGGGTTCGGCACCAAAGGCAGCCATCTTTCGATAGGCCAAAATGGTCAACTTAAGCAAAGAAACACAAAAACGTAATTAATACATGGAAATGACTAATTAAATGTTATTCCCTTGCTAATACCCATATGTGTGTGTATTTATCTAGCAAAATCAAAACTCAATGCGGTTTATACTTACTAAATAAAGCACGAATCACAAATGCATCACAAAAGCGACATATATCATGCAATATTCTAATTGTCTATCATTAGTATGCGTACAAAATTTAGTTCACATATTAATTAAGCCATGTAAATGCAAATCCCACGTGTAATTCATATATTAGTATGGTTGGTAAATATTTTCCACATCACTCCAATCCATTAGTTTGATTATAATTAATTAATTAATCTAATTAGTAAAACAACATGCAAAATAGGGTGGGTATACAAAATTTTGCATAACCCGCTCCAGCATACACAGACGCTTCCCCACTGTACTTGTCGATGAAATTGTCAAGATGGGAGCGGTCTCTTCTTTTCTGCTTTAGAGCAGGGACGATTTATTGGTCTCTTTTCTTTCAAAAGTTTTCTGATTCCGAGGGAAACTTAGTTTCCTCCTGACCCTGTGATAATCATTCAGCATAATCATTAATGCACTTTGTTTTTTTTTTATTTTATTTGCACAGCGTAGCATGAAGGCCCTTTTTGAGGCCCTTAGTAAGGAGGCTTAACCTCTGCTGCTGTAGACCGGCCCAAGTACATTTACAATCTCTGTGCTCTCCACAAATGATCATGATCATCTGTGCTTTTTTTAAAGCAGCACTTGGGGCGAGACACACTGTGCTTAGCTAGTTAGTTAGAATTGCTATGAATAGTGTTCTTTTTATATAAATCTGGCAAAAAATACTGCTTATCAATGGGTGATATTGGGAGTGCATGGCGGACACTATTTTAAGGTTTTTGTCCTCCATCTCCCCTTTATTTGCTTCAAATTCAGTTTCCGCCAACAATATTATACCACGCATTGAAACCTGACTTTTAATTTGTATCTCCTTTCTCATCCAAAGTATGAACATCTGGCACACTTCTCGATGTGTTCTTACATTTTGTAATTCTTACACACTTTATTTTTAACTGGTTTTCACTGTAAAAGGATGTAATTGTTTTTGAGTGCTCACAACCACGTGTAATATTTTCTATGTACTTTTATGGTCTAATGTTTTTAGATCGAATAAAGTTATATTGAATTGAATTGATTCAGTTGTTTCAATCTGTTAACTACGTGTGTTTACTCTGGCTTTGCAGGGAGAGTATCTATCAGCATCTTTCTCAGACAACACCTGACAACACCAACAAGAATATCTCCCAATATAATATTGATCCGGCTTCGCGCTACCCCAACATCAACCTCAAAGCCATAAAGCCCAGCCAGGTAATGTGGTCATGTTTTGATGCCGCTCTGATCTCTCTCTTCCTTCCTACCTGTAAGGCAGAGGTGGGGATCCATGAGTTGCTTGCAAAGTCCACATACTCCTGTGTTGTAGCATATATTCAGGTATGGATACTATATATCCGCACTTGTTCTGTTGAGTTATGAAATGGTTAAGGTATGGTCACTTGTGTCTCATTGGTCAGTCTTTTATGGCTGTGGAAGCTTCTTCTGTTCCATGGTTTGCTGTTATGGCCTACTGTCATCACATCCTTTATTGTGATAGTTGCTGCTCCTCTACTATAAATTGCTGTTGTGAACTGGTAGAGTATATGGTTCGCAGATCAGTATCTCCACCGGAAGTTTTTAAGAAGTGGAGCCTCCCAGCAGTTCATGAAACCGGGCCTTACGAAAGCTTGCTAGCTAGCACTTCCTCCCCTGTAGATCTCTTCCTCCCAAGCTACATGGCATCTCTAGGTGCAAGCCACTTCCACTTTTGGAGAATCTCTGACACTCTGAGTGGGGCTGACGTACAAGATTCTCCAGTCTCCCATCATTGTTAGCTTCATCATCCATTGTGCCACATGAATATTGATTCATTCTGTGTCCTGTGCAGATAATCTACATGGGGTGAATGTTTAGTTCTTGCACTATCGAAGCAAAATCTCTTTCCAGAACTTTCTCTGCTTTGAGTACTGATGAGGTGATGGGAGTGCGCAAGGCAGTGTGTGGATGGGCGAACGTTGTGCAATGTTGAAAGGGTAGAGTCCTAAAGCAATTGTTGATGGTAAAGGGTTGTTAAAAGCGTACTGTGAGACATTGAGCAGAAGATGATTACAGTGGGCGCGACGCAGCCGGTGGGTAGAGGGTTGGTTGGGAAAATAAAGGTCTGCAGTGACAGCTTCTCTTGCACACTTCTCTTCCCTCTTCCAGGTGCGGCTCCTGTACGATACAGATTACACAGAGAGCAAACCTCACAATGCCGAGGCGAATGCCAGGAGGACTAAGTTCTCTCGAAATGGTGAGCAATCCATGTGTGTTTGTAGGCCCGATTGTGGGGGATGTATGCAGCTGCTGGTATCCTACAGTACATGTGGCTACTATTGGCGTCTAGCCACTTGCGCATTAATTGTAATGTCTGTGTTTTTGTGTCTTAACATGTGTACCTGCCCATGCTTAAATGTGCTTCTTTAGGTGTACTGATGTGTATTTGCTATAATGTTCAAATCCTTTTGTGTGAATGGGTTGATTTTTCTGCTGTTTGTGTATTTAGCTTTATACTTGTGCTTCTGTTTGTTATGTTAGCTCACTAAGACCTTCAGAGTGGTAGCCGACAGGGCTGTGCCCGCTCACTTCTTTTGTTTGCCCAGGCTGTTGGAGCCCCTGGGTGTTTCTCTGCACACTGTGTTGCTGGTGAGTATGGGGCAGGCCAGGGTAGGTGATTTAGAACATATAATCTCTTTGCACGCGGATGATGCACTGGTGTTTTTGCAGCAGTCGGTGACAGCCGTACTGCGACTGTTGACTGAATTGCAGAAGTTTGGTAGACTCTCGCTCTTAAAGGTCAACTTAGGGAAATCGTTGGATTTTCCCTTGACTAGAATGACGAGGGCCAATGGAGCTCCTCCCCAATGTAGGACTGAGGTGGGAATTAGACAAGTTCCGATATCTAGGAATACGGGTCGCGCGCATGGCTGACAAACAGTACGAATACAACATGGACAGGGTGCTGACAGGATTGCATGCATCAGTCACTTTTTGGAACAAACTGCCTTTGTTGGTTGCAGGCAGGGTTGCAATTGCAAAGATTGTGTTCCTACACCAATGCGTGTATATTTTACAAAACCCACAGCGCCCGATTGCTAGAAGTACATTAAAAAAGTTGGACAGCCTGTCGATATCCCTAATATTGACTGAAAATGAAGCAGAGTTGGTCTGAGCATCCTAAAACTTGATGCGGTGGAAGGGGGACTCTGTCTCCCTGACTGGGAATCATACTATCTAGCGGAAGAACTCCAGCATGCGGCCAGGTGGTGCGCTGAGGGTACCAACTGGGAGAAAGGACATCGAGCGGGAATCTTGGGCGTGACCGACTTATCCAAGTGCCTGATGGCGCATCTTTGTCAGGCCAAACATTGCCTATACATGCTTCAACATGTGGCGTGGGTATGGGAGATTATGGCAATGACTCCTGTGCGCAACCCCCCCTTTTCCAGACAATTGCCATTGTGGTGGTTGCAGTCTTTCCTAAATACTGGAAAGTATATGTCTGTGACTACCTGGAGGATGGATGCAACACACTCAGACTTTTTTCCCAGAACACTGCATGATGTTTCCACAGGCTCAAAACAGTTTTGCGGTACGTCCAGGTCAGTTTTTCGCCAAGCTGACTAAGATAGCAAGCAAACTTTGGATGGGTTTCCCAGATGCCACAGGATTCTCACACACAAACACTAGAGGCACTACTAGATATGGGATCCTCCAGACAGTGTCCTGCCTGTATGTGACCCTAAAGCAAGCAAGACGGACTCAAGGTAGAGTTGCCTACGAGAGCACAGTGGGATGCGGACCGCTCCATGCCATTGGAGGGTTGGGAATGTAATAGAACTTGTATCCTAGTTCAGGGCATGTCTGGCAACGCTCGCCTAAAACGTGCTAATTTTTATGTACTGCTCCTCACTTATCTGTTATCAGCGAGATTGAGTAACATCTACCTGAACAGGTGGAGCGACTGTCCTAGATGGGGTGGAGCTGATTTTTTGCACACACACTGGAGCCGTACTCAGATCGTATCATATCGGGGAGTCCAACGACTAAGTGAGGTGACTGGCAATAAAATAGAATTGACTGTTAGACACTGCCTCCCACACACATTCCCATGCCCAACTAATGGTAAGATGCAATACCGGTTCACACTTCTCGGACTGGTGAAGAGGAGGGTATCTATCTCCCACAGGCCCCACATATCAGAAGTGGACTAATGACTTGGAGGATTGGGTTCTTGCAGAAGAATGGCACAAGCGAGGGATCAGGATAGACGTTTAGCTTGAGAAGAACGTTCTTGACTGGCCTGGAATGTTACAGGGAATGGCAGCCCCTTGGACACAGTTGGCTCAGTTAACTGCACGGAACCATATCCGTTCTGTCACGGATGCCTCGCCAGCCTTGATCACCAACTAGCAGGGATTCCACTCAATGCTTTCATTGAAGCCTTTGAGGTTCTTGGCTCATGATGTCCCCTCCCACTGTGGGGTGGTGAGTGGAGGGAAATGGATGGGTGTACTGGGAGGCCCAAGGCAGGGTAAATACCCCACACACTGGGGGAGCATACGTGCCCACATTGCGTTTGCCTGTAAAGCTGTGATTTGTGACTGTGAGTACTCCACTAGAGAACTTGAAATGCTATGCATGGTTATATGCCCATGTTATTATTGTGCATGTGTTACACAAAATTAAAATGAATGCATTAAAAATTAACAGTTAGTTTACAGGAATGTGTTTTGTGCAGGTTTGATATCTGTGCTAACGTGTGTTTGTGCAGCTGCCCCAAAATGTGTAATAGAATGCACATGCGTTGTGTAGTTTTTTATTTTTATTCTGATAGAGACTTGTAGCCACAAATTCCTCACCTTTTGAATATCACTGGATCAGGACACTTTTCAGCAGTAGCTCTTCGGGCCAAAAGGTTGTGTCTTGCGGCTCTGCCCTGACACTGTTCTGCTCTGGAAAAGACGTGCAGGGCCTATATAGGTGCCTCTACCTTGCACTAATGTCCATTCCTTTCTTTCCATGCCATTAGACGCAGACTTGGAGCTCCCTCTAGTCCCTCTCAGATATGTACCTCAATATTTTCACAAAATTTCTAACAGTGTGCAAGGGATCACCCCCCAAAATGACAGGTTTGCAGCCTTGTAGGGACTGTTGCAAACAAATGTCGGTGTCTGATCCCTATCGGGTGTGCCTGTGGTTCATGGAGTCCAGCCACAACTCAAAGGCTTGTGGCGAGTGTGAGTCAATGAGCCTGAAGCACATCAGACAACAAGAGGTGATGCTTTACATCACCAAGGATAAGCAAACTCCCCGACGGGACTGTTCCAAGTTCTGCTCTATGCACAAGGTCCACTTTCAGTCCTATTCCCGGAGTCGACGCAGCCACTCCAGAGGGAGGTCTTTGTCGCACTTCAAGTCCTCGGGTAAGTGTAAGAAATGTAAGTCATCAAAGCAGGATTCACCTCCTTCGCTCCACTGTCATTTGCCTGAGCAAGTGCAGGGCTCGATCTCTCTTCTGTAGTCCGCTGACTTCAGAGGCAATCCCGCAGCTGGCTCAACCAGAGTTTTTCAATCAAGCCACTTAAGATCGAAGAGTTCTGCGGAGCCATGCACCAGCTCTTTGGATCCCTGCCAACTCACTCTGGTGAGCCTTCGGGCCCCAAGGAGCCAAGAGGTCTTCTACCTGGGATACTTCCAGTGAATGTGCCCTCGGCCACAGCTGGCCATATGCACTTATCTTGCCTCCGACTCTTGTTGCCGTGGCCACAAGAACACTCTTCTCTTTTTGGACTGATTTGGATAATGACTGTGACCTGGGTGATGAGTTTGCTCAGTCCTACCAAGATGACAATAGGTGCAAGGACTTAAAGGCTAGTGACCTCCATACCTCCAAGGAGACAGGCCTTTTTTCTCCCCCTGAACTGGCCACAGAGGAATCCACTTCCTACAGTAAGGTCATGTGTAGGGCAGCCGAAGTACTTTACCTTCAACTCCCCACCTTGGAGGTTAAAACTGTCTTGAAAGAAGACCTCCAAGTGGGGCAAGCATCTTCTGAACCTCTTTCTGCCTTTAACGAGGCACTGACAGATACCATATTGGGGGCTTGGCCCAAAACTTTCTCTAGCCACCCAGTCCGTAAACAAATTACCAGGCACCATCACCCTGCTGTTGGTGACACGGCCTTGCTTTTGTAGCACCCCTTGCCAGAATGCCTAGTGGTGCAGGTTTCTAACAGCCACTCTAATCCCTCGATATTTCCCACCACTCCCTTTGATAGAGAGTCTAAGCAAGTGGAAACATTCACAAACTTCTCTTTTCTTCTATCAGCTTGACCCTCTGATCTGTTAACACCAGTTTTTTGTTGGGACGCTACTCACAAGCCATTTGGAATTCGGTGGCACAAGTCCTCTCTTGTGTGCCTGAAGACCTTCGCCATGTACACTCTCAGGCAATTCACAATGGTTGTAATGTTGCCATTAGGTGTGGCTTAAATATAAAACAAATTGTTCCTTGGATCTCACTTTTGATAACTCAGGAAGTTAAATAGATGTTAAACGTGATCATTTACATTATTCATAATTTATTATTCATTCAAAAAAGTGCTAAATAGGTCAAAGAGTGCAGATGGCGCTGTGCTCTTGAGTGTAGTGATGAAATCATTCAAATAGGATGCATATATACAACATGGTTCTCCACAACTTCAGTATGAAGTCCAGTATTCTTACTGATTCAAGAATAGTTAATTGTTCAATATTAGAAAATCCCCACTCCAAGGTCATGTTTTCGACATCGGATAGTTTGTGTGGGTCTCCTCAGGACAAAAAGTCAGTTGAAAAAGCATCTAGGAGAATGAATCATACAAATATCTATTGACCTCATGGGCATATTGCAGTATCAAAATTCCCCTTTACAAAGTTAAACATGTACCTCTCAGCTGTGTATATCCTGTGTCTGTAGAGCTCTCCAAGTCAGCTCATCACATGGCCCTTTTTAATTGAACCTATATATCTCAATTAGTGTTACTCAAATCCAATACTTCTTACAAGTGGATACAACTGCTGACTTATCAATAAAATCCATATGGCAAGCTATGCACACATAGTATTGGGCAATCCCAATCCACATGCCTAAAGTGCATAATATGTACATAATGATTGCATCAAAATTGGGTGAAATACATATATCCACCAACAATAGATATTAGGGGGCAAGCATGCCACTGCTCTGATTCAATCAAGAAACCTAGGTACTCAATCGTCAACTCAATCACACTTCCCTCTCTTAGTAGTGGTAACAACACTATGCTTAATCTCATCTCCCGTTGGACCAGCCTCTGCTGTGAGTCCAAGGTACCCAATCCTTAAAACGATCAAATTGCACTCCCATAGTAAAGTGAGCCACACTGCTGAATCTCACCGCTCCCAAGCAACTGTTGTCGTTTTGCTATTTGGAACGTGGAGTGCTTGTCACAACAGGGAACAGGGATCCTGGTGTCATCATAGGGTACATTCTGGAATACACAGATTGGAATGGTGAAATGCCAGAATAACTTGGGACTGGGTTAGGATAAGAAGATTGAACTGATTGGGATGTGATTATGAAACCTGAGCATACACGTGAGTACAACTACGATGGTAATGGCGACATTCCCTTTGAAGTAAGTGACTGTAACCTATTGTCCGCATGTGCCACGAGTTTTACTGGCGTCTTCCCATGCCTTTCAATTACCTGTCTCCGCAACCAACTAAGGTGTGGGCACCCTACGCCTCCAGCCGATGGAGCACTGCTAGCTCCCTTTTGGGTAAGCACAACGTTAAGCACTTTAGGCGCGCACCAAGTGTTTAACGAAATTGATATTTACTACACAGGGGCATATGTGAGGAGCATTGGTTGGCACTTCAACTAGACCACCTACCGTACGATGATACTGTGGCACGAGTGGGGTCAAGTATGAGTGTGCGAGCGAGCTCCTCGGAGTATACCTGTTTTTAATCCTGTTTTTAATCACGTAGAGCCAACCCGTTCCCGGAAGGCACCCGGGTGGCTTCTATTGAGGGGGGCTGCGACAGGGAGCCACTTGGTCCAATTGCGTGCTCCATGCCGTTGGCCTATGGCTCTCCCCCTCCCTCTCTTTTGAGGCCTTCACCCGGTGCTTGACATGGAATCAGGGCGCTCCACCGAATTAGTCATGTCTCGCACAGCACTTTCACACGCAAAGGATGTCCACAGGGCACACATTGTCTGAAGACATCCATGGAAGCTTGATACAAAATATTGAGACTTGCGTGTTCTTTCTCTTTTCGTTTGTGGTTGTCTCTCCCTTATATCCACTCTAGGTCACGATCAAGAGGGCACATGTGGACCTTTCAGCCGCAGCGGCCACCTATAGCACTTTAGGGTATGGCCCCCTCGGATCGTTGTTGAGGGCTAGTGTTACCCCTCTACTTTTTATATTTATGTGCTCAACTCCACTTTCTAAGTCTTTTCCGGTCCTGATGAAACGCCAGGGATCGTTTTGGCTAAAGAGGCGTGAAACATGTCGACCTTATAGTTACCTGGGCACATTACGATTTCACCGGTAACCCCCAACCTACGGGTCTTTTATTCTGCCAAGGGTACCTCTTCATTAAAATTTCTCGTGGTAACACTTAGGCAGTTTTAACCTCATTGCACGCACATTATCACCCTTCACTTAGGACTCTATCCTCACACCCACATGCACCCAACGGCAGTTCTCTAAAAAGATCTCTGCCAAAGTGACCCTTCGGGGGGACCCGTAGGGCAATGCACCGCCTGCCCGACGAGGAGCAACTGCCCAATGATGAAGCATGACATCCTTCGGGGTGTGTGAGGGCAACAAGAGACAAGAGTTGTGTCTCCACTGAGTCCAGACCTAGGACGTCACTCGTTTCCTTCCTTTCTTTCCCCCCTTTTTCCCTTCTCTTTCAGTGAGTGCTTGACCTTTAGCATAACTCGCCCTGGAACAGTACCCCCCCCCCCCCCCCCCCTTGTGTTGACATTATGAAATGCGACCATATCAGACTTGCGCTTTCCCTCTATTAAATAGGTGAAGAAAATATATTGCTTGGTGATAAAACGCCCTGAAGAAGTCCGCTGTTTGTACCGAAACACGTTGACTGAGGCTGTAAATGTTCTAATTTGATCAGAAAAAAAGATTGTCGAAGAAAAATAAACAAGATACAAGAATCTTTGAACTATTTACATTGGATTTTTTTCCATTTTGGGTGCACCTCTATACTTGTAACTCTAAGTTTGACATGTAATTTAACTTCATTGGTTATCAAAATTGAGTCCCACTAAACCATTTGTTTGATATTTCAGTATACCCAGGTTCTGCTGTTTGGGCAGACTGGGGTTTTGGTCCTATGTATTTTTCATTTGTTGTTGCTTGGAGTCCACTGATTCCATCAGACGGTTCATAGACACTAGCGTTGCCATTTGCTGCCATGTGTTGACTGCAATCGACTGGGTTCCTGGGTGATGGTAAGTCCTCCTTGCTGGACTTGCCCTTTAACGGGACTGGCCTGTTCTGGAGAAAAAAAAAGTTGATTCCGCTCAAGCACTTTTAGAAGAGCAGGGCTATCTCAAGCTTTCTCGGTCTTTCAGCCCCGCCAGCTGCAACAGTCCCACTGTTCCTTTCACGGCTTGGGCCAAGGTGTCCCTTACCTCCAACCCCCACAGGGAACCCAGCAATTTCCCACTAGAGACCCATTCTAATACCCCCTGCGTCCTTCCCTCTCAAACCTCTTTAGCGTGCTTTTGTAGGGACCTGGCCCAAGAATCCACTGATTCTTTGTGGGTTAACAAGCAGTAATGTCGGACAGGGGGGTCCTACAGATTGTTTGCAAGGGATACACCTTGCCCTTTTTCTCTTTTTCACTGCACCTTCCACCCTGCGCTCAGGGACTGATGGAAGACCATCTCTTCATTTTGTGCCAGGATGTGTAAGCCCTTTTGCCCAAAGGGCTGTCAAGAGGGTGCTGGTGCCAGATGTAGGACATGGTTGTTTTTCCCGCTATTTTCTTGTGCCGAAAAGGACATGGGTCTTAGGCCTATTCTAGATCTGCACTCTCCAGAAGGGGAAATTCGAAATACTAACTCTGGCCTAGGTTTTGTCTGCCCTCAACACTGGAGACTGGATGGTAGTGTTGGACATGCAGGATGCATATTTCCATATTCCTATCCTGCCGGCCCATTGTCCCTACCTACGGTTCATGGTGGGAGAGGAGCATTTTCATTTTGTTGTGCTCCCCTTTGGTCTCTCTAGCACCCCTCTGGTATTCATGAAAGTGGTGGCAGTACACCTTAGGAGGTCAAGAGTGCCAGTCTTCCACTACCTCGACCACTGGCTGTTTAAGGTCGGTTTGCCCCATGTAGTCGTCAACCACCTCCAGACTATGGCGATCCTCCTGTCATCTTTGGGGTTCACGATCAACCGTGCAGAAATCACACCTTAATCCTTCTCAGACACTCCCCTTCATCTGAGCCATTCAGAACATGGTTCGGTTTTGCGCATTTCCCCTGGCAAAGAGAGTCCAGGACATTCAGGCTATGATCCCAATCGTTCAGCCTTGGTCCTGGATTTCAGTGAGGTTGAATCTGAGGCTGTTGGGACAGTTGGTGTCCTGCATCCCGCTGGTCAAGCACACCAGGTGGCATATGCAAGCTCTGACATGAGATCTGATGTCCTAGTGGGCCAAACATCAAAGGGACCTCTCCGATCACTTTCAGAGGAGACTGCACAAGATCTGCAGTGGTGGTTGCTGGACCACGATTGGGTCTGTGGCAAACCGCTCTCCCTTCCCTAGCCACAGCGGACAGTGGTGACTGATGCATCACTTCCGGGTTGAGGTGGACACCTGGGAGAGGTGGAGATCAGAGGCCTCTAGTCTCTGGTGGAGTCCCTCCTCCACATCAAAATTCTAGAGCTGAGGGCCATCTATTTGAAATTGAAGCCTTTCTTCTGTACATCAAGGGGAGGCTGGGAAAGGTGCTCATGGACAACACTAGCACCATCTGGTACTGCAACAAACACGGCTGGGTGGGGGTCACAGATCTTGGGCTAGGAAGCCTTTCTGCTTTAGAAATGGCTGGATCCTCCAAGATATTTTCCTGCTGGTGATCCTCCTAGCAGCATCTTTAGATACAAGGGCGGGCAAACTCATTTGTCGATGCCTAGAAGATCACGAATGGTAGCTACACCCAGAGGTGGTGTAAGGTCTTTTCCTTGAACGTGGAGAACCTTGGCTTGATTTTTTTTGTCGCCATCAAGAACGTGCAATGTCGGCTCTTCTGCACGTGGAATTTCCAAGTCAGATTTCGCTTAGAGACTCGTTCTGCCACAAGTGGAACTTGGGACTCCTGTGGACTTTTCTGCCAATACTACTCCTGCCCTGAATTCAGAAGAAGACAGACCAGGTCTAAGTTATCCATGTGGCTCCAGATTGGGCATTGAGAGTATGGTATCCAGAACGCTTGGGCTTCAGCATATGTCCTCCGACTAGGCTGCCCCTCTGGGGAGACATGCTGGAACGTCAAACGGGCAGAGTTCCGCACACCGTCCTTCGTAGGCTCGACCTTCATGCTTGGAGATTGAGTGGTGACAGTTCTATACCTTCAATCTGCCTCTGGAGGTAGTTGACGTAATCTTAGCAGCCAGGCGTTCCTCAATGAAAACTGTATACGCCTGTTGAGCTAAATTTGTGGCTTGGTGCGGCACATGCCAGATATACCTCCTCCAGACCAAGTTATGGATGTTCTGTTATTTGCTCTGCCTCTAGCCCAGCATGGCTTTGCTTTGGACACTGTTAAGAGTTATCTTTCGACCCCTTTGGCTTTTCATGGTTTCCAGATCAGTCCTAGTTGTTTAAGTTAGCAGTTGTGATATGATTTTTTATTAAGGGCTGCCCTTCCTCTTCTCCTTTTGCCCCAATGGCAGCAGTGGCTCCTTATCACTGGCTTTAGGGTGCAGCGCCATCCTCCTCCTGCCCCCTGTGACGCTCCTGTGCATTTTTTCAATTTGGCAGTGTTCATGAAAACACAAGTTTTGTTCTCATGGGCACTGCCGATGAGCAGTTCGGCCTTCTCTGTCTCCACCAGGCTCCTGATGACAGTAGGAGCAAGGGACTGAGGGGGTTGAAGCATGATCCAGCTGCATTGTTGTTTCAAATTAAAACACACTGTAGCTGGATGTCAGGATGTGTATAGTTCAACTAAGGTTCCCTCACACAGGAACACATCCATTTTACTTAGCAGACACGATGCGCATCACTCAGGCTGCACAGTACATCTGCTAAAATGTGTCTGTTGAGACACACATCAGTGCATCCCTGAAGTCAATGAAAGCCACACAGAGCAGCAGGGGCAGGATCCCCAGCACTATTCCAGCTTCTTTTAGACCTGTGCTTCCAATCCTATCAAGAAGCTGGGAAGGGGATTGAGGTGGGTGTTTCCCTTTTCAACCCTGCCCTTGCTGCTCCTTCTGGCTCCTTATTGGGAATTATGGATTGCTGGTTCCATTGCAAAGCACCAGATTCCTGCTGTGCTGCTGCAAAGGAGCCTCTGAGTTGCCAACTAAGTTAGCAAAGTATATAAAAAATGTTATTACTCTATGGATGTCTGTATGAGTGTGTTTGAGAGTGAAAGTAAGTGAGAATCAGAATTTGAGTGTGTATGAATAAGTGAAAGTGAGTGAGGGAGAGAGTGAATGAGTGTGTTAGAACGAGTGTTTGTTTGGAGGTTGTTAAAGGGAGTGAAAGTGAACCAGTGGTGTAGCTATCAATGGTGCACCATGTGCAGGTGCACCAGTGCCTAGAGTCAGTGAGTGTGCGTAAATGTTAGTAAGAGAGAACCAGTGAGAGGGAGTATGTTTGTGTGTAACAGTGAGTGGGAGTGAATATGAGTATAAGTGAGGCACATTTTGAAAATAATGAGGTTAGCTCCTGGGCGGTAGTACGCCTTACCACTTTCAAGTGTCACCAGCCGCCACTGCCCAATAGGACCTTAATTTAGTCCTTACTTGACTGATGTGCACTCAGTTCAAGCCATTTCACAGCTGTCCTCATTGCCAGCACGGTGTGTGAGTGAGCTTCATGCTCTTTGTGTCAGCCCACCATACACTTCCTTCTTCCCAGCAAACTGGTGTTGTGGATGTGGGCATCTTTCCTACTTAGAGTTGTGACATTGTTCCATGTCGGTCAAACCATCACCCTGCCGGTGGTCTATGCTCTGCCTCAGCCCTCTAAGGAAGAGGAGACACTTCATCCCTTGGACCCCAACAAAGTGCTTAACTTTTACATACATAGAAATCCAGGTAAACAATCAGCTATTTGTGTGTGGGGGGGGGGGGGCTCTTGAACGAAAAAGGGGCATGCAGTGCAGAAGAGAACCATCTTCTGTTGGATCATGCTGTGCATTAAGATATGCTGTGCTTTGGCCAAGAACCAGCCTCTGGAGCGACTATGTCCTTGTTCTAGCAGGGCCAAAGCTGCTCCTACTGCATTGGCACAAGGAGTTCCTGTCCTAAACATTTGACAGGCAGCTGTATGGGCATCCCTCCATACGTTCACTAAGCATTATTGCCTGGACAATCCGGTTTTCCAGGAGGGCCTTTTTGCTGCTTGACCCTGCAGGACTTTCTGGTTTGAGTCCATTCACAGACCCTCCTCCGAATTGTTATTGTTCTAGTATCTAGAATCTGCAGCTAGCATCCTCTATCAGAAGAACAAATTACTTACCTTTTGGTAATGCTCTTTCCGATGGAGACTCTATATAGCCACAGATTCCCCTCCCATCCTTCCCTTTCTGTGATAGGATTCTATTCATTAATAAGATCCCCAGTCTAAGAATCTGCACACAGTCTACCAATTTAGGGCTCTGAGTCTGGAGGAATGGACATTCTCTAAAGCAATTGATGCCCACGCGCAGGAGTGGTGCTATTATAGGCTCTGCCAGAGACGCTTTAAGGCATGGGCAAAGTGAGCTCTGGCCCAGGGCCCCCATCTTTCAGTGGGCCCCCTGATAGAGCCAGCTATCTTCTGCGGAGAGCCTTGCCCTTGTGACCTTGAATAATTCTTACACAGATTGTTTTAAATACTGTTTTCCTTTCATTTATTTTTAATGTGGGTGATGCGCGAGAGTATATTACAAACATTTTGCAGAGAAATCTATTAATGTTTAATACATAAAGTTTATTTTTTTATCAAAACAGGACCTCACGAATGAGAAATAGGAGGGTGCCACAGAGATTATTTGCATCAATACTACACATCTGTATTCTTTAATATTGGATGTAAACACATTTAAAATATGGATGAGTGTCTGTGCACTGTCAGTGACCTGGCCAAAGAGGGCATGAAACAGCTGAAATTAGATCATAAATTCAAAGCTATTCCAAGCAGGGGCCCTCCAAATACGTTTGGCCCAGGGCCCCCAAAATCCTTAAGATGTCCCTGGGCTCTGCAGACCATTTACTGAGAGAAACGGCGTTGGTGCGGAGCCACAAGGCACCACCTTTCGGCACACAGAGGTACTGCTGAAAAGTGACGCCTGGAGAATATTCAAAAGATGGGGTATCTATAGCTAGATTGTCTCTACCCAAAAGAGCATTACCAAAAGTAAGTAGCTTGTTAGTTTCTGCTGGCGAGTCGTGGGCAGGTGTTTTAATTTCTGTGTCTGGTAGTCTTTGTGCATCTGATTTGATGTGTTCTGCTGCAGAGCTTTTGTTCACATGCTTGTGCATTTTGATTGGTGTTTGTATTGGCATATTTATGATTATGCTGATGACTCCTGCTACAGATGTATTGATGTTTCTGCTGGTGAGTATTTTACAGGTTACGCGTATGTTTATTAGTGCATGCCAACTGGTGCTGTTGACAGTGGTTTGATGCAGGCCATTGATCGTTTGTGCTGGTGTTTTTTATTTTTTATTTGAGTATCTTGCTGGTAGAAGTCTTCCTTGTAATGCAGTCATGGATGAGACTAATAATAAATAATAAAAATTAAATAATAATAAACAGCTAAGTCCTCGATAAATACAGGACAGTGGGAATACTTGGAGAAATAGAGGCCATGTGCATGTGTTGCTTTGTTTGGCGGCATGATAAAGACTCAAAAAGGGGATTTGACTCGGGACAAAGCAATCTAACCCAAAGTATGAACAGCGACAAAAGTGGGCTGATGATCATGATGATTTTCCAGTCGACTATCTCTCCTATAATTGGGAACAACCCGTATTCAAATTAGTAAGCAGAAGGGTGACCACGAAGTGACCAATAGTAAGAGAATGGTCAGCCATCAAGTTAAGTTGATACCTCTGATCTCTTTTTATGGGGTTCCAAAAAAGAGAGCATACCTTCGGATTCGGATTTCTCAGAAACACAATAATGACTTTGCAAACCTTTTAATTCGAGTTAATTTTCCTGAAGAAGGCCGCCTGTGTTTTACAGTATAGCTAAAACCGTGTTGCTATTTATGTTACAAGTATGTTTTTAATGGTCTTTGTCTTCAACGCAGTTCCATGTGATTATTGGTGGAGTGGTTGTGTGAGAGGACTGTAGCGATACGAATCAACACAAGAAGATGAATTTTTTTTTTTTAATTGCTGTAGTCCAAAAAATGGGCGACAGGAATTATTAACAAATACGTCTTGTTGAATATGCTGAGAAACGTAATCAAAATAAAAAATATAAATGCTGCTATTTTTCTAAAAACGAGGTGTTGTAACTTGCTTTATTTCTATTGTGCGCTGTAAAAGGGAGACTTTTGCCATATTAAAATTGGTACCGAAGCAGTAAAAGGATACGTAATTGACATAATTTTGGCCATGGTGTTTACAGAATCAATCACATGCAATAAATTACCAAAAATGGGGAAATTTAAATATGTACACTCGATTAGGTGTCTGTCATTACTGAGCTGTGTGCAGGCATTTCAGTGTTTCTGCTTTTGAATGTTTCTTCAATTTGTGATGTATATGCTGGTGTTTGTGTCTGCATATGTGTGCACAGGTATCTCAGTGTTTCGGTTTGGGTGTCCAACTGGGGAATTGCCAAATCTACCCGTGTTTTCCATTATTTGCGTGTCATTAGAAGTCCAGGTGTGCATGCATGTGCTTAGCTATCTTCACTTGTTGGTCTTGCGCTGCCCCAACAGGGTGAAATATTTCTGTCGACCTGTGTCTGACGGTGTCCGTGATTCCCTCTTGTTTATTTCCTCCCTTCAAGATTCACTCAGTGTCTATGACGAGCTCCTCAAGTGGTGCAAGAATCAGACGACCGGGTACCGAGGCGTGGCCGTGACCGACTTTGCGCAGTCCTGGCGGAGTGGCCTGGCCCTCTGTGCACTGATCCATCGCTTCAGACCACATCTCATGTGAGTCAAACTAAGAGGAGTGTCGGGGGAGCTTTAAACCAATCAGCATGGATATCTCTATAATTTAAGTGCTTTATTTAGGGTTCGCGATAATAAATAATACAAAGACACAATATGTTCAATTCGATAAAGGTGAAGCGGAGTAATAAGGTGAGGGTCTCCGCATACAGAAGTGATAGAAAAGAAAGCCTTCTATCATGCTTAAAATGAAGATATTAAGAAAGGTGTGGAAAGCTGCTGAGCCCAACTATCCAAGATGAAGCTTTGGGAATAGCAGTGCGGCTTGGAGATATTGTATCCACTCTACCATCCCTCTGCAGTGCTTAAAGGACAGCATGAGAAATGTGTTCATGCACATTGGGGTGCTGGCGAATGGGGCGGAGTGGACCGTTTCCTTTTTTTTAGGAATTATTTAATATCAAAGGGAGTCCAAGGTCAATGCATATCTTTGAGATGTGGGAGACACAGGGGCCCCTCCATATTCTGTAGGAGGGGCCCATCATGTTGTGCCACCCACTAGTAGGACTAAGTTAATTTCTTCGTAAGTACCTCTTGTAGTTTTTTTGTTCACTGTTTTTTTCCAAAGGTAAACTCTATGGGTTTACTTCCTTGGCTAGACGGCCAGTCTGAAGCGAGCTACCATAGAAAACAAAAGGAACTACTTTGAAGCGGTGGAGCTAGCCACCTTACACTAGCGGGCCCAACCAGAATTTGTTACTAAGCTTGATCAAACTACACATATGTATTAATTTCAGGTCCTTTGTCCTCATCCCAGTCTTTATTTATGAAGTGAATCCCACCAGGAGAATGCAGAGAACGAACGCCCTGTACTCCAAGTGCATGATTTTTTTAAACCCAAGCCAGAGCTCCTGGTACCCGTTATTCGGTGAGAAGGTGTAGGTTAAGGGACAAGCTGCTGATTATGCAAACTTGACTTCCAATGCTGCTTCCCCATGCGACCCACTCTTACCATCCTTCGCCTCATTTCAATGGGTGCAAGTGAACTCAGCAGTGACTTGTGGTATGTTGACTTGTGGTGCCCTAGACTGGGACAGAGCTTACATGCATTTGCTTTGTAAGGGAAATTACAAAGTTGATTCTGCATCTGTTCTAAATTTAAGGGCTTAGAATCAGAATGAATCTTGTGATGTGCACTGCATTAAAATGTGGACGTTTAGACCTTGTCTGACCCAAATAGAACATGAGAAAGAAAAATGTGGGAGTGATGGCGGTTGTTGTCCGTTCCTAATTTGGCATCAACATGCAACTTTTCAATCAACAAAATTCGTTTGCTTATCCACACCCAGGGTGGAGCTGAGAAGACCACCGAGGATGGCACTGGTAGACTTTAGTAACACTGGGCTTCCACCCCCTTGGTCCACGCAAATGGATAGTGACGGAAGATTACTGGATAGGTACTCTCCCGTCTCGGTTTGGACCCTCACTTCGTCACCTTGTTACTACAGGATTCTGAAGTGATCAAAAGAGATGTGCAGGGCTCTATGAAACCATTGATTACATTTGTAAATATTCTGTCTGCTCTGCTACAAAAGTGAATTGACATGCCTACCTGTTGTAAAGGATGGTTCGAGGCATATGAGCTGCAGATTACACACTCTTGCATAGATCGCCATCTGGTGTTGGGCACGGATGTTTGCAGTTTGTTTTTCCTCTTGGAAAGTCTTTGGAAGTCACGAGGTCGGTGACTCCTCCTTTGGATCTTATTGCGCATGGGCTTCGGCTCCATCCTCAGATAGTTTTTTTCCGCCATCGGGCTCGGATGTAATCTTCGCACTCCGGTTCCGATCATTTCCAGTTCGACGATCGAAGCGGAATCCTCGCTCACATCGCGGTATTGTTTCGATTGCGATCTCCTCAATCACCTTCTTATCTACAAATCTTCGGTTCCAGTCATTGATGGCGGCCTTCGTGCCTACCCAAGCTCCGGTCCCGGCTGATGGAAAGAACTCCATTCAAGAAGTGCCCTCGATGTGGGTCCAAATTCCCCCACACCGATCTTCATGAGGTGTGCAACCTCTGCCTCTTCCCAGAACACGAGGCTTGAGACTGTCCGGCCTGTAAGTCTTTCAGATCGAAAAAGACTATTCGGGACCGAAGAGCCAGACGAAACATGGCGCACTCCACGACCTCCGTTCCAGTCGACTTCTTCGGAGACGACATCGAAGATCCGGGACCGCAGCACACCGAAGAGGACCTCGTCAGTGCTTCTGAAGCCGACGACTCCGATGTAGAGGACATCACCCCGGCGCAGAGGGTCGTAAGTAATATACCCCCCCACCTGCGCCGACACCCAAAAAGGCTTCGGTCACGCCTTCGCCTCCGGACCTAGGCAAGACCAGAGACACTGCTTCACACACCCCACCTTCGGGCCCGGTGAAGAAGCCAAATAAGCCTTCCGGCGGCTCGGGCTCGAGCCAGCCTTCCAGCGGTGCCGACAAACACACGATCCAGGGGATGTGTCCCAAGACCCCACCCCTACAGGATCCCCAGACCCATGAGACAACTACAATAACCCCGATATATTCCAGACGTCTCACAAGATGACCTTTATCCTTCCAGGCCATCTCCACCGGAAGACTCACTAGGTTTCCACCACCTACTTCAGAGGGCGGCACATTATCACGGGGTAGAGTTACATACTGACCCAGTGGAGGAGGATTTCCTCCTCGACACCTTTGATACCGCACATAGGTCTACCTCCATACTACCTATGCTCAAGGGGGTGGTAAAACATGCGCCAGAGGTTTTTAAGGACCCAGTCAGGGCCAGGGTCATTAACCCACGCATAGAAAAAAGTGCAAAGCTGCCCCCACAGATCCTGCCTATATCAAAGGGCCAGCGCCACTAGATTCCCTAGTGGTTTCCACTGCACGGAAGAGGTCAAATTCTCAGGCGTCAGGCGAAGCACCACCACCTGACAAGGAGTCAAAGCTACTGGACGCGTCGGGAAAGCGCACTGCGTCACAGGCAGCCAATATATGGCGTATCTCCAACACCCAAGCGCTATTGGCCAGATACGATGGGGCGCATTATGATGAATTGGAAACCATAATGCACCACCTCCCGGAAAGATACAATAATAGGGCCAATGAATTAATTCAAGAGGGTAAGACAATAACTAACACCTCCATACGCTCTGCCTTGGATGCAGCAGACACAGCCTCCAGGGCCATTAATACTAGCGTCCTCCTCCGTCGCCATGCTTGGCTGAGAATATCAGGTTTCAAACCTGAGGTACAGGCCTCCATCCTAAATCATCCCTTTGACCAAGAACACCTATTCGGCCCAAAGGTAGAGGAGGCCCTCGAAAAAATGAAGGACACTGATACGGCGAAATCTATGGGAGCCCTGCAGTCACACCCTCCTAGGCGCTCCTTTCGCCGCTCTTCCTTTCGGAGTACGAATAGAGGCTACTCCTCAGATAGCACGTCCATTTCCTACAAATCCCCCACTCAGTCCACCTTCACAAGGGGTTATCAAAGAGGCGGCTATAGGGGCAATAACAATAAAGGTAAAGGCAAAACAAATACCGCCCGCTCTGCCACGCCGTCTACCCAATGACTCCCCCCCCCCCCCCCCCCGCACCCCCCCACCCCCCTCCGCTCCCTCCAGACCCTCCCACTCCGGTCGGGGGCAGACTACAAAATTTCCTTCAGGTCTGGGAGAGCATCACCTCCAGACAAATGGGTGACCCAAATTATTCGGTCAGGGTACTGCCTAGAATTAACATCTAACCCCCCAAACATTCCACCCAGGCAACGCCCAATGTCACAAGAACATTCCACATTACTAAAACAGGAGGTAATCTCCCTCCTACAAAAACAGGCAATAGAACAAGTTCCCGCCAATCAGCAAAATTTAGGGGTCTACTCCCTATATTTTCTAATACCAAAATGGGACGAGACTCTACGACCTATTCTAGATCTCCGGCCCCTAAACACATACATACATTCAGACCATTTTCACATGGTAACGCTTCAGCAGGTGCTTCCGCTCCTCTCCCAGAACGACTTCCTCACCACACTGGACTTGAAAGACGCATACTTTCACATTCCGGTACACCATGCTCACAGAAAGTACCTCAGATTTGTAGTGGACGGGCAACACTACCAGTTCAAGGTGCTCCCATTCGGGGTCACAACAGCACCAAGGGTATTCACCAAGTGCCTAGCGGTAGTGGCGGCACACCTCAGAAGACAGCACATTCACGTCTTCCCATATTTGGACGACTGGCTGATAAAAGCCACGTCCTACAACCAATGTGTACACCACACCACCACTACAATCCAACTACTTCACCAACTAGGCTTCACGGTGAATCACCAAAAGTCCCAGCTAACACTATCCCACATAAAGCAATACCTCGGTGCCACCATAGACGCCTCAAAAGCCATAGCCTACCCCAATCTGGGCAGGATTGCAAGCATTCAGGCTTTGCGTCAAAGATTCATACTTCAAAACTCCCTTCCAGCAAGAGTGTTTATGCAACTGAAAGGGATGATGTCCTCTTGCATTTTCATAGTGCCCCACGCAAGACTCCAGATGCGTCCACTCCAAGAGTGCTTAGTGTGCCAATGGAACCAGGCCCAGGTGCAACTGACAGATCTGGTGTTGGTAGACGGTCGCACCCATCGCTCTCTGCAGTGGTGGAACACCACAAACCTTTCCAAAGGTCGACCGTTCCTGGACCCGGTTCCACAAAAAATACTAACAGACGCATCGCTTTCCGGCTGGGGAGCTCATCTATTACACCTCCCAGTGCAGGGCACATGGACGTCGCAACAAAAGTTACTCCAAATCAACCATCTGGAGTTACTAGCAATCTTTCTAGCCCTAAAATCCTTTCAAAGACAGATTTTAGGCAAGGCAGTCCTCATTCGCACAGACAACATGACGGCCATGTATTGCATTCAAAAACAAGGCGGCACACACTCTCTACAACTCTCTCAACTAGCACAGAGCATATGGAGATGGGCAATTCCACACAAAATCTTTCTCCTAGCCCAGCATGTACCAGGAGTCCAAAACACCATGGCAGATCTGCTCAGCAGACAAACGCAGCAGATCCACAAGTGGGAACTTCACCCGCAGGTTCTTCACCCGTTCTTTCAAATATGGGGGCATCCGCAGATAGACCTCTTCGCCACCCACGAAAAAAAAAAATGCTCAAGCTTCGCCGCCAGATAACCACACCCATTGTCTAAAGGCAATGCGATATGGAAGAACTGGTCAGACGAATTTGCGTACGCTTTTCCACCTCTCCCACTAATTCCATTAGTGGTGCGAAAGCTACAACAGCATTCCCTCACACTGATCCTAGTAGCTCCAACATGGGCCAGACAACCGTGGTACACCACGCTGCTGGAACTCTCGGTAGTACCACACCAAAAGCTACACCTCTCACCATGCCTCCTAACCCAGAACCATGGAGAGATCAGGCACCCGGACCCAGCTCAGCTCAACCTTGCGATTTGGCTCCTGAAATCCTAGAATTCGGATACCTAAACCTTCCCCCTGACTGTATGAACGTCATCAGAGAAGCTAGATGCCCTACCACTAGAGCCTGCTACGCTGCCAAGTGGAAAAGATTTGTTGTTTATTGCCATAACCACACAATCAATCCTCTAGACGTGTCTATACAACACATCATATGCTACTTACTCCATCTACAAAGGTGTAACCTAGCATATTCCTCCATTCGGCTACACCTCGCAGCAATTGCCGCTTACCTACAAAACAGGCAGCACCAATCACTTTTCAGAGTACCTGCCATTAAAGCCTTCATGGAAGGCCTAAAACAAATAATTCCCCCCCAGAGTACCACCCTCACCCGTGTGGAACATAAATATCGTTCTCACAAGGCTAATGGGGCCGCCCTTCGAACCTTTGCATAAATGTGAGCTGCAATTTCTCACATGGAAAACAGCTTTTCTTGTAGCCATCACTTCCCTTAGAAGGGTCAGTGAGATACAAGCACTTACCATACAAGAACCTTTTCTTCAAATGCACCAAAACAAGGTTGTTCTCCGTACCAACCCAAAATTCCTTCCTAAAGTCATTTCCCCTTTTCACCTCAACCAATCGGTAGAATTACCGGTATTTTTCTCACAACCTCAAACTGTTGCAGAAAGGGCTCTACACACTCTAGATGTCAAACGAGCCTTACTTTGCTATATCCAAAGAACACAACCTTTCAGAAAGACCAAACCGCTATTTGTCTCTTTCTCCCCACCACATAAAGGCAACCCCATCTCCAAATCAGGGATAGCTAGGTGGATTGTAAAATGCATCCAGATTTGCTACCACAAAGCAAAACTAACGCTATCCGTTCCCCCTGAAGCCCATTCTACACGAAAGATAGGGGCTTCTATGGCTTTTCTAGGGAACATCCCATTAGATGATACCTGCAAAGCAGCTACATGGTCAACACCGCACACTTTCACTAAACATTACTGTGTAGACGTGCACTCCAAACAACAAGCTAGTGTGGGCCAGGCTGTACTAAAAACACTATTTCAAACTACTGCAACAGATACCGGTGGTCGCCGCTAAGGTTGGGAACTGCTATATAGTCTATGCAAAAGTGTGTAGTCTGCAGCTCATATGCCTCGAACGAAATATGCTACTTACCAGTATGCATCTGTTCTTGGCATGTGGAGCTGCAGATCTACACATGCCCACCCGCCTCCCCGGCTACCTGTATCTGTTCCAGTCTATCTTATTTAGATACAACACACATGGGTTTCTTCACTGTTATTACTACGCTCCATCTTTCCCTGTTGGCGAAAAACAATCTGAGGATGGAGCCGAAGCCCATGCGCAATACGATCCAAAGGAGGAGTCACCGACCTCGTGACTTCCAAAGACTTTCCTAGAGGAAAAACAAACTGCAAACATCTGGGCCCAACACCAGATGGCGATCTATGCAAAAGTGTGTAGATCTGCAGCTCTACATGCCAAGAACAGATGCATACTGGTAAGTAGCATATTCCTTATGGATGCACATTTTCTCCCTCCCCATCTTCCCTTTGGTTTGTTTCGAGCCCTCTTACTTTACACATAGTGTCCTCCTTGATTTTCTGTCTGTTCTACTGTTTGTGTTCTCCCTGCTATCTCCCACAAATTTGTCACTGCATTCCACTCATTTTCCCCTCGCATGCTTCCCTTTAAGGATCCTCCATATTTCACTTCACTTTTCTTCCCTCCCATACCCCCACCCGTTCCTTCGCTTGCCCCACCTTGATTTGCCCCCTTACATTTTTATCCTTCATTTTCGCCTTCTCCAGTTTTCCAGCTTCATTTCTCTTTGATGTCTAACCCTTCTTTTTCAGACTTGCTGCCTGCCCCCTACTCTTTTAAACTGACTTGAGTCTTTTTTCTTGGTCTGATCTCTGCAGTAATTTTGACTCCCTGGATCAGAACGCTGCAGTCTACAATAACCAGATGGCCATTGACGTGGCAGAGCAGGAGCTTGGCATCTTGCCCATCTTGACAAGCACGGAGATGGCGTGCTTGCCAGAGACCGACCGACTCAGTCTGGTCACCTACCTGAGTCCGTTATATGAGGCCTTCAAGGATGAGCCGCTGCTTTCTCCTTTTGCTCCAGGTGTGGAGTGGCTGTCCAGTATGACCTGTGGTGTGGGTACTCGCTTACCTATGATCGGCCCTGGTTAGCAGGTGTTCAGCTTCTTTTTGTGGTCTATGGCGATTTGTTTAGTAGATGTGTACAGTTGGAACCTGCATTTCTTCATCTAGAATGACACTGGATGTAAGTGGATTGCTTATTGTCTGTTCTATGGGTGGTCACAATTGTTTCGTTGGGTTATTGTTCTTGATTCCGGTATGTCTGGTATTTTGATGGAAGGTGGTTATTGCCGCAATTGGGGTAAAATGGTGATTTTATGAGTAGGGTTGTTTAATATTGTTAGTAAGTTTAGTATTTGGGGGGAATGATCTATTGAGTTGCAGATCTTTTGTGATTTGTTACTTTCCTGTTCCTTAGAGCATGGTGCTGGTGAAGTGAAGAAGAGGGCCACACTTTCTGGAGCAAAATCTGCCCTTCTCTTCCTCAACAAACTTCAGAAAACGATGTCACTTAAGCGCAACTGTAAGGTAAGAATTGAACAAACAAGACATTAATGGTGTGAAAGTCCAGCAGTATACTTGGTGACTTCTAAATTAATGGGGTGTCGCTGGACCAAATGATGTGGCAGCTTGGAAATGGCCTCCTAAGTGCCATATTGTGAGTATAGGCAATTCATGCAACACGCTTTGTGACGTTGTTTTTAACTTCTGTTTCATTTGAACAATCTTAGAAATTGATACAAACGCACCCCGATGGGTTAGGTTAAGTAAGGTGGCTACTTGTATCTGTTACTATACAAAATACTATTCACGAACAATTTCTAGTTTGCCTTGAATGTAGTCACAGGGCTCCATGCCTTAACACTTGTTGGCAAATTGTCCTTTGTAATTGCATTGATTTCTTGCACTAAAAGGAGCACCGGTTAGGTTTTAAAACAGGTCTTCAAGGTCCGCGTGGGGTTCATTCTGAGCACCAGTTTTCACAGTCGGAAATGGCACCTTGTCCCTGTGTGCTGCCTGCTGGTTAATGCTGTATCACTGCTGATACGGTGTGGGTATGCACTGAGCGGTGAACCCTGCAGACTGACTGCAGACCGGATCGGGGCGCCATTTAAACACTTCACTGGGTAGCTCCCTTGCTTCTCTCCAAGTAACAAGGAGCAGGGAGTGATATCAAAATTAACTTCTCTTCATTCTTCTGTAGGAAGGAACTGGTTTAGACGTTCACTTAGGAAATGTTGGTCTGAAAGTAGAGTGACATCTGGGGTGCGGTGAGATAGAGCAGCGGTCGTGTAGGGGGCGCTCGCTCCTTGGCCTGCTGGGCTGAGTGTTGATGTGAGCACACCAGCCTCGCTGTACCTTGACATTTCTATTTCCAGGGCTTTACATGGGGTTCATTACACCTATGCACGTGAACTTGTCTGTTTTTTTTTGAGAGAAGACTAATTTAACAATGTTTTAAGTTCCCCTCCTCAACAAAGACGCTCCCATTTCCAGGATTCCTGATGGCGCCCTGACCCTCCCCCCTCCTCACTGCACAGCATTCCCACAGTGTTCTGCTTGCCACCCCTCCTCAGTGCAGAACCACCATCCTCCTGCGTGGCCCCGTGGCAGGCATTAGTAGCTCACCTTTCATTGTATTCTGATACTTCCAGATTTGCAGAAAATAAACTACTAGTGCAAGAATGCAAAGTGGGTTATAGGAATGGATGCAATTAAAGCTGACCTGGCCTGTAGGACGAGAAGGTCTTAGAGGATCCCTCAGCCATTGGTGTCGCCGCCTTCCCTTTGTAGAACAGAGTCCCCAAACCGGTTAAGATGGCCCAGGCCAAGCATAATACGTCTGAGAGTCATACAATGTGTGGTGCCCGATTAAAATCATAATACAATAGAGGTACAAATTCACTCAGCCATTCAGTTGCCAAGAAGGTCTGGGACCCAGCCAGTGGATGGTAATAGCTGTTTAGTTAACGTTAGACTGAACATTACGAACAGTCTGCTAATTTTTTTCTTCTTTTTGATGGGAGCTGGGCCCAATAGCCATTGCTTGAGTTCTCTGGGGATGGTCCAGTCCGTGACTCTATGCAAATGAAGCAATATCTCATCCCAGTAGGGCACGTCACGTGGATCTGAGGGCAGAACCACGTGACATGGAAAACAAGTATTGGCATAGCCAATAGGTCTCGCCTTTGGGACCTTATAAGTGTTTAGCCATGCAACAGTTGCATAACTAAATGCTTATAAGGTCCCAAAAGCGAGACCTATTGGCAATGCAAAGCGGCCATGCGACCGCGAAAGTGATCGCAATCAAATATCAAAGCGGCAAAAGTGAAAGTAATCACGGTAAAGTGCGGCGCGCGCGCCCGCGCACATGCACTGTGGCTCTAGGCTGGCCTGGTAGCACTTTTTGGAGCCCTCTCAATAAGTCTCGCCAGACCAGCGCATGCGCTGGGTCAGGCGAGACCTAAAAATCTGTCAGGGCCTATCCCCAATGATTACACCTGGAATCCCTAGTCTGGTAAACAGCATGCAAGAGTTTGGACGAAAGGTATGTAATGTGTACGAAGTTGTATTGGAGCAATATAAATATTGAATTCACTGAAACCTCTCGTACCCCCCTGTGGATCCAGACCCATTTGGCAGGGGTGATGGGGAACTTGCACCATGTGCCTCCAACCCTTAGGAGAGGTTGCAGTCTGCCCGCCGAGAGCATGGTATAAATGCATAAGTCTCTGACCATCTGCGATTGACAACAGTGTAGCATCTGTGTGGGTTCAGGGGCTTTAGGGAATCCCAGCCAGGAATATATGATGTTACTTAGCATACCGTTACTCCGAAGGTATTTACTTCGAAGTTAACATTACAATGCATGATTTTAGTGCGCATACTTTTACTTCGCAAATATATACAAATACAAAAAAATGCTTTTACTTTGCAGTTAACTATTACGCATACCATTACAATGAGTTATTGGTTCTTTAAAACAAAAAAATAATTGGTATAGTAACCTATCCCCTGGCATGCACCCTGAACCCTAGAAATACCCCTACACCCCAAAACACCCCCTACACCCCAAAACCCCATCTCACCCTGATCCCTAAAAATATCCCAGTACCCCAAAACCTAAACACCCTGAACCCTAAAATTACCCCCTGAACCCCAAAACCCTAACCAACCCTGAACCCCAAAATTACCCCAGCACCCCAAAACCTAAACGCACCCTGAACCCAAAAAATACACCCTACACCCCAAAACCCTAAACCCACCATAACCCCTAAAAATACCCCTGTACCCCAAAACCTAAACGCACCCTGAACCCCAAAAATACACCCTACACCCCAAAACCCTAAACCCACCATAACTCCTAAAAATACCCCAGCACCCCACAACCTTAAACTCACCATGAACCCTCAAAATACACCATGCACCCCAAACCCTAAAAATACTCCAGTACCCCAAAACCTAAATGCACCCTGAACCCTAAAGTTACTCCCTACACCCCAAAACCTTAACCAACCCTGACCCCAATAATACCCCTGTACACCAAAACCTAAATGCCCCATAACCCCCAAAATACCCCAGCACCCCAAAACCTTAAACGCACCTTGAACCCTCAAAATACCCCATGCACCCCAAAACCCTAACCCACCCTGAACCCTAAAAATACCCCAGAACCTAAACACCCTGAACCCTAAAATTACCCCACCTCAAAACCCTAACCAACCCTGACCCCTAAAATTACCCCAGCACCCTAACACCTTAAATGCCCCCTGAACCCTAAAAATACCCCTACACCCCAAAACCCTAACCCACCCTGACCCCTAAAAATTACCCCTGTACCCCAAAACTTTAATTTGCACAGTAACTCCATTATGTGTAGTAAGTGCATGCGAAATAATGGAACATGCCTCGTAAATGCATGCTAAGTAATGTCATCTGCGAACTAAAATATGCGTAGTAATGGTAATACGAAGTAATGACCGCGTAGTAAAGGTAGAATACCCCCAGCCATATCTCCAGTGAGGTTGATGACATTTTAGCATATTTTAGAAATTGCCCTCGCCCCAGTTGGGATGTCTCAATTGCATCTTGCAACAGATAAAGAGGCCCGCTGGATATGGACCATCTAAAATAGTGAAGCTCCCTGTGCGAGCCCAACGCTCGAAGTCCATAAAGTGTGCGAATGGCTTAATCTTCCAGAATTTTGGAGTTGGTGCATACAGCGCTCAATGGAGTACCCCTCCTCACTGCCCTCTCCGAGTTTGCATGTGTCGTACACATGTGGCATATTTGCAGCTGTCCCGCTTCCCTGTAATAGTAGGGACCCCAAGTCCATATCACCATGTGTGCCTGACAATAGGGACATCTCCCAATTTGGCTCCTCATCAAACCAATGGATGGCATGCTGTAGGCGTGACACCAGATAATAAAGCTCAAGATTCAGTACCTCCATTCCTCCTTCATCCCATTCCAGCTTAACTGTGGTGAAGCCCACCCTGCGCCTCTTCCCAGCCCATAAGAGGTGTATCGGGAGTCTACGTTTCGAAAGACACTGCGGGGGATTTCATGCATGATCCCTTGTAGTACATATAGCCAGTGAGGAAGTACCACAATTTTGATTATGGCAATTTTTCCATTCAGAGAAAATGTTAGTGTTCCAAAATTGTACATACGAACGGAGGTTCGTGAGTTTGCGGCCTAAAAGAGTGTGGCATCATTGTGCGTCATGTGCTATGAACATGCCTAGATATTGAACATTGTCACTTGCGCATGGCATTCCCATATCGAAAAGTTGTGTGGGATCCACGCCTTTCAACAGTCCCAGAGGGAACATCGCATATTTAGATTAATTGACGTACAACCCAGAGAGCTCTCTAAATGTTCTCATTACATTTAATAGGATCGGAGCCGAGATAGCAGGTCGGTGTTATTATACCATAGCATCTTACGCATAAAGTGAAACTGTTTGGGTTGTCCGTCTCACCTGTATTCCCCATCCCTGCAGCATCTTCCGGAGTCTGCATGCCACTGACTCCATCTCTAGGGCGAAGAGCAAGGGTGACAAGGGGGATCCCAGCGGGGGGCACGTTGTAATTGAATCACCTCGATGCGCACTTGTAGTTTCTGAAATGGGGCCCCCGGGGCCACCAATATGAGAGCCCCACATGCCAAACCGTAATACGAGGTGGCATAAATATGGCCTCTTCACTTACGTCACAGGGCGGGTATACAGTTTCCCCAGAGATGTCTCCTAGAGGAATGCGATTAAGACTTAGTACTGTTTATAGAAGGTTCACACTCTGTGACATTTCTCAGGTTTGTTTAAGCCCCAAACGTTCCACGTAAGGAACTTATATGACTGCCCGAGACCCAGCATGACTGCATCTGTGATATGACAAGGCCCTTCCACCAGGCTGTGAGGTGTGAGATATAAGCATACTTGGCATGTCTCTTTAACCATAGAACAAGTAAGAAACCAGTAAAAACCATAGCTTTGGAACACCTCCCACTCCCAGGCAGAATGCCTTCCAGCATAACCAGTGGCTAGAACGGAATTGGTCACCGCCCCAAAACCCTCCCTCCTCCCGGCCCCCCGTCAACGAACACAAGTTCTAAGTGTAAAGCGGGCAGTGGAACCATGTCACTGCTGAACCACGCTACTACAACGCCAGACCTCAGCGGGCCTTAAGTGGTCTGGCCCCCACCATCCCCGCCATAGAGCAAAGTATATACATATATACATTAATTCAGTGGCACCTTATTACAGGTAGGTCACTGCAGTCACTCCGGGGTCATGTGGCTTTTTGCAGTTCAATGCTGGTCTGCATTAGCAGTCACTGCATCCCCCACACACCAGAGCAGTACCTCCAGAGTTGAGGCCACCACATCGCAAGAGCAAAACAAGTACCCTCCAGTCTGTCCAGATTGCACAAGGGGTCCCTCGTGCACAAGTGTAGTCATTCAGCGTCCGCATTATATAGGTTTTGTACTTTGCGAGTGTAATCGGGGTAGATAAATATCTGTTTGTCCTCATATCTAGGGGCACTGCGGGTGTGGACATTCTGAAGGATAGCATCCCGGTCATGTTGACTGTACAGCTGTACAGGTGGGCTATCATAGCCCGAGGGGGGGCGCCCCTGGGCATGGCATTGCTGCCAACACCATGTGTGCTCGCTCAATTGTGAAGAAATTGGACAGTCTTGGGGGCTACAGGGCTTTTGTGATCCAGTCTTCAAAGAACAGCTCCTCTGTGCGTTCCGGGAAGCCCCCCACCCTTATGTTATTGGGCCAGGAGTGCCCCTCAGTGGCTTTCATTCAGTCTTCTGCATATGTAGCGCTGCATTTCAGCAATGAATTCTCTTGCTTCAAGGCTTCTACATTGTCATTTACCACCATGTTTCAAACTGTGACTTTGCAGAAGTCTAGACACCAGTGGTTGACCTCGATGGCCATTGTGTGCATCTTCCAATCCAGAGCCCTGTATTCCTGCTAGGAGTTCTGCCGCGGTGGGCCCCTGGCCTGGCCTGTTAGCAGGCCGTTCTTCATCATGACCTGGTAATAGCCTCCGGTGTTTGCAGCGTGTTTTGATAAATTTTGTTGTATTGGACCTGGGACATTTTCGCTCTCTTGTCTTTTCCCATAGTTGTCGGGCGTTGCCCAGGACAATCTTCTAGCCATGGTGGCAAGTCATAACCGACTCGGCGGTGCCCATGGGTTAGTCAGTGGTGGGGGCAGGCCTCCGGTCCCCAGCCAGGAGAAGCCTTCAGGCGCACAGCCCGTGACCCTTCCCTGCATTTAGTTCTACACTGACCCTCACACAGCTAGGCCGTATGTCTCTTCTGGGGACTGTCGCAGCCACCGGACCGCCCGCTCGAAGCCCAGGGTGTCCAGGAGTCTGGCGCCCTACCTCAGTGCTCCCCTGTACAGCGTCTTCGATAACCGGGTCTTCTGATAGCATTTTGGAAAACCTCAGGTGGTGATATGAGGCTACCCGCCAAGTAAAGAAGGCCCCCCGCTGAATAGTGTGTATGCAGGCCCAATCGGCCTGCCCTCCCAACACAGGCCTGGAGTATCGATCTAACTATCTCTTGGTGTCAGCAATCCTGCCGCCACGGTGGGGCTCCGACAGGCTTTTGATGATGCTGTGGATAAACATACTGAACAGGGAGACGCAGCTAGCTATGTGGAAAGCTGCTGAACTGTGGACTGGAACACTGCTGCCACACAACCTGTTCTGTATGGCCTGCTGCGCCAGGCAGAAGGGCACTCGTCTACCATGAGTTGCCATTTTGCATGTTCTCCTCTGCCGTGAGAACTTGTACTGGGCAAAAAAGAGAACAGCCAGTACTTAAAGGCAGTCAGCACAGACCTATATAGAGCAGAGCCTCTTTCCTTAGGTAGGTGGATGAATAGTTGCCCCAAGAGGATGCCTTGTTGACTGATAGGACTAATGCACATTTCCTCCACCCCACAACCAACACTGTGTCCCAAACTACACCACACCATTTCTAACTCATTGAGCCAAACCTGCACTACCCGACTGCCAATTCAATGTAACACCGCTGCACCATCCCTCTGCCTATCCAGTGTGACACCGCTGCACCATCCCTCTGCCTATCCAGTGTGACACCGCTGCACCATCCCTCTGCCTATCCAGTGTGACACCGCTGCACCATCCCTCTGCCTGTCCAGTGTGACACCGCTGCACCATCCCTCTGCCTATCCAGTGTGACACCGCTGCACCATCCCTCTGCCTATCCATTGTAGCACCGCTGCACCATCCCTCTGCCTATTCGATGTTGCACAGCTGCACCATCCGTCTGCCTAGCCAATGTAACACCGCTGCACCATCCCTCTGCCTATCCAGTGTGACACTGCTGCACCATCCCTCTGCCTATCCAGTGTAGCACCGCTGCACCATCCTTCTGCCTATCCAATGTAGCACCGCTGCACCATCCCTCTGCCTATTCAGTGTGAGACCGCTGCCCCATCCCTTTGCCTATCCAATGTAACATCCGCTGCAGCATCCCTCTGCCTAACCAAAGTAACACCACTGCACCATCTCCCTCTCTAGCCAATGTAACACAGCTGCACCATCCCCCTCTCTATCCACTGTAACATCGCTGCACCATCCCCCTCTCTAGCCACTGTAACATCGCTGCACCATCCCTCTGCCTCACCAAAGTACCACTGCTGCACCATCCCTCTGCCTACCCCATGTGATGTGAACATTCCTTAGCTATTGTAGTGGAACCAACTGCACCATCCCAAAGTCAATGCAGTGTGGGAAACTTCTGCATCCAGCTGTTGATGAAATGTCCAATCACAGCATGCCTAAGCCTATCGATGCATTATCCCACTGGTAATCCAATGGCAGTATTGTGTGTAGAAACATCAGTTGTGCTTGGATGCTGCTGGTCGATACACTTTCTCTCTGCTGTCCACCTCCCATTCTCTCTCAGCATGAGACCTTTCGATTGTTTATAGGGAGCAGAGGATCTGGATTTCGAGACAAAAAGGAAGAAGAGTGGGAGCGTTGAGAGTCCCATGGAGACACCATCACCCCAGGGACGTTATGTGAATTGGCCATTGACTCTGGATCAGGAGGATGCAAGGAGCAGTGGTAATCCACAAGGGAGCCCTGGCAGCAACTACACTGTGAGTTCTCGCAATGGATCAGATGATGTAGTGTGATAATGCTGGTAATCGCTGAGCTGAGCGATAGCCCTGTGAGTGGTGGCAGTGATTGTTCCGATACAATGTCAGCCCTCTGAGTGTTGGTGCTCAGTGAGGTGTGGATGGTAATGATGAGCCCATGAGGTCTGGTGGTTAGACAGTGAGTTTTGCCAGAGGTTGGATTTTAACCTGTACTCATCAGTCTGAGCTCAGATATGTTCGACACTATAGGTGGGTCAGTAAGTTATAGGAGTGCGCGCACTTTAGATAGGCCACTGAGTTTTAACAGTCCAGTCACTGTGGGTCTGTCAGTGAGTGACTGCGCGTGGTGGGTCAGTCACTGAGCTGCAGCTGTGGAGGAACGGTGTCTCCCGGTAATCAGTATGAGCTTGGAATAGCACAGTTCGTGTGGACCAATCGTTGAGTTGTGGTAGTGTACACACACTGCATCAGTGGTGAGCTGTAATATGCTGGGCACTGCTATTCTGCCTTTGAATTGTGGCAGTGTGGGCACTGCGGCTTGACTTGCATGTTATGGAATTGTGATTGGTCACGTGGATCCTTTGGGTCCAGCAGTGAATGGTGATTTGTGACCGTGTAGGTATTGTGTGTGGGTTAGTGAGTTGTTAGTTGTTGGGCAGATTTATCTAGATCACACATGCTGCAAATGGAAAACTTAATTTACCTGTAGCCACTGGTTTGCAGCATGTTATGTTGTAGATTCACATGCGACACTTGCACCTCCCTGCTTGCATACAGGAAGCAAATATACAGATTATTTTTGCTCACGTACGCAGACACCTTTTGCAATGGAGGAAACGCCATGCATAATCTAAGGTGGCATCTGGGCCCCTATGCATTGGGGTTTCCAGGGTAATGTGATAATGAGGCATTCAATGCAAGCCCGACGCAAGAACAAAATCTTTGAAGAAAAAGAAGATGGAATATTCCAAAGCTAGCACTAGATGGCAAGAGAGTGATCAAGTGAATGTGCAACCCAACAAGCCTCAAGCAGACTGTTACATGTACTTGTAGTCCTACGTCCACTTCTCGCCAGACGACCCACCTGTGTCCAAGTTGTGTCCAGGGTGCAGTTTAGCCGTGCATGGACTCTGCTATCTTTTATCTATTTTGTTGTGAGTAAAAGTACTCTCCGTTTGGCATGGCACCCTGTCACTCTTGATGAAGAGAAGGGGACTACAAGAGTCAAAGTGAGAAACTTTGTACTTTTTTCATGGAAGCTATAAAAGCTACCTTTTTTAGCAAGACTTCCAATGAAGTGAACAGGTTTAAAATGTTAAGCCATTTTGTCATTTCCACTTTTGAATGAGTAACTGAAGCGCTGGATTCCACCGACCCACAGAATATGCATCTCTGATCTATCCTTTGTGGTACATCCTTTAGCACCCAGGGATTGGTTGCTGGCTGTGGAGTGTGGATCTGTAACTGATGTTCATAGGGGCCAGTGATCTAGCTAGAGTCGAGCTTTGCTGTGATCAGCCCATGCACTTGGTTTTCTGTCTATGAAGATTTCCTGTGTTTTTGCATGCACCAGGATCTCTTGTCTCCTATGCAGCGGATTCTCTATTTACTGGACATTGGACTCAATTTGCATGTGGTTTGATGCTTCTCTATTTTTATTTAAATTCCTCTGCATTCTTAGCTTTGATGTTCTTTCTCTCATCTCTCTAGATCAACTCAGAGCGGTCCAATGGGGATGCTGTCAGACTCACTGTACACCCAGAGATGGCCACTGACAGAGAGCAGAGCCGCCATCCTTCGAGCACTGAATGCCCAAAGATCCTTCCTTCTGTGGAGCCCAGATATCCGGTCAGAACATGGCACAGATTCACGGTTTATTAAGAAAGTGGGCGGGAGGGCCAAAACATTTTGGTGCTATATTTTTTAGTGCTGGCCGAAGCTCCCAAGTCAATCTGTGGCTTTGGAAAATCCCAAGGATGACCATTTATGGTCTGTGTCCTAGATTTGGTATCCGCCATGCAAATATCTAGCCTTGATAGCGGCCAACTACCACTGTCTCTTTTTCTATGGTTTACAGCAGGTAATTGAGGGCAGAACGATGCACCTGTAGGCAGAACGGGGTGTATTACCAGACTATCACACTCTGCCCCAGCAGAAGACCCGCATGTTCTGCTTATTTAGAGATCTGCAGCATGAAGGGCATACGGATCTTTTTAACAATCTGAGTTCAGACGCTGTGGCATTCTCAAGTACTCTTAAGTGTGCTCGTGCAGTTACAACAAGACGTGCAATGGTAAACATAAATACACAGAGGCTTTCAACAAGATCTATTCATGCATGAGCATCCAGAAACCCTCAAAGGTCAACACCAAACTTTTGGCAGGTGTTTCTTATAAGTGGTATCCTAAGTGTGAAAAAAAACAGCGTATTGTCTATCTTGTGCAACCAAAGCAGGTATTTTTTGGCTATGAGCAAGAGGGTAAGTTCAGAAAGGAGATTCCTAGCCTCCATGGACTAGGAACAGATGTTTTTACATATTAAATTGCAGAGCAAAGCCCAAGATGGCCTTCTTTTCATGTGGCAGTATAATGTGTCTTGAAACGGTCAAGAAGGGTAAAGCCATACAGAAGAAACAAACCTTGCCAGGGGTTGCAAAACATTTGAAGACTTAGGGCCTTATTAGAAGTTTGGCAGTCCATGAACTGCCGTACCCGCAGTCCGACCGCCGTATTATGAGTTATGCGAATTGCTATTGCAAAGACTGCGGCTGAACCGCCGTTCACTGGTAATACACTGCAGACCGCCATGGTCGGGGAAAAGCAGCTGCCATAGGGCGGTACAGAGGAGTTTAACCACCTTCTGTTTTACGAGTTGAATTTCCAGCAAACCGACTGTGGCGGTGGTGAGACCACCAGCTTCAAATTGGCAGTAACAAAGGATTTGGGGTGCATAACCGCACCTTTCCTGTTTTTCCCATCAGCGTTTGACGTGGATCTGGGACTGCCATGTCGACTTAGCAAGTGCAAACTTGCCAGTCCCCAAACCTTCCTTTTTCTGCATGTAAGCCACCCCTAAGGTAGGACCAAGGTACACCTGAGGGCAGGGTGCATTGTATGTGAAAGGTAGGACATACCCTGATGTGTGTGGCATGTCCTGATGGTGATATACTGCCATTTTTGTTTTTCACTATTGCAAGGCTTTTTGTTCCCATAGGCCAGAATGGGGAGTTACTTTATAACCTCTTATAAACATATAACTTATAAACGTAACTGACCTCAGGAACGGGATAGGAAAATAAGGTTTAGTATGCTTTAACTCAGAATGTTAAGATGCATCTTTTAGTGAGGGTGATTTTTATATTCTGTGTTTGAAAATACCACTTTTAGAAAGTGGGTATTTTCTTGCCTAACCATCCAGTGTGCTTATGCTAGGTTTGTGTATTGCATGTCTGGCTTTTGGATGACAGGGGGCTGGAGAGGGCTGTGGCTCCAGAAGTCTGATGAGTCAGACCTGGGTGGCATTTGGAGTAGGGGGGAGATTTCCTTTTCACCTGAATGGGTCTGGTCTGCCTTCAACAATGCTGTCTCCACCTCCTGCCAGGAAGCTGCACCAGTGAAGACAGAACTGGTTTTGACTGGGTACAGACACACTCTGCCTTCAGAGAACAAAGGATTTTGGTGTATAAAAAGAGGGACCCAGACCTTTAGATCACTTCTGGGAAATTAAGAAGAAACCTTTGCCAAGAAGAAGAGCCTGAGAAGCTGAGGAGGAATACTGCCCCTGTGCTGTTTGCTGTCTGGTGTTGGCCTGCAGTGGCTGCTTGCTGCCAAGGAAAGGAGAAAAAGGACTTTGCTGTTTTGCTTTGTCACCTTCTTGAAGAAGAGATCTCCAAGGGCTTGAAGCAACTGAGCTTGCCTCCTGTTCTGAAGTCTCAGGAACACAGACTTCACCCCTTCTGTCTGCCTGCATCTAGAACTGCTGATTTAGCTGCTACAGAAGGAAGTTGCAACACCGCCGACGAGTGACGCCGTAATCTGCACCAAAGCCATGAGCGCTGCTCCGACTTGCGAAGTAGACCAGACGCTGGCCGCTGTGCCACATCGACGCCAGCAAGCGACGCCGTAACCTGCTCGAAGCCGTGAGTGCTGCTCTGACTTGCGACGTAGGCCTCGACTATGAAGCCAACTTCATTACCGTGGAGCCGATCCTTGACGTGGGTGACTTCCTGAATCCATTGACATCACGCCATCGAGACATCATCTCCCCGACGCAGTAACAGTCGTCTTGCCTCCCCCTGCGCTGTAGTAAGGAACAGAGTCTACACCTCCACTGGGGTCGTAAGGAGTCGAATGCAGCGCAGCGCCAACAAAGCCGCACCTCCCTGACGCTGTAAACTGTCTTTGTTTTCACCATATTTCAAGGTACTGTTCCTTGTGTGGGCCCGACGCCGCGCACCTCGCAGTCGGTGCCGTACTTTGGGATTTTCATCTGTCATGATGTCGTATAACTCAAAGTATAGTTATTTGTTGCTACAAGCTTGATTTAAGTGCATAACCTATTTTTGAGGATAGTTTTGATACTGTACTGTGGATTTTTGTCGTTTGGTCTTGTTTTAAGTTTAGATAAAGATTACTTATTTTTCTAAACTGGTGTGGTGTCCATTTGTAGTGTTTTCACTTTATTACTGTATGCGTTCATAAATGCTTTACACACTGCCTCTGAGATAAACCTGTCTGCTCGTGCCAAGCTATCAAGGGGGTGAGCAGGGGTTATTTTAGGATTGTATCCCCCTTACCCTGACTAGAAGCAAGGGCCCCTATTTGGACAAAGGTACCTACCACTGCCAACTAGAAACCCCCATTTCTAACAGATTTACTAGCAGAAGCGGCGTTCAGGCGGTCGGACTGCCAAACTTGTAATAAGGCCCTTAAATTTGTAACTTCAGATCTAATGAAAGTTTGAGGTATTATTTTGAAGCTTTCCTCCAGAATGTACATCTGCTGAGTTTTTGGTGGAGTGGCTTACACTTGAGTAGAGACAGGCCCTTCTGGTCTAAGACTTTAGTTCTTATGTTCTCTGACATAAGGAATCCAAAGACCTTTACGTTCAGCTTCACTCTGATGGTGAAGATCACAGGTGACTAGAGCAAATGATACTAGGCGGTATTAGCGGTACATTAAGTTCTGTAGTTGGGCATTCAGGAAACTTTACATAACCAAATTTCATGTCTAGTTCAGTCAACACACAAGCCAAACACTTTAACCCACTACCTTTCTTAATGGACATTCTACAGATTTCTTCTATGCCCACCAGGTGACAAAACAGGTTAAACTTGGAGAGCAAATATGTAGCAAGACAGAAGTATGAAAACTCCCCAATATTGGTAAATGGGTATGGGAAATTGAGGCTACCTCTAACTCTTGAAGATAGCATAATTAGTTATTTTAACTAGTCCATTTAAACTCATCCGTATGTATTTATGTATTCTCCGAATATGTAGTACTCGAGCCCCACTCCTGAAGATGCATTTGGTTGTTCTCATTTTTACGTCTAAATCACTATTCTACCTGGGTTATTAATTTTGAGAAAACTACATTTTATGTTCTCAGTTTTCCAAATGAAATGCTCTTCTTGATTAAAGATATTCTAGAAAATAACAAACACCCCATGTATGCCTCCTGCAGAGCTGTTTTTCAATCGACCCCCACAACTCCAAAAAAGTACATATCTGTAGATAAATAAGATGAGATACTTGATTGCAGACCTTTCCCTTGAATTCAGAAGTAGCCTGGATCTTCCTGGCATTCTGCGTGGTGGCTAACAAATAGTAATGCACTTGCAGAGTTGTACAATCAGTGCTTTGTAATTGTGTTTCAAGGAACACGTAAAAGGAGACAGCCTGACCATATAATTACCACAGACACTGGGCTTTGAAGTAGTATCTCGGGTATAATGTCTTCTCCTTGGCCTGATCGTCCAGTGGAGTGTGATAGTAAAAGGGGCGATGGTGCCTACCTCTGAGTCCCAGGTTTAGTGTAGTGCATGCCCTATCCTGTTCTGTGGGGATTCCTTTTTGCCTATACTCTAGGAAACATTTGAGTATTCCCAAGTTTTATAGTATCTTCTGTGCAAGAATTCCGAGTATCTCCTGTTCTCTGGGTATTGCATCTTCTCCAATCCTTGGCTTCTGAGCCGTGTAAGAATTCCACCTCTTTTATGATGGGTAGAAGCCCTTCTCATGTCATCCATTTTTATTTGTCTACCTTACTTGGCCTTTTAGTTCAGCTGGAACACCTCCAACTTTGGTTGGGCCCACAGAGAGAGATACCAATTGTGTATTGCTGATTTGCTGTTTTCTCGCCTCAGTGTCTTTTGGCTCCCTTGAGACGTCCCATACCATAGGAAAGTGTCCTCCTTGTGTCACCTGTTGATCTTGTGACCACTCTTCCCTTAATGAGGTGAACATAAATGTCATGCTCCCCAGGCCTAGTATTCGCTCCTCCTTAGGAAGGAGTCCTCCGGTCTTTTAGTGAGTTTTGTTGTCGGCTTCTGGTGTCTTCGACGTTTTAATGTCTTTGGGCATGTGTAACCTTGTGTGGTTCCATTACAGACTCTGAAAGGACAGACGCTAACAGGGAGCAGTGATGCTTGTTACTTCTGTGGCCAGCGAGTGTATATACTGGAAAGAGTCAGTGCTGAGGGGTGGTTCTTCCACCGCAGCTGCTTCCGCTGTCACGATTGTGATGCTACCCTGCGACTCGGGAACTACGTCTTCAATGAGGATAATGGTGAGTTTACTCAGAATACCTTAGGATTAAACTAAAGTCTGAGGTAAGGGTGAGCAATAAGAACATGTGTAAGTGGCGTAGGACAAACTCTCTTTGATGGAATAGGTCCCCCTCAGTCCAGCTGCCTACTTCACATAGAACCATGGTTCCACTGTGAAAATCAGCACTATGGAAAGACCCAGTGCTTTTTAGGTAATATGATCTGCTGTTTACAATATACTTAGGCCCTCATTATGAGTGGCCGGTAAATGTTGTGATATTTATCACACCTGATCAAATCCGACGCTGCTGAGTCAGAATTTACCCGGTGCAATAAATATCATACAATTACTAGGTTTGGGGGACTTACATGCAGATGTTGGTGGTACTGCAGCAAAGCTGCATGTTCTTGTGAATAAAAAGCATTTGCTCGAATATGTCTTCATGTTTGACCGCCCACTATTTGCCACAAAACTAATAATTGCGATGTGTGTCGTAGCAGGATTTACTGTAGATATTTCAGCTGACTGTGCTGTTCATAATGAGTTGGGCTCTGGGTCAGCTCCCTTAAACCAGCGGTATTTAGGATCATCCTCTTGCAGACATTGCGTTGAGGCTGTGTAAGGGTTTCCTGATTTCAGTGTTAATTTTTAGGTCTCGGCCGTCAAAAGCAGCACGCATGCGCTGCTCTTGCATCCGAGAGCTTCTTGAAATCAATTCAGATTCCGAAGTTCTCGGAGGCGGAGTTGAAGCCCCGCCCATCTTTTTGATTGGCCAGCGTCATCTTTAATGGAAAATGCTGGCTTGTGATTGTAAAGGAGGCTTCTTAGTCCCTTCTTGTTGCCGCCTTGTCTCCTTTTGGCCAAGCCCACCGGGATTTGATCTCTTACCGGTGGCGTGACACTCTCCCCTTTATTTGTCCCCACGCACTTTTTTTTTACTCACTCTGCTTTGGCAAAGTCAGCCGCGTGTTTACTTTCGCATCGCGCTTTCGCTTAAAGTGAAAGCGCGATGCGAAAGTAAACACACTACTGACTTTGCGGTACCGCGCTTGTTGTCATTAAAGGGAATAGCGTTGTGTTCTCTGTGCTTGTGTTCTTCATGTATCATGCATGGATGGGACAAGCAGGCTCCCGCAGAGATGGGGTGGGGTGTGCTCCACCCTCCATGGACGTCTTGAAAATAAGTCCTTAGTCATCTCCCCGTCAACATCCTCCGCTACAAAAATACTGTCAAAGGGCAGAGGTCGCCGCCTCCCGGTCCTTCCTGCCGCTTCACCGTACATTGTGCGGCAGAGGAAGCGCCGCCCTGCACGACCCTCGACGCACGAGCACGGTCTTCCTTCCTGGAAGATCATCTGAAGCGCTGCTGCCGGGCTGGCGCCTCGGGTAACGGTCCCCTCTTCTTGGCGCTAGCTGCCCTTCCGAGGCCTGTGCAGTGGTGTCGGCTCCTGTGTGTGTGATGAGTGTGTTCGGCCTGCAGCAGTGTCTGCCCCTGGATGTGCATGTGTGTGTGTGTGTGTGTATGATGGGTGTTTGTGGCCTGCAGCAGTGTCTGCCCCTGTATATGTGTGTCTTTGTGTGTGTGTGTGTGTGGCCTGTAGTGGTAACTGGGTGTGTCTGTGTAGTTTAGTGTTTGTGAATATAATGTGTGTGTGGGTCCTGCATAGGGGTATGTGTATGTGTGTTTGCGAGTGCATTTGTGTGTGTTTGCGAGTGCATTTATATATGTGTGTGTGTGTGTGTGTATGTATGTGTGTGTGTGACAGTGCGACCGGTTGTTTACTGTGACTATGCATGGTTGTTTATATGTGCGCGTGGTTAGTAACTGGCGTGTGTTCCTGTGTGTGTGCAGTTGTTTGTGTGGTTGCTCATGTGTGCACTGGTCGTAAGTCGTGTGTTTGTTTTTCAGGGCTGTTTGTAAGCATGTGTGTGGTGGTGAGTGTGTGTTTATATGCAGGTAGCGTGTGCGTTTCGAACCCGCGTCTCATTTTTGTCAAGTGGACACAGTTTGTCAGTGTCTGGCGTCTCTGGTATGCTGGCTTCAGAAAACAACTTTCTGTACCAAAGAGCGGTGGTAACCAAAAATATCAAATTTAAAAAAAGTGTGGCATGAGTGAGTGACCGGTGTTGCACAAACAACTTCATAAAACACAATCATTAACTTTACACAGGGCCGCAGCAGCATTCACTAACCACAGAGAGCACATGACAGCCTTAATGTGCGGTGTTAAAATATATACACATGGGTGTACGAAAAAGGCATTCAACAATGCTGGTTTAAGGGCACACACACACGTGTACAAACGCAACGGAGGAGAGAGCATGATGCAGCTCGCTATTGTGTACCATCTAAATTGCAGCAAATGTTCAATATTAAAGTAAATTTCCCCATATGCGTTTTTGCATTTTTATTCTTAAATTAAGGCTGCTGTAGGGGCCTACCTTATGGCCCTTATTAAGCGACCCGCAACTGCTTTGTTATATAACAGTATTATGCTCAGTGTTGCTAAACATAAATTTCGGGGAAAAACAAAAATGAAACAAACGCGACCGCAAAAGCGAGCGCGGTGAAAGGTGCTGTGCGTGACTGGTGTTACCGTGGTGGCGCCGGTCTGCTTACTTAAGAGTTGTTAAAGTAGTGTTTGTATGTAAGTATGTGGAAGTGTCCGAGGAGGTGTTAACAGCATGTAGATTTAAAGTGACGGTTAGGTAATTTTTAGGTCTCGGCTAGCGGAGGCTGCGCTTGCGCAGTCTCGCTTGCGAGATTTAATGACTTGCAGAAGAGGTGCTTGAACCCGCCCCTCTTCTCTTCTCCATTGGCTGGCCTCTTAAATGCTGGCCAGCCATTGGAGAAGAGGTTTGTCTCGCAAAACAAGCCCCGTCCTTTTCGGATTCGGGGGCGTGCTTTTTCCGATGTTTTCTCTGGGCGTGTTTTTCTCTCCTCCAGCCAATGGCAAGAGGAGAGAAAGAAGAACACGCCCCCGAATCCGAAAACGCCACTGCGTTTCTCCGAGGCATTTCTGCTTCACCTCAGAGAAAGGCGGTGGTGTGCTCGTCCTCTCCCCCTGCTCTCGGCTCCTGCCCTCTCCTCCGCCCTGCACTCATCTACCGTTCCGCGGCGCCATGCGTTTCTCTGAGGCATTAACCAAACCCACGGCGTAATGAGGCCGAATCTGAGCGTTTTCCCTCTTTAAATCTGAGGCCACTCCCTTCATTGATCAGACAGTGCGGCTTGCTCCCGTACAGGGCTCAGTCGCTGCTGCCCCCACGCCAGAGTGTGTCTCCTCGCCAACAAGCCTGGAAGTTTTTTCAAGAATTTCAGCTGCGCCACGCCGCCTTACTCCGAAGGATGGAAATTCAAAAGTGCGCCTTGAAGCTTCCTCGCATCTTGGTGGCCCGGTCTGCCGCCTAACCTTTCCCTCTCTCGCCCACTACTCCATTCCAAGAGCGCGTCGCGCGGCGAGGGCTCCCCATTGGACGGCGCGAACCATGTGGGGGATTTCCAGTCCGGGCAGACAGCGGGAGGAATTTTAATAAGCCTCTAACTTTTTACCCCCTCAGTGAAATAAACCGGACTGCGTGGAGAAATGCCAGAGGGTGGGGGTCAGCAGGGGGAGGGGGGTTTGGGGGCGGGGCGGGAGTTATTAATAGTTGGCGGGTCTGCAGCCTCGTGCACCGATATGTTAGCACGTGCGATGTCAAAACCCAAAAAAGGGACCCCACCCTTCACTTATTAAATTATCAGTGCAGACTTAGGACGAGGGGTATAGCAAAGAAAAAGGCAAACGGGGTCCTACTAGCCTGAATTACGTTTCACATGTGAGTAAATCCAATTGCAAACAGATCTAGACCTATGTATTTATTTCACAAATTTCTTCATTTAAAAAAATGATTATATATATATATATATATATACACATTTTTTATCAACAGATTTCTAGTTAACTTCTTACAATTCTTGACATTGTTTTCATACATTATTTTAGTATAACTTTACATCTGTCATTAAATCTATACATTCAATTGTGTGGAGACGTGCAGTGCTGGCAGCTTGGAATGTGGCGAGGTCATGGCTAGGAAAAGAATGCTAAGCGGATTATAACTGAGCGTTGAGCTCAGCTGGAGATGTCGTGGTCATAATAAACTTTTAGGAACAAACAAGTGTTCCTGGATCTTTACATACTGCCTAATGTAAAACCACATTTTACACCCACATTCATCAAACACCCCCATTGGGCCTCCTATTGCTTTTTCAAGGCATGCGATGCCACCTCTAGGTGCCTACCTTCACACCATCTACGGGCACAGAGGCCTTCGTTGGTAACCTCACCCCCTGGCCATTTAAAAGCTCCGCTCTGCAGTGCTGACCTCTGACCTCGCTGTCTGCTTGGCCCAGAATCCCTTGCGGCAGGCGGCCTGGTGCCTCCGCAGTGATGTCCAGTTTTCTCAGAAGTGATGAGTTTAGCAGTTATCTTATGCTGCGGGCATTTTTCATCTGGAGCGAGCCCGGGAAGGCTCAGGTCCCAGGCGTTTACTGCTGATAAACGACCTCTTTAATAAAAAGACAAAGGAATAACCTTTCTCCTCAACTGAAACTCCCCGCTGCAGAAAATGTGGGCTAACAAACGATGCGGGGTGCATTCATCACCAGGTTCTAACCACAGCTCTGTTCCGATTTTAATTACTACGAGATTCCGCACTAGATACTCTGGGCTGGCATCTCTGACGTCAAGAGTTCACGTGAGGTGCACTTACTGCATAGCGGCCCAAGTGCACGCCCCCCCAGAGGAAAGACTTGGTTTGCTCCATATCCTTCTACAGTGTGAGTGGGAACCCGGAAGTGAGTTGTGCTTTACCATGTGGTGGCGTCATGTGAGTACATAACACAGGAAAGTGTGACCTTATGTTTATTTTTGCTACGATGAGCAGGCAGACTTAAGAATGTGCTATAGGCGTTGCATCGCTATTAGTCCTCGCGTAACTTTATTGCAGATACTAGCATTTCTGACAGGGTTGGCAGAGTTTCATGACTGCTCATTAGCTAGCAGCGTTATTCTAAACTAAACTATACTCCACGCTACAAGTGTAGCGCTTTGAGCAGCTGTCGTGGATTAACGAGGCGCCTTGATGAGGATGGTAAGAGATTCCGCCCTTCAGGCCCGCACGTGAGTAGGCCACCCAGCCTGGGTATTTTATTTACCACCACTGTTTATCCAATTACAATATCCGGAAATTATGGTTAGTAGTTGTGTTATAATCTTTAGCAGCATGTGAATGAAATGAAATGAAATGAAAAATCTTATAATGCGCGACTAAGCCAAAAGGCATCAAGGCGCCTAACCAAGAAATCAAACAGACCAGGGACCAAATCACGGATATGCCTTGGCAAAGAGCCATGTCTTTAATGCCTTCCTGAACGTCAGGACAGAATGTTGAGTTTTAATTTCGGGGGGAAGGGTGTTCCACAGTTTAGGGGCTAAAGACGAAAAAGCCCTTCCTCCCCATTTAACTCTTCGAAACGGGGCACCGACAACAGGCTCTTTCTCAAAGAGCAGAGGTTTCTGCAAGGGGCATAAGGTACCAGCAAGTCCTTCACCCCCCCAGCCCCATCGCCGGATAGTGCCCCGTAAGTCAGGCAAAGGGTCTTAAAAGCAATCCTGGCTTGGATCGGGAGCCAGTGCAGACTCTTCCTAGCAGCTGTAGCGGAAAAAAGCCTAGGGGCATCGAGCACAAATTTAGCTGCCGCATTCTGGGCAGTTTGCAGGCGTTGCACGAGGCCCTTATTTATGCCGGCATAGAGAGCGTTGCAATAATCAAGCTGTGAGGCGACCAGTGCAACAACAATCTGTTTACGAGCCTGCAGAGATAGGTAATGTTTGATTTTCCTGAGGATCTTAATGATGCCCCAGCAAGTAGCAACCGTCCTATTTACCTGCTTAGCCATGGAAAGAGCGGGGTCGATAATAACTCCCAGGTTACGAGCCGAGTCCGTAGGTGTGGGACACGCTCCCAAAGCAGGAGGCCACCATTCAGAAGACCAAATGTCCCTATTTCCACCAAAAACAAGGACCTCGGTTTTCTCCCCGTTCAGCTTCAGTGAATTGTGAATCATTCACTGAGAAACTGCCTCCATGCAGTTCCTGAAGCTGAGAGCGGAGGTACTGCCCGAGTGGGAGAGGGACACCATAATCTGGGTGTCATCAGCGTATGATACCACCTCCATCCCGTAAGATCTTATTAACCTGGCAAGTGGGGCCACATAGATATTAAAGAGGGTCGGACTTAAAGCCGACCCCTGTGGAACCCCACATTGCACCAGTAAGGATGGAGATAGATATTCACCCAATTTGACCCTCTGTTCCCTCTGATCGAGGAAGGCGGCCAGAAGGCTCAGTGCCGAACCTTCCACCCCTATTTCCCTAAGACGAGATGTTAAAACCGAGGGAGATAGGGTATCAAAGTCGGCTGTCAGGTCTAACGGAACCAGAAGAGTGGTATGGCCCTGGTCGACCTCAGTGCGGATGTTGTTTAGCACTACCGTGAGAGCCGACTCCGTACTGTGGTATCTCCGGAAGCCATGCTGGGACTGATCCAAAAGACCCGAAGTATCTAAGAAAGCCGCCAGATGCTGATTTAGATGAGTTTCCAGCATCTTTGCTGGTGTCGGAAGCAGTGAAATGGGTGAAAATTCTTAAGGATTTCAGGGTCTAATGTTGGCTTGTCAGGGACAATGTGTGGTGCAAGTTGCAATGGCCTTCTGTCAAGAGCCCTAGCACTTTTTTTTTTTTAATACAATTTAAGCACTGCCCTAGAGTGCACTGGCTGGCTGTGTGGGTGGCTCTGTGGGTGGGTGGCTCTGTGTGTGTGTGTGGGTGGGTGGCTCTGGGTGGGTGGCTCTGTGTGTGTGTGGGTGGGTGGCTCTCTGTGGGTGCAAATGCAATAGGTCTCGCATTTGAGTGATTAAGCTATTGACATTGTAAATAACAAGGCCGTTTCTTTAAATGCTTTAAAGACAAAAACATAAACAATTATAATGTCATGAGCAATGCCAATAGCTCTAACTTTAACAATGCCGAGACCATTGCATTGTAAATGCTTGTTCTTTTTGGGGGGGGTGGGGGTGAGTAGGGGAGACCAAAGAGGAGTGAGCCGAGCAAAAGAAAGGGTTTTGGTAATGTAAGTGTTTAAAATGAAAATCTTTGTGCGTAAAGGTATAAATATTTGCAAGCCCGAACCTCTGATGTTTTGATTTTAGTTTCTTTTTTTTTTCGTTTGCTCCAAACCATGTGTAATGTAAAATTGCCGCTGTGAGTACCTAACGCCATTTGGTTGATCTAGCACCTAAATGTTAGCCTAGTACACACACAGCATTTTTGTGGAATGGAAGTATGTAAATTGTCAATGCGCTGTGCGTTAGTTATTTAAAGTAAACTGAGGATAGGCACACCAAAACAGTCCATGGAGGAGACAGCATGATGCAGCTCGCTACTATGTACCATTTAAGTTGTAAAGAAGTCATTGTGAGTGTGTAAGGGGAACATTAAAACAAGCATTTGCAATGCAATAGGTCCGATTGCATTGCAAATGCTTAAGTTTAAAGCTGAGCGCGGCGCCGCTTCACGGACACCACGCTGTGTTTCTTCATATATTTCTTATCTTTAACACTGAGCGCGGTGTCCTTGAAGCGGGCCCCGCGCTCGGTGTTAAAGTTAAGAAATATATAAAGAGACCCAGTGCGGTATCTGTGAAGCGGCGCATAATAGGGAAAAAAAAAGTATTCACCCCACCTTCGTAGGCTAACACAAGAACTGATTGTGCCAGCCATATTGGTAAGGATGAACAATTTTTTAACTAGTATAGGTAGGACCACTAGAATTATGTGATTGTGTGGCAATTTTTGCATAATTTAAGATTTGCCACATTTTCTGCTTAATCCATAATTTTGCGCATAATCTGCAGATGTTAACAAAAAAAGATAATTGTTTCTAGCTCAAACAGTTCAAACGTTACTAAAAATGCAGCAACACATTTCTCCGCGCAGTGGAAGGCTCTTTGCAAAGCTGGACTGGTCACCTTTCTGTTTTTTGCTATGTTTTGGTATTAAACTGGTATTAACGAGGTTCAGCCAATGCTCAGACTGTGTTACTAAGTTTAAAATTGTCAAAATAATGAAGTAATACTATTACAAAATGTGCCGCAGTATTGCATAGTTCCACTATATGACGAAAGGGGAGCAGTAGATGGTTTGCCCAGGATCACACACTGAAGGCCTGGTTCTCAAACGTAAACCTACACTTTCGTATAAGTTTACGATTGTTTGTTATTCAAAAGGGATTTACTTTAGGACTGCGAAGTCTCCGCACATAAAATACCTATACTTTGTAATATGCCGGGACTCTGCTCTCGTAAAGATACTGCTCATAGAGCCAGAGGTATGGCTTCTTGACTCCGGTGGGGGGGGGGGGGTGGTTGTAGGGGGCAGAGTGGCCCATAGTTAAATATAGACATCTTGTGAGAGGTCTGTGCCCCTGATGGGCCAGCAGTGCAGACAGTCCCATATAAAGCTGCTGACCCTGCTCCAGCCATACTTCCCTTCCACCCAGCCTGCCAGTCTCACCCCTCTTCGACATTTCTTTCCTCCCTCTCCTTTGTCATTTCTCACCCCGTCTCTTCCACATGTTCCCCTCACCAGGTTGTCCTCTATAGCCCCTCTGCCCTTTCTCCTCCCAACCTCTCTGCATCTTCCTCTGCCACCTAGAGGGGCATCGAGTTAATGGGGCTGAAGGACACCAGCCACCCTGGGAATGCTTTCATGAGGTCACTGACCCCCAGAAGGGTGCCTTGCCCTCCTCAGCAGACAGTCAGGGGCTGCTGGAGGGACGAGTCCTGCCACTACTGACCCCTCGTCCTGCAGACTACCACCGCCTACCACAAATAAAGCACCTTCCACTGAGGGCCTTTTAATCTTTGAACATTTGTGCCTCACACTGGCACAGTTTACTTTGTAGAGATAGAGGAGGTGGGCAAGCTGTGGCAATCAACAGACTCGTTTTGCCACTTCCAGATGTCTATGGCTTTGGACAAGGGAAGGCTCAGTGTCACACATGGCGGGCAGGCTGAATGAAGGTTACCGCGTGTGCCATAAATGTGAATATCGTTCTGCTGTTTGATTGCTAATCTCGAACATATTGTAGGCACAGTTAAGTTTTATATCTTTTTTTTTCACAGGTAGTGTGGACTCACGTCATGTGGGTTATTTTTAGCAAACAGCACTTTGTATTCTAAGATTTTAGAGCCAATTTTTGCAAGGAATAAAGTAAGACTACATGTACCAGAATGCAGCATGCTGTGTAAAATAAAGCCAGGATAGGCTTACCTAACAAGCTTTCCATGGCAGCAATGGGAGTTCATAACTTCTCCAAAAGAATATACATTAAGTTATTGGTAAACATATTTTTCGCTTGCCAATTAATAATTTACTTGTTTGTCACTAGGCATGTTGAATGACTAAGTCTTAGGGGTTCACATCAGTTTAGAGGGGTTTCAAGTGGACAACCTTGCCACCTTTGATTAGACCAATCCATTATCTCCTTCGAAAGTGATAATGTCTTTGGCAAGGGTGGGGTTGTGTTTGGGCCTGTTGTAGTTCTATGTAAACTAACATTCATTACATTACATTTTAGAGATGTGAATGTCTAGTGGTTTTTCAGTGGCGCATGAACTGTAGATAACACCAGATCTGCCAATGTTCTATCACCAGATTTTGTAAAGCGCACATCCACCGAAAGGCCTCTCGGCGCTAGAGCTACAGAAGCAATACTACAATTAATCGTAAGCCATCCTAAAAAGCCAGGTCTTCAGGAGTTTCCTAAATTTGAGGGAAAACTGGTGTCGGAAGGTAGGGTATTCAAGATGTGGGGCTCAAGTTTTGAAAAACTGGAATTTTACTATCGACGTATTTAGGCTTTTGTTATTGTTCATTTTGATGGGCCTTTTTTTCCTGCCACAAACTGTTTTGCCAGTTAGTGTTTTACCATTAGGTGTTGTTACAACAGTAGGTGAGGTAAAACAAGCAAAAATGCAATTGGTCTCGCCTTTGATTAAGTTAAAGCCATTTGCGTTGCTAATGGTATTGTATAGCAAAGCAAATGGCTTTAACTTAATGAAAGGCGAGACCTATTGCATTTTTAATGCTTGTTGTGAATTCCAGTGGGTATTTACCAGTGTTTTCATACATTCTGAAGATTGGTGGCTATCGGTGTTTACACATTTTATTTCCACAAAACATTTGACTGGGGCTGTGTTTTCCAATATTTACAAACCACATTCACAGATAAGGATTTTACTGTAGCACGAACGTCTCTTAAATAAGGCAGCAAGAGGTGATGCACAAGGTAACAACCTCATGATGCAACAGTCAGACTAGAGTGTAAAAGCTGAACTTTTTCTTAAAATACGATTGTGTGATAAAAGTGCAATTTACCCAAAGATTGTGCACGTTGAAAATTACCTTTGAAGTCCCCACCGGTGCAACAATGTAGTACTAGGCAAAAGTGCAATAAATGAATAACTATAATTTACGTGGGTGGATAGAAGTGGGGCCAGCGCTGTTTAAAGGATCATTTATTTGCTCTTTCTACCTGATGCTCAATGTGCATTTTATTTTTAGATAGCCGACAAAAGTATTTTAGGATTACCGATTAAGCAAAGGTCAGAACCCGAGTTTAAGGACGTTCTAAAGTAGCAGGTGAAGACATGGTCATAAGACATTCAGATAGAAAGAATCATTAGGGGAACATGGGGAGCTAGTATTGAGGCAGTATTGTTGGCTGGGGTAAGGTGGGACTGGGATGGAAGTAGGTCGAGGGAAGAGTTGAAGGAGGCAGCAGCCTCCCGTATTCCGTTGGGCGATGCCAATGGTTCCTTCCTGCACTCCCTGCATACTGCTGCCATTCAGTGCATTCTGAGAAGATCTCTTCCTGCTTTGGAAAATAATTCAGGTATGCAAAGTGGAAAGAGGTGTAAATCCGAATAGCACCAAGCATGGTTTATGAGCCATACTCTTTTTTTAAAAATAGTCACTGTTATGTTAACCCCTTCGCTGCCAGGCCTTTTCCCCCTCCTGTGCCAAGCCTTTTTTTGGCTATTTGGCGTAGTGCGCGCTTAGGCCCCTGTAACTTTTTGACCACATTAGGTATCCATGCCAAATTTGTGTCCTTTTCGTCCAACATCATGGGGATTCTAAAGGTACTCAGGGTTTGTGGATTCCCCTGGAGGGGTCACAGAAATGAGCCAAAATACAGCAAAATTTTGTTTGTTTTTTCGGAAAAATTGGAAAAACAGGCTGCAAATGAAAGCATCTGGGTTTTTTCCTGCAAATGTTATCAAAAAAGGGTTTGTGGGGTTGAAATCACAATTTTCTCAGCTTTTCGGGCATACCAGACTTTTGTCAGAAACCCAACATTTTTTACACAGTTTTGGCATTTTTCTGGGACATAGCCTATTTTTGCTATTTTTTGTGCTTTTGACATCCTTCCAGTTAATGGCAGAAATGGGTACAAAAGCAATAATGGATCCTGGAAAGCTATACATTTTCGAGAAGAAGACAAAATTCTGAATTCAGCAAGGGGTCATTTGTGTAGATCCATCAAGGTTTTTTTATAGAAACAAACAGTTAAATATAGGATAAATTGAAAATTAGTTCACCAGTAACTTCTTCTAATTATGACAGCTCTTTGAAAGCAATATACCGTTTCATCCGCTGGACATTACTGGTTGTGGGGATATATAGGACTTGTAGGTTCACCAAGAACCCGACGAGCCCAGAGCCAAAAACTGAGCAGCAACTTGCAATGGTTTTTTATTATGTACCGGGTATATAGTAATTATTCTGTAAAAATGTGTACATGGAAAAATCGGTATGAAAGACACCTATGTATTTCTGAAATGGGAACAAAATATAGAGTTTAGAAACAGTAGATATTTGCACATTTCTGAAATTGGGAATACTCATACTAGCATGAGAATTATCAGTCATTTTTAGAATGACTTCTTTTTTACACAATGTCTTTCATTTGGAAGGCAGAAATGCATCGAAAGTCAATAGATAATAACAGTTCCTTTACAAATCTGAATTACCCTAAGTCTCCCGATAAAAATGTACCTCACTTGTGTGTGTAGGCATAGTGCCCGCGACAGGAAACGGCGCAAAACGCAACGTGGTCACAACTCAATATCGCAGTGAAAATGTACCCTTTTTTGGCAAAGTGCCTAGCTCTAGTTTTTTAACCCTAGCTCTGCGGGCACCTTGGGAAACCTAGCAAACCTATACATTTTTTAAAACTAGACACCCAGGGGAATCCAGGATGGGGTGACTTGACTGCTTCCCACCAGGGTCTGTTACCCAGAATCCCTTGCAACCCTAAAAAATTGTCAAAAAAAACACATTTTTCCCACATTTCTGTGGTGGAAAGTTCCGGAATCTGCGTGGATCCACAAATTTCCACCCACCCCGCGTTCCCCAAAGTCTTACGAGAAAAACGATACCTCACTTGTGTGGGTCGGCCTAGTGCCCGCGACAGGAAACGGCGCAAAACGCAACGTGGTCACATCTCCATTTCGCAGTGAAAAATGACCCTTTTTTGGCAAAATGACTAGCTGTAGTTTTTGCTCCCTAGCTCTGCGGGCACTTTGGGAAACCTACCAAACCTATACATTTTTGAAAAGTAGACACCCAGGGGAATCCAGGATGGGGTGACTTGACTGCCTCCCACCAGGGTCTGTTACCCAGAATCCCTTGCAAAACAAATTGTCAAAAAAACACATTTTCCCCACATTTCTGTAGTGGAAAGTTCCGGAATCTGCGTGGATCCACAAATTTCCACCCACCCCGCGTTCCCCAAAGTCTTACGAGAAAAACGGTACCTCACTTGTGTGGGTTGGCCTAGTGCCCGCGACAGGAAACGGCGCAAAAAGTAGTGAGGTAACATCAAAATTGCCCATCTCAAAACCACCTGGTTTTGCAAGGGGGGTCACTTGGGTTTTTGGCCCGGTGCTCGGCGGCCATCCAGGGAAACCTACCAAACCCATACATTTCTGAAAACTAGACACCCGGGGGATTCCAGGGAGGTATGGCTTGCGTGGATCCCCCAACGTTTCCTTACCCAGAATCCCCTGCAAACCTCAATTTTAGCTGAAAAAAATCACTTTTTTCACACATTTTTGTGTGGGAAGGTTGTGGCATCACCGGGCTCACTCAAATTTCCCACCTCCAGGCGTTCCCCTGGGTTTCCCGGTAAAAATGGTGCCTCACTTGTGTGGGAGGCCCAAGTACCCACGACAGGCAAGGGCCCAAACATTTTTTTGGATAGGCAATGTTGATGTCGCATCACTACGTTTTGGGCCCTTGCCTGTCGCGGGTACTTGGGCCTCCCACACAAGTGAGGCACCATTTTTACCGGGAGACCCAGGGGAACGCTGGGAGGTGGGAAATTTGAGTGACCCCGGTGATGCCACAACTTTCCCACACAAAAACCTCCAATGACGTCAGCGCGGCTCGCGCGCTGACGTCATTGATGATGCGGGGGGAGGCAGGGGAAGGTCTTCCCCTGCCTTCCCAGTAAAAAAAAAAAAAAGATCGACCACTCACGGGGGGAGCGCCAGCGCTTCCCCCGTGGGTGGGTGCCATGACGAGCTGGACTCGTCATGGGCACAGCGCGACTGTTTAAGGGTTTAAATTAGAAGGGTTTAAATTAATTTTATACAGCGCACAGCTACCCAACAAGGGTTTCCCAGCGCTAAACCTGACAGAGGACAAAAGAAATAAAGGAAATCGGAAATGCAATTCAAGGTGAATTATTGGTTAAATAACCACATTTTTAAAAGTTTACGAAAATTCATATATGAAGTTTCATTACGAATTGCAATAGGAAGGGAATTCCATATAGATGGACCAAGACAGGCAAACAAACTGCCTCCCATTCTTTTGAGTTTAATTCTGCGCACAAAGAATTTGCCCTGAGTGGCCGAACGAAGTAAACAAGGTGTCACTCTCGTGCCACTCTTACTTGTGCAGGCCCAAGATTGCCAACATCCACAGGAGCGATGAACAGGATCTCCAATCTCCCTTAGAGTATAAACATCTACAGGGAGTATAACTACTAGCAGATGGATAGTACTCCAAGGAAGATCCGGGACCAGGAAGAAGGGCGTCAGGGAAACCCACCAGGGAGGCGAAACTCGCTCACAGCGAAGATGCAGGGAGGGAAAAGGCAGTGCTGCAGGAGATACAAAACAAACGGGAAGAGGAAACAGAAGACACGGTTACTCCAAGTGAGATATACTACACAGAATGTACACTGATGCTGAGTCTAATAAGAGTGTGTCTATGAATAGTGTGCACCTCCCCCACCTTCTCGAGAGCAGAACAGGATGATGCCTATGAGTTTTTACTTGACAGCCGTGGACTTTGTCCCCCACGTACTGTAGACAATAAAGTTTGAAGATTCAATTTGGCAAACCAAAAACAAGGCACTTGTGGCTTTAGGAAGGCAAAAGCACAAAAAGGGTCCTCCAATTCTTCTTGGACGTGGTGCGGAAAGTAAAGGGCACACTCGGTGCTGTAACTACACAGTCACTACAGTTACGCTTCGTAAGGAGAAGTCTCAGTGTGATTAATATCCGCTGTGAGCTGGACGGCAAAAACTAGGTTGCAACAGGTCCCAAAATAAAGTTCACCACGTCAAAAACCAAAAAAAGAACACGCGAACTGCGTGTGACGTACCCTTGGCAACTGTTGGTGAAGACTCTGCTTCCAAGGACTCTCCGTTCTGAGGAATCGTGACAGCAAAGGAGAACCAGGTACGCAAGAGGGAGCGGAGTGGTTCGCGTGCAGACAGTAGCAAGCGCGCTTGGCCGGCGCTTACGAGAGGGGAGGGGTTCCAGTCCCGCTCGGCGTTTTGATGTATTCGGCGTCCGTAGCCGGCGTCCTGGGAGCAAAGCAGGAACTTCCTCCGTGAATACCGAGGTGGAATACCCCAGCTATCCAGGGAGGCAGGGCCACGATGTGATTATCCAGGCAAGGTCCAAGGCAACAAAGTATCGAGGCGATATCAAGACGAGATCCAGGGAAACCAGAATCCAGCGAGGTTTACTAACACAAAAGCTTCGTAAGCCAAGCGCTGATAGCAAGGCGGTGCTTCCATTTAAACAAGCTCTCCTCCCATGTGATCTTGTCGACCAATGATATCTCTTAGAGAGGTATAGGGGCGGTACACAATGCTAGCTACCTTAATGATGCATTCTGGGAATGGTAGTGTGTGAGGCGGGCTTTAGTGTACAGGTAGAGGAGCGGGTAACACGAGGAGGCTGGTAAAGGTGAACTAGAGTTTGCAAATATTTACGAGCGGAGCCAGCTTTGATTTTATGCATATAACTCATGGCCTTAAACTTCACACATTTTTGCAACCTTCAGCCAATGAAGATTGCACAAAGCACTGGAAGTAGAAGAGGTTTTAGAGAGCTGGCAGAGCAGCCTGGCAGCAGAGTTTTGTACCACCTGTAGTTTCCGTGTGACATCCTTATTTGATCCCAAATAAAGGATGTTACCATAGTCCATTCTGGATGTCACAAGCGCCTGGACTACGGTTTTCTGAGTGGAAACCGGAAGCATCCAAATAATTTTTTTCAACCGTTTTAAGATGGTGAAACATGTGGCTGCCACCTTTACTGCCTGCTGCTTCATAGATAATTTGTCATCAATAAGGACTCCCAAGTTGCGAACATAAGCAGAGGACTGAGGGAAATCACCCAATTCACACGGCCAATGCTGGGGGCCCCTAAGATTTTTATTTTTACCCAAAATAAGGACCTCAGTTTTTTCGCCGTTTAGCTTAAGAAGATTAGCTTGCATCCAAGATGCAATATTCCTCAGACCAGTCTGAAGAACCGACGGTCCAAACATCTTTTCCGTAGAAAGGGAAAAGATGATCTGGGTGTCGTCGGCATAAGAGAAAAGGCACAGCCCCGCCTCCTCTGCTATTATAGCCAGAGGTTTAACATACAAATTAAATAAAGGAGGACTTCGAATAGAGCCTTGGGGTACCCCATAAGAAGAAGAGTGAATTTTAGAAGTGGCTCTAGATGAAAAAACTTGAAGTCCGTTTAGCAAGAAAAGATGAAAGCCAGCCAAGTGCTGAGCCAGTAATGCCAAAGGATTGCAAAGATTTCATTAACACAGTATGTCCAATCGCTGTCGTAACATTTCTGATACTCCAAGCAGAGTTGTCTCGGTGGAATAACCGGCCCTAAAGCCGGACTGAGAGGAGTGTAGATGGTTAGTAGATTCGACAAATTGGGTTAATTGCTGGTTAACCTGCTTTTCCAAGATTTTGGAATAAGTAGGAAGCAGAGAGCTAGGCCTAAAGTTAGATAGATGAGATGGATCAGCATTGGCCTTTTTTAAAAGAGGAAGAACCATCGCATGCTTCCAGTCTGAAGGAACAATAGCTTCTTGAATAGAGGCATTAAGCAGCTGCATATTTAACATCAAAGAGGATGAATCCAACTGCTGCAGCACAGATACAGGGATGAGATCACAAGGGGAACCAGATTTAATACTATTTAGAATCTTTTTAAAAGAATTCCTATCAAAAAGTTTCCAGGTTTCTAGCCTAGTGGAGTCCTTCGCTCTGTAATCAGACTCGGTCATAGAGGGCGACATAACAGATGCCACTGTCTGAGTATTTTTTAATACAGAGTATATTTGCTCTACTTTATCCACAAAGTAGTTAGCGAGGCTGTCGCATTGTTGTTCATTTAAGATAGGTGGCATTGACTGTGTATCAGAGCCAGCAAGATTTTTTACCATAGTAAACGGAGTACACGAACAATTCTGGGCATTGGTAATAGTGGAGGAAACCTATTCCTTCCTTGCTAATTTACAAAGAGCTTGGTTGTATTTTAAAGCTTGTTTATGTTTAAATTTAGAGTCCTGCGTATAGTTCCTCCTCCAGCTCCTTTCCAGAGCTTTACATTTGTTTTTTTCAGTTTTTAATTGCTCTGTAAACCAAGGGGCAGGAGGACGTTGATTATGTTTTTTTTTTTATAGATAGTGGAAGACAGTACTCAACTGCATCAAAAATCCATTCATGTATTGTACTCAATAGTAGGGGCACTGTCAACAAGAGTCTTATTAAAGATTTCCATATCCAATTTACTCCAGTTCCGAAATCTTTGTGGACTACTAACAGGGGCAACAGTTGAAGTCAGTAAAAAAATACACTGAAATTTAACTGCGAAATGTAAAGGAGGAGCAGGATCACACCGAAGACTAGGTGAATTAGAAAAAATGGGATCCAACAAATGCCCAGCAATGTGTGTCGGGCCAGTGTTACAAAGTAAAAAATGTAATGCTGCAAAATCAGCGATCAGGGTACTACTGACCGTGCATTCAGAATTATCAAGATGAAAGTTAAAATCACCCAATATAGTGAAGTTCGACGCGTTAAGAAGATGTGGCGTGACCAGATCTGGTAGTGAAGAAGCCCAGGAACTTTAAGGACCAGGCGATAGACAAGAATGCCTGAAAAAGTAATTTGCGGGGTCATTGTGATTTTAAATAAAGCTGCTTCACAGTTTAGAAAAGATAAGTCTTCCAATTTACATTGGTAGGATTTGTCATAAATTATGGCAATTCCTCCACCCTTTCCACTGACTCTGTCCCTTCTAACTATAGCGTAATTAGGTGGTAAGGCTAAAGCTACATCAGGACCAGAACTGGTATGTAGCCATGTTTCAGTTAGAAAGATAGCGTCTGGATGTTCACTGTTTAAAAGATCAAATATATCCATTTTATGTTTGGGAAGGGAACGACAATTAACAGCAGCGAGACGTTATTTTTTAAAGCGGGTGGAGGAACTAATCAAAATGTCATTAGTCTTTTCTTTAAGAAGTACTGTGCAAAACGTAAAATTACAACAAGGGCAGCAAAACACGTTCTTAAATACAAAATTGACATTACAATCGGGATCTGTGCAGGGGCGATATTTCATTAGTTGTTCAGATGAGTATTTTATTAATGTGTCAAAATGGCCAGATAATTGGCCAGGGTTCGTGGCCCCTGGTCCCGGAAGGGCGCAGACGGGCTTGCCTTTGGAGTGCAGCCGGCGTGCCCGCTGCACGCGTCTGCTTACTGCTCTTTTAAATAGAGGATGAGGCAGTGCGGCGTGCAACAACTAGTGCGCCGAGCAGGAAAAACGCGTGGCACTATCAAAATGGCTGCCGCGAAAAATTCATTATTAAAAGACGAACAAACACACTCCGTGCAGGACCAAAGTTAAAAGCGTCAGTATTCGTTTTTTTTAAAAAACAGCCAAGGTTTCAGCAGCAAATCCGGGATCATACAGCATTGTACAGTACAAATAATGTGCAAATTCGGCAATTTAGGCAGAGAAACACAAAAGAAAACCTGTCAGGCGCTGCGCGTCCGCTTACTGCTCATTTAAATAGAGCCTAGGTACTCCAAGTACGGCCCGCGGGCCACTTGCGGCCCGGCAGACCTTTAGATGCGGCCCCCGTGTGGAAAACAGCAGCAGACGCAGTCAGCAGCCATTGTCCTCCCTTTTCTTCATTTCTCGTGAAGCTTTCATAGTAAAAAAAAAAAAAAGGCAATCAAAGGAGCGTGATCAAGAAATTAGTGATTCGCCTCCTCACATGTGCCCCCTCCCCTTCTTGCTCAGCGACGTGAGACGCAGGGGCTCTAAGAAGGGGTGAAAGTACATTAAAGACTCGTTAAAAAGGGAATGGTCTTTTGACGACCTGTGAAGTACTCAGGTGTGGCTGGCAGCTCAAAAACTGTGTGTGTTTGCCCGGGCTGACACACACAGCGGGGGTGCGAAGCCCTTTGAGCCATACGGGCGTTGCGTGTCTGGCATGCAGGTTGCTGGCTGTCCTTTAAAGTCCAGCATAGACATCAGCACCAGCCACTGCTGGGGGGGGGGAGGGGGAGGGACTACTGCTGTGGTGCAGATCTTCAACCTCAGTAACCAAACGGCTGTAGTCACAGCCAACGAAGGCGATCCGTCAGCAACAACAGTCAGTCATATTAGTGCCTTTTCAGCAGCACCAATCTGTGTAAGTTTTGAAGACTGCCAAGGTAAAGGTGTGCTTTTTATCCATGTTACCACGCTATGCCTGTCCAAGAGTTCTCCCTTCTTCACCTCCCAATGGGCCCATGTAAAGATAATGCCTGAAGTTTAAGCTACGAGCCTCCCTGGTACCAAACCGGTTCCCCTCCTTTGAGCTGACTGGCCTCTGTAAACATTCCTAGTTACTGTATGAAGCACGCTGTGAATCTGCCATGTTCTTCAAACGGGTCTCCCAGAGTTGCGGTGTGGGTGCGGAGCATGGTGTTCACGGAGGGATCCCAGATGCTCAGTGACATTCAGTGTGATTATATGCAATGTGTCTGTAGCGTCACTGAGTTCCCGCTTTACACAATGAGTAGGAATGTGTCCCATTGACTTGTGCTCTAGTGAGGGCGAAGTTTAATAATTGATTGCCATCCCAGCTGTAGATTGGGGGCAACCATGAATTAATTAATGAAATGAATGGACCTATATTTATACAACTCAACTAGCAACTCAAAGGGCATCCCCGAACTAGCAAGAGTGGACTCTTACATGTAATATTAACCGACCTAGATTAATCTTGCTTGAAAAAATAAGTTTTCATTGTTTTTCTCAAAGGTGCAGATCCAGGGCTTTAATATCCCTGCCACATGCAGTGCTGCTTTCGATCTATGACTAGTTAAATGTGCAGCCCCTGGGTACTTATCTGTGCCGTATCGCATGCACGGTATAGTGCCCTCGCACCACTGCTCGTACAATACAGCTCTGTGATGCATCAGTGCCTCATACAGCACACTGCTCCTGCACCCCTGCCCCATACACTACATCTCAGCGACCATTGGTGCCTCATGAACCTTACAGAACAGGGCATTGACATCCCTGCCCCATACACCACAGCTCTGCGACCATACCCGCATCATGCACCGTACAGTCAGGGCCCTTGCATTCCTGCCCTGTACACTGAAGATTTGTTTTTACTATAGTAGCCACGCCCACGTACCGCCCCTCTCGTCCCCATCCGCAGGCTCATCGATGCGGCCCTCGCCACTAACCAGACTGTACTTTTGGCCCCTGAGAAAAAGTTTGTGAGTACCCATGAAATGGAGGATGAGGCAGTGCGGCGTGCAACAACTAGTGCGCCGAGCAGGAAAAACGCGTGGCATATCAAAATGGCCGCCGCGAAAAATTCATAATTAAAGACGAACAAACACACTCAGTGCAGGACCAAAGTTAAAAGAAGCAGTTAAAAGCGTTGGTATTCAATTTTTTTTAAAAACAGCAGTGGTTTCAGCAGCAAATCAGGGATCATACAGCATGTACAATACAAATAATGTGCAAATTCGGCAATTTAGGCGGAGAAACACAAAAGAAAACCTGTCAGGCGCTGCGCGTCCGCTTATTGCTCATTTAAATAGAGGATGAGGCAGTGTGGCGTGCAACAACTAGTGCGCCGAGCAGTAAAAACGCGTGGCACTATCAAAATGGCCACCACGAAAAATTCATCATTAAAAGACGAACAAACCCACTCCGTGCAGGACCAAAGTTAAAAGAAGCAGTTAAAAGCGTCAGTATTTTTTTTTTTTTAAAAGCACTGTGGAAAGCAGCTTAAGGAAAATCATCACAAATACACCTTTAACTAGGGGTCATGGGGGAGAGCAGTTATTCATTATCTGTAGGAACTTAGATGCTTTATATCAGAAAGCTGCACCTAAGTGTGCGTTTTAGGCCTCTTTCTGGGGAGAAGCTTCCTAAACCAAAGGGAGCACAAGTTTGTGGGCCCAGAGCCTTTACTTTAGATAAATCCCCAATCTGTATGGCTGTGTCGGGCGGGAGCCCTGCTCAGCAAAGTAAGTCTGACGTGGGAGGGAGGGGCTGAGGGACAGGTCTCCAAGACGAACAGAGGCTCTTCACCCGGGCATCGCAATGGGTGGCACAGGGAAGGGGCGTTGTAACCATCATCGCCAAGAAGCCTGTCTGCAGGCCAAGTGTGCCGGGCTTTGGAGGGTGCTGAACGAGGACAGGGGCTCAAGAAGAGAAGAGCACAGGTGCATCATGGGATCATAGTCTGGATAACAAAGGACTGGTATTTCACTACCACGGAAACAGTAAACTCGGGGTTTGTGCTTGCTCTCTGTGCTGTTCGGTAGCATTTCTTGCTCTTTTAGTGGGTCCAACACACTGTTCCACCTGTTACCATCTCCTGAAATGAGCTGGCTTCCAGCCTTTCTGTTCTGCCCTGCTAATTATCAAGAAAGCATCAGTAGTGCAGGAGCGGCTTGTATCAGGTAAGAGGCAGACCGGGGGGTGGATGGAGAAGACGGAGACAAATAAAAAATAACTTATCTGCCACCCTCCAGCATTGTGCTCTTCTCCACTGCAAAGCGGTACAAAAGGGGGTTGGGATGGACGGAGCATCAGAACCAATCAAACACTCACACCCAGTCAACAGATCTGGGTTTGATCCATCACCGCTCTTTAGCCCACTCTGCCACCCCAGTTCAGAAATGGCCATATGCAAATCAGTCTGACCCTGTGCCTCATGGGAACAGTCCAGCCCGAACTGCCAAGCCATGCCTTCCCTGGACCGGAAACAAGCTTCCTAGGACCGGTTTCTGGCATTTCAGCAGTCTTCAGCCAGGCTTGCTTGAATCCAGTGGCAAAGTGAGCAAGGGACTCACGTCTGAGCATACCCTGCCAACTTATGGCGAACAAAGCGGCACAAAAGGGGGTGGTGATGGACGGAGCATCAGAACCAATCAAACACTCACACCCAGTCAACAGATCTGAGTTTGATCCATCACCGTTCTTTAGCCCACTCTGCCACCCCAGTTCAGACATGGCCATATGCAAATCAGTCTGACCCTGTGCCTCATGGGAACAGTCCAGCCCGAACTGCCAAGCCATGCCTTCCCTGGACCGGAAACAAGCTTCCTAGGACCGGTTTCTGGCATTTCAGCCGTCTTCAGCCAGGCTTGCTTGAATCCAGTGGCAAAGTGGGGGTGAGTGTTTGATTTGCTCAAACGCTCCGTCCATCATCCCCTTTGGTATCGCTTTGATCACCCTAAGTTGGCAGGGTATGCCCAGACGTGGGTCCCTTGCTCACTTTACCACTGGATTCAAGATAGCCTGGCTGACGAGGGTTATGAACCCAAAACCGGTCCCAGGATGCTTGTTTCTGGTCCAGGGAAGACTTGGCTTGGCAGTTCAGGCTGGACTGTTCCCATGAGGCACAGGGTCAGACTGATTTGCATATGGCTATGTCTGAACTGGGGTGGTGGAGTGAGCTAAAGAATGATGGTGGATAAAACCCATATCAGTTGACTGGGGGTGAGTGTTTGATTTGCTCAAACGCTCCGTCCATCATCCCCCTTTGGTATCGCTTTGTTCGCCCTAAGTTGGCAGGGTATGCCCAGACGTGGGTCCCTTGCTCACTTAACCACTGGATTCAAGATAGCCTGGCTGATGAGGGTTATGAACCCGAAACCGGTCCCAGGATGCTTGTTTCTGGTCCAGGGAAGACTTGGCTTGGCAGTTCAGGCTGGACTGTTCCCATGAGGCACAGGGTCAGACTGATTTGCATATGGCTGTCTGAACTGGGGTGGTGGAGTGAGCTAAAGAATGATGGTGGATAAAACCCTGATCAGTTGACTGGGGGTGAGTGTTTGATTTGCTCAAACGCTCCGTCCATCATCCCCTTTGGTATCGCTTTGTTCGCCCTAAGTTGGCAGGGTATGCCCAGACGTGGGTCCCTTGCTCACTTTACCACTGGATTCAAGATAGCCTGGCTGACGAGGGTTATGAACCCAAAACCGGTCCCAGGATGCTTGTTTCTGGTCCAGGGAAGACTTGGCTTGGCAGTTCCGGCTGGACTGTTCCCATGAGGCACAGGGTCAGACTGATTTGCATATGGCTATGTCTGAACTGGGGTGGTGGAGTGAGCTAAAGAATGATGGTGGATAAAACCCAGATCAGTTGACTGGGGGTGAGTGTTTGATTTGCTCAAACGCTCCGTCCATCATCCCCTTTGGTATCGCTTTGTTCGCTCTAAGTTGGCAGGGTATGCCCAGACGTGGGTCCTTTGCTCACTTTACCACTGGATTCAAGATAGCCTGGCTGACGAGTGTTATGAACCCGAAACCGGTCCCAGGATGCTTGTTTCTGGTCCAGGGAAGACTTGGCTTGGCAGTTCAGGCTGGACTGTTCCCATGAGGCACAGGGTCAGACTGATTTGCATATGGCTATGTCTGAACTGGGGTGGTGGAGTGAGCTAAAGAATGGTGATGGATAAAACCCAGATCAGTTGACTGGGGGTGAGTGTTTGATTTGCTCAAACGCTCCGTCCATCATCCCCTTTGGTATCGCTTTGTTCGCCCTAAGTTGGCAGGGTATGCCCAGACATGGGTCCCTTGCTCACTTTACCACTGGATTCAAGATAGCCTGGCTGACGAGGGTTATGAACCCGAAACCGGTCCCAGGATGCTTGTTTCTGGTCCAGGGAAGACTTGGCTTGGCAGTTCAGGCTGGACTGTTCCCATGAGGCACAGGGTCAGACTGATTTGCATATGGCTATGTCTGAACTGGGGTGGTGGAGTGAGCTAAAGAATGATGGTGGATAAAACCCAGATCAGTTGACTGGGGTTGAGTGTTTGATTTGCTCAAACGCTCCGTCCATCATCCCCTTTGGTATCGCCTTCTCCACTGCAGGCAGGCACATGCTCCCAGACTGCTCTTTGGCCAATCCTGAAGCTGCTCTCATGCATGAGAGCAGCTTCAGGATTGGCCTGAGTGCTGTGAATTTGCGCTCTCAGACAGACTGGGAACCTGCAATTGCTCTCTCCAACCCAGCAACGAAGCTGGAGTTGGAGAGAGCTTCAGTGCGCATGACGGTTTGGCCGGCCTAAGTTGGCAGTCCAAACTGTCATGCACACTGACAGCAGTACCCACCACTCCCCCTCCAGTACAGTCACCCCCCTGGCCCTGCCCCCAAGACTCGGCACAAGAAAAATAAAACTATAATAAAATAGGTTTAAAACCCGGTTTAATATAGTTTTATTTTTCATGTTTTTGAGGGTGCTGGTGGGGGGGTGACACTCCACCGTAGCGGAGGAGCCACTGTTGCAGTAGTGATATGTAAAAGGGTGCTGGGCTGTTCACAGAATTCAAGCCACGGAGACGAGCAGCATGCTGGGGCGTATTTAATATAAAATGCCATCTTGCTGTGTGGAGGTTCGTCATTAGGAAAGTGCAGAAATGTGTTGTATTTACAGTAATATGACGCATCCCTGTACGTTCGTCTGCGCTGGCGCATAATTGGCTGCCTAGTGTAGGAAGCTGGATTTCTGTTGCAGTAACTCCCCCACTTTTTGCCAGATTTATGATGCACTTTGACGTGATGTGCCCTGGGTCCCTGCCAATCGGGTTCCGAGGGCCTGTGTTCTTTTCTAAAACTGTACCTTTTTACCCACAATTGGCACCTCTCTGGCCACATGCAAGTCCCTTGTAAAAGGTACCATGGGTACCAAGGGCACCAAGGGCTTTACTGAAATCTGGTAAGTTTGGTAGCAAACTTCTCAGCATAATAAATCCACACTGATGCCAGTGTGGGATTTATTCTACAATGCACTTGGAGGGCATCTTAGAGATGTCCGCTCACAAACGACCAGCCTCTGGTTGGTTCCCGGACTGGTACACACCAGCCTCCCACCACGACACATGTTTCTGGACTCCTGGGGTGGGAGCCTTCGCTCCCTGAGCCCAGAAACAAAGCCTTTCCTGGGTGGAGGTGGTCACACCTCCCACAGGCCAGGAAGAGCCATCTGTGGCAGGGGAGCTTCAAAGGCCTTGCTGCCTGTGTAACGTGACCCCCAGTCTGTCCTGCTGTCAGGAGCGAGCCTCCTTCCTGTCTCCCCTCCTTTTTCAGCAGGAAGACAGGCGGAAAAGATTAGCACAGCCCAGAAGGTGTGCCCACCTCTGCCAACCACACCCATCGGGTGGGGGAGGCGAGGTGAAGCCCACTCTTCTGTGCCCGCCATCTTGCAGATGGCAGTCACTTTCCAATCCGGATTAGGGATTGTACCCACTCCCCTACGTGGGGTGAGCACACCAATGGTGTAGTCACCCTAAGGTCATTAGCCCATTGGCTACTGATCTTGAGACCCCTAAAACGCCCCCTAAATACAGTATTTAGGGGACAGCCCTTAACCAAGAATAGAGATTCCCGCAACCTACGAAGGACGCCCAGCAGAGGAGACTGCAGAGAACAACTGACCTGGCCCAAGCCCTACTGACCCGTCTGCAGTTTCCAGAGATCCTGTGCCTAAAGTCGCCTTGTCCTACAGCCAGTGACCTCCAGAACCCCAGGGAGGACTGACTGCCTTCCACAAAGACCGGATCTCCTGTGAACTGCAGCTCTGTTCAAAATAAATATCTAAGAAATACTCCAAGCCTGCTGAGGACAAAGAAACCCGACGCCTGGAACCACCACTGCACCTGGAGCCTATGGTCCGAGTCCAAGTGGCCCGCCAGTCCCAGCGAGGTCCCCCAGCGCCCCAGAAACCGAGTCCACAGTAGGGTGACCTCTCCAGGATTCCCAACATCGCCTGCAGCCTCTGCACGGAGACCCTCCCCCAACCACGAGTGGCCCGGTAAGGTGAAATCTGACCTCAAAAGACATCCCTGCATCCAGCCACCCTGTGCCCTGGAGAAGACAAACTGAGGTGCACCTATGTCCCTGAGCCCTCCAACTTACCTGCCCAGCTGTTGGCTCCTCCCGGAAGTCTTCCTGGACCGAGCCTGTGATGCAGCGCAGAGTGTAAAATCCCTCCCTACTGCCATGGGCTAAAAGATCTCTCACACACACACAATCTATACATTCGCTGGTGGAGCCCATAACACCAACGCACACTTACCATTAGTCCGTGCGGGAGGAGATTTATCCTTCCAAACACTGAATAATGAGGGAGGAAGATACCACTTTACCCTAATGAGCAACACAACTACAAACCCTTCTAATACTCATTAGGCCCTATATTCCACATTTGGTATTATCCTCCTAACCGGGACGGATCTGTTAGTTGTAGTTTTAGTGAAATCCTAATTCTCGAATTAACCTTTACATTAACACATTTCAATGAATAAACAACCCGACTCATTTCTGTAGATGTTCAAATCCAAATTTATATTAATATTGCAGGTTAAATCATTCATTGGATCAAGTTGCCATTCATATTTACCTATTCTGGCTAAAGTCGTCCTCTATGTCAATTCTGGTCGTCTCGCAATTTTATGCCCATCAATTTAGCAGGTTAAGTTCATCAGGAATTTGGGCATTAATTCAGTCTGTGAGAGATTTAGGCTAACAGCTGTCCTGCAGGGTCACCGTCCTCTCCGTCAGCATATCATCAGGAAATCGAAAAGCGCGCAGTCGAATCTAATTACCTCTCTATTCTACCATAATTTATAGTAAAATCAATATCAGAATGTATCAAAGTTTGGGCATCCGAGTTCGCTGATTGGACAATCAGGGATCATCCTTTTAGTTTCTCACGAAAGTGTCTTTTGGGTTATGACCCTTGTCAGTTCCGGTTCACACAACAGTCTTTGTTTGGAATACTTGGACGACGTCCCAGTCTGTCCTTGAAAGGTACATGTTCATCTGGGGTCAGGTCCAGGCCACTGTGTATCTGTTATCAGCGCAGGCGCACTTCACCCAAGCCTTGTTCAGCGTTGGCAGTCGGGTTAGGCACCAAAGTCAGCCATCTTTCGGCAGGTCAAAATGGTCAACTTAAGCAAAGAAACACAAAAACGTAATTAATACATAGAAATGACTAATTAAATGTTATTCCCTCGCTAATACCCATATGTGTGGGTATTTATCTAGCCAAAAGCAACACTCATTGCGGGTTATACGTACAAAATAAAGCACGAATCATAATTACAACACTAAAGCAACATATATTATGCAACATTCTATTTATCTATCATTAGTATGCGTACGGAATTTAATTCACGTAATTAATTAGGCCATGCAGATGCAAATCCCACGTGTATTTTGGTCATTAATGAGGTTGGTTAATTATTCTCACATCACTCCAAACCATTAGTACGATTATAATTAATTAATCTAATTAATGAAACGATATGCAAAATGGGGTGGGTATACAAAATTTTGCATTACCCGCTCCAGCAATCCCCCCTTTGGTGATTTTATCACCACACCACCCAAAATTTTGTTCTGTCTTTACGGAATCTTTAAAGTGTTTTCTTGCTCTTAATCATAATTCAGTTTCACCCATTTCTTCTCTTTTTGCAATTTTATACATACTCTCCTTCCATTCTTCTAATGTTATCTCTTCCAAATCTCGATCTTGTTTATCTTTTCTTTTTGTATTTTCACTTTTTATTCATTTATTTTTCTTGTTTCTACAACAGATACAACATAATCTTATCATTAAAACTATGCAGATTACACATGTTAATGGAAAACAATATGTTCGAGGCATATGAGCTGCAGATTACACATTTTTGCATAGATCGCCATCTGGTGTTGGGCCCGGATGTTTGCAGTTTGTTTTTCCTTTTGGAAAGTCTTTGGAAGTCACGAGGTCGGTGACTCCTCCTTTGGTTGGTATTGCGCATGGGCTTCGGCTCCATCCTCAGATTGTTTTTTTCTGCCATTGGGCTCGGATGTAATACTTCGTGCTCCGGTTCCGAACTTTTCCAGTTCAATGATCGACGCAAAATCCTCGTTCATCGGGATACAAATCTTCTTAATCACCTTCTCCTCGACACTTCTTCGATTCCAGTCGTCGACGGCGGCCTTCGGGCCTATCCCGGCTCCGGTCTCGGCTGATGGAAAGAACTCCCTTCAAGAAGTGCCCTCGATGTGGGTCCAAATTCCCCCACACCGATCTTCTTGAGGTGTGCAACCTCTGCCTCTCCCCTGAACACGAGGCTCGAGACTGTCCCGCCTGCAAGTCTTTTAGGTTGAAAAAGACTATTCTAGATCGAAGGGCCAGAGGCAACATGGCGCACTCCTCGACCTCCGTTCCAGTCGACATCTTGGGGGACGACGTCGAAGCTCCGGGACAGCAGCACACCGAAGAAGAAGACGACCTCGTCAGTGCTTCCGAAGCCGACGACTCAGATGTGGAGGACATCACCCCGGCGCAGAGGGTCGTGAGTACTATGCCCCCTCCCACACCCGCGCCCACACCCAAAAAGGCTTCGGTCACGCCTTCGCCTCCGAGCCTAGGCAAGACCAAAGACACTGCTTCTAACACCCCACCTTTGGGCCCGGTGAAGAAGCCTAATAAGCCTTCCGGTGGCTCGGGCTCGAGCCAGCCTACCAGCGGTGCCGAAAAACACCCTTCGGCACCGAAGAAGAGATCGGCCTCCACCTCCACACCGAGCTCCGTACCAAAGCCCTCGGTGTCGAAACCCGGCCTCTCGGTGCCGACCAAACATCATAAAGCCTCTCTCGGCACCGAAAACAAAATCGGAGGTTCCAAAGAAGCACGGCACAGACGAGCCTAAAAAGCCGTCGGCCCTGAAAACGTCGGCGCCGGACGAACAACCAGTGTCACAAGAACTATTCACACATTCCAAAAACTGGACATTTGGCACTGTCTTAAAAAAAGAGACATTTGGATAAACCAGCTCCACCTCCACCTCCAAAGAGGAAGGACTGTGCTACCTCCCCATTCATAGTGCCTTCCCCACCCTCTCCACCTCCGCCCCCTCCACCTTCTCCACCCCTGCCTCATCGCTCTCCGACCCCGTCCCCAGACCATGATGATCAAGGGGACCCATACTACGATCCAGCAGATGTGCCACAAGACCCCACCCCTACTGGATCCCCAGACCAATGGGGTGATTATAACAATCCAGACATCCCAGATGTCCCACAGGATGACCTTTATCCATCCAGGCCATCCCCACCAGAAGACTCGTTAGGTTTTCACCACCTACTCCAGAGGGCGGCACATTATCACTGGGTAGAGCTACATACTGACCCAGTAGAGGAAGACTTCCTCCTAGACACCTTCGACACTGCACATAGGTCTACTGCTATACTACCTATGCTCAAAGGGGTAATCAAACATGCGCCAGAGGTTTTTAAAGACCCAGTCAGGGCTAGGGTCCTAAACCCACGCATAGAGAAAAAAATATAAGGCCGCCCCCACAGATCCTGCCTACATTAAAGGACCTGCACCACTGGATTCCTTAGTGGTATCCACTGCTAGGAAGAGATCAAATTGTCAGGCGAAGCACCTCCACTTGACTAAGAGTCCAAGCTCCTGGACGCGTCAGGAAAACGCACCGCGTCACAAGCTGCCAATATATGGCGTATCGCCAACACTCAAGCGCTATTGGCCAGATATGACAGAGCGCATTATGATGAGCTAGAGACCATCATGCACCATCTCCCAGAAAAATACAAAAATAGGGCTAATGAATTGATTCAAGAGGGAAAAACCATAACTAATACCTCTACACGCTGTGCCCTAGACGTGGCAGACACAGCCTCCAGGGCCATAAACACTAGTGTCCTCCTCCGTCGCCACAACTGGCTAAGAGTTTCAGGCTTTAAACCTGAGGTACAAGCCTCCATATTAAACCACCCATTTGATCAACAACATTTATTTGGTCCAAAGGTAAATAAGGCCCTTGCGAAGATGAAGAAAAATACAGATACGGAGAAATCTATGGGAGCCCTACAGTCACACCCTCCTTGGCGCTCTTTTCGCCGTTCTTCCTTTCGAAGCACGGGCAGAGGCTACTCCTCAGATAGCGCCTCCACGTCCTACAAATCCCCTCCTCAGTCCACCTTCACAAGGGGTTATCAAAGAGGCGGCTATAGAGGCAATAATAAAGGCAGAGGCAAAACAAATACCGCCCGCTCTGCCACACCGCCTACCCAATGACTTCCCCCTGCTCCCTCCAGACCATTCCACTCCGGTTGGGGGCAGGCTACAAAATTTCCTTCATGTCTGGGAGACCATCACCTCAGACAGATGGGTGACCCAAATTATTCGTTCAGGGTACTGCCTAGAATTAACATCTACCCCCCCAAACATTCCACCCAGGCAACGCCCAATGTCACAAGAACATACCATGTTACTAAAACAAGAGGTAATCTCCCTCCTGCAAAAACTAGCCATAGAGCAAGTCCCCATCAATCAGCAAAATTTAGGGGTCTAATCCCTGTACTTTCTGATACCGAAAAGAGATGAGACTCTACGACCTATTCTAGATCTCAGGCCTCTAAACACTTACATACATTCAGACCATTTTCACATGGTAACCCTTCAACAGGTTCTTCCGCTCCTCTCTCAGAACGACTTTCTCACCACACTGGACTTGAAAGACGCATACTTTCACATTCCGGTACACCATGCTCACAGAAAGTACTTCAGATTTGTAGTGGATGGCCAACACTACCAGTTCAAAGTGCTCCTGTTCGGGGTCACAACAGCACCAAGGGTATTCACCAAGTGCCTAGCAGTAGTGGCGGCACACCTCAGAAGACAGCACATTCACGTCTTCCCATATTTGGACGACTGGCTGATAAAAGCCACGTCCTACAAGCAATGTGTACACCACACCGCCACTACAATCCAACTACTTCACCAACTAGGTTTCACGGTACACCACCAAAAGTCCCAGCTGATACCATCCCACACAAAGCAATACCTCGGTGCCACCATAGACACCTCAAAAGCCATAGCCTATCCCAATCCTGCCAGGATTGCAAGCATCCAGGCTTTGTGTCAAAAATTCATACTTCAACACTCTCTCCCAGCAAGAGTGTTTATGCAACTCATAGGGATGATGGCCTCTTGCATTTTCATAGTGCCTCACGCAAGACTCCAGATGCGTCCACTCCAGGAGTACTTAGCACGCCAGTGGAACCAGGCCCAGGGGCAACTGACAGATCTGGTGTTGGTAGACGATCGCACCCATCGCTCTCTGCAGTGGTGGAACACCACAAATCTTTCCAAAGGTCGACCGTTCCTGGACCCGGTTCCACAGATAATCCTAACAGACGCATCGCTCTCCGGCTGGGGAGCTCATCTGTTACACCTTACAGTGCAGGGCACATGGACGCCGCAACAAAAGTTACTCCACATCAACCCTCTGGAGTTACTGGCAATCTTTCTAGCCCTAAAATCCTTTCAGACGCAGATTTCAGGCAAGGCAGTCCTCATTCGCACAGACAGCATGACTGCCATGTACTACATTCAAAAACAGGGGGCACACACTCTCCACAGCTCTCTCAACTAGCACAGAGCATATGGAGATGGGAAATTCCGCAAAAAATCTTTCTCCTTGCCCAACACGTCCCAGGAGTCCAAAACACCATGGCAAATCTGCTCAGCAGACAAACGCAACAGATCCACGAATGGGAACTTCACCCATAGGTTCTTCACCCGTTCTTTCAGAAGTGGGGGCACCCTCACATAGACCTCTTCGCCACCCACGAAAACAAAAAATACCCAAGCTTCGCCGCCAGATACCCACACCCATTGTCCAAAGGCAATGCGATATGGATGAACTGGTCAGGCAAATTTGCGTACGCTTTTCCACCTCTCCCACTAATTCCATTAGTGGTGCGAAAGCTACAACAGCACTCCCTCACGCTCATCCAGGTAGCTCCAACATGGGCCAGACAACCGTGGTACACCACACTGCTGGAACTCTCGGTAGTGCCACACCAAAAGTTACACCTCTCACCATACCTCCTAACCCAGAACCATGGAGAGATCAGGCACCCGGACCCAGCTCAGCTCAACCTTGCGATCTGGCTCCTGAGATCCTAGAATTTGGATACCTTAACCTTCCCCCTGATTGTATGAACATTATCAGAGAAGCTAGACGCCCTACTACTAGGGCATGCTACGCCGCAAAGTGGAAAAGATTTGTTGTGTACTGCCATAACAACACAATCAACCCTCTAGATGTATCAATACAGCACATCATATGTTACCTGCTCCATCTACAAAGGTGTAACCTAGCATATACATCCATTCGGTTACACCTCGCAGCAATTGCTGCTTACCTACAAAACAGACAGCACCTATCACTTTTCAGGGTGCCTGCCATAAAAGCCTTCATGGAAGGCCTCAAAAGAGTAATTCCACCCAGAGTACCACCCTCACCTGTGTGGAACTTAAATATAGTTCTCACAAGGCTAATGGGGCCGCCTTTCGAACCTCTGCATAAATGTGAGCTGCAATTTCTCACATGGAAAACAGCTTTTCTGGTGGCCATCACTTCCCTTAGAAGGGTCAGTGAAATACAAGCACTCACGATACAGGAACCTTTTCTCCAAATGCATCAGAACAAGGTTGTACTCCGCACCAACCCAAAATTCCTACCCAAAGTCATTTCCCCCTTCCATCTGAACCAATGGGTAGAATTACCGTTTTTTTTCTCACAACCTCAAACGGTTGCGGAAAGGGCTCTACACACACTGTATGTTAAAAGGGCCTTACTTTGCTATATCCAAAGAACACAACCTTTCAGAAAGACCAAACAGCTATTTGTCTCTTTCTCCCCACCACATAAAGGCAACCCCATCTCCAAATCAGGGATAGCTAGGTGGATTGTAAAATGCATACAGATTTGCTACCAAAAAGCAAAATGAACGCTATCTGTTCCCCCTAAAGCCCACTCTACAAGGAAGATAGGGGCTTCTATGGCTTTTCTAGGGGACATACCATTAGATGACATCTGCAAAGCAGCCACATGGTCAACACCGCACACTTTCACAAAACATTACTGTGTAGATGTGCAAACCAAGCAACAAGCTAGTGTGGGCCAGGCTGTACTAAAAGCGCTGTTCCAAATTACTGGAACGGATACCGGTGGTCGCAGCTAGGGTTGGGTACTGCTATATAGTCTATGCAAAAGTGTGTAATCTGCAGCTCATATGCCTCGAACGGAATATGCTACTTACCAGTATGCATCTGTTCTTGGCATGTAGAGCTGCAGATCTACACACGCCCACCCGCCTCCCCGGCTACCTGTATCCGTTCCAGTCTATCTTATTTAGATACAACACACATGGGTTTCTTTACTATTATTACTACGCTCCATCTTTCCCTGCTGGCGAAAAACAATCTGAGGATGGAGCCGAAGCCCATGCGCAATACCAACCAAAGGAGGAGTCACCGACCTCGTGACTTCCAAAGACTTTCCAAGAGGAAAAACAAACTGCAAACATCCGGGTCCAACACCAGATGGCGATCTATGCAAAAGTGTGTAGATCTGCAGCTCTACATGCCAAGAACAGATGCATACTGGTAAGTAGCATATTCCTTTACCTATAAGAGTACTACCTATTTTCACTAAAGAAATTCTTAATAGCAGCTATTTTCTTTCCAATTCTATCCCAAACACCTTCAACCTCCAGTGGTGCAAGTTCATCATGCAATTCAGTAATATTCTTCATATAAGTTTTCGGATCTTTGCTTTCGTCAGGAATGTAAGTACAACAATGTTGAACTTTCAGCATTCCACGGACTCCACCCTCTTTTGCCAATAAAATATCAAGGGCAAGTCGATTTTGCATTACCATAGCACGCATGGCAACCATTTCAGTATTAACCAATAAAAATCCTCCAGCGGTGCTTGTTGACAAGCGATCCACTACTGTTGACAATTTTCAAATTTTGTTTGCATTCAGAGTTATTCCCACTGCTGGTATCAATGCCTGAAAAATATCACCTACAATTTCTGCCCAAGGTTCTCTCTTGGTCCTAGCTAAACGATTACTTAAGCTATGTACACCATCTTCTCCTCTATCCATATGAAAGATTTTTGGAAAAACCAGGCCTACATAACATGTGCCATACCAATGGTCTGGCAAACGATAATATGCCCTGTTCCCACAAATAACATATAATCCAGGAAAGACTGGATCTCTTTCACCTTTGAATCCCCATCCACCCATGATTCGATATGTATCATGGCACTCACTATTACCTAGAAAATAATTATCCTACACAGTTTGATTCCTTCGAATGCAAAATTTCCCTTTCTGAGGCCAATCTAAAGCTATAGTTGGACTAGCTTCTCCTTTCAAATGTTTTTCTTTCTCTATATCCCAGATTGTTTTCTCCACTTTCCCTTCTGCTGCTTTTCTTTGCATTTTCAATCTCCTTTCATCGACCATGTCTAGGAATGTCTTTTCCTCCTTCAAACTGCATGTTAAATTGTTTCTAAAAATATACTCTAATGTTAGTTCCTTAGTTTCTAAAAAGAATTCACCTAATACCTTAGCAGGCTTTACTTTGTTCAATTTATTATAAGAAGGCACTTGCGCAAAAATGTTGTCTACATCTGAAAAATAATATTATAATTTCCCTGTCTAATAAAACAAACTAGCTATTACACTACATGTTATCCCGTACGTCCATTGTCTTTACATATTCATACAATAATTTTGAAAACACATTATTAGAAAAATCTGTTATTGACCTGTCTTTATGCAGATACTTTTTATCTATTCTAGTCGGAACTACTTTTGGAATCTTCCCTATATTAGTTTTATTCTCACTATGTCCTTCTAAAGTGTCTATAGTGGCTTTAAAAGAAATGACAAGAGCAAGGATGCTCTATAAAAGCATTAATAATCCTGTACAATAACACATTTTACACCATCTTTTCATGAATGTACATCTACCTTTACTACTTTCTATGTTAGCCATCTTGTTAAAATGGACCGTGTCTTTTGACTTAGCCTCTTTTACTTTACAACTAGTTTCTCTAACCTAAGGTTCTAACACCTATTTGGTTCTACCAGTCACTATTTTTAATTCAATATCTTGTTTTCTTCATCAATAGTTATTCAGTTTGGCATCTCATCGTTCTTCACTCTCCTCTCGTCTCCCAAATATGGATTTTCCTGAACTTCCGTTTCTTCTTCTCCAATGTCGGACAAGAGAACTCTCAGGATTTCTGATTCTATTTCATCCTCAACCACTTTCAGTACAGTCTCCTCTGGATTTCCTTGACTATCTGCCTCTTCTCCCTGTTCAGGCAGAGCCACGTACGTCCATTCTGGTGACTTGTACTTCTGGTTAGGTTTCATTGTTCTTCTACTCTTTGTCTTCAGTTAGTTTGTCTTCTTTTGATTTTTCTTGACTTGTCACTTCATTCACCTGTTCAGCTCTTGGTGAATTCACTCTTGTCAATCGATATCTCAGTTTCCTTATTTTATTGGGCCAAACATCATCTCTTGCAACTCTTTTTACTTTACTTCCTTTGTCATTCTTTTCATTCCTCCAAGCTCTCTTTCTTAGAACTCGACCTTCAGGTATTTCATTTTCACTGTCTTCAGACTCTGTCTCAACTTGCTTTGTCTTTTCAGCAACTTCTTCTTCCACTACTTGTTTTGTTTTCCCTACTTATGTCCCTCCTCGGGTCTCCGGTACGCAATCTTCCTGCTGGCTACTTGTCCCTTCACCTAACTTGATGTTGCAGTTCCCTACACCTCCTCGGGGGTCTTCCGCAGAAATCTGTCCCTCTCTCTCTGTACCTGTCCCTTGGTCACTTAGATTTGTTACTTCAGGTGGAATTTCTCTCAGTCTCTCATCTGGTACTTACTTTTCACGAATTTCTTTTGTTGCGTCTTCAGTACTCTTTCCTCTTTTCTTCCTGTGTTGCTTCTTGAAACCCTGCGCTTCTTGCTCGTTTCCAGAATCACTAGATTTGGAAACCTGCAATCTTCTTCTCAGAGCGACACTTCTGGGGACTACAGCTGATCTTTGTTCTGTTTCCCCCATTTCAGAGTTTCCTTGAGTCTTTGACACTACCTCATCTGATTCAGTGCTTGATTCTGATTCATCAAAGTATTCTTTTCCTGTGCTGTCCACTGGATTTGGAATTCTCAAAGTATGACTGGCATGGATCCAGTTTTTCAGCCCAGCACACTTCACAGCTGTGGTCGTGGTCAAAATGACTTGTCGTGGTTTTCCCCACCTTGGAACCAGACAATTTCTTCTTCTGTGGACCTTTATCCTTACCCAATCACCTGGGCTCAGATCATGGGCTTGCTTCTTTTCAAGTGTGGTGGCAACTGGTCCAACCTGATGAAACACAGAATGAACTGCGTCAGCCAGGCCTTTACAGTATTCCAACACCATATCATCAGAAATTGTTATCAGCTTTTTGACTGGTATAAACACATGTCTCATTGCACGTCCCATGATTATTTCATGAGGACTCAATCCTGTGGTTCTGTCTGGAATGGCCCTAATTGTCATGAGTACTAGAGGCAAGACATCAGGCCATTTCATACCTGTGGGCAAACACATTTTCCCTATTCTATTTTTGATAGTACCATTCATCTGTTCAACCACACCAGTTTTTGTTGTACATTCAATGCTTCACAAATTAATCCTACAATCTCATTTTGGAAATGTCCTCCTCGGTCTGACTCAATTGTCACTGGGAACCCGAACCTGGGGATGAATTCTCTCAACAGTAGCTTGGCTCCTGTCAACCCATCGTTTCTTCTTGTTGGGAATGCTTCCACCCACCTGGAGAATAGGCAGACCACTACCAAAACATACCTCAATCTGTTACAGGGAGGCATCTCAATGAAATCTACTTGCATTCTGGTGAAAGGCCCTCCTTCTCGACCTATTGTTCCCAGACTCACTACTGTCTTCCTGCCAGGATTGTACTGCTGACATATTAAGCATCTCTGACAAAGACTTTCTGCCACAAGCCTGAATTTTGCATTGTACAAGGTCTGTTTAAATGACCTGATCATAGCATCCCGTCCAATATGACCCTGGCCATGATACATCCGTGCCATGGTAGACCTCATGCTATCAGGCATAACTGGTCTTCCATCTCTATAGACCCACACATGATCCTTTTCCCTTGGGGCACATCCTGCTTTTACCCACTGTCTCATTTCCTCATCTCCTGCCTCATCCTGCAATTGTTTTACCTCTTCCCAAGTTCCCACAATGTTAGTCAACATCAATGAGCAAGAAGACATTTCTCTTTCCTTAGCCCGATTGACCGAATTCTGATTTTGTGCACAATACTGCGCCATGTCATTGGCGTACCTGTTCCCAGTGGCAATATAATCACCACCTTGACTATGAGCAGCACATTTTTCAACAGCCAATTGTTTAGGCAGCTGTATCGCCTCAAGCAACTTTCCAACCACTTCTGTATTCTTAATGGGAGTTCCACTCGAGGTCAGGAAACCTCTTTGCAGCCATAGTTGGCCAAAGTCGTGGACAACTCCAAAGCCATACTGGCTGTCAGTTATCACAGTCACTCTCACACTCTTCCCAATCTTGCATGCTCTAGTCAAAGCCACAAGTTCAGCTACCTGGGCTGATTTCACTCCTTTCAAATATGAGGCTTCAATTACTGCTGCAACTGTGCATACTGCATACGCTGCACTCAGCACTCCATCTGTTCTCAAACATGACCCATCAACGAACATCACAAAATCACTTTCTGGCAAAGGTACATCTTTTATATCTGGTCGTGGTTTAGTACAAAAATCAAGTACATCCAGACAATCATTTTCAACTTCATCTCTTACCTCCACAATCTCATTATCGGGTAACAATGTTGCTGGATTCACATTCACACATCTTGCAAGACTCACATTAGTTGCACCCAATATGACCTTTTCATACTTAGTCAGCCGACTATGTGTCATATACTGAGTACGACTCCTTGTCAGCAGAATTGCTACATCATGGGGCACAAACACTTTCAATGGATAACCCATCACAATTCCTTCACTCTGCTCCAAACCTCAACATGTTGCAGCCACTGCTTTGACATCCAGGTAAACCTACAGCTACTGGATCTAGCATTGATGAAAAATATGCAATTGGCCTTCTCAATTTTCCATGTTTCTGGGTCAACACAAAGTGCACATCCATTTCTCTCACTGCAATACAACTCAAATTCTTTCTCATAGTCAGGCATGCCTAATGCAGGTGCTTCACACAAACCATCTCTCAATTGTCTAAATGCGGCCAATTCTTCTCTGCTTAATTCAAGGGGATCTTTTACATCACTTCTCGTCAATCGCACCAAAGGCTTTGCAATCAAGGAGAAGTTCCCTATCCACTGACGGCAGTACCCTACCATTCCCAAAAACATTCTTACTTCTCTTTGAGTCATGGGAGCTCTCATTCCTTTTATTATTCTGATTCTGTCTCTGGTTATTTTCCTTAGTCCTTTCTCAATGTTGTGTCCCAGATACTGCACTTCCTTTTTACAAAACTGTAGTTTTGCAGGTGACACTTTAAGTCCTCCCTCTGCCAAATGATTCAATAAGGCTATTGTATCTACCTCACAGGCTTCACGTGTTTTTGACGCCACCAAAAGGTCATCAATATATTGTACCAGTACAGAATTTTCTGGCATTTCTAGACTCTCCAAAGATCTCTTTAACAACTGATTGAATATTGAGGGGCTCTCTGTATACCCCTGTGGGATTCAGCACCATGCCAAAATACGCTCACCAAACCGGAATGCAAAAATTTGCTGACTGTCATGGTGCAATGGGATGGAACAGAAAGCATGACACAGATCAATTACTGTGTACCATTCTGCATCATGGGGAATCTGATACAAAATCACTGATGGATTTGGTACAATGGGACAACATGATACCCCAATTTTGTACACCTTTCTCAAATCTTGCACTATCCTGAATTTCCCATTAGGCTTTTTCAGTCCCATTATCGGTGAATTACATGGACTACTCACTATTTCTCTCAAGATTCCTTGTCTGATCATTTTTTCTATTATAGGAGTTACACCTTCAATTATTTCAGGTGTCAATCTGTATTGTGGCACATTTGGATACGTTACTCCTTCTTTTACAGTTATTTTAACTGGATCTACATTTCTCATCAATCCTACATCTTCTCCAGTGAAATCCCAAACCCCTGCTTTTACAGAGTTTCTCAGTTCTTTTGGTAATTCGTCAGGGTTGAATACAGCATATGTTTCAGTAACTTCACTTTCTCTGTTAGCTAGGGTCATCTTATACAATACATCATCATCTGGCATTTCAAAAGCTATTCCATCCAGAGTACAAAATATAGTGCAATTCATTTTGCACAACAGGTCCCTACCTAATAAATTGACAGGACTGGTGTCACACACCACAAATCGGTGCATCTCTGAAAATTTCCCTATGCTGACTTTCACTGGTTCTGTAAGGTAGGTCTTAATTTACCTGTTGGACATACCAACTACTTGGATCGTTTCATCCGAGAGAGGAAGATCCTTAACATCAGCTGATCTAACAGTTGACTGAGTAGCAACAGTCTCCACTAGGAAAGTAATATTTTCTTCGTTAACCCTCCCATCTACAAAAGGTCCTGTCTGGTCTACTTATAGAGTTGCGCCAAGTACGCACTTTTCTTCCTCCCTTCGGCACCGTCAATAGCTCTCTTCTGCGTCACTCATCACGTTGCAGCCAATACTGCGAAACAGCGCTAGCGCGCGGTAGTTTATTTGCCTGTTCTTCATTGTAGAATCCCGATTCACTACTATACTTCTGTGTGTTTCTGCTCTGTGGAAAAGGCGGCTTTGGCACCTGATTCTGTGGGGGAACAACTTGCTGCAGTTGACCACTCACCTCATGCTGCACCTGTGGGTTCAATGATGGATTTTCATTGTTAGTACTCGGAGGAAACTTACACTCGGATTTCCAATACCTTATCCTGCCGCAATTATGACATGGAAATTTCTTTTTAGCTTCTTCAATGTTCCCTTTGTACTTCCCATTATTACATTTTGGCTTGGTCCCTGCTTGTTCCACCAATTGTGCTTCCTGTCTTTCCGCTACCTTTACCTGTGCCCACATTGCCTTCTCCTTTAACTTTCGCTGTTTTGCTTCAATTTCATCACTGAAGTATTTAGCATGTCTCAATACTTCATCTATTTTCTTGTTTTGCCAATCTACCGTATGCTGTTTAATCATCTCACCAATTTCTGGTCGTAGACCATATACAAATCTGTATACAAAATGGCTCAAATCCTTTTCACTCAGATTCTCTTCTCCGCTAAACTGCTTAAAAGCTTGTATTAGCCTCTCATAGTATGCATGTACTGACTCTTTACTTTCCTGGTGTGTTCCATCAATTTTTACCCAGTCTGTCTCTTTAGGGGGCACTTTATTTTTCAAAAATACCATAACCTGCTCATACTTCTTCATTACCTCAGGGTCTGGTGCTCCTGTTTTAGGATCCCTAGGGTATTCCTTGGTTGGCCAATTTATCATTAATTTACACTCTGACCATAGGTCTGCTGGTACTATTTTATCAAACAGACTATTCAAATCAATCCATAGTACCTTTGACAATTTTACAAATCTGTCTACCTGTCTGTACCACTCGACTGGCTTTTCGCGTAGTCGAGGGAAGTCATTCGTAAATGACAAATATCCTGTCTTGTCCATGGAACATGTACATATCCTCCTCCTGGAATCTCTCTTATTGGGCACTCTGTCACTACCTTCTCCTTTTCTCTCACAGGAAAGGCTGAAAATGTCTTATCTGAGGCATCATCGCGTTTTCTATACCACCTGCTTCTCCATTTATCCACGTCTCCCCATTTTCTCAAGAAAATGATTATGTCCTTAATTTGACCTATTCGTCCTGTGGTGTTCATATTCTCAATGTCCTTTTCAGTGAATTCTACTCGATAAGGTTTCTGTAAGGATTTTACCTTTTCCATATCAATACCCATTTAATTTGCTGCTACTTCTAACCTTTAATGCAAGTTTTTCGCTCTCCAGGTTGCACTTTTGCACAAAAACAATAATTCTTCATCCTGTTAGGTTTTAAATTTTTCTGTCGGGATAGTCCCTACGATTAACTCTTCCAATACCATTTGTAACTTGGCCACATCAATTGATTGGGATTCCTTATCTTTCCTCTGCAAGCTTCTTAACCATTCACTTAACTCGTCTGTTGATGGTCCTACTGGTTTTTCTACACTTCCGTGTCCAAAATCATTTTGTGTTTCTGACACGGTCTCTATCATTGTCATACGTCTCTCTGCACAATTCTGATCTACAAATGGATTATTTGTAAAATTTGGTTCCATTACACTCCTAGTCTGTCTCCATGGATTCTCATTCTGTCTCACTCTTGGTTGTTCTACAGGGTTACTATTTCTGTAAGGGACTGTCAAACAATGCTCACTGTCCTTCTGTTTTTCAAAAATAGGCATTACTGGACCTATTGTTACTGGACAGTTACTGCTTCTAGATTCTTGGTCAATTCACTCATATCTCAGTTAATTCCAGAGTTGTTTTTGCTAATTCTACTGAATTTTCTCCATCTGTGCTTCCTTCTGATCTCTTTTCTACCTCTCTAGTACCACTGTCTTTACTCAAACTTAGGGATTCTGGTTCCGTTTTTATAATTCGCACTGTTTCTCTCATTGGGGCACTTGGAGTTAACATTTCTGGTTCTGATCTATACGGTGGTAGATTTTTATAAAACATATCATCAAGAACATCATCCTCAGATTCATTCGCTCCATACCCTTTCGACTCCAAATTATGCCTCTTTTCCGTACACTTTCGACCTTCATTCTTTCCTACAGTTCTTACAGGGAACACACCCTCAGTCATGCTCGCATCTCGCCATCTTTTCATTCGGTCACTATGCGTTTCGTGTCCGTATGGTCTTTCAACCTAGTACCTATATCCTCTACCACTTCTGTTTCTTTCTCGTTCATGCATTTCGTCTTCCCATTCGGTCAAAGCCTCAAACTGTGTCGGTCTAGGTCTTGGTTCCAAATTCATCATTCTTTCCCTCAAGTTTCTCCAGCCAAATTAAATGAACCATGCTCTGGAAAAGCTAATACTCCATCGTCCTTGGTATATCTCACCCAGTTATCCAAACAAATACAAATATGATACCCATATTTCGTAATCATAAAGGATGCAGGGGTTTTCGGTGGAGGAAGTAACTGTCCTTCCCTAGTCTTAACTAGTTTGTCTTTCTTAAACCACTTCTTAATTCTCCCTAACCAGGTCTTTTTCTCCTTTTCTGGAGGGTCGTAATACATTTTCTTGTCTTTCGCGCAACGCTAATCCCTCTTTACAACTGTACCGCTAATCTATCCAATCACAGCGCGACTTCACACTAACGCACCTATTCAGAGCGTCCACGTCACTGTCCTCGAATCCTTGCGCGACTCACACTAACGCACCAATAAGAATCGTCTACGTCACCCTGTTTTTTCTCCAATCCTAGCGCGGCGTACACTAACGCACCAATCCGGGGCGTTTCACAGTCCTGACCGACTGTCCAATCCCAGCGCGGTCGTTCTGGCGTCAGCAGCCGCTGCGGCAGCTCCTGCTCCTGCTTCTGTCTACCCCTCCTTTACAAATCTGCTCAGTAAGTTTTTGTTTCAATTTCTACACTTCTGTTAGTAACAACATAGAAACATCTCCATTGTCCGCTTCGCTAACCAAGGAACAGCAAAAAGACCTTTCTCACGAGAATTCCGTCTTTCCCGAGAGCAGCGCTTACCTCTGCCCTACTACGGAATTATTACTTCCGTTAATAAAGTAGCACATCCCTCTACTTCACCCTTCTAACAAGCATTAGCTAATTGTTTCTCTAGTATTTAAGACACATAGTTGGAGACCCAATGCTCCTGAGAAATAAACCCAGAGTTTCGCAATCAACCCAAATGCCTTTGAATTCACACTCGTTCACACCAGAAAATGTAGTACATTCACACAGAATTCGGTCTTTCCCGAGAACAGCGAACAGTCTGTCCTACTACAGAATTATGACATACGTTAACAAAGCAGCGCTTACCTCTCCTTTGTCCTTCTAACAAGCTCAGAGAGTACCTATTACCTTTCCAGTGATAAGCGTTCTCGGAATGCCAGTTGGATCCCTGGTACCTAAGACCAGAACTTCACAGGTAACCTTCGCTATCATACACACTTCTCTCACACTATAAAATGTCTCTAATGGCAACACAGGTTTCAATCTGTCAAAGTAGACATTGGGTCTGGTGGCAAAATCTGCACCTGTTCTTTGGACTTCAACTCCAGCACAACCTATTGAGGTATTCGACTCAGATTCAAACTAGTCTCGACCGAAATGTTCTTATGGAGGTGTTTCAGCCAGGCCAGGCACCTACCAAACATCTCCTACTCTTCAATGAGGCTCAAACTGAATGATTTGTGGGCACATGGGTGAAGCCATGGTCTGGTTCCCTCATCAATTGGCAAGTCACACAGCACCATAGGCCAGCACCTGGTTACCCTGAATTTTTAACCCAGCATCCAACTCTTCAAAGTTTGGTGGTGCAGGCACCCACCAGATACTTCTCCTGACAAGAGTCCAAATGCATGAAAACCTTTGGCAAGAGAATGTTTTCATCAACTAGCCTTCTTAGCTTGTGGTCTGTTAACAGCAGCTGCCATCTAGGATGTTACACACATACACTTTAGGACATGTTTTTAAAAAAATTCTTTTTATTGACATTTGCAGGAATACATCTGGTAAGGCATGCTTAGTATGCACACAGGAATTGTCACCAATCCCCAGATGGGGGCTGCTAGAAATTGTGGTGAAAGACGAGCATTGTGGATAACAGTTTGTGACTAGCAGTTCCCAGAGTCAACGGAACACACAATACATTTGAGTTAACGTGCAAGGTAGCAGTACCCTCAACGACCATATTCAACAAAGACCAACTGGTAGGAGCGGGAGACCAGTGCCAGGGTAAGGGGAAGGTGGAGAGGAGAAAGGGGGGGAGACCAGCCTAAGTGTGTAACGAAAGTAGGACAAGCGTCCTCATGCACGTTATTCAGGCTTAAGACACTGTCCTGTGATGCTGCTCCTGAAGGATGCTATTGTGGGGGGTCTAACTCAGCAGTGTTTGAAGGCAGGTACGTTAGCAGTAGTCCCAATATGTTTCTAGGCAGGAAGGGGTGGGCATAAGCTCCCAATACGCTCTCAGCTGTTATGGCAGAACGCAGAATCCTTGAGCCACTCCTCCCTATGTGGAGCTCGGCCTCTGCCCAAGTCCATGGCAACGCGCCGCTTTGCAAACAGGAGCATGGCTGCCAATTTCTTGCAGTCCGATGGCAGATCTTTCACATAGCATGTAAAGCTATCAAGGCGGAGCAATCTATGTGAATACAAAGCATCTCTCCAAATGCCTCAAAAATAGTTTTCCAATATCGGTAGATGTTGGAACAGCTCCAGGCAAGGTGAAGAAAGGTGGCATCGGGGACCTACAGCATGCATCTTCAGCCAGGCCAATTCTACAGAGCCATTCAGGTGTTCTATACAATCTATGCAGGAATTTGAAGTGGATGAGAAGTAGCCGGTAATTGGGTGACAGGGCTCTTGCCGGTGTACACCAAAAGGTACATTGCTCCGGCGTGATTGACATGCCAAGCGAGGTTTCCCACTCCCTGTGGGCTCTAGGGGTACATATGGGTGCTGTGTGCTGCATGTCAGAGTACAGTCGTGTGATTAGTTTTCGTGGTGAAGAATTTTTTAGAGAGCGCTCAAGCACATGGAAGGTTAGTGGCGCAGCAGGAAAAGAGGCAGTATACTCGCGCAATGCCGCACTCAATTGGAAATAAGTCATTTTCTCTAGGACCGTCAGTTTCTCGCCTTCCCGCCCCTGGAGGAGCTCTATAAAGGTCCCGTCAGGGAATGCGTCGCCCGTTGTGGTGAGTTAAAGTCTCCGTAGTAACGCGCACGGGCCCGCCTCTGAGAGAAAGAGCAATGCAGGATGTTTGGGCAGAGGGATCGAGGGGGGCATACAGTATGCCCAGACCAGCTCTGTGACGCAACACGTGCCATGCCCACACCGTGCATCCCACAGCGTCAATTCCCGATTCTGGCCGGGATTGCACCCTGTAGAGAACCATGTGTAGCGGGTCCTGTATTGCCTGATCCTGTTCGGGAGCTGTGTGTGCCATAAACTGCGTCGGGAACAACCTGTGGAAACTGAACTGTGCCTGGGCGCAGTGGAAATTAAGATCGAAGTCTGGTGCGGCCGGTCCACCCTGCTCGAAAGGGAGCGTCAGGGTTTCCCAGGAAATTCTGGGCTGTCGGCCTGTCCAGCCAACAACACTATGTTGGAGCGCAGTCTGCCTCTGAAACTGGCATTGAGTGCAAGGGGAAGATTTAGAAGAGATATACGAATTTGGGCAGGACGACCATTTTAGTCAGTGACCGTGGGAGTCTGGCCCAGGGATCGACACAATCCCTTAATCTACTGTATTTGGATCTCCACAGTTCATCAATGTTGCGGCTAACCAAGATACCCAAATAACACTCCGGCCATCTGCCCACTGCAGTGGGAACTCAGTTTGGAATTGCTTAGTCACCCCGAGAGTCCACCAAATCTGAGAAACTTCATGAGCAGGTGGGCCAAGTTCTGTTTGATATACAGTGTGACATCATCCAGGTACAGAGAGACAAAATCACTCTCGGAGTGAATGCCAATCCTCGTTGAGCATGATGTTGTCGCAGGCACGCCCCCAGGGGCTCCATACCTATGGCAAATACTATGGACGACAGTGGGCACCCCTGGCGTGTGCCCTGAGAAACTTGGAACGGGGCGGAGATTACACCATGCACCCGAATCGGAGGGGAGGGAGTACAGCAAGGTAATACGTTTGGTGATATTAGTGCTTAGTCCTATGCGCGCGAGAAGCGCAAACATGTAAGGCCATTCAAGCAGGTCGAATGCCTTGGTGACATCGACAAACTCGCAGCATCGGGCCTACCTCTTGCATGGTAGCAAAGAGTATGCAAATTGTGCGCAGTGGATCTACCTGGAATAAAGCTGCATTGATCTGGTCTTGGCAGAAGAGGAAGGAGCTAAACCCCTATAAGCTTTGCAAGTATCTCATTGTCAAGATTGATCATGGAGAGCGGCCGGCATGAGTCGCATCTCTGATGGTCCTGGTCAGGCTTCAGGATTGTGATGATGAGGACCTCTTTGGGTGAGGGAGAAGCACCCCTCACTCCAGGGATTCCTTGTACATATTCCTCAAGTGTGGGGCTAAGATTGTTGCATATTCCTTATAAGAGGCAGCTTCCAAGCCGTTCAGACCTGGGGTTTTGTTGCCTGGCAATGCCTGGATGGTCCGAACCACCTCTTCCACTGAGAATGGCTCATCCAGATAAGCCCTGTGTCCACCCTCGAGCCACAGCAACTGTTTGGAGTTAAAGAATTTCTCATGTTCACGAGGGGCAGCCGACTGTTGAGTACTGTATAAGGATGTGTAATAGGACACCATTTCAGACTGGACAGCTGCCTGTCTGTATACCAGCGAACCCTCTGATGTACGCTACTCCATAATGTAGTCACTGGCCCATGGCTTCCTAAGGAGGCCCACCAGTGTCCTGCCTGCTCTGTCTCCCTCCCCGTACTTGCGGGCTTTAGTCTCCCTACTGAGCTAATGCGTTTCGCAAGTATCTGCCTCATCAAACTCACTGATCTTTTCGCCAATTAGATTCAATGAGGCCTCACTTTTAGTGGCGAAAAACTCAAGTTCCAGTGTGTGTATTTCGCTTTCTAGCTGTCGAATGTCCTCCCAGATAGAGCGCAGCACACTGGCTTGTTTGGCAATGCCCTCGCCTCGTATAATGGTCTTAAACGCCTCCCACAAAGTTGAAGGGGAGTCGACCATGGCCTCATTGATCGCGAAAAACTCAGCTATTGCCTGTCTGATGGATTCCCTGAACACTTGGCCTAGTAGGGCTCCTGGCCAAACCCGCCAACTGAATACCCTTGTCGGCAAATCCAGCGTGAGCAGCACTGTGGAATGATCAGATAGAGTGCGGGGCAGATGCAGCACCTCCACCACCCAGCTGGCAATGTCCCGCAAGGTTAACTAAATGTCGATCCGTGACCAAGAGGGGCCAGCAGATGACACGCAGGTGCCCTGCATAGTGCCAGGGTTCCTGCTACACCAGATGTCCACCAGGTTAAAGTCCAGACTTTAAGAGGGTGGCCGCTCTGGGGTGAGGCCAGCGTGAGTCTATCGATCTATCTCTGGCTGGATCGAGAACGACATTATAGTCACCACCCCATATTATCGCGCCTGGGCCGAGGGTGTCGGCTAATCTCCAAATCTCTGTGGAAAAGTCCAGGTCATCCGAATTAGGCCCATATATGGAAATCAATTTAGTAGGGTGTCCTCATACCATGCCTGCGATCATCACATTTCGTCCCTGTTAGTCACATATACCGTTCGCGTGTGCCAGTGCAGTCCCTTCCGTATGAGTATGGCTACCCCTCGCGCGTAGTTGGAATAGCATGCTACAATCCTTTCGCCATCCCACCCTGCTCGTAGTCGCTCGCGCATGTGTTCTGTGAGGTGGAGTTTTTGTAGAAAGCATACGTCTACCCCATGGCGGTCAAGATACGCGGCGACCAGCCTTACTTTGTCTGTTATTTAGACCCCGAACATTCCATATGATGCATTTCAATTTAGTCATCTCTCCTTAACAATTGTCTGGCCCTTCAATCGCAGGTATTTCCCTTCGGCCATGAGGGTTGCATACAAGTTAGCAGGTACGTCATAGGCTGGCCGAGGATGAAGGGGAGAGGAAGAGCGAAACATTTGTAAAACATTCAAAAACAAACATCCCCACCCTGAGTTCCTCCCGCCACACACTCCAGCCCCCCTAATTGGCTTAATAATACCCTCCATTATCCCAATGTGCTAACTAAAGTAACTAAATCAAAAGAGACTTGTGAATCATCCCCAGGGGATGCCGCTGGGAGCCTGGTAAAGCCCAGCAGGTGGAAGCTGGGTGGTTGGACCGTCTTGTGCTAGGAGGTGGGGATGCCTCCCAGCTGATAAAGCGTCTTTAGCATGATTGTCAGATAGTCTCAGCAATGAAAGGAAAGCCAGGGGTAAGACGCTGTCATGCGGACCGCCACACGGATTCTTAGTCCAGTCAAAGAGACAACGCCTCCAGAGCCAACACTGCAGCCATGAGGTCAGTCATTATTACTTGTGCGGTTCTCTGCCTCCACATCCCTATCCGATCTCAGCTTCTGCTTGGCCCTGCAAAGCTTTCAGACTTATTTGGCTGCACTCTTTGGGTCGGTGAAATATGAGGTTTTACCGGCGTGAAATATTTCCAGTTTTGCTGGGTAGAGAAGAAAGTACTTGATGTTGAGTTGCTGCAGAGATTGTTTCACTGTTGTGAATTCTCTTCTGGCTGCCTGCATTGCCTGGGCGAAATCAGGAAAGAAGGAAATCGAGTTTCCGTGATAAACAACATTCTGCTGGTCTCTAGCTAGACGCAGCACTGTATTCTTTGTCTCTATAGTTTAAAAGTCGTGCGATGATTGGTCTGGCAGGAGTGCCCGGAGGCGGTCTAGGGCAGAGCGATCTGTGTGTCCTCTCTACAATGCATACAGGCTACAGGGAGGAACCAAACAGAGCCCTGAGCATTCATCCACATAGTCTTCAACTCTGGCCATTGCAGTGGATTCTGGAATTCCCATGATCCACAGGTTGTTGCGGTGCGATCTCGCCTCCAGGTCTTCATTCTTTTTTCTAATTACCTCAAGCACCTTCTCCATACTGAGAAGTTTCTCCCGGGTATCTCCGCTCTCGTCCTCCAGCGTGGATGTGTCAATCTTGTATTCGATGGCGGTGAGGCTGTTTCAGCTCCTTGAACATTTCTCAGATCTCCTGTTCTGGTGGGGCGGTCCCTGCAGCCTCTTCGTCCTGCTGATCATTTTCCATAGAGGCAGGACCCCAAGGGGGTTTGCGTTGTCCAAACATCAGTTTTGCCTGGCTTCGCTCTTTCCCATACTGCCAATATGGGCCAGCACACCGCCGGGCTGCTCGCAGCCAGCAATTCCAAAGACTCAAGGGGACTTTACAACCCATCTCTTCCGCCCAGGAGACTTCTCAATTGACGGGGTATGGAGCAGCTTGGTGTCTTGTCACTGGTGCCCTGCAGCGCTTTCTCATATCCCTGAGGAGGATGGCCGCCCACCACCTTCCAAAATGTAGAGGAGTTCTCCGGCGTTCCCTCGTGGAGATCAGAGCAGCCTTTAGTGAATGCACTGTACGTCTGGCAGGTGCCACCTGCCCTACTCACATTGTATTGCAGAGCCCCTATTCCTGTATGGTTCCTCACAGGGGGCAGCTCAATCTCCTCACAATGCCTCTCAGCTGCAGTGGGCCAACAACCCTGCCACAGTCTAGCAGTGTCACAATTCGCCTGGACTCTGGCTATCTCTTTTCATCAATCCCAACTGCTACTGACAATGCCAGGGGCCAGGTCATACGGCCCACAGTCTGACTCTGCGTTACCCACCTCCTATATGGGCAGCGCAGCTCTCGAAGTCAGTGGAGGCTTTCAAGTGTCTGCATTCCCATCCGCACAGCCCACTGCGGCAGATCTCTCACCTTTTGTACAGTCCGCTACAGCCGGAGCACGGCGGTGCCAATCCGGCTGTCCAGGCGCCCGCAACAAAGTGAGGAAGGTCATATTGGCCTTCACGGTCCGGCAGGGTCTCAAGCTCGCTAGGCAGCACAAGCCCACTTCCCACTCGCATGTACCAGCTTCGGGTGTCCTCACGGCACCCCTCCTCTGCAACGATCATAGATTTTGGTCTGTGCTAGCCGCCCAGGGGTCGCACTGTGCTTCCTATAGCGCTCCCACGCTATCAATTGCCTCTTGCTGAGGTCCGCAGCAGCCCCCCGGCGACTCAGGGAACTCCACATGCCCAAGCCCGCAGCTCTGCTGGGCCTGCCACAGCCGCTTCCTACTCGCCAGTCAGCTCGTCCCGGCTGCCTCCATCTGCTACACCCTTCAGGTCTTGCACAGGGGATGTACTGCAGCCCCCTTCTTAAGCGGCGCTCGCCTTTGCCCTACCAGACCATCTCAGTCACGTCGATGCGGCCCCGTACTCGGTCAGGCTGCGTCACCTCCACGCCCCTCCCAGAGCAATCCCAGTCTCCCCTCCAGAATTTTGGTGCAGGTCGGGGCTCCAGTGGCTGAAAACAGATCGCCACAGTGTCTGGGTGCCTTCCCCCTGCAATCCAGACGACGATGTTAGCCAGAGACACCGGATAAATGCCGGATTCCTTTGTCCCACAAGCAGAGCCTCACTGAGTGGTGGCCATATAGCTGCCGGGCTCAACAGCGCCCCCCCCCCCCCTCACTTTGGAACATGGTTGGTAACATCTTACTGGCAGTCCCAGAAGACTTACAAGCCACTTACAAGCACCGTTGATTATCCAGGAGGGGCTACTGGGACAAGTTTGGTGCTCCGGAGTCATGTATGAACAAGCTCCACAGACTTCTCCGGCAACGCCCAGACATTCCTAATGAATATGACCTTCAATGGTTCACACCTGTTTGGCACAAAGCGGGACTCGGCCCAGAAATATTTTAAAGAGCCGAGCTGCAGCACTCTCTTTGGACCTTTCTGCACCAGTCTGGCAGTTTCCACCAACAGCTTGCCCTTTTTAGGTCGAGCCTGGGCAGCGCATGCGCTGCTCTGCGAGGCATGCTGCATTCAGGTAGGGACTTGAAGCTCTGCCCACTCTCCGCCCATATTTTTCATTGGCTTGTTTCATTGTCCACTGTAAACTGTGGCTGTTCATTGGTTAATAGGCTTAGTATTCCTTCCTTTTTACCGCCTTGTCTCATTTAGTAACCTCCCATGGTGACACCTCCTTACAAGTGTTACTTGGTAGGCTTGAATTGCAGCCTCCGAGCACTATTTTCTCATAGCTGTAGGACACGCTCTCTCCTAACGCTTTAAAAAAAAAAACATTTGCAATGTAATAGGTCTCACATTTGCAAGACTTTAAGCTATTGGCATTGTAAATGGCAATGCCTTTCATTTATCTGTTTTAAAAACAACACATAAATAAAAGGCATTGTCATTTACAATGCCACTGGCTCTAGCTCTCGTAAATGTGAGACCTGTTGATTGCAAATGTTTGTAGGGGCTATGCAAAGGACTCGCCTTATTGACCACATCAGGCTCGCCACCTGCATAACAGGCCTCAAAGCCATTTCGTGGCCAGGCCCGTGTGCCCAACAGACAACTACCAGGCCATCAGAGGCAGCCTACATCCCAGTCCCTCGCTGCTCCGACAACCACTTCAAAGCCTCTTTAGTACATCCGCATTGGCATACAGCCATCTAGCAGAAGGTATGGTCAGCCACTTCCTACAGGGGTGGCAGAGCATCACATCCAACAGGTGGGTTCTTCAAGTTGCTCAATGGGGCTACACCCTGCCATTCCTTTTATACCCACTGCCACCTACATCAGAGCATCTCTCGGAGGACCATCTGTTAGTTTTGTGCCAGGAGGTGCAGCCTCTATTGGACATAGGTGGCATAAAGAAGGTACCATCCTCTGAAGTGCGGACTGAATGTTATTCCCACTACTTCCTTATGTCAAAGGATGGAAGCTTCATTCTATGTTGGATCTTTGCCCTCTCAATGCCTTCCTGTGAAAGGACAAGTTCATGATGCTCACGCTGGCATAGGTTCTATCTTCCCTGGATACCGGACAATGGATGGTGGTGTTGAACCAGCAGGACGCTTTTTTCACATCCGTTTTCTGAAGGTCCATAGGGGCTACCTGCAGTTTAGCATGGGCCATTGGCACTTTCAGTTTGCTGTGCTCCCGAAGTCACAAATGCCACTTGGGTGTTCACAAAAGTGATCATGGTTTTCGCTTCCCATCTCCAAATGTCAGGAGTATTGGTTTTCCCTGACCTCGACAACTGCCTGTAAAAGGTGTGTTCACCACAGCTAGTTGACAACCAGCTTAATGATGGTGAACCTCCCCACATCACTGGGGTTCTAAATCAACGTGCAGAAGACACACCTGGCTACTTCGCAAATGTGTTCTCTTATCTGAGCCATTCTGGATACGGTGATCTATCTGGCCTTTTCTCCAGGCTAATGAGTCCAGGACATTCGGGCTATGATCCGGATGTTGCAGCTTCTGGCCTAGGTCTCAATGAGGATGGCTCTGAGGTTTCTTGTCCTGCTAGCCATCTGCAGCCTGCTTAAAGACCATGCCAGATGGCTCATGCGACCCCTGCAATGGGATCTGAAGTCTCCGTAGGCCAAGCACCAGGGGAACCTATCGGATTCCATCCAGGTATTAAAGGAGACTGCAAAGGATCTGCAGTTGTGGCTGCTTGACCACAGTTTGGCCAGTGGCAGAACTCTCTCTCCCTACCTCACCCAGAGTTGACAGTGGTGATGGACGCATCACTAGTGGATTGGGGAATCCATCTGGGAGAGGTGGAGGAAGGCATCAACCTGATGGAGTTGTGAGAAATTTCCTTGGTGTTAGGCTTCCTGCCATCCACCAAACGGTGGCTGGCTCAGGCCTCACGGACAACACCACGACGTGCAACTATCAGGGCAGAGTGGTGTCCTGGAGTCTGAGCCAAGAGGACCTGCACATCTAGACTTGGCTGAAAGGTCGGGGCATCTCCCTGATTGCATACTACCTGGCAGGATCTTTAAATGCAAGGGCGGGTTAACTCCGCTGACCATACCGAGTAGATCACAAATGGCAACTCACCCGGAGGTGACACAGAACATCTTACTACAATAGGGACAGCGTTAGGTCGATTTCTTGGCTACCACTGAGATTGCACACTGTCAACACTTGCACAATGGAGTTCTCAGGAAGGGTCTCTCTTAGAGATGCATTCCACTCAGAGTGGAGTTCAGGATTCCTGTATGCATTCCTGGGTTTACTTCTTATGTCCCAAGTTCTGAATAGCAAGACCAACCGGACCAAAGTCATCCTAGTGGCCCAAGATGGAGCCAGGAGATTGTGGTACCCAGAACATCTGGGCATTTATCGGTCCCCCGATCTGGATGCTGCTTTGAGATCCCTCTGTTGGAGCAACAGGGCAGGGCTGTACACTCAGCCTTGCACAATCTACACCTTCATGCATGGAGATTGAGAGGCAAATGACTGAATTTTATCTCCCTACCAAAGTAGTGGATGTCCTTCTATAAAATCTATTTATGCCGCACGCTGTGACAACTTTGTGGCTTTGTGTGGCACCGGCAACACTGACCACTAGGACATGCATTGGGCACTCAAAAAGGTTACTTGTCATCCCTTTTAGCCTTGTTGCATTTATCAGACCAACTATTCTTGTTTAAATCACTTTCTCAAAGGTTTGCTCTTCATGTTCTCACAAAACCTTTTATAATGCCTTAGTGGGACCTTAGCTTTGTCCTTACCTTTCTAATACGTATTTCCTTTGAGCCTTTACACACCCGTCCCCTACATTTGCTGACCCTGAAAACCATTTTCCTCATTGTGATTACATCAGCACGTCACATGAGGGACCTTCAAGCCCCATCAGTCCAGCCTCCTTATACCGCCTTCTTTTTGGGCAAGCTGGTGCTGAGGACCAGAGTGGCTTTTTACCGGAAGGTTGCAACTCCTTTTCATGTCAGACAATCCATCATTCTTCTGATGTTCTTTGCTCCTCCTTGCCCCTTGAAAGAGGAGGAGAGGCTCCATATAGTGGAACTCAAAAGAGAACTCAGCTCTTTGAGTTTTTCTGAGGTGAAGAAAGGCAAGGCAGTACAGAAGAGGACCTTATACAGGTAGATAGTCCTCTGCATCAGGCCCTTCTTCACAATGGCGATAAAGCAGCCTCTAGATGTGTTCAGGGCCCGATCTACCAGGGCCAAGGCTGCCACCTATGTGTTGGTTTGCTGAGTTCCTGTTCTGGATATCTGTTAGGCGACAACATGGGCTTCGGTGCATAAGTTCGCAAAGCCCTACTGCCTTGACAACCAGGTATGATACAGTGCTTAATTGTAACAGTTGGTTTCCGGTACTCGGCACAAGCATAACATTGTCAACACTGGCATTTCTGACAATCTGCCATATGGTGGCATTGTTCTAAATTAGAGATGAACACACCAACATTTGTTTATTCAATTTACATAAAAATGACTAGCACATGACGTTCAAGTCATTCTTATAATTTTGGGGAACTGGAATAGTCTGAATCGTCACACTGGTGTGATGGTTAGTAGTTGTGTTGGTTCTGTTATTGGCGGTTCTGGCAGGGGCAACGGGTGGTGCAAGCTGCAGTGGCCAACTGACGAGGGCCCTGGCGTTATTTTTTTATTTTTATTTACAAATCAAGCACTAGCTCTGATGGGATTGGCATTTTGGCCTTTCGGTCCTGTAAGACTTTTTGGACTACGACATTCTACAGTCTCACCATTTAGGGAGGTACTACTTTAGTACCTAATCTAAAGGTGAGGAACCTGTGGTAAAGGTATGCATCAGAACAACAAGTTACTTACCTTCGGTAATGCTCTTTCAGGTGAATAGTCTAATCGCAGATTCCTCTATGCTCTTACCCCTCCCTGTTCTGTGGAATGGCTCCTTTTCCATCTTTAAAGGTCTCAAGTTTGAGATCTGCACATTTGACCAATTTATTACTTTTGGGCACCATGTTGGAGGGTTTAAATAATGTCTAGACAGAGGTCTCCAACAGGTCGATCGCAGCTACTAGTCGCTTGCAGACTGCCAATGAGTAGGTCACACATAATTGCCTGTCAGCAGGCTTAAGGATATACAGCTGCCCCCCTGATAAGGCAGTTATTTAAAACACTCTGCCTGATTCTGTGAGGGCGTACAAAAAAATATGGCCAGTGCAGGATGATTCAGCTTACCTTCTTCTGAAAAAGTTTGTTTGCTTATTTTTCCGATTTCTTTCTTGCTTCTACTCTCATCGTTCTTTTGTCCTTGTTCTTGTCAGGTTGCTCCACAAGACTTACCTCTGCTTGTGCAGCGATTCCGCAGAGACGACAGGAGCGCCCGTCCCTGCACCCACCTGACCCTCGTGGACCGTAGAACCCAGCAGGGATGAGATGGACGCAGGGAAAGGAGCCTGAGTGAAAGCGGTAGGTAGGGGTGCAGGGTATCTCAGAATGACCTACAAAAGAGGAAGACTATGGTCAGTGAAGAACCCCCAACCACCGTGGAAACACACACAGAGCTAGGTCCTGTCCTAGACTCAAGGAACTCACCCTGACTGCGGGGACGCCGGTCGCTACACGGCAGTAGCGCAGGTGAAGTGCTGAGGACAGGCTATGCAGTAAAGCAAATGTCGGTGCTCCTACACCGTGGTCAGTGGAAAGCAATCTAGTTTCCCAAAGAACAACCCTGGAAGCGGCACTCAGAGTTTAAACCCTGCTCCCGAGTAGAGAAAACAAACAGCAAGGCGCTTCTGCGAAGGATCAACGGAAATTCCTCAATGGCAATTCAGCACATACACATTGGCAAAATCAGCAAAGGAAAAATCAGCAATGGAAACAGAAATGGCGCTCTGCGCGCTTAGGCAAAACAAACTGTGGCAAATCATCAATAGGCAAAATCATCAATGGAAATCAGGAATGGCGCTCTGCGCGCTTTAGGCAAAACAAACTGTGGCAAATCATCAATAGGCAAAATCATCAATGGAAATCAGGAATGGCGCTCTGCGCGCTTTAGGCAAAACAGACTGTGGCAAATCATCAATAGGCAAAATCATCAATGGAAATCAGGAATTGCGCTCTGCGCGCTTTAGGCAAAACAAACTGTGGCAAATCATCAATAGGCAAAATCATCAATGGAAATCAGGAATGGCGCTCTGCGCGCTTTAGGCAAAACAAACTGTGGCAAATCATCAATAGGCAAAATCATCAATGGAAATCAGGAATGGCGCTCTGCGCGCTTTAGGCAAAACAAACTGTGGCAAATCATCAATGGCAAGCTCACTTCCCACACAGACACCAAAGCAGGGGAACCCTTCAACCGCCCGGGAAGTCTAGGGGGCAAGGGTTTGGAAAACCTGAGAAGCCTGGACTGGTTCCGAAGTGTGGACGAAGGTAGAATCAGGGTTCCAGTGGAGAGGGACGGCGTTCACTTCCGTTTGGCTTCAGGACGGTTAATCTCGCTCCTCGCGGCTCGGGTACTCCAAGAGAATACGAAGCGCCGAACCGGCGGGAAACGCGGCGTATAAGCGTTTCCCCCGGAAGCGCTTCCATGACCCTGGTGCCCCTGTGAACGACTAGACCGGTACTCAACTTCCGCCCGGAAGTGAGTATTCCGGGTCGTCTCTGTGTGTGCGTCTTCGTGGAGGGGGACGGCAAGCGCCGTAACGTGACAGAACCCCCCCTCAAAAACAAGCCCCCCCCCCCAACCCCAGGGGCTCAAAAAGGGACCGCAGGGCGAGGGCTGCAGGGGCGACTGAGATGAAAAGCACGGACCAGAACAGGAGCATGGCGAACATGGGACAAAGGCTCCCAAGACCGCTCATCCGGGCCGTACCCCTTCCAATCGACCAGGTAGAACAGCTTCCCCTTGGTGCGACGAGAACCCAGGATGGCCCGGACTTCGTACTCCACATGGTCCTCCACCACCACTGGAGACGGAGGAGAGGGAACCCCGCCATCAGGGCGGACCGCTTGCAGAAGAGAGACATGGAAAACGGGGTGGATCCTCATGTGCGGAGGGAGCGTAAGTTTCATAGCCACCGGATTTACCACCTTCTCAATGACAAAGGGACCCACATAACTGGGTAACAGCTTCTTGGGGCCATGCACGTTGAGATGTCTGATAGACAACCACACTCGGTCACCCAAGCGGTATTCGGGTTCCTTCTGTCTATGGGCGTCAGCATGCGCCTTGTAGGTGTCCTTTGCCTTGGCCAACCCAAACCGAGCTTGTTGCCAGATAGTACGCAAGGCAGCATGATAGGAATGAACTGACGGCAAGGAGCAGTCCCGGGGTATTTCCCAGGCAGAGGTGCGGGGGTGACGGCCTTGGAGGCAAAAGAAGGGAGACATTCCGATGGCAGAATGCTTACTGTTGTTGTAGGCGTACTCAGCCATCCATAGGACCTCGGACCAGTCTTTGTCAACCATAAGCAGCAGGCAACGGAGGTACTGCTCCATGGTGTGGTTAGTTCTTTCCGCTTGACCGTCCGTTTGTGGGTGGTACGCTGTGGACAAGCGTACGTCCATCTCGAGGATTCTGCACACCTCTCTCCAGAAGTGGGACACGAATTGCGATCCCCGGTCTGTTATGACCACCGATGGAATGCCATGAAGGCGGATTACTTCTTGCACAAAGATCCCGGCCAGGTTCACAGCTGTGGGCACCTTCAGCAAAGGTACGAAATGCGCCATTTTGGAGAGATGGTCGACGATGGTGAGAATCGTGGTGTGCCCCGTCTTGGTGGTAGGGAGTTCCACCACGAAGTCCATGGAGACGGTGTGCCATGGATACGGTGGTACCGGAATGGGACGCAGAAGGCCCACCGGAGGCTCAGAAGCGTTCTTACTCAGGAGACAGATGGTACAGCTCCTCACATGAAGTCCTGTGTCGGCCACCATGGTCGGCCACCAGAAATGTCTTTGCAAGAGCTCAAGTGTCTTATGGAAACCGGGATGGCTGGACAAAACGTGATCATGACACAGGCGGACCGCTTCCTGCTGACTGGGCACCCCAGGTAGATACAGCCGGTCTCCATGAAACAGCAATCCGTCCGTGTATGACACGTCTGTGCGTCCATCCGCCAGTCCCTCCAGGTCGACTTGCTCCGTGTCCTTCCGTACTTGAGATAAGAAGCCCGAAGACGTCACAACACCCTGGAAGTGTTTCTCGGTAAGGATAGGAACAGGCTCGGTGTTCTCGGCTTCGTCGTCAGCTTCTTCCAGCCGAGAGAGGGCGTCAGCCTTGGCATTTTCTTTTCCTGGCCGAAACGTGATCACGAAATCGTAGTCATTAAAGAAAAGGGTCCATCGGAGTTGTCGGGCGGTGAGAGCACGTGCTGACCGGAGAAACCGGAGGTTCCTGTGATCCGTGTAGATGGTTACGGTGTGCTTGGCGTCTTTCAGGAAGTGGCGCCATTCCTCAAAAGCGGTCTTGATGGCCAGGAGCTCCCTGTCCGATACTGAATAGTTGCGTTCCGCAGGTTGTAGTTTCTTGGAATAGAATGCCACCGGATGCAGTAGTCCAGTGCGGGTGCTCCGTTGAGACAGCACGCCCCCGATGGCATTTTTAGAGGCATCCGCCTCCACGACGAAGGGCTGCTTGGTGTCGGGGTGCATCAGAACCGGGGCTATGGTGAAACGTCTCTTCAGTTCTTGGAAGGCGTCGTCCGCCTTCTGATCCCAACTGAAGCGCACGCCTTTACGCAACAACCGGGTAATCGGGGCTACCATCTCGGAGAAGCCTGTAATGAATCGGCGGTAGTAATTGGAAAACCCCAGGAACCGTTGTACCCCTTTCACGGACTCCGGGGGGGGCCAGGACAGGATGGCTTCCACCTTCTTGTTGTCCATTTGTATGCCCTCTGGAGTGATGACATGCCCCAGGAACTCGACCGTGGTGACGTGAAAGACGCTCTTTTCCAGCTTTACGTACAGACGATGTCTACCCAGCCGCTGAAGGACGGAACGCACGTGCTGCACGTGCTCTGTGATGGTCCGCGAATAGATCAAGATATCGTCTATATAGACGATGCAAAAGACGTCTATGAACTCCCGTAACACCTCGTCGATAAAGTACTGGAACGCTGCGGGGGCGTTACAGAGTCCGAAAGGCATGACCTGGTATTAGAATAACCCGAATTTAGTTCGGAAAGCGGTCTTCCATTCGTCGCCTTTTCGGACTCTGACTAGATGGTACGCACCCCGCAGGTCGAGTTTAGTATACACTGAGGCGTCTTTTACCTGTTCCAGGAGATTGGTTATCAAGGGCAGCGGGTAACGGTTTTTTATGGTGATGTTGTTCATCGCTCGAAAGTCAATGCACGTCCGTAGATCGCCCTCCTTCTTAGCCACGAAAAATAGAGGAGAGGAAACTGGAGACCTGGAATGACGGATAAAGCCGTTGACCAAATACTCGTCCAGGTAGGAGCGTAGGTGGGCATTTTCTTTCTCCGTGAGAGAATAAATCCTGCTGCAGGGCAACGTGGAACCGGGGATCAGGTCTATCCGGCAATCAAACGAGCGATGCGGCGGCAAGGTGTTGGCTCCCTTTTTGTCGAACACGTCGGCTAGGTCCAGGTATTCTTTGGGCACGGCTGCTTGGGAAACCAACCCCATTCCCTGCACGGGCAGCGATCTCGCTTGTATGGAGCGGGTCCCGAGGAGGTGGTCTTGGGTATAACAGGAATCACAACAATGCTCTGAGTCCAAGTGGATGCTTCTGGATACCCAATCAACGCGAGGATTGTGCTTCACCAACCACGGCAACCCCAATATCAACTTGAATTGAGGAGCATCAATGACGTCAAAGCTGATGACTTCGGCGTGGTGATTGATAAAGGACATAGTCATGTTCTCGGTGTGGTGCCGAATAGGGCCGGATGTTAGGTCTGTTCCATCCACCGCCTTGAGAGTCTCGGGTTGGGCCTTTGACACTGTGGTTATACCTAAGGCACGTGAGAATGCGGTGTCTATGAAACAGCCTGTAGCACCGGAGTCCAACATCGCCGTTACTTGCCAGGTTCTGCCCTCCTGGTTTTGCAAGGAAACATCCATTCCTATATGGTGAGTACCGTCGACTACAGCAGGGATCGCGGCATTGCAATACGAAAAACCCAGAGGACGGATCCCCTTATCTACTGGGTTGTCTTGTTTCCCGTCTTCTCCGTTTTGGTGATGGGCAACGCGAACGGCCTTCCGCTCCGGGACTTCGTGGGCTTCACCGGACATTCCCTGACGAAGTGTCCGCTTTTCCCACAGTACAGGCATTGATTCTGTTTCCTCCGTCGTTCCCTTTCCTGACTTGACAAAGGACCTCTTATGCCTCCGATTTGCATAGGTTCAGGTGCGTCGTTCTGGGGACCGAGCCCTTCCTGGGTCTTCCGGGTCTCCTTCTCCCCCATAGGTAGGAAACGACTGTCACTGCTTCTTCCTTTATCTGTCCTTCGTTCTTGCAACCGAAAGTTCATCTTCACCACCAGATCGATGAAGGGAGCGATTTCCTCAGGTGGGTCAGGGAACTGCGAAATGAGATCCTTTAGTTCGTCTCGCAATCCTCGATAAAATACTGACACCTTCTTGTCCTCGGGCCACTGGGCCTCAATCACTAGCCTACTAAAGGTGGTGATGTAGTGCAGGAGGTCCTGGTTGCCTTGCTTGAGGCTGAGCAACGCGTTGTCAGCGGCTTGCACAAAGGTGTGCCGCGCGAACATACGTCGCATAGCTTCCTTAAAGGTCGGCAGGTGGTGCAGCATGGGGTCGTCGTGTTCAACCAATGCTATTGACCACTGAGCGGCGTCTCCGCCCATGTACGACAGGATGTAGGCAACTTTGGATGCATCATCAGGAAAGGCAGTGTTCCTGGCCATGAAATGCAGGTGGCATTGATGGATAAAGATGCCGTACTTGGCACTGTCGCCATAGAACCGTTCCGGTGGTGCCAGTTGTACGGGATGAGGAGCGATGACTTGGACTGCAGGATTCGGGTTGCTGGCGGCAGAGGACCCCCCAAACGTAAACGTTGGCTGTCGTAATATCCCTTCCTGCATGCCCCGGTGGCTCGGGGCGGATCCCCAAGGGTTGGTGACCCCAGATGACATCTGGCCCTGTAGGGTAGTCATGTCGTGACGTAAGCTGAGGTTTTCTGCCTGTATGGCGGTTAGCATGGAGGCAATGTCTTGCAAGGTGACCTCTGGGTCGCCCATGTCGTCTGGGCAGAATGGTAAACGTGGGCTTCGTATTCTGTCAGGTTGCTCCACAAGACTTACCTCTGCTTGTGCAGCGATTCCGCAGAGACGACAGGAGCGCCCGTCCCTGCACCCACCTGACCCTCGTGGACCGTAGAACCCAGCAGGGATGAGATGGACGCAGGGAAAGGAGCCTGAGTGAAAGCGGTAGGTAGGGGTGCAGGGTATCTCAGAATGACCTACAAAAGAGGAAGACTATGGTCAGTGAAGAACCCCCAACCACCGTGGAAACACACACAGAGCTAGGTCCTGTCCTAGACTCAAGGAACTCACCCTGACTGCGGGGACGCCGGTCGCTACACGGCAGTAGCGCAGGTGAAGTGCTGAGGACAGGCTATGCAGTAAAGCAAATGTCGGTGCTCCTACACCGTGGTCAGTGGAAAGCAATCTAGTTTCCCAAAGAACAACCCTGGAAGCGGCACTCAGAGTTTAAACCCTGCTCCCGAGTAGAGAAAACAAACAGCAAGGCGCTTCTGCGAAGGATCAACGGAAATTCCTCAATGGCAATTCAGCACATACACATTGGCAAAATCAGCAAAGGAAAAATCAGCAATGGAAACAGAAATGGCGCTCTGCGCGCTTAGGCAAAACAAACTGTGGCAAATCATCAATAGGCAAAATCATCAATGGAAATCAGGAATGGCGCTCTGCGCGCTTTAGGCAAAACAAACTGTGGCAAATCATCAATAGGCAAAATCATCAATGGAAATCAGGAATGGCGCTCTGCGCGCTTTAGGCAAAACAGACTGTGGCAAATCATCAATAGGCAAAATCATCAATGGAAATCAGGAATGGCGCTCTGCGCGCTTTAGGCAAAACAAACTGTGGCAAATCATCAATAGGCAAAATCATCAATGGAAATCAGGAATGGCGCTCTGCGCGCTTTAGGCAAAACAAACTGTGGCAAATCATCAATGGCAAGCTCACTTCCCACACAGACACCAAAGCAGGGGAACCCTTCAACCGCCCGGGAAGTCTAGGGGGCAAGGGTTTGGAAAACCTGAGAAGCCTGGACTGGTTCCGAAGTGTGGACGAAGGTAGAATCAGGGTTCCAGTGGAGAGGGACGGCGTTCACTTCCGTTTGGCTTCAGGACGGTTAATCTCGCTCCTCGCGGCTCGGGTACTCCAAGAGAATACGAAGCGCCGAACCGGCGGGAAACGCGGCGTATAAGCGTTTCCCCCGGAAGCGCTTCCATGACCCTGGTGCCCCTGTGAACGACTAGACCGGTACTCAACTTCCGCCCGGAAGTGAGTATTCCGGGTCGTCTCTGTGTGTGCGTCTTCGTGGAGGGGGACGGCAAGCGCCGTAACGTGACAGTTCTCATGTCTTTTTTTCCTTTCTCAATTTATTTTATTACTTCTTTCTTGCGTCCCCTCTTTCTTTCTCCATTCACCTATCCGTTTATATCACTTCTTTCCCTCTTTCTTTCTCCTTTTGCCTTCTTATCCTTTTACATAACTTTTCTTTCCCACTTTCTTTAATATGTATTTTTTCAGTTTTTCTTTTTCTTTGTCTTAATGTTACTCTGGCTATTTTCCCAATTGTTACCTTCTTTTCTCATTGCTACCTCTGTTTCTCTTTTTCCTCTATTTCCCCCCAGTTTGTTTCATTCATACTTTTTGGTTTCTTCTCCTTTCTCATTGGCTTTATTTCACCTCTTTATTTCTCAGCTTCTTTCTTCTCTCCAATGATTTCTTCTTCGCCTTTCTTACTCAGTAATTATTTACTTTGTTCTTTCATCCTTTCTTTTTACCTCCATTTTGTCTCCTCTTTCTCTTTTTCTTTCCTCCCCACTTTCTTGATTTCTCTTCTTCTCTACTTCCTTTATCCTGTTTGTGTGTTCCTTTCTTTCTTTCTTTCTGCACTTGGTTCTTTCTCTGCATTTTTTTTCTCTTCTTGCCTTCCTTTGTTTCAGTCTTATTTTCTTTCCGTCTTCGTCCTTTTATTTTTCTTTCTCATGATACAATTACCTATTACACGTTTTCTTTTTTTCCTACTTTCATCCTCCACATTGCTGTTTTTCTTTTTCTTCGGCTCTTTCTATCCCTTTTTCTTTTTCCTTTCCTTATTTTCCGTCCTTTTATCATTCAGTTTTTCTTGCCTGCTCTTTTTTCTACGTTTTCAAGGACAAGGGAACCCAAAGGTATACAAGGGACCATGGGTAAGGATTGTTTATCAAGGAACAGGCGGTCCCTAGGAATGCATCAAACAATGCACATAGAAAATGAATAAGTTCTATGTCAAAAACTTGAAAAAAATAGTATCTAATCATTTATTTAATAACAAAATAGAAAGGAACGTAATCAGAGTGGGAAATATGAGACAATGCAGGGGAAAATTTACAAGAGAAAAAAAAGTAAAAACTCAAACATTAAAGAGGAGTGACAATTAACAAGGTTAGAAAGACCATGTGACAATTTTTGGGTACCAACGCTATTGTATTTAGGAATCAATAATATACAATAGTCAGACTGTGTGTTGACGATGTTTCAAACCCATTACCCAATATATGGATCATCATCAGGACTTAGATTATGCCTGAGAGTATCTTTTATCTAGGTACTGGTCCGGAGTAATGAGCCGTGAAGAGAACTCTATGGTATAGAGTTGAGTAGCAGTGATGGCAAGCTGGAATTCCGTGAGTTGGCAATTAGTCCTGTACGAAGCTTAGTGCTCATGGCAGTTGGGAAAAGTCATCTCGTCAAATTTAGAAAGGCAGTCACGCAGTGAATGCATGCACAGCTAAAGCGAGTCCCATAAGTTGAGGGATAGAGGGAGCAGCACATCCGTAAGGGTGCTTGAGAAGGACTGCAGCACTTCCCCAGAGAAGCTGCAAGGAAGTAGGGATGGTGCACTGATTGCACGTGACGGAACTCCAGTCAGTCTCCCTTTTGCGGTCTCAAGGGCAAAGGGATAAAACTGCTCCATGGAGACCCCAAATGTAAACCTTTTGCAATACAGATCCTGAGCCGTTGGGGCTGTATGATCCCTGTAGCAGGACTGGGGTACTCTAGGGCAGCGTTAAAGTTATTTGGCCTCTTTACATTTATCGAATTCCTCCTTAGGCAGTAGCTCACGAGGGATTTCACTGATCCGAGTAGCTCTCACTGTAGGAAAGGTTGGAAACCCCTCTATTAAAGTATTCCAAAGTTAAGGAAACTCACTAACTGTCTTGTGCTGGCTCAAGGATGGATGCAGCGGAAACTGGCTTCACAGCGTCTGTCATATTGGCTCCCGTTTGTTGGCAGTCTTGTGTTCCTGCTCTACGGGTGTAGCACAGATTCAAGTCCAGAGGTTTGCAGCCTAGGGATAATCTTTACCCTAAGCATCCTTTTAAACTCCACGTTGTTGTAAACCTGCTTAGTCCCATCTGAACAGTCTACCAAACTTGCTGCACCTCCTTTTGGAAGCTCAGATACATTTGCTTATTCAGATTGTGGAGGGCTGCTAAAATAATCAAATCTCTCTCGTGCTCCCAACAGAAATGGAGGAAGGGACCGCAGTATCTGAAAAAGAGCGGTAGGACAGATGCTGTGGATAAAAGCGAGATAATAGATCCATGATATGTCGTCCTATCCGCAGACAGTTTGGCTAAAGCCCTGTGTCTCCTTGTTCAGAGCAGGGTTAGCAGTGTTACGGGTAAAAACATTTTACACAAACATGCATACCAGTGCTGCCATCACAATCCATGGGAGGGAGACCTTGGATTGGTTGCTTCCGAATTTACCAAAGAATTAGAGGTAGAAAAATGTATGAGCTTGAAATTCATATTCGAAACAACGTGCCTGTTAGAGCTTGCTTAGGACATTAAGGTTGCTTTTTGCATGATAGGTCTTCTGCGTTCATTCATAGACGTTTGGTCTTGTTCTCATTCTGTGTCCTCTGAGTTTAGGTGTTTATATTGTGCTTTGTTAAAACTGTTTCATTCTCTTAATATTAGAGCATGTGCAATATTTGCTCGTTTTCAGGCTAATGCACTACAAATCTAGATTTGGCCCCAATTTGGAACATGATAAATACATACAATTCTTATTAAAATCCAACCTAGAGTGTTCAAAAACTGGTTTGCCTGAACAAGATGCCCAAGACTCGTTTAGCCATAAGGGCAACATACTTATGTCCCATTGACAGTTTTCCTTTATTAACTTTCCTGTGCTCTGTAACTTGTTTCAAATTGTCTTTTTGTGATAATTTACAATCCTGTTTCATTTCTCCAGGATATTTCTACTGCATGATCCATGCTGGTGAGAGTTTTGGGACAAGTCAAAGTGGCATCTCCACGCAGGATGACGAGCATAGAAACTTGCACTATTCAGCTGCAGACCTGAACAATGGAGCTCCTAGCCTAACCCAGCAGCCTTCGGCCTCCACAGAACCTCCTCCATTGACCTCTCTTGTTTCAGACGATGTATTCCAGCCTTCCAGTGTGCCACCTGGGGCTCAAAATGTTGTTTTTCCTCCCGCGCAGCCCCAGCTCCCAGACTCCACCGTGAGTGTCCCTTTTGAAGCCAAGGTCCAGGAAGTCGATGGGGAGGCGCAAAATGGAAGTCGCCCTAATCGCGGAGCCCTGAGCAACAGAGGCCAAAACGTGGTAGAAAAGAGCCCACCCCAACGTCATTCAGAGTTGATGCGCCTGGCCAAGTCTGCAGCTCCAGAGGCCTGTGGCCCTCAGCTGGATGAGCAAACTGCAAAAAGTAAAATTGCAAAGAGACGTATTAAACTCTCCACACTGGAAAAGGAACCGCTCTCAAGGTTGAGTTTGGACTCGGGAAGTGAACCAGATCTAAAATGTCTCGAGTCCGGAGTTCTGAACCAAGGTAAGAATCTTAAATGCGAGCTTCCTGAACGGAATCCTCCCAGGGCACTTCTCCAGCCGTGTGTAAAATCATTAGTCGTCTAAAAAGAAAGATTCCATACATTTCTGATACTTTGTTTTTATGCCCCAGCTAAGGGATAACCCCACATAGTTTTTCAGTTTCGAAAGTGTGCTTGTGACTCTGCTTTTCATTTCCTGTTGAAGAGATTAGTTAGGAGTCTTTTGGGGGGTATTTTTTTTCTATTTAGCACCACCTTGGAATGAAAGGGGAGGTAAGTGCGGCAGGGTTTTCTTGTGAAGTTTCCAAAATAATGCTTCCCAAAGGAAGATATTCAGAGTGCATCCAGTGACATTGGCACAACACAGGATCTCGCCCTCGCTAACTCTTGCCCACATTAGATACGATGATACGAACAAGCTCTTTAAATGTGAGAAGTGGAATGACATGGCTTACAGGTACAAACTATATAAAAGTGACTGGAAGTTCTTCCAATATGCCAATTCTAGAGTACACAAAAAAGTAGCTTGCATCTTTTCTCAACAATTCTTTGACTGTTGGCGGGAGCTGCAAGCAGGTCAATGAGTTTCTCACCTTGGTGCCCTATGATGCCAACGACTCCTGCTTGTTAAAGCAGCAGCCTGTTCTGTAAGCCTGGACCATGTATGTTTGATCCTTCTTTACTAGGAGTCCCGTCCTCTACTATAGGGCTTTGTGATGTAGACGTGGAGCGAGTTAGGTTAGTCACCACGTACCCACTCCTGACATTGCTTCCAACTAACGTCAGTATGGAACCTCTCTTTTTGACCCAAAGAGAGTGAACACAATGCAGATACGGGCCAACATCATTCCCGTGTTCATTCCTATATTTATTTCTTAAACACTTTCGTCTTTCCCCATCATGTTTCTCTTTTAGAGTGACTGAAATCTAACCCAATTTAATAACATTCAGAAACACACTTTGCGTTTACCCTGGCAGCTTCATTGCAATGTATCTTTATTTCCTTATTGGAAGTTACTGAATTCGCAAAACATTTCCGTTTGGAAGTAAACAATAGTTAGCCATCGGCTCAATAGCTGCAACTACCTACCTCCAGCAGAGGTCCACTCATGAAAACCATGAGATCTCTCTGAGTAGCTTGGATGAGGCAAGACCACTCAAAACACATCTAAAAAAACAGACTCCATTCCGTTTGTAGTTGTACACGTACCCATGGATGACACAAGTCCTTGAACAACATAATTTGAGTTTGCTGTGTTCTCCCTAAGTGGCCAGGGTATGCCCAGATGTGGGTCCCGTGCTCGCTACACCACTGGATTCAAGCTAGCCGGGCTGATGAGAGGTGAACTCCAGAAACCGGTCCTAGGATGCTTGTTTCTGGTCCAGGGAGGACGTGGCCTGGCAGTTCGGGCTGGATTGTTCCCATGAGGCACAGGGTCAAGACTGATTTGCATATGGCTGGGTCCAAACTGGGGTGGTGTGGTGAGCAAAGAACAATGATGGATCCAACACAGATCTGTGACTGGGGGTGAGCATCTGAAATGTTTCAGCTCTTCATCCATCATCTTATTGAGTTTGCGATAAGTCCTTGAACGACATTGGATGTAAGGGAGACTCACTTCTGTGAATCACAGTGTTGCATAGTGTTCTTAAAAGTGGAGAGCGGAAGATGCAAAAGGCGGACCGGTACAAGAGGACAAAAAGAAAAGAGTGAGAGAGGGCCCCAGGCACCGCTTCTCAACTGGGCAGGGGCCAGGACAGGGAAGCTTCAGATGGCCTAGTGAGCGGATGGGCCCTGGCAGGCAGCGCTCGTTCATTTATTATGAGAGGATGATCGATAATTCTTACTAAGGATTGTTCTGATTCTAACTATCCCTTCCTGTTTTAAGCCTTTCTTTTACCTGGAGTACTTATGTAGATATAGGAAAGGAGCTGCAATTGTTGCTACTGATATAAGAGATATATATATATATATATATAATCACAAGCTGCCCCAAAAGGAGTTTAAAGTATCAAGCAAATGACTTGGGACAGCTTTCCAGCCAATGGAGCAGGATATCTCAGCAGGTTGTATAAGAGGTTCAAGGGTTTGGGTGTTGAGAAAGGACTGATTGCAACATACTTCACAGTTTATAACTATGTTTCTCTCCCATAAGGAATTAATACCACGGACTCGTGTGACTCAGAGGAGGAATCCACTGAGGAGGAAGAGGAGTTAAAGAAAACAGTAACACTTGTGCTGGAAGTGAGTATGAGATATGGCACTGATGTGTATTGACACACAACTGTGATGGAGTGTGAGGGATGAGAAGTTCTGGCCCCAGTCTGGAAGCACTTGGCTCCTGTCTGCGGTCTGGAAGCACTGGGCTCCTGTCTGCGGTCTGGAAGCGCTGGGCTCCTGTCTGCGGTCTGGAAGCGCTGGGCTCCTGTCTGCGGTCTGGAAGCGCTGGGCTCCTGTCTGCGGTCTGGAAGCGCTGGGCTCCTGTCTGCGGTCTGGAAGCGCTGGGCTCCTGTCTGCGGTCTGGAAGCGCTGGGCTCCTGTCTGCGGTCTGGAAGCGCTGGGCTCCTGTCTGCGGTCTGGAAGCGCTGGGCTCCTGTCTGCGGTCTGGAAGCGCTGGGCTCCTGTCTGCGGTCTGGAAGCGCTGGGCTCCTGTCTGCGGTCTGGAAGCGCTGGGCTCCTGTCTGCGGTCTGGAAGCGCTGGGCTCCTGTCTGCGGTCTGGAAGCGCTGGGCTCCTGTCTGCGGTCTGGAAGCGCTGGGCTCCTGTCTGCGGTCTGGAAGCGCTGGGCTCCTGTCTGCGGTCTGGAAGCGCTGGGCTCCTGTCTGCGGTCTGGAAGCGCTGGGCTCCTGTCTGCGGTCTGGAAGCGCTGGGCTCCTGTCTGCGGTCTGGAAGCGCTGGGCTCCTGTCTGCGGTCTGGAAGCGCTGGGCTCCTGTCTGCGGTCTGGAAGCGCTGGGCTCCTGTCTGCGGTCTGGAAGCGCTGGGCTCCTGTCTGCGGTCTGGAAGCGCTGGGCTCCTGTCTGCGGTCTGGAAGCGCTGGGCTCCTGTCTGCGGTCTGGAAGCGCTGGGCTCCTGTCTGCGGTCTGGAAGCGCTGGGCTCTGGTCTGCGGTCTGGAAGCGCTGGGCTCTGGTCTGCGGTCTGGAAGCGCTGGGCTCTGGTCTGCGGTCTGGAAGCGCTGGGCTCTGGTCTGCGGTCTGGAAGCGCTGGGCTCTGGTCTGCGGTCTGGAAGCGCTGGGCTCTGGTCTGCGGTCTGGAAGCGCTGGGCTCTGGTCTGCGGTCTGGAAGCGCTGGGCTCTGGTCTGCGGTCTGGAAGCGCTGGGCTCTGGTCTGCGGTCTGGAAGCGCTGGGCTCTGGTCTGCGGTCTGGAAGCGCTGGGCTCTGGTCTGCGGGTCTGGAAGCGCTGGGCTCTGGTCTGCGGGTCTGGAAGCGCTGGGCTCTGGTCTGCGGGTCTGGAAGCGCTGGGCTCTGGTCTGCGGGTCTGGAAGCGCTGGGCTTCGGTCTGCGGGTCTGGAAGCGCTGGGCTTCGGTCTGCGGGTCTGGAAGCGCTGGGCTTCGGTCTGCGGGTCTGGAAGCGCTGGGCTTCGGTCTGCGGGTCTGGAAGCGCTGGGCTTCGGTCTGCGGGTCTGGAAGCGCTGGGCTTCGGTCTGCGGGTCTGGAAGCGCTGGGCTTCGGTCTGCGGGTCTGGAAGCGCTGGGCTTCGGTCTGCGGGTCTGGAAGCGCTGGGCTTCGGTCTGCGGGTCTGGAAGCGCTGGGCTTCGGTCTGCGGGTCTGGAAGCGCTGGGCTTCGGTCTGCGGGTCTGGAAGCGCTGGGCTTCGGTCTGGAAGCGCTGAACTAGCGCTGGACCCCAGTCTGGAAGCACTGGAGGAGCTCCAGTCTGCGGCCTGGAAGCGCTGTGCTCCGTTCTGCAGTCTGGAAGCACTGGGCTCCAGTCTGCGGAGTCCTGGCGATAGAGGGCCTGGTCAGAAGTGGGATAGGGCTAAAGTTGCGGTCTCTTAGGAAAGGGGTATCTAAGGTTGTGATCTAGGGGTTCTGCAGCTGTGATCTGGTGGGGAATGGTCCATGGAAGACTGGCTTGGAAGTAGATTAACATCTGGGACTGTGACTTCAATCTCATCAGGTGAGACCCATAAGCAGAATTGAAAGCAGTAAAGTGCGGACCTTGCAACGGAGAGCAAAGGAGGAAGAGATGAAGAGGTTTTGCAAAGCACAGGTAACTCAACCCTTCATTTCATGTAAAAAACTGCTTGTATAGTTATCCCTTCACACAGCCTCTCATATCGATAGAATGCACAATCTGTGGAAGAGCTGTAATGAAAACTGATAAGAGAGGTGGCTGACGGTCTGTAAGCGCTGGCTGTGAAAGAACCTTAGTGGGAGGCGGCAGGAAGAGCTGCATGAACGCCGGCTTTGGTGGAGCTGTAGGGTAAGGGGCAGGAGCACTGGCTGTAGGTTATAGTATGAGTGCCCTCTGTGCGGGAGCTGTAGGCGATGGTGTAGGGGGTATTGGTTGGGAGTTATACGGGCTGCTGTAAGCATGTTAGCTGAAGAGAATGGTACAGGTTGGGTATCCGCACAGGCGATGGAGGGCTGTGCTAGAAGCACTGCTGACCTGTCTTTTTCTTTTAGTCCATACAGAGGCGCCTGGAGGAGATCGAAGAGCAGTTCAGAGTTCTGGAGCAGAGGGGCATAGAACTGGAGCAGTCCCTGAGGACATGTGAGTGGTGGTTAAGGTGTTGTGGGATGGGATGGGGGAATGACTGGTGGTGAGGGAAGCAAAAGAGGACAGGCAAATGTGACAACATTGACAAGTAGGCCTTGGAGGTGTGCAGAAGGAGGAATGGCACTAGGGCCATGGAGGGCCGAGCAGCAGAAGAGACGGATGGCCATTGAAGGGCATGGAGGAGGATTCACAGTAAGGTGGGCATGAAGAATCCGGAAGGACTGGAAGGGGCGGGAAAGGCATTGGCAGGCTTAGTGCGCAGGGGTGGAAAACCGGAATGACCGCTGGAGGAGGTATGGCCGTAAGGTGGTGCATCCATGGAAGGTTGTAACAGAGACGGGACAGGAATGAGGAGGAGAACGGACTAGTTAGTAACTCGAGCCATGGGGTTGAGGGAAAAATTGTAGAGAAAGTGAAGAAAGATGGAGTTGGCAGTATAGATGGACACTGGAATTGTAAGGTTCGCACAATACCTTAAATATCATAAGAGTAGCAGAAGTAACATCACAAACCTGTGCTTTTTGGGACGAAGCACCTTTGCAAGGTGAGGACACGGGTGGTGTCAGGATATTGTACTTTAACCACTGAATGCCACAGGAAACAGTTCCAAGGTCCGCATAACTGGCCCATGCGCATTGCGACTTCACAGGAGGTAACATTACACGCCCTTTGACTCCCCTTCACTGCAGTGACAATACAGGAAGAGACTTCGTACCAACCTTGACTGCCCATTGGGCACCTTTTGACCTCTGTTTCATAAAAAGTTGAGGCTGCAGATTTAGTAACAGTGCTTGATACTAGGCACAAGTGACCTGCTACTAAAACTGGCAAAGCAGACTAGTTAAATCACAGGGTTTGCAAAGATGCCCACTGGGATTGTATGCTGGGACCCGGGGCAAGCAGTTGTTAGGCCAAAATGATACTAGTGTGAAGTGGCGTTAAAGATTAAGGTCAGTAAAAGATATTTAAAGGGGTAATGAAAAAGGGTGCAAGGCAGTAAGGGGGGAATTTGGGAAATGGAGGTCGAAGTGACATTTAGGTTGTGAGATGGAGAAGTTTGATGTGCACTAAGGTGCGTCACAGAGGTCGTGGAGACTGGTGAGAGTGAGCGTGCCCATGAGATGGAACAGGTTGAGTGAAGAGGCAGTAATCGCAAGATGGACTACTGGAGTGGCAGCATAGGCAGGTGACACATGGAGAGGATGGGGAGGGGAACTGGCTGCACATCAGGAGGAGTATCATGACCTTGTTTCTCTTTTGCACCCACCATCCTACCCCGCTCATAGGTTGTGATTCAGATGAGCAGGCTGAGCTCATTTACAAGTGGTTGTTGCTGGTCCAAGACAAAAATGTGCTGGTTTCGGAGGAGTCGGATATCATGATCGCGTGAGTAATCGTGTCTTGCACGTTGAATAAGGGTTTAAATTAAATATGCATGTTGGAATGTGTGCTTCTATGTGCGAAGGAAGGTGTTTTCATAAACCTTCCAGAAGAGGTGCATGCCGTGACGTGCAGGTGGAGAGTGTACGTCCCCTGACATGTATGTGTATATGTTTGGGTGCCCAGGGGTCTAAGAGGTTGTATGCATAAAGGGGCATGTCACTGTGTGGGGGTTTTTACTGGATGTGAATGTGGTGTTGCATAGTCCCAACCCTGTGGATCTGCTGGGTGTACATTTCTCAGTTGCTGCATATAGAGTTCTGTTTGCAGGTATTGTTTGAGGGGTCCTAGGGAACATGTGTGATTACATGTAGTAAAATGAAGGTGTTCAGGGCTGTTCCATGCCAAGGTGTCTACTTAACGAGTAGCCTCTGGACGTCTTACATGGAGGAGCCTCTGCTGGTCCAGTTTACGAAGCGTTCAGAGAATGCTTGAGAACTGGGTTCCACTTGCCTAAGTCACTTGTGAGCAAACCCCAAGCAACTTTCTGTTATACGTTAAAGATCGTATTACATACACGTTTTATAAACCAACAGATCTATATACAATAATTTGCTGCTGGAAGCCCTGTGCTTTGCAGATTTATGTGGAGAGGATGTGATCCAAGATGTGGATCCCGGCGGCGTCATGGATCTTCTCCTGGGAGTTTGAGATCACTGTGAAAGTACACGCTTGACTCAGTTACGCTTCTTTGTCTTTGCAGAGTCCAAGAGCTGGATCTAGAGGAACAGCAGAGCCTGTTAGTCCAGCAGCTGCAGCACTATCAGTATATGGATGGTAAGACCTTGAGAGGGGTGGAAGCTAGCCGATCAAACCTACTGCTTGCTGCTACGGTTCCAGTGAGACCCACAATCAGAACACAAGCTTCATGCATCAACAGGGGCCCGCTTGGAAGCTTGGCATGCAGAGCGGCTTCTTAGTCACCATGAACGATTCTTTCTCTGCCAGTTTGAGGTATAGTTTTGGGCCTTATCAGTTTCAAGAAGATGTAGAGTCAATGTTGGGATCAGAGAAATTGTAAGCAAACCGTAGAAGCTCTCTCCAGTTCAGTGTAGCTTGAGATGTTTGAAAAGAGCATTGAGGGTTTACACAGAGGTGTATAAGCATGGAAGGCAAACATTTAAAAAAAACTCTAGGTATGTAAAAAGCCGACACCAAAGGCATATAGTTAGCAATATTGCATGGAGATCAGGAGTGCAGTCCGTGATAATAGGGGCCCTTGTGGTCCTGAGAAGGACATGACCTTTACATTAGAGCCAAAGCCATGAATTCCATTGTCACAGTGACTCTTCCTCGATGAGTTATTGCCCACTCCTTCTTAGAAGGTATCATCTTAGATGAACATTTCTCGCTTGAATGAAGTTTCGCCTTCTGCTTCTTTCAGTGTAAACTGCTTTGTAGGGTTCTCCTGTTTCATTCCACCTACCACACTTTGGTTGTCCTGGCAATAGTTCAGTCATGTCTAGATTATGAGAACAGCCTTTGTTTAGGTGCTCCAGCCAAAGTTATGTAAACAAGTGGTAACAAAGTACTGCTGCTAGACTCCTTACAGATACCAGGAACTGGGAGCATATCTACCCAATTCTGCAATTCCTCTCTTGGTGGAAAAGTGGATCATGTTTAAATTGCGGATGGGGAACTCGCGGAGTTACATAAAAACTCCACGATATTCCAGAGTTCCACCAACAAGCGCAAATATACATTTTGCGCTGCTTGCCCTTCACTTTAGCGCCAGTAGCGCTGAAAAATCAGCGCAAACTGGGCAAGTGTGTGCGGCCATTCGAGCTGATTTTGCCGCCACTCAAGTAGAAAATCGACATGAGCTGCAGCAAATATACTTGAGAAGCCGCCCTCTCACCCGGACCGCCTGCGTTGGAACATGCACCTGGTGGCCAGCAGAGCTAGGCTCACCTCCGTCTCCTGTCACAAAGGCCAGAATCCTAGGTGTTATGTTCGATGACAAGTTCTCATTCATACACCATGCAAACGCAGTTGTCTCCTCATCCTTCTATACCATCAGGATGATAAAAAAAAAACTTCTACCTTTTCTACCATCTAGCGCCAGCATTACTCTCATCAGCACGCTGGTTATGTCAAAGGTAGACTATTGCAATGGACTACTCTTCAATGCCCAGGAAAAAGTCCTATACAAGTTGCAAGTGGTGCAAAACGCATTGGCAATGATTGTCAGGTACCCCCAAGTCCAAACCAATATCCAAGGTGGTACGACAGTTTCACTGGCTACCTATCAGAAGCAGAACCAAGTTCAAGGCCCTGTGCATGTCCTACAAGGCAATCCACAATACAGGACCTGAGTTATTGAAGAAAACTCTGTTCCTACATGCCAAGTAGACCCTTACGCTAATCAGCAGCAAACTTGCTGACTGTCCCCAGAACCAAGAAAGCTTCTTGGGGCGACAGAAGATTCACTGTCGCCACTGCCAGACTATGGACCACACTCCCCCTTCACAACAAGACCATTACCACTCTGTTCACCTTCCGTAAACAATTAAAAACCTGGCTTTTTAACCAATAAATCACCCGCTCCCAGTCCCTCCTCTTCCCAGCCGTCCGTAGCGCCGAGACACCCTAGGGTATTTGCGCGCTCTACAAATTGCTTAAATAAAATAAATGCAGCTAGGCGACGCCAAATCTTGCTGGCATTGGCATTTCTGGAGCCTCACAGGAAATAATTTCACTACTCGGGGATTGGTGGAATTTGGCCGTAACTCCACATTATAAGAGTAACTCAGTCGCCAAATTACACCAATTCCGTGAGAGGAATGAAACATTCTGTCCACTCCTAGTTTACATCTCTCATGCTTTGCATAAAGCTGTTCACTCGCCTTATCCACTCTATATTCTGTCCTCCTCTCCACTCCTGCAAGCTGCCTCACTGGAGAGTCCTCAGGTTGCCCGCACAGCAGACCCACAGCTGGAGGGAGATCCTTTTCAGTGACTGCAGCTGAATTGTGGGATTCTCTTCCTCTGTGTTCTCTCAGCACCTTTAGAAATCAACTGAAAGTCTGTCTTTTGAGACAGCTGTTCAATTGCAACAGTTCTGTCTTCCTAGGTCACAACTCTTCACCGCCATGCAGTTTAGTTGCGCTTTATAAACACTCACACAAATTAGCTCCTTTTACTCCATCATTCAGCGTCTGGGTGAGACACAGATTTGTCAAAAGAGGTTTTGGAGACACACTTTATCAAGTTTGCCATGAGCGTCTACGGGGGTGGGGGGCGGGGGGGGGGGGTAGAAATGTGCCTGCTTCCTCCGCCCCTTCTCCCCCTAGATTTTTCACTTGCCCTTAACAACAAGCATTGAAAATGCAATAGGTCTCGCCTTTGATTAAGTTAAAGCCATTTGCTTTGCTAATGGTATTGTATAGCAACGCAAATGGCTTTAACTTAATCAAAGGCGAGACCTATTGAATTTTTAAAGCTTGTTTTATTTGATGTCTTGGGCTTACAGTCCTAGTTTTATAACGGAATAAACAACATCACAAGTCCCAGAATTCAAAGAATAAGCCTGGCCTGGGGCAGCACATGGAGAACGGGCCTAGGGAAACTGGCAGAGCTGTGTGGAGCAAATATTGTATGCACACCCATTGGAAGTCTTGCGCAGGTTAGTACCGCAGCATTACAAATATACCATGAAGCAGGGCTTTAAGTCGGCCGGGTCTCACCAGTGCGGAGCACCGGTAGTTTTTTAAAGGGGGCATCGAAACTGGTCTCTATCGGGCTCTGTTTTGTGCCCTGACACAGGTGGTCAGTTTTTTTTCCCGACCTTCAGTGACAGCAGGCCCTCCGATGTGCGTGCGCTCACACTGCTCACTTCTCACTAGTGGAGAAGTTACAGCATGATGTCATGCCAGGTGAGCGTTGTAGGGGAAGGAAAACCCTTTAAAGAAAGTCATTTTCTCTCTAGATTTCTCTTCTCTGTTTGAAACTCGGGAACAGAAACATTGTCGTGGTGTCACCAGGGCTTTAAGTGTAAGCTTTTTCTGTATTATATACAAGCCATAGTTGCTTCTTATTTATCTTATGCAACTAACAACCATTGACAAAGCCAATAGTCCTGACTTGTTGAAGGTATGATGTTACTTGTTGTATCATATATCTGGATGCAATGACAGAAACAGCAAAATACAAGTTGGGCGGCACACTGTCCTAAGCACAGATTTTTAGCTTACCTGTTTTAAGCCATGCCCTTAATGGCATTGGCCACGCTCCTATGAGAGCCCCCGCCCCCCCCCCCCCCCTCCTGCTAGCCACGCTAGCCGAGACCTAAAAGCTATGCGTTTTGGCCGCAACTCGGCCCTAATCACACATTGGATGGCATTAAAGTGCGTGCATATAAACAGTGAAATCATGATTACAAACTATGCCTGTCAATACAAAAGCCATACTTAGGAAAGGCAGTCCATCTTGGAGTAGCACAGGTTGCTCAATTCCATTTAATAGATCCAATAAATATTCGTGCAATTGAATATTCATACTATAGCCAGGCAATAAATGGTTGGTACTTATGTTCATCATTGCTATACATTTGACAAAATTGCTGTTGTGATATAAGATCGAAACGCAGAAGGGATCAACCCACTCCCCCGGTTGGACTACAATTACCTCCAATCTATCGCCTAATCCTGAATTAAAAATATGTGCTGTGTACACGTAATTAGAACCAAGTGTAGAACTGTAAGCATATCTTAGTATGAAGTTGTTTGATAATATATATATATTTTTCTAATTAGGTTTTTCATGAATAAGGAACTTCAATAAACAAGGTAACAAAGGTAGCCAGTCAAATCTTGCTGTTGCTCAGTGCAACCACGTACATTATCTATTTCGCACACAGTGACAGTGTTGTAGTCTCTTGTCCTTGTGCCTAAATGGCCCACGTGTGTTTGTGGGGTCCAGGGCGTGTTGTGTGCGTGAGTGTTGGGGAGGCTTGTCGTGTAGTCTTGCAAAAGGTTCACCCGTAACCTGATTAAAACAGTGGCGTAAATTTAGTAAGAAATTTAGTGCTGGACACTTCGAGCCAGAGATGTCACCCACTGGCAGTTCAGTGAGCATCATCTAATTCCGTTGCACTGGCAGAACTGGCCTCTAACAAAGATGGATGCTCAGTAGCAAATAAAAAGGGTAAGGAGTGGTTATAAAATAAGTAGCATTCACATAGATGTATTTGCTTGGTAGAAATACTCTTGTATTGCAATAACCCAATGCGCCCTGCATCCACCTGCTCAGGCCAGGGTCTGAGAGAGATAACAGTACAGTACGTTGCTTCACATTTCTGACGTGTCGATATTCATCTCGCTGATTGTCTGGCACCACGGGGCATGCCGGGATACTGGAGGTCTTTGCTGTGGCTGGCTCCGTTCCCTGTATCTCCGGGTGTGTGGTTCGTGGTGGTGAAGGAACAGTCAGAGATGCTGGGTGCAGCGCTCTTTGAGGGGCCCGGAGCCTCGATCCTCCTAGTTTGCTCGCCATGGCAGGGATCATCAAAAAGCAGATCCTGAAGCACCTGTCCACGTAAGGAGACGCGTGAAGTGGGTGAATACTATAACTCCGTGCAGCAACCTTGCAAGAATCTTATGGGACCTCCACCCTCTCAAAAACTAACAAGCTCAAACAGACGCTGTGAGAAAGCCCGAGGCGTGGTAACGCGTCGCAAGTTGGCGCGTGCATATCTGCAGTCCTCCTGCTGTCTGCATCGTGAACATCGTTGAGACAGGAAACTTCTAAGGCACATGTTGTAATGCTCCGCGGCGCTTTACTAACCTGCATTTTTCTGTCCCGTCTTGCACAGAACAGGAGAGTCACTGCACCGACACTGGGCCCCCGCAGCACCACACGAGGCGTGGTAACGCGTCGCAAGTTGGCGTGTGCACATCTGCAGTCCACTGACTTGTTCAGCAAGGAAGCAGGAGGCGTGTAAACGCGGTGCAAGCTGCCGTGTGCACATCTCCTGTCCTTGGAGTTGTGCCAACGCCGCCATATGAGTGCACAACTGCAGCCCTTTCTGCGCATGCACATGTCCTGTCCCCCTTCCGAGGCAAGTCGACAATAGATCTCGCTAGCGACGGCGCTTCGCGCTGTGTCGCTAGGCGAGACCTAAAAATGTAAAGATTGTGCTGCCAGTATTATACCGTTGGTGCAATTTAGAATTTTGTTTCATTATGCGACCCCTCCATAAAAAAATGTCTGAGGACGCCCATGAAGTCAGTTCTCACTGCCCTCTCTCTGTCTCCGTCCCCTGGCTCCCCCCAGACCATTACATAAAGCAGAGGCAGAAACATACAGCATGCAAGTATTCTGTGGAAGTGTTGGTCTTCCATCACAGATTAACGGGTAGCTAGAGCATGGCTAGCTTCCAATGCATGCATATGTCATGAAATAACACTAATAAGCAAGCGTGTACTAAACAGGCCACTCTTAGTCTGAAGAGCTGGTCAGGTTGTAGGGGTACTCTAAGCTGGCAATGAGGCTTAATTAGTCTGTTGCTTGAAGTCACCCAGTTAAGGGAACATTAGTCCTCCAAATGAAGCAGTCATGCGTGTGGCATGGTGGCAGTCCAAGTACAGTTTAATATCTGTTCAGTACCTGACTCGGTTCTACAGGCCTGATCCCCCAGTTAAATAGACCAGTTTAATTAGGGCACTGTTCATACCTGCCTGGGTCAAAGATCTGAGGCGCTCGCTCGCCTGTCAGGCAAAAGAGGCCCGAACACCTCCCTCCTCATAGACAAGAATTTATAGCACACAGGGACAGTGCTTGGGACTAACCACACTTTGGGAGAGACGCCTTTGGTTGTCAAAAGCCCTAGAATAAAGCATTTCATGTATTGGGGCGATGTAAAAATTGCTGCCTGCAAGTAGTACCAACATCCAGATAGGATATTCGGGGTGATAAGTCATACAGACCACAAAAATCTGGACACCATGGGTTTCATGGTTAGCGCTCTCATTTATTGAAAAATACCTCAAAGTGTCACCACACCATATGTATCTATGTGCATGAATTTAGAGCAAGCACTTTCAGACATAATTTAAGCTTGCCAAAAGTGTAAAAATAGCGAACTTTACCCTATAAAAGTAGTCGCCTAATGTAACCCTCTCAGGGACAACCAAAAGCATTCAAACTGAGGGGCACATTTATTAACCGGTCACTCAACGCAGCTCGACAACTTGCTACATGACTGGGAGACAGCAGGAATGCGCCATATCTACTGAGATGGTGCATTCCTACCCTCTCCCTGCACTGACAGAGTGCAGCCTAGTGCAATTGCAGGCACCCTTGTACCATGATGCAAGGGTGCCTGTGTTAAAGCCAGGATTGTTTTAGTGCAGGAAGAGACATTTTCTGTTCATCAGCATGAGGCTGTCAAATTACTAACCTCATTCCCTTATTTTCGTACCTTCATGCCTAGAAAAAAACAACATAAGCCTTGGAAAAAAGTGGGTAATCAAAGACAGGGGGGACTTATGCTACAGAAGGTCAATAGGTCGATGAGCTAAACTCGGGGTTAAGTAGCTAAACCTGTCCTTTGAAGGTCACCACACCTGCAGCTTTGGGCACGAAAGGCATGATAGAGTTGAATATGCCCATATTGTTGTCGTCCCTTCAGTGTCTACTGGAGGTGCATGCACAGGGGTGCGGGTGCGTTACATAAAATAAGGTAACACACTGTTGCAAGGAGGCCTCCTTCTAACTGAACTTTTATGGGTAGGAAATGAGCTTTAGTCCTTCCTGGCAAATCATGGTGGCATGAAAGGTGTGCCTTGTCGGTTAAGTTATTGTGAGAAACAGCAAAGAAAATAGGGGGCATATTTACAAGAACTGACACATCGATGCATCTGATTTCTTGGACCTGATGCAAATGCTCTAATAACGCCATGGATGTGCTGTATTTACAATACAGTGCTCCGTGGCACAAGGATTCATGGATGTCAGAAATTCTGATACATCTTTTGGTGCTAAAGTGATACACCGCTGGTGTTGGTTGTAAGACTGATGCAACTCCAGCAATGCACCAGAACACAGAGGTGAGTCCCATTTTAAAAGCCCTCCGTCAATTCCTACGCCTGTTTAGCAAAGGCGTAGGGTTTTTGATATAGTCAAGTCGTAGAGTGGCACAGTGAAAAGTTGTAAATTTCACTGCGTCAGTTCTACGTGACTTTCAACGTGGGAACGCCTACCCTACATACATTATACCCTGCATAGTTATAATGTGACTCAGGCCTCTACAATCTGACGTATTGAGCCTAATGCATCAGATTGTAAATGTGGAGAAGTGTGGAGCACTGATTGCACCACCACTGTGCCAAAAAAAGTATGCTGCGGCAGCACTAGCTCCTTGTGAATATACTCCCAAGTTTGGGCTGATAAGAGGAGGAAAAACTCTCAGCTGGTTCGCAGCAGACGTGCCCTCACTCTAGCATAGATTCCAAGCTGGTTGTATCACCTTCCCTTATGTTCTGGGGCGAGACATTGGTTTCTGTATGTGAAGAAGTCCTGTCAATGATCCTAATTCGAATTTTTCTTTGTTTACAGATAAGTTTAAGACTGTCAAGGACCAAGCAGAGGAGGCCCAAATTCTGAAGATGATGCTGGAGGTTGTGGACACACGAAATACACTGATCACTTTTCTGGAAGAGAAGCGGCTGCTTGATACAACGCAGCAACTGCGGAAAATGCACTAACCCGCCTATAAACCAGGCAGCCAGTGACTAGGCCTTGATCATGATGCTAGGCTGTCCTAATGCAAACAGCCCTTTTTCTTCTGCCAGTGGACCCTGTTCTGATTCCGGAAGCATTATTCTCAGGTCAGCAATCTGTGTCCTGCACTGCAATTTCATGAACCCCATTTTTGGTGATACCTGGAGAATCTGGCCCATTTAAATTCAAAGATAGCGTGGGCCCCTTAAGGTACAGGGTGGCCTGCTTCAAAGCGAAGACCGCCCATTGGGAGATGCCTGAATTTCTTGCAGTGATGTATTGCAAGGCAGCCTCTTGTGATACAAGAGCCTGAGACGTGAAGACTGGAGTGCCTCACGAAAGAGAATTCTAGCTGCATACCATGATGCCAAAATCTCTGGGCACCATGTAGGTGGCTCTTGATGCCAGTATTCCTGCCCTGATGCCAAGAGTCCTTGTTGTGAAATGGAGGGGCCTGGCTCGATGCCAAGAGCCCATGTGTTGTGTTATGTGGTCTCTGATGCCAGAAGGCCTGCACATTGGAGGCGGCCTGAAACTTCTGTCTTACGGCTGTGCCCTAGTCTATTGTCAAGAGGAGGGGGGGTTGAATTTGCGCCATACTGTCAGGTGCCCCTGTCTATTTACTGCATGGAGGAGACTTTAATGGCTTTGCCCTCCACCCAAAGAAATCTGTTGCCTTCTCTGCTTGTGGTCAGTGGTACAGCTTTGCTGTGCCACACGCCCGCCATGGAAGGCTTGACTAATAGACGGACACTGGTGCATGCTGCCTCATCTCGAGGCTCCCACCAAGAAAACGAAGGCACCGTTAAGTATAAAACTGGCCATGTTGATGTACTGATGCACGTCACAGCATAGACCACCTACCCACAATTGCCTCCACCTCTTGGTTCCTCTTCTTCCCCCACTTGGCTCTGCAATCTTCTCCAAGGCTTCTTCACCTCCTCCAAGTCATTCCATTTTGCCTCAAGGCACCTCCAGCTGCTTCTTTTCACCTTTTTGCCCTTGCACTCCTTTTCCCAGTGTCCTTTTTCTTGTAGTGCCCCCTACTCTCCCGCTTCCCCTCCCAAAGCCCCCTTCCACCCCTGCAGTGCAACGTCCCATCCAGCTGCATCTTCTCTTCTTCCGGTATCTCATTAGGTTGTGCAACCCTCCCCCCCCCCCCCAATACCCTTGTGCCATTTGTGACTGAAACGGAGTGTCAGCCTGGAACCACTTCCTCGAGCCTGGTCCCTCTCCAAAGCTGCTCCTTTCCCGCTCAGATGCCTCTTCCTTCTCAGGGGGATCCTCTTACGTTTTTTAAGATCCATCTATTTCTCACAGCACTTTTTTAAATTTTTATTTACTCTCGGAGGCACTTTTGTTGGTAGCATATTTCAGTGTCATAGACGTGCAAAGTTTTAAGTTTTCCAATAAAGAGTATTGATTATAGATTAAACCTTGCTTATTTTTGGCTGTAATATTAAAGTTTAAAGGAGGAGAGCTGGGCCCTAGGAATGCAGAATACTGTGATGTGATGAAGATTTTTTTAAATTCACAATAATATTGCACCTGTCCGCAGATGCAATAGTTGGTAATGTAGCAATACTCCGCCCCTACCTTCAGAGGTTATAGCCGTGTCCTTGCCCATATTACTGTACACTACACCAAAACTAATATTTACACCACACTGCATCCGTTCTGCAGTGACATCACTGCATGGTTCAACCAAACCATTACTGCATGCCTCACTAGCCCAGCCATCATTACCTGCCCCACATGATACGTCATATCATCATTGCCTGCCCCACCAGCCACGTCACGCCATCATTGCATGCCTCACTGATCTGTCCAGGTATCATTGCGTGCCTCAACGGTTCTACCTGCACGATCCCTTCAGATCTTAACTCCCCACCCCCACTGTGGCCTCAACACTTCTGCCACACTGAGTGCGAGCTTCCTGCCCTGCATGATCTGCCACACCATCGTTGCATGCCCCACCTGCCCTATTATGACATCACAGCAGGACTCACCAGCCAGCTCCATCATCAGTGCATGCCTCACCAGTCCTCATTTGACGATACTGCCCGTCTCACTAGTCAATTGACATCTGTTTTGCTGATTGTTACTGCACACACCAGTCATGGCACACCAACAATGCATGCCTCACTTGACCTGCTGCTCCCATCACTTCATATCCCCCCTGTCTTCCCATGCCATCACTGCATGCTTCGAACTCCCTGCCTCACTAGCTGAGCCATGGGATCAGGGTGTCCACACAGTCCTTCTAGGCTGTCGCTGCATGTGAAGTCCTGCCAAACCGTGACAGACAATTACTGCCACAGCGACTGGAGATCGTGTCCCGCATTAAGACAGACTGCGGTTTGAATAGCTTTCGGCAGAAGTGGAAGGTAGCGGTTATAGTCCGTACGTGCCAGCAGATGCTGTTGTTTTACACAGACACCTCTGAAATATCCTGTTGCAGAAACAGAAGGATGTGTATAGGCCAGTTTTTGTTTTAATAGAACTTCCTCTGTGCGAGAAGGTACATTCACTCCTGGCAGGCATGCGGCTAGGTACCTCCTCTATCTGCTGAAGATTCCTCTCCAGTGGATCCAGTTCTTTGCAGAATTAAAAGTGCTCCCATTCACTCATTTGTGCCCTTGAAATTCTGCACAGTGCCCCACTACATTTGGGGCTTATGCAGCTCCAAGATTCTCCCAAGGACTTTAGATGAGGCAAAGTCAGAGGTAGAAGATGGCACCAGCCTTTGCGTCAATACATTTATTGATCAGATCTTTGGAGTGACACAGAATTCAGAGGTCTCTGGTATATTTCCACAGTTTATGGAGCAGCTATTTCAGCCAGATACCATGCAAGGATGCGATTATGAAGAAACAAGGTTCTATAAAGAGCCTTGTAAAACACATCCATTCCTTGATCCCAGCTTATTTAGACCAGACCCCCAATGAGCTCGGAGAACACCGAGATCCAGTGCCATATTCAAAGATAAGTCCAATCACAAGCTAACACCTCACAGCCTCCCCGAAGGCAATCCTGCCACCATATTCTTCCATTAGCATTTGATAGACTGATTACTTTAATTGTTACCCCAAAAATAAGGCTAAAAACAGGAAACCAGATGACCTTTTGTGTGACTTTTGATCTTTCTGTGTAGGGTTAGTTTCCCAGCGCTTGGAGTCAGTAACTGTATGGACAGATCCCTTTCATTACTGGTTTACATTTTATCATAACAAAAATGTATTTTCAAGAAAAAATTAAAGATGTGGCCTTTGTCCACCCCCAACAGAAGATTAGGGAGTCTTTTGAAGAATTGTTTTTCATATTTGTGCCAGAGTGTGTCAGCTGGTTTTAGTAGGTCTGGCGTGGTGATCGCCAAGGTGAAAAAAACACTCTACTCTACCGAATACTGAGTTAGACCCTCACAGGGTCAATTTTCCAGATTGTGCAACTTGGAGGCAGAATGCCTAATGTTTTTTTCCTAGTGAATTTCTCCACGTCAGGAGTGAGGTATGGCTTGTACACACGACCTGCTCTAACATCTTTAATGTAGAACATTCTAACGCCAATTTGTGTAATATTCTTTTAGCCTTTCTACCTCAGAACATTGGCAGAGAGCTGCAATGCTTAATTTGGAAGAGATGCAGAAAGATGATCAATCTAATAAACATAACTCTGAGTATACCAGATTCTGCTTGGAAAGAAAAAGAAACCTGTACAAGGCCATTTACTTAATGCAGTGTTCACATGTGTCTGACAGACATCAAATCCCTCGCTTCAGGACACTAACACAACTTTTACCAGTTCTACATCAATAGGGATATTCAATACATCATATTGACAAGATTATTAAAAAAATTGCTTACATAACGTTCTCTTCCTCTTTTGGGACGCAGTGGAAATATAATAAAGTACTTATCTCATAAAATACAAAAACACATTTCTTTGCTAAGCATTTTATTTCTCTTCTAGCAATATAGATACTGGCCAATCCCACATGATGCAGGTCACAAATTGTACATTAGTTCAGAACCCTGAGAAGTCTGCTAATAAATCAGGTTACTGAATACCTTACAGGATTTCAAACAGTCTTCACGGGCAAACAGTGCCCGGTGGTGTAGTGTGGAGTATGCATGGTGTGGTAGTGCACTGCCATTACAGACAACACGTTAGTTAGATTCCTCACCTTAGAATATCCCCAGGCGTCAGGCTGGATCCGGAAAGATTTTTCGTCAGCAATACCCCTTGCGCGTCGCTAGGCGTCGTCTGCGGCTCCGCGTCCGTCATCTGCGTCGTGCGCCGGAATGACGTCGTCGGAGTACTTAGACGCCGCCCTCGCACGCTGACGTAAGTTCTTCTTTTTTCCGCGCCAGACAGCGCCGATCCGGGAAGAGCTTACCCCTTTAGTCATTTTTTGACTAAAAATTTTTGGACTCTTTTGTCTACTCGATTCGAACATGTGCCGGTAGGATGCCTGGTTTTAAAGCCTGTGACTCCTGTCATCGACTGATGTCGGTGACGGACCACCACCGCCGGTGCCTTTACTGCCTGGGGGCTGACCACGATGCGGAGTCGTGCCTAGACTGCCAGGCCTTGACCTCGAAGGCTAGGCGGGAGCGGTCCCGTAAGTTTCTCGAGCTCCGACACTGCTCCGCGCCGTTCACGGTCCCGGTCCAGGAGGAGGTCGAAGGACTGGTCACGGAGCCACAGCCACCACCACCGCTCGTCGGGATGGAAGTCTTCGGGCAAGTCGAAGCATGCTAAGAAGTCCAAGAGGCTACACCGCTCTTCGGACTCCCCTCGCCGGTCGCGCGACTCGGTCGAGGGTCTGGGTGGTACCACCCCGCGGCTCCGTCGGAGCCGCAGGAGCCGCGTCCGTCCCCATACCCACCGGTCCCTGGGACTGACGCGACTCCGGCAGAGATCAGTGCCTTCCTCTCGGCCATGAGGGGCCTGGCTCCACCGTCGACGCCTGCCGGTGCGCCTTTGGGCCCCGCGGGCTTGACTGGGCGACCTAGCCACTGGTTTCATCTCTCCTCCGAGTGTGGCTTCGGAGGAAGGTGCTGCATTTTCATTTTCAGTGGTGCTGCGCAAGGCGGCCGAAGCCCTTGGGCTGGAGCTGCCTGCTGTGGCCGTGAGGACTAACCTCCTCACTGAAGTGCTTCAACCGTCAGCAAGCTCCTCGGAGCCTCTGCTGCAGTTCAATGAGGCACTAGTGGACGTTCTGAAGGGCACCTGGTCCAAGCCCTCCACAGTACCTCCTGTGGATCGGAACGAGGCCCGGCGCCACACCACGCCCTGCTCCGGGCGGCCCCAGTTTTCTGTCCCAACACCCCACGCCCGAGTGCCTGGTTATCCAGGCCTCTACTTCCCAATCCTCCTTCCCGTCCGCTCCCCCGGATCGGGAATCCAAGAGGCTAGAGCAGTTCGGTAAGAAGCTGTTCTCTTCCCTTAGTTTGGGACTGCGGTCCTTGAACACCGCTTGCCTCTTGGACCGTTATTCCCACTCTCTGTGGGATACGGTGGAGGACGTGCTGCCCCAGTGTCCGGAGGAGGCCCGGACGCGGCTCGTTCAGGCTCTTGCCGACGGGCGGGATGCAGCACGACATGCTATTCGATGTGGACTAGACACTACGGACTCGCTGGGTAGGACGATGTCAACCACGGTGGCACTCCGCCGCCACGCCTGGCTGCGGTCCACGTCTTTCTCAGGAGATGTCCAGAGCACCCTCATGGATATGCCCTTTGATGGCACTCGCATTTTTGGAGAGAAGGCGGATAGTGCGCTGGTGCACTTCAAGGACTCCCGGGCTACGGCCAAGTCCTTGAGCCTCTCGGGCCGTGACCGCAAACTTCTGCCTTTAGTCCCTTTCGTGGCCAAGGAAGGGGCGCCCCCTCATGTCCGCCTAGCCACCGGCCGCAGAACCAACCTGCCCGCGGTCGCGGACGTGGATTCCGCCGAGGCGGTACCGGGGGTCAACGTGCCGGTCAGTCCACATCAACCCCGGCAGCATCCGCCTCAAAGCCCTCCTAGTCCGTGCTTTCAGACCCATTCCACGCCAGTGGGAGGCAGAGTTCAACATCACCTGCTCCACTGGCGTTCCATCACATCGGACAGGTGGGTGCTGCAAATCGTCCGAAGGGGCTACTCCCTCTCCTTCGAGACGACCCCTCCAGCCATGCCACCGCATGTCGGGGGATCACTTGAATCTTCTACGGGAGGAAGCTGCAGCCCTCTTGGCCAAGGGGGCCGTCGAGCGCGTTCCTGGTCCAGAAGTAGGTCAAGGTTGCTATTCCCACTACTTTCTGGTTCCCAAGAAGGGCAAAGGGGGCCTATGCCCTATCTTGGACCTCAGGAGCGTCAACGCCTTCCTCCGGAAGGAGAGGTTCAAGATGCTTACCCTAGCTCAGGTTCTGGCTGCCCTGGATGCAGGTACCTGGATGGTACCGTTGGACTTGCAGGACGCTTATTTTCACATTCCCGTCCTGCCGGCCCACCAGCGTTACCTGCGGTTCACGGTGGGTCAGGAGCATTTTCAGTTCACGGTGCTCCCCTTCGGCCTCACCAGTGCCCCTCGGGTGTTCACGAAAGTGATGGCGGTGGTCGCAGCTCATCTGCGCAGATCAGGGGTTCCAGTCTTCCCCTATCTTGACGACTGGCTGGTGAAGGCGGGCTCGCCCTAGCAGGTCGTCTCCCACCTCCAGACTACGGCCGACCTCCTGCATTTGCTGGGGTTCTCCATTAACGTGCCGAAGTCGCATCTGAGTCCCTCCCAGAAGCTCCTTTTCATCGGGGCGGTTCTGGACTCGGCGCAGTTCCGGGCTTATCCTCCGGACTAGCGGGTCCGGGATATTCAGGCTCTGATTCCCATCTTTCAGCCTCTATCCCGGGTTTTGGCCAGGTTGGTGCTGCGACTTGTGGGTCTGATGGCCTCCTGCATCCTGTTAGTGCATCACGCCAGGTGGCGAATGCGGGCTCTGCAGTGGGACCTGAAGTTTCAGTGGGCCCAGCATCGGGGCAACCTGTCCGACCAGGTCTTGATCTCGGAGGGCACTGCAAAACAGTTGCAGTGGTGGCTCACAAACCGCGATTGGGTCAGCAGCAGATCCCTCTCCCTACCCCACCCGGAGCACGTAGTGGTGACGGATGCGTTCCTCCTGAGATGGGGGGGCCACATGGGGGAGGCGGAGATCAGAGGACTCTGGTCTCCGGAGGAGTCTCGGCTCCATATCAACCTTTTGGAGCTGAGAGCGATCCGACTTGCACTGAAGGCATTCCTTCCCGTTGTCCGGGGAAGTGTGGTGCAGGTGTTCACGGACAACACCACCGCCATGTGGTTTCGCAACAAACAGGGCGGGGCGGGGTCGTGGACCCTTTGTCAGGAGGCTCTGTGCCTCTGGACATGGCTGGAACATCAGGGCATCACCCTGGTGGTTCAACATCTGGCGGGCTCTCTGAACGCCAGAGCAGACGAACTCAGCCGCCGGTGCATGATGGATCACGAGTGGCGTCTCAACTCGGATGTGGCGCATGGCCTCTTTCGGCAGTGGAGAGAGCCTTGGTTAGATCTATTCGCCACCGAAGAGAACGCGCAATGTCAGCAGTTCTGCGCGTTGGAGTTTCCAAGGTGGCACTCGCTCGGGGACGCTATTCGGCGCGGGTGGAGTTGCGGTCTGTTGTACGCCTTTCCGCCTATACCACTTCTGCCCAGAGTGCTAAAGAAGATCAGGCGCGACCGGGCCCAAGTCATCTTGGTGGCTCCGGAGTGGGCACGAAGGTAATGGTATCCCGAGCTACTCAGTCTGTCAATCGATCCCCCGATACGACTGCCTCTTCAGGAGGACCTTCTGTCGCAGCAGCAGGGGACGGTCCTCCACCCGAACCTGTCCAGTCTCCACCTTCATGCGTGGAGATTGAGTGGCGACTGTTGATGCCATTTGACTTGCCTCCTGAAGTCTGTGATGCGATTATGGCAGCCAGGCGTCCCTCCACTAAAACGGTATACGCCTGTAGGTGGAACAAATTTGTGGCATGGTGCACAGCAAAGGCTGTGGATCCCCTTTCCGCCCCTCTTTCTGAGGTTCTCCTCTTCCTTCTTTCTTTGACCCAGCAGGGCTCTGCTCTGGGCACTCTTAAAGGTTATCTTTCTGCTATCGCTGCCTTCCTTTGGCTTCCTGAACAGCCTTCTCTCTTCACATCCCCTGTTGTTTCTAGATTCTTTAAGGGCATTACTCACATGATTCCTCCTACCCCTTTCGTAATGCCTCAGTGGGATTTGAATCTTGTTTTTGACATATCTGATGTGCTCTCCCTTTGAGCCACTTCATAATTGTCCTCTTCGTCTCTTGACGCTTAAGACTGCTTTCCTGGTAGCCATCACCTCTGCTAGCAGGGTGAGTGAGCTCCAGGCTCTTTCTTCTAAGCCTCCTTTCCTTTCTATTGCTCCGCACTCACCCTTCCTTCCTTCCTAAGGTTGTGACTGCCTTTCACATCAGGCAGTCTGTTACGCTGCCCACCTTCTTTCTGCCTCCGCATCCCTCGAAAGGGGAAGAGCGGCTTCACCGTCTGGACCCAAAACGTGCGCTGTCCTTCTATCTGCACCGCACAAAACAGTTCCGGGTGGATGACCAACTCTTCGTTGGCTACGTGGGCGCTAAGAAGGGGCAGGTGGTGCACAAGCGGACCATCTCTCGGTGGGTCGTTTTGTGCATCAAAGCTTGTTACTCCTTAGCTAAAAAGGAACCACCTGTTGGGCTGAGTGCCCATTCCACTCGGGCCACGGCGGCGACGACTGCCCTGGGTCGGGGACTCCCCTTGCAGGACATTTGTCAGGCAGCAACGTTGGCCTCGCTGCACATGTTTGCCAAGCATTATTGCCTGGACAGCTAAGTACGGAGAGACTGCTTCTTTGGCCGTTCTGTTCTCCAGGACTTTCTGGTGTGATCTTGGTTCGCAGACCCACCACCGGGGTTGGTATTGCTGGGGTATCTATTTTAAGGTGAGGAATCTAACTAACGTGTTTCTTTCAGATGAACAAGTTACTTACCTTCGGTAACGATGTATCTGTAAGAAACATTAGTTAGTTAGATTCCACACCGACCCACCCATCCTCCCCGTTCTGCGAACCGACATCTAGGGTTACGGTTATCCTTTTCAGGGCCCTAGACTTTTTTGGCACCAGTGTCGGTCTCTTGCATGGCTCTGCGTTCCTGGCGCGGAAAGCCATGTGCAAGAATTGACGTCGGCGCGTGAGGGCGGCATCTAAGTACTTCGACGTCATTCCAGCGCACGCCGCCGACGGACGCGAAGCCGCAGACGACACCTAGTGACACGCAAGGGGTATTGCTGACACAAAATCTTTCCGGATCCAGCCTGACGCCTGGGGATATTCTAAGGTGAGGAATCCAACTAATGTTTCTTTAAGATACATCGTTACCGAAGGTAAGTAACTTGTTCTTCAATTGACGTGACCATTCCATCTGCACAGCCACAGATTTACTGCGCACAAACAAGAATATGTGGAAATGTGTACTGATGTGATTTGATCGTATTCAAATATTTGTTTCCAGCACACTTCAGAATTACAATAAAAAGTGGTTTAATTTGTACTTTCCTTATTCTGAACTATCAGCACAGTTAATTTACAGATATTTAAATTTTGTTGTGTGGTAAAAATAAAGCTATTACTTTCACAGCAAGATTGCCACATAAATTCTCTGTCTTTGAAGGCGAGAAAGAAAAGTAAACACCAAGCTCCCTCCTTTTGACCCCTGTATCTGAATGCACAGCAAATGTGACATAAGTATAAGTCTAGAGGCCTGATTACAGAAAGCGAGTTTGTGGAAGAACAGAGTAAAAAGTCTATCCTCCATGGGAGGGACAAACTCAAGCTGGACAACCTAAAACACAGCCAGCAATTAGTAAGCAAGCAAATGTTAGTTACAAACCTTCACGTCAATGGTAATCAATGGGCAAAATGCATTCCTAGATCCGCCTTCCAAACGTCTCCAAGATATTTTTATCAACCAGAAAGTTTCTATGTCTGGTGGACTTCAACCTAAAACTGGCATTAGAGCTGCTGCCATTTAAACAGCACATGAAAATGTCAGCATGGACTTAAGCCAGACTGGTAGTCCTGTAGGAGAGCCTTGTTTTTGATTTTGCCATGAAGATGGATTGCAGTGTCCAACTCCATGATCTTTTTCAGAAAATATTTGATTGGTACTCTGGAAGGTTACCAGGATCTGTGATCGGATGCTTCGTGAAGAGGCAAGATCTGTCTATGGGACAGTGTCTTAAAGAAGGTACATGCCAATGATGTTCAGTAGAGGTTTCAGTACTTCTCTAGGTATCTACTTCAATACTAGTGATACAGTCCATATACAATGTGACCGTGTCTGAGGTGCTCGCTTGGTCTACTAAAGTAATAGGTTGTCGGGTGTTAAATTTATATATGTTGCAGGACAGTTGATCTAGGCGTGGTCCTAAATGGTTTCCCTGATGCAGGTTAAGAGCATGAGCTGAGCAAGTTGAGAAAGATGGTCATTTAAGAAGAATCTGAGGTTCTTGACTTGCTTGCTAAGGGTTGGACGCTGGCTAATGTTTTAGAGACACAATGTCAGGTGTACAGCTTGAGCCGGGTGGGTGGGGGCTGTATGTGGATTGGGAGCTTTGTAGGTGAGAGCATAGTTTTTGGTACATAGGACTACTCTTAGTCAGGGGTGGAGAATCAAACCCATCGTTGGACAGTTCACTCAAGGTTACTTAACGAAGCCTGTGGGGTTGGATGCTGTGGTCAATGGTATTGAATGCTGCTACGAGGTGCAGAAAAAGGCATGGTGGAGACCTCACCCTCGCCCCTGGCAATCTGCGGTCATTCAGTCAGGAATCCTATGGGGAAGAATTCAGCCAGAAGAGAGCTTGACTTGTGGTTGCACTCAACAAACATTTGGATCACTCATTTATGTATTTTTTTCCTTACATACATGAGTTTGGAAATTGGGTAGTAGCAGCTTGACAGAGATCCAGAAAAGGTATTTTAAGAAGAGTTGCAACTGGTTCTTTTTAATTCTGAGGGTGTTTTTCCCTCCTAATACAGTTATCAGCTGGGGTGGATGGGTGGGTGTAAGTGCCAGCCACAGGGTTAACGTTTTTGATGATGCAAGCCAGAGGGTGATTCAAAGTAGCTAATGTCTATAGGAATTTAGGCAGTGATGTTTACTATTACTTTACAAAAGTTTATTTCTGATTGATACTTGTAACTGCTGATTGCTCATCTTTTCAATAGATCCCAGGAGCCAGACTGGCTCTGGAAAACTTCACAGCAGTGTTCCCGCACAACACTGTTAGCCTCTGCATCACCCCAGAAATGATAGTGCTGAGCTGCATGTAAGCACCACCCCGGTGTGCTAACATCCGTTTTTTTCTTTCTGTGCTTTCAAGTGCAGACCTGAAAGTCTGCTCCCAACTTTTGTCAGCCTTCCAACAACCCCTAAACATTTCTACAGTGTGCTAAGGAACCATGTCCCCCTCCAAAAAACTAGAGGCATCAAATCAAGCCATGACTGCAGGAAGGAGGTGTTAATTACGAACCTGCACAAGTCTCTGGTGTGTGCCGTGCTCTATCCCAGACTAGAAATTATGCGAAAAGGGCACCTTTATGCACATGAAAGCAAGCAAGGACTGGAAGGCGAAGCTCTACCATGCCAACCACAAGAAGAGGTTGTGGTCGAAACACATGTCCCAGTCGCAAAACCAGTTTTGACTCCGGTCATGAGGTTGCGCCCATGAACAGTCCCAATTTCTGCTAGAAGTCCCTTGAAATGAGCAATTCTAAGTCCAAACATAAAAAGACAAAGTAAGACTTGAACCCATCCTGCCACTCTAGTTCTAATTAGAAGGCGTCAATAAAAACTTTGCATGCATTTGGCCTCCCCAGCTTCGGAAGCAGTTCCTCAGTAGACCCCCAGCGCACTCCATGTTTTCTAGGCCATTGCCAACCCTGCAGTAGACTTTGGCCATCAAAGAGACCATATTGAAAAATGTCAGTGTGATACTGGTGCCCCCGTGAAGCACCTTTTGGGCACTTCAGTTGGATTAATGGCAGTGGGGCCTCACAACCCCATCTGCTCCCTTGGGATCTGTCCTGTCCCCTGTACTAGTTCCAGTAGGGTATTCCATTCTGGCTCCGAGATCCGTGCTGGTTCCCACTTCACCAATAGATGACCCAGTGCTGACATAAATGTCAAACCCGAATGACATCTAGTTACCAGGTTATAAAAGCACTATCGGTTACCATTCAGCCTGATTCTAAACTGACACCTGCAGAAGTGCAGCTACCAGCAGAGGCAATAGTCTATTTATGGCTGCGACTGACCCTCTGTAAAATCCAGGTAGGGTCTGGATGATAAACAGGAGGGAGATGTTCTGCTCCCTCCTCATTATGCTGGTGACGCATTACACCTACACCTACAAAAGGACAGTGAGTGGGACAAATCCCCTAAAACCAAGTTTGATTTACCACATTATTTGCACAAATGATCCGGAATGCAAGCTCCATCGAAACTAAGTCTTCAGACAGGACGAATGAGCCATTGTTGCTTTTTAATGGAGCTCTTACAAACGGGTTCCCAAACATTTGACTCTTGAGGAACCCCATTTAGTGACCACTGGAAGCCGGGGACCCCCAAGCAATTTGTATGATTTAAATTTCAAACACTTAAACTGTTATTCGAAGAAAATAAACACTTGTGCACACAAAACAAATACTCAAATTACTAAAGATTATTATTTTATATTAAAAGAATTTGCAAAAAACAAATTTTTTTAATGGGAAGGTAGGTGCTGCATCTCTGTGACTAACTTTCAAATGGTTGGTTTTATTTCGCAGTACGAGGATCCTGCTCCAGCCAGGGCCAGACTGGAAACCCAAAGCAGCCCTTGCAAATGTTTTCCGACAAGGCCCCATACGGTGCATACCAAGTGCAGTGAGTGAGTCTGACCACTACAAAGGGGGCTCTGGGAGGCTCTCCCACCAAGAAAATTTAGGAAATAATGGTGCATTCTACAACACATTTATCATCATATATTTAATTGTATTAGCTTTAAAAAAAAAAAGTAAATGATGACTTTACTATGCACCAGGATGCAACAATCTTTGTTTGGGTTCTTCAATGATTCCCTTATTATCACCCTCCAACGGTGTCTCTCCATAGCCCATCTGTCACATGTATTTCATTTGTTTTATAGTATCTCTCATACCATTGTAGGATGTCTGTGCACTTTACAACACACATATATAGAGACAATGAAATAAACGTGTAAATCAGCATATAGAAAATGTTACGTAAGGCAAAGGGGACTATAAGGTGTAGGATTCACATGTCATTCATACTGGTAGGAATTGGAAGAGTGCTTGGTCTTGTGAAGCACAAACTCCGGTTTCAGAACATAACACAGTGGTTAGCATTGACTTTAACAATAAAAATGTATTTCAACCCAAATAAAACTTTTTAGCAGCATCAGGATCATGAAAGACAGGGGAAAAAACAGAAGATACTAACTTGTACCATGCAGTTTGCAAGCAACTATTTGACAGTTTATAGGTCACTGTGCTAGATTACGATTGTCGCCAAGGTGAAAAAAACACTCTACTCTACCGAATACTGAGTTAGACCCTCACAGGGTCAATTTTCCAGATTGTGCAACTTGGAGGCAGAATGCCTAATGTTTTTTTCCTAGTGAATTTGTTCCACGTCAGGAGTGAGGTATGGCTTGTACACACGACCTGCTCTAACATCTTTAATGTAGAACATTCTAACGCCAATTGGTGTAATATTCTTTTAGCCTTTCTACCTCAGAACATTGGCAGAGAGCTGCAATGCTTAATTTGGAAGAGATGCAGAAAGATGATCAATCTAATAAACATAACTCTGAGTATACCAGATTCTGCTTGGAAAGAAAAAGAAACCTGTACAAGGCCATTTACTTAATGCAGTGTTCACATGTGTCTGACAGACATCAAATCCCTCGCTTCAGGACACTAACACAACTTTTACCAGTTCTACATCAATAGGGATATTCAATACATCATATTGACAAGATTATAAAAAAAATTGCTTACATAACGTTCTCTTCCTCTTTTGGGACGCAGTGGAAATATAATAAAGTACTTATCTCATAAAATACAAAAACACATTTCTTTGCTAAGCATTTTATTTCTCTTCTAGCAATATAGATACTGGCCAATCCCACATGATGCAGGTCACAAATTGTACATTAGTTCAGAACCCTGAGAAGTCTGCTAATAAATCAGGTTACTGAATACCTTACAGGATTTCAAACAGTCTTCACGGGCAAACAGTGCCCGGTGGTGTAGTGTGGAGTATGCATGGTGTGGTAGTGCACTGCCATTACAGACAACACGTTAGTTAGATTCCTCACCTTAGAATATCCCCAGGCGTCAGGCTGGATCCGGAAAGATTTTTCGTCAGCAATACCCCTTGCGCGTCGCTAGGCGTAGTCTGCGGCTCCGCGTCCGTCATCTGCGTCGTGCGCCGGAATGACGTCGTCGGAGTACTTAGACGCCGCCCTCGCACGCTGACGTAAGTTCTTCTTTTTTCCGCGCCAGACAGCGCCGATCCGGGAAGAGCTTACCCCTTTAGTCATTTTTTGACTAAAACTTTTTGTACTCTTTTGTCTACTCGATTCGAACATGTGCCGGTAGGATGCCTGGTTTTAAAGCCTGTGACTCCTGTCATCGACTGATGTCGGTGACGGACCACCACCGCCGGTGCCTTTACTGCCTGGGGGCCGACCACGATGCGGAGTCGTGCCTAGACTGCCAGGCCTTGACCTCGAAGGCTAGGCGGGAGCGGTCCCGTAAGTTTCTCGAGCTCCGACACTGCTCCGCGCCGTTTACGGTCCCGGTCCAGGAGGAGGTCGAAGGACTGGTCACGGAGCCACAGCCACCACCACCGCTCGTCGGGATGGAAGTCTTCGGGTAAGTCGAAGCATGCTAAGAAGTCCAAGAGGCTACACCGCTCTTCGGACTCCCCTCGCCGGTCGCGCGACTCGGTCGAGGGTCTGGGTGGTACCACCCCGCGGCTCCGTCGGAGCCGCAGGAGCCGCGTCCGTCCCCATACCCACCGGTCCCTGGGACTGACGCGACTCCGGCAGAGATCAGTGCCTTCCTCTCGGCCATGAGGGGCCTGGCTCCGCCGTCGACGCCTGCCGGTGCGCCTTTGGGCCCCGCGGGCTTGACTGGGCGACCTTGCCACTGGTTTCATCTCTCCTCTGACTGTGGCTTCGGAGGAAGGTGCTGCATTTTCATTTTCAGTGGTGCTGCGCAAGGCGGCCGAAGCCCTTGGGCTGGAGCTGCCTGCTGTGGCCGTGAGGACTAACCTCCTCACTGAAGTGCTTCAACCGTCAGCAAGCTCCTCGGAGCCTCTGCTGCAGTTCAATGAGGCACTAATGGACGTTCTGAAGGGCACCTGGTCCAAGCCCTCCACAGTACCTCCTGTGGATCGGAACGAGGCCTGGCGCCACACCACGCCCTGCTCCGGGCGACCCCAGTTTTCTGTCCCAACACCCCACGCCCGTGTGCCTGGTTATCCAGGCCTCTACTTCCCAATCCTCCTTCCCGTCCGCTCCCCCGGATCGGGAATCCAAGAGGCTAGAGCAGTTCGGTAAGAAGCTGTTCTCTTCCCTTAGTTTGGGACTGCGGTCCTTGAACACCGCTTGCCTCTTGGACCGTTATTCCCACTCTCTGTGGGATACGGTGGAGGACGTGCTGCCCCAGTGTCCGGAGGAGGCCCGGACGCGGCTCGTTCAGGCTCTTGCCGACGGGCGGGATGCAGCACGACATGCTATTCGATGTGGACTAGACACTACGGACTCGCTGGGTAGGACGATGTCAACCACGGTGGCACTCTGCCGCCACGCCTGGCTGCGGTCCACGTCTTTCTCAGGAGATGTCCAGAGCACCCTCATGGATATGCCCTTTGATGGCACTCGCATTTTTGGAGAGAAGGCGGATAGTGCGCTGGTGCACTTCAAGGACTCCCGGGCTACGGCCAAGTCCTTGAGCCTCTCGGGTCGTGACCGCAAACTTCTGCCTTTAGTCCCTTTCGTGGCCAAGGAAGGGGCGCCCCCTCATGTCCGCCTAGCCACCGGCCGCAGAACCAACCTGCCCGCGGTCGCGGACGTGGATTCCGCCGAGGCGGTACCGGGGGTCAACGTGCCGGTCAGTCCACATCAACCCCGGCAGCATCCGCCTCAAAGCCCTCCTAGTCCGTGCTTTCAGACCCATTCCACGCCAGTGGGAGGCAGAGATCAACATCACCTGCTCCACTGGCGTTCCATCACATCGGACAGGTGGGTGCTGCAAATCGTCCGAAGGGGCTACTCCCTCTCCTTCGAGACGACCCCTCCAGCCATGCCACCGCATGTCGGGGGATCACTTGAATCTTCTACGGGAGGAAGCTGCAGCCCTCTTGGCCAAGGGGGCCGTCGAGCGCGTTCCTGGTCCAGAAGTAGGTCAAGGTTGCTATTCCCACTACTTTCTGGTCCCAAGAAGGGCAAAGGGGGCCTATGCCCTATCTTGGACCTCAGGAGCGTCAACGCCTTCCTCCGGAAGGAGAGGTTCAAGATGCTTACCCTAGCTCAGGTTCTGGCTGCCCTGGATGCAGGAGACTGGATGGTACCGTTGGACTTGCAGGACGCTTATTTTCACATTCCCGTCCTGCCGGCCCACCAGCGTTACCTGCGGTTCACGGTGGGTCAGGAGCATTTTCAGTTCACGGTGCTCCCCTTCGACCTCACCAGTGCCCCTCGGGTGTTCACGAAAGTGATGGCGGTGGTCGCAGCTCATCTGCGCAGATCAGGGGTTCCAGTCTTCCCCTATCTTGACGACTGGCTGTTGAAGGCGGGCTCGCCCTAGCAGGTTGTCTCCCACCTCCAGACTACGGCCGACCTCCTGCATTTGCTGGGGTTCTCCATTAACGTGCCGAAGTCGCATCTGAGTCCCTCCCAGAAGCTCCTTTTCATCGGGCGGTTCTGGACTCGGCGCAGTTCCGGGCTTATCCTCCGGAGCAGCGGGTCTGGGATATTCAGGCTCTGATTCCCATCTTTCAGCCTCTATCCCGGGTTTTGGCCAGGTTGGTGCTGCGACTTGTGGGTCTGATGGCCTCCTGCATCCTGTTAGTGCATCACGCCAGGTGGCGAATGCGGGCTCTGCAGTGGGACCTGAAGTTTCAGTGGGCCCAGCATCGGGGCAACCTGTCCGACCAGGTCTTGATCTCGGAGGGCACTGCAAAACAGTTGCAGTGGTGGCTCACAAACCGCGATTGGGTCAGCAGCAGATCCCTCTCCCTACCCCACCCGGAGCACGTAGTGGTGACGGATGCGTTCCTCCTGAGATGAAGGGGGCCACATGGGGGAGGCGGAGATCAGAGGACTCTGGTCTCCGGAGGAGTCTCGGCTCCATATCAACCTTTTGGAGCTGAGAGCGATCCGACTTGCACTGAAGGCATTCCTTCCCGTTGTCCGGGGAAGTGTGGTGCAGGTGTTCACGGACAACACCACCGCCATGTGGTTTCGCAACAAACAGGGCGGGGCGGGGTCGTGGACCCTTTGTCAGGAGGCTCTGTGCCTCTGGACATGGCTGGAACATCAGGGCATCACCCTGGTGGTTCAACATCTGGCGGGCTCTCTGAACGCCAGAGCAGACGAACTCAGCCGCCGGTGCATGATGGATCACGAGTGGCGTCTCAACTCGGATGTGGCGCATGGCCTCTTTCGGCAGTGGAGAGAGCCTTGGTTAGATCTATTCGCCACCGAAGAGAACGCGTAATGTCAGCAGTTCTGCGCGTTGGAGTTTCCAAGGTGGCACTCGCTCGGGGACGCTATTCGGCGCGGGTGGAGTTGCGGTCTGTTGTACGCCTTTCCGCCTATACCACTTCTGCCCAGAGTGCTAAAGAAGATCAGGCGTGACAGGGCCCAAGTCATCTTGGTGGCTCCGGATTGGGCACGAAGGTAATGGTATCCCGAGCTACTCAGTCTGTCAATCGATCCCCCGATATGACTGCCTCTTCAGGAGGACCTTCTGTCGCAGCAGCAGGGGACGGTCCTCCACCCGAACCTGTCCAGTCTCCACCTTCATGCGTGGAGATTGAGTGGCGACTGTTGATGCCATTTGACTTGCCTCCTGAAGTCTGTGATGCGATTATGGCAGCCAGGCGTCCCTCCACTAAAACGGTATACGCCTGTAGGTGGAACAAATTTGTGGCATGGTGCCCAGCAAAGGCTGTGGATCCCCTTTCCGCCCCTCTTTCTGAGGTTCTCCTCTTCCTTCTTTCTTTGACCCAGCAGGGCTCTGCTCTGGGCACTCTTAAAGGTTATCTTTCTGCTATCGCTGCCTTCCTTTGGCTTCCTGATCAGCCTTCTCTCTTCACATCCCCTGTTGTTTCTAGATTCTTTAAGGGCATTACTCACATGATTCCTCCTGCCCCTTTCGTAATGCCTCAGTGGGATTTGAATCTTGTTTTTGACATATCTGATGTGCTCTCCCTTTGAGCCACTTCATAATTGTCCTCTTCGTCTCTTGACGCTTAAGACTGCTTTCCTGGTAGCCATCACCTCTGCTAGCAGGGTGAGTGAGCTCCAGGCTCTTTCTTCTAAGCCTCCTTTCCTTTCTATTGCTCCGCACTCACCCTTCCTTCCTTCCTAAGGTTGTGACTGCCTTTCACATCAGGCAGTCTGTTACGCGGCCCACCTTCTTTCTGCCTCCGCATCCCTCGAAAGGGGAAGAGCGGCTTCACCGTCTGGACCCAAAACGTGCGCTGTCCTTCTATCTGGACCGCACAAAACAGTTCCGGGTGGATGACCAACTCTTCGTTGGCTACGTGGGCGCTAAGAAGGGGCAGGTGGTGCACAAGCGGACCATCTCTCGGTGGGTCGTTTTGTGCATCAAAGCTTGTTACTCCTTAGCTAAAAAGGAACCTCCTGTTGGGCTGAGTGCCCATTCCACTCGGGCCACGGCGGCGACGACTGCCCTGGGTCGGGGACTCCCCTTGCAGGACATTTGTCAGGCAGCAACGTTGGCCTCGCTGCACATGTTTGCCAAGCATTATTGCCTGGACAGCTAAGTACGGAGAGACTGCTTCTTTGGCCGTTCTGTTCTCCAGGACTTTCTGGTGTGATCTTGGTTCGCAGACCCACCACCGGGGTTGGTATTGCTGGGGTATCTATTTTAAGGTGAGGAATCTAACTAACGTGTTTCTTTCAGATGAACAAGTTACTTACCTTCGGTAACGATGTATCTGTAAGAAACATTAGTTAGTTAGATTCCACACCGACCCACCCATCCTCCCCGTTCTGCGAACCGACATCTAGGGTTACGGTTATCCTTTTCAGGGCCCTAGACTTTTTTGGCACCAGTGTCGGTCTCTTGCATGGCTCTGCGTTCCTGGCGCGGAAAGCCATGTGCAAGAATTGACGTCGGCGCGTGAGGGCGGCATCTAAGTACTTCGACGTCATTCCAGCGCACGCCGCCGACGGACGCGAAGCCGCAGACGACACCTAGTGACACGCAAGGGGTATTGCTGACACAAAATCTTTCCGGATCCAGCCTGACGCCTGGGGATATTCTAAGGTGAGGAATCCAACTAATGTTTCTTTAAGATACATCGTTACCGAAGGTAAGTAACTTGTTCTTCAATTGACGTGACCATTCCATCTGCACAGCCACAGATTAACTGCGCACAAACAAGAATATGTGGAAATGTGTACTGATGTGATTTGATCGTATTCAAATATTTGTTTCCAGCACACTTCAGAATTACAAAAAAAAGTGGTTTAATTTGTACTTTCCTTATTCTGAACTATCAGCACAGTTAATTTACAGATATTTAAATTTTGTTGTGTGGTAAAAATAAAGCTATTACTTTCACAGCAAGATTGCCACATAAATTCTCTGTCTTTGAAGGCGAGAAAGAAAAGTAAACACCAAGCTCCCTCCTTTTGACCCCTGTATCTGAATGCACAGCAAATGTGACTTAAGTATAAGTTTAGAGGCCTGATTACAGAAAGCGAGTTTGTGGAAGAACAGAGTAAAAAGTCTATCCTCCATGGGAGGGACAAACTCAAGCTGGACAACCTAAAACACAGCCAGCAATTAGTAAGCAAGCAAATGTTAGTTACAAACCTTCACGTCAATGGTAATCAATGGGCAAAATGCATTCCTAGATCCGCCTTCCAAACGTCTCCAAGATATTTTTATCAACCAGAAAGTTTCTATGTCTGGTGGACTTCAACCTAAAACTGGCATTAGAGCTGCTGCCATTTAAACAGCACATGAAAATGTCAGCATGGACTTAAGCCAGACTGGTAGTCCTGTAGGAGAGCCTTGTATTTGATTTTGCCATGAAGATGGATTGCAGTGTCCAACTCCATGATCTTTTTCAGAAAATATTTGATTGGTACTCTGGAAGGTTACCAGGATCTGTGATCGGATGCTTCGTGAAGAGGCAAGATCTGTCTATGGGACAGTGTCTTAAAGAAGGTACATGCCAATGATGTTCAGTAGAGGTTTCAGTACTTCTCTAGGTATCTACTTCAATACTAGTGATACAGTCCATATACAATGTGACCGTGTCTGAGGTGCTCGCTTGGTCTACTAAAGTAATAGGTTGTCGGGTGTTAAATTTATATATGTTGCAGGACAGTTGATATAGGCGTGGTCCTAAATGGTTTCCCTGATGCAAGTTAAGAGCATGAGCTGAGCAAGTTGAGAAAGATGGTCATTTAAGAAGAATCTGAGGTTCTTGACTTGCTTGCTAAGGGTTGGACACTGGCTAATGTTTTAGAGACACAATGTCAGGTGTACAGCTTGAGCCGGGTGGGTGGGGGCTGTATGTGGATTGGGAGCTTTGTAGGTGAGAGCATAGTTTTTGGTACATAGGACTACTCTTAGTCAGGGGTGGAGAATCAAACCCATCGTTGGACAGTTCACTCAAGGTTACTTAACGAAGCCTGTGGAGTTGGATACTGTGGTCAATGGTATTGAATGCTGCTACGAGGTGCAGAAAAAGGCATGGTGGAGACCTCACCCTCGCCCCTGGCAATCTGCGGTCATTCAGTCAGGAATCCTATGGGGAAGAATTCAGCCAGAAGAGAGCTTGACTTGTGGTTGCACTCAACAAACATTTGGATCACTCATTCAAGTATTTTTTTCCTTACATACATGAGTTTGGAAATTGGGTAGTAGCAGCTTGACAGAGATCCAGAAAAGGTATTTTAAGAAGAGTTGCAACTGGTTCTTTTTAATTCTGAGGGTATTTTTCCCTCCTAATACAGTTATCAGCTGGGGTGGATGGGTGGGTGTAAGTGCCAGCCACAGGGTTAACGTTTTTGATGATGCAAGCCAGAGGGTGATTCAAAGTAGCTAATGTCTATAGGAATTTAGGCAGTGATGTTTACTATTACTTTACAAAAGTTTATTTCTGATTGATACTTGTAACTGCTGATTGCTCATCTTTTCAATAGATCCCAGGAGCCAGACTGGCTCTGGAAAACTTCACAGCAGTGTTCCCGCACAACACTGTTAGCCTCTGCATCACCCCAGAAATGATAGTGCTGAGCTGCATGTAAGCACCACCCCTGTGTGCTAACATCCGTTTTTTTCTTTCTGTGCTTTCAAGTGCAGACCTGAAAGTCTGCTCCCAACTTTTGTCAGCCTTCCAACAACCCCTAAACATTTCTACAGTGTGCTAAGGAACCATGTCCCCCTCCAAAAAACTAGAGGCATCAAATCAAGCCATGACTGCAGGAAGGAGGTGTTAATGACGAACCTGCACAAGTCTCTGGTGTGTGCCGTGCTCTATCCCAGACTAGAAATTATGCGAAAAGGGCACCTTTATGCACATGAAAGCAAGCAAGGACTGGAAGGCGAAGCTCTACCTTGCCAACCACAAGAAGAGGTTGTGGTCGAAACACATGTCCCAGTCGCAAAACCAGTTTTGACTCCGGTCATGAGGTTGCGCCCATGAACAGTCCCAATTTCTGCTAGAAGTCCCTTGAAATGAGCAATTCTAAGTCCAAACATAAAAAGACAAAGTAAGACTTGAACCCATCCTGCCACTCTAGTTCTAATTAGAAGGCGTCAATAAAAACTTTGCATGCATTTGGCCTCCCCAGCTTCGGAAGCAGTTCCTCAGTAGACCCCCAGCGCACTCCATGTTTTCTAGGCCATTGCCAACCCTGCAGTAGACTTTGGCCATCAAAGAGACCATATTGAAAAATGTCAGTGTGATACTGGTGCCCCCGTGAAGCACCTTTTGGGCACTTCAGTTGGATTAATGGCAGTGGGGCCTCACAACCCCATCTGCTCCCTTGGGATCTGTCCTGTCCCCTGTACTAGTTCCAGTAGGGTATTCCATTCTGGCTCCGAGATCCGTGCTGGTTCCCACTTCACCAATAGATGACCCATTGCTGACATAAATGTCAAACCCGAATGACATCTAGTTACCAGGTTATAAAAGCACTATCGGTTACCATTCAGCCTGATTCTAAACTGACACCTGCAGAAGTGCAGCTACCAGCAGAGGCAATAGTCTATTTATGGCTGCGACTGACCCTCTGTAAAATCCAGGTAGGGTCTGGATGATAAACAGGAGGGAGATGTTCTGCTCCCTCCTCATTATGCTGGTGACGCATTACACCTACACCTACAAAAGGACAGTGAGTGGGACAAATCCCCTAAAACCAAGTTTGATTTACCACATTATTTGCACAAATGATCCGGAATGCAAGCTCCATCGAAACTAAGTCTTCAGACAGGACGAATGAGCCATTGTTGCTTTTTAATGGAGCTCTTACAAACGGGTTCCCAAACATTTGACTCTTGAGGACCCCCATTTAGTGACCACTGGAAGCCGGGGACCCCCAAGCAATTTGTATGATTTAAATTTCAAACACTTAAACTGTTATTCGAAGAAAATAAACACTTGTGCACACAAAACAAATACTCAAATTACTAAAGATTATTATTTTATATTAAAAGAATTTGCAAAAAACAAATTTTTTTAATGGGAAGGTAGGTGCTGCATCTCTGTGACTAACTTTCAAATGGTTGGTTTTATTTCGCAGTACGAGGATCCTGCTCCAGCCAGGGCCAGACTGGAAACCCAAAGCAGCCCTTGCAAATGTTTTCCGACCAGGCCCCATACGGTGCATACCAAGTGCAGTGAGTGAGTCTGACCACTACAAAGGGGGCTCTGGGAGGCTCTCCCACCAAGAAAATTTAGGAAAGAATGGTGCATTCTACAACACATTTATCATCATATATTTAATTGTATTAGCTTTAAAAAAAAAAGTAAATGATGACTTTACTATGCACCAGGATGCAACAATCTTTGTTTGGGTTCTTCAATGATTCCCTTATTATCACCCTCCAACGGTGTCTCTCCATAGCCCATCCGTCACATGTATTTCATTTGTTTTATAGTATCTCTCATACCATTGTAGGATGTCTGTGCACTTTACAACACACATATATAGAGACAATGAAATAAACGTGTAAATCAGCATATAGAAAATGTTACGTAAGGCAAAGGGGACTATAAGGTGTAGGATTCACATGTCATTCATACTGGTAGGAATTGGAAGAGTGCTTGGTCTTGTGAAGCACAAACTCCGGTTTCAGAACATAACACAGTGGTTAGCATTGACTTTAACAATAAAAATGTATTTCAACCCAAATAAACCTTTTTAGCAGCATCAGGATCATGAAAGACAGGGGAAAAAACAGAAGATACTAACTTGTACCATGCAGTTTGCAAGCAACTATTTGACAGTTTATAGGTCACTGTGCTAGATTACGATTGTCACTTCTGAACTGCACAGTAACAAAATAATCTCTGTGACAAAAGCACTGACCTATGCACATAAAATACTAGTTTTTAAAATGCATGTTACGCGTTCTTTACAGTAGGCCTATTAACCCTCTGTGCTACATTAGATATGTCAAAGCTGCCATCGGACAAAACTCATTTCTCTCCAGCAGGTACATTAATCACCACAGTTATATTGACACTTTTATTGTTGCTCAAACTGCTAATTATACATGGAACTTTGCAGTGCTCTTTGGGGCGCTAGGTGGCGTACGAGGGGAATGGCCGCACCTCTGTGAGGCTCCCGCAGGCTGTCTCGACAATCCGGCATTTATCCTGTAACATTCAATATAAAATGATCGTAACTATGTGTGAAACGTTCCCGCTAGGCTGCTGGTGCTAGCGATGCTGGGATCTGGCTGAATACTGATCCGTTTCGCAGGCGATTAGGAGCTGAACGCGCAGACCGAGGAGACTGCTCCTGTGCTGTGGAGCTGTGTGGCGGTGAGGCAGAGTATGTGAGGGGTGCGGTCTTCGAAGCTTGGAAAGGCCGGCAGGCGCGAATGATGTTGCCGGGGAGAAATGATCTCCTGCACTGACCCTTGGGCTGATGTCGATTAGTGTGTAACCCACATCGCTCATTAGTGCATAGGGTAAGCAGCCCGGCAGAGACGGTGGAAGGGGAAGGCAGGAAGAAGCAGCGCTACGGCCTGGAGTGACTGGGGTGGCCGCGGGTAACGGCTGAGATGTGGCAGACCCCGAATACCCCACAACGCTGCAGCTGCCAGGGTGGCGGCGGTGAGCTCGTGTGTGGTGATTCTCGCCCAGAGTATGTCGGAGGCTGTGGAAGTGACTAGGAGGCATCTCTGAATGTGGATAAGCGGACTTATAGAGCAACGCGAGAAGCACGGCACTGCCTGCGAATAGACAGCTTTGAGGGACATACTATCGGGGAAACCGTGGTGGCGACAGTGTCTCGGTGTTTACCCATCGTTGTCCTGCGTCAGGAGTGGCATCACGCTTGGTGGTGCATTTCCCGAGTACAGCGGGAGCAGGGGGAGCCTCCGTTCAGTGTTGCAAAAATCGGATGAAGCGTGGTGGAGGGCCCATCGCCTTGAGTTCAATTGGCAAATGATCTTTAGGCCAGAGAGCATGCCAGGGAGAATAGAGTAAGAACACAGGACCGGCCTGGATTTAATCTTTAATCACACCGGAAACTAGCCGTGGTAGCAGGGAGATCTGCGCAGATAGTGTACTGGGGGACCAGCCGTTGGCCGCTTGCGAGATCAGCGCGCCTACTTGGAGTTTCTTCCAGACCTCCTGCAGACTGGGTACGAGGCGACCCAAGGGCTGCTGACCTGTGGCACTTGGGACGGCGGCTCCCCGCTGTGGATGGATAAGATGTCACAAAAGGTCCAAGCGCTGGGTTGATGTGTGTCTTCATATCGACAGGCTGGAGACTGGTGTTCTAGCTATATGCTATCACTAGCGAGTGCAACTCTTTTATCCAGTAGAAGAAGGCGGCTACTATAATTAACGACCAGATGGGGAAGACGGACACCCGCCAGTCGCGGCTCACATTCGATGCCAAAAAATTAGCCAGACCGCCTCAAGCAGAGCCTGATGTAGGGGCGGAATCGGCGCCGGCAACACTGGAACCCGTGACAGGAGATGGTCTGAATGCACTTCTGTTGGAAATGCGGCGGGGGTTCACAGATAACAAAGGCAAAATGGACACAATGGTGACGCGCATGGATGCAATAGCCCGCACCCTGGAAGGTCATGAGACGCGGTTGAAAGAGGCTGAACAACGTATATCCACTGTCGAAGACCCTGCGGAGCAAGTACAAAAGACAACAGCACAGCTTGATAAACTGCTCAAAATCACCGCTGCAAAAAATGAGGACATAGAAGCGCGTAGTCGCAGGAATAATATACGTGTTTTGGGAATACCAGAGAGCACCAACACGGGGAGGATGGAGGAGTATATTGAAAAGCTTCTAAGGGCTGTAGTAGGCACGGACTCACTTTCTCCTCATTTTATAGTGGAACCAGCCCATCGCTCCCTTGGGCCGAGACCCCCTCCTGGAGGCACACCCAGACCTCTTATTGCGCGCCTATTGAACTACAGAGATAGGGATGTCGCGCTATGGGTTGCCAGAGAGCAAAGGGACTTGACGTATGAGGGAGTGCCCTTCACGATGTTCCCAGATTTCACGCTGCATGTGCAGGAAGAACGTCGTAAATGCCTAGAACAAAAATTGAGACAGGCGGGAATAGACTATGGCCTCTTGTACCCGGCACGCCTTCGAGTCACGCACCAGGGAAAGCAGGCGTTTTACACCGAGCTGCAGCAGGTGGAGGACTTCCTGAAGAAGCTGCGAAAGCAGCCGAGGCCGGCAACGCAGCAGGACGATCCGCGACGATCTCCCTCTCCGAATACAGACTGACGGCAGTGAAAAGATTGGAAACCGGCAGGGTTGCGGTCCTGCGTGGGGTGAGGACCCTCACTCACGCTCATCATGGGGTCAAGTAGCGGGGACCATGAAATTCACGCAAGTGGAAAGAACTACATGTAGAGTAAGAACTATTGATTGATGACTATGGGACGTGGACACAGACCGCCACCCTCGAACATTGTCCAGGCACTTGAGAGAAAGGAGGGTGCAGCTGGATGGTTTCGAGGAATTCATGAGTCACCTAGAGGAGTTACCCCATCGGTGAATACCCTCTTTCAATAACTTTTTGGTTATTGCCATTTGGCCCTTCCTGTATTTGTTTCTCAAGGTGATATACCTGGGGGGACTGAATTTCGATCACCACAGGAAGGACTAAGGGGCGTTGGGAGAGGGGGAGGGGATGCATACTTCTGGCTTGTTTGGGATGCTTCAGTGGGTGGGGGAGGGGGAGGGATGGGTGTTTCAAGAGGGTTATGCAGAATGGCAGTGGGTAAGTTCATGCAATAAGGGAGGTTACCAAACACAACAATGCTTAGGAACAGAGTATTCACAAATCATGATCCGGTTGGGATTAATGGGTGGGTGGGATGCAGGGAGATAACGGCACTTTGAGAGTGCTGACCTGGAATATTAGAGGGCTGGGAGATGCACGGAAACAAAGGCAGGTGCTAGCGTACCTAGACAGACAACAGATAAATGTGGCGATGCTGCAAGAAACCCACATAGATCCGAAGGCAGGTAGTCGTTTTGCGAGTAAATGGGCAGGACATCGCTCATTCTCGTCCTACTAGTCGTACGCTCTGGGAGTAGCGATAATATTCAAGAAGCAGGTTCGATTTGAAGAGATAGGAGTGGCAGAGGACTCACAAGGCCGATACATTATTGTATGGGGGAGGCTGGGAAAAGACTCTATTACATTTGTAAACTGCTATGGCCCCAATACGGATAGCCCACTGTTTTTTACTGGCTTGTGGAGTAAAATATTGACCATTGGTTCCACTCACATAATATAGGGAGGGGATTTCAATGCTGTACTTCAGCCCCACCTGGATAGATCACACTCAGCGCCGCATCACTATAACCGGGCACAGGAGGCGCTGCAAGGCATTATTGGGGAAGGCGGTCTAATAGACAGCTGGCGGCACCTACATCCACAGGGGAGGGAAGGTACCCACTTTACCTCATATAGGGGGACCTGGGCAAGGATGGATTACTGTCTGTTGTCGAGAGGGCTAGGATCGGGCATACGAAGTGTGGCACACTTGGCTAGAACCTTCTCAGGTCATTGTCCGGTGAAGGTGACGCTATTTATGCCTGGCTATGACAATCCAAGGCCCTATTGGACGCGGTCTTTCAAGCCGAGCTGGGGGAGGAGATTCAAGATTTCTTTAGAAGGAACAAAGGTTCGGTCGATAGTGTAGAAGTAATATGGGAGGCGTTCAAAGTGACCATAAGAGGTTTTTGCCTCTCCAAAAGCTTTGGTGTACTAAGGGACTTGCAACGAATGCTACAAAGGCTAGAACAGGAATTGAAGGGTCTAGAACGACAGATGGAGGGAGGAAGGGTTGGGCAAATACACAAAACCTTTCGTGAGAAGCTAACGGAATATGAGGAAGCGGCACAACGAGAAGTGAAACACAGAGGGCGCCACTGGGTAGCTCGTAGATATGGAGAAGGGGAAAGGCCAGGGAAGGTATTGGCGGAGATAACCTGACGTCCCCGCTTTGCCTCGCATATATTGGAAATACAGGTCCCAGGGGAAACGCCAAAACGAGACTCAATGGATATTTTAAACACATTTTGTACCCATTATAAGGGCCTGTATACATCTCAGAGACAGGGGTCGCTCGATTTAGATGACTTTTTGGGGGACGTAGCACTAGGGTGGCTCAGTGATACACAACGGGAGTTTCTATGCCTTCCGTTTGAATTGGATGAAATAAAAGAAGCAATAATGCAGTTAAAAAATTGTAAAATGTTGGGGTTGGATGGGCTACCTGCTGAATTTTATGAAAGTTACATAGATATCATGGCACCAGTGCTAAAAGAGGTTTATGAAGAATCCTTGGAGGTGGGGATATTGCCTCTTTCAATGAGGGAGGCTGTAGTCACTTCTTTGTTGAAACCAGGGAAACCCCCAGAGTTATGAGACTCATATAGACCATTGTCGTTAATGAATTGCGATACCAAGATATTGGCTAAAGTGTTGGCAAACCGTCGGTCCCTTCTTATGGATAAATTAATACTCCCAGATCAATCCGGGTTTGTGCCAGGTAGAGCGACATCTCAAAATCTCCGGTCCCTGTTCTCACTGATCCAGACGGTGGCACCGGAGTTCCCGCTTGCCGCGGTGTTTCTGGATGCCGCCAAGGCGTTTGACTCAGTGGAGTGGGATTATTTATTTGGGATATTGCAGAGGATGGGCTTTCCACGTCTGTATTTATCATGGCTTCAGCTATTATATCACCAACCCTCGGCCAGAATTTTGATTAACAGGCACTTATCTCAGCGGCTTCTGATATCCGTCAGGGGTGTCCGTTGTCTCCGCTATTATTTGCCATCGCGGTGGAACCACTGGCCTCCAGGCTACGGCAGGTCCATCGGGATAAGGCGTTCCGTTGTTGCCTCAGACAGTTATTGATATCACTTTATGCAGATGACATCACGCTCTATGTAAGAGATCCCTAGGACAACATAAATCCCCTATTACGAGAATTCATACACTTCAACAGGCTGTCTGGAGTGGGTATTAATTGGGGGAAATCTCAGGTGTTCACACTTACGGAAGCGGTCACTCCGTTCCCACTTGATTTTCCATTGGAATGGTGCCATGCCGATTTAAAGTACCTAGGGGTACAGATAACCAGGGATAGGGCTGAGACTATAAGAGCGAACTATGGCACAGCCATGGAACGCCTAAGTACAAATGTGCCGCGCTGGATTTCCCTACCCCTTTCGTTGGCGGGACGGGCGTCTATCATAAAAATGATAATACTCCCACAATTTCTTTACTTATTTTTTAATATACCCTACCATCCTGGGAAATATTTTTTTCAACGTTTGCGCTCTGAGCTCACTAGGCTGCTCTGGGGAGGGAAATGACCGCGATTGAGATGGTCCATATTGACCAGGCCGTATGATCAAGGAGGGCTTAATATTCCTGATTTTGAGGTGTACTTTTTGAGCGCCCAGGCGCCCTATGCTTATCATTGGGTCTATCCCCCCCGCTATATGCCACAGGTGGAGGATTGGCTTGCAGAGCCAACACCGCTTAATGTGGCCTCATACACGGCTCGACGCACGCTCGAGCGGAGCAGGCTACTACAATAACTGGCACGGTTTATGCGTGGTGCCAGATAACAAAGCACCTGAACATACCGTTCCTATATTCCTCTAGGTTACCCCTAACTTATCATCCCAGTCTCTCTCTGTTGCAGGAGAAGGGATTTTGTGATCTCTGTAAAAGAGCTCGTATCAGCACGTGGGGAGATCTCTTTCACGAAGGACAACTGCGCACACTCGACCACTTCATGCAGGAGATGCAATACACGCCTCTAGATGTGTTTCTATATGTGCGACTGCAACAAGGAATGCGGTCGCTCCTCCCCGACTTTCCGCAGGAACCAGAATGTCTGGGGCCGTTGCATCAGATGTTGGGGTCCAAAGACTGAAAGCATCTTGTATCTGGATTATACCACACGATACATGCACTTGGAGGGCGAGTTGCTGGCTCGGCTAGGCAGCATTGGGAGGAGGACATGGGGCTTTGTCTTCTGGATATTACTTATTTTCTATAAAATGTCCTTCTTAGTATTGTATGAGGTAATTTAAGTCATTGTCCAGTTTTACAATCTCAGCTTTTATCAACCAGTATTATCATGGGATGGATTTTAGAGTCACTGTGCAAACGGGTGGGCCAGTTGAAGCTCAATTCCACCTCAGGGGCGACAGAACTGCTAGTGGCCTTCTGATAGATACTTCTAACCACAGATTCCTCATCAATAGAATATCCTAAGGCTCTAAACTAGCGTTGGAAAATTTCAGCAACAATACTCCTGCGCCCTTACAGGTGGCATTGTGTGGCTCCACATTAGCTTCGTATCGACCCAAAAGTGATGGAGCGGAGCCACACAAGTGCCACCTCTGTGTGCTGCAGTAAGTTCTTTTCTTTGCATGCCATCCCTCACAGTCCCAAAGCTCCACTTGCAAATGTTATCACTCTTACGGCAATTCCATACCTTTTAGAGAGTGTGCTAAAGAATCATGTCACCACTTCAAACTGTGCCAGAACTGCTGGACACAGATGGCAGTCCTAGACCACACAAGGTGTACCTTTGGTGCAGGGCTCCGGCTTTGACTCTTAAGGCATGCTACATGGGTGTCCTCGTGCACCCAGAAGCGATCCAGGACCTGGAGGCAAAGCTCTACATCGCAGAACACAAGAAGTGGTTGTCTTTGAAGCTCGGGTATTGCTCCAAGTTGCAGGCCCAAATTTGTTCTCGTTCAGGAGGCTTTTCTTGGGAGCAATCCACGTCCTGTTTGAAGAGTTCTGGTAAGCCAAAGTTAAAATACTAACACAAAAAAGACAAAACGGAACTCACCCCATTCTGCCACTCTAGCTCGGTAGAGAAGATGCTTTGAATGAAGTTTCCTTCAAAGTCACTGGTTTCAGAACAGATTCCTTACCTGGTCCTGCCGTGCTCCTAGTTTCCTGGGTCATTGTTGACCAGCAGCAGATAACTGTCTACAGGAAGGCCATTATGCATATCTTTAGTGCTATTCTGGCCCCATCTGTGCACCTTTAAGCCCCAGGGAACACAGGAAGGCTCCAGTCGAAGTACCACTGGTGGTTCTTTTCCCGAAGCCATCTGTTCCCTTGGGACCCATTACCCACACTGACTCTGGTTCAGACATCCCCATGACACTGATTATGACTCCACCAAGGATGATGGAAGATTCAGTGCTGCCGAAATGTCGGACTGCAAGCGGACAGCCCGAGCTCGACCAATGTCGTGCTATGAGACAACAAAAGCTCAACCTGTCATTATGCCTCCTAATCAGGTACCTCTGCTGCAATTTAGCATCAGCAGAGGCTATATTCTCTTGGTGGCTCTGACTCTGACCCTATTCAAGAAACTCAGAGCTTCCAAGAAGAGGATTCAGCGAAGTACGTGAGATTTCAGTGTCTCAATACAATCCATTGCCTTGCCAGTTTTGTGCTCAGGAGGCATGCCTGGATAAGGTCAACTGGATTTTCTGGTAATGTGCACGCATCTCTAATGGATATACCATTTGACGGGTCCAGACCCCTTGAGAAACGTCAAACTTGGCACGTAAGAGATTTAAAGAGAACCAAGCCATTGCACATTTTTGGGTATTGGTGCCATTGAAACAGTCCTCCCCATAAAATTATGAAGATCGGATGTTGTTCAGGTTCTAGCCTATTAGCAGCATCACCTTTCTCTCCCAGCCACTGGTACTGCAGACAGCCCAGTCTTTTGTAGCGGCGGGCATGGCATGGGACAGCAGGACCAACAGTCATCCAATTCTTTCCTCCCTGCGGCAGCCAAGATGCTTTAGTTTATCACCCACATTTTCTATTAGACAGGTTGAGGAGGGAGGGCAGCATACAGCTTTGCCTCCCAGGCTTATTATCCGTCATGTCGAACAGATAGGTTTTAAGGTCATTCGAAGGGGCTACGCCCTCCCTTCAATATCTCCCTGTCCCAACTTCCTCTGGCATTAAAACGAATTACAGATAAACAATTGGGAGCACTTCAATCTCCTTATACCAGAGGTTCCTTTCGTCGCTCATTTTATAGAGGAGGCTCCAAAACTAACACTGCAGAAGCGGCCTTGTCTTCATTTAAGACACAAACACAATCTTCCCCCTCTAGAGGATTCTACAAGGGTGGTTATAGAGGAAACTATTTTAAGGGCCGAGGTAGAGGTACTCCAACCTGAACCTCTCAATCCAATAACAAGCAGTGATGTGTGAGGACTTCTCTCGGACCATTTATCACCTGTCAGGGGAAGGTTACAACAATTTCTTCCCATTTGGCAATCAATAACATCAGACAAATGGGTTTTGGCTATTATCCAACATGGTTAATGCCTGGAGCTTACCAGAAATCTTCCTAATATTCAACCAACAGATCCTCAAACAAGAGGTAAAAGCTCTTATAACAAAAGAAGCTATAGAAGCAGTTCCATTACAACATCAAGGATCCGGAGTTTACTCACTTTACTTCCTAATCCTCAAAAAGGACGGGGTTTTAAGACCAATCTTAGATCTCAGAATGTTAAACCTATACATACTGTCAAAACACTTCCATATGGTTACCCTTCAAAAAGTGCTTCCACTTCATCAACAAGGCGACTTCATGTCCACACTAGATAAACTTAAAGGACGCATACTTCCATATTACTGTACACCCAGCACGTCGCAAATATTTCAGATTTGTGACAGCAGGAAATTACTATCAGTTCAAAGTACTCCTATTCGGAGTGACTCTTGCACCCAGAGTATTTACAAAATGTCTGGCGGTAGTAGCAGCACATTTAAGAAGACAACAAATTCATTTCTTTCCATATCTGGAAGATTGGCTCATCAAAGCCTACACACAGCAAAGGTTTCTACAGCACACTCAAGCCACCATAAACCTCCTTCCTCAATTGGGATTTACAGACAATGCACAAAAGTCCCATCTCCAACCTTCATAACTGCAAGCATATCTGGGAGCAATGATAAACACTCGCACAGCTCTAGCCTTTCCCAGTACAGCCAGAATTCAAAACTGTCCAACTTTACCACTATAGTTTCAAAACAATCAATAACTAACCGTCAACATTTTCATGCAGTTGTTAGGGGTGATGACATCATGCATTGTAATAGTGCCTCATGCAAGATTACACATGCGTCCTCTACAGGAATTCTTAGCACGTCAGTAGATTCAATCACAGGGTCAATTAACAGATCTAGTGTTGGTAGACAGCTGCACTCATCGCACTCTGCAGTGGTGGAACACACAAAACCAAAAGGGTGGCCCTTCATCGAACCGATTCCACAAGTTGTACTAACAGCAGGTGCATCTGTCACAGGTTGGGGTGCCCATCTTCATCATTTAACAATTCAGGGTTTATGGAATGCCAAGCACAAAAGTCTCCACATCGATCACTTGGAGTTTCTAGCGATTTATCTAGCTCTAAAAGCTTTTCAGCCTCCTCTTGTAGGGAAAGTTGTCTTAGTCCGGGCGGACAATATGACAGCTATGTACAAAAACAGGGGGGCACACTCTCTACAGTTGTCACGCCTCTCTCAGGCCATTTGGCATTGGCAATATATCACAAAATTCATCTTCTGGCAGAACACCTTCTAGGCATGAAAAACCAATTTGCAGATCTCAGCAGGACGTGGCAACAAGTACATGATTAGGAACTCCATCCCCAAGTTCTCCTTCCATACTTCCAAAAATGGGGGTTTGCACAAATAGATCTCTTCGCCACACTAAAGAACTCAAAATGTCCAAACTTCGCCTCCAGATTCCCACACCATCTATCCAAAGGCGATGCCCTATGGATGAACTGGTCAGGGATATTTTCTTACGCTTTTCCACCTCTCCCTCTCCTTCCATTTCTGGTTCGGAAACTCAGGCACACATCTCTTACACTGAATCTAGTGGCTCCCACGTAGGCTCATCAACCATGGTTCACCACACTACTAATACTGTCAGTGGTTCCACACCAAAAGCTGCACCTCACTTCTAACTGTCTCACACAGAACCATGAAACAATCAGACATCCAAACCGTAAGGAGCCCAATCTAGCGATCTGGCTCCTGAAGTCATAGAATTTGGTTACCTAAATCTGCGACCATATTGTATGACAATTCGTAAAGAAGCAAGGAAACCTACCACTAGAGCATGTTATGCAGCAAAGTGAAAAATGTTTGTTATATATAGTAATAATGTAATAAAAGAGCCATTTTTGTAGTCTGACACCCTATGATGACCTCCAACCACCACCATTTTAACTGATTTTAGTGTGTTATGCTACCCTAGCCTTAATGTAGGATGGCCCTACATATGCCTTGTTCTCTTTTATTCTGTAATCTTGTTGTCTTTTAGTGGGAGCTGTTATGGAGTAGAATAGTCTTGCCAAGAATAGAAGGTGTGGGATGTCGAGGTGCAGTGTTGTGGGTGGTGGTGCACACATGTGCTCAATGTTGTATACTGAGGATAAAGTCTATAATGTTATTTGGGTTATGTGAATTATGACTTTGAAGTACTGCCTTTGACATGGCCTCATGTCATTCTGTTTTCTGACTTTACCTTGCTTTATGGCAGTGCTTACTATTGGCTTTGACATGATTTCATGTCATCCTTGCTTTGTGATTCCATCTTGCTTTGGTCCTTTGAGTGTGCATGGCTTAACTAACTCCATTTTCTTGACTGAAGCTATATTCTGTGCTTGCACATAGTTGGAAAGTGGGGAGGGCATGATCAGCTCCTTACTTGTTTTTCACACTTTACCGACTGGAGAATACCGGATTTTATTAGAGGATGCTCTGAATCTCCTGAGGCGGAAAGCCGGGAGCCTGACCACAGTAGTGCTTTGTTTTAAAATTTGAGTGTCACTAATTGTTTGCTGATTTTACCTGCACTTCGTCCTGTGGCTCTGCCATTCTTCTGTGACACCCGCGCAGCGGAGCTTAGTGCTGCCGCGGGACGAAAAATCCAAAGTCCTTTGCCGCCATTACTGGCAAACCCATCGGCCACGCCCCCTACCTGAGGCCACGCCCCCTGACTACGGTATTTAGGACGCTGACTTACAAGCGTCACTAGATGCTCTGAATCTCCTGAGGCGGAAAGCCGGGAGCCTGACCACAGTAGCGCTTTGTTTTAAAATTTGAGTGTCACTAATTGTTTGCTGATTTTACCTGCACTTCGTCTTGTGGCTCTGCCATTCTTCTGTGACACCCGCGCAGCGGAGCTTAGCGCTGCCGCGGGACGAAAAATCCAAAGTCCTTTGCCGCCATTACTGGCGAGCCCATCGGCCACGCCCCCTACCTGAGGCCACGCCCCCTGACTACGGTATTTAGGACGCTGACTTACAAGCATCACTAGATGCTCTGAATCTCCTGAGGTGGAAAGCCGGGAGCCTGACCACAGTAGTGCTTTGTTTTAAAATTTGAGTGTCACTAATTGTTTGCTGATTTTACCTGCACTTCGTCTTGTGGCTCTGCCATTCTTCTGTGACACCCGCGCAGCGGAGCTTAGCGCTGCCGCGGGACGAAAAATCCAAAGTCCTTTGCTGCCATTACTGGCGAGCCCATCGGCCACGCCCCCTACCTGAGGCCACGTCCCTTCCGGCTCTTTCCCTTACGAGTTATATATGTGCATACTCCGGAAGCGCAGCGGACGAGCGCAGCGGGAGCGCCGTTTGCGCGCCGAAGGGAAGCCCGTCTGCGCCCGTCCGCGCCTGGCCGGGCCCATGGCCTTTAAACTCCGTAAAAGTGATTACCTATACACCTGACCTATTATGGTCTCTACGTCCCCCTGTCCTACATACCTGTGAAATACTAACTAACCATAGGAATCATAGTATCACATGTCGTGCATGTAATTTCTATCTTGACACCCCGCAACTATGTGGCCAACGGTCTAGACCTAATGGCCGCAAGCCAACTCGTTCATGGTTACTTGGCAGTCTTAACTGTAGGTCACTCTGCAAACACAAAAGGGACATTTTCGATCTTCTGTCTGACAACTCTCTAGATGCCCTTTTTCTTACTGAGACGTGGCTACATGCTAGCTCTGGCCCAGACATTGTTGAAGCCCTACCGTCTAATTATGCTATCATTCGACAAGACCGAACATCCGGAATTGGAGGTGGGATAGCAGTTATCTTCAAAAAATCACTTCAATGTACTCTGGAGCCCATTCCTCTACTTGCATGTGAAGCTATCCTTTTCAAACTTCAACTTCATCCGACCTTCACTTTCAATGGTCTTTTGATCTATCGTCTGCCTGGCCCTACTCTTCCTTGGGCCACCCAATTAGTGGACTGGATCGCTTCGATAAGGGTGAATTATAACCATCTGTCCATTCTAGGCGATCTAAACATTCATTTCGACGACCCTGCAAACAAACCAGGCATAAATTTAATTGATGACCTGGCTGCCATGAATCTCACTCTATGGAACTCAGGCCCTACCCACAAAAGGGGACACCTTCTGGACCCTTTGTTTTCCAGCCTCCCCCAACTTCAGTGCCAGCAGGCTCTGCCCTTGGATTGGTCAGACCACTTTCTAATAAAATTTCATTTGGGGGACCATACAGCTGTCAGCCCTCCTAGCGGGACCAGTAAGTCCCTCAAGAGAAATTGGAAAAATTTGGACACCAACCGCCTCATGGCCATCCTTAGCGCGACCTCACCGGAGGTTTCGCTTAACACCAGAGACATTGAAATTGTAGCCACTAATATCAACAAATGGCTCCTAGGTGCTTTATACATTTGCCTGCCCCTAGGACATAAAAAAACCACTTCCCATAACCCGCCTGCTCCATGGTATAATGAACAACTGAAGGCTACTAAGTCCAAATGTAAGCGACTAGAACGCCTATGGAGGAAGGACTATTCCCTGGCTGCCAGCACACTCTACAAAAGTGAGCTCAAGCTCTATCATAAAGCATGCTACAAGGCTAGAGCTAATTATGTAGCAAAATCCATATCTGAAGCTACCAACAAATCTAAAATTCTTTTTAACCTTGTAAAAGAACTAGCAGGCGCAAACATTTCTCCTAAACCTCCGCCCCTTAATAGTCTGCAATGTGAGGAACTGGCGAAATATTTCACATCAAAAATTGAGAATATCTACCAGGACATAACACAACAGCAAGCTCAATCAAATAGTACGCAAAATTTCGGACCCAAGACACACGACATCTGTGCCCAACCCCATTTACCCTACGCGCCATTTACTTCTTGGCCCGAGATTGATGTCCGAGGTCTGCGGGACATCTTAGGTATGGTTAAATCTGGATCTCCTGCCAACCCCCTCCCGATTTCTATCCTTAGACTCCTGGACACTCCTCTTCTTGCAGTATTATGTCAAACCTTAAATTTGTCCCTTTCCTCTGCCACGGTCCCGCCATCTTGGAAGCATGCCATGGTTTCGCCCCTTCTTAAGAAACCATCAGCCGACCCAAAGATTTTGGCAAACTTCCGTCCAATATCCCTTCTACCTGCTCTCTCCAAAATCTTGGAGAAGCATGTCCATAAATATCTCACCAATTTTACGGAGGCAAATAATATTCTACATCCCTCCCAATCGGGTTTCCGCACCGGATTCTCGACGGAGACCACTTTACTTGGAGTCGTGGAAAATCTTCGACATCTGGTCGACAAGGGTAACTCTGCCGCGCTGATCCTTCTTGATCTCAGCGCGGCGTTTGATACCATCTCCCACAGTACCCTGCTCGCTTCCCTTTCCAACATGGGCATAAGAGGAAAGGCACTAGATTGGATTGCCTCTTTCCTGACTCTCAGGACATTCCAAATTTCTTCCAGCAATGCGGCGTCCAAGGTCCACCTTTCTCCGCACGGACTTCCACAGTGATCAGTATTAAGCCCCCTGCTTTTTAACCTTTACGCAGCCCCGCTGGCCCAGATAGCTGAATCAGCTGGTCTTAACATGTTCACATATGCTGACGACTCCCAAATCGTCTTTTCACTATCAAACGAAAATCAGGACTCTCCCTCACGCCTACAGACTGGCCTTAGAAATATTTCCTCCTGGATGAATAAAAATATGCTTAAACTCAATGGTAGTAAAACCGAGGTTCTGATAGTAGGTCCCAATCATAACCTCTGGAATTCCAGACACTGGCCATCTGAAATGGGCCCCCTGCCAATTCCATCACACCAAGTTCGAAATTTGGGCATTATCATCGACAGTGGCCTAACCATGGAGCCCCAGGTAAACAATCTCACAGCCACTTGCTTCACAATCCTGAGATGGCTCAGGAAAATCATATGGATGCTCCCTGATGACTCCCAAAAGAGAGTGATCAATGCATTAATTACCTCCCGTCTGGACTATGGGAATGTCCTTTACTTAGGGGCAACCCAGGCAGTCATGCGGCGTCTCCAACTGGTACAGAATGCGGCAGCTAGACTGCTTCGTAAGTGTAACAGAAGAGATCGTATGTCCAGTCATTTAAAGGCACTCCACTGGCTAAAAATTGACAACCGGGTCAAATTCAAAACCCTCAGCCTCATGCATAGGATAAAGTGGGGCATGCTCCCAAATACCTTCAAACCCTTGTACACACCTACACGCCTGCTCGATGCCTGAGATCTACCACACAAGGTCTTTTTTGTTTTCCTAAGACTTTCCGTGCGAGGATAGAGGGAGGTCCTTCTCCCTTCTTGGCCCGAAGCTCTGGAACTCCCTTCCGCAACCTCTCCGTTCAGAAACAAGGTACACTTACTTCCGTAAAGCCATAAAGACCTGGCTTTTTAACCAATGACCGGTTCAGATTTTTATCCCATTGCTCTTTCCTGTCTCTCTGGTTCAGTATTCTGCCTAGCGCCGGGAAGCCCTTTTTTGGGTATCTGTCGTGCTTAATAAGCTCAATAAATAAATAAATAAAAATGTGCGTATTCTGTCTCGAAGCCATAGCAGAAGCCTGGCCAGCGGATGCTGTGCCCTTGGTGCAGACTGGTACAGGATCTCATGAGAAAAAGGGGCAAGGCTTGCAAGAAGCTTTGCTTGTATTTAAGCAAAGCACTTGCTGAGCTAGGTGGAAGTTCACGCCGTGGAGCAGACGTGTTGTCACAGAAGAGTGGGGGCTTGTGTCACCTCTGAGCTTTCACCCGGTTCAAGCAATGGACTCCCCTTGAGCGAAGTGGGGTGAAATGATGAAGCAGTAGGTGAGGTGTCTCTGCTACTAACTGTCTCTTGATTCTTTACTGATTCGTTCCTTTCCTTCTTATTTTCTGATTCTAATATCCATACATATACATGTCTACATATATATTTGCTTTGATTGTGTATATCAATCGGTTATTTGATATGTGAGGGAGTCTGCCATTATCAATATATATTCGGCCTGCCCGTGATTAAAGTATTGTGTTAATAAATTTATATATTCCATATGTTTGAATTCGTCTTTTCCTTGTCATAGGAGGTGATGAGTGTGCCGTCCTGGCAAGTGATGTGCAAAGTATATCTCGCTCTAGAGAAGTGTTGTGTGTGTTTCCTTGGTCTAGAGGAGACTCGTGATATTGTTTTCTTGCCTTGCCTTTGGGGGAGTGTTGAAAGTTTGCCCACCTTAGGAAGTGCTGTGTATAAGTTATATTCCATAAGTTTGGAACTGATATTCTCGCCCTGGGGAAGTAACGGTACATACCTTGGTCCAGGGGATTTTTTTTTTGCAAATCTGTTTTTATTATTTTTAAAGAATACACGCTTTGGCAGCATACATTACACACAGAGGTTCGTGGGCATGTGCAGGTTGTTGATCCGTACTTGGGTCTATGACTGTTTTAACGTAACATGCATTCGAACTATGCATCAACCACTATCCGCTCAGGGGCTAACTGCATTTTCTTTATCAGTTCTGGGGCAGTCTCTTAAGGATTGACAGTAGCAACCGTATAGAGATCTAATACCTTTCATTACAAATAATAACACAATTGATCCGTTAGATGCATCTATACAAAATATTATTTGTTACCTTTCGCATCTACAGCGAGTTGGCTTTGCCTACACATCTATTCCCCTAAACCTTGCGGCAGTAGCTGCATATCTGCAAAACAGACAACATTTATCCTTATTTAAAGTTCCAGTAATTAAAGCCTTTATGGAAGGCCTTAAAAGAATAATACCACCTGCACCTGTCTGGAACCTTACCATTGTTCTCACAAGGCTTATGGGGCCACCTTTTAAGCCATTACACAATTGTAAATTACAATTTCTTTCTTGGAAGGTTGTCTTTCTGATTGCTATCACTTCATTAAGGCGTGTTGGGGAGCTACAGATATAAACCTTTGAAGAACCTTTCTTTCAACTTCATAAAGATAAGAGTGGTTCTTCGTACAAATCCAAAATTACTTCCAAAAGTAGTTTCTGCTTTCCATATTAACCAATCAGTTGAGTTACCTGTGTTCTTCCCTCAACCTAATTCAGTAGCAGAAAGGGCTTTACACACACTTGATGTCAAAAGAGCACTATTATACTATTTCAATAGAACAAAAGATTTTTGCAAAACAAGTTTTTGTTGCATTTGCTCCACCTCAAAGGAAATCCTATCTCTTAATCCGGTATTTCTAGATGGATTGTTAAATGTATTCAAACGTGTTATGTTAAAGCTAAAAGAACTTTAACTATACCTCCTTGATCATATTCTACTCCCAAAATAGGAGCATCTATGGCCTTTTTAGGTAACATTCCCACAGCTGACATATGTAGAGTAGCTACATGAGCTACACCACACACAATTTACCAAACATTATTGTGTGGATGTATTAGCATGTCAACAAGCTAATGTAGGAAAAGCAGTGCTAAAAACACTTTTTCAAACAACTGCAACACCCACTGGTTAGCCTTATGCAAAGCATGTGCATCTACAACACACAATCCTCGAACGGATTATGTTACCCTGTAAGCATCTGTTCTTGACGGAGTTGTAGATTCACATGCACCCTCCCTCCTCCCCGGACGCCTATGGTTTTTGCAGTTCTTCTTATTTACATTACATATGCATGGACATCTCTGTATTACACTTACTCCATTCTCAACCTCTTGCGGGAAAACAATCTAACAATGGAGTCGATGCCCATGCTCACCATCACCGAAAGGAGGAGTCACCTTACTTCATGACAGGAAAAGACTTCTTCGATTTAAAAAAAAAAAAACAACTTGCAAACATACAGACCCAACAATAGATGGCAGGAGTATGCAAAGCATGTGAATCTACAGCTCGACATGCCAAGAACAGATGTTTACAGGGTAACATAATCCTTTCATAAAGGTGAGAGATTTGAGTATGGTTTCCAGAATATATTCAAGGGGAGGGTTTTGAATGCTAGTAAATGATTTGCATGGTTGGAGATGAGTGATAAGTTTTGGGTGCAGGTTGCATGGAAGTGAGAGATTGGTATGGTGATGGAGGTGTGATATTTAATGTTGCTGAATAGTTCTCTTTGTAATAGTAGGCGAGATGAGGGCTGGAGTTCTGGGTTGAAAATGAGTGTCTGTGGATGGATTGTGTGTGACAGAAAATTGAGCATTGAAATCTCAGTTGATACCTTTATGGGATTCCGGTGTTAGCGTGCGCACTGGCTGCAATTGTGTTTACATAATTAAGTATTCGTTTTGCATAGTAATATATGTATCCCGCTGTATTGTACTGTAAGATAATAATGCTCTACTATATGCAACTTATATGTACGCACTAGCTGTGCATTTTTATTGGACAGTAATATTGCGTTGGAATTGTTCACAAACTATTGTATTGTACAACTGTATTGTACTACTTTAAGGCTACCAAATCTTACAAAATGTTAACAATTGCTCCTAAATATCCTGAAGACGTATTTATGTTAATAATGAAGAAATATGCACTGGGAAGAACAAATCCTATACAATATGTTCTCACCCTTCCATAGTGTCCCTAAAATCGTTAATCGGAAGTGTAATAACTGCATGTAACTGGTTGTTCAATGATGTCCTGCAAAGACTTCCTCGAATGCTGTTTCTGACTTCTGCCATAGGGATTGTCGAACTTCACCATGAAATGTATGAAGCGGAGGACCACAGAAGGAACTGCTCCTGGGAAGGCAATTCCGTACTCTGACCATGAGGCTGTAATGGCAACGTTGCATGTGGAGCAGCAAGCTAGACCCACATCCACTGGTGAGTCACCGGGTGTCCATCCACCAGTGCCTGATATTTCTAGTCCATAATGGGCTTCATATGTTTTGAAGATCCCTCTGTAATGATAGCTGCTTTGTTATAGTAAGAAGGAGTGTTTATTTCAGACAGCTAAGTCTCCATTTTTCTTTCCAGAACTAAACCCAGAATTGGTGAACATCATGAACGAGGCTCAGACAGAGGTAATGGTGGGACTGCACAGTGCCATACACCAGCGCTTCTCCACTGGTCGCATGTCCATACTGGGGATTCTCCTTTTGCTGCTACAAGTCGTTATGAGTGTGGTGTCAATGATGTGGCCGCAGACAGAGCAAGCGTTCCCCAAGCTTTCCTACTACCTCCTGGGGTGTTTAGCCTTCACAGTGCTGCTTGTGGCTGGCCTCTGCCACATCTTCCACATCATTGAGGTGCGTTTGCTGCAGCAGGCTCAGGAACAGATACGTCTGGAAACCCAAGCCCTACAGGACAGACTGTGCAGCGCCCAGTAACCACGTTTACATGGTTGGGCATTGTAAGGGACCACAGGCTTGGATGACTACAGAGAACAGAGCATTCGAGGATTCTTCTTGCCAAGGATCTCTTGACTCTAGCTTTAGCTCCACTCTCTTTAGAACTGATCTTCCTGGCACCAGGCGACCACGTCACTCTAAACTGTATATATAATGAATAGTCTGCGAACATTTTGGCACTTCAACTCCCACAAGCCCCAGCAATGCCTTATTGAGGGCGGGACTTCTGATTATTAAGGGGGTTGGCCCGCAGCACGCACGAACTTCCTCTATGACTCATGAAGAAGAGGAAACTCGAAACGCGTCGGAACTGGGGGAAGCTGAATTACTCACCTGCTGGTGTCACACGTCCATACCTGGTTGTAAATAAAGGCTGGTAACCCCGTGAAGGCTCGAGTGCATTCCTTAGTGAGCTACCAATGTTGAGACAAATATCGAGGCGAACCCTCATCCGCCAGGAACTGCACCATCCCAGGAACAGAAGGAAGCCACAGGCACGAATATATCGTTCCAATTGTGGGGCCAACACGCAGGATTGAGGATGTGTTAGCAAGCGGGGGTCCACCCAGGACTTAAACTGCAGGAATTAGTGCGGGCATAATGAATACAGTCTGCGAACATTTTGGCGCTTCAACTCCCACAAGCCCCAGCAATGCCTTATTGAGGGCGGGACTTCTGATTATTAAGGGGGTTGGCCCGCAGCACGCACAAACTTCCTCTATGACCCAGAAACTCGAAACGCGTCGGAACTGGGGGAAGCTGCATTACTCACCTGCTGGTGTCACACGTCCATACCTGGTTGTAAATAAAGGCTGGTAACCCCGTGAAGGCGCGAGTGCGTTCCTTAGTGAGCTACCAATGTTGAGACATATATATATATATATATATAGCCACAAAAATGGGAATAGCCTGTACAGCCCTGAGTCATCCTAACCCAACCTCCGTTATTTGTGGACCAATCAATATCCTCTAGTAGTAATTGATTTTACACACACCCTGAGCAGGGTGGAAACAAAAGTCTGAGAGGACAAAATGTTGCTGCAGAGTATGTCCTTGATAATGATGATCCTGCACCCCGAGTTATGAAGGTTTTCAGCAACAGGAAGATGACCACAACATTTGTGCATTTTTTTCTAATCTTTTGAATGGATTGCATGCATCTGTTTATTCAGGAATGCTTTACGTGAGGCAAGATATAGTTAGAGTTGGGGACCACAGAAACCAAGGGGGGCTTTAACAACTTTAGAGCAAATGTAGACACATTGTGTCTCCATGCATTCCCCTGTTAATGTGAAATGTTAGCAAGTTAGGAATATTTGAGCATTGTCGCCATTCCCTAAAAACACTCCACGGTGCTTGAAGCAGAAACCAAGATATGGATATTCCATTATGCATCTATTCTTGGCATGTAGAGCTGCAGTATGACATTCTGTGCATAGATCGCCACCTGGTGTTGGGCTCGGATGATTGCAATTTTTTGTTGTCGTGGAAGAAGTCTTTGTAGTCACGAGATAGGTGACTTCTCCCTTGGACGATAGTGCACAATGGCATCAACTCCATCTTCAGATTGTTTTTTTCTTCCATCGGGTTCGGATGTTACTTAGGCACTCCGGTTCGGTACAGTGTTTCCAAACCTTTTCGACGCGCAAACAATCACCACTCAACGGTATTGTTTTCGTTTGCGTGCCCTTCGACGCACTAACTCTCAATCCTCGATTCCGGTCGTCATGGCGCGGGCCGCTGGGCCTATCTGCGCCATTCAGGCCTGCGGCTAATGGAAAGGACTCCATTTAAAAAATGCCCTCCATGTGTGGAGCTAAATTTCCGCACAGTGGCCACCACAAGGTCTGCAACCTTTGCCTCCCGCCAGAACACGAGGAAAAGGATTGCCAAGCCTGCGACACTTTTCGATCCAAACAGACTATCCGTGATTGCCGGGCTCGACGACACGTTATGGCTCAACAGGCTGCTCCGGTGCCAGACAACATTTTCGATGAAGGCCCGACATTCCAGAGGCAGAGGATTCGAAGGAGCTCGACATCGTCTCCGAAGCTGATGACTGACTCCGATGACCACATCACTCCAGGTCAACGAGTGAGTATAAATGCCCCTGCCCCACCCGAAAAAAAGAAGGCTCTGGTCAAACGCATGAAGGCCTTAGTCGAGACTAAAAGAAAACTTCAGAAGCCCCGCCTCCAGGCCCATCTCCGAAGACAAAGGAAAAGCCTTCCGGCAGCTCGGGACCGAGCAGGCAGCATATCAGTACCCAAAAAACACCCACCGTCGATACCGAAATTGGGAATACATCCTACTCCTGTTACATCCAAAAAAGCCTCGGCATTGAGCTCTTCGGCACCGAAAGACCACAAGGCCTCGGATCCGAACAAACCCCAAAAACCTTTGGATCCAAAAAAGATTTCCGACTCGACATCGAAGCCAAAGGAGCAGAAAACCCCTCCCACAGCTCCAGAGCAAAAACCCAAACCACGTTCGTAACCGAAAAAATCTGCACCGAAAGGAGTCAACAACCAGGAAGAACAGTTTAAACCAGATCCTATTGATCCAAAACAAAAGACATTGCATGTGGACCCTAAAGAAGGCCATATTGTTAGTCTCCCAACAAAGAAGAGGAAATTAGATACCTCACACTCTCCTGAGGGGCCTGTGAAGAAAAGAGACTTTGCAACTTCACCCCTAAGACCCTCTTCTCCTGTTCTTCCTACTAAGCCTTTGTCTCCTACGAAGTCTCCCATACACTCTCCATGCTCACCCTTACCACGACACGATGACCTAGGGGACGGGGGTGGACACCATAATGACCCTTTAGATGACCCTTATGATGACACTGCTAAACCACAGGATACATGGGCAGATTACAATGATCCTTCAGATCCTCCAGACCTTCCTGATCCAGATGCATACTCAACAAGGCCATCTCCCCCAGATGACCACATTGGTTTTAGTCCGCTTATTAATAGGGCTGCGCAATATCATGGCGTAAACATTCAGACCCCATGGAAGAAGTCTTCCTGTTAGATACTTTTGCCCAGTCACAAAAGACAATACATACATTGCCCATGCTCAAAGGTGTCATTAAACATGCACCAATCGTCTTTAAAGACCCTGTCAGGACCAGGATTCTCAATCCTATCATTGATAAAAAAAATATAACCCTGCCCCCAACGATCCCACCTACATTAAAGGACAACTCCCTTTAGATTCTCTGGTAGTGTCTAATGCAAGAAAACGTGCTAATTCACAAACCTCTGGTGATGCTCCCCCTCCAGACAAAGAGTCTAAACTGCTAGACGCATCGAGCAAACGAGTTGCCTCCCAAGCAGCTAATCACTGGAGGATAGCTAATGCAGAAGCACTACTTGCCAGATATGACAGGGCTCACTACGATGAGCTTGAGGACCTAATTCAACGTTTGCCTGACCAATACAAGGCCAAAGCCAATAATCTGGTCCAGGAGGGCAAGCTAATTACAAATGCATCCATCAAATTTGCCCTCGATGCAGCACACACCGCATCTAGGTCTGTTAACACCAGTGTCTTACTACGTAGACATGCATGGTTGGGCATTTTTGGTTTTAAACAAGAGGTGCAAACAACTATCTTAAATCAGCTGTTCGATCAAGAACACCCGTTTGGCCCAGCTGTAGACACAGCTTTAGAAAAAATGAAAAAAGATAGACACTGCAAAATCTATGGGAGCATTACAGTCTCAAACATTCATCCCCAAAAAGGAAGGTACTCTCAGACCGATACTGGACCTCAGACCTCTTAATATCTACATACAGTCAGATCACTTTCACAAGATCACTCTTCAACAGGTCCTTCCACTGCTTCAACAAGGCGACTTCCTTGCCACTCTAGATCTCAAGGACGCCTACTTCCATATTCCTATACACCCTGCTCACAGGAAATATCTAAGGTTCACAGTGGACGGACAACACTATCAGTTCAAGGTCCTCCCATTCGGAGTAACCACAGCACCCAGAGTCTTCACAAAGTGTCTCGCGGTAGTAGCCGCACAATTGCGGAGACAACAAATTCATGTGTTTCCATACCTGGACGACTGGCTGATAAAAGCCAAGTCATACAGCCAGTGTGTTCACCACACTCTCCAAACAATTCAGCTGCTCCACGACTTGGGGTTCACAATAAACCTCAACAAATCACATCTCCAGCCCTCCTACTTACATCCGTATCTAGGGGCCACAATAGACCCTTCCAAAGCTCTTGCATACCCCAATCCAGCCAGGATAGCCAGTATGCAAACCCTCATCACAAAATATCAACCCCAACACTCATTACCGGCTCGAGTGTTCATACAGCTCATAGGAATGATGGCCTCTTGCATTTTCATAGTACCTCATGCAAGACTTCAGATGCGCCCCTTACAGGAATGCTTAGCACGTCAGCGGAACCAGGCTCAAGGTCAACTTACAGATCTGGTGTTGGTGGACAGCAGCACACCTCGCGCTCTGCAGTGGTGGAACACACAAAACCTTTCCAAAGGAAGGCTATTCCTAGACCCAGTTCCACAAATCGTGCTAACAGGGAAGCATTACTCACCGGCTGGGGAGCCCATCTCCTAAACCACACAATTCAGGGCAGGTGGACCACTCAACAAAAAGTGCTCCACATCAATCACCTAGAATTACTGGCAGTATTTCTAGCATTGAAATCATCCCAAATACATCTCATCCACAAAACTGTCCTTGTCCGCATGGACAATATGAGAGCAATGTATTATATACAGAAACAAGGAGGAACACATTCTTTGCAGCTTTCTCAACTAGCGCAAAGCATATGGAGGTGGGTCATCCCACAAAACATATACCTTCTAGTAAAACATCTTCCAGAAGTACATAATCTGATTGTGGATCTGCTAAGTTGTCAAACACAACAGATACACGAATGGGAACTTCATCCTCAAGTTCTTCATCCATTTTTTCAGATGTAGATCTGTTTGCCACACACGCAAACGCAAAATGCCCAACCTTCGCCGCCAGGTTACCACACCCATTGTCCAAGGGATGGACAATGGGTGTGGATGAACTGGTCAGGCAGATTTGCGTATGCTTTTCCGCCACTCCTGCTCATTCCATTAGTAGTGCGCAAGTTCAAACAACAGTCTCTCAAGATGATCCTAGTTGCTCCAACATGGGCCCGGCAACCATGGTTCACAGCACTCCTGGAACTCTCAGTAGTTCCAAACCAAAAACTACAGCTCTCCTCAAAGCTGCTTACACAGAACCATGGAGAGATAAGGCATCCAGATCCAGCTCAACTGAACCTAGCAATCTGGCTCCTGAAATCCTAGAATTCGGTTACCTAAACCTCCCACCAGATTGTATGATTATTAAAGAAGCGATGGCCCTACTGCTAGAGCTTGTTATGCAGCCAAATGGAAAAGATTTGTCATTTACTGCAATAACAACAAAATTGACCCACTAGATGCTTCAATTCAAAACATTATTAGCTATTTACTGCATCTACAAAGATGTGATCTAGCATATACATCCATTGGATTACATCTTGCTGCCCTTGCCGCTTACCTGCAAAACAGACAACATTTGTCATTGTTTAGGGTACCTGCTATCAAAGCATTTATGGAAGGCCATAAAGGGATAATTCCTCCCACACTGCCACCCTCTCCAGTGTGGAATTTAAACATTGTCCGTACAAGGCTCATGGGTCCTCCGTGTGAACCTCTACATAAATGCGAACTGCCGTTCCTTATATGGAAAGTAGCTTTCCTAGTTGCAATCACCTCTCTCCGGAGAGTAAGTGAGATCCAGGCTTTAACCATACAAGACCCATTCTTACAAATACATCATAACAAGGTGGTTCTTAGAACAAATCCAAATTTCTTTCCCAAAGTAATCTCTGCTTTCCATCTTAATCAATCTGTGGAAATACCAGTTTTTTTTCCCAAAACTGGATTCTGTAGCAGAGAGAGCTCTTCACACACTTGATGTCAAAAGAGCTATACTTTATTACATTGATGGAACTAAACCTTTTAGAAAGACAAACCAACTATTTGTAGTTTTCTCTCCACCTCCTAAAGGAAACCCCATTTCCAAAGCTGGAATTGCCAGGTGGATAGTCAAATGCATTCAAATATGATACCAGAAAGCAAAACACACATTAACAATTCCCCCTAGAGCGCACTCAACATGCAAACTAGGGGCTTCCATGGCATTCTTAGTGAACATTCTCTTAGATTACATTTGTAAGGCAGCAACATGGTCTATGCCACACACCTTCACCAAACACTATTGTGTAGACGTGCAGGCAAAACAAAAGGCTTCTGTAGGCCAGGCTGTTCTTAAAACACTTTTCCAGACCACTGCAACAGATACAGGTGACCAACCTTAGGGGAGAGCACTGCTATACAGTCTATGCACAAGTATGTATTCTGCAGCTCATATGCCTCGAATGGAAAATGCTACTTACCATTATGCGTCTGTTATTGGCATATAGAGCTGTAGAATGACATATGCCCACCCGCCTCCCCGGAACCTCTATCTGTTCCAGTGTTATCTTACTTAGTTACATTACACATGGGCATCTTTTCTGTTTCTTACAAACTCCATTATTTCCCATCATGGCGAAAAACTATCTGAAGATGGAGTCGATGCCCATGCGCACTATCGTCCAAGGGAGGAGTCACCTATCTCGTGACTACAAAGACTTTTTCCAAGACAACAACAGACTGCAATCATCCGAGGCCAACACCAGATGGCGATCTATGCACAAGAATGTCATACTGCAGCTCTACATGCCAAGAACAGATTCATACGTAAATAGCATTTTCCTTGCAGCCCAAATTTAAGAAAAATTCATGCAACGCAGCAACAAAAGTTGCAGCACTTTGTTGCGTGAAAGGGAGAGGGCAGAACCGTACCATAGCTAGTAAGATATGGTGCTGCTTTCCTCTCTCCGTGCGCTGGTGCTTTTTAGACTGTTAATCGCCAGTGCACGCACCCTTCCCTTATAACGCAGGGGGGGGGGTCTGTTCTAGCTTTGTACATGTAATGTAAAATGCAGGAAGCAATGGAGTTTGGCACAAATTCCTGTTGTATGAATAGTTGTAGATTGAGATTTGCAGGTGGCTTTATGGAACGTCCAAGCAGCGCATTTGCGCTGGATAGTAAATCTCAGCATACATCTGTTCGTTAATCTGAGCCTGAGTGTTTAGAAGACATTTGTATCTGCTCAACATTGAGATGGCCTTCTTCTTACTTAGATGTTTTGTAGAGGACAGTCCATAACCTTTTCCATCAGTCTCTCTTCCTTAAAACCGGAAGTTTACCAACAGATTGGTGGAGCTGGAGGTTTTTGGAACAAAAGTCTTCTGCATGGCTTGGAAACGAATTGTATTTTTCTGGCCTGCTGTATGTAATTTGTTCACTGAAGACAGCAATCTATATGTGTACTGGAGATACACTACATTCTTACTTGTCATTGCAGTGTCTGAGTCGGTGCATGTTGCTGGAAGCAATGTGACTATTTTCTAGTGGTTCACACACCTTTATCGGTACCACTGTGGGAAGAATGCCTCCTAGCTTTTAATGTTAGTTGGCTCCATTTCATGTATTCTCTCCCTCGCTTTCTTTCCATTAGTGAAACTCATCCATTTCCCCTCTTCCTTTCCAGTTGTCACCATCAACTGTGACCTTCTCTTGGGCTGTGTGCATGACAGTACACCTTACAAATCCCAACAGGACAACATGGGATTGTCTGTTCAGGAAGCCTGCAAAAAACATGATACAGAGAAGGATAATGTACTTCTCCTTCATTTTTAATAGCCTTTGAATAAAGGAGAAATTTGGTGTGCTCTGGCCACCAGGTTTTGATAAATATTTGCCCCTTCTTTTTTCTTCTTTTGTATAATGCCCAAAAGAAACATGGATCTCAAACATACTTGGGTTTTCAGACAACACTCCTACTCAGGAACCGAGGTTGAACAGGAAAAAAAAGAGTATACAAGCAGTGCACAACTAATGCCTCAACCCTCCCCTTCTCTCCCCATTCTAATCAGTGAGAAATACAAAGTAAACTACCCCCTTGTAGTGTTGTGGAGAATATCCCAAAGTAATGGAAGAAATAGAAAGAAAAGAGAGAAATGGGTGAACAAGGTATCATTCACCTCCACCCCAGACAGCCAGTGTTTAGGAGCTAACCGTAGGTAAATAAGCAACCCTGCTCACCCATTTGTCTGATTAAAACCACAGCACTTTTATCAACCATCCCTTAATGTGACTTGGCTTCATACAATACCAACCATCAAAGGTGTGACCAACAGGTCTGGCACATCTGTGCTACTGTGATCATTTGACTACTCATAGTGGGTATCTGAGCAACACCCTTGGAGATAGCTTCCATTTCCTCAACTTCCTTTTGATTCCCGATTGGCCTTCAAGATCAACCCGCACACCAACTGTTCCTGGTAATGTGAGATTTTGGCTTTGATTGCATGTTTTTCCAGCTTGATTCCATCCAGTCCCTTGCCAAATCAGTTAACTGGTAAAGGAAACATCTTGAACATGAACCAAGGCTCCAAAGGACAGAATTGGGTTGCTCCTTGGTCTGCTGCAGCCCAAAGAACAAGTTACTTATCTTACCTAACACTCTTTCTGAGGGGTGCTCTAATTTAACCGCAGATTCCTCACCTTTTGAATACTCCCCAGGTGCCAGAAAATATCTGGAAAACTTCACAGTGCTTCAGCAGTGCTCCTGCCAGGTGGCATTATGCAGCTCTGAATTGGCTCTGCACCATCCGTGAAGTGACAGAGCAGACCTTCATATAAGCACCACCACTGGACACAGACATCAGTTTTTCTCTTTTCCATGCCTTCAGAAGATGAGCACAGTGCAATTGTTGGTGACAGTGTGATTATCTCGAATTAGGAACTTTTTAGATGTTAAAGAGGCTACTCCACAAATCGGGGCTAAGGAGTACATTGAGGAATCTGAAGTTTGAGTATCCCCTACAAAGAACATTACTGAAGCGAAGTAACTTGAGCTTCTTATGGATATTTCAAATTGCAGATTCCTTACTTTTAGAAAAGATACCAAATCATTGTCTCCCCATGGTGGAGGGTCTGTGGAGTGGGCTTAAATCAAAAAGTGCTGCCAGATTGAGTGGGCAAAGTGACCTTTCCTTAAGGCCTGACTGCTGAGGCAATAGTGCTTCATGAATATATGTTTCTCACAGAGACCTTAAACCGCAGATGCCTCATCTTTTGAATATTCCCCAAGCTTCAGCCTAGATCTGGAATCCTTTTTCAGTAGTACCTCTGCACGCTGGTAGGTGGTTCCGTGCAGCTCTGCACTGATGCCATTCTGCTCCAGGAGTGACTTGCGCTGCTTATAAATGTGCCATTCCCGCATGATGACATCAGTTCCTTTCGATCTGTGCCACCACATGCGGATCCGGAGCTTTCTCTCATCACTTACCTCAAAAATTGTAATTCAATGTGCAATTGAAATATCAACTCTCAAAACTGCAGGGCTATATCTTTTAGGGACTGTTGCAAGCAAATTTCTGTGACAGATCCTCATCAGGTTTGTCTGTGGAGCGTGGGGTAGAGTCTCAACTCTGAGGTTTATTTACCTGAAGGCCATGCTTGACCACGAGGAGAAGCTGTATGTTATCAAGCACCGAAAGACTCCTCGTGGAGATCAGCCCAATTCCAAAGGTTGGTCTTTATCCCGTTCCTGGTCAGAGGTCACAGAAGTCGATCCATAGGTAGATAACAAATCATCCTCCAAACTTTTGGGTAAGTCGAAGAAAAACAAAAAAATCCAAGTGGGTCTCCGTCCCTTTTGGCATTCTTGAACTTTTGCGAAGGGGGCATCATTCCTCTTGTTCTCGCTTCCAGTCGGTTGACTTGGAGCCGATCCTGCAACTTGTCCTGGCTCAACCAGAATTTCCCTGGCCATCTGCGACAGCAACAGATTCCGCGAGGTCATGCTCTGGGTATTCGGATCCCTTCCAACTCCTTCTGGCATGCCTGTGGGCCCCAAAGAGCCAAGACGCTCTCTATCTTGAATAGTGGCAGTGGGTTTGCCCTCAGCTGCAGCTGGACCCTCTGATACCACAACTAGGCCTCACCCTGCTCCTCTGTCTGCTCTGGCTCTATATTCCATGATGTTTCACAGAGCATTGACGCCGAAAGACGAAGTGCCCATTGTGCTTTCCAACTCGGAGTCAGCCCCACTCTGATTTCGGTCTATTTCAAACAAACTGCACCACATGATGTCCCGCCGCCACAATGAAAAACCCATTCACTACATTCCCTGTTTAGTACAGATTCTGACAATGGTTATCAGGCAGGTGATGAAATCATCCAACCCTACAATGAGGAGAATTGGTATGATGATATCGAAGAGGCCAGTGGACTTGACACCTCCCCTGATTGATTCACAGATACCTCCAGGTCCTGCCACTGAAGAGAGTGCATCTGTTGCAGTGGTCATGCAGAGGGCGGCCGAAGTTCTCGACCTCCATCTTCCCACCTTAGGTCAAAACCAATGTCCTGACAAGTCCTCCAGCCGGGCAAACCACCACTGAGCCCCTACTCCCTTTTAATGAGGCACTCATGGATACTCTCCTAGGGGCCTTGGTCAAACCTTGGTCTGCCCATCAAACCCACTCCTCAAATCATCAAAATGCCACCGTCCTGCTCCAGCCAACCCTGCATTTTTGTCCCAGTACCCTTCGCCCAAGAGCTTAGTGACAGGACTTTCTTGTTTGTGAACAATAATTCATAAAAGATACAGGGCACACAGTACTCCAAGGAACAAGGGTGTTCCATGCAGATATACCAGTGTTCCCCCTGTAAATGATTCCATCTATGACTGGTACATGATATACCTGACCCAAGACAGTCTAACAATCAATGATAAGGGTGAAGCCCAGACAGGCTATATCATTGGGTTTTCACTAAATCTTTCTGTGTTCTATGGGGGGGGGGGGGGCCTTTGTATATATTGTAAATATTGTCAGATATGTTTGCATGGCTCACCTTTTTGCACTTACACTGCGATGTCCCTTGGAGCACCTGCATTGGTTTGATTATCCATTGGACTTATGTTGTGATACTTTAATATAAAGCATCAATCATTATTTGTGTTGATTCATTTTATTATGTATGTATGATGTCTTGGGCCAATTATATCATGTACCAGTCATGGATTGAATGATTCCTAGGGGAATACTATTCTATATATGTTTGTGGACATGGCAGATTTTGCTCTGGAGTGGTTCAAAGAGAGCAGGGCGACAGCATGCTCCGGTTTGCTCTGCTTACTTTTGGTCTAACTACCACCCCTCGGGTTTTCACAAAAGTGATGGTGATGGTAGAAGCACACCTTCAGCGGTGGGGTCCCAGTCTTACCCCACTTTGGCTATTGAAGGCAGGCTCCCCCCATGCAGTTGTCAACCAACTGCAGACTATCTGAAAAACAGTTAGTTATAGATTCCTTACCTTAGACTTACCCCCAGGCGTCAGACTGGATCCGGAAAGTTTTTCGTCAGCACTACCCCTGCGCGTCGGTAGGTGGCGTCTGTCGACTCTGCGTCCGTTGTCGGCATCATGGTCACCGGAATGACGTCGTGGAAGTTACTTAGACGCCGCCCTCGTGCGCTGATGTCAGTTCTTTCTTTTTCCGCACCAGCAAGAGCGGACAGAGTGGTACCCCCAGTCACTTTTTGACAGATTTTTTGCGGCCTTTGTTGACTTCTTTTCAAGTCTTACATCGATTCCTGGTGCACGAGGGATGCCCGTTTTCAAGGCCTGCGGTTCCTGTTCTCGACTGATGTTGGTGAAGGATCTGAACCGCCTGTGCCTCTACTGCCTTGAGCGCGACCACGACCCTAAGTCGTGCTCCGACTGCCAAACCATGGCCCCAAAGTCTTTGCGGGAGCAGTCCCGAAAGCTACTCGAGGCCCGGCAGTCGGCTCCGTGTTGTTCAAGGTCCCGGTCGCGTGGGAGGTCGAGGGACCGATTGCGGAGCCATCATCACTCCTCGTCTAAGTCTTCGCACTTGGGGTCGGGTAAGTCGAAGCACAAGAAGAAGTCAAAGAAGAATCGTCGCTCTTCAACTTCCTCTCGTACGTTGGACAATGCGACGAAGGGTGCGGGTGGTGCCACTCCCGCGGCTCCACGTGCGGAGCTTTCAGGGTCGACTCCGGCCTTCCCGGGACCAGGAGCTAACCATGCCCAGCTTCGTCAGTTCTACGAAGCGATGCATGCCATCTTTGGGCAGCCTGACTCCGCCGGTGCGCCTCTGGGCCCAGTGGACTTGGCTGGGGGCCCTAGGCCTTCGACAGGGCCTCCTTGGATCCAGGTCTGGATCCGGATTGGCACCGGTCGACCTCGTAACACCTCCACCGGCACCTATTCCACCGGCACCATGTCCGCAGGCAGCGCAGGCTGGACCTCCAGCCGGCGTCGACCCCAGCTTCCACCTCGATGTGGATACAGAGCCGGGCTGGCGTCGATGGGTACTTTTGTGCCTGCATTCCACACTTGCCATTTTTAGCCAGTTTGGCAATCAGAAGAGGGTGAGGAAGACTGGGAGGGGTCTGAGGACCCCCTCACTGCTCAGTTGGAATACGATCAGGACTGGAGAGAGGACCTGGGGGATGCCAGTGGTCTGGACACCTCACCAGACCTTGGCATGTTGTCTGCTCCTACCGTGGCCGTCTTACGCAGTGGTGTTGCGTAGGGCGGCCGAGGCTCTACACCTCGAGCTACCTACTGTGGCAGTCAGGACTAACCTCCTGACAGGTGCTTCAACCGGCAGCGAGCCCTTCTGAGCCCCTGCTGCCGTTTAATGAAGCCCTCACGGACATCCTTTTGGGCACCTGGTCCAGGCCCACCACAGGGGCTCCTGTGGATAGGATGGTTGCCCGACTCAACTGCCTGGCTCCGGGCGACCCCACTTTCCTCTCCCAACACCCCTCTCCCGAGAGCTTGGTAGTCCAAGCCTCAGCTTCCCAAAGCGCATTCACTACCGCACCACCGTACAGGGAATCCAAGAAGCTGGATCAGTTGGATCAGTTTGGGAAGAAGTTGTTTTCTTCCTCCAGCTTAGGGCTGCGGTCGGTCAACACCGCATGCCTCTTGGGCTGTTATTCCCACTCCGTGTGGAATACGGTGGCGCAAGTGCTGCCTCAGTGTCCGGAGGAGGCCCGGGCCGTGGTCTCCCATGCTGTTGCCGAGGGGAGAGACGCAGCAAAGTTCACCATCTGCTGTAGACTGGACACTGCCGACTCACTGGGTAGGACCATTTAAACGTTGGTGGCGCTTCGCCGTCACGCCTGGTTGAGGTTGACTGGCTTTTCTGGGGATGTCCAGAACACCTTGATGGACATGCCCTTTGATGGCCGTCGCCTGTTCGGTGACAAGGCAGACCGTTCACTAGAGCGCTTCAAGGGCTCTCGGGCTACAGCCAAGTTCTTTGGCCTCTCCACCACGCTTGCTGCGCGGTCTGCCTTTCGCCCCTTTCGTGGCCATGGAAGGGGTGCCCCAACACATTCCTTTCAGAGCCACAGGCCAGTGCAAGCTGTTCAACCTCAGCGCAGCCAGGGACATGGGAACCACGGACATTTATCTGGGGGCCAGCAGGCTGCCCCCTCTGCAGCAGCCTCCAAACCTTCCTAGTTCGACCTTTCAGGCCCATCAAACTCCAGTGGGTAGCAGGATTCGCCAACACCTCCCCCACTGGCGCACCATCACGTCAGACAGGTGGGTTTTGCAGATAGTCTGCAGGGGCTACTCCCTCCCCTTCGAGCCTATTCCTCCAGCCATGCCACCCCAGTACCATCGCATGTCGGGAGATCATCTGGTCCTCTTGCAACAGGAAGTTAGGGCTCTCTTGGCCAAGGGAGCCATCAAGCGCGTTCCTGCCCCAGAAGTAGGGCGTGGTTTCTATCCCCACTACATTCTAGTGCCCAAGAAGAACAAGGGCCTGCGTCCTATCTTGGACCTCAGGGACGTCAACCGCTTCCTCCGGAAGAAGTTCAAAATGTTGAGCCTTGCTCAGGTCTTGTCTGCCCTCGATCCTGGAGACTGGATGGTAGCGTTGGACTTGCAGGACGCTTATTTTCACATCCCCGTCCTGCCAGCTCACCGGCGTTATCTGAGGTTCACAGTAGGCCACAAGCACTTTCACTTTACCGTGCTCCCCTTTGGCCTTACCAGCGCCCCTCGGGTGTTCACGAAAGTGTTGGCGGTGGTCGCAGCTCATCTGCGCAGATCAGGGGTTCCAGTCTTCCCTTATCTCGACGACTGGCTGTTGAAGGCAGGCTCGCCCCAGGCAGTCGTCTCCCACCTCCAGACTACGGCCGATCTCCTGCATTCGCTTGGGTTCTGCATCAACGTGCTGGAAGTCACACCTGACCCTCTCTCAGAAGCTCCTCTTCATCGGAGCGGTTCTGGACGCGACGCAGTTTCGGGTTTATCCTCCCGAACAAAGAGTCCAGGATATTCAGGCTATGATTCCAATCTTTCAGCCTCTATCCCGGGTTTTCGGTCAGGATGACTCTGAGGCTGCTGGGCCTCATGACCACCTGTATCCTGCTGGTTGATCATGCCAGGTGGCATATGCAGGCTCTGCAGTGGAACCTGAAGTTCCAGTGGGCACAGCATCAGGGGAATCTGTCAGATTGCGTCCAGATCTCGGAGAGCACTGCACGACAATTGCAGTGGTGGCTCACGAACCAGGATTGGGTCAACAGCAGATCCCTCTCCCTTCCCCAAATAGAACACAGTGGTGACAGACGCATCTCTTCTGGGATGGGGCGGCCACATGGGAGAGGCAGAGATCAGAGGCCTCTGGTCTCCGGCGGAGTTCGAGCTCCACATCAACCTTCTGGAGCATCGGGCGATCCGTCTTACACTAAAAGCATTCCTTCCCTCTGTCTGGGGAAGAGTAGTGCAGGTGTTCACGAACAACACCACCGCTATGTGGTACTGGAACAAACAAGGTGGGGTGGGGTCGTGGACCCTATGTCAAGAGGCCCTCCGTCTCCGGACATGGCTGGAACATCAGGGCATATCCCTAGTGGATCAACACCTGGCAGGTTCACTGAACGCCAGGCCGTCTAACTCAGCCGCAGGTGCATGATGCATCACGAATGGCGTCTTCACTCGGAGGTGTTGCAAGGTCTCTTTCAACAGTGGGGAGAGCTTTGGTTAGATCTATTCACCACCGAAAACGCGCAATGTCAGCAATTCTGCGCGTTGGAATTTCCAAGGCGGCACTCGCTAGGCGACGCTTTTAGTCACGAGTGGAGTTGCGGTCTTCTATACGCCTTTCCACCGATACCACTTCTGCCCAGAGTGCTGAAAAAGATAAAGCGCGACCGGGCCCAAGTCATTCTTGTGGCTCCGCTTTGGGCACGAAGAGTCTGGTATCTCGAGCTGCTCAACATGGCCATCGATCCCCTGACTCGACTGCCTCTTCGGGAGGATCTTCTGTCACAGCAGCAGGGAAGGGTCCTCCACCCGAATCTGTCCAGCCTCCACCTCCTTGGGTGGAGATTGAGCGACGGCAGTTGATGTCATTTGACTTGCTCCCAAAGTCTGTGAAGTAATCTTGGCAGCCAGGCATCCCTCACCTAAGACGGTATACGCCTGCAGATGAACTAAATTTGTGGCATGGTGCACAGCAAAGGCTGTGGATCCCCTTTCTGCCCCTCTTTCTGAGGTTCTGTTGTTCCTCCTGTCTTTGGTCCAGCAGGGCTCTGCTCTGGGCACTCTTAAGGGCTACCTCACGGCTATTTCAGGCTTCCTGATGAGCCTTCTCTTTTCAAGTCCCCTGATTTCTCAAAGGCATTACTCCTCTTTTTCCTCCTGTTCCCTTGTAATGGCCCAGTGGGACTTGAACTTGGTTCTTATTTTTCTGATGTGCGCTCCATTTGAGCCGCTACATAACTGTTCTCTTAGACTCCTCACTCTGAAAACTGCTTTTCTGGTGGCCATCAACTCTGCGCGCAGGGTGAGTGAACTACAAGCTCTGTCTTCCAAGCCTCCTTTACTGGCTGTTCATCCGGACAAGGTCATCCTCAGAACTCGACCTTCCTTTCTTCCAAAGGTGTTAACTTCTTTTCATATTGGCCAAACGATCACTTTGCCCACCTTCTTTCCTCCTCTGCATCCTTCAAAAGAGGAAGAGAGGCTCCACCGTCTGGATCCAAAACGTGCGCTCTCCTTTTATTTGGATCGCACCAAACAATTCCGGGTGGACGACCAGCTCTTTGTTGGTTACGCGGGCGCTAAGAAAAGTCTATCCGTGCACAAATGGACCATCTCCAGGTGGGTCGTTCTGTGCATCAAGGCCTACTATTCTTTGGCAAAGATGGAGCCTGCAGTGGGGCTGCACGCCCATTCCACCAGGGGGACGGCAGCTACTACTGCTTTGGGACGGGGAGTCCCCCTAAATGATATGTCAGGCAGCTACGTGGGCATCACTGCACACGTTCAACAAGCACTACTGCCTGGACAGCCAAGTTTGGAGAGACGTTTTCTTTGGGCATTCTGTTCTCCAGGACTTTCTGGTGTGAACTTAGTTTGCAGACCCACCTCCGGGGCTGGTATTGCTGGGGTATCTATTCTAATGTAAGGAATCTATAACTGTTTCTTTCAGATGAACAAGTTACTTACCGTCGGTAATGATATATCTGTAAGAAACATAGGTTAATTATAGATTCCTTATCCCCCCACCCATCCTCCCCGTTCTGCTAACTGATTTCTAGGGTTTAGGTCATCCTTTCAGGGCCCTAGTTTTGCGGACCAGTGGTCAGTGTCTTGCATGGCTCTGCGTTCCTGGCGCGGAAAGCCATGTACAGAACTGACGTCAGCACGCGAGGGCGGCGTTTAAGTATCTTCCGCGACGTCATCCCGGCGACCACGACGACGGACGCGGAGATGACCGACGCCACCTACCAACACGCAGGGGTACTGCTGACGAAAAACTTTCCGGATCCAGTCTGACGCCTGGGGGTAATTCTAAGGTTAGGAATCTATAGCTAACCTATGTTTCTTACAGATATATCGTTACCGAAGGTAAGCAACTTGTTCATTGTGAATCTCCTATCATCTTTGTGGTTCACTATCAATGTGCTGAAGTCACACCTGACTCCTTCTCGGGCGTTCCCCTTTATTGAAGCCATTCTGGCCACGGTTCGGTTTCGTGGCTTTCCCCCCAAAAGGAGTCCAGGTCGTTCAGCCTCTGTCCTGGGGTTGCTGGGACTGATGGCCTCCTGCTGGTGACTCACACCAGTGGCTTTGCAGTGGGATCTGAGGTGTCAGTGGGCCCAACATCAAGGAGACCTCTTTGACTACGCCCAGCCAAGGAGACTGTGAAAGTCCTGCAGTGGTGGCTTCCAGACCAAGATTTGTTAGCGGCAGATCCCTCCTCCTACCCCATCTGGAGTGGACAGTGGTGACTGATTTATTTCTTCTGGGAAAGCCGCCACCTGGGAGAGGTGGAGATCAGAGGTCTCTTGTCTCCAGTGGAGGCCCAACTTAACCTTCTGAGCTTCAGGCTCTGTATTAACCTGGTATACAAAACTTTTTTCCTAGACAAACTGATTCTATGAATGGGAGCATCCCTCTTACTGAAAGTTGTGACGTGATTCCACATCAGTCAAACCATCACCCTGCCAGTGTTCTGTGCTTCACCTCATCCCTCTATGAAGGTGGAGAGACTCCATGGCTTGGACCCCTAAATGAGCATTGAGCCTTTATATCAATCGTACCAAAGAACACTGGGTAGAGTTCACCAGTATGAAAAAAGGCATGGCTGTGCAGAAAAGAACAGTCTATCGCTGGATCTTACGCTTCATTAACATCTGCTACCCATTGGCCTAGCAGCCCCCGGTAGGACTGCATGCTCATTCCACTAGGGCCAAAGCTGCTATCACTGCGTTGGCATGTAGAGTTCCTCTGCTAGACATTGGTCAGGTGGCTACATGGGCGTCACTCAATACTCTCACAAAGCATTACTGCTTGGACAGCTAGGTTCGCTGAGGGAGGCATTTTGCCTACTCGATCCTACAAGACTTTTTGGTTTGAGGCAATTTACAGACCCACCTCTTAATAGGTACTGCTTTGGTATCTATTCAGAAGGTGAGGAATTATTAAAGTCTCCATCAGAAGAACAAGTTACTTAACTTGTTGTGATGTGTATATAGGAAATCCAGAAGCCGAGGTGAGGTTATAGCTGAAGGATTTATTGCTCTTAGTTGTTAAGATGGTCTTCCATTAGGTTCTGCGGAATGCTCTTTCTGGTAGAGACTGTCTAACTGCAGGTTCCTCACCGACCCTCCCTTTCTCACTGTAATGTGAATTGGGCTCTGTCCATTATTAAGATCCCAGGTCTAGGAATCTGCACACTGGTCAACGCCAATTTGCCTCAAAAGCAACTGACGTCAGCAGATGGCGTTTATATAGGACCTGCACATCACTTCCGGAGGAGTACGACATTGGTGTGGAGCCACACGGCACCACCTACTGACATGTAGCAGGACTACTGGAAAACAAATCCAGATCCAGTCTGACACCTGGGGAATATTCAAAGGTGAGGAATCTACAGTTAAGTAGAGTATCCGCCAGAAAGTACATTACCGAAGGGACATAATATATTCACCAACACCCATGTTGTCACTTGGCAGATGTCAAAACTAGGTACTTTCCATGCCAGTGCCATTGTAGCAGCTTTGGCTCGGGTGGAATGATCCCCACTGGGGATTGCATATTGGCCAGGGCATAGAACATTTTGATACATAGGACTATCCAGCTTGACAAGGTCCTCTTCTGCACCGCTTACCCTTCTTTGCCCTGGAAACCCAATAAAGAACTTATTGCTCAACCAATGGTCCTTTGTGCGGTACAAGTGCAAACTAAACTCTGTCTTCAGGTCAAGATGATATGCCATCTCTTCCCTCGAAAGAAAGCCAGCAATGTGATCAATTGATCAACATGAAAGGGTGTCATGACTTTCAGAACAAACATTGCCCTGCTTCTTGGCACCAATTTATCTTTAAAACGTTGACATAAGGAGGATGGGCTGGTAATGCATACAATTCACTCATGTAGCACTGACATAAAATGGCGATGAGAAACGCATTTTTGAGAATCACGGGTTTTAAAGAGCAAGTGTGGATAGGCTCAAATAGCGTGCACATCCAGAATGGAAATACCAGGTTGAGGTCCAACTGAGGCATTACAAATGGCTTGAGGGGAAACTTATGCATCAAACCTGTTATAAAAGGCATCCCTATTGATTTCAATAAAGACTGTAGGTCAGGCAAACACAGAAGAGCGGACAAGTACCCTTTAACCATCACAAATGAACTGCTGGCAAACAAATGTGCAAACAAAAGGACATCAGGAAGCCTAACCCGCAAGGGATCTGTATTCCGGACACCATTCCAGACAATTTTTTCCTAGCATAAATGGGCTTAATTGAAGGGTGCCTGACAGTGAGGATGACATCTATCACTTCAGTAGGCAGAGTGAACGCATTTAAGTGCGGCTGCTCAATCTGCAGGTGTAGGTGTAGATTCTTGAGGCTTGGATGAATGATCCTGCCCTGTTGGTGAAACAGGAGTGTCTCCCAAGGTGGAAGACAGATCAGAGGGCAGATGCTCAGAAGCTTGGGATGCCACACTTTCATGGCCGACTCTTGGACAATCAAGATGACCTGCGCCCAATCTTTCCTTATTTTCAACACCCAAGGCAGTAGAGGGAGCAGTGGGAACTCGTACTGAAGACTTGTGCTTCTTTCCAGCCAGAACGCACCGCTTAACAAAAGTCTTGGGGGAAATTGTGTTGACCGCGCACGTTCTCATCGGTGGGAAATGGATCCAACAATGGCACTCCCATTGATGGAAGACAGCCTGCGCCACCTCAAGGTGGAGATGCCACTCGCGTCTGCCAGACAATGCCTACTCTGTTTGTATGGTCTGGGATTCAAGGACCCTGCTAGATAGTTGGCAGCCACGTAGACGTTCAGTTGTTCCAGCCACTTCCAGAGACATATAGGGGCACATGTACAAGCCCCTATCGCCACGGGAACATCACTTTTGTGACGTTCCTGTGGCGATAGAGGCCTTGCCTTATTTACAAGGCAGCGTTAAGCCACTTAATGTTGCTTAACGCTGCCCTTTAAATAAGGCCCCCTTTCACGCAATGCTTAGCGTGAAAGGGGTGGGCAGTGAGTGTTGTGGTGGGCGTTCCACCGCAACACCCATTGATTTGGTCGCTGCCCCCTATTTACAAGGGTGGCGTAAATAGGAGGCAGCACCAAAATTGAGACCAGGGAAAACCTGGTCTTAAGTTGGAGAAATGCTTTATTTCTCCTCGTTTTTGCTTTTTCGATGTGTGCTGCCTTGTGCAGCACACATGGAAAAAGCAAAAAGCCTTGGATTGTTTAACAATCTTTTGTTTTTAAAAATGCCATTTTGTGACTTCCATGTGTGCTGCATTAAGCAGCACACAGACGTGCCATAATGGCATTTAAAGATTGTTTATATGCAGGAAGGGGGACCTTCCTGTATATAAACAATCTTTCCCCTGCACGCAGACACCATTGCAATATGGTGCAAGGGTGCCTGTGGTGGCGCTACACTGCTATGTGTAGTGCCAGTGCAGGGGGAAATGCAATTCTGCACCATACTCTCGTTAATATGGTGCAGCCGTGCATTTCTGAAGTGGCGGAGTGAGGCGTTAAGCCATGACGGCTAACGCCTCACTCCACCACTTCCTTGTACATATGCCCCATAGTCTACTGGCAGAAGGCCCATGACTACTCTCCACCCTGCGTGTTGCAGTACCACATGGGGTGGTGTTGTCCATGAGGACCTGTATCAGCCTCACCTTGATTTATATTAGGATAGCTTTCAGTGATATGTACATTTCCAGTAGCTCCAGGAAATTGATATGGAGCTGGCTTTCTGCAGGACACCGGAGGCCTCCTACCCCAAAGTCTCCTAGGTAACGTCCTCAACCCATTAGGAATGCGTTTGTCGCGACCATGCGCTCTGTGTAGGGAGGGGATACTGGTCTGCCGCAGGTCAGGCGGATATCTGTTAGCCACTACTGTAGATAACTGAGCTGTCACCTTAAAACCAGTATGGTGTTGGAGAGTCAGCCCAGAGGCCAGGTCCACCGAGACCATCCTGTATCATCTGGTGTATGTGAAAAGGACATTTTACAAGGTCAGAGGCATCCTCACTGAGACCCATGACTGGTCCTCAAACATCAGGATCATATCCTGAATATTGTGGACTCTCTGCAGTGAGGAGAAAGGCTTTGAATGCCACTGTATCCAGTACTGCCCCAATGAATAGGATACTCTGTGAGAGGACCAGGTGTGACTTCAGTTCGTTGCTGGAAAACCCCATCGATGTCAAGAGGCTGACTATCATCTGGGGATGGTCCATGACTTACTGCGACAATCCTGCCTTGAGCAGCCAGTTGGCAAGGTACTGGAATACTTGCACTCCCAAGATGGGAAGCAACCATCACCATCTCCTTCGTGAACGCCGAGGTAAGGTCGAAGGTTAACACTGTGAATTGAATGTGTTCTTGGACCATTTTGAGACCCAGGTAATGCCTGCAGGATTGAAATGGGAAAATATGCACCCAGCAGGTCCAAGGCCACATTTCAATCTACTAGATTCAGAGCAAACAAAATCTGAGCCAACATTGAGTATTTTGAATTATTCCTGCCACAAGAAGGCATTCAGCGACAAACGGTCCAAAATGGGCCCTGGGCCCTAGCCCCTCATCCCTTCTTGGGACGAGGAAACTGCGGGATAACCTCCCTTGCCAGTCTCAGTCTGGCTCTATGGCATCTTTCAGGAGTAAAATGAGTACCTTCTGCATCAGAATTTGCAAGTGTTCCTCCAATGTTTGTTCTCGTAAGAGAGCTATATGGGGTTGGGAAGAAATGAACAGTAGAGTGTAGGGTTTAAAAAAAAAAAAATGTAAGACCCATTTCTCTGATGAAATGGATCTGCTGGGAGTAAATTTCGGATCTTGCCCCCCCACCGGCCTGGCATAGGCCATCGAGGATAAACTAAAGCGGTTTGGTAGCCGTTTCAGCAGGGGAACAGGAGTTTAAGAATCGATGTCCACGTTGCCCTAAAATGACTGAACTAGCTGCTACACTACCAGTTTTGATGGCATCTGCTCTCTATTTCGCTGCAGCCAACAGTCCTAAGGATTGTGTGGTGGCTCGACTGTCTTTGCACCTCTTTAGAGCAGACTCTGCCTTTTGCCCCAAAATGTTTGAGCCGGTCAAAGGGCATGTCCTTTAGGACACCTGTACATCACCAAAAATCCAGTAGACCTCACCCATGCCTGCCTCATCCAGCCTGCATTGGTACCAACAGCCCTGCCAGTGTCATCTGCAGTATCCAGTCCAGCACAAATCACAAACATTGATACATCCTATCCATCATTTGTGTGTGCCAAATAGGCTATGAGATCCTCTGGGACGGCTGGAAAGATATATCTGACCATGTCCCAGAGAGTATTTTAGTATCTGCCCATCAAGCATACAGCGCTTAAGGGCCAAACTTGCATATGAAAACATCCTTTTGCCAAATGCGTTTATCCATTTGCATTCTATGTCCACAGGTCTGGTCTGCTAAATTGTGGGCAAGAACAGGGTTTTGACTATGTATCCGTTAAAGCAGTGTTTCCCAAACTGTGGTCCGCGGACCCCCAGGAGTCCATGACACATTCCCAGGGGGTCCTCAGGCAGTAGTTTTAAAAGGACTGCAAAGTTTTTTGTTTTTAAAAAAAACTTTATTTGTGACTTTTAACAAGATGGAACAAGGCAGAATTATATCAGGCAGTGCAAGCAATCCCATACATGAGTAATCAACCACCATGCCTACATACAGTGTCTAACTTCATATCCAGACAAACAAAAATTCACAGGTGGCAATGACGCGCTAGTAGCGTTTAATAATATCCCGATCTTATATTCACAGCAGTCCATAATATCACATATCAGCAATAGCTACTTATCACTCGCGAGTACAGTGCCTCTTATGGGATAGATGCGTTCATGGAATCTTGGGCTAGGAGATAGCCTTGTAGTGGTCCCCAAATGTCTTTGGGCTTAGAGGCAGGAGGCAATAGTTCAGCATACGTAGTAGTTTGCTCTTGACAATACACCAAATCTGCAAGCCATTCCTTAAACTTTGGTGCGCGACCCCTTCCCCATCGACAAGCCACCCTTCGCTTTACCAATAAAAAAGATAAAGCTATGTATTTCCTATATTTGTTAGGCAACTGCTTTGTATACCCTAATAACGCAAGAAGCGGGTCTCTGACCATGCTGATATCAACCATCTTCTCCAGTGCTGTGAACACCTGGTCCCAGTACTCCTGTATTTTCACACATTCCCAGGCTAGGTGCATAAATCCCGCCCCTGGCTGCTTACACCTTTCACAGCGGTCATTATCTGCCAACTGAAATCTGATTTTTTTCACTGGCGTGTAATACAATCTATGTAAGTATTTATAGTGTAGCACTCGCAACCTACAGCTGGCCGAGATCTGCGCTGTTTGGAGGCAGCAATAGCGCCACTGTTCGTCCGTAATGTCCCGCCCCATGTCCTCCTCCAAATGCTGCCTAGCCGAACCAGCAACTCGCCCTCCATGTGCATGTATCATGTGGTATAATCCAGATACAAGACGCTTTCAGTCTTTGGACCCCAACATCTGATGCAACGGCCCCAGACATTCTGGTTCCTGCGGAAAGTCGGGGAGGAGCGACCGCATTCCTTGTTGCAGTCGCACATATAGAAACACATCTAGAGGCGTGTATTGCATCTCCTGCATGAAGTGGTCGAGTGTGTGCAGTTGTCCTTCGTGAAAGAGATCTCCCCACGTGCTGATGTGAGCTCTTTTACAGAGATCGCAAAATCCCTTCTCCTGCAACAGAGAGAGACTGGGATGATAAGTTAGGGGTAACCTAGAGGAATATAGGAATGGTATGTTCAGGTGCTTTATCTGGCACCACGCATAAACCGTGCCAGTTATTGTAGTAGCCTGCTCCGCTCGAGCGTGCGTCGAGCCGTGTATGACGCCACATTAAGCGGTATTGGTTCTGCAAGCCAATCCTCCACCGCCACTTGTGGCATATAGCGGGGGGGATAGACCCAATGATAAGCATAGGGCGCCTGGGCGCTCAAAAAGTACACCTCAAAATGAGGAATATTAAGCTCTCCTTGATCATACGGCCTGGTCAATATGGACCATCTCAATCGCGGTCGTTTCCCTCCCCAGAGCAGCCTAGTGAGCTCAGAGCGCAAACGTTGAAAAAAATATTTCCCAGGATGGTAGGGTATATTAAAAATGAAATTGTGGGAGTATTATAATTTTTATGATAGACGCCCGTACCGCCAACGAAAGGGGTAGGGAAATCTAGCGCGTCACATTTGTACTTAGGCGTTCCATGGCTGAGCCATAGTTCGCTCTTATAGTCTCAGCCCTATCCCTGGTTATCTGTACCCCTAGGTACTTTAAATCGGCATGGCACCACTCCAATGGAAAATCAAGTGGGAACGGAGTGACCGCTTCCGTAAGTGTGAACACCTGAGATTTCCCCCAATTAATACCCACTCCAGACAGCCTGTTGAAGTGTATGAATTCTCGTAATAGGGGATTTATGTTGTCCTGGGGATCTCTTACATAGAGCGTGATGTCATCCGCATAAAGTGATATCAATAACTGTCTGAGGCAACAACGGAACGCCTTATTCCGATGGACCTGCCGTAGCCTGGAGGCCAGTGGTTCCACCGCGATGGCAAAAAATAGCGGAGACAACGGACACCCCTGACGAGTCCCCCTGGTTATCAGAAGCCGCTGAAATAAGTGCCCGTTAATCAAAATTCTGGCCGAGGGTTGGTGATGTAATAGCTGAAGCCATGATAAATACAGACGTGGAAAGCCCATCCTCTGCAATATCCCAAATAAATAATCCCACTCCACTGAGTCAAACGCCTTGGCGGCATCCAGGGTCCGGAGATTTTGAGATGTCGCTCTACCTGGCACAAACCCGGATTGATCTGTAAGTATTAATTTATCCATAAGAAGGGACAGACGGTTTGCCAACACTTTAGCCAATATCTTGGTATCGCAATTCATTAACGACAATGGTCTATATGAGTCGCATAACTCTGGGGGTTTCCCTGGTTTCAACAAAGAAGTGACTACAGCCTCCCTCATTGAAAGAGGCAATATCCCCACCTCCAAGGATTCTTCCTAAACCTCTTTTAGAACTGGTGCCATGATATCTATGTAACTTTTATAAAATTCAGCAGGTAGCCCATCCAACCCCAGCGTTTTACAATTTTTTAACTGCATTATTGCTTCTTTTATTTCATCCAATTCAAACAGAAGGCATAGAAACTCCCGTTGTGTATCACTGAGCCACCCTAGTGCTACGTCCCCCAAAAAGTCATCTAAATCGAGGGACCCCTGTCTCTGAGATGTATACAGGCCCTTATAATGGGTACAAAATGTGTTTAAAATATCCATTGAGTCTCGTTTTGGCTTTTTCCCTGGGACCTGTATTTCCAATATATGCGAGGCAAAGTGGGGACTTCGGGTTATCTCCGCCAATACCTTCCCTGGCCTTTCCCCTTCTCCATATCTACGAGCTACCCAGTGGCGCCCTCTGTGTTTCACTTCTCGTTGTGCCGCTTCCTCATATTCCGTTAGCTTCTCACGAAAGGTTTTGTGTATTTGCCCAACCCCTCCTCCCTCCATCTGTCGTTCTAGACCCTTCAATTCCTTTTGTAGCGTTCGTTGCAAGTCCCGTAGTACACCAAAGCTTTTGGAGAGGCAAAGACCTCTTATGGTCACTTTGAACGCCTCCCACATTACTTCTACACTATCGACCGAATCTTTGTTCCTTCTAAAGAAATCTTGAATCTCCTCCCCCAGCTCAGCTTGAAAGACCACGTCCAATAGGGCCGTGGGTTGTAACCGCCAGCTCGGCCTTGGATTGTCATAGCCCGGCATAAATAGCGTCACCTTCACCGGACAATGATCTGAGAAGGTTCTAGCCAAGTGTGCCACACTTCGTATGCCCGATCCTAGCCCTCTCGACAACAGACAGTAATCAATCCTTGCCCAGGTCCCCCTATATGAGGTAAAGTGGGTACCTGCCCTCCCCTGTGGGTGTAGGTGCCGCCAGCTGTCTATTAGACAGCCTTCCCCAATAATGCCTTGCAGCGCCTCCTGTGCCCTGTTATAGTGATGCGGCGCTGAGTGTGATCTATCCAGGTGGGGCTGAAGTACAGCATTGAAATCCCCTCCCTATATTATGTGAGTGGAACCAATGGTCAATATTTTACTCCACAAGCCAGTAAAAAACAGTGGGCTATCCGTATTGGGACCATAGCAGTTTACAAATGTAATAGTCTTTTCCCAGCCTCCCCCATACAATAATGTTTCGGCCTTGTGAGTCCTCTGCCACTCCTATCTCTTCAAATCGAACCTGCTTCTTGAATATTATCACTACTCCCAGAGCGTACGACTAGTAGGACGAGAATGAGCGATGTCCTGCCCATTTACTCGCAAAACGACTACCTGCCTTCGGATCTATGTGGGTTTCTTGCAGCATCGCCACATTTATCTGTTGTCTGTCTAGGTACGCTAGAACCTGCCTTTGTTTCCGTGCATCTCCAAGCCCTCTAATATTCCAGGTCAGCACTCTCAAAGTGCCGTTATCTCCCTGCATCCCAGCCACCCATTAATCCCAACCGGATCATGATTTGTGAATACTCTGTTCCTAAGCATTGTTGTGTTTGGTAACCTCCCTTATTGCATGAACTTACCCACTGCCATTCTGCATAACCATCTTGAAACACCCATCCCTCCCCCTCCCCCACCCACTGAAGCATCCCAAACAAGCCAGAAGTATGCATCCCCTCCCCCTCTCCCAACGCCCCTTAGTCCTTCCTGTGGTGATCGAAATTCAGTCCCCCCAGGTATATCACCTAGAGAAACAAATACAGGAAGGGCCAAATGGCAATAACCAAAAAGTTATTGAAAGAGGGTATTCACCGATGGGGTAATGCCTCTAGGTGACTCACGAATTCCTCGAAACCATCCAGCTGCACCCTCCTTTCTCTCAAGTGCCTGGACAATGTTCGAGGGTGACTGTCTGTGTCCACGTCCGTTAGTCATCAATCAATAGTTCTTACTCTACATGTAGTTCTTTCCACTTGCGTGAATTTCATGGTCCCCGCTACTTGACCCCATGATGAGCGTGAGTGAGGGTCCTCGCCCCACGCAGGACCGCAACCCTGCCGGTTTCCAATCTTTTCACAGCCGTCAGTCTGTATTCGGAGAGGGAGATTGTCGCGGATCGTCCTGCTGCGTTGCTGGCCTCGGCTGCTTTCGCAGCTTCTTCAGGAAGTCCTCCACCTGCTGCAGCTTGGTGTAAAACACCTGCTTTCCCTGGTGCGTGACTCGAAGGCGTGCCGGGTACAAGAGGCCATAGTCTATTCCCGCCTGTCTCAATTTTTGTTTCACCGCTAGGCATTTACGACGTTCTTCCTGCACATGCAGCGTGAAATCTGGGAACATCGTGAAGGGCACTCCCTCATACGTCAAGTCCCTTTGCTCTCTGGCAACCCGTAGCGCGGCATCCCTATCTCTGTAGTTCAATAGGCGCGCAATGATAGGTCTGGGTGTGCCTCCAGGAGGGGGTCTCGGCCCAAGGGAGCGATGGGCTGGTTCCACTATAAAATGAGGAGAAAGTGAGTCTTTGCCCTTAGAAGCTTTTCAATATACTCCTCCATCCTCCCCGTGTTGTTGCTCTCTGGTATTCCCAAACGCGTATATTATTCCTGCGACTACGCGCTTCTATGTCCTCATTTTTTGCAGCGGTGATTTTGAGCAGTTTATCAAGCTGTGCTGTTGTCTTTTGTACTTGCTCCGCAGTGTCTTCGGCAGTGGATATACGTTGTTCAGCCTCTTTCAACCGCGTCTCATGACCTTCCAGGGTGCGGGCTATTGCATCCATGCGCGTCACCATTGTGTCCATTTTGCCTCCGATATCTGTGAACCCCCGCCGCATTTCCAACAGAAGTGCATTCAGACCATCTCCTGTCACGGGTTCCAGTGTTGCCGGTGCAGATTCCGCCCCTACATCAGGCTCTGCTTGAGGCGGTCTGGCTGGTTTTTTTGGCATCGAATGTGAGCCGCGACTGGCGGGTGTCCGTCTTCCCCATCTGGTCGTTAATTATAGTAGCCGCCTTCTTCTACTGGATAAAAGAGTTGCACCCGCTAGTGATAGCATATAGCTAGAACACCAGTCTCCAGCCAGTCGATATGAAGGCACACATCAACCCAGCACTTGGACCTTTTGTGACATCTTCTCCATCCACAGCGGGGAGCCGCCATCCCAAGTGCCACAGGTCAGCAGCCCTTGGGTCGCCTCGTACCCAGTCTGCAGGAGGTATGGAAGAAACTCCAAGTAGGCGCGCTGATCTCGCAAGCGGCCAACGGTTATCTGGGCCTTGGTGTCTTGCTCTTTCATGTTCATTATAGACAAGAAGTATGAAGGCATAATCTGTAGTGCGAAATTAAGCACACCAAATGCACAGACTAATTTCTTTAAAAAATGTAATAGAATCCGTTTAATGCAAGTCAGGTTATAAAAGGCTGTGGATACAGCGCAGGACTGGGTAACGATGGGAACCGTGGTTGCTAAAAGGAATATTGCATGTAGGTGGGGATCGACCGAGGTACCTACACTGCGAGACTGGTGTAAGGACATGGATGAAGCCATGGTAGCAGAAAGGGCGGTGTATGTGCATCGAGGGTGTCCCCAGAAATGGGCAAGAGTCTGGGGAGATTGAAATACATTCAGAGGGAATATTTGTGAACCTCCAGAATTAGATAATGTACAAAGGTCAGATTAGAGATGTTGGACGACAGGGGATGGGGGCGGTAGGAGGGACTGTTGCCGGAAGTTCACTGGAGTTGTGTCCATGTAATGCTTTCATACAGATAAAAATGTATTGGTGTGGCCAGGATATCGAGCTGTACAGATCCTGTGAATTGTTAATGCCCTATGTTTTTAATAATAATAAAAATAATTAAAAAAAAAAAAAAAAGGCTGTGGATCAGATTGTGTAGAAACCTGTAGAGATTCTAACTTTCTTGCAATTACCTACAGTGTGGAAAAAACATAATCACCTTTGCAAGAATATCTCTTCATTGCTGTTCACCTTTTCGTTTTAGAAACATATATTGAAAGGAATAGCCAGCTCCCATTTTTATTGGTCAAACTGCCTTTTATACTGGCTGATGGCAGCAGGCATTCTGATGTCTGAGCTCAACTGTAGTAACTTATATCGTTGAGCAGCTATGTTGTTTTTTTATTATAGATGACTAGATGTGTCCCAACTCAATGGTTATAAAGAAATGTGGCATGGGCATTTATACAGGGATTGGAGGTTTCAGCGTATTATGTGAAGTCTGTCTAGAAGCATCAGGGAGAAACAGAAGAGCAGCTAATTGGAGGTGCTGTTAAAAGATCAAAAGATTGATGTATAATGTTTGCTCAGTAGAAACACAGGAGTAATCCGTTGGAGGGATTGTTAAACTACAAAGGAGTCTATCCATGTGTGACATGGAATCAGTCACCAAAACAGTAGTGTGTGGAGTTCACCCAGGGTTGAGTGGGGAGGGACTCGGAGAATAAGAGAATAGAGATTGAAGGGAACCAAGCCCTGGCTGAAGCCCTCGCATCTATCAGGCCCAAACAGGGAACACACCACAGACACACAATGTTATCCTTCTTCCTTTTAGTTGAATGCTGAGATGGACATGTTGATGGGAGAGATAAAATAAGTGAGGTGGCAACATTTACCAGAGGGAGGAAGGAAGGGCTGGAATGCAGAAGGCTCAACTACTTCACCTGCAGGTCAATAGAATAAGAGAACAGAGATTGAAGGGAACCAAGCCCTGGCTGAAGCCCTCGCATCTATCAGGCCCAAACAGGGAACACACCACAGACACACAATTTTATCCTTCTTCCTTTTAGTTGAATGCTGAGATGGACACGTTGATGGGAGAGATAAAATAAGTGAGGTGAGCAACATTTACCAGAGGGAGGAAGGAAGGGCTGGAATGCAGAAGGCTCAACTACTTCACCTGCAGGTCAATAGAATAAGAGAACAGAGATGGAAGGGAACCAAACCCTGGCTGAAGCCGTCACATCTATCAGGCACAAACAGGGAACACACCACAGACAGACAATTGTATCCTTCTTCCTGTAAGTTGGATGCTGAGATGGACACTTTGAAGGGAGAGATAAAATAAGAGAGCTGAGCAACATTTACCAGGGGATTGAAGGAAGGGCTGGTCTGCAGCAGGCTCAACTACTTCACCTGCAGGTCAATAGAGATATTAAGAGACCAGCCCTTAAGGTGGAGGTAGTCAGCGTAAGGCAGGGAGGAAGCAAGGGGCTACAGGGTATGAACATAACCCATTAACTTGAACACAATGCATTACACATGGGTGCAAAAACAACACAAAGCAGAGGAGGAAACATTTTAAACTTAAAGTACTGTAGATGCACAATCGCAACAAATGGATGCCTTTAAATATTCTGACTTTCTTGAACATAGGTGGGGTACCTAAGACCACTCACACATAACACCAAGAGTGCACAAGTCAAAAGTAAAACTTGAGGACTCTATGAGATTAGTTCATTACATGGATTGAAGTTGTCTAATTGGATTAAGATAGCCTATCTATTTCACACTCATTCACAAATACCTGTCAACTGTCACTGTTGACATCTTGAGCCAGACCACCGTATAGCCAACAACACTTTTCAATATGCAACTGTTGGAAATGGCCCTAAACTGTTTGCTTTTTCCTCCTATTTTTTCCTGACCTGTGTGTGTTGGTTTTAGGACTCTGGGCACTTTACCACTGCTGATCAGTGCTAAAGTGCATATGCTGTCTGTGCAAACTGTGTTTTGATTAGTGTTTCCATGATTGGCTATTTGATTTATGTGTCAGTCCCTAGTAAAGTGCACTGCGATTGCCAGGGCCTATAAATCAAATGCTGTTGGTGGGCTGCAGCACTGGATTGTGCCACCCACGCAAACAGCCCGTAAAGTGTGTCTAAGGCCTGCCATTGCAGAGCCTGTGTGCAGCCTGTGGCTGCCATGTCGACTTTGCAAGAGCACACACTTGCAAGTCCCTAAACCTTCCCTTTCCTATATGTTAGTCACCCCTAAGATAGGCCCAAGGTACCCCTGTAGGCAGGGTGCATTGTATGTGAAAGGTAGGACATGCCTTGGTGTGTGTGGCATGTCCTAATAGTGAATTACAGCCAGATATTAATCTTTCAAGTCGAGATCCTCGCTAGTTAGTCTTTCCTTTGTTTATTGCCATTTCCGTTGATCGTTCTCCATCCTCCAAGCCACTCCTGTGCCAACTCGGAAGTTTCAAAGAACGATGGGGCATATTATCAAGCACTACGTTAAAATTATCGCCGCTTTAGCGGCAGAAAACTGCTGCTAAAGCGGCGATAATGGACTTGATAATATGCCGCAGAGAATTCCCATAGAAGCCCATGTTGACACCAGAACATGGGCTTCTATGGGAATTCTCAAGGGCATATTATCAAGCCCATTATCGCCACTTTAGCGGCAGTTTTCTGCCTCTATAGCAGCGATAATTTTAACGCAGTTTCTTGATAATATGCCCCCATGTCTTTCAACACGTAGTTTCAGTGGGAACAGCATAGAATATTTAGGTTCTTTGTCTCTCATTTGAGCTTTGATGCCCTGATAGGAGCGTCTCTGTTTTTGCACATCGACAGTGAAATCAGGGAAGAATGCCACCATGTTGTTTTCGATCTTGAAAGGCGGCACCATCTGGGCTGTCCGTAATATTATATCACGATCTCTGAAGTTGAACATTCGGGCCAAAATTGGCCTCGGGGGGGCCCCAGGTTTTCGCCTGCCGCCCGGAACTCGGTGTGCTCTTTCCACTGAAAAAAAATTTGAAAGATTTTTCGGTTAAAGGTGCTGAGTGATGGGTTTTTCGACATAGAGATCCGGTGTAGGTCCCTTCCCTTGCTCAGGCACTCCAATAATACGAACATTATTCCTTTGCGATCTCCCTTCATAGTCGTCTAGTTTATGTTCCATGACCTTATTCGCAGCTTGGAGATCTTGGATTTGTTGCTGCATTGTTTTTGAGCTGTGACTAAGATCTTTCGTGACTGTTTCTATAGTTTTGACTTTTTCGCACATTTTCGGTAGATCCGCTAGAAATAGTGTCCTCTCCGTTGGTATTGAGTACATCCTACTTTCAAGTGATGCACGTACTCCAGTTATGGCTTCCATTATATCTTTTAGGGAGGGTTCGTCTGTTCCTTGTCCTGGTATGATTTTAGTTTCGGCCCTTTCTGTCCCCTCCATCTCTGTGGTTCTTGAGGAGGTGTACTTGTCCATTTTGATCTGGTGTGTGTTTCTAGCCCCTCTATTTGCGGACATTGCTTGTACGTACCACCAGTGGGGAGGGAGGGAGCACCAGCGGAACCCAAGGCCAGCACCGTTTCCCCAGAGGGTAGCAACTGCCGCCTGGCTTTGGGGTGCTGTCTACTGATCCCCACGCAGCCTGTCGGTGTTCCTCCTAGGGTTGTGGCCCCGCCCAATGGTGTGCCCCATCAGCCTGGAGACTCCCAAGAGTGGTTTCCTTGAATAATGGAAATTTCAATGTGAATCAGGCCTCAACTGATAGTACGCTCTCACTGTTTGGGTGTTCCACTCGTAGGTTATGTGGACGCTCACAAGGAATGACTTTTCCGGGATCCAATAACTCAGTCAAGGAACCTCCCAACCACGCTCACCGTACCATTGGATTCCAGCAGTGGGTGGTCGGGTGTCGCTCGCCTCCCCTCTCTGGATACTTGGTCTTCACCTTTGTGATCACGAAACCCGGCTGCATGAGTTACGTGCTCCCGCGGCTTCTGCGGCTTTGTAAGCTTCTCGGCTCCGGGATCTACAAACCCCTCCCTGGGCGATTTTCACAGGACCATGGCACATCGGACATCCCACGGCAGCCTGGTAAGCTTGATTCTGAGTTTTGGCCGAATTATTTTAATGGAAAGACAGCGGTGGGGGATATTAGCTAGCGGAGCCCTTCACACTGCATCTGTCTTCATCGGCTCTTAGCCACGCCCCCCCCCACTTGTTGGATAGTTAGTGTCAGGACAGTATTGATCTGTTGGTGAGCAGATTGACAAAATCGGTACAATTTTGGAGCACACTGTTGCTCTCAATGGCAGGGAAAATTGCAATGGCGAAGATGGTGTTCCTCACCCGGTGTCTCCATATCATTCAAAGTGGACTCTATACTCTGTATTTTTTATTTAGGAATCTGTTTATTAGAGTTTTCGTTGCAGGTAAAACCACACAATACATCATACTTCATCAAATAGCATTGTTACATAAATCTTGTATTCAGGCGTCAATGTATAACTGATACAAGCATGGTGCGTTACATTAGGTGGACTGTAACCGGTTGTGTCCCAAAATATAACCTGCTAGGTCATAAGTAAATCCATCTCCATTCGTACCGTTATGGCCCCAGCCCTAGTGGAGAGCATCCGCTCACCAGCGTCGATGTCAATTGTGTGCTATTCTCAGTGCTTCCCTGGATAATTATACAAACAGTACTATACTCCCCATCCTGTAGCTGGGCAGCTGTCCTTCCAACAATCTAACAACTAAAACAATGTACAACAGCAGCTTGTATCTTCTAGTCTAGTCGGCCCCCACTACGCTGACCCCTCTCCCATCAGGCTCCACCCTCCCTGGCCCCCACCACTCAAAAAGGGAAATCAGGCGCTTATATCCAATCTGCGCTATCTTCGCCAGCCAGCCAGTCGCCCCCACCAGCGCGGAGTCTCTATCAGGTGAACAGTGCCCCATCGCCTGACGCGGCTCCTACAGGGCAGCAGTGTCCTCCCCCGGGGCCACCTCCTCCGATTGCGACAAGAGCTGCCTCATTTCCCCCCACTGGGCGGTGACGGGCGTCGCCCTAAGGCCCAGTGTCTCCTCCCGCCGAAGCGCCAACTCTTCTGCCTTTGCCCACACCATAAAAGAGCAACGCCACGCTCGCACATGCGGTGCGGTATCCGCCTTCCAGCGCTTGGTGATGAGCCGCTTAGCCACTATTATCCCCAGATCAAGGAAACGACAGGCCACCTTAGCCGGTGGCGGCCGGGGAAAGAGATGCAGCAGGTATGTGGGCCACTCAGATGGAATCTCCCGGCCCGTACACCTGCGGAGTTCCACATGTATCGCTTGCCAGTATATCTGCAGTGCGGGGCAGCCCCACAGCATGTGGATCAGGTCGGCGCCAAGCGTCGCACAACGGGGGCAGCACGCATCCGTTCTGCAGAAATACTTATTGATGGCGCCCGGTGTGAGGTAGGCCCTGTGTAGGACAAAGAACTGTATTTGACGGAATCTCATATTTCGGGGCACCCTCCTCGGCCCCCTCAGCGCTCCCTCCCATTCCCTGTCTACCATAGGGCGGGCAAGGTCCCCCTCCCACTTCCCGCGCAGTGTCCCCAGACTCGGCGCCGCATGAATCCGCAAGGCCCCAGCGAACCACTTGATCAGGTGTCCTCCTCGGCCCATGACATGGAGATACTGCAGCACTATATGCTGCTCCGGTTCCACCTGCAGGTCCCCCCAGTGACCCACCAGAGTCTCTATCAGGGCCCGGTGACGGAGAAACTGGCCCTGCGCCAGCCCCGTCTCTTCTGCAAGGGTCGCAAACGGCAAGAGGCCCCCTTCATGGTATAGGTCCTCCATGGTGTGGATATCAACCGCGTGCCAATCCCGCAACTCCGCAGCTCCCAACGTGTCTCGCCCACAAGGGGAACCCTCCAGTGGGATGGCCGGGGCGTATGGGAGCGTGGCCCTCGTCAGCCGGAGGCTTCTTCGGTAGCTTTTACAAGCCACCACTAACAGCAACGGTTCCGGCTTCAGCGCTCCCATCGTCGGATGAAAAATCCTGAGGAGCTCGGTCAATGACAGCGGCGGATTCTCCGCTGTCGCCGTATCCTCTCGACACCTGTCAGCCAGCCAGCGAGCCACCCACTGCAGCTGTGCGGCCAGATAGTAATGCTCCAGACAGGGCATCCCGAGCCTGCCCCCACCCACGGGAAGGCACAATTTCGGCAGCGCAACTCTGTGGCGTGCCGTTCCCCATATGAAGTCGCGGAGGGAGCGCGTGAGGGGCGCAAAGAAGGACACCGGTAGGTACACCGGCAAGTTGGCAAAATAATACAGCAGACGGGGCAGCACCACCATTTTAACGAGCGCTATGCGGCCAGTCACCGAAAGGGTAAGCGTGCCCCAAAACGCCATCTGGGTCCGGATCGCGGTCACCGCGCGTCCTAGGTTACCCTCCACCAGGTCCGCCGGGCAGCGATAGATCTGGACACCCAGATAGCGAAAGGTGTCCGGCTGCCACTGTACCCGCACTCCTCCAAGGCAGTAGCCGGGGTCCTGGACGTCGCCCCCAAAGGCGTACAGGCAGGATTTGGCCGCGTTCACTCGGAGGCCTGAGAGCCGCTCAAAGGTGTGTAGAATGCGATCCAGCCCCTCAGGGATGGAAGATACATCCCTGACATATACTAGGAGGTCATCCGCATAAAGGGACACCTGGTGGGTTGCGTCCCCCAGCGGGATGCCGTCCGCAAGGTCCCCACGGTGCGTCGCCGCCAACGGCTCCATTGCAAGCGCAAACAGGAGGGGCGACAACGGACACCCCTGCCTAGTGCCCCGGCCGATTACGATGGGATCCGAGACATATGGGCCCGTGCGCACCCGCACCGTGGGCCCTTTGTACAGCAGAGCCGCAAGCTGCAGGAAGCCCAGCCCCAATCCGAACCGCGACAGTGTCGACACCAGGTATCCCCACTCCAAGCAATCAAAGGCTTTCTCGAGGTCCAGGACCAGACAGCCCGCCCTGGGCCATGGTCGGGTGCTCTCCCCCATCACCCTGAAAAACCGCCGCAAATTAAGTGAAGTGCTGCGCTTGGGCACGAAACCATTTTGGTCGCTGTGCACCAGCGCAGGCACCACCGGCGTCAGCCTCTCCGCCAGCACCTTCGCCAATATTTTATAGTCCGTGTTGAGTAGGGCGAGCAGGCGATAGGACCCCAGCTGCGTGGCGTCTCGCCCCGGCTTAAGCAGGGAGATCAGATAAGCCTTCTTCAGCGACGCCGGCAACGTGCCTTCCTCTAGGGCGGCCAAGTAGAGACTATGAAGCTTAGGGATAAGGGACTCACGGTGAGTTTTGTAGTATTCCGCCGGGAGTCCGTCCGGTCCCGGCGCTTTCCCTGAGGCTAAAGAGGAAATAGCGTCCCCTATCTCCTCCATCGTGGGGGGGCATTCCAGGCTCTCATGGTACTCCTCCGGGACCACCGGTAATTCCACCGCTTCCAGGAACTCATCCAGATCACACGCATTCCTCCTGCCCGTTGACCGGTACAGAGAGGTGTAATGTGCCGTGAACGCCCGGTGGATTTCCCACTGCGTGTGAACCAGCACACCGTCCGGCCCCGTGATCGCACCCACGGGGGTACGGGTCGCATCCTGCCGGATGAGCCAGGCCAGAAGCCTCCCTGCCCTGTCTGACGTAGCGTGTACCCGGGCCGAGTGCGCCGCATAATTAAGGCAGCGGAGCCGCTCAAGGAGATCGGCATGTTGCGCCCGGAGGTCAGATAGGCGGTTCGCGTCCGAGCCCCCCCCCTCACCACGCACCTCCCATGAGAGGAGGCGAGATTCCAAGGAGGCGAGAGCCCCCGCCAACTGCTTCCGAATATTCCAGGTCGCACCTATGCAGTGGCCCCTGATGTACACCTTATGCGCGTCCCACTCTATCAGCTCACTATCCGTGGAGCCCTCATTGAGATGATCGAAATACTGTTCGATTGCAGTGCCCAGGGAGGCCCGAAATTCCGGGTCCTCCAGCGCCGCTGTCTGAAGCCGCCACGTCGGCACCGGGGGCCTATCGGGTCTCCAGCGAAGCCCCAGAATAAGTGGATTGTGGTCAGAGTGCGTCCTACCCATGTATTCCGCCCGGGTCACCCACGGAAGCACCGAATGGGTGCCCACCACCCTATCCAACCGAACATGGAGGCCGTGGACCGCGGAGTAGTAAGAGTACACTCGGTCGCCCGGATGGGCATTCCGCCACAGGTCGGTGAGCGTCCAGTGAGACAGCCATGCGGTGAGGGCTCTGGCGTTCGATCCCACCTGCGCGCCCCGCAGGGGCGGAAAGGACCGGTCCAAGTGCACATCCAGCACGGAATTAAAGTCCCCCCCCAAAAGCCAGGGGAGGCCGACAAACGGTTCCAGGACCGACGACAGGCAGGCCAGGTAAGAGGGCTGTTCCACATTCGGCGCATAAAGAGACCCCAGTAGCACCTGCTGGCCATCTAGTTTCCCATGAACTAAGGTGTACCTCCCATCAGGATCCACCAGCGCCTGCAGACAGACAAACGGGGTACCCGCCCTTATCCATATCAGCGTGCCTCTAGCGTGCGCCGAACACGTGGTGCCATAGACCTGCCCCCTCCAGCACGCACGCAGCCTACCCAGTTCCCCGGCCGTCATGTGCGTCTCCTGCAGGAGAGCGATTGCCACCGCGTGTCGCCGCATGTATGCATAGACTGAGTATCGCCGCGCCGGTGTATGCATGCCCCTGACATTCCATGTAATCACATTTGTAACAGCCATGCGGAAAGGACTAAGGGTAATACTGTGGCAGGGGGTTAGGGACGCCCGTCCAGGGCGGGGGGCGGCGGGCCTTCACCTGACTATGTAGAAAGCTGCAACATAAACACCTCAACGCAACTACGCACCACCATGAAGCCGTGCGAAAAACCGAGCCAAACAGGCCAACTGAACTGACAGGGCGAACCCCTTTACGGGTAATCGTCCAAACCATGTAACAACGCTCGCTAAGTAGAGCTAAGCCCAATTGTGGCTAGGGGGCAGGCAAGTGAGATACAATCCGCGCGGGTGCACATCTGCAGGGATGCCTGAGTATATGTGACGTGAAGGGACCCCCAGAATCAGAGCGCAGCGCCGGCCCGGGGAGTGCAGGATCCCCCCCCACCACGCCACCCACAAAGGCAGATGAACCCTAGCTCGGGCAGCCGCCCTATCACAGGGGGGCGGAAGTCCAGCCACCACTGCAGCCCACCTGATCCATCAGTCCCCGGAGTTCCAGCAGCAAGCGTGCTCCCGTCTGCAGCTCATGCCTCCGCCCACTGCACGGTCAGGAGCCACAAAGTGTCCGTCGGAGGACTGGAGGGCCCATACCCAAGGAGCACCTCCAGCCGCGACCCCAGATCTCTCAAAGTTTCGTTCATATTACATCACTTGGTCCGATGTCTGCGGAGTGACCAGCGGCAACAGCTGGTCGTCAGAGATCACAGTTGATGGGGAGGACGAGCCGCTGGACAACACTTCACCCCGCTCTTGGGCAGCGTCTCCACTCCCGGCGACCCGAGAGTGGCCACCTCTGCCAGCGCATCTTGGCACTCCAGTCTGCTCTTCTCCGGGCTGGGGGCCACCCCCAGCCCCCGCCCCTCAGCGTGCCGCCGCCTCCTTCCCTGCCTTTGGCGAGATCTCCTGCCGCGCGGTGTGGCAGCCTCCTGACTCCGCGGCCGCCGGCCATCACTGCGCCCTGTGTCTTCCAGCCAATCCAAGACCTCAGATGGCGTGTCAAAGAAGCGGACACCTTCCGTGGTGGCCACCCGCAGGCGGGAGGGGAACAAAAGAGCATATGATATCCCAAGTTCTCGCAGGCGCCGCTTCACCGCCAGGTAGTTGCTGCGGCGTCTCTGCACCAGGGCAGTGTAGTCCGGGAAGAAATGCACCTGTCCACCGCCAACAGTGATGTCGCCCATCCCCCGGGTCTCGCGGAGCACCACGTCTCTGTCCCGATAGTTGAGGAGTTTGAAGAGGAAGGGCCGCGGTCGGGACCCCGGGGCGGGCCTCTGTGTGGGGACCCTGTGGGCATGCTCCACCACGAAGTGCGGGGAGAGTTTCTCCGATCCGATCAGGTTGCGTAGCCACACTTCCACATATTGCTCCGGCTGTCTCCCCTCCTCGCCCTCCGGCAGGCCCACCACGCGCACGTTGTTGCGCCGAGAGCGCCCTTCCGCATCATCCGCGCGGTCCTCCAATGCATGGACGCGGTCAATGAGATCCTGGAGGGCGGCTGTATGAGTAGACACAACTGGTCGCACCCCCTGGAAAGTTTGCTCCTGCTGCTCTACCTTGTCTGCCAACTTGCGGTGGTCCGCGTGGAGCAGCGTGAAGTCGACCGTGACCTTGTCGATGCGGGCTTCCAACGACGACCTAGTCTGTTCCAGCGAGGAGCCGATCCGCTCCACAGCCGCCAGTACCGAGTCCAGCTTGGCGGCCAGTAGAGCAGTGGGCGGGGCCGCTTCAGGGTCTCCAAGCGCCGGGGCAGGGCCCAGTCCTGTCACCGGGGCCCGGCCGTCTTTCTGGGCATTGCGCAGCCGGCCCATAACCAACTGTTGTGCAGTGGGCATCCGCCCGTAGTCCAGTCCGCCAGTAGATGGGTCCGGTCTAGCCGCAGCAGGCCCCTCCTCTTCAGAACCAGCCGCTGTGTCAGGGCCCCACCGCGCCCACCAGTGCACCGCACCGGGGAAGGCCGCGAAGGAGAGAGGGGGGGGGGGAAAGGAGCAAAACCGGTGAAGTCCAATCGGGGGCCCCTGGCGACCTCCGGAGCGAGCGACGCACCTCTCGGCGCACCACGGGCCCGAGACCAACGCGATCCCCAGAGACCATCCACCAGGCGCCTCGGAAGTCCCCCTCGGGTCCACCCCTGCACGTCCGGGGCCCCGCACCCAATGTCTCAGGCTCAGTCAGCGCAGCCGATGTCCCAACTCCGCCACCCGCCGAGGAGCAGCCGATTACCTCCAGGCGGCCTCCCGTCCCGGCTCAGCGGTCGCCGTCACAGTCCAGGTGCCACAACGTGGGGAGCCAGAAAGTGTCCGCCGCCGGTGGGAGTCTCGCAGCGCGCCAAGCGTCGGGCGTCGTGATCCCTCGCCTTCCACCTCCTGAAGGGCCGAGGCTCCCAAGCTACAGGTCCCACCGGGGTCGTGCCGCCTCCCCCGTCCGCTGTCTCCGCTCTGGGGCAGCCACACGATCACCGCTGCAGGGGGGCGCACCGCCTCCGCCGCCTCCCCCGGGCTGCCGGGCCACGGCGGGTCCCGGACCACAGGGCCCACCTCCGCTCAGGCTCCGGACGCGTCCCGTCCAAGCGGCGGCCAGGCAAGAGGCCCCGCACTCGGGAATCAGCCGTCTCCTGCGTCCGCACCTTCGGCCACTCCACTGACCTGCCGAACGTCGCCGCTCCACTGCTTGTGCTCCCGGTGCGGACCTCCGATATACCCTCAGTGTGCTCCTGAGGTCCAAGCTCCGCCGCGCCACCAGGCCGCCACAACCAGCGCTCCAATGGTCACGGCCCAGGGGTCACGTGGCAAGCCGCGGAGCACAGTAGCGTGTGCGGCCGGCCGCAGGGCTCCAGCGCCCCTCACCAGCCGCCGGTCTCCCTCCTCGGGCGATCCCGAGCCGCCGCCCAGCAACTTCGCGCTCCGCTCAGCAGACCGCTGCAGCGGGGGGTGAGCGAGCCGTCTCCACCATCATTTTCGGCCGCTATGGGGGTCCCTGACAGGATATTTCACAGGATGCAGGCACCGATGCGCCGGAGCTCCGTTAGCTTGCGGCCATCTTGTTCGCGCGCCAAGCCACGCCCCCCGTGGACTCTATACTCTGTAATGCTACCTTTTTAAGACCCTTGATAGACTCATGATTCTATTGGTTTGGGCTGGGAAGACAAGCCAAGTGGCTTCGCCGCTACTTAAGCGGGACCCCCTGGAAGAAAGCATTGGCAGTTCAGGCTGGACTGTTACCATGAGGAGCAGTGTCAAGAGGGATTTGCATATGGCTGGGTCTAATCTGGGGTGGCATGGTGAGCAAAAGAATGATGGATTTAACCCAGATCTCTTGACTAGGGGCGAAAGTTTGATTTGTTCCACATTCCCTCCATCATTTAAGTGTCCTTTTCTTCTTCTCTAAGGCTTGGGTCAATTTGTTCTCCAAGGAAAAAGTTGCTACTGCTGTGGCCTTTCTCTCCTCTGTAGCTGGGTTTGCAGCTGCATTCTTTCCCACAACAGCCAGTGCCAATTCTCTCTCCCTAGGGACAAGGGTGGCAGGCTGCAATTTCAAGGCCGTCACTTGTCTGTCCCCCAGCTATGATGGGGCAAATTGTGGGAAGACACACAGCTCCCTGCCCTAGACAAGGCAGGCGATGTTGCTCCTTTGGAGGTGCACTGCTCTGACACGTAGGCATCATGAATGAAGTGCTCATTTCCCGCTTCCTCCTTGTGCTTCAATGAGGTGGATTGCTGCTGAGGGACTTCCTCCCACACTCCGAGATTAAAGAAGTAGCCCTTCTTGGTCTGCCTGCTCAATCCCAGCCCTCTTTGTTTGTACCTATTCCTCATCTCTTCCATTCTAAAGGCACCCATGCTGGTTAGATCCACCTCCATGTTATAAAAACACATAAGGTGCAAAAATTGCATTACTAATTTGATATTGCGCTAATATGTACTTTAATGGATGTACTCTTGGTTGTATGAGTAATTACAACATACCCTGTCTTGTCCACATGCTTCTTAACCCCTTCTATGCTTGTGATGGAGCGGTTCCGTCATGAGCATCGGTTGGGCTGTGCTCATGACAGAACTGCTCCGTCATGAGCACAGCCCATGGGGGAAGCGCTGGCGCTCCCCCCCTTGAGGTATCGATCTTGCCCCCACAGAAGACTTCCCGCTGCCACCCCGACCCCCCCCACACTTTCACATGATGTCAGCGCGCACAGCGTGCGCCAATGTCATCAGGAAGAGCTGGAGGCGCTGGAAACCATTTTTTTCCAGCTCGTCCAAGAGAAGGGTACGTTTTTGTTGCTCCAGTGGGCCGGGGGGGGCACATTGCGGCATATTGAGGCATCGGGGGAGAGGAAACAGTGTTTCCTCTCCCCTGATGTCTCAATGCAGGGCATTCCTGGTGGACGACCGTGCACAGCGTCGTGATCGTGCACCAGGAATGCCCCCACTGGACACTAGGGTTGTCTTTTTCAGTGCAAACGAAGCTTCCTAAGGGGGACATTTTATTTGAGACTTTTCTGCCCCCCCTGGGGACAGATCAGCCGATTTTTGGCTGTTTCTGGACCGGGGGGGGGGGGGGGGAGCAGAAAAGCCCACTAGAGCCAGGGGATTGTTTTTTTTAAAAATCGGAAGTGACCCCTCGGGCAAGGGTCGCTTCCAGGGGCCCAATTTATTTTTAAAGTATTTTCTGCACCCTCTGGGGGCAGATTGGTATTTTTATTTGGCCTTTCTGCCCCCAGGGGACTCCCCCGTGTGTCTAGTTTCCAGAAATGTGTGGGTTTGGTAGGTTTCCCTAAATGGCTGCCAAGCCCCGGGCCAAAAACTCATGGGACCCACCTTGCAAAACCAGGTTGGTTTGTGATAGGTAATTTTGATGTAGTTTCATAGATTTTGGCCCATGCCTGTCGCGGGTCCTTGACCCACCCACCCATGCAAGTGAGGTACCATTTTTTTCGGGAGACCTGGGGGAACGCTGGGTGGGAGGAAATTTGTGGATCATCGCAGATTCCAGAACCTTCCACCACAGAAATGTGAGGAAATTGTTGTTTTTTTGACAAGCGAGGGGGGGGGGGGGGGAGGCCTAGCAGCGAAGGGGTTATAATCCTGCAATTTTCCTCTCGTATATGCCAGGAAATGGAAGTCCTAATGTCTGACCACATTGGTTTGTAACATTGCTGTTATAGCAATCCTGGTGACCCTTCCCCTTTGGTTTACAGCCCGCAAAATATAGAATTTACAGAAAGCATTTGTTTTCCTCCGCAGCACGACAGCATCTGAAAAAATCAGCAACATTTATGTTTGTTGCAAATATATCAGCAGATGTGTTGTCGGAGAATTGGCACGGCATAAACACAGCTAATGAAAACTGCGCTTTGCTGGTCGTTTGGGCTGAAACAAGAGCTGTGATAGTTGCCTGTTGTTTCTCTAAGCACCCAATGCCTTTTAATATGCCATTGCTAGCCCTCATTTTATATGAACGTTTGCTTGTGTCTACCAGCCTGTTGCCTGTTTCTGCCCCTTCAATTTTTCTGTTTTCTCCCTGACTCGTTTCCTGATCATTTTGTCAGTATTACTGTGGAGGCACTAATAGATTTATGACTGAGCGGAATTACAGAGGAGGAGACATGCCTCACCATGGGTACATTCAAATGTCAGAGCAGCAGCCAGAAGAGGAGGGAAGGACTGGTACAGCATGCCCCTCTTTGTGAGAGGAAGACCTTCTGAACAGTATTTCTAGACAAGGTCAGGAGTGCATTGCAGATGACGAAAAATAAAGCCTCTGGTCCAGGGGTACTCACAAATATTTTCCGAGGGGGCCCCAAAGTATGGACTGGAGTGTGACCATGACCAAGGGCCATATTGATGGCAACTGGGTGGTAGTTTGGTGGGGGGACAGGGCAGGGGTGATTGTAGTGGAAGCGGAGAATGTCAATCTAGTGGCCGAAGTGCAGAAATGGAAACAAGAACATCTGGGCTCAATCCCGGCTTCCCCACGTCACCAAATTGTGTGATTCTAGACAATTGTTTTATTCACTTTTCCTCCTTTTTCTTCATTATCACATATAATAGGACCTAAAAAAACATGACTTTAGGAAGTGCACTATATAAATCTTTCTCATGGGTTTAATTTAATAAAGCATAATGTTGCTCATGTATAACAGCAACCCAGGACACCCAAAGGGCGCACATAACTACTGACTTACCTTTTAGTTCACTGTCGGCATTGTTGTGATGTTGGGGGAAGCATGAACGTTTCTAAATTCATATTTAAAAACGATCCCTTTAAAAATAAATACTTCTCAATGCAATGCACTGATGTAATCTGATGTAAGGTGAAACGTCTCTGAAATGTTGAATTTTAGTATTATGAAGAGACGTTATCATATTTGTATTGATTTGCTACAAAATGTCTTACCAAATGAAGGTGTTCCCAAAGTTAATGCACTGGACACCCTAGTTACTTCCTTTGTTTAACTTTAATTAACCTTTAGCTAAATGCTTGCCAGTTTATTTAATATATTAGTACCGAGTAGAGTAAACAGCAGACTGGTGCGCCTGTGGGGCAGGGGGCCGCATGTAAACGTCAGAAGGGCCTCATGCTGCCCTAGTCCTACTTTGAGTATCACTGCTCTAGTTCATATAACGATATCCTCCCTAAAGAGAGTCTGTTCTGCATCCTGTTTGTGTGTGAACATCTGTTGCTATCCACCAGAGGGATGGCACAGCAAAAGTTCATCTTAAGTTATTTCGGGGCATATTATCAAGCACGGCGTTAAAATTATCAGAAAACTGCCGCTAAAACGGTGATAATGGGCTTGATAATATGCCGCAGAGAATTCCAATAGAAGCCCATGTTGACACCAGAACATGGGCTTCTATGGGAATTCTCAAGGGCATATTATCAAGCCCATTATCGCCGCTTTAGCTTAAAGCGGCGATAATTTTAACGCCGTTTCTTGATAATATGCTCCAAAATTTGTTGCATAGCTCACTTCTGATATTATTTGGCTTGGCACTAATTCAGTGGGTGCATTACCAGAAGGACATGAAAGTCCGTAAGAATGTGACATTAGCTATTGAAGCTTTGGCATAGGAAAATAGTTTCGACTACTTAATATATGAAGTACTTGGTAATGCTGGCAAGAATACAACTACGTAGTAGGCATTATGTCGAATGCTGCAAGAATATGGTATCAACTCTGTTATAGTACAGCTATCATATGTGATTCAGAAGCAAGTACTGAACTACATATTTTGTAAAGTGTTATATCTTTAGGATACATTGAATTCTTCTTAATTCAGATAGGTGTGTCTGCTCTCAGTCAGAGAAAAAAAGAACCCTTGTGCAAGAAAGGCTAGTATATGGGTAGAGCATAAGGGATTTCATTCAGGCACCACAGGTGCTGCTGTGTTAAGTCAGGTTTGCAGTGAGAACCCAGTCGGGTAGGGGGACAAGAAATGACAACATAGGCAAAGAAGATCTAATGTTCAACACACTACAATATGGAAGTGGAAGGACATGAATTAGCAGAACTCGTCCTTTGTACTAGAGTGAGAGAAAGGTGTCTAGTTACAGAGCTAGACCGACACGCAACAATTCTGGGAGTCGTGGGCAGAGTGTTGGAATAGCAACATGTTTAAGAGTATGAATATACATTGGGAGCATACACTAAATTTAATTATTTTGCGTCTTTTTCTTGGCAATCATAAGAGGTTATCCCCAGCTGAGGGGCACAGCTGGATGTCTGTGGTTCAGAAACACTGGTCCCAAACACACTAGCAAAGCAAGGGGTCTTTGCACATCGTAAGGTCATTCAAATATGGCTAGTGCAGGTCATCGAGTGCCTACAGCAGAAGTAGAAGTAGTGCCATCAGTAGAAGCACAAGATAAGAAGTGGGCAAGGCTGCTGAGTTGGCTGGAGTTCCCTGGCTGTAATAACACCTGGGTGGGCCATTGAAAAACAAGTAGGAAGTAATAAAGCACAATTGAAAAACCTAAAAATAGCAGCCACTAACTCTGTTTAGTGCTTGAGGATCAATGCATTTCATTGGAAACCTCAAAAAGGGTACAGAAAATAATTTTCACTAGAGGAACTGCTTGAAAAATGTGATTGTAGAGATTTTCTTTCTTCCTGGAGTCCCTTGTTTAATTGTATTTTGATGTGGCATTTTTAATAATTTCCCTTTCAGGTTTTTCTGCTTTTTAGTTTTTAACAGCTTTGATATTTATTTGAAGTGATATGGCCCCAATAGTAAATATGCTTAGGTACTTGTTTGTCAGTCTAATGATGTGACTCAGAAATTCAGAACAATTACCCCAAAACATAAAACCATGCAAGAACTAATGAAAACACTTTCTGAATTATGTAAAGAGCCTCTCGAGATGCCAGTGGGTAATTGATCAAGAGGCTACAACATCAGGTTCCATTCCTTAGTCAGATATGATTTTCTTAGGCATAGAAAAGGACATATATTTGTTCAACAGAGAGATTTTCGAATACCATCCTTTAAATGGCTTTTGGCCTGGTAGTTGATCCTATTACACCCACATAAATTATCTCAGATTAAATGTCTTCATAGTTAGTTCTCTGGCATGCTTCAGTATCACTTTTCATATGGGAGTGGCCTAATGCACACACATTTTTCGGTTTATAAGAAAATACTCCCAAAAAGTATGAAGCAGCTGTATACTTTTGATCATTTGCACCACTGTCATCTGATGATTAGTCTGTGTAATGTTGAAACGTTTGCATTGCATTTTAGCACCGGATATTCTGTTGACTGAAAATGTGTCTCACAACTGGGAGAGATTAAAAGACATTGTGATCATGTCATGCTTTGGTTCCTAGTGTGCACATCAACAATCACTAGACAAAAGCATGGGTGAAGAGGAAGTCAATATGACCTGCAAAGTAAGAAATGAAAGAACCCATCAGCAAAGAACTTACCAAGGTCCTCAACTCCTTGATCACCATGGCCCACTTCTCAGAAATGGAAACATGCTGACTTGAAGCCACTGCTGAGGAAACCATCCACCAACCCAGGAGATTTCAAGACTTACCGACTCATCTCCCTGCTCCCCTTCTTAGTCAAGGTCTTCGAAAAGCCTATCATCATCCAGCTAACCAGACATTTGGAGAACCACAACTTTCTGGAGCCCTCCCAAGTCGGCTTAAAAAAAAAATCACCGCACTGCGACATCTCTAGTCGCAGTCACAGATAACATCAGAATGCTGCTAGACAATGGAGAAACAGCAGTCCTTATCCTCCTCGACCTTTCAGCAGCCTTTGACACTGTATCCCATCACACACTGATAAACAGACTCCACCAGATCAGAATCCCAAGGAGCAGCCCTCAAGTGTATCGCATCCTACCTTACAGGAAGAACGCAGAAGATCATCCTCCCTCCCTGAGAACATCACCTGCATTGTACCTCAAGGCTCATCCTTTCACTCCAACCCTCTTCATTGTATACATGACACACCTGGACAGCATCATCCGGAGCCACAGACTCAACATCATCTGCTATGCCGACAACACCCAACTCATCCTCTCCCTGACAAACGACCCAACAACCATCAACGACAAGTTTTAAAGATGCATGAAGAATGTGAGAAGTTGGCCTGATATATGCTGTCCACTAGTTATAGTGGGCACCTTGCACCAGTCCAAACAACCCCTTATTGATGATAGGATAAAGACAACCTTTATTGAAAGCTATCCTAGTGGTAGCAATGGAGAGCAGCCTTCAAGCTAAGTCTTGAAGGAATGTAAAGCAGCTTGTTTTACCAGTCTATAATCTCTTGAGTGGCTAAATAAAAGGAGACCACACCAGGTATATATAACATATATGTATTTATTACTAAACACACCCCTCTAGTCTCTTTATGAGGCTAGAGGCAACAGCACATAAGTTACAATTCAAATATTACAGTAAATTAGCACAATACACGTTAGGCCCTAGGGGCGGACCAAACCATATACTAAGAAAGTGGTATAAGAACCACGACTTAACTAGACACAAGGCTTGGAGCCTGTAGAATCTCTGGGACCTCAAGGAACCACCCAAGGTAGTGACACAGGGGACCCACGGGGGCCGTGTGCAGTGTGATTACACAGCCGCGAGCTCCCATTAGCTTCTATGGGTAAAAGTCGCTGTTAGAATTTTAAAGTTTAAGGACACTTAGAGGTGGTCTAGGAATAAACCCTTTTGGACTTAGATGGTTCTAGGGCCAACACCCACAGGACCACTGGAGTACTCGTGTTACCTCACCCAGGGAAGCCGGGTGCATAGGTGTCAAATGGTGTAGGGTCGCAACGTCGTTTTCAATGGCAGGGGACTGAAAAGCGCTGATGCCGGGAAGAGGAGAAGTGTCCGAAGAGATCCAAGCCTGGATTGAAGATGTGAAGAACCTGAAAGCAGAGGGGACACAGTCTGGGTCACTTGCCAGTGACCAGGGGCACGATAGACGAATGCCCACTGATGTCGGGTGCTTCAGGTGCAAAGAGGGGAAGCTTGACTCTTTAGCCACGAGGACCAGGAGATGTCGAGGACAACCAGGAGCTGGATTCGAGCTGTCCTACAAAGGATGCCAACTGCTGCAGCGTCGGTGCCCGGATTGTACACAACAAGCCTTGGCAGCAGCAACCCATGCAGAAAAAGAAGAAATGCTTCGGTGCGGACAAGCAAGGTCCTTGGGACTCCCCAAGCAATGGAGAGTCAGGGCACGTCTGGAGCAACCAGGGAAGCTCAATGGAAGTAAGAGTTACCTTCACAGGGACCCACAAGTCAACGGACCATGGATCACGAAGGTACCTCGAGCGAACACACAAAGGGCGGGCTCAGGGAACACTCATGGAGTGTAGGCCAGCAACCTTCAGTGGAAAAGGTGCTCAGGGTCTGGGCTATAAGTAACCCAATGCACAGCCTCAAAGGATGTCGAGAAGCTGATGCACTTGCAAATGTGCACGTTGTCCAGGGGTTCTGGTTCTATAGTATCCACGAGGGCTACGGGTCTCAGCTTTGCTGGGGCTTAGGTCAGCCTCTGGAAAGTTTGGAAACCCACCTCCTGAGTTACAAAGTCTTCAGCGTCTGGCGGGATCTTCGGAAAGGCAGACTGGACAGATGCGTCTTTGGTGCATGCCAAGCAGGGGAGTTACTCCTTTACTCCAAGGGAGATTCTTCAGTCATCTAGTCGTGTAGATTTTCGAAGTTCCAAGATTTCTGTAGCAGAGTTTCATCCAGGTGTAATCTAAAGTCCTGTAGTCAGGGCTTCCTTCTTTATACCCAAGGAAGGGGTTGAACTAACTCTGGGGATCCACCTATGGGAGGGTTTGGAAAGAGGGGTGGCTACACCCATTTCCTTTGGCCAGTTTCACGCCAGAGCAGGGGTTGGTAGCCCCTGAAACCGGTTTGAGTTGGACTATGCACTGGGACACCAAATTTGCCCCCAGTGCAGACTTCAAAGCACCCACCCAGCCCCAATACACTAAAGCCTGTCTGGGAGGGGGTAACACCTCCCTGTGACAGGAAACCTATTGTCCAGGCCTCCCTGCCGGAGTTTCAGTCAGCAGCAGGAGGCCAGACTTGTGTCTGTGGCTGCAGCATCCATTTTGTGATGCCAGGGCTCTGTTAAGCTGCTTTCGCGTATACCGGTACTGTCATGTCTCTCCCTCTAGGAGGGTGGGATCATACTCCCACACCAGTTACTGGTGTGGGGGTATGATTCCAAGGTGTCTGACACCAAACATGACATGTTTCAGTGCAGCCAGTCCAAAGTTAGCATTTACTGTTTGGTTATAATACACTTAAGAGTATATGGTCAGGCTGCATCACAGACAACCCCGGATAAGAGATTCCGAAGGCTGCAGAGGGGCTCTGCTCATGCATGGGCACCCTCTCACACAAAAACAAGCACCCTGCCTTCAGGATTGATAAGGCCTGTCATAGGGTTGACTGATGGGTTTCTATGTGCAGTGATAGGTGAGATATAGTGAACCTACATCTCAGTAAGGGGTGCATGTGCTGGTGCGGGTAAAATAAAATTATTTGGTATACCCAATCCATTTATATATGTTTATTTTAATGATTAAACAGTGTGCTGTGACAAACTAATCAACCTCATTAATCAAGAGAACATACGTGGGAATGCATTTGCATGGCTAAAATAATAGGTGAACTAAGATTGTACGCATACTAAAAATTATATGTGTAGTTTAAGCAATGTTTATGTGATTTGCGCTTAAATATACCCGCATTAACGGCTTTAATTGTCGCATATGGCTAGATAAATGCATACACATAAGGGTATTAGCAAGGGAATAACATTGTTTTATTCATTTCCATGTATTAATTCCGTTTTGTGTTTCTTTACCTTAAGTTGACTATTTGGCCTGCTAAAAGATGGCCGCCAACTGAATCCACACTAAAGTACATGACTTCATGCAATTGACAGCAGAGGAAGGCGTCTGCACTGACTACGTAGCAACCTCTCCTTGAACCTCTGAACCAGGTCCATGAAGACTACTCTGGGCGAGATGCCAATGTTCCTGAACACAGATGAAAATGTGGCAAAATGGGAACCAAAAGCCACCTTTCCACAATAGACTGATACTTTCCTGACCTGGGAACGATTTTCCCATACGCCTAGTTTAATACATCATCCGTATGTGAACATTTAAATTGTTGCTTAAAATCTTGGGACGGGGCTGAATTCAGCCAATGAAATGACTAGAAATTATGAAATGTTTCCTTTATATGTAAAATTTCAGTATAAATATTAGTAGTCCAGAGAGGGAAATTAGGTTACCACCCTATGATCTTGAGACGCACCCTGATCGATGCTATTCACGACGCTGACAGCAGAGGACGGGACGCTAGACTCTTTGATGATTTTCTGAGGACCCGATTTTGACTTGGAGAACGACAATTAGCCAGAATAGGTAATTATGACTCAAGATTTCTATTGCGCTTGTTAGGATTTTTGACTTGCAATTTAATTAGATAAAGAAAATTGATTATTTGAAGAACTGTGTCGGGTGGTTATTTCTTGAAATGTATATTTTATTAGCATAAGAATTGAAGTGTTTATCATCAAAATCACTAGTACAACTAAATGATCCAGTTGGCCTCCGGATGGAGGAATTGTCAGGATAAATAAATAAATGTGGTCTCCTCCATCCAAGGGGAATAAAGCTGTAGTTCGGAAGGGGAGATTAAACCCAATCTGCCCTGTAGGCACGGATAGATTGATGGGAATGAATGTTGGTGTTATGGGCCCCACCAGCGTGTGATGTGTGTATGTGCGTGTGACTGTGGAATCATTCCGTCCGTGGAAGCAGGAGGAGATTTTGTGTTCTGAACTGCATCAGTTTCTTGGTAGCAAGATGATGGTTTTATTGTCTAGGTTTGATGAGTTGTATATATATAGTTACCAGTATCCTGGGTAGCTAGAGATGAGTTTTATTGTTCTAGTTGATGATTTTGGCATGTATATATAGCTTATGGATTATCAATTGATGTTGATATATGTATTAACCCTATATGTTGAAGTCGTATTGAGTTCGATGTAGTCTGTACGGCTTCTGGGATGTAAGAAGTCGGTGACAATTCCGTAGTAGGACAGAGGTAAGCGCTGTTCTCGGGAAAGACGGGATTGTGGTTGCCCGTAGGTACACGGGGAAAAGCGTAAAAATTTAGGTTGCGCGCCGCATTGTCTGGCTTCGATTCGGTGGCATCGCTGAGTGTCACCATTAGAGATAATTTCTGTGTGAGAGAAGTGTATATGATAGCAAAGAGTTATTTGTGAAATTTCAGTCTAAAGTACCAGGAAACCAATAGGTATGCCGATAACGCTTTTTATTGAAAAGGTAGCAGGTGTTCTCTGAGCTTGTTAGAAGGACAGAGTAGAGGTAAGCGCTGCTTTGTAAACGAATGTTATAATTCTGTAGTGGGACAGACTGTACGCTGTTCTCGGGAAAGCAGGATTCTGTGTGAATGAACAGTACTTCTTTGTGTGAAAGTGCGTGAATGAAATAGCATTTGAATTAATTGCGGAACTCTGGTGTTACTTCTCAGGAGCATTACGTTTCCAACTATGTGTTTTAATTCCGGAGAAAACAGTTAATTAATGCGTGGTAGAAGGGTGGAGTAGAGGGATGTGCCAACGGACGTAATAATTCTGTAGTAGGGCAGAGGTAAGCGCTGCTCTCGGGAAAACAGGTTTCTCGTGGGAAAGGTCTTTTGCTATTCTGTGGTTAGCGGAGCAGACAATGGAGATGTTTGTACGTTGTAACTAACCAGTATTGTAAATTTGAAACAAAGTCTACCGAGTAGTTTTTGTAAAGGAGGGGTAGACTGAGGACAGGAGTCAGGAGCAGAAGTTGCTGCAGCGACTGTAGACGTCAGAAGGACCGCGCTGGGATTGGACAGTTAGTCAGTGACGTAGACGCGCCAGGATTGGTGCGTGAGTAAGAGTCGCGCTACTTTTGTATTAGGGATCGTACAGTGGTAGAAAAGACTAAAGAGTTCACAAAAGACAGGAAAATGTATTATCATTCACCCAAGAGAAAGAAAAAGTCTGTGTTCAGTAAATTGAAGAATTTGTTTGTGAAGGACAAGAAGATTGTGACTAGGGAAGGACAGTTACTTCCTCCGGCAAAGACCCCCGCATCCTTTATGGTTGCGAAATATGGGTACCATACCTGTATCTGGTTAGACAATTGGGCGAAGTATACAAAGGAAGACGGAGTTCTAGCGTTTCCAGAGGATGGGTCTTTTAATTTGGCCATATTAAGGAACTTACGGGAAAGGATGATGAGTTTAGATCCGCGACCTAGGCCTACGCAGTTTGAGGCATTGACAGAGTGGGAAGATGAGATGCATGAGCGAGAAAAGCAGAGAAATGGATCTAGGTACCGGTACATGTTCGGGCGGCCGAATGATCGAGAAACTCATAGCGATAGAATGAGGAGGTGGCGAGATGCCAGTATGACAGAAGGATTATTTCCACTTAGAACGGAAGGAGAAAGTGGAGGAAGAAAATGTCTAGAAAAAAGAAATCCTGTAGAAACCCGGAGGTATGGGGCTAGTGGCACGGATGACGATGTTTTAGATGATATGTTTTACAAGAGCCCGCCTCCGTACAGACAGGAACCAGAAACGCCCACTACAGGAACACCAGTAAGGGAGACTCTGAGAATCATTAAGACAGAAGTTATGACCCCAGAAGTAAAACGGAGAAATTCACTTAAAGAGAAGGGAACTAAGGTGGAGAATGAAAATTCTAGAGAACTAGCGGAAACCACCTTAGAATTGACTGAGAAAATAAGGGAACTAACGAAAAATCTAGAAGCAGTTACAGTTCCTGTGACCATAGGTCCTGTTATGCCTATTTTTGAGAAGCAGAAAAACAGTGAGCAGGGACTAACAGTTCCGTATGTGAACCAAAGACAGGCAGAACAGCCCCTGATGAAAACGAAAGAAAGTTCCTGGGGACATGCTATGGGTAAAAGTGAACTACCTGTGTCAAAGAATCCATTTTATTGTTCCGATACTGCTGAGAGAGGCCGAAGGGTAGAGGGATCAATGTTAGAACCACAGAGACTGACAGAACCAGGAAATATAGAAAAGTCAGTAAGTATAACTACTGAAGATTTGAATGACTGGCTAAAAGGTTTGCAAGATTAAGAAAAGGAATCGCATACCATTGATGTTGCAAAGTTGAGGATGGTGTTAGAAGAACTGATAGTAGGGACAATTCCCACAGAAAAGCTGAAAAACTACCAAGATGAGGAACTACTGTTCCTATGCAAGAGCATCACCTGGAGAGCGAAGAATTTACATGACAGACTAGCAGAAATAGCGAGTGAAATGGGAATTGACATGGACAAGGTAAAGGCATTACAAAAGCCCTACCGAGTGGATTTTACAGAAAAAGACATTGAGAATCTGAACGCTGCAGGACGAATAGGGCAGATTAGGGACATAATCACAGTATTAAGAAAATGGGGAGATGGGGATAAATGGAAGAGCAGGTGGTATAGAAAGCGAGATGACATCTCAGACAGAACCTTCCCAGCGTTTCCTGTGAGAGAAAAGGAAAAAGTGGTAATGGAATTGCCTATGAGAGAGATTCCAGGAGGAGGATATGTGCATGTCCCATGGACCAGACAGGACATTTTGTCATTTACTAATGACTTCCCTCGATTACGGGAAAAGCCGGTCGAGTGGTACAGACAGGTAGACAGATTTGTGAAACTGTCAAAAGTGTTGTGGATTGATCTAAATAGCCTGTTTGATATAATAGTGCCAGCAGATTTGTGGGCAGAATGTAAGATAGTCATAGATTGGCCCACCAAAGAATACCCGAGGGATCCCAAAACAGGAGCCCCAGAGGTCATGAAGAAGTATGAACAGGTCATGGTCTTCTTGAAGAATAAAGTGCCCCCGAAAGAAACAGATTGGGTTAAAATAGATCGAACACATCAAGAAGCGAAAGAGTCAGTCCATGCATATTATGAGAGGCTAATTCTGGCGTTCAAACAGTTTAGTGGGGATGACAGCCTGGGAGAAAAGAACCTGAGTCATTTTGTGTACAGATTTGTGTATGGTCTGCGTCCTGAGATTGGGGACATGATCAAGCAGCACACCGTGGACTGGCAGAGTAAGAAAATAGATGAGATCCTGAGACATGCTAAATACTTTAGTGATGAAATTGAGGCGAAACAGCGGAAACTAAAAGAGAAGGCAATGTGGGCTCAAGTAAAAGTTGCAGAGAGGCAGGAAGCTCAGCTAATAGAACAAGCCAATAATCCAGGCATAAAATCTAAGTTTGGTCCAGGAAAGGGAAAGGGTAACATGGAGGAAGCCAAGAAGAAGTTCCCTTGTCACAACTGTGGCAGGTTAGGGCATTGGAAATCCGAGTGTAAAAATCCACCTCTTGCTAATGATGAAAGTCCGTCATTAAATCCACAGGTGCAGTGTGAGGGGAGTGGCCCATCGCCACAACAGCAGAAGGCTGTCGGTCTACAGAATCAAGTGCCAAAACCGCCCTTACCACAGAGCCGAAGTACACAAAGATATAGCAAGGAAACGAGATTCTACAATGAAGAACAGGTAAACAAACCGCAACGCGCGAGCGCTGTGTCACAATATTGGATGCACAATGATGAAAGTGAGCCAGAAGAAATCTATTGACGGTGCCGAAAAGAGGAAGCAGAGTGCGTACTTGGCGCATCTCTAGAAATAGATCAGACAGGACCATTTGTAGATGGGAAAGTTAATGATGAAAATATTACTTTCTTAGTAGACACTGGAGCTCCACGATCTACTGTCAGATCAGCAGATGTGAAAAATCTTCCTCTTTCGGATGAAACAATCCAAGTAGTTGGTGTGTCGAACACCCAGATAAATACGTACCTTACTGATCCTGTAAAGGTCAGAATAGGGAAATTCTCAGACATGCATAGATTTGTGGTGTGTGACACCAGTCCTGTGAATCTATTAGGGAGGGATTTGTTGTGCAAAATGAATTTCACCATATTCTGTACACCAGACGGAATAGCTTTTGAAACACCAGATGAGGATGTCCTGTATAAAATGACCATAGCTAATCGAGAGTGTGAGGTTGCTGGAACCTATGCAGTATTCAATCCAGATGAATTGCCCCCAGAGTTGAAACAGACAGTGAAAGCAGCGGTTTGGGACTTCACTGGGGAAGATGTAGGCCTGATGAGAAATGTAGACCCAGTGAGAATTGCTGTAAAAGAGGGAGCTGTTTACCCCAACATTCCACAGTACAGACTAACCCCAGAAATAATAGCAGGGGTAACCCCTTTAATTGAGAAGATGATCCAGCAAGGAGTGCTGAGGGAAATAATGAGCAGTCCATGTAATTCTCCTATCATGGGACTGAAAAAGCCAAGTGGGAAATTCAGGATTGTACAAGATTTGAGAAAGGTTAACAAGATTGTCGTTTCCTGTTGTCCAATTGTTCCAAATCGCTCAGTAATTTTTTATCAGATCCCACATGATGCAGAATGGTATACGGTAATTGATTTGTGTCATGCTTTCTTTTCCATACCTTTGCATCATGACAGCCAGCCACTTTTTGCATTCAGGTTTGGAAACCGTATTTTGGCATGGTGCCGAATCCCACAGGGGTACACAGAAAGCCCTCCCATTTTCAATCAGCTGTGAAAGAAATCTCTGGAAAGCCTTACCATGCCTGAAAATTCAGTTTTAGTCCAGTATATTGACGACCTATTGGTGGCGTCAAAGACACGTGAAGCTTGTGAAACAGATACCATAGCTTTGCTAAATCATCTGGCAGATGGAGGACTTAAGGTATCTCCAGCAAAACTGCAGTACTGTAAGAAGGAAGTGACATACTTGGGTCATAATATTGAGAAAGGCCTGAGGAAAGTAACCATAGACAGAATCCGAATCATTAAAGGAATGAGAACTCCAATGACCCAAAGAGAAGTAAGAATGTTCCTAGGAATGGTTGAGTACTGTCGTCAGTGGATAAGTAATTTCTCCCTGATTGCCAAACCATTGGTGAGATTGACAAAAAGTGAGGTGAAAGACCCCCTTGAACTGAACAAAGAAGAATTGGCGGCATTCAAACAGCTGAAAAACAGTCTTTGTGAAGCCCCTGCACTAGGTATGCCAGGCTATGAAAAGGAGTTTGAGCTATACTGTAGTGAGCGAAATGGGTGTGCACTTTCAGCGTTGATACAGAAACATGGAAGACAAAGAAGGCCAATAGCCTATTTTTCGTCAATGCTAGATCCAGTGGCAATAGGTCTGCCAGGATGTCTGAAAGCGGTAGCGGCCACATGTCGAAGCCTAGAGCAGAGTGAGGGAATTGTGATGGGGTATCCAGTAAAAGTGTCTGCACTCCATAGTGTGGCGATCCTTTTGACAAGGAGTCGAACACAGTTCATGTCACATAGTCGGCTGACTAAGTATGAAAAGGTCATTCTAGGTGCGAACAATGTGAGTCTGGAAAGATGTGTGAATGTGAATCCAGCTACACTTTTGCCTGATGCAGAGAGAGTGGAGATAAGAGAAGAAGCTGATCATGATTGTCTGGATGTGCTTGATTATTGCACGAAACCTCGTCCTGATATAAAAGACCTACCACTGCCAGAAAGTGATCATGTGTTTTTTGTGGATGGATCCTGTTTGAGAACGGAAGAAGGAGTGTTGAGTGCAGCCTATGCAGTGTGTACAGTTTCAGCAGTTATAGAGGCATCACCCTTGAAAGGAGTTAGATCCGCTCAAGTAGCCGAAATAGTGGCATTAACCAAGGCATGCAAAATTGGAAGAAATGCAAGAGTGACTGTGATGACTGACAGCCAGTATAGCTTGGGAGTTGTCTACGATTTTGGCCAACTATGGCTGCAAAGAGGTTTCCTGACCTCAAGTGGAACTCCCATAAGGAATGCAGAAGTGGTGGGAAAATTGCTTGAGGCAATACAAATGCCCAAAGAATTGGCTGTGGTGAAATGTGCTGCTCATGGACAAGGTAGTGATTACATCACTACTGGAAACCGGTTTGCTAATGACATGGCTCAGTATTGTGCCCGAAACAAATATTCGATCAATCGGTCTAAGGAAAAGGAAATGTCTTTTTGCTCCATAATGTTTACTAACGTTGTGGGAACATGGGAAGAAGTGAGGCACCTGCAGGATGAAGCAGGGGATGAGGAAATGAGACAGTGGGTAAAAGCAGGATGTGCCCCCAGAGAAAAAGATCATGTGTGGGTATATCGAGATGGAAGATCAGTAATGCCTGATAGCATGATGTCAACCATGGCACAGATGTATCATAGCCAAGGACATCTGGGAAGGGATGCCATGATAAGGGCCTTTAAACAGACCTGGTATAATCCAAAATTCAGGCTGATTGCAGAGAGTCTCTGATGTTTGACATGTCAACAGTACAATCCAGGAAGAAAAACAGTGGTGAGTCTGGGTACCATTGGTCGCGAAGGAGGACCTTTCACTAGAATGCAAGTAGGTTTCATTGAAATGCTCCCTTACAACAAACTGAGGTATGTTTTGGTGGTAGTTTGTCTGTTCTCTAGGTGGGTGGAGGCATACCCGACTAGAAGAAATGATGGAATCACAGTAGCCAAGCTGTTGTTGAGGGAATTCATCCCAAGGTACGGGTTCCCAATAACCATTGAATCAGACAGAGGAGGACATTTCTACAATGAGATCATGAAACTGATTTGTGAAGCATTAGGTGTACAACAGAAACTGCATTGTGCCTACCGATCAGTGGCTTCTGGTTGGTCGAGCAAATGAATGGTACCATCAAAAATAGAATTGGAAAAATGTGTTTGGCCACAGGGTTGAAATGGCCTGATGTCTTGCCTCTGGTTTTGATGACCATTAGATCTACTCCCGATAGAACCACAGGTTTGAGTCCACACGAGATCATCATGGGCCGTGCCATGAGACATGTGTTTGTGCCAGTCAACAAGCTGATGACTATAACTGATAACATGATTTTGGATTACTGTAAAGGCCTGGCTGACGCAGTTCATTCTGTGTTTCACCAGGTTGGAGCGGATGCCACCACACTTGAAAAGAAACCAGCCCATGATTTGAGCCCAGGGGACTGGGTAAGGATAAAAGTACACAGAAGAAGAAACTGCCTGGTTCCAAGGGGGGGAAGGCCAAGACAGGTCATCTTGACTACAACAACTGCTGTGAAGTGTGCAGGACTGAAAAACTGGATACATGCTAGTCACACTCTGAGAGTTCCAAATCCAGCAGACGGTATTGGAAAAGAATACTTTGACGAATCAGAATCAAGTGATGAGTCAAGCAATGAGAATATAAAAACAAAAGAAAATCCTGAAAAGGGGGAGAATGAGCCAAGACTAGTTCAGACCCCCAGAGAGGAAATTCTGAGGAAAAGATTGCAGATTTCAGATACTTCAGATTCTGGAGATGAGCAAAACGCAAGTGGTGAACACAGAAAGAAGAAAAGAAAAGAAAATAACATTCAGTCAGAAGTAACATTTACACCAAATGAGAGAGTAGAAAAAATTCCACCTGAGAAAATATTGGAAGAAGAAGAAGGGACAGTTGTAGAAAGAGAGGGACAGATTGCGGAAGATCCCCGAGGAGGTGTAGGGAACTGCAACATCCAGACAGGTGAAGGGACAATAAGTCAGAAAGAAGATTGCGTGCCGGAGATCCGAGGAGGAACAGAAGTAGGGCCAACCAAAGAGGTGGAAAAGGAGACTTCTGAAAAGGAAAAATCTAATGAAACAGAATCTGAGGACAGTGAAACAGAGATACCAGAAGGTCGAGTTCTGAGAAAGAGAACTTGGATCGAGGAGAGAAACGGCAAAGACGGCAAAACAAGAAGGAACGCCAAAGGAGATATTTGGCCAAATAAAATTAAAAAATTAAGATACAGATTGACACGAGCTAAACCCTCAGAGGCTGAACAAGTGAATGAAGTAACTAGTCAGCATACAGAGAAAGAGTGAGAAACAGAAGTGTTAGAAGCAAATAAACGAGCAAGGAAGCCAAATCAGAAATATAAGTCACCTGAATGGACGTACGTGGCACTGCCTGAACAAGGAGAAGAGGCAGATAGTCAAGGAAATCCAGAGGAGACTTGGCTGAAACTGATAAAAGAAGAAGAGACTGGGGAAATCCTAAGTTATCTTATCCGACATCGGAGAAGAAGCGGAAGATCAGGAAATCCTGCATGTGGATGACGAGAAAGAAGTGAAAAACGACGAAAGGCCAAGCTGAGTAATTTAGGCGATCCTTGTAGGAATACATAAGATTGAATAAGAAAATTGCAATATTTGGACAATCTGATAAGTTTAGCTTTAAAAAGCTAAAGGAGGCGGAGTAGAAGAGGCTAAAGACCCGGTTAGATCTAACAAGATGGATAACATAGATGATAACAAGAGTAGATGTACCTTCATGAGAAGATGGTGCAAGACATGTTGCTGTTGTACAGGACTATTAATGCTTCTTTGGAGCGTACTCGCTCTTTTGATCTCTTTCAAAGTAACTCTAGATACATTAGCAGGACATACTGAGAATATGACTAATATAGTGAAAAACTCACAAAAAGTAATACCGGTTAGAACAAGCACAGAGCACGTGCATCAAGATAGGTCAATAAATGATTTCTCTAGTAATGTGTTTTCAAAACTGTTGTATGAAGATGTTAAAACAATGGAAGTAAGGGATTGCTACGTCTGCATGCAATCACCTGCATCTGTTTCAGAAGGGGTGACTTATCATCTCCCAGCAACTTATGGAATAACATGTAGCGTCTTAACTAGTATATTTTATCAAGTAGGAAAATTGGAGTATAATTTGTCTAACATAAATAATATTCTTGGACGATTGCCCATGAATAAAGAATTAAATCCAGGTAAAGATGCTAATACATTAGGAGAAATTTTTATAGAAACTAAAGGACTAAACCTAGAATATATTTTTAAGAACAATTTAACTTGCAGTTTGAAACCAGAAGAGAAAACATTCTTGAATATTGTTGAGGAGAGAAGATTGAAAATACACAAGAATGCAGAAGGACATAAAGAAGGGGAAAACATTTGGGCAATAGATGGGAACAAGGAAACACAAGGTGATGTTAGACCAACCATAGCTATAGATTCACCACAGAAAGGAAAACTATGCATCATGAGAGAAAGATCCCAGTATGATTACATATATATAGGGACAAGTGAGTGTCATGATACATACTTCATTGCATCTGGATGGGGATTTAGAGGTGGAGAAGACCCAGTTTTCCCTGGATTATGTTCTATTTGTGGGAACAAGGCTTATTACAGGTTGCCTGACCATTGGTATGGCACATGTTATGTAGGCCTGGTCTTTCCAAAGATCTTTCGCATGGATAGAGTAGAAAATAGTGGACCAAATAACCTACTAATGCATAGCAGAAGAGAAACCTGGTTAGAAATTGTAGGTGATATTTTTGGAGCCTTGATACCAGCAGTGGGGATATCTTTGAATGCAAATAATATTCGGAAGCCGTCCACCATAGTGGATCGTTTGTCAACAAGCACAGCTGGAGGATTTCTATTGGTAAACACTGAATTAGTTGCCATGCGTGCTATGATTATGCAAAATCGACTTGCCCTTGATATTCTATTGGCAAAAGAGGGTGGAGTCTGTGGAATGCTGAAAGTTCAACATTGTTGCACTTACATTCCTGACGAAAGCAAAGATCTAAAAGTCTATATCAAAAATATTACAGAATTGCATGACGAAATAAAACCACTGGAGGTTGAAAGTATCTGGACTAGAATTAGTAATAAAATGGCTGCTATAAAAGCTTTCTTAGGTAAATTAGGTAGTACTATAATAGGGAAAATATTATTTCCATTAACCTGTGTGATTTTCGTATTACTATTACTTATATTAGGATGTATGTGTTGTAGATATAGAAGAAATAAAAAGGTTAAAAGAGAAATTTACAAAAAGAGAGAAAAGAAACAAGAAAAAGATCTCAATGAAATAGAAATTGAAGAGTGGAAGGAGAGTATGTATGATAGAACCCAGAGAGAAGATGAAAGGGAAACATAATTTTAATTAAGCAAAAAGACATTTCAAATTTCTGAAAAGGGAAACAAATTGAAATTTGTGGGTTGTTTTGGTGGTGATAAAATCACCAAAGGGGGGATTGCTGGAGCGGGTAAAATAAAATTATTTGGTATACCCAATCCATTTATATATGTTTATATTAAAACGACTAAAACGATAAATTTTAATGATTAAACAGTGTACTGTGACGAACTAATCAACCTCATTAATCAAGAGAACATACGTGGGAATGCATTTGCATGGCTAAAATAATAGGTGAACTAAGATTGTACGCATACTAAAAATTATATGTGTAGTTTAAGCAATGTTTATGTGATTTGCGCTTAAATAAACCCGCATTAACGGCTTTAATTGTCGCATATGGCTAGATAAATGAATACACACAAGGGTATTAGCAAGGGAATAACATTGTTTTATTCATTTCCATGTATTTATCACGTTTTGTGTTTCTTTACCTTAAGTTGACTATTTGGCCTGCTAAAAGATGGCCGCCAACTGAATCTACACTAAAGTACATGACTTCATGCAATTGACAGCAGAGGAAGGCGTCTGCACTGACTACGTAGAAACCTCTCCTTGAACCTCTGAACCAGGTCCATGAAGACTACTCTGGGCGAGATGCCAATGTCCCTGAACACGGATGAAAATGTTGCAAAATGGGAACCAAAAGCCACCTTTCCACAATAGACTGATACTTTCCTGACCTGGGAACGATTTTCCCATACGCCTAGTTTAATACATCATCCGTATGTGAACATTTAAATTGTTGCTTAAAATCTTGGGACGGGGCTGAATTCAGCCAATGAAATGACTAGAAATTATGAAATGTTTCCTTTATATGTAACATTTCAGTATAAATATTAGTAGTCCAGAGAGGGAAATTAGGTTACCACCCTATGATCTTGAGACGCACCCTGATCGATGCTATTCACGACGCTGACAGCAGAGGATGGGACGCTAGACTCTTTGATAATTTTCTGAGGACCCGATTTTGACTTGGAGAACGACAATTAGCCAGAATAGGTAATTATGACTCAAGATTTCTATTGCGCTTGTTAGGATTTTTGACTTGCAATTTAATTAGATAAAGAAAATTGATTATTTGAAGAACTGTGTCGGGTGGTTATTTCTTGAAATATATATTTTATTAGCATAAGAATTGAAGTGTTTATCATCAAAATCACTAGTACAACTAAATGATCCAGTTGGCCTCCGTATGGAGGAATTGTCAGGATAAATAAATAAATGTGGTCTCCTCCATCCAAGGGGAATAAAGCTGTAGTTCGGAAGGGAAAATTAAACCCAATCTCCCCTGTAGGCACGGATAGATTGATGGGAATGAATGTTGCTGTTATGGGCCCCACCAGCGTGTGATTTGTGTATGTGCGTGTGACTGTGGAATCATTCCGTCCGTGGAAGCAGGAGGAGATTTTGTGTTCTGAACTGCACCACCTTACCCAGGCTGCAGTATCAGACCTGTGGTGTCATTTTACAGGGTTTCCCAGGGGTGGCATAATACATACTGCAGCCCCTGGTAGGCCTCTGGGGTACCTATGCCCTGGGTACATAGTATACCATATACTAGGGACTTATAAGGGCACCTCAGAATCTAATCTGTTGGGTACCTTGGGTACTAGGAAGACATTCTGAGAGGAAGCAGCTAGGCTGGGGTCTTGAATAGCAGGGTCTCAGCCAGACTAAAGTCGAAAAACAGTGTTACATCAGTTAACCATAAGAAGCAGATCCTACTCTCCTACAAAGTATATGGCTATCTTGATGAAGAACAACTGTCTCAAACTCAACATAGACAAAACAGAAGTACTGAACTCCGGAAAGGCAATGACACCCTATGGAACAACAAATGGTGGCTACCTGAGCTGGGTCCTACCCACAAACCCACTCCTGCAACCTCGGTATCATCCTGGACAGCCAGCTATCCATGAAGATGCAGGTCAGTGCCATCTACTCTGCTTGCTTCCTCACCCTCTGAATTCTCAGGAAAGACTGCAGATGGCTTCCACCAAACACCAGGCGAACTGTCACACAAGCTCTTGTCACCAGCAGTCTCGACTATGGCAACTCCTTCTATGTAGGAATCACCATCCAACTCATGAGGAAACTCCAGACCATCCAGAACACAGCAGCCAGACTCATCCTTGACCTCCCGAGACAGACGCAGTTCACCCCCTACCACAGTAAACTCCATTAGCTACGAGTTACAAAGAGATTCCAGTTCGAGCTGTTCACCGACTTCTACAAGACACTACACAATGAAGGACCGGTGTACCTCAACAAATGAGTGAATTTCCACCAACCTACCAGGAAACTCCAATCTGGGTCCCTCTCCTGGCAGCCACCCAACACATCCGCCGATCAAACAGCAGAGGTCTCTTCTTCTCCCACCTGGCAGCAAAAACATAGAACACCTTCCTCCTGCCACTCAGACTCTCAAACAATACTCAAACAGTTCAAGAAGGACCTCAAGACCTGGATTTTCAACCAATAAGCACAGGCAGCATGATTCAGCAGCATGTAAGCAGCTGCGCTTCACAAATCCTGATTGATTGATTGATTGAATGGTGCTTGTGGGGTGCAAATCAACAATCACTAGACAAGAGCCCTTGGAGGATGTGAAAGTTAGTAATGTCTGTATACTCAACAGCGTGCTTCGGATTCACAATTCAAAAATCACTAGACAATGGTCCTGGCGGGATGTGGAAACTGCTACCATCGGTAATTTCAGTAGTGTGCTTTCGGTTTATGTCATCAGTCGCTAGACAACAGACATGGCAGAAAGAGGGAGCTTGTACTGTCTGTACAGTCACAATGGTGCTTCCGGTTTACAAATCATCAGTCACTATGCACGAGACATGAGAGGAAGTTGTAAGTGGCACTGTCTGTACAGCCAGACTTGTGCTTCCTGTATACAAATCAGCAATCAGCAAGAGTCCTGGCATAATGTGGATGCTGGTACTGCCGGTAATTTCAGTAGTGGGCTTTCGGTTTACAAATCAACAGTCACTATGCAAGAGACATGGCAGGTATTTGTAGATGATACTGTCTGTACAGGGGGATTGGTGCTTCCGATATACAAATCAACAATCACAAGACTAGAGGCATTGCATGAATAGAAAGGTAGCACTGTCTGTAGCCAGTAAGGTTTTTCCATTGTAAAAATCACACAATGACTCAATAGTAGAGTAGTAGAGTAAATGACAACAGGAGTATAACCCATAGACCAGGTTGAGATCTGGGTAAGTAAGCAAAATCTAGCAACAATGTCTCAACCGGATTCAATGAGGAAGACAAATACACATGTATGTACATGACATTACAGAAAGGAAAGAGGGAGACACCTGGTAGTTTGTTCAAAAGTGCTCATGGCATCATATATTTGAAATTGCAGTTCATACAAGACAGTTATATCAGCACTGTAAGCATAAATTGCAAAGGCAACCCAAAGAAACGTGGGGCACTATTGTGCTCGTGACACAATAAGTGACGGCGGAAGTGACAAGTGGGAAAAAACAGCAAAAGGCGCAAGGTGACAAAGTGATGAAAAATATGTACAAGGATAAATAGTTCAACAAGAATGGTTATTTACAGTGATTGATCATGGTTTGAAACAATTTTATGAACTAAAGTTGAATATGCGCCGTGAGTTGCGTTGGTAAATCGGTCGACGGCGTTTCAATCCTATTTATTCAGGATCATCTTCAGGACCTGGTTGCCAATTTGGGATGCTGTATAGGAGAGGAAAGGGAGAGTTCAGGGTAGGGACCAGGGTAAGGGGTTGCAAGGGCTGCAGTGAGCTTGAGGTAGGAGAAGGTCTGCCTACCTGCAGGTCGAGAGGAGCGAGGGTTTGCCCAGTGATGGGCCAAGGTACCGGCATGAGTAATTGGGACCACGGGTATGGCGCAGTGTGGAAAAAGCGTCTGCATGGGATCAAAGATTGGGTAGGGGTATCCTAGGAGTGAGAAGGATGGAATTAACTCACAGAAGAAAAGGCAAGAGCAAGCGAATGCACAGGCAAGGAGGTTAACTCACCCAATGTCCTCCTAGTGTGGTACTGGAAAAGGCGATTATACAGGATTGGAACCCCGATTCACTGCGTCGTTCCGAGTGGGGATACCTGGGAGTGGAGAAAGAAGGAAGGGGAGCCTGTATGTTCCTGCGGAGACCAGGGAAAAATAACGAGGCGGAGGAGGTGTCAAGACTAGATGGGGAAAAAGGTCAAGAACTGGCTTACCATCGTTAGGAATGAATCGAGGAGAGGAATCAATCCAGGTGCAGGAAAAGCACTGGGATTAGCGCCGGGCCGCCATGTTCGTGTGCGGTGTTCACCGGTGTCTCGTGTAACCGAAGTTGCTGGTCGGGTTTAGTAAACGCTGCACTTCTGGAAACGGAGCATCAGCGTGTCATGTGACCGCAACCTGACAGAGCACTGTCAAGGGTGGGAGGGGTGTTGTCAAGGATGCCTGATCCTAATTATGTGCGAGTGGGAGGGAAATTGAAACGGAGAAAAGGCTACTTAGCACTGCTGTATCTTGCTATATATAAATGAATATAAAGTATTTTGATGTTGTGCAATATAATAAAATGAAATTTACATGACAGGAATAAATTTAGGTTGAGAACAGAGAGACAACATTGGTATGGATACAAATGAATTAAATGCAGTGCAATATATTATACGATTTATAAGACAAGAACATTTGCATTAAATGGACATAGTCGAATGGATAGCAGAGTGACAACATGGATACGGCAAGTATTCCAAGGGGATGGGTATTTATGACATATAGACCAGTGCAAATCTAGTTTGATAGGGAATTCACTCGGTGAGATGTCTGGGTAAGGAAGGACCATGGGTGTGTTGACTGTTTTCAGGAGGACAGGGTACTGTAGTGGGACAAGGCTTGGTGACAATTGGGCGAGTGCATAGTTAGTTGTAGAAGGTATGCGCTAAGGATCACATTTGTGCTGTACTGTTCCATTCAGCTAAATGACCACTGGGCGAGTACATAATCAGTTGTAGAAGGTCTGCGCTAAGGATCACATTTGTACTGTACTGTTCCATTCATCAATGGTGTTCAGGCCCTGGTCCACTGAATTACAATGTGTAATCCTGTTGCATTCGCTCCTATTTGGTAAGGTTTGGAGGTTACCACCTCTGATGGGTAGTAGAGGTTGGTCGATCACCTGGCAGGTGATGTCTAGTTCACTGTGATTCTTCTCAAGGTTGTGTGTCACCAAGGGGGCAGTCAAAACTTTTCAATGGATTCTGATTTTGTGTTGTATTATTCTCTGTTTAACCATTTGGGTAGTCTGGCCGATGTATAGGAGGTCACATGGGCATCGAATTGCATAGATTACATTTTGGGACCGGCAGTTGGTGAAGGATTTGAGTGTGTAGGACCTGTTGTTGACCTTGAATTCTTTGGTGTTAGATCTAAGATTGCACACAATGCAAGACTGGCATCTGTAATGTCCAATCAAAGGTAGTAGACACCATGCAGAAGTAATGGAGTTCTGTTGTGCAGGTTTATTGGGTCAAGTGATAGCGTGGACAAGGTGATTGGCCAGATTATCCCCTCGTTGGATGGAGAAGAGTGGGGGTTCTTGAAACGATTTTCGGGTTCTCAATAAGGTCCAATTGCGTCTGATGATCTTCTTGACTTGGTTGCTGCACGGGCTATTCTGGTATTCGTCTTTTTAATCAATCAATCATTTAATTTGTAAAGCGCACTACTTACCCGTAAGGGTTTCAAGGCTGGGGTGTAAGGAGGAGGTCTCGATGGCAGTACCATGCTCTTTTGCGGGCATGTGAGGTCAAACGTGATGGATAACCTCTGGAGATCAATTTATCGCAAAGGGTGTCTGATTTCCGGAAGTGCGGATGCGCAAAAATTGTCCGCAGGGTAGGCCATCTCTAAGGCCACGTGGGTGGTAGCTAGAGTAATGCAATAGTGTATTGCATTCCGTGGGTTTGCGATGCAGCATGGTTCCAATTTTGCCGTCTACAGCATGGATAGTGATATCTAGGAATGGTAAGTCATTGGATCTGTAGTCTGATGTGAACTTTAAGTGAGGTTGAGATTGGTTCAGCGAAAAGACAAAGGAGTTCAATGAATCAAAAGGGCCCTTCCATAGAAGAAGAATGTCATCTATGTAGCGTCGCCAGAGGGAAATCTGTGTGTGGAATGGGTTGTTGGGGGTGAGTATGTGTGTCATTTCGAGGTTGTATACAAAAAGGAGAGCAAAGTTTGGGGCAAAACAAGCGCCCATGGAGACACCCTTGATTTGTAAATAAAATGTGTCCTGGTAAAGAAAGTAGTTATTCTCCAGGGCGATGTGTAATAGAACCATGAGAAAGTCAGTGGGAATCAGGGTGGGTCTGCTCTCAAATAGTTCTTCAAAGACTGAAAGTCCCTCCTCATGGGGAATGTTGGTGTAAAGTGACTCTATGTCGAGTCCCACCATGAGTTCAGTGTTGGTGTCAAAGGGTCTGTCCTCGATTGTTTCAATGAGGTCCATGCTGTCATGTATAAATGTTTCTGTCAGAGGAACAAATTCCTTGATGACGGCGTCGATATATTTGCCCAATGACTCAAGGATGGAGCCACATCCAGATACAATAGGTCGTCCAGGTGGATTGTTGCTGTCTTTGTGGACCTCGGGTAATACATAAATCACTGGTACTCTGGGATGTAAGTTGTTCAGAAATGCAAACTCTTTTTGTGAAATGATGTTCCTGGATCTAGCTAGGCTGGTAACTTGCTGAATCTTGGTTTTCAACTCCGGCAATGGGTCCTTGGTGAGTTTGCGATAGTGTAGAGTGTTGGATAGTTGTCTCTTTATTTCAAGATCATACTTGTCGATGTCCATGACCACGATCCCACCACCCTTGTCTGCAGGTTTGATGATAAGATCAGTTCTCTCCTTGAGGCTGAGGAGCGCTTGTTTCTCTACCAAGGGAAGGTTGTAGGGAACATATTCATATTGTTTTTGGAGATCCATTACTTCACGTAGGACAAGTCATTCAAAGGAAAGTATTTCTGTGGGCATTGCTGCCGATGGTGGGTTGAAGGTGGAAAGGGGGTGAAAACAGGGTCTGGCAATGTAGCTAGATTAAAAAAATTGCCGTAGTCTCGTGCGTCGGAAGAACTGCAATAATTGAGTTTGGAGTTCAAAGAAGTTACTCCGTTCTGTTGGTACAAAGCTGAGGCCCCTGCTCAGGAGTTTGGTTTCTTCACTGGACAGAGTGTGACTAGAAAGGTTGAATATGGGTATTAGTTGTTGATCCATATTGATGTTGGTGGTTGTGGTTGTGGAGTCCATGGTGGGGGTGGTGTTGATGTTTGGATGTGTAGCTACTGTTGCGGGACCCATTGGTAAAACTTGCTTCTGGTTTGCCTTTCTCCGGAGTATTGAAACTGGTGGTTGTTGCGTGTCCGTAAAAAAACAGGTGGTAGTAGGGGTACCGGTCTGCTGGTGCTTCTGGAGGTGCTTGTTTCTTTGCTGATGTCTGAGTCTTCTATAGATGTATTGGAGGAATCAGAGAATGTGATTTGTTGATTGTTGCGAAATCTACTCCAATTGCAGTTTCTTGGAGGGTTGTACGGCGTGTTATAAAACTCGTCACGTAGATAGGGATAGGTCTTTTCAATATTGTAGTATTTTATGTCTTTCTGGATTTTGGTGATATTTTTGTTCAGTTCAAAAGTGTTGAAAGTGGCAATAGTGTTGTTGATCTTGTCCAGGAGATTTTTGGAATCCAGTATAGAGATATCCTCCAGTATAAGTTTCACGATTTCGGTAATTTCTTCGAGTTCTTTCTGACTGTGTTCGATAGCGGTGTCAATTCCTAGTACCATCCAGTGCCAGGAGCAAGTTGTGGCCAGGTGACTGAAGCCCGTCTGGAATTTGGGGTCTTGGGTGAAGATGGCAGGTGTGTTGCAAATCTGTAAGCCCAGGGGGGTGATATCTAATTTAAGATGTTCTGTAAGCATGCGTGCGTGGAGGTTTGTTCTGATTTGTTTTTTCTTTAGCTTTTCGAGCTTATCAAGTTGGTCCTTGGAGGTATTGGTAGCTGGGGTGATGGAAGTGGAAGGACCAGGGGTGGGGAGCAAGGAGAGACCACTGAGTATGCGTTGAATATAATTGTCTATGTAGGTCGAAGTCTCCCTAATTATGATCCTGCATAAATAGGATCGAAACACCGTCGACTGATTTACCAGTGCAACTCATGGTGCATATTCAACTTTGGATCATAAAATTGTTTCAAAGCCTGATCAATCACTGTAAATAACCATTCTTGTTGAACCATTTATCATTTTTCATCACTTTGTCACGTTGCGCTTTTTGCTGTTTTTTCCCACTTGTCACTTGCTCCGTCACTTATTGTGTCACGAGCACAACGTGCATCAAGTTTCTTTGGGTTGCCTTTGCAATTTATGCTCACAGTGCTGATATAACTGTCTTTTATGAACTGCGATTTCAAATATATGATGCCATGAGCACTTTTGAACAAACTACCAGGGGTCTCCCTCTTTCTTTTCTGTAATGTCATGTACATTCATGTGTATTTGCCTCAACAAGAAGCATGGCAGGAAAAGGAAGCTGATACTGACTTTACAGGAATCATTGTGTCTGATCCTCACTGTAATATTATTGAACGCTACGAAAATAGTTTAAAAAACACTCACCGTATGATTAGTGCTAAAATAAAGTTTTCAAACAGTATTTTGTAGTGAAGTTCTTTGCCAAATATTTGTGCTGTTAACGTCAGCACTATATAGAATTTTCATTAAAAAAATAGAGTTGTAAGAAAAAAGTTCTCTCACATCATTTGAGTTTCGGATAGAGCATTAGAAAATATTCATGCACATCTGGTTTGAATGGAAAAGTAATTCATATGTCATACATTTATGAGAAAACACTGAAATATATTCAGTTCAATGCAAAAGTGTTTCTGCAAATAGAGTTTATAGAAGGGTGTTTTCAGTCTTTTGTTTTACACTTTTCGAAAAGCACAGGCCCTAGAAAAAATTTTCACATTCATATTGAGCAAACACAATGAGATGATGAACGGAGCACTGAACTTTTCAGACACTCACCCCCAGTCACTTTTAGATCTGGGTTGAATCCATCATCGTTCTTTTTGGGGTAACACACTTTATCAGCCACGCTAGCTTGAATCCAGTGGCAAAGTAAGCAAGAGACCAACGTCTGGGCATACCCTGCCAACTTAGGACAAACACGCTGAAATGTTTCAGACAATCACCCCCCATCACTATTAGATCTGGGTTTAATCCATCATTGTTCTTTTGCTCACTCTGCCACCCTAGTTCAGACCCAGGCATATGCAAATCAGTATTGATGCTGTTCCTTATGGGAACAGTCCAGCCCTAACTACTAAGCCAGGTCTTCCATAGACTGGAAACAAGCATCCTGGGACCGGTTTTGGGGTAACACCTCAACCAAGCAAGCTTGAATCCAGTGGAAAAGTCAGCAAGGGACCCACATATGGGCATACCCTGCCAAATTAGAGTGAATAAAGCAAACACAATAAGATGATTGATGGAGCACTGACAGTTTTCAGACACTCATCCCCAGTCACTATTAGATCTGGGTTGAATCCATCATCGTTCTTTTGCTCACTTCGCCACCCTAGTTCAGACCCAGATGTATGCAAATCAGTGCAAATTATTGTAAAAAAACGATGAGGATTCAACCCAGATCTAATAGTGACTGGGGGTGAGTGTCTGAAAAGTTTCAGCGCTCCGTCCATCATCTTATTTTCTTTGCACATCCACATTGAGACACATCGTGCTTCAGGAAAAAAATGCTTCTTCAAGAGTAGTCTACTGGATTGATAGGATTTTTTTTTATAAACTATGACATAAGCCTCTTTAGCAAAAACAGTTTAGGAAAACTTAAAAAAACAAAATAATGAAATAAAAACCTTAAAACTTTTCAAAGCTCAGGGATTGCATTACTTTGAATTTTCCACAGTTGTACAGATAACAGCTTTACGTTTACCTCTAGTTTGAGACGGTCTTCATTGTTGGGCATATTCTTAGCGTATTCTCCTTTGGCAAGATTTTACACACTTCACCTCTGACAGCTGTAGCCATCATAATTTTGATGATGGAGATAGTGATAGTTATAATGATGAAATTTGTAGCATAGTATAATTAAGCAAGTCTCTTGATGTAAAGCAAAACAAAAAATGAGCATTCCTGAACATTTACGCAATCAAGATTTGTGGACATTAGTAAATCAAATCCAAAACTTGCTCTTCCACTGATTTCAAACTCATAGAAAATGGACTTATAAACAAAAGAGCTTAAGAGAACCTCAGAAAACTACCTCCTTATCAAGAACATTTTTCGGATCTGCAAAATCTAGCTCAATTGTACATTCTTGGTCTTTAGTGACCATTCACCCTTTTCAGCAACTCTGCTCTCGCGCCAAACCAATCCTCAATCCTGCGCATTCCATAATGTACCAGCATAATATGTGTAATGTCCGTATGCTGACATCAATGAAGCCCTCTTAGTTTTGGCTGCTGAAAAGGATGACCAATGAAATATAGCCCACCTCTGGAGACGGAAGGAAGGGGCCCTTGGGGGCCACCGGGTTATTCACAACCACCTGCTGTGCCTTCCCAAGAATGAAGAGTTGGTCAGACAGTAGAGAACACAAACTTACATTTTATTAGCAATACTCTGCAGAGGAGTCCATCATGACCTGCACCCGAAGATGTCTGCCTAGGGACTGACCCCCCAACAGTCGACAGTGAGTAATAATTATTCAGAAGAAGCCTCCAACTACGCCTACAATGGAAATATACTGGCCTGGGCCAAACATGAACAAAGAGGCACAGTAGGATGAGCTAACACCTGCCAGACGGGTACATGTTATCAGGGATTCAAGGCTACGGTGCTGGGTCTCAGTATCTCCTAACGTGGGAGCACAAACTACGCATTTGGATAAGTATGCGAGGGCAGAATGGCCTATTCATTAGTAAGTCGAGAAACAGCCTTGAATAGAAAAGAGAATAATAACGAAATACAATATTCTGCTGAGGCAAGCAATACGAGTAATGAGGCCTAACTCAGGCACAGTCTAAGCAGCCTAATAGGGCTTACGAAATACATAATGGTGTCACACTCGCTAACTGATGACCTGCATTACGGGACATTGTTGGATCCAAGAGAGACACGATTGCCAAGAGAGGAGGAGGCTTCGGCCCGGAGGGCCCATAAAAATCTATATAATTATCTGCCATCTATACATTTCAATGAATGGTCTAGCACTTGAGTGCGTGAATTCTTGATCTACAATATGCATAAATAATTATCGAATTGATGTACAGAAAATGGTCCTTCCTTTGAATTAACGCCATAGAATTGAAATTGACTATTCCGTGTTATTAGAATTTGCAATTGCCCTTGACGAAAAAAGAATTAACGTGCTCAACTCGTCCTATTAAGATGGACTTGGATTACGAGTATCTTATCCAACCTTAAATAGTACCCCTACCTTGTATAATTTTGGTGACACTATACCCTAGTTGGGCGAGGTCCTGATGAAGGTGGTCCATGGTTGTGTCATTCCACCGAAACGCGCGTAGACCACGTGCGCCCAGACCTATTTAGGTTGTTGTCATCTAAACCAAACATTGGAGATGTAGCTATATCTAGATGCTTCTTGAACCCATTGAGTATATGTGTTTTGTGTGATTGAGAGTGAGTCAGAGTTATGAATGTGTTTGAGAATTGATTGTATTCATGAGTAGGGTGTTGCTATTTGTATATATTAGATATATTTGTTTAAAAAAACTCTTTCTGTATAAAAATGGTGCTTCTTTTAATACAAAATGATTTGTACTGTTTTATAAAATAATGGAGACTGATTTATAACAGTTATATAATAACATCAATTGGAAATCAACAAATAAAATAAAAAGAAATGTTTTATAAAAAACAAAAAGACTATTTACTTATGTATTTAATTGTGTAAACTATGTACGCATTATATGTAGTTATTAACCCATGCGTAGATATATTCTTAGGTAAAGCAATATAGGTCTGAGAGAAGTTGTTCTTTATTTAGTTGTTTAGTTTTCCCCTCTTACTCCTAGACCTTATACACCTTTAGAGGGGGTCCCTTTATTTACAAGGACACTCGCTAACTGAAGTCTGCACATTACGGGGATAACTCAGTGGGTTGCATAATGAAAATACAAATGGCATCTATTTAGCCACACATTGCTAACCTTATATAGCATAAAACAAGTGCGTTGCAGGGATGGTAATTTGAAACCTAACAAGTCCCATCTTTCCTGCCCACACAGTCTCCACCTCAGGCAAAATCCTGTGTCACTGCAAAGGTTTGACCAGGCATGGTGTTCAGTGATTGCGTGCAGGCTGCTAAGTTTGGCCATTGGATTATTTGTTCATGGTGGGTCCCAATATACAACCACAAAATGCCTGCTTATGTGCTTTCCCCCTTAAAAGGATTATTTTGCTGTTAATTTTCGTCTTGCTTATTAAATTCCGAATCTGTAAAGGCGTGTTTCCCGTGTCTGCATTATGAGAGCTCTGTATAAGAACGTGTGCCTTTGTATGCATTTACTAAGAGAGCAAAAACTGAAAAGGTTAAACATAATGTATTAACTCAAGTGACTTTACATTCCACCAATAAATGGTGATGTGATGGTCCTCTTAAAACGACATCACCATTCCTTAGGGACAAACTGACAATGAAATATATAAAGGCGGATACAAATTGTGTCTTAATTATATTATGTCAAATGTGTAACATAGCACTGTGAACTGTTCACCAAAAGTAATGTGTGCTCTTTTATTTTGTTATTGTACCGCACAAGAATTAAATGTATTAATTGGACAGGTTGGAGTCTCAAAGCAGCAGAAGATCTGGAGGAGTGTGTGAGCGTGTTGTAGTGAAACATCATGTAATAACAGCAACAAGTTGCACAAACGGTTACAAAGCTCATCCAATTTCTTTCTCCTCCCTTATGCTCTTTTCTTTCTTGGTACCACAGCTGTTGGGCAGTTTACATGTAGAAGATTGCTGTTCCTCTAGATAATTGTATGTGTCTGGGCTTCCTCATGTCAAGCAGATTGCAGCTGATTTTGAGTTATTGATCATGCATATATCTACTTAAGCCAATGTCTGGTAGCCCTTTGGAAGACCTTGTCTGATCCATACAATTATTTAAACAACTAAGCTCAATTTAGCTGAGGCAAAATGCCATATTGGTGCACATATCCAGATTCACAGAAAATCCACCAGGTTGGCAGAGTATCCACAATAATAATAGATTTGGCTCCATAAAAAATACGTACTCCAAGGATAACCACTTACCAGAGACTCATTTATTGAGGAAGCACATTGAACACTTCAAAACAGAGATTTGAAGTATGAAAGACAGTTTTAAGATGTATAGAGAAGGCGAATTTGGCGAGGAAAACAACTGATAGATATTTGCTTTAACAAAGTGACTTCAAGTTCTTTGTAACCCAAATAAAAGGATTTCATGGGGTCAAATTCTGAAAGACTAATGATCTTTGAAGGGATAATCACAGCAGAGCTAATCATCACAGCAACAAAGATTGGTATATCCTTTCAAGAAATTCAGGCAATGTTAAACTTAACATCTGTCACCCAAAGAAAATGGTAGGAGGCAATCGCATAGTTGAACAGATCTGAGTGTGCAAACTCTTTGAACTCCCATCATGCAAATCATAGAAAGCACCACTTGAGCACCAACCATGGAGGGCATGCTATCCATACCAAGGAAAAGCTAGTTAGCAACAAACTCTCAAAGCAAAAAAAGGGGACAATCACCCTCAGGCATGTGTCTCTATCAATGCAAGTAAGTTGAAGATTGCCAGCATCAGTTCTTCTAATGTCAGTGATATAAATAGACTTTATGATAATATTTTCTTTAGGTGATTTCTTCAGTAATATAAACAGGAAACGTACAATCTAACATCCTAAGTGATGAGTTTAAGTTGGCCACTGAAATCTCCTAAATTAGAATGACTACATCAAAGTCAACTATCAGAAGCGATGAGGGACTTTGTGGTCAAGGAATCTAATGCATTTAGCAGATTATGTTTGTATTTTTCTTCCTCACTAGGGAGCAGTTTTGGCCTCTTCCTGCCCCAAATGATATGCGAAGCTCTGTTAATACCAGGAGATGTGTGAGAACACAGAATGTTATAACTTTTAACAATGACCACTTTTCTGACCATTGAATGCAAGTACATGTGAGGAAGCAGTGAATCTATAGCATGGTATTCTAAATACTTAAGTGGCTCAATCCACAATATTTATGCCTCCTTCGATTCCTTGATCTCTGTAGGGGGCATAGGTACAAAAGAATTTTTGCGGTCAGCAATGGCCCAGTTCTGTGAATCGGGCCAGTACGGAGAGCATAAATGCTTTTCTATGTGTACAGACACACATTGCGAATCAGTAACATGTTTCCGAATCGCAATTTGTGTTTAGAGATTCAGTATTTGGAAAGAGAATGTTTATGGCGTCCCTTCCAAATACCAAATAGCAGTGCAATGTAGGAATATTTTGCGTCCAAATAACGGTTGAAAAACACCCTCAAGGGTGTTGATAACCATTTGCAAAGGGAAAGGGGTCCTGCTACGGGACCCCTTCCCCTTTGTGAATGATGAAACAAATATTTCTTAAGGGCAGGCAGTGTTCAAAGGGACCACTGGCTACTCCTAAAAAATGAAACAAATGTTTCATTCTATTTTTTTAAACACATCCCGTTTTCCTTTAAGGGAAACAAGATACTTTAAAAAACAATATTACTTTATTAAGAAGCAATCACAGATATAGGCGTCTGCTGACCCAGCAGACCATTATCCCTGTGATAGCAGCAATTCCCAATCAGTAGCAAATTGCAACCTACATCATTGATAGTCTTGGGGTAGGTCAATTTCGACCCTGTTAGGAATCACTATTACTAACTTGTACTTTTTTGGACAGTAGAATTGCCATTTGGAATCACAATTAGGAACAGCTGTAGTTACAGAGGAAGATAGGATATTTGACAATGGCAGCAAATTCTGGTCATCGAAAGGACATATAAATGAGGAAGTAGTGCAATTATACCCACCCTTTGACATTTTGTAGGTCATTCTGGGTAAGAAAAATAGTACATAAATCCTACCTCCATGGATTCCTGAGGGTCTGTCATTTTCCTAATCATATGGGGTTGGTAGGGTTGCTTGGGTGACTGCTGAACTATGCTAAAAATGGCAGCCACCCCCCAAACCAAATTCTTAAGATTTTTGCACCTCAGAATGTCACTGAAATGGTCTTGGTTTTTGACCATTTCTATTTTCCAGAACATGCCCACCCAGAGACATTTGTGATAGTATTTCAATGGAAGAGCTGTGTAAATGCAGGGGGCAGGAATTTTGCCATTTGCCACAACTTCCCATCTTTTCCTACCTACAAATGTGAGACAATGTTTTTGGGGTTATGGTTGGACAAAAGATGGTCGAATCCATGATAACCTGGTCCACCTTAATAGTATTCCAACAGAATGTGGAGTATGAAATATAGTGGGACCACCATATTCATGCATAAATATCAAGAACAAAATACTGTAAAGGTAAAGATGTATAGATAAGCATATGTTTACTATACCTAACTTCACATATATGTAACTTAATGATTGATACATATCTTCATGGTAAGTAAGTGAGGGGTATGGAGTATTAGGATCTATATTTCCCTATATGTCCTGACCATCACAATATTTTGGTCCCTGTTATTTAGGCATTGGTAATATATTGGCTGCACACATTTTTTTACTTCGATATTCTGAAATACAAACCACCTTAATTCCCATGGTGTCTCATTTTGAAATCAGTTTCTCTAGATGCCAGAGTAACCTTGGCATTATTACTGCAGCCATTTTCCAAGAGAAATGGGGATGTTTTTGGTCCATTCCTGTCCTGTAGCATGTGGCCACCCACACATGCATGGTATGGTTTTAATTGGGGGAAGAGTGCAAATGAAACATAGTAGGAGATTTCATACTGGACAAACTGTAGTGTTTTCTGGTACATAAATGTTAGGATGTTGTGCAGCTTGAGTACCTATGTCTGCATGATATTCAGAGTTAAACAATTACGGCATCCTTGCAAATGTCAAAACTGCCACCTGGATAAAGGGTCTAAGGGAAAAATATTTAAAGACCTGCCCAAATTCTAATCCCCATAACAAGACTGTATAAACACAACAGAATAGGGGGTCTAATGGTCGACAGCACAAGATTAGAGAAAAGGAAAAATAGTGTGTGAAATATCAAACCCATACATAGTCAGAGCAGAGCACGGAAAACCATCAAACCGACTCAACCAAAGAGACCAAAATTGAGAGCAAAGTCACCTCTCACGATCAGTTTATATCATGTGGTCTCCACCTAGAGCCGAGGTATGCCTCTTGATCATAGAGACTTCCTCGTTAGTGCAAGGCTCTATTGCTCATTTGGGTTGATAAAGAGAAGTCCAGGAGTCACGTGACAGACTGTGACCACCAGACAAGAGAAGTGCAGTGCAAAAGAAAAATGTGAAATTTAAAAGGAGATTATGTGAAGAGTACGATATAATTCACTCATTCTGCACATCTCGATTAAAAAGGTGTGTGAACAGAAAATATACCAAGCAGTGCTAACTAGTCACTGTTAAATGAGGGTCGACATGTTTCAGCCTTCACGGGATTATAGCCCACGGCTTTCTTCAGGACCTATATAAATTAATGCTACTGCATTCAATTGATGTCCGTCGTTGCCCCTAGCTTTCCTAAGCAGGGTGGGAAAGCTAGGGGCAACGACGGACAGAGCAGGGCCTCCTTAACCTGAGCCAGGTTCCAGGGTAGGTGAGGTGAAATCCCTGATCACGCTGGGTGATGCTAGCACCCTGTGATATAGAGGATTAGGACAACGTGAGGTTGTATTTATTACTTCTTCTTCTGTTAAGTTTCACATTTTTATATATGCACTATTTGGAATCCAGGCCCCGCTGTTGTGTGTAGATTTAGATTCCGTATATAATCCCGATTTATGCCCTTATGTAGGTACAATTCATATTGCCCTTATTTAGGCATAGAACACCAGCCCTTATTTAGACATTGTCCATGCTAACCAAATACAGGCATGGTGTCCAACATCCGCCAATCAACGTCACAACGAGTTCTTGGAAAACCAGACTCTTAAGCCTTTAGGAATTTCCCTTGCTTGGATATTGATTTCTCCAAGAACTCATTTATTATGCATGAACATCTTTTCCTTAGGGGTTCATTCATGACGTTCCGATGCCGACTTTTACGTCAATACAGGCATTCCTAAACACCTTCAAGGTATAAATATACCTGCACTTGCCCTGGCAAACCACGGTTTCGGTACGGTCCAGTTCGACTGCCTACTTGCGGTTCGCCAGGGCGAGTTCAGAAGGAGATCGAGTTCCCGCCTGAAGCACTGACCAGACGCTGTCATCCTCCTCGCAGAGAATCCAGCTCCAGTGTTTCTGACTCCCCTTGCTGGGTGTTAGATATCGAGTCCCGGAAAGAGATTCCAACCTCACACATACTAAGGTATGGAGCAGACTAGAACTTAGACAAACTTTTGGCAACTCTTGGCAAAACTAAAACTATAGCTAGCTATACTTTAGAAAACAGCACCTACTTCTTACCCCATACTACAGGTTAGGTACGCTGGGGTAGAACTAATTAGAAGCATTAGATGAGTATTCACATTTTAGCCTGTGTTATTTATGTATGCATTTTATGAATATATGTCATAGCTACAACCCATGCTATTGCAGTATTATTTTATCTTACTGCTAACCCTGTACGTATTGTACTTCGCATCCTGTCTTACGATTGTAGCAGTTCATATCTCTTGCATGAGAAATAAGACTGTTCAATAAACCCTTTTTATTGAAACGCCCGTCTCTCTATTTCTGTGCAACTCTGTAGAAACGAAGTATGCACAATTGACTGAGTGAAACTGTTATCTATTGTTTCCACGGTTCTGAGATTGTTCCGACTCTAAGGGAAACAAAGTTGTCATGTTTATGCGGTTGTCAGAAACTAATCCCTTCTTGTATATTCGAGAAGTTTCTACTGACCTCTGAGTTAGCTGTCACACACAAGTAATTAAGTTTAATGTACTCGATAGAGACATACTGACCTCAGTATTATGTCAAAACTATAGTGTATATCATTCCAATGCGCAGAGCCTATCAGGGATATAAGAACTACACTACATGGCGCCCAACGGCTTGGTAAGGCACTAATTTAACGCTAGATACTGAAGTAACTCAGTCGTGCTTTTCTCAGAGACCCCTACTCATAATACTCCATAAGACATCTGGAGTGGGTAGGGATAATATCCGCCGTAGCTGAGTAGGACAAAAATTCTATGTATTAGCTGTTTGGTTTATTCAACGTTGAAGGATACAGTGTTCCAAAATATTGGGAACCTTATCTTTGTTCCCTTGAACCTTGCTCTGAAACTTTCATTAAACAATGACCGAAAACGGCACAAACACCGATACTGGTGGAGCTGTACCCGACGAAGTCATTGCAGCTTTTGATTATACAGGTTTTGATGAAACCGATGAAAATGCAAAAATCATCGCTCCAAATTTAAGGAGAGCCATCACTCTAAAACTTATAAAACTTGGCCTAACACCAAGAGGTGGTAGAGCATTTTTTGTGATAGAGGCACATGAATCTCACCAGACAGAGGTATTCTATTCATGGATAGTATTCCCAGAACCAAATCCAGTAACTAAAACTTTTCACTTCTACAAAGAAGATGAACCACCTGAGGAATATATCCCTTTCGAGGATATTGAAATTCCACTCACATACCAGGAGCATGATCTCTGGTTTAAAGGCACCCTAAAACATTACAATCACATTACCAGGCTCGGTCCACTAGGTAGACCAGGAGAACATGGCCGATTTTAGCCGGCTACACACCTCATCCGGACATTGAAGCAATGTCAGTTGTAGAAATACTTAATCAGGTGCAACTTTTAATAGAATTACACAGTTAAACCACAACTGTCTGAAAGTCCTGAAAAGGCCTTTACTAAAAACAATCCTACCGCTTCTAAAAAGAAGTGGGAAAATAACAAACAACAAAAGAAAAAGATTCTTAATCCCGAGGTAGGTCTCCTCAAAAGGAGCCCTCTGAAAGGAGGTATAACCTCAGGAATAGGGATAGTTTGAGAAAACCTGACCGGTATCAAGATACTGATACACGTTCCTCTCGTACCTTTCAGATATCCTCACAGACATCCGAAAGAAGAGGACGGTCAGAGAACAAAGAAGAACGCGTGAAGTCCAAAGGCGATCAACACGTTCAGAAAAACAAACCAAAACCTCAATTCTACAAAAAGAAAGTAGTAGGTCTGAAGATCAGACATGCCGAGGATTCCGAGAACACAACTCAAGAACGGCGAATGGTCTCAGACAATGTTGGACAGCGCAGCAGAAGTTACAGTAGCTCGTCAGAACCTGAAGGGGCTTCTGGAGACAGTGAACTTGAATGAGGACATTCAAGTTAAAACTGCAGATACCAGGGTTAGTTCTCCGCATAGGTTATATGAAATAACACTCCGGATGGAGGGAGACATACCAAGAAAAGTGAAAGCACTCTTTTAGGAGCGACTTTCAAAAGGTTATGATATACTTCTAGCAGAACAAGACTGGCCACATCAATTTGTCAGGGAGTGCCAACATGGCGAAAACATCATTATGCCAGCCTTCTCTAACCATGTTCCAGTACATTTAAAATATACTTATGCCAGGAAATGGGCAGTGACCCAGGCCCAGCATTATATAAGAATCATGTAGGATGGGATGAGGACTCACCTCACCACAAAATCCAGTTAAAAAATCAACCAACTGCACAACGGCCGTACCCGGTTAAGCAAGAAGATAAAAAACAAGTCAGGGAGATCTTAGATCAACTTGAATACCAAGGAAACATGCTCCTCATCAATGAACAATCCTTTGTTTCCTGTTTCCAAACCAAACAATACATATCGTCTAGTTTTGGATTACAGACACCTCAACTCATGTTGTAAAACATTTGCAGTGCAAAATGCACACAGTACAGCATTAATGAATAACACTGTGGGTAAAAAGTAGAAAACCACATTAGACATTTCAAATGGTTTCTTTTGTCAAAATATTGCACCTGAAAGTAGATATTTGACCGCTTTCTCAATAATGGGGACCCAGCGTCAATTTTGTTGACTCCCACAGGGGTTCAAGAAAAGCCCGGGGTTATTCTCAGCAAGAGTAACAGAGTTACTACAAATTTATGATGACGAGGCATTGTCATATGTCGATGATGTATATCTGACAGACGATGACCTGGACAGACACTTGAACAGGGTGAACACCATTATATTGGGCTTCGCCTCTGAGGGTTACAAATTCAACTTTAAAAAGTCCAGAATTGCCCATCTCAATGTCCTTTTCCTAGGATATGAACTTTTAAGAGAAGGCAAAAGCCTGGCAGCCAACTTTTTAGAAAAGTGTGCGCTTCTCCAACCTCCAAAAATGCTGAAAAACTTACAGTTGATTCTAGGTTTCGTGAATTAAGCTCCCTTTCCCATTGTGAATCCCTTGCATCTTACTTCTTGGGGAAGGTCCAAGCTATATATAGGACATTCCCTAGCATCGGGCCCACTGAGGAAAGTATAATTGGGGTCCATCACCAGACTACCCTGCTTGTCTTTCCCCCCCTTACCTCGGATGGTTTTGATAAACTTGCGTTGCAAGTCAAATCTGGGTCCCCATCTGATCCAGTAAGGCCTACTCTCTTCCGAGATCAAGCTTTCATGGGGCGTACAGTCGTATGCTCCTTGGTCAACCTTTCCTTGGAAACGGGAACTGTTCCATCTAAGTGGAAACAAGCTGTGGTGTCCCCGATTATTAAAAAGCCCACCCTGGACCCTTCTAAGCCTGAGAGCTATCGCCCCATCTCGTTGTTGCCCTGGCCAGCCAAGATCACGGAGGCCCATGTTAACCTGGCCCTGTCTGAACATTTGACTCGGACCAATGCCCTCGACCCCTCACAAAACGGATTCCGTGCTGGGCACAGTACGGAAACTGCGTTACTTGTGATGGTGGAACATCTCCGGGCAATGTTGGATGCTGGTCAAACGGCGGCGCTTATTTTGTTAGATCTTAGCGCCGCCTTTGATACGGTAGATCACAGCATCCTCCTGCGTCGGCTCGAGGAGACTGGTATTGGCGGTCGGGTGTTGCAATGGTTCCGCTCCTTTTTAGATGACCGTTCCTTCTGTGTTGCCATCCCTCCCTTCAAGTCCAACTACCAACCACTGGCCATGGGGGTTCCGCAAGGGTCCTCGCTGAGTCCCACGTTGTTCAATCTTTACGTGAGACCGCTGGCAGATGTCGCTAGGCAGTGGGGCCTTACTTTAGTCTCATATGCTGACGACACTCAGCTGGCGGTTACTCTCAGCGGGGATGCGGAGATTGAGGCCCCCAGGTTTCAGTCCGGACTGAAGGCGGTGGCTAGTTGGCTGACAGGCAACTGCCTTCAGCTTAACGCCACTAAAACAGAGGTGATGGTCGTCGGGAAGGGAGTGGAGCTGTGGGGCGACCACTGGTGGCCCTCAGAGTTGGGACCTACTCCGATCCCGGTATCGGAAGTGAAAAATCTGGGGGTATGGCTGGATGCGGGCCTCTCCTTTGTTGGCCACACTAAAAAAACCACGGCCTGTTGCTTCGGTCTTCTGAGGGGTTTGAGACCTGTTCTCAAGTTCTTTGACGCCCCGACCAGGCAACTGGTGATCCAGGATACTATCATCTCTCGCCTGGATTACGCCAGTTCTCTCCTGGCTGGGGCTAATCAGTCTGAACTAACCCGTTTACAACGGGTTCAGAATGCTGCGGCAAGGGCGATCGTGGGCCTGCCCAGATTCTGCTCGGTGACAGGTGTCCTTCGCTCCCTACACTGGCTTCCGGTTAGGAAGCGCATCCTCTTCAAGGTACTGTGTCTTGCTTTTAAAATCTTGCGAGGTACAGGCCCGGAGATCCTGTCGAGTTGTCTGTCGCTCTATGTTCCTGCCCGCAGCCTTCGCTCTCAGGGTCTGGCCCTTGCGGTGGTTCCCAGATTCAGGCTTAGCCGCATGGTAGGCCGCTCGTTCAGGGTTATGGCTGCGTCAGCATGGAACTCCCTGCCTGTTGAGATCCGCATGTTGGAGGACCTTTTGACCTTTCGGAGGGCTATAAAAACCTTCTTGTTTTAGCCCTCTTTTAGTATCTGTTTTTAGCCTGTGGTTATGTTACGTGCTACCTTGTCTTTGCGCCAGGACGCTCCTTGGCTGGAGTATCTGTGCGCACAATAAATAACCGTAACATAACATAACATAACCTGGACAGACACTTGAACAGGGTGAACACCATTATATTGGGCTTCGCCTCTGAGGGTTACAAATTCAACTTTAAAAAGTCCAGAATTGCCCATCTCAATGTCCTTTTCCTAGGATATGAACTTTTAAGAGAAGGCAAAAGCCTGGCAGCCAACTTTTTAGAAAAGTGTGCGCTTCTCCAACCTCCAAAAATGCTGAAAAACTTACAGTTGATTCTAGGTTTCGTGAATTTTGGAAGAACATACATTCTAAGCTACGCAGAGAGGGTTAAACCTCTCTACAAATTAATCAAACCTGATTTCAAAGCCACAACTTGGACACAAGAACACACAGAAATTCTGGGTTCACTTCAAATAGACATTTTAGCAACTAAACACTTGCAAACAAGCGTAAATGTACGCAACTTAGTGATCCAAATCATTCCGGGTCAATGCGGATTCACCTACTTATCTTTTAACGAAGGTGAAAAAGTACCAATTGCATACAAATCACACTTGTATACACAAGTAGAAATGAAATTCACTTCTACAGAAAAAATTCTGACAGCAGTTCAAAGCGCTGTAGCAAAAGAAAGAGCCCTAGCACAGGGGAAACGCATTATGGTCGTGACTCCTGTACCAGCCTTAGAGGCAGTTACCAAAGCTATCATTCTGAATGCAAAAGCTTTACATCCAAGATGGATACAATGGGTTAATTCTCTTGCTGCAACTGATGTTGAATATGTTTTTGATCCTTATTTGAAAACACAAGCATTCCAGCAATATGAACACGAATGTCCTCTGCCTACGAAATTCTCTCTCTTGATCAGTACGAATTTATAATTTATACTGACGGATCAGGGCACAACCCGCTATGAGGAGTAAACAAGCTTACAGTGCAGCATGCGTGATCGTTAAAGGTCGTATGCGCGATGGCAAATTCAGACTAATGGTCACAAAAACGCAATCTCTAGGAGATTGTATAGCTCAGCGAGCTGAACTACAAGCATTCAAGATGGCACCTGAATACACGGATCACGAATTCCCCACACTTATAGTGTGCGATTCTTTTTACTGTGTCCAATCTTACAATGAATATTTACAGAATTGGCTTCAAAATGGTTTCAAAGATGCAAAAGGTGGCACAATCAAGCATAAAACGCTTTGGGAACAGGTAGTTCAGTTGCGAAACGGACTACAAAACTCTCATATGATACACACGCTGAGTCATCAACGTGATGGCGTTCACGTTGAAGGGAATTCATTGGCTGATAAAGCTGTGAAAGGGGCTGTGCAAGCGGCTTCCGTAGCTGCAATCACTCGTTCAAAAACAAAAATAGACAATGAGATAATGCTGGCTGTCAATGCTTCAAGCAAAGGCAGCGGTGCAGCGTTACCTAAAATGTTTCCACTCATATATAATTGATGCGAACAATGTTCCGTTTGCTCGAATCCCTTGAGTGGGGGATAGGGTAAAACCAAACATGGAACATAGAACAGGACTAATCCTAGCAGCACATGAAAGAATCGCCTCTGCCCATGCAGGTGTTTCTGCCATGGTATAGTTATTAAAACAGAGATACTGGTGGCCAGGCATTAGGAAACAGACCAGGAATTATGTTTTGGACTGCGAAATATGCCAAAAGATGAAAGTCTCAACTGTGAAACCTCCTGTGCAGATGCCCCTGTTAATTTCAGATAAACCATTAGCATGTGTTTACCTGGACCACTCCGGTCCCTTACAAAGGGATGGTAACTATAAATATATCATGGTTGCAGTGGATTCGTGTTCTAGGTTCCTATGGAAGTGGCCTCAGCGCTCGGCTGTCGCTCAAACTGTTATAAAAGATTTGCGAGTCTTTATTGGCACATACGCAATTGGCACACTACATTCTGACCAGGGTACTTACAAAGAAGCCATGGCCAGTTTGGGCGTAGCATTGCGGTATTCTTCTCCATTCCATCCTGAGGGAAATTCTGTTGTGGAAAGAAAAAAACGGGGCATAAAGCAGTCTATAACAGCTAGGGTATTAGGTTCGGGTGATGGGTTGGTCAAACATCTTTATGGGGTCCAGCGCGCACTTAACAACTTGCCAAGAAGTTCTCTAGGGGGTGTCACTCCATATGAAGTCCTATTTGGAACTAGAATGTGGATTCCGGACCTTGATATGCAAGGCACAGTGATGGAAAATAAAAAGTTTGATATCAAAGATCGTTTGGCTGTTATACAGGACTTAAATGAACTAAGAACGAAACAAAGCAACGTGCTCCTAAAGCCAACCATCACTGGGGAAAAACCAGCCATCCCAGCAAGGCCTGTCTGGATCCCAAAGCTCGGTGAACTAGTCAGAGAAAAGATCGCGGACAAGAAGGAATTTGTGACGTCTTACAGACAACCAGTACCTGTCCTTGCAATCCACGGAACAAGAACAGTACTTTTGCCGCCCCTTGCTGGTAAAAAGGAGAAAAGATTTGTGTCCATCGACCTGATCAAACCACACTATGTGGCTGATACCAAGCAGTAGGCCAAGTGGACTCCGCCAATGTAGCAGACGCACTCCTCTAGCTATAATCCAAGAGGGTCAAACTGAAAGACTCATCACCTTTGAAGATTCTGCAGTGAGAAATGAAGGACTAAGCAACAAAGCTATGGAACTCGTCCCTCTTGAAACCCAAATAACAGTTTGTGCTGATACACATGTCTACAACGAAGTAACAAATGATCAACTGGTTCCAGCGAATTCAACGAATCCTGATGCAATTCAAACCATTGAGAGTACTGCCTCTGGCTATTTCAATAACTTTGATACGTTTTCTGAGGGTCCCAGCGAACCTGAAATGACGCCAGCACAAAGAACTTTCAGAGAACAAGCAGCAGACTTTTTTCATCTCCTGAAAAGGTCTTATCTGGGGTGAGCAGTCTATATATCGACTTTTTAATATCGAGGGACATAAATATCGAGTCAAAAATATCGAATGTCCAAAATATCGAAATAGCTAATATCGATGTGAAAAATATCGTTTTTTTTTTTTTACTTATATGTCGATGTAAGTAATATCGTTAGTAATAATATCGACATGTGAAAATATCGTCATTGTGTGTTTAGTAAATATTTTGAAGTTGTTTGTATAAATAGTTAAAATGTATATAATATGAGAAATATTTATATTGTTTTAGGGGCGGGATGTTGGGTTATAGGGGATAAGGGTGGGGAGTGTTTTAAAAAAGTTTTTTTTTTTTTTTAATATATTGTAAAATTTAATTAGTAAATTTTATTTAAAATGTGAAATGTATATTTAATTTTAGGAGCGGGATGTTGGTTTATAGGGGATAAGGGTGGGAAGTGTATTAAAAATGTTTATATATTGTTTAATTTAAAAAAAAAAAAGAATTTAGAAATTGTAAATTAAATGTAGAATTTTAAAAATTATTTTAGGAGCGGGATGTTGGTTTATAGGGGATAAGGGTGGGAAGTGTATTAAAAATGTTTATATATTGTTTGAATTTTTTTTAAAAATTATTTAGAAATTGTAAATTAAAATTAGAATTTTAAAAATAATTTTAGGAGCGGGATGTTGGTTTATAGGGGATAAGGGTGGGAAGTGTATTAAAAATGTTTATATATTGTTAGAATTTTTTTAAAATTTATTTAGAAATTGTAAATTAAATTTAGAATTTTAGAAATCATTTTAGGAGCGGGATGTTGGTTTATAGGGGATAAGGGTGGGAAGTGTTTTAAAAATGTTTATATATTGTTTAATTAAAAAAAAAATTTAATTTAGAAATTGTAAATTAAATGTAGAATTTTAAATAAAATTTTAGGAGCAGGATGTTGGTTTATAGGGGATAAGGGTGGGAAGTGTTTTAAAAAAGTTTATATATTGTTTAAAAAATTTTAAAATCTATTTAGAAATTGTAAATTAAATTTAGAATTTTAGAAAAATTGTTAGGAGTGGGATGTTGGTTTATAGGGGATAAGGGTGGGAAGTTTTTTATAAATGTTTATATATTTGTTAATTTAAAAAAAAAAAAAATTTAGAAAATGTAAAATAAATTAAGAATTTTAATAATAATTTTAGGAGTGGGATGTTGGTTAATAGGGGATAAGGGTGGGAAGTGTTTTAAAAATGTTTATATATTTGTTAATTTAAAAAAAAAAAAATTTAGAAATTGTAACTTTAATTTAGAATGTTACAAATAATTTTAGGAGCGGAATGTTGGGTTATAGGGGATAAGGGTGGGAAGTTAATTTAAAATGTTTATATATTTTTTAATTAAAAAATAAAAATATTTAGAAAATTTAAATATATTTTAGATTTTAACAAATCCCATAATTAAATATAGATTTCAGTCAGAATATTAAATTAATTAAGTTCACTGTCCAGCACTTATCTTAATGAAATATAGACTGGAGTAGGAATAGTAAATTTATTAAGTTCATTGTCCAGCACTTACTGTAACTTAATATAGTTTGGAGTGAGAATAGTAAATTAATTTTGTTCAGTGTCCAGCACTTATCTTAATTAAATATAGATTGGAGTGGGAATAGTAAATAAATTAAGTTAACTGTCCAGCATCTACTCTACTCTAATGTAATATAGGTTGGAGTGAGAATAGTAAATTAATTAAGTTCAGTGTCCAGCATTTATCTTAATTAAATATAGACTGGAGTGGGAATAGTAAATTAATTCAGTTCAGTGTCCAGCACATACTCTAATTAAATATATGTTGGAGTGAGAATACTAAATTTATTAAGTTTAGTGTCCAGCACTTATCTTAATTTAATATAGACTGGAGTGGGAATAGTAAATTATTTTAGTTCAGTGTCCAGCACCTACCCTAATTTAATATAGGTTGGAGTGAGAATAGTAAATTAATTAAGTTCAGTGTCCAGCATTTATCTTAATTAAATATAGATTGGAGTGGGAATAGTAAATTAATTCAGTTCAGTGTCCAGCACATACTATAATTAAATATAGGTTGGAGTGAGAATAGGAAATTAATTAAGTTCAGTGTCCAGCACTTATTTTAATTTTATATAGACAGGAGTGGGAATAGTAAATTAATTTAGTTCAGTGTCCAGCACCTACCCTAATTTAATATAGGTTGGAGTGAGAATAGTAAATTAATTAAGTTCAGTGTCCAGCACTTATCTTAATTAAATATAGAGTGGAGTGGGAATAGTAAATTAATTAAGTTCATTGTCCAGCACCTACTGTAATTTAATATAGTTTGGAGTGAGAATAGTAAATTAATTAAGTTCAGTGTCCAGCACTTATCTTAATTAAATATAGATTGGAGTGGGAATAGTAAATTAATTCAGTTCAGTGTCCAGCACATACTATAATTAAATATAGGTTGGAGTGAGAATAGGAAATTATTTAAGTTCAGTGTCCAGCACTTATTTTAATTTTATATAGACTGGAGTGGGAATAGTAAATTAATTTAGTTCAGTGTCCAGCACCTACCCTAATTTAATATAGGTTGGAGTGAGAATAGTAAATTAATTAAGTTCAGTGTCCAGCACTTATCTTAATTAAATATAGAGTAGAGTGGGAATAGTAAATCAATTAAGTTCATTGTCCAGCACCTACTGTAATTTAATATAGTTTGGAGTGAGAATAGTAAATTAATTAAGTTCTGTGTCCAGCACTTATCTTAATTAAAAATAGATTGGAGTGGGAATAGTAAATTAATTCAGTTCAGTGTCCAGCACATACTCTAATTAAATATAGGTTGGAGTGAGAATAGTAAATTAATTAAGTTCAGTGTCCAGCACTTATTTTAATTTAATATAGACTGGAGTGGGAATAGTAAATTAATTTAGTTCAGTGTCCAGCACCTACCCTAATTTAATATAGGTTGGAGTGAGAATAGTAAATTAATTAAGTTCAGTGTCCAGCACTTATCTTAATTAAATATAGAGTGGAGTGGGAATAGTAAATTAATTAAGTTCATTGTCCAGCACCTACTGTAATTTAATATAGTTTGGAGTGAGAATAGTAAATTAATTAAGTTCAGTGTCCAGCACTTATTTTAATTTAATATAGAATGGAGTGGGAATAGTAAATTAATTTAGTTCAGTGTCCAGCACCTACCCTAATTTAATATAGGTTGGAGTGAGAATAGTAAATTAATTAAGTTCTGTGTCCAGCACTTATCTTAATTAAATATAGAGTGGAGTGGGAATAGTAAATTAATTAAGTTCATTGTCCAGCACGTACTGTAATTTAATATAGTTTGGAGTGAGAATAGTAAATTAATTAAGTTCAGTGTCCAGCACTTATCTTAATTAAATATAGATTGTAGTGGGAATAGTAAATTAATTCAGTTCAGTGTCCAGCACATACTCTAATTAAATATAGGTTGGAGTGAGAATAGTAAATTAATTAAGTTCAGTGTCCAGCACATACTCTAATTAAATATAGGTTGGAGTGAGAATAGTAAATTAATTATGTTCAGTGTCCAGCACTTATCTTAATTAAATATAGACTAGAGTGGGAATAGTAAATTATTTAAGTTCAGTGTCCAGCATCTACCCTAATTAAATATAGATTGGACTGAGAATAGTAAATTAATTAAGTTCAGTATGTAGTGGGAGTAGTATGTTAATTAAGTTTGGTAAATAGCAAATATTAGAAATAATTATAGAGTTGAATAGGAATAGTTAATTTAATTGGATATAATTTACAAAAAAACTGTAGATTTTTGTTTTGGTTGGATAAAAGATAGAGGTTATATCAGAATGCAAAATCCAATTTTTTTAATTAAATAGTAGAAAGGAAAATATTTATTTTATAGTTGTTGGAATGTATATTCATTAGAGAGAACATTTTGTTTATTATTACGCATATTCTAATAATTAAATCATGAAATAAACATGTAATAAAATAATTAATATTTAACATTTGTATTATAGTTATACTTTTTTTATAATGGATATATATTTGTTTAATGTATATTTTGGACATGAATATATGAACACACAAAATAAATAAAAATTAAAAAATCAGATTTTTATAGCTGTATAATATTTATAAATTTATATTGTGTACTCTGAAATTTTTTATATTTTATTTGGATTTATAAGAAATTGTATGTTTTGAAATATATGACTAATATATTTTAATTATTAATATTTATATTATATTTTTAATATTGAAATTGATAACATTTTAGAATATGTATTTTTGTAAATTATTTTTTTGGTATGTTGTAGATACAATATATTAAATATATCATGTTCATCTATTTATTTTGTTAATATATACTGTTTTATTGATATATTAATAAAATTATTTTATTTATTATATTTGTTTTTATACGTTAAAGAATTTTCACGTAGAGACAAAAATTAGGTATTCTTTTTGAGTATTGTATTCTAATGTTTTACTAATTTTTTAAGTAATGTGTAATGTTAAATAAATAGTTAGGCCATTTATTGGTATTTTTTAGTTGTTATGGTTGTTTGTGGTTTTTTTTTTGTAACCGCTCGCTGTTGTTTTGGGTTATTTTGGTCGAATCCAGGTCGCGGTCCGGAGCTGTTTCGCGTTTGAGAAGGTAAGAGTTATTTTCTTTATTATTAAATAGTTTTAAGTGTTTTGTGGAAGTAGTAATGTTGTAATAAGTGTGTATTGATTGATGTTTTAGAAGTTAGGGTGTTAGTAATAGTTTGTATACGGTTTTATATAGGGCACAAGTCCTAAAAAAGAAGTGGGGGGACGCTCGAGTTAGGTTGTGTCAACGGAAGTGAAGTCACAACAGGAATTGTCGAAAATTTGCTGGTCTCCGTCTGAAATGCGTGAATACATACAAGATACAAGTAGAAGTATAATACTTTAATAAGTGGCAGTCACTCAAAACACAAGAACACACTATACACAGGACCCATTCCTCGGATTACACGGTTATTACAGACTCGGGCCGTAGGCAGTACGGGCATCTGTCGGGGTCCCTAGAAGTGACATGCTCGGCGTGTTGATAGCGCAGCTCCTTGAAGCCTTGGCGCCTCGGCTTGGCTCTGAGAAAGGCTGGCAAGGGGAGGGCGCGAGGTGGAAGGGGAGATTATTCTGAGCCTCGGGTGCATTTGAAAGGCATTCATTCGCACGTAGGTGCAGACTCGGATACCGGCTACATCTTAAGGGCAAGGGGGACGGCGTCCACCCGGTAACAACCCAGTAAAATAAGTTGGGGGACGCCGTCCACCCGTGTGGTACCCCGACTCGAGCTGTAAAACCTACAAAAGAGAAACAAACATTCCCACCCACCCACAAACACACAAAACGCACCTAAAAACATCACTACAAACGTTATTCAAACACTATAAAACTTTAACTCACCGAAATACCAAAACACTAACAAAGCCACAAACACGGAACCCAACGTAAATTATAAAACTTTTATAATTTACGTTGGGTTCCGTGTTTGTGGCTTTGTTAGTGTTTTGTTATTTCGGTGAGTTAAAGTTTTATAGTGTTTGAATAACGTTTGTAGTGATGTTTTTAGGTGCGTTTTGTGTGTTTGTGGGTGGGTGGGAATGTTTGTTTCTCTTTTGTAGGTTTTACGGAGCAGATATTTTCGTCGGTTTCAAACACATTATTTTTTTTAAAGGAAGTGTGTATTAGTTGTGTTTACTAATGTTTATTTTACACTTCCTTTATTGTTCGGGTTTCCAGGAGCGGTTATTTACCTTTTTAATATTTTTCGGATTTTTTATGGTTAATGGATAGTCGTTTTTTTCCGTAGACGTTGTTTTCGATAAACAGTTGTATTTTTACATTTTATTGGGATTTATTTTTTGGATACCTATGGATTTTGAACTCCCTGGATTTATTTGGAAGGAATGTTATTATCCCATTGGAGCAACTACACAGGTAAGTTCATTTAAATATTTTTATTGTTGGTGGCCAAACCTTATATATTTAATATTGTTGTTGTGTACTTGGTTTGTTTAATTATGTTGTCTAAATATATGTCCATATAATTGATGTATATATTTTAGACCACATAATTAAATATGTGATATAATAAAGTGGTTTATTTATGTTGTGATAGTTGTTTTAGTAGAATTGTGGGTTAATATTTAGGAAAGGGTTTAGAAGAGAGTTTGAGCTATTATATTTAAGTACTCAAGTCCTCTTGTGGATGGGTATAGCTGTACCTGTTGTTGTAGGTAATTATACATTTGAGTAGTTTGTCTAGACTGTTTTGGTTTTAATTGTAGGACAGATTGTTGCATTCTTAATTCTTGGAAACTTTGTTCCTTTTGTATGGCAATTAGTAGTTTTTGTAGTGTTGGAGTTGTTCTCCCAGTAGAAGTTAGGAATGCATTATGCCAGCCCTCGACGGCGTTGTTAGTTTTGGCTTGTTGGTTGAGTGTACTTACATATACATTCCACCAAGGTATTTGGAACTTGGGCTGACGTCTATGGCCTGATCTGTGTAGTCTCCCCACCCAGGTATCCTCAAAATAATCTAAGAGGGGAGATAACTTTACTTCATTTTGTTTGTAGAATGGACTTTCTAATAAAAGATTGTAATGTTCTGCAACATCTGTGGTTGGTACATAAGCTAGGGCTGTTAGAAGTTTTATTTGATGTGCAAAACTTATGTTAGTGGCATATTCTACACTTAGTGAAGATTTTTGTAAATGTCTCCATATACATTGGTTTAGATGGAAGTAACATCCTTGGATAGCTGTATGGGGGTACAGTTTTAGAATGGAATTTATCATGGCTTGCTCAAAGTCTATGATAATTCTTTGAGGGTAAAAATCATTTGATTCTTGTTTTAGTTTTCCTAGCATTTCATTATATGTTGTGTTTTGTTTGTTAGATAATAGTGCATAAATTAAAGGTATGGAAGTGTTGTGATATTGACCGTGTATTGTGTAAAGCTGGTAGAATGGTTTTGGGCATATTGTAAAGGTGCCATCCATCATCCATGTTTGGCATTGTTGCAGTGTAGTTATATTGTTTGCAGTAGCAAACATTATGATTCTTTTTTCTGGGCTTTTGTTATCAAAAAAAATAAAAGGTTCATTATTGTGGGTGATACTTAATTCTGGTGGAATGATGATCTCTTGAAAAGTTTTAGGGGATGGTATAGTTGTCGTGGTTGCTTTTTTGGTCCTAGCAATAGTTCTTTTTATAGAAGCAATTGATGGTAATTGGCCTCTTGCTTCTTTGGGCACTCTAGGTAATAGTTCTTTTAGGATTACACTTGTAGCAGTTTGTGAACCTGTGCTTAATTCTTTGATATTTTCAAGAGTTGATCTGACTTCTATTTCAGAGAGATTGGGTGGATGGTTATGCTCTCTTGTATATAGTACAGTTGTTTCTCTTGTTGTTGCTCGTCCGTAGCATTTGTTAGAATAATATTTAGTACACTTCCAGTTCACTTTTCGGTCCGTCTGCTTTTCTTGGGTGTATGTGTAACCCATGTAACACAATAGGAATTTTCCTTTCTGCGAAGTTATAATAAATTGGGCTTCTTCTGTCATCGTGATGTGTTACAAATCTGGAAAAAATGTATATTAAAATATATGCAATAGTACTTTATATATTTAAATGAAAATAGCAAAAAAGCATTTTTTTATATATACTTACCAAGTGTTTTTGGTTGTATTTGAATGAAGATGTTGTTTGTAGACAAAATGTTGTTTAGTTGATGTAGTCTCTGAAAGTTAAAGAACATTTATTGTTGTGGTTGGTTTAGTTTTTTAAGTGGGGTGGTATTGCTGTTTGGTATAGACTATGGTGCCGATCACGATCCGGTAAAAAATTCCCCCGTGCGACTCGTATCGGGTCTTTTACCGTACGAATCGTACAAGTGCCGTACGAACTGGCAATCACGATTCGCATGGTAAAAAGTCCATACGAACCGCACTGGGAATCATTCCCCACACGTCCTCGGGTCGGAAAATGTGTCCGACACGTCCTCGGACGATTCACCTTACAAACGTGAAAATCCAAGTCCGACCGAGGAATCACGATCCATCCCGTGCGTCCGAGGTTACAACCGGATGGAAAAAACACCGTCCGCACCGAACTCCAACAGCAACCATGGAGACATGTGCCCGCATACGCGCCCAACACTCCCCCCAGCCCCGTACGTCCGACACGTACCCCCGTATATGTATACCCCCACCCGTCTAGGTACACCCCAGTACGTTCCAGTCGAACCCCCACCCCAGTACGTGTCATAGCCCCGTCTACCTACACCCCAGTACGTTCCAGTCATACCCCCACCCCAGTACGTGTCGTACCCCCGTGTACCAACACCCCAGTACGTTCCAGTCGTACCCCCACCCCAGTACGTGTCGTACCCCCGTGTACCAACACCCCAGTACGTTCGAGCCACACCCCCACCCCAGTACGTGTCATAGCCCCGTCTACCCACACCCCAGTACGTTCCAGTCGTACCCCCCCCCTGGACGTGTCGTACCACCGTGAACCTACACCCCAGTACGTTTGAGTCGTACCCCCACCCCAGTACGTGTCGTACCACCGTCAATGTACACCCCCCCACCCCAGTACGTGTCGTACCACCGTCAATGTACACCCCCCACCCCTGTACGTGTCGTACCACCGTCCATGTACACCCCAGTACGTTCCAGTCGTACCCCCACCCCAGTACGTGTCGTACCACCGTCAATGTACACCCCCCCACCCCTGTACGTGTCGTACCACCGTCCATGTACACCCCAGTACGTTCCAGTCGTACCCCCACCCCAGTACGTGTCGTACCACCGTGAACCTACACCCCAGTACATTCGAGCCCCACCCCCACCCCAGTACGTGTCGTACCACCGTCAATGTACACCCCCCCACCCCAGTACGTGTCGTACCACCGTCAATGTACACCCCCCACCCCTGTACGTGTCGTACCACCGTCCATGTACACCCCAGTACGTTCCAGTCGTACCCCCACCCCAGTACGTGTCGTACCACCGTGAACCTACACCCCAGTACGTTCGAGCCCCACCCCCACCCCAGTACGTGTCATAGCCCCGTCTACCCACACCCCAGTACGTTCCAGTCGTACCCCCACCCCAGTACGTGTCGTACCACCGTGAACCTACACCCCAGTACGTTCGAGCCCCACCCCCACCCCAGTACGTGTCATAGCCCCGTCTACCCACACCCCAGTACGTTCCAGTCGTACCCCCACCCCAGTACGTGTCATACCCCCCGTGTACCTACACCCCAGTACGTTCCTGGCGCACCCCCAACACAACCTCCTAAGTACGGAGCGCACCCCATGCCCCAACATCACAACCGCATGTACGAGTCGTACAAAGCCACACACAAGGACATAATCGTACAACCAAATGGCCCATGTACACACCGTACACACGCTCAAAACGCACGTACACAACAAGGACAAAACAAAACAACACAAGAATACACCATTCGAAAGGCACACAGCCACTAAACATGGCCAACAACCACTAAAATAACACAATCACTGACCTGCAACTGTCAAAAACAAACAGAGGCCCAATACACCACCACTCCTTATAACACACCCACCCAAAATTCAAACACTGCCACACCCACCCATGGACCAATAAAAAGGGCCCACACACACAAACCATGAGCCTTTGCAACAGACTCACTGCTGCCAGACACCACAGAACCAGACTACAAGCTACACCACACCTTACACTTGCACACCTTCACACGACCACCCTCACAAACACCCTCTCATCACATTCACACACACACACAACCATCCACACCCCCCCCCCAACATCCACACACCCCCCACACCCACACCATCCCCACACCCACACCATCCCCACCCACACCCCTCACCATGCCCACTACCAAGAATCCAAAGTTCAGTCACCGAGAGTTGGAGGTCCTTGTTGATCAAATCCTCAGAGTTGAGCCACAGATCTTTGGAACATTGGTCAGAAGCACCAGCCAGGCAGCCAAAACAGCCATGTGGCAGACCATCGTCGATGCTGTGAATGCCGTTGCGGACACCAGGAGGACCAAGCAGGATTGCCAGAACAGGTGGTACGATCTGCGGAGGAGGGTCAGAGCCAAGAGGCAGGAGGAACACGACCAGGCCAACGCCACCGGAGGAGGGCCCTCCCACAGACCCGTACAGTACCATCCCTGGGAGGAGAGGGTGATGGCCATACTGCCGGTGGAGGCAGTTGAAGGAGTAGAAGGACTCCGAGACCCGGGTGAGTACACAAACAACGCACCTCACATGGGGGGAACTGCAACCACAACCAAAATTACTAACAGGCACGCAACCACCACAAGCCATAGCATGACTCAACCACACTCCATGAGCAGGCACATGCCACTGCTGCCACCATGCCCCATGCACCCAGCTGGACAATGTCAAGTCACAGGCCACAGAAGACAACAACACATGACACGGTAACCCGGATGGCGGGAGGCTGGGCACAAAAAATCACATAGTGCGACTCCAAAGCAGACAACAATGCCCTCTGCCCATATGGCCTAGGTCACAGCCAGACAAACACTGTGTCCCAACACAGGAATGACTTGCCAGCAAATGGCGGACGCCTTGCATCAACACATGGGGGTGAAGGCACTGTTTTGCACATGACAGCAGCTAATGAACAGCCAACATTGTGAAAGAGTGGCAGCACACACCACCACAGCAGCAGCGCACAGACACACAGCAGACAAAATGGGTGCCTGGAGATCAGAAACAAACTCACATCAACAGGCCAAGGGCCACTCAAAGATCTGCCAACAGTGTGTGCCCAGGAAGCTGGGCCAAGGTGACAGAGGGTGACACACGGAGGGAGGGAGACGGGGACAGAGAGGGAGGGAGAGGGGGACAGAGATGGAGGGAGAGGGGGACAGAGAGGGAGGGAGAGGGGGACAGAGAGGGAGGGAGACGGACAGAGGGAGGAGGCTGACACATGGAGGGAGGGAGAGGGGGACAGAGAGGGAGGGAGAGGGGGACAGAGAGGGAGGGAGAGGGGGACAGAGAGGTAGGGAGAGGGGGACACAGAGGGAGGGAGAGGGGGACTGAGAGGGAGGGAGACGGACAGAGGGAGGAGGCTGACACACAGAGGGAGGGAGAGGGGGACAGAGAGGGAGGGAGAGGGGGACAGAGAGGGAGGGAGACACAGGAAGATGGACAGAGGGAGGAGGCTGACACACAGAGGGAGGGAGAGGGGGACAGAGAGGGAGGGAGAGGGGGACAGAGAAGGAGGGAGACACAGGGAGAGCAAATCAGTCCTTTGGTGTGTGGGAATGTCTGCTCGTCAGCAGGTGGACTGCGTGCATGTAGACAAGGGTGGCCAGTGCCAGAACCCCCCCTCTTCATCATGGCAAAACGCAGGGCCATGTCACAACCTGTACACGAGCACAAGGACAGCCACCTGCATCATATAAGTGTGTGGATCCACTCCATGTGCACATGTACAGTGCTACAAGGAAGGCGCAAATGCATGGCTCGCCACACATGCACACTCCACTGCTGACTGCAGTCACACTTGACACAGCAAGTAAGACTGTGCCACACATAGTTAAAGGGGCCAAATTGGTGCCCAAGGGACACACCCATGCACAAGTGCACTGTGAGTGGAATGCAAGACAGATCCTAATTCCAAGAGGAAATGTGCCAACTTCGTAACGGATGAAACATGGATGTTGCATGGATCAAAATTAACATTTTCTCTCTCACACACAGGTCAACGTCGTGCTGCACCCCCCAACACTGGGGGGGAACACTCACAGGACCCAGATCTGCAGGAGACCGATCCCACCGGCAGCGACCACTCTCACCACTCTGCGGACGACCCCGACCGACCTGGCCCCTCTGGTGTCCAACCACCTGCAGCACCTGCGTCAGGTACAACCGTGCCAACCACCACCCCCACTCCTGCCACATCCCAGGAGACACCCAGGATCCCTGCCCCAACACCACAATGCAGCCAGGCTCGCCAGGAGGGACACGGTGTCCCGGGCACCCAGGACGAGGCAGGCGACAACGCCAATGCCACCCCTCAGGGGTCCCGGAGACCCGATGTTCCCACAAGTGCAGGCCAGACGCAAGTGGGCAGGGGTGGTGGGAGTGGAGGACGGCGGAGGCGCGAGCCTGACCAGTTGGCTGGGGATCCGGTATTTTCCCATGTCCGTAACATCCTGGACTCATACCGGCAGGACACCACGGGCATGGCCCAGGTTGTGTCCGTCCTCGAGGGGATCAAGGTCCAGCAGGCCCAGCAACATGCGGAGCTAATAGCCTGTCTACAGGTACACCAACGGAGGATGGAGGACAGACAGGCTGAGCAAGTGACGGCGTCCCAGGGGATTCACGCTGAACTCCGTCGGATGGCCGACACCATGGCCGACCCTCCCTGTGCCAGAAGGCGGAGAACATCACCACCCACAGGGAGGGATCATGAGGAGGAGGAGGAAACATCCGACGGAGCATCCCAGACGTCGTCACGGCCTGCTGCTGAGGTTCCCCGCAGGAAGCCGGGTCGTCCACGGAAAGGACCGTGAGGGTGGCTGCTACATCACCATCTCCCAGGACACCTGGCCTGGCACCTGGCCCACTGGAGCAACAGCATCACAGCATCAAGAGACATTCTCTGCCACATGGCCCTGCTGGTCACTGGCTGACCAATGTTGACAAAGACTGTGGCATGGACTCTGAGGATTTCCAATGGCAAGGACACCAACTCCCCTACTGAACTTTGGATTCCCTAATCCCGGAAAGCCCCTCACTTTGTCCCCCCCCCCCCCCCCAATAATAAATCACACTATTAAGAGTAGATGCCTGCTGGTAGCATTATTACCTAACATGTGTCTTGTACAGTCTAAACATGCCTGAGTCATCTGTTCACTTCAACCATCCACACCCTGGGGCCTGAGTCTGGCACAGGACACATGGGTCACAGTGTATTAGGCAAGACAGACATGGAGCACCATACACACCCGTGATGGTCAGAACCAGCTGAGGGGGTGGCCGAACAACCGTGCTGACAGACACATTGAGTACAGCAACAGTCATGCGCAGAGGTCAGGGATCCTGGCCCGTGTCCTGGGGGGCACCCAGGTATGTGTAGACAGGTGGCAGAACCATGTCCTGCAAGCTTGAGTCCGGTGGATGCAGAGAATGGGGTCATGGACAACGTTGGATGCATGGGGATGGCACATGTCACAATACCCACACAGTCATGGACATCATGCCCAATACACAGTCTCAGCACACACACACAGCTTGCATCTTGCCACTCGACACATTGACACAGAGCCACAATCAGGGAATACCATGCCAGACATGCAGGATGCACCGTGCCAACACACCAGCATTGACTGAGAAGAGGCACCTTGGAGGCATAGGGACACCTTTATTAGTCATGTTTTTGGGATTGCAGAGGCAACTTGAAGTACACATGAACACATCATGTGGAGTAACATGTGGCTCCAACACTGGCACCCCCCTTCTGCAGCACAAATGCGTGATAGCCATGGAACTGGCACACAAGCGTCGGCTAACAGCTAAACACCCACAGCTGCTCACGGAGAGCCTGCCATACACCATACATCCGCTGATGTGGAAGTCCCACGCCATGTCAAGACAATGTTAACCGTATGTGTCCGAGGGCAGTGTCACACACATTGATGCCATCATCACAATCCACTATCCCATCACTGATGACTGACAACCAGGCAGCCCATCTATTCAGGTGTACCCAGCTGCATGTCGTGTCCCATGGGGATGCCACATGTCTGCAGAGGAACCAAACCCCGACCGGGGCAGTGTGCACACATCGTGAACAACTGCCACACCCAATACACCCCAGATGCATCCCTTACCCCATGGAGACTTCCAAACGTGTCCGTGCCTGTAACGCTGAGTCAGCCCACGATGTCATGTCCATGAGGAATAGCAGTGCCACAACAATGCAACCAGCAAACGGCATGCGCAGGTACCTGGGGAAGAGAGACACACAAGAAGTCAGCCACAAAAAGCACAGCCACTTGCATGTGCAGTTACTCGACACATGTATGGATGACAACATGCTAGGTCACAATTATGACTGGGGAAATACTACCATCACTGCCACCATCACTCCAGTGACACACCCACACACACCTCTGACCCACGTGCCATACATGCAGGTGGAGACACACATCACAACGCATGCCACACGGGGACCAATGCGTGCACACTCAGACCCTGGTACTCACCACTAAGCAAAGAAGTCGCGTATGAGCCGAGTCCGGATGTCCTCTTGCGGCTCCACATCCTCCACATCACTAGCCCCATTGCCAAGCCCTTCGTCCTCCACGGGTGGATGGTCCTCGTCATGTTGATTCAGGATGAGTGGCACAGCTCTTTCAACTGCCATGTTGTGCAGCATGCAGCAGACCATGAAGATCTTGCAGACCTTCGCCGGGGCATAAGGGAGTGCACCGCCGGTCTTGTGGAGGCACCGGAATCGGCTCTTCAGCATGCCAAACGTCCTCTCTATCACTCGCCTTGTCCGGCCATGGGCGGTGTTATAGCGGAGCTGGGCCGGCGTGATGGGGTTGCGGAGAGGTGTCAGCAGCCAAGGCATGTTGGGATAGCCAGCGTCCCCTACATGGGAAGCACATGGACATCGTTAGAACTGGTGTAGCGGTCGTGCTGGTCGGCTATACAGAATACAGGACAGACAGACTGTACCCACCAACAACACATGCCCGTTCGTTGCGCAGCTGCATCATCATATCAGGCATCCCGCTACGCCTCATGATGTAGGCATCGTGTGCTGATCCTGGGAAACGAGCACAGACATGTGAAATCACCATATTGGACAGACACACCACAAGGGCATTGATGGAGTGGTAGTGCTTCCGATTGCGGTACGCCACCTCCCGTGCGTGTGGTGGTACCAAACCTACATGTGTCCCATCTATGGACCCAATGACATGGGGCATCCCTCCCAGGGCATAGAATCCACGCTTGACCTCAGTCATCTGTTCAGGGGTTGGGAACTTGATGAAGTCATCCAGGTGAATCAACATGGCCTCCAAGAAATCATGCAGCACACCGCTGAACATGCTCTGGGACATGCCACCAACATGAGCTATGGTATTTTGGAAGGAACCCGTGGCCAGAAAATGTAGGGCAGCCATTACCTTCAGCTGGGGTGTCAGTGCCGTAGGATACCTGTGCTGCGGTTGCAGGTGTGGTGCCAGTCTCGCCGTCAGCTCCAGAATCAATGGTTGGGTGAAGCGGTAGAGCCGGATCCTGTCATTCTCCTGAATGGTAGCCAAGTCTGGAATTCTTCGGGCAACAGGAGGCGCTCTGCAGTAATTTGGAAGTGACAAGGAAGAGTGAGTGCACTACGAGAACAACTCATGTCTACTGAGCACATGTAAATCTGGCAATACACACATGCCACATAGGGAGTCAGGCATGTGCTACATGCCCAGGACACGTATGGATGCAAGGTGACACTCCTTCCAAGACCCAGCTACACACGGTGATTGAGAACCTCCCCATGCCACGCCATGGAAATAGCTGTGTCCCAGTGCAAGTGCACTGCCCGACGCAAGACAGGAGTGACATACACCCACACATCAGCAGAAGTGTGATGCCGATTGCAGAGACTGGTAGCGGGACACTGGAGCCACAGGTCACATGACATTACACTAGTCCAGCCCACACACCTTGCCATGAAGGTGCACATGTCATGACTCACCACACATTCCTTGTGAGTTTGCTGACATGGCCTTGTCACGCTACTCCGTGTCCCATGCATACATGTGCACCTCACATCCGATGACACATGTGGCATGGTGTTGGGAACAGTGTGCAATGACAATCTACACACAGCCACATGTTGGTTGCTGCAACGGCTGCAGCTTTTGAGGGTGCTACAACGTCAACCTGATGTAAATCCCGGACACATATATGACATAGTCACATTGTGCACTGTGGGTAGTGACAAGTCATGTGTCATGACCCCTGTACCGGGCATCATGGGACACTTCCGTGTGTTGGTGTCCGTGCCATGCCAGTGACGCTCACCCCAAGTGCGCAGTCCCACATGCACACATGTCAAAGGAGTCAAGGGCATGCCTGGCACACATTGCACCCTCACACAGTACACATGTACACATCTCATCATACATCTGGTGCCTTCTCCACTCAGGAGGCATGTTCCACATCACAGCCTGTGACACCTGTGCCCCACACATGTAGTAATGCACAGACGATGCCTTGATGTCCATTCCTGGACAAGTATGTCCATCCATGGACAAGTATGTCCGCCCTATTCCTACATGTGTGTCGCCTATCACCACAGTGATGTGTAAAAACCGCCGTACTGCTGCTGAGAGGGCCTGTGCATGTTCCCAAATCACTGTGGGAGTGCTGCCGTATGTGTACCCATCGTGATGGTGAGCGTACAGGCATTTGTACGGTCCGTAGCACTACGGGTACGCATACGCGTGCAGACCCATAGTGATAGTGAGCGTAGATGCGTGTGTACGGCCCTATCACTATGGGTCTGCACGCGTATGCGTACCCGTAGTGCTACGGACCGTACACTCGCATCTACGCTCACTATCACTATGGGTCTGCACGCGTATGCGTACCCGTAGTGTTACGGACCGTACACACGCATGTACGCTCACTATCACTATGGGTCTGCACGCGTATGCGTACCCGTAGTGGTACGGACCGTACACTCGCATCTACGCTCACTATCACTATGGGTCTGCACGCGTATGCGTACCCGTAGTGTTACGGACCGTACACACGCATGTACGCTCACTATCACTATGGGTCTGCACGCGTATGCGTACCCGTAGTGGTACGGACCGTACACTCGCATGTACGCTCACTATCACTAGGAGTACGCATACGCGTGCAGACCCATAGTGATATAGAGCGTACATGCGTGTGTACGGTCCGTAACACTACGGGTACACATACGCATGCAGACCCATAGTGATAGAGAGCGTACATGCGTGTGTACGGTCCGTAACACTACGGGTACGCATACGCGTGCAGACCCATAGTGATGGAGAGCGTAGGCATGCATGTACGGGCCGTTGCCATGCATTTGGGGTGCCCTAGGGCCCCGAAACGCACCGTACCTGTGTGTGATGCTCCAAATTACATAGGGGACAAGTATTAAGGCCTACATGCATGCTGGTTGTCATGGAGACCAAGTTCAAAATTCGAAATTGTTCTGGAAGGTGCAAAGCAGAAGTCAGTTGGAATTCTTCTACTTTGTTGCAATATGTTTGTGGGGCTGACATCATGCAGGAGAATGAAACCGATAGAGAACCCACAGACTGCTAGGTTTGAAGGGATTGGTGGAAACATAGGATGCAAATGTGAGTGACCAATCACTCTGTACTCCTGTGCATGAGACTGGGCAGAAGGGCACATATAAGGCAGCCAGGTCCCATGAGGGAGCACTTGCCTGCACATCGTTGCATTCGTCGACCCAGCTGCTGCTACTGATTCCCTGGAACCATGTCAAGGGCTGTGGAGAGGACACAGCCATTCACCCTGGAGGAGAACATGGCTCTGCTGGATGTGATCCTCCCACAGTACTCCATGTTGTATGGGCGACCAGGGTATCAGGTGAGTGCATAGGCCACTGCCACAGACTGTCCCTATGTTGTGACTGTGACTTCTGCCATTGCGTCCAGGTGTAACACACATGCCATGTACTGTCGGGGGGGTCCCAGGGGGGGGGTGCCTGATGTCTCCCAGCAGTGCCCTGAGACAGGAGGGGTGGGGGCCTATCACTCACAGCAGTGCCCTGAGACAGGAGGGGTGTGTGCAGAGTCCTCCCAGCAGTGCCCTGAGACAGGAGGGGTGGGGGCCTATCACTCCCAGCAGTGCCCTGAGACAGGAGGGGTGGGGGCCTATCACTCACAGCAGTGCCCTGAGACAGGAGGGGTGGGGGCCTATCACTCACAGCAGTGCCCTGAGACAGGAGGGGTGGGGGCCTATCACTCACAGCAGTGCCCTGAGACAGGAGGGGTGGGGGCCTATCACTCACAGCAGTGCCCTGAGACAGGAGGGGTGGGTGTGATGCACAGTGTGAGCCTTGATCATTGATTGTGACATTGCCATCATTCCACCTGTGTACCCACTGTGGCACGTACTGCTTTTGCCCTCACCAGGGGATGATGTCCCTATGACAAAGGTGCAATGCGTTGGCTGCATGACATGCCTTGTTGTAACCAGCTAATTTGTACCCATATGTCTCTCTGTGACATGTGGCTGGTGTATTGATGTGGTGTCACTTGTTCCTCCTCACAGGTAGGCGCCACTGCCAAGGAGCAGATCTGGCTGACCGCCGTCAGTGCCGTGAGGGGTGTGGATGGTCGGAGGCGGAGCCTGCCCCAGGTGAGGAAACGCTGGCAGGATATCCGGTGCTGGACGCGGAGGATTGCACGGCTCCTGCTGGGGGACTCACCTGAGAGCCACAAGAACCGCGGCCGCCGCCGTCTGAGCCACCTCCACAGGCGTGTGCTGCCGGTGGTCTTTCCAGACCTGGAGAGGCGCTTACAGGCGATGCAGCAGCCGGAAGGGGGTAGGTACATGTGTGTTTGTTGTGTGTCACCGGCATTTGTAAGGGCACAGTAGCATGAATTCACTGGCAGGGTTTAAAGGTGCTGTTCAGATCCTGTTTGCCCCAGTATAGCGCTGTGCCCCTGCCACCCTTCCCCTCCTTGCAATGTGTTCCCTGGTCTGTGTGTAGTCACTCCTTCACAAGGTAATGTAGGCTGGCGCTTTGTCCACGAGAACAATGACTGTAGCATCATGTGTGGGGGTGGTGTGTAACAGGTTGTGGGACCTTGCCTGTGCACTGTCAAGTTCACTGCATGTGGGTTCCATGTCAGTTGGCACTGATGCTGACTCCAGACATGGGAGTTGGTCTCTCATGTGTCATGCCTTACAGCGCGCATGTCCTATGTAGTGGCCTGTGACATGATGTGCATGAGTGTGCGATACACATAGTGCAGGGATGGTGACGTGTGTTGCAGTCATTACCATTCAGTAGCATGTAGTTGCGTGCCCACTACTGTCCCCTGGGGCACCTTTTCCTCAGTGGTGTATGTGTCATCATAAACGTGGCCAATCTCAGTGTCCACAGCGTAGGTTGTGCTCTGTGCCATTGTCCCCTGTCACCATGTATATAGACGTGCTATTTTGTACAGGTGTCCACTGTGCAGCCTGACCTGATTGTCCTTCTTCATACTCACAGTTGCCAGTGCCTGTGTGTCTTTTTATACTCATCTGAGGATGGGCACTGGTACCTCATTATTTGTACAGGCGCACCTTGGCTGTTTGGCGTCCAATCTTGCTTTTTGCCTGCCCCTGTGTGTATCACCCAGACTATGAGATGTTGGTGCCACCTGTGTCACAACAATTTGCCTCGTGTAGGGTCTTGTTGGGGCGGGCAATGCCTATGTGTTAACTCCTGATTTCCACTTGCTGGGTCTGGGCAGTGTGTGATGTGTCTGGACACACACGCAATGTGCAGTGACCGAGTCATGTTGTGCATGTTCTCAGCATTACCTATGCAGCATGTGTCTCAAGTTCATGGATATGCTCCCTGGTCATCGGTATTTTCGCCAACGCTGTGTGGTGCAGATGCAGTGCTGGATTGTCCCCAGGGCCTGGGTGCTATGTCAGACTCCGTTTCCTGTGTTTAACTATTGTCTCATGCTCTCCATGGTATTTCAGTGGCATGGTGGCTCAACCAACTGTGTGTTTCATGCCCTACATCGGTACCCTGTTCAGTAGATGTTAGGGATCTTCCTTTTCAGGCCATGCAATGTTACCTATGTAGATTGCACTCATGTGACAGATGTGTACAGGTGTCTGATTAATTTCTGTCTCTCCACCCTGCCCACAGCATCGTCGGGGGACACAGAGGGAGACATGGACACAGACCAGACGGAGGGACCGAGCACCAGTGCCAGCCGTGACATCGGGTCTGGCACATCGAGTGGGACAGAGGCGGAGGAGAGTGTGGCCGAGGACCTGTCGACTGGCACATCAGACTACGAAGCTGACAGGTCCGAGGAGGATGTCTCCGAGTGGGCGGAGGCTGCACCAGCAGCTGACAGCGGAACAACACCTCGCACCGCCCCCTCAGTTTCCACCAGCCGCCTCCCACTTGCTCGTGTCCCTTCCCAGCGTGCCCGGTCACAGCATGTCTCCTTCCTGCCAGGCACCGCACCCCCTGCCCCTGTCTCCACTGCTGCCGCCAATGCAGAGTCTGTGGACATCCAGCGGCAACTGCAGGTTGGTCAGGCTGCGATCCTTAATGTCCTCCATGCCCACGGCAAAACCCTCACCAACATCGAGGCTTTCTTGGAGGGCATTCATTCGTCGCAGGCTGACCAACGCAACTTGCTGAGGTCCATAGACTCCACACTGACTGCAGCAGTGGGTCTCCTGCAGCGCGACCTCCCCCCACCTACCCCTGCCCCATCCACACTTCCCACTCCCATGCCTGTCCCACGTACACCCAGACGTCGGCATGCACCCACATCAACGGACACGGGCACCACACCAGCAGGGAAGGTCCACCGCACTCCTCCTGACACGCACACACAGGGTGAGGTAGGCACACACACTGGGTCGGGGGGCAAACGTGTGACACGCAGCCATAGTGGGAGTCCGCATTCCACCCAGTCCACTCCCTCCAAATCCCCTCCCCTCAGCTCTCCTGGCCACATCTCCCCCAAGGACTCCTTCATGGCCGCTCTGTCCCTGAGCCCCACAGTTACACCACCACGCAAGCGGTCAAGGAGGTCTCCGGTCAGGGTGGTTGAGTCTCCCCCCCCTGTCTCCACCCTCCCCCGGTGGCGCTGCGACCCATCCCTCTGACCCCCCCCCCTCCTTGGGGCCTGAGGTCCCTTCGGGTGCAGGGGACTCCCTGGAGGACCTTGCAAAGGTGTGTAGTGCCATCCTGGCCTCCGCCTTTGGCACTGACCCACCCCCTGTGGTGGAGTCCTCCATCCCTGCACCCACAACGCCGCCCCTTTGCCCTGATGTCCCTGCGGTGCCTGTTGCTTCCCCCCCCCCCGATGCCCTCACCAGTGTGGAAGACGATGCCATTTGACTGTGCAGGCAAGGTAGGGGAAACGCATCCCACTGTGTCCCCCATCCAGCTGAGAATCATTGACTGCCCTATGGGCTTTGTGAAGATTGAACTACCTGCGATCCACGGACATTGTGCTCATGCTGAATAAAGCTTAATTTTGTTTTCATTATCACACTACTGCTATGCTGGTGTTTGTGTTGGTGGGGCTGCTACATGGTTTTGGGTGGTGTGTAAGGGTTTGGGTGTGTGGGATATGTAGTAGTGTACTGCTCATTGGTGGGACCCTGTGATCTGTGTGCCATCACAAGGTGTTGGCTAACTTTCTTTGTTCATGTAAGCAGTTACTGCATGGTGCACTTGTCCCAGGGTGTATTCCTTCCTCTGTGTACCCAGCTTTCTTCCCTGCAGGGTGTTCCCAATGTTTAGCGCAGAGCTGTGTCTACATGAGCTGTGTGTGTGACGGAGCCCTTCTACTTTGGCCATGCATGCAGGGCCATGTCTCCACCTGCAACAATCGTGCCATCCTTGGTGATCACTGTACTTGTGTGTGGAGTCTGTTGACATGAGTTCATGGGGACATGTTCCCTTGTAGCCAGTATGCCTGTGGATAATTCTGGCCTCACACACATGTGTTACACCCCTCCTGTCTCAGGGCACTGCTGTTAGTGATGGGCACCCACCCCTCCTGTCTCAGGGCACTGCTGGGAGGACTCCACACCCACCCTCCTGTCTCAGGGCACTGCTGGGAGGACTCTGCACCCACCCCTCCTGTCTCAGGGCACTGCTGGGAGGACTCTGCACACACCACTCCTGTCTCAGGGCAATGCTGGGAGTGATAGGCACCCACCCCTCCTGTCTCAGGGCACTTCTGGGTGGACTCTGCACACACACACCTCCGATTTCAGGATATGTACGCTTGGAACATACACGGTGGGGGTACGCTCAATGCATTCGAGGTGAGGGTACGAGTCTACTTACACTGGTGTGGTGGGGGTACGCTCCATGCATACGCGGGTGAGGGTACGGGTCGAACTTACACAGTTGGGCCGGGGGGTACGCTCCATGCATACGCGGGTGGGGGTACGGGTCGTACTTACACTGTTGGGGTGGGGGGTACGCTCCATGCATACGCGGGTGGGGGTACGGGTCGTACTTACACTGTTGGGGTGGGGGGTACGCTCCATGCATACGCGGGTGGGGGTACGGGTCGTACTTACACTGTTGGGGTGGGGGGTACGCTCCATGCATACGCGGGTGGGGGTACGGGTCGTACTTACACTGTTGGCATGGGGGGTACGCTCCATGCATACGCGGGTGGGGGTTCGGGTCGTACTTACACTGTTGGGGTGGGGGGTACGCTCCTTGCATACGCGGGTGAGGGTTCGAGTCGTACTTACACTGTTGGGGTGGGGGGTACGCTCCATGCATACGCGGGTGGGGGTACGGGTCGTACTTACACTGTTGGGCTGGGGGGTACGCTCCTTGCATACGCGGGTGAGGGTTCGAGTCGTACTTACACTGTTGGCATGGGGGGTGCGCTCCATGCATACGCGGGTAGGGGTACGGGTCGTACTTTCACTGTTGGGCTGGGGGGTACGCTCCATGCATACGCGGGTGGGGGTACGGGTCGTACTTACACTGTTGGGCTGGGGGGTACGCTCCTTGCATACGCGGGTGAGGGTTCGAGTCGTACTTACACTGTTGGCATGGGGGGTGCGCTCCATGCATACGCGGGTGGGGGTAGGGTCCGTACATATCCGTGCCCACGCTATGTGATGCTTGTGCGGCCCGTACCCAGGCCTTTGCCACGTGGGTGCGATCCGTCCCGCCATTGTTGGGGTGACGTGTGTGGGCGTGGTCCGACTCGTACCCACGCTCTTCAGGCGTGGGTACGGGACGTACCTGTCTGGTTGTGTTGCCGGTTCGCGTGGTGACGGACTTCCGTTGTGGCGGTCGCTGGCTTATCAGGACACGCCCCCACCCCCTCGTGGTGACCAGGGCATGGGAGTCAGGTATGTCCAGGCCATGTGTGGTGTGTGACTTATGTGGTTGTTTTGTGGCCTGCCCTGGTCCTGCCACCCCCACCCCACCCCACTTTCCCCCCTCCCTTAGTTATTCTGACCTTCTGCGGCGTCTGCGTCGTAACCTGTAGAGGAGGTGGACTGCTATGAGGGCAGGGATGACTCGTAGGTTCGGGTCCATGTCTGTCCGTCGCGTACTGGTACTCCTTGCTCGCGTCGTCCTGTCGCGTACGGGTCCTCCTTGATCGCGTCGTCCTGTCGCGTACGGGTCCTCCTTGGTGGCGTCGTCCTGTGTGTCCGTCACGTACTGGTCCTCCTTGTTCGCGTCGTCGTCTGTCCGTCGCGTACTGGTGGTCCTTGTTCGCGTCGTCCTGATTTCCCGGCAGTTTTTGGCTGCCGCAAAATATTCACCGTGCGGGGTGACGTCGGTGCGAATCGTGATTCCTGGGTCGTGAATGGCTGGCTGCGAGCGTCCCGACGTCAGGTCGGCGCTTTCCCGGATCGCATTGGTTGGTGTTTTTTGGTTCGGTCGGGCTTTTTTACGATTCGTACGGTAATGGTGTACCCGTGCGAATCGTGATTCCTTGTTTGTAAAAATTGACGACCGGGTACGCGTCGGACGGAGATTATGCTCCGTCCGACGGTTCGTACCCGGTTTTTACCGGATCGTGATCGGCACCTATATTTTTATTGTAGAAACGTATTTTATTGTTTTACAAATTAACAACTCAAAAAATATTCCCCGCCTTCACCTGTCCCGAAAGTACCACACATTTATCATCAAGACCAATTATTCAGGAGAATGAACAACAAACTGAAACGAGAACTTGACAGTATCCACATGCCAGTCAACACTGCCCTGCTTCAATATGTCGATGATCTGCTGATCACCGCCCGAAGCGAACTTGAATGTGAAAAAGCGTCACTGACGGTTTTAAAATTTCTGGCTGACAAGGGGCACAAGGTGTCCCCTTCTAAGCTGCAATTCTGTGTCCAGCGAGTTGTTTACCTTGGGCACTCGCTGTCCAAGGAGGGAAGGCAGCTTACACCCGACCGTATCCAGTTAATCGCTAACATGCCACCACCCAAGACACAAAAAGAGGTACGGGCTTTTATAGGCCTCACTTCATACTGTAGGCAGTGGATCCCTCAATATGCATTTCTAGCAAAACCACTCACCCAGTTGACAACACAGGAGGCAGCCACATCGACTGTCCTCCCTTGGACTCAAGAACATACACATGCCTTTGAAAGCTTAAAGAAAGCTTTATGCCAAGCACCTGTTTTAGCAACACCATGTTACAGTAAGCCTTTTACACTCTTTGTTACAGAACGCGAAGGTACTGCCTTGTCAGTACTCACTCAGGAACAAGCAGGATCACACAAACCATGTGCTTATTTCTCTAGTACATTAGATCCAGTAGCTCAGGCTCTTCCTGCGTGCCTGAAATCGGTGGCAGCAACAGCTTTAGCTATCAGACAAAGCGATGCCATAGTGTTGGGACATCAATTGACAGTACAAGTACCACACGCAGTAGAGGTTCTCTTGAACCGCACACAAACACAACACTTGACTATAGCGAGACTCACTGGTTACGAACTAACATTATTTCAGCCACACATAGAAATCAGACGTTGTAATACGTTAAATCCTGCCACACTGTTACCAGTAGGCGGAACAGATCCATTGGCACATGATTGTGTCGAAGTCATTACTATCACGACGAAACCCAGACAAGACTTGACAGATATCCCTTTGTCAGATCCAGACTTGACATTGTATGTAGATGGGTCATGTATGAGAACAAGTACAGGAGGGTTAGTGGCTGCTTACGCAGTCACAACAGACACTGAAGTCATTGAAACAAATCGTATTAACACTTTGTCAGCTCAAGCAGCAGAGCTCATCGCTCTGACACAAGCCTGTATTCAAGCCAAAAATAAGAAAGTCAACATATACACAGATTCACGTTATGCATTCGGAGTCGTCCATGACTTCGGCGTACTATGGCGAGAGAGAGGTTATTTAACTTCTCACGGTGCCCACATCCAACACGGACCCCTCATTCAAGCCCTATTAGACGCGATTCATCTACCTACTGCAATATCGATTATGAAATGCAAAGCCCATACAAAAGTTACCGATATCATTTCTCAGGGTAATGACCTAGCTGACAGAACAGCTAAACAGACTGCTCAGAATCAGACTCACACAACTGACATGACAAAGACAATAGTTCCGACACCAACACATTGCATGACAGTTAAGGATCCCGCCCTTGATGTAATTGACATACAGACACATGCTACACCAGAAGAAATAAAGAAATGGACTGAATTAGGAGGGATCCAAACGGATCAAGGATGGATGACGAAGGAAAAATCTATATGGTTTCTTCCCGACTCTATGGTTCAAGTCATCATTAACACAATACATAGTCCAGCGCACCTAGGAGAAAAAGCTATGCTAGACAGCATTCAACACATTTGGTTCAACAAACACTTGCGAGCAGCAGCTAAACAAAAAGTTCGTACCTGTATGATATGTTGTCAGTTTAATCCAGGTAAAAGTATCCCCGTAGAGAAGGGTGGATTTCAACCTCCCGATCATGCTTTTGAAGTCCTCCAGATGGATTATATCCAGATGGAACGATGTCGAGGATTCAAATATGTCCTCGTAGTTGTCTGTGCTCTTTCCCGTTGGACAGAAGCATACCCGGTTTCAGATTACACTGCTCCGACTACTGCCAAACAGTTAGTTCGAGAATTCTTCCCACGGTACGGTTTACCACGTGTTGTCTACTCAGATAACGGCCAGCCGTTCTCATCCGAACTAATGAAACACGTTTCCCTTTTGTTAGGCTACCAATGGAAATTCCACTGTGTCCGGCATCCCGAGGCCGCAGGTCTCGTGGAACGCCATAATCAAACTCTGAAAATTAGATTGTCCAAAATATGTAGGGAAAAAGGTGTCGACTGGATAGTAGCCTTACCAATTGCGCTCTTTTACATGAGAATGGTAGCACATTCTCGAACAGGGCTATCCCCGTATGAGGTGATCTTCGGTAGACCACCAAATATACGCCTATACCTCGCAAAATAACTGATGTTGACTGTAATATGCTGACAGATTACCTGGCTTCCTTGATGTCTGCACTACAATCTTGTCGTTCACAGGTAGCCGCAGCTTTTCCCGATAATACCGAGGTGAAGCCCCATGACGTGGTTCCTGGTGACCTGGTTTTGGTCAGGAATTTCGACCGGAAGACCCAACTGGATCCTAGGTGGAAGTCGCCTAAGTTGGTTCTACTGACTACAAGGACTGCCGTGAAGATTGAGGGTCGCAAAGGGTGGTTGCACTCGAGTCATATCAAGAAATTTTATGGACTACCATCCAGTGTCAATACTGAACCCTGTATTCCCTCACAGACAGACTCAAAGCTCCCCTTGGTTGAGAAATCAAAACCAGAACTTTATAAACTAAAATTGAGGTCTAGCAAGTCAGACAATTTGATTGTTTAAGTCCTCTCCAAGGTGAATCGGTTGAATTTGTCTCTGACATGTATCCTCTAGACCGGAATAGAGAAAGGAATCATCAAATGCAGCTGAAAAAGCATGCGTATTGTAAATAACTTCGTAGTCACTGCACAGTAACCCTATTAATTTTGTTTTTTCTAAGTCTTCTGATCATCGTTTTCAGCGTACTATTGCATATGTATTATCCTATTTCTAAACGTGCTTACAATGTAACCGCAGAACATTCTTTTAGTGAATTTCCTCCGCATGAGTTGTCCTATAGATTTGCGCTGCGCAACAACACATTCATTAGTATGTTACATCATTCCCATCAGACCAGCAATGCTACCAATTGTTGGATATGTGGCCGACTCCCTCCCTATCAAAACTATAAGGGAGTTTTGCCCCTCTTTCCATATCCGTTCACACACAATGGCTCTTGTGGAGCATGGTTTAGTTTGATTAATTCCCTAGATTCAAATTCCGCAGTTTATCAAGACAACTGGGTATGGGGAAACCTGAACCTAGTTCTGCTTAAAGTCTGCTACCCTAACAAGGAGGGACTTCCCAAAAGAACAGGAACTGATCTAGAAAATGAAGTATATGGATTAGGTAATTTTACACTTAACCTCATGATCCTGAACGTTGAATCTGAAGCTACACCAATCTTGCCCGCCATGTCAGTATTCCCAGTAAAAGGGGAATTATGTATAAGAAAGAATGGTTCCATACACATGGGCCATAGTAAATGCACCACTGTAATAAAATTCAGTGATCAAGGCAAGTCTACATTTAGAGCTTCCCATCATTCCTACTTCATATGTGGCCAGACTGCATATATATGTCTACCTCTAGATTGGGATGGTACCTGTTATATAGCATTCCTTCTGCCACCTGTTTTCCTAGCCCCGCCTGATTATCACAGAAATACCCATTTAGTACACAATAGACAACAGAGAGATCTCCCAATTGTCGATTACACTGAAACAGCATGGGAAAAATACACAGATTTCAATAAAGGATTCTTTCCCTATATAGGTACAGTCACTAATAGTAAGCTGATACGTAGATTAACCAGAACCCTTGAAGCAGTAGTGAACGAAACTATTTCCGCCTTAGGCAATTTAACAGAAGAGCAGTCTGCTATGCGGATTGTTGTGCTTCAAAATCGTCTTGTCCTTGACGTCATCCTGGCCGATAGGGGCGGAGCTTGTAGGGTCATCGGATCAAGTTGTTGCATTTTCATACCAGAAAATTCGCCGTCAGTATATAAAGCCATAACTCGCCTTCATAAGATTATAAGCCAGATACACCAGAGTCCAGGCACATGGACTTGGTCCGGTTGGTTCTGGGGCGTGTTGTCAGCCTGGGGATGGAGAATCCTATCCTTCCTAGGTATTGGCTTTCTCATACTATTCAGTTGCTGCTTATGTCTACAATGCGGGCCAGCGATTTGTGGTCTGTGTGCCACATCGTGTATCCCACATCCACGTTTTCGTTCAAGATCCCGGAAGAAGAAAGAAGAACAAATGATGCTATATGAACAGATCGATGGATTGATGAAGATCGATATCTCCTGAGGGTCCGTAGGGGACAAGGAGGGAATGAGGAAATATGAATTTTGTGATCAGTTATGTCCCCTATCGTAGACCCCAACGGCTCCATGTACATGCTATAAGTACATGTATGTTCCCTCCTGCTCCAGTTTTGAAGACGCAAATATATGTGCGTCCACCGTCAACATGTCCTCTTTCAGATCCGCCATGAATGGGTCAGATATTCCGTTCCTAAGTATGAAAGGCCACCGACTTTATGTGGTTCACTTTCCACATTTTACAGATTCAGGCGAGTAGGCCCTGAATTCTGTCATCAAGCCTTTTCCTGCCTTCTGCCTCTGAAAGCTCCAGTCTGAGCCTGCATCTGTATCCATGAACTTTGTCCTACTCCCTGCGCGGCTAACGGTGCCTGATCCAGCCTGTTGCCTGCCAAAAACTGTATTTCACCTTCAAGATTATCTGCTTCGCTCCTCATCCGATGCATTCCTGTCTAGCAGTTTAGGTAAACATTCCTCCAGCTACCGTGCAAGGGGCCAGGCCTCGCTGTCCTCATGCAAGTAATTCATAGCCCCGTTACCATGGAATATTCCTACCCCCTCGCATCTCATGTAGACACTTAGACGCTTGCACACGCACTAACAGTCAGTATAGAATAGATTCTATCCTAGAGACCTTTCCTTTTGGATAACACAGTTCTTTAAACATAGGATATTAGATATGATTTGGGATTAAGTTGACATAACCCCCAGACTTCTGTCTCCACATGTAGAGCTAAATGTCCAGTCCCCTTCACTCTCTAGTTGCACGTCAATCACACGTCATGCGGCTGCGCGCGCATCTCTGCCAAATATTTCTGCTGACATTGCAGGATTCTCTTATGGATCCACCCATTTGTGACATCATGTTTAATGACGTATTTTAGTTACACCCATGTTTACGCCTTTTTTGGTTACGTATGCATATTTTATCTCTCTTATCAGCTGTTACGCCTCTTGCATCTGTTTCACTGTAATGTATTTTCTATAAAACTGCTTATCTGTCAATAATATATGCCCCTTCCTTCCTGAACTTTCGTGGTGATGGAATAGAAGGCCCACAATTCGAATTGTATTCCTTTGTATAGGAATAAAGCCTTTTTAAACCTCTAATTCCACGGATTCTGCCTCTTATTTTTACTGAGTTATTCTCACTAAGACTTTACCGCATAAAAAATAGTACAGGTAACGAAATATTTACCACAAAACAACACTTTACTATTCTATACTATTCTACTATCCTAATACTATTGTGGGCTCCTTTTGTGGTGTATTATCACTGTGTTACTGTTTGAAGTGCTGCACAAATTTCCTCTGAGTTAAGTCTGACCGTTCTGTGCCAAGATACCCAAGGGTAGACCATAGGTTAATTTAGGGTTTGCTTGTGACTTCACCCTGAGAAGTATTGTTGTTGCTTCTTGGGAAGGCTTTCACTCCCTTAAACCAATAACCCAATTTATTTCAGCTAGCAACCCCAGAACAAGTCATTAGAAAACAAAGAAGGGAGATTGGACATGCTTGGCTTGAAGTGATTCCAAGATTCAGGTGGTAGACCTTCTGTTTGAACTACATGTACACACCAAACTTTCAGAGGTCTTTCTTGCTTTACAGCTGACCAGTTCCATCTGGATCTAACCATGTCCCCTTTGCTGGCCTCTGAGTAACTGCGTTTGGACCTCCAAGTACAGTCCTCAAGGTCCTGGATCCTTGGCAAAGAGACAGAGTATGCTTCTACCTGATTACACAAAGACTTCCCTGGATCTGACACAGAGCCTCGCATCGCAGCACTCTGCAGCTAATGATTGGCAGCTTTGCAGCATCTGACGCAGAGTGATGTAGAGCCTTGCATCACAATAGCGCATACCTCCTGATCTGCGGCTCTACCGTATTCGATGTAGTTTGACACAGAGCCATACATCGCAGCACTGAGCAGCTCCTGAGCTTCAGCTTCACCAGATCCAAAGCACAGTGACACAAAGCTTTGCATTACAGCACTGTGCATCTCCTGATTGGAGTCTTCATTAAAACTGATGCTTTGACCCACATAACCACGCACCTCCTGGCTGAAAGCCACAGTGGACTCAACACAGAGTAACCCAGGAAGACGCAGAGCCCTGAAGAGTCCAACTGCACTGTCTTCAAATCAAAGTCAGGAAGTAAAACTTCCATTGAGACGAATCGGGTCCTGTATCCAGTCTGTGCTCCACTGCGGTCGACCTGAACTTATAACTCTGTCTCGGTCTGGCACAGTTGGTGCTTTGCACAATGTGGTGCTATTTTTACCTCAAATAAAAAAAAAAACTCTGGTTCTATTGATTGGAATTTTGTTGTTTTGTTGTCATGTTATTTAATAATAGTTTGCTGTTTGAGTACCACTTAGACACTTCACACATTGCCTCTAAGTTAAGCCTGACAACGTTTGTGTCAAGCTAATAGAGGGTTAGGCACAGGTTTATTTAGAGACTTTTGTGGTACACCCTGGCAAGGATTGTGTTTACTTTCTGAAGTGGGTTCTCATTCCCTTAAAACAATAATCATAAGTCTGGGGCAGCGCCAAAAACTTACGCCTCCCTAGGGGAGGCGTAACAGAGGCAAGCTGCAGAACACATAAAATGAGGAAATCACCTCTGGTGATTGCTTCTGTACAGGAAGATGTCCCTTCCTGCACATAAACAATCATCGCTGTCACACAGGCATCCACGCATGGCAGCCCATTGTGCGCTAGCGCAGGGGAGAGCACAGGAATGCGACGTATTATTGTAAATATGTCGCATCCCTGTGCTTTGAAAGTTCTGCTGTGTGGCAAAGCCAAAGGGCTTGGTGTGTCCGCTGCTGCACTTTCTTGTAAATGAGGTCCCCTGTGTTTAAACAAACGTAGTGAGGTGCCTTTCCTTTCATCATTTACGGAATGGGACGAGAAAGGTTGGTTAGGTGGTAACGGCCTTGGGGCACATGCCTCAAACAACCTTATATGACCCCAATTTCTGTTTTAACAAAACACAAACGAGTAATTTCTTCCATTATTTTTAAATACTTTGGGGCAGATTTATGAGGCCCGTTGCGCCATCGGAACGTCACTTTTTGTGACGTTCCGTGGCGCAGAAGCCTGCGTGATATTTATCAGGCAGCACTGAGCCACTTTTTGTGGCTTAATGCTGCCTCATAAATATCAGTCCCTTTAACGCAGTGTTCTGCGTTAAAGGGGCGTGCAATGGGTGTTGCTGGGGGCGTTCCCAGCAACACCCATGGCCTTTTGACACTGCCCCAGATTTACGAAAAATCGTAAATCTGAGGCAGCGCCAAAAGCTTCCGCCTCCCCAGGGGAGGCGTAAGGAGGCGCAACGGGGAGAAATATCTTTATTTCTCCTCGTTTTTAGGTCTCGCTGAGCCCCAGCGCTTGCGCTGGCTCGGAGAGACATTTTATAGTTGGGATCTTCAAAGTGCTGCCGTGGCCTAAAGCTTCAGTGCACGTGAACGTGCACGCGCGCAGCGCCATGTGTCTTTCCTCGGCAGCACGCGATCGCAATCGCGATCACTTTCACTTTCGTGGCCGAGGAAAGTGGCAAAAGCTTGTTCTCTCTCTGCCCCCCTCGCATCCTGAAGCTCATGTCCTTCTTCGTTTTATTGCATTCACCCCTACTTCTTTCCTATCTCTGCTTACCTCTTAGGCACTACCTTTCCTTACCGCCCTTCCCCTGCTCTCACTCGCCTTCCCTTCCTTCTTCGTCTTCCTCCTCTTCTCTCTCTTGTTTTCTTGTTTCTTCATTTCTGCGTGTCGCCGCTTTCAATCCAAATGTAAGGCGCAGCTTGGGTCCCTCATCAGTTACGGGAGTATGTTACAGTACGTACTCAAAGGCTTCGGGGAAGTCCAACGTGTGGGCACTCCGTCCACAACTTGTTTATTTAAGGTAAGCCATGGGTGCTGATGTTATAAAACCTGCTTAGAATAGGCATGTGGGCTCTGGACATTTGGATCCTTGAGATAAATGAGTGCAAAACACCCCAATGCATGGGACATTAGCACCCGTATAAATGTGTTATTAAACCTAGATTGCGGCATTCTTTGTACTCCCGTATATCCTGTTGTGCATTGGTAATTGGTGCTGGCATCGCGCACGCAGCATTCCTTCGCTGGTAGTAACTAATGGTGCGGCTACTCAGTCAAAGGTTGGTGTTGCTATTGAAGCTACGCTACCTAAGTAAAAAAAACTGTCGCAAACTTAATTGGCACTTTTATATAAAAGGCGGCATAAACGGTGGGGCGGAAAAACATGAGCACGCACAAATTGAACCCTGTGCGCTCAGCCGAGCCTTTAATATCGGGATGTGAGGCATTATTTAAAAAAAAAACCTTTACTGTCTGGGGAAATCCGGAACGTGATGATCCCAGCTTGTACACTTATTCACAGGCTGAGATTGCTTCGTTAGTAGTGCTTGGTTCCAGCACTTATTTATGACTGATCTAATTCGATCCCGAGTGCATCTTACTGGGCCCTGGTGCAGCGTGTAAACACCGGGATGCATGCTGCAATACCTCCAGGCCATCAGAGTAAACCCCAGCTTTATTTAGCAGTGCGGTTTGACCCCCCAAAAGGGCAATCAGCAGCTTCCTTTGTCCGACAAGAGTGGGAGCATTTGTATGCCAAGATATAACAGCTGTATCTGTGCCATTTATACATTGACCATTGATCCGTAGTGTGTTGAAATGGTTTTGGGGCAATTTACTATGTTGCATTCTCACAGAATTGGCATCTTTTAAATGTGAGATCATTTTAGTGGTTGGTATAGCTACCCAAATGAATACATTTTAGCAGCATTACTATAATAACATCTACAGAAAAAACCTATAAGGTTCCAAATGTATGCCTTCCAGGTTATGTGCAGCTCTTTAATGCAAGTGCATGACTCACTGAGTTATAACAGCGGTACATTGACCACCAGAGAAGCCCCTGTTGTAACTTGCTGGACAAAGGTAGACCTCTAGCAATTTGACTCCACTGTTCTCAGTGGGATGGCCCTGCTTCTGTTCAGCAACCATATACTACTGCACTATCTCCTAATGCGTGTTGACTTTATGCTCGTTTTTTAACCATGTGCAGTGCTGAGGTGCCTTTTCACTAGATTTGGGCAATACGTATCATACATGCATTCACCATATACATACATAGTTGAAGGACTGCATTTTCTGAAAGATATGCACATGCTGTTCAGGTCCTACTGTTTTTTAATACAAGACTGATATGAGAGGCTGTTTATGAGGCTTTAAATTGGTTCTGCTGTACCAGTTATGTTCTGCCCTCCCCTTACCCATGGTATGATAGTTGTTAGACACACTGCTAATTGTGCAGAATCCGAAGATGTTGAGAGCCTATAAGCATGCCAGTGGGGGATAATGTGCTGCATGGTTAAATACTTATCAGGTCCCAAAGGCGAGACCTATTGGCTATGCCAATGTCGTAATTGTACTACATGGGTTGTAATTAAGAGTGCATAAAATGGCTTTATTTTGGCTTCCGCCTGACACAGCCTCCTCTTCAATAGAACTCAATGGCAGGAAAACATTCACTCGATTATTATCTTAAAATCTCCCACTTACCTCTTATAAAATGTTGGCATGTATGCAAGTGTGAAGGTATCTAATGTTTTCGAAAATTATCGGATGCGTTAAATAATAACTCAACCTTTATTTAAAATTTCGTCAGGTCCAGCCCGCCGAATAGCAGGGGAAAGTATACGATATTGACAGTATCATGCTGATTTTTGTGCCTTAAACACCAAAACCCCTGTTATTCCCCAGAAACTTGTACAAGGAGCTATTTATCGCACTGATAAATAAAGTACTCTTTGGTATCCTTATATAACAGGTGCGATAAATATCACATATACTTGTAATCAAGCACTCAGAATGCAACATGTTATTGGATAAAAAAACTAGGACTGACTGAAGGAATTACACATGACCTGGGTCAAGCTGTCAGCTATGCTTCTGAATAGACAGGAATATGCAATATTACCTTACCAGTAACAGTTGTAAACAAGCATTGGCATAGCCAATAGGTCTCACCTTTGGAAACTTATAAGTGTTTAGTTATCCAGCACAATATCCTTGGTGCAACAACATCAAGTGTTGCATGGCTAAAAACTTATAAGGTGCCAAAGGCGAGACCTATTGGCTATGCCAATGCTTGTTCCTTTTTCTATGTGTGCTGCAGAGCACACATACAAAGAGGAAACACCTCTTGTGATTATTTTTGTACAGAAAGGTTTCCCTTCCTGTACAAAAATATTCATCTCCGCAACGCAGGCACCCTTGCACCATGGTGCAGAGGTGCCTGCGTTGGCGCAGGCAGCCCATTGTGCACCGGCGCAGGGGGAAAGGACAGGAATGCGCCGCATTTTATAGATACGGCGCATCCCTGCCCTTTTCTTTTGCCGTAGGGAAGCGCAGCAGGAAGGCCTGCTGCGCTTCCCTACGGCAAAACCTCATAAATCTGCCCCTTTGCATTTTGCTGTTCACTGGGCCCAATGAAAGAAAACAGCACTCGTCTCGTCTCATGTTCCTAAACCAGTCTCACAAGGTTCACTTGCTGGTTATTATTTATATGCCAGGTTTTCAAACTGGTCTTCAACATCCTTTAACAATACAGACTGTATATATTTCTGTTCACAAATGTATCTTTTCTTCACATTTTTCAGCTGAAGGCGAATAGTTTATTGTTCGTTTTTGTCTATGTTAGAGCCAGGACGAATGTGTTATCGAAGCAAAATGATTTTTGGAATTGTGCTTTCAAGTTACAGATGTTTGAGACCTTCTTTAATTCCCAACTACTATTGCTTCTTAATAAGTAATAGCTCTCAGGAGTTTGAACTTCCATGAAAGTGAGACCTCTGCTCGCGGCATTCATTTCAGACATGAGGCTTGTTTTACGGATCAGCAGGGCCGGTTTGAATTTAATCTGATCTACCCTTCGCGAACCCGTTTAATATCCCTTTTAAATTAAATTGACCTGAAAGTGAGGACCAATACAGCTACCTGGAGAATGGAAATTAATTTTTCAAACAATGACAAGAAAGCATTCCCACAACCGAAAAATACCAAATTCCAGGGTTGCATAAAAATGTGTGCTGCCAGAAGAATTGAGAGAATAGAAATTGAAAAGAGCATTCTGGCGTTGAAAATGTGTGATAGGAGCGTTTGTGTACATTTGCTGAGTGGCATTTTGTCGCGCTAGTGATGTGTTTTATTATATTTTTGTATTTCATTACTGAGATTTTGTTGTTGTTGTTGTTCTGGAGCTTTTATTGCTGTCTGTTTAGAATGTTTTGTTATGATGTGCAATGTTATGTATTAATTGTGATGTTCTATTATTTATGTATGTTATTTACTTTAGATATGTCACAAAACGCTGATTCATTTCCAGCCTAAAGCAGCACATGGCTTGAAAGTTCCCAAGACAGTAACCATGTGCCACTTTCTATGGTTGTAAAATAGGACCACAGCAGCTCTTCAACCACTTCAGGCATCAGTCCGTCTAAAACTGGCTGCCACCAGCCCTCATTTTATGTGAGACAGAACTTAACATCTGCAGCAGTTGAAATCTGTGATCTAGCGACCACGCAACTGGGTTGCATTCAATAAAACATAAAAGCAGCATGTGCCCTGAGTAAGGGGAGCTGACTTTTGCCGTAGGTGGTATGTGTTATGGTGAAAAGTCAGGCACAGCGTGCAATAGTTTCTGATGAATAATGCAAACTTTACCAGCTCAGCACAGAGCAGATGGCTTTTTATTATGATTTTGCAGAGTCGAAAAGGCACACTTGTATATCAGAATTTCTATGTTTTAATGCATGCCCTGCAGACAGCACAAATTGCATATGGCAGTCACCTCTCATTGTTTCCGATTTGTGCAAAAGGAGGAACAGGTCGGCAATCCTTGAAGCTAGGGCAGTACAAGTCTTCATAAGAATTATTCTGAATGACACCAGTATTTGTTCAGAGGATTAAACGATAGTAACCTCTACCGAATTTAGGGGCATATCAACAAGGGCTTTATCTCTGCTTTTTTGGCTTTAAAAGCCAAAAAAGCAGAGATACAACTAGCGCCCTATCAGCAACAGGGTGCTAACACGCAAATTCGCATGTTAGCACCCTTTTACTCTACGCTTCCCCTTGCATCTCTAATGAGAGCAAAGGGGGCGTTCCAGAGTAAAATAATAGGAGAAATGTCGCTAAGCGACATTTCTCCTATTATCAAGGATATCGCTAACCCTGTTAGAGATTTTTAAAAAAGCAGCGCTAACCACAGTTAACGCTGCTTTTTTACGTCTGGTATTTTTCTGACTTAGCCATGATATCCTTTGTAAGGTGGATATCATGGCTAAGTATGTCTATCCCTATCAGCAAGCTATCGCCAAACCGTGTGGGATTATCGCTGTATTTCCAGTGATAATCTCACAATTGGCAGCTTGCGCTCTGAATTTTATCGCTGTGGAGATAAGCGTTGCTGATAGCACGCTATCTCCGCGATAAAATTCAGAGTTGGCCGTCGATAATTATCCTCACGCTAAGAGCGCTGAGTGATAGTTATCGCCGGCCCTTGCTGATATGCCCCTTAAGTTTAGAGTGCACCTTCACTGACCAGACATTCATTTCTTATATACAGCTAGTGAGGAGGTCCCTTTCTATGTGGTTTTCTTGGGCTTTTCCAATGCCTGTGGTTATTCTAGAGAGAGCAACTTTGAGTAAGACTGAGGAAAACTGTCAAGTACTTTCATTTTGTTCATCCAATCTCAGGCCTCTACAACTCCTCAACAAAACATGTTTATGAGGGCAATGTGTGCCAAGGAGCAAGGAAACACTCTAAGGGGACACCATATTGACACTAGAGCTAAGCAACGTTTGCGCTTAGCCCTAGTCCCTTTTAGCCTTTATTTCAATGACCTACTTGATGTCCTCATTGAAACGACAGGGGTTACTTCTAAAATAAACGAGAAGAGCATATATTTTGCACTATATGCCCATGACTGTGTCACCACTGTTGAAACTACAGAACGTGAATTCTGAGAAAGTGTCTTAACAATTCCCAAATCAATTTCTTCATGGTTGCTGGAAATGGAAGGTGGCTATTTGCCACCAACACTAACAGCAAGGAATGGAGAGATGTGCCATACACTGAAAAACTAAACCCAAAGAGGTGAAGACCTAATTGGCAAACGTTGGAACTTAAGGCTTGCGTCCAGTCCACCCCATTCACACAGAAAATATGCAAAGCAGGAAGCCAGAATTCTGGCCCTCTCTTGTATCTCTTCTTTCTCATGGGAAATCTAACTTCTCAAGTCCAGACTGAAACACCAATTGGATCTAACCAGTGAGTATCACAGACTAATGAGTAACAGACGGATAAAGCGTGTACCCTGGTATGCACTTTCAAAATGAAGAATTACCTGTTGTCATTTGACAGTAAAGATAAAATATTAGAGTCTAGCAAGGCCAAATGCGCTTGACAATTGGTTGCAGAGAATTAACATTAGCTACCCATGTGATGACAGACACTTGACTAAGAAAAAAAAACCATGTCTCACTTGCTGCTGGCATAGCAGAGATGGAGATGGTAATTGAACATTGACTGTTGGGTTTGTAGGGGTACAGGTTGGGAAGTTAATTAAGTGAAACCGAATTGACTAATTAATAATTTATCATTCATTATTTAATTGACGAATAGATAAGAACTTTGTAATAATTATATGTTTTAATTTATATATTAGGTATTGGCTCTTGGGTTTGTAGATGTGTACAGTGGGAAGTTAAGTAATAATTAACAATTAATCATTAATTTATTATAAAGTTTTTAATTGATTAATAAATATGTACATCATGTAGTAATTATATTTTTTAAGGTAGTCAGACAAACTTGCATCTTATATAAAAAAGAAATCAACTGGCAAGAAAGTTATATATACTTGCATTAAGCAAAGAACACAAACTATTGAGAATCAAGTATTAGAATAAATCCCTTGAAGGCACACTTACCAGTTCCCATTGTAAACAAGAATTTACAATGCAATCGGTCTAGCCTTTGGGACCTTATATGCATTTAGCTATGCAGCACATTAGCCTGGATGCTGAAATATCTATTGTTCTTTAACATGGAGGGAAAGTAAGCACCAAACTGAGTGACACACCAGCTATGGGAACACATGGAGAGAAATATTGCCTTTCAGCTGGAAATGGTATAGTCCAAAGCTCTGTTTTTAATATAAAATCAGGGCCTTCGGTAGCCATGTTACTGAAAATACAAGATTTGAAAAAATATTATTATCTACGGGTGTTCATGGAAGACAATGTCTATGGACTGGAATCTAGAGAATGCGAAAGTGATTGTGATATTTTACTGACCTCTGCTGGTCGTTTTCTATCAAGAAAGTTAAATTGAGACAGTTGCCAGAAAAAATAAAAAAAGAAAATCCCTCAGCAGAAAGCAATTCTGGTATTTTACTGAGAGGCAGCTGAACAGGAAAAAAAGTCTCTAAACAGAAGCAGACAAGTCCTCGGGCTGATCTCCAGAGCCCACAAAGTACATACACATAGTATATACTAAAAAATATACTAAAGTATATATACTAAAGTATATATACTAAAGTATATACAAGAGGTCTTGAATGCTCGACCTAAAAAGGGTGTGCAGTTCATCCCTGCAACCCATGGTAGGCACCTCAAGGGTGAACGGATCAACAGGGGGGCACCATCAGTGCCCCCACAGCCTACAACCAGAGGCCGTGCACACAAGGGGGACCTGCTGGGGGCCCCCAAAGTCGAGTTCCGTCAGACATTCTGTGTTATAAAGGCCGGCACGGAAAGGCTGCCAAAACCCAACATCGTAATCCCAAGGGCGGAAAGTGCCTCCCTTTGGATTGCTGGCCGCACACCGACTGGCGGATGGTCTCTCCGAGCCCACCGGAAGCCAGTCAGAATGAACATTTGGATTCCTGTCCAACCACCTCCATTTTAATGAGACGGTCGGAAAGGGATACAATAGGCATATTACGAAGCAGTTGGAAAGGCTCTGACCGATGGTCAGAGACGTTTCCAACCGCATTGTAATAGGGCCCTACATTGTTTAATTGTTTTCAGGGAGAGGGTCAAGACTGATTTCCATATGGCTGGGTCTGAACTAGGGTGGCAAGGTGAGCAAAAGAATGATGATGGATTCAACCCAGATCTGTGACTGGGGGTGAGTGTATGAAAAGTTTCAGCGCTCCATCCATCATCTCCTTGTGTTTGCTTTGATCACCCTAAGTTGGCAGGGTATTCCCAGGCGTGGGTCCCTTGCTCACTTTGCCACTTGATTCAAGCTAGGATGGCTGGTGAGGGGTGTTACCCCGAAACTGGTCCCAGGATGCTTGTTTCTGGTTCAGGGAAGAATTGTTAAATGCTACCGCTCTGTAGTCCAATGCTTTCCCTACTGTTACATAAACTGGAGTCGGAATACCAAATATTCCAATCTAGAGTCCACTCTTTCCCTTCTGTTACACGATTTGGAGTGGAAATAGTAAATGTTACCACTCCGGAGTCCTACTCTTTCCCTACTGTTGCACAGACTGGAGTCGGAATAGTATATCTTACCCCTCCGACTTGCAACACTTTCCCTACTTTTGGACAGACTGGAGTGGGAATAGTAAATATAAATCCTCTGAAGTCCAACCCTTTCCCTACTGTTGCACAGACTGGAATGGGAATAGTAAATGTTATCCTTCCAAAGTCCAATGCTTTTCCTACTGTTGCACACACTGCAGTGGTAATAGTATATTTTTACTAACCCTGGGCGAGTAACTCCGACGCCAACGGAGTTTGCTGAGATTTGCCTACTCCGCGCTCCATGGCGAACGCGGAGTAGACAAAAAGTACGCCTCCAGGGCGGAGCGGAGTTAGTCGCTCCCACGTCCCTGCAAAAGTCCCTTAAAAATGATTTAAAAAGGCACTTACCTGTTGTTTGCCGCCTCCCTGCCTTCGCGTTCCCCGTCCTGCTCCTCGCGTCTTCAATAATAGAAAAAAACTACGTTGTACGTCTGACGCGCGTGGTCAGAGGTGCCCAGAAGTCTTTCGGTTGAGACCTGGCAGGTAATTCCTCCTCATAAGTCTTTAAGGTGCCTCTGCAGTACACCACGTCTGATACCCATTTGGGGAACGTTGGGCAGACTCTGCTGTCCCAGTGCATGGACACTCTACGTTTCGCCATTAACAATGCTATTGTCAGCAGTTTCCTCTTGGCCATCCGTGTCGTGTGGAGAAGGCCCAAGAGGCACACCGGAGCAGAACACTTCAATGCACATTGCGTTATCTCACATAGGAATGATAGCACTTGTTCCCAGTAGTCTCTGACTTTCCCACAGCTCCACGCTAGATGTACAAAATCAGCATCCTGCATTTGGGGGCTCCGTCTTCCTCGATTAGACGTCTTCAGATTGTCCAAAATTGTGCAGCACGTCTGCTGTTCAATACCTCTAGGCGGCTTTCCGCAAAACCGGCCCTCGCTGCCCTCCATTGGCTCCCCATTAAGGAACGGGTCCAGTTGAAGGCTTTATGTATTGCCCATAAGGCAATCTCTGGCAAAGGATCTCTACTGATGCGTTCTTTTATCCAGCCCTACGTCCCTAAGAGAATGTTGAGGTCTGGAAATAAATGCTTACTTACGGTCCCGAAAATTAGAAGAGTTCGTAGTGGGGGGCGACTCTTCTCATACAATACAGCCAAGCTCTGGAACCTTCATGTCCGACTAGAGGATGATTATTTATCCTTTCAGAAGCAATTAAAAACTCATCTTTTCCCCTGAAGATGGTTCTAAGTGAGAAGTGCTGCCAATAGCGCTGGGATGTCTTCGGGTGAGCACGCGCTTTATAAATGTTTCATTCATTCATTCATATTTGTACAACGGTAAAGTAAACACTCTTGCGATACCTATGCTGTATGACTCATGAACAAAGAAAAAACTTTGACATCCAATGCAAACAATACCCCCCTCCCACTCCCCCATCCCAATTATGCTGGAGGACATCCCTTTTACTTGATAAACCTGAGCTTTCCGAGCAATGCCTAATACGTTCTGGTATTATAAGTAAACATATGTACAACAGTTCGGGGCTTACCCATTTTGGGGGCACGCCAGTGACCCATCTTACACCCCAGTTGGCAAGGGGGTGGGCTGTGAGCGCCATGTTACCGTTACTACCAATAAGCTGTGCGGGCCGTCAGTATAGTATGCCGAAGTTGAGTGGGCGTTGGTGTATCCTGTCCCGTGGTAAGCAACTCACCCGGACAGCTGCGGTCCCATGTGCTGTCCCGTTAGCAGTCTGGATCAGTCTACATCCCAGAGTTGATGGTCCTGCCTGTCGCCCTTCAGCAGCGAGTCAGTGTAGGCCATAGCTGCCTTAAGTGTATTGAAAATCGTATCTGTGCCTTTGTGCATTATCTTGATGCGAGCAGGGTATAACATGGCATATTTGATTTCTGCCTTCTGTAGACAATTTTTCACCTGCTGGTATTCACATCGAGCCGACTGTACTGCCATGGTGAAGTCCGGAAAAAAAAGCAGCGTGTTGGCTTGATGGGTGATGGCCCCTTTTTTCCCTCGCCAGGCGTAGTATTGTGTCGCGGTCCCTGTAATTTAACAGCCTAGCCACGATGGGGCGTGGTTGTGCCCCTGGGGGAGGTCGAGGGGCGAGGGTGCGGTGAGCTCTTTCAACTATCATCATGGGGGAGAGTTCTTCTGCTCCGAAAATGTCTTTCAACATTTTGTTCCATACGCCCTGTGTTCGTCGACTCCGGCACCCCTGTGATGCGGACATTGTTGTGCCAGGACCGTGCTTCTAGCTCCTCATTCTTGGCCTGTATTATGGCCAGCACCTTCTCCATATGGAGGCTTTTGTTCTGTAGTTTTTGCGTTACATCTTCCATGGACGCAATACAGGTTTCCATTTTAGTGATCCGGCTCACATGTTGATCTAGTTTGGCTGTCATGTTGTCCATGCGGAGGTTGAGGTGATCTATTTTTAGGCCTGGGCAGTAAATTTCATTCCGCTCGTGGAATTTGCGATATTTTGACATTTTCGCCTTCCGCGGAGAGCATGAAAATGTCAAAACTTTCACAACCTGCCGCGAAACGGAAGTATTTTTCTTGTTCGCGCTTTAAAAATGCTTACCGGGTCCCTGCGTTCGCTGACGACTTTTCCTATCCATTTGCGCGCGCCACAAGATGTTGGATTGTTGGTAGCAGGTCGCGCTATCCCGCGAGAGTTTGCGATCGTGAACACGTCTTGCGATCGCGAACAGGAAATAAGCATCGCGAGCAAGATGGCCGCACCCATTAGCGACCGCATGGGCAAGTTGGAGATATATTTCCCCGCGAGCACGCAAAAACACCTCGAGAACGGGCGGGAAAAGCAGTCTCCGCATCTTCGCGAAAGTTTCGCATGCTCGCTGAGATTTTTGCGCAATTTCGCGATAATTTGTGAAAGTCAATTTTGCAAGTTCCGCCCACCCTTATCTATTTTACCATCTATGATCAGCAAACTTTGTTGCACAGCCGACAGTGTGGCTGCAAGTGCATCTAGGCTTGTGCCCTGTTCCGCCATGGTTGGAGCAGTTTCCTCGGTCGTGTGGGTGGTTTTCCTTGCCTCGAAAGTTAATTTCGGCTAGGCTTTGTCCGCCCTCCCCATTCATCCAGATCGCTATCCACTGCTGTCCCGCTGACCGCCCCCCCTAGGTCTAGGGCTATAATGTGTGTTTGAGCCAAGTGGTGAGGTCGGGGCTCCTCGCTGAAATCTAGCCTAGTCCTTCCCTATCCCACACTGCCACAACCCAGGAATATCTTATCGCGGTGTAGGATTCGACTCCCGCAGATCAGCTGTGATGAAGTGCACCGTGAGGGTGCTGGCTGTGTGTGTTCGGTCCCGTTAGGCCCGCCTCAGTGATCCAGAGTGTGCCAGGTGATGCAGCCTAGGTGGCGGTGCGATCGTGCAAGCAGTAATTGTGTGGTGTCACTGCCCCACAACGTTTTCGGCAGCCTGGGGTTACCAGGCATAGGCCGCCTGTAGAGCGTCCTTGCCATTTTCCCAGTGCCACTCAGGCCCCTCGTGGACCTCTTTAACCCTGGCGCACTTTGTAAACCAACTGTCCCCCAACTGCTGCAGACAACTGCAGGAATGGAAAGAGTGTGTGTTCCAATTTGCGTCAGTCTCTGTCAGCTGATGCGGGGGTCCGATGTTGCGTGTCTCCCAGAATGGACCTGGGGAAGTTGCCGGGCCAGTACCATGCGTGCATGTGCGGTCGCGCTGCAGACTCCCACTGCTTTCAGGCCGCCGGTCCCAGCCGCTTAGTCTTGGCAATGGGACCGAGAAGTATGCGTCTGGCTGTCCTCTGACTCTCAGAGCAGTACAGGAAGGGCTGATGGGGGTTTTCATTCGGGGCCCAAGGCCTCTGGTAAAATGGTGCTTCCCTGTTGCTGACACATGGGCCCTCTCGCAGCCAGGCCCTGTAGCGACTTCGTGCCCAGCTCTCTCCCAGGTGCTCTCACCCGCTAGAAAGCAGCGGTCGATCCACACTGCTCAGAGGGTAAAGGCAGAGTGCCCAATTAAGCACAGCCATGCAGGTCCAGCTTCTCCACCTCTGTGCGCCAGGGAGAGTACTTCCTGCTGAGTGCCGTTTATCGGCTCGTTAGCCCCTGCAGGCAGTGTCGGGGATCCGAGTCAGGTAAATGCCGCACGGGTTAATGCACGTAGGATCCATTGACTATGGTGCAGATGGGCTGTCGCCAGTGTTCCCAGTGCCGCCCCGGTGAGTATGACACTCCAGCTGCCCGAGGGGCCTCCACTCGTAGCCGGGACATGGCGGTGGGCGCAGCTCCCAGTGTTTTAGCCTGGCAGCGCGCTGCTTGCCTGAGTCAGTTTGGCCCACACAGCAGTGTCTCAGTTGCGGCCGTGAGGGGCGCCCCACAGCCACAGGCCCACCACACAGCGCAGTAAAATGTTCCGCACCCACGCTGTGCCGTTATCTGCACCAGGCTCGCCCGTGGGCTGTGATGCTGCTGCTGGCCCCTGCTGTCTCAATCCTCTCACTCGCTGGTCTTACCGCGGGACGGCCGCCATAAGCACGGTCTCCTTAACGAGGATGCAGTCAGCAGCGGCAGTGTGGGCTGTCCGATGGCGCTTTCAGGCTACCTCATTTGCCTGCCTTGTTTACGGAGGCATATCTCCAAGTTTCACGGCGTTATGTTGGCAGTTGTGCAGGATGATGTTGGACAGTGTACTCATGGCCGGCTGAGCTGCACTACAGTGCGGCCATCTTGCCGTGGACTCTTTAGCGCCCCACCTATGGGTCTTATTTGAAGTTAGTTAGTCACTGTACTCCACAGCTACTCTGGCTAGGTACCAGGCTTGCCAAACTTTTGTTCAGACCCCACTATTTAAAGTTAGATGATCAATCATGTTTTCACCAGTGGGTGTTTAAGCTGGTTCTTTGAGTGGAAACCATCGACCGAATGACCATCTGATATTGAGATGTCAGTCCATAGACCTCAGATCATCAGCCTCATGATGGGTGGATGTTCCCACATAATGTTTCCTATTCAGGACTACTAGGGAAAGTGTGACTGTCCAAAACAGGCAAAATAAAAATGACTCCCACATGCTGGAGACGCTCAGGGTGTCAAAGCCATTTAGATTTTGTTTTTAAAAATATAGTCCTGGTTTCGTTTTTTTTCCTTAAAAAAACCAAAAATGTTGCTGAGTGGCGACATTAAACATAGCAGACAGTTGGTTAATTATTGTGCCTTCAGGAGAGTTGCTGTGGTGAAGTCTCCTATGAAGAAACACAATCTCTAACAGGCAGATGGGGATCTCTAAATATGCTGTGTGGTCATTCACCAGGGTGGTAGAGTTGATGACCTGCAGCACTTTGGAAGGATGGTGGGTCACTTGACAAATTTTACATAACACCTAACTCACTTTACAAGCCACAATATCCACTGGTCATTGAAAGTGTATTGATCACACTCATCAGTGCATTTTTGTCAACGACAACTTTCCTCTTCCTGCTTTACAAATCCTGTCTTCACATTCTCCTCACCAGTATGAATAGAACGAATTAAAAAAGGCAATTCTATGCTTTCACAGTCTTCAGTCCTCTAGCCACTGCTCTGCCCACCCCTTCCTGTAAAGACCTAAAAGCCCCATCTCAGATGTATGGGAAAATATTTCCATCATCCAAATGACCACATCCATCTGACACCACAGTGTCACTCCATTATAGCTGTCCAGGAGCTAAATTCATGGTAGCATGTCTTGCATCATCTCTTCAGAAATCCTAATTGTGTGCTGTCATTCTGGTCCTCACCTCATGGCAGATGCTATGATTTTGCTGAAAGTTTTGCCCAGAGATACCCCATTGCTGACACCAAGGATGAACCTAAACCTGCTGCATCTTCCTTAGCTCACAGTGCTTCATGTTTACTGCCTCATGGAGAAATTCACTCAAGGCTTCTGGCTACTCAGTTCGCGAGCATTATACCAAGGTTACTGAATCCAATCAATTGACAAGAATTGTAGTGGATGTTGCTGGTTCCCTGAGTTTTCTCTTCGCTATCGGTACCTGAAGTTTCTTGCAATATTTTACAGTATCTTCATCAAATGTTTGCACTCCTACATACCAAAAACAAATATTCCAAGTAGTGCATCACTTACCAGATGCTGGTGACTTTCTTTCTCAGCATTTTAGGAGTGAGTTGAAGGTCTCAATATAAAACGATATACCACAAAATGACCCATAGGTATTGACATATCAACAAATATCTATTATTCAAGTACAATTCTGAATAAAGGAACACCATCCAGCTACAGTGGCAGTCACCAGAAAAACGACTTTATGTTTGTTTTCCCGATTTGGGACGTCCACCGCAGAATTTCTGATCATTACAATGGCCTAAACTCTGGTCAATATCATAATTACTAGACACACATTTGGGGCATGACAGATGGTGAATCAGCATGTCCTCTCCTTTTGCTTTCTTCTGGACAATTCCTAATGGTGAGGCTCTGCGGTCTGAAAAAGGTATGAGTGGGTGAAAGGATGGGTGGGTGAGTGGTTGGGAGGATCGGTAGATGGGTGAGTGGATGGCAGAGTAAATGGAAATATGAGATGGATGGGTGGATGGGTGGATGGATGGATGGGTGGATGGATGGATGGATGGATGGATGCATGGATGGGCGTGTTAAGGGTATTGCTTCCAAATATTGATTTTCTATGATACGTATCAAGGCTTTGGGAACAAAACCCTACCCCTTTGTGAATGTAAAAAAACTTTTTTTAGGAATATTTACCCATCCATCTTCTCAGATTTCCATTTTCTTTGCCTTCCTTTCATCTGCCCATCCACCCATCATTCCTCAATATTATGCATGATTTAGTTAGCAGATTGAAACCCACTATGATTGGCCACAACCACAGGGAGGGTGGCTTGCTGGACACCATGTCTGTGACCGCTTTTAAATAAAGCAATATTTTGTTTTAATGCAGCTTATGAAAGACAAGATTTTTTTTTTTTTAAATAGATGAAAAGTTACCCAAAATTTTTAGGAGTAGGCAGCAGTCCCATGGACCACTGCCTACTCTTAAAAATGTATTTGTCAATGCTAGACCTGACAGCCTTAGTGTGGATTTTCCCCAAACTTTTTTCCTACCTCCTCCACTATTCTGACCTCGTTTTTGCTGGCTTTAGAACTTAATGCACCTCACCACTGCTAAAAAGTACTAAATAGCTTGTGTTCTCTCCCTTAAATATGGTAACATTTGTTTATCCACAATTGGCATATTTAATTTACTTGTAAGTCAATATTAAAGTCGTCCTCCCTGTACCCAGGGCCTGTAAATTAAATGCAAGTAGTGGGCCTGAAGCTCTGGTTGTGCCAACCACTGAAGTAGCCCTTTAACCATGTCTCAGGCCTGCCATTACAGAGCCTGTTTGTGCAGTGTTGCACTCCCATGTCGACCAGGCAAATCCTTTTGCCAGGCCCAAACCTTCCCTTTTTATACCTATGCCACCCCTAAGGTAGGAACTGTCAAAATAAGAAGCGCAAGACGGAATTATAACCAGAATGGCCTCCACTCACGAAATTAAAAAAAACAAGACCTGGTTATAAAAAACCCATGACGATTTCAAACAATTTTTACCAAATGGGTATTATGTCTTACTCCTTGGTGAGGCTATTCTTACTCATCTAGTCATGCCCAGCCATATTGTTAATCATATTAAAAACTCACCAACCACCCAAGTCAGGTCAAAACCCCATCATCTAATAGTCTCAAAATGGGCTAAGATAAGGATATTTCATTAAAGAAATTACAAAAAATGTGAGGTTGGTCTGAAAGTGCCTCACGTAAGCACCACCCAAAGAGCTACAGGTTGGTACTCACCAGCTTGCTCACTCTGTCATCATCGGCATTTTCATGACAGAAAACAGATGTGACCTAACTCTCAACCAATATAGAAAATTCAATAATGAAAGAGTGGGGTGTGTAAATAAAGGTGACATCTGTCTACCATCTAAGCCCCGTAATGTGAAAAAGAGTAAACTAAACTCCCCATAAGTTAAAAATGAGTTGTGAACATCTATCACACATATTTTTTAATATTGACTAGTGTTCCCACTCAGTTAAAAAGATGGCATGTTTTGACTAATTTTACCTGTACGGCCAACAGGTTTTATTGCCCTCAAAGTTTGCGGCAATTTTATCAGGGCACGGGGACACATCTCCACCTGAAGAATGCACCAGACCGGTGAAAACCCGCCAAGACCCAATGAAGCCAAGAATGCACACCGCAGGGCCGTGTTTACAAATGTTGTCCAGGAGGCTTGTTTCCAGTCCAGGGAGGATCTGGCTTGGCAGTTCAGGCTGGACTTTTCCAATGAGGCACAGGGTCAAGACTGATTTTCATATGGCTGGGTCTGAACAGGGGTGGCATGGTGAGCAAAGGAACAATGGATTTAGCCCAGATCTCTTGACTGGGGGTGAGTGTTTGATTTGCTCTGCATTCGATCCATCACCTGCGTATCTTAGTCTTATTTCTTGTACCAGGTTTCTTTAACATCTGCTAGAGAGACGTTTGATCTTCAAGTTACAAGGTCTTCCTTCAAAATGCAATCGATACTATGCACTAACCTCCCTCAACATTTTGGAGAACTTGTGCACTGTATATTTAATGCATTTAAAACTGCGGTAGCAGTACACTTTTTTTTACAGCAAGTGGGTCTGGCTTTGTTAGAGCATTCCAGACTGTCTTTGGAGTGGTTCAATCTTTCATATAATGCCTGGTGTCCAGCGTATTTGGAGGCATGCGTCTGGTACTTTTCCTAATTGTTGGTATTTTGGTCCTAGTTTTGCTAGACTGCAATGGATGTTCCACCTCGAGGCTAAATGGTGATGGAACTACGACACATGCTGCTTTGTTGTGAACATATGATGCAGTATTTTGGCATGTCTTTACTTCAAGAACTAATTGACAACTGGATTTTGTCATCTCAATCTGTATGGTTACTTTGCCCACAGTCTGTGTACCGTAGTCTGCTCTGAACTTTTGAGTGTGCTCTGGATGTATTTCATGGGATGCAATCAGTTCAATCTACGGATATGGCTCTGCAGATTTATCCGCTTAGGGTTTATGTTCAGTGTTGTCCTATGCAATTGCCATTGCTATAGAATGCATAGTATGAGCCTTTCATGGATGCTTCGTCTCCTGGATTCTTGCATCTTGGCTCCTCCTTGTGGCTACACTATCAGCTGACACACCATCAGCAGCTGCTGAATGTGTTGGATACAACCATGTTTGTTCTTTGGAACTTGCGATCTGGGCACCAATGGAAATATCATCTGCGGAAACTGGTTCCATTACGGTTCCTAATAACTCTCACAACATAATATTATTCTTGGAGTCTCCTGAATTTTAATTTGGCATCTTTTAGTTTTTTTAAAATTACTTTTATGCATTTATAAATTGTATGTTTTTTTAATTGCCATGTTTTAATTAAATTTGGCTTTCATTTTACTTTATTATTAAAGTGCATTATTATTCATTGGTATAATTTCAGCTTTACGCATAAATTAAGTTTAATTTTGGGATATGACTTTAAGTTTAGTTGGAAGTATTAGTCTTCCTCCGGCCAAGGAGTGTGAGTAGTAAGATTCAACAGGGCTCGTGCACAAAAGAGTCCATCTTGACTAACACATTTAAAAATGACATCTGTTTAGACTATGACTATTTGCATGCTTTGCACGTACAATGACAACGTACTCAGAGAGTGTTCTGTTTACAAGCACATTTCTTCATAAGCATTTTATCACAACACTGCACATTTTTGTTCAAGGATAAAGTACACTGAGCACGCTGCTCTTACATTTTGTTTTCCATTAGGAAACAGCTCTGAATTGGAAAGACAAACAATAACACCAGCAATGGCCCTCAGACACAGTGCACATGGAACCAGTTTTTATTATATAAGCTGCTTCTGAGCCTAGCTCGCCAGAGGAGCACATCAATGGATTATCCTGGACATTCACCCATGACTGAGGTCCAGCTCTGTTGACTCCAATCACTATCCTGCAAAGGACCGTGGCCTTTTCTTCACCAGATTGGCTTTCTGATACATCACACACAGGTCATGGGGATTTAGGTTGCCCCAAGCGATCTTGCAGAATGCATTCCCACTATGCTCTCTATAGTTTAGGTAGTGTTAGGTAGGGGTATCATTATGATATGTATTCAGATATTACTGAAATAAGTATAATGCTTGAATTATTCATCCTTTTTGCCATTCTTGTAATGCTGTTAACAATGTTTTGTTTCCTTCTGTATAATAATTTCAGCTCATGTATTTTACACAAAATTCCAATTGTTTCAATAAATGTTTGAAATTCCATTTCATGCTTATTTCTTGTCTCCTTTTTGGCATGCCTAAGGTAACAGTGAAAGGGTATATATATTTCCACGATTTCCTTGCGGGTAGTTGAGTGATTGTTTTCTGGGGTTGCACACACCATCTGGTACCTTGGAAGGTTAGGGGTCCAGATGGCGCACTGTGAGCTAGAAATGAATTGGGTCAACATATTCTGATTATATGAGTGGACTCTGTCCCCATGTTTTAACACATATGTTGTCCAAATGCACAGTCCTACTTAATCAGCAGTAACTGTATGACACCCCGCTACGTGGATCGCCACTGACGCATCTCTTTGTCCTGCATCTTCAATGTGGAAGCAGCCAGGATCAAGGTATCCTCATGGGGTCCCTGTATCTGGCCCACGCTCCATCGTGGTTGGCCTGAACCTTTTACTTTGCCCCAGTCCAGCACAACCAGATATCCCAAGTAAGCGCTTATTGCTTCTAAGCACTATTTTACAGTTTATTTCTTAAAAGTTCATATCTCAAGATTTCTGTTGTTTTGTTAACCTGGTGTGAGATCTTTTTGGTGTGGTTTGTCCACTGTACTAGTCTTTGAACTGTTGCACAAATACTTTACAAATTTCTTCTAAGCTAAGCTTGACTGCTCTGTGCCAACTTATCAGAGGGTGAGCACAGGTTAATTTAGGGTTTGCCTGCTTCTTACCCTGGCTAGCATTGTGGTTGCTGCTTGACTCGAACTCATACCCCAGTCAACCTGCAACCCAATTCCTAACATTGGCGATCAGAGGTGAGGATAGCACTTTATGTTTCTGCAGTGCCATATAGTAACTTGGTGTACACTTCACATCCACAGCCAAGACCAATTAGAATTTTAAATTCTCCCTGATTTACTTTTTTGATTTTTCTCAAAAATCATTTCTGTAGCTGATGGCTCTACAATTGGAAACATGGAATTTGAGCTGGCCCATCTGGAAACCTATACAGCAGACCAGCTCAAAGGCTTATACAAAGAAATTGTGCTTCATCCCAATAGTGCCACCAAAAAGGTGGAATTACAAAAGGTGCAGAGGGCCTGGGAAGAAGCATGCTCAGAGGAGGAGAACCACACAGCTTAGGATGATGGATTGGGGATCCTGAGAATGGCTCTTCTGAGGAACCACCTCTAGTACTTAAATGTGAAAAACTCTGGGTTTGAGCCCCCTATCAGAGCAGGAAGCAGTATCTCTTCCTGCGGGCTATCCCCAGAAGACCCGAGGGAGAAGAGGGGGGGGGGGGGGACAGCATTCAAACTGCAGCTGACCAATTTAAAAATGGAGATGAGGAAACTGGATTTGAAAGAGACAAAAGCTGAAAGAACATTCAAGGCAAAGAAGGCTGTAGAAGAGAGAGCCTTAGCAGAAAAGAAAATCTTACTGGCTCATGAACTGAGTCTAAAAGAGCTGGACATCAAGGCCAGGCAGGTAGATTTGAGCAGTGATGGTGCCAGTATACCTGCAGTACTTGAAGGCAAGAAATGGGTTTGCAGATCCAAGGATTTGGTGCCCAGTTATTTTGTGGGAGATGACATTGACAAATGGTTTTCTGCTTATGAAGTTGTACCGAAGGTTCACAGGGTCCCTGAAGAGCACTGAGGGGGTTGGTGGTTGGTGGAAACACTTGCCCGCTCTGGGGAGGGACAAACTTCTTACATTAGAGGTTGGGAACCAAAAGAAGTATACCCCCAATGAAAGCCATTTACATTGCAAAATTTGGGCTGACTCCTGAGAAGTATCGCCAAAGATTCAGGGACAGCTAAAAGCTACACAACCAATCCTTGGTAGATTTTGTGGACTATTCCAGCAAGGCACTGACTGGTTGGGTATGGGGGAGCAAAATTAAGGACTCTGTTGGGTTGTCCAATTATATCATGAGAGAGCACATGCTCAGTATCTGTTTTACAAAAGTGCACCAGCACCTAGTTGACAGTAAGCTGACTGACCCCAGGAAGATTGCTGAGGAGGCTGGCCGCTGGGCTAGCACCAGAGTGTCCAAAAAGATAACTGGGGTGACTCCTGCGAAGGTGGTCAGTGTTCCCAACATAAGAAAGAGGGGGGAGGAAAACTTGCAAGTAAGGAGATCTGAAAAGGTCCCCAAAATAATACTCAAAGGAGTAGTGGTAACCAAGCCCACTCAGATCCTAAGAAGAAGGGGTTCTTGTCGCGATATGGTCAGAGTGTCAGCGGTAGGATGTACACAACCCACTAACCTGAGCCAGCCAGCAGGAACGAGGAGAACGTTGCCTATGCCTTCCTTCCCTCTCCAGCTCACGCCAACTGCGACCAGAAGGCCTACGCAATGCACGGGACCCGGCGGGGGAAGACGAGGGGAAAGAAAGGAAACAAAAGTGGGAGCGGTAGAGGTAGTCGTCTGGGGGTGGTCACGACAGGCACAACAAGGGGTTCCCAGGTAGGGCCAGTTGTCCCAATCGGCTATCAGGTGGTCATGGCGACTTCTACCTCTCCCGATGTTAGAAGTCGAGGTCTTTGGTTCTGGCTGGGCTTGTGCGTTCTTCAATCTCCGCACGCTGTGAAGAGTCGACAGCCCCCTCAGGATGGGTGCTGCCTTGTGGTGTGCAAAAGCGGGAGAGATGAGAGGACAAGGGAGGGTTACTATAGCCCCCTACAATCCAGCATCTTGTCTCTCGCCTCCTGGGAACGCTACTGCGTTTTTCCGGGAGTGCGGATCCCCCTCAGCGCTCCAAGCTGTTCCTTCACAGCGAGAGCATGCGAAGTTAAGGGGCGCACCGGTGCTGGTATGAAATTTGCCCACACGCCTCACGGTGTGGCGCCCTGAAGCCTCACGGCTTCTCCGTAACGCTCGACTGTTGTTACGTCACAACGGGAGCGTGTGCACGAGAAGGGACTCAGCCCTTCGGTTCCGTGTCTCCGCGCGGTGTTCGTCGGAGAGTTCCGGTTTAAAGATGAGAAGTCCGGCGAATGTCCCGTCGGCTCCTCCGGGGTTCCGGACTCGGGGAAGAATAAAGGTGAAAACGGACGACGGTCCGGAAATGTTCTCCGTCGAACTGGAGTCAGGAGCAAAGTCGGCGTCTGTGGGACGAGCTTCCTCGTCTGGGCTCACACAAGGGAAAACAATTGTCAAGCGCCTCCTAGTGGGGGAGGCGGCCTTTTCTACTTCCTGGATGGACGCGAGTTTGACCTACGTGCCCCAGGGTGTTCTGGGTGTTGTAGTGTTTGGGCCCGTGTCGGGTGATCACGACAGAACCCCCTCTCGAGGACTGCTGTCTCGGCGGTCGACCCGGCTTCCCAGGATATGCAGTATGGAAGGCTTCCAATAGGTCAGGGCAGTGGAGATTGTGCGCAGGTTCCCATGTTCTGTCTTCCACCCCAAAGCCCTTCCAATCCACTAAATATTGGACCCTCCCTCTTACAATACGGGATTCTAGGAGTTCTTGCACTTCGTACTCCTCCTGGCCGTCTATGTCTACTGGGTGCGGTCTCACTGGGAGCCTCATGTCTACTGGGCAGGGTTGTAGTAATGACACATGGAATACGGGATGTATACGCCAGGCCATGGGTAGGGAAAGCTTCATAGCTACAGGATTCACTATTCTTTCGATACTGTACGGTCCGATGTATCTGGGCTTTAGCTTATCTACCCCCTTCAACTGGAGGTTACGCGTCGATAACCATACTTTGTCCCCCACTTTGTACTGGGGTTCCTCCTCCCTCCTTCTGTCTGCGCATCATTTGTGAGCGGCCTGGGCAGAAGCCAAATTCTGCTTGGCCTCAATCATCACCGCCTGCAGGTGCGCGTGATGTTCTTGAATACTTGGAAGGTTGGATTGCGCGGGCCAGTCAAAAGGGAGCATGTTGGGATGATAGCCGTAGAGGCAAAAGAAAGGCGAGCACCCCAAGGTGGAATGGTCCGCGTTGTTATACGCGAATTCCGCCATCCAGAGTAATGGGTACCAATGCATAGGATTTTGCAACGTGAAGCATCGCAAATATTGCTCAAGGATCTGATTTAAGCGTTCCGTTTTTCCGTCGGTTTGCGGATGGAAGCCTGTGGATGTTCGTGTATCAATAGAGAGGGTTTCGCAGAGTGCTTTCCAGAAACGGGATGTGAATTGTGACCCCCTATCTGTGATCAGGATACTCGGGATACCATGCGCCTTTACGATGTGTTGGAGAAACACGAGAGCCAGTTCAGCGGAGGAAGGGAGTTTCTTGAGCAGAATGAAGTGTCCCATCTTTGTCAAGTGATCCACCAGTACCACTACAACGGTATATCCTTCACATGGGGGCATTTCGACGATGAAGTCCATCGAGATGGTATGCCATGGTCGTGGGGGAATAGGGATTGGTCGTAACAACCCCACGGGTCTTGTATGAAGCGCCTTGCCTTGCGCGCATATTGAACAGGTTTTCACGTAGTCATGGGTGTCTTTTCTTAAGGTAGGCCACCAGAAGGATCGTTCGAGGCCCGAAATAGTTTTATAGATGCCTAGATGACCTCCCAGAGGGGAATCGTGTGTCCAGGTGAGTACCCGTTGTTGGAGACAAGGGTCTGGTACATATAAGGCGTGGGAGTGATACAAAAGATCATCTTTTTCATGTCGTTGATCGGGTTGTTCGTGAATCCAGGTTTGTGCATCCACGTCCGCCACTGCTACTTTCAGGTCTTCGAGGAAGTCTCGTGGGGCGATCGGGGCGATCACCGTGACTGACACCTGCTTGTCAGGGATGATCAACGGTGGTACCCCTTCTTCTGTCCTTGCGTAGCTTTCTGTCTCTTCGGTTCTTGATAACACATCGGCCTTCCCATGTTGTGGTCCAGGGCGGTATTTAAACGAAATCATAATCGGAAAAAAAGAGAGACCATCGCAACTGTCTGGGCGTCAGGGCCTTTGCTGTCTTCAGGAAGAGTAAATTCCGGTGGTCAGTGTAAATCTCGACCGTGTGGCGTGCGCCCAGGAGGTAATGTCTCCATTCCTCACAGGCTCTTTTGATCGCCAGTAACTCCTTGTCGGTGACGGTATAGTTGGTTTCACAAGGGGAGAGTTTCTTCGAGTAATATGCTACGGGATGGAGTTGCCCAGTGTCCGGATGTCTTTGCGATAGTACTCCTCCTATGGCATACTGTGAAGCGTCGGTCTCGACTAAAAACGGAAGTTGAATATCCGGATGCCGGAGAATCGGGGCTTGCGTGAATTTTACCTTCAGGGCCTGGAAGGCTTGGTCGGCTTCCGTTCCCCACCGAAAGGGGGTGTTTTTCCGTAAGAGACTAGATAACGGTTTAATAATTCTTGAGAAGTCTCTAATGAATCGCCGATAGTAATTAGCGAACCCCAAGAATCTCTGCACCGCTTTTACAGTACGGGGGCCTCCCAGTCTGTAATAGCCTTGACCTTGCCTTGATCCATCTGAAAACCCTGAGCATTTATGATGTATCCCAGAAAGGCAACCTCTTCCACATGGAATAAACATTTCTCGATTTTTGCGAATAAGGAATGTTGCTGTAGCCTGTCCAGCACCGCTTTAACATGCATCTCATGGTCCTCTGGGGTGGTTGAATAGACCAGGATATCGTCTATGTACACCACACAGAACGTTTCCAGGAACCCTCTAAGTACTTCATCCATGAAGAATTGAAAGGCCGCTGGGGCGTTACAAAGCCCAAACGGCATCACTAGATATTCATAGAGGCCGAATTTTGTTCTAAAGGCTGTCTTCCACTCATCCCCGCTTTTCACACGTACCAAGTGATAGGCCCCCCTTAAGTCCAATTTCGTGAACCATCGTGCACCCTTTAGTTGGTCCAGCAGCACAGGAATCAATGGTAGGGGGTACCTATTCTTGATCGTAATTCGATTGAGTGCCCTGAAGTCGATACACGGCCGAAGTTCATCGCAGTCCTTCTTCGGTATGAAAAAAAGCGGGGATGAAGCGGGGGATGAGGAGTGCCTGATGAAGCCTGAGGCCAGGTTCTCGGTAAAATACTGTTGGAGGTACTCCGTTTCGGGTTCTGTGAGAGCGTACACTCTACTACAAGGAATGGTGGCTCCTGGAATGTGGTCAATTTGACAGTCGTAGGAGCAATGCGGGGGGAGTCGAGTAGCTTTTTGCTTGTCAAATACTGAAAGGTATTATTGGTAAGCTTCAGGTACGGTGGTGGTACAACAGAACCCTGTCTCTGCACACCCGGACGCCAGAAGGCTTGCTTGAGAGATGTCTGTCTCTCCTTGACACATAACTTGGTCCGTGCAATGTTCCACACAATATGCGGATTGCAAGGAGATGGATCGTGCCGCCCACTGAATAACAGGATCATGTAAGGTGAGCCAGGGCATGCCCAATATGAGCTGAAAATGAGGCGCATCAATCAGATCAAAGCTGATGTATTCGTAGTGACTACTACCGACTTTCATGAGGAGAGATTGTGTCTGATAGAGGACGGGTCCAGAGGACAGCGCAGTACCGTCTACCGCTTTGACTTCTTCCGGGAGCGGCTTCTTCTCTTGTGGAACTCCGATGGTTTCAGCATATTGAATGTCCATGTAATTCCCTGTTGCACCGGAATCCAACATGGCCGGCAGGTCCAGGGGGGTATCAGAGAATATCCATAGGGTAACTCCTACGCTGAGATGCGCTACTGCAGGCTGGATAGTGTTAGCAAAGGCAGGGGAGATCACGGCCTGTTTCCCACCCGGTCTAGGGATCTCTTCCAGACTCGGGCTTCCTAGTTTTCCGGCGTCTCCTCTTGCTGCACTGAGGAAACCTGCATTCATACGTTACCCGTTTTCTCTGAGAGATGGGTTCGGGAACAGCACTCTCTTATGAAGTGCCCACTCTTTCCACAGTAGAGACATAGTTTCATGTTCCGACGTCTTTCTCGTTCCTCGGAAGTCAAGGGTCGTTTTATACCCCCTATCTGCATAGGCTCGGAGGTATCCTGGATTTTAGGGGAGTCAACCTGGGTTACCTTAGGCCGAACGTACGGGAAACGGCCTTCCCCTCTGGATCGATCACCCTTCCGTTCCAACAGTCGGTGTTCCAATTGGACCGTGAGTGCAATAAATTCCTCGCACGTAGGCGGGAGTTGCACCACTTGAGAAAGAACGTCCTTTAACTCCCCTCTTAATCCCTGATAGAAAAGGGAGGTGCGTTTTTCCTGTGGCCAGTCTGTCTCCACCACCAGGCGGTTGAATGAGGTGATGTAGGTAAGGAGATCTTGTGATCCCTGCTTCAGAGACATCAATTCCCGATCCAGCGTCAACATATGTGATTTGCGGTCGAATAGCTTCCTCATTTCAGCGCAAAAATCCGAAAACTGATGTAGCACTGGGTCATTTTGTTCCATCAGGGGTATGGTCCAACTGGCTGCATTCCCTCCCATGTAGGACATCATGAACGCTGTTTTTGCCGCTTCATCCTGGAAAACAGCAGGCTTACAGAGAAAGTGCAACCGGCATTGGTTTAGGAATGTCACGAATGCCTTCGCCTCTCCGTAGAACCGTTCGGGGGGGCCAGAGGTATACTCGTGTTCTGTAGCACATGTACCGTGGGGACAGAATCAGTGACTGGAGCTGCGCTCCGAAGGGAAAATACTCCATTCCCTTTTAACTGGCCTGATGGTTGCGCAATACCAGGAGGGGGAAGAGTCCATTCTTTAATGTACGGACCCCTAGCTTCAGGTCTCCCTTGACGGGATTATCCTGCTACTTCTCGGCGCAGGGTACCTAACTCATTTTTGAGGTCTATGTTTTCGGCGCGGGAGGCCTGTACCTCTATTTGAAGTGCCGTTAGGCTCTCCACAAGGGAGGTGAGGACAACGTTTGAATCCATAGTTCAGGCTGGGATACAATCTTGGGCTTGACAATCTGTCGCGATATGGTCAGAGTGTCAGCGGTAGGATGTACACAACCCACTAACCTGAGCCGGCCAGCAGGAACGAGGAGAACGTTGCCTATCCCTTCCTTCCCTCTCCAGCTCACGCCCACTGCAACCAGAAGGCCTACGCAATGCACGGGACCCGGCAGGGGAAGACGAGGGGAAAGAAAGGAAACACAAGTGGGAGCGGTAGAGATAGTCGTCTGGGGGTGGTCACGACAGGCACAACAAGGGGTTCCCAGGTAGGGCCAGTTGTCCCAATCGGCTATCAGGTGGTCATGGCGACTTCTACCTCTCCCGATGTTAGAAGTCGAGGTCTTTGGTTCTGGCTGGGCTTGTACGTTCTGCAATCTCCGCACGCTGTGAAGAGTCGACAGCCCTCTCAGGACGGGTGCTGCCTTGTGGTGTGCAAAAGCGGGAGAGGTGTGAGGACAAGGGAGGGTTACTATAGCCCCCTACAATCCAGCGTCTTGTCTCTCGCCTCCTGGGAACGCTACTGCGTTTTTCCGGGAGTGCGGATCCCCCATAGCGCTCCACGCTGTTCCTTCACAGCGAGAGCGTGCGAAGTTAAGGGGCGCACTGGTACTGGTATGAAAATTGCCCACACGCCTCTCACGGTGTGGCGCCCTGAAGCCTCACGGCTTCTCCGTAACGCTCGACCGTTGTTACGTCACAACGGGAGCGTGTGCACCAGAAGGGACTCAGCCCTTCGGTTCCGCGTCTCCATTCGGTGTTCGTCGGGGAGTTCCGGTTTAAAGATGAGAAGTCCGGCGAATGTCCTGTCGGCTCCTCCGGGGTTCCGGACTCGGGGAAGAATAAAGGTGAAAACGGACGACGGTCCGGAAATGTTCTCCGTCGAACTGGAGTCAGGAGCAAAGTCGGTGTCTATGGGACGAGCTTCCTCGTCTGGGCTCACACAAGGGAAAACAATTGTCAAGCGCCTCCTAGTGGGGGAGGCGGCCTTTTCTACTTCCTGGATGGACGCGAGTTCGTCCTACGCACCCCAGGATGTTCTGGGTGTTGTAGTGTTTGGGCCCGTGTCGGGTGATCGCGACAGTTCTTTGATCATAAGATAGGGAGGTTTATACCCCAATGTACTGAGTGCTACTAGTATGGGCACTCCAAGGGTGTCTCAGCACCCCACCAGTGGGCAGAAACCTGGGTTGGTGAATCTAGCTCTCGGGGAGGAGGTAGTCCCAGTTAGCTTTGTGATACAGACAGAGGTGACTCTAGCTTCCCTGGAAGATAAAGAGATGGTGCCTAAAGCCCACATGCCTGCAAGTGCATAACGTATTGGCTGTTTGTCACCATAAATGGGCAATGAGTGGAGGCTCTGTGAGACCCAGGAGACAGCATGACTATTGACAAGTGTCAGCTGGTGTCTACAGAGCAGGTCCTACCAAACACATTCCTCCAAGCTCTAGTCACCGAGAATCGAGTGAGCCATCTACAGTTTGCTCTGGTTCCCTTTGAATAGGCGGTGTGTCTCAAGTTCTCTTAAAGATGCTGTGAGCCCTGTCATTCCCGTTGATCATTTGCTAGGCAATGACCTGGAACACACTGCCTGGAGGGAGGTAAGTTGAGGGTGGGCTCACCAGGGAGGAATTCTGCAGAGTGTAGAAAGAGTGTCCCACTCTCAAGGGCTTGAGGCTACAGGCTTCAGCCCATGCAGCCGGTGAAGTCTCTTGGTGTCACCGTATCTACTGAGACAATGATCTCTACAGCGAGTTTAAGGCTCCTGGTGCTGGAGCAGCCCATTTGCTGGTGGTCCCTCAGTTTTACAGGACCTTCATACTGGGTTTGGATCATGATATCCTCCTGGTAGGATATCTAGGGTAAGACAAGTCCTTTGCCTGGCTTGTCTCCCACTATTATTGGTCCAGAATAAAGACTCAGATGCACTCTGCAGGTCCTGTCGCACTGGCCAGGCCAGTGGGAAGTCAGGGAAGAAGCTAAAAGCTTCCGTGGTCCTATTACCTGTAATTGGTACCCCCTTTGAAAGGTTGGACATTGATATCATTGGACCCTTGTACCCCAGGACTAAGGCAACAGGCTTGTCCTGATCTTGGTGGACCATGCCACTGCTACACAGAGGCCATCCCTCTGAAGTCAATGACTGCACTTGGGGTTACTAGAGCTCTGATGACGATCTTTACCCATGTTGGGTTCCTCAAGGGGGTAGGGTCTGGCAGAGGTGCTAATTAGTGTCCACATACATGAAGTCCATGTCGAATGACTGTGGTGTAACTTACAAGTTCACCACACCCTATCATCCAGAAACCAATGGTCTTGTGAAGCAATTCAACAAGACCTTGAAGGCCATAACAATGGGCCTGCCTGAGCCCATAAGGCGTAAGTGGGATGTTCTCTTGCCATACCTTCTCTTTGTCATGTAGGTGCCAGAGAAAGGAGTAGGATTCAGCCCCTTTGAACTCTATGGCCATCACGTTTATTTATTTATAAAGTTTTATATAGCGCGAACGTGACCCACGAGGGTATCAGAGCGCTTTACAGTAAAAGAACATAAATGGTTGAGGTGGTATACACACATTCAAAATTGTCAATTCGTACATAAGAAATATAAAATATATGAATAACAAACATAAAGGATCGTGAAACTGCAGGACGTTGTACAATAGGCTGTTAGGGAACATTAGGTGATTGTGCTAGCAAACATACATATTATGACCTCTGTCGATTCGCAATGGATATAAAGTGTATAGAAAAACCAAGGGGGACCCACAGCCGGCTAAGCATTACATTACATACAGTTATTGAGCAATAGGAGCTGTGATATTAGTCTTACAAAAAGTAGTCTCGTCCATTCCACCTGAGATAGGTAATGGCATTCGGATCATAAAGATGACTCGGTGACATCCTAGAATTGAGACTTAGGGCATGTATTTGTTCATTAGAAGTATTTTTACTTCTTCTTTGAATGCGGTAAGGGAAGTGATTCCACGCACTATTGGAGGTGAGGAGTTCCAAATATTTGGTGCAATCCCTGAGAAAGCTCGACATCCAGTTCTCTTCTTGTGGAAGGATTGAGGTTTCAGAAGGAAAGTGCTCGCACTTCGAAGTTGTCTACAGCCTCCAGACCTTTCTAACTTTAGAGCCAAGTAGCTGGGTGTGTTGTTGTGAATTGCTTTGTGCGTCACACAGGCCACTTTAAGGTATATTCTTGCCTCGTAAGGCAACCAATTCAGGGCTTTCAGGGTTGGAGAGATGTGACTATTTCTTTTTGTTCCTGATACCAGTCTAGCCGCAGTATTCAGTGCTGCTCTCAGCGGAGCCAGCTTGTATTTAGGTAGACCACAGAGGGTGGTGCTTCCGTAGTCTAATCTTGGTAACACTAGGGCTTGTACTGCCATTTTTAGATCAGCCTGAGGGAGGAAGGGTTTGGGTTTCCTTAATATACTCAACTTATGATTAGCACCCTTGGTGGCAATAGAGATGTGCGACTGCATATTCAGATGTTTCTCTATGGTGATTCCCAGTGATTTTGCTGAGTTAATGATGAGGGGGACACAATCAAAGGAGGTCAGGTGTTTTAACCACAGGTCTAGCTTTGGTGTGTGGCTCGGTGACGAGATGAGAATGAATTAGGTTTTTTTGGTATTCAGCATGAGGTGGTTATTAGTAAGCCAGCTTTGCGTGTTCAGTAGAGTAGTGTTGAGGGCGATGAAGTCTTCTGGCGAGGTGAGTTTCAGATACAGCTGGGATTTCATCTGCATGCAGGTGATATAGGATGTTCGCTGATTTCAGAGCGTTCCCCAAAGGCTCCATTAGGAGATTGAAAAGAATGGGTGATAGGGCAGATCCCTGAGGAACTCCAAGGGTGACCATAGAGGGTTGTGAGAGTGAATTCTTCATCTTGATTCTTTGAGCTCTGTTATTCAAGAAGGAGGAGAACCCATTGCAACACTGTGCCCGAGAGGCCCATCCTTCGTTCCAATAGGGACAGAAGGTTGTCGTGCTTGACCGTATCGAAAGTGGAGGACAGATCAAGAAGTATCAATAGGCATGATTCATTGCGGTCAAGCATTTTTAGTATGTCATCCATAATATGAGTGAGAGCAGATCTGTGCTGTGTCCTTGGCGGAAGCCCGATTGGTGACTGTCTAAGAGGTTGTAATTCTCAATGTGGTTGCATGATTGAATTTGTACACATTTCTCCAAGAGTTTCGCCAAAGTGGGGATGTTGGTTATAGGACGGTAGTTGTTTAGATCAGATGGAGTGGCATCAGCTTTCTTTAGAATAGGTGTGACCTGCACTATTTTAAGACAGTCCGGAATGACACCTTGACTCAGGGAGGCGTTTACAATTTTAGCCCATAGTGGTAGGATAGATGTTTTTAAAGTTTTGAACAGGGCAGGAGGCAGGGGGTCAGAGAAATGATTGGAGGGGTTGATTGCTTGAAGAGTGTTGTCGATGCTTTGTTGAGAGATTGGCGCAAAGGTGTGCCATGAGGCATTGTTTTTAGTGACTTCCCCTGGATTATTAAAATGTACTTTGAAAAGATCGCCACAGTTAGAATCTTGGACCATATTTTGCGGGAGTGCCATCCTGGATTGTATGTCAAGCTCAATGGTCTTAGTCTTTTCGTGGAAGAAATTGGCAAGCACGTCACAGGTAGGTGTGGCCAGGTCGTTTAATTCCCTAGAGTTAGTTGTATTGCATGATTGATGCTTGACGATTTCAAAGAGCTTTTTTGGTCAGTTGATAGCTTGGTTCAGCTGAGTTCTGAAAAAGTCTGCCTTTGCCTTAAGAATCTTCCTATTGTAAGAATTCTTTAACCTTCTAAGGTGCTCAAGGTTATCAGTGGCAGGAGCCGATTTCCATAGACGCTTATCAACTCTTAAATGTCTACGCTCCGAGTTCAGGCCCTCGTTGAACCAAGGTTTGTGAAGTAATGACTGAAGCAAATCGTGAGTAGAATCTTCTTTATTCATACACTAGAACATCTGCATCTTCAGCTTGCCGCCAACGCTACGAGTGCTGGTCAGGCTCTATGTCAACATTCCATGAGAGCCTTCCTTACAACATTCTAAGTAAGAACCATCTGGACAGGAAGAGGGGGTTGCGGGGATCAGACCAAGAGGGAAAGATACAACAGTTTGGAAATCTTAAAGGAGACATTTTTACCTGGAGGGGCGCTGTAGAGTCCAGGATTTTGAGTAACGTGGCATTGTAGAAGGTTGTGAGGTCATGTACATCAGTCATGTCCATCATGTGGGTCAGAGCAGAGTTACAACCATTTACCAAGGTGATGGGGTTGATATTTTGTAAGTTCCTTTTCCATTGCCATGTTTTTGAGGGTTGGGACCTTTTTTGAATAGCTTCGCTGTTGATGGAGAAGAGGATGAAATAATGATCAGACCAATCGCATGAGGTGATGGATTCAAGAAGGACGATGTTTGATTTTGCAATGATGAGGTCCAATGTCTCTCCCTTGATATGAGTCGGGCTGTCACAGAATTGAGATAGCTCCTGTTCTGACAGATCTGTTATAGAGGGTGTTCTGCCAGTATGTTCTGATTGCAAAAACACGTTCTCCATTTGCTTTGGGATAGCTTCAGTAGGGGTACATGCGGGAGGATGAACCAGGAAGTTTAGTGTGGGATCCACGTCCGTGAGTGGAGTGGTATAAAGTCTAGATAGCCGGATGGGGGCTTCCTCATGAAGTTGGGGAGAGGTCACTGTGTTCTGTGAATGGAAGGGCGGGGTGAAAGTAGCGGGTGTAAGGGTACCCTCAGATATCGGAGAGGACAGTGGGTGAGGGGGATCTAAGCGATCCACTTTGAATGAAGGGGGGGAGGAGTGCGGTGTTGGTGGCATCCCGTTTGGTGCCATCCCGCGAGGAAGGCAGGGATAACGGTGGTGCGTCAGACATGATGGGATCGGTAGCACAGCCTAACCTTGTCTCTACTGGTCTGGGGGATCCGGGAGTGGACTCGAGCAAACGGACTAGGTGGTAGGGATTACTGGTGGCTTCTGCACTGTTGAGGATAGAGGCTAAGTACCACCCAGTCACATCTGCACCAGGGGGCCCATGCGTATTTGAATCAGACGTTTCTGGGTGGCTGGACGTAATGTCAGTGACGATATCTGTCAGATTGGGCGAATTTGATGTGGTATTTTGAAGAGGAGTTAGGGAGGCCTCTTTTTCCTGAGGATGCGGTGAGTGTGCTATTCTTATTGTTTACTGTTTTCTTGATGGTAGAGAAGAGCCTGTCAATGATATTGAGATTATCGTTAGAGGCTTGTATAAGAATAGTACCATTGTTGTAGATAGTAATGGTGGCATTCGCTGGGCAAAGGTCCGAGGCGGTAACCGTCAATTAGAGGGCATGTGGGGATTTCTTCGTTATGGAAATTCGGAGCATAGCGTAAAAGGTATTTCTCGATTGGGCTCGCTTTTTCGTGTAGAAGATAAGGTCATTGGAAATAATGCCTTTGTTAGTGCAGAAGTATGTGTCTAACACAAGAGTCTCAGGATGATTTATCAAAAGCCTGTGCTTGAACTTCTATGTAGCATTTTTGGAGAGTTTGGGTGGGTAGAGAATGGTGTAGGCATTGTGGCCAGGAGGTTCAAGGTCCATGGCCATATTCTTTTTTTAAAAATGTTTTTTTATCTCTCACGTAATCCAACCAACCCCCGTCTGTTGGGGGTAGATTTATACTGACATTTGAGTTAAAAATGTTGTCAAACCAGTATATTAAAAGCCCACTGAGCTGAACAAAACATTGAGCATGAAAAGAAGAGGAGATAGGGGTGTCAACTCTTCAGCATATACAACTCATTATCAAATTATTCCCTCACTCAGACAACGCAATGTGCTCCCCCTTATTTCCTTTCCCTTAAAATATAATTGACCTAGACCAGTATCATTGTCTTAGACCAGGCACTTCAATTGTAAAATTGTGTAGTCGATTTTACACACTCTGTAGCTTGTACCTCCTTGAGTGTTGACCTGTTTCACTGTTAATAGCATGGTGGACGAGAGATCCGGTTTATAAATTGTCTCAAGCAGGCCCCAATATAGAGACAGTCAGGTTGAATGTAGTCCTGTTTCACTGTTTATTAACAGTGAGGACAAGAGTCAGGTTTTTTTCCCTTACTTAATGTGTCACGAGCAGGCGTCATTTTAAGGTCAGGCGTCCGACTCTAAAACTCTATGCCGACTCACAGGACCTCCTTGCAAGATGCAATCCGCTTCCCCATATTAAGCTGCTCACCCCCTGCAGTTAGCCCGAAAGATCAAGCCAGGCAAAGACTACCCAGGGTCACGATGGAGGGCAGACAAGAGGGAGAGATGGGCAAGCTGGGAAATGGCACTCAAACCATAGAACTACCGGAGGAAATCCCCTCTGCCGCACACATGATCCACCAACTCAGCGATCCGCCGATGGATAATGGCAGGGCGATGAGCGCGATCCGCCCTCCAGCTGCTCCCGCCTCCTGCAAGACCCCGTAGCAAATACGATGAGATGCGCAGTGTCCTCCGGCACCCCTCAGCCACGTGTGGAGTGAGTCGGTCAGTGGGTGGAGAATCGTCAAACAGGCGCCGGCTGAGAGATGGGTGGTAACTACCCACAGGTCCTCTATCGGAAAACTGAACAGGTTGAGTTCTAGATTCGGAGACTGTCGGCCGCCATTTTTGCGGTCCGAAGCTGACCCTTTCACCTGGCAGCAATCAGCTGATATCACGGGAACCACCCGCTATCATTCTCAATGAAGAAGCGAGTTGAGACCAAGCGTCACACCAACACTGTTGAATCCGGCTCGTAAGACCCCAGTGCACCGTGATGGGCTGTCGTTAAGCAGTGCTGGCCAGGTCAAATGGATGCAGGTCAGGATCGCCACGGAGGTCAGATCAGCAGATCAGGTGAGTTGCCGTCCGTCATGTTAGGGGACCACTGAACCGATTTAAGGAGGGCTTGGAGCAAGCTTCCAGGAAACCCCACAGGATGTTGGCAGCTAAATTCTGGCCCTCCTCAACCAGATCCATCACTTCTGGAAGAAAGCAAAAAGCAATTTAGAGGCAAGTCAGAAGGTCATGAAGTTCTGTTCTGACAAGAAGGCCACTCTGGTGGAGTTTTAGTCTGGCCAGAAAGTGTGGGTCATGGAGACATTAGAGCCCAGGGCTCTACAGAAATGTTGGAATGTCTCAAATGAAATCGAGAAACAGAAGGGGGAGGTCACCTACTTGGTGTAGCTCCAGATCCATAGAAGCCCCGAAAAGGTGCTCCATGCAAGCAGACTGAAGCCTCATTTTCAGAGGTCCGAAGTGAACATGCTCCTTATGACATACTAGGTGGTGGAAGAGGAGAGGGAACTTCTATGTTATAAATTGAGATTTTTGATTGGCAGAGTTTACAGCCTGTCCAAGCAGGAGCCACAATCCATGTCTGGGTAAGTCAGATACACACCATTAATTAACCTGGGCTTACCCTCTGGCAGCTTGAAACAGAGCAGTCAGGCTTATCTTAAGAGGCAACGTGCAAAGTGTTTGAGCAACACTTAAATTACAGTAACACAGTGAAAACACCACAAAATGACCCCTCACAGTTTAGAAAAATTGATAATATTTATCTGAGTAAAACAAGACCAAAATGACAAAAATCGAATAGGTAGAAATGAGTTTTTAAAGATAAAATCCAAAAATAGTGCTTAGAAGTAAGCAACGCTAAAAGGTTACTTGAGGTTGTGCTAGAGCGGGGCAAATCCCCACTTTTGGCCAACCACGATGTATAGCAGGCCAGATCCAGGACCCACACAAGGCCCACTGAAAACTAACCTTGTATGGAGCAAGCACCAGTGTCGAGGACTCCCTGCATCGGTTCAGATTCATGAAGTTGAGTCGATGCATCAGAGTCCAGCCTTGTAACTGGTGTTGAAGGATCGGCACTGTGTCAAAGTTGAACCTCACAGTGGCATCTTCAGATCAGTGCTGCATCTTTGTCGAACCTCGCAGTCAGGACCCACGCCAGCGTCAAAATCAGCAGTGCGTTGGAGGGCGCTGCGTCAGTTCAGATTGGTGCAAAGGGGTTGCTGTGTCGATTTGTGCAGAAATAACTGCAGAACCCACTTCTGAGGCCCAGGATGGGAGGAGGCACCTCCGGCAAAGGTAGGACTCACAGATGTCAGAGTCCAGCAGCACCAGCAGAGTTGAAAGAAGTATTTTATGATCCTGAGACTTTAGAAAACAGGAGGCAAGCCAAGAAGCCATTAGACAAACTTGGGTTCAGGGATGTACAGAGCAGGTTCAGTCCCTTTCACTTCCAGGCAAGAAGTAGTAGCCAACACAGTAGAGCAGGTAGCAAAGTGGCCGACACTCCTACAGCACAGCACAGCAATCAGCAGGCCAATCCAGCACAGCAGTTACAAAGTGGCAGTCCCTCCTGCGGCACAGTTGCTCTTCTTCCAAGTAGAATATCCTTAGTTCCACAAAGCTCTGATTTGTTGGTGTCAGTGTTCAGTACTTATACCGAAATGGGCCTTTCAAGTAGGGGAGACTTCAAAGAGGCCTTTAAAGATCACAAGATCCTTGCCTATTCTGCCCTCGCTCCAGACTCACTACAGGGGGGTATGCAGCTCTTTGTGTGGGGATAGGTACAGCCCTATTGAGGTTCAAGTGTCAACTCCTCCATCCCAATCTACCTCAGGAAGGCCCATCAGCCTGGTGATGGGCCATCAAGATGTAAATGACACACTCCAGATCCCTCTGTGTGACTGTCTAGCGGGAATGCACAATGCCAGCTGTCACCTAACCCAGACATGTATTCAGAGACAGACAGAGGCACAAAATGGTTAAAGCAATAAAATGTTAATGTTCTAAAAATGGAATTTTCAGACTTACAATTTAAAATCTGACTCCACTGTAAGTTGTGATTTTAAATTGTGAGCTCAACTTAAAATCTGTATCTTTTTCTAATTGGAAATTACACTTAAAAGATGTTTTAAGGCAATCCCAATTTCAACCTATAGGAGAGACAGGCCTAGTAGTAGTGAAAAACAAATTTAGCAGTCTTCACTACCAGGACATGTAATAGTCAAACAAACATGTCCTACCTGTTAAATAAACAACATACTGCCTATAAGGTTGCCTAGGGCCTACCTTCGGGGTGACCTATATTTAATAAAAGGGACGGTTTGGACCTGGCAAATAGGTTAACTTGCAAGATCGAAATAGCAGTTTAAAACAGCACACACAGATTCTGCAATGACAAGCCTGAGGCATGTTTATAGGGCAACTGAAGTGGGTGGCACAATCTGTGGTTCCGGCCCATCAGTAATATTCAATTTACAGGTCCTGTGCACATGTAGTGCACTTTACTGGGAACTGATAAGTAAACTAAATATGCTAATTGTGGATAAGCCAATAGTATCATGTTTTAGGGAGTAAGCATATGCATTTTAGCACTGATTAACAGTCGTAAAGTGCTGAATCACAAAGCCAACAAAAGCAGGTCAGAAAAAATGGGGGAGAGGAATAAGGCAAAAGGTTTGGGGGTGACCGTGCAGAAAGGGCCGGGTCCAACACTCTCCATGGCCTCCTCTTTGCACAGGAACATGATGGGTCAGTGGAAGGTGTCAACCTCTTTCCCACCCTGACCCCAGAACATCAGCGCGACTGTTACCCCAAGCTGTGACAGTTTGCCTCACTGTTCTCACTCACCCTTGGACTCAAACATCTGTGCGCCCATGATGTTGACACTGGAGACCGTTCATTTGTAAAGAACAAAATGTTCAGGTTGTCAGGCAGGGTAAAACCCAGCATCAAGGAGGAAGTCATCAAGATATTGGCATTATTGGTGATGAGCCCTCTAATAGTCCTGGTCCAGCCCTGAGGTACTTTTACCAAAGGCTGTCTCACTGGGCACCACATAAGAACACCGGTTCTGTGTGGACCACTGAGGACTCAACTCAGTCACCAGGACTGATGCACACCCTATCTCGAGTTGATGAGCTCATTGGGAAGTTGAATGCCGCCAAATTTCTTAGGACCTATGATTTGACATTAGGATACTAGCAGGTAGCTCTGACTGAGGGAGCCAAAGAAAGGTCATCATTTTCGACCTCAGAGGGCCACTTACTGTTTCGGGTAATGTGATTGAGATTGTCCCTGACACTTTTCAGGGACCTGGCTTGTAAGGAGGCCTTAAGGGACGCCTACCTCAATGATATTTCTGTCAATAATTCCAGCTGAGAGAAACAACTGCATCACCTCCACGAGGTGTTTCAGGGCCTGCAACACGCAGGCCTGAACATCAAGGCCAGTAGGTTCCAGATTGGGCAGGTTTCCATGATGTATCTGGGACACCCGAGAGGTAGAGGAAAGATGCAACCCCTCCAGTCCAAGACTGAAGCCACTGTTGCCCCATTAACTGAACTGACTTCGAAGAAGCAGTTCAGATTGGAGATCTGGACAGAAGCTTGTCAGAAAGCCTTTGATTTCCTCCAGGAAACCATGTGTTTAGCACCTGTAGTCAGTGCCCCTGATTTCTCCAAGCATTTCATTATGCAAATGGATGCTTCAGAGCATAGCATGGGGCAGTGTTAGTGCAGCTGAATGGGGATGGCCTAGACCAACCAGGAGCCTTCATTAGTAGGAGGTTACTTCCACAGGAACAAAGATGAAATGCCATTGAAAGAGAAGATTTTGCTGTGGTCTGGGCAGTAAAGAAGTTGAGACTATACCTGTTTGGGACTCACATCCTGATTCAGGCCACAGGCCCTTCAGATGGCCCATGAAAATGAGGGGTTAAAATCCCAAACTGTTGAGGTGGACCATCTCCCTACAGGGAATGGACTTTACATTGGAGCACCACCTGGGGAAAGACCACGCTGATGGTCTCTCTAGGTTCTTCCACCTTAGTGAAGGGAACTCCCAAGGGGGCAGCTGTCCCCACTTTCAGCTGTGGGGGACACGTTAGACCTGACTGCCTTAGGATGGTCTTCCCCCAAATTTTTTGCCTTCCTTGTCCACTTTTCTGACCTTGTTTTTGCTAGCTTTAGGATTCTTTGCACTTTACCACTGCTAACCAATGTTAAAGTGTGTGTGCTCTCTCCCCTAAACACGGTAGAATATTGTTATCCACAATTGGAAAATGTAATTTACTCATAAGTCCCTAGTAAAGTGGTAACCTTTGTACCTAGGGCCTGTAAATTAAATGCTACAAGTGGGTTTGCAGCACTGATTGTGCCACCCGCTGGAGTAGTCCTCTCCAACTGCAGAGCGTTTATTTGCAGTTTCGCACTCCCATGTCGACCTGGCAAAATAAACCTTTTGCCAGGCCCAAACCTTCCCTTTTTATACCAATTAGTCACTGTAAGGTATGCCTTGGACAACCCAGAGGGCAGTGTGCAATGTAGTTAAAGGCAGGACATGTACTTTTATGTTTTTCATGTCTTGATAGTAAAAAACTACTGCAAGGCCTGTCTCTCCTGTAGCATAACATTGGGATTACCTTATTACATTTTATAAGTGTAATTAATTTCGAATTGGGATTAGATAAAACCTTCAAGTCTGGTGTGTCTGGAATCCTAATTTGAAATCCTAACGAATGGTGAAGTCGGATTTTGAATTATAATTCTGAAAATGCCACTTTTAGAAATCTGGCATTTTTTTACTTTAGCCATTCGGTGGCTTTGCCTGTCTCTGTTCAGTCTGGGTTCATTGACAGCTGAGGTTTGAATATTCCCTCTATACATCCACACACATAGAGAGGTTAGGTGAGTCTTGATAGGCCTTCCTGGGACATGGGAGGAAGAAGCTGGAACGAGCCTCACATGTACACCTGAATAGGCTGTGTCCTGTCCACACACAAAGGGCTGCATATCCCCCTGCAGTGAGTCAGGAGCCAAGATAGAAAGTAAGGACCTCTGTGAACTCCAAAGCTTTTTTTGAAGCCTGCCCCACTTCAGAGGCATAACTGGGCATAAGAACTGGACCTCTGACACCATAACTTCAATGCACTTCTGGAAATGTGACTACTCTGCTAAGAAGGAAGGCTGTGCTGCTGAAAGAACTGCCACTCTTCTTGACTCTTTTCGTGCTGTGCTCTTGTCTGGCTGAGCTGCCCTGCCACCTGCTGTTCTCCTGGATGTGAAGGACTGGGCCTGCATCACTTGAACCCAGAGTAACTCCAAGGGCTTGCTGGCTTGCCCCCTATTCTAAGTTTTAGGGGCATCAAAGAATTCAACTCATCCTGCTACAGCACCTGTACTTTGCTTGCTGCAAGTCTTGCCCTGCCAAGTGGGGCCAACCCAGTCCTGGACCTCTGGAAGTGTGTATAAAGTGCTGCTTCAACCATAATCCATGCATCCTCATATCGGAACCAGAGCATCTTCACCTTCATGTGAGTCAGAACCAGGGCATCCTTGTCGTTGCATGGAGAGGACCCGCTGTATCGCTTGGTGCTTTTTAATTCACAAAAGACACTTTCTATCTCATGTTGCTGTCCTTATTTCGCCTTACCCCTTCTACCTCAACCCTTTCTCTTTATCTCTCTCTCTCTCTCTGCGTCTCTGTGAAGCCCCTCTGTCTTTCAACTGTAGACCTCACCAATATATAGCTTAGCTCTATCTTTCCGTACAACTCTCTCCATCTCACTCTGTTTCTCTTATGACCATGTCTCTCTGTCTACCATACTCAAGTCCTCATCTATATTGATACCTAGCTATTCACTCTCACTACCTCATCTCTCTCTTTACCTCAACCCACTGTGTACCTCACTGCATTATTCCCATTTCACCATCCTGTATCTCTTCTCCATCTATTTCAGCTCACTCTTAACCTCATCTCCATTAGCTCACATCTGTCATTCTTTATCTCACCTCTCTCTACACCCTCTCTCTACCTCACTTCTTTGTACTTCACTTCTTCCCTTTACCTTACATCTCTCTCCCTAGGTAATCTGTATCCAAGTTCTCTATTTCGCTCCCTACCTAACCTCTCAAATTACCTCAGAATTTGTTCACACCGCACCCCACCCCATCTCTCCAACTCACTTCCCTCTTGTTCTACCTCTGTTCTCTCTACTTCACCTATCTCATCCCCTTCCTCCTTCCTCCTTTCTCACTATCTCTTTCTTTCGCTGCATTGTTAGGTCTGGCTTGACCGTGCAGCTGTCAACGGACCTTATGTGATGGCCAGGAAAAGATATCGAAGAAGCGCTACTGCTACTCGTCAGAGAGGGGCTTAGGCTCTGTCCACGTTAATCTTCTCTTAGACGTCTTGTGCACATTTGCACACGTAATGGTAGTGGTAGCACATCCCTCAATAGTGCTTTCTGTCTTCCCGTTTTAACCACACCGAAAAGTGGTTGTGTTGGACTATTTGAGGGAAGCTCTTACTATTCCACTGGTAGAAATCGGAGAAGCAGACCTAAAATGTTTCTCTCTTCAGAGAAATAGCAGGGTATGTATTAAATGGGAATGTCAGTGTCATTTATGCATACAGCATACAGTGTCTGAAGATTAGCAGGCCTCCGGACATAACAATGAACAAAAGCATCAAACATCATGTTCTGAAAAGCACAAATGTTTTTGTAATGTTTACACCATTATGATGTCTTCAATGAGTAATCACATATTTATCAATTCATATTAGTGCAAAAGTGTCCACAGGTCGTGTTTATCGATAGCTATTCCGGAAAGCATACAAAACAGTTTTTTCTTCTAGGGTGGAAAGATTTCCTCCTTATACAATACATTTTTCGAAGACCTCTGCTTCTTGCCTTTGTAGATTTTTCTTGAAATCATGGGTTTGAAGATCTCTTTACCCTGCAGTCTCAACATTTTGGAACCATATTTCACCCTTCTCAAGACAACATACAAAACTCCTATCATTCAGGTACAGCCCAGAAGCCCTTCTCTTACACATATTAACCTCTTTTAACCCTTTAGCCAATTTACACCTTGTTCTTCACCATTGCATTAACATCAACTGAATTCCTAGGCACTGGATTACAGTACGAGTTACTCAACCACCCACCCATCCATCCATGAGTAAACACTTCCCTGAAACCAGTTCTTAACTTGAGCCGGTGGTATGCGGTGCTCAGCACCGTACTTAATTGTCAACATCAGCGCTTGTGACAGTCTGCCACAAGGTAGTGCTGTCTGGCTAATTGGCTAATTTAGAGATGACAACAACAACAGTTAATTATTAATTCAATATACATTCAAAAAGACTACTACCTGTTTCCCAAGCCATTCTTATTGATTTGAGGACCTGGAATAGCCCAAATTGTCACACTTGTAGGAGTGTGATGGCATTCTCAGTGTCGCACGGGCAATGTGTTGTGGAAGCTGCAGTGGCCTCCTGACCAGAGCTCTGGCACTTATTTTTCTACAAATTAAGCACTTCCTGAAAGTACAGTGCAACGTAAGATTGTTCTTATCTGTCCTTGAAATCACAGTGTCTTGCTTAAGCTGTCCACCAGCAGACAGGAAGAGTGGCCAACCAATCAAAGCTACAAGGGGCAAACATTCACATGTTCTGCTTTGAAGTTTAAGTGCCTCATATGGTGGACAGGTTACTCCTTCACAAATCTGATGTATATCCTAATGCACTTGTAATGAGGCGGACTGAATTTCCATCACGTTTGTGGCAGAGTACCCAACTACCAAACTCAAATTCATGCTAAACTGGACTTATTCAGAGTTTGGCGGGCAGGATACTCCTTCAAAAACGTGGAAGATACATCTGTCCACCGCCGCATTGCCAGGACTTTAAAGTCCATGGGACTTGTAGTACAGCGGATGGTTTATCCATCAGGTTTGTGAGATAGCATCCCATCTGCCATTCTCTAAATATAGCCCCATTTTTTTTATTTTAGAATCTGTGTTAATCATAGGGCAAATAAAACCAAAGAATTCATTCTAAAAGGGCAATGTAGTAACCTAGGGCACCTAACATTATAAATTAATACATATTGACTTCTCATCTGAGAAGAGAGAAAACTTACTTGATAAATGGAGGCTTTTACCTTTTTTGAAATGAGTGTTCTCTGAATTCCAATGTCAATTAATTATTGATATTCGATTTTTTCTTTGCTTTAGGACAAGGCTGTGCCAAGGCGACAGCCAGTTCGATATCACTAAAGGATTCCTGTCCCCTGGCAGAGGTTTGGCAACTGAGTTTTATGTTTCCATTTCGTCTTTTCTCTTTCAATCAATGCGTTCTACACACCTGTGTCCAATTACACTCTAGCAATTTGTCTGGTGTGCATTATAGAGTGCGATACTGCAGATGGAGGGCAATGGCTTCCTGCAAAGGCCAGGACAAGACAGAATAAAGGTCTTTCAAATAATTATCCTATTCCGGAGAACGGAATGCCACCTGCAGGATCTAGTGGCGTGAGCTGGCGCTTCTTGGCACTTCTTGCCCAAATCAAGCTAAGGAGAAAAGTTGCTGCCACCTGCAGAATGTAAAGAAGCTTTTCAACGATGACAAAAGAACATTAGGAAGTCTCTTCAATTGGTAGCTTTCAGCTGGAAAATAGTGTTTTTCTTCCGTCTGGAAACAGCTGCAAACCTTTTCCTGGCTTTCCATTAGCATTGTTTACAGCACACTAATCTGGTTCTTCTAGCTGCAAAGAGTTTATCGAATTACGACCCATTCTCCGTGAAGATTAAAACCGATGGTTGATATATCGTTTTAGCTTGTGCATCTGTGTTACAAGGAAGAGCGTGGAGCATGACAGTAAATAAATTCCTATGGTCATAGTGCCTTTTACAGTATAAACACACTTCTAAGAGCTATACATTTGTAGTTGCGAACCGAGGCCAGCCGACGTTGCATGGTTTTCCTACAATTAGGCAGAAAACCCCGAGTTATTCGTGAATCCAAGTGTGGAATGACTACGCTGCATGCATTTAAATTTATCTAATTGAATGCCATCATATGGCTAAATGTGCCTCAAATTCGAACACATTTTCATGTTAAAAACACAACCCCAACCCCCACACCGCCCCCCCCCCCCGCGCCCTGATTCAGTGAGCATGGGAACGTAAACTATGAATTCCACAAACTGCACCCCCCCCCCCTTCTCATCGAAAAGGAGAGTGTGCAGGCACCTCTTTTCTAATGCTATGCAACAGGTTGGCAGCTGCTTGACAATTCCAACACAGGGCCTCTTTTATAGTCTAGAGACGATAAAAGCATTCACACAGCTCAATCCACACATTTCTATTTACGATGAAGTAACAAAATGAAAATTGAAAAAAGTAAACACTACCAGAGCACATTCACCAAGAGTACCCTGGTACTAAAAAGGTGCACACACTAATGCAAGTGTAATGCGAGTGAACTTGCAAGACAAATTGTGGCAGTGAGAGAGACTCACGGAAATTAAAAAACTGAAGGACCTGTGGAAACAATTATTGAACCAGTCTAGTGGACCATGACCCACCATGCACAAATATTAACAGACACACGCATGCCCTTACCAGCAGGGAGTGACGAGTCTCAATAACACCACCAATCTATCTGCTCCACAGAGACATCAACTGCCATCTGAATGATGGAGAATCATGCAAATTGGACCCTCAAGACCCTACGGCGCCATGCTGACCACAATACAATAGAAAAGCAGTACTTAATGTGAGCCGGTGGTTTCCGGTGCTCGGAATCGGTCCTTGTCAATACTGGTTCTTATGACAGTCTGCCACAGGGCAGGGCTATTTGTTTAATTTAGAGATTAGCACAATAATAGTTGTGTATTAATTCAATATACATGAAAGTGACTAATACCACTCACCCGTGTTATTCTTATAGCTTTGGGGACCTGGAATATTCTGATTACTACACTTGTAGGCGTGCGATGGCTACTAGTTGTGCTGGTAGTATCATTGGCAGCGCTGGCAGTGGCAATGGGTGGTGCAATCTGCAATGGCATCTTGACGAGGGGGCTGGCACTTATATTTTACAAATTAAGCACTAGAGAAGGGACATTTCAAGGCGAGATCTGGTCCAAGATTCAGTTTTCACAGATGAAACCACACACAAGTGCAATCTCTTTGCTTGGTGAAATTCTCAGATAGATCATGCTGTGTAGGCCTACAAACACCCCCATCTTAGTTCCTCATCGACTGTGTTATTTAGTTGAATGAAAAACACATCTAGCCTTTCAAGAGTAGACACCAAACTATGACGTGCAAATGCCAAGTTGTGGCCATGTAGCACAAGTGTATTCATGCTCAAGGAAGTCTTAGAGTATGTGTCTCTAGCACCTTCTCTACTAATTCCAAGGAGTGAATGCCAAATGCACCAGGTTTGAGCTAATTCATACCTACTAGACCTAATGGTAGGCAAGAGGAATTTGCTGAAAAACACTAACTCGAGGAAGCCACAGGTAGCATCAGCATCGTCTAGCAGCAGCAGCCACAAATAACTTCTCACCAAACATCCACCAGACCTGCTGTAGGAAAGTTGGATCTGCTTTTATGGTTACTCCGCACTTTTTGGCTGGTGCTAAGCTGTTATTGACTAGTCTGACTGGGATCCTGCTAATCAGTACCCCAGTCTCTCTGCTTTCGCCACTAAATTGTTATGTTCAGTACTTAGGTACATCCCAGATTGGATACTGAGGTACCATTATCAGACCCTAGTATATGGTAATAAGGTACCCAGGGCATAGGTACCCCAGAGGTCCCCCATGGGCTGAAGCATGTATTGTGCCACCCATGGGAGACCATTCAAACTGTAACTACAGGCCTGCCATTGCAGCCTGTGTAAGCTGGTGCTTGCACCACTTACGAAATATATAGATCTCCTACATCTAGGGTCACTGCACTTAAAACCTGTAAGTCACCCCTATATCAGGCCTTTACAATCCTGAGAGCAGGGTGCTTGGTTCTAAGTGTGAGGGTGCCCCTGCATGAGCAGGACACCCCTACAGCCTATAGAGTCTATTCTCATGGGTTTTAAGTGAAGTAGCCATATACCATATAGAGGGGCACTGCGTAATTGCCCGATGACCATCTCAAAATTGGCTGCAACAAATCCTATCATGTTTGGTATCAAACATGTTAGAAACATACCTCCAAAACACTGGAACGGGCCTCCATCAGGCTCTCAGTGCTCCCAGTACCAGTCTTCTAGACCCAGACAGTACAACATGGCTGCTGTCGACAAGAGACACGATTCTGCCCTCCTGCTGCTAAGTCCTTACAGAAACTTTCAAGGCCTGTGGGCATCCAAGAAACCTGAAGGAATATCCCTTGTAGTGAAGGAGTCATGTCCCGGCATCTGCAGGCACCAACACTAAGCTGACTGGTCTGCTGAACCTGAGCTCCCAAGGACTCCAAAAGGCTCAGCAACACAGGGGTGGGGGGGGGGGGGGGTTCTACGTATCTCCCAAGTCCTGCCCTGCTCTCTCACCAAGTTTGAGGCCAGTATCCTTTGTAGGAGCCGCAGGAACCAAACCCCTGTGCACAGCATTGACTTGCTGTTGCAAAGGCTTGTTGGCTTCCTTCCAACAAGATGTTTGGGCTCCAAGTAGCCCCAACCTCAAGCATCACCAGTGAGCAGAATATTTGTCCACACCGCATTGTCTGCACCGTGGCCTGCATCTCTTGATGAGCTGCTTGAGGTCCTCTTGCAACTCTAGTCCCTCCGGACTGTGGGCCCTGTTGATTGTCATCTTTGTTTCTTTTGGGCTCCGCTGATTGTGTGGGGCCTGCCCTGATTCCCCTGCTTGTGGTGTGTTCCCTGGACCTTGCTTGTCCCGACATTGCACCTTCTTTGACATCTACAATGTTTGCAGTTGCCAAGGCTTGTTGGTGCTCCTTATGGACACCGACCCCTCAACTCTCGACATCGAACATGGAACAGTTTGTGCACAGCACCTGGTCTTCCACAACATTGCCAGATCCACACAGCTACGGAGTCAAGGTCACTATCAACTCTCCTGCAACTCCTGATATCGGTGGGCATTCGTCGTCCAGGTCTTTGGGTCACTCCTGAGTGACATAGACTCTGTCCCCTCTGGTTGCAGGTACTCTTCAACTAGAATCCACCTTTGGATTCCACCAGGCACTTTCTCCTTCTCCAGCAGCTGCATTTTCCTGAATTCCTCCATTGGGTTCGACAGTGGTTTCCGACACCACTTTACACCTATGCACCGACTTCCCTGGTGTAGGTAAAGTGGGTACTAGGGTATCCATGGGTGGCGTGGCTCTCCAACCTTCTGTCTTCCACAGGGTTTCTCCAGGGTCCAGTGGAAAGGGTCTTTAATCTTTAAAATTACAATCGCAACTTACTCGTTGACTTGGACGGAGAACAGGGTCGTGTTCTCACACTGTAGACGATCTCCGTGGGGTTCCTAGTCACTCACCATGGGTGGTTCCTTGGGTCCCCGACAATTCTACATCCTCTGTGCATTGTTTTGACACGAGTCATGGTTCTTATACCACTTTCTTAGTACATGGTTTGGTCCCCCTAGGGTCTACTGTGTATTCTGTGCTATTTACGTGATTTCTATGCAAAGTATTGTGTGTATTGTGCATATCTCGGAGTGGGAGATATCTGTATGTGTTAGTGAGTATTATATATTAATTACATATTTGTATAAATATATTCTGTGGTTCTTTTTTACTTAATCTTTACCTATAAGATTACATTCTGGTAATACAAGCTGCTTTACACTCCTTTTGGACTAAGCCTGAAGGCTTCTCTCCACAGCTACCACTTAGAGAGTTTTCTAAGCTTGTCTAAGACCTCCTAAATCACCATAAGGGTTTTCTGGGCTAGTGCAGGGTGTCCACTTACATAAGTGTACATGTTATACCAGGCCAGCCTCTCACACCTGCTAAATAGTCCACAATACACAGTACAATCAGATAAAGGGGGACACAAAGATATACAAAGGACCCAGAGATGGCCATGACTTACATGCTTCCCACTAGAGAGAACAGCATCAGTAAGTAATATTAGTTCCACATCAGTGACCAGCACCTTCCAATGCCCTTGGAATTGTCAGACAATAAGCAACAGTCAAATGTAAGCTGGAAATACAGGATGCATATCTTTCAAGTAAAGCCCAGCCACATACATTTTTTAAAAACATTACGGTAAATTACAGAAAGCCCTTCAGAATACTGCAATGCATGGGCTCCCAAGCTCTACACAGTCACAAAGTGTCCCACCGCTGGATCCATTAATACCAACTGCGACTTTCAGTCAATCTTTGACTAGACCACAAATGAGCTCAGAAGAGCTAAACAGAGAGAAAACTTTGCAAAACAGAATGAAAAGTGTCCATATCTAGATTCACAAATAATATTTTTTGGGGAAAACAGATGAACAAAGTGAGTACAGGTACACTGTGTAAAATATGCGTAAGTCTTAATGCTCAAGTGGGATGTGCACAAGGAAACTTCTGCAGGCATCATGGGCAAGCTCTCTAGGACATGGTGTAGAAGGACCTTCAACATGGCCTTTTGGAAATATGTTGCAATGCAATATAATCTTGAATTGCAAAAGGTGTTGTAACTATCATGTGTTCAAGTGCAGTATTCCTTTTTCATTTCAGTTTGAGAGACATGTGTTATTAAACATGTACCTAGTGATGTATTACTATATCATCAAATGCACATTTCTTGCATGTGCTTTTATTCTGTAAATGTGTAATGAATATTTAATGAAGTTTTCATAAACAAGAAACACATTCAGACCCCAATTCACAAAGAGCTTCCTAATTCATGGCTGAAGCTTCTCAGTTGTGACAGGATTTTCACGTTGAAGTTTCCCATTGTGTACATCCTGCCATGACTATGAAGTGTCCGCCACAAGTGCGGAGGCTCTTTGTGACTCAGAGCCAAAGTGAGTTTTAGTGACTGCTTAGTTCAGACATAATTCTAGGAATTTCATAAATCTTATTACTGTTTCCCTCCATAATTATATTATTTTTATCTATTTTAATCACTTGCTTTTAGGCTTCTTTATTTTAGTTTTAGGTTCTTGAACACATGAATGCAGACGCCAATTTCTACATTCTGAGACTCCATTTTGTCATAGGCATGTCTTGAAAATGACGGTTTTTAGTTTTCTAGACCTAAAATATGATGGCCATCATCTTCTTGAGGGACTTCAAATATTTCACATCATTTTGACCTCTAAATGTGCCATATCCTCCTGTCAATATAATAGACAGAAACACCCAGCTTGAAATCAATCTGGGACAGGTGCCTTTTTCAAGGTCAAATAGCAACCATAACCCAAACAATGTAGTTTGTATTGGCATATTTTTACCTTATTAGTACATCTACTGATTTATATGATTATGTCAAGACATTCCTAAGGTGATGTTGGTAAGTCTATCTTAAATAGGGGTCTGTATAAAAGGGCTGCCCCTTGACCACTTGTCAGGAGAGACACTTCAGCCAGGTCACAGACGTAGATCCTGATGAACAGAGTAGCAGTATTCACCTAGACTGAAGAAGCTTGGCCCTGGGTATATGGTATACCAATTTAGAAGAGACTTATAAGTAAATCAGATATATCAATTGTGGATAAATCAATGTTAGCATGTTTAGGGGAGAAGCGCATTCACTTTTTCACTGGTCAAAGTGGTTAGGGGTTTTCGGGTTTTAAGTCCAACAAAAAGAATCAGCAAAACGAGAAGGTAAACTGGCAAAATGTTTGGGGGAGACCACCATAAGGATTACAGGTCTAAAACAAGCTATTTCAGTCAGGCAACAAATCAAGTTGCTCAGGCATGCACATCACCTCTGAAACTCAGGCTTATTATTCATTCATCTGCTAGAATTAGCATAGCGCTTAAAGATAAAACAGTGAGAGTGTTTAGGCCTATAAATTGTGATGTTGCGAGTTATTCCCTGTTTCTCACTGTTGTTGAAAAGCTTAGCTGCTTTCTATCTTCTGTGTTGTTACTAATGTTGGGCCTAATTCACAAAGTTAAATATACATTTTGGCGTTTATTTACGATTGTTTGCTATTCACAAAGGTATTTATGAGTATTATCTTTTTTTATGCGGAGACTCTGCGCTGGTAAAGATACTACTTGTAAATCCCTTTGTAAATAGCAAACAATCGTAAAGTTACACAAAGGTGTAAGTTTACCTTTGTCAATCAGTTCCATAGTGTGCACTAGAACCTCACATTTCAAAATAACTATTTTAAAATAAATATGTTGAACTGCATATTCGGTTTTCTAGTGTTCTTGAGTGTGTAAATCACTAATGAACAATTGTTTAGATTACCACTGCTCCCTATCAGTAACCCAAAAGCATTGTAACCACTTCAATTATGGATTGAGCGGGGTTCTGCGTGACTACAAAACCTGTCTTTCAAATTCAAGCATTCAGTTTTTTGAACTAACTTCGATCTTGTCACCCGTGTATGTGAAAACAAACGTGTAGAGCTGAACCAAAGACTCAGTTTACACAACAAAGGGGCTATCTTATGCTCACAGCTTTGTTTTGTGGCATAGGGCATCTGCACAGTCCTAAATGACTGGTAGAGAACACTTGAGCATCACCACAACAGTAAAGACAGTCCTAAGCATCACCATTTGCGCAATCAAGAGAATATCTGCAGTACATTTCACACCTTGCATGAATTAGAAATGTAGTTTGTACATTAAGACAAATGTGTGCAATACTGATCTACTGTTATAGGGTCATCAGACACATATCCTTAAGAAGGAGAGGCAGCTCATATGGAGTCCAATCTGGCAACAATGCAACTCTGAGAGTCAAACGACGCTACCTATTAGTAACATTTTCAACATCCATCATACTACATGGAATTCTTGGCTCAGCCATTTCATTGTGAAAGCACGACACACATGGCTCAATCTCAATAACAGACCATTACTACTAGGGTGTGCAAAAAGTGCATTCAACATTGGGGATACCCTTCTTAAACAGATCTGCCTCCACCTCTATAATCATCAACCAGTGCTAAATTTAACACATAATGCACAATTTGGTAAACATTCTAAAAGCAATATGATTCCATCTGACTTATGGCAGAGCCTATTTTTCTGCATTTCACCCCTGTCTTAACCAAATGAGATGATTGTTTCTCCATTCAATGTTAGCCCATGGCATGGACCATTCTGCAAGTGCATCATAGGCTCATTGGCCCAAACAATTTGAAACTAGCACATTCTTAAATGATGGATACGCATGCAATCTAATCCAGCTAAAAATGCACATTTTTAGCCTTCAAGATAGTATTCTGAGCAATTTGTGTATTGAGAGAGATAGTCGTCTCACAAATTTATGTTTTGAAGGCAGGTCGTCAAGCAGGACGTAGGCACATAATCTAGATAGTGCGGTGCTTAGTCCATGGCAGGACTTATTTGTGTTTGATCTACTGTCTTGGGATGTGCAGACAAAGAAAATAGATGCAGATCTGTAAAGGGAATCTTTGGGGGCACAGTCTTGTCAGGGGGGAGCGGGATGTCCATGTGGAAAAACGCCCTGTTGGCAGCCAGATGGCGAAGGTTAGAGAACTGCTTTGGGCTAGCTCTGGTCCAATGACAAGGGCAAAGACAAATTGATGATTGCAATTGGGCCCAAGTAATGTGGCATACATAATTACGATGGGTCTGCAGAAGACGAAAGGCAGCAGAAGTGGGTAATAATACAGAGGTTTCATCACAATGATAGGGAGATCAAATGGATGCAAAAGACAGAGGGGCTTGTTTACAAGCCCATTGAGCCACTAGTGCATCACTTGTTTTGATGCACCGGGAGCGCAATGGGCTGGCCCATATTTACATGGCCACATAAAGTCACCCGCTTGACTTTTCATGGCCTTGTATTTATGGGCTCCTTTCACGCATTATTCTGTGTGAAAGGGGCATTCCATGGGTGCTGCTGTGGGTGTTGCCACTCAACATCCATGGAACTTGACACATTCCCAGATTTAACACGTTTTGTAAAACTGGGAATGAGTCAGAATCATACGCCTCCCCAGTGGAGGCGTAGGAATAGCGTATCGAGGAGAAATACTTTTATTGCTCCCCCGTTTTTTCATTTTTCTATGGGTGCTGCAGAATGCAGCACCCATAAAAAGAAGAAAATGCCATTAATTATTGTTTTTGTGCAGGAAGGTGTTCCTTTCTGCACTAAATTCATCATTCCTGCAGTGCAGACACCCTTGCAAAATGACGCAAGGGTGCCTGTGCTGGCGCATAGCAGTCAATGTGCACCAGCGCAGGGGAAAGCACAGGGATGCGTTGCATTCTTGTTAATATGATGCAACACAGTGCCTTGAAAAAAACACAGCACGGCACAACAAAATGGCTTGCTGTGCCGCACTGCTTCATTTTCTGAGTGCTGAACCACATGTGATTAACATGGCAATGGAAATTCAGAAGCAGAACTTATGGTAGCAGGTCCAGAATGCCTGCAGCATCAGCACGTCTCTACACTTACACCAATGTCTCCAGACAGTGAAATCTTTGTCCTCCTTGGAGCGAGTTGCCGCTTGCATAGTTCCCTCGGTGGAGAAATGCAATCAAACTGCTCAATTTTTCTCCAATAAAACCTCCAAGATTTATGAATCTTTCCCTTCAGAAGCTATAGAGATTTCCAAATCTAGGATCTAGCTAGAACCATCCAATTCTACAAATGGTCTATCCAGGATTAACACTTAGAGAACATCAGAACCGCGCGTGCTAGCCCAGAAGATAAAATCGGGATCCCACTCAATCCAGCCCCTCTAGCAATCCTGGAATGGGGATTAGATGCCACCATACCCAGTTTATGTGATCTGCACAATCAGATGTTTAACTCAGGCCAACTCCCTCTGAAATGGAAGCACGCAACAGAAATGGTCCTGCTAAATAAACAAATCTAAATGCAGGCAAGCCAGAACATTTTAGACCAATTTCCCTACTCCCATTCGTTTTGGAGGTGGCAGAGAAACATATAAATCAAAAGTTGATGAACTATATCATGGCCGAGAACCGCTACATGAAAACCAATCAGGGTTCTGTCCCCAGTTTAGCAGAAAATCTTCACTTCTGCTCGCAACTTAGTCTCCGAAACTCATGGCGGATGAAGGCAAAACTGCAGCATTGATTATGTTTGTCCTGAGTGTCAGGAATAGCGGAAGAAATGTCCTTCCTCGTTCCTAAACCGAGGCAAAAAACTACATTTCCCATGAGCCCTAGGCTTAGAGGCTCATGGGATAAAAGGACACGTCTCACGACGGGCTACGTGCGTAATGCAGATTTTCCACATTTAGAAATGGGTAGAAAATCATGATTTTAATAAAGGCACGGAGGCTAATATTATGCATTTCCCTTTTATTGCTCCCCAGACAGCAGCAACAAATAAACCATAGAATTAGAACACTTAATACTTCTTAGAACACTGAACATGCATAAATACATAGAACTGGCAGCCATCTTCCCCTTTTCGTGCTGCGAATAAACATAAAATCCAAAGTCTCTTTCAAATAATAATAAACTTTCCATCTGTCTTGTCCATCACTTCCAAGTTTCTTTAAAAAATCCAAATGATTTTTCTTTACCCTGCATAATAAAGGAAGAAAAAACATTAATAAAATTGGGAGGGTACAGTGGAGGGATAATATTAGCCTCTGTGCCTTTATTAAAATCATGATTTTCTACCCATTTCTAAATGTGGAAAATCTGCATTTTACATCAAGGCCCGGAGGCCAATATTATGCATGTTCAAAGTTCATCTAAAACTCTATCCAAGACATTCTCTACAGGCTTAAAATAGAACTTCTTAAATGTAGAATCATTACTCCAATCTGCAGCCTCCATAATTCCACCTAAACTATACCCTCTCATAAAAGCCTTTGATGCCATAGCCCCTCTAACAGAATGAGCCCCAAAAACACTTACATCAAGATCTCAACATTACTTCTCTCACCCACCTTGCCAAAGTAGGTGTTGACACAGGCCTAAAAGGCTTCTTATATGAAATAAAAAGTTGCGAACAACCTCCTTGCCTTAGATTGAAAGTCCTCCTTTCATATTCCCTCAAACACCGAACCACACACAAATTGTCATTTCCTTCCAAATTTGGATAGAAAACACTTCTAGACATGCTCTTCATTCTTTTCCTTCACTCAAAACACACACCCTCAGGTTGATAAAAACTAGAATCTACCTCCAATGCCTTTATATCAGACGCCCTTCTACAAGACACCAAACAAAGAAGCATAGCCATCTTCCAGGAAAGCAACTTAATATCCATTGAAGCATTACTACCCCAACTATCCAATTCCTTCAAAACCAAAGAAACATCCCATAATACCCCATACTTTGCCTTTGGTGGTAGAATCAACCTTACACTCTCAACCAACCTCTTAACCAACACATTCTGTCCTACAGGTATACCATCCACAAAAATATGACCTGCTGAAATCGCTGATCTGCTAATATTCACTGTATTGTAAGCCAATCCTAACTTATACAATTCTGACAAATAATTTACCACCTCCACTATAGGTGCTGATACGGAATCCAAATTCCTCTTGATACACCAATCAGACCATCTTCCCCAAGCTGATCTATACATTTTTGTCGTCCCCTTTGACTATGATTCAGCGATAAGATTTTCAGCCTCCTTCGATAATCCATGCACTTGCCATATTCTCCTGAAATCAACCACGCCACTAACATTAACTGACCCCTCACCACTAAATTGTGAACATTCCCTTCTGGATCCAGAATGATCTCCTTCAAATCCGGTAACAATACCGGATCCTCTATCAATAGATCCATCATATCTGGAAACCACACCGGAGCTCTCCAAAAAGTTGTCAAAATTACCATCTCCGCCTTCTCTCTCCTCACTTTCATCAGAGTTCTCTGAATCAATGAGAATGGGGGAAAAGCATAATTCCTCCCCACACTCCAATCCTGTAGAAAAGCATCTATTCCCTTCACTTCCGGATCCGGTCTCCAGCTGTAAAACTCTTTCAACTGACAATTTAGTCTGTCTGCAAACAGATCCACCTGAAAAGGACCTCATCTCTTCTCCAACTTCAAAAATATCCCTTTCTGAAGTTTCCAATTGCTCACATCCCTTAGATATCATGAAAACCAATCCGCTTCTTTGTTGCACAGACCCGGAATATATTTTGCCTGAACTACAATCTCCTTCTCTAAGCAAAATCTCCAAAACTCCTTTGCCAAGTCTGCTAGACCTCTCGACCGTGGTCCTCCCAACTTGTTCACGTACCTCACAGCCGACAAGTTGTCCATCTTCAACAGCACACAACACTTCACCCTGTCTCTCATGAAGCTCTTTACTGCAAAAGACCCTGCAAGAATCTCCAGACAATTTATATGCATCTCCTTCTCCTCCTTTGACCACTTGCCCCCTGTTGAAACCAGACCACATCGTGCTCCCCATCCTTGAAGGCTCGCATCCGATTCTATCTCTACCTCTGGAACCTCCCCAAAAATCGTCCTGCCATTCCATGCTTCCGAATTCATCAGCCACCACTTCAATTCGTCCTTCGATTCCAGATTCAACATTATCTTTTGCAAATACTTTGCCCCCCTCCTTAAATGAAAACCCTTCAATCTCTGCAATGCCCTGTAATGTAGAGGGCCCGGAAAAATCGCTTGAATTGATGCTGACAAAAGACCCTGCAACCAAGCTAACTGTCTCAATGTAATCCACTCCGGACTCATTGCTCTTCTCACTTCCTTCCTTATTTTCCTCACCTTCATCATAGGTAACTTCAACACACATTCCAACGTCTGTATCTGAAAACCTAAAAATTGAATCGTCTGCTGTGGATCCACACAAGACTTCTCTTTGTTTACTACAAAACCTAAGTCATCTATCACCTTTACAGCAAATTCCGTCTGCTCCTTTGCCAACTTCCTTTCCTCTGCCATGATCAGGAAATCGTCCAGATACACTATCAAACGTATTCCTCTCGACCTCAACCAAGCTGCTACCGGACGCATCACCTTCGTAAAACACCATGGTGCTGATGTCAACCCGAAAGGCAGGCTCCTGAACCTCCACAACCTTCCCTTCCACCTGAACTGTAGGAAGTCCCTCTGCTCTTTGCACATCGGAATAGTTAAATAAGCATCCTTCAGATCCAACCTTGTCAACCAATCCCCTTTCCTTAAGAGATCCCTCAACATATGGATCCCTTCCATCTTGAAATGATTGTATGAGACCCAATCGTTCAATTCCATCAAATTTATCACAGGACGCACACCTTTCTCCTTTTTTGCTACCAGAAAAATGTTGCTTATAAATCCTCCTTTCACATACCTAGCCACTTCTATTGCACCTTTTTTCTCTAGCTCCTCTATCTCATTTGTCACCATATGCTCCATTTCTCTTGAGAATCTCAAAACTTTTGGTGCTCTCACCTGTATCGGCGTCTGCAAAAAATCTATTCTGTAACCTGTTACCGTCTCCAACACCCATGGATCCATGGTAATTTCTTTCCATCTCAAAACAAATTGGGCTAGTCTGCCGCCCAACTTTATTTGGATAGAAAAAGGGCCTTGTAAGCATCTTACCTGAGGCACCTCTTGTTCTCCTCTCAGAACGCATTCCTTTTGCCCTGCTTCTCTGCCTCTGAGGGAAGAAAGCTCCCTGTCCCCCTCTTGAACCGTAGAAGCTTGATCCATAATTTGAAACATAGGGCCTTCCTCCTCTTCCAAAATGGGAAAAAGGGAAGTGAAGTGAAGGGATCATCAGAATGAGATAGCAGGGGAAAGGAAGGAGAAGGAAGAAGAATGAAGGGACGGCAAGGGAAAGAGAAAAGGAAAAGGAAAAGGAAAGGGAAAGGGAAAAGGGAAGGGGAAAGTGTAAAGGTAAGGGAAAAGGAAAGGGAAATGGGAAATGGGAAAAGGCAAGGGAAATGAAAAAGGGTATGGAAATGGAAAGAGAAAAGACAAGACAGGGAAAGGGGAGGGATATTGAGAAAATAAAAGGGGAGAAGAGTGGGGAAGGGAAGGGAAGGAAAGGGAAGGGGAGGGAAGGGGAGAGGAGAGGGGAGTAGGAGAGGGGAGGGGAGGGGAGGAGAGAGGAGGAAGAGAGTGGAGGAGTGGAGTGGAGGGAAGGGGAGGAGAGGGGAGAGAAGAGAAGAGAAGACAAGACAAGACAAGACAAGACAAGACAAGACAAATGAAAGGAGGGATGTTTTAGGAAAGGAACTGGTAAGTAGGGGAGAGTAGGAACATATGAAGGCGTAGGGTTGGTGAAGGGAAAAGGGTGAAAGAGGAAGGCCGGTAAAGCACGTTTTAGGAAGGAAAGGAAGTGACTGGTTTGAAAATGTGAAATATAAGTTTGGGAAGGGAACACAAGTTTGAAGTGGGTATGGGTTATTAATGAGGGAAATTAAGGCTAAAGGTACATTGGAATTTCAAGTCACTTTCAAGTAAGTTTTCAGTTCAGTTTGATCTTCAGTTTAGTTCACGTTTAGTTTATTCACTTACCTCGTAACTTTGTACCCACTCCTTCCTTTTTGAAGCCTGCTCAGCCTCTGCCTCTTTGGCCTCTCTCCGTCTATTGATCCAGCAGCTAGCGGTGGTCCTCCCAGTCCGAAATCCATGCGTGCACTGCTGCAGCTCCCTGGATAATACCAAGGACACGTCACAGTGGAGACTTTTCAACGTGTCATCCTACATCAATGCTTTCTGAACAAAACCATTTGTTTCAGGGGTCGCAGGCAAGGCCGGGTTATTTTCCAGGGTCTTGCGAAAACCCAACAATTTAGTTACAAAAAAGGTGCTCCAATAAATCTGAAAGAAGATCCCATGCTAGCCGACATACGTTCTCAATAGTGGTCTCTCTTTTTCTCTCAGCTGCATATGGAGCGTCTCCTTGTCGCATACGTTGGGCCTGCCAACATCACTTCACAGGTTCTGTGATGTCATAAGTGTTCCATGTAAAGGGCTCTGCCTCTGGTGCTTTTGATAAGGCACGGACCCTACAAATTAATTTCTAATATTTTTGTTTTTCTAAGCGGTCGTTTAATAGATTATATTTTCCACGTAATGCTCGTCCTCGCAAGCTGCCTTCAAATAGATTCTTAGATTTATTCATTTAAGGATTTTAACTCATACACTTCCACGTCGGGTCTGTGACTAGTGAATGTCTTTTTTCCTTTGGTTATGCACTCCTGTGCCTGTCGGGATCTGGCACCCCCTCTCTCTGGTGCTGCTGTTTGCTCACTCATCAATTACAATGTTGGGCTTCTTCACACCAATGCTTTTCCTAATGCCTGCCAATATGCTTACTTAAAAAGACATATAATAAGACCTACTTAAACTTTTAAGTGCTTTCAGAACCAGTATATAAATATATTTAGTGGAACAACCAAACCCTTCAAATAGAACAGATCTCCATTCTTGAGTACCAACCATTTAATAATAGAAAATATGAAGTTGCTTCAAATTTGTGTTTTCAAGTACTTCTCTGTGTTTCCGACGCTTTCACTATTTTTCACATTAGCGTTTTCACTCTTTGTACTCTAATACTTCATCTATGTGTTATGAAGCACATCACAGAGAGTGAAATGCTTCCTTCTTAGGATACTTTCATGCAGGAGGATTGGAAACCTATACTTTCCACTTCCTGTCAGATAGATTACTAGGGGTGGGCGTAAACTTGCGTGATTTAGTTTAGCATAATCACACAGAATTTCCTGAGAATTCCAGGAGATTGTGCTTACTTACGTGAGAAGAGTAAATCTGCTTTTAACGCTATTTTTTTTGCGGAAACATGCTTCATTGCATCCAAAATGGGTGCAACAATGCATGTTGCTATAAGAAATAGAACTGAATGCAACAGAGCATAAACAGTAAATGCGAGAAGCTGCCCGCATTTTCTAAGTGTGAACTTGGGGCAAGATTTTCACCGAATTTACCCCTGCATTTAGATCTATTTTATTATCCCAAACTGACCCCCTCACCTGAAAAATGGGCACAAGACGGCATTGAAAACTAAGAAATAGCACTAAACGTGCTGTTAGGGTAGACTTCCCCCCCCCCAACGCACTCCCAGCATCAGCACTACTTTCTTAGCGCAAAATTAACTCTGGACGTAGTGTGCGTAGTCTCGCTATGTGTAATTATGCAAAGCTGCACTTGTGCTTCACGAGCTACGCGAGCGCGCGTAGTTGCTGGTCCCGTCCGTTTGCGATGCGTTTTTCTTGCTCGCGAACGCGTATTGTGTGTTCGGGAGTCTGTTTGCGTGCTCGGGGGATAGTATCTCACAAACTTACCCATGTGGTCGCTATGGGCGCGGCCATCTTGTTTTTCACTTGTCCCGCCCGTTCACGATGCCTTATTTCCTGTTCCGGGTTGCGTATAGCCTGTTCGCGATGCGCATGTCATGTTCGAGAACACGTTAAACGTGTTTGTGATGCTTTTTGCGTGTTCACAGGGAAATATTCCGCAAACTTACCCATGCGGTCGTGACGGGCGTGGCCTTCTTCGTTTTTCACTCTATGCTATGGTTCTGGGGCCTGCTTTTCTATCCTCACTCTATCTTTGCCATTCTTAGGTTTTTACACAGATCTTTTTTTATAAATTATCTATCCCTCTCTGTCCCTAAGTATATATTTTGCATTTCATTTCTACTTTTACTTCGTTTTTTTCAGTTTTCTCCTGTTTTATATTTCTTCCTTCTTTAAGCTGCTACTCCTTCCCCTAACTTTATTTTTCCCTTCTAAATTTTCTTTTGTGCCTCCCGCTCACCCCAGAACCATCATGACTAAGGGTAATAATGTTAACGGGCGCTCCAAGGGCAAGGTGCCTGCGCCCAAGAGCCACCTGCCTTGCGGCAGACTGTGCCGTCCAGGGGTGCAGGCCCGGGAACTTTTTGGAGAGGCGGAGGTGGCCGTCCTTGTTTTTTGTGTGCGGCGCCACTTCCCCTTGACCTTGGCAGCAGGCGGCAGGCATGGCTCCGGGTACCAGACCCAGGAGCGTCACCGCCGTTGGGCGAAGGTGCGCTAGGCTGTGTTTCGACAATCAGGGGTCCAGCGCACCCATCGGTGGTCCGACATCTTGGACCGAAAGTAGGACCTGCTGGACCTGCTAGGTGTCGAGGTCATGGGGCTTGGTGAGTAGCTAATATACTAGTAATATAAGTACTGTGTATAATTTTTTTCCGAATAGCAAGAATACTGCTGCTTACATTGCAGGTAAATTACGTTGAAAAATCTTCTATGATTGTAGGACACAGGTGTACGGCGCTGCTCTTACTTGTTTGCAACTTTGCGCTCACTTGGGCTGATTATATAAGAGTTTACTTAGAGAACTTAAGTTAGGTAATGCTATTGCTAGAGAGACGCTAGTCTAGTCCTTCCTTTTTCCTCTTGTCACTAAGAAGAGATAGTGGTGGCTGGATTGATAGGTTTAGTTAGTATTAGTTGGTAATTTTGTAGAGGTCTGCATGACGCATCCTCTCTGTCATGAGTGCTTCTTACCCCAGTCCTTAGTAGAACCTTTTGTAGTTTGTTTAGTGAGTGGTAAGGCTTACCAGTGTCACTAGCATAACATCAGACGCAACCAACCAACAATTTGGTGTATGCACAAATTTATGCATGTGTCCTACACCTATGCATTTTTGAGGGCTAAAATTTAAACGCAGACTTATTGAACAATTGGCCCGTCTGGAATATGTGGGCTAGGTCAGGTGGTACATAGGCTTACTTAATATTCTGAAATCAGAATGGAACACTGGATTAGTGTTCATAAATAATAAGTAGACGGTCTGTGAGTCCCGCAATAATACTGCTAGTCGATCTGATGAGAAGGGTCAATTTTATTGCAATTGTTGTTTTCTAAAATGTTTGAGTCTTTTTAAAATATTTTATTTGTTGCACAGTACACAAATCATTATTGTTTGTCTCTTTCTTTGTTATATCTTACATGATCAGCACCCAGGGGCAAGACGGAGGCGTCACAGGCGGCAGCGGGACAACAAGAACATCAAGATGCCTCCCAGGACCGCTCCTCTACTGAGGGCTCTGCTGCTGGCCCCAGTAAGTCCTCCAGTGGTTATATTAATAACTATATTTCCCTAACTTTTACTGTACCTTATTTTTTCTGAACTATTATTTCTGTTTCCTAATTCTTTTTTTTCTCCAAATCTTCTTTGATCTAGACTGTTTCTACATTCTTGTCGTTATCCCTGCCTCCAACTGCCTCTGCTATGAGCCTATGACTCTCTGTACTACTACTATTAGTCTGTCTGTAGCTAAGCTTGCCCAGTTGGCCACTCTTTATTTAAAATGTTAAATAAAACTCAGATTCACCAATAGCTCTAGCAACAGAGTTCAGTCCTTTGGGTTGTCCTCTTCTGGTCTTCTTAATCTTTGAGGCTTTTTGACAATTCTCACCAACAAAATGCCCAACAAAATATTTGACTTTTTTTGATAGGATATACTACTATTGTTGTGGGGATTCTGCTCAGCCACATACATAACTATGCACAAGAAAATAGGATGTTGGTGATGGGAGGTTGGACCTTCCTCACACCTCAGTCAGAACGCCCAATCCCCAGACCGACTAGCTATACTCTCTCATTAGGTCCCCGAACCCCCCCCCCCCCCCCGAAGATACCTAATGATTAGGCAACCCAGAACATGATAACACCCTTTCGCTCACTCACTCGTGTAAGTCTGGCACACCAAATACCAGAGAGTCTTTGTGTAAGTTGAAGTTCAAAAGGTTTATTTTGAACTGACAAGTGACAAGCTTTGTACGTTGTTCTACAATTCACATCATTATACTATACGAGCCAGCTACAAAAGCAAAATGCATAAGGTTAAAACAATAAACATTGTTACAAGTACACCGAAGAGTCAGACGATCTCTGTGCGAATTCTGGGGGACCCCTCACCTTAGAACATAGAAGTACTGGTTACATCATAAGCTCTGCAAAGCTCTGGTTCGTTCGTAGAAGGGAATCTTCTGCCTTTTATGAGAAAAATGGTGCGCGTTAGATAGTATAATGCAAGCATTTCTCAGTCATTCGAAAAAGTGTAGCATGTTCTGGCTAAGCAATACAGACTGACCAGAACTCCATAACAAAGTGGCTTGTTTTTCAACCTCTTGTCTTGTACGCAACACTCAGACAGTAGCTGTATGAGCTCATGTGGGCTCAAGGGCGTCTTACACAACAAGCTGCGAGGTAACGTGCGAAAAAGACATGAAGCTAAAATGGTGCATGGCTCAGGCTAACTTTGCAAAGAGTAGAATAGACTGGAATGACCCTAAGGACCATAAAACTACTAGTGTCTACTCTACTCTAGTACCCAATTTGGACTAGTGATGTATGTTCTATATGTATGTATTAACTTTGTTTTCAATCAATGAATAGGGGGAGGTGTATATGGCATCTAGAAATGTGTAATGTTTTTTTCTGGGTGTACTACCAACCACCACCAGTGTCGGGGCCAGCGGCGATGCGGCCATTCCAGAGGGAGCAGGAGATGCGGCAGCGGAACCTGCAGGAGCTACTTCAGGGGGTGAGCCAGCAGCAGCGGCGGGCGGTGGTAAGTTATGTTCCTTACTTATTCACATTACACTAGCGGGAAGGGTGTACTGTTACTGTACACTCACTGTACTGTTGAGACTTAGTAAGTATGAAGTTGCTGTGAACATTAGACAACGGTTAAAGAAGAGACACCCTTTAATTAGCAATGGCATTAGCAGCAATAGCATTAACAGCGTGATTTGAGTAACCAATTGCCTCTTCTACCTGACTCCAACTCAGCTGTGAGTTTTATGGAGAAGACTAAAAGTCAGATCAGATGAGATGACCTTGATGGATGTGTTGAACAAAAAGGGAAAGAAGGGTGGAAGGAGGAAGGACGGACTAAATGACATATGACTGGCAGAGAAGGATACGTTGGAAGCATGCATAGGTGGCTGATAGGAATCAGATGCATGGGATGTTGAAGGATGGGTGGAAGGTCAAAGTAAAGCTGCCTGCCTGACTGCCCACACTGTATGGGTGGATAGGTTAGCAAGAATCGTCAGCGGTGTTTGGGTCAAATTCAAAGCCAAGGCAAGCAAGGAAGGATGCATGGGTGGTTGTTGGTGAAACAAACTAAGGTTTGTTGAGAGATTAAGAAGAATGTTAGATGTTTACTTTGAATGGATGGATGCCTGGATGTATTCATCAAGATAGCATAGAGGTGGTGACTGTCACTGGATGCAGACCAGAGTCTTTAATGAGAATGTAAAAGAAACCGCGCCAAAGTAGCAAAGCCGAGGAGAATATATATAAGTTGTAGTTTCAGAATACTCCCTTGACTCACAGTAGTTTGCAAGCACATCATATATATATATTGTGTATGTATGTAGTTATCAGCGCCTTCCTCTGACTCATAGGACCACTCCCTACCTATGTTGATTTTACTGTCAGCCAGCCTGCTATGGGGGGATGCCTATCTGTTGGTTACACAATCAATCAAAATAAAGTACCTCATGTCATCCCATATATAAGCAATAATCATTGGATCAGATATATAATCTGCCTTTTTGTAATAGTCAGGGCAGGCTGAAAGTGAAATTGAGCAATTGCCCTGGATGTAACAGAGAGACTATGTCCAGTGCCACCCGTAATAGAAAATTACGAGCTTCCCCACCTGCAGACAGTAGTGAATAGAACTAACGTGAGTCTGCATCATGAGTCAGACTCGAGTATGTTTGTCTCGGGCGCAAGCTGACTCAGCTGGCATGCCGGCTACAACAAGGTTATGTAATTTCGCTAAACTAAAGAGAAAAAGAAGACTGGTGTACTGTGCCATAGTGCTAGCATAATGCCTGAAACTCCCACAAATGTCAGAGGCTGAGGAAGTGGGAGGACAGATACATACCACAAATGTTATGGACTGTGCTTGCTAGTGCTACAGCTACTATGCCACTATGTGTTGAATCAATTTAGTGTTACTGTTTTGCTAAGAGTAGTATTGGTAAAATATTCGTTTTTTCTTTCTTGATATAGCTCCTCCCAAAAAAACAACGAGGAAGGAGTTGGCAGTCCTGGCCTGGCGCCGGAAAATGGAAGCCATCTGCGCTGAGTACTGACTGCTGGTGGCTCTGGTGAAGGAGGAGGTGGCAGCAGCTGCAGCCTCCTCCAATGCCCGGGGCCCAAGCCAGGCCCTTCCAGTTGTTCGGCGCCGCGGTCAGGCAGCCACCCGTCACCGCCCACCAACAACACCCAGCACTACTGCTGCCCCCCCCGTGGATGCAACTGCAGGGCATATGCGCACCGCATGATCCTCCAGAATGCGCGACTGGAGGAGGAGCTAGAGGAGGTCAAGAAGAGTCTCAAGGTCCTGGAGAGAGACATCCGAAGAGCCCGCCGCTAAAGACCCTGTTCAATTTCCCCTTTTTTATATGTTCTTTTGGTGGGTGGGAATCGGGCGTTGGGGTTTCTATGGACAATTGGACATTTGATTTTTGGGACTTTTTGTTTTGGACATTGGTTGGGGTTAGGGAAAGGGGTGGGTAAGGTGGTGTTGTGAGATTTTTTACATAGTTTATTTTTGTTAGGGGATTACATTATATATATTTATAATTTACATACAATGTGGTTAATGTTTTGTGGGTGGGGTTACTGTTTTATGTTACACTGTTTCCTTGCTGCTGCAGAGCCACAGCCAGTTGTTTGATTTAAATAATTGGCTGAATTTGTAAGACACAAACAGATAGATGTGATACCCGTGACTGAGTGACTTGTCCTACTAGTACAGTCAGTCTCTCCTCCTCCTCATAGTCCATTATACGTCCCCAAACATCTTTTCTTTTCTTACCTGTGATTGATGTTTAAGTTAGGCACAGCGATGGCTGCATGACGATGCAGGTTGGGTTTCCGAAGAGAATGCAGAATCAGATGCCATGTTTGTGGTGGTAGTAGTATTACTAGACACTGGCAGTAGCATTTACAAAAAAAGAAAATGAGACAGTCAGTCGCCTGAGAGAGACTCTGGTAAGAGTAGAAGAGCAAAGTAAATAAAACATAATGGTGGAGGGGATAGCCTAGTACAACACGTTACAAACTGTAGTTGTTTTCGAGTCACTGAACTAGGCCTACACTAGACACAAGCGTAACCTTTAGTGCTGTGTGTAATAGGAAGGATGACAATCGATGCCGGCAATTAAGGATGATGGATTAGGTTCCTTTGTTAAAAAAGTTACTTCGCAAATATACTTATCATCCTGGGTGGGCAAGCAGAAGAAGATCCTCCCCCTGCCTTGAAATTGAATTAGTGTTGCTTTCGCGACGTCCGCCCCAGCAAGCGTGTGATCAATTATTGGTGTACATTAATGTAGTCACACCTTTATAAATAAGGTTTGATGAATGGTTGAGAAGGGGGGTTTGGGGAAAGGTTTGACACAGAAAAACAGTACCCATGAACAAACAACAACCAAAGAAAACACAATCTTTGTAGACTACCATATCCATAAATGTGTTAAGGGTGAAAAAGGAAATGCAAGCATGATGATGATAACTTGATGGTTAATAATAATAAGTAAAACCTACTTACTACTACTAGACAATTAGACAGTGCAGGGCATCAGTATTAATAGTATGCACTTTGCCTTGCCTGTCTGCTCTCATAGAGACACAGATTACATACAGTTGGTGTCCTGTTCTGTTGTCCCGGGCTTACTTTTAAAGATAGCTAAGAAAATTAAAAAATAGCTGTAGGGATGCATTATAAGCAGAGAGCAAACATAATTAATAATAACAACACACGGTATTAATGATTGAAGACAAACAATCAAATTGTTTAAAAGATGAAGAAAGTTGATACTGGTCAAATGGGGAGTTGCATCTCGGCATTCCTCTTGGTCCTTAGTCCCTTCCATGGATTCTCCGTCCATCAATTTTGGGTGACACCACTGCCTGCCTGGCATATGTAGATTCATTGGGAAGGTAAGTGTGCGTTGTTTTTCCAAGTATAGCACAGGGTAAAAGCCGGCCTGTAAGTGTAAAAATGGAAAAACAAATGGGATATTGAAAAATCAATGAATAAAAAAATGCATCAATTACGGTGGAGTGCAAAAAGACAGAGAAGAGAACACTTTTAGACTGAGGCGGCATGGTTAAATATATCATGTCTATCTACTCTGTTTACAGCATTTTTTAAGATACACCAACAACAGGACAGAGCATGCCCAAGGCACCGGGGCCGTGACCAAACCTCCATGTAGCTGAAATTTTCACAGAGCCAGACAAAGCACATATACAGCAACCTAGCATTTTCAAAATTAAGTGAATAAATCAATGCACCGCTGTCAGTCATACCACTGCACTCAACTCCACCACTACACGGACATATAGGTCTGCTGTGGTTCTTGTTGACTTGTGTTTACCTTAAGGCACTTCATGAAACAAAGTTATTCCATCAATCATCTCAGATCCTAAGTACTGACAGACTGCGAAGAGTATATGTGGTCATCATGATCATGGTGTCCAACTCAGTTTGTAGTGTACCGAGTGAGTCCAGAGTCCATATTCAAATATCCAATGGATTGCCCTGCAGTAGAAGTACAATTTTGTTATTTAACAAGTCTGTTTACAGCGCCATTAACCAGAAACAGTTACAGGAGGACACATATACAGCAACATAGCATTTTCCAAAGTACCTAAATCGACACACAGCTGTCAGTCATACCTCCACTAGTACACTCTTGACTACTCGACTCCACCACTACACAGACATGTGGTCTGCTGTGGTTGGTGACTTTTTTTACCTTTTATGCCACTTGATTTGAAATGACCAGAGTAATTCTATCAAACATCTCCGATCCAACTGACTGACTGTGAAGATAGTATGGTCATCATCATGGTGTTGTACGTGTTGGCCAACTCCAACTCAGCCTGTAGTCTATGGAGTACGACTCCGACTAAGTCCATAGTACTCCATATTAAAAATTGCGACGGATATTGGCCTGCAGTAGTAGGAGTACAATTTGGTTACTTATTAAACAGCAAGAAGGGAAACATTGACTGTCACTTGAGTCACTTTTGGTTGGTAGATTAATTACTAGTACAGTTCGACTTCATGACGTCATCAACATCAACACAAAAAACAGCAATCACTCTGTGTCTGCATACAACGCATGCCAACATTACCTGTCTTTCTCTTCGGCTGTCAGATGCCTAGTTCTTTCTGACAGGTGTGTGTTTTTTTACCCAGCCAGTGGCCTCATTATATTACTCCACATTCATTTTGAGTGTTAGTCGCTGTTTCGGTTTTCTTACTCATCTGTGGCACTTTGTCGCAGTTGAAGTTGGTTCACATGGTCAGTGTTGTGAGATGGGCCGTGGCCTGGGTAGCGGTCATTGGCCAATTGAGTGTGCATAAATGAAATGTGACATGTCAGCAAGTTTCTTCGAATAGTCTCTTGTCTTTCTCTGCCAAGTACCTTCTGTTCTGACATTGATGAGCTTTTATGCCTGCCGAGGCGGTAGCCTAGTTCTGACAGTGATGAGTTTCAGCTCTGAAACAAAAGGAGCTATAGTCACGTTCCACTTCTTCTGGAGGGACTGTTAGAGGCAACATTTCTTGTACTATTCTCCATCCAATGTCTGGCATGAGGGAAATGTATTTAGGGCGAGCAGGACTCTGAGGAGTGGGCAGTTAAATGCAGAGGTGCAACTCCAATAGGGAAATAAAAAGAGAAGACAGTGGTGATGGATTTGATGTGATTTGATTTGAAGACGAAAAAGACAGATACACACACAAATAAAGGAAGGTAGAAAGTAACAATTTGAAAGCCTAGTTGTCAGAGAAGAGGAGCTTGTCCTCAAACTCTGGTGCTTCGGACAGAAGTAGGTCATGTAACCCACTACTTACGTCATCGAAGTCTCCTCTTCCTGCTGTGATTCACGTATTTTATAGTCCGGTGGTATAAAGTGCTGATTCATTTTATCATGGTTAACCTCTCCAAACTTTTGGGCGAGAGACTGGTCCTTTTCCAAGTTACAATGGCACCAGCGGCACTGAAAACACGCTCAGAAGAGACACTTGTGACAGGGGAAGCCAGATACTTTATCGCCTGCCTGCTGAGCACTGTCCACTGGCTTCTTTTCCCATACCAATACACCAAGGGGTTTCGATCCATGAAGACCTCTGTTGGGTCATCCAGATAGGCCTGGACCGTCCGCTCGATGCTCAGGGATGCTCCGATGTGCTGGGCATGTTTTACCTTTGCGTCAGCACTGGACTTACCATACCCCTGCCTTAGAAACCAATCAGTTGCCGATTGTAGTGTGGATGATCCTATTCTTGCTGTTGTTGATGTTTTTGGTAGTGTTGGTGTTGGTGACTGCTGGGAGGCAAACGCACTGTCCTCAGGCACTGAAGTAGAACTTGACTCTGGAATCTGCCCTGTAGTACTTGTTCTCGCCTGGGGCGGGGGGCCTCTAATTAGCAGCCGTTTGTTTTCAAAGTCAATGGCTTGCTCAGCTTTAAAGTTTTTTACTGGGCAACATCCACTTCTGAAAAAGGAATTACTGCCTTACTGTTCAGAAATACTTTGTACCGTGGATCCAAAATTGTGGCAGTAATATAATGTGGATGTGACACAATGTTATTTTGAATCCTTGTATTTTCTGATAAGCGAACAGCTAAGGATTCCGCCAAATAATGTGCATCTTGTTTGTCATCCACACCTGCGTACGTTTCAGACACCTCCTACAGCTGTTGCTCTAGCATGTGCAAGAATGGGATAGCTTGGCCCATAGTACAGTCCTCCCTGCTGACTTCACATTTGAAGACCTCAAAAGGAAGTAGCATTTCTGTCAGGCATTTAACAAGGTCCCATTGGCCCATCCCAACGGTCATGCCTCTCACAGTAGGATCCCCTAATCTTTGCATTACATCAGCATTGAGTGGTATGTACTGCTCAAACAGACAATCAAACATGTAATAAGTTGAATTCCAACGTGATGGCACCTCCTGGATGAGTGCTTTGACTGGCATTTTATGCTCACGTTGAATGACCCTCAGCTGCTTCCGAGCTTTAAAAGAATGGCTGAAATGTGTGCATATTCTTCTGCAGGTGACCAGTAAGTTGCTGACTTTGTATTCATTTTTCAGAAAGTCTTGGACAACAATGTTTTTTTTTTTTTTTTGAAACCGTTTATTGCAATCTCAAGTATATACAAGTATGGGCCTACAACCTTCCGGCCGGCCGCTAGAGTGACAGGAGCACCTGACAAACGTACAAAAAGGCACTTGGCGTTGCAGAGAAGTAAATCAGGAAGTATCAACGACGTGGGCCACATGACTCTAAGCCCACAATACGGTTTCATTTTATACAAACACAACAACACAGAAAAACCACACCCCCAAGGCAACCCACAATCGAAAGTAACCGCACGTGCTCCTCAAATGAGGGACCCCGACCATCCACAGGAATCTAAAGAGGGGGAAGGGAAACAAATTCAGGACTGGGGGAACTCTGTGCCCGGGGCTGGGGGAGGGGGTCAACTAGGGGGACGGAGCCGGTGAGGCAGCAGGCAGCAGTGGTGGCTCGCAGATACCCCGCGGTAGGCGTTCCAGGGGCCCCATACTTTCACCCACGCCCCAGGCTTACCCCTCGCCACATACACCACCTTTTCTCGGAACATGCACCAATCCATGTGTTTTTTCCAGGCCGACAGCGCCGGGGGCCGCTGGGATCCCCACAGTTGAGCGATGTCACGCTTAGCTATCATATATCCCAGAGTCACCCATCGCGTCTGCGGAACCGAGTAATCAGTTGGTTCCCACACATTCAGCAAGCATCTCCTCGCTTCAGGCAACAGCGCGACATGCGTAACCAGTCGCAGGACCTCATGCACACCACGCCAGAATCGCTCCACCTTCGGGCATTCCCACAAAATATGCAAAAAAGTCGCCAAAGCACCACACCCACGCTTACATAACCCATCCTCAGCATAACCCATACGCAGAAGCCTTGGCCCCGTCATGTAAACCCGGTGGAGTATCTTAAGCTGGACGAAGCGAAGGCAAGCCGGTATGGCCACCTCCTTCGGAGAGGCCACCGCGGAAATCCAGTCTTCGTCGTCCAACTCCAGCCCGTCGGCAACCCAAGCCTCACGGAGGCCGGTCAGCAGGCCCGAGCGGTCATTAATCAATTTTTTGTATATAAGGGAGATCGTGCTGTCCGGAACGTGGCCATCCAGCACTCTATCCTCCAGGGGGGAAGACTCCGGGATGGAGGCGACGTCTAGGAAGACGGAGCCCAGCGCGTGACGGACCTGCAAGTACCGAAAGTATTCGCTGCCCTGCAGCTGAAACTCCGTCTGCAGCGTCTCGAATGTTTTAAATCCCCCTCTCGTCCAGAGGTCCCCCACTTTACTGATGCCAATCGTGTCCCACTTCTCGAAGCCCTTCGAGGTCCACAGGGAGCCCAACCGCTGAGGCGCATACAACGGCGACGCCCGGGTCAAACGGTCCTTCCACCCCATAGCTGCATTGGCCGCGTGCCACACCCGCACCATGACACGCGTTGGCCCCGTCAAGCGGGGATCCGGCGCGCTAGAGTAGAGCGCTCGATTGTAGTCGCCACCGGGCAGGAGCATCTTGTCCATTTCAAATGCCGGGTTCAAGGCGGGCCCATAGAGGCCGTGATTAATTGCAGCTAGCTGGGAGGCCCAGTAATACCGCTTAATGTCCGGGAGGGCAATCCCCCCGTCATACCACGGGAGCGTCAACTTCGCCAGGGCTATACGCGGCCTCCCGTCCCAGAACAGGCGGCGCTGTAGACTCTCCACCTCACGGAAGTAGCGCGCCGGGACTAGGTCCATAGTGTTCTGGAGAGCGTACAGGAAGCGCGGCAACGACATCATCTTAAACAATGCCGCCCGGCCGAGCGGCGAAAGCGGCAGGCGCCGCCAGCGTGCGACGTCCTCCTTCAAGCGCTGGAGGGGGGGAAGCAAATTTCGCTCGTAGCGGGCCTCCGGGTCCAGCGTGATATAGACACCCAGGTACCGAAACCCCTGCGAGGCAATCTGGATCGGACAGCCCCGCGGGAGGACGGGAGCCTCCCCGGAAAGCACATAGACACATGATTTAGCCCAGTTGATGACGAGGCCTGAGTTACGGCCAAAGGAGCGCAGGACATCAACCAGGACAATCAGTGATTTGCGCGGGGAGGCTAGGTACAAAAGGATATCGTCAGCGTAGAGGGACACGCGGTCCTCATACTCGGGGGTCCAACGGAGACCACGGATAGAAGGGTGCCACCGCAGCCACTCCGCCAGGGGTTCCAAAGCCAATGCAAACAGGAGCGGCGACAAGGGGCAACCCTGTCGCGTGCCCCGTCCCAGCACGAATGGGGCTGAGACTCGTCCATTCACTACCACCTGCGCTAATGGGCCCGAGTACAACAATTTGACCCAGCTGATGAATCCCGGTCCAAATCCAAATTTCGCCAACATCGCCCAAATGTATGGCCATTCGAGCGTGTCAAACGCCATGGTGGCATCTAAGGACGCCAAGATGGCCGGCTCCCGCACAAACGGAACACGCGCGAGCACCCCGTGCAAGCGCCGCAGATTGAGGGCCGTGTTGCGATGGGGAATAAAGCCAGACTGGTCTTGGTGGACCAAATCGCCTACCACGCCGACCAGCCGGTTGGCAAGCACCTTGGCAAGGATTTTGGGCTCCGCATTCAAGAGCGAGATAGGCCGATAGGAGGTAACCCGGTCTCGGGGTCTCCCCTCCTTGTGGATCACCACGATTGTAGCTAGACGTTGGTCCGGCGGGAGGGAGCCCCGCGAGTGGGCCGCCAGGAACATCGCGCGGAGGTGGGGTGCCAGTACGTCCGGTCGCAGCTTATACAACTCGATAGGGATGCCGTTCGGGCCCATGGCCTTGCCAGATGCGACCGAGCGTATGGCGAGGGCAATTTCGTCCGAGGTAGGAGCAGCATCCAACGACTCCCTGTCCTCCACCGAAAGGGAGGGCAGCGCGATATCTCGAAGCAGGGCATGGGAATCCGCCTCCGAGCAGGGAGAGACCGGGGAATACACCTCGCGGAAATAATCCACGAAGCAAGAGACAATGTCTTCTGGCTCGGTGACACGTACACCATCCATCCTCTCAATCAGCGGGACCACACGACTCGCTCTCTCCTTTTTATCCAACCACGCAATCAATTTACCAGCCTTATCATCCACATCATACAGTCGCCCCTGTTGCTCTCTACTGAGGCCCCTGGCTGCCTCCGTGACGAGGGCCCTGTAGGCCGCTTGCTTAAGGTGTAGAACATGCAGTGCAGCATCCGTCACCCCACTCCCCAGATCACCCTCTAATTCAGTAATTTCGGCCTCCACCCGGGTCACCTCCTCCTGCTCGCGCCTCCGGGCATGGGATATGAAGGAGAGGGCCTCCCCCCTAATAACTGTCTTGAAGGCCTCCCAAAGGGAGATAGCCGAAGGGACAGACCCCACATTCTCCTCAAAATACCGCTGCAAGGATTTAATCAAGTCAGCACGAATGGTGGGGTCGCGCAGGTACCAGGCATTGATTGGGGCTACCCTGCCCTCCCCCTCGGGATGACACCAAAGTGCAACAGGAGCGGGGAGTGGTCTGAAATACCCCGCGCCAGATGGCGCACCTCTCCCACCCTCCCAGCATAGGCCGCAGGGACAAGGATATGATCAAGCCGCGAGAGGCTACCATGGGCACCCGAATGGAAGGTGTATTGCAGCTGCGTGGGATGTTTTAAGCGCCAGCAGTCCACCAATCCCAATGTATCTAAGAGGCCAGACAGCCACGCCTGCGCCCGGGGGAGGTCCCTAGGGGGGTGACGATCCATAGTCCCAGAAACCACCGCATTGAAATCCCCCCCCAACCACCAGAAGCCCCCCCGGAAGGTCAAGGAGGAGGCGCCCCAGGTCCGCAAAAGTGGTAGACTGTAGCCCCGGTGGGACGTACACTGAAACAAAGACAACCACTTTGCCCTCCATTCTCCCCACCAAGGCAGTGTAGCGTCCCCTCTCATCATGGCGCACCTCGTCTATTTCCAGCGGGAGCGAGTTCTTAACCATGATGCCCACCCCCCGCGAGCCAGACGTGAAGCCCGAGTGGGCCACCAAACGATAGCCACGCCGATTCATGGCACAAAAGGAATTACCAATAAGGTGTGTCTCCTGCAGAAAGACCACATCTGGCGAAATTCGTTTCAGATACTGCAGGACCACACCTCGCTTAATCCTATCCCCCAGTCCATTAACGTTCCAAGACAACAAAGTCAAGTCCCTACCCCCCATCACATACAGAAGCCATCATTCGTCCCCCCGAGAGCACCTCAAAAACACCAATACAGTAAAGGGTTTGCCTTGCGGTAAAAACAAACAACACCCCACCCCCACCCACCCATCCCAACAGAACTCCCCCCTCCCTGCACCCCTGCATGAGCCCAAACAGCCCCCCCAAAGTGCAGTGTGCCTGTCGCCCCATAGATGAAAAAACTAACTAGTCCCCCAGAGGAGGAGGGAAAGCCCCCAAGAGACCCCGTACGACCTCCACGGGAGGGGAACTTACACAATCAGTCAATGATGACAATAATTTTGTCCAGAGCAAGGCCTACTATTAGTCCCTCAGTCCTGATCCGGCAAGCCCTCCCCACCAACCGCGCCCCCCCACCCCCCCGGCCCCGATCCCCGGGCAAAGTGTCCAACCAGTCCCCGGCCGCCTCGGGACGATCAAAAAAGTGCGTGCGGCCATCCACCTCTACCCTCAACTTCGCTGGAAAAAGCATCGCATACTTGAGGTTCATGTCCCGTAGGCGACGTTTGACTCCGAGAAAACTCAGTCTCTGCTTCTGGACCGCCGGAGTAAAATCAGGATAAAAGTTTACGTCCATATTGTCGAGTCTGACCGGTCCTTGTTGCCTAGAAGTCTGCAGGATAGCGTCTCTGTCCCGAAAGTTGAAGATCCGGGCGATGAGAGGCCTCGGAGGGGCTCCGACCTTAGGCCTTCCTCCGGGGACCCTGTGGGCACGTTCCACCGCAAAGAGTTTACTCAGCCCCCGGGGCTGGAGACGGGTGAGGATCAGGTCCTCTACAAACAGATCCGCCGCCTCCTCCTCACGTCCCTCCGGCACCCCGACAATGCGGACATTGTTCCTCCGGGCCCGACCCTCGGAATCCTCCAGTCGACGATCCATCAGGGCGCTCGCCTGGCCAAGTCGGCGCACCTCCTTTTGGAGGGCCGCCATGTCCGTTGTGAGGCCCGAGGTGGTGTGGGCCAAAGAGTCGACCCGGTCATTCGTCTTGGACAGATCGGCCCTCACCAGGCCCACATCCACGAGGACCGAGTCAATCTTCTGCGCCAGAGTGTCAAAGCGCTGGTCCACCGAGGCCTTCATCTCGGCGATGGCGCCCATGACGTCTCGGAGGGTCAGATCCGCGGGCAGAGCAGGAGCATCAGTCGGGCCCACAGGGGACCTACGCGGCGCCTCTGGAGATCCCTTCTGGAGGGTGTAGCGGTCCATGCTGTTGGATTGATGGGCTGCGCCACGGCGGGTCGATTTCACCTTTGCCCGGTCGCCCTCTTGCTTCGTGGACATGGCTCCAGTCCCCAAATCGTGCCAATCTCCTTGAAAGGGGCTGACAAACCAGTTCACGGGCTCCGGGGGGGGCGACCACAGCTCCGAAGGGCGGATCACAGCTGGCGGGCCGGCAGGGCACCCCGACGAAGCCACACCACCGCACGCCGCCCCGCGACCCTACCTCGCTTGGCAGCAAGGAGGGCGCGAAAGCGAAAGTGAAAGTGCGGGGTACGCGAGTCGCCCAGCCTCGCCCGCCGCTGTTGTTCACTTTGTCTCCGGATCGCCCCACAACTCCAATCCGGGGGGCCGGCGTGGAGAAGGCCGCAAACCTCAATCGGTGCTCCCACCGGTGTCCGAGGTCCGATTTGGAAACGGAAAACGGGTGGCACCTCAGCTCGGTCTCACGAACACAGTCCCCTCGTCTAGGACAGGATATGGTCAGGATTTATGCAGGAGGTCGCAGAGGTCCTCGGGAGCCTCGCACCTACGCGGCCATCTTGGTTGCGCGCTAGGCTCCTCCTCCTTGGACAACAATGTTAATGCAGTGTGCCAAACATGGGACCCTGAAATAGCCACCATCTTTCATGGTCCTAGCTACATTACTGCCATTGTCCGTGGCAACAAAACCAATGTTATGCCCTCTTGGGCGCAGCCACTCAAAGACCTTGCTGTTAAACTCATCCAAAATGTTTTTAGCAGTATGAGATTTCTCCATGGCAGATATGGCTACAGTTGCATGTTTGCGAGTTGCATGAAAAATCTCAGCAGCGTCAACACCGGAAGATATCTGTTCTTTAACGCCCACGAAAGAGATCCAGTTTGCAGTGATGCACATGTAATCAGTGGCTTGGCAACTGGTCCACATGTCTGTTGTCAGGTGGATACTCTGAACAACACTCTGTTTCAAGGCGTTTCCAAGCAATTCCAGCACGTCGTGATGTAGTGCTGGCACAGCAACTCGGGCAGAATAGTAGCGGCTGGGAACCTGCCATTTTGGGCAGATGGCTGTCACAAATTCCAGAAAACCCACCCCTTCAACAAAAGAAAAAGGGAGAAGGTCCAGTGCTAACATTTTAGCCAGCTTCGCATTGTAAAAACGTGCTGTTGGGTGGTTGCGTTCGTACTGCCCCTCCCCCCTAAACATGCTGATAATGGTGGGCTGCATGGTTTTCCTTTCTCTTAAGCTCAACGATGCACTTTTTTTCATTGCGGTACACCTTGCTGTCTCAGGCTGACTCTTACTCTGGTGCCACTGAGATGTTGCTGAAGATGTGGGCGACGATAACACTGCACTGCTGGGGACAGGGCTACTTTGTGTACCACGACCAGAGAGAATGTCTTCCTGTCCTTCCTCTCCCACCGTGATCGGATCAACACCAATGGTTGCAGTTTTTATGCCGTGAAGGTGGCTCTCCCAGTTGATCAAGTGGTGTTTTTTCAGATGGGTTATTTGGCCTCCGGTACCATAGTTTGTACCAAGCTTACACCGACTAACAGAGGTATTACAAATGGAGCATATCGTAATGTACGCCTCCTTTTCGCTAACCGTAAAGAAGTCCCAAACTGGGGAGCTTAACTTTTGCCTCCTGCTGGAGGTGCCACTTCCAGTGCCGGATGAACTGGAGGGTGTGCATTGAATTTGACTCTGTGCTGTACCACTTCCTACTTCTACTGAGTTGATGGTTGTGCTGGATGTAGGTCCCGGCCGGGCCTTTGCTAATGCAAATATGGAAGCTGTAGGTCATGTTGGTGTTATCTGTGTTGGAGGTATGCGTGCTACATCCCTTCCAGTGATTTTGGATAGGGTAATAATGTTGGTCTCCATCTCCTCGGGCCGGGAGTGATGTTCGTGATGACTGGCTCACCATCATCATTCTGCTGTTCTACATCAACCTCCATAAGTGTAAGGCTTTCTGGAACCTTCCTTTTCCAGAGCCTACTCTTGGGACTTGTCTCCCTCTCAGACTCAGTTTGTGGCTTCCAAGTGGCATCTAGATCATCAGAAGGGGGGCTTGGCAAAGAACTTGATGGACTAACCCTCCTTTTCCTTGCTGGGAATTTGTAAGACAATGGATCTTCTGAATGAGTGGCTTCCTCTTCTTCTTCCTCTGCATGAGGCTCAATTTCCTGAACTGCCCCTACTTCAGGAGGAACAACAACTACTATTGCAGACGGTGGGTGCGGCAGTTGTTGTTGACCACTTATCTGCTGTGTTTCCTCCTGCGTTGATTGTGTACTACTTTGAGATAGTGATAAGTTTAGCTCAGGCTCAGCATCACTGGTTTCCACCATTAGGCTGGCTACCTCTTCTACACTCATGTGCTTGGGCCTGGGTTGGTGGGTTGGGCCCACTGATGCGGAGGTGCTGCCCCCAGCTTGCCCCCCGGACACCGCTGCTGCAGGCATCATGTTTGGTTTCCCAAAAAAGGTTTTGGGCGGCACACCAGACTTAAATGTAACTTCCTTCTGTTCCTTCTTCTCAATAGCAACTTTCTTGGTACTGGAGGACCTGGTACCTACTTTCTTCGGGGCCATCTACTTCAGATGTCAGCAGCACTCAGTCAGTTGCATAAGTTGCAGAGATGTCTGGTCAGGTCACTCACACGTAACGTCGTGTACAGCAGCAGGATGTCTGTCTGGCACGGGCGATGATGACACACCTCCTCCTCAGTCTTTTGTGCACCTAAGAGCAAAAAAACCAGAAGAACATCAGTCAAAAGATAATACAATCAAACTAAGATAATATATAACTTCTTAGTATGTGGTGGTCACAATTATTACATTTTAGTAACTCAGTGAACAACAACAGTGTAGCCATTTATGAGACTTTGACTACAAGACCAGGGCTTTCCTGGTGTACTGTGTAACTGTATACTCAGGAAGAATAAGAATAGCAAAGAACAAAAACAAAAATGTAGTGGAGCCTGTTTGGCCTACATTTGTGCATCACATGTGATGGATGCAGCATCAGGGAGCTGCAGCTGGCAATGGGGATGGATTTGGAAGCAGTAAGACAAGAGGAACAATGGAAAGACACGCAGGCCTATGTGGAAAAAACAACACACTACTAACTACAACCACAAAATGGCCCCCAGCCACATGGTCACTCACAGGCACAAGGCATGGCAAACAATGAACTCAAGCAGGCCTATATGCCCAGACAAAGGATGCCTGATAAACAACACAGCTTTAATGCAAAAAAGAAAATCCACATGGATAAAAACAGGTTGGAAAGTTACACAGCAACCACAACAACAACACATACACATGCAAAAAAGGCATTTATTTAACACACCCAAAAAGTGAAATATACCCCCCCAAAAAAACACATTTTGGAATTCAATCCAATGTCATTCATGCCCTAAATGAAATTCAACAGACACCACAGAAACAGTTGTTTTATGCACCCATGAGTACCTCTGGGCCTACTGGCTGAAAAGGCCTAACAAACATCCAAAAAGTGAACCCCCCAAAAAAAACACATTTTACAATTCAACCCAATGCCATCTATGCCCTAAATGATGATCAATTCTACAGACAACACAAAAACAGTTGGTTCATGCACCCATAATGATTGATGAGTACCTCTGGGCCTACTGTCAGACTAGGCCACACGCTTGGAGGCCTATGGCAAAAGCACAGTTGCTGGTCACACAAAATGGCCGCCACCACATGGCCAGTCCACCCACAACAACAAGAAAAGGAAGACAAGACAGACAATGCAGGCCTCTGGCAAAAGCACAATGCCTGGCTTAACAAAATGGCTGCCACCCACATGGTCAGGCCAGCCACAATAACAAGAAAGTGAAGACAAAGGACAGGACCAGGAAGTTGGAGACTCTGGGGAACTTCCTTCCTCTTTTTATGCTGCTCGAGAGATATTGTTTGCCAGATTGCAAATTCTTCCTGTTCGACATCGTGATCTTTACAAAAAGTCGTTTTCGCGTCCGCGAACACGCATGTTGAGCGTGCGAAGAAGACAAAAAGTGTAAGTCCGCGTTGTCGCACTGTGCGGAGTTGCCAAAACTGTGCGAGCTGAACACCTAGGGTTACCTACTGGCTGAAAAGGCCTATTTATTTAACACACACCAAAAAACTGAAATTCCACCCCCAAAAACCACATTTTGAAATTCAATCCAAATGCCATCCATGCCATAAATGATGTTAAAATTCAACAGACATCACAGAAACAGTTTTTATGCACCCATGATGACTACCTCTGGGCCTACTGGCAGACTAGGCCACAAGCTTGGGACTGAAGCCTATGGCAAATGCAAGCACACTGCCTAACTCCACAAAATGACCGCCACCCACATGGCCAGGCCACCCACAATAACAAGAAAGTGAAGACAGACATTGAATTCAGGCCTAGGGCAAAAGCAGTGCACACAGCCTGGATGGCTCCACAAAATAGCCGCTAGCCAGTAGCCACCCACAACAAAAAGAAATGGAAGACATACAATGCAAGCCTATGGCAAAAGCACACTGCCTGCCTTCACAAAAAGGCCGCCACCCACATGGCCAGGCCACAACAACAACCAGCATAAGCCAAGGGGAACAAAGAAAAGACATGCAGGCCTATATGGAAAAAGGAGCACACTACTAAACTACCACCACAAAATGGCCCCAAGCCACATGGTCACTCACATTCAGGCCATGGACAACAATGAACACAAGCAGGCCTATATGACCAGACAAAGGAGGCCTGCTAAACAACACAGCTTTAATAAAAAAATGCTAAAAAGAAAATCAACAGGGCTACGAAGGTTGGAAAGTTACACAGCAAGCACACACACACATCCAACAAAGGTATTTATTTATTAACACACACACCCAAAAAGTGAAATACACCCCAACCACATTTAGCAATTCAATCCAATGCCATCCATGCCCTACATGATGTTTGAAATAAAATTCATCAGACACCACAGAAACATGCACCCATGGGTACCTCTGGGCCTACTGGCTGAAATTTCATAGAAAAACAACTAGGCCCCTACTGAAACTACAGGCCAACCACAACAATACATTTTAAAAAATTATGAAAATCCCCCAAAAATTTAGGTACAAACAAGCCCCAATCAAACAAACAAGTACACCAATTCTCCAACTTACTTGTAAAATCTCAAATCCAAAAGTCCTCAAATCCAATCCAATGATATGATGCAGCAGACAGACACAACAAGTGATCCTTCCAGCTCCAAATCCAAATGAAAGTGAACAGCACATGGACAAAGCACTGGGAGGAGCCTGCTGGACAGGAACAGGAAGTTGGAGACTCAGGGGCACTTCCTTCCTCTTGTTACCAAGTTACCAAAACTCCGCAAACTCCGCAAGCGGAGCATAGTTCACCGCCCAGGGTTATGCAAAATGCACTCTCACCTCCAAAATAGACACAGGGATGCATTATGCATTAAGAAATAGTGCTAAATGCAGTAGAACACAAATAGCGAGGGCAAGCAGCCACTCACGGTCGCTAAATGTGAGACCGTGGTAGAATTGTTTTTGCTTAATTACCCTTAAAAATCTGAGCAGGCATAATCTTGTTATCATCGGTAATTCTACATCAAAGTGTAACATGAAACTACTGAAATTACACCAGCTTAAATAAAAATTATGCCTGGGCCTATTGATTACCCGAACTCTTTAGTGGTTTGTCAAAATTCTGGCATACACATATATACATGATACATGTTTTGCGATTAATCTGTGTATTTCACCCACTGATGTTTGTGGTAATGAACCTCTTCCTATCTTCAAAAACTTCCATATGTGGCAGCAATGTCAGCCAAAACACTACCTGTTGTTCATACAAAGAGATACAAACCGCACACCCGCACTAAAACATTATAAATGCCAAGCCTTTCATTTATAAATGAGCTTGAGATACAAAGTTCCTCAAGGTGCCTGGCCTAAAGATACAGTGTCTCTAATTAATTTTCAAGTTCATTCACCATGATATCATTCTACTGTAACATTCACTCTTGGCAACTCCATGGAAGTGCTCTAGAGTTTTTCCCTTGACAATTAATGAATAGCTCTGGGTGGCTGGCCGTTTTTTGTTACTCATCGTGCAGTTTCACACTGGCAATGGTAGAATGTTTAAAACATGGCAAATATGTTTCCAGCCACAGTGTTGTCCAGCCAATGATTTGTGCCTGAGATAAACAGCATTGCTCCATCTCTTCCACCACCTCCTGTTCTTTGCTTTTATTATAGCTTTGGAACAGATGCCTGGGCTTTGTGATCATTAGCAAGAGGCAGAAACATGTTCCTGCCACACCTTCAGGCTGATATGTCTCTTTCAACCGTATCCATCCTCTTCTCAATGATACTTAGTACTAGGTTTTGGCGTAAAACTCCGCTCTGCTTGTGGACTTTGTGGAATTTGGTAACTCTGCGTCCTGCGGAGATCATAGAGTTACCAATAAACTCGACAACAATGCAGAGGTTTTTTGTAAGCGCCCTCAAAATGTCCTTTCACGCATGCAGGAGCGGCTTGCCGGGTGCTCGTGATCACCCACGAGATTTTCAGAGGTGTTTGCGGGCGCCACAAGATTTGCTAGCTGGCAGGACGCTACCCCGAGATTTTGTGGTCGCCAGCACATCATTTGGGTGCGCCATCTACTTCCTGTAGATGTATGTGAACCCTAACACGCAGCTGTAGTCTGTGGAAGATTTTCTCCTTGAGAAGCATTAAAATCTTCAGAAATGTCAATTTCGAGCCACAAACCTCATCAAATGGACCTTTGCCATTATTTTTATGTGCAAGGAGTCCTTTTTTAAAAAAATGTTTATTCCAACTGTAAGGAAGTGCCCCAGAGTCTCCAACTTCCTGTTCTTGTCCAGGAGGCTCCCACCACTGCTTTGTTCATTTCCTGGTCCCTTTTCATTTGGATTTGGAGCTGGAAGGATCACTCTTTGTGCCTGCTGCATATACCATTTGATTTAAAGACTTTGTGTTTGATATTTCACAAGTAAGTTGAAAAACTGTTGTTGTTTGTTTGATCAGGTTATGCACCTGGATTTATTTGTACTGTTAACTGATTACAAAAAACATATTGTGTGGGTGGCCTGCAGTTTCAGTAGGAACCAAGTTATTTTGTTGTAATTATTTTATCTTGTTTTATAAAGGGAAAATGTTGGACAGTTCACTACATTTCCTCCATTTTTTAAAATAAATATGAAATATTGATTTAATTCACTATCTGGCCTAGCCTTTCAATAGGTCTTCCAGCCAATAGGCCCAGTGCTAGACATGGGTGTATAACACAACTGTTTCTGTGGTGTCTGTTGAATTGAAATATCATTTAGGCCATGGATGGATTTGTATTAAAATACAAAATGTGTTTTTTGTGGTATTTGTTTCTTCCTGTGTTGGTGTAAACATTTTTAGCCCTGCTAATCTTTGTTTTTCGCATTGATGAATTATTGCTGTGTTCCTGTGTACCAATGTCTTCTTTGTCTGGTTGGTGTGTGTGTTTGCCATATGCCACCATTTGGCTTTGTTCCCCATGAGGTCAGGGTCAATTGTGTATAGTCAGTGTCCATTGACCTGCATGTGTTTTTTTTTTCAAGGCCTCCTGCTTGTTGTTGTGACTATGTAGTTGCCAGCCATTTTACGCAGGCAGTCAGTATGCTTTTGCCATAGGCCTGCATCTGTTCTTGTTATGGCCATGCCTCCTTGCTTGTTGTTTGACCATGTGGTCGGTGGCCATTTTCTGTAGGTAGTCAATGTGCATTTGTCATAGGCCTGCTTGTGTTCCTTGTTTTCCTTGTTCTCCTGCTTGATGTTGCTTGCAACCATGTGGCCGGCAGCCATTCTGTGCAGCCAGCTAGTGTGCTTTTGCCTATGCATGTCTTCTTTCTTGTGGCCATGCCTTCTTGCTGGTTGTTGTTCTGATCATGTGGCTGACAGCCAATTTGCGTAGGCAGTCATTCTGCTTTTGGCATAGGTCTGCATGTGTTCTTTGTTTCTGGCTATTCCTTCTTACTGGTGTTGTTTTTTTGCATGTGATTTTTCTTCTTTTGGAAAGGTAACATGTTGTACCGTTTAGCAAATTTTCTCCATGCTTTTAATAGATGTGCTGTATTCTTTGAATGCACTATGAGGCCAAGTCTGCCAATGGAATGGGCCTTCAAGCCTGTAGGCCCCGTGCTAGCCATTGGTGCAAGTGGTGTCTGTTAAATTAAAACATCATCTAGACCATGGATGGCATTTGATTTTAAAATACAACATTTTTTTGTGGTGTTTCTTGTTGTTTTTGTTCTGTAAACAGTGTATGGGTGAGGTAATGCCTTTGGAGGATGTGTGTTGTAAAGAATTTTAGACCTGTTTATTTTTCGTTTTTGGGATTGCTCAATCAATCAATGCTGTGTTCTCTCTGTCTAACTATGCCTCCTGTGTGTGTTAGCCATAGTGCACCATTTGCCTTTGTTTCCCATGCCATGTGGCCAGGGGCCATGTTGTATAGTCAATGTCCATAGGCCTGCATGTGTTCATTGTTTTGCCAGGCCTCCAGCTTCTTCCTGCCATGTGGCTCGCGGCCATTTTGCTTAGGCGTGTTTTTCCCAGAGGCCTGCATTTGTTCTTTGTTTGTGGTCATACCTTCTTGCTGGTTGTTGTTGTTGTTGTGACCAATGAGCATGTGGCTGGTGGCCATTTTGTGTAGCCAGGCAGTGTGCTATTGCTATAGGCCCGCACATCTTCTCTTTGTACCCAATGCCTTCATGCTCAGTGTTGTTGCTGTTGTTGCTGACCATGTGGTAATGGCAGGCAGCCATTGTGTGCGTCCAGCCAGTGTGGCCCTTTGCCATGTGGACAGAGCATTGAGACAGCAGTTTAATAAATTATAATGATATCTTTGATGATAATTCACTCATTCATAATTTTTTATTTGTATTTTTTTCAATGTTAGTTCTTTCTTTGTCATTAATTGTTCAATTTTACTATTTTATTTTTACATGTTTTTTAAATTTTGTTGTACTTATAATTTTTTTTGTAGTTTAAAAAAAACATTTTCATACCATCTGGCATCAATAAATCAGCCTATCTCTGCTATAGCTGCACATCAGCATTCCTTGTCTAGGTTTAATTCCATTGTCATTTGTCAGTTGCCCCTCCCTGAGTGCCACATCCCACATGATGCACATAAAGCAAATAATTACATGTATGTTGTTGTTGCTCTTTTTTATCTTATGAGTGTACACCATGAAAGTTTATGTTGGTGTGATATTCTGTTTTACGAATGGAATTGATATACTGTATTGTTTTTTTTTTTTTTTTTTTTTTTTTTTTAAAACCTTTATTTTCAAAAGTCAGGACACAGCTATTCAGCCGACAACCCGGAGGTTCGGCAGCATCGATATATAGAAACAGAGATGCGTCCCCAGTACCGTGAAAGGAGAAGTGCAAAGGTTCAATTTTAAGTAAACACAAAAACACACAACAAACACCAGCAAGGCAAGAACACTGAAAGCCCATGGTGAAGCCCCCCAGGGGAGGCCGGACCCCACTCATCTACCAGTTACAGTACAGTGTAAAGAGGAAGAAGGGGGACAGCAGAGGCCAAAAAAGTCCATAAACCATACTGAGCTGGAAAGAAGGTTAGGAGGAAAGCTGTTCCTCAGGAGGATCCAGATCCGGGGCAAGACATATTCCCCCCCTGTATTGATTCCACCGCCCCCAGATGGCGTGCCACTTCCGGGGGCGGCCTCTAGCGCAATAGACCGTCTTCTCCCTTAACATACTCCAGTCCATATTTTCTTTCCACGCGGTCAATGTGGGGGGCCCCGCGGAGCCCCACAATCGCGCGATATCTCTCTTAGCGACCATGTTACCCAGAGTCACCCATTGGGTCTGTGCCTCATCGTGGTCAGTGGGCCCCCAGACATTCAGGAGGCAACACCGCGCTTCCGGCTGCATAGCAATGCCCGTCACCTCCCCCATCACTGCATGGACTCTCCTCCAGAATTCCGTAATGACACCACATTCCCAAATGATATGCAGGAAAGTACCCACCATACCACATCCCCTTCTGCATAGGCCGTCCTCCGAGAATCCCATGTGAACCAGCCTTGGCCCCGTCACATACACTCGATGCAGTATTTTAAGCTGCACCAGCCTCAGACGCGACGGGATCGCGACCTCCTTAGGAGAGGAAACAGCCGACTGCCAATCCTCATCATCCAACTCGAGGCCATCCCTAGTCCACTGGTCCCTCAGCCCCAGAAGCATGTCCGCCCGGACGTTGATCAGTTTCTTATAGATGAGCGAGATCGTGCTCTCGGGCATATGGCCATCAAGGACCCGGTCCTCCAAAGGAGAGGACTCAGGCACCTTCTCACCCTCTACGAGGACTGAACGGAGGGCGTGACGCACCTGAATATATCGGAAATACTCGGAGGGCCCCAGCTCATACTCCGTCTGCAACTCTTCAAAGGACTTCACCTTCCCCTTATTCAGCACATCTCCCACCCTGGAGATGCCGATCAGGTCCCATTTATCAAACCCTTTTGTGTGCCAAAGCCTTCCCAGTCTCTCCGATTCAAACAGCGGGGTAGCGAGGGTGAGCCTATCCTTCCAGCCCAGCGAGTCAGTTGCCATCTTCCACACACGCACTGCCACACCAGTGGGCCCCGTGAGGGACGAGTCTAGGGACCGCGAGTACAACGCCCTGTAGTAGTTACCACCACGCAGCAACCACCTGTCCATGGCATACCCAGGGCTGAGGGCAGGGCCATAAAACCCATGGTTAATCGCGCTCAGCTGGGTGGCCCAATAGTACCGTCGGATGTCTGGGAGCGCAATGCCCCCGTCGTACCATGGAAGCGTCAACTTTGCAATAGCTATTCGCGGCCGCCCATCCCAAAGCAACGTTCGTTGGAGGCCTTCGACCTCCCGAAAGTATTTGGCCTGAACCCAGTCCAAAGTATTCTGCAGCGCGTAGAGGAAGCGGGGAAGAGACATCATTTTGAACAGGGCCGCACGCCCAACGAGGGAGAGCGGCAGCCTCCGCCAGCCTTCAACATCCCGCCTCAGGCGTGCCAGGGGGGGGAGCAGGTTCTTCTCATATCGCACAGCAGAGTCCATGGAGATAAAAATCCCCAAATACACGAAGCCCTGCTGAGCGACCTGTATCGAACATGTTCTAGGGATCGGTGGAACCTCGCCACTAAGAACATACAAATACGATTTACTCCAGTTGATAACAAGACCCGATTTCCTACCAAAAGATGTGAGTACGTCACAGACCACTATAAGTGATTTCTTGGGTGAGGCAAGATACAGCAGGATATCATCGGCATAGAGCGAAATACGGTCCTCGTGTTCAGGCGACCATCTAAGGCCCCGTATATCCGGGTGCCAGCGTATCCACGCAGCCAGCGGCTCAAGGGCGAGGGCGAACAACAAAGGCGACAGGGGACAACCCTGCCGAGTACCCCTCCCAAGCTGAGTCGACGCCCGACCATTCACCACCACACTCGCAAGTGGCCCCTCATACAGCAACCTCACCCAGCTCACAAAACCGTGGCCAAAGCCGAACTTGGTCAGCACGGCCCACAAATATGCCCATTCCACCGTGTCAAAGGCCATCGTAGCGTCAAGAGACGCCACAATAGCTGGTTCACGCAGCGTGCCCGCCCTGGCGATTACACCATGAAGGCGCCGAAGATTTAACGCTGTGTTTCGGTGCGGGATGAAGCCGGATTGATCCGGGTGGACCAAGTCACCGAGTACCCTAATCAATCGGGTCGCCAGGATTTTAGCCAGAATTTTCGGCTCTGCGTTAAGAAGTGAGATAGGCCTATATGAGGCGCACTTATCTCGGGGTTTGCCCTCTTTGTGTATAACCACGATCGCCGCCAGTCGCTGGTCCAACGGGAGGGTCCCACTCCCCCGCGCCTCCACAAACATGGCGCGCAGGTGAGGGGCGACCCTATCCGGAAATAGCTTGTATAGGTCGACCGGCAAGCCGTTCGGTCCCGAGGCCTTGCCCGAGTTTAACGCGCGGATAGCCCCCGCCACCTCGTCAACCGTTAGGTCACCATCTAGATCGTCCCTATCTATATCGGAGAGACAGGGCAACTCGATATCACGGAGGAGGTCACACGAGTCCTCGGGCGGCCTATCCGACACTGAGGCATAAACCCTACAGAAATAGTCCGAGAAACACTTTACAATCCTCTCAGGTTCCACAATCGCCTCTCCCCTCTCTCCCGTCAACTCTGGCACAACTCTATTGACCCGTTCTTTTTTGTCCAGCCAAGCCAGGAGTTTCCCTGCCTTGTCACCAACATCATACAAACGGCCCTGCTGTTCCCTACTGAGGGTCGTAGCGGCGTTCGTCACCAGGTCCTTATACTCAGCTTGCTTCAAGCCAAGCTCATGCAGTGAGGACTCTGTAACCTCCTCCTCCAGCGCTCCCTCCAGAGCCGCGATCTCCTCCTCAACCTGCAGAACCTCGCCATCTCTCCGCCGCTTGGCAGCTACTACTAGGGAGAGGGCTTCCCCTCGGATCACGGTCTTAAATGCTTCCCACAGCGACACTGCCGAATCCACGGATCCCTGATTGTCCTTGAAAAAATCATCTACTTTCTTTACCAGCGCGCTGCGCATCTTGGGGTCTCGGAAATACCACGGGTTGATAGGGGCCACCCTTCCTCCTCCCTCCCGACCTAGATCCAGCCGGATCCACACTGGCGAATGGTCAGATATACCGCGCGCCATGTGCCTCGCCTCGGAGACCAATGAGGCATGCGCGGCCAGAGTGAGTAGGTAATCAATCCTGGAAAGACTACCATGTGCCCCGGAGTGGAACGTGTATTGGCTCTGTGTGGGGTGCCGGAGCCTCCAGCAGTCTATCAGGCCAAGCGTGTCTAGGAAGTCTGGAAGCCACTTCTGAGCCCCCCCTGTATCTCTGGGCGGGTATCTATCCAGCAGGCCGGAGCCAACAGCGTTGAAATCACCTCCCACCACAAGCATACCCCCCGGGAGACCCAGCAGGGCCCTACCCAGATCTGTGAACGTGGAGGCCTGCAGGGCCGGCGGGACATAAACCGAAACTAAAACCAAAGTTCTTCCTTCCCACCGCCCCGCCACCGCCACAAACCTCCCCCTATCATCAACAATGGTGGAGTCCACCTCAAATGGTAGCGAGGCTCTGACTAGGATGCCCACACCCCTGGACCCAGAGGACAATCCCGAATGTGCTATGAATTTATAACCCTTCCTATTCAGAGCATAGCACGTATTACCTATAAGATGCGTCTCCTGCAGCAGGGCAACATCCGGCATTGACCGTTTCAAGAATTGCAAAACAATCCCACGCTTAATGCGATCCCCCAAACCATTAACATTCCAGCTTATAACACTTAAACCCCTACCCCCATCCTCAAACGTAAAGAGGCCCACCCCACACCCGAAGAGCCACCATGGAACAGTCCTGGAAAGAATCACCATGCCTTGCAATAATAAACCCCCCAACAACAAACCCAAAATCCCAGAAACCCCCCCCCACCCTGCACCCCTGCTGCAGCTTACAAAGCCCCCCCAACTTGCAGTGTGCCTGTCGCCCTACAAAACCCAAAGTCTACAAAAAGTACCCTAAGGGAGGAAAAGAGCACCCCTCGTCCTCCCGCAGCCCTCCGCATTGACTGCACTCTATTCAAGTCTTCAAATATAGCCAAATCGAGTCAGACCGGCTCCGAAAAATCAGCCCTGCCCATCCCGGCCACTGTCCCCATCCTCGGCAATGTCCTCCCCCGTCCGTCGCCGGGGCAAAGCGTCCAGCCATTCATCGGCCATAACAGGAGAGTCAAAGAAGAATGTCCGATCTTCGTGCACCACACGTAATCTGGCGGGGAAGAGCATGGCATACTTCAGATCCCTCTCCCGGAGCCGCCTCTTCACCCCCAGAAAGCCCTGCCTCTGCCTCTGCACCTGCTGGGTGAAGTCCGGATAGAAATTCACCGACGCGTTCTGGAAGGGGACCGGGCCCGTCAACCTCGATGCTTGCAGAATAGCGTCCCGATCCCGAAAATGAAAGAGCCGAGCGACGATCGGCCTCGGTGGGGCACCCACCTTGGGCCTCCCACCCGGCACTCTATGGGCCCTTTCAACCGCAAAGAACTTTCCAAGACCCTTAGGCTGCAGATGATTAAGCACCAAGTCCTCGACAAGCAGGTCAACCGAAGCCTCATCCGAGGACTCCGGGACCCCGACGACACGCACGTTGTTGCGCCTGGCCCGGCTCTCAAAGTCCTCCAGCCGGCGGGTAGCGAGATCACTCTCGGTCCTCAGCTTACGAACCTCGATCTGCAGTTCCGTGACATCATCGGTGAGGCCCGTGGTCTTGAGGTCCAGGGTCCTAACCCGTTCATTCGTTTTGCCCAAGTCCGCACGGATCAGGTTAACATCCACCAAGATGGCATCCACCTTATGCGCCAGGGCATCAAACTGTCTCCCAATCGAAGTCTGCATCCCTTCGAGCGCGCCCATGACATCCTGTAGTGAGAGCTCCGGGGCCAAAGGCGAGGCCGCCTTCTGGGTATCCAGCGACTGGCTCGACCCACTCGGTGATCCCTTCTGCAGAGCATAGCGGTCCATACTATTGACTTGGGTGTAGGCTCCCCGCCTGGTAGACTTAGCCTTCAGCCGATCCACCTCTGCTTTGCCCGACATGGTTGATACCAAGCAGGTCGGTTCAGATAAGACGGGTCCCTCTCAATGAAAGGAATCAGGAGTGATCAGTTCTGCAGTGGGCCACCAGAGTAGCCTGCAGAGCGTCCATAGGGTAATAAAGCCACCAAGAGCTCTCCAGGGGCAGGGCTGACAAAGGGAGAGAAAGCGAAAGTGAAAGGACGGGGACCTCCGTCCGACAGTTCACACCTCGCCTGGCCGTTGTTGTTCAACTAGAAGTCGGGCATCCTGCCAACTCTAGCCCCTGGCATCCCTCGGAGATAGGCCGCAATCTTCCGCCAGGCATAAGTCCGGTTCCCGGTGGGCGATCCGACCGCGAGTAGCATCAATCGCCTCCCTGACAGGTCATCCACACGATGCCATGCATACCGACAGGATTAGAGACAGGATAGTCGACGGAGGGCGCGAGGGTCTCGGGAGCTCAGAGCTCACGCGGCCATCTTGGTCAAGCGCTAGGCTCCTCCCCCCGATATACTGTATTGTTAATTATTCATAATACGAGTAACCAGTGACCACACTAAATGATATTGTTTGTTTGTACTACTAATTGAACTGCAACAATACCACGTTTCACTGATGTTCTTCTTGCTTCTTTTCTTTTAGGTGCACAAGAGACATTATCACCCACAGTACTGCCAGACAGAAGGCCTGTGCATGACATGACCCATGAGCCACATATCACAGACATTTTTTCAACTTGTGAAGCTAAGTGCCACTGCTAACTGACAGCTCCAAGATGACCCAAAAGAAAGGTGCTACCAAGAAAGTGGCCAGTGAGAAGAAGAAGGAGCATGCCATCAGTGGTATGGCCCAGACCCTTTTCAGGGAAATAAACGGTGCCTGCTGAACAGGCCTCCAGGGAGCAAGCTGGGACCAGAACCCCGCATCAGTTGATCCACCTCAAACTAGGCCTAAGCCCATGTCTGTCACAGAGGCAGCCAGTCTGATCACGGCCACGCTGATGAGCAGGCACGTTGAAATTGACTTATCTCTATCGCAAAGTAGTTCCCAATCGTTGCAGGAAACTCAGAGAAGTGGAAAACAACAGCTGCATCCATCAAAAGTAGTTCCTCTTGACGTAGGAGCAGTTCAGGAGATTGAGCTTCATGCTGAGGAAGTAAAGGAAGCCACTCTTTCAGAAGATCCATTGTCTTCAAGATCTCTAGCAAAATAAAGGAGGATTAGTGCATCATCTTCTTCTTCAAACTCCCTACTGATGATTTAGACACCACTTGGATCCCACATCAGTCTGAGTGTGAGACACACCACGAGCGTCTAGGGAAAAAGAAGGCTCCTGAAAGCCTTAGAGTTATTGATGCAGGTGTAGAAGAGGAGGATGACGACAAGCCAGCCATCATGGATATTTGCCCAGTCCCAGTGGAGACCGACACTACCCCAGCCCAACTTGCTGGGAAGGATTGACACCACAGACTTAACCACCACCACCAGCTGCCATATTTGCAAAGTTTCAGCAGCAACCTACATCCATAACCACCTCAATAGAAGTAGTTACTGCAGAGAGTCAAACATCAAAATGCCCACCTACCGCCAGTTCATCTGACATAGGCAGTGGCCCCAGCATCAGAAAGTTGACATCCCCAGTTTGGGACTTCTTTACAGTTAGCAAGAAGGAGGTGAAGTTTGCCATATCCTCCATTTGTGGAGCAAAGTGTTAGTTGGGGTAAGCTTGGTATAAACCATTTGAGAAAGCACCATATGATGCAGTGGGAGGCGCACCTTAGTGGCCAAATAACTGCAAGTGTTGTGGGTGAATGGAGTGTAAGGCTAAGCAGGGAATCTGATCTGATAACAGTGGAAGGTGAAGAAGAGGAATACATTTTAGTTAGGCAAAGCAGCCCTTTCCCCAGCAGTGCAGCATTATCGCCCACATCAGCAACAATGCAATGGCACAAGACTCAGGTCGAGACACCAAGGTGAGAGAGGACAGTGACTGCCACAGTGAAATGTACAGTGAGCTTTCCTTTCTCTGCTCGCTAGAAGTCACCTGCATCAGTGGCAGAAGGAAAGAGAAGAAAACAGGCTTCTACTCCTGGCATGTTTAGGCAGGATGGAGAGTATGAATGCAACCACCTAACGGCATGTTTGTACAACATAAAGCTGGTGAAAATGTTAGTGCTGGACCTTCTCCCTTTTTCTTTTTTGGAAGGGGTGGGTTTTCTTGAATTTGTGGCAGCCATCTGCCCAAAATGGAAGGTTCCCATCTGGTCCTATTTCGCCAGAGTTGCTGTTCCAGCGCTACATCACAATGTGCTGGAATTGCTTGGGCAAGCTTTGCAGCTGAGTGCTGTTCACACTATCTACCTGACAACAGACATGTGGACCAATTGCAAAGTGACTGATTACGTGTGCATCACTGCGCACTGGATCTCTTTTGAGGGAGCTAGAGAACAGAAATCTGCAGGTTTTGACAATGCTGACATTTGAAATGCTGCTCGGAAGCATGCAACAGTAGCCATATTCACATACTGCTGCAAAGATTTTGGATGACTTTAACAACAAGGTGTTTGAATGGCTGCAATCAAGATGGCTTAACATTGGATTTAATGCCATGGATAATGGCAGTTATGTAATTGAGGCCATGGCCAATGGTGGCTATTTCGTGGTCCTGTGATTTGTGCACCGCATCAACATAATTTTACAGGACTTTCTCAGAAAAGAAGACCAAGCAAGCAACTTACTGTCCACCTGCAGAAGAATCTGCACTCATTTAATCCCTTCATTTAAAACCCAGAAATAGCCGAGGGTCATTCAGCATGATAATAGAATGCCAGTTAAAGCATTCATACAAAAGGTTCCAACACATTGTGTTGGACTTGGCCCTTTTTGCAGGGTCATCACTAAACTTTTTGCCTTCTTCCTATATTTTTTCTGACCTGGTGTTGGCTGTTTTATGACTCTGGGCACCTTAGCACTGCTGATCAGTGCTAAGGTGCATATGCTCTCCCTATGGTAAAATGTTAATGATGATTGGTGTCCATGATTGGTTCATTTGGTTTACTGTCTGCCGCTAGTAAAGTGCACCAGGAGTGCCAGGGCTTGTAAATACAAATACCGCTGGTGGGCTTGCAGCACTGGTTGTGCCACCCACAGAAGCAGCCTAGTAAAATGTGTCTAGGGTCTGCCACTGCAGAACCTGCGTGCAGTCTGGTACTGTCGCGCTGACTGCGCAAGTGCCCCCACTTGCCAGTCCCTAAACCTTCCCTTAACTGCATATTAGTCACCCCTCTGGTAGGCCCAAGGGCAGGGTGCATTGTAGGCATAAGGTAGGACATGCCCTGATGTGTGTGGCATGTCCTAGTAGTGAATTACAGCCATTTTCGTTTTTCACTATTGAAGGCTACCTGCTCTCCATAGGCCAGAATGGGCTGCTGGAGTCACTACACGCTGTGACCCCAGTGGACTCATAGAGCATGGTAGAATGTCAAGTTTAGTATGCCTGAACTCAGAATAATAAAATACTTCTTTTAGTAAAGTTTATTTTAATATCCTGCGTTTGTAAATACTACTTTTAGAAAGTTAGTATTTACTGATCTTGCCATTCAGTCCCCCTCTGCCCTGTGTGTGTGTGTTCTGCCTAGTAACAGTGAGGAGCAGGGCTGGGGAATTCCAGGAGACAGGCTGGTTGCCAGGTGGTGGGTAGAGAGATTACACCAGGATGGGTGGGAGGAGTCCACCCTTGCCTTGTGCTCTGCCAGCACAAAGCCGGCTCCGCCCCCTGTGGAGCGGCTGATGTCTCTGCCCTGCTGCTGAAAGGAAAGAGCAGAGTCACCACAACAAAGTGCTCCAAAACTGGACTGAGCCAGGCCCAGGCCCCCTGGCGCTAAAGAACAAAAGAATTGTGATATAAAAGTAGGAGCCTGGCTCCTAAGAAATCAGATCCTGTTTGCGCCAAGACGAACCTCTGCCTGAAGGAGAAGGACCTGGAGAAGCTGAAGGAGGAGTACTGTCTCTCTGCCTGAGAGACTGGCCTGCAGTGGGTGCCTGTCTGCTGGAAGGAGAGGAAAAGACTTAAGGAAAAGACTTTGCATCAACTTGTGCTGTTAAACAATCTCCAAGGGCTTGCTGGTGAACTTGCCCCCTGATCTGCGCCCCAGGAACAGTGGGCGCTACCTTCCTGAAAGAAGAAGAGAGGTGCCTCGAAGTGATTCTGCAAGCTGACCCCGGAGAACCTGTGCATCTCCTGATCTCGCTGAGCAACACGACTTCTGCTGCTGGAGTGGCTGTGAGCAACGTAAAGGCCTGTCAGCCCGAGCAAAGTAAGCAGCTGCCCGCTCGAGCCGTAGCTCGCAAAGTAAGGTGGAGATCTCTGTGCCTGAGCCCGAACCCCTGGGACCCCCGCCGGGTTGTGGAGGTGTGTGCAAAGGACGAAAGTGCGCTGGTTTACGTCCCCGGCCGAAGCTAACAGCGCGCAGCGCTGTGATCTCACCCCGAGGCTGCCCTCCTGCTTCTGTCCCCCTTCGTGGCAACCTGCATCCTGCCCGAGCACCCCACGAAGCACTGCCGTCCCCTGGACACTTGGGACGCCAGCGCGACGTGGGACACCCCTGGACTGGACCGCGAGGCCGCCACAAACCTTCCCCTTGAAGCTGCAAGGTACGGTGCCAATCGCGCTAAAAGTACGATCCGTACTTTCCTTTAAACAGATCGCCTTGGAGCCGTACGGTGTCTGAGCCGTACTTGCCATTGCACCCCCTGGGCTCGAACCGTACTGCCCTTTGTACACCTGCAGGGTCTGACCCGTACTGCTCCTGGGTTCGAACCGTACTGCCCTTTGTACACCTGCAGGGTCTGACCCGTACTGCTTCTGGGTTCGAACCGTACTGCCCTTTGTACACACTGGGTCTGACCCGTACTGCTTCTGGGTTCGAATCGTACAGCCTTTAAAATACCCCATGTTCGCGCTGTACTGCCTTGAAATACCCCGTGTTCGCACCGTACCGGTGCTTCAATCCATGTACGGCGCGTCCCTGGCTATCCGGACTGTACCGCATTGAAAGACATTGCCGGTGCTCACGCGAGAAGCGTGGGACTCGGCAAGCGTACTCCGGCTCAGGCGGGAGGCGGGAGAAACGGCAAGGTACTGTCAAAACCTTGCCCAGAGCATCACAAAGGCGCTACGAAGTGCGCAGAAGACCTAAGAACCTGATTTTAACTAGAACTGTGCCATATTGAGACCTGTGGACTGCCCTTAAGCATTTAGGGGCATATGTATCAAACTCCCCTTTAGCGAATCCTAATTTGCGATATTTTGCGATTCGCAAATTCAGATTCGCTAAACGGGATGTAAAAAATATATCGCTAATCATTTGCGATTACTTAAAAGTCGCAAATAAATCGCAGATAGCGAAATTCGCAAATTAAGAAATCGCAAAAACGGGAATCTGCAAGCCTGGTGCAGCCTGATGACATCACAAACAGGAAACTGGAGTGATTGCCTGCACCTGCTCACCTGAGCCACACCCAGAGGCTGCTTGTGGAGTGTGAGGAGGCTTTCCTGGAGACAGCAAACAGCAATGGATCCCACCCAAAAACAGCAGGGCAAGGATGCTGAGAAAAGAAAGCGAAAACACAAGTTTTCTGAAAAGGAGCAGGAGGTCCTCATTGAGGAGATGGTCTGCAGCCATAAGCTCCTCTTCGGGAAGAAGGCACTGCATGTCCCAGAGGCCAGGAAGAGGAAAATCTGGTTAGAAATACAGAGCAAGGTGAATGCTGTTGGAGTCACCACACGTACCATCGAGGAGCTGCGCAAGCGGTGGTACGACATGCGCCAGAGGTCCAAGGAGAGGGTGGCAGCCAGACTGAAGGATGCCAATCAGACTGGAGGAGGACCATCCACTGCAGAGCAGCCAACCCCCCATGAGGAGCTCGTGGAGTCTACCCTCCTGCCTGAGAGCGTTGGTGGTGTGGTTGCAATAGACAGCTCCGACCCCTCATCCAGCAGACAAGATAAGATGCATGCTAAATCAACCTGCACTCCTCCCCATCCCTTGCACACTTCCCCAAATGCGCATAGTGAACTCCCTAAATGTCAATCCAGGCCAGGTCTCACAGCACACCCAGCAATGCATCATGGGACTCGTACTACTGTGTCTGACTGTGTGTCCATGACACCATCAAAATTAAAAGCAACATGTGTGTTTTGGGGATAAGTGAATGAAACTGTGTCAGAGGTTAGCCTTTAAAGAATTGTAACTTTATTGAGTGCCACATGCAGACAGTAACACAAACTCATGTAGTCCCCTTTACATCCACAGCACATGGCATGCCACAAGAAGACAGCGCAGAGGGAGAGGAGCCTGCAGACCCTGCGGACTCCAGCGATGACACAGACCAGCAGCCAATTCAGCGCAGGAAGCGCGCACATGTGCCCCCACTGCCTCCATTTGAGGAGGAATTCCCAGCAACAGGGGATGACACCGACAGGAGAGAGGGGAGTCAGGGTGTGACAGAAATGCCCTGTCATGACGCACAAACACCAAGGCGAAGGGCACAGGCGACATCCAGATCAAGGCCCAGGAGCAGCACTGCAACAGAAGCAGAAGGGTCCGTGTTCTCCGGCTTGGAAGAGAGCATGCTGTAGGAACAGCGCCTGCAAAGTAAGGCACTGCGGTCAATAAATCGCCAGCAATGCTGCATACATAAGGACAATAGGAACATGGCAGCGGCAATCCATGAGCTCTGTGCCACTTTGAGGGACACCCAAGCTGCCAATGACAGGGCTGGACGACGTGCCAATGCACGCATACACAATTATACGAAGGCAGTGAACCGCCTCTGCACCACCACCAGTGCACTCACACGCAGAAGCGTAACAATGCAGGTAGACATGGCACATTGCTGCCAGGACATTGCACGAGGGCTTGCGCAGGTAACCACTGCTGTGGAGCAGCTGCAGACAGCCAATGCTGGTGGCAGCGCACTAATGGCCTCTGCTGAGAGTGAGGACACATCAAGCCGCAGCAGCATCACTCCAACCTTGCCAGGTGAAAGACGCCGCAGTGCCAGACAGGTTACAGGCCAAGGGAGCACCATGGGGGGCACTCACCCTGGACGGCACCGACGGAGGTGATCATCTGCGGGGACACTGACTGCAACACGGGTGCATTAACCCGAAAACGCTGTTTGCACTATTACTTGTGCCTTCTCTGCACTGTGTGTACAACATGTGCTGGGGACAATTACTATTTCTTGCATGTGAAGTGTGATTAAACACTTGACACATCATCAAGCTTTGTTGTCTCATTTCATCATTACTCACCTAGAAGTAGTTTTGTGTGATCTCAGTCCGTCTCTGGCGTCCAGCAGCTGCCCCAACTCCTGCTGCTGGTCTGGCAGGGGGAGCAGGGCGCTCGTCATCCGATGTGTCTGTATCGGTCACATCAATTGTGGTGCCTTTCCTCATTGCCATGTTATGTAGCATTGCACAGCTTGCCACGATTTTACAGCAGGTCTCTGGGCTGTATTGCAGTGCGCCTCCACTTTTATGCAGGCACCTGAAGCGGCTCTTCAGGATTCCAAAGGTTTGCTCAATGACGCAGCGTGTAGATCTGTGTGCCCTGTTGTAGCTCCTCTCACTTGCATTTGCAGGGTCCAGGTATGGGATCAGGATGAAGTCGCGCACTGCATAGGCACTGTCACCTGCATGGAAAAAAACACAATAGGTAAGTCAATGTCCCCCCCCCCCTCAAGTGATGTAGTGGATGTATTGATGTGTGCAATGTATTTACCAAGCAGGTACCCCTCCCCAAAGTCTCCAGCACTCAGACGTCTGTGTATTCCACTGTGTCGGAAGATGAAAGAGTCATGTGTACTGCCGGGGTATTTGGCTACGATGTCTGTGATGAGATACTTAGCGTTGCACACAATCTGTATGTTGAGGGAATGGTAGCATTTCCGATTCCTATAGACATATTCAGTTTCTGCTGGGGGTGTGATGGCCACATGGGTCCCGTCAATGCAGCCAATGACGTGGGGGAAACGTGCAATCTGGTAGAAGTCCAGTATTGTTTGCTGTAATGCCTGTTGGGTGGTGGGGAAGTAAATGTGATGTGAGAGCCTCAGTAGCATTGCATCTAGGAAGGCATGGAAGAAGCGCGAAAGTGCACTCTGTGACACCCCACCAACCTCCGCCATGACCCGTTGAAAACTCCCTGACGCCAGGAGGTGCAGGGAGCACAGGACCTGCACATGTGTGGGAATTGTTTGTGTCCTGCGTGTAGGGTGCTCCATGTGGGGTTTCAGCTCCTCAATCAGGTCCATTATGGTCTGTGGGTGCAGTCTGTACTTGTCATAGATGTCCTCTTCAGTGTTCTGGAACAGGGTGATGCGCAGCCTGAATATACGTTCCTGTCTCATTCTCCTGTGAGCAAGGGCCCGAATACGTAGCCTCCTGGCTATCACGTAAATTGCAGCCATTGTGGGTGTGTCTGTTGCATTGTGGGGTGGTTTATATACCTTGCACCAGTTTACCACCTGCAAGCAATTGGTGTTAATAGCGATTTCTTGAAATGCGAATTCTGTGGATTCGCAATTTGCGAGTTTTTCATACATCAGATTGCGATTTCTGAGTTTGCGATTTCTTGTTTGCGATTTTCGCTGACCTAAGAAATCGCAAATTAGGAATTCGCAACATTATTCGCAGTTTTGATGTTTCGCAGCCTAAGGAATCGCTAAATTAGCGATTTCTTATTTTTCAATGTGGAAGTGTGTCATACATCTGAAATAGCGAAAAATCAGTCGCAAACGCTGTTTTTTGCGATTCGCAGCGTTTGCGACTAATTTTTCCTTTCATACATATGCCCCTTAAAGAGTAACTGGATTGATCTTTACCAAGAGAACTGTATTTGTGCAACCTGCCTGAAAGAAACCTTCTATATAAAGACTTCTATTTAGGATAAATACAGCCTTGGGTCTTTTGTGTGATGGGGTGGTGATTATTATGTGGGACAACTTGAACGCTTAACCTTATGCCCTCTGGAAGTCTAGCCTGACTGCTCACGCCACGTTACCTAGAGGGTGAGCAGGGGTTATTTTTAAAGAGGTGATCCTTTGCCCTGACTTAGATGAAAAGGGTCCCTGCTTGTCGCAAGTGCATACCTGCGCCAACCAGAGACCCCGGATTCTAACACATTGGAACTCAACTTATTATATGCTTGAACGCCTGTTTGAGCAGTGCAGACCGATCATTGAATATGTCATGCAAAGAGGGGGGTGCAAATGTGAAAGGCATGATCATTGAGATAGATGGAGCCTAGTCAAATGCCTGACTGAGATGATGCTTCCTTTTGAGGTGTTCGCACTGGAAATCAGCAAGGAGGACAGTACCATGGGCCTAGCTAAAGGAGGGTTCTACAATGTACGCAAGTTTGGAAGAAAAAAAAGATGTGTATGACTTGGTGGAGAGCTTAGTCCTTCGCTTATTTGTTAATGCTAGCATGCAAAGAGACATTGTGCCATTCAAACATTACATCTGTGCCACAATTCTTGATTCATGATACAAACCCAAGGATCATCACTCAGCCCCACGCTCTTCAATATCTACATGGCCCCCCTCGCTCCCATTGTCAGTAAGCATAGACTCAGCATAGTATCCCATGCCGATGATACCCAGTTCATCCTCTCTCTCACGAAGAACCCCGAAGACACCAGACTCAGCTTCCAGGAAGGAATGAAAAATGTTGCAGCCTGGATGAGCAGCAGCTGCCTAAAGCTCAACTCAGAGAAGACTGAGGTCCTCATCCTTGTACCCTCCCCTACCACTTGGGACAATACCTAGTGGGCCCCTGCCCTTAGAAACCCACCCACCCCTACTGACCATGCCCAGAACCTCGGCATCATCATCGACTCCTCCCTCACCATGACTCGCCAGATCAATGCCGTGGCCTCCACCTGCTTCAACTTCCTCTGCATCCTCCACAAGACCTTCAAGTGGATCCCATCGACGCCAAAAAGACCATCACCCATTCACTTATAGCCAGCAGACTTGACTACGGAAACACCCTCTATGCTGCAATCAACAAATCCATGCTACACAAACTTCAGAGCATCCAGAACAGCAAGGCCAGACTCATCCTCGGTACCCCGTGACATGAGCACATGACCCAACACCTGCAAGACCTCCACTGGTTCCCTGTCGAGAAGAGAGTAACCTTTAAGCTACTCACCCATGCCTACACATCACTCCACAACCTCAGACCCAAATACCTCAACAAAAGAGTCTTTTTCTACGTGCCCAAAAGATACCTCCGCTCAGCTGACCAAGCCCTAGCAAAAACCCCAAGCATCCACAGAACCAGAGCAGGTGGAGGATCTTTCTCCTACATAGCTGCCAGGGCCTGGAACAAACTCCTAGTCGACATCAGACGTGCCCCACTCTGTACACTTTCAGGAAGAGCCTCAAGACCTGGCTTTTAGGATAACCCTGAGCTGCACCCCCCAGCACCTTGAAACCCTCACAGGTGAGTAGCACGCTATAGAATTCCCTGATTGATTGTCCACTTTTATTGCTTTTTCAGACACGGATGTTGCAAAATACAAAACATGGAAAACTGAGCAGGCCAGTGAGCTATCAGAAGAATGACAGGGAATTAGAGAACCACTCCTCTGGGGGACAAGTTCTGGGGGCAGCCTTCAAGTTCAGAGCTTGAGGGCAGTGTTGGCTCACAGCAGCCAAATCCAACATCAAGAACACCATCAACAACAAGTACAGGTGCATCAGCCCCAAAATCTGCCACTGTATGCTTTTTACTGGCAGGGTTTAAGTCCAGTGCAAAGGCAAAGGCAAAAGAGTTGAGCAAGGTGGAGCAGCAATGACCAGTGAGTGGAAAGTTGAGGCCTATCTGGATGACCCAAAGAAAGGTCTACCTTGATCAAAACTCATTAGTGTATTGATATGGGAAGAGGCGCCAATTTGCAGTGCTCAGCAGACTGGCAATAACCTATCTGGCTTGCACAGTGACCAGTGTCTCTGCTGAGCATGTTTTCAGTGCTGCTGGTGCCGTTGTCATAGTGAAATTACACTTTGCACCACCAGATTACTCCATACCTGAAGTATGACAGGAGGAAGATGAGGGAGACTCAGATCATAGTAGTGTGTTATATTACCTACTTCTGGGCGAACCACCAACATGTGAGGACGATCTCTGCTTCCCTGACTATTAGGCCAACCATAGAACTTTCTCTCAGCCTCTATCACTGATCTGCTTTCTAGGAGAATATTATTTAATTTATTTGTTTGTGTCTGGTTGACTAATTCATCCCCACCATCTTACTCTTAGACACATTTTATTGCTGGATTGGAGTTGCACTTGTAATAGTGTGCAGTGAAGGAGTCCTTCCCCATGCACTTTCCACAAGGACATTGGATGGAGAGATACAAACAAATGTGTGCCTGCCTCTAATCTTGGGCAGTGACTATCTATCCTTTCATAGTTTTTATTACCGTAGCCGGAATGCCACACATTATTTGATTTAGACTGGCCAATGTCTGGTTGGTGAGCAATTGATCTGCAATTTACCATGGTCATGGACCACGGTGACCACAACTGAATTAGAAGAACAGATAAATTGCCTGCATTGCAAACTGTGTGATTGTTGTTTGTGATTCATATGGTGGCAGTCAGTGACACTGGGTCTTTGTTTATTTGTAACTGTCATGCTTAAATGTGTGTTTGATGATTTACAATGTTGGTGGCCTATTGACGGCAAATCATTTTTTCCCTGAAGGTGTTGTTTTCCTTCCCCTTTGAGAGACAGCTAGCTTTCTTTACCAGGTCCACTCTATACTGCTTTGTTTCATTGTTTTTTTCTTTATACTCCTCAAAGAGCCAGACCCAACTAGTCCCTAGAATAAATAACGCAAACACCAATCTAGTCTACACAAAAAATGACTCAATGTTTCTTTTGTTGAGCAACATCAAAATTGTACTACAGGTCGATCTATTGCATTTGAGTTGGGACACAGTCAGTATGGAGTTGAACACCTTACTCAGTGTCAGGTGGATCAGGGATGATGGAATAATTCAGGGCGTGGTATGACTATTTTGAGAGCTGCCACCCGAAGAAGGTGACTATAAAGTAAGGGTGGGCGGAATTTGCGAAAGTGCCTTTCGCAAAATATTGCGAAACGGCAAAAAATCTCCGCAATCACGTGAAATTTCGGGCGATCACGGAGATTTTGTGCTCATTAATGCGTTACTGAATTTGACCTTCAACTCGGGCACCTGCTTTATTTATATCTGTAAGACTTACAGATATAAATAAAGCAGGTGCCCGAGCTGAAGGTCAAATTCAGTATAAGTGCTTCCTATTAAGGTTTAATTTTTGTGACAGGAGCATCGTCATGACAGAATGAATCCTGCCCTGCATATTTATCCAAGAAGATGCCACCATTTTGTGCAATACCTCTAATCAACTGGAGTACTTTCTACTGGCTAATCAGTAAGTGCTACCTCGTTGGGTAAATGCATAGTGTTTTTCCTACACTACAGCTGTGTAAAGGGCCAGAAGAGTTGTCTCCAGCGACCATGTGTGTCTGTAACTTTGCCACCGTGCCGATGGGCGCCAGGTCCCTCGAGAGAGATTTCCATCATAGTGGGGAAAGGGCGGGAAGACGTTGCACACCGCCAGTGTGTGGGGCGGGGATCTATGTATGCTGTTCACATGCCTCTTGTTTATAAAGGGTCAGAGACCGACCAGAACAGCAGATGAGGAAATAGAACCTCCTGGTGTCAGGAACTACATGGGGATTGCGCTCGAGAAACCCATGGATGCACAGACCTCCATCAATGATTACAGCAAATTGCTGACAGTAGATATAGGGAGAAAGCACACCTGCCTAGCCTCCACTGTGCTCACGAACCTTTTGTGCTGATTAATGCGTTACTGAAAGTGACCTTCAACTCGGGCACCTGCTTTATTTATATCTGTAAGACATAGAGATATAAATAAAGCAGGTGCCCGAGTTGAAGGTCAAATTCAGTATAAGTAAGTGCTTCCTGTTGAGGTTTAATTTTTGTGACAGGAGCATCGTGCCAGAATAAATCCTTCCCTGCATATTTATTCAAGAAGATGCCACCATGTTGTGCAATACCTCTACTCAACTGTAAGGGTGGGTGACAATTTCCGTTCACTCGCGGATCGCGGAAGTTTCGACATTTTCGCGTTCCGCGCGGAACGTGAAAATTTTGAATTTTCGCAATTTCCGCAAGCGGAACGGAAATTATTGCCCACCCTCACTATAAAGTGGCCTAAACAGGCCAACCCAACTCTGTGGAGTGGTGGTGAATGGTGACAGCAGTGCGTTGATTTTACTCGATTGGAAAAATGCAATGTCGCTGGGTGTGTGTGCTCAGTGCTGTCTAGCTCAAATTGAAAGCTAAGTGGTGGTTAGTTGGGGGGACTGTTGTTGAAGGTAACTGGAGACAGATCTTTAGTCATGCATGATTATCACATTTAGTTATGTATGTGCTTTTAAGCTACATATTATTGTTATGATTCATGATGATAAATCGATGATCATGATGATAGTTGTGAGTGTCATCAGCCCGACACTGATACTTACATGTGGCCGCTTTTTGTGATTTTATTTTTGTTGTAAAATTGCCCTCACCTAATTGTTCAAATGCCATGCATAAATGAATGAGTACAAAATGGACTAATCTTCTATTTTGCGCTGCTGCTGAGTCTTCTCGGTGCAGTCCTTATGAAAGTCAACTTCTTTCTTTCTCCTTGATTCTACTATATCATTTTTGGTTTTCAATCCTCAGACCCTTTTACCCTGCACCAAACTGGATAACCAACATAACACGCACGCTTACCTTATTGGACCGCATCCACCAGGCACCAAAGACTGAAGGACATTCCAAGAAGAATGCAGATGCAATTCCCAATTTGGCAATACAATATCATTTTTTCTTTTAGTAATCATTAGAACTGTATGTGTTCTTCACTTGACTCCTGCAGATCATTTAATTTGTTATATATTTGCTATCTTTCAAAGCTTGGTAACACAGAACATTTAGCTACATAATGTTACTTGGGTCACTCTGGGGGCAGATGGAAAATTTGGTTTTGGTTTACCTGTACTCATCATTCCTTTGTTTCCTTTTCCTTTCTTAGCAGATTTATAATGGTTGGACGGTCATTGCCAAGATGAATGCTTTCCTTGTATAGTGTTTGTCTTTGTCAAACATTTCCCCAAGTCGACCTTCCCATCCATTCATCAAACCCATAACACTCTTCCTCCGGGATGTGTGATTCATTGAGGTGTGACTCAATAGTTTACATCATTAATTGATCACACACTTGGTGGGGTGGATGTAGTAAAAACAATACCAACCCACTGCAGGATGAGAATCTAGAGCCCACACTAGCCATATGTATTATTATCCACCCATGCATAAAAAGAGTATTCAACATTTTCAGAGGAATATGATATCCAGCATCATCACTAAGGCGCTCTATTGCATCAAAGCTTACCCTGGTCCACTTCGCAGTTCCAGTTGTCTTTTTCTTGTAACTTTTAGCTCACCATTGCTCTGAATAATTCAATTTTGCATTGCTTATAATATTTTCTCTATCATCTCTTTCCTTGTGTACTAGTAGTCTAGTGTGGTGACTGTCTCAATTTATTTTCAACTTTGCATATAATAACAGTTTGTATTTTAATTTAGTTAGTTCCCTGCGATGAATAATCCTTATCCTACAGTTTGAGTTTGCCTAGGAGTGAGTGGGGCTTTGTTTCTGATGCATTCGCTGTGTTGCAGGGATTCTGCACCTACACAGGACTTAGCGCAGGAAAACAGGACCTCGGTGTACAGGGTTGTACTAACCTATCACCTTAGTACCCAAAATCCCAAGACCGACTAGCTATAATGTCTCATTCGTTCTCCTCCAAAATCATGAAGCTACAAATGATTAGACAACCCAGAACACAACACTCTGGACTCTCTCAGGATTTGCGGTAGCAAGACATACCCTTTCGCTTGCTCACTCGTGCTTGTCCACAATAAGAATTGTCACTGTAATAGTACAAAATGTTTTTTTTAACTATCATGCTCTACAATACAGTATACAAGCCACTACCAGCACTAAAATGCATAAACTCAGAACAATTAGCATTGTTACAATTCCATAGAGTATGAAGGGGGATATCATTATATAAAGACAGTGGAAAAGGGACTATAAGGCCTAACCACCCTCCCCTTGACTGGAAGAAGTTTATTATATAAAAGAAGATCTCTGGGCTTTGTCAGCAGACCCCATACCTTAAAGCATAGATGGAAGGTTCACATCATAGGAACAGCATAGCTCTTCTCCATGGAAAGGGCTCTCACCAAGTGTGTGTTAAAATAACATGCATCCACGTAATATCACAGCACGAGTCTTCAGCAATGCAGCTGTGTTTAGGGCACCATTCTTTTTTATTGGGAGGTCCAAGAAATAAACACAGCAAAACGCCTACAACCCTGGGGCCAGCTGCATATCAATTTTGACTGGAGTACACAGCTGTAATGCCAACAACCCAGTGGGCAGTCAGCGACTGGAGTTCATGTAGTACCAAGTTAACAAACAAGAGAAGCAAATACAGGAAAAACCCCATCAGGTGGGGAAGAAAAACAGAGAAAGCGAAGGAATAAAGGAAATAACCTCTTCCCTCCACCGCCCCTACACCTTTCCCCTCACCTAACCTCTGTACAGCAGCGCAGCGCTATTCCTGTCGTAAGTTCATCTTTTACCCACGGCCTATGGAGGCCTACCACCTACCCAATCTGCTAACTAGCGGTTCAGTAGGCTCAATTAATTTGGGATAACTCTCAGAATCTTTAGATATTGAGGACGGGTAACCATCAGTATCTGGATGAATGGGGCCCAAAGTTAGCTATAGGTTTCCTCCTTATGGTCTGCCACCAGCGACAGGTGCTCCATCTCTAAGGTTAGCCACAGCTTATGGAGTCAGTGTGTATGGTCCGGAACATTCACTGTTCCCCATCTAGCTAAAAGCACCTGATGCGCCGCTAGTAGAGCAGGGGCAATTTGGTGCCTTCTCAAGGAGCGCAGAGGAAATGCAAGTGGATACAGCAGTCTTAGGAGTGTGTAAGCTGGAAAGCATGAGATGGTGGTGCTGAAGGCTCTGTCGAAATCATCCAGAACTGTCGCCCAAAAGCATTCCAGCTTAAGGCAGTGCCAAAGCAAGTTGACGAGTGAACCTGTTTGGCCAGCATTTCTCAGACCTGCTCTTATCCCAACTATGTATGCGCGCTGGGGTGTGATACCAATATGAGAGTACTTTGTACGTAGATTCTGCTCCTGCAGTGCTATGTGCTGTGTGGGTAGCTCTGTAGTGAATATCCTCACATTCCTTGTCAGGGAGAGCCCGCCCTAGCTCCTCTTCCCACTGATGCTGGCCTTTCGTTGTCCCCCACCTCCTGCCTTGTTAACATTGAATAGAGATCTGAAATAAGGTGTTTATCATTTGATTTGCATACCAGCTATTTTTCAAAGACCGCCAGCTTTCCCTACGCCGTCTCCTGGTAAGCGGGCCCTGAAACATAGTGAGACAACTGCCGATAAGGGAAGGCGTCTGCCTGGAGAGCCTATAATCTTGTTTCAATTGGTCAAAGGGGACTATGCCGTTGGGATCAAAGAGCAAACTGACCAATTTACAGCCCTGTTCTCGCCACTTATCAAAAACCGCCAAGTTGCGGCCCGGTGGAAAATCAGGGTTCCCAGTGAATGGGGTCAGAGGTGAGGGAAATGTTGTCAGGGACTTGACCCCCGCTACAGCGTCTCAAATTTTCATTGTGTGATATGTCACTGGGGAAGAGTATATCCCCCAAGCGCTATGCTTGCGTGGAAGCCAGATTTCCCTCCTGATATTGACCCCTGCTACTGTCTGGTCCATAAATGTCCAGTGCTTCTCAGAAAGGGGCCGATTCCATTCGCGTATGTGCCTGAGGTGTGATGCTTGGAGGTATCTATGGATCAGGGGGAGACCCACTCTGGCTTCCCGCTTGGATTGGGATAGTTGGGCACTGGTTAGTCACGCTTTCTTACCTCCCCATATGAAGTTGTTGATGACTAGTTGCACCGAGCGGATGGCTTTAGGTGGGGTGCTGCCGGGATGGTCTGGAAGATGTATAGAATGTGTGGCAAGATTTTCATCTTAACCGCGGCCACTCTACCAAATGAGGAGAGGCCCATTCAGCTCCAGTTGTTTAGAGCCTGCGACGTTTGCGCCGCTAGAGCAGTGTTATTTAATTGCGAAGTCTTAGGCACAGTTGTAGCAAGTGAGATGCCCAGGTAAGTGATAGACTGTTCTGTCATGTGAGAGGAAACATTCTCTCAAAGAGGTCTGTCGTGACCCGGAATCCTCAGGATCGTGCGTTGCTCAAAAGGGGTCCACCTCTCGACACCCTCAAGGTCTGATTAGATATTCACAGACTCAGTGAGGTGGTCCAGTGGGGGAAGGAAAGGATGGGGACAGCAGGGAGGGAGACCTGAAACGAGAAAGAAGAGAAATATCAGTACTCCCCTCCCTACAACTCCTTCTTGCTCAGTCCCTGCCCCTTCCCACTCCTAGCGCCCTGGCCCTACCTGTAAAGGAAAAGAATGCGCTGCGCTGGTTTTGCACCTACAAGACGTAGGGAAGCCTTCTCTGAGATCTGGAAGAAAGATATAAAGTGGTATGAGAGTTGTCCCCCGCCCAAGGGCCTCACTCGCACTAAACTGACAATGGCAGAGGGGGTGGCAACGTACCATACACTAGAGGCTTCTGGCAATACAGGGGAGCGGATGAGCGGACCTCCAGCTCACTCTCAAACCCCTGCTACAATGACAAGAAAAGAAAACAGTTAGCCTTCTGGCCTAATGCCTAATCTCTGTCTCCGGAATCACACACTGGTTGATTGCATACATATTAGCATTACTTCATGAGAACATGTTGGAGCATACCCAGCGTTGCAATGACAGAGATTTCAGCCTCAATAACAAAGTTTCCTGCTAGAACGGAATTCCTCTCGTAATGCAGGTCAAATGAACTACGTCCTTTCTCCCCGCAAGAACCGGTTCGCCAACGCGGGAGAAAGGCGCACAGGGAGTACTGGGAAACGTAACCTCACGGAAACGAAATAGGATAAATGTACTACGCCTTTTTCTCCCCGCAAGAACCGAGGAAATATCGGTTCGCCAACGCGGGAGAAAGGCGCACAGGGAGTACTGGGAAACGTAACCTCACGGAAACGAAATAGGATAAATGTACTACGCCTTTTTCTCCCCGCAAGAACCGAGGAAATATCGGTTCGCCAACGCGGGAGAAAGGCGTACAGAGATCACGGGGAAAAAGGAACCTCAAAGGCTACCAATGGTTGCTTCGCAAGGAAACCCTCCTGGGAAACCGCCAACGAAGCAACGGAGAATACCACGAAGGTATGGCCACAATACCTGAGCTGAAGAAGTCCTCGGATGAGAAAGCGCGGTGCCACAAGCACCCTTACCCGCCTTCTGCTCGCTCTTGATTCAGCTCCCGGCATGGAGTAATCGGCACCGTGAAGGTGTCCCGGAAGCCCTATGTCGGCTTCCGCTACCGTGCGTCATGACGTCACCGCCGTCTGCAGCCCGCAAAGGCTCTTGGGGATTGTAGTTTCTGTATCTTTGGCAGCGCTCTCGCGCGGGTCGTCAGTGTTCCTTGGACCCTCCTGACATGAGCCCTGACAGTACATCCCCTTCCCGAAGAACACTGACAGAGGCAGGGTTTCCTGGGATAACGTAGATGAAACAACCTTACACACCGTGGGGCATGAACCCCTTCCGCTGGTTCCCAGGAGTTCTCCTCATCACCATACCCCTTCCAAGCTATGAGATACCACAACTTAGAGCGGTGGATCTTGGAATTAAGAATACCCCTGACCTCGTATTCTTCTTCCTCGTTTACCACCCCCGGGGGAGCCCCCTGCTTCCTAGCTGAACGCGCTGGTTTTAGCAAAGAGGTATGGAAAGCAGGATAGATTCGCAAAGAAGAGGGTAGATTTGACCACTACGGGATTGATGAGTTTTACAATGCGATATGGACCAATATATTTGGGGTTGAAGATGCTGTACTTTTTAAAGCGGATGTTTTTGGTGGAAAGCCAAACGTGGTCTCCTATTTTGTATACTGGCCCTGGGCGTCTGTGTTTGTCCGCATATGCTTTATATCGCCCTTTTGCTTTTCTCAACCTGTTCTTCACGAACTCTAGAGTTTTCTGAATGTGTCTAACTCGTTCCTGTACTCCCGGGATGTTTCCCGCTTTCCCAGGGTGCAAAAAGGGGATAAACCGTGGATGAAACCCGTATGTGCAGAAAAAAGGGGAAACCTGAGTGGAACTGTGTGTTGCCCCATTATATGCAACCTCTGCTAACCATAAAGAGTCTACCCATCTTTCTGTTGTGCGATCGACGTAACACCGTAAATACTGTTTGAGTGTTTGGTTTACCCTCTCCGTCTGACCGTCGGTCTGGGGGTGGAAACTGGTGGAAAGGTCCGGAGAGATTTGTAGAGTAGCACACCATTCTTTCCAAAATTTTGCAGTAAATTGGGGCCCCCTGTCCGAAACCACCCTCCGAGGCAACCCGTGTAACCTGACTATATGTGTCAGTAATAACTGTGCTAACTGACTGGCGGTGGGGAGTTTTTTACATGCTACAAAATGTGCCATCTTGGTCAGGTAGTCAACTACTACCAGAATCACCGTGTGCCCCTGATCACTGGGCATGCCAACGATGAAATCCAGTGAGATGTTCTGCCAAGGACCTTCTGGAGTGGGCAGGGGTTGTAACAGTCCTGCCGGACGGGCGTGAGAGGCCTTCATTTGTTCACATATCACACACTCCTGGACCCATTGCCGTATGTCGGCATGAATCGAAGGCCACCAAAACTGGCGAAGAATACGTTTAGTGGTCTTTTCAACCCCGGTATGACCAGCGCTTGGGAGAGAGTGACACCAGCGAAACACTTGTTTCCGGAGGGTGTTGACAGGAACCAACAGCTGTCTTCCCCGAAGAGGTAGCCCGTCTTTCATTCCCCAATCTGAATGTTGTGACAACCATGACTTCCACTTGTCCGTTGTCATCGTTTTTGCTACGCTTTGTAAGAAAGGTTCGGTAACTGTAGTACATATGACCTTGCTTGGGTCAATAATGGTTTGTTGGAGCGGTTCTTCCATGATCTCGGAGCCGGATTGTCGCGTTAGGGCGTCTGCCTTTTTGTTGTCCTTTCCGGGACGATAGTTGACCAGGAAGTTGTACTCTGCGAAGAATAGTGTCCACCGCAACTGACGGGGTGAGAGATGTCTAGCTGCCTTCATGAATTGGAGATTGCGGTGATCCGTGAACACCGTTACCACGTGTTTGGCTCCTAGGAGGTAATGTCGCCACTCCTCAAAGGCGTCTTTAATGGCTAGAAGTTCTTTCTCCGCAATAGTGTAGTTGCTTTCTGCAGAGTTCAGCTTGCGGGACCGATAGGCCACAGGGTGTAACTGACCCGTCGAGGGGTGGCGTTGTGACAATACCGCGCCCACCGCATAGTCAGAGGCATCCGCCTCTACGATATATGGTTGGTCCGGGTCCGCATGGACCAACACTGGAGCCGACACGAACGCCTTTTTGAGTTCCTCAAACCCTCTCTGGGTTTCTTCTGTCCATTGAAAGGGTACCTTCTTTCGCAACAATCGTGTTAACGGGGTTGCCAAGCCAGAGAAATGCCCAATGAACCTCCGGTAGAAGTTGGCAAATCCGAGGAAACATTGGATATCCCGAACGGTCTTGGGGATGGGCCAATCTTTTACTGCCGCTATCTTTCTTTCTGACATCTCCTGGCCGTGGGGAGTGAGCATCACCCCTAGGAATTCGACAGTGGAAACACTGAATTCACATTTGCTAATCTTGCAATAGAGGTGGTTCTCCTGAAGGGTTTGCAAGATGGCGCGCACGTGATGTACATGGCTGTCCACAGAGGGGGAATATATGAGAAGGTCGTCAATGTATACCACGACGATACGATCAAGATATTTGCGAAGGACGTCGTTTAAAAAGAACTGAAAGGCCGCGGGCGCGTTACACAACCCAAAGGGCATGACGAGATATTCGTATAAACCGTACCGTGTTTTAAACGCGGTTTTCCACTCGTCGCCTTTGCGCATTCGCACCAAATGGTAGGCCCCTTTCAGATCCAGTCGGGTGTAAATGACGGCCTTCTGTACTTGTTCCAGGAGCACCGGTATTAACGGGAGAGGATACCGGTTCTTGACGGTAATGGCGTTTAACGCCCTGAAGTCTATGCACGCTCTTAGTTCTCCGTTAGCCTTGGGAATAAAGAACAACGGAGAGGCTGCAGGAGACATAGAATTCCGGATAAAGCCAAGGGCGAGGTACTTGTCCAAGTATTGTTTCAGAAAGGTGTTCTCCGGCTCCGTCAAGGCATATACTCTCCCTGTGGGTACCACGGCTCCCGGGATTAAGTCAATCTGGCAGTCGTATTGCCTATGAGGAGGTAACCTTTCAGCCTTGTCTTCGTTGAACACATCTTCGTACATATGATACGCCTGGGGTAACGTAACCGGGTGTTCCGCAGCGGTGGCTACATGGTGGACGACTGCCAGCGTCTTCGCCGGGCAGAGGTCTTGGGGGAAGCAATGCATCCTACAATAGTCTGATGTAAAACGCAGTTCTTGGTTCACCCAATCCACGAGCGGATTGTGTTGTTGTAACCAGGGCAATCCCAATATCAGTCCGTATTGTGGCGCCTAGATGACATTAAAAATCAGTGTTTCGACGTGTGCCTCTCCTAGGCGTATTTCCAAGGCTTCCGTCTGAAACCGAATGGGTCCAGCCTCTAACAGTTTTCCATCTACTGCATAGACGTTTTCTGGTGTCTTCTTAGTATCAAGGGTTATGCCTAAACGAGATACCACGGTCTGATCAATGAAACAACCCGTGGCTCCAGAATCCAACATGGCCGTCTCGTGGTAGGACTTTCCTTTTACAAATAGTGAGAGGACCAAAGTGAAGTGAGAAGTAGGGATCGGTGTCTTCGCACATAAGGAAGGGATGTACCACTGGCTTAAAGAATTCCCTTCTTCCTTCCTTAAGCACGCTCGTTTCCCTGGGTTTCTTCGGAAGTAGCCGCGAGCTGTTTGCGGGGCTCTGCGCGGGGATTTTTGCTTCTTAGGCTGCATTCCCTTATAAAATGCCCTTTCTTCCCACAGTATATACACAGGCCTTTCTTCCTCCTGTAGTCCCTCTCTTCACTCGTGAGGGCAGAACGGACCGCGCCTACCTCCATAGGTTCCGCTCTAGTAGTTGGTGTTATCTCTGTACTACGGGGAACATCCGCCCTCCACGACCCACGGTCCTTTCTTCTAGTGTCCACCTTTCTTTCGCTGAGTCTATGATCCAAGCGGAGGACCAAAGAGATCAGCTCTTCGCAAATAGTTGGCTGGGGGTCAATTTGAGCTAAGATGTCCTTCATCTCCTCCCTGAGCCCTCGATGGAATACTGCCAACTGCTTTACTTCTGGCCAATCAGTTTCTGCGACTAAACGCCGGAAATCGTTCAGATACGCGATAAGATCGCGATTCCCTTGCCTCAGTTCTAGAAGATCTTTATCCGCCGACAGAGTGGCCGCCCGGCGGTTAAAGGTTTTCTCGAAATCCCTGATAAACTGGTCCCAATCATATAATAAGGGATCATCGCGTTTCACCAAAGGAACTGCCCATTGTGCTGCGTCCCCTGCCAAGTAAGAGATCAAAAATGCGACTCTCGCATGATTGGAGGAAAAGGCCTTAGGTTTGCAAGAAAAGTGCAACATTATCTGCGTAAGGAACACTTGAACCTTACTCCCTTCTCCATGGAATCTTTCCGGGGTGGCTAAGGGGACTGGGGTGGGGATCTCTACTACTAAAGGAGCCGAATGAGAGGCTCCAGGGCTCCCGATACTAAAAGGGTTTCTTTGAATTCGGTCCACCGTGGCCTGTAATGCCGCGGTTTCCGCTCGGGAGGCAGCTAACTCGGTTTGGACTAACTGTAAGGCAACGAGGACGTTTTCCAACGTCGCCATTGTACCTATCAACCAACGCACAACCGGGAGGATAAGAAATCGTGGGCCGATTACTCTGTCGTGACCCGGAATCCTCAGGATCGTGCGTTGCTCAAAAGGGGTCCACCTCTCGACACCCTCAAGGTCTGATTAGATATTCACAGACTCAGTGAGGTGGTCCAGTGGGGGAAGGAAAGGATGGGGACAGCAGGGAGGGAGACCTGAAACGAGAAAGAAGAGAAATATCAGTACTCCCCTCCCTACAACTCCTTCTTGCTCAGTCCCTGCCCCTTCCCACTCCTAGCGCCCTGGCCCTACCTGTAAAGGAAAAGAATGCGCTGCGCTGCGCTGGTTTTGCACCTACAAGACGTAGGGAAGCCTTCTCTGAGATCTGGAAGAAAGATATAAAGTGGTATGAGAGTTGTCCCCCGCCCAAGGGCCTCACTCGCACTAAACTGACAATGGCAGAGGGGGTGGCAACGTACCATACACTAGAGGCTTCTGGCAATACAGGGGAGCGGATGAGCGGACCTCCAGCTCACTCTCAAACCCCTGCTACAATGACAAGAAAAGAAAACAGTTAGCCTTCTGGCCTAATGCCTAATCTCTGTCTCCGGAATCACACACTGGTTGATTGCATACATATTAGCATTACCTCATGAGAACATGTTGGAGCATACCCAGCGTTGCAATGACAGAGATTTCAGCCTCAATAACAAAGTTTCCTGCTAGAACGGAATTCCTCTCGTAATGCAGGTCAAATGAACTACGTCCTTTCTCCCCGCAAGAACCGGTTCGCCAACGCGGGAGAAAGGCGCACAGGGAGTACTGGGAAACGTAACCTCACGGAAACGAAATAGGATAAATGTACTACGCCTTTTTCTCCCCGCAAGAACCGAGGAAATATCGGTTCGCCAACGCGGGAGAAAGGCGCACAGGGAGTACTGGGAAACGTAACCTCACGGAAACGAAATAGGATAAATGTACTACGCCTTTTTCTCCCCGCAAGAACCGAGGAAATATCGGTTCGCCAACGCGGGAGAAAGGCGTACAGAGATCACGGGGAAAAAGGAACCTCAAAGGCTACCAATGGTTGCTTCGCAAGGAAACCCTCCTGGGAAACCGCCAACGAAGCAACGGAGAATACCACGAAGGTATGGCCACAATATCTGAGCTGAAGAAGTCCTCGGATGAGAAAGCGCGGTGCCACAAGCACCCTTACCCGCCTTCTGCTCGCTCTTGATTCAGCTCCCGGCATGGAGTAATCGGCACCGTGAAGGTGTCCCGGAAGCCCTATGTCGGCTTCCGCTACCGTGCGTCATGACGTCACCGCCGTCTGCAGCCCGCAAAGGCTCTTGGGGATTGTAGTTTCTGTATCTTTGGCAGCGCTCTCGCGCGGGTCGTCAGTGTTCCTTGGACCCTCCTGACATGAGCCCTGACAAGGTCTCTCTGGGCAGGGTCCACTGAGAGGTTCAAGATTTGGGATTTGCCCAGGTTAACTTTGAATCCCGAAACCTCTCCTCAGTGGTCCATCTCCGAAAGCAGGGCGTAAGTGAGGTTTGTAGCTGTGTCAATGACAGGATCACATTGTCTGCGTATAGGCTGTGGTATGTGTGTCTGCCCCGAATTTAATACCACTAATCTGAGGGTTGTCCCGTATCTTCTGGCAAAAGGCTTCATATAGAGAGCAAAAAGAAATGGGGACAAGGGACAGCCCTGTCAAGTAACTCTGGCTATGGGGAACCGGGTGGACGACTCCCCATTTACCCTCACAAAAGCTCTGGGGGCACTATAAATACAGGAGATCCATTAAATAAAGCCCTTCTGGGAGCCAAAATGGCGTAGCGTAGCTTACAAATGGACCATCTCACGTGGTCGAATGCTTTTTCAGCGTCAATGGCAAGAAATGTCGCCTCTCTGCCCGATCTGTGGATAACATCCGTGAGATGTAGCAACCTTTTCATGTTGTCCGGCTCTGTTGGGTAGGAATGAACCCCGATTGGTCTGGGTCAATCAACCCTGCCATCAGCAAGTTGAATCGGGCCGCCAGTACCCCAGCGAATATTTTGGCATTGATGATTAAAAGTGAAATCGGTCGTAGGAGGCACAATCGGCCGGATCTTTCATTGGTTTCAGGATAACAGATATCGAAGCTTCCAGCATCGAATCTGTCAGAGATCCTGTGTCTCGAGTGAATTAAATACTAGAGTAAGCACTGGGGCCAGTTCTGGGCAAAATAATTCATAGAATTGGGCTGTGAACCCGTCCGGGCCCGCATTTTATTTCTTTGGAGATGTGCAATGGCTGTGATCACCTCGTCCGTACAGATGGGTTGGCCTAGCTGTTCAGCGATGGTATCCGTCAGTCTAGTGACCTGAACATCCCGCAAAAACAAGAGAGGAGACGCTCTGGATAGAAAGATTGAAATACTCGTGCTATATCTCCGTCTACCTGCACAGAATCCCCGGACGTCGTTCTTGATGGAACGGATTGTGGTCGTCATGGTCTTGCGCTAACATTTTGCTGCTTGTGTCACTACTGATAAAAAATGTATGTCGAAGACATAAGAGAGCATATTCCGCTCCTGTCGAGGTCTAGATGGGACAACAGGAGTCTCTTTTTGTCCAATTCCCTCCATATTCTCGGCGCCCCCGTCCTTTTATGGATCACCTCCAGCTCTTTCACTTCGTGCTCTATGCTTTGCCTTTTCTCCCTGCGCACTTTATTCTCTTCCACTGAGATCACTATACATTCCCCTCTGACTACCAGTTTCTTTGCTTCCCACACCGCTGCTAAGGAAGTTGATCCGGTGTCGTTGATTTGCAAATAGTCTGTGATACGGGCACAGCTCCCCTCTACTACCGGTTTGGATTGCAGTAGGGTGTCTCTCAGTCTCCAACCCCCTGGGCACGAAGCATGTGTTGTCTTCTGCAGTGTAACCATGATCATGGCATGATCTGATAAAGAGTGGGGTTTAATGGTGGGGTCTGTTATGGTCGAGGCCGGTGCAGGGGAGGCCAGGAAGTGGTCTATGCGTGCGTAGGTTCTGTGAGTTGCCGAGTAGTATGTATAGTTCCTGGTTTCCAGGTGGTGTGTGCGCCATACATCTAAGAACCCGTGTTCTCTCAACCATCGTGCCCACTTTCCTGATAGGGATCACGTCTGTGTGTGTCGTTGTCCTGAATGATCTAAATTCAAATCCATGAGGTTAAGATCACCACCCAGTAGTATTATTCCGACAGCGGCCACTAAAACCTCACCCAGGGCCTTGCGAATGAATTGTTCTTGGTGTGTATTTGGGGTGTAAATGTTGGCGAGCATGAACTGCAAGGCCTCCCACTGTATCCGGACAGCCAAACGTTTCCCCTTTATTTCTGCAGTCTTGGCCAGCAGTTTGCCGCTAAACTTCGCACTGAAAATAATTGCAACCCTATTGGTCTTTTGATCCAAATTGGACGACCAGACTCTGAGGGGGAAACGCCAGGAGCGCATGTGGTGTGTATTGCGCTGCAGTAGGTGAGTTTCCTGCAGGAGACAGATATCCCCTCAGGAGCTTTCCAGAGAGGTCAAAATTGCCATTCTTTTCACTGGGTGTTTTAGTCCCCGGACATTTAGGCTTACAATTTTAAGAGTTTTGCCTATCTTCTGAAGGTGTGTAGGGGGTCTTAGCAATGTGCATGAATCTGCTATTACGCCTAAGTCGCCCAGTCCATAGGCTCTCCTGCTTAGTCAGGACAGTGTATTTGTTAGGTACCGGTGAGGAGAAGGGATGAAATGACATCGTAAATAGAACAAATAATGAAATCCTGAACTTTACCCCCAAAATCCCCCCCACCCCAAGATAGCAAAGAAGAACCAATTTCATCTCAACAGGAGACACCAGTTCATCAGGAGAGAAAACACGGGAAGTGTGGGCCAGATGCCCCAGGTGAGTCTTCAATCGTGGAGGGGGTGGATTCCCTTGAGTGGCACTCAGGGAGGAGAAGTTTAAGGGCAGGAGCTCCCCAGCACCATCGGGGAGCAAGGCGACCGACGCCTAAGAAGCAGATCAAGAGGAGACAGAGCAATCTGGTGAGTTAGCCAGGGCTTTGATCACAGCCTTTCTTTCGCTGGTGATCTTCTGTGAATCTGGTTTGTGAACAGCGGGGGGACCCCCACTCGCGGCCATTGTGATGTAGGACTAGTCTTGGTCTTCCTATGCCTGGAGGTTTCTGCTAGCGTAGTTTCCTCGGGGAGTCCCAGCAACTCAATGGCTTATTTCAGAGATTTTATTTACCATAACTTGTTCTAGAGCCGAAAGATGATGCGAAAAGGGTGACCCCAGGCTTACGTTAGCCCCCTTTCCCTTAAGTGTGTGGTGACAGCTTGGAACTCCCTTCTTTTGGCGAGAGTAGTCAGGAAGGGGTCCTGGAAGAAAGCCAACATGAGCCCCCTAAACTGGAACAGGTGAGGCTTCCAGGCCTGGAGGAGGATGAGCTCCTTAAGTTGGAAATCACGTCGACACACTAGGATATCAGGTGGGGGAGCTTTGGTGCCTTTGGGTAGTCCTACTCGGTGTACCCTGTCCATCTGGATTTCCGAGGGACCATTGTCGTCCAGGACTTGTTTAAATAGAGCCAGAACATATTCACGGATATCATCACCTTCTGTTCAGGAAGGCGCCCCTCTGATACGCACATTGTTGCGGTGCAAACAATTCTCCAGATTTTCCGCGGCTGCTTGCAATTCGATGTGTTGCTCTCATAGGTGTAACAGCTCCTGCTGCAACATTTGTAGCTCTTCATCCGTATTAGATTCTCACTCCTCCAGGGATGCGACGCGGTCCCCCACCTCGTCCAAGTCCTTCCTAACATCCTTCAAGTCTGACGATAGCTGATTTTGCATGGTAAGCAGATCCTCACGTAGGGACGAGAAAAGTTTGGACATGAAAGTTTTATGTTGCAGGGGCATCCTGGGCTTCCATATCTCCCTTAAGTTTGTCGTCATCCACTGGTGCATTCACTGGGGAGGAGGTGGTAGGTTGCTTCAGCAGTATCTCTTTACCGGACCTGTCTTTCTTATTCCTGGAGGAGGCCATGGGACCTCTGGAGGGTGGCGACAGCACGACAGGTGGGCGTCAGCAAAGGTGGTCTGTGCTTTTCTCCCTGGACGGTACCTCTTCACAGCGGCCTTGAGTAGTGCCGAGGGGCAGGATGCTGCAGCCGAGTCTAGGAATCCTAGAGTTTTGCCCTACCCACTTTCGTTGCGGGTGATGGATGTGGCAAAGGCGACCGACCGCAGCTGCACCAACTGCAGAAAAGAGCTGCTCCCAGTGGCCCCCTCCATGAAAATGGTCCGGGCTTTGCGTATTAAGTCTTGGGGAGTCCCGAGCACAGCCAGCGGGGGCTCCTAGAGGTTGACCGCCACCTTCCGGGGCAGCACAGAGCGTCTTGGTTGTTGTAGGTCTTCTTGCAGCTTCAGCAGTTCTTGAGATCACCCAGTTTATACCCTCTTGGTGTCTCAGGCCAACCACACTGCCCCAGGTGTCTACCCTCTCAGGGAGATCACGTCTTGTCCCTTGGGGCTTGCCAGGGCCTGCACCTCAATCCCCACAAGGGGACCAGCAGTCTTCCCTGGCGGGCCCTGGGGTCCAAGTCTTCGTCAGTTTGGCGCAGCTCTTCGGGCCAGGGACATCCACTCGTCCTCCCACCTTCAAACCACCACCTCTCAGTGGAAGGAGGGGACCTTCGGGGGGAGGAGGCAATGCAAGCTGTGCTCCGGGGCTTGGATCTGGAGAGGACACCCCGGCCAGGTGATTACGTGGCCTTCTTGCTCCCGCCGCTGCTCATAGGCTTGGCACTGTGCCAGGGGCCTGTCATCTAGTAGGACTCAGGATCTGAATTTAATGCTGACTTTAAAGCTGGGGTCACTCCATCCAGGGCCACTATCTGAAAGTGCCCAGAGATCCCCAGGTCAGAGTAAGTGGAGGCCCTCCAACTCGGCAAGCATTCACCCCGAGGGAGTCCCGCCCGTTGTTACACTTACTGCGGGGCTCTTCTCCTATTTGTCCGTTGTGGTGCTTGCTGGTGGCCTAGCCATGAACGGCCTCACCTTCCCTCCACCGGGGACCTTGGCAGGGGATCCCACTGGGCCGTCCTGTAGAGCAGGCCCGCACCGCCCTGCCAGTCACCGAGGTCTCGCCTCTGCTCCGGGTGCAGCCTCTCTGATTCGCCCACAATGATTCGGCCCCCAGCAGAGGCCCTCTCCACATTCAGTGCTGATCATGCATTTCTCCTTGCACGTAACCCGGCCACCAGCGGTGTCGGGCCTCTGCTGCGCGCTGGCCTCACCTCCCTTCAAGGCGTCAACCGGTCAGCAGGCCACCGCAGGTACCCTTCTCCGCTCCCATCACTGCTGGGGACTGCGGTGGGGTATCCCACGAGCTGTCCGTCAGCGCTGGACCGTGCCTTTCCCGCAGGCCCTGGGGTCACAGGACAGCGTCTGCATCAATTGCTCTGCATCCACCGTCCTGAAGTCATGAATTCCGCAATAAATCTCCGGAATCTTGCCCTGGTGTGTACTGCTCATCACCCACCGCTGGAGATTACGGCGTTGGGCTGCTAAAAGTAAGCTATTAGATGATGGTGCCGGAGAGACTTACTGAAGCGTCTCACTCAGCCACCATCATGGCCGCCCCCCTGCAGTTGTGTTTAGCATGTTTGGTCTAGGTGCTAGGGACTGACCAGAACAGAATAACAAGGGGTATTGTTTATTGACCTTGCACATCGTGTTCAGACTAAACTCCAGGAACTTAGCAGAGAACGCGAAAAGCAGACAGTTCTCATGTGAAAAGCATAAACCGAGTCTTGCAAAAATAAAATCATGTAGTAATGTGCGCAAAAGCAGCATCATGGCAGCAAAGCTCATGCTAACCTAGCAATGTCGACAATTACCCTAATGGCCATATAACAGATGTTAGTGCACTAGCATTCTACTGCCATCACCAAGGCACCTTGGGAAACCATGCAGCCCTCGTTTCATCTTATCAGGTAACAGAACTGTGGTTGATTGTTGAACTGCAATCTATATACAATGGATATTCACACATCCCCACACTTTGAGTCCTTAGGGGTTAATATAGTAGCAGACTGCAGAGATTAGGAGGAGATAGTAGTAGGGCAAGGGGGGTACTGCATAACTATTTTGTTGTTGCACTATCAGCTGATTTTTAAAACGGGCTACAGCAAAGGCAGCAGTACGAAGTAAAACAGTAACATCCCCAAAAAGATTTAAATCATAATGTAAAACTATAGAAATGCAATCCCCTAACAATATAAACTAAACCAACAACTTGCCCACCCCTCTCCCTGCCTCAAACCAATGTCCCAAGTAGTGTCCCGAAACAAAGTCCAGAAACAAAATTGTCCATATAGAAAATCCAAAAAATGCCCCAACTCCCACATTCCCACCCCCCCACAACAAGTTCCACCCACCAAAAAAAGAATTAAAAAAGGGGCAGAAGAGTTTACTAATGGCCAACTAGGAGCCTCTAAATGGTGTTTATGTCCCTCTCCATCCATTCCTCCTGCCTGGTTTCAATGCATGCCAGCCTCAGCATGATGCGTCGATGAAATTCACGTAAATAGGGGGGAGCAGCAGTGATGGAATGGCGGCAGGTGGCTGCCATGGTACGATGGTACGGCTGCGACGCTGTACTGGAGGCACTGGGGCCTGGTGGGGGCCCGGGACATCTGCAGTTGCTGCTACCACCTCCTCCTCCAGGACCAGAAGCAGCTGGTATTTGGCCCTGACGGTCTCCAGTGTCCTCTGCCTGATCTGGGCTTCTATCTCCTGCCTGCTAGGAGGTGGATCAGCAGAAGTAGCTATATCAAGAAAGAAAAAAGACAAATTGTAAACAATGCTCTTAGCAACACTCATAAAATGATGTAGTGCACTTTGGCAGTACATTTGCTGGTATCCTCGGGCCATTCTTTTTTGATGTGATTAGAGTTTCAGACCTTATGCACTATGGAGTACACAAGTATTCTTCTCTCTCTGGTTGAGCTAAATTAATGGAGGCATGCTAGCTCAGCTGGCGCCCTACACCTGCTTGTATTACTTTGCTACTATCTGCGGGTGACGCAGCTGTACTAGACAATTATCTTATTCCTATCATGGCCATGCTCTGTTAAATGCCTTTCAATTTCACCCTGACTACAAGGTGGATGAATAGTTACTATGAATGATATATGTCACATGAGGTAAAATAAAAGAATTAATCACACAGACAGACATCCTCCAGTCTGCCCGTAAGCACATGGTGGGAAAAGCAATACACTACAGTGCAAGGAAAGAATTAAGGAACAGGATATGGTATTTGACACATTCGTCACAGACCATCCCACTCTCAAAATGCAAAGGCACTTACGCTTAGTCCCATTTTACCCCCTCACCCTCCATCAACACACTTTGACATTACTTTTTTCCAACAAAATAGATTTCCTTGGCAGTAAGAAAAATAATTATTAACTTACTCTACTGCGGGTAAGTTAGATGGATTAGGCCGGGTAGGTAGACGTTTTACTGATCATCATCATCAAGTGCCTATGCTTTTGCTCGTAGTGATTCACTTTGTTCGGCACATGTTGAAAGGGAAAAATTTGAACAGACGGAATCCATTATGGAAGCCATAATCAAATAAATCATTTGGCCAGAGGAATGTGGTGCATGCAAAGAATGTTTTTTTTTTTAAATGTTATGGAAGGCTGAGATAGGAGGAACTTTAGGAAGTGAGGTATGTACTAGAAATTTACTAAGTGGGCATTGGGAGTGAAGGGAAGCACAACTATCTTTTGCATTGCCATGAAATTTGTAAATGGGCCTACACATTAACACTGAGGCAGACACACATTAGTCAGCCACAAAGGCAGTGCCACCGATGTAACCATGCAGCCGATAGGTCACCATGGATGTCATTGGTGAAATGCAATGGGTAAGGAGGGAGGGAGATGATTGATGATTGGTGAGTAGGTAGGAATATACATAATATATGTTGCGCTGAAAACTACTATGCGTCAAGGGAGAATTCTGAAATACCACCTCAACCTTTTGAATCAAAATCTTGATAAAACCATTCCAAGCAAGTGAGGGTCAGGAGATCGCCAGTCCAGAAGATCATCCTAGGCTCTTGTTCCTCCTTCATTTGAAGGACTTTCCATTTATAATTGCATTGTTCTTCTAGTATTATTATTCTTCACCCTTGGCTTTGCTACTCACGGTTACGTTTTACATTCTCTCAATTCAGTCTTCACAATTGAAAACCATCCCTCCAAACATGGCTCTCAGCCTCAATGAACCTTTCACTAACACACATTTACCCACTCATTCATCCTTTCATCCATAAACCCACAGAGGTTTCCTCTCACCCATCCAGGCAGGCATCCTTTCACCTGTATACTCTCATACATCCTCCATACACCCATGCATCCCATCAGCCACCTAAATCCATCGTTTGACCCACTAATCCTTCTTTTCCAATCATATTGAATTCAACCCATCCTTTCTTCTTCCATCCTTCTTTCCCTTTTCTATCAACTCATCATAGTTAAAGGTCTTTATGAAATTTTGTCTGCTGAGTTGGAATTAGTTGAGGCCATTACTCAACTCCCTTTGTATCTGCTAAAGAGGGGTGTGTTCAACTCTTCACAAGTCAACAGTACACCATTGCAGTGAGTATATAATTAATTGTCAATAAGCAAGCATTATGACTTACTGCCACCCGCCACTGCTGCGGGCTCACCCACTTACACCGCTGCCGTATCTGCAACCTGGCTGGTGCCATCACTGCTGGCCCTGGCAGTTGGTACGGCTAGAAAAAACATTCTACAATTTTTTAGATGCCAGATGCGCCTCCCCATAAAAAAAAATTGTCGGTTGCAATCTTTAAAGAGCTCAAGACAACTGTAATGGCGTGGCAGAGCTATTGATGAATCTGAATTTTTGAAAAGAAACAAAAGAGTGGACAACTGGACATATGGTCTTGTTTGGCAAATGCAATGGGCTGTCCTCCGCATACTTCCTTCCAGCCATGGTGCTTGGTCATCACCAAGTGCTGCTAATAATAGGCCTATCTAAAACTTTGAGGTGTCGCAATGTGAAAGCCTTCTCATCTCAACAAACATGCATAGAATACCGTATTTGGCAATGCTATCTTCACTGCAGAGTAGTAGTACATGACCAATGGGTTCTCAGAGTTTTACAGTGGCACAACTAGGCAGTCTGCAAAATATATAAGGGGAGAGGGAAAGGTGACTGAAGAAAAATAGAAGAAAGGAAGCTACGGAAAGACTAGTACAGAGACAGTTTGAAGTACAGTAAAGAAATATTGGAAATAAATGAGGAGATGGGTAGGAATATTAATCCAAAATGAGCAGTGGTAAAGGTTAGGGAAATAAATATTAGTATTGAGAACAGTCAGACTTACAGGGTCCATCAGAGCCATCAGCAGAGGAACGTTGGGATGCACCTCCAGCAGCTCCCTCACCCGCCTCAGCCCTCTTCTTGCCTCTGGATGCTGATGTAGTAGGTAAAGACAAAAAGAATTGGTGGTAAATCATCCTAATGTCATTCCAAAACTTCAATCCACGTGCTCCACACCTCCTCATACCGCACAGGAAATAGCCCAAGCAAATAGCACCAATTTTCTTAATGAATGGTCTCCCCTGGACATTGCTTCTTTTCATAAGATTCTTACAAGCATTAACTCTGGTTCCCTGCAGGATCCTATCCCCCTACTGTACTCCAAAAACTAGACCTCCCCATACTCCTCTCTATCATGCAGCTCCTAAACACATCACTCCGGGAAGCCTGTGTTCCTGCAGCCTGGAAGTATGCAATGGTCCTCCCCTTACTAAAAAAAGCCAACTCCGACCCTGAGATTCTCTCTAACTACCGCCCCATTTCTCTGCTTCCCATTTTTTCTAAGATTTTGGAAAAATACGTCAATCTCCAACTGACCAAGTTTGTTGAAGCCGAAAAAGATTCTACATCCTTGTCAATCGAGTTTCCGTGCTGGTTTCTCAACAGAGTCGACCTTACTGGGTGTGACGAAAACATCCGTCAATTAATCGACAAAGGAGAAAGTGTTGCACTTATCCTGCTGGATTTAAGTGCAGCATTTGATACCGTTTCCCACTCCTCCCTTCTAAAAATCCTCAACACTAAGGGCATCGGCGGCAAGGCTCTTATGATGCTGTCCAGCTTTCTATCCAATAGGACTTTTCAGGTCTTCTCCTCTACGGCTCAGTCTCGGACTCAAATGTCTTTGTATGGAGTCCCCCAGGGCTCCATTCTCATTCCATTGCTTTTCAACATATATGTTAGTTATGTTATGTTATGTTATTTATATTTTTATAGCGCACAGCTGCCCCAGCAAAGGGGCGTCCTGGCGCTTTGACAGACACTATAACATAACACACAATAAAAGAAAAGGAAATTAAACAAACACGGGAAACAGGAAAGTTTTAATCGCCTGCCTGAAGGCGAGCAGGTCTTCAAGAGCTCGGATGTGTACCGGAAGCGAGTTCCAGAAACCTGCCGCGAGCACCCTAAAGGAGCGGCCACCCATACTGCTCAATTTAAAGCGTGGACAGACAGCCAGATGAAGCCCCTCCGATCTCAAGGATCTCAAAGGAATATAGGGCGTGAGTAGGTTGGCAAGTGCCGGCGGCGAAGAAGATTTCAAAATTTTAAAGGTCAGGCACAGCGCTTTGAACTGGATTCGCTGTCTGACCGGGAGCCAATGTAAGGCCGTGATGGTACCAGACACTGAGCAATGTCTAGGGAGGCCCACTATGGCCCGTGCCGCGGCATTTTGTACCCTTTGGAGCCTAGAGGCCTCCGCTTGATTCACCCCTAACAGCAGTGAACTGCCGTAGTCCAGCCGAGATAGTATAGAGGCCTGGACCACAAGCTGTCTGGTAGGGGGATCAAAGTACTTTAAAACCGGCCTTATTCCCCGCAGAATGCCATAGCACGTGGCAGCCACCTTCTTGGTGTGGTCCCTGAAGGTAAGCGCAGAGTCCAACCAGATGCCTACATTTCTCACTCCAGAAGCTGGAATGGGAGTGACACCCAACTCTGATGGCCACCACTGGTTATCCCATAGCTCAGCGTGCTTCCCTAGTACCAACACCTCTGTTTTGGTGGCATTCAACTGAAGGCAGTTGGTGCGAAGCCAGCTTGCTACTGCCATCAGACCCGCTCGGAATCTGGGGGCCTCCACCTCAGGGTCTCCACTAAGTGTCACCGCTAGCTGTGTGTTGTCCGCATATGAGGCCATCGTAAGACCCCACTGTTTGACGACACCAGCCAGCGGTTTCACATAGAGGTTGAACATAGTAGGGCTCAACGAGGATCCCTGTGGTACCCCCAGCTCCAGGGGATAAGTGGCGGATTGGCCAGGTGGTATAGCCACTTTAAAGGATCGATCCGATAAAAAAGACCGAAACCACTGGAGAGCGAGATCAGTCACTCCCGCCTCCTGTAAGCGTTGGATCAGTATATGGTGGGACACAGTATCGAAAGCAGCGCTTAGATCTAATAGTAAAAGCGCTGCAGTACGACCTGAGTCCAGTACCTGGCGAAGATGTTCCGTGATGTAGAGTAATGCCGTCTCGGTACTGTGTCCCGACCGGAAGCCGTTCTGACTGGGATCCAATATCTGGTTGCGAGCCAGATGCTCAGACAGAACAGAGTTGACGTGGGCTTCTGTTACTTTGGCAATCCAAGGCAACAGGGATATGGGTCGATAATTTTCTGGCAACCGGGGGTCAGAGTTGGCTTTTTTTAGTATAGGAGTAACCACTGCCTGTTTCCATGCCGTGGGTACCGTTCCGTTGGACAATGACATATTGATAAGATTCAATATGGGGTCACGGCATAGTGGGGAAAGTGTGTTGATAAAGGCTGGCTTTAACGGGTCCGAGGGAGAACCTGACTTGACCCTGAGGCTAAGCCTGTCAAAGGTCTCAATAGTCAGTTCAGGTAGCATAGCAAGGGTCTCATGTCCCATCGTATCGGGGACAATAACCTCTCGGTTCTGGTGGAGTGTGTCAAAACCTTGGTAGATTTTTTTCACTTTCTCCACAAAAAAGGAGGCCAGCTTATCACAGTGGGAGTCTGTGCAAATCACCTCTGAGGTGGATCTGTTTTTCATAAGGTCCTTCAGTACCTTAAAGATCAGTTTTGATGGGTTGGGGCTGGTAGCAAATTCTTGAGCGTAAAATGCGGCTCGTGTTCTGCAAATAGCTCTATGGTAGAACTTCAGCTCAGTAAAGTACCGAGTTTTCAGAGCAGGGTCATAGGATCTTCTCCATTCCCTCTCTGTTTTTCGGCAAGCTTTTTTCAGTTCTGCGAGTGACACATTATACCAAGGACTAGGTGTTTTTGTCCGGCCTTTCGACCACCGTAGAGGTATGAGAGAGTCCAGGGCATCGGTGATCCAAGCGCAGAACTGTTGGTAACCTTGTTCCACATTAATAAAGGTGCTCAGAGGTTTCTGTTCCAGTATGCTATAAAACTCTTCAAGCCTAAGCTTGTGCCAAAGCCTTTTTAGAATAGGTCTGTCCACAGCTATAAAAGGCTTATCGTGGACCGGACAAAAGGCTTCTACCAGCAGATGATCAGTCCACCCCATCAGCCTCGGATCTGACAACCTCACCCCATCAAGTGTGGAAAAGAAGGGGTCCAAAATATGGCCCCCTGAGTGGGTTGGAAGGGTGACGAGCTGTGTGAGTTGAAGAGCTTCAAGGTTCGCCAGCAGAGTGCTCACAGTAGTGGATGACCCATTATCAAAATGGATGTTGAGGTCCCCCACGATGTTGAAATTGGCACAACCGAGTGCTATAGGACTGACCATATCGGCCAGTGCGGACCTGAAGACAGAATCATTGCCGGGAGGACGGTAAATGAGCATACCACTTAAAGTGAATTGATGGGAAAAAGCAACTTTGAAAATAGCACTTTCACATGCAGGTAGTCCCAACGGTTTCCATTCAGCTGGAAAACAGGATTTGACTGCCATAGCAATACCACCTCCTCTTGTGGTCCTATTGGAAGTGAAGACGGTATAGTTCTGAGGGAATGCGAGATTCAATATGGCAGAATCCGAATCCTGAAGCCAGGTTTCTGTCATTAGAAAGACATCGGGGTCCTCTTTCTCAAGCAAATCATAAATGGACAGGTGGTGTTTTACCAGCGATCTAATGTTTAGACACCAAATACGAAGATCTCGAGATGCAACACACATTCGCGTAACAGGAATAGCATCTTCCAAGGAACGGATTTTAGTAGGGCTCTTAAGTGACCAGCCTTTGCAGGCACAGCTGTAAGGGCCGACTAAAGGGTCCACAGGCTTACAGACACATCCTCTGGACATTTGCCCTATGTCCAGCAGCTCGGACCGTGTGTAAGACAACATACCTGCCAGAAGCGGCGAAGCAACACCGCGACAAGAAACAGAGCCTGCCCCGCCTCGCGCTGCCTCGACGCGGACGAGCGCAGACGGGCAGGACTCTGGCACGACTCCGGCTAAGCGACGGCGTCCTCACCTGCGCGTCCCGCTGCGCGGGAGAGGGGAGCATTAAGTAGGCTCACCAATCCTAGCACGAGCGCGAGGACGCTCCAAGATGGCGCCCGAAGCTACATTTACAGCCCTACCCAAAATGGCGCCCACAGTGAACCACCCCCGGGATCCAGGCCCGCCAAAACGGCGGTGAGGGAGCCAATTATATGCGGAATGAGGAAGGGGGCAAGACCCTGCTAAAAACAGGGGAGAAGTGCAACAAAGTAAAATAAAACAAATTCACAAAATCAGGAGTTTTAAAAAGCGAAGCGCCAGCAGCAGCGCCAACAACAGCGAGTGCGCAATAGAATAAGCGTCTGTCCGTTGGCCATGATAGCAGAACAAGCAGGCCTGACTATTTACTCCTACGCTGATGACACCCAGCTTATCTTTTCACTCTCTCCTAAGGAAACCTCTAAACCACCCTCTATGCAAACAGGATTATTAAAGATAGCCGACTGGATGCACACAAACAAACTTAAATTAAATGGAGGAAAAACCGAACTCCTCATCTTTGGAAATAAAAAATCGCTCTGGGGCCCCCAACATTGGCCCTCTGAGATGTGTCCTCCCCCTCCCATCCCAATCAGCACGCAACCTCGGCATCGTCATTGACGATCAACTGACAATGAAGCAGCAGGTGATTAAAGTAGCCTCAACTTGCTTTGCTATTCTAAAGTGGCTTCGGAAAATCCTGTGGATGCTTCCAGCTACCACCCAAAGAACTGTCGTCCAGGCTCTGGTAATTTCCAGACTGGACTACGGAAATGTGCTCTACTTGGGTGTGGGCAAGGAAGTGCTCCGCAGACTTCAGGTGGTTCAGAATTCCACTGCTAGACTGCTCTGCCAACTTCTCAGAAAAGCCCCAACTTCTGGTGTACTCTGTGAAGTCCATTGGCTGAGAATTGACAATCGTACCAAATTTAAAGCCCTCTGTTACATGCACAGAATTACCATGGGCTCAGCTCCCCACTATCTTAGTGCCCTGGTTCAACACTATCGCCCCTCACGCTCACTTCGATCCTCGAATCAATTAAAATTCCAGGTGCCTAGAATCAAACGTGCCAAAATGGGGGACGAACTTTTGCCTTCTTAGCTCCTACCCTCTGGAACTCTCTTCCTACTCACCTACCGTCATGAAAAGCAGTACCTTAAATTTTGTAAGGATCTAAAGACATGGCTCTTTAATCAGTTATTCTCTATACTTCAATGGCCCTGCCTTTGTCCTGCAGTGTCCCAGGCGCCAGGAAACCTCCGGGTAGCTGTGCGCCACACAAATCATATTTAATAATAATAATTAATAATAATAATAAATAAAATAACCGCTCCACAAATATTTTGGGGCAGGGAAAGGTGATCACAATAACATTGAACTTTTCTAAATCAGATGGACTAATATCGCAGACCATCCTATCCTATTCCAAGTTTCCTAAACCTATCTAGCCCTGTTTCAAATTTAGTAAACTAGATTTTGGAATTACCAATAAATTGTAATAAATGTTGTTTGCTTCTCATCTCATTCGCAATCTAAACCCCATTTGACGGGCCAATTCACTAACTCTACATTTTCTTTAAATGCATAGATGGATGCATGCATACACCTAATTAGTTGCTTGATACTGCATGAGCTACAATAAAATAAAGGCTCTAAAAAATGAAGTGAGAGAACTCGCGCCACCAAATACTAGTACTAACTACCACTATCTTAGTGACAGGATAAAGGTGCGATTACGTAGCACCGAGCACCTGTTTAGAATCATGATCACATATTATTTGTTAAATTAACTTACCTGCGTGTAAGCAGCATGCTTCCTATTTGGGAAAATTATTAGCAATAGCATAGAACACAAGTAATAGTAACATTAATAATTACTCTCTGAGCCCTGTGAATTCCACTCCAGCAGGTCCTTGTCTCGGTGCAGGATGCCAGACGACTGGTGCATGAGATGCTGCTGGGTGCACCAGATGCCAGATCAGTGGTACACTGCCCGGCGCACCCTTGTCTAACGCTGCCGGTCCCCCATGAGTCCGTACGCCTACTGCCAGGGTGGAGAGGAGGTGGCGCTGAACATAAAAGCCCAGCGCTGCCACCTCCATCACTGAAAACACGGTTCTGCACCCCTTCCTGCCAACAAAGAAGGTGGTGGTTGGCATTCGTTTTTTTTTGGTGCCCTGCTCTGCTATGGTGTTGGGTGGGAAAAGAGAGAAAAAAAATAAACAGGAAAAAGAACTGATGAAGTAAAAAATAAGGGAGTAAAGTGAAAAAACTTAAAAACCACAAAATTCACAAAAAAGACTCATAAAAGTAGAAACAACTTAAAATACACAAGTCAAAAGGAAAGATAAGAGCAAGAATGCGGGGGAATAAGTTTTGGAAAGGAAGGATTAAACTGATTCAAACAAAACTGAGAAAGGAGGCTGCAGCACTATAAACGAGTGAGAAAAAAGATAGCCACACTGTAGTAATATAAAACACCAGATGGTGAGTTTAACCGACAGGTAAACTTTATTGTTGACAGGGACTGTGCAGCAGCCGTCTCAGTTCAGGCATAAAACAGCAAGTGACACAGTATTCAAACAGAAGTCTATGTTCTGAAGTGGAATGCTCACGTCAAGCACAGTCATAGCGTGGGCATTCCAAACAGAGATTACAACAAGGAGAAACTACTACACACTCCCATGCGAACTGAGTGGTGCAGTTTGCACAATATTTCCACCTGAGATTGCACTTCGTGTTGACGTACAACATAACTGTCACACGAACGGGTGGGACAAGGAAACTCTACCCGATCACGGAACTCCGCATAGCACAGCAGAGTTTTTTTTACAACTTTGTGGAGTTTCTTGTAGCACAGCTACGCGAACTCTGCCCGAGCGTACTCAAGACCAGTTCTTATGTAATCTCATTCAACCCTCAATGATCCCGCCCTGCTCCGGTTGCACTTAGGGTTTCACATACAGGACTGGCCCAATAACTTAACACGCCTAGGGGACGATTCACAAAGGTAATCTGAGACAACAATCAAACTTTACTATTTTTGGTATTCACAGAAGCCACTTACCAATTTTGATATTCACAAAAGTAATTTACGAATCGTATCTTTGCGTCCGCACTGGGGCCGGAGTTTCCGCACGCATGGTGGAATCTACGCGTATGGGCCAGAATCTCCGCACCCCGGCTGGAATTTCCAAAATCGGACCGTAGTCTCTGCAATCTGGCTGGAATCTCTGCATTCAGGTCGGGTGATCATTGCCTTCAATGCTAAACACCTGTGTACATGCTTACCATCCCCCACCATGCTGCAGCTGAACAGCCAATCCTAACCCTGCATCAAATATAAATTCAGAGCTGAGACATACAAACCTTCCAACACGTCGCTGAATGTGTTTGTTGTCTGCCCCTTGCCATGCAGCAAGAAGAGTTGAAGAGAAGGAGGATGAGAATGAGGATTAGGAGAGTAGAGATGATATTCAGACAAATGATTAACCTATTTGAGATGTCCAGCAAATATGTCAGGGCCAGATACAGTTTCCCCCCAGACATCATCTTGGAGATGGTTTGTGAGAGGAAGGAGGAACTTGACTCTGTGACCTGTTGTTCCCATGCCATCCTAGCCTATCTCAAAATCCTTGCTGCTCTCCATTTGTTCGCTATGGGTTCATTCCAAAGGGTCACCAGTGACCTTGTGGGCATCTCTTAGGCTAGCCACTCTCGGAGCCTGCATCATGTACTGAGCTGCACCAATACGAGTGCCCACCTCCAAATATGAATGCCCCATACAATTACAGTAGAAAAAGGGCAGTTCAGTACTTCTATCCCATTTCCCACTTCCCACGTGTGCTGGGTGTAATTGATTGTACCCATGAGCCTCTCCAGCCACCCCACCACATTGCACACATTTTCTGCAATTCCAGCCCGTGTGCATACTCTCCATTTGTGTAGCGTAGGCAATATGATCGATGCCTCGGCTCTGCATACCGCGCTTATGCTCCGCAATAGGAGAGTAAGCATTCAGGCAGGAATGTCCGGAAATGGACTGGAGCCCATTCTTTCATACAGGAAATGACATACATGGAGTGGGAGCCAGGAAATATATAACAGGAAGTTGCTGGCAGCCATTTTCTGTTAATTCTGAGTCATCCTCTGTCACAGATCAGATCCTCTGCCAACCTGCTGCTCAGTAGAACCTAAGTACCTCCAACATGGCTGAGGGAAATGAGGAGAAAGCACCCCTTTCACTGAAAGAGAATTGATATCGATATCCTAGCAGAGGGGGTGCTTGGAAAACTCCTTCAGCTCTATGGGGGGGGCCTAAGGGACAGTTGAGCAATGCAGCACATGCCAGACTGTGGTCCACTATTTGGGAGCACTGCAGTGCAGTGGGAGTCTATATCCGGCAGGGTAGGTCATGATGTATGCACTGGGAGGACCTAAAGTGCTGGGACAGGATCAAAGCCCAGGAAATCTTGGGTCTGTCCTCTCAGCAGCATGTGCACTGGCCCCACCTATTACCACTGTTCAGGAGGGTCCTGAGGCCAGCTTGGCCAGCCCTCCATGCTCAGCTGGAGGAGTATGAGCAGCATACTCCTCTTTCCTTAAACTGCTGCCACATTGGTACATAGCAGCAAGCCTTTAATCTAATTTGGTTATGGTATTCAAGCCTAGAATTTTCCAAAAGTTAACAAATGGGAACGTATCCCACTATGATTCCATTTTTTGAATATAAATAACACCCCTATATGTAGGGTAAGGTATATATGTATAAACTTGTAAGATACATGTCACATACCTTCAAAACACTTTCCAGAATTGCTAATTATTGTGTAGACAGTGCATTTGTCAATAGTGCTAGGATTTAGTGTGTCCAATTTTCAAAGAAAACAAGCGCAAATGCTCTAGAACAAAAAAGAGACTATCAAGATGACCCATAGTGATATTACATAAAATAAAAAGATGTCAGGAGGGGGAAGGGTATAAGGCGCGGGATAAGTCAAAATACGCACTCTGTGGTGAGTGCAACATGATTCATACAGTCCAACCTACAGTGTTAAATAGGGGACAGTAAGGGTGATTGTAGGGCCCTAGTAGTGTTATACAACCATAGAGCCTACCTTGTAAACCGTAGGAAGTAAAGATCACAAGTGCTCGTATTATGATAGATCGAGCACCAAAGTCACGTTGGTACAACTAGTAATACAGCATCAACAGTAGCAGCTGTAAACAGCCTAAAGAAAATATATAAAGAAAGGTCAAATTGTATCCTACCTAATGCATATACCCAACCTAGTAAAACTCGAGTGTCAACACACGCAATTTCCACAATTTATTAGGATATTTCTAGATAGTACAACTGGGTAGTTAGATTTAGGAAGCATGCCGGAAGAAGATTCAATCATAGTATCACACAGCCTGCCTCAAATCTCGCGGGTACTTTAGTTTAAAAAGTATCCTCAAATTTTGTCCAATAAAGGACACAGTTACTTTGTAAGTGATAGGCCAGTCACTATCCTGAAAATGATACCAAGCGGGTTAATGATAATAATAAGACCCGTCCCAATCTACGTTACGTATATAACAGTTCTCAAATGATGACCACACAGGCCCCTCGCGATAGATAGTATCAGTAATGTTAAACAATACACAACAGTATACAGAAACCTAGGCATTCTTACCGGGCATATGGAATCACGTCCCGCTACAAGTGGAGAAGTCCTCAAGTGACCGAGCCGCGGGTACCGAATTAAATAGTACCAGACTTTTCCTCATTGCCAATTAAGAGGGCAGTGAAATTAGAAAGCGGACATACACATATAATAGTTCAAGAGAATAAATCAGTGCCATCTTAAGATGGACATAAAGCCCATTCCTTCACACCCGCATAATGATATAAAGAGCGAGTTTGGGTAAATAATTGTAACGTTTAGGCAATTATTGTTGTTTTAAAAAATACAATGGTATAGAAACAACGGACATACGTTCACATTTTTTCATGTTAAAAAACTATTCTAGTATTGAAAAATATTGCGTTATGGAAAACCAATGATTATAGGCTACCAATCAGTAATGCAGGTATATATAGTAGCGGTAACCAGAACCGCCACATATAAATGGTAAAGTTGCGTACTCTAAGTGATACTATCATTGCCTAGGCACATGCTAACATAACCAGGCAAGAAAGCAAAAAACAGGATGAGATAACAAAATGCAAAACTTGTCAAAATCTGAATACCGGAAAGCTCAGCAAAGATGTATATGGACAGCAGTGAACACCGAAGTGTAGACCCAAACCACATAGATTGATCAAAACGGTTAAATAAAGAATAAGTAGATTAGCACTAGTGCGTGCATCAAGAAGAGTACAGAGCAGCATCATGTCACAAATAGCCATGTTATTTTCGTATTATTCTGGCTGCATGGGGTTCACGTTACCTATACAACCTTGATCACATAAAATGGATCGGGGGGAATTAACATACAATAGGTGAGTCTGCCATTACACAGCATGGGGGACATGTGCATGATACAAAGAGGGCATAGTAGTGATTATACATAGATAAAATACACAATACATCAGAAGAACAGATTTCATATATAGGTAGAGCAGGTGGCTTCAAATTCCTATCAAAAATTGCCAGGTTTGTAAGGCTTGGTGGAGGGATATCCAAACAGTGTCTACCTCCTAAAATTCAGTCTTTCAAAAATACTGACAGCTCCCTGTCAATATTGAGCCCAAGGTCCACTGCCCTTAATTTATTTATCCAGGTCACCTGCAGTTATGTAGGCTGTGTACCATGTCACCCCCTCTAGGATTGTCAAAAGCCGTTTCTATTCGAGACAATTCTGCAGACCCATGGGTAGAGTTGAAGTGTACAGCCAGGGGATAGTTGGTGTTGATATTCCTAATCGATCGTATATGTTCTTGCAATCTTTCTTTAACTGGTCTAATGATACTACCAATATAAGTTTTCTTGCATGGGCAAATAATACAATAAACCATGAATTTGGTGTTACAATTCATATATTCCATTTGAGTATTGTATTTTAAACTTTTTGTTTTATCTAGGGCATATTGGCAAACATTGCAGTGTCCGCACTTGAAAAAAACAACTGGTGGTGAACCCCATCCAATTTGTGTCCTTCCTGTAAATTTTCGGATTCTAAAAACGTAGGCACAGAGTATTACGTTAAGTTTGACCCTGCCTAAAAACAATCCTTGGTCTTGCAGGTATAACTTTGCTCACAGTCAGGTCTATATGTAAAATGTGCCAGTGCTTATTTAAGATTTTGTACAGCACATGGCTGGCTGAATTATATGGCGTTATTAACGAGATCTTGTCTTTAAACTTAGTACTGTTCTTCGTCTTAGATTTGTTGGTCAGTAACTTTTGACGATTGAGGCCCAAAGCTTTATCCTTGGCCTTATCAAGTGTTTTTTCACTGTAACCCCTGGCTTTGAATCTGGTAATGCAAAACCAAAGGGGATGATGGACGGAGTGTTGAACATTGCAAAAACTCACCACCCTTTCAACTGATCTGGGTTTAATCCATCATCATTCTTTAGCTAACTCCGCCACCCCTGTTCAGACATGGCCATATGCAAATCAGTCTGTCCCTGTGCCTCATGGGAACAGTCCAGCCCAAACTGCCAAGCCATGTCTTCCCTGGACTGGAAACAAGCATCCTTGGACCGGTTTCTGGCTAATCAGCTGTCATCAGCCAGGCTAGCTTGAATCCAGTGGCAAAGTGAACAAGGGACCCAAGTCTGGTTATACCCTGCCAACTTAGGGTGAACAAAGCAAAACCAAAGGGGATGATGGATGGAGTGTTGAACATTTTGCAAGCACTCACCCACAGTCAACTGACATGGGTTTAATCCATCATCATTCTTCAGCTCACTCCGCCACCCCAGTTCAGACATGGCCATATGGAAATCAGTCTGACCCTGTGCCTCATGGAAACATTCCATCCCGAACTGCCAAGCCATGTCTTCCCTGGACCGGAAACAAGCATCCTGGGACAAGGTCCTGGCTAATCAGCCATCATCAGCCAGGCTAGCTTGAATCCAGTGGCAAAGTGAGCAAGGGGCCCACGTCTGGGCATACCCTGCCAACTTAGGGCGAACAAAGCAAAACCAAAGGGGATGATGGACGGAGTGTTGAACATTGCAAGCATTCACCCCCAGTCAACTGATCTAGATTTAATCCATCATCATTCTTTAGCTCCCTCCGACACCCCAGTTCAGACATGGCCATATGCAAATCAGTCTGACCCTGTGCCTCATGGGAATAGTCCATCCCGAACTGCCAAGCCATGTCTTCCCTGGACCGGAAACAAGCATCCTGGGACCGGTTTCTGGCTAATCAGCCATCATCAGCTAGGCTAGCTTGAATCCAGTGGCAAAGTGAGCAAGGGATCCACGTCTGGGCATACCCTGCCAACTTAGGGCATACCCCATTTCTTTCTTGAGCACATCATCTTCGCTACAATAGCGTCCGATACGCGTTATATTGCCAAGTTGTATTGATTTCACCTACGATGTAGGATAGGCAGTATCTGCAGGTAGTACGGCATTACACGCCGTTGGTTTCCTATATAGTGTTGAGAGAATGGAGCCATTTTTTACATACAGTTTCAGATCCTAAAAAGAGATTTCCTCTCTGCTGTGTTCATATGTAAAAGCTATATTACAATTGTCAAAGTTAAGGAAGGTACAAAACTCCCGTAGCAGATCAGAGTTTGCTGTCCAAATCATGAGGATATCATCTACGTATCTCCCCCAATATATCACATGTTGCATCAAGGGAGCTGGGCATTTGGACCAAACAAACTTTCTCTCAAGCCAACCCATAAACAAGTTTGCTATGGAGGGTGAACATTGTGACCCCATTGCTACGTCTTTGTGTTGTTTGTACCAAGTAGCATTGTGTAAGAACAAGTTATTGTCGATTACTAAGGTGATCATCTCAAGTAGCATCTCGGTATGTTCCCAAAGGGAAGCATCCCTACTTGACAGGAAATGTCTGACTGCCTCTATTCTGAGATCCGTAGGTATCAAGGTACAGAGCAAGGCGATGTCTAGTGTAACAAAACAGCAATCCTCTGTCCAGGTAAAATCACTAAGTTGGTTAAAGAAGTCCTTAGTATCCAGGACAAAGGAAGGTAAGTTTCTCACTAACGGCTGTAAAAAGTGATCTATATACTCGGAAATATGCTCCATTGAGGAGCCAATTTCCGAAATGATGGGTCTACCCGGGGGAAGTCCCCCGTGTTTGTGGATTTTCGGCAAAACATACAAACAAGCTGCCACTGGATATGGAACAAATAGATATTTAAACTCAAAGTCATTTATGAGACCAAGTACCCTCCATTTTATGAGGTGTTCTTCCATCAAATTGGTAATGTCCCCCTTAGGGTTGGATATTAATTTGGCATATGCTTTTACATCAGACAATTGTCTGTCAATTTCTAGCAGATTATCATTCGTGTCCATCAGGACCAAATTTCCACCTTTGTCGGCTTTCTTTAAGGTTAGGTCTGGAAGTCGTTTCAGTTCTTGTAACGCTCTCCTTTCCCCCCTTGTGAGATTATCAATTTTGTCCAGATCTTTTCGTTTATATCAGTCCTCCCATTGAAACAAATCCGTTGTTACTAAACAATGGAAAGTTTCAAGAACATTGTCATTTCCCAACACAGGTTGGAAAGTTAACTTTGGATTAAAGCCACTGTCTGTATTCAAATCTGTAGGAATGTCTAGATCATGTAGAAGTTGTGACATGGTGGGGACATTATGTTCCTCTCCAGTTAGTGATAAAAGTGTTCTTACATTGTACATGTCCTGAATAGTCCTATTACTACATGTTACTGTAGATGTCTCCTGAGACGTAACAAATTTCGGATTTAAAGCTAAGAACTTTTTCAGTTTCACCGTGCGAACAAATTTAAAAACATCAATGTGTATTTGAGTAAAATTGGGTCCAGAGACCGGACAAAAATTCAAGCCTTTCGACAAAAGTTTAATTTCATCATCACTAGGCACATGTTGTGATAAGTTAACAATTGCAATTTCATCCAATTTCTCAATACACATAGCAATATCATCAGTAGACATGTCCCTTGAATCGACAGAAGTGGCTACTTTTTCTGTGTCTTGGACCTGGTCAGATAGCCCTCTTTTTCTGTCTCTGAGCGATCTCTTGTACCCCGTCCTGGTCTTTTTACTGTATTTTGACATTTTTTGTATTCTGCTTTGGTCCCCTTCGTGTACCGTTCTACTTCCATTAAAAAAGACGTAGATGTTGGAGCTACTGTAGTAGTGCCCATGTTGGTGCTAGTACTAGGCCCCTCATTGGGTTCACTTCTAATGCTTGAGATGTCTGACTCACTATTGGAAACAGTACTATTTAGTTCTCCTATGCTAGTTTGATCTTTTTGTAGATTAAGTTGGATGTTATCAAACTTGCGAGCAAAGGCAAAAACTCACCCTGATCTATCATCATTTGCATCTCTTTTCAATTTCGTGACTTTTTGTCTTTCAAGTAAATCTGATGTTTATTGAGCACTTCTTCCAAGATTCTATAGTTTTTTTCTATAGCATCAGCTAGGTTAAGCTAGCTAATTTCTTCCTTTAGAGTTTGGATTTCCGATAACAGCTGGTCACGCTTTCTTTCGGCATGCTTAAAAAGAATGGACAAATGCAAAACAACAATGGATGAACAGAATGCAGAACAATGTCATACATTCACCCCAGTACAGAGATATGGGCCTAAATCCATTGTTTTTTTGCTTACCATGCCATTCCAGTTTGGACCCAGCCATATGCAAATCAGTCTTGACCCTGCGCTCAATGGGAACAGTCCAGCCTGAACTTCCAGGCCAGGTCCTCCCCGGACTGGAAACAAGCATTCTAGGACCGGTTTCGGGTTTTCAGCCCTCATTAGCCAGGATAGCTTGACTCCAGGGGCATGGAGAGCGCGGGACCCACGTCTGGGGATACCCGTCCCACTCGGGGTGACAAATGCAAAAACAACAATTGATTAACAGAATGCAAAACAATGTCATACATTCACCCCAGTACAGAGATCTGGGCCTAAATCCATCATTTTTTTGCTCACCATGCCATTACAGTTTAGACCCAGCCATATGCAAATCAGTCTTGACCATGTGCCCAATTTGAACAGTCCAGCCCGAACTGCTGGGCCAGGTCCTCCCTGGACTGGAAACAAGCATCCTAGGACCGGTTTCGGGCTTTCAATCCTCCTCAGCCAGGATAGCTTGACTCCAGTGGCATAGTGAGCACGGGTCCCACGTCTGGGCATACCCGTCCCACTCGGGGTGACAAATGCAAAAACAACAATTGATAAGCAGAATGCAGAACAATGTCATACATACACCCCAGTACAGAGATCTGGGCCTAAATCCATCGTTTTTTTGCTCAGCATGCCAGTCCAGATTGGACCCAGCCATATGCAAATCAGTCTTGACCCTGCGCCCAATGGGAATAGTCCAGCCCGAACTGCCAGGCCAGCTCCTCCCTGGACTGGAAACAAGCATCCTAGGACTGGTTTCGGGCTTTCAGCCCTCATCGGCCAGGATGGCTTGACTCAAGTGGCATGGCGAGCACGGGACCTACGTCTAGGCATATCCATCCCAGGTGACAAATGCAAAAAACAACAATTGATGAACAGAATGCAGAACAATGTCATACATTCACCCCCGTACAGAGATCTGGGCCTAAATCCATTGTTTTTTTGCTCACCATGCCATTCCAGTTTGGACCCAGCCATATGCAAATCAGTCTTGACCCTGCGCCCAATGGGAACAGTCCAGCCCGAAATGTCCCTTGCTCACTTTGCCACTGTATTCAAGCTAGCTTGGCTGATGACGGCTGATTAGTCAGAAACCGGTCCCAGAATGCTTGTTTCCGGTCCAGGGAAGACATGCCTTGGCAATTCGGACTGGACTGTTTCCATGAGGCACAGGGTCAGACTGATTTGCATATGGCCATTTCTGAACTGGGGTGGTAGAGTGAGCTAAAGAATGATGATGGATTAAACCCAGAACAGTTGACTGGGGGTGAGTGCTTGCAATGTTCAACACTCCGTCCATCATCCCCTTTGGTTTGCTTTGTTCGCCTTAAGTTGGCAGGGTATGCCCAGACGTGGGTCCCTCGCTCACTTTGCCACTGGATTTAAGCTAGCCTGGCTAATGACGGTTGATTAGCCAGAAACCGGTCCCAGGATGCTTGTTTCCAGTCCAGGGAAGACATGGCTTGGCAGTTCGGGCTGGACAGTTCCCATGAGGCACAGGGTCAGACTGATTTGCATATGGCCATGTCTGAACTGGGGTGGCGGAGTGAGTTAAAGAATGATGATGGATTAAACCCAGATCAGTTGACTGGGGGTGAATGCTTGCAATGTTCAACACTCCGTCCATCATCCCCTTTGGTTTTACTTTGTTTGCCCAAGTTGGCGTGGTATGCCCAGACGTGGGTCCCTTGCTCAGTTTGCCACTGGATTCAAGCTAGCCTGGCTGATGACGGCTGATTAGCTAAAAACCGGTCCCAGGATGCTTTTATCCGGTCCAGGGAAGACATTGCTTGGCAGTTCGGGCTGGACTGTTCCCATGAGGCACAGGGACACACTGATTTGCATATGGCCATGTCTGAACTGGGGTGGCGGAGTGAGCTAAAGAACGATGATGGATTAAACCCAGATCAGTTGACTGTGGGTGAGTGCTTGCAATGTTCAACACTCCGTCCATCATCCCCTTTGGCTTTGCGTTGTTCACCCTAAGTTGGCAGGGTATGCCCAGACGTGGGTCCCTTGCTCCCTTTTCCACTGGATTCAAGCTAGCCTGGCTGATGACGGCTGATTAGCCAGAGACCCGTCCCAGGATGCTTGTTTCCAGTCCAGGGAAGACATGGCTTGGCAGTTTCGGCTGGACTGTTCCCATGGCCTTCACCCTGTGAAAATAGTGGGTGGATGCCATCTACCTGTGTGTAGGGGGGATTTCGCGGGAAGACCACGAGGGAAAATTAATTATTTCTTTAATTTTCCCTCCGTGTTGTCTCTCGAAATCCCCCTCCACCCAGCCCCACAATCCCACCTGCACGAGCCGCAGCTGCTCGACGTGTGCCTGAGCTGTAACGTCCACAACAAAAGGTAGCCCTAAAGGAAGTCTTGTGACATAAGTAACTATGGATATTAAGCTCGAAAATTCAAGCCTTTAATTTACGGACTCAGCTTTCCTGTTGGCAAAATTGGACAAGTGGGGGATGATACTTATCAATCCATATATTCACCCGGACTCACAATTAAAACGAGAATACACTGGAAAAATAAAATCTGTAGTTTTCATACTGAAACAAAAATACATAGACGTTGAGATATTGCTGACAGGCGATTTCAACATGAACCTGTTTTTTGAGTCACAGATTGAAGACCTGATGCCAGCTCAGATCCTGCTCTGGCAGATCACTCACCAGGACCCTTGCCCTTCTAAGTGATTAAACAGGCTGGGAGGGTGCTTTTTCACAGAGATTCCCCAGGCCTGGGTTAGGACCCCTACCGGTAGGTTCCGCTATGATAAATAAATAGCTTGGACCCAGCATACCTCAATTTCCAACTCCATTCTAAACTACTCCTTAGTCAGCTTGTCCCTCTGGAGATAATCACAAAGCATGCACTACTTAAGCACAGAAACGACAGTAAATAGCATGAATACACAGTGGGCCCTAGGGGGCGACCACACCATATACTAAAATAGTGGTATAAGAACCACAACTTGAGTCAAGACAGTGTCTAGAGTGCGTATAATCTCTGGGACCCCAAGGAACCACCCAACATAAGTGAGTAGGGACCCCAACGGAAGACAGGTGCGTGCTCTGTACAATTCTATGGGGAAGTCGTGGTTGAGGTTTTTGAGTTTAAGGACCCTTTCCAGAGGACTATGAAAAAAACTAGTGGAAGTTAGGAGGTCGGAGAGCCACCCCACCCGTGGATACTGAGGTACCCGAGTTGCCTATCCCAGGGAAGCCGGGTGCATAGGTTTGAGGTGGCTTCGGAAACCACGTCTAACCCAATGGAGGACTTCGAAGAAGAGCCGCTGCTGGATGGAAGAAAAGTGTCAGTTGGAATCCAAAGGAGGATTCCTGTCAAAGATTACCTGAAAGCAAAGGGGGCAGAGTCAGGGTTACTCAGGAGTGTTCAGGGGCTTGGTAGATGAATGCCCACTGATGTTGGGTGCTTCAGGTGCTTTGACGGAGGTCTTGGCTCTTCAGCTACAGGGACCAGTAGATGTTGAGGATGCCCAGGAGCTGAATACAAGCTGCCCCACAAAGGTTGAAGAATGCTGATGGGTTGGTGTCTGATGGGAACACCAACAAGCCTTGGCTACAACAACCCACGTAGAAGGTCAAGGATTGGAATGGTTTGGACCAGCAAGATCCAGGAGACTCACCAAAGCAAGGGGAGTCAGGGTAGGCCTGGAGCAACTAGATGTGCCCAAGAAAAGCAAAGTTGAACCTCAAATGGACCCACAGGCTGGAGGAACAGGAGTCGTGAGAGGACCTCAAGCAATTTCACCAAACACCAGCCCGTGGTGCACTCGGTATGAGGAGTCAAGAGTTCTTGATATAAAATGGTGCCAGAGGTTGGGGCTACTTGGAGCCCAATGCAATTGTTTGGGAAATGCCAACAAGCATATGCACAGGGTTTCAGGTATTGCAGCCCCCACAAGGGATTCTAGCCTCAAGATTTGTGAGAGGGCAGATAAAACCTCGAGGGATATAGAAACCTACCTCCTGTGTTGCTGAAGCCTTTGCAGTCTGTAGGAGCTAAGGGTCACCAGACAGGACAGCAGTGTTGCAGTGCCTGCAAATGCAGGGGAGTGACTCCTTCACTCAAGGTAGATATCTTCAGTTGTCCTTGATGCTCCACAGGTCCTGCATGGAGCTTATAGGTGCACAGGCACAGACAATGTTTCAGACTGAGAGGGAGACGAAGTCGGGCCCAAACGAAGTCCAGGGAAGTCCAGCGTGTCCAGATGGTCGAAGGTCAGTGGTTTCTGGTTCAGAATCTTGTCCACATCGAATCTAGGTTCCTACAGCCAGGTAAGCCCATTTGTACCCATGGGAGAGGGTTGGACAGATTCTGGGGACCCTCCCAGGGGAGGGTCTGGACAGGGAGGAGGTTACTCCCATGTCCTTTGTCCAGTTTTGTGCCAGAGCAGGAGCCAACGGCTACCAAGACTAGTTTGAACTGGACTATGCACAGGGACACCAAATGTGCCTCTCATGCAGACTTTCAGTCGCTTGCAAGTGCACCCACCCAGCCCTAATACACTAAATCGTGTCTGGGAGGTGGTCACACCTCCCTGTGACAGGATGCCTGTTGTTCTGCCTTTCCCTGCTCGAGCTTGGCTCAGCAGAAGGAGGGCAGAAATTAGTCTCTGGTCAGCAGCAACCATTTTGTGCTGTCCGGGACTAGAAGGCTGGTACTGGGAACACCAGGGGGTGGAATCATACCTCCCACACCGGTTACTGGTGTGGGGGGTATTATTCCAACATGTTTGACACCAAACACGATAGGGTTTGTTTCAGCCATTTTAGAGTTGGTCATCACGCCCAGCGCCTTGAGACCCTCCGGGTAAGTAGAGCGCTCTATAAATGCCTATGATTGATTGATTGATTGCTGAATGCCACTCTATATGTCCTAAATGGCTGCTTCACTAACAATCCAGGAGAATGGACTCCGTAGGCTGCAGGGGTGTTCTTCTTATGCAATGGCACCCTCTCACTTATAACCAAGCACCCTGCCCTCAGGATTGGTAAGGCCTGCTATAGGAATGACTGATAGGATTTAAGTGTAGTGACCCTTAAATATAGTGAACTTAAATCTTAGGTAAGTGGTGCCTGCACCAACTTACACAGGCGGCAATGGCAGGCCTGTAGTTCCATTTTGCACGGCCTCTCATGGGTGGCATAATACCTGTTTCAGCCCATGGGAGGCCTCTGTGGTACCTACACCCTAGGTACATGGGTAGCATATACTAGGGACTGACAAGGGTAACCCGGTATCCAATCCTGAGAAAGCAGATAGAACGATCCCAGTCAACATAGTCAAAAACGGTATTACATTCAGCAAAACAATGGGGGTAACCATAAGAGGCAGATCCTACTTTCCTACAACTTGTGATTTAAAAAATCACCTCTTCTGCAAATGGTATGCTTTATTTTGCAGACAGCAGAGGTAAGTTAGGGTAGAAAGCCTTATCGTCCCTTTCAAACAATTTTTAAATGTGTAATTGTGCAGTAGATGTTTTCGTATGCCCCATAACTAGTTTAGTTTGCAAGCGCTTGTGTTTGCTACCGATCCGAGTTTTCAGCTGATCATCATTAGTTGCTTGCAAACTAATGAGGGTTGGCTGAACAAACAAGCAGGTGAACTCTGTGGCATCCACTACTTCGTTTATCCTCAGATCTTGTAAAAAAATAATGCCTCTACTTCCAAAAGACGCAGAACAAACGGTGGTCACTGCATTAGTAATGTCCAGACTAGACTATTACAACAGTCTTTATCTCAAGCTACAAGAAGGATCAATTTATGAACAACAAATCCTGCAGAACGCAGCCGCCAGACACCCTACGGGTACCCCTAAGTATGTATCAATCACAGGATCAATCAAAAAACTTCACTGGCTGCCAGTCAGGAAGCGTACCCAGTTCAAGGCCTTGTGCTTGGTCTTCAAGGCTCTGCAGGGAACAGGACCTGAATTTCTAAAACAACACTTCTGTTGGTACTCACCAAAAAGAGCACTACGGTCATTTGATGCTAAATTAATGATAATGCCCCGGACGCAAAAAGCTAACTGGGGTGGCAGAAGTTTTATTGCCAACGCAGCTAAGGCCTTGAACACCCTACCATTATATATGAGACCCATGACCAACTTGATGGCCTTCAGCAAGGCCTAAAAATGTGTCTCTTTACTAATTAGCGTTACAACAAACAAATGATGGACGGAATGCTGACAATGCATACATTCTCCCCCAGTCAAGAGATCTGGGTTAAATCCATCGTTCTTTTGCCCACTACACCACCCCAGTTCAGACATGGCCATATGCAAATCAGTCTTGACCCTGTGCCTCATGGGAACAGTCCAGCCCGAACTGCCAAGCCATGTCTTCCCTGGACCGGAATCAAGCATCCTAGGACCGGTTTCTGGCTATCAGCCGTCATCAGCCAGGATAGCTTGACTCCAGTGGCGTAGTGAGCACGGGTCCCACGTCTGGGAATACCCATCCCACTTAGGGCGAAAAGCGTTACAACAAACAAATGATGGACGGAATGCTGACAATGCATACATTCTCCCCCAGTCAAGAGATCTGGGTTAAATCCATCGTTCTTTTGCCCACTACACCACCCCAGTTCAGACATGGCCATATGCAAATCAGTCTTGACCCTGTGCCTCATGGGAACAGTCCAGCCCGAACTGCCAAGCCATGTCTTCCCTGGACCGGAATCAAGCATCCTAGGACCGGTTTCTGGCTATCAGCCGTCATCAGCCAGGATAGCTTGACTCCAATGGGCGTAGTGAGCACGGGTCCCACGTCTGGGAATACCCATCCCACTTAGGGCGAAAAGCGTTACAACAAACAAATGATGGACGGAATGCTGACAATGCATACATTCTCCCCCAGTCAAGAGATCTGGGTTAAATCCATCGTTCTTTTGCCCACTACACCACCCCAGTTCAGACATGGCCATATGCAAATCAGTCTTGACCCTGTGCCTCATGGGAACAGTCCAGCCCGAACTGCCAAGCCATGTCTTCCCTGGACCGGAATCAAGCATCCTAGGACCGGTTTCTGGCTATCAGCCGTCATCAGCCAGGATAGCTTGACTCCAGTGGCGTAGTGAGCACGGGTCCCACGTCTGGGAATACCCATCCCACTTAGGGCGAAAAGCGTTACAACAAACAAATGATGGACGGAATGCTGACAATGCATACATTCTCCCCCAGTCAAGAGATCTGGGTTAAATCCATCGTTCTTTTGCCCACTACACCACCCCAGTTCAGACATGGCCATATGCAAATCAGTCTTGACCCTGTGCCTCATGGGAACAGTCCAGCCCGAACTGCCAAGCCATGTCTTCCCTGGACCGGAATCAAGCATCCTAGGACCGGTTTCTGGCTATCAGCCGTCATCAGCCAGGATAGCTTGACTCCAGTGGCGTAGTGAGCACGGGTCCCACGTCTGGGAATACCCATCCCACTTAGGGCGAAAAGCGTTACAACAAACAAATGATGGACGGAATGCTGACAATGCATACATTCTCCCCCAGTCAAGAGATCTGGGTTAAATCCATCGTTCTTTTGCCCACTACACCACCCCAGTTCAGACATGGCCATATGCAAATCAGTCTTGACCCTGTGCCTCATGGGAACAGTCCAGGCCGAACTGCCAAGCTATGTCTTCCCTGGACCGGAATCAAGCATCCTAGGACCGGTTTCTGGCTATCAGCCGTCATCAGCCAGGATAGCTTGACTCCAGTGGCGTAGTGAGCACGGGTCCCACGTCTGGGAATACCCATCCCACTTAGGGCGAAAAGCGTTTTCATTTGTTTGTTGTAACTCTTTACTAATTAGGCCATATAATACACAGTCATTGTTCCTCCGGTAGGTCTTCACCTTAGCGCCAGGACACCTGCAGGTAACAGCAGCGCTTTACAAATGTAATTAACATTAACATTAACTAAGGACACCAGTAGTTGTCTGCTCTCTGTAGATAAACTTGCTTTAGTGTCTATTACACCACCATCTGCCTGTTCCTCGGACCCCTGCAACTGAACCACAGCAGGTGTGAGCGATTAATTCAACCATACCAATTTCTTTACATTCTGTGTTTTGTCGATTTTATTCCTGACTTAAATCCAGGACTACAAGCCACAGAATGCAAATAGACATTGAGGACTGTGCACTCTGCTGAAACCACGCAACATGTGGTGGCACTCTGAGATGTGCACTGCTCGGTTTGTTTTGCACTTAAGCTGCCTTTGTAGGTACCAGAGGTTCTTGTGTTTGCCAGTAATTAACACACCTAACAAACCTTTGCCATTGCAAGATTTATGTCCGGTTAGCGACTGCTAAACTGCTCTGGAGTCTTTTCCTATTTCTCTTTCCATGCTATGTTGTGGGTACTTGCTGTGGTCTGAGAACGAAGGGTGGAATATCAGATGCATCCAGACGCAGCCTCACTACCTTAGCAGCATGCATACCTGCAATGGGGACAACTGCAACCAGACTGACAATGTCAAGGTAGGTGACCCTGGTTACTTCCGTTTGAACACTCCATACGAGAAATGTGTTTTACAAGCCGCGCAGTAGTTCACAGTTCGCAGGGGCCCATGCCTGTTAAAATAGGGATTCTTTCACAAGGCATGTTTATGTTGTTTATTAACTTTCTGTATGTCTCTGCAATCCCTAATTAAGCCCTGATGTTGCTGCTTCATCACTTGTGGTGGTTCCCTTCACCCCACACCCCCAGATTCCCCCCAGCTGTGTCTGCTTGCTTTCACACCCCCTGCCACATCATCCCACCCTCTGTCCTGCCATAATTGCCACCAACATCCCTCCCTCCTCCCTCGTGTTCTTGTTTACTTATTTGTCAATGCAGATCGAAAATGAGTGCCTGTTCGGCTTCACACATAAAGGAAGCTTGGAAATTCAAATTCAACATTCTTCTGTTTACCTTCGTTTTTAGTACCCAATTAAGACAGTGAGTAATTAATTCCTTAAGGTCGGAGCCCAGCTTAAGAAAGAAGTGGTGAACAGTAGAGCATGGCTTCCCCTAACCAGACACACATAAAAAGAGCCCCCAGTTTAACACATCCCTGTCAGGCTCCCAGTATCTGCAGGGAGCCACATTGTTTGCCATCTGCTGTTTATGTTTGTTTAACGTGCTTTTAGGCTGCATCGGCAATGCTTTCATAAATTTAATTTTCGTCATAAAAGCATACACTCATTGCTTCCACAAACGTGCTATAAAGTGGATCATACAGTACTGGCGAGAAGACGTAAGCTTTTGTGCCTGGTATCCTGTTTGTTTGCAAAATTACTGATTGCAAGTTGATGTTCCTACCCGTCAGGGCTTGGCTTTGTCTGAGCTGTTGAAGCCCCATGCTCCTCAAAATATTATTGCTCTCCCACCAATTAGACCCCTCAATGGGTATAGCCCATTCTGGCTTTGACAGCTGTCCACTGCTCCCATTCCCGATGGCACCCCAGCCCCTCACTGTTGAGTTCCTTGAACAAAGAAAGAAAATATTGTGAGGATTCAAAAGGAAGTTGATTGTGACAGGGCCAATAAAAAAGTGCATTTATTGCTTTTTCATGTCCGTTAAACAAATGCAAACAAAGCCCTGATTCTGCTCTGCAGCCTATGCTTTGCCACAAGCTCACACTGTTAGACCTGGCACCTTGGCGTGAGTCTCCCTTCCTCTTTTTGTCGCTGTGCCTCATGTGATTTTATGGTGTTGGGCGCTCAGCGCGCTGTGCCACTGCCAACCAGTGTCGCGGTGCGAGTGCTCCCTTGTAAATTGTATATGTTGGTTGGATTCCATGATTGGATTGTTTGATTTACTATCAGACCCCAGTAAAGTGCGCCAGGGCATGTAAAGGCAAACATCGCTGGTGGGCTTGCAGCACGGGTTGTGCCACCCACAGAAGCGGCCGGTAAAATATGTCTAAGGTCTGCCATCGCAGAACCTGCGTGCAGTCTGGTACTGACATGCTGACTGGCAGGTGCCCACACTTGCCGGTCCCTAAAACCTTCCCTTAACTTCATGTTAGTCACCCCTCTGGTAGGCCCACGGGCAGGGTGCGTTGCAAGCATAAGGTAGGACAAGCCTGGATGCGTGGCATGTCCTGGTAGTGAATGACCGCCATTTTGTCGTTCACTACTGTAAGGCTACCCTGTTCTCATAGGCCAGTATGGGCGGCTTGGATTGTTACACCCTATGATCCTAACCGACCCAGGGAACATGGTAGAAGATCGAGTTTAGTATGCCTGAACTCGGAATAATAAGGTACATCTTTTCGCAAGGTTTATTTTAATATTCCGGGTTTGCAAATGTCGCTTTTAGAAAGCTGGCCTTTGCTTGCCTAAACATTTCAGCCACCTCTGCGTGATGTGTATCTGATGTCTGGCTGGTGTGAGTGACAGGGCTGGGGGAACCCAGATGGGCAGGGCTAGGTAGCCTGGTGGTGAATAGGACGATCGACAGGTAGATGGGTGGGAGGAGTGCTCCTAGGCTCTGAATAGGACAGTGCTCTGCTACCTCAATGCCAGCTCCGCCCCCTGCGGAGCGTCTGAGGACTCTGCCCTGCACTCTGAAAGAAGAAGCCTGCATCGCGTAAACAAAGTGCTCAGAAACCGGACTGAACTAGGCAAGGGCCCCCCTGGCCTGGGAGAACAAAAGATTTGCTGTATAAATGGAGGAGCCCGGCTCCTGAGAAACTAGATCCGCTTTTGACCGAGAAGAATCTCTGCCTGAGGAGGAGGCACCGGGAAAACTGTAGGAGGAAGACTGGCCCTATCCTGGGGGATTGGCCTGCAGTGGTGACCTTGCTGCCAAAGGGGAGAAGAGAACCTGTTGCTGAAGACTTTACTTTACTTTTACTTTCAAGACTTGTGCTTTTCCAAAACGATCTCCAAGGGCTTGGAACTGAGCTTGCCCCCTGAACTGAGCCCCAGGACCATTGGGCTCTACCTGATCTTCACTCGCCTGCCGCTGGACTGTGGTGTCCTTTCCCTCGCCGGAGCTGTGACCCTCGTGCCCCAGTCCCTCCCTGAGCCGTGACCAGGACTGCTTAGCCGCCCCCGCCTTGGGAAGAGCCTCGCTCGATCGGAGCCGCTCCCCCTACGCTGTGCTGGGCTGCCCCTGTCACCTCGCTCGTTGGAGGCTCGCTGTGCACCTTCACCCTCCCGCCGGAATTGGCGATTGTGAGCATCTCCAAGCCTCGGACGGCCCGGACGTATCTGCGTGCCCGGCTGCCCCGCTTTATTCACCCACCACCTGCAACACCCCGCTCTTGTCGTGAGCCTGAAGATCAGACACCCATCGGGAAGTGTGGGAGCCCCGGACGCCGCCTCGCTCTTCTGTCGAAGAGCCGCTGAAATCCCGCACCCACCTTCGCGTCAAGAACCAAGGTACTGTACTTACGAACTCGACCGCGAGCTCGCATCGGATCCAGGGTCCGCAATGTTCTGATTTCCCTGTCATCTGCCGTGTGCTTCCCGGTCGCCGCTTCAGCACGGAGTGCGCTGAGGCCTACAGTCACCTTGTGCCCGCCTAAAGAACTTTCCGTACAAAGAGAACTTTACCGTATTCCTAAGAATTGTGGCCCCATCAGTTCAACGTTACTGGGCCTTGTATTTGACGCTGCTGAAACTACATAAAAGCTTATTTTTATATACTACCTGATTGGTGTCCGTTTGTGGTGCATGCCAGGGGTTTACTGTATGTGTAATTGCATTTGCTTAACCGTGTACGCCTGAGACTTAGCCTAGACTGCTCGCGCCACGCACCTAGAGGGTGAGCAGGGGTTATTCTGGGGAGTCATCCTTCGCCCTGACAAGAAGTAAAGGGTCCCTGCTTGTTGTGGGTTCACACCTGCGTCAACCAGAGCCCCCTCATTTCTAACACACACCATAAGCTGTGTGTGCCTCTGTGTGTGCTGTGTAAATAATGCTTTCTTAAGAAATGAGAACCCAAGTACAATGAGTGGTGATTACTGCTCATTTTAAACATTTTATTGTGTCCTGTACCAGATATGATAGCTCGACTTGAAGGCTTGCAGAAGCTTACTTTTGTCACCACTGACATCCGTGTCCCTACATCTGCTTCTGTAGAGAAGTTATTGTGTGTTTCAGATCATATGGAATCACTACACTCAGAGTGTGCTTTCATATATACCATACCCCCATGCCTTGCAGCATCATAATTGAATTGCAAGTAATATGAGTTAGAGCTCAATTATCGAATTCAGAAAGATGAAAACCTAACTCAAATAAGTGAAATGTAAACAGACACCTCCAGGCTACAAATAGGTATCTGCAAGGCTGTATTGTTATACTTTCTTTGAGCAAGCCTGTTGCCTAGGAGTACCACCAAAGGGCTTAGAGGCCACCCATTACTTAGCATTGGTTGGCTTTATCGTCACTCTAATGTTCTTGCTTCTATTTGGTCAGTATGTACCAGCTTTATCTTCTCTAAATGTGTATGTCCCTCCACCGAGTGTGACCCAAGAACTGCTTCCTTACCGAGTGACATTCCACTGCTCACACTTTTGGAGCTACTTTTTCATTAAGTTGCAGCACTATGTAAGAGAGCATGTGTTTACTGGCCATCTCCCCATCCTGCTGTACATTGCTGCTTACACCATTCCATCCTGTTGCTTGCTTTACTTCGTTTCTCCCACCAGAAAAACTAAATGCCTCCAAGAACTTTGTGTCACCGCAACCCCCTACTCCCGTACTTGCTTGCCCATTCCATCCAGTGCTGGCCACGTCATACTGCTTTTTTCCTAAGTGACTTTTTGCCTTGCTGCACAGCCACGCGCTGTATAATATGGCTAAATGACATTGGCAAAGCCAATAGCTCTTGCATAGATGTAAATTATTTAACTTTGCAAATGCTTCCTGTTTTTTAATGTCCAGAGAGCAGTGCCTAACTACTAGTAAGCTTCCACTGGTGTGCAGAAGTGTTTGGTCTTGGAATTATTTTTTTTCCTGCTCATTTTGAAAATGTAGGTTTTGTTTGCAGCTCCTCCTAGCATAGAACTTAACTTGAATAAACGTTTGTGTGTCTTCGACATTTTTTGGTGGAAGCAGCGTCTTTTCAGTTTTGTGAATTTGTGCACAATGAAAGACTGAGTTTCTTTTCAATTATGTTTCATCATTTTTAAACTTGGTAACACAATCTACACAAATACACTCCACACCATGCCACATACGTCCAATCAGCACAATTTTACTCAACGCCACACACTTTTATACCACACAATTAAACTCTTCACATTCCCATTCCACACCACACAATTAATCAACAAACCACATAATTCAACAACACAATTACGCAACACACCACATACATCCAATCCATACCACAAAATTACACAGCATGCCACAAAACTCAACAGCACACCACTCCACAACACAAAATACCATTCCACATAATTACACTTCATGAAGCACAACCCCAATCCACATACTTCCAGTACACTCAATGCCACAGAAATATCCACTTAATTTTACTGCAAACCATATCACATAATTCCATTACACAAATCCACTCCACACCACACAATTCCACCACTCACAATTCCACAACTAACAATATCAATTCAACCCACATAATTCCACTCCATACCACATACATCCACTCCACCCCAAACTAAAACACATAGATAAAATACATTGTCATTTACAACACCAATAGCTCTAACTCTCACAAATGGGAGACCTATTGCATTGCAAATGCTTGTTTATTTTTGTCCTTAGTATTCCCTGGAGATTCGGCAAGACTGAGATTATTAGCTACTTTCCATACTGTGGATTTTTTATTTGGACCATAGCCTGGTAAGTTTGAACTGACGTTTCGCACAGCAATATAAGTGCAGTTCCTCATGGTTGATGCAAGCTTGATATAAATAATACACACATTTTTGACCCATAGGTATTTTTTAATATAAATCACTTCTTTGGCAAAAATAGTATAAATAATTGGTGATCCGAACAACAGGCTCCATCCTGCACTGGAGCAGTCCAGGCTTTCTATCCCCGTACAGTGGACATTGACATACAACTGTGAGCTTTTCATGTACCACCAGGTGTCTGGCACGAATTATGGACATCATAAACCAAGTATTCTTGGCATTATATTTTATCCCAAAGAGAAATACTGCCTTGGTGTGGAGACTGGTTGATCCCTGGCTGTGGGCTCTGTCCTTTCCTGGAAGAGTCCAGTTTCCAAATAATTCTCTTATAACCAGGTGAGTTGGTTTGTCATTGTCCCTATCTTTTTACAAATGTATTTCATTGGACAACCCACACCATTCTTACGTAAGGCCTTGTTTCCTTCTACAGGCTGTCCTCAATTTACTAGTCCTGAGGAAGACCCATCATGATATGTCTCCACTAACACATACACTAGCGCCAAAACATTGACAGCAATTTTACTTGTCCATGTTCTTTGGTCAATCATCCACTGATGACATGAATGTTGGGATAGGGTGTATGTTGAACCAGTTGACATAAGAAGGATGGACATCTCTTTATTTGTTTCATGTACATTATTTTGTATTGTATTGTGTCATGCACTTTTTGCACTTTGTGTCACTGGTCATGTTGTTTTATATTTGTATGTTTGTGGCAGCCATGTATGAAGAAAATTGTGTGTATTATTTAGGTATATGATTTCGAATATAGAAAGTATTTAATGGTTATATTGTGTGTTCTCTATTCTTTTCATTCATTGTACCATGGTGGTACTAAAAATGGGTTTAATGTAGGGCCACACACCATCTAATTTGTGTATATTGTTTAAATAATTTTCCAGACCATACATCTTTTTTATGCAAAACAATTACTACACAGAACACATTGTAGCTTATACCAGATATATATCGAGTTTCTGAGGGACATAGAGCAATCCCATTATTTCTGATAGCCCAGTGATCTCTAGACATGGTGTCATAGTTATAACCGAACAAAATACATCCATTTGCATAAATGTGAGAATTTTAAAGTGAGGAAACCTGATTCATTAAACATTATGACCAAACTGGCTTAATTGAAAGTGCAGAAAGGCATTATGACTTAAAGTTTAATAGAAATATTTGTCTTCACTTTAAATCTCTCCCATATAAAAAGAATGGCTGTATTTTTCAGTTATAAATATGGCACAATATCTACTGGCCAATGGAACAAGAGGCCTGCTGTTTGAAAATAAAAACTAAGAGTCAACTTAATCATTAAGATATCTTTTCATGTTATTTTTCTCCCATTTAAAAAAAAAAGAATTCTGAAACATCAGTTTGTTCTCGTCTCCAATATTGAGTTGACAAAGACTTGTATTTAAGAGTTAACTACCTCAGTGCTTCAGTTCTTCACCTCTGTCCAGTCTGATAATAAATCTGACTAAGCACTGCTCATTATCAGGTCTTACTATCTGCAACCTGATGCTAAAAATGCAAGATAAACATAGCCTTCCCAACTTTAAAAGGAAAAGGCGAGCCTGTGCTCATTTAAAAAGGAACTGGAGCCTGAGAGCTACTCTGAAGGTGTCTGTGAGCTACTTGTAGCTTGCAGTTGCAACAGACTAGTTGGACACACCTGTTTTAAGAGGAGGTAAAGGTTCGCATGATCATTGTTTCCTCTTAAACAAACAAACAATAAAGCTTTCTATTAAATGCAGTCCTGTTTCCTTTAAAGAACTACTATGGGGGATGTGGACAGGTGGGGACGCTTACGCATATCCTATGGGATTGCCCTCTCTTGGGCACCTACTGGCAAGAGGTGCTGGACGACGTAGACTCCCACTTTGACGTTGAGCTGCCGCGCCTGCCGGTCTATGTTCTGCTAGGCCTCCCGAATCCGCTGATGTACCCCCTGAAATCCCGCAGAGGGAGGCAGATCGCCATCGCACTGGGGTCGGCGGTTCAGAATATTCTGACACACTGGCGCACGACCACGCCTCCCTCGGTCACGGGCTGGCTCCACAGACTGTGGCACGTATTGGGTATGGAGAAGATGTCGCTGGCGGCAGCGGGCGAGGCGGATCGGTTCACGGACATATGGCAGCCGTTCCAGTCGTTACTGGTCACGGAATTTAGAGAGCTGACCTGCCCACGCTATCTTCGGCTTCTGAGGCTCGCCACGCAGGAGGAGGACGCCTCTTGATGACAACCGACGAGGGCCACTTGCGAGGGACGAAGGGTGACCTCCCAGTAGGCTTGACGACACGCGCTGGACGACAAGGGAGGGGGGAGGGCGGAAGGAAGGGGTGGGGAGGGGCGGGGGCGCGGGAGGGGGGGGGGAAACGGGGGGAATGTTTCACAGTTTTTGTTTGTTGTTTGGGTTCGGGACGTATCGCAGCCGGAGCTGCCCCTTAGGGCGGACCATGGGCGGGTAGCCTCACACCCAGTATGGACTCTTAGCCTTTACAGGGGAATGTCCGTCCCGGGCAAACACATGGTGGGGAGGTCCCCTAAGGGTGGGCCCCATTGGACAGCCCGGGAGGGGGGACCATTAGAACACCCTGTGGCGAATTCGGAGACCCGCTTGCCTGTTGCAGTTAAGACGCGGCCGGCCCCAAAGGGTTGTAGGCGACATGCTGTGTTTAAAGGGGATCTGCCTATGGGGTTCGAGCTGGGATCCTGGGGGGTTGACTTACAGATGCTGGGATCCGCCGGCCCGCAGGGTTGTAGGCGCCAGCTGTTGATGTCGTTCCGATATTTTGTTTTCTTTAATAAAAACAGATTTAATCCTAAAGAACTACTATGATTCATTATTTTTTTAACCAACCTAGTAGCAGATAGTTCGAGTTGTAAAATACCTCACTGGTTTAAAAAATACTGGTTGTGAACTGCAACCAGTATTTTGTGATCATTGTTTACTACATCTAGCCTTGTGAAACATAGCCATTCTTCATTCTTACATGAGTATTATCACCAAACCAATAGTCTTAAAAAATGCATGCACTGTTTTATTAACTGTAAGTGAATAGTGCATGTTTTAAATATGCTAGTCAGGGTAGATTGCTGTCTACTTTGAAAATATTTCACTTTGTGTGATTTCTGAGCTCAAATTTGCCTTTACATGTGAAATAAATGGATGCAATTCACAATAGGTCAAAATTACAACTAAATGCGGTTTCCACATTTATATGGATACAAATACCTTCAGTATGTGTAGACTTTACACAGCACTCAGTCAGAAAGTTGCTCTGGAGCTATAATAAGAACATAAAATTATCACAGACCTTATTTGCTTTTTCAGACTTTTTATGGATTCCTGCTGTCAACTTGAGTTTAAAGCACAACTATTAACAATATGATAGTTCATGCATTCTAAATGCAATCTATTTATTGCTTAATTAGTGTTGTGGTGGTTGTGCTCTTTGCTGAGATATAGTTACTTATACAGAGCTGTAAAGTCTATAATTAACTGAGCACATCCATTACTACTATTGATGGTATTAGCTAAGGATTCAATCTAAACGTTAAATAAGTAACCCGCTACAGAGATTTTGTTAGAGTTGATTTTGACAGATGGAGAGTTAACAATTCACGATTGAAACATACTGTTTATGCAGAAGGATTCTTTATGTTCAAAACTACTAGAGATACTTTTTTCCCACATATTTGGATTTCATTCAACACAGCAGCTATAGATTTTAAATGTATTTTGTTTCAAGGAAGAAAATAATTGCTGTCTTAGGACAAATGCAGACTTTAATGGAGGAAAGAAAACGGTTGGGAAAGTACTTTCTGATTATCTGAAAGTCTAATAAATAACGTCCTTGAACTGAATCCTAGTGAGATGATGAAGGCAGAATGTGTTTTACTGATTCAGATATTTTGCATTCTTTCGTAAAACTTTAGCCTCATTCGACCAGAAAATGCACCTAATGATGAATATAAATACATATCTGCTTTCAGTTAACAAATGTTCATTTGTCTTCTTTTGAACATAAATAACTTTGGATGAGGCTACCAATGCTACACTTGTGTTTAGAACGGGTCAGTCCACAGGACAAGATGCTTTAGTCTATATTTACTAAGGGCCTCATTTACTATGTTTTGATGCATGGCAGCGCTGCAAGCCTTCCTGCTACACTGCCTCACATCAAAATTAAAGGGCAGGAATGCACCATATCTACAAGATACAGCGCATTCCTGTCCTTCTTGCCTGCACCGGTGCACAAACCATCAGCAGTGTGCTAAAGTAACACCCTTGCGCCAAGGGTCACCTTTCTGCTAAAAAAACAATAATTCATGGCATTTCGCTTCTTCTACATGTGTTGCAGAATGCCGCTCACATAGAAAGAGCAAAAAATGAGGAGTAATAATTGTGGCTCCTCATTGCGCCACTACTCTGCTTGCCTTGGGGAGGTGTATTATTCTGATGCTTTTCCAGGTTTACAGCACTTTGTAAATCTGTGAATGTATCAGGTTCCATGAATGTTGTGTGGGAACACTCACAGTAATACCCATGGAAAGACCCTTTCATGCAGAGTAATGAGTGAAAGGGGCCTATATTTACAAGGCCATGAAAAGTCACGCAGGGTGACTTTACATGGCCTTGTAGGCACACTATGCTGCCGGTGTGTCTAAACAAGTGCATTGTAATGGTAGTTCTTAAAAATGCGTTGTAATGGCATGCGTTGTAAAATCATGCAATGCAATGGTAGTTGCGATGTAAAGACTGCGTTGTAAAAGCAAGCGTGGTAATTGCATGCGTTGTAATGTCATATATTCAAGTTGGAGCATACATGACAACTGCCTGCATACACTATGCCTATGTGTATTAACCTAACAGGTTAAAAGATGAGTTCAACAGAGTATTTGAGTTAATTAGGTTTGTTCTGATTTTTGCAATCCATCTCCTTTTGAAAATATAGTGCTCCACCACTGGGAACTACATTGAACTATCCAGAGAGATATCATTATTCTGTAGCATTGCTAAGTGGCTAATAAGCAGGATCTCAGAGTTTACTTGTTATCATAAGGAATTAAACCCCAGCACTGTATGGTTCAGGTAGAACCATTGCACATATGATTGGAAAGAGTGACAACCAAACTTAAAACTTATTTTTCTAAGAAGCCTGCAAATCAAAACAGGCAGGTCAATCCCATGGCCCTTAAGACAGACAGTGATAATCTGGGAGCAGCGGCAACCACATCAGACCCTGAAATAGTGGAATTTCTGTCAGGATCATGAATCAGATAAACCTGACTGAATCCTGTTTCCCATTAATAATACTCGAGCATATTTGACCCCCTGATAAACAAAACATGCTGGTCACAGAAACAGGAACCCCTTATTCTTTGGGGCCGCTGATGCTGGATATGCAAGAGCAAGTTAGAGACTTTCAAGAGAGGAGTCTCTTCCTAGAAAATACAGTAGGAGACTCAGAAGTCTACTATAGAAGAAATCATGTTTGCATTTTTGGTGCCCCATAAAAGGTTTAAGGTGTGAGCATGGAAAAATATCCAGAAGACTGGTTCAACAAACAAGTGGTAGAACAAAGCGTTTCTATTTCCTTCATGGTGGAGAGAATCCATGAGGTCCCAGCTACCACTACCCTGCAAGCAGCACACCTCAGACCACTGGTAAGAGTGATACCAAAATACAGAGATCGTGACATCTTGTTACAATGGACAAGATGAAAAAGGCCATTTCAAGTGCCCAATAACAAATGTCAATCTTTTCTGACCTCTTGGCAGGGGTCCATTCCCAACATAGCTCCTTCCTAAAAGTTAAAGGAAGACTCAGAGCGATAAATATTAAATATATTCAGATTTTTCTGATACGCATTAGTAGCTTGCTAGAGGCCAAACCCATTTCTCACTCAACAAAAAGGAACTTGCAACTGAGCAGATCTCTGCTTCTTAACAAAATACAAAAAAGAAGAAAAGCTGTCATGGCAAATACAACACAGAAAAAGAAACAACAAAGTCTTAAAACAGGAACAAAACTCACCACTAAGCAAATATATGAGAGGAAACATTCAACTGTTGACAAGGCCACTATTGGAGCACAGGCTTTGCTATTGTTACATCGCAGGTGATATCCAATGAAGACAAATTGGATCACAAAAATCTAAATCCATTGTCAGTCACACTGATAAGAGCAGACATCATCCTGTGGAAGGTTTGTTCTAAGAGTACTGGAATTCTTAACCTGGCATGGCTGTCCGGGATTACACATCAACTTCCAAAAGGATAGATTTTCTAGATAATGCTGTTTCAATGTGTTGTGCTGAGGCACTACATCCACTATCTTTTAGATAGTGCCTCTTCTAATATTAGTCCTCACTGTAGGTGCTAATTGAATATTTTCAGAACCCGTTTTAGAGAGCCAGGGAGCAAGGAGTGGGTATTGTGTGTGGCCAAGTCCTACCCTTTTCAGCATTTGACTCTCAGTGCTAGCGTGATTTGAGCAGTCCATGGCTCTTCCAAGGGAAGAGAGGTAGGAGGCATACACAGGAACAAGACTCATAGTGCAAACAGTACACAATAAGTTAATTGTACAGTCAAATACATGCTTTGATCAAACAAGTAGTATTTTAATATAGACGTACAAAGCATAGAGGCAGCACACTAAATAATATCCACCGACTCTTAAGGCTGGTGCTGTAGTGTCGTCCTGGGCGGCATCCCCGAGTACCACAGTCCCTTTCACTGAGGTAGGTTATTCCCCATTCATTACTGGAGATGACTTTCAGATTCAGGTCGAGCTAGCCACCACTCAACAAAGTTTAACTGTAGTCTTAAGGGTCAAGTTCAGCAGCGCTATATGATAATTTCATTCAAGTCCCCAATAGACCTGTCTGCATTGAACAGTCATGCCCAGGATGATGGCAAATGGCAAGTACACAATTTCCAGGGTGCAACTGTGTGGGCTCCGGTCTCTCAACATTGAGAGTCCGCAACTTCTCCTGGGCTTTTCCTAATTGTATGTTGGGCCTCCTCAGTTTCCAAAAGGCCTGCATCAGTGTAATACGTCCTCTTCGGCAATCAGAAGGAGTTCCGAACAGCAGCCTAAGCATGCCAATCCAGGACATAAGGCCTGCCTCCACTGTGTCCCTCTTCTAACACATTGGGGTCACTGTTTTTACCTGCACAGGGCAACGGCCCCAATTTCATGGTGTTCACCTGTTGGCTCACAGAGATTGCTGACCTCTCCACACAAGAACAATGTCCCTAATTTCAAAGTGGGCCCAATCATGTACACAGGGCTTGTGGACTTTCCACACAAGGGCAACAGCCCTAATAATTTTATGGTGGCCCCCTCTGGGCATATAGGGGTCACAGACTTCTCTTTGCAGCTGTCCTAACCAGATTAGACGTCTCGCACTTTGCTCACTGGGACTCACTCGGTAGGATATCCACTGGGCTTTGCATGCTCCAGGCACTCTCCTCCTCCTCACAAGGGAAACAGCCCTAATAATGTTATGGTGGCCCCCTCTGGGCATATGGGGGTCACAGACTTCTCTTTGCAGCTGTCCTAACCAGACTAGAAGTCTCACACTTTGCTCACTGGGACTCACTCAGTAGGATCTCCACTGGGCTTTGCATGCTCCAGGCACTCTCCTCCTCCTCACAGGGTCCACTGATCTTGGATGTAAGGTAAATGTCAAGTGATCCAGGCTCAGGGCAGGTGGTGTTCACGTCCTGTGTGATGGCCTCTCACCCAGCACAGAGACTAGCAGTCCCTGGTCCCTAATCCTAGTTCCTGCACCTAGACATTTTGATGATCTTGTCTCTTGTTGAGCAGTGCTGCTGAACAACCTGTGGGGCTCTGGCTCTCACTTGTATTGGCCAAATCCAGACGCTGATGTAATTCAGTGCCTGGTTCTTTGATATTTCTATTGTGGCTGTCAACTTCCTTGAAGTGTCCTCTCCACTGCCCTGTCCTTTGCCAAAGAAACAGTCCACCACAGCAGGAGCGGCTCTTATTTTGATTTACCTAAAACACAGGCAATTGGAGTAACAAGGGATCACTCCTGGCTGTCACTCTCCATTGGAATATTCCTAACAATGGTTAAAGGCCTAAGCTTTCCTCTCTGTCATGATTCCCTGGTCCTTCAATGCCAACCTTATCAGATCCATCAACTCGCTCTACAAGGAGCCCTGGGCCTACTGACCAGCAACTCTTCTTGGAATCAAAGAGACCTTTGCTGTGCACAGAGGATGCTGACCGCCCCTTCTTTCATGGTGTGTGTTCTCACCTCTGCCTTCAGGAATGTCAACAATCCTCATCTCCATCTGGGGGTTGCTGTACTCACCTCCACTGGCCTTTCTAGGTCCTGCGCTTCCAAAATGGAACTCACAGGACTCCATGTTATGTAGCAATGCACAGACACACATACATTCCTCCATGCACACTCAAGTATCACACGCTGCCTTGTGGTACATGCATTCACCATGTAGGCCAAGGGTGAGATAATTGCACCGCAGCAGAAATTTACTAGCATGTACTGTTAGGCACCAATCCATTGACACATGTAAAAGGTCTGTTCACATTAAAAATCCTTAATAAAGAAATGGTATGCTGCTACCACCACGCTTATGCCACTTTTCTCCTTGCAAAGGCAGTAACCCTGTCCAACAATGAGAGTAGCAGTTCCTCCCAGTCTCATTAGGCAGGCCTACGTCATGGCACACATGCATGATCCATCTTCACTCACGATAAAAATCAAAACCAGATGTCCATGCAGTTGGAGCACACAGGGCAGGGTGCACATTTGTCAGTATGCAAGGACTTTTCTCTCTCAACATATATAACAAGTTGTGCGATGTAAATTGTTGATCACTGTATCAAGGCAAGTAGATATAAGAAAACAGAACACCAAAACCCATCAGCACACGTCTTTTGTTTATGTTAGGGACTAACAGGCCTATAGATTACAATAGATTTATTAATTCTGTTTGATGAGATCATTTCTGTGTCTGTTATGGGGTCTCAGGTGGGGAGTTGTTCAGGGATACTATTGCAGCAAGTTATATGTCACATTATACATAGATGAGTTAACCGCAATTCCAGAGAGTCACTTATCCCTCTCTGGACTTGCCTGTCTTTAGCCCATGATATTTACAGAGTAAAAAAAGGCTGACACACAATTTCTCTTTACACAAGAGAAACGCACCTGAGAGCTGGTTCACATAGTTTGGAAGAACTGTCTAACATTGCACACATCCCTTGGGTTGAATGTTAATGGGATGGGTAAGCAGTCAAAATGCTTCAAAACATATAGCCACTTACCTGAGATGGAGTTGATCTACTTCAAGAAACACATTTAGTCAAAGAAGAGGGACTAGGCTCCAGAAATGCTGCAGGGTCAACTAATACACAGATAATTCGCTTCAAACACCAGGTGAAAACTAATATTAATCAAGCCTGGGAATCCCATACGCGATTAGCAAAGAGCATATCGATGCAATCAGTAAATGCATGTTAGTAGCTGGTCGTTTAAGAGGAACCCACCGACAATAGTAAGCATCTATGAACAAACTCCTCAGAGGCTAAATTCCAAAACATCTTTAATATCCAACTCACAAATGTGACACACTCTCAAACGGTATAGGGAGTGGACTTCAATTTCTTTCCAAGCCAAAGATTAAGACAGATTTTCCCCCATCCCTAAAACAATGATGTAATGAACATCTATTAGAATGCAAGCCTGGATCACAAACTGGAGTGTGACAAACATCTGAGGATCCCTTAATTTTCTAGACAGAGGGTATTCTTTTCACCTCTGGTCACAATCCCTATTCTTGTTTTTGATTTATTTCTATGTAGTGCACACCTGAGAGGCTGTGTTGACAAGCTGAGTAATTGGACAGGACATTCTCATACCATAGTCCATCAATGTTAAATGTGTCCGATTGATATGTATCATTTCTTGAAGGATGCAAGCAGAGATCCTTGCAGTGCAACTCTGAGGGGCAATCTGAGAAACAAGTAATTACTAACTACTTCCTAGACTACGTGGGAACCCCAGTGGACACATTAACAGAATGAATGGCATTTGGTGCTTGTGAAGGAAAAGTTGAATAAATCAACATGTTGTGCTAACCGGTTTTTAACAGGGAGATTATTGCTTTGAAAGACACTATTAAAAAGATGGGACGGTGAAAGATAGCATGATAGAAATGACTCAAATATGTGCTTCACTCTCTGAGAAAATAGCCTGACTGTTGAACTGTTACAAATATAAAGCAAGAAAACACAGTGAAGATGACATAGTTGGTCGCCTTTTTGCTTGGTTGACAAAATAAAATTCCCCTGGCTCCCCCATGGTGTTGCTGTGTGTCTTAAGAGGGAATGCATTATATATTCAGGTAGAGACTATGATGTATTACTTACACATGGTCCTTTGCAGGTCCCCATCCCACACTAACGGAGCTTCTCTAATGAACCAAGCTGAAAAGGCTAAATCCATTGCAGGTTATGGAAGTTAAAGCACCACAAGCCCTAGACAAGCTTAAGGCTGATTGAGTCCATAGCAAGTGCTAGGAATGGTGATTGATACTTTATTAACTGGCCATATTTCAAACTTTGCCAGGACCCTGTCTGCTACATGTTCATCTGGCTACTAGAAAGGTCAGCTGCTTTCCCTCTATCACAAGAGATAGGATATCATAGAGAATATTGGATGTGAGGACATATTGTTCTATATCCATTATTATCCTAGACTACAAGATTCCCAGAAAAGGTCTTGTGAACAGAATAGTTAGATTAATTCCACGTAGAAGCACTTCATCAAACATTAAAAGACAATTTTAAAAGACAATTTCCTTTACTGAATAATTCTCAAATATCAGTAACCTCTTGAGCTGGCCTCCATTCACATGAAGAAAGCATTTGATAGTGTGCACATGGATTACGTATTCATTTTTTTATGAGAAAAGGGATTTTGTGAACATATAACACATTGGATTAGACGCCTTTAATTGTACCCTACCATACTGCTTTTAAGTGTACAGATTATCTCTAATTCCTGGATAGTACACAGAGGGTTCCAACAGGAATGCTCTTCACCACCCTTACTGTTTGCCCTAGAAATGCGATTGCTGGCTGTAAAGTCTCTCAAAAAGTGACCCTTTAGAGGAATACAGTTGCATGATATATATATAATATCTTGCTATATGGAATGACAAGGTGATTTATGTTAGGTAGGTATTTTCTGGCCTATTTGAAATAATGTTCCTATATAAAGATCAGTTGGCCCTCTAATGAAGATCTAAATGGTCCACTGAGAGAGTTTAATATGCACTAAAGGGCTAGCTGCCACTAAAATCTAGTGGTGGCTCCTTATGAAGGCAAAAAATAAATTATGGAAGATGTTCACGCTGGCAACTTGTTGTTATACAATGATACCACTGTACAGACATTCCTGGACGTCTCCCTCATGATGCATCAGAAGCAATGGGCCTTCGGCACAGTTACAGATTTTCTGAAAGAACAATGGGTTAAATATAGACGGGGACACACTTTTCAGATAATCCTTAAATGTAAACATTAGATGTGGTCTGTAATAGCCTTTGTGGAACTATGTCAGTGGAGGCATTGGTGGGGGGAGGAGAGGAGATACGCAACTATCACGTATGAGCTTCCTATGACAAGAAGAGACTCACGATTGGCGAAAGAAGACACCAAACACTGGAAAAATTATGGTAGTCTGCCATTAAGCTATTAAACATCTGCAAAGAGTCAGCACCAGGGGAGCCATTTTGCAATTAGAAACAGATGAAGACACTTAAAAAGTTCCCTAGGAGGAGTCAACATTGTGAAGAACATAGCTGAAACACATGGAACTCGGACTCATAGTAAGATATAACGTATATAATGAGATACACCGAATATGAGAATGTTTTGCATTTAATTGTACCACAATCAGCGGAATGGCTGAATATTATGTAAAAAGCAATAAAGTTGGTTTAAAAAAAAAACAACATTGTAAAGAACATGAATGACTAAATACTAACAAAACACCCTGGAAAGAACGGTGGAGACCCTAGGCTTGAGGACTTGAGTAAAGACCTCAACATGCTTTCCACATGTTCCTATAGCGGGGTGGGGACCAGGTGAAGACATCAATAGCAACAGGTCTACATTCATCTATTTCTTATTCAAAGATCAGCTAACTTCTTCTCTTGGTTTTACTTTGAATTGGTATATTGGTTGGGAAAAGTTGGCTGAATGTAACAGTTTAAGGAGATATACAAAATGGAGAGTCATTTAATGATAGACAAGGAGTGAAGGGATACCCAGGCCGTAAGCATACACAACATTATAGCAGGAACCTACAAGAGCAATTGATCTCACAATCACATCAAATAATGTGAATGCCTTCTAAGTGCCAATGAATGTTGCATGGACTGATTTAGATATCTGCCCCTTGCAAAATAACACCTCCTAGAGACTGAGATCAAAGGAATTCCAAGTGTGGTTTTTCCCATCAGCTCCCAAGAAGGTATGGGAATGACAATCTTGCTCTGCTGCAATTTGTTTTAGTTTTTTTGTTAGAAGAGCACAAGCCAGATAGGGAAGGGAGAAAAGGAGATGGAAAGTGATAAAAGACAGTTACTTGGGTTCTCTTTAGTGGAAGCCCATTACAAACGGAACAGATATTCCATCCACCATATTGCCATCAGATATAATGCACCTGTAATACAACAAGTGAGATATCGAGCATATTTGTGGTGGAGTATCCCTGCTGCCAAATGAGGCCCAAAATCCCTATGGTGGCACAATAGTGATCTTGGTAGAGGGCAAAACCTGGTATGCTTGCTCATAACCTATGATTTTCCGCACAGATTTCCCCCTTCTGGAATACTGTTACATAGGATAAGTGAGGCCACTGGTTCGAAGTTAGCGGGCTTCCTGAGTTAATTTTTTTAGGCTACCCAGTGGTAGCAGAATATCAAAAGATATTTATGGACTCTGGTCATGGATACGCTTGCTAAGACGGTGCAGTGAATAGAGTGATACTTCCGCAGGTATGGATACATCCTTCCATCGTACCTTTCTCAAGAACTCTAAAGCCCCAAAGTGCTACACATGTTAAATATATTGAGAAACACTAAACAGTATGATAAGCGAGCAGTGAGGCAGCTCAGGCACCTGAAGGAAACAATACAAATAATAGTCACTGGGTAACATTCAACTAGAAGCACAGCGACAGAAGAATAACACTAAATAGACTGGCCTAAAGTAAGATGGCGGAGTAGATGTGCTTTCCAGGAGCTTCCGCCAGCTCACTATCCGGAAACATCCTGGCTTCAGAAAATAGCAATATACTGCTACTGTAGATGGCCGGAACTCCTCGCCTCCATTGGCGTTAACCAGTATCCTGACACCGAGGCTCCAAAACACCTCCCGTGAGGAAACTCAAGATGCAACGAGAAGAGACGAGTGGCCATCTTGCTGCAGATGAGAGAGGCCTATAAGCGGAGAAAACAGTGACGCGATCTGAAGAGTGCTGTGTGTAGAGGAAGAGCTGAGACGTGTGAGGGTTTGCCCCTCGCTGCCTTTCCTGGCATCACTGAGGGAAGACACGAGAAGCGGCTGACAGAGACGGAAGACCGTCAACCAGCATCAGGTGGGGCCTGTAGAGAGAAGACTTGACACAACTATTAGTGGGTGCACAAGGAAAAGAAGGGCGGCCGGCCGAGAATAAGGAGAGATTCCACACTGCCACTCGTGGAGCAGCCGTGGACACTGGAGTGATCCGGTTCCCGCACTGAAGAGGTGAGAACTAAGCAGAAGAGCAACGCAATTGGGCAGCGGGACCGATGCAGCTACATATCTCACCCCACAGCGGGGTGCCATACATAGAAGAGCAGGGAAGCCGCAATAGGCCCAATGAGGGTATGTGTGAGGAAATATCAAGCAACCAAGACCAATTGCAAATAATTGGAGGGTGGTGTGAGGCGAGCCGGAGGAGGAGTAGAGGCAGCTGACACCCAGAACGTGCAGAAGGAGCGGCAGGTAATGGGAGTAGGGGTCTAGCGAACGGCCTGTATAAGCAGACCTCCCGGGGGACAAGCAGGACCTAGAAGTGTGGATGTTTCTCTTGAGACATAGGGAGAAGATGAAAAGCACTGGAGGCTCACACCGGGGACGAGGCATACCAAAACAAGATAGTTCAGGTAAGATGAAGGCAAGCGGAGGTTAAGGACCATGAAGGGAAGGCCTAACAAGGAAGGGGAACATCCTATAAGGGCCTGGGCACACGGATACTTGACAAAACGAGCAGCACACCACAGGAGGAGGTGGGAACTTCTGGAAGAGGCCTGTGCAGTGATATTCGTATTCATAAATTGGCATTTATATGCAACACTGGGTAGGGGATAGCACCTGATTTCGCCCTCCCGACCTGGGGCAGGTGATCTAGCAGTACTGGAAGAAAATGTGGAATTAGTGACTACCTTACGATTTGGGGAGTGTGGAGGAGGCCTATGGAGGACCAGGTAAAATCAAGAAAGTGCTCCTATCAAGTGAAACCTGGGTCTGGACCCCTACTTAGCAAACATGGCAGACGAAGAAAAACAAGGTGCCTGAGGAGCAAGCATGGTAAAAGAGAAGGGCAGCAAGGCAGCTCAGGCAAATAAAATATCCAACTACGGGCAGCTGCTCCCTCTGGACCAGGTGGCACATTCGGCTACCCTGACTATGCGGGTGGAAGAGATGGCACAAAATAATGACCAACCCCCCTCCATAGCAGATGTGCTCATGGCTATTCATGCCACATGGGATGAGAGGATCCACAAAATTGACTCTTTGCCATAGATGTGAATTTGCTCCGATGTGATCTAAGGAAAGTATTGGACCGGATGACCACCACTGAGCAAACGGTGGATAATCTACAATCAGAGTTAACCTCTAGAAATGTGTGGTGCACCCAGACGACTGAGTGGAAGACGCAGATGGAAGATCACAGAGAAAAAACCTTTGCTTGGTTTACTTCCCAAAGAAGGCTGAAGGACTGTCTGCGGAACTCTTTTTGGAAGAGTGGTTGTTTGCTGCATTGGCCCCCAAGAAGCTCTCAAAGTCTTTCACAGTGGAAAGGGTGCATAGAACATTGACCCCCCCCACCCCCTGAGGGCGGGGGCACCTCCCAGGGCTCTCATTGCTTGATTTCTCAATTTCCATGACCGGGATTCTATCCTGCAACTCACCCGTAGCGGGGGCCCGCTGACATACGAGGGCCACCAGATCTCCATCTACCCGGACAACAAGTTCAAGAACAAGGACGATCCTTTCTGGTGGTAAAATGGTGTATGAGGGACTTGAACCTTAAATACAGTTTCCTATTCCCGGCAAAGTTTAGGTTTGAGAGTGGCAGAAAGGTGCTATTTTTCTTTTCAGCAGGGGAAGCAAGTGACTTACTGGACGCAACAGGCTCCCCGGTGCTCCTTTGGTACCCTTCACAGTGACACCACGGAAATTGGGATCACAGAGGCAACCCAGGATCAGACACCAGCAAAATCATTTGCAGGACAATAAAAAAAATTGGAGCCCCATCTGGATCAGGGTCTGTCCGGATGGAACGTTACAGGCCTCAGATATTGTGCCGGACTCATGGCCTCCAATGTGAGACATTTCTGAAGATCTAACCGAGAGATGGCGTGAGGGGAATGGAGGACAATTTTGCATAGAGTTTTCTGAGTGAACTGAAATAGTTGACGGGGCATGCCCCCCACAGGCGGGTACCTGGTTGGGGAGCTGGAGGCTAGACCTCAAACCTCACTGGCTGACCAGCAACTACAGTTGAGGAGGGTGGGAGGGAGGTGTTATTGGTAGTAGTGGGCTTTTTCCTTTTATAAGGTTCTAAGTTTGGATGATACTTTTGGGGGAAATGGGTAGACATCTACATGCCTTCACAAGGTTATGTTCAGATCGGGAGGGAAATGTGACATTGCCCAAGGGGTGGGGGGATGTTGGGAATGTCTGGGAGCGGTTCAAGGCGTCCTTCCTTCACATGTGTCAGTTGACTGGATCTGCAATGATGAAAGCATTGATGAGAATGATCGCGTCTGCTAGAACAGAATGGACGCATGATGGCAGAGAAGAAGTGTGCAATCTATGGCAGCCACCACGAGTAAGTTGATCACATGGAATGTCCGAGGCATAGCTGCCTTTGAAAAGCGTAGGCATATATTCACATACTTGAAAAGATATAAGGTGGCGGTGGCCTGTCTTCCGGAAACCCATATCTGGGGATATTCTATAGCGTGCCTACGGAAACGCCGGAGGGGCAACTGTACGCCACTTCGCATTCCGAGTTTACAAGGGGGCCTCACATATGGGTGGCAATGGGGGTTTCATTCCAACACCTACACCATGTAGTCGATACAGAGGGGAGGTACGTCATCTTACATGGGATGTTGGATGGCACATAAGTATGTATTATCAATGTATATGAACCAAATTAAGATATTGCCTCCTTTTTAACTAAACTTTTGGAGGCAGCCTCGCCATACCTGGGAGCACCAACGATGCTGGCGGGGGACATTAACTGTATAATTGACGGCTCTCTTGACCGAGAACCACCACGATTCCACACTAAGCCTAAAATGACCAGCGTACTGAAAGACATGCTAGTGGGTATGCACTTATGAGATATATGGCGCGAGTGCTATCCCACTTCAAAGCAGTTCTCATGTTACACGCCCACCACAAGAATCTCCAGTTGACTGGAGTATTGGTTTCTCTCAACAGATCATGGTTGCAGTGCGGGGGATAATCTACCTGCCCAGATATTTGTCGGATCACTCCCCAGTCCTGATGGAATTAGGGGTAGAGGGTTTAGGTCTGAGATACCCTTGTTGCTGCTCAAAACTGAAGGACTGACAGACCCTCCATTCATAGCCACAATATCGGATGAACTAAACCGGTACATTCAGGAGAAATGGGGGTCGGCCTCATGCCGGGCGACTGAATGGGAGGCCATGAAGATGGTCATGAGGGGAATCTGCATCAAGACTTCTTAAGGGGTTCAATGCCAATTGGAGCAGGATGTGGCTACACACAAGGCTAACCTGGGTAAGCTAGAGGGTGAGATTGCCATGGCCCGCCAGAGACTGAGGGAGTGGAGTGTGGCCAAGGAGGCCCGCCTGACTGATCTTCGCCGGTAAGAAAAACATGTTCATACGGCCTAATGTCAGAGACTATACAGGGAAGGTGATGGAACTGGGGCATTATTGGCACGACTAGTGAGGCAAGAAACATCTGTTGCACAGATAAGGCAGATTCGCATCAGCAATGGGACATTGGTGTACACACAGCAGGTGATAGTCGAGGCTCTGGTAAGTTATCTGCACGCCGTGTACACTGGATTTTCTGGGCCAGACCTGGAGGTGATGCATACTTATCTGGACTCGAATGAACTCCCCTGCTTGAAGCCTGAGGAACAGGAGGCACTGAGCTTCCCGATCACCAAAGATGACATTAAACCGAGCTATAAATCAGCAAAAATGTCAGGATCTGAAGGGCTCCTGGCAGAGTTCTATAGACAATTAGCCCCATTACTGGTAGATAGACTCCTAGAAGTTTATAATGAGGCACTGGGAAAATGTGCTCTTCCATCCTCTATAAGGAAAGCACTCGTGGCCATGATAATAAAAAATGATAAGGACCTGCCCAGTTCCTACAGACCAATATCGCTGTTAAATATTGATGTAAAAATACTCAGTGGGATAATGGCATAACAGCTCCTCCTGAAGAAGACACAGCGTATCCATTTAGATCAGGTGGGTTGCATTCCCAGGAGAAATACGACGTATAACCTGAGACAACTGGTGCATGTGTGGCATGCCCAAGCCTGCTGGAAGCTGATAGTGCCATAGCATTGTTAAACATCGAACAAACGTTCAACTCTGTAGAGTGGCCTTATATGTGGCAGGCCCTTGGAGACTAGGGGTGGGTGAACAGTACTTACAATGGGTACAGCTACAGAGTTTGGGTGGGCAGGGCAGTGTCAGGGCGGCTAATCCTCGGAAGGGGCACCAGTCAGGGATTCCCACTTTCTACCTTACTTTTTGCAACTGTTCTGGAGCCACTGGGCACTTGTCTGAGAGCTGTGATGGACCCCTGGGGAGTTAGGTTGGGGGAGAGTAATCATATATTCTGTCTATATGCAGACGATACACTAGTCTACCTGACGTGCCCAAAGAGCTCTAACAGAGTACTCCTGGCAGAGTTGCGGAACTTCAGTGAGATCTAAGGACTTTGCATCAACCATGAGAAGTCCAGGATGGTCCCAATTGGTAGATTGGCTGCGATCCTGCCAGGGGAGCGCCCGCACATTGAATTGCCATGGGCGGAAGTGGGGGCACGATACCGGGCATACACCTGGCAAAAATGGCCACCGCCTATCTTGACCTCAACGTTGGCCAAGTGGTAGAAGGGTAGAGGGGAATAATATGCTTCTGAACTGATCTGTCATTGTCGCATATGGGGCGCATCACAGTTGTTAAAATGATCGTCCTGCCTTGTTGCCTATATTCCCTGCAGCACTCACTCTATATAATCTATATGCCTATATGCCCTGCAGCACTCACTCTATATAATCCTGCGATCCTATTTTAATACACTACAGAATCTCATTGTGGGAAAAACATAGAAGGGTGCGGCTAACAACGCTGCAAAGAATGTGGGAAAATGGTGGTTTGGGGTACCCCGGCTGGAGCTGTATTACATGGCTTCTCAGCTGCAGCATGCGGTTCATTGGTTAGACAATGAGGACAACTGGGAAAAGTGCCTACTGGCCGGAACATTCGGCGACCGCTCGTTGACCAAATTGTTGATGTTGGGAAGTGGCTTCCCTGGAGAAGGACCGTATGTAGTGCATCACGTAGCAACAATATGGGAGAACTTGGTGAGTAGGGTGTTGCAACATGCTCCGTACGAACCCAATATGCCCCTATGGGAAATGCGCCCATTTGCCAGTTTTGCAGATTCAGTGTCAGTTTGTCGATGAAAGGATGGCGGTTGCCAGATGCTGGGAACATTTATGTGGACGGAAGTTTCATGACCTTAGACCACGCCAATTTCTGCAATATGGAATAATTTCTAGTGTTGAACACAAACTTTGGCCGGGGTTTCCAGAGGAACCCCCCACCACCAATATAGTGATGGTCGTGCTATACATGGCACAAGGCAGGTGAATTATCTCCCACCTATACAGAGCACTGCGGGAGGATCTGCCAGGGGAACCTCTCGGAATCCAACAAAAATGGGATACGCTGATGAATGAACCCCTGACAGAAAGTGGCTGGGAACTATTGGGTGCATTATGTGCATGCCATCATGGCCTTTGTTTTCACAATGTTAGTTGCTAGCTCTATGATGGGGTATCGCCTCAATTTACTGTTGTTCTTAATATCTGTTTCTCCAGAGGAGCGACCTTCCTCCTATTGCTACGCCTGTTGGCGAATATCAGGGGGTGGGAGCGTGGGGGTTGGGTAGTTATGGGTTGGGTTCTCTATTTGTCCTACTGTACATTCTGTTGTTTTCCTTGCCTATTGTTTTGCTTCTTGATTTTTGTCTCACAAGCCTCATGTCATACTAACACACACATGGGGTGGTGTTCAATTCAGGTGTGGCTTCGCTCCTCGCAACCCAGGAGCACTTTAGCATTATATTTTGTTCATCATGCAACACTGGGAAACACACAATTAAAATTGATTGTGAAAAAAAAACAATACAGTACTTGTTCAGCTGTTCGTTGAACTGTAACTGGCAAAGATAATCCTAATATCTAACTACATTTGTTTACCTAAAGAATTAGATTTCTTCATAAGTCATTAACCATGCTAGGCACATAGTGAAGTATCTACTTTAGCTAGTATGTATTATGTGTACTCCATATTTCTCAAATGTTCACTTCTTAACTTACAATTAAAATTTGAGCCTTAGTATAAGAATGTAAAAGTTCATTATGCTTTTCAGCAATCTGTGTTAAAAGTGAGCTTAGTGTCATCACATTCAGTATATTTTGCATTGTGCCATGTATATTGACCAGACAGTGTGTGTTCTCCATGGTGGAAAATGATTGCATGACTAGTAAAACTATGTCTAAATTTGGAATTTGAGTAGCAGTGAAATTAGTAATTGCGGTTTTAATCTTTTTAATATCTGGAGCACCTCTTTTTATCAGTACAAATAAATACTTATTCAGCTGAGTTAATGTTGACAGAAGTTGACATTCGCAGTTTGTATAAAAGTTAGAGTGCACAGCTTGATATAGCAATTTCTTAAATGATATTGATTTACAATCAGGAATAGGAAGAAATAGATATTGTTCAAACTCCATGACTGTTGAGAAAGCATTTAAGCATTGGACACATTTATGATCCTAATAGAAGCTTATAACTAAACTTCTCTTTTGCTAGTGATGGAGCGGGTAGTACAACATTTTGTATACCCCCCTATTCTGCATGAATATACTAATTAGAATAATCTATTAATTATAATATTATTAATGTGTTTGCATGATATTTAATCAATATTACTAATATACGAAATACACGTGGGATTTGCTATTTGCATGGCTAAATAATTTTGTAATGAAAATATGTACACATACTAACAGTAGTAAATATGTTGCTTTTGTGACGTTTTCGTAATGTTGCACCAGATGACATCAGATTGGTGAATATGAACACTTTAAATGTCGCTATACGCTAGATAATTACAAGCACAGAGAGGGATTAGTGAGGGTTTAACATTTTATTAATCATTTCTATGTATTAATTACTCTTTTGTGTTTGTTTCGCTTAAGTTGTCCTTTGGGCCTAAAGCAAAGATGGCCGACAACGTAACATGACGTGATGGCCACTATTTCACGAGGTTTCGGGCGAAGTGCGCTTGCGCTACAACATGTTCCTGTGGCCTCGACATGACCCTTGTCACACTGTGCCCGAGCAAGGCCACGGTGGGAAGCCCGCCAAGTAGTTTAACAAAGGACAGATACAAGAAACCGGAAAGATCGTGAACGGTGACATAACCTCTTGAACTGTGTGAAACCTCACCGGACAATCCCAACCGATGAATGGGAGAAGCCCAAATTTTGCAAAACGTAACATCTTGACTTTACTTTTATTATAAAAATGACGGTAGAATAGAGAGGACACACACGTGCTTTTCCTTTTTGCTGACGGAGACGACGGTGATGCTACGTGACTGCTGCGTTCCTGAATTTTTGACAGACTGAATGCTGCCCATTTCTTTGATGAACTGTGAACTTTATAAAATCTATGGGCACCGATCGATGCTTGCACGTCTCTGGTCCTTGTCCATTCTTGGGACTGTAGCGTGCTGCATGAAGAACTTTCGAATTCTGACTGATTGACGGCTAAATTTGATGACTTAGAGGACGACCGATAGCTAGAATAGGTAAATATGGTGTTCTGTGATTTACGTAAGGTCTAATAAACTTAGTGTGAAGTGTGAATGTTGGTGTTATGGGCCTCACCAATGATTGTATGAGTGAATGTGTTAATGTGATATCTGGTCTGTGACGAAGGGAGGATATTTGGTACAGGTTTTTGTCCTAATTCCCGTTACCCAGGTTTCCGCGCTGCATCACTGGTATTTCAAGTATAGCCCTTCATAGTATTTCAAGAATAGCCATACAAAATGCCTGGGCATCCTGTTGCCCCTATGGTGAGAAACAAACAGTTTCTCTGCAAACATTGACTACATCTTGGACACCACTTGTAGAATGGCACAATTGTTTGTTGCACTGAAGTCCAGAATACAAATTATTTACAATCTTGCAAATAGGCTTATCTGTTTTCCTAAAGTAAGTCTTTTACTCAAGGTAAATATAATAGCATTACTATAGCAGTTATTCCAATTGCTGTTGCCAAACTGAAAGCTTCAAATTTCAAGGTTATTTTCCTTCTTCTCTTTATTACATAGCTGTTCATTTTCCAAAGCCTCATCAGTTTTGAAGCTTTCTTTTCTTTTCATATATTTTTTAGGTTTACACACTACTGGATATTCACAAAGTGAAGCAGTATATATCTGCCATAAAAGATTATATTCACATACATAACAAGTGTCTGCATTTATTTTGATGTCATCCACATCTATAATGTATAGACCTTGTAATATTTCCACATGGGATAAAGCAACATATGCCAAACCTACTTTAAAAACAGTTGAGCAAATGTTAATTATTGCATAACCCAAACTTAAACCTTGAGTTTTATGTATTGGAACAGAATACGCTAAATATAAAGGAAATAGTTTTTTCAATTATTAAAGTGTTCATTACTAAACATTTTGCTGTTATAATTTCAATATGTTTGGGGTCCTTAATATTGTCAAATCTAATAGTAATAAATTCAATGTCATCATAACTTTTGTGTTCTGTAAATGTAACTATATATCACATTGCTCCATTCACAAGTTCTTGTTCTACATCTAAACTGCATCGCAAATTACCACAACAGTTTTTGCACATAAATAAGTCTTTTTCTAATCTGACTGTTCATGACACAAATTTCCATGTATAATAATGTATTAGATAATGATTTTCTTATAGAACTATTTGCTCCATTTGTTTCAAATAAAACTTTTCAAGGTAAATGTATAATTTCTTCATTTTCTATTGATTACATTCCCGTAACATACATAACAGGTTGCTTAATGATTTGAGGGCTTTCTTTTTTGTAGTATCTAGGAAATCCCGCAAACCTCTCCATTCAGAGTTGCGGTATAATGTGGAATGTAAAAATGCCAGACATACTGTATTGATAGCTGTCAATAATCAGAAACAGGGGAAAATGGCGATTCTCCAATTAACATGGAGAGAATCTTGATTTCATTAAAGACAATGGAGGCTAACATTATGCAATAACTTTTATTGCTGCCCCAGCATGCAGCCCTTTAAAGCACATGTATTACATCATAAGTAAAACATTCCATATAACTTTGGAAAAATAACATAGCAACAGCTTAAACTAAGTATCATCCTCTTAAGGCTTGGACGAAAAAGTTAATCTCATCAGAATAATCTTGTAGTATTGGTGGTACTGCTTGATGAGAAAAGAAGATTCATAGTGATGAATTGTCTGGAAAAAATAGAAAAGAGTGACAACAACTTATAATAAGAAATTGAGTTATCAAGTAAAACAACATTTTTGCAAAGGCAACAAAATGTACCAATAACATAGGTGTACACACATAATAAATATAAATATAGCTTGAGAATTGCTTAACTCTTCACTCTACTCCATATGGGTGTGGAGGGTGGATACTGTTAGCCTCCGTTGTATTTAATGAAATCAAGATTCTCTCTGTATGTTAATTGGAGAATCGACATTTCATTACAAGACCAGAGGCTACCAATATGCAAGTTTAAGGCTATTTAATGCCGTACTGCTCATGTGCTCCACTGATCTAAGGTAGACACGTGCAAAGGTAGAAACACTGGACCAGTCTGCCTCTAAGTATATCTGAAAGCGTACCTCCAGCTCAAAAACACCTTGCTGGCCAACGCACCTCATGAAGAGTGTGCCCCAAATTGTGTTAACTCCACCCCAGGTTCTTACCCATCTAGAGATAGTGGCTGTAGATATTGCTTTACATGGTTTCACAAGGGATATCAACAACTAATTCTCCCCAACTGGTCTAACATCAGACATACTACTTTCGAAGGCTTTCAGACAACTTACAACACAGCATTTTTTACATTCATTAATATAAGGGTAAACAATACTCTCCGACATTGTTTTGGTTCTTTTACAAATGTCAAAATGGACTCTATCTGGGGAGTAATAGCTGTTGCAGATTTCTAATGCTCTAACGTCAGATACTCTTCTGAAAGATATTAGACAGAGAAGATTAGCTAGTTTCATAGACAACTGTATTTTTTAGAGGAAAGGGTTGTCAGGCCAGGACATACATAAGTCAAAGATAAGATTAACGATCCATAGGGACTGATATTTCGCCCTGGGAGGACGTCTAAGTCTTATCCCTTTCATTACTCCACGGATCAAAGGATTGTTACCAACAGAGAACACGTTTACCAGTAAGGGACCTGCCAAAATCCATGATCTATAGCAGTTAATGGTTCGATGCATAAGCCTGATCTAAATATTTCTGCCAGGAAGTTAGCTATATTGATTATAGGAGCATCCACAGGATCCAAATCATGTTCCAGGCACCAACTAGACCATTTTTTCCATACACCAGTGTATCTTTTCCTTGTTCCTGGTGCCCATGACTCATCCAGTAGGTTTTTAGCCTCTCCTGAAAGGCCCGAGTATCTGCTTGATCGCCTGAAATTCTCCAAACAAGAAGGTTTGTATTTCCTTCTTGTAAGAGAGGATGTTGCTCCCCTTGTTGTCCTAGGAGAAGTTATTACATTCCCTGGAATTAAAAGTGGGATGTCTACTGCTAGTTCCAAGATCCCAGGAAACCATACCTGTGTATCCCAAAAGGGAGTTACCAATATTATGTTGTATTTCTCCGTATTTTCAGTAATACTCTCTGTATTAGAATATAAGGGGGAAATGTATAGCAGTTCTTCATGTCCCAGGATTGAAGTAGGGCATCTACTCCCATGGCTTCGGGATCTGGTCTCCAGCTGAAGTAGTGTCCCACCTGATAAAATAATCTGCTGGCAAACAGATCCTCCTGAATCTTTTGGAAGATTTTTGGGTTCAGTTTCCTGTCGCTTGAGTCGCGTAGAAACCTTGGGCCCGATTCACAGAACTAACTTAAGACAAAATCCTAAACTTACTGCCATTTTCGTATTCACAGAAGGCACTTACTCATTTTGGTATTCACAGAAGACACTTACTCACATCGGTATTCACAGAAGTTAGGAGTCCTAACTTTAGGACTCCTAAATGCTTTCTGTGAATACTGAAAGTCTTAAAATTAGGATTTTTCTCAGTTTAGGAGTCCTAAAGTTAGGACTCCTAACTTTACTACTACTAAACTGAGAAATATCCTAATTTTAAGGCTTTCGGTATTCACAGAAGGCATTTTGGAGTCCTAAAGTTAGGAGTCCTAACTTTACTACTACTAAATTGAGAAAAATCCTCATTTTAAGACTTTCGGTATTCACAGAAGGCATTTAGGATCCTAAAGTTAGGAGTCCTAACTATACCACTACTAAACTGAGAAAAATCCTAATTTTAAGGCTTTTCGGTATGTACAGAAGGCATTTAGGAGTCCTAACGTTAGGAGTCCTAACTTTACTACTACTAAATTGAGAAAAATCCTAATTTTTAGACTTTGGGTATTCACAGAAGGCATTTAGGAGTCCTAAAGTTAGGAGTCCTAACTATACTACTACTAAACTGAGATAAATCCTAATTTTAAGACTTTCGGTATTCACAGAATGCATTTAGGAGTCCTAAAGTTAGGACTCCTAACTTCTGTGAATACCAAAATGAGTAAGTGCCTTCTGTGAATACCGAAATGAGTAAGTGCCTTCTGTGAATACCAAAATGGTAGTAAGTTTAGGATTTTGTCTTAAGTTAGTTTTGTGAATCGGGCCCCTTGAGTTCCAATCTGCTCTTATGTTCCGTGACCAGGAATTATTTCTGCTTTTAGCAGAATGTTCTGTGTCCAGCAAAAATACCAGATTTCCTTGGCCATGTCTGCTAGTGCTTTGGACCCTGCGCCCCCTAGCTGAATGATATAGGACATGACTGTAAAGTGGCCTAGTATCAAGAGTACTATGCTGTTCACTATGGATGACTTGAAGCTCATCAGTGCGTTCAAGCCAGCCATCATCTCTAGACAATTTATGTGTAGTAGACATTCCTCTTGTGACCCTTTCCCTCGTGTCTCTGTCATGCCTAGTCTCGCACCCCATCCTACATTGCTTGCATCTGATTCCACTATATTTTTGCACAGGAAGGGAAATCTTTCTGTACAAAAATAATCACAAGAGGCTTTTTCCTCTTTCTATGTGTGCTGCAGAATGGAAAGGATAAAACGAGTGAAAATAAAGATATTTCTCCTCGTTGCGCCTCCCTTATGCCTCCCCTAGGGAGGCGTAAGATTTTGGCACTGCCTCAGATTTACGATTTCTTGTTAATCTGGGGCAGTGTCAAAAGGCCATGGATGTTGCTGGGAAAGCCTCCACCAACACCCATTGCACGCTGCTTTAACGAAGAACACTGCGTTAAAGGGACTGATAATGATCAGGCAGAATTAAGCCAAGAAAAGTGGCTTAGTGCTGCCTGATAAATATCACGCAGGCTGGTGTGCCACGAACGTCACAAAAAGTGACATTCCGAAGGCGCAATGAATCTCATAAATGAGGCCCTTAGATTTTAGTCTCTGCAGGGCCCTGTAGTGTAAAGGGTCTGGGGAAATAGCCTGGATAGAAGAGAACAGAAGGCCAACCACTCTTGCTAAGGATCTTAGACTCAGGGTCTCTTTTGATAGGACATAAGCTACTTCCTTCTTTATTTTGGCCAATTTTTTCAAGGGTAATTGTAATTGGCTTGTGACTGTATTTACCTGAAACCGTAAGAACTCTAGATTCTGAGTTGGAGTTGATACAGACTTTTCTGTATTGACAATGAATCCTAGTCCTTCTAAGAGGTCTATTGTCCTCTTCATATGTATTAACAATTTCTTTTGATTCTGTGACATTATCAGCATATTGTCTAGATAAATTAGAATCCGAACACCCCTTTTTCTTAGAAAGGCTACTACAGGTCTTAGAATTTCGGTGAAGCACCAAAGAGCTGAAGGGAAGACAACAGAATTGATAAATTGTTCCCTTCCACGAGAATCATAAATATTTTTGTGAGTGGTAGTCCATAGGTATTGTGAAAAAAACATCTTTGAGATCCAATTTCACAAGTCAATCCTTCTCTTGTAAAGTGTGTCTCAGAAAATGGACACCCTCCATCTTGAAGTGTCTGTATACTAAGAATGTGTTTAGCTGTTTTAGATTTATCACTGGCCGCTAGCCCTTGTCTTTTTTCTTTACTAAAAAGATTGTACACATGAAACCATTGTTTGAGTTCAGGGCTTGGCAAATGGCCCCTTTCTGTAGCATTTGGATCACTTCTAGTTCAACTAAGCTGACTGTTCTTGGTCTAGGGTCAACTCTCTGGGTGAGTATTTTTTATGTGGTGTGTGGGTAAAATCTATCTTGAAATCTCTCACAGTATTGAGTATCCATGGATCGTTTGTTATTAGGCACCAATTTTTACTGAAGAGGCATAAACTTCCCCCACCTTTAAAGGAGAAGAACCAAGAGGGATTGGGACTCTTACCTTGGTTTCCACCTCCTTGGAATCTGCCTCTGCCATCACAAGCTTGTGTGCCTTGGCCTCTTTGGGGAAAAAAGAAATTGTTCCCATAGTATTGCCTTCCTCAACTTCTTGGATTGTGTTGGTAGAAATGGGACCTCTATTATCCACAGCTGGCAGCCAGTCCCGTCCTGCCAGCCCTCCTGAAAACTCTGCCTCAGAACATGCGTCTCATGTTAGATTGAGCCTTGCTAAAGGCTGAGAACGTTGATACGTACTTTCCCAGATTTTTAATGAAAAATTTCTCCAAAGAGTAGACCATTTGAGTCACCCTTAGGATCTTTGTCAGCCAAGTCAGAGAGTTTAGGATTTATCCTCATAAGTATGGCTCTAATACGCTCTGCCAAAAGGCCAGCGTTAGCATTACTCAACAGACATAGAGTGTGCTGGCTCCAGCCACAGAGTAATTGGACATTGACAAGTGTGTCTTTGAGTGAAGCGTCTTCAGCCAGATCCAAAATTCTCGCAAGAGGGCCCAAAATATCCAGGACTTTGTCTTGGTATTGTTTGGGGCAACACTCAAGGCCCTGACAGTTTTAAACAAAAAGGTCCAAATTTGGAGTCATCCCATCTTTATTGTCTAGGAAGGGCCTAGGGCATTCGGCCCTCATCAAATTTCACATCTCCTTTTCAAGGGAACGGCAAATCCAGAGTTTAATAAATTTGAATATGTGTTACATGGGCCACCAGTCTGACCCCCTTGGGTGTGTGATCTGATTAGGGTTAAACATTTCCACCCCTGCTGGATCTTTAATGGCCTTGGAGCTAGAGGGTTGCTCAAGGTCTTCATCGAGGACGTTGTTGTCTAGATTTTCTAGAGGATCAAATATATATTCGCTCTCTTGATCCTCTCGGTACATATCATAGGAGTAGGTTTCGTTTCCAGCTTGTAAGCTGGGGCCCTTTGAGCCAATCAGGTCGCTTGGTCTCTTTGTGTCGCGGTGGACAGCTGGGCCTATTGCGTCAATGTGTCTGCTCTTTCTTATAGTGCCGCTATGGGTACCAAGGTCACTTGTAGCGCACAGGCTACCTGATGTTTGTTCTCTATGTTTTTAGCTCGTTGGCTACCATTAGTAAAGGGTACATCAGTTAGATGTTTAGTTTTTTTGAGAACCATACCCCTTTTTTTGATGGAGTCTCTTCCTCCGAGAGGGATATTAGGTCCTCTTCAAAGTAGTCCCTTTGCCTTTTGCTAAGGGCATCCTCCACTGCCTCTTTCAGAGAGGATTTAAATTCCTTTTTGAGATAATTTATTAGCATTCTTTCATTGAGGGGTATGCTTGAAGTCTCTTCTGTCTCATTATTAGACATATTGGTCGGGAAGATTTAAAGAGGGTGATATGCTGTTTAAATAAAGGCTTAGTTGGAAACAAAATGATAATTGGTTGTTAGAAAAGAATAGAGAACAGGTTGTATAGTAACCCCTCGTTTTATGGTGATTTATAATATATTTGTATTTGTATTTAGAAATAAGCAGCTTCTTCTGAAAACCAGCATTGTTGAAGAACAAATAAACAGTTGTTTGGTTTGTGCTTGATCTGTTGCCTTAGCAACATAAAGGACTCTGAGAGTCCTTCTCTATTTTGCCCAAATCTGCTAACGTCACTTCCCCGATGGCTCTGTGCCTTAAGAGGGAAGTGTGGAGTCTGAAATCATAGAGGAGAGGCCGTCGAGTGTACTGGAGCTGGATTAATCAGGGGCAGAGTCGCATCCGTCTCCTGCCCAGAAATCCAGTTCAGTGGTTGCATCAGTCTTTACCCGTGTATGAGAGAGGCTTCCTTTACCCACACCGGGGCCCTCCTCATTTATTCCCCATGTCGAGGAGATTGTTTGCTCACATGCGCCCTTCGAAGCCTTTCCATTAGCGGGAGAGAATTTTCCCCCTCTTATTTCAGGCACAGGTGTGCGTCCGTCGGAGCCCCACAGGAGCCTTCTCTCGCAACAGGGAAGCCGATCGATGCGCGTGATTGAGCCTGAGACCCAGGTCAGTTTTCGCTTTGTTGTTCTTCAATTTATAGAAAAAGTGAGTTCATTTATAAATTAGATATGTAGGTTACAGATCATAAATAAATTAGATATAGACGGTACAGACCAAGGTTTGTTTAAAGCGAAAAACGTTCATTTGAGGAACAGGATACTTCATGAATATATTATTTCATGAGTGTGTGGAAACACTGACCATTTTGGAATACATACATTAAGTAAGCATTTAAATGCTTGAATTAACCATAGAGGGAGTAGAGACCCGGCCAGATAATGGTGGGGTGGCTACACAGGTAAAGAAATAGGATCACTTACCTTGTAAGCCTGAAAATAAAAGTTATTCATAGCAAAATAAGAAGAAACATTGGAGCTACAAGTTGAGTGTACTTAACTGGAAGGAGCAGCCAATACAAGAGGATGATACTTAGTCACACCGTTGCTATGTTATTTTTCTAAAGTTCTATGGAATGTTTTACTTATGATGTAATGCATGTTCTTTAAAGGGCTGCATGCTGGGGTAGTAATAAATGATATTATTTAATGGTAGCCTCTGGTCTTGTAATGACATTAAAGTCTTGAGGGCTGCATACAAACTTAACATTAGAAGGGCCAGAGAGGTTTTGGAAATGGACTGTTGGAAGCTTATGTTAACTACAGTTATTGATGTAGACCAGCGCCGCTTCAGGAAATTGGTTTAGTTGGGCAGTAAAGGTGGAGTAGATCCACCTATGTCCAATATCTCTGCTACAGACTGGGTGACACATTTTGTAGCATTGTATTTACAGGAGGGTGGTGGTGATTCTCACCAGCAGTTGACTTTGCTTGAAGATTTGCAGAAGGAAGGGTGTGATCATACACAGGCAAAAATGTTTACATCTATTTCCCTTGAGGAAGTTCATACCGCACTTGGTAAATTAAGTTGCAATAAAACTCCAGGATTGGACACAATTCCAGCGGACCTCTACAGGCAGAACTTGGATGTGTGGGGTCCACATTTCAAAGTACTATTTAATAGCAGCTATTCCCCCAACGTGGAAAGGGACTGGCAATATCCCCATACATAAAAAAGGTTCCCCAGAGGATCCACGTAACTACAGACTACTTGGCTTGATAGATTGCTCTCAAAAGCTCTTTGGCACCATACTTGTAAATTGGCTACATTCTTGTATGGAGGAGCATAATGTTTTAACCCTTTCCAAGCAGATTTTAGAAAGGGTGTGAGTACAATTGATCAATTCTTTCGTCTTTTGCTAATTTATTAGAAATTTGTGGTGTTGGGTGGGGGCAGTCTTTACATTGTTTTTGTGGATTTACATTCAGCTTTTGATATGGACCCATGATATAATCTCTGGCAAGTTTTATCTGATATGGGTGTCCCCTCGGATATTCTGGGTATTTTAATCATGCTTCACTTTGTTAATTATGCACAAGTGCGGTGCGGGACGTCATGCAACTTAACAGCACTTTTCTCTGTGGATCGTGGGGTGAGGCAGGGATGTGTACCCTGTATTCACTATACCTGAATGACTTAATTTTATTCCTGGATGATTGTGATGGGGATGCACCTAGATTTGTGAACACTAGTGCCCAGCCCTAATATTCATAGCCAATACCCTATTAATCTCCAAATCTCCTATGGGCCTTCGGAATATTCTATGTAGCTTTGAAAAAAGATTTTTGTGAGCTGTGGAGCCTAGAAATAAATGTAGCGAAAAGTAAATTTATGATATTAAACCCAGGCCATTCTACAAGACCGAATCCTAAACTTCTAGGTGTCCCGTTAGAGAAAGTTGAAGTTTTTAACTATTTGGGTCTGTCCCTTAGTAAAGGTATGGACTGGTATAATAACATAGAAGCTGTGCAGCATAATGGGAAACACTCAGAGTTATAAAAAAAAATCATTATCTAATTCAATTTCACCAGTTGTGCAAATCTATAAGGCACAGACACTGGGAATTGCAATGTATGGTTCGGAACTCTGGGGTTATAAAAACATCCATAGTCTACAAGTCTCAGAGAATTGTTTTATAAGCCAATTATTAGGCCTTCCTAGTAGTACACCAGTAGTCCCCCTGAAATTTGATTTGGGATTAAGGCCCATCTCAAAGGAAGTTGGTCTTATGCCCATTCTTTACTGGAGACAGATCAGTGCAACACCTATACTTTCATCCTATTTGGATGGCCTAAAGGATGTGCTAGGGATTCCAGGGACAAGTAATATCTCCTGGTTCAAATATGTGAGAGACACTCTTGGTAAGATTGGATGTTGAGACCTGTGGAATGTGTGCGAGGATGTCCCAGTTACCAGTAAAGGCTTGATTAAAGCAGGCTACCACCAGTTTATCTGGGCCAGATTTGTCAACTTCTGAAATAGGTACTATGACTGACCAATTTCTGCAAGTTAAACTCTTGTGTAGCTTCAAAGAAATTCTAGATGCTATAGAGCCCCCATTAGAATGTACTTGCAATTTAGGCATGGAATCCTACAAATAGCTACATATCCCAGTAAATGGTCTCAAACCATTCATTCCTCAGATTGTCACTGTCCGTCCTGTGGAGCGGAGAAGGAAACTATAGAGCATGTGTTCTTTTTCTGCCTAACCTATTCGCTATCTAGGAAGAAGTGGCATATAACAATTTGCCGGGTGATGGCACAAGATCATATTCTTATGCATTCTGAATTGTGATAAATGATGTAAGTTATCTAACTGTATTGGCAGTAACTCGGTTTTTATTGGCAATATGGAGAGTAAGGCAGCAGTGTCTGCAAGATAGAACAATATTAGTCTATAGTGCATAGGTTTTATTTTTAAGAATTTGATAAATAGAATGGGCTAGTTGCTGTAGCTATTGTTTTAGACCTGTGCATTAAGTCCACAGATATAAGCTAATTAATGAATGTGTCTGATATTAATGAATGTGGCCTAAAACACTATCCTTTTTTCCAAATTTTATCTTTTTTGTATGTATTATATATGAGTGTTTTATTTGTATTTTTATTGTGTAATTGTATGGCTTACGTATTTGCCAAATAAAGTTATTGATGATGATGATGACATTCCCATATTCAAAACATTATTTTCTTTTAGAGTTAGCATCGAACAAACAGGTAGTCCTTGTAAAAGAAGCGTTATGTTCCTCAACCTAGGCTTAAGAAGCAAAGTGACCTTTTACCTACATTTGTTCAATCGTGCTCTGCATAACCGTTCTAGCACCGACCTTTTACCCAGTTATGTGCTGAAAAAATGTCGAATGGTTTCCTTGAAACTGGCCTCATTTATTATGTGTGAGGATTCTTGGTAAAATTCCCGGCACATGATGCACATACCAGGATTAACATACTCTGTACGGAAGTCATGGCTTTCTTCATCCTAGGGCGAAAGAGCTACTTTGCATAGTTGCCATTATTGATTTAAGCTCATTTACATAATCGTACTCACAATATATGATTGTGATAGGATCCCCGAGGCTATCCTTGTGGTATAAACAAACCGCACCTCCACTAGGTAACTAGAGAAGACACTTTCAAGCTGACACAAGACACTGGGGTCCCTGCACGCTGAAGCTTCAACACACAGCGGTCTGACATCCCTTGTGGGTTGTCCAACTCGTGACCAAGACGGGGTCCGTCATTCCCTCCCATTAGGTAATGGGGTTGGCTCTTTCCCAGGGGATTCTTGGCTTCAAACCCACATACATGCTAGGTACACTTAGGCGCATTGTAGGAGTATGCTTGATTACTGTAATGCTTATATGCCTGCATATATTCATTGTTTAGCACCATGGTAGAATTCTACCTTCTATTTACTCTATTGGTGCTTGTAATCTTTTACATTTGCTTCTGTCTAATGATTGTCACAGCAAACATGTTTTATACTAGAATGACGCTGGTTCTATAAATGCTTAGTGAAAACGTCCCCAACATTTATTCTGTGTATCTCTATGAGACTAAGTGAGTAAGATTGACTAAGCGTAAAGTACTGTACTGTTTCCACAATCCCTGAAGGGCCAAGGGTTGTCATGTTCGATGGTTGCTAGAAACTATTTGCTCCTTGGTAAGGTTAAGGGGCTTATAGTAACACAGTGAGCTAGCTGGTCTACAGGCTGATATGTCCTGTGGGGGTGTCCGGAATCAATCTATACAGCAATCCCTTAGTTTATGTTATACAACAAATGCGCAGATCCTATGTATTTCAGGAACTACATGACAGAAGGGGATGCATAACTTCTCTGGCACTTGTCAAAGCTGGGATAAAAGTGGATTTCCTTCTTATTTGAAGATTAGTTTTGACACTATCTGTACAATTCCTAGCTTAATATCTTTATTTAAATTCTTTTCCATATTCTTTCTCATCTGCTTTTCATATATTTTGTGTAGGTTCATTGTCCAAGAAATGTAACCAAATATTAACATTCCCTATACTACCTAAGGAGTTTCGTGTTTCTTTAGGTGTCACAGTTTAAAAAATCGGGCCCCCTTTAACTGGAGTAAGTTGAAGGAGATCAATGAAAACAATGACCTCTTTACCACAAAAGAGATTATCATGTGCACTCTTCAGTATTTCTGTCATACGTAAATGAACAAAAGCCATCATTAAGTTGGATACCATACTAACTTCATCTATATTCAAAATCTTTAGTTTTTTCAGAACTCTATGAAGTTCTTGAGAAGAATCGCTATTACGTTTTAACTATTCCAGCAGTCGTGGCTCCTCGAGGGAAATAGTGTCTGTTCAGAAGCAAGAAAAAGACTGTAACAAAACCAATTCACAGGACCAGGAAAAGTAATGAAATTGTAATCCACAGGTGAAGCCATGGAGGAACAAAGTACATCTTATTCAGCCAAAAGGAGAACACACGCAATCTACCTTGGAGAGGTGGAACTGGAGATGGTAGTGGCACCGAGGAATCTGATGAGAATTTATCACAGTCATTGAAATATCCATAGGCCATTCAATCTATTTTTGGCAGCTCTGGAGGCTGTGTGGTACTTGGAATTGACTTGAATTGTTGTACATTGGCATCGACAGATCCCCGTGTCGGGTTTCCGAATAGAAATCTGTGTTTCCATACAATATCTCGTATAATTGTTGTTGATGTAGCAGGTAGAAGAGATGCTTTATCATTTGCTGTCCCCAGTCGGGGAGTAAAAAAAGCTTTATTCCTGTTCAAAGCATCCAATGGGACTTCCTGGATAGTGATAAGAGGAGGCAGTTAACTACTCTGGATCCCATGTGGCCTTCTGTGTAAAACCGGCACATGATGTGGTTCAATGAGATCTATGAACACAAATCACATTTTTACAACCAGCAAGGGGCGGTAAAAGTACAATTCTGGTACCTTCAACATACATAACAGTAACAGGCGCTCTGTAAGATGGCTCCAATTCTTTCTTGCCCACAATATATTCCCTGACCAGTTCTCTAATCTTGGGGATCCAGCCAGAGGTTGCTAGTGGTTTTTTCACTTCACCACTGGCAGTGAGATTTACATGGACATTGCTCTGTGCATCACGGAAACTCTGCAGTTCCTGTAAAACAGCCAAATGTTCATTGATATCAAATGGAGTTACAGCTGCCTCTGTGCTGCCCTTTTGAGGTAAGGTATCTACATCTTAAGCCCAAACTGGATCTCGTAGGGAGTCCGTCCATCCAGGGATTTTCAAGGCAGATTGTTTAGTGCTCTTTAGACCCCAAATAGGTGATGGACCTAGCTGCGACCTGAGCATAATACCCTCACCTTTAGAGACTGCTTAAAGTTCTGGCTCTTCCTTTCCACTGCAGAATGTCCCTCAGGATGGTAGGGGGAGGAGTAAGGCATGCTCACACACAATTTTCCAATTGAGTCTTTGCAAGCCTTTGAAGCGAATGCCGGACCGTGATCTGAATGGAATGTGCCAACTGCATATGTCTTGATGAAGACTATCAAGTCGTTGATAACAGTTCAGGGATCAGCCGATCGCTGTGGCCAAACCCATAGGAATCCAGAACAGGAATCCACTGCAACCAAGATGATTCTGTAAGCCCTATCTGATTGTAAGGGACCAGATAAGTATTCCAGATAAATGCAAGCAAGATGCTTGTCTAAAATCAAAAGAGGTGTCTATGGTGGCCTCTGATAGCCGCATCACGGTGGAACCCTTCATTTACTGGCAGATGTCACATTTCAGAACAAAGTCCCTAGACTGTTCGTGAACACCTGGCCATCAATAGAGTTCCTGCAATAATGAAATTGCAACTGCCACCACTGCATGTGTAGATGCTAAGCCCTCATGTGCTGCTTAGAGGAAACCTAACCTGCGATCTGAAATTGGTATTAGTCAAATGATATGTTTTGTGCACTTACATGGTAGGAGTACTTTGCTGGGAAGCCTTTTGGTAAAGGAGTGTCTTCACATGCAATGTTGATGGCCAGCATGATGTCTCTAATTATTCCTGTACTGGAACGAATAATTGCAGCAACAGAAGCAGTTTGCACTTTTGCTTTGGTGGCTTTATCAGACATAGAATTCCCTGCTACGTGTATCCCTATAAACGTATGAATTCAAGGTGTGAATCTTATGAGTCGTTGGCATGCATTCTTCAAGCTTTGCCACTTGTCCCCAAAGCTTTTTGTGTGTTATGGTGTAACCCATTGGAATCTCTAAATCCATTTTAGCTCCAATAGTGTAGATACTCCTTGTAAGACAGGATGCAATAATATGAATTGCACATTAGGAGTGCAGGAAATTCAGGATCCATATTCTCAAGTGCCAGAGTCACAGCTCTAAGTTCTGCCAGCTGTGCTGTGCAGTCACCAAGTGATTGCGTGTAGGTTTCTCAGGGTGGAATTCACCATCCTTCATTTGCCCCTTCACAGAAGCACATGCTGCGGAGTATCGACACTTTGTCTCTATGGCAGGCTGTACAGATTCGTCAGTATAGATGAAGTAATCATACAGATCACTAGGCATCATTTCATTAGGCAGAGGGTATTCGTTTTCGTAAGAGAGGCAAGACCAACCTCATTCTCAGCAGGGGGCATTTGGTGTAATCACTGAACACTCAGCGTTTACCTCGCCAGGCCAAAAAGGGGCTCCATCTATTGTCAACTATGGGCAATTTATGACTTATTTCTAAGTGTCAGATATCATTACCAGATCGAAGTCATTCCTCTACAGCTGAGGAGTCTGCAGTGGACCACAGTACGAAACTGCCCTCCTCGCCGCAACAGATGACATCCTTACCTTACTGGACAAAGGAGAAAGAGCAGCCCTCATCCTCCTCGACCTCACAGCGGCGTTCAACACAGTCTTTCACCTCACCCTAATACGCAGACTCCATGACGCAGTGATCCAAGACAAGGCCCTCGACTGGATCCGCTCCTTCCTCTCTGGCAGAACGCAGCGGGTCAGACTCCCCCCTTTCCTCTCGGACCCTACACCTACCACCTGCAGAGTCCCCCAGGGGTCCTCCCTCAGCCCTACGCTCTTCAACGTCTACATGGCTCCGCTCGCCCCCATCGTCAGAACCTACGGACTCAACATTGTGTCATACGCAGACGACACCCAACTCATCCTCTCCCTATGCAATGAACCCAACACCGCCAGACACAACCTTCAGAAGGCAAGGAAGCCATTGCCAAATGGATGAAAAACAGCTGCCTACAACTAAACACCAACAAAACAGAAGTACTCATCATGGGCCCAAACCCAGATGCCTGGATCGACACCTGGTGGCCCCCCGCCTTTGGAAGCCCGCCCACCCCCACGGACCACGCACGCAACCTGGGAATCATCCTGCACTGAAAGCTCAAAATGGACCACCAGATCAACTCTGTCTAATCCTCCTGCTTCCACACCCTCCACCTCCTACGTAAGACCTTCATATGGATACTCCTCGAACACAGAAAGACCATCACTCACGCCCTGGTCACCAGCAGGCTCGACTACGGCAACGCACTCCATGCTGGAATAAACAAAAACCTCACCCACAAGCTACAGAACATCCAAAACGCTGCTGCAAGACTGGTCCTCAACCTGCCAAGACACTGCCACATCTCCTAGCACCTGCGCACACTCCACTGGCTCCCCATCGAAGCTAGAGTCACCTTCAAGATGCTAACCCACGCCCACAAGAGACTCCACGACACCGGACAAGCATACCTGAATAGCCGACTCAAATTCCACGCACCCCAAAGGACCCTCCGATCAGCCCAGCTCTCCTACGCCATGGTCCCCCGCACCAGAAAGATCAGATCGGGAGGCCGCACCTTCTCCTTCCGCTTGGCCAGAGCTTGGAACGACCTTCCACTCCACCTCAGACATCGCTCCCCATCTTCGCAAGAAACTTCAAAACCTGGCTCTTCGACAGACCCCCTCCTTGATGGACTGGAACCTGCAAACCCCCCTCACACCCCCAGCGCCTTGAGACCCTTACGGGTGAGTAGTCGCGCTTAACAAACACCTGATTTGATTTGACTTTTTACAAATTTCCCTTCTTGCCAATAAGATCAGTAAAAATATCAGTGAGGCTTGCTCCTTGTGCATATGAAGATAAAAACTGCTGTCAAATCCAATTAATATCAAGACATAGCTCACCTTAATTTCCTGACCTACAATTTCTGCAAGGATCTGACTTACTTCCTCCCAGGAGGGACTTAACGCAGGGCAATCAGCAAACATATGTTCATTGTCCGCATCAGCCTCTCCATAGTTACTGCATTCCTGCTGCCTGTGCATAATATTTGCAAGCTTAGCCAGTGACCAGTATGCCCTGTGGAGGGTAAACAGATGATTTCTTTGGAGTGGTGCACACTTAACTGTTGAATAAAGTAAACCCAGACATACTTGCCATACTTGCTCATTTCTTATTCCTGGTAAGTCCTTTTCCCCGTGTTGGTAAGAAAGTCCTGTGTTTCCTTCTAGTACAACGATAATTGTGCTGTACCATTGGCAGATTAAGTTGTTGCTTAGCCCCCATTTAAGCAAAGAAGGACTCCAGGTCTTGACCACCTACATCTGCAGTAATTTGTCATATCCACCAGGAAGTTAACCGTAGATATTTAAATTTTGAGACTCTCCTTTTTGCCAAGCTACAAAATTCCTGTCACGTGATCAGAGCATCCCCTTTTCTGAAATCTCCCAAGGTGAGACAGTTCCTCCTTGAAGAGGGTAGCTCAGTTTATAGTTAAGCCAGTCAGGAGTGCCCAGGAAGTTCCAAATTGGTGAGGGATCTGCCTAATAATGGATACCCAGAGGTTTCCTGATATTTACCCAGCCCTTTATAGTTGCCAAAAGCACTTTCAACCTGACCCACATAAAAAAAATGTTGATCTCCAAATTTAAACAAAAAATTAGTCGGACCTTCATGTTGAAACATGGCTCTAAATAGGCAGCCCATGTAAGATTTATCCAATTCACCCACCAGGGACCTAAAGTTCAGGGGTGGGCGGAGTTCACATAGTTGCACTAAGCAGAATTCCATGGAGTTGCTCTTTGGAATTCTGTTAAGCTCCAGGCTACCCTTTAGTTCCATTCCATCCAACCAAGAGACCTATGTCAGACATTCACAAATAGGGGGCATGCAGAAGGCAGTATTGAGAGGTCAGACTTCCACTACTATAGGATACGCAGGCCCTGGTGAGGGGTCAGGCATCCACAAAAAGAGGGAGTGTAGGCAAGCTAAATGGGAGACGACGGACCTATAGAAAGGGCAGTGGCAAGGGTGGCAGAGCTACAGGCATGTGGGACTGTGTTTACACATCATGGATAGTGGTGGAAAAGGTATACAGGAAAAAGTGGTAGGTTATTGAGAATGCACATAGGAGTAAGGTCAAGGAGGTAGTCTCAGTGATAGATGGGATGGAGCCTTGACACAAAGAAGGCAATAGAGGAGGGACAGGTTGAGGGGTCAGTTACCTTCATCCCAGAGCCCTGTTGCTTTTGCGTCTGCACCTCACGCAAGCCACTCTCCCCATGGAGGCTGCCACTCTTCCTCCTGGAACCCAGGCACAAGTCACTTCCTCCTTCATCCCGGCTCCTCGTACGCTCGCTGAGCCCTGCTGCTCTTGTGACTGCACCTCCCCATTGAGGCTGCCACTCTTCCTCCTGGAACCCAGGTGTTTCCTCCTTCGCTCCGGCTCCTCATAAGCTGAAACTCTGGGTGCCCTGTGATACTCAGCCCCACCTCAGACTCCCTGCAATCTACTTCTTAGTGCCAGTAGATTGAGACTTCAGCCAACACCTACTCTGCCAGCCCCTAGCTGCGCTGCTCCTCCTTGCCTTCAGAACCCTCTATCTTTCTGCCACAGATATGCTTTGCGGCATCCAAATATTATCAACCAATTAGATACCTTGTTACATATTTTTATTCTGTGGTAGGCAATTGTGGTAAACTTGCATTCACTAAAGGACCTCATAACGTGATTGGCTGAGGTGCTCTTGATTGTTTTTCATTGGCTGTCCGACCTCGGACATTTTTAGGAGTGGGCCGCAGGGGCCAACTCCACTATGTGCAAATCCAAAGCTTTTCACCGATCTTCAGCTCCAAGTGACACGCAGAGTTGGCAAAACTCCGCAACCTCTGCTGGTGGAGCAGAGTTCACCACCCACCCTTACTAAAGTTCTTAAATTGGAAGGCGTAATAATAAACTATAATGTTTGGGAAAGCCAGTCCTCCTTGCTTCAGCCCCCCCGTCACCTTTTTCCGGTGATCTTAGACCCCTTATAAGCCCATATAAAAGTGCTGACCTTGCCTTGTAGATTTTGCAGAACTTTAATTGTAAAGGCTAGCTGTATTGTATCTAACAAGAATGTTAATTTAGGGTGAATTAGCATTTTGACAATGTTAATCATCCCATATATCCCAATCAGGAGATCCCCCCTCGTAAGTTGAAGCTCCTGGTGCCCTGTGATCCTCAACCCCAGGCTCCTCTGCTCCCCTGCAATCTACTCCTTAGTGCCCATAGATTGAGATATCTACTCTGCTAACCTCTGGCTGTACTGCCCCTCCTCGCCTTCAGATCCTCCTGCTCCTCTGCCAAGGACATGCTTTGCGCATCCAAATATTATCAACCAATTAGATACCTGGTTACAAATTTTTATTCTGTGGTAGGCAATTATGATGAACTTGCATTCACTAGAGGACCTCGTAACATGATTGGCTGAGGTGCTCTTGATTGTTTTTCATTGGTTGTCTGGCCTCAGACACTTTTAGGAGTGGGCTGCTGGGCAATCTCCACTACGTGGCGAAGTTGAAGTCTTTTACCGAACTTCGGCTCCCAGAGGAGCACAGAGTTGGCAAAGCTCCGCAAACTCTGCTGGTGGCGCGGAGTTCACCGCTGACCCTTACTGAAGTTCCTAAATTGGAAGGCGTTATCATAAACTGTAAAGTCAGGGAAGAGCCCCTCCTTGCTTCAGACCCCGTAATCTTTTTCCAGGTGATCTTAGACCCCTTAGAAGCCCATATAAAGGTGCTGACCATGACTTGCAGCTTTTGCAGAACTTTAATTGGAAAGGATAGCAGTGTTGTATCTAACAATAATGTTAGTTTGGGTGAACCAGCATTTTGACAATTCTAACCCTCCCATATATCCCAATCAGTAGATTCCCCCGTCTTCCAAACGTGAATCTATCTCGCTACCTTCCCCCTAGCTAAGTTACCTGCTGGTCATTCCTCAAGAGACTTTGTAATCATGATACCTAGGTAACTAATTTGTGTTTTAACCTGATTTGAGGCAGATGAGTCCTCTTCTCTTTTAGCCCATGGCATCACTCACCCACAGCACAGTCAGTGGGGTGCGGACAGCTATGAACAGCTCAGATGTGCTTCCGGTTTGGCAAAGACAAGGGAAGCGGGTTAGAGGATCTGCAAGGATGGAACAGAGACGCAGAGGACTCAACAAAGAAGCATTGGATGTCAGGCTAGATTTATGACTGCCAGCCACTGCGCATCAAGGACAAGGGGCGGAACTACCACAGGTATTTTCTGTGCAAAAAAGTGGAGCGCACTCTGCAGGGGTAATCAAGGTACCCTCACAGGTTAACACAGATAGGAGTCGTATTTCTGCGGGCAAACCGGAGTTCATAAACACCCGCCTAGATATTGCTAAAAATGTACATACCTTTAAGGTCAGCATGCTGGGACACACTGGATCATATTCAAGGCTTGGGTGGGGTCCCTAAACCAGGTTTTAGGAAGAAACAGATGTCAAGGGTTATTGAAACACAAAGAATACAAAATAAGCTTGCTGGAGGAGAAAAAGAGACCATCTGGGACTCATGCCACAAGGCACATCCAAGGGAACCCCCTCCCTCTCTAACTTCCTTTTTTAAAGTTATGGAGGCAAGTGCTATAAACTCCAGCTTAGCCCCTGTTGGGCCATGTGGGAGGGCTGGGCGGAACACAAATCTAGGAGGCCTGAGATGTTTATCTATCTTGGCGTTTGTTTCATAGACGTCATACTAAATAAAATAAATAGATTGGTATCATGAATAACAAGTCTTTGGCTGGTCGCTTTGGGCTGTTGTATTCTTCTTATGATGGCCGCCTTCTTCTCTATTTCTGCTTTCTTTTAGGTGTGCCTTCTGAGGTTGGTTGTCCCTGGTTGCTCCAAGAAGAAAACAATGAAAGGACGGTGAGTAAAATGTGGAGGGGTTTACTGAAAAGGGATAGGAACCATCACCCCACCCCTGGGAGCAGAGTATCTGACTATCTTTTAAAGTAGGAAAAGGGAGAAGAAAGGAAAAAAAAACATTCTATTGTTCTTTCTTCTCCCTCCTTTCTAACTACCCCTCTATCTCTATGTAGAGAGGATGGAATAATATTTAGGAAGGACAAGAGGATAGGCAAGACTTGTCCCCAACAATCCCTTCAAAATATGCCCTCTCTATAGGATTCTTTATATAGTCCTAATATTTATTTCAATGGTTACTCATCCTTTGCTGCTCCTTCACTTCCTTCTTATCTTTCTTCACGCTAAAATATATATATTATATAATAACAAAAGAAGATGCAAGCTGTTTCAGCAGGGCAGTTGAGGGGTGACATCAGCGAAACCCTAGAGCATGCGATTATATGTATTGGCTTTTCACCCGTGCGCCCTTCTATTATACTTCAAAACAATTCCCTCAGTTACCTCCCTCCTTCCCTCTTGTTCCTGTAGTTTCCTATCCCTGCACCTACACGTACCGTGCAACTTGCGGCGGGGAGTCAGGCTTCCCAAGGTGACCACCACTCCTCACTCCAGATCTCTCAGGTGTCGTCGTCTTCCGGGAAGGGTTTTGTTTCTCCTTCCCCAGTTCCTTCGGCGATCTTCTCCGCTCCGGTCAGGCTCGTATTTCCATCGTTGAGTTCCACACTGCTTTTCTCCGTGTCTTCTGGGTGCCGCCCCCTTCCTTCTTCTTCTGGAGTGAAATAGGTTGGTGAATAGCGGTTGGTTTTATAGGGCTCTGTTTATGTAGGGGTGAAAGGGTGGCTGCGGTAGAGGGAGCGGGGAGTCGCCTGCCTCACAGGCCATAAATAGGTTCTGGTAGTGGCACAACTAGATGACATAGTGCACTCGTTTTCAGTAAAGAAGAAATTTCAGCCTCTGGATCAGGATAAAGAGTTCATCCCTGTGGTTACCTGCTACACTTGTCTCTGTGCCGAACGTGAGTCAGAGATTCAGACTCGTACCTGCACAGATAAGCAGTAGGATAGCACTCAGCATCAACCAATTTGAAGGTTTCATTGTAGAACTGAGGCAAGAAATATTGAAAAAGTTTGAAATCTCTGAACAAAACAGGAAGGAAATGAAGGAGGCATGCGAGGCATTGAGTGCCAAATTGGATGATTTGATGGTTCATACAAAGTCCTTGGAAGATCAGATGGAGCATGTGTCAAATGGCATCGAGAAAAACTCTCAGGACATAGCAGAATTGAGGCATCAAAACACACAGTTGAAGGAAGACATGAAGAGGCTGGTGATCCACTCCTGGAGGAACAATATGATTATCCTAAAAGTCCCAGAATGGGTGGAAGTACCGGACCTGAAAAGGTTTTGTATTAATCTTCTAATAGAAGGTGTATTAAAAGGCCAGCCTGAAGTAGACTTAGAGCATGAAATACAGAGGGTTCACATGAACCCTTTTAAATGCAGTCCTAATCATAATGGAGATAGGAAGATCCTAATCAATTTGTAGACATATGCGATAAAGGAGCAAATTCTTTTCTGTCACTCGGAAAGCAGGGTAATTACTGCACAAATCATTAGATTAAAACTGATGTTGGAAGAATCACTGCGCAGAGACAGGGGAACTTAGGGAGAAGATTGGAGTATTGAAAGGCTTAGGGGCCACGGTACAATTTAAGTTCCCCTCTATACTAAAGGTAATGTGGAGAAATGAGGTGCACCTTCTAAGAATGAAAGAGGAAGCACAAGACGTAATACACAAAATGCAGAGAGCATCAACTGGTTCGAGAGTATTATAAGAAGTGCTGGCAGGTTAGTGGCAACAAGAAGCCTTAGTTTTTCCTCTGTCGACTCTTTTTGTCTCCTTCAAAGTTTACACTAGATCTTGACAGCTCTACTCTTCTTTTGCAGTGTTTCTTAGCAATCTTCTTTGTTGGATTTGAGATGTAAGAAGCTTAAGTTAGACCACATAGGGAGGATGGAAATGGCTGCAGAAAGTGGATTTTATGTTTTGCATTTTCTTTTGGTCATTCTGAGGGATTAGCCCTGAATACGAGAAGATGACACCATATGATTTTGGGGAGTTTGTCAGGATGAGACAAAGGGGTGGGGAGCAAGTGGGAAAAAAATTAAAAATTCTGTCCTCAAGTCACACCCAAGATGGGCTTTAAGGTATCAGAAGACTACTAGCTGCAAAGTTGGTTGGGACAAGGTGATCTTAAGATAGGCTATGCAGTTAAGGTATACATACAACTTTAATGCCCTGAGGAGGAAAAAACATAGGCTAGTATTAGATTTCTGAAGAGAAGCTCAGGTCAGTATCTTACAGGAAACACACTTGGCAGCACAGGAGTGTAGATCAGTCTTAAAGAAGTGTTTGTAGGTACAAGAAGTTATCTGCACAGAACAAACAAGCTGTACAAAAGGGGTAGCCATACTTATAAAGAGGAATTTGGGGATAAGGGTTATGATCAATAACATGTACAATTGAGGGAGATAGCTAGTTACTGTTTTACAGATTGGAGATACTGAACTAACCAGTGCAGGATATTATGGCCCAAATTATGATGATCATGTGTGCTTGGGTATCTTACAGCTCGGCTTGGCACCTTGTCACCTGATCTAGGCGGGGGGGGGGGGGGGGGTTTGAGTGTGGTGTTGAATAAGGAAAGAAATATGAATCTCAGGTCCCCTTATGCAGCTATGAGTAAAACCCGACCAACCTTAAATTATATGATGAGAGATCTTGCCTTAATAGACATATCAAGAAGAAGTAAGGGGAAGGATAGAGGCTATACCATTTACAGTAAGAAGTCAAATTTACCATGATCCTCCCATTTATTTGTACATATGTTCACAACTACTTATCCCTACATGTTTGGTTCTTTTCGGTGTCCTTCTTCGGTAAACACAGATTTTCCCTTTATGTTGACTGTATGATCTTAATTTTGAGTAACCACTTTCTTTCTAAATTCATGTTCTTTATTCAAAACATCACTATGTTCATCTGTACTATATGTTATGTTAGTGTTTCTTCCCTCTAAAGTCATAATGAAATCTTTCTCTAGTGGTCACATTAAACAGGCTCAATTGTTTTGATAAGCCTGTTTGGCATAAAATAGTACCAAGCTGTGTCAATGTGTTTTGCTTTAGAATTTGTAAATTCATGTTTGCTACTAAAGGCACTCTATAAAATATGAGGTCACGGTAAAAATAGAAACTTTTCAAAATGTTCACGTCTATATAGAAGTGAAACATGTAATTTCATGAGATATTGGCATGTGGTAATAACTTCTTATGATGCTGATGACAGTTAATGAGCACATACATAAGTCTTTTGCTCCCATAGTGTGTGTATATTCCTGTACTAATCTAGAAAAATCATTAGTTGAGTAATCCTCTCTACTGTATTCGACAAATTCAGATATGTATGTGTTTTGTTGTGTTTGCATTTCTAAAGCCCTTCTCAGGTGTTAAATAAAATCCTACTAGCACTATTGTAATCATCATTTCTCTTATTACGAAGACTGAACACATAATATATTTATGTTTATTTCTATGGCAACACATGTTTCTCCAAAAGCAGATTAGATGCAACCAAGTCCAAAGGCCAAAGCATCATTAAGAGGGGTAACTTGCAGCAAAGCAATCTTCATATACACTTTTGTTAACCCTACTTCATGTTCTTCTAAATTCCTATCCCTACTCTTCTGCTGCAGTTCGGGCTTAGGTAATCTGATTTAAAATAAAGAATGAGTCAGTTAGTGTCAGTCTCTTTATCTCTTTCAATAGATATTTTTGATGTGTTTTTTTAAACTTTTTCTATGATTGCACAGTTCATTTATCTCAAGTATGTTTTATCCAAAAAATGCTTACTGTAGTGAAATCATGGACATTCTGACAGTTGAGATCCCACAAGACACAACTCATCTTTTGTAACATTTAGTATTTGGTCCTTGTAATAAGATCTGCTTCATCGGTGGAGGAGCAAGATGGCGGGCTGACACGCCACGGAGCAGCAGCAGTACGAGATCCCTGCTATCGGAAACTTTTTTTTGCTCCAAAGAAGAAACGGAATAACGGAATAATGGAATACACTGAATGTCTTTAAAACTGCCGGGCTTTCGGACTGGACCAACATCGACCAACATCGGAAAAGCTTGAGAGCCAAGATTGATTGATGTATGTTGGGTGGGTGGAGAAAGTGTTTAAATGATCAGGATGAGAGGGATTATTTCTGTTTTTTAGGTTTTTCCTTTAGACGATATATGGATTTGCAAAAGAATAAGCAGGGAGCTGCAGTATGCACATATAATGGATATAATTAGATGTTTGGCATGGAACGTTGCAGGTCTCAACAGCAGGAACAAAAGACGACTTGTCACTGAAGAATTAAAAATGTATAAACCACAGTTGGCTTTGTTATCTGAGACTCACATTACTTATGCTGACCGCAAGCTTCTTCAACAACTAGGTTATGAAGTGGTAGTCTGCTCAGAATGTAGCACTCCTATTAGAGGGGTGGCAATCTTAAAACAGAAGGGTTTAAATTTAGTAATAATTAATACCAAGGTGGATAAAGCTGGACGATGGGCTAGTGCCCAAATAGAGTGGTATGGCAATACATATACCTTCTGTGTATTATATGGTTCAAACACAGATGATACTTCTATCATAGATAGGTTAAATATTGAACTACTTGAAAGTAGAGGAGAACTTATTTTAATGGGCGACTTTAATCTTATTATGGATTATAATATTGATACTACCCGCCATCAATCATTCCGGAGAATGCGTCGATCTAGAGCGGCTATTATTGAACTTGGGCGCATTCATAACATTAAAGACGCGTGGCGAACACTGTACCCTTCTGTGGCTGGTTTTACTTACTACTCAGCACCACACCAACTCTGCTCAAGAATTGATATGGCCTGGGTTTCAGACAATATATTATCAAACTGCTCTATGGAAATCTGCCCGAGAGTCGCCTCTGATCATAATCCTATAATATTAACATTTACTAACCAACACAGCTACCAAAAACCAAGGCCATTTACATTTCCACAGCATCTTTTGTCTAATAAGGACTACATTCTACAGTTAAAAGCACTTTTAGTGGAGTTTATTTCATTTAACATAAATTCTGCTACATCCAGTACAGTGTGCGACACGGTTAAAGCAAGTATTCGAGGTTTTACACAGCACTATGTTCTCAACCAGAACTCACAATATAAACTTAGTTTGGATGTTTTGGTTAATGCAGTAAGTACATTAGAAAAACAACTTTCATTGGCTCTGACTCAAGGCTCATCAAACATAGTAGATATATGCCAAAGATTAGCCAGTTCTAAACTTAATATAAAAACAAGGCTTATGGAAAAAAATGCGGTTAGCTTACATAAGTACCATCTCTCTCAGTATGAGAGCGGTGATAGGGTCGGTAAAATTCTTGCGTATAAAGTAGCGGATGGCAAGTCTAGAACTCTTGTAAAAGAAATCAAGGGCCAAAATAATACAGTATATACTCAACCAGAGCAGGTCCTGGAACAATTTGTTATATTTTATCGAGCACTATATACCCCAGAGGACTGTCCGACTACGAATCAGATTCAAGAATATTTAGATACGAATTTAGGTAAGGACCAACGGTATGAAGGATTCGAGTCGCTCTCTGCTAATATCTCCGAGCTAGAAATTAGCCTAGCCATTAATTCACTTCCTACTGGTAAAGCTACTGGGGAGGACACTATCCCACTTGAAATATATAAACTATGTTCAGAGGAACTCATACCCTTACTATCTACCGTGGTAAATCTTACAGGTAGTACTGGGAAAGCCCCTGAATCTTGGAACACAACTAGGATTGTTTTTTTTTTTAAAAAAGGTAAACCAGGAGACCAATGTGGGTCATACCGACCCATTTCTTTAATCAACGCAGACGCTAAAATTTTTGCCAAGGTATTGGCCATACGATTAGCTCCATTCATACCGCATTTGGTGACTCCCTTTCAACACGGCTTTGTTATGGGAAGAGATACTACTTCCCATATCAATACAGCTATTACGGCATTTGACGTGGCCGGGATTAGCTCAACCCCACTCGGTATGATACTCTTGGACGCCGAAAAGGCGTTTGACCGAGTGGGGTGGGACTACCTTTGGTCCACACTGATTACTATGGGTTTTACTGGTCAATACCTTAAATGGCTACAGGCTTTATACGACTCCCCAAAGGCTAAGCTTAGCTATGCGGGGTTAACCTCGCTTAGCTTTCCAATCTCTCGTGGAACACGGCAAGGGTGTCCACTTTCACCCTTGCTTTTCGCGCTATCTCTGGAACCTTTTTTAACAGCTTTACAAGCTCACCCCAAAATTATTCCTTTTACACATGGCCAGACTATGCTAAAAATTACGGCATATGCCGATGATATAGCGGTCTATTCCTCTAATGTATCTGAAGCTTTATTGGGTATTATTGATGAGGCTAATAAATTCGGGTCTGTGTCCGGCTATAAACTTAACACGCATAAGACACAGGTTATCTTGAACTACAAACCGCCTACTCCGATCTTAGGTACTTCCCAAATAGCTACTTATCTTGGCATTAAAATATCTTCTAATATCAATGATATAGATACTTTGAATTATGATGACCTTCTTAAAGAAACGGCTACAACGTTAAAAAGATGGCATAAGGTACCCCTTAATATTATAGGTCGAATTAACCTAATTAAAATGAACATACTACCCAAATTTCTATATTTATTTAGGTCCATACCTCTTTATGTAAATAACTCCTACTTTGAGCGATTGGATGGGATTCTTAGTAGATATATATGGGGATATAAAAGGGCCCGCAGGTCAATCAACTTACTTAAACTGCCCTATCATAAAGGCGGTCTTAATTGCCCTGATTTTAGATTATACTTTTTTCAGCTTTTCTTAGTCGCCTGCGTAGTCTGTTTATTCGCAATAAGAACACATATTTTTGTTATCAACTATCGTTAGGTGAGGATTCTAATATGTTCTTAGCCAAAATGAACGATCCAAACTACTTTAAACGAGTTAAATTTAAGACTTCCAAAGATAGTTTTAAAATCTGGCAACTGATTTTGACTAAATGCAATACGACGCTCTATCATCCTCAACTATCTTTATGGGTAAACCCAGGTCTCCCAGGAATATTTCACGATGGGTCATTTAAAATCTGGGAAAATGCTGGAATAAAAACACTTGGTGACTTATATGGCAATGATGGTCTTCTGACCTTTGAGACTCTTAGTAGACTTTACAAATTACCTGAAACATCACGCTTCAAATATATACAGATTCATGACTTTCTTATTCACAAAATGAAGCTTTTTAATATTTTTGACTCTGATATCTGGGAATGTCTCTACTCCAGCAAGGATAGGTCATTTATTAGTGTTGGATGCGGTGTCTTAACTCTATATAAACCTGATGATTGTGGGAAAATAGCAGCGAAATGGAGCTCTCGACTAGGCCTAAATATTACAGCTATTCAAATCTCTACATCTATCTGTAATACAAATCGTATAATTCACTCTTCCAGCTTGAGGTTACAGTATTATAAAACTATTTGTCAGCTATATTATACACCCGAAAGACTTTTTAAGTGGTATAGTAATAGTACTGATAATCAACGGACTAGCTGCCCTAAGTGTGACCTCTCTGCTGCAAGTTTAGAACATATGCTGTTTACTTGCCCTAGACTTGCGGAATTCTGGACTAAGGTTCAACAAGGAATGGTTTCGATTTTGTCTAGACCAGTAATACTTAACTTAACTAATATATTGCTCGGTATCCAGAATTACAATAGCTCACCTGTAGATTCACATTCAGATCTCTTTAATATCTTAATTGGGTGTGCTAGACTGACTCTAGCTCGAACTTGGATCACAAGTAACTCACCACAAGTGATGGACTGGTGGATTTTGGTTAAAGAAATATATATTATGGAATCCTCACTAGCTAAAATCAGAGGAGCAAAATCCTTACAGAAGCTAGATAGTATCTGGGGGTCCTCATTTATTTGAACTCCTCTGAAAGTTATATATATACATATATTTATCTATATATGTATATATGTATATATATAATTTTTTTTTTTTTTTTGGCTTTACCCTTTTTTGCTGTTTGCTATACCTGCTATCTGAATTAAAATGACCTTTTTATTTATGAAATCTATTTTGACATTTATATGTATGTCCTGCAAGTTATACTGATATGAATATGTAAAAAAAAAAAAAAAAAAAATTTTTGTGTACTTTTAAATGTACTGTCGATTTGACCTCTTATCCTGATCTCAATAAAAAAGATTTAAAAAAAAAAAAAAAAGGTCATGTTAATTCCGTTGACAAAATCCTCAGCTTCCTCATGAGTACCATGCCAAATCACAAAAATGTCGTCAATATAATGCCACCATCGAATGACATGTTTACTCCATAATTCCCCATGCTCTTTCTGCAGGACATGCTCCTCCCACCAGCCCACGTGTAAACACGCGTAGCTGGGGGAGAAGCATGCCCCCATCGCCACTCCCTGTAGTTGTTGAAATAATATACCATCAAACGTGAACACATTGTTGAGCAGACACCAGCGGATCATAGATATCAACATCTTATTATGGCAATAGAATTCTATAGATCTTTTGTTGAGAAAATATTCAATGGCTTGAATTCCGTCAGTGTGCCTGATACTGGTGTATAGTGCAGCAATGTCCAACGTTATGAAGCAATATTCTGATGACCAGATCTGATTGTTAAGTTTGCACAAAAAGTCTTTACTGTCACGTAAATATGAAGGTAATTTGGTTACAAAGTCCTGTAAATAATAATCAATGTAACGGGAAATGTTTTCAAAAATGCTTTTGTTGGCAGAGATGATTGGTCTACCCTGTACAGGATTTGTGCCTTTGTGAACTTTGGGTATAAAGTAAATTGTTGGAAGAACAGGGTATGAGTTGTGCAGGAAATTAAATTCATCTTTGCTGAAAAAAAAAAAAAAAAAGGTCCTTGTAATAAGATCACTCAGGTGCTGAATACCTCCAACAAGGTACTCTTGCTGTTTTTGATCTTCTCAGTTTTTGATGATGTCATTCAGTATCACTTTAATCGCTTGACTCTGTCTCCTCAGGGATAGTTGATGGAATCCGATCAACTGCTATGCTCTTTCTCAGCCTTCCTTGGTTACAGTTCAACACTCCATGTGACTCTTCTTGTTTAAGTACATGTTACTTCCCCCAGATCTTCTAACTGTACTGATGTTGTTTCAGTAAAGTTTCTAAGTTGAGAGCTAGTCTCTGCTTCTCCTTCATTAGAGACTTCAATGCCACTCCATGAAAAGACAGGTTCTTGTATTTGTGTTGCAGTCCGTGACTCTTCCCCCCTTTCTTCTCCTTGTCGTTGTTGTGCTCTTGGTAACACTGCTCTTTGAGGTCTTTCAGCTAGTGGTGATGCAGTCACTGATGCTTTTCATAAAGGATGGAAGAGCACAATTTCTTCTTCGGGATTCCTTACCTTCTTGGTGTGTGATGCGTGCACCCAATTAGGAACTCCGGCATATTTAAGAGCAATGTTTGTTACTAAAATTCCTAGAAGGGGCCTTTCCATCTCAGATCCAAACAAGTCTTATAAATGTGCTTCCTAATCATGACCCAATCACCAGGATTGAGGTTGTGGCACTGTTCTTGATGCGGATCTTTAGTGGCAGCTGCAACCTGGTAAGAAACAGAATGGACCACGACAGCCAATCCTTTGCAGTAATCAAGTATCATATCATCTGTGATATACAAGAGTACATTTGCAGGTACAGCAAGCAGCCTCATGCCATGTCCCCACAGAATCTCATTAGGTGATAAACCAGTCTTCCTATCAGAAATACTTTGAATATTCATCAGCACCAAAGGTAAAGCATCCGGCCATTTCAGTGATGTTGAAACATAGACTTTAGCTAGTCGAGACGTGATAGTCTCATTCATCTGTTCGACTATATCTGAAGCCTCAGGTCGATAGCTGCAATGCTGCCTTTCCTCAATTTGTAATGATGTGCAAATGTCAAGATCCTGCAGCCACCTCACGAGAACACTGCCACGCAAAAGAACACTCCCAGTCTTGCTCACACCTACCCTTCATTGGTTAACAACATTCCAGTCCTTTAGGTCTGGGCTTGCGCTTGGCTGAAACCGTATTTACATCCTTGTCATATGTGGAGAATAGATGACATTCACTCTAGTCCTAAAACAGTGTTCTTGTTTTGTTTTGCCTACAGGATTACATTCCACATAATCATTTTATGCATAAAGTGACTCAGGAACTTCAACTCCCATGATGCTGTGCTCTTTTAAAGGCATCAGTACATCACACTGGTGTCTAGATGCTGTACTGGATGGGGCACTTGTATAAAGTCAGGCAACGCCTCAACCTGTAAGCTTGTTATTACGTCATTTTTTCCTAGAGAGGAGCCAAGCAGCCTTGCTGAGACTGGTGCCATGCAACATTGCTGAATTTCTAGCTCTGCACCATTTCGTGATGGAGCGGTCCCCTTCCACGCTGCATCAGTAGAAAATTGTGGGTGCGATAAGGTTGCACTTGCACCATGCCCTATTCCGGTTATTTGTGAAGTGCACAGTTTATGAGAATTCAGTACGTGTTTAATTTCTGGAGATGTCATAATGAGGGTGCGGTCCGCTTGAATATTTTTATTTCCTTTAATGGTTAAACATGTCTCTCGTTTAAGTCTTCTAAGGTAAGAAGTCCTACAGTTATGTTTATGTGCAAAGGCTAAATGTGTTCATGTTTGCAAGACAAAGTCTGTTATTGTACAACAGTGGGAAAAGGAGAGGAGGCAAGAGTGTAGGAACTCTTGTTAGTTATATTTAGTTCTCCATAAAAGGTAATCCAGCTACATTCTACTGTTTCAAGGTACATTCCTCTTGGTGAAGAAACCTATTTTATAATATATCAAGTCAAGTCAAGTCAAAAAGCTTTATTTCGATAAAAGAATTATCATAAAAGCATGTACATACAAACATATAAAAACAAACAGACAATTCATCAAGGGAGCAATATTTACAAGAAGTCACAATATTTATGAGAATACTCTCCACCTTGGTAGCTTCATGACTAGTTATATAAATTCATAAAAGTGTTAAAATCGATTAAAAGGGTTAAAAAAGGGGATAAAAAGTGCTATAAACAGGAATCATCTACTAGAGCTAGTCAATTTACTTCTGATGATCCAAGACCAGCCCAAAAATTTGGCCACTGCACAAACTAACATCAGTCTTGTTTCAGATTGTAGAATGCGCAAAGCAACACGATAGTTTGTAGTGCCCAGGAGGCGACAGGCAGGGCCTAGCCATTTCCTTTTTGGATTACTGTACGCTGGGCATTCAAACATAATATGGGCAATGCTTTCGACCTTCTCCACACAAATCGGACAAGTATCGGATGTCTGGTGGGGAGGCTTCCATTTGCTAGTGAACTCTCGGGTTGGAAGAATCTCTAGTCTGAACTGGAGATACAAAGATCTATCCCTTGGTTTTTGTACAAACTCGAGATAAGGTTCAAAGCAGATGGACTGCTTGTGGATGTAGAAAGCTTCAGTCAGCCTGCCAACATTAGGGTTACTAAGGTCCTCATTATCAATCCTGGCCCAATATGCTCTTTTAAGGTCCACCTTACTCACGGGGACACCATGTTCCCAGGCATCATTTAGATCTAGTTGCTTTAGGGATTTTTTGATGTTGCGAAGCCAGCTTATTTTATGGGAGCCTGGAGTGTTCATAATTTCTCTCAGGCCCTCAGAATATTTTTCTAGCTCCGGAGTATCACATTTATTCATGCATAGATAGGTGGAGCTTGGGTGTTTAATCTGAGATACCTATCAGCTTAGATAACCAGATTAGCAGTATACTTATTATGTGTTTCTCATTATTGATATTGTACAGGTGAATGCAGGTAAACCAGAGCTGGAACCTTAACCTTTTTTTATGGGTATAGTCTGGTGAGAAAGGGGTAACACAGGGAAAGGGTATTTAGTAATAGAGACATCTGTGTAACTGTGTTTTATAATTCTTTTTGGTCTCCCTCCCAGCTGTCTCCTTCCTTTCCCTCCCTCACTTGATCACCTCGATTTTGTGTGCAATCACAGCATTCAGCAGTTGGGTGATATCAAGAGGTGGAACTCTTTCAGCATCACGTTTTCTGGGTAACATCTAATCATCTTCAGGATCTCATTGTTAACCCCTTCAGCGCGGCGGGAATTCCCCCGCGGTGCTGAAGGGTTCGAGCGCGGGCGGGGCCATGACGGAACCGTTCCGTCATGAGCACGGCGCAACCGATGCTCATGACGGAACCGTTCCGTCATGGGCATGGAAGGGGTTAAAGTGGGTCCCCCTATCTGAATCATGAGAAACCGGCATTCTGTACCTTGGAATCAGTTCTTGTAATAGAAGTTTTGCTACTGTGAGACTGTCATTTCTTCTGGTTGGGCAGGCTTCCACCAATCTTTGGAAGACACATAGTGTGACCAGAATATATCTCAGCCAGTTGCAAAAAGGCATTTCAAAGAAGTACATCTGCATTCTGTTGAAAGGACCACCTGGTCTCTCTATGTGACTCAGTGTACCGTTTTCTCTTTCCCTTCATTCTTTTGTTGACATTCAGCACACCGATGGCACACTTCTGCAAGCATCATGAACCTGGGATTGAACCGATTTTGCCTAAAAATTCTCACCATGGCATCTCTCATTAAATGTGTGAAACCATATCATTATTTTGTTATTGGGAAAAGCAAACTATCAGGTAACACTGGCATTCATATGTCATTTGCATTTTCTTACAACTTGCTCTGATCCAAGTCTTTTCTGTCTCTGAAACATTTTAGTGTACTCTTTTTAGTTCATCCTAATTATCGGTTACTTTCATCAACATTGAAAATGAAGTGTCCTCCTCCGATTCACATGTGAAATTTCTATCACATGTGCAGGCCAACAGTGCATAATATCTTGCTACCAAATCTGCATACCTATTACCCATGGCAATGTACCCAATCCCATGTTGATGAGCTGCACATTTCAAAGCAATTTTAAGGTTGCCAATTAGTCGTTCAGTTGCACCCCATTCCAAATAGGGGTACCAGAAAAGCTCATGAAACTTCTTTGAGACCATAATTGCCCCAAATCATGGATGACACCAAAGCCGTACTGACTATCTAATAATATAGTCACTCTCATTTGCCCAGTTAAACTGCATGCTCTGATAAGGGCAATCAATTCTGCAACTTGTGCGGAGGTAAACTTTTAAAACCATGAAGCTTTGATGACATAATTTATTGCACACACAGTGTAAGCTGCTCTCAGATTACCATATTTATTTCTCAGGCATGGGTCCTCTACAAAAAGTATATGGTCAGGCTTAATCAGGGGTTCATCCTTCATATCAGGTCTAAGCTTCATGCATAAATCCGTGTCATCTAGAGAATCTTTTTCAATTTCATCTCAAACAGTATCATTTCTTTGCAGCAAAGTTGATGGATTTACAATTTGACAGTGTTTCAAAACTACATTGTCAGATGACAAAATTCTCAGTTCATATCTGGTGAGCCTATTATGGGTGATGTGTTGTGTTTTTATTCATGTCGATAGAAGCTCCTCAGAGTGTGGGACCATTACAGTTAAAGGATATCCCATTACTATGCTCTCACTCTTTTCTAGACAAGTGTAGTCAAAAATATGCTGCTGGCTTTCGAGCATCACCATGTGTTTGAGTTAGCACTGAGATAGTTCATTCCTCCATCTCAATGAAAAAAAAAGTAAAATATTTTCTGTAATCTGGCATTACGAGTGTTGAGGCATGACACAGTTTTTCTTTCAGCTCTAAGAAGACTTTTAAATATTTGTAGTCCAAAGTTACAGGTTTAGACACATCCTTGTGTGTAAGCTTCAGGAATGGCTAATGGCTTTGCCACTAAGTAAAAGTTTGTCATCCACGGTCTACAGTTACCAAACATTCCTAGAAACATCCTGACTTCTTTCTTTCTTTGAGGTGGATTCAGCTGAAGAATTGCTTCCACTCTCTCTGGCGACACCTTTCTATCTTCATTCTCAGTCATGTGTTCCAGATATTGTACTTCTTTCTGACAGTACTACAGTTTAATGGCTCATTTTTGGACAGGTGATTCAACAAAGCAAAGAAATCTTGTTTACAAGCTTCTAGTGTTTCTGATGCTACAAGCAGATCATCTGTTTACTGCAAAAAGACTGATCTGTAGAGCAATTGCAGTGAAACCAGGTTTGTTTTCTAGATCTGGTTAAAGATTGATGTACTTGCTGTATACCCTTGTGGGACTCGGCACCATACCAAAAATCTCTACTGAAAAATAAATGTAAAAATGAACTTGCTATTTTCATGGAATTACACTCAGAAAATGCGTGTCAAAGTTCAATTACAGTAAATCATTCTGCAGCACAAGGAATTTGGAATAGTATTGTAGCTCGATTCAGTACCACAGGACAACTATGATGTTATCCTTTTTAATGTCCTGCACAATTCTGTACTTCCCATTTAGTTTTGGTGAACACATGATCGGAGAGGTACCTGAACTCACAATCAACTCCCTCAAAATCTCTTTCTGTATTATGTCTTCTATTATGGGCGTTATTCCTGCAATTGTTTCTGGAGTCAGATAGTACGGTGGTGCTCTTGGATATACTACATTTGCCTTTTACTTAATTAATTCTAACTGGTTCTAGTCCTTTAATCAGTTCATTATATTTCCCTGTGAAATCCCATACTTATAGATTCACAGTCTCCCTCAAGTCAGCGGGTAATTCTTCAATTTCATTAATGGAACCAATGCTGCAGCTGTCTTTTGCTGAGCCATTTTACAATCTACGTGTTCATCATGCATCTGGAATTCCACATCATCTGGTGTGCAGTAGATTGTACGATTTAACTTGCACAACAAATCCCTCCCTCATAGATTTACTGGCCTTGTGTGATACACAGCAAATTGGTGATTTTCCGCTAATGGCCCTATTTTTACTGGGAACTTCTCTTAAACTGGATTGCTAATCTGTTTTTTTTAAACTCCTACAACTTTGATCTTCTTTCCTGAGAGGGGTCTGGATTTTGCACAGTTCCAACAGTGGATCTGGTAGCAATTTTATCTATAAGGAAAGATACGGGGTAGCCATTCACCTCATCTTCTACGAATGGACCATACTGGTCTACCTCTAAGACTGCGCCGAAAATGCAACCTTCCCCCCTCCTCAGACACCATCATTGAGAAATATCAGAGCCTGAGCCATCATTATTGAAAACAGGAAACTGCTGAAAGGCATTCTGATTTGTGTTGGGGAATTGATGAAATGTATGTTGTTTTGCGTTTAGAAAATGATTTTATTAGCTATTGTCATCTGGTTCAACTTAATCTTGGGTTTCCCATAATCTGTGGGACCATTTGAGCTTGTGGGACCTGCATCATCTGAACTTGTTTTTTGCATTGGCATCTGCATTTGTTGTTCTGGTATATTTTGCATCCCTCCCTTTTGCAGTTGCCCGTTTGTGTTACCAGGAGTAAATCTACACGCTCTCTTCCAATGCCTGACTGTTACAAACATGATAAAGAGTCATATTCTTCAGCATTGCAGCATCCATTCCTGAACCTGGATCAATTGGAATATTTATACCTCTACCTTGTGAAACACCAAAACCTCTTCCAAAACCCTTAAGACCCACAGGTGGAACAACCCCTTGCAGACTTCCTTGATTTCCTGCAAAAGAAGGATTCTGAAAACACTTCTAAGCAAATTTATTTGAGCCACCATTAATTTTTCTTTATTCTTTTTCTGTTTCATTTCTTGTTCATCACTGCAATAATTTGGATTACCTTAGGATATCATCCAATGAAATTACACTTTGGGTTATATGGAGACTGATCACTGGTCTAAATCCTGAAATAACCTGATATACAATAATCCTCATGTCTTTTTCATCAGGGTATTCTCTGTGCTGCTGAAACACCTGAAACAATCGTTCATAGTACTCATGAGCTGATTCTTTTGCTTTCTGTGTCGTACAATTAATTTTCAACCAATCATGATCTTTTGGAGGCACTCTGCCTTTCAGGAAAGGAATCACTGCTTCATATTTGTACATTACTACAGGAGATGGTGCTTTAGTGCATGCAATTCTCTCTGGTTCTTCATGTGGCCTTTGTACAGCAGTCTAACACTCAGCTCACAAATCACTTGGTACCACAATAACAAATAATGTATTTAAATCAATCCACAGAACTTTTTACATGTTCACAAATCGATCAACTTGAGTGTACCACTGCACAGGTTTGTCTCTCAATTTTAGGAAAGTATAAAAGCTGCAAGATCTACTCTACTCTAAGGTACATAGACATACACTCCTCCCACTATTTTTCTCAATGGATAAGCTGAAACTCCCTCCTCATTCCATTCATTCTTTTCCACTACCAACTCAGGTTCCTTCTTTTAATAATGTTTTGCCCATTTAAAAAAAGAAAAATCATTATCACTACATTTATGAATACCATTTAATAATTCTGTAATGTGTAACCACATTCCTGAAGACAACATTGTTTTAATTGCTTCATCTTCTAACTGAACCCTGTAACTTTTCTGTAAAGGAAAACTTTTGGAAATATCTACCCCATATTTCTGAGTCAATTAGGTCAATTTATCTTGTGTAATTGCGGGCTGTCTCGTTACTTTTTTACACAGGTAAATTAATTATTTATTTTGATATTTCTTTCAAGGGTTCTAATTCTAGACATCCATTAATTATTTCCTCCAATTCATCTTTTTCACTTGGAAATATCTAATGGTCTTCCATTTTCAGGTTCTGGGCTAGCCTGTTGCACTGTGCTTTCTGTGTTTTAAAATTCCTGCAGCTTCTTCACATGGTGGAAAAATTCCATCTTTGAATACATTTGTTTCCCTAGGAGTTACTGATGTGTAAAAACAAGCCATCCCCCATCTCATAATGCCCTAACAGTCTGAGGCCATCTCCATACAACAATCTGTCAATTCTGAGATGTCTGAATGAGTCCTGTTTGTGATAAACTTCCTACTGCTCCTTGAAGCTCTAAAGTCAAGTCAGCATTTACTGGGCATTTGTAAATCATCAAGGCACTGTCTGTATAATTATTGGTTGCAGCACTTGTACCGGACCATGCATAACAGGTGTATTTACCACAGGTGGAGGAATAGTCTGTGAGTGGACAACTCATGGTGGGGCAATCTGTAATACTTAATGAGGGTTTCTCTCTGTTGGTGTTGCATAAGGTGGGGTCCTGTTGCCAACATTTCTTCTAAAATATTAGAACCTGAATCACTATTTGTCTCATTTTCTTTTTCTTTTTCCTCTTTATCTTTTCCCCAGGGTATTTTTCATCTTTCCTTTCTCCGGTATTTCTGTAGAAATAGCTGGATACAATCTAGTTCCTTTGACCATGGCTTTGCGCCATCTCTGCTGCTCTTCATACCATTGAGCATCTGCATAATTTCTTATTGTCCTCTTGGTTCTTTTCTGAGATATTTCCCCTTGTTTCTCTCAGACAGCCTTTCCCACATGTTCAAGGGCTCATATTGTGTAGGTCTAGGGGGTGGTTTTATTTTGTTCAATTTTTCTTTCAATATCACAATAATTCTAGTCTCAAAGCTCCTATAATTTAGAAATCTTAATGTAGCTTCCTTCTCAGTGATTTTTCACCATTGATGAAGTCATACATATGTATGTAATACCAATTCAGTTGCCATATAATATGCAGGCTTGCCGCCAAGAGGTGCCTCTTCACCTTCTCTTATGGGGACTGTTACATCACCCGTCACAAAACTCTTACATTTGTTAAATGATTTCATGATTCTGGACAAATGGTAAATCAAACAATTTAAATTCAAAATGTTGCTTCTGTTCCATAAACATCAGATTTTCTGTACTGCAATCCTGTCACAGTTGTTATTTTACCGAAGTCCTGTTAACACATTCCAATGCAATAGTCACACAATCACTGACCTATCATAGAGCAACACCCAGATGTCACCAACCAATCCCAGCAGAAAAACACACCAACCAACCAATCTCAGTGCAAAACACCATGGCATATAATCTCACTCCTGGCAGCAGCTCACCCTCCTTTACAATTTCTCTAATACTTACACAAATCAACAAAAACTTTTCAAATTACAATAACAACATATATAGATTCTCGTTTGCTCTTCCAAAGAAAATGATAGTAATTCATCCACACAAAATAAATCCACAATCACAAGTGAAATCTCGACCAGCATGAGATCACCCTAATCCATGCAGCTTTATACTTTTACACAAATAGGTTCTACTAACATCAATAGTTATTAAACAACCACAATAAAATATTAGTATTTCTATCTCATTGGTGTAGGTGAGGGTATCTCACACTCTACACCACAAAACTTGCAAACAAGAAATACCATTTGATGATGATTTACTCAAGGGTTTTCTACACTTGTCTCAATGTCTATCAAGTGTCTTATAAATAATGTGGTCCACCTTTCCACTTACCTGCACGTACAGGGTTAAGCCCCGCTCCGGTTTCTCCTCGCTTAAGGTGATGGATCTTGCCACCGTATTTTGATACAAAGAACTCGTTCAGCATTACATGCAATTTGAAATATAATTCCAAATTCAGTCAATGATGAGATTTTGAAGAAGCTTTAAAAGCTTTACTCTCATTAAGAGATTAGTAATTGTCTTTTTATTCATTTTTTTTTCATATTAGTCAGTAAAGCTTTAGTAAGTTTACAGAAATCTAATGAAAAGGTTTGGTTAGGAATAAAAAGACAAATAATGCATCATGCACATTCCATAAAGGAATGAAATCCTTTTCTAAAGGATCAGATCAGAATTTCAGAGTTTGTAGAACCAAGTTCAAAGGAAAAGAGTGAGATCAAAGAAGTAAAAACTCAAAGCCAAATCAAAGCAGCCAAACTTCGCATAAAGCTTATTTCATGAAACTAATACAAGTAAATGATCATACAGTTGCAGTAGCAATCTGTAAAAATATGTGTCCTTTCAACTTTGAATATTACGTTAATCATTGAACATTTTAACTGTTATTTGAAATAATTTGCATTCTAATAATTCAACTTTATCAAGCTTAAATAGTCACATGCTTCTTAACTGCTAACCTCTCTGTGAGTTAGCATTTGAAGGCTAAATAAATACAACCTTTTTGTTAAAAATTGCCAGGCAGAACTTTCTACCCAAACTTCCTTCATATTAGTTTACTCAGCTTCAATATTATATGAAGTCACAAACCCGGCAAGCGTAGTTGAATTATCTGCAAAAATTGGATATTAACATTAGCACTCCACATGTGCAATATTAAAAGGTTGTAGTCATTGATCCCCTGTGATACATGCCTTCCATTTAAACTGTATGTGCTTTTTGGGGATTTTTCTTTAACAGCATGCCTAACAGAAGACACAAGATAATTTACTCTTCCTATTTTTTTATTGGCCCTTGGAAATCCCAAACAGCATTTTGTATACTGTTTTGATCTGTACTGAAATTTTGTTAAACATTATTTTCCACATTTGTGACCTTGAAATGTAATAACTTGGTCAAATAATTGTTTGTTAATTACTTTCTTTTGGATGTCACAAGTCACAGATTGTTCAATAAAGTGAAGAACTGATTTAGTAGTCATATCCAAATTTTGGTGTATTTGTAGAGCAAATGAGGTGCACATCTCGCTTGGTACTCTTTTCTTAAAAAGAAATCAACAACTTCTAGAGTTTTCTTCTTTGTTATGGACTTCAGCATAGCTTGGAATCTGTGATTAAAAAATCAGAAAACACTTGCTGAATCTAAAGAACATAATTACGCTGGTGTTTTGACTGCCATATCTGGCAAAATGTGATTAGCCTCAAGTAGGAAAGTGTATAAATCATCCCATAGGTATTCTGCACAACTTAAAGTGAGAAAACAAGATGGCGGACCCACATATTTATAAACATATGTTTTCGTTCTCCATGTCTTCTGAACCAATATTCATTTGTACCTCTTTGACATGCCATGATATTTATTAAGTTATGTTACAGGTGTTCGTCATTATTTTCCACTTTATTTAAGAAATCTTTAGCTGTTATGTTATTCAATCCAGTTCCATTTCTCATGACGTGCAACAGCATAAGAGGTAACTGATAATTCACTCATATAGTAAAGTAAAAATATAAAGTATGTTTTGCCTGAAACATGGGTCTTCAGAATATAGTCTTGTAGAACAATTTTCCTGTGCAGAAATTTGAATAGGATGATCATCAATATGCCCTATTTCGCCTGTTGGAAATAAAACTTTTTCCCGAAACACTAATAGCATCTCCTGTAGCCTCTTTCATTTGAAAACGTTCCAAGGCATCATCCATTACATTTTTTAAAGGCAGAGGGTGTATACAATAGCGCTCATATATTTGTCCTGAGTATTCCTTAGTACTTTTCTGAATCTGGTCTACATTGGCTTCATCTAGAAGTACTAGGTCATTTAATTAAACTTCTGGTAGCATATTTTATTTTCTAGCAAGTATGAAATAGCATCTTGTATTTTTGAAATTCTTATTAATTCTTGCCATATTTATTTATCTTTTGCTGGAACTCCATTAACTTAAATAAGTAAGGGTTCCTCTAATTTATGGGGTACTCCCACAGTGCCAATATTGTTTTTAAAATCGAATGGTAGAAAAACAACCTTTCCTTTCAGCGCATGGTCTAATTCTATTTTCATGATTTACCTGGTATTCTAATAATAGTTTGAAAACTATTTAAAGTTTGGATTTAGATAGTTCCATATATATTCAACTTTTGTAATTTGCAGGTATAGGGTAAATTCCCAAATTATTCCAAAATGCACGTGAAGGTATAAAGTTAAGGTCAAGTTTTTCAAGGCATTAGCAACATACAATTTGATCACAACAAACATCATATCTGTTTTCCACAATAAGATACATAGCAAATTTTCTTCAAGCTACTCTATCTTTTTCTGTTTTTTCCTAGTAAAAAAAATAAAAAATAAAAAATAAAATATATATATACATATATATATATATATATTACAGAAATTCCACAGTATTTAAACAAAGGAACAACTCGCACTCCAGGGTTCGTTTTCAAAAGGTATTTTTAGTTAATGGCGACGCGTTTCGAGCAGACGCTCTTCTTCACAGGCCAACATTTTCAACTTACAAGTCCACCATTTTAAAATGTGTAAACAAAACATAAACGACGGACCAAAGTGCTCGCAACCCGAGCATAGAGTTAGACAACAGACTAACATTCAATCTACAAATGAAACGCACTTTGGTTACTATATAATAACCAAGCGCCAGTTTCAACATTTAAATAATACAAATTCAATTAAATTATTCTTAATTTGCAAATGTGCACAATAATAAAGAAATTATTGTGGCCAAGTGGCCCTTTATGTAATTCATCATCCTATGAATGTTTGAAACAATTTATATAAACAGGCATTTCTTAATCAGTCTGTTACAATATATAAACCCATAAATGTAACCTTTCATCTTTTATCAAGCCATGTGGCCAATAATAATCATAATCATGGTCCTATTGATAGTGTATCTTAATGATTTACCCTTTGTATCCATCCAAGGATACCACACCACTAAAGGGAAAAGGAGAGTGAGAGGGATATTTGCAAAGCAAACTCATTATCACAAAATTATAAATTGGTGAAAAGTGTATAGTTCAAATCAATTTCTTGAAATTCTAAACACAGCAAAGAAGATCAAGGGGCACTAAACGGGCGGCTGCACCCACTAATACATACAAATACCTAAATTCATATTTGCCTCATCAACATTACATTGTTATACTTTAACAGTGAAACCAGTGTTCCATCACACTAATATGGAGGAGAATTTTTAAATCATGTGATTTTCCAAATCTCCAATATTATGTCATGTCATGGCGGAGAGCCCCCCACCAAGACACCAAGTCAATATCATAATTACAAATCATAGGAACAGAAACAGAAGAGTATATATACACATATATGTATATGGCAAAGTAAGGAACCAAACAATTACTCATCCAATATGGACAAAAAGTTCCTCATCTTCATTTAGACCAAAAGGGTTCTTGGACTCTAAGAGGATGATATACTGTGATTCCAACACTCTCAATTGTTTCTCACGATCTCCCCCTCTGGGGTTTGCCGGCACCCTGTCAATGCCAAAGAATGAAAAACAATTAACATCTTTATCATGATATTTCAGCCAATGCCTTGCAGTAGAGTAATTCAAATCCATATTCCTGATTGCTCTTAAATGTTCAAGAATCCGCTTTTTTACAGGGAAAATTGTGCTACCAACATACATTTTAGCACATGGACACATTATCACATATACACAAAATTCCGTGTTGCAATTCATAAATTTCTTTATAACACCTGTTTTCCCTGTAGGCAATGGGTATGTCTTGATGTTTCTACTCGTACCACAGGCCTTACATTTACCACATTTGAAAAAACCCTTCTGCTGTTGTATCCATGTTAGTTTCTTTGATGTCCTCAAATAGCTCTTCACAAGCATATCTTTTAATGAACGAGCTTTACGGTACGTTATCTGCGGATACGCATTCACAACGTGACTGGGTATATATATATATTTCTTTTTTTTTCCATGATGCGTGCATCTACAGCAAATGCATGCTTTATTTGGAATCGAATTTCTGCGTTGGTTTCCTGGACTAGCAAAATATCCAAATTATACAGTTTCAAGTCCATAATTGTCTCATCAGTTGTAGTTTCTGAGTATAAGAAATGTGTGGAGACATCAACTTTAGACTCACCACCAAAGTATTTTAATTCAATATAGTTTGCAATTGATAGAATTGATAGTACAGCATGATTAATTTGCTCCAATTCCCCTGTTTGTTTTTCTTCATGTGTTGTTTCTGTTCATTATTTGCATGCAGAAGCATATTACTAAAGCATACTTGTCTGTTACTTTGCAAACAAACAATACTGCTCTTACCCTTTTCCTTTTTGGTATTTTCCAGTTTGTCCTTTTGACGGTTTGAGTAGTTTTTCTCTAATACATTTTGGAATATATTTGAATTTTTAATTTCTGCAGATAATATTTTGATGGCATCGTGGTGACTATGGTTGTACCTCTATATAAAAAAGAGAAACAAAGGAAACAGTACTTTTAGTAGCAATTACAGTAATGTTTAACTAAAGTATTAACTGTATATCTAACATTGATTTTATAATACATATAATTCAACTTTATTGTTATTTGCCTTTGATGCAAATAAACACTGCTATACTTTTTGTAATAATGAAACAGTTTGAAACAAATAAATGTCTCTCCAAGTTTCACATGAGCTGCAGTTCTAGTAAAAAATAAAAAAAAGGTTAAAATAAATAAATAAATAAAAGAAGTTTTTTGTTCAATGGAGGCTTGGCCTTGCTGATCTGAGCCCAAACCCAGTTTTGGTATTGGTCTATTTAGCAGATAGCTATCTGCGAGGTTGCGTATGAGCTGTGACTAGTGTACAGAGTAGGAGAAATAGGTTAGGTGATATTTTCCCTGGATAGCCTTAAGTAGATAAGAGTTGTTTGATGATTTTGTTTGAGTTGAGAGGGAAGATTGGGACGTTTTCTTAGTGTGATAGAGAGAATGACAGAGAGAGATACTTTTGCAGACAGTGAGGAACATATAAAAAAACTACTAGATGCCCCCCTCTTTTTGCTTCGGCCTCTTTGAGTGCCTCAGCAAAAAATCAAAACGAGTCTGATAAACTCCTGAGATTAAAGAAAAAACAAATTAGAACAGATTTACATGAACATTTTCTAATCCAACATTTGAAGGCAGGTACTATTCCGGGAGGCTTGCAAATCAAAAACATTCCAGTGATTTTCACAGAGGATCCGCTATACAATAAAGGTTATAGCTTCATTGAGACAAAGTGTGGTAGAGACCTGATGGTCCTTACAGTGGAAACTACACAACGAATTTCAAAACAACAACTGGAGGAAATAGAGATTCTTGAATCAGAGATCAAAGCAAATCAGATGATTACAGATTCTAAGGCCTTACTAGAGAAAGTTGAAAAGGAAATATTAGAATTTAAAGACTACACTGTCAACCAGAAAGGTAACAAATTTGAAAAAGATAAAAGAAACTTTGCACTAGAGAAGGTGTACCCATATTTGCAGTCGGATTTTTACCAAAGAGCGGATTCATGTAGATACCTGCCTGAATTTCAAGGAAGATCTTTGAACAATTGTATAACATTCTCTGAAACATCATCCTCCTCAAGTGGGAGTGAGGGAGAAATCAACGAAGGCCGTAGAAATACTAACAGAAGAGGAAATTGTCAACAACAACAAACTCCTTTTTTAGGGAGAGGTCAACAAAAAACATGGGGAAGGACAAGATTCAACGATCAACCTTGGGAAATGTCCACTCGCCGACAGAACTACAAAAACTAGTGGTATTACCTATATACAATTTATCAAAGTAAACCTTAACTAAAGATGAACAAAGTATATTAGAAAAAGGTTTATCATTTGTTCATTCAAAAAATACAGATTTTGTGAGACCTAAAACGGAAGCTATTGAATTCTGTCGTAAAATTTGGTTAAAAACTTTCTTTGCCGAAAACCCATATACGGAGACGATCGAGAACACAGGTCTAAAGAAAAAATTGTCTTTCTGTCCACCTACAAAATAAAATTCCAAAGGAAGTGGTAATTTTTGAAAAAAACATTTTGTCAGCAATTACAGATATGGAAAAGAAAAAAAGATGGGTTAAATATAATACATCAAGATCTCAAATGGAAGCTTTATCAAACCTCCAAAACGACAATTCAATTATAATCAAACAGGCTGATAAAGGGAGCTCCATTGTTGTATGGGATATATCAGAATACACATTGGAAGTGATGAGACAGTTAGGGGACAATGAGTGCTACAGAAAGATAAAAAAAAAGACCCAACATTTGATTTGCAGAGCCAACTTTTTACAATTTTGGGAAAAGGCTACCACCAAGGATTTTTAGGTAAAAAAGAGTATGAGTATCTTCAGAATAAGAACCCCAGAATTCCCTTGTTTTATGTCTTTCCAAAAGTACATAAAAGTAAAACTTCACCGCCTGGACGACCCATCGTATCGGGATGCGAATCATTGATGGAGCCAATTTCAAAATTCGTAGATAATTTTTTAAAACCATTCATGCTTGAAGTTCCATTTTTCCTGCGAGACACCACTGATTTTATTAACAAACTAGCACCAATACAATTTGAAAAAGAAGCACATCACCTAGTGACATTAGACGTGGTGTCTTTATATACACAGATACCCCAAGACGAAGGGCTTGCAGTAATTCTTTCCTTTCTGGAAAGTAGAGGAAGACCAACACGAGTCCCAACAGAGTTTATAATGGAGCTAGCGAGCTTCGCGTTAAAGAAAAACTATTTCAATTTCAATGGAGACCTCTATTATCAAGTGAAAGGTGTAGCGATGGGGTGTCCCTTTGCCCCAGAGCTAGCGGTTTTGTTCATTGCAAAATATGAGGAGAAGTTCGTCTATAACGACAATCCGTTTTTCCAATTCATTGGAAATTGGACTCGTAATATAGACGATATATTCATGGTGTGGACAGGCAATGAAGAAAATCTCTGTGAGTTTCATGAATGTTTGACTAACAGAACAGAAGATATAGAATTCATTATGAACCATTCAAGGACTAAAATGGCTTTTTTAGATGTGGAAGTGTATCCAGCTGAAGGAGGTTTGGTCACTACTTTATTTAAAAAACTCAATAGACCGAAATAAAGCCTTACATTTTTCAAGCAATCACCCTAGGAATTTAAAAGAAAATTTGCCCTATGGGCAATTCCTTAGAGTGAGACGGAATTGCTTCTACAAAGATGAATATATATTCCATGCAACTAAACTGTTAGAGAACTTAAAAGAAAGAGGCTACCCAAAGAAATTGTTAAAAAGGGCTATGTAAAGGGCATGGTGGATTCCTCAAGAAGCTTTACTTGAATAAAGGAAAAGACCGGCAGTGGAAAGAATTGTATGTGTTTCAACATTTTGTCCAAATTCCAATGTTTTGAAGAAAGTTATCAACCAGAATTGGCATTTGGTGAAAAATCTAGATCACTCTTTAAACATCAATCCCCTTTTTGCTTTTAAAAAAGATCGTAGCATTGCCAACCAAATAGTTCGAGCAGCCTTGCCTCAAACAAAACAGATTTCTGTAAGGGATTATGTAGGTCTCCCTCCAGTATCTGGCCATCATAAATGTGGGACTTGTATTTGCTGTGCCACCACAGAAGAAGGTGTGTTGTTTACACACAATTCAATTAATTGGAAACACGAGTCATTCACTAATTGCAAACCAGAAATGTGATTTATGGAATACGTTGATTTCCTGTTACTTTCTCAGCACAAATCCAGAATCAAAAAAACATGCAAACAGCCCATTAGTAAATCAGTGGAAATTGAACAATCATTCTGAAAAGGATTAAAAATGGACGGTGATCCCAAAATGGAACAAGACTTTAGAGGCGGAGACCTAGAGATAAAACTATCCAGGAGAGAATGCTGATAGTGAAATTTAACACAGCGGTTGACGGGCTGAATGAATTATCAGAAATTTACAAACTGGGATGAGGTGACTCTCCTGCCATGCCACTCTATGATAATAGTCATTTAGCGCACAAAGAGTCCTGGTAAGGATTTTGAAACATAGGTCATTCAGAGGATGTGGTGATGCCACCCCGTGATTACAGCCATCTAACACAGGAAGAGTCAAGGTAAGGACCTGTTTCAGTAGGCCACTTGTGGCAGGTTCTGTTATGACTCTAATCAAATAAAGTCCTAGCTGATAAGGGCAATAGGTAAACCCAACAGCGGTACCCTAGCCAACTTTGTAGACGTTGAGAAGAAGTAGGGCCCAAGCGTGTTATATATCTTGACTCTGTGTTTGAAATAAGGGTAATGAATACTTTGCGGATATCCAAACATGGGTGAAACTACATATCCCATGAGCGCAGAGAAGGACCATATTGTAGTTCATGTTCTGTAAGCGAGCACATTTTCTCCTTGATCAAAATCGCTTAAAATAAATGGACAGGGAGTTAAATTCAAATCTACGCCTTGATTCTGACAAACACCTTGGAAATAGATGTAGCGGCGCATGGCGGTCATCAAACCCGCATTGATAGAATGGGAAAAATTTCCCATGAACGCTCAGTATTTCAAACCGGAACAGCGGCGCGTTCAAGAATCACAACTGCCGGTCTGCCAATCACTGACACTACAACCCGCGGCAGTTAGATTAAGAAAGCAGACCACGGAGCTTCAAAGACTCGTCCCAAGATGAGATAAGGTACGACTTTAGACAGGGAAACTAGGTAAATTGTATGTCCCTCTTTATTCAACTTAGTGTAAGCCCAAGTCTCCTTCCATCGTTACAGATTTTGCAAAGCTATCAGTTTAAAAACGGACACGGGACGAGTGGAGATTACACCCAAGATTTCCCAAGTGAGTCGTTAGGCAGCTTGATCTTTTAAAATGTATTCCAAAAAACGCTTTTCACCAGTTCCTAATGGGGCTATAACAAAAGGTATTTTGCTTTTAGGAAAGGAATCACTGGGCACACCATCAAAACTGAGAGGAACAGCCAGACAATTAAAAATGTAAGAGAGATGTCAGTGTTCTGATATAGTGTATGGAAGTTGTGCATTGAAGAATTGGTATTGATATTGGCCATATTTTGATTGTTGTCTCCTGATATAGATTGGACTTTTGAATCTTCTAGATCGGCTGATCTAGACTACGACTGAGGTAAGCCAAAGTCACCATAAGAGGTGCAGAATGTAAAGGGAGGACCCCTGGGCATTTAGTTTCACTGAAAGAGTTCTTTTTCTGTTTCCAGCTTGCAGGTCCTGATGAGAACCCAATGTTTGGAAGGGGTTTGAAACGAGTAGACCTATTTTTTTCTGGGCAATGAGAATTGTGAACTATTTGAATTGTTTGATACAGTGTATATAATGTGTAGCATGTTTTCTATGGCTTGTATTGAACAAAATTAAGTTATTTGTAAAAAACGTTGTTTTGATGCGAAAGGACTCGTGGTGTGTGTGTGCTGGATGAGGTGGTGAATGACAAGAATAGCGAATTAGTATGTATGGAGGAGCATGAAGATGGTTGTATGGATGTTAAAACGGGATAGATTGGCAGCTACTTGTTTTTCAACCAAGAGGTGTTAGAAGTTGTGTGTAAATGTTTTAAGAATTATTTGTGATGTATTATGTAAAATAATTAGAAACAAAAGAAACTTGTTGATTAATTCAGACGGAAAAAGAGGTCTGTGGTACATGTTGTTTATTTCAATATGTTCCCTCGTAAATAAATGAGAGTAAACAGGTATCAGTATTGGCAGTTCTGTAGTTTTTTGTTCAATGGAAGCTTGGCCTTGCTGATTTGAGCTCAAACCCAGTTTTGGTATTGGGCAGTTCTAATACAGCAAAACAATTAACAGTAACGGCGTGTAGTTGTAGTGTTGTTTCGTCAGCATAACCGAAGGGCTTGATGTCAAGACTGATTCTGTATACGCCAGCAGGATACGTTGGCCTATAGACCAGCTAGCTCAGAGTGCCACGGCAAGCCCCCTAACCTACCAGGGAGCGAATGGTTTCTGGCAACCAAAGAACATGACAACCCTGATCACTAAGGGATCCTCTAAACAGTACAGAACCTTTCTCTTAGTCACTTGTGCTTACTTATTCTCCCAAAAATATACAGAGAATAGACAGTTGGACATTTTCAATAATATTTATTGAACCAATGTTATTCTTGCATAAAATATGGGGGCTGCAATGATTAGTAGACATAACCACACAAACATGGTAACAAGCATCAAAAGTGTAAATAGTAGATATAATTCTACCATGGTGCTAAACAATGTATATATGCAGGCATATAAACAAGGCAGTAATATAGCCTACACCTACTATGCAAACCCTAGACCCAAGAACCTCCCCCCAAGGTATGATCCAACCTCATTAACTGATTGGATATAGTGAAGGACCCTGTCTTTTTCACGAACTGAACACTCCTCACATTATGTCAGACTGCTGCATGGTGTTTTCTCAGCATGCAAGGACCATCTGTGTCAGCAGAAGTGTCTCCTCTGCTAATCTCTCAGGATGCTCATCTTTTATAATAGAAAGCAACCTTGCAACATGCACATAGATTAATGATGTTATGGATATGTAGATAGTCCTGTAGCCCTATGGATGCAAATAGTTTTGACATTTGTATGTAGTGGGGAACGAGACCCTGTACATGATGTTCAGGGCATTGTGATAATGTTCTTGGCCATGGGACTATGTTGAATTAGTTATTATTCCCAACTCTCATAATCTTAAATGGACTTTAAGGAAGGTATACTCCCCCAAGTGAATTAGACACGTATGATCCTTGGAGAGTGGTACCTCGAGGCACTGACCTAAAACTAGGATTACATTTGGGAATTCCTTATTTAACCTCTTCTGTGCCCATGACGAGATAGTCTCGTCATGGAGCACAGTCGCGCTGTGCCCATGACGAGACTATCTCGTCATGAAACTCACTCACTATGGGAAGCGCCAGGCACAGGAGGGGGAAAAGGCCTGGCACCCAAGGGGCTAACTTCACTTTTGAAAGATTGATATTTGATCCTAAATAGCAAATGAAATTCTATTGTCTTTTAGCAATGATCTAAGGTAAATATCCTTTTAAGATTTTATTGAACGGATGCGACGCTGATCACCAGCGCATTGACACTACATCTGGCAATAAATTAGGCTTCTGGGTGATCATCAATACGATAATTTCAAGTGAGTTTATTTTTGAGAGATTTATTTGGGTGCTGATATCTTATTCATATGGTCAATGGTCTCTATCCTTAACCATAATTTAAATTATTTCTGGTCACAATGAAGAGAACCCTTAAATCAGATTGCCGCGATCTTAGTCCTATGGTTAGTGGTCTATATATTTAACCAGAAATTAAAGTTGTTTCCAGTTAGAATGATGAGGACTTATAGATCTCAAATTGATAACTACTTTGCGGCCAGACCTTGGTATAATATTCTTAATCCAATCGTTGGAAGAGCCATTACAGAACTCTAATAGTAAATGATTTCCTGTTACTTTCCAGTATGAATCAAAGGCATTAATTCCTTCAAAGTCTTTATCTAACAGATGATACAGTGGTTATAATAGAGAAACATCTTAGTGATCTCATAAAAGACAATTCCAAGTGAGTCCATCTTGAGAATTTGATTATGATGCTGCCTTTTTGTTCAGACTGTTATTGGTCGAGAGATTCAACCAGGAAGTAATTTCTTTTTTTGGCCATACTGAAGAGGACCCTTAGATCTTTATAGGAGAATTTTTTTAGCTTTTGATAAACATATGTATTGCCTTAATAATGGCCGATTGAACATGTGCAATTTGAAAACTTTAAGTCCAACAATGGAATCTATGTTATATTATCCATGTCTGACTTTTAGCAATTGGAGTCACTTTTTGAATTTATAATGCTGCTGTGTTACATTAACCAATCACTCGTTATTTGTAATATTATATTGAGATTGTATATAGGCAGGGAGTCTTTGATGAGAGCTAACAATCCTCTTGGATTATATTTTGTTTGTTCATTCAAAGGTTGATTTGTTTTGGCTGTTTTTGTATTTCATGTCTATCTAGTCTTTGCACCTAGGTTTTACTAACCTTTTGGTGTATATGAGATATTTTAAGTGACGTACGCTTTATTATTGTTTTTTCTGCCCTGATGAAGTCCATGTTGGACGGAACGCGTTGGTTGGGCTGATGCAATTGACATAACATTTTGCATAATTTGGAAAAAAAAAAGGTGTTTCATTACAAGCTTGTGGATAATTAATGAAGGCATTACATTCAATTGTATGCTCCTTTTCAGATCCTAATTACTTTGAGAGAAAGTCTTTTCTCTTCTAATTGTGACTTTTTAGTGGTGGGGTCACGGGAAGTTGAGCAGCTCTACTATACATATATGAGGTTTAAATACACTGGTGCAGCCCCTATTGCCCACACTGCTGTTTGCATAAATTCAAGTAGATGTAAAACAAGTTTGCTTTCAGAGAAACTAATCCAGCATTGTCTTGAATGCAAATCTGTGTAATGGGTGAAAGCCAGAAATGTTATTTGTAAGAAATAAGCTGCTTCACTATATGGGCCTAACTCGGGAATATAATACCCCCTCCTCAAATTAAGAGTCAATGTCTAAAAAGCTATCTAACAAGCAAGCAGCACACAATATTAAAAATGGTAAAAACTACTATTAAAAGTATTTAAAAGAGGGCTTCCCAATAAAATATTAAACCAGATTGGTCGCACACTGCTACACCTACCAGGCGTGTTCCCCCAATGAAAATGGTCCCTGAAGGTCAGCGTCGGCGGATACACCTATGCTCGAGTGTGAATGCAAGTATGCGTGGCGTATGCCATCCCTGGACACGTGTTTCGAGGTAGTTGCCTCTCGTCAGCAGGGAGTAGGAAAATGTGTGGGGTTGCTGTGTAAGCTGCTAAAATCGTTATCAGGTCTAGTACCTCTCGTAGCGCGCAGGTGCGTAACCATGAGTCCGTCGACTCCACCGGCTCAAGGGAGCCTGAATATAAAGTTAAACCAGATTGGTCGCACACTGCTACACCTACCAGGCGTGTTCCCCCAATGAAAATGGTCCCTGAAGGTCAGCGTCGGCGGATACACCTATGCTCGAGTGTGAATGCAAGTATGCGTGGCGTATGCCATCCCTGGACACGTGTTTCGAGGTAGTTGCCTCTCGTCAGCAGGGAGTAGGAAAATGTGTGGGGTTGCTGTGTAAGCTGCTAAAATCGTTATCAGGTCTAGTACCTCTCGTAGCGCGCAGGTGCGTAACCATGAGTCCGTCGACTCCACCGGCTCAAGGGAGCCTGAATATAAAGTTAAACCAGATTGGTCGCACACTGCTACACCTACCAGGCGTGTTCCCCCAATGAAAATGGTCCCTGAAGGTCAGCGTCGGCGGATACACCTATGCTCGAGTGTGAATGCAAGTATGCGTGGCGTATGCCATCCCTGGACACGTGTTTCGAGGTAGTTGCCTCTCGTCAGCAGGGAGTAGGAAAATGTGTGGGGTTGCTGTGTAAGCTGCTAAAATCGTTATCAGGTCTAGTACCTCTCGTAGCGCGCAGATGCGTAACCATGAGTCCGTCGACTCCACCGGCTCAAGGGAGCCTGAATATAAAGTTAAACCAGATTGGTCGCACACTGCTACACCTACCAGGCGTGTTCCCCCAATGAAAATGGTCCCTGAAGGTCAGCGTCGGCGGATACACCTATGCTCGAGTGTGAATGCAAGTATGCGTGGCGTATGCCATCCCTGGACACGTGTTTCGAGGTAGTTGCCTCTCGTCAGCAGGGAGTAGAAAAATGTGTGGGGTTGCTGTGTAAGCTGCTAAAATCGTTATCAGGTCTAGTACCTCTCGTAGCGCGCAGGTGCGTAACCATGAGTCCGTCGACTCCACCGGCTCAAGGGAGCCTGAATATAAAGTTAAACCAGATTGGTCGCACACTGCTACACCAACCAGGCGTGTTCCCCCAATGAAAATGGTCCCTGAAGGTCAGCGTCGGCGGATACACCTATGCTCGAGTGTGAATGCAAGTATGCGTGGCGTATGCCATCCCTGGACACGTGTTTCGAGGTAGTTGCCTCTCGTCAGCAGGGAGTAGGAAAATGTGTGGGGTTGCTGTGTAAGCTGCTAAAATCGTTATCAGGTCTAGTACCTCTCGTAGCGCGCAGGTGCGTAACCATGAGTCCGTCGACTCCACCGGCTCAAGGGAGCCTGAATATAAAGTTAAACCAGATTGGTCGCACACTGCTACACCTACCAGGCGTGTTCCCCCAATGAAAATGGTCCCTGAAGGTCAGCGTCGGCGGATACACCTATGCTCGAGTGTGAATGCAAGTATGCGTGGCGTATGCCATCCCTGGACACGTGTTTCGAGGTAGTTGCCTCTCGTCAGCAGGGAGTAGGAAAATGTGTGGGGTTGCTGTGTAAGCTGCTAAAATCGTTATCAGGTCTAGTACCTCTCGTAGCGCGCAGGTGCGTAACCATGAGTCCGTCGACTCCACCGGCTCAAGGGAGCCTGAATATAAAGTTAAACCAAATTGGTCGCACACTGCTACACCTACCAGGCGTGTTCCCCCAATGAAAATGGTCCCTGAAGGTCAGCGTCGGCGGATACACCTATGCTCGAGTGTGAATGCAAGTATGCGTGGCGTATGCCATCCCTGGACACGTGTTTCGAGGTAGTTGCCTCTCGTCAGCAGGGAGTAGGAAAATGTGTGGGGTTGCTGTGTAAGCTGCTAAAATCGTTATCAGGTCTAGTACCTCTCGTAGCGCGCAGGTGCGTAACCATGAGTCCGTCGACTCCACCGGCTCAAGGGAGCCTGAATATAAAGTTAAACCAGATTGGTCGCACACTGCTACACCTACCAGGCGTGTTCCCCCAATGAAAATGGTCCCTGAAGGTCAGCGTCGGCGGATACACCTATGCTCGAGTGTGAATGCAAGTATGCGTGGCGTATGCCATCCCTGGACACGTGTTTCGAGGTAGTTGCCTCTCGTCAGCAGGGAGTAGGAAAATGTGTGGGGTTGCTGTGTAAGCTGCTAAAATCGTTATCAGGTCTAGTACCTCTCGTAGCGCGCAGGTGCGTAACCATGAGTCCGTCGACTCCACCGGCTCAAGGGAGCCTGAATATAAAGTTAAACCAAATTGGTCGCACACTGCTACACCTACCAGGCGTGTTCCCCCAATGAAAATGGTCCCTGAAGGTCAGCGTCGGCGGATACACCTATGCTCGAGTGTGAATGCAAGTATGCGTGGCGTATGCCATCCCTGGACACGTGTTTCGAGGTAGTTGCCTCTCGTCAGCAGGGAGTAGGAAAATGTGTGGGGTTGCTGTGTAAGCTGCTAAAATCGTTATCAGGTCTAGTACCTCTCGTAGCGCGCAGGTGCGTAACCATGAGTCCGTCGACTCCACCGGCTCAAGGGAGCCTGAATATAAAGTTAAACCAGATTGGTCGCACACTGCTACACCTACCAGGCGTGTTCCCCCAATGAAAATGGTCCCTGAAGGTCAGCGTCGGCGGATACACCTATGCTCGAGTGTGAATGCAAGTATGCGTGGCGTATGCCATCCCTGGACACGTGTTTCGAGGTAGTTGCCTCTCGTCAGCAGGGAGTAGGAAAATGTGTGGGGTTGCTGTGTAAGCTGCTAAAATCGTTATCAGGTCTAGTACCTCTCGTAGCGCGCAGGTGCGTAACCATGAGTCCGTCGACTCCACCGGCTCAAGGGAGCCTGAATAGAAAGTTAAACCAGATTGGTCGCACACTGCTACACCTACCAGGCGTGTTCCCCCAATGAAAATGGTCCCTGAAGGCCAGCGTCGGCGGATACACCTATGCTCGAGTGTGAATGCAAGTATGCGTGGCGTATGCCATCCCTGGACACGTGTTTCGAGGTAGTTGCCTCTCTTCAGCAGGGAGTAGGAAAATGTGTGGGGTGGCTGTGTAAGCTGCTAAAATCGTTATCAGGTCTAGTACCTCTCGTAGCGCGCAGGTGCGTAACCATGAGTCCGTCGACTCCACCGGCTCAAGGGAGCCTGAATATAAAGTTAAACCAGATTGGTCGCACACTGCTACACCTACCAGGCGTGTTCCCCCAATGAAAATGGTCCCTGAAGGTCAGCGTCGGCGGATACACCTATGCTCGGGTGTGAATGCAAGTATGCGTGGCATATGCCATCCCTGGACACGTGTTTCGAGGTAGTTGCCTCTCGTCAGCAGGGAGTAGGAAAATGTGTGGGGTTGCTGTGTAAGCTGCTAAAATCGTTATCAAGTCTAGTACCTCTCGTAGCGCGCAGGTGCGTAACCATGAGTCCGTCGACTCCACCGGCTCAAGGGAGCCTGAATATAAAGTTAAACCAGATTGGTTGCACACTGCTACACCTACCAGGCGTGTTCCCCCAATGAAAATGGTCCCTGAAGGTCAGCGTCGGCGGATACACCTATGCTCGAGTGTGAATGCAAGTATGCGTGGCGTATGCCATCCCTGGACACGTGTTTCGAGGTAGTTGCCTCTCGTCAGCAGGGAGTAGGAAAATGTGTGGGGTTGCTGTGTAAGCTGCTAAAATCGTTATCAGGTCTAGTACCTCTCATAGCGCGCAGGTGCGTAACCATGAGTCCGTCGACTCCACCGGCTCAAGGGAGCCTGAATATAAAGTTAAACCAGATTGGTCGCACACTGCTACACCTACCAGGCGTGTTCCCCCAATGAAAATGGTCCCTGAAGGTCAGCGTCGGCGGATACACCTATGCTCGAGTGTGAATGCAAGTATGCGTGGCGTATGCCATCCCTGGACACGTGTTTCGAGGTAGTTGCCTCTCGTCAGCAGGGAGTAGAAAAATGTGTGGGGTTGCTGTGTAAGCTGCTAAAATCGTTATCAGGTCTAGTACCTCTCGTAGCGCGCAGGTGCGTAACCATGAGTCCGTCGACTCCACCGGCTCAAGGGAGCCTGAATATAAAGTTAAACCAGATTGGTCGCACACTGCTACACCTACCAGGCGTGTTCCCCCAATGAAAATGGTCCCTGAAGGTCAGCGTCGGCGGATACACCTATGCTCGAGTGTGAATGCAAGTATGCGTGGCGTATGCCATCCCTGGACACGTGTTTCGAGGTAGTTGCCTCTCGTCAGCAGGGAGTAGGAAAATGTGTGGGGTTGCTGTGTAAGCTGCTAAAATCGTTATCAGGTCTAGTACCTCTCGTAGCGCGCAGGTGCGTAACCATGAGTCCGTCGACTCCACCGGCTCAAGGGAGCCTGAATATAAAGTTAAACCAGATTGGTCGCACACTGCTACACCTACCAGGCGTGTTCCCCCAATGAAAATGGTCCCTGAAGGTCAGCGTCGGCGGATACACCTATGCTCGAGTGTGAATGCAAGTATGCGTGGCGTATGCCATCCCTGGACACGTGTTTCGAGGTAGTTGCCTCTCGTCAGCAGGGAGTAGGAAAATGTGTGGGGTTGCTGTGTAAGACGCTAAAATCGTTATCAGGTCTAGTACCTCTCGTAGCGCGCAGGTGCGTAACCATGAGTCCGTCGACTCCACCGGCTCAAGGGAGCCTGAATATAAAGTTAAACCAAATTGGTCGCACACTGCTACACCTACCAGGCGTGTTACCCCTATGAAAATGGTCCCTGAAGGTCAGCGTCGGCGGATACACCTATGCTCGAGTGTGAATGCAAGTATGCGTGGCGTATGCCATCCCTGGACACGTGTTTCGAGGTAGTTGCCTCTCGTCAGCAGGGAGTAGGAAAATGTGTGGGGTTGCTGTGTAAGCTGCTAAAATCGTTATCAGGTCTAGTACCTCTCGTAGCGCGCAGGTGCGTAACCATGAGTCCGTCGACTCCACCGGCTCAAGGGAGCCTGAATATAAAGTTAAACCAGATTGGTCGCACACTGCTACACCTACCAGGCGTGTTCCCCCAATGAAAATGGTCCCTGAAGGTCAGCGTCGGCGGATACACCTATGCTCGAGTGTGAATGCAAGTATGCGTGGCGTATGCCATCCCTGGACACGTGTTTCGAGGTAGTTGCCTCTCGTCAGCAGGGAGTAGGAAAATGTGTGGGGTTGCTGTGTAAGCTGCTAAAATCGTTATCAGGTCTAGTACCTCTCGTAGCGCGCAGGTGCGTAACCATGAGTCCGTCGACTCCACCGGCTCAAGGGAGCCTGAATAGAAAGTTAAACCAGATTGGTCGCACACTGCTACACCTACCAGGCGTGTTCCCCCAATGAAAATGGTCCCTGAAGGTCAGCGTCGGCGGATACACCTATGCTCGAGTGTGAATGCAAGTATGCGTGGCGTATGCCATCCCTGGACACGTGTTTCGAGGTAGTTGCCTCTCTTCAGCAGGGAGTAGGAAAATGTGTGGGGTTGCTGTGTAAGCTGCTAAAATCGTTATCAGGTCTAGTACCTCTCGTAGCGCGCAGGTGCGTAACCATGAGTCCGTCGACTCCACCGGCTCAAGGGAGCCTGAATATAAAGTTAAACCAGATTGGTCGCACACTGCTACACCTACCAGGCGTGTTCCCCCAATTAAAATGGTCCCTGAAGGTCAGCGTCGGCGGATACACCTATGCTCGGGTGTGAATGCAAGTATGCGTGGCATATGCCATCCCTGGACACGTGTTTCGAGGTAGTTGCCTCTCGTCAGCAGGGAGTAGGAAAATGTGTGGGGTTGCTGTGTAAGCTGCTAAAATTGTTATCAGGTCTAGTACCTCTCGTAGCGCGCAGGTGCGTAACCATGAGTCCGTCGACTCCACCGGCTCAAGGGAGCCTGAATATAAAGTTAAACCAGATTGGTTGCACACTGCTACACCTACCAGGCGTGTTCCCCCAATGAAAATGGTCCCTGAAGGTCAGCGTCGGCGGATACACCTATGCTCGAGTGTGAATGCAAGTATGCGTGGCGTATGCCATCCCTGGACACGTGTTTCGAGGTAGTTGCCTCTCGTCAGCAGGGAGTAGGAAAATGTGTGGGGTTGCTGTGTAAGCTGCTAAAATCGTTATCAGGTCTAGTACCTCTCATAGCGCGCAGGTGCGTAACCAAGAGTCCGTCGACTCCACCGGCTCAAGGGAGCCTGAATATAAAGTTAAACCAGATTGGTCGCACACTGCTACACCTACCAGGCGTGTTCCCCCAATGAAAATGGTCCCTGAAGGTCAGCGTCGGCGGATACACCTATGCTCGAGTGTGAATGCAAGTATGCGTGGCGTATGCCATCCCTAGACACGTGTTTCGAGGTAGTTGCCTCTCGTCAGCAGGGAGTAGGAAAATGTGTGGGGTTGCTGTGTAAGCTGCTAAAATCGTTATCAGGTCTAGTACCTCTCGTAGCGCGCAGGTGCGTAACCATGAGTCCGTCGACTCCACCGGCTCAAGGGAGCCTGAATATAAAGTTAAACCAGATTGGTCGCACACTGCTACACCTACCAGGCGTGTTCCCCCAATGAAAATGGTCCCTGAAGGTCAGCGTCGGCGGATACACCTATGCTCGAGTGTGAATGCAAGTATGCGTGGCGTATGCCATCCCTGGACACGTGTTTCGAGGTAGTTGCCTCTCGTCAGCAGGGAGTAGGAAAATGTGTGGGGTTGCTGTGTAAGCTGCTAAAATCGTTATCAGGTCTAGTACCTCTCGTAGCGCGCAGGTGCGTAACCATGAGTCCGTCGACTCCACCGGCTCAAGGGAGCCTGAATATAAAGTTAAACCAGATTGGTCGCACACTGCTACACCTACCAGGCGTGTTCCCCCAATGAAAATGGTCCCTGAAGGTCAGCGTCGGCGGATACACCTATGCTCGAGTGTGAATGCAAGTATGCGTGGCGTATGCCATCCCTGGACACGTGTTTCGAGGTAGTTGCCTCTCGTCAGCAGGGAGTAGGAAAATGTGTGGGGTTGCTGTGTAAGCTGCTAAAATCGTTATCAGGTCTAGTACCTCTCGTAGCGCGCAGGTGCGTAACCATGAGTCCGTCGACTCCACCGGCTCAAGGGAGCCTGAATATAAAGTTAAACCAGATTGGTCACACACTGCTACACCTACCAGGCGTGTTCCCCCAATGAAAATGGTCCCTGAAGGTCAGCGTCGGCGGATACACCTATGCTCGAGTGTGAATGCAAGTATGCGTGGCGTATGCCATCCCTGGACACGTGTTTCGAGGTAGTTGCCTCTCGTCAGCAGGGAGTAGGAAAATGTGTGGGGTTGCTGTGTAAGCTGCTAAAATCGTTATCAGGTCTAGTACCTCTCGTAGCGCGCAGGTGCGTAACCATGAGTCCGTCGACTCCACCGGCTCAAGGGAGCCTGAATATAAAGTTAAACCAGATTGGTCGCACACTGCTACACCTACCAGGCGTGTTCCCCCAATGAAATTGGTCCCTGAACGTCGGCGTCGGCGGATACACCTATGCTCGAGTGTGAATGCAAGTATGCGTGGCGTATGCCATCCCTGGACACGTGTTTCGAGGTAGTTGTCTCTCGTCAGCAGGGAGTAGGAAAATGTGTGGGGTTGCTGTGTAAGCTGCTAAAATCGTTATCAGGTCTAGTACCTCTCGTAGCGCGCAGGTGCGTAACCATGAGTCCGTCGACTCCACCGGCTCAAGGGAGCCTGAATAGAAAGTTAAACCAGATTGGTCGCACACTGCTACACCTACCAGGCGTGTTCCCCCAATGAAAATGGTCCCTGAAGGTCAGCGTCGGCGGATACACCTATGCTCGAGTGTGAATGCAAGTATGCGTGGCGTATGCCATCCCTGGACACGTGTTTCGAGGTAGTTGCCTCTCGTCAGCAGCGAGTAGGAAAATGTGTGGGGTTGCTGTGTAAGCTGCTAAAATCGTTATCAGGTCTAGTACCTCTCGTAGCGCGCAGGTGCGTAACCATGAGTCCGTTGACTCCACCGGCTCAAGGGAGCCTGAATATAAAGTTAAACCAGATTGGTCGCACACTGCTACACCTACCAGGCGTAGTCCCCCAATGAAAATGGTCCCTGAAGGTCAGCGTCGGCGGATACACCTATGCTCGAGTGTGAATGCAAGTATGCGTGGCGTATGCCATCCCTGGACACGTGTTTCGAGGTAGTTGCCTCTCGTCAGCAGGGAGTAGGAAAATGTGTGGGGTTGCTGTGTAAGCTGCTAAAATCGTTATCAGGTCTGGTACCTCTCGTAGCGCGCAGGTGCGTAACCATGAGTCCGTCGACTCCACCGGCTCAAGGGAGCCTGAATATAAAGTTAAACCAGATTGGTCGCACACTGCTACACCTACCAGGCGTGTTCCCCCAATGAAAATGGTCCCTGAATGTCAGCGTCGGCGGATACACCTATGCTCGAGTGTGAATGCAAGTATGCGTGGTGTGTGCCATCCCTGGACACGTGTTTCGAGGTAGTTGCCTCTCGTCAGCAGGGAGTAGGAAAATGTGTGGGGTTGCTGTGTAAGCTGCTAAAATCGTTATCAGGTCTAGTACCTCTCGTAGCGCACAGGTGCGTAACCATGAGTCGTCGACTCCACCGGCTTAAGGGAGCCTGAATATAAAGTTAAACCAGATTGGTCGCACACTGCTACACCTACCAGGCGTGTTCCCCCAATGAAAATGGTCCCTGAAGGTCAGCGTCGGCGGATACACCTATGCTCGAGAGTGAATGCAAGTATGCGTGGCGTATGCCATCCCTGGACACGTGTTTCGAGGTAGTTGCCTCTCGTCAGCAGGGAGTAGGAAAATGTGTGGGGTTGCTGTGTAAGCTGCTAAAATCGTTATCAGGTCTAGTACCTCTCGTAGCGTGCAGGTGCGTAACCATGAGTCCGTCGACTCCACCGGCTCAAGGGAGCCTGAATATAAAGTTAAACCAGATTGGTCGCACACTGCTACACCTACCAGGCGTGTTCCCCCAATGAAAATGGTCCCTGAGGGTCAGCGTCGGCGGATACACCTATGCTCGAGTGTGAATGCAAGTATGCGTGGCGTATGCCATCCCTGGACACGTGTTTCGAGGTAGTTGCCTCTCGTCAGCAGGGAGTAGGAAAATGTGTGGGGTTGCTGTGTAAGCTGCTAAAATCGTTATCAGTGTGCGACCAATCTGATGTAACTTTATATTCAGGCTCCCTTGAGCCGGTGGAGTCGACGGACTCATGGTTACGCACCTGCGCGCTAAGAGAGGTACTAGACCTGATTATGTTTTTAGCAGCTTACACAGCAACCCCACTCTCATTTTCCTACTCCCTGCTGACGAGAGGCAACTTCCTCGAAACACGTGTCCAGGGATGGCACACGCCACGCATACTTGCACGCACTCTTGAGCATAGGTGTATCCGCCGTTGTGACCTTCAGGGACCATTTTCATTGGGGGAACACGACTGGTAGGTGTAGCAGTGTGCGACCAATCTGATGTAACTTTATATTCAGGCTCCCTTGAGCCGGTGGAGTCGACGGACTCATGGTTACGCACCTGCGCGCTAAGAGAGGTACTAGACCTGATTATGTTTTTAGCAGCTTACACAGCAACCCCACTCTCATTTTCCTACTCCCTGCTGACGAGAGGCAACTACCTCGAAACACGTGTCCAGGGATGGCACACGCCACGCATACTTGCACGCACTCTTGAGCATAGGTGTATCCGCCGACGCTGACCTTCAGGGACCATTTTCATTGGGGGAACACGACTGGTAGGTGTAGCAGTGTGCGACCAATCTGATGTTCCCAATAAAATATGTTTTAAAGGTTTTAAAGTCATTATAGTATATGAGATCCCAAGCACTCAGAAAGCCATAATGCCTAGAAAGAGAAAAAGCTGTTTTGAAACGTTTTGTGTTATAATGGAGACCAAATTGTTCCCATACAGAAAAGAACAATTGTTTATGTTTCCCACATCGGCAGACATTCCCAGAGGCGCATCTCATAGCATATTTATGGGGCAAAAGTGATTCTATCCAGTTCCCACAGCAGATGCTGAGGGAGGCGTCTTATCCTACAAGTTGTCCGCAGAGATGTTGTTCACATCACTAGGAGCTGAAGCCTCCCAGGGTGGCTCTAAGAATGTGTTCATCACCAATGGAATATGCTGGGGACAGCCACAGGCATGGGCCTTTAAGGGGTCCATCAGTATTTTAAAGTCCGGTGGCGCAACCAATTCTGATCTGAGACATATATCCATGATGAATTTGTGGCTGCAAAGCAGGCAGCAGAAGGCAGGTGTATGCACTCAAGCCAGACCAGTCTAAATGACAAGAACCATTGCTTCATGGAGCCGAGGTGTGCCGAAGTAGTATATCATGTGCTCACGACAACGTAGCACTAATAGTGCTGTCTCCATTCTGATTTGAACTGGGATGTCCATTGTGGAAAAGATAGAATAAAATCAGTATTCCTGGACAAGCGGGAGCCTTCCAAAAATGCTTCCCAACACGGAGTGTATGAAAGATGGTATAGCTCCAAATATCATCTGAAAGGTGTTAACCAAACCAGAGCTGATCCATTAAAAAAGTGCACTATTACTTTTATATCAGGCATGTTGAAGAGCTCCTCAAAATGAAGCAGGACGTTAGTGTGGAGTAGTGTCTGTATCTCAGATGAGGACTTTGCAACCTGGACATAAAACGTCTCTTTGGCTGAAGTTAAGGCCACATCTTTTTGCAAAAGCATGGCTTTCAGTTTGCTTAGGGAATCAAATGTCATGTTTGAAACATTTAACAGAGGATATAGCGCTGCCTCCCTAACAGCAAAAGACACACAGTTGATGGACAGAATGCAGAACAAATCAAAATATTCACCCCCAGTCAAGAGATCTGGGTTAAATCCATCATTCTTTTGCTCACCATGTCACCCCAGTTTAGACGTGGCCATATGCAAATCTGTCTTGACCCTGTGCCTCATGAGAACAGTCCAGCCCAATCTGCCAAGCCAGGTCTTCCCCAGACTGGAAACAAGCATCCTAGGACCGGTTTTGCGGTTTCACTCTCATCAGCCAGGATAGCTTGAATCCAGTGGCACAGTGAGCCCGGGACACATGTTCTTTTTACACCTGACAGTGCGGGCAGGTGGAAACAGTACTTGTTTATAACAAATGACTATGGAATTTACCATCACTAGAAGAGCAATACCCGGTTCCATTTTGCAGCAACCTTGATCATTCAGCATCAAATAGCTCCCATTGGAGAGCAGCCTGATTTTAGTTGAATCACAGTAGCTGGGGAACCCTTCAGCTAATAAGACAAGTTCATCGTTGAAGCATTGCATGACCCGTGGAGAGAAATGTCCTTGCAAACGAAAGAGCCGCTTAAGGCTTTTTCACAGTTAGAGCCACTAAGAAAATCATCTGTGTCCACATTCCTCAATCTAAACCTGAATTGTAATTCCCAATACTCATGCACATATCCTTCCTCTAGCACTTCATATCGGCCTAACTGTTGGTATTGGAGACAGTATTTGAATTGAAAGGTTTTGACCGGTAGGGTGATGTAGCCATGGATTATCCAGTCAGTGGATGGTGTTTCAGCCACAGTGATATGTAATTGGTCTAATTTTTCAAAGTGCAACATGGTGGGCCCGATTCACAGAACTAACTTAAGACAAAATCCTAAACTTACTACCATTTTGGTATTCACAGAAGGCACTTACTCATTTTGGTATTCACAGAAGGCACTTACTCATTTCGGTATTCACAGAAGTTAGGAGTCCTAACTTTAGGACTCCTAAATGCCTTCTGTGAATACCGAAAGTCTTAAAATTAGGATTTTTCTCAGTTTAGTAGTAGTATAGTTAGGATTCCTAACTTTAGGACTCCTAAATGCCTTCTTTGAATACCGAAACTCTTAAAATTAGGATTTTTCTCAATTTAGTAGTAGTAAAGTTAGGACTCCTAACTTTAGGACCCCTAAACTGAGAAAAATCCTAATTTTAAGACTTTCGGTATTCACAGAAGGCATTTAGGAGTCCTAAAGTTAGGACTCCTAACTTCTGTGAATACCGAAGTGAGTAAGTGTCTTCTGTGAATACCAAAATGAGTAAATGCCTTCTGTGAATACGAAAATGGTAGTAAGTTTAGGATTTTGCCTTAAGTTAGTTCTGTGAATCGGGCCCGGTATATTTCATATCCCTATAAACACTGAATCAACCTGGGTCTAATGCTGTGTCAACAAAAAGAAGAAAGTATACCTAACTATTCCGACATCCCTTGTTAATAGAGAACCCTTCTAGGAACAGAACCCATCAATCACAGAGGAGTAGTGTATTTGTCATCATTTGGGTCTGTATATCTCAATACAACGCCCCAAGTCCTGATGGAACGACCTGGTGACGAGTAAAGAGAAATGGCATACAAGGGTTGCTGTCAGATCTCCAATAATAACAGAAATGTGATAAGCCCTCACGTGTGTGAAAGGGGTCCTAAAAGTGCAGCACTAAATCATAAAGGTGATGATAAAAATGGCTAGTGGAACTCAAATGTGCTTTAATCGGTAGAGTGCCTCTGCCATCGTTAAAAAGCAAAATGGCAATTTAGCATAAATAGTTTGTCATTATGCTATTTATGCTAAATTGCCATTTTGCTTTCTAACGATGGCAGAGGCACTCTACCGATTAAAGCACATTTGAGTTCCACTAGCCATTTTTATCGTCACCTTTATGATTTAGTGCTGCACTTTTAGGACCCCTTTCACACACATGAGGGCTTATCACATTTCTGTTATTATTGGAGATCTGACAGCAACCCTTGTATGCCATTTCTCTTTACTCGTCACCAGGTCGTTCCATCAGGACTTGGGGCGTTGTATCGAGATATACAGACCCAAATGATGACAAATACACTACTCCTCTGTGATTGATGGGTTCTGTTCCTAGAAGGGTTCTCTATTAACAAGGGATGTCGGAATAGTTAGGTATACTTTCTTCTTTTTGTTGACACAGCATTAGACCCAGGTTGATTCAGTGTTTATAGTGTTTAAAATTGAGGGATACACAACCTACAGGTCTTTAAAATCTTTCCCTTGGACCTCCCCCTACTTTGTTCTCTTGTTACTATATTTCATATCCCTACATGCCATTGTAATCCGTCTTTCTGTTAGATGGTATGTTGAAAACAGCCAAATGTTCATTAATGTCAAATGGTGTTTCCACCACCACTGCGCAGACATTATCGAGGTCTGGTACCCACATTCTCACTCCAAACATGATTTCATATAGAGTACAACCACCCAGGGATTTTTTTGGCATGTTGTTAAGTGCCATCTGGACCCCATATAGGTGATCAACCCAACTGCCCCCGAGCCTAATAGCCTTACTGTTGAGGATTGCTTTAAGTCGCGTTTTATCTCTCGACTATGAATTTCCTTCAGGATGGTAGTTGGACTAGTACTGCAAGGTCACACCCAAACTTCGCATGGCTTCTTTGTAAGCCTGAGATCTAAACGTCAGACTCTGGTCACAATGTAGTGTGCCAATTGAATATGTGCCAATAAAGACTTGCAAATCCTTTATAACAGTTTGAGCGTCAGTCGAGCGCTGGGGCCAAACCCTCAGGAATCTAGAGAATGTATCTACTGCCACCAAGATGTTTTTGTAAGCCCACCAGAGTGTAAGGTGCCACAGTGATCCAAATAGACACATGCAAGGGGTTTGTCTGAGATCAATAAAGATGTTTGTGGTGGACATATTATGGTGGAGCCCTTCATCTGCTGGCAGATGTCACATTTAAGAATGAAGTCCTTGGTCTGTTTAGTAAGACCTGATCACCATTAATGCTGCTTTAGTTGTGAAATTGTAGCAGAGATCCCTGCATGTGCTGAACCCAGACCCGTGTGTGCAGCTAGTATCAATCCCAATCTGTGATCAGTGTTTGGTATTACTCCATCCCCACTCCTGGAATTTCAGCATACATAATATTTTGTGTATCTAACTTGTAGGAGTACTTGAGTGGAAAGCCTGTTGGCAGGGCTAGGCTGTTGCACGTGGCATTGACAGTAATCATAGTTGTTCTGTCTATCCTTGTACTGGAGCGAGTTATTGCAGCAATGGCAGCAGTGCATACTGTTGCCTTGGCTGCTTCATCTGCCATTGAATTTCCTTTAACTTGAACGCCAACATGTTCATGACTCAATCTATGAATAACATGAGCCTGTGGCAGGCGTTCTTTTAGCTTTGCCACCTGTTCCCAGACCATCTTGTGCTTTACCATGCAACCTCTGGAATCTCTAAATTCATTCTGCCCTCAAAAATGTAAATATTAATTATAGGACTGAACACAGTAAAATGAATCATACACTGTTAACCGCCAGGCTTCCTGCACCTTGTCTCTATGTAGTGATAGAAAACTACCACTCCCATAAGTCATTGAGAAGGGTGCCGGGTTGTATACTTTCCCAGGCTGCACTGGGCTACTGTCAGGTGACCAAGATGGCTTATTAGCAACCTGCCCCCGTTCTCAGGGGCTTAGCTTTCTTCCCTGCTAGGACCACACCCTTCCTGTTTGTTTGGATCAGCCTTGAGTTTATTCTCTCGTGCTACTCTGTGCTACTGTGTTCTCCTGTTGTCTGTCATCTGATCGTGAGCTACCGAGGATCCTGGAAGTGCTGGGAATCTCAAAGGAGTTCATTTTGGTTATTTTGCATCCTGCTAATTGAGCTTGAGGACGCGCTACATTTCTCTGCTCTACCCCCATCTGTGAGCGCGAGGAAGCGCTGAAGTCCCTTCCCTTCTCCTGCTAGTAAGCACGAGGACGCGCTGTGTTCGCATTCTTCCCCCTCAGGGACTTCCATGGCAAGACTGGGACTGTGCATATTAAAGTGCGAGGTTGTGCTACTGCATTTTGGGTTTACAGTTTCCGCTGCTGAAGAGCAGCGCGTGTTTTCCTTTTCACTTTTTTTAAATGTTCATTCTATACGCGCCTTGATGGAACGAAGCGGACACATTGTAGCTGCCCGCTTCTGCTTGCGCCGCCTGTAACTCCTGAGTGCTCTACACTGGAATAGAGCGTGTAATTACTCTGACCTCATTTGGACTCAAATTTGAAGAGACGTGCTATTATTGGAAGTCTGTCTCAATGCTTCCTATTCCATATTTGAGGAATTGACTATGGGCAGAAGTATGTGAAAGTATGCCACCTGTGTTCCTTGATCTATAGTCCTGTTTTATATTCTTGCCTATGGAGACTAGTCTCCTTTAACCCTTCTCATTCTTGTCTCTTGTTATCTATTTCTGCAGGGTTACACTGCCTACATGTCCACCCACCTCCCTACTGGTCTTAATTGAAGATTCTTCTGGTGGTCCTACGTCATCTCTTCACTCCCTAGGGGTATTAGTTTATCCTTCGGTGTGCCTTGTTAGGCAAGAGGTGACTGTACCTTAGGGGACAGGAAAGGCTTACTCTTCGCTCCTGTGGATGTTGGTTCTTCTGCCTAGGGACCTATCCCCTGACACACACTATGAGTGTGGGGAATTCATTATCCGCATTTTTTAGTGCCAGTATCAGGGCCTTTATTTCCGCCAGCTGCGCCGTACAGTCTCCTAGAGACTGAGTGTGTGTTTTTCCAGGAAGAAACTTTCTGTCCTGCGTGCGCCCTTTTACAATTGCGCATGCTGCAGAATATTGTTGTTTTTCTGGGCAGATCCATCGGTATAAATGATACATTCATATCAATTTAGAGGCATTATTTCATTCGACAGAGGACATTCTTTTTGGTTCATTAACATTAAGTGGTACAGTTATAGCATCGTTTTATATATATATCCGTATGCATTTATAAAGTATAAAACACTCCATTTTACATCATCGTTAGAGTGCATAGTACGTTCATGGTTCTTAAGTCCACATATGTACATATGATGGCATCCAGATCCTGCTAACTGGTTTTTATTTCTCGATTTATTACTGGCAATGTACATATACTCCCCATTGATGTTCCAACCGCCCCATAATCGCATCCATTTTTTGGGGCAACCTCTGCGTACATATACCGTTTTTTCCGGCACCATATCCATATCTTTACAGCATTCCGTAACCATGGGAGTGGTGAGTGTGCCCCAGTGTTTAGCAATGTTTCTCTTGGCTAGCATCATTCCTAGTATCGGCCTAGTCTGTGTCATGGAATTAAAGTCCGTCGCTTCCTAGATATTCAGAAGGCAGCGTTTGAGCTCTGGTGAGACTGGGCTCCCGCTCACTCTCGTAATGGTGGACATAACTGATTTCCAATATAGTACTATTGCGGGACAGTCCCAAATTATATGAAAGAAAGTACTGGGTGCCCCGCACTGTTGCAGGCAGAGTTGGTTGTCAGTTTTCCCTATCTTGTAGAGAGCTGTTCTAGTGTAGTAGATTCTATGAAGGATCCTAAGCTGTGATCGCAACTTCTCTAGGGGATGCTAAAGCCTCCTGCCAATCGGTATCATCTAGGTCCACCACCTCCTCCTGCCATTTATCTCGGAGCTTTTGCATGGGATCGGGTAGGTTATTGACGATTTTATGATATGTCATGGATATGGCTTTCGTGTCCATGTAGCCTGTCAACAATCTGTCTCTAGTGGTGAGGCCTCGGGAGAATAGTGTAAGGGGGGATTGTCACCTCTAGGGCGTGTTTGATCTGATGATAGCGGAATCATTCCGTGGGTGCCATTTCATATTGGTCTTGGAGTTGCACAAAGGGGATCACCTTTCCTTGTACCCAAAGATCTCCCACTTTTGATATCCCTATGTTGTCCCATGCTTAAAACCTTTACTCTTACACAGTCTACCTAGCCTGTCCGTGTCCCAGAGGGGCGTCGCTTGTGTGATTTTGTTGTCCCATCCCAACCTTTTGAGTACTATGTTTCATACCTGGAGTGTGTGTTTTGTTGGGCCTATCAGGGCCTGGGTTTTATTATAGAGTGCCCGATACAGCCCTCCCTCTCCCAGCTCCAATATATCTAGGCTGTAGGCCAGATCTGTGTGGGATGCCACCATAATACCAAGTTCTGAACAGTTTTGACATCGCTATGCGAGCTGGTTTGTTATTCCAGAGGAGTTTGGTGACTTCTGCCCCTCTGGCTCGGAAGTAGGCCTGGGGGACTAAGAACGGTGTATTTTGGAGGGTGTAAAGGAACCTAGGAAGTGCTATCATTTTAAAAAGTGCAGCTTTTCCTAGTAGCGTTAGTGGCAGCGATTGCCAGTGTTTGGTGTCCCTTTGGAGCCGCTTCAGGGAAGCCTGAAGATTCAGAGTCATGAAGATCTCCGGGTCATGGGGGACATAGATTCCCAGGTACTTAAAACTATTGTCAGCTATCGTTACGTCACAGCTGGTGGGTGGTACTGGCGGCGACCCTCTCAGAATATACAAAACGGATTTAGTCCAATTGATCTTTTATCTGGAGAGTCTCCCGTAGGAGCCACATATGTCCGATATTCTAGATAGGGAGCGTTTAGGGGAGGCCATAAAGAGGAGAACATCATCTGCGTATAGGCATATGCGATCTCCACACCCCTCAGTCCAGCAGAGCCTGTGAACGATTGGATCTTGTCGTATCCAGGCCGCCAACGGCTCTAGTATAAGGGTAAAAAGAAGCAGTGACAGCGGGCAGCCCTGTCAGTACCTCGGTTCAGTGGAAATTCTTTGGACTTATGCCCATTAGCCACCACATGGGCCAGGGGAGTAGTGTGTAGTAATCTAACCCAGGAGCAGAATCTTGGTCCAAACCCCATCTTTGTGAGGACAACGAAAAGGAAGGGCCATTCGACCGTGTCGAAGGCCATTCGTGCTTCAAGGGATAATATAACGGCTTCTTCTTGTATGGTGTGTTTATGTCCCAGTACGTGATGGAGGCGTCTTAAATTTAGGGCAGTGTTTCTTCCTGGCATGAACCCTGACTGATCTGGGTGTATTAATGTGGATAAGTGCGGCGTGAGTCTGTTGGCCAAAGTCTTGGCCAGTATCTTGGCCTCTGCATTAATCAGGGATATAGGCCAATACGAGGCACACTCCTGGGCGGGTTTGCTGGGTTTATAAATGGCTACTATTGTTGCCGTTCTTTGGTCTCGAGGGAGTTCCCCCTTTTCCAGACTTGCCTTATACATGCCTAAAGGTAGGGCATAAGTGTTTTTGCACTTTGTTTGTACCACTCTATAGGAATATCATTCGGACCCAGGGCCTTCCCTGATGGGATTTTTCCGATCGATATTTCTTTCGGGGAGAGCTCTGCCTCTAATAGGTGAAACTCCTCCTCTGGGAGGTTGGGAAGTCGGATATCACGAAGGAACTCCTCCGCTTCCTCTTGAGTTTATTTTAATTACAGAGGTGTGTACTTGCTTGTAGTGAAGCGCTAAGAGGTTTGTTATGGCTTGGGGGTTTGGCGTGACTTCATCCGTGGGGAGCTGGAGTTCCACGGTCCGCCAATTTGCCTTGTATTGCTTGGCAAGCCAGTCAAGAAGCTTGCCAGCTTTATCACTGACTTCGTATATCGTGTGTTGAGTCGTGGATAGTCGCGTCTCCACTTCCTCCAATAGGTGGTCTTTATACTCCTGATTTTTTAGGAGTAGTAGATGTGCGTTTGCGTCCGAGGGGTCCTGCCCATGGGACCTCTCCTGCTCGAGTGTCACTACTGCCTGAGCCATTTTTGTGGTCTGTTATGAGTGAGATCGCCTGTCCTCGAAGCACAGCTTTATATGCTTCCCATAAAATAAGAGGGGAGGAGACTGTGGGTGTGTTCTCACTGAAATAATGTTTGGTGGTGTCAGTCAGTCCCTTCCAGATATTAGGATTTTTTAGATACCTGGGTATATAGGGAATATTCGACGCTGTGTTGATGTACGCAACGTGTAGCTAACAGAAATAGGGTAATGGTCCAAAATGCCCGTTGGTAGATGTGTTACGTCTGCAAACTTCCCTATCTCGCCCACCAGCGCCAGTATGTGATCTATTCTGGAAAGACTGTTATGTGCGCCTGAATGATATGTGTATTGCCGAGTTTGTGGAAAGCTAGGTCGCCAGACATCCACCAGGCCTATGGTGTCCAGGAAGTCTGTCAGGTTAGAATGTGTCCGGTGTTGCTGCTGGGGAGGTGTTCGGTCTATGATGTCATCCAACGTTGCGTTAAAGTCGCCTCCTATGACTAAGTCCCCATGTGAAAGTTGAAGTCGGAGCGCGCTGAGCGCTGGGAACACCAACGAGTGAATGGCAGGGGGGATATAGAGTGACACTATGTTGACCACCCGCCCCTCCCATTGACAGGACAGTGCAGCAAATCGGCCCTGTTTGTCTGTGTACGTGTGTTTAATAACAATCAGGTATTGTTTTTAATTAAAATCCCTACCTCTCATGAGCCAGACGTGAACTCCGAGTGGACCGCTAATGTGAAAACCCATCTATCAAGCGCTTTGCAAGCTGTCCCAGTTAGGTAGGTCTCTTGTAGGAGGTCTATTGCCGGTGCTTTGTGTTTTAGGTATTGTAGGTCTAGCCCCCTCTTCAGCTTATCCCAGAGACCAGGCTATTATAGGCAGGTGTTGTCTGCACTTTGTTGCAGAAGCGGTTGGATCAGGGGGCAGTGTCATGGGTGGTGTAAAAGATGTATGCGATGAGATCTGGACTTTCATACGGAAATGTAGGATCAATATGAGTGGACCCTCAGTGTACCACAAAGCGTATCAAAACAAAGAAACCAATTAATCGAAAACATACAAAATTAACCCTCTTTCCCTCCCCCTCCCTGCGTCCCTGCATGACGGTTTGAAAACTGCCCTCCACCCCAACTTTGCAGAGTGCCTATTTCCCATTACCCGGTGCCTTTGTAGGGGGAGAGAGCTCCTTCGTCGTCCCCGCAGGGCCACCTCGCAAACATATATACCATTTCAGAATTACACAGGAGGTCATTACAAGAGGCCCAAATGCCCCCGGTTCATGCAGAGCAGTGTTCATGATCTATTGATGACCCTTTCCCGAAGGTATCACTATTGCAGTGAGTGTTCGTGTGTGGTCTGTCGCAGGCTACCATGACCTTGGTGTTCTTAGGAATCAGCAGTGTAGCCTCGTAGTTCTTTACTAAGTGATGCATCATCACTGTGAAATGGGTCACTGTTTATTAGTCCTGATGGGGAAAAATCCATGGTTCTATTCAGTTCTCTTTCTCCTGGACCTCAGTTACAGCTGTTGTTTCCTCCAGTTCTGAGGAAGTCGGCCCATCGCATTACGGTTGGTGCTTCTTCCCTGTTTACCATGATGCGATACCTGACGGCATCCTTTAAGATAGTCCTGTGCCTCCTCCGGAGTTGAGAAGAACCATGTCTTCGCGTCAGCCTCTACTCTCAACTTCGCGGGGAACATCATCGAGTATTTAAGTTCACGATTTCTTAGTTCCAGCTTTATGGTAATGAAGCTCCGCCGTTGTTTGGCTACTGCAGCCGTGTAGTCCGGGAAGAAGGAGATCATGCTTTGCTGATAGCGTATCGGAAGGGCTACCCTTGCTGTCTGGAGAATAAGGTCTCGGTCACGAAAGTAAAAAATGCGTGCCAGTATGGGCCAAGGGGTCGCACCCGGCCTGGGTCTGCCCCCGGGGAACACAGTGGGCCCATTTGACCGAGAAATAGTTTGAGAGTCACGATTCGTACATTACTGCGGTGGGAGTGACCTTCATATTCGTCCAGTTTCGCTGCCATGGATTTATTTTCCATTTCCAGATGTTTCATTTGTTTCTTCAGGGAGGTAGTGTCCACACACAGAGCGGTTGTTGTCGTTTCTACGTTTCTCACTCGCGAACTGAGTTTTCTGAAGTCCGCGCGGATTAACCCCTTCAGCGCGGCGCGGATTTCCGCGCCACGCTGAAGATTCCGTGCGCGGGCGGGGCCATGACGGAACGGTTCCGTCATAAGCACAGCCCAACCGACGTGCATGACGGAACCGTTCCGTCAAGCACGTCGAAGGGGTTAAAGAAAGTTCAGTAGCGATTGTGTCAATGCGGGACTCCAAAGATGTGTGCACTTGGTTAAGTGTAGCCATGATGTCCTGCAACGTGATTTCGTTTCCTGTTGTGGGCCCCTTATCCGCCGCTTCAGCAGTGGTGTGGTCCTGCGGGTCTTGAGTGGGTTTGGAGTAAGCATATGTTTCGAGTTTGTTCTGATGAGTCATGCGTTGGCCACAGCCTCCCATTGTGCCTTATTCTGTAGTGCTGATATGCGGTAGTTACTATCTAGTTGTTAGTACTCACCACCGCCTGCCTGTGAAGCTCCTCGGCCTGTCGGGTTTCCTACCCACCAGCTATTGCGTTGGCGTCACCGCAAGGGAGGCTGCTTGGTACGTGATATGGGGGCCTTTCCTCACTGTAACGCCGTGGGCGGTGGATTCTCAATGTAATGGGTGGAGAAACCCAGCCGGGTCCACAGGCACCGCGGGGAGGGCAGATGGAGCCACCAGGCCCTCGCAAGGAGCAGTCGTAGGGTGCGCTTCTGGGCGCTAGACCCCAGTGTTAGCAACTCAACGCCACCGGGGAGGCCCCCGGCTGAGGATACCGCACCACAACGCGGTGATGGCGTCAGCGGGCAAGTCCCAGCACCTCGTGAGCTGGCTTCATGCTCACCAGTCACTCTCCATATCGGTCTCACAGCCCGCTTCTGGACAGACGATATTCTTGTTCATACTGCAGGAATGCGTGTGGTTGTAATGTAGAATCAAATTTGTAATCTATATCTGTTACAGTGAGAGAGTAAGCCCATCAAATCCATCGTGGAGCATGTGTTATGCTTGCCTTTTTAACGGCCTCTAGGGTAGGCAGGAACATGACAAATATGCATTTTCCTTGTGCTAGTGCTCTCTCTCTCTACCACTACAGCAGTCTGCACTGCTGTGAGTAATTTTTCTGTTGGTGCAAAAAGCATTTCAGTGTTGTGTGCAAATGTGATTAGTAAGCTATAGGTACTGTATCACCTTCATTGAAAGTGATGTACCCAGATGGTCCAGCGACCACGTGGATCACCGTGTTAGTTGTGTTGACACGTGTGTGTTAATGTTTGGAAGCTATCATGTCAGCCTGTATGGAATGTAAGATACCAGTATGTTCCTGTGTCCAATGGTGCACTGAAAAATCAGGTCTAATTAAGTTATAAAAAGGTTTTACCCTTTCTACGTAATCCAAAATATATGGCATGCCAAAATTCAAGAATCCTAAAATGTAGTGTAGTCTTTTGAGAGTTGTTGGAGGTTGGAGGAGTGCAAATTTTTCAAAAAATTGTGCTGCAATGCTTTTACCTTCACTTGACAATTCGTACCCCAAATATAGGACACTGAGGTGGGCAATAAAAAAAATTACATTTGTATCCTAAGTGGGCCAACCCGAGAATGATGTGGTTCAGCCTAGACAAGTGCTCCATTATTTTATTGTCCATCAGATAAATGTAATCTGCATAGGATAATGTCTCCTCATCAAAGTTTTGAAGTAACTCTGTTACCCTGGCTAAAAATGCCCCGGGGCTGTTCTTATACCCCTGGAGTAATCAACAAAATTGGCATTGAGAGCCAAGCGCCAAGAATGCTGTCAAATATCTGCTCCCAGGTTCTATATTTAGGCAGAAAAATCCATTTGAGTTGTTTAGTGTTGTTTCTTATTTTTTTCAGGACATTTTATTAATTAGTGGAATACTGTGTGCATTCTGTACTGCAAATATGCGTGTGGATGCATTTAAATGTCTATAATCTAAGACTAGACAATATGAATTATGGGGTTTCATTACTGGAAACAAGGGATTATTCATTGGTGAGGTGTAATTCTTTATCGCACACTGGTATTCAAATTGATCTAGGATCTCCCTGATTTGTTTCTTTGCTTCTTGTTTAATTGGGTATCGTCTCTGTGGAGGAAAATTTGATTTTAATGGTATTTCGTGATGAGGTGACTCATCATCCCAACCAGCACGATTGCGGTAAAGTGCAGGTGCTAACACTAATGCTGCTCCTCTGCGTATGAATTTTTGACAGACTCTGCTACGAGGCCGAAGAAAGCAGGTTAAATGACTTTTTTTCCCATTGGGCAATCCATTATGAACTCAGGTGAATAATCGTTTTTGGCCAAAAGAATAACTTAACCATATGTCAGGTTCTCCCAAAAGAGACCCTTTACCTTCCTGGGTATGTTCCCCTCCATTTGGAGAGTTTTTGTATAAACAATGTGGGGCACTTACCCTTGTATCAGGTTTTTCCACCGTGATATCCTCTCTAGCGCTACTACCCTCAGATACTCCATCAGGTTCTAGGGAGCTATCATGACTTCTGCCACGCTGTCCAAAATCTTCACTGCCCATTCCCCAGTCAGAAGCAGAGTCCTCAGTAGCCTGGGCATTTCTAATTTCAATCCCTGCAACCTTCTTCTTTTTAAATTGAGGTTTTGAAGTCTTTTGCTTGCCTGTTTAATGATGTAGTCTGACGTGTGATATGTCTGCCTTTTCAGCTTGACTCACTTTTCCAATCTGTATTCTGACCGTCCATCTCTCTCCGAACGATTTTCGGATGCCTCCTGAAAGGAACGAGATGAACATGTATCAGTATCCTGATATCTGTCAGGTTTTCCAATATTGTCACGGTTTCTCAGATTATATATTTGTTCAGTGTGTTCCTGTGTTTTGTTTTGTTTATTTTTTTCATTATCCGATTTCTTTGAAGAATCGGGTGCTTGCTTACAGTTATATTTTTCAGAACTACTCTTAACTATTGGTTTCGCAGGCTTGGCTCCCAGATTATCTCTGCCTAGAAAGGCATATGCATCTTCAATAATCTTAGGCAATTCGGGCTTCTGCTGTGCGGCAGTGAATTCCCTCAGGTGTTGGCGTAGAGCCACCGCTGCTGACTCCCCTTTTGTGTTACTCAACATTATGGCTGATACCCGGGCAAAATTGCCCATCAGTTTCATCCCCAGATCTAAGGCAGGCTCTGCCCGTACTCATTATGAATCTGTTTCAGTACATCTGGTATGACTGCTATTGAAGAGGTAACATGTTTTCTGGTATATACAGCGGTGAAGATTGTACCCCAAGGGGCACAATCTTTTACCAGCAAGCAACTTGCCAGCATTCTGTGTTTTTCCTGCAGGCCCATATGGGGAAAAACTGCTTCAAGCTGTGCTGTTTTTTCTGCTATCCTGGCTGGTGGGAACCTTTCCCATAACGGTATTCAGTATTTGTGAGCTAATATCTGTAGTTGCCATGTGTGGTTGCGTAGCCTGAGCAGTCCCCACAGGTTAGACTGCCAATGTTCTCATTATGTAAAAGCGAATTGTGAAAGCTCTCTTTTGTTAAAAGGTGTTTCAAACATTTTATGACATTGATGATATGTGGATAACACAACTAACTCCAACCCACCTAGAGTACAAGTTGAAAAGAACAATTAAATAAGCTGTACAATGCTCTCCCCTCAGTGGACCCACAATGTCTATGGGCTAACTCATCCCATGGATGATCCAACAGTTTCTTACATACCAATGGCACATTTTGAGTGACCAAAATCTCATAACTGTTAAGGCATTCAATGAAATTCCTCACACATCTTTCAACTTCAATGTCAACTTCTGGCCACCAACTGCTAGACCTTAGTCTCTCTTTTGTTTTAAAAATAGCAAGATGACCATCACAGGCTTATTACCGAGATCCTATGGTTGAATTAGTCTTGTACTGCGGAAAAGATTGTCATCGTCCACAGCTAAATCGTCCATAATCATATACCAGGGTCTGGTCAGTGATTTTAATCCACCACACTTTATTGTCTCAGAAACCTCACGTAAAACACTATCCTTTCCTAACTCAGCTTTATATTCACAGCAGGGAAAATAACTTCACACCTTTGTGATTTCCTCAGAAAATCATCCATATCTTCTTCAGAATCCTCTTTATTGTTGTCTACCAAACTCCAGTTATATACTCAACTGTAAAATTAAATTCCATCTGCATATTCTAGATGAGATTGAATAAAGAGCCTTTTTCATAAAGGCGTCTTTCTAAGGTTTATGATAGATCTAAGTCTAAAAGAAGTCTCACACACACAATGTTGAAACTCTTTCAGGGCTCAATGTATAGCTAATGCTTCACTCTCAATTTCTGAGTAGTTTTTCTCAGAACCTGTCAAACAATGTGATGCACAGCAATAAGATATTCAACACCATCTGTTGAAGCAAAACTGCAACTATGAGAGTGTTGTCACCCAGAACATACGCCTGCAATCTGGGATCATTTTGTAAATCTCTTTTAAATCTAACGAATTCTGTTTTGCAATCAGTATTCCACTAAAACTCCACATTCTTACCTACAAGGGCCCTCAAATTAACAGTCTTATGCTCATACTTTTTTACAAATTTGTTGTAAAATCCTTTCATTCCTAGAAATTATACAAACTATACAAATTCTTCCTTGTTACTAGGTTCTTCTTTATAATGGTCTCAAACATATCCCTCTTGGGCCTAATACAAGAGTGTGATATATGATGTTACAGATAATTTATAATATAATTTATTTCCTGTACATCAAATTTGCACATATTTTCTTTTCAATGTCAGACAAAATCTAGTCAATCTCTCTAAAACTACACATACTCTGTCATCATGTTCCATTCTATCCCTTCCAAAAATCATAAGATCATCTTGATAACCCTGTAATGCTTTCAAAATTTCAGAAATCACCCTCTGGAAAACCTTAAGTTGTAGACACTAACCCAAACGTTATCCTTTTAAATGTATACACTCCCATTGGATACTAAATGCTATTAACTTCTGGGAAGAGTCATCAAGTTCCACCTGATGATAAGCTGAGGTCAAATCAAGTGTAGAGAAGTAGTTTGCTCCTGCCACTATTGTAATCAATGTGAGGAAGTGGAAATTTGTTAACAACCACCTTCCGATTAAGCACTCTTATACCAACATAAAGACAAACATCCCCATTAGCTTCCACAGCTACTTCTATAGGGGCTAACCACTCTGTAGCCTCTACTGTCTCAATTGCACCTGAATCCAGCAACGTTTCCAATTCAACCCTCACACACTCCTTTAGACAACCCAACTTTCCAATGAAAAGCTGCTGAAAATTCACTACAAAATCTCTGGGTCTATGTTGGACTTCCTATATAACCACTTAGGGATCAAAATTGGGATCAAGTTTAACACCGAAGGCTTTCTGATGAGTCCATCCAATCAAATTATCTTGTTCGGCAGAAGCATAAACTTTCACTAGACAACAATGACCACCCAGTTCCATATTTGCCTCAAAATAACCTTGCATTTCTATTGGTGCCCCACGATAACCCCCTGGTTTTACATAAAGTTCACAAAAAGACTTTTTGTCTTCATATTTAATGCAAAATACCTCATTAGAAAAGATTACTAAATCTTATCTACAAGGTTGACCCTCACACAGCAAAAGGGTGTTCATGTCTCGAACTACTACATGTACCACCCTAACAGGATGCTACTTTAACTTAAAATATAATGTCCTGGTCTTCTTACACTCTGTATTTTCTCATTCTGGCTTGCAACATTTTGCCTAATTACCTTTTTCAGCACAATGAATATAGACAACATACAAAGCAGGGCAGTCATTCACATTGACTCTATGTCCTTGTCTGCCACACCTGAAACATTCCCCCTTACATCTTGTTTTATCATCGTTCATACCTACTTTACCTTTACCTTGCAAACTGTCTTGTCAACCTTCTCATGTGCAGCTCCTTGCTTATTTGATTTACTTAGTTCCATTATTTAGCACAACATGTGTTTGACTCTCTTGGGTACATATATCACCTCCTCAAGAGGCAGTTCCTCCTAGAGCCATAACTCTTCTCTGATCTTGTTGCTGAATTACCTCAAAACAAACTGATCTCAGACTCTTTCATTCATAGCTCCACAAATTTTGTACATGGAAGCTTACTTACTTAAACTAGTAATGTAGTCTTCAACAGATTCATCTTTCCCTTTTTCCCGTGGACCAAAATAGTACCATTCCATAATCGCACTGAACTTTGGCAGGTAATGAAGATCCAGCTTTCACATACTTTTTCATATTGATTCAAATTTCAGTCTTCCTCGGCATTTACCTCAGGTGAGTTCTCTAGAACGTCTTGTCCTTCCCCCCTAAGAAGAGCAATAGAAGAGAATATTTTCTTTCAGCACTCAAATTTGTTCCACACACTCTTGCATAGTTAATAAAGATGTTCTTCCACTTATTCCACCTTTTTGGTCGATTACCTGAAGTAGCTGAGAACAAATTGGTGTCACATTCTGCATATTTCTTCACCTCCCATAGCATAAAAATACACTATGAGTAGAACTGTGCAAACTAAAATAATAACATGCAAAAAATAAATGTCACATGTAATTATTACTGTTATTCAATCAAATCTCTCTGAACTAAATAATGAGGTGTGCCCATCATCTTTGTGTATGCAGAATCCTTGTAACACCAGCTGTTATAAGTATGTGCCTGTCACTGTTAATACCATTGGCAAATGGTGTGCCTGTCACTATATATTCTAACCTTATTGGCATGCAGGCAAGATTTGTAAAGTGCTACCAGTTGTGAATGTGACTATTAATGTTGTGCAGTCATGTATTTGTTTGCCTATCACCTCGTAGAAAATCCTCCACCCAGGTAATTAACTTTTCTCAGACGAAGTTGTGCCAGAACATCTTAATTTCCTTGTGAGACAATGAAACTTAACCCAATCTTCAATACGGACGCATTTGTTTTTCAACAACCCAGAAAAGAAGTGTTGGCATTGACTTCAAAGTTAAATATGAAACCTGTTCAAAGTTAAGTATGAAACCTGTTCCAAGATGGTCACTAGTACACTGGTTTTACTTTCACCAGACAGGGGATCTTGTTTGAAAGAAGATGCCTTTTCCATAATTGCTGCATTCCGCGCTGAGACCTGTTAGGAATTAGGTGTAGTCTGTGCAGCCATCTTGGTAATTGGTGTGACCCCACCCAGAGAAGATAAAATAAAACTGAAATGATGCAGATTAAGGAACTAAAAAGTGTTTCACCTTGGAAGTGAAAAAGACAATAAAACCCCCAACACATTTTTAGGGCGAGTCTGGTCTCCTTCGGGCCAACTTTAATGGCACACATTCCAGATTTGCCCACTGAGGGCCATATGTAGGTAGCAGACAAGTTACCACTTCTTAAATACCGAACTTTACCGATTCGGTATTTAAGAAGTGGTAACTCGTATGTAGGTAATCATTCGGTAAATATTACCGAATCGGAGAAATTCGGTAATTACCGAATCGGTATTTACCGATTCGGTAATGAGGCATACCTTCCCTTTGATTCCTATGGGCCTGGAGGCCCATAGGAATCAATGGGAAGGTATGCCTCATTACCGAATCGGTAAATACCGATTCGGTAATGGGGGGAGCACATTAAAGGGTGGCAGGGTGTCACATTGACACCCTGTTGCACCCCTGATTCCTGCATGTGTGCACATGTGGCGCACATACATGCCCTAAGGGCATGTATGTCTGCCACATGGCACTGTTAGTCCAGCAAAATATTGCTTTTTGCAATGAATTCGGTATTTAGCACCAACATATATTTGGTGCTAAATACCGAATTATTTTCCCTACACATCACTCATTTGAGTGTCACCTACATCTCATTTCAGGATTCGGTATTTACCGAATCGGTAAAATTACCGATTCGGTAATTTTACCGATTCGGTAAATTACCGAATCCTGAGATGTTCCCCCTACATAGCAAAAGCCTAAATACTGGTCGGTAATGGGATATTTACCGAAAATCGTCCGTTACCGACCGGTATTAGGCTACCTACATATGGCCCTTAGTGTTATCAGAGATCCAGCACTTTATTGTAGGGGATTTCATCGCCTTGAAAACCGAGTGGAGTGCACATTGCCAATATCAGGTAAAGAAATCTCCTGAAATTGTGTGCACCTTTCCTGTGTGACTTCTGTCATTGTAGGCAAACATCAGACCTATGTGGTTTTGGTAGATCTTTATGTGACTGACAAGGATACAATGCCATAGGCTAAACTTTGAATATTGTCATCCCCCCACCCCATGAAGATCAGCGCAATCAACTATGCACCTGTGCGAGGCGTCCATTGTCCCTTCATCTATCATGCTGAGACAAATGGAGTCATGCATGTGCAGAGTAAATAAGCACTAACAATTTGAAAAATGCCTTCTAGAAGACTCTAAGGCGGTAAGAGGGTGCTCGATAACATTTCACTCCAATGAGCACTGTCACTACATCTCAAACAGACAAATCAGAGGGTGTCTAAGTGGTCCCTGTGTGGACAACAACACAAGAGGGAGGCAAGTAATCAGTGCAATGTTGTAAGTAACTCCACCAACATGTGCAGAAACACATGGGGCTCTGTTTTCTGCACTCCTTCCTGGCTGCTGACAGCCATGACTGAATCATGCAGCCATTACAAATAAAGTATGCCACATTCAACTGAAATTAACCTTTCTGCTCCAGGAATATTGAAGCAGTGCTGTCCCTGATGTCAATTGCATGACCAATTAGGTTGAATGAAGGGAACACAAATAAAGTGGCTACCATAGTGTTAATCATCCACAGACCTCTGTCCTAGCAATGTTCAACAATCATCACTACAGGTCTCATCAATGGAATTGTACTACTTGTATGATGCCCCAAAATCCACAGGCATTAATACTCCCATTTCCATGTTTGCAGATGACGCGCTTTTATTATCCCGAAACCCACTTTGCCTGCAGTAATTACTGGATGCTTCACACTGTTCTGTTCTGATAGGGGACTAGAGATATATCCAGCTAAGTCAAAACTAATGGCATTAAATCCCCATCACTTCTTTAGAGGCAAGTTGAGCATTGACAGGGTGCTCCTGAAGCAAGTAAAATGCTTTGACTATCTAGGAATAAGGCTAGCTGATGAAAGGTTATGTACTCCCCAATTGGGGAAAAGTAGAACTATTTTGACTCAAAGGACATCAGAAATAGGAAGGAAATACAAGGCTTCCTCAAGCGGAGCAGTAACTCCAGCCCTTGAGGTATAGAGGGCCACAGCTGTGTCAGGGGCTATATATGGTGCTGAACTTTGGGGTTTAAGTGATGTGGCAATACCTACCTGCACAGAAAATAAATGTAACAGGTCACTGTTTAATTTGTCTGCAAGCACCCCTAGTTACCCTTACGATTTGATCAAGCACTTAAGAGTATTGATCTTGTGATTAAATTAAAACTCTTGATATATTGTGTGCACCTGTGGACAACACCTGAATAGGAGCCCTAGAAAAAAGCTTTGGCAGAGATAGTTACTATTGACAAAGGAGTTTGTATCCAATGGCCAAGGAAAATATACTAACCTAGGTTGCAGACCTTGGGGCTGAATAAAGACAAAGAATATAATGCATGCTGGGCTGCCCTCCTATGCTGGACCCCCGGGGACAGTGTTGCTTCATCTTCGGTTTACCTCTATGGCTGCTACTTACTTTTTAAAACAGACATATATATTGGGTTTTATCAGGTTGTTAGAAACCAAGCATATTACTGACAAAAAGCAAAAATATTTTTTAAAGTTTGTATTCATTCATATATGCACTTTATTGTTATACAATCTTATTATGTAATTTTGTAATGCAATACCTGTGATGAGCCTGATATGTCCCAGCAGCACTCAAGGGCTCATAGGAGAGTGCTGTGGCACCACAATCACCACCAAGCTCCAGCACAATATGGCACACTTGTGCATAGTGCCCAGTGTAACATTCAGATTAGTTCACAGCTAATGAAACACTACAGGCAAGCGCTGGGATTGGCGCATGACAAGCTCGGATGCTTTTGTGACCGGAGGCGCTTGCGGGAAGGCTAAGGCAGAGTTGGCCTGGGAGGGAGGCTACAGATGGTGCACGATTGCTACAGGCCTGGGCCTCGCATGAGCATCCACAACATGGAGAAGCCTGACAAAACACAATCAAAGCTACAATTTGACCAGCGCAAATCCACCAGACTTCGAGATGATGGTGCAGATACCGATCAGGTGGAGCAAGGGGCTACTGATCCTGAGCTGGGTGGAGATTTACAATGTATTCTGGAAGCCATGCAGCAGAGCCTCTCCACAATAGATGGTAAGATAGATTCCCTCTCCTATCCTAGATCGCATGTCGTAGAGGCTGGATAAACATGCAGAAAGAATCGACATGGTGGAGGGGGCGGGTATCTGACATGGAAGATCAGTAGTTAGAGACCACAGGCGCACACCAAAGTGGCAAAGATCGTGGGGGCACTACAGCCAAAAGCCAAAGACCTTGAAGCGTGCTCTAAGCGCAACGATCTGCACATAATGGGGCTTCTGGAGTCCACCACTATGGGAGTCATGGAGCTCTATGTGGAGAATTCACTTACCACTCTTCTGGGGCGTGACACTTTCTCCGTTATCTTCCTGGTGGAACTGGCACACAGGTCGCTCGCTCCCAAGCCCCCCCCAGGGCCCCTCCCAGACCCATCATAGCCCGAATACTTAATTATCGGGACAGGGATGCCGTGCTGCGGAGAGCACGGGAGCTTCGAACACCAGCTTGCTCTTGCTCACCCCTGAGGCGGAAGCCGGGGGCTCTTTCTCTGATATCTTTCTGCCCACGGGCACTCACTCGCTATTTGTAGAATCATTTAAAAAATTGTGTAATATATTTTAAACAGTTCGTTTTTGCCTGTTGCCACTACTATTCTCTTGGTGCAAGTTCCCGCTGCTCCGAGGCCCCTCGCTGCTCCGAGGCCCCTCGTTGTCATTTCCTGACCGGCGCAGCTGAGTTAGGTGCTGGCGCCGGCAGGCTAGGAGGGAAGCCATCTTAGGGGAACGAATACGAGAGCGGTCCAGTAGTTGGACGCTTTCGTCACGCATTTTACTGAATATAAGGATGTCACTTCCCCATCCACGCAGCGGGCGGGCGCAGCGGGCGGCGCAGCGGGCGCGCCTAAGGCGCGCCGAAGGCGCGCCTAAGGCAAGCCCGTCTGCGCCCGTCCGCGGCCGACCGGGGCTCGGGGCCAGTACCCCTGCCTCTTTTTTCTCCAGTGACAGAAATAACATAACACACATTAGGTACACTCTAGGTGACCTGCTTACCCTTCGCCCCATTGTGCAAGACAGCTGCCGCCATATTCTATCATTGGCTTCTCCTATGTTACAATGTGCGACTTGCGGCTTCTCCATTGCGGGGGGTAGAAAGGAGGAGTTGAGGCTGTTAAACTTGAAGCTGACACTATTAAACTGTAGATCCCTCAAAAAACACAAATTAGAAATATATGATTTGGTGCTTGAGGGTAATCTTGATGTTCTCTTCTTAACAGAGACATGGTTAGATGAAGCCTCAACGCCCGAAACCCTGGAAGCTGTCCCCGTAGGATACAACCTGCTCAGAATTGATAGAGAAAGGCAGAAAGGTGGGTGATTGGCAATGATTTATAATAACAACCTACACTGTACCTTAGAGAAGGCTACTTTACCCAATAGTGAGGGTGTTTTTTTTACGATTAAAGTCAACCCAAAAAATATTATTAATGGACTCTTTTTATACCGGCCCCCAGGCAAGACTTCACAGTTCTGCAATAATTTGACAGAGCTGATATCTTAGCATGCACTTCGGTACAAGAAATTTCTTATTTTGGGAGACCTCAATTTTCACTTTGAGGACCCTAATTGTAAGGAGGCACAGGCTGTGATAGATGCTTTGAAATCACAGTCGCTCAAACTGCAATCTACATCCCGTTCACATCAATTGGGCCACCTTCTAGACCCCATTTTTGCTAACTGGGAAGCGGTTAAAGTTGCCACACCATTCCAAATTGTATGGTCAGACCATTTCGCCATTCCATTTGAGGTTGAAATTGGCCCACAGGATTATAGTATGATCAAACCTAGACCTCAGAAGCGTAGAGACTGGAAGAAGTTTACGAAGGAAAACTTTAAATCCGCTCTACTTAAAGAACTCCCGCCTCCCAGCGATACTTTGTTTAAAGCTTGGGCTGATTACGAAAAATGGATGTCTAGGGCTTTGGACATAGTAGCGCCTTGGACACTCAAGCCCCCTGCCAGGAAAACTAAGACCGCTCCCTGGTTTTCTAAAGAACTTAAAGAAGCAAAAGCTAAATGTAAAAATACTGAACGTAGTTGGAGGAAAAACTACAATTCTGAGGATATGCTGAATTACAAAAGAGAACTTAAAGCTTATCACAAACTCGTAAGAGCAGCCAAAGGCGCTCATTTCAAAGAACGTATTGAATCGGCAAAAAATCCTACTAGGGAACTTTTTTCAATCTATAAAGAGCTTACGGTTCCTACTAGATTAAAGGCCCAAGATATCTACTCCAATGAATTATGTGATGATATCGCAGATTTTTTTGTAAATAAAGTAGATTTAATACACGCTACCTTTACAGGTAACATGCCGACTAAACATTCGGTAGTGAGAAATGATGCTGCTACCATGCCTCATCTGACATGCTTTAGAATTCCTGAGAGGCTAGATTTGCTCACCATCGTTAATGGCATTCAGACTGGCTTTCCCCTGGATGTGATCTCTCCTAATCGTTGTAAGGGAATATTCGACTGCATGATTGAGCAGATTGAACACTTGATTTCCTTATCTTTCCAGGAGTGCTATGTGCCTAACGCATGGAAAACGGCACAGGTTATACCCCTGAAAAAGAAACCCAATATCCACATTTCCCAGTTACAAAATCTACGCCCCATCTCTCTCCTCCCCTTTTGTGGGAAAGTTGTGGAGAAGGTAGTAAATAGTCAACTCATGAAGTTCATTGAGGAAAACTCTCTTCTCCACCCCACACAGTCAGGGTTCAGAACGGGTCACTCTACAGAGTCGGCGGTTCTCTTCTCCACTGAATGTTTGAGACAATCTGTTGATGAGGGGCAGACGGCAGCGTTGGTTCTATTAGATCTTAGTGCAGCATTTGACACCGTGCTGCACTCGACGCTGCTGTCTCGCCTCTCAGACTTGGGAATTGAAGGACCAGCCCTGAAATGGGTAGAATCTTTTCTAGATAACAGGAGCTTTCAGGTACACTGCCCTCCTTACAAATCGACTCTTCGCAAGTTGAGACATGGGGTGCCACAGGGCTCAAGTTTGAGCCCCACGCTGTTTAACCTATACATGGAGCCCCTAGCACATATCGTGGATGCTTTTGGTGTGGATATCGTCACATATGCTGACGATACCCAACTAATAATTAAACTTACTAACAATCAGGCAGAGGATGCCAAAAACTTCTCCAACTGCATGCGATCCATGGCAGAGTGGATGAACAACAACTGCCTACGCCTTAATGGCGATAAAACAGAACTGTTGGTGGTTGGAAAATCCCCCTCGGCCTGGTCCCAGGCTTGGTTGGCACCAGAATTAGGTGCGATTCCCGTCCCGGCAGACTCCGTTAGAAATCTTGGAGTTTGGCTGGATGCGGAGCTTTCTTTTAAACAACAGATTAATAAAATTACGGGAAAATGTTTTGGAATATTAAAAACACTCCGGAAAGTTCTCACCTTGCTCCCCATTAGTGCCAGGAAAACATTGATTCATGCCCTAGTCACTCCACACTTGGACTACGGCAATGCTCTTTTCCTAGGCCTAAGCAGAAAAGGCATACATCAATTGCAGTGTGTCCAAAATGCTGCCGCCCGCTTGGTACTCAATCTTCCTCGCAGGGCTTCTGGAAAAACGGCATTACGGAAACTTCACTGGCTCCCTATTGAGGAGCGCATCAAGTTTAAAGCACTTTGTTTTGCCCATCGCATTGCCCAGGGTAAAGGTCCAGGTTACCTGCAAAATCTCCTTATTATCCATCGCCCCATTCGTAACCTGAGATCTGCTGGAGCGATGCTGTTCCAGCTTCCTCGCGTACGCAGGACCAGGATGGGAGGTAGCTCCTTTCGCCTTTTAGTGAGTAGGCACTGGAACAATCTCCCTCTTGACTTGCGCATGGAACCCTCCGAAACTAGATTTAGACTTAAGCTGAAAACGTACCTTTTCCCAAGTCAATAATTGTTTCTCTTTAACCTAGGATATAATTTAATTCCGGACCTCGGCCCTCCAGGGAGGCAATAGCATTTCTTAGCGCGGGGACACACCGTTTTGAGTGTAACCAGGCGCTCTATAAGTGGTTTTATTATTATTATTATTATTAATTACTCTTTGTTGTCATTGTATCCAGACTTCACCCCGCAGGTTCAGGAGGCACGTAGACGTTTTGTGCCAGTCAAGCGCAAACTCAAAGAGATGAACATCGACTACGCCATGCTCTATCCCGCACGTCTGAAGATCGCAGTAGGTCGGAAATCGAAGGTATATGCTGACCCGGGCAGTGCCCAGCAGGCACTAAAAGGCTACACTAAAGGGTAGAATAATACTCAGGCAACCGAGGGTGCAGAAGTGGGCCATCACTCCAGAAGTCCACTGGGCCAGACCGATTGATACATGCACATGTGCGAGCTCAGTGCTACAGATTTTGGGACGTTCCCAGAAATGGAATTCTATGTTAAGCACGGCTCCTTGTTGCCCATTGTACTATTGCTCCTGAGATTTCCATGTTCTATGCCTCAACTCTTGTGGATGCTGTGCCTTTTTCTTGCAGTTGACGGGCAAGTTGTGTGGTGATGGGTGGGGAGTGCATGCCTGGGATTGCACACCATTTTGTCAGTGGTAGTATGTATTGTAGTTAGACCGTGCTACTGGTTCATAGTTACATGTTGACTGCTATTGGGGCACTCAGTTAGAAAGTAATAAATGTAGTGGTGTTAGAGATTACCATAGCTGGTTGGGCACTCTCTGCCCCACAGTATATTACACATAGTTCAGTAGTGTTTTTTTTTATTATGAGGGGGGATTATGTCATCATGTCAAATGTTGGGGGACACAAACTGGGTGGGGGAGGGAGGAAGGGAGAAAAATTCATGCATTTGGGTACAGCGGCAGTGTTTATGTTGTACAGTGTGTTTATTCAGACAGTTATGGATTTCATGTACATGGCATTGTAGCTTACAACTATGAGTGGGGGTAGTAGTCACCACACAGCCACTCAAGGGGATCACATACTCAGCTTTCTAACCTGGAAGATCAGGGGATTAAACGACCAACATAAAGTCCATGAGGTGATTCTATACCTACTTAGGCATCATATTGAGGTTGCAGTGCTGCAAGAGACCCATCTTGCACCCACCACCGGACTGTTGTAACGAAGAAGGATAAAGGGTATATGCGTGGCCTGATTTGGGTCAGACAAGGGTCTAACATCACAATACAAGCAGTGGCGTCGGATCCCGAAGGTCGCGATGTTATAGTGCATTGCTGCAAGGGTAATTTAGACGTTCAAGTGGTGGGAGTGTATAGCCCCAATTGTGACAATCCTCAATTCTATCACACACTGCATTCAAAACTCCTCACATATTCTAGAATGGCCGCTCTGTGGGGGGCCAACTTCAACTGCATGGAATCCCCTGCACTGGACCATTCACGGGGTCCCCAGTGCTCTCCATTGGCTACTGCTAGAGCAATTGCAACAATAATGGAGTTCAACGATCTGGTTGACTTGTAGAGGCACCTGGCACCAACGAGTTGAGAGTACACACACTACTCATCAGTACACAATATACACACATGCATAGACTGCTAGTTGGTATCCTGTGGCATAATACCTTTCGTAACACATTATGCACACCTTCCACGTACGTACTCAGACCATTCCCCAGTCAAATTAAACTTGATAATAGATGATATGCAGCCCAGGGTCCAAACGTGGCGTTTTCCCCAGTATTTTCTGTTGGATGAGATGTTCAGGGTGAAAGTCTCCCAAGAGATTGATCTATTCTTCTCCACCAATTTGGACAGTGTTCCCAAGATTGACACTATATAGAAAACATTTAAAGTTTTTATGAGAGGTGTGGTCATCTCAAAACACACTGGAGTGCTTTGCTCCATCAGGGGGCATCTACACAGACTTTTGAATTTGCAGAAATGGAACGCCAAGTGGCCGTGGACTCGTCACCTAAAGTGCTAAGACAGGTCAGGGATTGGATAAATGAGTATAACGATGAAGCCCAAGCCTAAGTGGTACATCTGGGGAAATATGCGTCAGCAAAAGTGTATGGAGAGGGGGGAGAGGCCAGGCGCAACACTGGCATCCATGACCAGGCCGGCAGGGTGATCTAATGAAGTGCTAGAGCTGCAATATGACCAAGGCACAACATGTACGGACCCGTGCAAATAGCGGACAGATTCTGATCCTATTACACAGAACTATAAAGCTCGCGGTCATGTGACTTTGATGAATCGGATGAAGAATACTGAACACATATAGCCATGAAACTGGCACAGGGAACATTTGATGGCCCCACTATGCCCTACAGAAATTACTGCAGCGCTGAAAACAATGGCCAATAACAAGGCCCTAGGGTCGGATGGGCTAACTGTAGCTTTTTACAAAGTGTATCTAGACCAATTGCTACCACGCCTGCTGAACATATTTGAGGAGATGGCTATGGATGGGATAATGCCCCCCAGTATGAGAGAAGATACTCTGATTACTCTCTTAAAGAAAGATAGGCCCTCAAACCAATGCTACTCATATAGGCCGCTCTCTCTGCTCAATAATGATACTAAAATATTCGCCAAAATTCTTGCCAACTGCCTCTCTCCCTTACTCCCAATAGTGGTGGTACCAGAGCAATCAGGCTTTGTGCCAACTTGTTCGCTGACAAGTATTTGTGCACCCAATTTGGCACAATGGCTAGTATTAATACGGAGACACAGGCTGCAGCGGTCTTTCTCAATGCAGAGAAGGCCTTCGATTCTATTTAATGGCACTTCTTGAAGGCCGTGCTGAAAAGGGTTTGAGTAGGAGAGGGTTCGTGTTAATGGGTTACTTTCAGAATGCATACACATCACAAAGGGTACAAGGCAGGGGTGCCCTCTGTCTCCTCTCCTGGATGCCCTTGCAGAGGAGCACCTGGCATGCGCATTGCGCGAATACCATGGGCACCGTGGCTTAAGGTTCCCCCAATACAATTTGGTAGTCACTGCCTTTGCAGACGACACACTTCTATATGTCAGAGATCCCTCGCGGAACTTAACACCTGTTCTACAGGAAGTGGAACGATTCGGTCAACAGTCAGGGATACGCATTAATTGAACAAAATCTACGGCGTTCCTTCTCACCCCATGCATGGCTCTGGTTGTAGTTGATTACCCCATTGTGTGGTTAATGGAACCCACTCATTATTTTGAAATCCGGATTCACACTGACCTGGAGGTGATTGTTCATGAGAACTAGGGAACAGCGATAATAAACTATGGAATCCATTGAGAAATGAATACACCTGCATCTGTCTTTGTTGGGGCGTATATCACTTTTGCAAATGATAATACTCGCACGCTTTCTGTCCTTTTTTGCCAATCTTCCTATTTTATTGCCGAAGTCTTTGTTCTGCACACTGCGTTCCCTCCTGCCCCGTCTGGTGTGGGCTGGGAAGCAGCTGAGGGTGAGATGGGAGATACTTACCAAACCATATTCAGGTGGGGGACTTGGAGCCCCAAACTTTGAATAGTATTATTGTGCCGCACAACAGATTCATGCTCTTTATTGGTTGCAGGGGGCCTCGGATAGCCCACAGGTATACATTAAAAAAGCGGCTGTGGAACCCTATTAATTACCACAGTATCTTCACGAGACACCAAAGAGGCGCTATCATGTTATAGATCAAGTTTGGTGCACGAGGAGCCTACTTTGGAGAGCGGCAGATATGCGGGATCTTACCATTCTCTATTCTCCCAAATTGCCAATGGAAATGTTCAGATGTTTGCCAATGAGAAGAGAGAAAGAATTTATCTCTGACATGCGTGCGCTGGGCACAATCACCATGGGTGACTCTTTTATAGATGGCACAGTCAAGCATTGGGACGCACTTGCCACAGAATTCAGAGAAGCCTCCCTAATAGCAAGATTTCCTTTTTTTCGAGCAAGGCATGCACTTCGGACAATACTGGGGGAGGACATGAAAGAACCACCTGAGTTCACCTGTTTAGGGCGCAAAACTCACAACACATGATTTTGATATTGTACACACTTGCTAACATGGATCCAGATCCCCTGCCTCAAAATCGCTACAGAAATGGCGCACAGACTTACAGATAGATAATACTGACGAACAATGGGTATATTGTTGTAGGGACACGAAGACTATATCTCTAAATGGCAGACATCGCTTAATACACTATAAGTTTCTGCAGAGAGTGTACTACACACCAGCTCGTCTGCAGATGTGCGGGCTCCGCGATGATGACAACTGCATGAGATGGAGGGGCGGCTGAGGCAAACTTCATGCATTTAGCTTGGGCCTGCCTGGGGAATCGGAGGTTTTGGGAGATGATACACATTGCATTACATGAGATAGCTGGAGTAGGTATCAGATTGACTCCCCTGGAGTTGTGTCTAGGTTACAGCAAGGATTACTCCAAAGGCACACACAAATTATTAGCACTGTGTATCCTAATAGAAAAGCACAGGGTTGCTATGAGATGGATGAACTCGCTGGCGAGCTGCTAGGCCACGCCCACTGTGAGGCCACGCCCACCGCCTCCCCACATAAAAACGCTGGTCACTAGCGCCGCATCTTAGAAGCACGTATCCTCCTGAGGCGGAAGCCGGGAGTTCTCTGCTGCTATTTTTAAAATTGAATGTTACTGTATTTTGCTGTCTTTTTTAATAAAAGCTTTTACCTGTTCTTTGGGACTCCACGATCTGTATTTCGTGCATACCGCACAGCCGAGTGAAGGCTGGTAGCGAACCCAAACGTACAAGCATCTCCCGCCGCCATCGCTGGCGAGCTGCTAGGCCACGCCCACTGTGAGGCCACGCCCACCGCCTCCCCAATCCTTAATAATCATGTGCTTTCACCGTACGCGCAGCGGACGGGCGCAGCGGGCGCGCCACTTGCGCGCCGAAGGCGCGCCTAAGGCAAGCCCGTCTGCGCCCGTCATCGCCAAGACATCGCCTGTTCCCCTGGGCAAATCACCCGGGAAACTCATCGCTACGATAGAGACTGCCTTCTCGCTCTAAATCCGGGAAATAATTTTGAGAAGATATCGGGAACCATTGGACATACACATCTATACTGTAAGTCGTGTCACTTCTCCCCATCTAACCCCTGTATATCAAAGCGTCTCTCAGTTGCTTATAAACACACCCCTCTCACCATTTTACAACTTAACGTGAGATCACTATGTAAGCACCATCAAGAGATTAACACCCTCCTACTTGACGAAAATCCTGACATCCTTTTTATCTGTGAAACCTGGCTTTATGAGGACATGACCAGTATCATAAATCTTGCGCTGCCAGAGAGCTATCACATGAAGTCGATAAGTAGAAGTACCAGAGGAGGTGGCATTGCTATCATCTATAGAAAGCACTTTCTGTGCTCTTTCACTAAAGAATCGATTTCAAACTCTGAAAGCGCTCGCTTTAAGGTCACAGTGGGCCCCCATTTTTCTTTATCGGGCCTCTATATTTATCGGCCTCCCGGTCCTTCTTCTAAATTTATAGAAACCCTCCTTGAAACAGCGAACTCTCTGGTGGTGAGTTCGGCCAATTTTACGATACTGGGAGACTTGAATCTCCATTTTGATAGAAATCAAGATCCCACTATTAATAATCTCCTAGCCGACCTATCAGCCCTACAACTCTGCCCCCTGATCCAGGAAGCCACCCACTCGGCTGGTCATATCCTAGACCCCGTTTTTACCAACCTCCAGGAGACTATAACAGAGACGCCCAAACCCAGAGATTGGTCGGATCACTACCTAGTCAAATTTACCATTCGGATCAAGGAAGTGTTTAATAAAGCTGGGTCTATCCATCATCTTAAAAGAGCATGGCACAAACTTTCAGCTACCAATCTACATACCACCTTAGGAGAATTCCATCAAGAAGCTCATTTAAACATAAACGCCACATACGCTGCCTTCTCTGCTTGGATTAATCAAGGATTAGATACCCTTGTACCTCTTAAATGGACTAAAGGACGTAGCTCTCCCTCTAACCCCTGGTATAACAACACCCTGAAAGCCTTGCGCAAGGATTGCAAAACAGCCAAAAGACTATGGAGACGAGAATATTGTATTAAAGATAAAGCCGCCTATCGTCTAAAACAAAAGCTCTATCATAAGGCTATTTGTTCTGCAAGGGCCATTTTCTATGTGGAACAAATTACTTCCAGTACCAACCACTCCAAAGCTATATTTAAACTAGTAGATGAGCTACAGAAAAACAGATCTCCTCCCTCTAATGCTATGTCTGCACAGCAATGTGAGGATCTTGCGTCTTTTTTTGTGAACAAAGTACAAAACATCTACAAATCCTTTCCTCGCCATTCTGCTACAGCTCTTAGCTCCCCCCCTCCCTTTTATAAATGCACCAAGATGGAGCTCATACCGGAAATCTCTCGTGAAGACCTAGCTGTACTTTGCAGGAAGGTCAAATCTGGTTCTCCAGCAGACCCCATGAGACCGACTCACTTCGTAGAATCCCTGGATTTCTTTTTACCCTCTCTAACATCCATATTAAACCTGTCCTTTTCCTCGGCCACCGTTCCAACTGTCTGGAAGCAAGCTTGGGTCTCTCCCATCATTAAAAAATCAACCCTTGATCCCTTAAAGCCAGAGAACTATAGACCTATTTCGTTGCTTCCTTGGATTTCCAAACTCGCAGAAGCTCACGTTAACAACATCTTGACCAAACACATGGATCTACATAACATCTTAGATCCATCCCAAAATGGGTTTAGGCCACACCATAGCACTGAATCTGCCCTCCTAGCCACGTCTGAACATCTCCGGACGATACTTGATGCCGGCCAAAGTGCTGCGCTGATCTTATTAGATCTCAGCGCGGCCTTTGACATGGTATCTCATAACATTCTACTGGATCGTCTGAACATGGCAGGTATCTCGAGCCGTGCATTGGACTGGTTCCGCTCCTTTCTGGAGGATAGGTCTTTTCGGGTGTCAGCCCCTCCATTCCTCTCCCAGTCCCACCCCATCGGACAGGGAGTACCTCGGGGCTCCGCTCTCAGCCCATCCCTTTTCAACCTATATGTACAGCCGCTCGCGGCTGTAGCCAGAGAATGGGAACTCTCGTTGGTGTCATACGCCGATGACACGCAGCTAGCAATCACTCTTACCGAGGGTCCCTCTATTTCTGCAGCGAGGTTCAGGGATGGGCTGGATGCCGTAGCCCAATGGATGACGGATAATTGCCTGCAACTCAACGCAGGCAAGATGGAGGTGCTGCTTCTTGGAAAGAACACCAGCTACTGGAACCAACACTGGTGACCTCGGTCACTAGGTACCATCCCTCCCCCTAAATCCCTGGTTAAAAACTTGGGTGTTTGGATGGACTCAGCACTTAACTTCCAGACCCACACAAAAAGAGTAGCGGCCACCTGTATGGGTCTGATGAGAAGCCTTAACCCCATACTCGGCTTCTTCGACCCCAAGGTTCGCCAAACGATTATACAAGCCACAATTCTGTCCCGCCTAGACTATGCTAACGTCCTTCTCTTGGGCGCTAACAAAGCCGAAATTGCGCGTCTACAGCGTGTACAAAACACCGCGGCTAGAACCTTGGTCGGACTTCCCCGCAGGTGCTCGGCTAGAGCCACTATACGAAAGCTGCACTGGCTACCAATTGAGTCCCGTATCCAGTTTAAAGCTCTCGTTATGATCTTTAAAATTTTCAAAACTGGACGCCCACAACTTCTCCGCCCTCTCCTGATACCTTATGTGCCACAGCGTAAGTTGCGCTCCTTCGGCCAACATTTATTGACAGTTCCCCTCACAAAGTTAGCTCGCACAGGTGGGCGCTCCTTTAGAGTACTAGGAGCCAAACTTTGAAACAATTTGCCGGTGAACATCCGCTCAATGGAGAATCTTTCCGCTTTCCGGAGAGCTCTTAAAACTCTTCTATTCCCCCCCTTTTAGGTTTTTGACTCCTGGTCTTTCCTTCTTTGTCTCCTGTGAAGATTCTGTGGTTCTTTAGCGCCGGGACGCCCCTTTGCTGGGGCAGCTGTTTTGCGCTTTACCAAATTTTAACATAACATAACATAACATGAAGGGCCCCACACCCACAATAGAGGAATGGTGTGCCAACCTATCTACCTGTAACATGCACTCAGAAAATTTCAATGCACTTATGCCCACTCCCTGCAAACCTAAACATGTTTGGAAACCATTTAGGGCATACTTGGCCCGTAACTCCACCAAAGAAGAGGCAGGGGAGAAACATGAGAGGTCGAGGATTGTCTAAAATGGTGGGGACCCCGCAGGATTGCAGCGTGGTCCTGTGTGTGTTGATACCTTTTGCATTGTGCGGTCCCATGCTGCTGAGGGGGAGGAATTGGGATATGTCCCCCGATTGTAAAAGTCTGTTGTATGTGCATCAATGTATACTGATACTGCCCTCCCAGTGTAAATTCAAAGTTGGAAGTACTCATTCTGTTGTCACTGTCGGAACGGACTCTGATTTGTTTCTTTGCTGCTTATGTTGTATGTGATGCAATGATCAATGCACATATGTTTGAATATAAAATGAAAATAAAGTTTAAAAAAAAAATAACACTACCTGTAATCTCCATATAGGAGTACTGGCCAAGGACAGACTTGTTCTTATTAGAAGGGCTGCCACTATTTTGCAAGCAATATTAGAATATCCCTTTTGCTGGTGATGTTACAAAAATGTGTAATCATTTTAAACAAATATAGAACTTTGCTGCACAAGTGGTGCCAGGCATTTGCAGATGTCAACACATAAGTCAGTCTCTTTTAATGCTTCATTGGCTTCTGATAGTTGATCTGATCAAACAATAGGCTCTCTCTTATTCTCAGTATTTTTCATGGTATATGTAAGAAATTGGGTAGTTAGTTAAGGGAGGTGACTACCACCTTAAGCAACAAACACAATCCTGGACAGGGTGAACCACTAATGTCAATAAATTAACTTTATTTCAACCACTTGGTAGCTACGGCACAGAGCAGACTAGGTTAACTTAGAGGTACTGAGTGAAGAATTTATGCAATACTCAACAGTAATAAAGTCAAAATACTTACAATAAATATTACAAGCTGAATTAAAAAAAATAGAGTATATGTTATTATATAAAACTACCCAAAAATGACAAAAATACAACTAGGGTAATTAGAGATATGAATTTGTGAAGGCAAGGCATCTTGCTGCAGCCAAGAAGGACTACACAAGGTTGGATAGCCATCGGATGAAGTCTCTGTGAAGATTCGGTTTTTGGTAAGTAAGCTCCAAGCAGGAGAAATTTGATTTATGCAGCCAGAAAAGCTCTCTCACTGGTGGATAATTCTGGTGTCTTCGCCAGGTCAAGATTTCTTTGTTTGCATGTAGTCACTTTTTTGGAGCTTGGATTCCTTCAGCGGGGCAATGAGGCTGGCTGTAACTAAAGAGTGCTCCACGAGGCCGCATACCAATTCTGTGGGGTCCCACTTAACCAAACTTGCTGTGGTGGAAAGAGAGAACCCTGAACCTTCAGTCCAGAGGCAAATCATCTTGGTTGGATCAGCTTGGCAGGTTTGTTCTGGCCTGGTCCACTGCAGGTCTTTGCAGCCAAAAAGTTTCTAAGTCAAACGTTTTCAGTGGAGGTAGGAAATGTCCAGCCAGGTCCAGGCAAGGGTTCCAAAACCTGAGAAACAGCACAATATGGTCAGTATTCACTTTAGCAGTGGCTACCAGCAGGGTCCAGGGCACGTCCAGTTGGAACTGGTCAGCTGGAAATCTTGAGGAAAGGCAGCTTGTAGCTTGTTGTGTTCCTGTAGCTTGAATAGGAATTCAGCCTTATGACTCTTGGAGTTCATTTGTATATCCTAGAAACAAGAGACAGCAGGCTCAGTCCTCTTCTGATCTTCTTCTGGTGCAGTAGTATTCTGAGGGGTGCACCTGGAATGTCACATTTGTACATGGCACCACTTGTGGGTGGGAATAATGTCTCACTCTTCCCTAAGCAATTGGGTAAAAGTTCCCAGGGCTTACCCTACCCTCCTTTGCACCACTTCTTGTGTGCCCTACTGCAAACAATTCAACAGTGTCTCTCTCTGCCTAAATCCAACATGGTGAACACATTCTCCCCTTGTGCAGAACCTGTGTGCTTAACACAGAGGTGAGGCCAGGGAAATGTGCTGCCTTTCCTCTGTGGTGCCTTTAAATCAGTTCTGGGTGCTGCTCCCTCTCCACTGGGATTGAAGCCTGCCTGACTTGGAGGTGGTGGTGGTGGTGGGGGGGGGGGGAGGTGAGGCCTATGCAGGTATCATCTGACATCTATCTGTGACAAGGGAGGCCCTTTTTGAAGTTTATTAACTGCCTTGGTACTGACCAATGGTCATCCTGCCAGAGGAACAGAAACACCTCCCTACAACCAGGCTGTGAGCAGTTTTCACACCTCATTCAGGGTTTGAGCATTAAGAGGGCTGCTGCTGCAGGCCAATGTAAATGAACCTCCAGAAGCTTTAGACAGTGAAAGTTAGCTTTCTAAATATTTACTAAAATCCAACTTTGCCAGTGAATTTAGCTTTCAATACATATTACAAAGAATGACATATCAGGTGTTTCATAACCACAGATAGCATTATTCAGTGGAAGAGCGCAACTCAGTGTTGTCTATGGTACAACCAGCCTTACTACAATGAAACCAGCTTTTAGTTGCTAGTCATAGTATGGGGGTGTTTAACATTAAATGTATCTATGTCTTACTTTTAAATACAATGCACCTTTCTGTATGGGCTATAAGGCCCACTTAGGTGTGACTTAATATTATCTAAAAGGAAGGTTTAGACCTGTCAAAGGGTTTATTTTGTCAGGTTGAATTTCAGTTTAACAACTGATTCAACCAGGCTACAATGGCAGGTCTGGATCCATATTTACACTGCCACTGTAGCAGTTTGCACAATAGCTGCTGCAGTCCACTAGTATCATTTAACTTACAGGCCCTGAATACACCTTGTGCCATATACTAGGGTTATTTAGGTATTGTAAATATACTAGTTACGTTTCTAACCAAGTCAACTGTGTTAAAAGGAGGATTAAAACCACTTTACTACTGAATAACATGGGTAAAGTACACAGAGATCTACAGCAAGCAAAAAGAGATATTGCATTTTGGGGGTACACCACACATTTTTTAAAAAAAATTTCAACAACATGTTTACGTCATTGGAACTCTAGGAATGTTGTTCATATCCCTTGTTAACCATTGTGATTGATGGACAAAGAGTGAAGTCTTCTAAGAAGAGAACCTTAGGTGGCAAGTGTATGAGGTTCACTGTCTTCACTGGTCTCTGGAAAGGTGAGGGCATTTCTTAATTCTAAAAGAATCTGAAAATTCACCCATTTAAATTTCTCACAATCCACTTCTGATGTTGCTTGCAAATTAATTTTATTTTACTACTGAAGCCTTGATTATGAATGCTTGGGCCTAATTCCCATATTCCCTCTGGTATCAGGGGGCACAGAAATAACCGGTTTACACAATGTTGTTGATACAATGCAGGAAAAGTGTTTTCATTGTGATTCCTGAATGGTTTCCCCTGCGTTTGTCTTTTAGATGGACAATTTGTCTGCTTTCAGAAGCCGAAATCTAATGTGCAAAACATTGAAGTAATTATGATGGACCTGGGAACTCTGTTTTATGGGCCAATTGGAATTATAATTTGCTTGTAATTGAGGGCTATGTTAAAGCTGATATCCGTAATAGAACCAGTAAGCCTTATGTGTTGGAAAAACCCACAGGGCACAATATTTAAAAGAGCAGAATTTGGCTAAGAAGTTTTGAAGCTGTAAAAGGAATGCTTTCCAGATGACTTTGTATCAATTAATGTTGAATACCCTACCAAATTCGTACGATTTAAAAGTACCTATTGTCCATTGATAAGGAGTCAATATTTTCCATTATTGTGGCTGACGGTGCACAAGCGGTACAACCAATTTGACTTACCCCAGTTAATGAGTAGTCCAGAAATATGTCAAAACCCTACCACCTCCTGTAATGGGATTTTGAGCCTGTTGTACGCCCCAAATGAAAACCAAGCTATAAATAGTGATGAAGTGTTTGTAACCATCAGCGGTACCTCCTTATCTAACCCCCTTTGCCTGTTGGTGTATGCTAATAACTCCACTGTGACAGTGCAATTAAAATTAGGAAAGAAGACACACTTGCCAAGTGTCTCTCTTTCTGCTCACCAGTGGTCATGCATAGCTCTGCACATCTTAACCCTTGCTGATAGTTTAGTAAACAGCAGTCACATCCGAGCCAGAATGTTGGACAACAGGTTACATTCACACAGAATATCATACAAATAATCCTAGCTCACTGTATCAATTGCTTTGTGAGCATCAATAATGCAATAATCAGATAAGCACCATACATCTGTTTGTGGCATATTAGGATACAGACACCGCTGACTGGTTGACGTTTACTGGCTAAGGACAAATTCATTTTGGTCGGTTGTATTGTAGAAATCACCACAAATATAGCATCATACAAATATATTGTGTCAAAAATATAGGGTACCAAAAATTGGCTTAATATCATCTTCACAGAATACAAAATATTGGAGAGAGGGCTATCTTCCTCTGAAATGGAAAGCGGCTCAGGTCATCCCCATCCGCAAGAACTCCAAAGTCCCTATGGAAGAGCATTCCAATCTCCGCCCCATTTCCTTACTATCTCTCCTGAGCAAAGTTTTGGAAAAATACATCAACAAACATCTGTCTGACCATATTGAATCTATAGGCAGCTTGGATTCCTCTCAATCTGGTTCAGGCCCAAATACAGCACGGAGTCTCCCCTTTTGGAGGTCACAGATAATATCAGGATGACCTTAGATAGTGGCCACTCTGCCGCATTCAACACAGTCTCCCACCAGATCCTGCTCAGGAGATTGGAGGAGATTGGATTTAGAGGATCTGCTCTTCAGTGGATGACGAGCTTCCTGTCTTCCCGTTCTCAGACCATCAATTTAGGCCCTTTTTGGTCAAAGACGATGGAATTGACCAAGGGAATTCCCCTGGGCTCATGTTTAAGCCTTACCTTATTTAACATCTATGTTGCTCCCTTGGCCAACCTCCTTAGGACCTGTGGCTTTACGCCTATTTCATACGCTGACGACGCTCAGCTCCTCTTCTCATTGAATAAGTCCACCCCCTTTTTTCAGTCTACATTCTCTGCAGGAATGATAGCCATAGCAAATTGGATGAAAAGTAATTTTCTCCAACTTAATACTGGCAAGACGGAGATTATGCTTTTCGGAGAGGCTTCCACAGAATAGAGTTTGTGCTTTTTGTTGGTGGAATATGTATATTTACTATTCCACTCTGAACACCAGTAATTGACATGGAGTGGATCTTACGTCTGCAGGCCGCCGTTACTCACGCGGCTATGGTGATTTTTTGGCCGTATTTAAGTTAATCACGTGTCACCCCTCCGGTACCTTTCCATTACACGGAGCATCCCTGGCGAGTAGTGGTGAGTTTGTTAGAGAGTCTTTTCGCGCGATACGGGCGCTTTTTCAGTATAGACATCACTGCTGATGCTCAGCTTCACTGATGAGATCAGCCATGACTGAGGCTTTCTCCTTCTGCCTTTATTTGCAGATTCTGCACCGCGGCGCCACCATCATTTTATCGCGGTGAGTGTGCTTGTATTTCCCGAGTTCCGGGCAGTTTGCCTGCATTAATAATGTCGGTATAATGGTCCAATTTAGACAGAGGACACTTACACTCCCTTTGCACTTTATTTTTAAATTGTGGTGACAAAGGGCTGACTCTTTATTTAATGCAACCGACAGGTACTTACATACTTCAGTCATGACACGGTGGCCTTAGTACACTACCCACTGTTTGTTTTGTTTTATTTAGGGCCTTTGATAGCAGTTGTTTCCTGTGTTCTATTTTTTGAGATTAATACTTTTTGAGGTAACCAAGGATTCTGGCTCTCATTTAAGCAAATAAGGTGGAAGGGAGAGTAATAATTCAATTAAAGTAAGAGACTAATATCTACCAATGATTATAGTGTATCTCACCCTAATACGTTTGAAGGGTACATTCATATGCACCTTATTCTTGCAGGTGTTTTTCTGCTCTCTTTTGATTGGAGCCCTTGAGCCCGACTTGTCTTACCAGCCTCCCCGTATGAGGCTGTTTTCACAGTAAATAATAGGGACTGATGCCCTTAATTTGTATGTTTTTATTGTCTTGAAGTCAGTTGTGTTCTAAGATATTTTTTTGTAATCGATCCCTAGGTGCCCCTCCCCTATTCCCCGCCCCCCATTCACCACAGTCCTGAGGAAGACCGCGTTTCTAAGGATTGCAAGGACCTACACTCAGTCTGGGGTCGAAACGTCGACACGTCATATGTTGCCAGTATAATCAACAGTACTTGTTTTACTGTGTTGTGTTGCTTGCTATACATGGCTATATGATACATTATGTTACTGATTGTAATTGTGAAGTTTTCGGCTAAATGATATGCTGTGTTATTAGAATAATGTGATACGCACGATACTCTAACTTCACGTACCCCGTTACCCTCACCTAAATCACAGATTTTTCCTTATTTCTTTTCCCCTTTTTCCTCTGGGCACTTGTAGATTTTTAATGTGTCTTTGCAATTAATATATGTGTTCAGTGTGATTAAATAACACTGTTGTAAAATATATATATGCTTTCTATGAGTTTGTGAAACCTTTGCTCATATATTTTTTATACACTGTTGGATATACTGGGCCCGATTCACAGAACTAACTTAAGACAAAATCCTAAACTTACTACCATTTTGGTATTCACAGAAGGCACTTACTCATTTTGGTATTCACAAAAGGCACTTACTCATTTCGGTATTCACAGAAGTTAGGAGTCCTAACTTTAGGACTCCTAAATGCCTTCTGTGAATACCGAAAGTCTTAAAATTAAGATTTTTCTCAGTTTAGTAGTAGTATAGTTAGGACTCCTAACTTTAAGACTCCTTAATGCCTTCTGTGAATACAGAAAGTCTTAAAATTAGGATTTTTCTCAATTTAGTAGTAGTAAAGTTAGGACTCCTAACTTTAGGACTCCTAAATGCCTTCTGTGAATACCAAAAGCCTTAAAATTAGGATTTTTCTCAGTTTAATAGTAGTATAGTTAGGACTCCTAACTTAAGGACTTCTAAATGCCTTCTGTGAATACCGAAAGTCTTAAAATTAGGCTTTTTCTCAATTTAGTAGTAGTAAAGTTAGGACTCCTAACTTTAGGACTCCTAAATGCCTTCTGTGAATACCGAAAGCCTTAAAATTAGGGTTTTTCTCAGTTTGTTAGTAGTAAAGTTAGGACTCCTAACTTTAGGACTCCTAAACTGAGAAAAATCCTAATTTTAAGAGTTTCGGTATTCACAGAAGGCATTTAGGAGTCCTAAAGTTAGGACTCCTAACTTCTGTGAATACCGAAGTGAGTAAGTGTCTTCTGTGAATACCAAAATGAGTAAGTGCCTTCTGTGAATACGAAAATGGTAGTAAGTTTAGGATTTTGTCTTAAGTTAGTTCTGTGAATCGGGCCCACTGTTACTGGGACCACTCATTAATGTACTGTTCTATACCCAGGTCGCAGTGATTTTTGGGTCTACCCCTTTATATAACGATAATATTTCTGAGAGTCAGGGAGCCCCAAGCCTTACTCACTCTTTGGCATTTGTAAAATTTGCAGTTTTACCAATGCGCATTTCTGGTTCCACTAAAAACGATGTTATAGATTGCTCCACTTTTTAAAAAAAGTAAGGCGCTAACTTACAGCGATTTGATAAAAAGAGGAACAAAAACTAAGGTAAATTTGCTACTATAATCAGTGCAGTGCAGCCTATAATTGATAGGAGCAAGCCTTTCCATACTTCCAATAAATTAAAAATGTTTCTCCTCATAGTTTTACAATTATTATAAAACATTTCCCCTGGATCCTCTGAATGTGAAAAAAACCCAAGTATCTTTTCGGGCCTGTTCTAGAACTTTCCTTCCAAAGAGGTGTTGAACAGTAAGTACTCCATTTTCCCTTCATTATTTTAGAGTCCCGCCACGCTCATTAAGGCTTTAATTTATTGCAGAGCCAAAAATAAGCATATCATCCGCGTAGAGCTTTATTTTGGATAAGGGTAAGAGTGATGTAATTTAAAAGAATTGAGTTGTTAATTATTTGCTGTGCTTTGTCACCTTGATATAGGTTTCAAATGGATCCAGTAAACTGGAGTGAAACTGAAATTTGCCAAAGATTTGAAATAACACATCCAGTTTACAAGATCAAAGGCCTTCTCAGCATCTGACAAAACAACCACAGCTGGGATAGCATTCACCATCACCAGTTTAATAAATTCAGTCATACAATAGATTTTAGAGTTTAAATTTCGAACACTAATGAAGCCATTCTGATCCCCCACTATGAGTAAGGTGGCTACCTTATAAATCAGATTGGCTAAACTTTTAATATAGACGGTATATTCAGAATTTAAAAGAGTTATCAGTTTATAGGATTTGGGATCCAGAGCCTCTTTACCTGCTTTTAAAACAATTTCCAGAACCTCTTTCTGAAATGAGTTTGGGATCTGACTACCAGCTAGCAAATGATTACAAAAGGTGGATAAATGGCCAATTAAAGAGGTGGCAAATGTTTTATAAAATTCTTAGCCAAACCCATCCAGCCTATGAGCTTTTTCCATTGGGGAACTGACTTGAAGTGTATTGAACCTCCCTCTCTGAGATTGACTTTAATCGAATTGAGGCAGCTTCATCCATCAGGGTGAGCAATTCATAATTATTAACAAAATCTTCAATTTGCTGCTGCAGCCCTACATTCCCATCTTACTACTCCAAGTACAGATTGATATACTGAATGTTTCATTTCTCTACCTTTTCTGTGAATTGCCTCGTTTGAGGGTTCCATATTTTAGTGAACAGATTTTGATAAATCCCTCTTTTGCACTCCAGGCTACAAAGCGGCCTATAAATACCCCTTCTTCAAAAACTTGTTGATGGGAAGTCTGATTATTAACTACTTCTTTTTCTAAAAAGAAATTCCTTATCTTCTCCTTTAAAATAATCCATTCTACTGAGGCTTCTGTTCTATTCATCCCTAAAGCTTGATAAGCCATATCTGCTTCAGCCTGCAGGTAGGAGATTTCCTCCATCTTTTTCTGGGGACTCAAGGTCATCCAAAACACTATTTCTAAAGTTATCAAATCAGTCACATCTTCTCATAATGTTATTGTCTTGTACATCAGCCATCTTCTGCTGCTACATGGAAAGGGAACAGCACATTTCAAAACAACCGCCCAGTGGTCCATCAAACCACTCATGAGGTGCAAGTTTTTCTACGTTTGCAGTTTTGTTTCAACTACAGTAGGATTTTCATAGGTTGCTGGATTGTTCTGTATCTCTGAATGTGCCATGTGCTTTCAAATGTCGCTATATAGCACATAGGATCCTGCAATAGCTGTATAAATGCCTGTCTCTAATTTCTTTATAATTGGCGACTTGTGATGCACCCAGTCGTTGATAATAACAAGGAAAAGATGTCAGAACTCAACTGTAATAAGTCATTGCAGTCGGTTCTGACATCACAATGCATGCTGCCAAAATGACCAGCCGAGGTGAAAGGTAGATCAGGTCACGAAGCAACTGTTTAGAGCAACGAAAATGACATGTTGCCTTTTTTCATTCCTTTGATATTTATAGAAAAGTTAGAATCATTTTGCATGTTTCTACACATTCTGAGCTTTAAAAACTGACTTGTATTACACTGTTTCAAATATCTTTTTGCAACAAATATTTACCTGTTTTTTGATGTGTTTAATATTGCATTAGAGGTTATATTTGTATCCTTCGTGTTTGCAAACATGCTCTCTCTTTCATATGAAAGAGCTACACATCAAGATTTTAAGATGATGGTGTGACCAACTAATATATGGTATGAAGTAACCCGTGTGGTAAATTATAAGAATATTGTAAGTCACCTTGGAGTTCCATAACATTTTAAGGAACTTGGTATTCAGCCTCATTCCTCTATATGGGTATGGAACCCCTTGTGATTTGCAACGGCCTTACTGTTTATTTATTTATTTATTTATATAGTGCGAACATGATCCCGAGGGATATCAGAACGCTTTACAATTGTAAGGAAAGGAAGGTAATAGTTGAAGTACATGTGTCAAATAGGGATACAGACAGAATCACATATCAAAATAGAACTCATAGGACAAGGGCGGTTACAGGTACAAAGGGTCAGCACATATAATAAGAAAACAACTGGTATATAGCGAGATGGGGGAGCAACCGCATCAAGGGAAGGGGGGGGGAGAAAGAGGTGAAGTCCAATGCATTAGAGCAGACGATCCATCAGTCTATTAAGGTAAGAACTTGTTCATAAGGAATGTTTTAATTTCCAATTTGAAGGCAACCTTGGAGGAGATTCTGCGTATTTCCGATGGGAGAGAGTTCCAGATCTTCGGTGCTGAGCCTGAGAAAGTTCGGTGACATGTTCGCTTTTTTTTAAAGATCTGAGGTTTCAGGAGGAGAGAGTTGGCATTCCTAGAAGGACTACCCCCTCCGGATAGTTCCATCTTTTGCACTAGATAACTGGGGGTTTTGAAATGGAGGGCTTTGTGAGAAAGGCAAGCAATCTTTAGCTGTATCCTTGCTTCGAAGGGCAGCCAATTTAGGGATCTTAAGACTGGAGAGATATGCGCATTTCTTTTGGTACCCATAACCAGCCCGGCCATCGTATTCACGGAGGCCCTTAGTGGGGCCAAGGTATATTTGGGGAGACCACAGAGCATAGCACTGCCATAGTCTAGTCTTGGCAAAGCAAGCGCTTGGACCACTTGTTTGAAGTCAGATTGTGGGAGGAAAGGCTTGAGATTCCTGAGTAGCCTCAACAGGTGGTTAGCTCCCTTGCACACATTGCTAATATAAGACTTCATGTTCAAGTGCTTGTCCAGTGTGATTCCGAGGGATTTAGCTGAGTCAATAATGAGGGGGGGGGGGCAGTTGAAGTCAGTGAGGTGATTCATCCAGAGGTCTAGCTTAGGAGTGTGATTTGGAGGAGAGATGAGAAGGAATTCTGTTTTTGAGGTGTTGAGCAAGAGGTGATTCACAGTTAACCAGTTTCGAGTAGTCAGCAGGGTAGTGTTGAGTGAAGTGATGTTATCCAGGGAGGAGATTTTCAGATAAAGTTGGGTGTCGTCCGCATATATATGGAAGAGGATGTCCATGGCATTTAGTGCATTAGCTAATGGTTCCAAGAACAAGTTGAAGTGTTTGGAAGATAGGGCGGACCCTTGGGGACACCCATGGATACTGAAGATGGCTGGGAGACAGAGTGGTTCGCCTTCACACTTTGGGATCTGTGATGGAGGAAGGACGAAAACCATTGCAACACCAGACCAGCCAGTCCAATCCTGTGCTCTAGAATGGATAGGAGGTTGTCGTGATTAGCAATGTCAAATGCAGAGGAAAGGTCAAGGTGGATAATTTTGATCAAACATTTTTAAAATGTCATCCACAACGTGAGTGAGAGCTGATTCGATGCTATGCCCACTGCGAGAGCCAGACTGATGTTGGTCCAGGAGATGGAAATTTCCGATGTGAGCACAGAGTTGCGATTGGACACATTTTTCTAGGAGCTTGGCGAAGGTGGGAATGTTAGACATAGGGCAGAAGTTGTTAAGGTCAGCTCTGTCTGCTATAGTTTTTTTAAATATAAGTGTTACCTGAGCTGCTTTTAGGCACTCCGGAATTGTGCCTTGTGACAAAGACGCGTTGACAATCTTAGTCCAGATGGGAGAGACAACATCCTTGATTTCTTTGAAGATGGAAGGTGCCAACGGGTCACTGAAGTGATTGGAAGGGTTGATACTCTGAAGAACCTTTATAATGTCTCTTTCACTGAGAGGGGTAAAGGTGTTCCAGGAGGCATTGTTCTTGATGCCAAGGCTTACCGGTTTGATCTTGTCAGTTAGGGCCAGGCGGGGTGCAGACCCATTGGATAGCAGTGGAGCCTGCCTGGTATCCAGATCAATATTGATGAGTCTTGATTTCTCATTAAAGAAAGCAGCCAGATCATCACATGATGGAGGGCTGACTTCAGAGTCAGGGCGATTTGGTGCTTCCTCCGATTGTTGTTTAACCAGTTCAAAAAGTTTCTTGGGGCGATTTGTGGCTTGATTAAGTTGGGATCTGGAATAGTCCACCTTGGCTCTCTTGATTTGCTTGTTATAGGAGCTCCTAACTGATCTAAGGATTTTTAGCTGCTCCGAGGAGGGTTTGGATCTCCAGGATCATTCGATAGCCCTAAGGTTGTGACGTTTCGAGTTTAAGTTGCAGTTGAACCATGGTTTGGATATATTTTTTGAGGCATTTTTTGTTGGAATCTATCATGCTAGAGATAGTAGAGTTGTAGAAGTCGGTGAGTGCATGAACCTCAGACATTTCGACTTGGTAAGAGAGGGCAAATTTACTGTGGGTTGCTAGATCGGCGGTGTTGATGTCTCTGAGGTCCCTTTTCCAAATCTTCGATTTCGCTGGTAGACCCTTCCTCTGAGACACCTCCATTTTAATATGGAATAAGATGCTGTGGTGGTCAGACAAATCACAAGGGGTGATGGTATCCATTGTGATGGTATGTCCATTGGTGATGATGAGGTCCAGAGTTTCTCCTTTATTATAGGTTGGCCGGTCACAATGTTGAGTCAACTCGTGATCACTCAGGAAAGATTTGAGGCATGTTACAGCTTGGTCATTAGGGTTAGACCAGTGGAGGTTGAAATCACCGAGGTAGATGTGGGACAGAACGGAATCGACATTGCCAGAGAGGATTTCCATTAATTGTTCAAAGAAGGGGAGGTTGTCCCCAGGGGGGTGATAGAATGTGTGTAATTTGCACACCGGGTGATTGTTACTGGAGATGTTGAGACAAAGATATTCACATGAGGATTGCATAGAAGACTCCGAGAGAGAAACCGCAAGTGTGCTCCGATGTATGCAGGCTAGGCCACCTCCCAGCTTCAAAGCTCTGTCTAGACAAATTATGTCATGGGTAGGGGGAACTAGGAGGTCTAGGATATGGGTGGAGGAGAGATTGAGCCAAGGTTCAGTGAGGATGATAATGTCTATCTCATTGTGTTGGATGAGGTCGAAGATATCAGAGGCGTGTTTGCTGGCTGACCTGCAGTTGAGTAGTACACATTTAGGTTGTGCCAGTGTAAGGAGGGGAGGAGTCTGTATGATGTTCACTCTCATGAGGTTACCATTGTTTATGACTCTAGTGTTGTGGGGGGGTCCTCTGTTCGGGCTTGCGTGAATGGCTTGGATTTGCCCCAGATGAATCTTGTTTCTTGTCTAGGATAAGCGAGTAAGAGTTGGGTAAGTCATCGATATCGTTGAGCATGAGATAGGCCAACGATCTTCTGGGATGGGAGGGTGCATTAGGTAGGGGTACGGTTTTAGAGATAGAGAGGGGGAGATTTGGTCAAGGCGAGCTCTAGCGCTAGCAGGGGCCCTGAGCAGATTCGTACAAGGGAGGAGGGAGCTGATCCAGGGAAGATGTTCCAATGAAAGGGCTTTCAGATCCTGAAGTTCGAGGGTGAGAAGGTGCAGCTGGAGGGATATATCATTCCAGGCGTGCCGCCAAATCTGGGTGCTGGGGAAGGAGTAGAGGTTGTGTGGGGAGAACTGGTGAGGAGGAAGGGACTCGTTGAGTGCCAGATGGATCAGCGGCGGTATTGAGAGGTTCCAGAGGGGGGAGTTGGTCACTGAGAATTTGTGGTGTTCCAGGATGCCTTAATAGAGAGGTTGGTAATGGTGAGAGGATTACTGGTAGTGCAGTGAGTGGAGCATTCAACCCGCCACCCTGCAGGGATGAAGGTCAATAGAAGGGCGAGTAGGGAGGTGTATCCTAAGAGGAACTGGGAACAACGCTTTGGAGTACCCTTTTGGTTGCTAGTGCTAGATCTTTTCGCAAAGAGGTTGTATTGTTAGCTAATGAGTTTTTGATCTTCATAAAGAGTTTTTCAAACTGCTCTAGATTTCGATCCGATGCTTGAGTGAGAACGATCCCGTTGTTGTAAATGGTAATGGTGAGACCGGCTTGAAGATTGGAGAGGAAGTAACGGAAAGACTGAAACCATGAGGTGTTTTCTATATCTGTTTGACCTGAAATAAGGATATGAGGGTTTTCCTCCATTGGGCTCTTCTGTTCATGAAAAAGATTAGGTCGTTCAGGATGTAGCCATTAGATAGACAGGAATAAGTATCAGATATAAGCAGTTCCGGGTGTCTTTTGATTACATTGTGTTTAAATTTCTTAGCAGCATATTTAGTAAGGTTAGGGGGATAAGTAATCTTAAAGGCATTGAAACCAACTTGAGAAAGTGAGCCTTCAGCAGGACTGGGGATAGATGTACAATGTAAGGCAGGCGGTACTTTATCCCTTATATAATGCATATTCGATATTATTAAGACAATAGTACGTTGTTTATACTTTCCAGATCTTTGTCTCTCATTCCATAATGTCAAAATACCTGGTGCTTCATGTCAAAATAGCTCATTCATGTTTTTCTCATACAGAACTGGATGTTTCAAAACACGCTATTTGTTTCTAAAAGGGATGCCTCATACAATATTCTCTTTCCATTTAAATCTTCTTGAATGTGTGTATTAAGTTGCGTCCCTCAATATTTACTTAAAATTTCAATGCAACAAACTGCAGCCGACTTAAAAGTAGATTGACTTTTTTCCGCCGGTAACAATTAGTTTTAGAGTTTTTTTGACCTGTAGAAGAAAATCCCAAACCTTAGCAGGCAAAGAAGAAGTATTTAACAAAATATCTTGTACAATGTGTTTTGAAAGTGGCTAAATGATGAACGTTTTCATTGAAAAGAAACACGTTGGTCCTCATTACTAGTGGCCTATTCATTTCAATTGTGGTCTGTAAATTCCTATGCGTAACAAGAATTACCATTCTCAGCCAAAACATATCATCTTCTGCTGCTGACAGCTAATGTATTTAACTTCATAAAAGTGTCCCAATCCTGGGAAACTCAAAATAGAATTTTATTATTATCATGAAATTTTATATTTTAGTTTGGTGTTATGTGACACTGATTTGACCAGCCACAGTGAGTGTATTTTCTGTGGGAAACTCTTGATAGTCATAAACTAAACACTGTTCACCAAATGAAATGTGTAAAAAAACCTGCTATTTTTTAATCGATGCAGATAAACCATTTTCTGATGTATGTTCTACTGAGTATTAAGAGAATTTGTCAGTAACAACTGCATTACTTTTGTGCCATTGCACAATATACTATTATGTGCAGAGGGAATACAGGACACAGTTGAACTACACTAAGGACCTCATTACGAGTGCACCACACCTGCATCTATAAAATCCATACTCCAGAGTTAACATACCTTAGGTCCTTTTAACTCTGGGGTTGTGGAGATAGCAGGGGGCTTATTTATGAGCCCTTGCATCACATTTACGAGGCTGTTGCTGCGGCTGTGTAAATAATGCACCACGTTGCACCATGTTACGGATCTAGGCAGACGCGTTACTTCGTAAGCTCCTGCGCTACATTTTACCTATGTCAGGTATAATGTATGCAGAGTGGGAATTCCCCTGCACAAATGGGTCGTAGGAGTGGCACAGTGAAATCTATAAGATTTCACTGTGCCACTTCTTGGACGCCAATGCGTCAAAACCTTACGCCTGCCTCATGGCGGGTATCAGGGGGACGCAGGGCCCTTTCACATGGGGCTTGCCCCATGTGAAAGGACACATTGCTGGAGTTGCGTCTGTTCTTAGACACGCCTCAGTAATGCGTCACTTTTGAGCCTACAGCTACATAAGTAATACTGATGTATCTGTAACTCCTTGCGACGTGATGCGCTGTACTGTAAATACGGAGCATCCATGGTGTCGCAAGGCGGGCGCACTGAGAGGAGTCGCATGGCTGCTTTGTTGCAGCAATGCAACACTTCTCATAAATAAGGCCCCAGGTATTTTGAGTAAAATCCTGCATTTTCACTCAGAATTGGGAAATTAACAGTTGAATTTCTAATTCCGCGTCCGAATAACCAGGTAATTCCCCATTTCTCCCTGCAGTGTTTCCTGGAGTGTTGGGGAAAAGCAACACAGATTTGTGATGTATTAGTAGGACACTTGCAGTGAGGAACCAAACAACTGCCCTGAGTTCTTCTCACCTGTGTAAACATACTGATAACCCCACCCCTTCCTGTGCCTTCCTAAAATATTTTTAATTAAGGGAGCGAGAGTTAGAATTGTAACTGTCAACAAAATGCCTCTTCGATAAATGAACAGTTAAGATCATTGTATTTTTGGCCAAAACATGCTAAAATGTAATTCGAATCAAACTCGATCCAGATTGTAAGGACGCTGCATTTCTTAGTGTATTTTCATATGAAGTGACTGCGTTTACTGTTTTCTAGGACACAATTACATGGGCATTATTAGTACGCTTATCATTCTATCATTTCTTTTAAATATATTATATTTTCTCTCTAAAATCCTTTTCGCTAAATCTCTGATACTCAGATAAGCTGATATAAGGTACAATTTAAAAAATAAAGAAATTGTTACATCAATAAACAATAGTGATGATTTAAATTGCCGGTCAAAGCACTTGAATTGGATACGCCCTTGATCTTGTTACTAGAAAATAATCAGGATTATAAAGCGCTCAGAGTTCCCTTCAAGGCTTACCAACAAAATGACTGTAAATGTAGCAGAAGAAGGAAGGAAATAAATATATTTCCAGGGAAGAGGAGAAGGACACATTGTAAAGTGCGTGCATCTGACTTACACATTGTAATACACTCAGTGGCGAAGGAAGGACTCACGCCCATTAGGCTTCCTAAAACCCTCGAGACATAAAAACACCTTGGGAAGTAAATGGGACTGGGTCACTTTTGGCATATCTCATTACACAAATCTGAGAGTAGTTCAATAACAATCTGACGCTAATGGAAATAGGCCATGAGTGTGTCATGCTGCATTGTGTAAAGGGTGGAAAGGCCGGATTGAGGATAGTGCTAGTGATGTATCATACTGAGGTACTATCACACAAAATGCAGCGGATGCCACTGTTCTCTTGAAAGGCTGATGAATCCGTCTTCCTATCCTTTGGGCCAGGCTTTCCATGTCTACATCTATACTCCCCACCGGAGTAGCAGGATATAGAATTTAGGGCCAAGATCGCCATTTGGTCCTAAGCCATATGCCCCCTCTCTCACCTCTGTGAGACCTGAGACAGATGTCAGTTTGCTGAGATACAAAGATGGAGGAAGAGGGAAATATACGATAAGTATATTTCCATTTTATAAGTAGCAAAAGATTACAATCTTGAGAGACCTATATGTTTTTGTCTGATTCAATGTTTGGTTAAACAAAAACAACAGAGGCCAGGTTTGCTAACATTTACCTTTTAACAGTCCACTGCTCGGCTCTATCTCAAATTGCATTACTCTGTGTATTCTGCAGTCTTTCTTATTTGATGGGAATATGCCTTTGCAATTAACAGAGATTTATCATATTATATATTGGAGGAGCGCAATTGAGACCCTATCCCTTACACGTCATCAATGCACAATTTGCATTTATATTTGATATTATATCTAGTATGTTCCTTATGAATATTAACATGTGAACATGTAAACGCATTAATGAAACGCACTCAATGAGAAACTCAAGCTTTATATACGTGTGCATTAATGTTCAGTTGAAACATGAAAATGTATTCTGTATTCACATTTGCATTTATGCTTTAAGTCACACTTGCATATATTCTGACACTCATATTTAAAAGTGTAATCATGAATGTTCTCATTCACGTTTGCATTTGTTCTTGGATCATATGTGCACAAGTATATCCATGCATTCGAAGTGCATGTTTAAATGTTTAGTTAAAGTTAGTCTGACTGAAGGCCTTGTGATTTGAAATATACTTTGCCTGGTCAGCATGTTCAAACTTTTGCAAGTGTGTTCTCAAGGTTTCAGTAGCTTGAGAAGGGAGTGTTGTCTGTATTAGTTTCTTGATAGTAAGGTCCTGGTAGAGAGATTTTGGCAACAAACGGGAAGATCGAATGAGCAGATAAAGCCTCCTATTCATCGCGTATCAGGAACAGAGTGATGTTCAAGGTTGCAATAATTGCCCAAATTCTGTGAGAGACGAAAGTCTGGTATTGTTGCAAATGCACATCATGAGGATAGAGATGATTGGTTCTTGGAGGGGTGGGAGGAGATACGACTGTTGCTGAAGGGTCTGTTTGTTTTGATTGGTATTCACACTGTTCGACGTTAGAGCAGATTCCCTTAGACCTTGAGGAGTACAGACTTCTCTGCTTCCTGTATTCTTGCAAGTGAGAAGCTTCAGGCTATACACTTATTCCAATTCTGGTAGATTTTTACTGGAGTCTTCACTATGCTGACACCTTCTCGAACTTATGAGTTTCCCTGAGACCCTGTTCTGTGAAATATTGTTATTCTAGGCTTGGAATCTTGATTAGAAGTCTTTGGAACTTATTCATGTTTGAGTGAGAGAATCAGAATTTCTTTCAGGAACACCTATTTCTAATTCTCAGTTTCTGTATTGCTGTGGCTGTGAATAATGTGTATGTTATCCTATTGAGACTGAGCCAATTGCGATATTTCAGCTTGCCAGCCGTGATCCTGTATATTTTTAACATTTTCCTGACATGCATATATATCGACTTGATCATGAATTGGAAATAAAACCTCTCTAATTCCAATTACCGATGCTTGGTCCTTATTGTGGGGCCAACATGTAAGTTGAATTGTTTTATTATTGCTAACTGCCTTTGCGACTCAGTCAGCTTAAAAAGATCCATCAGATGAGAGAATGTAAATCACATGCCTGCATGCTCTCATTATCAAAAACTTTCCTTGGAAATGGAGGGGACTCCCTCTGATTGTAAAAAAGTGTAGACTGACATAAATCTGTTAGTATTGCTATGAGCACACCAGGATTGTTGGAGGTTAACCTACACAGCACTGCTATGCAAACTTCTAAATTCCTAGTTTTAAGTAGATAACTGCATTGACATCCAGTGACAGCAATGCCTCATTCTTGATACCGGCTGTGTGTAAGTTCACACAGAATCAGCCTAGTGCTTAAAAAGTAAAAGCAGATTCCAGAGAGGTATCCTGATCTTACCATGTGTAGCTTGGCCAAAGCAGGCATACTTCCCTAAGAGAAAATAGCAAACACAACTGTAATGTTAAGAAATTAACATGATTATATTTGTCATCCACTTTAATAGCAAAGAAAACACATCAGTGGCAGAGGAATGAACCCACTCTGATGGAGAAATCAGGAGACAGTAAAAAAATTGCAAAGTTCTGTGGCATCTGAAATTGTTGATGTAGAGATATGGGTAAACTCGATCCTTGCTGGTCCTTTTCCAAATGACCACTTTGAATATAGAACATGGAAACAAAGCAAAGCCCCCCCACCACCCAAGTAAAAAATCAACCAGTTCAGTTTTTAGGAGCAGCTATGTCCCTTTAAAAGACTTAGACAGACATTTACACCATGGATTTTCTTTTAATATGTTTGACAACAACACCGAATCTGTCATCCATTTTGATACCTAATGGTCATTGGCTACTTCTCTCTTGCTTTGACTGCTCTCCTACTTTGTCTTGGGCAAGTCAAGGTGTGCATTCAAAGACAGTGGTCATATGGAACAAGAACAGAACACAAGTACCTTTGATTGGAAACTCACAGCATCGTTTAAGCATGATTTGGCTTTTTGAAATTGGCATAGGTACTATTCCTGCAAAATGATTTCCCACTCTAAGCATCATCGTTTATGAGTACCTTCCTTGTCTTCTCAGATCTTTTCAGAAGCAGCCAGTTGTACTTGCATATGTTCCTGTCTCATTTGATAGGCCCACTCCCACAAGTAGGGTGACGTTTTTATCAGGAGTAGTTAAAGGTATGCTGGATAGATGGAATTTCACCACAGGCAGCATATTTTGGAACTTTTTTCCTGTAAGATTGAAGGTGTACTTCTGAGTACCAAAATAGGACATATGTAGAGCATTCTGAGCAAGCAAAGTTATGGGGCATCCAAACAATCCATGCCATTCTGATCTCACTTTTTCTCTCTTAGGTGGCAGACCCACCCGCGTATGTGAGGTACTCCTTTAAGTCCTTCGCTGCTAGGCCTTTTCCCTCTCTGTGTAAAGCCTTTTTTTGGCTATTTGAGGAAGTTCGCGCTTAGGCCCCTGTAACTTTTGACCACACAAGGTATCAACGCCAAACTTGCGTGCTTTTCTTCCAACATCGTCGGCGTTTTAAAGGTACCCAGGGTTTGTTGATTCGCCTGGAGGAGACCCAAAAATTAGCCAAAATAAAGCTATAATTTGTGTTTTTTTGGGAAAAATTGGAAAAAAGTGCTGCAGACGAAAGCATCTGGTTGTGTTCCCTACACATTTTATCAACAAAAGGTTTGTGGTTTTGGAATCACCATCCTCCCAGCTTTCAGGGACCGACAGACTTTTGTCAGAAAAACAAAACATTTTACACAGTTTTGGCATTTTACTGGGACATAGCCTAATTGCGCTATTTATTATGATTTCAACCTCCTTCCAGTTAATGGTAGAAATAGGTATGAAAGTAATAATGGATCCTGGAAATCTATACATTTCAGAAAATTAGACACAATTATAAATTCAGCTGGGGCTCATTTGTGTAGATCCTTCAAGGTTTTACTATAGAAACTAACAGCTGAAAATAGGAAAAATTGAAAATGGGTTGAAAAAACAGACATTTGTGCCAACGTTTTCACCTGTAGATTCTTCTAAGATTTTTAAAGAAATATGCCATTACATCCGCTAGACTCTTCTGGTTGTGGGGATATATGGGACTTGTAGGTTCACCAAGAACCCGAGAACCCAGAGCCAATAACTGATCAGCGTCTTGCAATGGGTTTTTTATTGTGTACCGGGTATATAGCAATTCATTTGGGAAAATAAATACAGTGAAAAATCAGTATGAAAGACATCTATATACTTCAGAAATAGAATCAAAATATATAGATTAGAACCAGTATCTATTTCCACATCTTTGAAATTGTGGGTACCCATACTAGCATGCGTTCCTCTTGGTCTCCCAATAAAAATGGTGCCTCACTTGCTTGGGTGTTCAATGCAGAATTGCCTAAAAATGTATATTAGCTTAGAGCTCGCTCGCTGTGCTATTCGCTCAATCTCTATGTTTTTGGCCCTTCTCAGTCGCAGGTCCTATGTCCACCCACACAAGTAAGGTATCATTAGACATGGGAGACCGAGGGGAATGCTGGCTGGTAAGAAATTTCTGGTAGTGCAGTGATCCAGGCAATATTGTGAGGAAAATGTAATTTTTAGCGAATTTGAGGTTTGCAGTGGATTCTGGTAAAAAAATATTGGGGGATTCACACAAGCAATACATCCCTGAACCACCCCGGGTGTCTAGTTTTCAGAAATGTCTGTGTTTGGTAGGTTTTCCTAGATGGCCACCTAGCCCGGGAGCACAAACGCAGGTGCCCCCCTTTCCAAAACCAAGTTGTTTTTGATAGATAATTCTGATGTCCCCACAATATCTTTCTGGCCCTTCCCTGTTGAGGGTACTTGGACCACCCACACAAGTGAGGTACTATTTGTATCGTCCGTCCTGGAGAACCAATGGGTGGTAGGAAATTTGTGTCACCCATTGATCCCACAAATTTCCCACTCAGAAACATGAGGAAAATGTGTTTTTTTAGCTAATTTTGAGGTTTGCAGGTGGTTATGAGTAAAAAAACTTTGGGGGATCCATGCAAGCCACACCTCCCTGGACTCCCCCGGATGTCTAGTTTTCAGAAATGTTTGGGTTTTGTAGGTTTTCCTAGACGGCTGCTGAGCCGAGGACCAAAAATGCAGGTGCCTCCCGTGGAAAAATAGGCTGTTTTGTCATAGATAGGGGGCATCTGGGTTTTTGGTCTGGGACTCGGCAGCCATTTAGGGAAACCTCTTTCATTTTATATGTTTTTAGGTTCTCTGCTTTGGGCACCCACAAAAGTGAGGTATTGTTTTTTTCAGGAGACTGAGGGAAACGCTGGGTATTGAGAAATTTGTGCCAGCGCAGTGATCCAAAACATTTTCCACATAGAAATGTGATGAAAGAGTGAATTGTTAGGTTTTCAGGAGATTCTGTGTAACAAAGTGCTGGAGGATCCAGAAAAGCCACACTTCCAGTCAAGCACCATTCATGCACACCACCAGTAAAGTGATAGTCCATGCACATGGCCAAGCATGTGCCTTCCACGCAGACTGCTAGCCAAGCGACATCCACGCAGACTGCCAGCAAAGCGCTAGTACACAAGGGGAGAAGAAGCAGCCAAAGTATGTTCACAAAAAAAGGGAGCAGCTCTTGCCTAAGGGGCTGCTCCCTGACATTCCCATTATCATATCTCTGGTGCCTAGTGGGCTTTCTGCCACCCCAGGAGGGGCAGAAAGACTGTGGCTATTTTGGGGGGGCTGGGGGCCTTGGCATTGTCCATTATGAGCAGCCCCACACCCCTCTTTTAGGAAGAAAAAATTCCTGGTTTCCTGTGGGCTTTCTGCGGCCCCTGGTGGGCAGTTCGGGGGTAATAACACCTATCTGCGGATGAGCAGAAAGACTGTCCCTTTCATTTTGGGGGTTGGGGCATTGGCATTTTCATTGTGGGCAGCCCTCACCCCTCTTTTAGTAAAAAAACGATCATCCCAGGTGCTTAGTGGGCTTTCTGTCCCCTGGGGGCAGATCAGGGGCTATTGTCACCATCGGTACCACAGGGGGGCAGAAAGACTATTGCAAACCTTTAGGCGGGGTGGGGGCATTATAGTGCCCATTTAGGACAGCCCCCACTACTAAGTATAAATAAATATCCCTGGTGTCTAGTGGGCTTTCTCCCCCCAGGGGAAGATCAGGGATACTGACCTCCATTTGCCTCAAGGGGAGCAGAAAGACTGTCCCTTTTGTGTTGGAGGTGGGGGCATTGGTATGCCCATTGTGGACACCCACCACCCCTCTTTTAATTTTTTTAGAAAAAAACAAAAGCATCCCAGGTGCCTACAGGGCTTTATGTCTCCCTGGGCGGTAGATCTGGGGCTTTTGCCCCCATCTGCACAGTAGGGGGGTCGAAAGACTGTTGCACATTTTTGGGAGAGGTGGGGGCATGATAGTGCCCATTTAGGGCAGCCCCCACCCCTAAGCATAAAAAAATAAAGAATCTCTGGGGTTTAGTGCACTTTCTGCCCCCCCGCGGCAGATTGGGGTCTAATGCACCCATCTGCCTCCCAGGAGGGGCAAAAAGACTGACTAGCCCATATTATTATGCGGGGAGCAAAAGCCCTTGCCCAAGGGGCTGCTCCCTCTTCCCTGGTGCCTAGGGGGTGGATTCCCCAATCCAATCCAACAATACCTCTCCCATGTGATTCGGTGCTCGGGGGACCAAGAGTGGGTCCGCGAGTGAGTGCATGAGAGTCTGAGTGGATCTGTGAGTGGGAGCATGAGTCTCTAAGTGGGTCTGTGAGTGAGTGCATAAGAGCCTAAGTGGGTCTGTGAGTGGGTGCATGAGTCTCTGAGTGAGGCTGTGAGTGGGGGACTGACTTTTTGAGTGAGTCTGTGAGTCTGTGCATGAGTATTTGAATAGGTATGTGACTAGGTGCTGAAGTCTATAAGGGAGTCTGAGTGAGTGTGTGAGTCTCTGAGTGGGTCTGTGAGTGAGTGGGTCTGTGAGTGGGAGCATGAGTCTCTGAATGGGTCTGTGAGTGAGTGCATTAGTGTGTGTCTAAGTCTGTCAGTGTGTGCATGAGTCTATGACTGGGTCTATGAGTTGGTGCGTGACTCTCTGAGAAGGTCTGTAAGTTGGTGAATGAGTGCGTGGGTCTGTGAGTGGAAGCATGATTCTCTGAGTTGGTCTGTGAATGAGTGCATAAGTGCCTGAGTGGGTGTGTGAGTCGCTGCATGAGTCTTTGGGTCTGTGAGTTGATGCATGGCTGTCTGAGTGGGTCTGTGAGTTGGTGCATTAGTGTCTGTGTGAGTTTTTGAGTGGGTGGGTGACTCTAGCGGCTCTGTGAGTGGGTGTGTGAGTATATGAGTGGGTCTGTAAGTGGGTGCATGCATCTGTGAGTGGGTCTGTGAATGGATGTGTCAGTGTCCACTGTTAGTGCATGCACTACTGTGTGACTGCATGTTTGAATGTATATGTTTTTAATTTGTTTCAGCGAGGTTTGCGACTCCACCACAACATTACAAGGCGGGCCATGAGAGCTGCGATGGGGTCGCGATTCCATCCACATGGAAAAAATTACTGATTTCAGCATTCTGAAACTCATAACAGATCCCTGGGAGATCCCTACGATACACCCATGAGGTCGGGGTACTCGTACACTGACCCATTATATATATTTTTACGTTTATTTTTATACCCCGGAACCGTCTCACACTTCATAAAACAGCAGCCGCAACTTTCTAGACAGCTTGCGACCCACCAATTACAGCACTTCTCCTGGTGCGTAGGTTCATGTAGCTATGCGTCGGGGCCATGAATTCTCCATGTCCATACATATACAAATTTGAATTTCTTTTAATAACTCCACAATGGACTTACATCAAATCAAAAAAAGGTGATTCTCTGAATCTTTCTGCCAAATTTGGTGTCATTCCATGGTTAAAACACTTTTTGGGACCACCCCTTAAATCTCAGCCCCTTCTTGATGGATCACCCCAAAACTTTCATGACAGCAGCTGAAGTGAGAGTCAAGCTAGTTTTGAAAATTTTGTGAGAAGTTTTTATATGGCGCCAAAGTTATTGGCAAAACAAAAACAGTTTTTCCTATGGAAACTAGGTCCTAACAATAATTACCTACTGGGGCCTGCCAGTAGATAATATATATATAATCCTAAAAGTGCCCACCCTAAACCATAAAAATAACATATCCATATGTTTATATATGAATGCGTAATACCTACTTGATACTTACATTTAAAACGAACATCGCTTTACCATTCATGCCTTTACAACGTAATTGGTTGTAAAGGCATGAGTGTTAAAGGCATACGCGTTGTAAAATCCTGCATGGTAATGCATTCACTCACATTGTAATGGCCCCATTTTAAATGTAATGTGTGGTAACTCCCACATTGTAATGGCTGTTTTCCACATAATTTGCTGTTTTGGAGAAATAGTTTTCTTTGGTTGTACAGTGCGAAATGCTGGAACAGTTTAGTAGAGGCCATTCAGAACTGCTTCAGAACCTTTTGTCGTTTGACGAAAATTGTGCTGTAACATTAAACATTTAGCTTCAAAGGTGTAAACTACCACTTAGAAAATGGAGCTGATAAACTCAAATGTGCCTAGGATAAATTCAGTTTCCAGTGAGGACTGGACTTCTTTTCAGGTGTCAGTATCCCTATTTATTCCACCTTTTCACCCCTCATCAGCATCATTTTTCTGCTGTTCTCCCTCAAGTGTTCTGTTGTCTCTACTGCTAATTCTGCACAGCTTTATATAGCAGATGTGGATTTGAAGAAAGTGATGATATGGCTTACCCTGCCATTGATGAGAGTTGTAGACACGTCAGATGTGCAATTTAAATACAGCTTTCGAACGAGGATTTTTGATAATAGAGTAATCAGCATGTTTCAAGACGCTATTTAGATTGCCTGCTGTGTCGGATTTTGAGTAGAACAGTTCCCATTGTTGCTTTGTCTCCTCAGCTTCGAAGTAAAGTTATTTATTGAATAGCTCCACACCCCTCAAAACGCCTTTGGACCCAGATTAAGAAGATGCTGGCAAATACGCATAAGTAGCAGTGGCGGTATTAACATTACTAGCATTCATTTCTACTGCATTGAGGAGTTAAGTTGTAGAATTGTGAATTATTCAGCTGTGATATTGTAACCCATTGTCACTTTTGCACTTAAGCAGCTAACAGTTGTCAAATACATTTACAATAATCAGCACAAGTTGTGAGGACTTAAGTTACACATCCGTGTAACTTCCGGAAATCTTTGTGATGATGTGAGCATTTTTACAGCTCCTTTCCATTACCAGGAGAGTTTATGACGAGCCTCTTTAATGCTTTGCTTTTGGGCAGAATTTATAATAATCCCTTTATCCCCTTATCCTTTTACAAGTTAGTTGCAATTGTAATATATAGTTTTCGTGCTCAACGGACGAATTCCATTTTTTTCTATTTTAGTGCAAGCCAAGTTTGTTCTTTTTAGCAGATATGCAAGATTAAAACCAAACTATCAAAAATAGCCTACATTTTTAACAACTTTGAATTTTGCTATGGCAAACAAAACTCTGAGGCCTGAAAATATAGATCAAACAGTTTTAATTCACAGGATCTCTATGTGTATAGCTTATATATGTGCAGAGTAAACATCACAACCTCATTTCTAAACAACATCAAGTTCCTGTTGTTCTAATGGAACCTTTGTGTTGTGCAAGGGCACGTGTTGCACAAGTCATGCACTTACCCACCCTTCTCTGCCCTCCATGATTAACTGTGTGTCAAATGTGTGGTCGAGGAATAGTTACTGAATGGTTTCCATCAACCACATGTCACAGCACAAGAGATAGGAGTCTGCTTTTCTCAGCAGTTTTTGCGACCTTCGCATTCATAGGTGACGTGAGCACGTTATAGAACGTGCGCTAGAAGAACTCTGAAATGTTCTTCTTCCAAGGACGACAGAGGTCAGATCTGACCTCTCTCTTTCTCACCTTCAGTCACCTCATTACTGCATATCATTAACCACTCACCTAAACTGAAAAGTGATTACCTCTTGCAGATTTCAGACATCACTGTGAACCAAATGCAGTTGTTAAACAACATCTTTCTTGCTGACTTTAATATTAACTGTACAAATGGTAAATGCATGTACCTCTTATCATTTCATGACTTCCAGCAAAACTCATTCCTCCCTACTCACATCAAAGACAGATTTGTAGGCATAATTATTGCTGGCAATCAAATAGTTCACTACATCTGGCTAGAATGGTCTGACCTTTTCCTGCCCACTCACAGCTATCCTCTACAATCACTTTTCTGCCATCCAAACTCCAGATTTTAAGGGACTCCACTTAAGGACCATAAAATGTATCACCTGCTGCTCTCGAGGACAACATCCTTCCAAGACGTATTGAGTTTAACCAAACACAACAGACCTGCTGAAGGGTTCCAAACACTTCAAAACTACATAAACTCAAGTCAACCCTGATTCTCCAATTCTCTGGAAAGGCTTTCAAACCCCCAATGCTTCACACTAAACTAAAAACTTTTGGGGCAACCATTGAATGCATCCTGCCACCAAAGCCATGTTTCTCAAACAAGAGGTGACTGGTCCTCTAATCTGTATGAATCGATTTTCCTACATGTCCACTCTGGTACACCCCCTCGGTCAAATCTATGCCAAGGCCCACAACTATAGCTCCTACCTCAGCTGCAACACCTCAGCCAACCCTAGTCACCCCAACCAATGTACCTATCACAGTTACTACCATTTTGATCCCCTCTGTCCTGGATTCTGAAATAAGAATCACCAGCCCAGTCACAGAGGAACCAGGAACCAGTGGGAGGGTGATGTCTGTGCCAAGGGCACGGGGCATGAGGGTAGGCATAGTGGGAGGGTAACTGTAGGCCTGCAGAATGAGTCCACTGGGAACACTGACACCCTGGCTGCCATCACCCAAGTCCTGGGAGTCTACCAGGACTCCCAAAGTGTCATGGGCCCGGTAGTGACTAAAATTCGGGAAATCAAGGAGCTGCAGAGGGACACATACTAGGAGGTTGCCACCATCAACACTGAGGTGGCCGGCATCCACACCGTGGTGGCCGACATGAACCCCAACTTTGCCTCCCTCTTCGGGGTGCAGAAGGACAACAACACCCCCCTCTCCAGGGCTTTTCCACCTACATCTCCCTCTTCCTGTGGTCAAAGAACATCCAGTACATCAACATCTGCTGTAGCCACAGGAAGGGAGGCTCTGTCAGAGGATCCCATGCCTGCAAGTGCCCCTGTCTCAGCAGCTCTGGATCCCCCCTCTTGCAAAAACAGGAGACCGCCACTCAAAAATCTAGGAGCTCAGGATGGTAAGACACCCACCACCGCCAGGAAGAAACCTTGTCCCTAATGTCCTCCCGTGTATGCAATACATTCACTTGTGAGCTATTCCTGCCCACTTTTCCAAATCTGATGCGAGGAATATGTTGGACTGTGGCCTTCAGACAATTTGGACTCTACTACAATGGTTTAAGTTAATTTCTTGATCTTATCCTTGTTCACTTCATCAAAAACAGACGCCACCAAATCATTGTCTACCTGTTGTAATTCTTACATATAACACTACCAGGTTAACTTTGCTATGTCAAAACTAGGGAATTCTGGAAGCATATATATGTTATATGTAAATAATGTCCAACTCAGGGTCACTACCATGTCACAAAAACACATACATACAAGTGTCTGATCTGCGAACATCTTTATTCCATTGTTCAAGTCATAGGCTGCTATGATGTCAGAAACATGATAAATAAGACATGACTCAGTTATCCTGTATCAGTGATCACATAATCAGTTGCCGACTTTTACAACACTGAAGGAGGGGATACATCTGACAAAATCCTACACAATAGTAGCAATAAATTAGCTCTATATCATCAGCTGGAGCCAATCTGCCTACCTCACAAAAGGAATCATGCATCAAATATACAAATAAACATACACATGTCAGTACAACCGTTTCTGACCACAATGTCATTTCAATACAGTGTTGTTTGTATCTGGTGGGATGTCACAAAAAAATGTCAGTGATGTGCCACAGGCACTTTGACCCACAATGAGAAGGCATAACAACAGCTACATCCAATTCATACACAAAGAGACATTAGCCAATGTGAAGTCAAGATAGCATGAATTGGGCGCAACATTGTGTTGGATCACATGATGGCACACATATTGCATTAGGATCAAAATACCACAAGGAGCAAGTACAATGGAAACCAGGTAACTTCTATCCTATCGCTGTGCAAGCTGTCTTGGTATTGGTTTTGTACACCAAAACTCTGTGACAGACATTCCCAAGAACAATCCATATCCACTTCCCACATCTCTACAGCATCATATACCTGCTAATGTCACAATTCTGAAATATCCAAATTAATATGACATAGTGAAGGTACCAAAAAAAGACCAAGAGAGAGAGAGATAGAGTAGCTAAGAAAACATACACATGACACACATAACATTGTCAACTTCTAGAGAACAAAAGCCCAAGACAAAATTTACAGCTGAACAAAGCTAAACTTACCAAACAAACACCTTTCCCCGAACATTTCTAGACCAACTATTTCCTAGTATGTAGCATTAACATCCTCCTCACAACATCACTACAGGAGTTGCAAGAATGGTCAAAGTCATCACATCTCACAGCATACTTACACTCAGGAGAAATAGTTTTGGATGATATCTTCCTCTTCACCACTATAATTCTCTTCATTTGACATTTCAGGGTCCATGCATCCTCTGAGATGTAAGATATTTTCCGTCGCAGGGCAATGTTTTTGAATATGCAGCAGGCCAGGGTGATCTTACACACCTTCCCAGATGAGTAGAGGAGAGCTCCCTCAGTCTTGTCCAGACATTTAAATCTGGCTTTCAGGAGCCCAAAAGCCCACTCCACTGGTCACCATGTTCTTCCATTGGCCTAATTGAAGCTCACTTCCTCATGCGTTGTAGAATTCCGCAGCGGTGTCAACAACCATGGCTGGTTGGGAGAAGCTGAGTCTCCTAGATAGAAGATAGATAGAAGTGCAACCTTTAGTACACACTTTCAGATCATTCTACCTGACATTAACCACACAAAGTTAGGACAGATCACACTTACCTACAAGCCAGGACCTCTACGGTAGGAGGTGTGACATCAGCTGGGGTATGGTGCTGTGCCACAGTATGAAAGAATCGTGCAGATCCTGGGAACAGTGCACATGCATTTGAGATGTACAAATCTGGTAAGCAGACAACTTGCACGTTGATAGAATGGAAGTGCTTCCTTTTCTGGTGCACTTGCTCCCTGGTTTGTGGTGGTATTAAGGCAATATGGGTGTCATCAATGAATCCAATTACATTTGGATTGTGAGTTATTCCATAGAAATCCGCCTTCATTGTGGCTAAATCCTCACACCTGGAGAACTGGATGTAGCTGGCCAGGTGTCCCACAAGTGCTGCTAGCCCTCCTCCAGTACCTGACTGAACATAGGTTATGACATACCACCGGAAATAGTGAATTGAAATTAGCCTGTGGCCAACAAATGCAAAAGACATATGAGTTTAACAAGTGGTGCTATTGATGCAGGATTATTGATGTGAGGTAGGTCATGCATCAACTGCTAACATAAATACTAACCCTGGGCATAGTACTACGCTTCGCTGACGGAGCATGCGTATTTCCTACTACTACGCAATACGCAGAATGCACGTAGCCCAGTGCAAAAACTGTGCTACAACACGTAGCATAGCAGCAATAGCAACAATACCCACAAATGCTTTGCTAAAGCAATTTTATATGCTGTAAAGCATATAACCAATTCACAAAAGTGAACTGTGAATGAAAATATTAGGCAATGAAAGAGGTGATGATATTGGGGCCCCCCCTAACCTAGGGGGAGGACCAAGCAGATGCCTTGAACACAAAGAGCATATCATGCTGGTGAACGATTCTGTGGTGGTCCCTTACTCACGAGTCAAATGCAAAAGCATTGAAATTATTATTACATCAAGCTGCAGTTCCACTAGTCGTTACTAGATGTCCATTTGACTCATGAGGGACATCTAGTAACGACTAGTTGAACTGCAGCTCTTTGTAAAATTATTTTGATATTGGATACTATAATATTCACTGCCCTCTGCTAATCTTGTCCCATAATGCTTTGCAGGGTCTTTGGTTGAGATTGTATTTTTGCCTCAGAGGATGAGACCACCGCCGAATCGTTCAAGAAGATGTGCTTTTTGTTTTCAAGGCATCTGCTTGGCTCTCTCCCAAGGTTAGGGAGGATCCCAAAATCATCACCTCTCTCACTGCTTGCTAATTTATTGTTTTCACTTTTGTGAAATGACTATATGCATATTAGCATATAAAGACAGAAGTGCTTATTTTATCATAACTTGCAGTGTGCAAGATGCTGTTTGCAATTATTGCTCAGTGCAGAGAAGCACACAGTGCTATCAGCTACGCACTATGCAGTTTGAGGAGTAGCTGAATGTAGATCAAAGTGTACTCTGCGTAGATATGTGTAGTGCTACTACACAAACTACGCCCAGGGTTAAATACAGGATTGTTTGCTGATTCAAACAGAACTTCTGGATGACATGTCACTCTTCCATGGCAAGATGGAAATGGGTGGTACACTGAAGACTGGTGTCTCCCCCTTCTCCCAGGGAACCTATCTGAGGAGTACCGCAAAAATGAATTTTGGTCACAGTGTGCAGAGTAACATATGTGAAGAGTAAGGTAAAAGTCACCTGTCTGAACATCAATGCCTCAAGAAGCAGTACACATTTTACATCATCATTGCCAAATCTTGAACATCCACCTATCATCACCAGCCTTCACAGGTCTGTAACACAGCGGTGCGCATCATAAATTCTGAAATTCTAAGTTGCCACAATAGTGAGGGTTGCAAAAAGAACAACTGATGGACAGAATGCAGAACAATGTCATACATTCACCTCAGTACAGAGATATGGGCCTAAATCAATCATTTGTTTGCTCACCATGCCATTCCAGTTTGGACCCAGCCATATGCAAATCAGTCTTGACCCTGCGCCCAGTGGGAACAGTCCAGCTCGAACTGCCAGGCCTGGTCCTCCCTGGACTGGAAACAAGCATCCAAGGACCAGTTTCAGGCTTTTAGCCCTCATCAGCCAGGATAGCTTGGCTCCAGTGGCATGGAGAGCACAAGACCCACGTGTGGGCATTCCCGTCCCACTCGGGGTGACAAATGCAAAAGTGAGAGTAGCATAACATTTCATGTGAAATACCACCAACTACAGTGTACAGTGTGCGTGCACATTTTGCCTATGTGTACAGTAATACACTACACAGATAAGGTTTTATACTGACATGACATGGGAACAGGGCATTTCAAATGCAAACATGTTTACCCTCCTTTGTAGTGGTGGTGACGCTCTTAACTGTCATCAATACAGTTTTCCCAACCGCTAACATGGTGGATGCACAACCTCGTTAACAGTCAAACGTATGCCACCGGTGGAAGTCAACCGTGCAGTAGGTAGTAACATGCAGAGCAAAGACAGCCATAGGTTAACGTTGGGAATAGTGACGGTCATGGTCCAATGGTTGTGTGCGCCAATGCTGATGACTCCGTAAAAATAACTCACTTGCCTCCTGACACTGCTGCTATCAATACTTCCTCGAATTTAGCTGCTGTTTGTACCTCTGGGAGAAATCATGGTTAGCACTACAGGGGAGAGGGCCCCTCCCTTCACTCCAGAGGAGCTGGATGCCCTGGTGGATAAGGCTCTTCCCCTGTATGCCAAGCTTTAAGGCTCACCAGAGGAACAACTCAGTTTATCATAAACATATTGAACTCCATTTCACTGCTTCCTTCTAATTCCCATAGGCTACAATGTAGCTTTGAGTGTCAGAGTGTAAGCATTATGTTGATTGCATATATTGAGTGGCCTCTACATACGACAAACAAGTAATGGATTATGGGGCCCTGGACTTTGTGGAGAGAAGGTCACCATTTGAATGTGTGATAAGGATGGTTTCTACGTGTGATACACGTATATCTCCATGCAGGGCTCAAGTTCATAGTAGCTACAATTAGTTCTCAGAACACATCATGCTATATGTACATTGTTATGTATAGGCTTCACACCATAAGCCGTGTGTGTATGCTATTATAAGCATTTGAGGATGATGTTAGGCAAGTGTACCATGCAAAAACAACAGTTGATGGACAGAATGCAGAACAATGTCATACATTCACCCCAGTACAGAGATCTGGGCCTAAATCCATCATTTTTTTGCTCACCATGCCGTTCCAGTTTGAACCCAGCCATATGCAAATCAGTCTTGACCCTGTGCCTCATGGGTACAGTCCAGCCCGAACTGCCACGCCAGGTCCTCCCTGGACTGGAAACAAGCATCCTAGGACCGGTTTCGGGGTTTCACCCCTCTTCAGCCAAGATAGCTTGATTCCAGTGGCATGGAGAGCACGGGACCCACGTCTGGGCATACCCTTCCCACTAGTTGTAAGGCAAGTGTACCATCTCACTGATAACTCCTCCCACTTCAGACTTTGTGAAACAGTTGTCTGGGAGGTAGCTAAACCTCACAGACTCGATCCGAGTGGCACACAATGGTATGTTCATATTTTGTTCTGTACTGAATTGGTGGTAATGTGAGGTTCATGTGGAATAAGTAGCCTTAGACTGCAGAGAGCAAGGCATGACTCTGACAGGAGGACAGATGCCAAGGATAATGTCCCTGTAGACTTATTTGTATCATAGTAGCCCTGATAGCAGTTATATGGATAATATGAGGCATGGTGACTGAGGTGATCCCCTGACCAGATACCTCTTTCCATTGACACACAGTGTCAATGTGTTTCTGTCACTAATAACTGTCCCCTTACTCACAAAGGTCTGTTGGCACCTTTCTAATAGATTAGCTTACACTGCACAGATCTATTGCACATCTGATACATGAACAGTGTAGCTAGCGGGTTACATTTGAATAGATGTAGAAATGCGAATCATATGCTTGGCTGCAATATTTCCTATCACACTACACATACAATAGTATGTTGATTGCCATCCCTGCTACAATGCCACATATGGCAAAAGGGATGTCCTGAGATGGCAGTACAAACAACACAAACTCATAAGAACTTACTAAGATATTCATATAAGTAGTCCACATGTCTACACAGCCCCCAAAGAGGCAGCTCTGAGTGTCACACATACCAGCCCTCACCTTGTGACCTTAGACTTAGGATGTTGTGCATACTATGATAGTTACCTCTATGGACCATATACATCAATGCAATGGGCCTGGCAGTAAAGGTGTCTGGACAGTCATACATATCTAGTTTATCGTTCAGAAGGTCCAAATCGTGTGCTCCGTGTCATGCTATGTCATATCATATTCCATGTAGGATGGCCCTGGCCTACAGGATGTTAGTCGGCTGCCTCAGTCATTGTAGGTCATGACCAGGATTGAGGTCAGTCATCAGATAACCACAAAAGTGTGTATCCATGCTTTAGTTGTGCTTAGCATGTGTATTGATGAATGTTTGGGCTAGACGTAAAAAAATAATCATCAACCATACAGGTATCCTTAAACTTCCAGTTACAATATGTTTTTACATGTATTGCATCCATACAGGTCAAAACCCATCATAAGAGGGCCATTTGGAGAGCCATCACCCTGAAGGTGCGAGCACCGGGGATCTTCAACAGTAGTAGTGCCCACTGCAGAAAGTGGTGGGAGGACCTGTGGCCCTGGACCTGGAAGATCACGGAGGTCCAGCTGGGGAAGTCCTCCCAATGTGGACAGGGCTCCCACCGGACCCTGAGTCCACTGATGGCCCACATACTGGCTGTTGCCTACTCTGACCTTGATCAGTAGTTGATGGCTCAACAGCAGCTACATGGAGGTGAGTCCTGGCCACAGTCATACATGTCATATTGGCAACTTTGAATGTTACAGACAGGCATTTCACCAACCATATCGGTGGTGGCCCATGTGCCACACACAAGATGAATCATTGTTAGTGTAAGTGTGGTGGTAGGTGCATGCTGCTGTGCTGTGGCTATTGTCTTTCTGACCTGGAAGACAGCAGAGTCCTCTCCACATCCAATTCTCTCCTTTTGAGCAGACACCTGGCTGAGTGAAGTGAGTAATCATTTCATGATCTCTATAAATCTGGGTGAAAACTGTACCACAAAGGCAACTTGTCTTGCTTATTTGAGGAATGATGTTCCCTCACTATTGACTCTCCTGTGATGGTTGCCCTCTTACATGTGACATGACATAGAGTGCACAGTACATGCAGTGACAGTACAACAGTTCCCATATGTATGTACTGGTCGTACAGTGAAATGAGAGTGCAAACATCACTGGTGCCATTAGCAAATGTGCATTTACCAGTTGATGTTTCATCTGCAATAGTGGTTTAAAACACTCATTCACTTACTGGTGACATGCATGAGGGAGTGAGTTGTAGAACGGTATGGTCATATGTGAGTGTCTACACTGATTTTACATGGGAATCTAAGTATGCAATTTCAAAGAGTGGTATGATGTGCCTGCCCATTGGGACTCTAGTGATCCCACATCTTCATGTCATGGATGTTCAGGGACACTCAAAACCTTCAAAGGTATATGGACTTGTGGATAGACAATCTATTACTGGCATCATCACCTGTACCAAGCAGAATTGGGGATGTTGTGCTGTGTGTATTCAGAGTATCTATCTCCCATATTTTGGGTCCTCACATTTTTCAGGGTACCTTATCTGCTAAATGTGATGCATAGCTAAACTGCATGTGTACAGATTTCACTTGACTTTTCAGGTAGCGGACATATGATGTAAATTGGAGGGCAAAGTGTCATCAGTGTGCAATGAGCATTTGCATGTGACATGATGTCTGCCACAACACTAATTGAAGGCATATTGGTGTTCAACTTGACCTTCATGACATCATCATGTGTTATAAGTACTAGTTAGATTTGTTTGACTCTGGGCCTAGTGTGAGCATTGTGTAAACAAGTGCCAAAGTATGCAAGGTGATCGGCTATTCTAGTATGGACATAAGGATGGAGTAAAGACAACCCAGATCTGTGACTGGGAGTGAGTGTCTGAAAAGTTACTGCACTTTGTCCATCCTTGTGTTTGCTTTGTTTGGCCCAAGTTGGTAGGGTATGCCCAGATGGCGGTCCCTTGCTCTTTTTGCCACTGGATTCAAGCTATCCTGGCTGATGAGGGGTGTTACCTCGAAACAGGTCCCAGGATGCTTGTTTCCGGTATAGGGAAGACCTGGCTTGGCAGTTCAGGCTTGACTGTTCCCATGAGGAACAGGTTCAAGTATGATTTGCATATGGCTGGATCTGAACTGGGGAGGCGAAGTGAGCTAAAGAACGATGATGGATTCAACCCAGATGAATGACTCGGGGTGAGTGTCTGAAAGGTTTCAGAGCTCCATCCATCATCTTCTCGTATTTACTGTGTAGACAATTCCATCAATGCATTTGGGTCTGTCTGAGGTTATGAAATGAGTGGACCCAACTGTTTGCAGGCCATGTAGCATGCATGGATGTACTCATGCTAAAGCCTGTGGAGGGAACCATGAAGGTTGTGTGATGTGTTGGCTTCTACTATGTTTTCTGTTGATTTGTGATGGTCAGGTGTGGTAACGTAGTTGCACTAAACTCATGTTTCATGTCAATTCAGATACGTCCAAGACAAGCGAAGGGGCCAAGGTTGGTGAAGATACAGCTGGTCACACCAGTCCCAGATATGAGACATCAGACACGGAGGGACCCAGTGACCAGGTGGGTGTGAGGAGTGCTCCCAGAGGACAGGAGCTCCAGCTTGTCATCATGGGAGTCATCTTCTGGTGGAGACTCCTGAGTGGTGGTGGAACCAACAGTATTTGTTCCACCTTCACCCTTGTCCACTTCCCCAAGTCTCATCACCACCCTCCCTGTTGTCCCAACATAAGTTAGCCATTCTGGCTCCCCTAAGAGGGTAGCGACCTGCTTCGCTCTAGGCACCTCAGCCCCTGCCTTGTTAGCCCCACTACTCTGATTGAGGAGGCTAATGACCACTCGAGGAGCATCTTCTGTGGGTCAGACTGCAGTCCTGAATGACATCCAGGGGCAAAAGCAACCAGCTGACCCATATGGTTGCCTACATGTAAGGCATTCACATTGCCATGTCTGGCCTACAGAGATTTTTTCAGGCTCTGGCCTCCTCCCTCACGGTGCCCCTCTACCCATCCCAATCTTCCACGCCCTCTTGTTCCTTCCCCATCTAAATTCCCTATTCCCATTCCAATCCCAAGTACAGGCAAACCTAAGCATGCATATACTTCATCTTAACCCTTAGTGTCACAATTTTGGGGAGAGTTTGCACGGTCTGATGAACACTCTTTCATGGTTTGGTCTCCCTTCTATATACAGGAAGATTGTCTTACTTCATTGCCTACAGAACCTGAAAAGTTAATCCATGAGCGTTTCATGTCCGACATGCGTAGTGCGCCCTAGAGAGGGAAATCTACGTGTCCCGTCAGTCTGCGCTTGGTGCTTTTTTCCTCTGAATCTAAGTGACATGCAACGAAACATCCGGGCTCTCTGCGCATGCTGGAGCAAGGGCCAGAGAGAGGAGAAAATGATGTAGTGGAACTTCTTGCCAATTGGATTAGGTTCTGAGGAAGGGATCCCATGAGCCCGAGGATCAGAGTCCCACTTTTTATAAGGGCAGAGCGGAACTCTGCCGAATTCCACAGAGTTTTTTATGTAATTCTGCAGAATTCCACACAGTGTGACTTCGTGAACTCCGCCCGCCCCTAATCCAAACCCATTGCTTCCACTTACCACTCCACCCCTGAATAAAAGCATCTTAGCCCAAAAAACCCCAAACCAGAGAAAACATCTCTCAAAACTAAACCCACCCCTCCCTACACCTCTGACCCCCATCCAAAGTACCATCTTCGAGGTGCCTGCTATGCCTAATGGATGCCCTTTTGTGAGGATGTTCCCTGGCAGTGTCAGTAAAGGCAAGTTCGATGACACAGGCTTGTGCTGAGGCATAGTATTCTAATATAGACTGGTCATTGGTCTTTGTTTTACCAAATGTTTTTCATCCATTTACTACTTTTGAAGACGTTGGTCCTGCCATTACTTTTCTGACTATTTGATGTTATTTATTTATTTATATTTATTTATAGCATTTATTAAGCGCTCTATCACCTAACAGGCATCCTGGCGCTAGGAAAGAGCCAAGTTTTTAATCTCTTCCTAAAAGGGAGAAGGTCCTCCATTTGTCTCAGCTCCAGCGGGAGCTTGTTCCACAGTCGTGCTGCCGTGGTACAAAAGGCCCTACCACCTAATAATTTCTTTTTATACCTAGGCACCTTTACCAAACTTGCTGAAGAGGAGCGAAGGTTCCACACTGGAATATACCATGCAAATTTCCTTCTCAGCAGAGTCGGCCCAAGTCCATGCAGGGCTTTAAAAACTATACACAAAGATTTGAACTGGACTCTCTGACATATCGGGAGCCAGTGCAGTTCGGCCAAAGCCAAAGAGGTAGAAAAACACCTTGATTTCCCCACTGCGAGTTTTGCCGCTATTGTCTGAATCCTCTGAAGCCTATCCAGTAAATATCTCGGGGACTCAAGCTATAAAGCGTTACAATAGTCCAATCTGTTTACGATAATGCATTGCACAATCAGTGCTCGTGCATGCATTGGCAGTAGCGGAAGAATTTTACGCAAGGCTCTAATAATGGCAAAACAGCTCCCCACCGTTTTATTTACCTGTGATTCGAGAGTCAGCTTACTGTTGAACATAACTCCCAGGTTGCGGACCTTCTCAACCGGCAACACTGGACTCGCTGATGCTAATGGCTAGAAGTTCGGGGGAAGCCCCATGGGGTTCTTCCCCACTGGGCAATAGAGAATCTCTGTTTTCTCAGAGTTAAACTGAAGCGAATTCTCCTTCAGCCATTGAGCAGTATCTCGAAGACACTCATGAAACACTTCCAGCGTTGTAGCCTGTTCTCCCTCTAAGGAGAGAATCAGTTGAGTATCAGCCGCATAATTTAGAATGTTAATATTGTGTGACCTTATGACATTAATTAGAGGTTTCATATAGACATTGAAGAGAATAGGGCTAAGCACAGAGCCCTGCGGAACGCCATGCAAGACGTCAGTAAAATCTGACTGATAAGGGGAGAGCGAGACTGCCTGTTTCCTATTGAAAAGAAAGGATTGAAACCAGCTCAAAGCCGTGCCTGCTATTCCCACCTCTTTAAGTCCATTCAAAAGAGTGGCATGATTGACCGTGTCGAATGCGGCAGACAGGTCAAGCAGGATTAAGACCACCGCCTGACCTCTGTCTGCACGCATGGGAAGCTCTTCCATCACCGTCACTAAGGCCGTCTCCGTACCATGAACTGGACGGAACCCAAACTGTACATCCTCTGGAATTCCATTGGATTCCAGGTACTTAGAGAGTGCACCACTGACCACACGTTCTACAATCTTAGCGGGATAGGGTAACAGTGAGATCGGCCTGTAATTTTTAGGACATCCTGGGTCCAAAGTTGTCTTTTTTAACAGCGGGGTTACCAAAGCCTGTTTTCACTCTGTTGGTACTATTCCACTAAGAAGAGATTGGTTACAAATACGGCAGAGAACAGGGAATAACTCTGCTCCCAGCGCCTTCCACACCTTATGTGGTAAAGGGTCCAAAGGAGACCCCAAAGAGATACTCAGGGCCATTTTACAGAATTCCTCCTCTGAAGGTATCTCAAAGTCAACTAAGGTGGGCAGCAACTCTGTCTCTTCACCTCCTACCTTATTAACATCATTTGGATTTCCCTCATTCTGTCCCTTATGATCTATGCCCTCAACCTCCTCCTGTATCATAGCCCCTCCAAGGCCATCAATGATAGTTTTAATTTTTTCATTGAAAAACTTTGCCAGGCCATCACACAAAATCTGCGTAGGGGGCGTTCTTAGCAGACTCAGGACTAATCAAATTATTCAAAATATAAAAAATGCTTCTGGTGCCATTTGACGCATTTAAAATAGTCCTTGAGAAATACTCAGACTTTGCAATGATTATTTCTTTCTTATAACTAATAATTAGAGATTTCCAGGTGATTTTATCTTTCCCTTCATACGCCCTTCTCCATCTCCTTTCAGCCTGTTTATACTCGAATTTAAGATTTTTCAATACATCATTAAACCAGGGTGCCGATGGTCTGCCCATTTTCTTATGGTTTTTTAACGGGGTGATCTGATCCAAAATTGATATAATCTCAGTGCACAAGGACCCATAATTGTCCTCCACCTGCCTATTAGTCTTAAAGCAGTCCTCAAGGGCAAACACCGGAAGGGTGTCATGTTTTTTTAGAAGGGATTTCCGATTCCTACTAACATAATTCCTCGATTCTCTGATATTCGGACCATGAGATTTTAAGACGGATACCTGAAACTTGATCAGGAAATGGTCAGACCATTCCACAGGTACAATGTCCAAGACTCCCAACCAAACTTTATCTCCAAAAATCAGATCAAGCATGTGACCTCCTTTATGTGTTGGTTCATCAACTAGCTGAAATAAGTTAAAACCTTCACATGATTGGAGGAGGTTGGTAAAGCTGGAGTCAAGAGTTCCATTGTACCACAGATTAAAATCACCTAACACCAGTAGTCTGGCGTGCGTAGCCGCCATATTACTAATGGTTTCAATCACAGACTGAAGTTGTTGCCCACCAATAGCCCCTGGGGGTCTATAGCAAACAATCCCAGTCAATACATACCCATTGAGGTCTTTTATCCCAAATCCCAACATTTCAAACCCCTCTGTCGCATCAATAACGATTTCGGTCAGGTTCTAGGTGTCTTTAAAAATTACCCCTTCTCCTTCAGCCCTCCCGCTTTGTTTAGGTTTATGAACAACTTTATAACCAGGCGGACAAGCCAATCCTGGCTCTAAGTCACAATCGGGAAGTGTCCAGGTTTCTGTCATGAATAACATATCCAATTCATGGAGTTCCAATAACAATTGGATCTCCGCCCAATGCTTAGGCAGTGATCTAACATTTAGTAGAGCACATATAGGGCGATCCTGTTTAAAAAAATCTGATAGGGGATATGCAGATTCCTCTATATTCCACTTTCCCCACTCTGACCCGGACTCACCTATCCTCTGCAGTTCAGCACCTGAATAACTTACATGGCGATTGGACGTGCCGTTTCCCTGGGACTGCCCCAACCGGGCAGCATGGCTGGCGCTGTGTGCTGACAGTGCGCGGACGGGCACAGAGGAGCTTGCCTTTGGCGAGCCTTCGTTATGGTATGGTTAGTGATATGTGAGTACAGTTGTGTTTGTTTCATTCCTGATTGCTAATCCAGTTGAAGTAGTTAGTATGATGTTACCTTTGAGCCAGTGCTGGAGTTACACAGGACAAAAGTAAATGTTGGATGTCTATGCGGAATGACATCTCAATGGGGCAGACATTGCATTGGGTGACATGTTATATCTTAAGTATTTCAGCTTGCCTGGTCACTATCAACGTCATTTAGGTTGCATTTCTCCCTATGATGTAGGTTAAATATGTGTTTGATGTGTTGAAGTTAGATATTTGCGTATCCACACACAGAGGGTGTCAACTTGTCATACCTTTGTGGAGTGCTACATGGACATGTGTCCATTTTGCAGTATGCACGTACAGCTATTTCATCTAGATGTGTGCCACATCCTGTAAGTTCTGTGTTTGCTTTCATAAGTTGCACTTAACCATTGTCTAAACATGCATGGCACTTGGTTATGCTATTAGTTGTCCCTGATATACTTCAATTCTTAGGTCCAGTGCACATGGAGTTTGTCAGACATGAGCAAAATGTACTGTGCCCCAGGCCCGAGCCTTTTACTGTTCCCCCTGATAGAGGCATAGCTACCCTACAGAGGGTGTTTCCATTGTGGGTGATGTGTTACAGTGCAATACATAATTTTAGCAGAGAAGGTGTGTTTCACTTTAATAACACATTCATAGAGATGATTCTTTGACATCAAAAAAGGACCTGGGATGTGTGGTATGTGTATGTGTAACCACACATCCCCGGGAGGTCCCGGGGGAGGGAACTAGGGGCGTGAGGCACTAGGAGCAGGCCAGCCTACAACATAAAATGTTCAACACAAAATTGTGGCCCCTCCCAGAGTAGTGACCTTCGTGCAGAAGACTTAAACTGTGAGTGTAGGCGTCTCACACAACCTGGTGTCATGCTTCATCATTGATCAGTCATCGCCCTCCGGAAACTCTGTTTGGTGGAGGGCGGGCATACACCTGACGACAGGGATACACTTCTAAACTAAGTGGGGGCCCATGAAAAGTGAGTGAGAGTTAAAAACCATTATAGTTACCAAATTATTTGTGTGTGTGCTTCTCTCCTCATCACCGGGGAGGAGAGAAGCACACACATAGGTGCACCTACCGGAGACGCACCTTGATACATGTTGACTACAGGGGTCACCCCTTTTTGCCCTCCTCCCATGAGGCATTTATGTTCATGTTCTAGGGCATCAAAGTGAGCCATTTCTCCTGTGGAGTGTGACATAGGTCACCCCACCTAGTGGCATCTTATCACCACATGGTTGGTAGGAACGGAGCCCTTTATTTCTTTCTCTTAGGTCCTGATGAATGCCATGGACCCAACTGGGCCACACGGCAGAATCATGTCGATTGCACCCATACGGTGAGGGAACAATACATTTCCCATCACACCGTTCACTTGTTTCGAAAACCATATATTTGAATGCAATATTAAAATTAATTTGGTAACTATAATTGTTTTTAACTCTCACTCACTTTTCACGGGCCCCCACTTAGTTTGGTGGTCCAAGCCTCCCACAGGCTCATAGGCCCATTCCATGGCAGCTGCAGTCTGAGTTGGCTGGCGGTGTCAGTGGTTCTGCCACAGTCTTCACACAGCCAATCCACATAACTTGTAATTCGGCGGTCAGACTACTGAGCTCGTGGCGTTCGGATCATGACCGTGAGTACAGCATTCCACGGACCACCAAACTCGTAATAAGACCCTTATGAAATGTAAATTATATTTTAATATTATTGTATGTTGTGCATTTTCACGTTTATTTCTAGTGTTTAACATTTTTTATCATTAATTCAGTTATTTCATATACATATTTCAACATAATTTTCACATAAACTGTTTTAGTATATATTAAACAATTGTATATTTTTTATACTATTATTAAATTACATTGCTTTACATTTTTGCTTACATATTTTAAGAACATTTAACTTTTAACAGGTTTTACCTGTTTATACATTGTTTACCCCTGCACTCATGCAATCACCTAGGCACTATCTATGCACTGATGCAATAACCTAGGCACTACCTATTCACTCCTCCAATCACCCAGCCAGTACCCATGCACTTACAAAATCACCCAGGCACTACCTATGCACTCCTCCAATCACCTAGGCACTACCCCTGCACTCATGCAATCACCCAAATACTACCTATGCACACATGCAATAACTCAGGCACTACCATTGCACTCCTACAATCAAACAAGCTCTATCCATGCACTATTCCATTCACCCAGCCAGTGCCCATGCACTTAAAAAATCACCCAGACACTACCCAGACACTACCCATGCACTCCTCCATTCACCCAGGGACTACCCATGCAGACATACATGCACTCAGGCAATTCTGCTGCACTCATGCAAGCAATTACCCAAGCACCACCCATGCAGTCTTTCAATCATCCAGGCACTACCTGTGCACTCATGCAATCACCCAGGTACTACTCATGCACTCCTCCAATCACCCAGGCACTAACCATGCACTTCTCTATCCACTACCCATGCACTTCTCCATGCACCCAGGCATTACCCATGCACTCCTCCAATCACCCAGACATTACCCCTGCACTCAAGCAACCACCCAGGCATTACTCATACACTCCTTCAATCACTCAGGCAATTTTTCTATTCTTAACCAGTATATGTGGTTCCGTAGAACCGTTTTGTTTTTAAGATTTTTTTTTGTATTTTCTAACAATTTGTTCGGGTGTTTTTGACTTTTTTGTTAACAAAACAAAATTGAAGAGTCCAATATAACTGTTTGGAAAAAAAAGAAAAAGAAGATTTGGGAGCAGAATTTGTAGCCTCGATGTAGGTGGAACTCCTGCTGACGAAGTTGATGGAGCGTTTGGATCAACTTGTGCTACTTCTTCATTTCTCTCCCTCTGTGATATTTCTTTGGCCAAATGCATGGGGTGAATGGTCTCCAAGTGTTTTTTTCATGGAGGAATTTCTGCACAAGTACTTTTTTTGGAACCTCTGGAGAGTACTCTTTTGCATATCTTGCAAGTCACCTTCCTCGCATTTACCTTCTTCTCACCCTCCGGCAATGTAAAGAAGGCCCAAACCACACTCTCTTTTCTCTTCTTGACAGGCTCCATCACATCATCTTCCTCTTCCATTGGATCTTGATCTGGATGACTGCATGCAATTTTTTTGAGAAATAAAATCAAGAAATACAGTGAAAAAGGAAACTAGAAGAAGATACAACAAACAGGTCTTGCCAGGAAGACAGACAAATAATAGGAGGAATAAAACAGGTGTTGGATCCTCCCTCTAACAGAACAAAAAGGTTTTAAACCAATCAGAAGCTTTCTTTTCAGCTTTCCTTCGCGCAAGTTACACACCCATAACATTTTGTATACATAATTATAAAGTATAAATAGGTGTTTATAAAATATTTTAAAAAGTATATTAGTGAAAGTGTTTAAACAGAACTGATATTTAAACTTTGTACAGTGATATTTCACACTTTGAAAATGAAGTGGGAATAGCAACCCCAGAGCGATCCCGGATATACGTGCTGGCAAGGGTCTCGCACCGCACGCGCATACGTCATGTCATGCACTTGTGAAATTTCTAAGCCTGGGCGAGACACTACGCTTCGCCCACGTAGTGTACGTAGTGCTGCCTGCTTCGCAGTTTTCGAAGTAGCCGAAGCAGGCTAGCGCTACGCACACCCAGGGCGAAGCGTAGCTGCCTGCCCGCCGCCACCCGCCTCCCGCCCGCCCTCCTTTTAAATCAAACCCCCGCATTTACAATAAATACAAATGTAAAGAAACTTACCTGAAGAGCGGCGTCTCCGGGGCTCCCTCTTCCATTTCCAACTTCTTCGGACAAATGCGCATGCGCGGACGCCCGCGCATGCGCATTTCTTGGCAGGAAGAAAGGTCTTGGTCCAGAAAGCGTGCTTTTGTTGAAATGTAAATCTGTTCAGTAGTTTTTGAGATATTAAAGGAAAAAAATATATATATATCTGGACAGTGCCTAACTCCCGAGCACGAGCTTGACTCTGATTGGTTGCTAACACTTCAAACCAGGAAGTGTTAGCAGCCATCTTGTGCCTCGCATCGAGTGAAAATATAAAAGAAAGGTCCCGGGGGCAATTTAATATACCGGAGCTCTGTCTGTGCCAGATACCCTTTTCACTCTGCGTCTCCCTACATCAGCAGGTAACGCACCCTTTTCCCCCATCAAAAACATACCTCCAACAACATTCTTGGGCCCGCAGGTCTCCCTCTGCGAACCACTTGTCGGCTCACAGCTCTTCGGGTGTGAGTTCTCGGGCCCGCAGTTGTATCTGTGAAGCCAAAATTGGAAATATACCACAGGTCTCTCTCTGCGATATACGCTCTTCACGCTCCCTCTCCCCACATCACTGTTCCGCAGCTATCCCTTTGGAAGCCGATGGCCCGCACCTTTCCCTATACTAGTCGGCGCGCAGGTGTTCCTCTGCGAGCTGGCCCGCTGCTCTCCCTCTGCGAACTAACAGGCTGCGCTTCTCCCTCTATGAGCCTGCCAGTGGGCTTGCAGTTCTTCATCTACGAGCCAGCCCGCCGGCTCGTAAGTCTCTGAGAACAAATGCAATGGAGGTAACGATCATGCAGGGAATCTAGAACGTAAAACATTGGGTAATGTTCTAAAATTATTAATTTGAAGATGCTTGTGAGTTTGGACAAATAAGAATCTTAGTCATGTATGGATTTACATATACAACATTTTATTAAAACAAAACAACAACAAATAAAACTATGTACAGCCATGTCGTTTCATCGCTGGACCATTTGTGAATCACAGCCTGCAAGACAAAAAGAAAGATAAGATGGTACGTCATGTGTCCAGCAAAGGAGAAAGAGAAAGAGAGAAAGAGTGAGAGAGAGAAACAAAGAAAGAGTGAGAGAGAGAAAGAGAGAACAAGTGAGATACAAGGAAGAGAGAAAGAGAGAAACAGTGTGAGAGAGGAAGAGAGGGAGAAAGAGTGAGAGAGAGAGACAAAGAGAGAAAGAGAGAGAGGAAGAGGGACAGAAAGAGTGAGAGAGAGGAGAGAAAGAGTGATAGAGAGGAAGACAGAGAAAGAGAGAAAGAGTGAGAGAGAGAAAGAGTAAGATGCAAGGAAAAGAGAGAGAGAGAAACAGTGTGATAGAGAGGAAGAGAGAGAGAAAGAGTGAGACAGAGGAAGAGAGACAAAGAAAGAATGAGAGAGAGAGGAAGAGACAGAGAAAAAGAGAAAGTGTGAGAGAGAGAAAGGATGAGATGGAGAGGGAGAGGGCGTGTTGACACTGGTGAAAATCTTTGCAGCTCACATTTGTGCCACCGGTGTGTCTCCAACCACGTGCCGGGACACAGTGCACCCTCAAGTTTAGTCATCTGACAGATAGTATATGTGAGAAGGTGGCCTGATATGTGCTGTCCACTAGTTATAGTGGGCACCTTGTATCAGTCCAAACAACCCCTTATGGTGATAGGTTAAAGACAAACTTTATTGAAAGCTATCCTAGAGGTAGCTGTGGAGAGCAGCCTTCAGGCTAAGTGTTGAAGGAATGTAAAGCAGCTTGTTTTACCAGTCTATAATATCTTGAATGATCAAATGAAAAGACAACCACATCAGGTATATATTAAAAATATATGTATTTAAGATAGAAAACACCCCTCTAGTCTCTTTATGAGACTGGAGTTCGAAGTACTTTGTTTACAAGTCAGCAATTATCAGTAATAGCACAAATACACTTTTGGGCCCTAGGGGCGTACCAAACCATATACCAAAAAAGTGGTATAAGAACCACGACTGGAATAAACACTAAGCCTATAGCCTGTAGAATCGCTGGGACCCCAAGGAACCACCCAAGGTAGTGTCACAGGGGACCCATGGGGACTGTATGCCGCGTATAAACACAACCACGGGTTTGCCATTATCTTCTATGGGCAATGTCACAGTTGAAATTTAAAGATTAGGGACACTTCTAATCGAGTTAGGACCAAACCCTTTTGGACTTAGGAAGTTCTAGGGCTAGCACCAACGAGAGCACCGGAGTACTCGAGTTACCTCACCCAGGGAAGCTGGGTGCATAGGTGTCTTTTGGTGTTGGGTCGCGTCGTCGATTTCAATGGGAGATTGCAAAGAACTGCTGCTGCCGTGAAGCGGAGAAGTGTCCAAAGAGATCCAAGCCTGGATCTAGGATGGAAGAAAGCTGAAAGCAGAGGGGACAGAGTCTGGGTCACTTGTCAGTGACCGAGGGCAGGATGGACCAATGCCCTCAGATGTCGGGTGCTTCAGGTGAGTTGATGGGTGTCTTGACTCTTCAGTCATGAGGTCCAGGAGGCGTCAACGAAGTCCACGAGCCGGATTCGAGCTGTCCCACAAAGTCTGTCGAGTGCTGCAGTATCGGCGACCCGAATGGACCCACCAAGCCTTGGCAACGGCAAGTCACTGGAATTTAGAGAAAGATCTGCGGTCCAGACCAGCAAGGTCTGAGAGACTCACCCAGCAAGGGTAAGTCAGAGCACGTCTGAAGCAACCAGGAACGCCCAATCAGAAAAGGAGCTGCCTTCGTGGGGACCTGCTAGCCAACAGGCTAGTGATTGCAAAGGAGCCTTGAGCGGTCGCACTTGAAGCTGGCCCACGGGTCACTCGTGGAGTGGAGGCCAACAATCTTCAGTGCAGAAGATGCTCAAGGCTGGGGCTACTCAGAGCCCAAAGCACAACTTTGAGGAGGACCAGGAAGATAGTGTTGCTGCAAAAGTTCATGGTGTCCAGGGTTCACGGTTCCACATCACCCACGATAGCCACGGGCCTCAGCTTTGCTGTGGACTCAGGGTAGCCTTGGGAAAGTCTGGAAATCCACCTCTGGTGATGCAAAGACTTTGGTGTCCGGCACGAGCTTCAGTGATGCAGACTGGTCAGTTGCTTCTTTGGTGCCTGCCGAGCAGGGGAGTCACTCCTTGACCCCAAGGGAGATTTCTTCAGTCTTCTAGTTAAAGTAGAACGTCGAAGGTCCAGGATGTATGTTGCAGAGTTTCATCCAGGGTAATCTAAAGTCCTAGGGACTGGATTCCTATACTTATAGTAAGTGTAGGGGATGGACTAACTCTAAGGCCCCACCTATGGGTGGGCCAGGAAAGAGGGGTGATTACACCCATTTCCTTTCATGCCAGAGCAGGGGCAGGTAGCCCCTGCAACCGGTTTGAACTGGAGTATGCACAGGGACACCAAGTGTGCCCCCAGTGCAGGACTTCAAAGCACCAGAGAGTGCTCCCGCCCAGCCCCAATACACATCAGCCTGGCTGGGGAGGTGGGGACACCTCCCCTCTACAGGAAACCTATTGTCCAGGCCTCCCCTGCCGGAGTTTCGGTCAGCAGCAGGAGGCCAGACCTGTGTCTGTGTCTGTGGCAGAGGCATCCTTTTTGCGATGCCAGGGCTCAGGAAAGTCCTACCGGCTTTAGCCAGTGTGAACATGTCTCTCCCTCTAGAAGGGTGGAATGCTACCCCCGCTGCCAGAACTGGCGGGGGGGGGGTAGTATTCCAAAGCGTCTGACACCAAACACGACATGTTTGGATGCAGCCATTCCAGAGTTAGCATTTACCGTGAGGTTATAATGTACTCAAGAGTATATGGTGTGGCTGTATCACAGAAAAGCCATAAGGAAGTATTTCCGACAGCTGCAGAGGGGTTCAGCTCATGCTTGGGCACCCTCTCACATAAAACCAAGCACTCTGCCTTCAGGATTGTCAAGGCCTGCTATAAGAGTGGCTTATAGGTTTATATGCGTCTGTATATATGTGTGGATATAGGTAGCCTATACCACAGTAAGGGGTGCAAGCACACCCTTACCCAGGCTGCAGTAGCAGACCTGTGGTGCCATTTTGGAGTGCTTCCCAGGGGTGGCATAATATATGCTGCAGCCCCTGGTAGGCCTCTGAGGTACCTATGCCCTAGGTACATAGTATACCTGTTGGACTTGGCCCTTCTGGCAGGTTCACCCCTGAACTTTTTTGCTTTTTACTGGTGACTTGGTGTGGTGATTTTTGGTTTCTGCGCACTTTCCCTGTGTCCCAGGGTAAAGTGCGTGCGCGCTCTGAGTGCATGTGGTGAGATAGGCCTGCCCTCCCATAGGAATGCATGGGGAATGTATGTGTCCCTAGTAGTTCCTGATGCGTGGGGTGTGCAGGCCCGAGTTTGGTATGTGCGGACTCGTGTGATTGAATGCTGCGCGATGATGTGTGCGGCGTGCATGTACCTAGTGTGGAAGTGCCACTTCTAGAAGTGGGCACTTCGGTGTGCAGTGTGAAATGTGTGCCTTGTCGCATGATTGGCTGGTTGAGGTCATGTGACGGGCTAGGGATTCCCCAGAGTCAGGATGAGTCACCCAGTGGTGAATGGGGAGATCAGCAGCTAGATGGGTGGGAGGAGTACACCTGGGTCCTGAATAGGGCAGGGTTTTCCCCACACAATGCTGGCTCCGCCCCCTGTGGTGCGACTGACGACCCTAGCCCTGCCAGTGAATAGAGTGAGGGGCTGAGCACATCAAGGGTGCTCCCCAACCAGCTGCAACTGGTTTTCCCCCTCACCCTGCACCCAGAACAAAGGGTTTTAGTGTATAAAAATGGGGCTGTGCCCCCACAGAAACGGTTCTGCTTTTTGGATCCTGACTGGAGGGGGCTGCTGCTGCTGGAGGCTAGGAGGAACCGCCACTTGGGACTGCCTCCCTGCCCTGGAGGGCCCAGTGAGCTGGCCCCCGGCCCAGCCTTGCCCCCTTCCTAAAACTTTGCTGGACCTTCTCTTTTTCTTTTATTCCCCCCAAAGCGCCTGGAAGCGCTTTCATTTTGACTTTCAGCGCTAGGAGCGCTTGATTTGGGACTTTTGCTGAAGCCTCCAGCGCCTGGGAGCGCTGGACTCTCCTTTAGCGCAGAAAGCGCTTCCACCTTTGCCCTCAGCGCCAGGAGCGCTTTATTTCTGATAGCGGGTGCCTACCCCGCATACTGGTGCTGTCGCGGGTGCCCACCCCGCTTTGTGTGCCTAAACAATAGGAGCCATCGTTGTATTTTTATTTGGACCGAAGGCGGGAGCCCACCCCGCGCTTCGGTAAAGAGGAGAGAAGTTCTTCGCCGCTACTGCCGGCGCCGCGAGAAGCCGGAGGGTTGCCTGGCAACCGGGACTCCTACCGCCACGTCACTGGAACGCAGAGCGGGCAGGAAGTCCCGGCACCAGGAAATACCGCGAGAACAAAAGGAGAAGCCTCGCAGCCACAGAGGAGCCAGGCGGGAGCCTACCCCGCTCTGGCGAAAGCCTCACAAGCCGCCCGTGAAAGGAGCAAGGCAGCGCGGCTCGGCTGCTCGACCGTGCAGGGAAAGCCGGCAACAGAGAGAAGGACGGAGTGTCAGACCACGCGGGAGTCCGAGGTAAGCAGGACTCCGTGTGGTTGTGGTCTCTGCCCCTGTCCCCCCCAGCGTCACCGCAGTTGCGGACCACTCCAACGGGGGCATTGCTATTTAAGAGTCCCCCGAGTGGGACTTCAACCAAAGGGGCACATTATTTGAGAGCCGGCGAGGCTCGCGAGTCACCCGAGCGGGACTCCAACGACGGGGCGCATTGGTTGATTCAGAGCCGCTCTCGGCTCTACGACGTTTGGAGGCATATTTGTTTTAGAAGCCAAGGCTCCAAGGGGGCATGAGTATTTAGAGCGCTAGGCGCTCCAACGTTGAGGGCACATCGTTCTAGAGCCCACGAGGCTCCCACGCTGTTTAGGGGGCATTGCTTTCTCAGAGCCCAGGGAGGCTCCAACACCTGCCCTATTTGTCCCAAGACGGCACAGTGGTGCCCACGCTCATTCCTACAGCTGCCCAGCACTTAGTGGGCAGCTGCCACGTTTAGGTTGTGCCCCTGCGCTCATTGGCTTGCGCAGCCTGCGCAGTCCAGCCCTGACTTTGTGGACGAAGGGCGTTTGAGCCCCTGAAGGGCCAGGTTGGCCTGGGGACAGTTTTGCTGTGTCGTGCCCTCACCTAGGGTACCTGTTGATGTTTACATATATACTTTTGCGCCTGCGCAATGCCTTTATGCTATGTTGATTGCTAGCTCTACCTATGCGTAGGGGAAGGTCTTTCCTAGTGTAGGTTGTGCTTTTATGCGTCATGTGCCTTGTGTTTACACCTCTGAATGTTTTTATGCGTCATGTGTAATGTGCTTTTACCCCTACAGGTATTGTGATACTTAGGTGGTTGTTTGGTTACTCCTAGTACAGGGGGTGCTAGTGAGGTCCTGATTCCCTGCGCAATATTTTCCTAAGGTGGTTAGGGTTGCGTAGGTGGTACTTACCTGATACCAGTAGTTACTGGTTGTGTGCTACATTTGCTATTTTTAGTGCTACAGTAATTGTATGTGCTATGTTCTAAAGTATTATTCTGTGTTCTAAGTGCTAATTTCTACAAAGTGCTAATTCCTGACAGTGGTCCATGTGGCCCTGTCCCCTGTACATATAATCCCTTGTAAATTCTGCCCGTGCCGGTTGGCACATTGTAAAGTGTGTGTTTTTATCTAATGTGTGGTGTATAATACAAAGGCTATTTTTATAGAATACCTTGTGTGGAGTTTCCTTTGTGGTGGGCCTTGGGTGTTGTTGCTGGGTGCGCGCGCAAACGCTTTACACATCGCCTCAGAGATAAGCCTGTCTGCTCGTGCCAAGCTACCAAGGAGGTGAGCAGGGGTTATCTTTGGCGTGTAACTCCCCAGCCCTGACTAGAGTGGTGGTTTCTGCCTGGCTTTGGCGCAAGCCCTAGCCAACCAGAAATCCCATTTCTAACATTGGTGATCAGCGGTGGGATTTGGACTTGCGTTTGCGCTGTACCGCAGCAGCAACTGGCTGCACTACAAAACTCTGCATTTTAGATATTCACATGGTATAGGGATTATTGTTCTAAGTTTGTTTTTGTCATTTCTTTGGAAATGTGTTTTTGTGCACTGTGAGTTAGGTGTCCCTAGCTCGGGAGGGTAGATCATCCCCCTTAGTGCATTGTGTTTTCTGGATTCACCAGAGGGTGGGATCCAGTGGTGGCAGCGTAATAGTGTCCTGTACATTTGTCCCCCGCCCTGCGCCCAGAGTTGGTACCTGTGTCACGTGGTGGTCAGGTTGAGGAGTCAGGAGTGGTAGAAACTGCCTTACCAGTCCGAGGGGAGGGTTGTGTGTGGATGAATGGTGTGTGGCAAGTGAGTGTGAGTTCTCTGGGATAGAGAGGTTGCTGAATCCTTTGTGAATTGTGTACTCCTGTGTTAAACGCAGACCCCTAGGTTCCCTGTGTGATCTTTTCTCTAGACCGTCTGCCAGAATGGAGCCTGCTTTTGATCCCAGTGATCTAGTTTATTACAGTATGCAGGAGTTAGAAAGGTTCTGTAGAGAGAGAAACATAGGGGTGAGAGAGTCAGACACTGTGTACGAACTGAGGAACCACATGATTGGATGGCAAGCAGGTGAATGGAAACGTGAGCGCAGTGAGGAAGACAGGGCCCGGGCCTCTCACCTGGAGGGTGGTGGGTCTGTGGGGAGCCCTGGAGATTCAGAAGAAGATGACAGTACCAGGACGCCAGTAGAGAGTGAGGACCCCGTTGGTAGGGAGTCCCTTGCTGGGTCCAGCGTAGGAGATAGCGCCTCATCCCTTTCCCTGTCCCCTGAGCACAGTGGTAGTTTTCTGGATTCCCCAGTGAGGGTGGAGTCAAGTGGTGGCAGCGATATAGAGTGCAGTACAGAGAGTCCCATTCCCAGTTCCCCGAGTATGGTACCTGTTTCCCAAGAGGAGGAGTATAGGTTGAAATTCAGGGGCAGTAGGAAACTGTCTCACCAGTCTTGGGAGGAGTTTTTGGAGGGATGTAATGAGGCACTGTCCGATTGGGTGGATCAGAACTCGGAACGTACTTATGACAACCTGTATGATCTGGTTCTCAAAGAACACCTGCTCAGTTGTTGTGTGCCGGGGTTGCGCCAACACCTGTTGGGGTGTGGATTGTCTGAGCCATTTGAGCTTGCAGAAAAAGCAGACCATTGGGAAAGTGCTAGAGGTCCTCTAGTGTCATTAGTGAGTGATTCCAACAATAGTGGGTCAGAGATCCTCCAGCCCAGCGTGGTGGAGGAGGCTCAGTGTAGCCCAGCTAGGTCCCAGGATAGCGAGGAGGGTGTAGAGGCTCACTGCCTGGCTCAGTGGAGCAGGAGTGGGTGGGTGACCGAGGGTCCCCAGACGCCCGAAACCCTACCTCAGGACTTGGATGGTTTCATGAGGGAACACCAAGTTGGGGACCTAGGCTGTCCTGTTAGTCCACTTGAGGAAGATCTCTTAGTGAGTGGAGGACCTGGAGTGCCTGCAAACAGGGCTCCTGTGGTTCTGGAGTCTGGCAGGACCGTTCCGGTAGGGAGGGTACAGGAGTCCAGCGTGAGTGATTGGGGGATGAGTTCCCCAGTGGAAGAGCCGGTGGGTCAGGGACTTCCCAGTTGGGCTAGGATCCCGTGTAGTGACCAGGGTGACACCACTTCTGTTCTGGGGGATCTCCGCGCACTGTCAGGTGGACAGAGGACGGGAGATCAGCGCCAGACAGACAGTCGCTCGACATATGTGTCATTTGATAGCCTCAGGGGGATGGAGTGGAAATCCCCAGAAGTCCTGGAGTGCCAGGCGATTATTCCACCAAAGGTTCTAGGCCAGAGGTTGGAAGGCCAGGTTCGGGATCAGCCTGACCTGAAGGGTGGGACGTCTGTAATCAGCGTCCCGACCGGTTCTTCTTCCAGAGGTACCGCCCCAGTTGGTAGGGAGCAGGGTTCTGGAAGGGGGTGCAGAGGGTGGGAGAGCCCACCTCTGGCCCCGGTACAACCTGAGGGGTAAAACCCTGGGTTGGAATGGCATTCTAGGTGTACCCCTCGCCAGAGGAGGAGGAACCCTAGGAGAAGAGGTAGGGGGAGGAGAGCCTTCCCTGAGACTCCTGGTCCGCCTGAGGGTGTAGACCCTAGGCTGGAGAACCAGTGGCAGTCTAGTCCTGTCTTGCAGAGAGGAAGAGTGGAGAATGGCCGCTATGTGCCAGGGGTTACTACCCCCCACTCTGTGGTTAGGCAAGGACCGGTGGCACCTGGGTGGCCTAGTACCTGGTCTTGGCCGCGGACAGCTTGGGAGTACCAGTGGGGTAGCCCAGTTGGTCCAGACAGTGGTGTTAGAAAGAATTCCATGGGTTCACCGTGGCGTAGAACCGGAGGGTGTCCCTGCAGTTGCGGGCCCGCGTCCGTGTTCTATCGCCCCAAGCAGGGAAGTCCATCACGGTGGTGATTGGGCTGCCCTGCGTTTTGGCTGGAAGGGGGTTGTGTTGGACTTGGCCCTTCTGGCAGGTTCACCCCTGAACTTTTTTGCTTTTTACTGGTGACTTGGTGTGGTGATTTTTGGTTTCTGCGCACTTTCCCTGTGTCCCAGGGTAAAGTGCGTGCGCGCTCTGAGTGCATGTGGTGAGTTAGGCCTGCCCTCCCATAGGAATGCATGGGGAATGTATGTGTCCCTAGTAGTTCCTGATGCGTGGGGTGTGCAGGCCCGAGTTTGGTATGTGCGGACTCGTGTGATTGAATGCTGCGCGATGATGTGTGCGGCGTGCATGTACCTAGTGTGGAAGTGCCACTCTAGAAGTGGGCACTTCGGTGTGCAGTGTGAAATGTGTGCCTTGTCGCATGATTGGCTGGTTGAGGTCATGTGACGGGCTAGGGATTCCCCAGAGTCAGGATGAGTCACCCAGTGGTGAATGGGGAGATCAGCAGCTAGATGGGTGGGAGGAGTACACCTGGGTCCTGAATAGGGCAGGGTTTTCCCCACACAATGCTGGCTCCGCCCCCTGTGGTGCGACTGACGACCCTAGCCCTGCCAGTGAAAAGAGTGAGGGGCTGAGCACATCAAGGGTGCTCCCCAACCAGCTGCGACTGGTTTTCCCCCTAACCCTGCACCCAGAACAAAGGGTTTTAGTGTATAAAAATGGGGCTGTGTCCCCACAGAAACGGTTCTGCTTTTTGGATCCTGACAGGAGGGGGCTGCTGCTGCTGGAGGCTAGGAGGAACCGCCACTTGGGACTGCCTCCCTGCCCTGGAGGGCCCAGTGAGCTGGCCCCTGGCCCAGCCTTGCCCCCTTCCTAAAACTTTGCTGGACCTTCTCTTTTTCTTTTATTCCCCGCAAAGCGCCTGGAAGTGCTTTCATTTTGACTTTCAGCGCTAGGAGCGCTTGAATTGGGACTTTTGCTGAAGCCTCCAGCGCCTGGGAGCGCTGGACTCTCCTTTAGCGCAGAAAGCGCTTCCACCTTTGCCCTCAGCGCCAGGAGCGCTTTATTTCTGATAGCGGGTGCCTACCCCGCATACTGGTGCTGTCGCGGGTGCCCACCCCGCTTTGTGTGCCTAAACAATAGGAGCCATTGTTGTATTTTTATTTGGACCGAAGGCGGGAGCCCACCCCGCGCTTCGGTAAAGAGGAGAGAAGTTCTTCGCCGCTACCGCCGGCGCAGCGAGAAGCCGGCGGGTTGCCTGGCAACCGGGACTCCTACCGCCACGTCACTGGAACGCAGAGCGGGCAGGAAGTTCCGGCACCAGGAAATACCGCGAGAACAAAAGGAGAAGCCTCGATGCCACAGAGGAGCCAGGCAGGAGCCTACCCCGCTCTGGCGAAAGACCCACAAGCCGCCCGTGAAAGGAGCAAAGCAGCGCGGCTCGGCTGCTCGACCGTGCAGGGAAAGCCGGCACCAGAGAGAAGGACGGAGTGTCAGACCACGCGGGAGTCCGAGGTAAGCAGGACTCCGTGTGGTTGTGGTCTCTGCCCCTGTCCCCCCCAGCGTCACCGCAGTTGCGGACCACTCCAACGGGGGCATTGCTATTTAAGAGTCCCCCGAGTGGGACTCCAACCAAAGGGGCACATTATTTGAGAGCCGGCGAGGCTCGCGAGTCACCCGAGCGGGACTCCAACCACGGGGCACATTGGTTGATTCAGAGCCGCTCTCGGCTCTACGACGTTTGGAGGCATATTTGTTTTAGAAGCCAAGGCTCCAAGGGGGCATGAGTATTTAGAGCGCTAGGCGCTCCAACGTTGAGGGCACATCGTTCTAGAGCCCACGTGGCTCCCACGCTGTTTAGGGGGCATTGCTTTCTCAGAGCCCAGGGAGGCTCCAACACCTGCCCTATTTGTCCCAAGACGGCACAGTGGTGCCCACGCTCATGCCTACAGCTGCCCAGCACTTAGTGGGCAGCTGCCACGTTTAGGTTGTGCCCCTGCGCTCATTGGCTTGCGCGGCCTGCGCAGTCCAGCCCTGACTTTGTGGACGAAGGGCGTTTGAGCCCCTGAAGGGCCAGGTTGGCCTGGGGACAGTTTTGCTGTGTCGTGCCCTCACCTAGGGTACCTGTTGATGTTTACATATGTACTTTTGTGCCTGCGCAATGCCTTTATGCTATGTTGATTGCTAGCTGTACCTATGCGTAGGGGAAGGTCTTTCCTAGTGTAGGTTGTGCTTTTATGCGTCATGTGCCTTGTGTTTACACCTCTGAATGTTTTTATGCGTCATCTGTAATGTGCTTTTACCCCTACAGGTATTGTGATACTTAGGTGGTTGTTTGGTTACTCCTAGTACAGGGGGTGCTAGTGAGGTCCTGATTCCCTGCGCAATATTTTCCTAAGGTGGTTAGGGTTGCGTAGGTGGTACTTACCTGATACCAGTAGTTACTGGTTGTGTGCTACATTTGCTATTTTTAGTGCTACAGTAATTGTATGTGCTATGTTCTAAAGTATTATTCTGTGTTCTAAGTGCTAATTTCTACAAAGTGCTAATTCCTGACAGTGGTCCATGTGGCCCTGTCCCCTGTACATATAATCCCTTGTAAATTCTGCCCGTGCCGGTTGGCACATTGTAAAGTGTGTGTTTTTATCTAATGTGTGGTGTATAATACAAAGGCTATTTTTATAGAATACCTTGTGTGGAGTTTCCTTTGTGGTGGGCCTTGGGTGTTGTTGCTGGGTGCGCGCGCAAACGCTTTACACATCGCCTCAGGGATAAGCCTGTCTGCTCGTGCCAAGCTACCAAGGGGGTGAGCAGGGGTTATCTTTGGCGTGTAACTCCCCAGCCCTGACTAGAGTGGTGGTTTCTGCCTGGCTTTGGCGCAAGCCCTAGCCAACCAGAAATCCCATTTCTAACAATAACATATACTAGGGGCTTATAAGGCACTCCAGAATCCAATTAGATATGTACCTAATGTACATGCAAACCATTTTAGAGAGGAAGCAGCTAGGCTGTGGTCCTGATTAGCAGGGCCACAGCCAGACTAAGGTCGAAAAACAGTGAAACACCAGCAAAAAGTGGGGGTACCCATGTGAAGCAGATCCTACTCTCCTACAGTATAGAATTAGTAATTGCAGAGTACATACAACTGCATACGCCTAATTCTCTGTTTCGGCAATGCACACTCATGCCGCTGCAGCCCATCCACTCCGCCCGCTCGGAGGTGTCTGTGTGCTCTTGTGCGCCCAGGCTGCTACAAACTATCCACTCCCACTGCCCAGAGGTGACTGCCCGCTGCTACGGAAAGAAGTCTCTGCTCACCTTCCGCCACTGACGTGTGTGTAAGAGGGTGCACCACATGTCGAAGCAACTTTCACAGGTGTTGTCAGGATGGCCACACATCATCGCAGGTTCTACACACATTCAGCTGTGGTGTTGTTGGGGGGAACATCGATTTGTGAATCACAGCCTGTTAGATAAAAAGCAAGATATGATTGTGCATCATGCGTCCATCAAAGGAGAGAGAAAGAGAGAGAGAGAGAGAGAGAGGAAGAGAGAGAGAGAAAGAGTGAGAGAAAGAGAGAGAGAAAGAGTGAGCGAGAGGAAGAGAGAGAGAGAAAGAGTGAGAGAAAGGAAGAGAGAGAGAGAAAGAGTGAGAGTGAGGAAGAGAGAGAGAGAAAGAGTGAGAGAGGGGAAGACAGAGAAAGAGTGAGATACAAGGAAGAGAGAAAGAGAAACACAGTGTAATACAGGAAGAGAGAGAGAAACAGTGTGAGAGAGAGGAAGAGAGAGAGAGAGAAAGAGTGAGAGAGAAGAAGAGGAAGAGAGAGAAAGAAAGAATGAGAAAGAGAGAGAGAGAGGAAGAGACAGAGAAAGAGAGAAAGAGTGTGAGAGAGAGAAAGGAAGAGATAGATAGTGAGAGAGAAAGAGTGTGAGTGACAGAAAGGAAGAGATGGAGAGGGAGAGGGAGTGTTGACACCGTGTAGAAAATCCTCACAGCTCGCCTTTCTTCCACCGGTGTGTCTCCAACCACGTGCCGGGATACAGGGCAGCCCTCAAGCTTAGTCATCTGAAACATAGCATGGAATCAGTAATGGATGAGTACATACAACTGCACACGCCTAAATCACTGTCCTGTCTTTCTGTATCCAGGCTAGTGTACCCCATCCACTCCCACTGTCCATAGGTGTTTGCCCGCCCCTGCACACCCAGACTGCTGCACCCCATCCACTCCCACTGCCCAGAGGTGTATGACAGTCGCTGCGCACCCAGGCTGCTGCACCCCAAGCACTCTCACTGCCCGGAGGTGACTGCCCGCTGCTGCGCAAACAAGCCTCTCTGCTCACCTTTGTGCGTCATGCATCCATCAAAGGAGAGAGAAAGAGAGATAGAGAGAGAAAGAAAGAGTGAGAGGAAGACAGAGAGGAATACAGAGAGAAAGAGAGAAACAGTGAGAGTGAGAGGAAGAGGGAGAGAAAAAGAAGGAAAGAATGAGAGGAAGACAGAGAGAAAGAGAGAAAGAGTGCGAGAGACGAAGAGAGATAGAAACAGTGAGAGAGAGGAAGAGAGAGAGAGAAAGAGTGTGAGAAAGAGGAAGAGAGAGAGAAAGAGAGAAACAGTGTGAGAGGAAGAGAGAGAGAAAGAGTGTAAAGGAGAGAAAGGAAGAGATGAAGAGGGACAGTGAGTACCGATACTGTGGACAAAACCCTCACAGCTCACCTTTACGCCACCACTGTGTCTCCAACCACGTGCCGGGACCTAGTGGAGCCCTCAAGCTCCCACATCTGAAACATAGTACAGAATTAGTAATGGCAGAGTATGTACGACTGCGTATGCCTAAATTGCTGTGCCACATTTCTGCATTCAGGCTGCTGCACCCCATCCATTCTCGCCGCCCAGAGGTATTTGCCCACCGCGGCACACCCAGGCCTCACTGCTCACCTTTTTGCGCACTCTCCACATCATTCAGCCACGCTCCGCAAGCCTACAAGTCTTACATTTGAAGCTGCATCTTGATTTTTCCAAGGCAGAGGACATACTAGTGCACCTATCATCATTGTAGGTTGCATACCCACTCAGCCCTTGTGGTGCCACTAACTCAGTGACCAGTGAGGCCACGCACGTAGTGGTAGACCCCCCTGTTCGATGGCTCAGGCCTACATGAGGTGCCCGGAACACCGGGACGGGCCATCACAGTGCATGCGGTGGGAGCAACTCTAAAATGGCGTAGAGCCAGTAGCGGTCTGTGGAGGGAATTCGGTGAGGCAGTGAGGCTGGGCGGGGGAGGGGCAGGGTGAGGAAATGTAAACACCGGAATATGGATGAACGGAGGTAAGTACACATTTAAATAAATAAAACGAAATCCTTTGCGAGCGCTGCATCGCAAAATGCGATGCAGCGCACGCAACGAAATTCGTTTTATTTATTTAAATGTGTACTTACCTCCGTTCATCCATATTCCGTTTACATTTCCCCACCCTGCCCCTCCCCCGCCCCGCCTCACTGCCCCACTGAACTCCCGCCACGGACCGCTACTGTGTAGAGCACATGCGCCCAGTCTATTTTATTGGTAGGGTCACGTGTCCTGTGATGCCTGTGCTGGATGGGTGTGGTGTGGGTGTATACCAACTGTGAGGGAGTGGCTGTGGCATACTGACAACTAGAACTGTGACCAGCAGATCACTACAATGAAAATCTGGGACATGTAGCGTTGTTGTCCTTCCCCATAAGCGTCAGCAGAGTGGGCTGGCATATGCCAGTCCTGCGCGAGGCTTTGAAGAATGACTCCGGAGCTATGGGCGTGGCTCCATCCTGAGCTTTATGAGGAATCAACTGATGCCATGCGGGTGTTCTTGTTGTAGTGCTGCTGTCACCCGGATCGCAAGCGTCAATGTGTCACTCTGTAAGCCAAGTGCTACAACATGGCCAACATGGAAGGTATGGAGAATCACTGACCCTACATTCATCCATAGTTCCACACAGGAAAGATGGTGGACATGACACATCTGTGTGGATGTGAATGTTTATTGCACATTCAGTGGAGTATTGCAGCAGGGCCATGCAAAGCCCAAATTTCCATTTTTGGGAAATGGAGGGCAGCCAATTAGAGACAAGCTCGTTGTCGGAGTAAGGCTGGGCCAACATATGTACTTATACAATCACTTTGCCAATCCCCACGCACTTATAAATTCACTATACACTCTCCTTGCAGTACTCTAATCATCCAGTCACTACGTACGTACTTGTACAATGACCAAGACAAAGTTACATAAACAAAGTTTTCTCCCACTGTCAAAGGTAATTTGGTTGCATACGCTGTCCAGAGCACAATGTAATGTGGTTGGGCCCAGGGACATCATGTTGCATACATAATGAACACACGGACACAGATAGATAGTGGAACTGGGTATGGGCATGTGCGCTCGACTCTTTTTTATTACCAGGGTCAAATGTCTAGTAACGTCTGTGCTGGATGCGTGTGGGGTGAGTGTAAGACAGCCCTCTAGGAATGGTTGGTGCTGGCAACAAGTACAGTAATCATCGGATCACACACAGAGATTCAATCATAAAGGGTCAATGATTTGTGCTGCACTAAGTTAGGGGCACCAGATGTGAAATAATACACAAAAGATTCTATCGTAAAGGGTTCATGACTTGTGGTTCACTGAGGTAGGGACAGCAGATCTGAAATCATACACAAAAGATTCTATCCTAAAGGGCCCATGAGTTGTGGTGTACTGAGTTAGGGGCATCAGAAGAATTCCGCGTGTGCACAGCTAGTGATGATGCGTGGTCCGGGAGGGCGGCACTGGTAGCAATGTCTGTTGCCTACTGGACTGCGTCATCTGCAATCGCAACTCAATCTGAATTATGAGCCCTGCAGTCCGCAATGTAGATGGAAGGCAGTAATCAGCACAGACATCGGGGAATGCTTTTTGTCACTTCCTCCTGACAAAATCCGAGGACATAGAGTACAATTCTGTCTGCAATTAATAAATCATGTCTCAATGTAAATTTTGAGCTCTGCTGACCACAGTGTAGGTAACAAAAGAGGAAATATGCATGGAATACATTGTCTAAATGTAGGTTTTGGGGACGTTGTAGTTAGTTGCCTACTGGACTCTGAAATTAATGAATCAAGACTGAATTTGAATTTTGAGCCCTGCTAACCACAGTGTAGGCTGGAGGCAGCGGTCAGCAAAGGCGCACAGCCACGTGGCGTTGACCTTAGATGCACAGATTGGGAGCATTTGGTTTTCTTAACCAATTATAGTCTCTTACACAATTTGCATCGGTACTAATCTTGAATTGTGAGCCCTGCTGACCACAGTGTGGACCGGAGGCAGTCATCAGGAAGGGCCCACAGCCATGTGGCGTTGACTTGAGCTGTATAGTTAGTGATAGGTGTGGCACTCAGCATCTGCTCAGCCAGCGATGATGCGTGGTGTGGGCGGGCCGCACTGGGAGCAATGTCTCTTGCCTACTAGACTGCGTCATCTGCAATCGTGACTCCATCTGAATTGTGAGCCCTGCTGTCCGCAGTGTGGATCGAAGGCAATAGTCAGCACAGACATCGAGGAATGCTTTTTGTGACTTCCTCTTGAGAAAATCCAACGACATAGAGTACAATTCACTCTGCAATAAATAAATCAAAACTGAATTCGAACTGTGAGCTCTGCTATCTGCAGTGTAGACTGCCATTCAGTGTTCTTTGGACTTGCAAGATGAATGTGGTCGTTGTACTAAAGCTATAATTGATGTCAAAAAAGTTCTTGAAGCAAGGATACTAAAAGGATATTATTTAGGTTTCGAAGACGTTGTAGTTAGTTGCCTACTGGACTCTGAAATTAATGAATTAAGACTCAAGAGGCAGCGGTCAGCAAGGTCCCACAGCCACGTGGCAATGAGTTGAGCTGCACACTTAGTGGCACTTGAAACAACCAGCATGTGCGGAGCCTGTGATGATGCGTGGTCCGGGCGGGCCGCACTGGCAGCAATGTCTTTTGTCTAATAAATTCTGCCTTAATTAGGCTACGTGGTGATGACTGGTGGTGCAGTGAGTTAGTATCACCTGAAGCACTCAGCGTGGGCGCACCCTGCAATGATGCGTGGTCCGGGCGGGCCGCACTGGTAGCAATGTCTTTTTTCTAATGAATTCTGCCTCAGCAAGCCCACGTGGCGATGACTTGTGGTGCCATGAGTTAGTGGCACCTGAAGCACTCAGCGTGTGCACACCCTGCGATGATGCATGGTCCGGGTGGGCCACACTGGTAGCAATGTCTTTTGTCTAATGAATTCTGCCTTAATAAGGCTACGTGGCGATGACTTGTGGTGCAGTGAGTTAGTGGCACCTGAAGCAACCAGCGTGTGCGCACCCTGCGATGATGCGTGGTCCGGGTGGTCCGCACTGTCGGCAATGTCTTTTGTCTAATGAATTCTGCCTCAGTAAGGCCACGTGGCATTGACTTGTGGTGCACTGAGTTAGTGGTACCTCTGACGCTCAGCGTGTATGCAGCCTGCGATGATGCGTGGTCTGGGCGGGCCGCACTGGGAGCAATGTGTCTTGCCTACTGGACTGTGTCATCTGCAATCGCGACTCCATCTGAATTGTGAGTCCTGCGGTCCGCTGTGTAGATCAAAGGCAGTAGTGTGTACAGACGTAACTCTGCGGTGCTGTGCTGCTGTGTTCGCAGGGGGCTTGTGTAGAGGAGTCCCGCGGCCATGGAGGCAGCCACGTGGCAGGGTGAGGGCCGCCGCTCTGGCAGACGCGTTGGCCTTCACACAAGTGAACCACGCACAGAGCCCCGGCCTATTTATTCACACTTCTATGCTGGAGTGGCATACATTAGACCAGCCCACTGCGCTTCTGCTTACAGGGGACGACGACACAGGTACATGACAAGGATCTTCCCCACTGCCTGAGGTAACATGGTTGCTTCCACAACACTACAAGCACCAGCAGTATATGTACACATGGAGAGGTTTGTGCTCTGCATAGTGAGGTCTGTCCAGCACATCACCACTACACTTGGTATTGTGTGCATTATTATTGGTGGGTGACTTGGGTCCTTCACACATGTTTGGTTGCCACATCCCGCAACATTCAGCTATTGTGTGGCTGAGGGGCCATGCCGTTTTTAGAAGGTTCGCTGTCCTGTTGTGCGCTGCCTCGGTGGTAGTAGGGGGGTGGTCTGGGGGGAGGTCCTGAGTGTGGTGGCAGTGGGTTTTGTAGCCTTCTTGGGTGTGGGAGGTGCATGATCAGTAGCTCTATGACATGTGTTGGTCTTCAGATGTGATTCTGGGCTGGGCTCCCTTTCACACTGTAGGTAGTCATCCTACTTTACACCAGTAAAAGGCAGATGTTATATTCCTACTGCTAACGCAGCTTATCGCCTGTTTTTGGATTGCACCGCAGATTTGGCTGCTCATTGAAAATATCGGGAAGTGGTGTTTTTGTGTTCTTTTTGCATAGGAACGCCTACTCTGCATATTATTAGTGTTAGTTGTTGCTCTCATTTTTGGTGATTTTTTTTTTGCGGAAGCTATTGCTGGAAAACTGGTGATATCAGCTGTTTTCACCAGGTTGAGGATGGAATGATAATTTAAAATCACTGAAAAAACTATAGGTTTAATGAAGTTTATAATTAAAAATTAGCATTTAAAAAACATTTGAAATTCACTGAAAAAAACATAGGTTTCAGGGAAGTTATAGTTAGAAATTAGCATTTAAAAAACCTTAGAAATTCACTGAAAAAACCATAGGTTTCAGGGATGTTATAGTTACAAATTATCATTTAAAAAACCTTTGAAATTCATTGAAAAACCCATAGGTTTCAGGGACGTTATAGTTACAAATTATCATTTAAAAAACCTTTGAAATTCACAAAAAACCATGGGTTTCAGGGACGTTATAGTTACAAATTAGCATTTAAAAAACTTTAGAAATTCACTGAAAAAATCATAGGTTTCAGGGACGTTATAGTTAGTTGCACAATTCACTCGTACAAAACCATAGAAATTCGGCCGTTATAGTTAGTTGAGCTAACTATAACTCACGCCCCTGCAATGCACTGCTGATGACATCACATATTACATCATTCATGACATGGTCAGTGACATCACTGATGACATCACTGATGACATCTCAAATGACACCACTGATAACATCACTGAAGATGTCATCCATGTGAAAATCTGATGCACCTCCTCATACCTTAATAAAACCTTTGATACACCCACTCTAAAATACAGACTACCATTTTCGAAAGAATAGAGACACCAATACCAGTTACTACGTACGCACGCACTAGGTCTACACACACATCCACTCATTCACCCATACAGTCACTCAAACATGCAGTGACTCATCAATGCAACACTATTATAGGCATTCATACACCTATACAAACACTCACACACTGCCCCTCATCCAGAGTTACTCACACATCTAGTCAGTCATGCAAAGAATCAATCACACTTCTATTTACTCAGCTATACAGTCATACACACACAACCTCACTTATTCATAGTGATACTAACATATACTTACTATCTTATACAATCACTGATACAAGTACACACTCATCCATACAGCACTCTCACAATCACTGACTCTCACGTATAGCCATTTATATACTCCAACTCTCTCATGCACTGTGTTTTACATATGTAGTTACTTGGACATGTAGCACTGAGATATCCATTCACTCACCAACACACCCATACACACACTCACCCACCCATACAGCTGTTTCCACATGCAGTCTTGAACCCATACACCCAGTGAATAAAGAACTCACACATCTATGCACAAAGTCACACACCCCCCACCCACCCCCACACACACACTCAGGCACCCATACAAATACTCAAGCAACCAATGAATAACCCATATAGACACTCATGTAACTACACATCAACCAATGCAACAGCTTACACAGCAATAGACAGACAGATACAGACATTCACACAGTTTAGTCACTAACCCATGAATTCAGTGAGACACATTCAATCAGTCACTTATACAGTCAGTCATGCACCTACTAAATCCTCCATCCACATACTTATACACCCACTCATTCTTCAATATACCTTGGCCAATATATTTATAAAACATATTTAAACTTTACAGAAACACACAGTCACTGGATGATGTCATCAGTGATGTCATTTGAGATGTCATCAGTGATGTCATCAGTGATGTCACTGACCATGTCATGAATGATGTAATATGTGACGTCATCAGCAGTGCATTGCGGGGGCGTGAGTTATAACTAGTTCGTACGTAGCTACACATCCAGGCTCACTGCCAACGCTGAGGTGACAGCACACTGTGATGTTGCAGGGCTCGTGCCTATCATGCTAAGACAATGACCACAGGGACACACTTACTAAGATGTGGGTTTGGGGGGCATTGGTGGTCCTGGAGTTGTTGAGATGAGTCTTCTGGCCCTCATGGGTATCCCTGTATCATGCTCATTGACTCTATGGCACCTGTGGGTGTTCTGGTGTGGCTCTTGGCTGTGTTCCCTTTCATGGTGCAGGTAGTTGTCCTGCTTAACACCAGCAGAAAGCAGGTGTAAAATCCCTGGTGCTAACGTGTCTTATCGCCGGAATTTGTTTTGCATTGCAATTGGTGTGAAAGTTGTGATGTGATTTTTTTCGTGTGCACAACAATATACGAACTGAGCAGTGCCTTCTGCAAAAAAAATTCCTCAGATTCGGTAAATATTTTACATTTTTTGTAAGTTAAACTTATACAATTTTGTTAGCTGTATACATTTTATATATCTGTGATTTGTTTCTTGTGGTATTTTGTTGAGAATACCATGTTGTTTTTTTTTAACAATCTTTTTGATTTTTTAGGTCTGTCGTCGACATCCGTGGTTCCCACAGGATTGTTCAATCAAAAAGATTGTTAAAAAAACAACAACATGGTATTCTCAACAAAATACCACAAGAAACAAATCACAGATATATAAAATGTATACAGCTAACAAAATTTTATAAGTTTAACTTACAAAAAATGTAAAATATTTACCGAATCTGAGGAATTTTTTTTGCAGAAGGCACCACGCCCACAACGTTTTTCTTCAGTGGTGAAGAAACTTTTAACTTTTTCCAAGGGGCAAACAAAGACCAATGCCACCTTCTTCATTCACAAGATTTGCCAAAGAGTTCTGTTACGAGGGGATCCTAATAAAAATACTCGTGCAGCACAGCAAGTATGATGAAACACCTAAGGACCCTTCATCCAAACAATCTTGCACGAGAAGAGTGCAAACAGATGAGAAACACTCCTGTTCTGTATCTGTAAAAAAGAAACACAAATAAATGTATATTAATAACTTTCAAATTTATACTATTTCATTACTGTACAAACACATTTTATATAAAAACTGACTAAGAAACTATAGCCCTGAACCACAAGTGTGACGATCGTTAAAACACTACATGCATAGTGCATACTACTTTGAAGCAGTTCATGCCCTAAAGCCTACCTCACTAACAGACTACATTCTAACTGACTAAATGATTACAGTACTATAAGGAGACACACTGGGTGAGTGACAGGGTGTTTGCTACAAGAGTATGAATACTAACTAGGGAATTGAAGGTGTGAAACACAACTGTGTAGGTGATTAGAGGACTGCATCCATACTGCATAGGCATTTAAAGCAGTCCATGTGCTAAGACCTGGCTCACTGCATGACTACTTGGGTACTGACTGAATGATTGGAGTACAGCAAGGAGAGTGCCTAGGTGAATTTATAAGTGCTAGGCTTTTCGCACAGGGAATGGATTAGTACTTGGTACTGAATGGGTCACTAGAGGAGTGCAAAGGCAGTCACAAGTGCTGGACTGTATGGATACTGACTAGGAAATTGAAAGTGTGAAAGACAAGTGTCTAGGTGGTTAGAAGACTGCATGCATAGTGCATAGGGGTTTGAAGCAGTCCATGTGCTAAGGCCTGGCTCGGTGTATGAATACTTAAGCACTGACTGAATGATTAGAGTACTGCAAAGATAGTATCTTGGTGAATTTATAAGTGTTTGGGTTTTAGCACAGTGAATGGATTAGTACATGGTGCTGAATGGGTCACTAGAGGACTGCAAAGGGAGTGACAGGGTATTTCCTGGAAGTGTATGGATACTGACTAGGGAATTGAAGGTGAGAAAGACAATTGTGTAGGTGGTTAGAGGACTGCATGCATAGTGGATAAGGGTTTGAAGCAGTCCATATACTAAGGCCTGGGTCACTGGATGAGTACTTGGGTACTGACTGAATGATTAGAGTACTGCAAGGAGAGTGCCTGGGTGAATTTATTAGGGTTTGGCGCAGTGAATGGATTAGTACATGATGCTGAATGGGTCACTAGAGGAGTGCAAATGGAGTGACAGGGTGTTTGCTGGAAGTGAACGGATACTGACTGGGGAATTGAAGGTGTGAAAGACAAGTGTGTAGGTGCTTAGAGGACTGCATGCATAGTGGATAGGGGTTTGAATAAGTCCATATGCTAAGACCTGGCTCTGTGCATGAATACTTAGGCAGTGACTGAATCATTAGAGTACTGGAAAGAGAGTGTCTTGGTGAATTTATAAGTGTTTGGGTTTTGGCACAGTGAATGGATTAGCACATGCTGTTGAATGGGTCTCTAGAGGACTGCAAAGGAAGTGACAGGATATTTCCTGGAAGTGTATGGATACTGACTTGGGAATTGAAGGTGTAAAAGACAAGTGTATAGTATGTTAGAACACTACATGCATACTGCATAGACATTTGAAGCAGTCTACTTGGTACTTAGAAACTGACTAAATAATCAGACTACTTCTAGGACAGTGCTTAGGTAAAACTTTTAAATTTTCAGTTCTGCCACAGTGAGCAGAATAGTACATGGTACTGCACCTTACTGTCAAACCCTGACTCATTTTATCAATGCATAAGCAAAGACTAGCTTCTAATGCTACTAAAACTTGACAACATGAGAGGTTTTAAATTAGTTATCTGTCAGCAAATACACGATGTTACCAAATGCTTCTCTCACAGTGGTTCTCAAATGCACACAGACTCACAGTGTGATTCTAAACAACAACCACTATACCTAGGAGTTTACCAAAAATCATTCACTACTGTGGAAGTGGTAAGCGAACTGCACACAATCTTCATATTTCAGGACTGCACTTTTATGTCAAAGCCTGACTCATATAATCAAAGCATAAGCAAAGACTGGCTTCTAATGCTACTAAAACTTCACAACATGACCGGTTTTAACACAGGTAAATGTCAGCAAATACACAATGTTACCCAATGCTTCTCTCACAATCCTTACCCAAATGCACACAGACTCACAGTGTGATTTTAGACAAGCAACACTATCCTAGGAGTTTACCAAAACTCATTCACTACTCTGGAAGAGTTAATGGTACTGCACACTATCTAGATATTTAAGTACACCATATCAGTGTCAAAGCATGACTCATTTAATCAACGCATAAGCAAAGACTGGATTCTAATCCTACTAAAACTTCACAACATGACAGGTTTTAAAACAGTTATCTGTCAGCAAATACATGATGTTACCAAAATGCTTCTCTCACAGTGATCCCAAATATACACTAACTCACAGTGTGATTCTAGACAAGCACCACTATCCCTATGAGATTACCAAAACTCATTCACTACAGTGCAAGTGGTAAGGGAACTGCACACAATCTACATATTTCACAACTGCAATTTACTGTCAATGCCTGACTCATATAATGAAAGCATAAACCATAACTGTCTTCTAATGCTACTAAAACTTGACAACATGACATGTTTTACAACACTTATCTGTCAGCAAATACACGATGTTACCAAACACTTCTCTCACAGTGGTTCCCAAATGCACACAGACTCACAGTGTGATACTAGACAAACAACACTATCCCTAGGAGTTTACCAAAACTCATTCACTACAGTGGAAGTGGTAAAGGAACTGCACACAATCTACATATTTCACGACTACACTTTAATGTCAATGCCTGACTAATTTAATCAACGCATAAGCAAAGACTGGGTTCTAATGCTACTAAAACTTGACAACATGACAGGTTTTAAAACAGTTATCTGTCAGTAAATACACAATGTTACCAAATGCTTCTCTCACAATCCTTACCCAAATGCACACAGACTCACAGTGTGATTTTAGACAATCAACACTATCCTAGGACTTTACCAAAACTCATTCACTACTGTGGAAGGGGTAAGGGGACTGCACACAATCTACATATATAAGTACAGCACATCAGTGTCAAGGCATGACTCATTTAATCAACATATAAGCAAAGACTGGATTATAATGCTACTAAAACTTCACAGCATGACAGATTTTAAAACAGTTATCTGTCAGCAAATACATGATGTTACCAAATGATTCTCTCACACTGATCCCAAATACACACTAACTCACAGTGTAATTCTATACAAGCACCACTATCCCTATGAGTTTACCAAAACTCATTCACTACAGTGCAAGTGGTAAGGGAACTGCACACAATCTACATATTTCAGGACTGCACTTTTGTGTCAAAGCCTGACTCATTTAATCAAAGCATAAACAAAGACTGGCTTCTAATGCTACTAAAACTTGACAACATGACCGGTTTTAAAACAGATATCTGTCAGCAAATACACGATATTACCAAATGCTTCTCTCGCAATCCTTACCCAAATGCACACAGACTCACAGTGTGATTTTAGACAATCAACACTATCCTAGGAGATTACCAAAACTCATTCACTAGTCTAGAAGAGTTAATGGTACTGAACACAATCTACATATTTAAGTATAGCACATCAGTGTCAAAGCATGACTCATTTAATCAACGCATAACGAAAGACTGGATTCTAATGCTACTAAAACTTCACAACATGACAGGTTTAAAAAAAGTTATCTGTAAGCAAATACATGATATCACCAAATGCTTCTCTCACACTGATCCCAAATACACACTAACTCACACTGTGATTCTAGACATGCACCACTATCCCTAGGAGTTTACCAAAACTCATTCACTACAGTGCAACTGGTAACGGAACTGCACACAATCTACATATTTCAGGACTGCACTTTTCTGTCAAAGCCTGACTCATTTAATCAAATCATAAGCCATAACTGTCTTCTAATGCTACTAAAACTTCACAACATGACAAGTTAAAACACTTATCTGTCAGCAAATATACAATGTTTCCAAATGCTTCTCTCACAGTGGTTCCCAAATGCACACAGACTCACTGTGTGATTCTAGACAAACAACACTATCCCTTACACTATACCAAAACACATTTCTTCATCTAGAAGTAGTACTACATTTTAGTATAGAAACATAACATAACTCATTTCACAAATTCATAAACTATGACTGGTTTCTAATTCTACCAAAATATAAAAACTGCACAGTTATCTGTTTACAAACACATGAAAAACACAAATGCTTATCACAGAATGGTTTCTACATGCACACACATTGTCGAGAAAAAAAGTACTCCCTACACTTTAGCAGGAAAAATACATTAGTCTGATTAAAATCAAACATCCCCTCACAATTATATAACTCATCTTTCAAGTTATTTTGTAGATTAAGAAGTATATCAATCACTCACCATATTTTCTTTTACAGAATCTTTGCACTGTGCACCTCTCAGCAGAAGCAAAGAATGAAAAAGTTTCCCTTTCATTTTCCACACATATACATGTAAACATCAAATCACAATCCTTCGCACATAAACTCAAAAGCAAACACACATTTCTATTGGTTAAACATTTCAACCCTTTCCAACTGAAATACATTTCAACCCTTCCCCCAATCTGCCTTCTGCCTGTTACCATAGAAACAGGTCATGGAACACTGCACTGAGCTCACAGGTCACAAGTACAGCACACAATGTTCCTACAGAAGAAAGGAAGTGTGCTTGACCTTTCAACATATCAGCTTATCATATATAATGTTCCTTACAATCTGTTTTTCTTAACCAATAACAATCATACCTTTAAAAAACGAAAATATACACCCTACCTTTCAGTGTAGAAAGTTGTCATACAACCAATGATTTCTTGTCGTTTTTCAAAAAACGTTGCCGTGGATCCGCGCACCCACCGCGAGAGAATCCGTGCATCCAACGCGATAGGATGCGCGCACCGTGCGCGCATTTTCCCGTGTTTTTTTTTTTTTTAAAAGGGGGCACCAGGGGGTCCTTCTGGGACCCCCTAAGCTTCTCTAGAGGGTCAAAGTATTTCCACTCTGCCCCCTTTATATGTTTTACACACTTATTCCCCTTGCATCTTCAGCCTCGCTTCTACCGAGGCAGAAAATGGCCGCCAACAGTTCCTGGTTTCGAATGTAGAGAGACACTCGACAGCCAATTAGCATTCAGCGCACGATCGGGAAGGTGCGCGCTCGATTCGGGGAGGGTGCGTGCTCGGTTCGGGGAGGTTGCGCTTACGGTGCGGGTTACGGTCCGCGGATCCTCCGCGGCCTTAGATATCACTAACTTTTTTACCCTAATTTTCTCAGGAACTACTGAACAGATTCAAACCGTATATGCAAAAGGCACGAGTCCGAACTGAGGACTACCTCTTTGCCAAATTTGGTGTCATTCCGTTCAGTGGTTCGGGCTGTAGCTGCGACAACAGATCCTATGGGAAATTGCATGGAGAAAACGCGTTTTGGGACCCCCCTTTTTTCTCGGCCCCCGCTTGATGGATCACCGCAAAACTTTCAGGGTAGGAGCGGAGCTGGTCAAAAGTTTGGAAAATTTCGCGAGGATTCGTCAACCGGCGCTAACGTTATTCCAAATAGAATGTTGCGGATTTCCTATGGAAAATAGGTCCTAACTATAACTATCTACTGGCGACCGCCAGTAGATAATATATATATATATATGTATATATATTATCTACTGGTGGTCGCCAGTAGATAGTTCTAGTTAGGACCGTGTTTCCATAGGAAATCCGCAACATTCTATTTGGAATAACTTTGGCGCCGGTTGACGAATCCTCGCGAAATTATCAAAATAGGTGGGGCGCTCCGCTTCGCTCCTACCCTGAAAGTCTCGGGAGGATTCGTCAAGCAGGGGCTGAGAAAAAAGGGGGTCCCAAAACGCGTTTTCCCCATGCAATTTTCCATAGGGACCTTTAGTCCAAGGTACAGCCCGAACGGCTGAACAGAATTACTTGAAATTTGGCAGAGAGGTAGTCCTCAGCTCAGGGATGTGCCTTTTGCATATATGGAGTCAATCTGTTCAGTAGTTCCTGAGAAAATCAAAAGTAAAATCATATATATATGTGGGCGGAGCCTAACCACACATCTCATCCTGAGATCTGATTGGCTGTCAGCACTTCATCCAAGAAGTGTTGGCAGCCATCTTGGGACCAATATACATGATAGCACCTCATTAAAAAGCATTGCAGTTAATAGAAGGTTTTAAGACATTAGTTACATTATAAATCATTTGTTGATGGTACCATACTCATTTTAGGAATTGTGGTATGTTCTAAGGTGATTTCACCATGTGAAAAAGCCTTCTGCTGGGAAATCATGATTGAGAGAAACATATTTTCTCATGCTTTTCCCACAGAGGTTTGGAAGGTGATCTATAAGCTAAACTGAGAGCTTATTTTCTGTAAATTCACATTATCTTTCTCAGTCATGTGAGAATGAAGTCTGACATTCTCAGTAAAACATGTACATCCAACAAGGGCAGAGACTGTCAGTTGATTCCTTTGTGTTCTACTGCAGCTTCCCAGAGTGTTCCAAAGAACAACTAGAGCGCTAGCAGTCCTACTTATGATGAACGTATGGCAAACCTGAAGCCATCTTGCTTGGATTAAAGTGGTAACTCTTAAAACATTTAATTTAAAAAGGAACTAAATGAGGGGGTTCATTTTTCCATAAAAAGTATGATTAGTGCTGCAGAAAGAAACATTAGGGCACATTTTAAGTGACTTCTCAAATCCTCTTCTATTTCATTAAATAATTCTGACATGCAGACTGAAACATGCACTTTCAATACCAGCAGCAGTTTTCCCTGGTGAGCAGTAGCTTTACTACAGTGATCTAATGAGCAAAAAGAGTGCTAACATTCTGAATTTATGGCAAATGTGTGACACATCTGAATGCCTTCTTGATGGAATCAAAGTAAAAAACTGAAAGTATTTCCTACTGAGGAGACTGCAGTAAATGAGGAAATTAGGAAACTTCATAACAAATAAGTCTCCCAAGATGGCCACCAGAGACAAAAGAGCCCAAATGTAGCCCAAATATCACCCAGACGTAGCCCAAGTATAGCCCAATGACAGAATGTCCCAGAGTGTTCTTAAAAACAACTAGAGCGCTTACTGTCTTCATTATGACAAAAGTATGGCACACCTGAAGCCATCTTGATTGGAAAAAACTGGTAACACTTAAAACATTTAATTTAAAAAGGAACACGATGAGGGGGTTCAGTTTGCCATAGAAATTATGATTAATGCTGAAGAAAGAAAATGAGGGCACATTTTGAGTGACTTCTCAAATCCTCTTCTATTTCATTAAACAATTCTGACATGCAGACTGAAACATGCACTTTTAATACCAGTAGCAGACTTCCATGGTGAACAGTAGTTTTACTACAGTGATCTAATGAGCAACTAGAGTGCTAACATTCAGAATTTATGGCAAATGTGTGACATATCTGAATACCTTCATGATGGAATCAAAGTAAAAAACTGAAAGCATTTCCTACTGAGGAGACTGCATTACATGAGGAAATTGGGAAACTTCATAACAAATAAATCTCCCAAGATGGCCACCGGAGACAAAAGAGCCCAAATGTAGCCCAAAATCACCCAGATGTAGCCCAAATATAGCCCAATGACAGAAGTGTGCAAAACACTTATTATTTTGTGTTTTTGCAGTGTTATATAGTGCAGACTTGTCAGGTATTGGAGTGCTTTACATGAGCATTGGTTACATCACACAAGAACAAATTCATTTTGGTTGTAGACATGGGGAGACTAAGTGATTTGACCAGAATCACAGAATGTCGAGCTGAAGCAGAAACTCCAACCTGGTTTCCCAGTTGCAAAGTCTGCAGTTCTGGAAGTAACACCACATCCTCTCCCCTAAGTGCAACATTTAACCAAGTGGTCAACTGGATAAAAAAACATAAAGATAACAAATAATTTAAAAGTGCTTTGTCGCTATTTGAAAACTCAGAAAATATGTCCTTATTTTAGTCTTTTAGAGCACTAACCATAATTGTGATGCCAATAAGACCCTCTCATATATGTAATTTCTAAAGGAAATGCTCTAGGTATTACAGTTTTGATTACATCAAGATGACGTCAGGCGTTCCACACTTTTGTAACAAATATAGAATGCTAGCAATCTAGTTGTTCATTAGGATACTGTTGAGAGGCAGAGGCCAGGGGCACGGACTCTGAAAATTGAAGGCAGGTAGGAGGGTGCAAAGGCAACAATTTAACCACACTGAGCAGGCAGGAAGGGCCGTGGCAGCACAACAGACTATGGAGGGCAGTGGAAAGGGGGGCAGGGGCAACACACCAACAATACAGGACTTGCAAGAGAGGCTGTGGCAATGTAATAGACCATTGTGGGCAGAAGGAAGAGGCAATGGTAGTACAACCACACATGCCAACAGACCCGATTCAGCCAGGAAACGTCCAATGTTTTTAAGCTCAAATGGGCTTTATTTGATCTGTCTCCTGTCTACAATCTCCTCTTTTTCAATGTAACTCAAAGGGGAAAATCAATACCCCAGTTTTTTTTCAAAATCTCCCTCTTACCAAGTTCAAAATGTTCGCAAGTATGGTACATTGAATCATGGAAGGAAATGGGGTAGGGACATGGACTTGGATAAAAGAGGACAGAAGGGACATGGAGAGGTGCACCAAACTGACCCTGCAGGGCAGGCATCAGGGTTTGCAGCAGCACAATACACCACACAGGGCATGCGGGACGGAAGTGCAGCACAACAATCCATAGAAAGCAAGAGGGAGGGGACAGGACCATGCACATGGACAACAGAGAACAGAGGGGCAAAAGGCAATGGTAGCTAGCTGACCATAAAGGACAGACAGGAGAGAAAGCTGCAGCATAACAGACCATAAAGGGCAGGAGGGACGGATCAGGGGCATTACAATGGAACAGACAAGCCAGGAGGGAGGGAGTAGGGGTCTGCACATGTAAACAGAGGGCTTGGGGCAAGGGGGCAGGGCAGGAGCAGCAAGATAGCCATGGAGGTCAGGCAGGATGGGCACTAGAAGCAAGACACACCATGAAGAGCAACAGTGAGACTGTGATGGCATACACACAGACCATGGAGGGAAGGTGGGAGGGGGTCAGGGGCAGCTAACTGACCACACAGGGAAGGTGGGAGGGGCCATGGCTGCACAGAAGACCATGCATGACAAGTGGGAGGGTTAGTGGCAGCACAATGGCTATGATGGGCAAGAAGGAGGGTGCAGGGGCATGCACAAAGGACGATGGAGGATAGAAGGGAGGGTCAGGACCTGTGCACAGACAAGAAAGTTCAGGGGAAGGGGCCTCACAACAGACCGCACGGGGCAGGCAGGAGGAGCAGTTGCAGCACAACAGACCAGGGAGGGCAGAAGGGTGTGGCAGTACAATGGATCATGTAGGACAGGAGTAAGAGGATAGGGGCATGGCATGTGGACAGGCAGGGTGGAGGTGGCAGGGACAGGTTACAGTCATCTGACAATGCTAGGCAGGTGGGAGGGGAGTGGCAGCTCAACAGAACATTCAGAGTAGATAGGAGTGGCAGGTCCATGGAACATGGTGGGCAAAAAGGATGGAGCAGGGGCATGCACAAAGACATCGGAGGGCAGGGGGAAGGAGAATAGGGGCAGCAAGCTAAGCACAGAGTTTAAGCAGGAGGTCAATGATGGGGCATAGAATTGGGCAATGGAGGGCAGGAGGAGTGGACTGGTACATCATACTAAATTGAGGGAAGTGGCAGCACATCAGACCATGCATGGCAGGAGGGAGGAGGCTAGTCCATGGATTCACACAACAGAGGATAGGGAGGAGGGGGATGGGGCAGCAAGCTAACTGTTCAGAGAAGGCGGGTATTAGGAACTTTATTGTTTTTAAAACGTGTGTCTGTGCGAACTACTTAAAATATGAACAAGTATGCAGCATAATCTCACTTTTATTCAGAAAGAAGAGGACGTTTGTGACTGTGACTGTGACTCCGGGCTCACTTGGCAGAAACACCCCCTGACCCTCCACCCCCTATCGCAAAATGTAATGCCCGTGAAAAGGGTAGGTGAACACAGTGTTATATAGAACATAGTCCTGAGAGCACGATTGAAAATGAAAACTAGATATAGTGTATGGTATAAACTATGCACCAAAAAGTGTGATATAAGATGAACCGGGTGTGAAATATAATATGCAATACATTCTGTGCAATGACATATTCTTTGGAGAGCGCGAGATAGCACAGGCACTAGCGCTTGCTATGCGATATGCGCCTTGGAGTGTAATATGCACAGGGCAGTGTTGTGTAACCTAACTAGTCTCTAAAGTTGTAATATAAAATATGTGCTGGGGAGTGTAACATTGCATATGCACTGTGACAAAGATATGGATCCCAGATTGTAATATGTATGGCATAGCACTGTGCGTTATAACATAGGCATCGAGGAAGGCACGTTAGATGGGGCAATATAACCCGTGCAAAGACAAGTGTGGCATGACATATTCACGGGGTGGTGTTACAGTGCACATGGGCTAGAGAGTGTCATAGCATATGCACTAGCTAGTGAAATACAACACAGAGGTGTGTGGCACTCAGCAGGCAATGGTGGGTGTAACACAGCATTGGGCTCTGCCAGGAGCGCGCTGTGACTCTCAAGTGATGTTCGTCCCCTTTCCAGAGAGTAAAATAAAAAGTATTACACATCCGGCAGTGGATGTGTGTTTTATTAACCGTGAGGGGGGTTTCTTGCATAGTTTTGGTCGAATTTTTGTCGAATCCCCTTTGAATGGCTTGGTGTGCATGTGTATTAAATGTGCCCGTCAATAGCTACCCATGTTTGTATAAATAAACAACAAGGGTGTCTACCGGGATTAGGCACGGTAGGGCATCAGACATGTCAGAGCTTCACTAGTGGTGTAAATACATTCCACGTGGATTCATTGCATGCATAGTCGCCTTTTAATGAATATCACGCAAATCGTCATGGTGATAGGTACGTACGGTTTGTCCAGCATGTCCTAGGTGTGTCTATAAATATATATTTTTTAAAAATAATAAAAAACAGTGGCCGGCCCTGGGGATTGGGGTCAAAATAATATAATTAGGAGACAGGCCCTGGGGGATGGGGTCATCAGGGCCAATAAATTAGAATAAGAAGGGGAACCACACAGCCCCCTTCTTAAAAAATTAAAATAAATAAAAGACTGGCATTGTGCCGGAGGCCACGCCCCCTCCTTGCAGCACTCTGCAAACACGCCCCCTGGCGAGTTGTAAGTTGGGAAATTAATTCCTCTTCAATACTGAGGGTCCCTGAGGGCCAACTAGCCCAACAGGCATCTCCAGTATGTGCCAGGGAGCTGCGCTGCAGACAGGTGTTCTGAGGCCAAGCCCCTTTTTACATCTCTCTGCAACGCAGCTCTGTGGCGCTTACTGGAGGTACCTAGTAGTCTAGTTTGACCCTAGGGACCCTTAGGATTCAAGGGGACTTAATCTCTCAACTTAGAACAGCCACAGGGCGCGTTTACACAGTGGTGAAGGGAGGGGACGGGGCCTAAGGTGACGTGTGCAAACACGCACTATGGCACGTTTTAAATTGGGGATATAATTTCCCTTCAATACTGAGGGCCCCTGGGGGCTAACTAGCCCACCAAGTGCTTCCAGTAAGCGCCACTGAGCTGCATTGCAGAGAGGTGGTCCAGGCCGTGCCACTTTTTACACCTCTCTGCAACGCAGCTCTGTGGCACTTACTGGAGGTACCTAGTGGGCTAGTTGGACCCTAGGGACCCTCAGGATTCAAATGAACTTAATCTCCAAACTAAAAACGGACACAGGGCATGTTTACACAGTGGTGAAGGGAGGGGACGGGGCCTGAGTTAACGTGTGCAAAAACGCCCTGTGGCCTGTTTTAAGAGGTAGTTTTAATCCCCCTGCCCTATTATATACTAGGGGCTTACAGAGGAGGTCATGCTAATCACAGGGGGACCCCAACGCATAATATTCCCTAGTGTATGTAGGTGTTTTCACTGTATTCTAAGTGTCTTTTAACATAGCACTGGCTCTAGGACTGGTTAGTCAGACTCAGTTACCACCAGTATACGTCTGAAAAAGTTGAGGGTACAGGATGATTTTGCAACAAGGCTTCTTTCTGCTCTTCTTTTTGTTCTTTCTGCACGTTATCCTTCTTCCTGCACTTTTCTTCGTCTTTGAGGACTTCTGTTGCTTCTTTCTGCACTTCTTTTTTTTTCTTTCTGTGCATTTTTTCTTCTTTCTTCACATGTCCTATCTCTGTAGGCATAGTTTGAAATTAGCATTTAAAAAACCTTTGAAATTCACAGAAAAAAACATAGGTTTCAGGCACGTTATAGTTAGGAATTAGCATTTAAAAAACCTCAGAAATTCACTGAAAAAACCATAGGTTTCAGGGGTGTTATAGTTAGCTGGACTTTTCACTAGTACAAAACCATTGAAATTCCCCCGTTATAGTTAGTTCAGCTAACTATAACTCGCGCGCCCGCAATGCACTGCTGATGACGTCACATATTACATCACTCATGAAATGGTCAGTGACATCACTCATGACATCACTGATGACATCTCAAATGACATCACTGATGACATCACTGATGACATCATCCTTGTGATAGAGTGGCAGACCTCCTCTCACCCTAATATAACCTTTGATACACACATTCAAAAATAGAGACTAATATTTTCAAAACAATGGACATACCAATACCAGTCCTCTTCAGTAATTCTAAGATCCACATACACATCCACTCATTCACCAACAGTCCTATACCGTCACTCATACATGTACTCACTCATCATATGTACTCATACACCTATACATCCTGTAACACAATGCCACTCATCCATAGAGTTACTCACACACATAGTCACTCATGCTAATAAAGAATCAAACATACATTTACTTGCATATACAGTTATACACACACCACCACACTTACTTCTACGGAAACTTACACATACTTAGTCTTTTAAACAATCACTTATAGAAACACATACAGGAACTCTTTCAATCTCTCACTCTCACATATACTCACTTATATACACCAATAGTCACATATACTAGTTTAAAACATATGTAGTTACTCATAAAGACACTATTGAGACAGTCATTCACTCACTAACACACCCTTACACACACTCATCCACCCATACAGTCCTGCACACATGCTGTCTTCAACACATACAAACAGTGAGTCACTCATTCATGCACCTATGCACTACGTAATACCCCCTACCGAACCATGCAGACACTCAGACTGATACTCAAAAAACCAACTAATAACCTATATAGACACCCATGTAGCTACTCACCAACCCATGCAGCCGCTTATACACAAAGTGAGAGACTGATACAGATATTTACATATTTAAACATTACTCACTAAGCCATGTATTCACTATGATACACTTAATCAGTCAGTTACACAATCAATTTTTCAAAAACAAATCATCCATTTAGACACTTATATACCCATTTATTCTTCCATCGACCTTGAGATATACATATATAAAATATATTTAATTTTCAGAAAAACACACATTCACTGGATGATGTCATCAGTGATGTCATTTGAGATGTCATCAGTGATGTCATGAGTGATGTCACTGACCATGTCATGAGTGATGTAATATGTGACGTCATCAGCAGTGCATTGCGGGCGCGCGAGTTATAGTTAGCTGAACTAACTATAACGGGGGAATTTCAATGGTTTTGTACAAGTGAAAAGTCCAGCTAACTATAACACCCCTGAAACCTATGGTTTTTTCAGTGAATATATAACATATTTAAACTTTTTAGAAACACTCAGTCATTGGATGATGTCATCAGTGATGTCATTTGAGATGTCATCAGTAATGTCATGAGTGATGTCACTGGCCATGTTATGAGTGATGTAATATGTGATGTCATCCGCAGTGCATTGCGGTGGCGTGAGCAGTGCTCCTGCCATACCATAGCTAACTGCAATATTCTGGGGTGGCCACCCCTGAACATTCCTAGAGCCGGCCCTGGAGGGTAGCAGTCCCCAAGGCCATTTACGGTTCCAGGAGGGGGGCCACGTGGCCCCCTCAAATATTTCTAATAGTCCCGGGGAGGTGGTGGTCCCTCTGACCGCGGGGCTGCACCTGGCCCTCCATATTTTTGTATACGAGTCCCATTGAGGTGGAAGTCACCAGGGAAGCATAGGTGGGCCAGAGCCCCCCAAGCATCCTTTATCATTATAGCCCCAGGGAGGTGGAGGTCCCGGGGGCGCGTGCCTTCCCCTCCCACATTTCATGCCCATGCTTTTTTTTTCTGCCAGATTCGAATTCGCCTAAATTCTTTTTAAAAAGCCTGTTTTTGGGCCCTGTGGGTCCCTGTGGGACCCCCTCAACAGGCCAAGGGGGTCAGGGTGTTTCTACCCTGACCCTTATCTTGGTTTTTAAAGCTTTTTCTTGTGACAGTTCAACTTTTGTGGAAAATGTCATGAAGATTTATCAACGGGCACCAATGATATATGCAACGGAAAATCACCTTTTTTCAATGGAAACTAGCTATAACTACCTACATTTCATACACACACTTGTGTGCCTTTTATAGTGTTGATTTAATTGTTTGTGTGGGCTTTTTTGTTTAAGTTGGTTTACAGTTTAAATTTATCCTTTACAACTGTTTTAGTTTTAATGTTTTTTTCAGTTATGCCCTTCTATGGTAAGCATTATTTTAAGTTTATTTATAATGTTTAATATGGACTTCAATACGTTTGAATTTTATATACATATATATTTGTTAATATTTATATTGTATAACTGTTTGAAGTTTATGTAACTATTGTTATATCATATGGTTATGTATTTATTTATATTTTTATTTGTGGTGATTTATAATTATTTTTATGATGTAATATATATGTTTTATTGTTAAAACGTGAATACATTGTTTAATGTGTATTTAAAAGCTAGGTATTTTTATGAATTGTATTGACAATATAAATATTTTGGCAATATCATTGTGGTCCGTATTGTGTGAAACAATATTTTTAACTATTCATAAGTTTATTTATGGGTAGCAATATTTTCGGTTCCGATATTTTTAACTGGGATATTTGTTTTCTCAATATTTGTGGTTTATTAGCTAGGGTATAGGAAGGCGATACTTTTGTTAACAATATTTATTTCCCAACATTTATGTATATGGATATTGTGCTCACCTATATTGTATCTTTGAACAAACACCTTGCAGGAGATGTTATCAGATAGGTTCTGCACCACAGCTCTGTTCTTTTGTGCCATGAACTCTACACAGGAAGGAACAAAATGTATGAAACCTCCAGACAGGGCTTATCTTTCTATTAAATGTTCCCTTGACACAGAAACACACCTCCAAGAAAAAATACCCGTATTGAGGTCGCTGGGACAAGGAAAATTAAGGCATCCGTGTCTTAATCTATTGCTGTCAAATTCGATAGGTATTTGTTTTGCTGTAATCCAACGTGGACAAACTGCTATTGGTATGACCAGGGAGTCGGTGGATTGAGTTGTATTGTAAATATTGTCTGCTTGGCAATATTCTTTTTGTCAATCAGTAGTGAAATAAGCATAGTAGTGTTAAATGTGTCAGCGACACTCACGTGGAATAATATATTTTTTTTGCCTCCTAACATTTTTAATCTATAATTGATGCCCGGGGAGCTCTGTATTCTGGGCCTAAAATGGGTCCGAATCTTGTCTATTACAACGCTGACTTTTTCAAGCAGAAAACGATTCTTTCGAACTGTTTATAGAGGATGGGTCAGCCATGACGCCGAAACAAAGAGTTAGATACATAAGAGATGCCACAGATTGCATTGGCCTCTTTTGTTTAATTCCGGGCTACGTGTCACCAAGAGAAGAAGAAAAAGTAAATGCCAAGCATTATGTTTGCTTGAAGAAATAAATATCTTGGTACAACCTCATATATGAAGCTTTTAATCTATTAGTGTCTGCGTCTCCACTTTGCTTACTTCGTTTTCACAGAGCCCCAGCAGTGTTTAATAACATAAACAAAAACTATGCAATGTTAGACATAATTGGATCTCTGATTAAAGCAAGTATTTGTATTGATTTTGTGCAACAGCCTGAAAAATGAATTGGGAAGAAAACAGATTCCCGCTAGAAAACGAGTGACCAAGTTAGCTCTTTGAAAATACCAGTATAATTACAGTATAGATTACGGGAGCTGTGCGACCTGAACCAAGGGTAGGTCTTCATTTTGAGAAAGCATCTAAAGGGTGAAACCTATCTCTTAGATGGAAATGTAATGCCTTTGCTTTCAAATGCCATTTTTTATTACGTAATTGCTCACAACAAAAACACGTTAACACAAACCGAATTATTCGTTTCTTTGTCTATTTCAGAGCACAAAACTAAAAATGCACAGGATCTTGCTTGCCCTAGGTGACTGCAAACTACTGAAAGACAACGACAGACCACAATAAAAGCACAACAACAACTACATGATTATGACAGAATTTTTTTTCTTCTAAAAATGAATTCAAACAATTTCGCTCTGTAGTATGTCTAGTAGTGTCCAGGAACAATGACACTGGCTAATTCGCCTACTCTTGAGACTGTGGTAAGAAAGCATGTTTGGAACGAAACTGGCTTGATATTGCTGCCATTGAAACAATCTACTAACTTGTAGATGTCTCTGCCATGCTCTCCTCTTGACTGTCATTTTGTTATTTTGAGCCTTACGCTGGCTCAGTGCATCTGCCACCTCATCTATGACTGTTGTGGCATTAACGGTGTCACCCATCATCTTGTTCATGCACAGAGTACTGGGACTCACGTTTGTTGTGTCATGTGGTGTAAGTATGTATTCTCGTAGAAATGCATACAAGGCACATTCCACGTTCCGACCATTGGCTAGAGCAATCCGCAGGTCTTTGTACACATAAATCGTTTGGCCTCTCCATTCACCTGTGGCTATCTGAGTGTAATTCTCCGGTGACAAATGCCTCCGGACTTCAGAAGTCAGAAAATTCCTGGCTGGAGAACAGAGATCCATTATCCATGTGGTGCTCATTCAACAGGCCATGGGTTGCCATTATCTTCTCCAGACGAGGTATGATCCGACTAGCGATCATTGATTCCATGATCACGATTTCTGGATACTTTAAGAAATCATCAGTTCCCACAAGCATGTGACAGTCGTCGTGCAGGTTCCCAAAGTCAGCACTAGCTTAATACTAAGCCTGGGCGGTAAATTAAGTTCCGCTCGCGGAATTTACGGAGTTCGGGTAATTTCGCAACTCTGTCGGACGATCTCTGATTATCCAATCAGAAGAGCTGAAACCCAATATTTGATACTTTTTGACAATGATGTTACTATAAATTATGGTAGAATAGAGAGGTTGTATGGCTTTCTCGTTTTCCTGACGTTTTGCTGACTGAGAGGACGGTGACGCTGCAGGACAGCTGTTTCCCTGAATCTTTGAGAGACTGAATTAATACCCAATTTCCTGAGGAACTGAAATTACCAAATTTGATGGGCATAGATTTGCGAGACTACCGGATTTGACTTAGAGGATAACAATTAGCCAGAATAGGTAAATATGATGATTGGCGGCTTGAATAAACAAATGATTTAATTTGCATTAATTAGATAAAGATTGAATTGATTAATTACAAAATGAGTTGGGTTGTTTATTCATCGAAAATGTATTGATTCAAAGGTAAATAGAGAATTAGAAATTAATCTACACCAGCAACTAACTGATTCATCCCAATTTATGAGCGGAATACTAAAGGTGAATTCAGGACCTAATGAGTTTCAGAAGGTTACGTAGATTTGTTGCTCATTAGGGTAAAGAGGTATTTGCTTTCATGTCAGAGTTTGGAGTAATCATCTCCTGAGAAACACAGATTGATGGTAAGTGAATGTTGGTGTTATGGGCCCCACCAGCTAATGTATTGGTTTTGTGTGTTTGTGAGATCTTTGGTCTGTGACGGAGGGAGGGATTTGTACTCCACGCTGCAGCAGTTTTTCTGGTAGCAGTATGATGGTTGTTATTGTTTTGATTTGGTGATTATTGCTTGTACATTGCTTATTGATTATTGGTTATTGATTGGTATGATTTATGTACTAACACTCTATGTTGAGTCATATCGAGTTCTATGTCGTTTGCACGGCTTCTGGGATGTAGGAAGTCGGAAGTTTGTAACGGTTTCGTAGTAGAGCAGAGGTAAGCGCTGCTCTCGGGAAAGACGGAATTGTTGTTGCCCTGTAGGTACACAGGGGAAACGTGTAACGATTGAAGTTGCCCTTAGAGACATTCTCAGTGTGAGAGAAGTGTGTATGATAGCGAAGGTTACCTATGAAATTCGGGTCTTAGGTACCAGGGATCCAACTGGCATTCCGATAACGCTTATCACTGGAAAGGTAATGGGTATTCTCTGAGCTTGTTAGAAGGACACAGTAGAGGGAAGCGCTGCTTTGTTAACACATGTCATAATTCTGTAGTAGGACAGACTGTTCGCTGTTCTCGGGAAAGACAGGATTCTGTGTGAATGTACTACATTTTTCTGCATGACAGTGTGTGTATGAAAAGGCATTTCGATTAATTGCGAAACTCTAGTTTTATTTCTCAGGAGCATTGGGTCTCCAACTAGGTGTCTTAATTCTAGAGAAGCGGTTGGTTGATGCTTGCTAGAAGGGTGAGGTAGAGGGATGTGCTACTTTATCAACGGAAGTAACGATTCCGTAGTAGGGCAGAGGTAAGCGCTGCTCTTGGGAAAGACGGAATTCTCATGAGAAAGGTCTTTTGCTATTCTTTGGTTAGCGAAGCGGACAATGGAGACGTTTCTATGTTGTTACTAACAGAAATGTAGAAATTGAAACAAAAACTTACTGAGCGATTCTGTGAAGGAGGGGTAGACAGGAGCAGGAGCTGCCGCAGCAGCTGCTGACGTCAGAACACCGCGCTGGGATTGGACAGTCGGTCAGAACTGTAAAACGCTCCGGATTGGTGCGTTAGTGTACGCCGCGCTAGGAGTGGAGAAATCCAGGGTGACGTAGATGCTCCTTATTGGTGCGTTAGTGTGAGTCACGCTGGGATTTGAGGATTGTGACAGTGACGTAGACGCTCCGAATTGGTGCGTTAGTGTGAGTCGCGCTGCGATTGGACAGAATAGCGGTACAGTTGTAAAGAGAGACTAGTGATACACGGAAGACAGGAAAATGTATTACGAACCACCAGAAAAAGAGAAAAAGTCATGGTTCGGAAAAATTAAGAAGTGGTTTAAGAAGGTCAAACCGGTCAGTCAGTCAGTCAATAAGCTTTATTTCGATAAAAATTGTATCATAAAAGCATTGAAATACATACATATAGGATACAATATGTCAGAAAGGGAGACAGAACTTCTTGACACCAATGTACAAAATATAACAAAGTGGGGAATGTGCATTAATAGTCAATTTAAAATGTATTTGTTAAAAATATTACATTTCATGATAAAAAATCAATTTTGCTGGGCCATTTGTGCAAAAAGCATTTTTTTAAAAAAAAGATTCATTGTGGCAAGTATAGGAATTTAGCCCTAATGTTCCAGGACCACCCAAAGAATTTTGCCACACCACAAACTAACACTGAACTGGTATCGGAACGTAATATTCTAAGAGCAACCCAGTAGTTCGGCGTGCCCAGCAATCGACATACAGGTCCCAACCATCGACTTCTTGGTTTTTTGTAGGCTGGGCATTCGAACATTATGTGCGCCGTATTTTCTACCAACCCGTTGCAGCTCAAGCAAGTTGACGGAGTTTGATGGGGTGGCTTCCATTTGCTAGTGCGCTCGCAGGTTGGCAGTATATCAAGTCTAAATTGGATATACAGCGATCTGTCTCTGGGGTTCTGTACAAAGTCCAGGTACGGCTCAAAGCTGACAGCCTGTTTATGTAGATAGAAAGCTTCAGTCAGGCTACCTGGATTAGGGTTGTTAAACTCATGGGTATCTATCCAGGTCCAACAGGCTTTCTTCAGGACTGCCTTGCTCAAAGGTACACCTTGCTCCCAAACTTCTCTATGGCCTAACAGCAAAAGAGACTTCTTAATGTAACAAAGCCAGCTTATTTTGTGGGACCCCGGAGAGTTCGTTACTTCTTTTAGGCCCTCTGTGTATTTCACTAGTTCTGGAGTACACCATAATCGGGCCCAAAAGAGCAGGGGACGTAGTCTTGCCATGTCTTTAATCGTACGTCTACCGAGATCTCTTAAAAGAGGTTTTAAAGGGGTTCCCCTTGGGAGTGAGACCAATTCTCTCATGAATTTATTTTCAGACCTGGAGATGTCCTCGAGATTGTCGAAGCCCCAAAGTTCGGCACCATACAGTGCCGAACTAACAGCTTTAGCCTGGTAAATCACCAATGCGGGAGCGATTGGTCTGCTATGCGAGATGCGATGTTCTTTACTGATTGTTCCCGCTGCCCGTTTGTGATTTAACAGCATCTTATCAGTGTGGGGCCTCCAACTTAATCTATCGGAGATTCTTATACCGAGATAATCAAATGTTTTGACAAACTCCAAAGGTGCACCATCAAGCTTAAGAGTAGCTTTAGATGGTTTTCATGAATTAAATGAGAGGAGCTTGGTCTTTAGGGTGTTGTACTCAAGCCTCTTTGATTACAGAACAGGTGAAATCTATCCAGAAGTTTTTGCAGCCCTACTGGGGTTTTGGAAATTAGCAGGGTGTCATCAGCGAATAATAGTGTTGGGACTCTGTCGCCAGCCAGTGTCGGAGCATCGGCAGGAATATCTTGTAAGAACTTCACCACCCCATTTACTAATAAAGAAAAAAGGGTGGGGGCCAGTACACAACCCTGTCGAACTCCCCTATTTACAGGGATCTTTGCCGTCTTCTGGGCCTGGGTGCCCCACCTCACCTGGGCATAATTGCCTTCGTGTAATCGAACCAAAAGGTCAAGGACGGGGGAGGGCACACCCATATCCATCAAGACATGCTATAAACAAGCTCGAGGAACCAGATCGAAGGCGGTCTTGAGATCTATGAACGCCAAATGAAGGCTACCCTTACCAATCAGAACCACCTTCCAGTATAGGAGGAGAAGTCTGAAGACCTGATCGATGGTGCTTATATTTGGTCTGAATCCCGCTTGGTAGTGGGAGAGGATATTGTTCTCGTTGACCCACAACAGGATTCTTTCCAGCAAGACCCTACCAGCAATCTTCTGGCCAGCGTCAATGAGGCTGATGGGACGGTAGTTGGCAGGGTCCTCCCTGGAACCCTTTTTGAATATTGGGATCACCTCGGCTCCTTTCCAAGATTCTGGGATAGGGAAAACCTTAAGAAGTGCATTAAGAAAGATGGCAAAGTACTTTGCCCAACGTTTGGGGTCCGATCTATACAAGTCACCGGGTAGGCCATCGGGTCCGGGGGCCTTTGCTGGAACTATCTTGCTGATGGCGATCTCGACTTCTGTCTCGGTGAAAGGGTCATATCCCTCAGAGCTGGAAGTTGCCATCGCAGTATGTGCAACAAACCGGGGGCTTTGAGCGTCCTCCCCAGAGTAAAGATTCGCAAAATGATCGAACCACTCTTGGTTCGTAATGTGGTTTAGGATCACATCAGGGTCAAACCGGTCAAAACTAGGGAAGGACAGTTACTTCCTCCACCGAAAACCCCCGCATCCTTTATGGTTGCGAAATATGAATATCATACTTGTATTTGGTTAGACAATTGGGTGAGATACACAAAGGAGGACGGAGTATTAGCTTTTCCAGAACAAGGTTCATTTCATTTGGCTGTTTTGAGAAATTTGAGAGAGAAAATGATGAATTTAGAACCAAGACCGGAGTGAATGAGTCCGAGGATGATGTTCTTGATGATATGTTCTATAAGAATCCACCACCGTATCGACCAGAACCAGAAATATTAACTCCAAGTGCCCCAATGAAAGAAACAGTACGAATTATAAAATCGGAACCAGAGTTCCAAAATTTGGGTAAAAACAATGCCATTAGAGAGGTAGAAAAGAAGTCTGAAGGGAAAATAGATGGAGAAAATTCTGCAGAGTTAGCAAAAACGACCCTAGAATTAACCGAGAAAATAAGAGAATTGACTAAGAATCTAGAAGCGGTAACTGTTCCAGTAACGATAGGTCCAGTAATGCCTATTTTTGACAAGCAGAAAGACATTGAACTTTGTTTGACAGTTCCATATAAAAGTAATAAACCGGTTTAACACCCAAGAGTGAGTCAGATTAAGAATCCATGGAGACAGACTAAGAGTATAATTGAACCGAATTTTTCAAATAACCCGTTTGTAGGTCAGAACTGTGCAGGGAAACGTATGACAATGATAGAGACGATGTCAGAAACACAAAAAGATTTTGGACAAGGAAATGTAGAGAAGCCAGTAGGACCATCGACAGAAGCGTTAAGTGAATGGTTAAGAAGCTTGCAGAGAAAAGACAAAGAATCCCAATCAATTGATGTGGCTAAGTTACGAATGGTATTAGAAGAATTAATAGTAGGGACTATTCCCACAGAAAAATTGAAAACCTATCAGGATGAAGAATTAGTATTTTTCTGCAAAAGTGTGACATGGAGAGCGAAAAACCTACATGAAAGTTTAGAAGAAGTGGCAAATGAGATGGGAATAGACATTGAAAAGGTAAGAGCTTTGCAAAAGCCCTATCGAGTAGATTTCACCGAAAAAGATATTGAAAACATGAACACCACAGGACGAATAGGTCAGATTAAGGACATAATCATTTTATTGGGGAGATGTGGATAAATGGAGAAGCAGGTGGTATAGAAAACGTGATGATGCCTCAGATAAGACATTTTCAGCATTTCCTGTAAGAGAAAAGGAAAAGGTAGTGACAGAATGCCCTATGAGAGAGATTCCAGGAGGAGAATATGTACATGTCCCATGGACAAGACAGGATATTTTGTCTTTTACGAATTATTTCCTTCGACTGCGTGAGAAGCCCGTCGAGTGGTACAGGCAGGTAGACAGATTTGTGAAATTGTCTAAAGTACTATGGATTGATTTGAATAGTCTATTCGACATGATAGTACCAGCAGATTTATGGACAGAGTGCAAACTCATGATAAATTGGCCAACTCAGGAATATCCTAGGGATCCTAAAACAGGAGCTCCAGACCCCGAGATAATGAAGAAATATGAACAGGTTATGGTATTTTTGAAAAACAAAGTGCCCCCTAAAGAGACAGATTGGGTAAAAATTGATCGAACACATCAAGAAAGTAAAGAGTCAGTACATGCATATTATGAGAGACTAATACCAGCTTTTAAGCAGTTTAGCGGAGATGAGAATCTGAGTGAAAAGGATTTGAGTCATTTAGTATACAGATTTGTATATGGTTTACGTCCAGAAATTGGTGAAATGATTAAACAGCATACTGTTGATTGGCAAAATAAGAAAATAGATGAAGTACTGAGACACGCTAAATACTTTAGTGATGAGATTGAGGCAAAACAGCGAAAACTGAAAGAAAAGGCTATGTGGGCACAGGTAAAGGTAGCGGAAAGACAGGAAGCTCAAATAGTGGAACAAGCAAGTAACACAGGAACAAGACAGAAATTTGGTCCTGGGAAAGGAAAGGGCAATATAGAAGAAGCTAAAAAGAAATTCCCATGCCATAATTGCGGTAGGATAGGGCATTGGAAATCCGAGTGTAAATTTCCCCCAAGTACTAACAATGAAAATCCATCATTGAACCAACAGGTGCAGCATGAGGTGAGTGGTCAACTACAGCAACAGCAGCAAGTTGTTACCCCACAGAATCAGGTGCCAAAACCGCCTTTTCCACAGAGCAGAAACTCACAGAAGTATAGTAGTGAATCGGGATTCTACAATGAAGAACAGGTAAATAAGCTGCCACGCGCTAGCGCTGTTTCGTAGTATTGGCTGCAACGCGATGAAAGTGACTCAGAAGAAAGCTATTGACAGTGCCGAAGGGAGGAAGGAGAGTGCGTACTTGGCGCAACTCTAGAAGTAGACCAGACAGGACCATTTGTAGATGGGAAGGTTAATGACAAAAATATTACTTTCCTAGTGGATACTGGTGCTACTCGATCAAGTGTTAGATCAGCTGATGTTAAGAATCTTACTCTCTCGGATGAAACGATCCATGTAGTTGGTGTTTCCAACAGACAGATTAAAATGTACCTTACAGAACCAGTGAAAGTTAGCATAGGGAAATTTTCAGAAATGCACCGCTTTGTTGTGTGCGACACCAGTCCTGTGAATTTATTAGGTAGGGACCTGTTGTGCAAAATGAATTGCACTATATTCTGTACTCTGGATTGAATAGCTTTTGAAACACCAGGTGATGATGTACTGTATAAGATGACCATAGCTAACAGAGAAAATGAGGTTACTGAAACATATGCTGTATTCAACCCTGATGAATTACCTAAAGGATTGAAACAGTCTGTAAAAGCGGAATTTGGGATTTAACTGGAGAAGATGTAGGACTAATGAGAAATGTAGATCCAATAAAAATAACAGTAAAGGAAGGAGTAACATACCCAAATGTCCCGCAATATAAATTGACACCTGAGATAATTGAAGGAGTAACTCCTGTAATAGAGAAAATGATAAGGCAAGGAATCTTGAGAGAAATAATGAGTAGTCCATGTAATTCACCAATAATGGGACTGAAAAAGCCTAATGGGAAATTCAGAATAGTGCAAGATCTGAGAAAGGTGAATAAAATTGTGGTATCATGTTGCCCCATTGTACCAAATCCATCAGTGATCTTATATCAGATTCCCCATGATGCAGAATGGTATACAGTGATTGATCTGTGCCATGCTCTCTTTCCCATCGCATTGCACCACGACAGTCAGCAAATGTTTGCGTTTCGTTTTGGTGAGCGTATTTTGGCATGGTGCCGAATCCTACAGGGGTATACAGAAAGCCCTTCGATATTTATTCAGTTATTGAAGAAGTCTTTGGAGAGTCTAGAAATGCCTGAGAATTCAGTGTTAGTTCAATACATTGACGACCTTTTAGTGCCGTCAAAAACACGTGAAGCCTGTGAGGTAGACACGATAGCTTTGCTGAATCATTTGGCAAATGGAGGACTTAAAGTGTCACCATCAAAATTACAGTTTTGCAAAAAGGAAGTACAGTATTTAGGACATAACATTGAGAAAGGACTAGGAAACATAACAATAGACAGAATCAGAATTATAAAAGGAATGAGAGCTCCCATGTCTCAAAGAGAGGTGAGAATGTTCTTGGGAATGGTTGAATACTGTTGTCAGTGGATCAGCAACTTCTCTTTGATTGCAAAACCTTTGGTACGACTGACGAGAAGTGATATGAAAGATCCCATTGAGTTGAACAAGGAGGAATTGGCAGCATTTAGAAAATTGAGAGATGGTTTGTGTGAAGCACCTGAATTAGGTATGCCTGACTATGAGAAAGAGTTTGAGTTGTATTGCAGTCAGAGAAATGGATGTGCACTCTCTGTGTTGATACAGAAGCATGGAAAACTGAGACCAATTGCATATTTCTCATCAATGCTTGATCCCGTAGCTGTAGCTTTACCTGGATGTTTGAAAGTGGTAGCTGCAACATGCCGAAGTTTGGAGCAGAGTGAAGGAATTGTGATGGGATATCCATTGAAAGTGTTTGTACCTCATGATGTAGCGATCCTGTTAACAAGGAGTCGTACTCAGTATATGACACACAGTCGGCTGACTAAGTATGAAAATGTCATATTAGGTGCAACTAATGTGAGTCTTGCGAGATGTTTGAATGTGAATCCTGCAACATTGTTGCCTGATGCTGAGAATGTGGAAGTAAGAGATGAAGCAGATCATGATTGTTTGGATGTACTTGATTTTTGTACAAAAACCACGACCAGATATAAAAGATGTACCTTTACCAGAAAGTGATTTTGTAATGTCCGTTGATGGGTCTTGTTTGAGAACAGATGAAGGAGTGCTGAGTGCAGCGTATGCAGTATGCACAGTCGCAGCAGTAATAGAAGCATCCTATCTGAAAGGAGTAAAATCGGCCCAAGTAGCAGAGCTTGTGGCTTTGACTAGAGCGTGCAAGATTGGGAAAAGTGTGAGAGTGACTGTGATAACTGACAGCCAGTATGGCTTTGGAGTTGTCCATGACTTTGGCCAACTACGGCTACAAAGAGGTTTCCTAACCTCAAGTGGAACTCCTATTAAGAATGCTGAAGTGTTTGGAACGTTGCTTGAGGCGATACAGCTGCCTAGACAATTGGCTGTTGTAAAATGTGCTGCTCATAGTCAAGGTGGTGATTATATCGCCACAGGAAACAGATATGCCAATGACATGGCACAGTATTGTGCCCGTAATCAGAATTCGGTAAATCGGGCTAAGGAAAGAGAAATGTCTTCTTACTCATTGATGTTTACTAACATTGTGGGAACTTGGGAAGAAGTAAGACAGTTGCAAGAAGAGACAGGAGATGAAGAAATGAAACAGTGGGTAAAAGCAGGATGTGCACCAAGAGAGAAGGATCATGTGTGGGTCTATCGAGATGGAAGACCAGTTATGCCTGATAGCATGATGTCTACCATGGCACGGATGTATCATGGCCAGGGACACATAGGGAGAGACGCCATGATCAGGCCATTTAAGCAGACCTGGTACAATGCAAAATTCAGACTTGTATAAGAAAGTCTTTGTCAAAGATGCCTAATATGTCAGCAATACAATCCTGGGAGAAAGACAGTACTGAGTATAGGAACAATAGGTCAAGAAGGAGGGCCTTTCACCAGAATGCAAGTAGATTTCATTGAGATGCCTCCCTGTAACAGACTGAGGTACGTTTTGGTTGTGGTCTGCCTATTCTCTAGGTGGGTGGAAGCATTTCCAACAAGGAGAAATGATGGGATGACAGTAGCCAAGCTACTGCTGAGAGATTTCATCCCTAAGTTTGGGTTCCCAGTGACAATTGAATCAGACTGAGGAGGACATTTCCATAATGAGATCGTAGGATTAATTTGTGAAGCATTGAATGTACAGCAAAAACTACATTGTGCTTACCGACCAGAGGCTTCTGGTGTGGCTGAACAGATGAATGGTACTATCAAAAATAGAATAGGGAAAATGTGTTTAGCCACAGGTATGAAATGGCCTGATGTCTTGCCTCTAGTACTCATGACTATTAGATCAATTCCAGACAGAACTTCAGGATTAAGTCGTCATGAAATAATCATGGGACGCGCCATGAGACATGTATTTATACCAGTCAACAAGCTGATGACTATAACTGATGACATGGTGTTGGAATACTGTAAAAGCCTGGCTGACGCAGTTCATTCTGTGTTTCATCAGGTTGGAGCAGATGCCACCACCCTTGAAAAGAAGCCAGCCCATGATCTGAGCCCAGGAGACTGGGTAAGGATAAAGGTCCACAGAAGAAGAAATTGTTTGGTTCCAAGGTGGGGAAAGCCAAGACAAGTCATTCTGACCACGACAACAGCTGTGAAGTGTGCTGGACTGAAAAACTGGATCCATGCAAGTCACACATTGAGAATTCCAAATCCAGTGGACAGCACAGAAAAATAATATTTTGATGAATCAGAATCAAGTACTGAGTCAGATAACGAAGAGTCAAAAACACAAGAAAACTCTGAAAGGGGGGAAACAGAACCAAGTCTAACTTTAGTCCCCAGAAGTAGCTCTCTGTGAAGAAGATTGCAGATTTCTGAATCCAGCGATTCCGGAAACGAACAAGAAACGCAAGGTCCCAGAAAAAAACACAGAAAGAAAAGAGGAAAAGATAATGAAGAAACAATAAAAGAAATTCGTGAAAAGGAAGTACCAGATGAGAGACTGAGAGAAATTCCACCTGAAATAACAAATTTAAGTGAACAAGGGACAGGTACAGAGAGAGAGGGACAGATTTCTGCGGAAGACCCCCGAGGAGGTGTAGGGAACTGCAACATCCAGTTAGGTGAAGGGACAAGTAGCCAGCAGGAAGATTGCGTGTCGGAGACTCGAGGAGGGACAGAAGTAGGGAAAACAAAACAAGTGGTGGAAGAGGAAATTGTTGAAAAGAAAAAGCAAGTTGAGACAGAGTCTGAAGAGACCCAAAATGAAATACCTGAAGGTCGAGTTTTAAGAAAGAGAGCTTGGAGGAATGAAAAGAACGAAGTAAGGTAAAAAGAGCTGCAAAGGATGACATTTGGCCCAATAAAATAAAGAAATTGAGATATCGACTGACACGAGTGAATTCGCCAAGAGCTAAACAGGTGAATGAAGTGACAAGTCAAGAAAAATCAAAAGAAGAAGAAACAATTGAGAATAAAGAAAGTAAAAGAACAAGGAAACCTAACCAGAAGTATAAGTCACCGGAATGGGCGTACGTGGCTGTGCCTGAAAAGGGAGAAGAGGCAGATAGTCAAGGAATTCCAGAGGAGGCTGTACTGAAAGTGGTTGAAGAAGAGGAAGAATCGGAAATCCTGAGAGTTCTCTTGTCCGACATTGGAGAAGAAGAAACGGAAGTTCAGGAAATTCTGTATTTGGATGACGAGAGGAAAGTGAAGAACGATGAGATGCCAAACTGAGTAGATCAAGAAAGCTGTTGATGGAGAAAATAAGAAATTAAGTCAAAAGATAGATACTGGTAGAACCAAATAGGTGTTTAGAGCCTTAGGTTAGAAAACTAATTGTGAAGTGGAAGAGGCTAAGTCAAAAGACACGGTCCATTTTAACGAAGATGGCTAACATAGATAGTAGCAAAGGTAGATGTACATTCATTAAAAGATGGTGTAAAATGTGTTGTTGTTGTACAGGATTATTAATGCTGCTATGGAGCATACTTGCTCTTCTGATCTCTTTTAAAGTCACTATAGATACATTAGAAGGACATAGTGAGAATAAAACTAATATAGGAGATATTCAAAAGGTAGTTCCGACTAGAATAGATAATAATTATTTACATAAAGATAGGTCTATAACTGATTTTTCTAATAATGTGTTTTCAAAATTATTGTACATGTATGTAAAGACAATGGATGTAAGGAACTGCTACGTATGCATGCAGTTACCTGCCTCTGTTTCAGAAGAAGTGACCTTCCAGCAACGTATGGAATAACATGTAGTGTAATATCTAGTTTATTTTATCAGACAGCAAAATTAGAATATTATTTTTCAGATGTAGATAACATTTTTGCGCAAGTGCCTGCCATTAACAAACTAAACAAGGTAAAACCTTCTAGGGTATTAGGTGAATTTTTCTTAGAAACTAAGGAACTAACATTAGAATATATTTTTAGAAGCAATTTGAATTGCAGTTTGAAGAAAGAGGAAAAGACATTCTTAGACATGGGTGAAGAAAGGAGACTGAAAATGCAAAGAAAGGTAGCAGAAGGAAAAGTGGAGAAAACAGTCTAGGATGTAGAAAGGGAAAAACATTTGAAAGGAGAAGCTAGTCCATCTATAGCTTTAGATTGGCCTCAGAAAGGGAAATTTTGCATTCGAAGGAATCAAACTGTGTATGATAACTATTTTTTAGGTAATAGTGAGTGCCATGATACATACCGGATCATGGGTGGATGGGGATTTAAAGGCGGAAAAGATCCAGTCTTTCCTGGATTATTTTTTATTTGTGGGAACAGGGCATATTATCGCTTGCCAGACCATTGGTATGGCACATGTTATGTAGGCCTGGTTTTCCCGAAATGTTTTCATATGGATAGAGGAGAAGATGGTGTACATAGTTTAAGTAATCATTTAGTACGTAGTAAGAGAGAATCTTGGACAGAAATTGTAGGTGACATTTTTGGAGCATTGATACCAGCAGTGGGAATATCTTTGAATGCAAACAAAATTAGAAAATTATCAACAGTAGTGGATCGCTTGTCAACAAGCACCGCTGGAGGATTTTTATTGGTAGACATTGAAATGGTTGCCATGCGTGCTATGGTAATGCAAAATCGACTTGCCCTTGATATATTATTGGCAAAAGAGGGTGGAGTCTGTGGGATGCTGAAGGTTCAACATTGTTGTACTTACATTCCTGACGAAAGTAAAGATCTGAAAATTTATATTAGGAATATTACAGAATTGCATGATGAAATTGCACCACTGGAGGTTTGAAGGTGTTTGGGAAAAGATTGGAAAGAAAATAGCTGCTATTAAAAATTTCTTAGCAAAGCTAGGTAGTACATTTATAGGTAAAATATTGTTTCCATTAACATGTATGATTTTCATAATATTAGTGATAAGATTAGGTTGTATCTGTTGTAAAAATAATAAGAACAAGAAAATATTAAAAAGAGAAGAATTGAGAAGAAAAGACAAGAAACAAGAAAGAGAATTTCAGGAGATAGAATTGGAAGAGTGGAAGGAGAGTATGTATGAATCAGCAAAAAGAGGAGACGTGGGTGAAACTGAATTATGATTAAGAGCAAGAAAACATTTAAAATTCCGTAAAAGACAGAACAACATTTTTGGTTGGTATGGTGATAAAATCACCAAAGGGGGCATTGCTGGAGCGGGCAATGCAAAATTGTGTATACCCTCCCCATTTTTGCATGTTTATACTAATTAGATTAATTAATTAATTATAATCGAACTAATTGTTTGAAGTTAAAATCATTAACCAATCTTATTAATAACTGAAATACACGTGGGATTGCATTTGCATGACTTAATTAATATGTAAACTAAATTATGTACGCATACTAATGATAGACAATTAGAATACTGCATGATACATGTTGCTTTTGTGATGTATTTGTGATTTGTGCTTTATTCAGTAAGTATAAACCGCTTGAGTGTTGCTTTTTGCTAGATAAATACACACACATATGGGTATTAGCAAGGGAATAACATTTATTTAGCCATTTCTATGTATTACTTGCGTTTTGTGTTTCTTTTGCTTAAGTTGACCATTTGGGCCTGCCACAAAATGGCTGCCTCCTGTACCTGACTTGACTGACAACGCTACACAAGGTTTTGGGTGAAGTGCGCCTGCGCTAACGCCAGCAACAGTGGCCTTGTCGTGACCCTAACCAGACTGTACCCACCAAGGTCGCCCTGGCAAGCAAGCCAGCTTTTCAGAAGAACAATAAGATGTCTCTTAAAACCGAAACAAGCAAGACTGATGACCTAAGAGACATTATTCTATGTGAACTCGGTCGGACTACCTCTGATTATCCAATCAGAAGAGCTGAAACCCAATATTTGATACTTTTTGACAATGATTTTACTATAAATGATGGTAGAATAGAGAGGTTGTATGGCTTTCTCGTTTTCCTGACGTTATGCTGACGGAGAGGAAGGTGACGCTGCAGGACAGCTGTTTCCCTGAATCTTTGACAGACTGAATTAATGCCCAATTTCCTGATGAACTGAAATTACCAAATTTGATGGGCATAGATTTGCGAGACTACCGGAATTCACTTAGAGGACAACAATTAGCCAGAATAGGTAAATATGATGATTGGTGGCTTGAATAAACGAATGATTTAATTTGCATTAATTAGATAAAGATTTAATTGATTAATTACAAAATTAGTTGGGTTGTTTATTCATCGAAAATGTATTGATTCAAAGGTAAATAGAGAATTAGAAATTAACCTAAACCAGCAACTAACTGATTCATCCCAATTTATGAGAGGAATACTAAAGGTGAATTCAGGACCTAATGAGTTTCAGAAGGTTACGTAGATTTGTTGCTCAGTAGGGTAAAGAGGTATTTCCTTTCATGTCAGCGTTTGGAGTAATCATCTCCCGAGAAACACAGATTGATGGTGAGTGAAAGTTGGTGTTATGGGTCCCACCAGCGAATGTATTGGTTGTGTGTGTTTGTGAGATCTTTGGTCTGTGACGGAGGGAGGGATTTGTACTCCACGCTGCAGCACCGGCACTTATGACGAGTGAGGCCATGGTCGATTAATCTAAAATATTACACCCTCAGTCTGTTGAGGTGTTCTTGGAGGCTGGAAGCATGCACTAGTATGTGATTGGTGACATTGATGACACCCAGCAGACCTGCCAACACCCCCTTGATGACATTTTGAAATACCTCTTCAGCACTGGACACTCTAAAATGGAGGTGTTTGCTTCTCCTCAGACCCACATAGGTAGAAAACCTGGTTCTCGCCGTGGACTCCTTGGCCAACTTCAGAAGATGGTATCCAGACCTTAGGTCCTCTTTCGAGAACCATTTTGAACCGCTTACCTCTGCCACAATGTCATCAACTATAGGTGTCAAGCGTCTCTCCCGGTGGATTGCCAGGTTGGGTAAGAGCATGTCCACACAAATACAGACCATTCCTGGTTGGACCCTCAACATTCTCAATGATGTCAGCCTGTTCCAGTTTTTGGAGTTCCTCCTCAACCTTTGAATGGATATGGAACACCACTCTACGATGCTGCAATGCCACAAGCTGGATCGACTCACCTATGTGGAGATGCATCATGCAGTCTTTCAGACATCCAATGCCTTTAAATGGCTGGGCAAATTCCATTCACAGAGAATCAATAGTTGATAAGTGAATACTGAATGCTAACGTGACTAATTGGAGGCGCTCAGCCAACTGACAGCTCAGTAGCACCCTGGGGCCTCCTCTGCTGACATAGACTTTGGCTTTTGTTGTACGGGCGCCATGAGAGATGTCCGTCATAAACACACGCACTAGTGGAAGAGATGTGGATGGGCTAAATGCATAAACCTGGGTCGATGTGGGGAGCAACACAGGCGACTGTGACAGACTTCGAAGTACCGGCTGCACCCAAATGTTGATGGAGGTGCCCATGTCAATCAGGTCTGAGATTTGCCAGCAATGGTGACTGTACAGTTTGGTATGCATCGTCCAAGGAATGTTCTGGGTTGCATTGTATGTATTACGTGCACTACGTCTTCTATGCCATCGCTATCTATTTCACAATCATAATCATGGGCGTCCACGTTTCCACTGCATTCACCAACTTGCGCTTAAGCAATCTCTGTGAAGCAGTGGATGTACAGACTTAGGAAAATTGGTTGAGCTTGTTGCATGCAGAATATCTTTTTTGATGCCCCAGACATGTGCCCTGATGTTTGTAAGGGTCTCCACACCAATGACAGACTTTGGAATTCGTTGTGGACTTAGGACTGCTTTTATGATTGCATATTCATGGTTTAAAAGTTTATAAATAATACACAGACATAAGCTTTGCTCATTTTAAATGCTTTTATGTGATATTGATGTTGCCAATGATTAGTGATCGCTGTGGATACGCTTTATTAACAGTATAAAGTGCATTTACACATGATTGTTAATATTGATGATTACATTCACATGCAAAATGATGTCTTTAACATGTAGTTGATGGATCTTGAATCTTTGACAAAGTCAGTGAATTTACCTTTTATGTTTGCATGATCCCTTTAAGAGGGTCAAAGGTGATTATTTAATCTCATCTAAGGTATTTTCCATCTGCCTATGTACATATTTGTAAATTGCTGCTCAGTATTTAGTACTGTGTGATTAATACATGTATGCAAGAAATTGGGTTGTTGGTTGACTGGGGAGTGAGCCCTGGTCAAGGTAAAGCACAAGCAAACTCCAAGTTAACCTATGCTCAACCCCCTGGTAGTTTGGCACTGAGCAGTCAGGCTTAAATTAAAGGCAATGTGTAAAGTATTTGTGTAACACCTGCAACATTAAAACACCAGGTTAGACAAAATGAAGTTTAATTTGATTGACAAAGCAAGATCAAGATGACTAAAATACAATCACATCTAGTACATCTGGATGTATGAATTTCTAAAGAATAAAATTGTAAAATAGCACCAAAAAGCACAAATGAACAACCGTGACTATTTGGTCACGCTGGACCAGGTCAAAATCAAAAGTTGAGGCCAATCTAAATGGAGTACAGGTTGAATATAGTCTCAGGTTTTGCACCAAGAGTCTGTCCGTGTTAGAGAAGGCCAACAGGAGCAGGGAGAGCATCTTCAGAGGTGGTTGGCATAGCATAAAGAGCAGGCCAGGCAGGCTGGAGCATCAAGGTCAGCGATCCAGTGAGCGGTCAATACTGCAGTGTGCAGAGATGGGCTGATGCTGCTCTGTGCTAATATTCAGTGTAAACTGCGCCGTCTCAGTGCAAATGGGCCTGTTCATGGTCCTGAAGACCCCCAAAAGCTTGATTTAAACTTGCTTAGCCATACAAAGGTCAAGGACCTGATGGGTACCACTTAGGGCTCAGAAACTTGATGAATCTCGGTCCTGGAGCTGATTGGGGAGCCTTCTATGTCCCTCACATCAGGAGGCCAGCACACTAGCTCTTGGAGTCACTTTGGGGTCCTGGGTTCAAGATAAAAGTGCAGGTCCAGTTCATCTTCCCCAGGCACGAGGGCAGCAGGTCAGCACCACAGGCAGCGGATCTTTAGAGCAGCAGTCCTGCAGAGTGGCAGTCCTTGTAGCAGCACAGCAGCCCTTCTTCCTTGTAGAGTATTCACAGGCACAAAAGTGTATGAAGAGTTGGTGTCTTGTGTCCAGCATTTATACCCAGTTGTGCCTTTGAAGTCGGAAAAAAGCTTCTGAAGGCTATCCTTTGAAGTCCTCAGGCATCCTGCATCCCCTGTTCTGGCTATAGACTAACTACAGGGAGTATGCAGCCCTTTGTGTGGAGGAAGGAGAAAGCCTTTTCATGGGTCAGTGAGGCTGTGCCAGGCCCTCCCTCCCATTCTGCCACTGACTGTCCATCCAGGCAAACCTAAACTCCCTATTGTGTTTGGCTGTCTAGAAGGAATATACATAACTCAACTGCCATCTACACTCAGTCGTGTGACCCAGGTACAGGCTACAGGCACTGAATGACTAAAGTAGGAAAATGCCAAGTTTCAAAAAGTGTCATTTTCAGAATTGCAATTTAAAGTCTGACTTCGCCATAACCTAGAAGTTTAAATTGTGATTCCAGAGACACCAAACATGAACTGGCTACATGTTCCCATTTACAGATTACACTTATAAAATGTATAAGGCATCTTCAATGTTACCTTATGGGAGAGGTAGACCTTGCAGTAATGAAAGATTTATTTAAGTGTTTTTCACTACCAGGTCATGTGCAACTTGAAAGCACATGCCCTACTTTTTAGATATATTCCACCCTTCCCTCTGGCTGCCCGGGGCCTACCCTATGAGGGACCTATATATATTAAAAAGAAAGGGTGGGGTCTGGCAAAAGGTTTATTTTGCCAGGCTAAAATGGCATTGTGAACTGCACATACACACAAATGCAAATAGAAATGATGGTTCTACAATAATCTTCACACATCCAAAGGTGGCCAGAGTAAGGGAATGTTGTATTACCTTATTGCAAAGGTTTGTCCATATATTGGTGCTCACCCTGCCACAAAGGGTGATGAGTCCTGTCTGGAGTAGGAGTGGGTGGAATTCATGGAGTTCTGCTATGCAGAGTTCAGCAAAGTGAAAAGAAACCTCCATGTACTCAGCCTAACTCTGTGCGAACAAGTGGAGTTGCACTCAGTCGTCCATTCGCGCTGATAGTGCAGTTAGCCTGTACTACGTAACAACACACAAGTACACAGATGGCATCATTTAGTTGCCCACATTGGTGGCCATTTTCTTTTTCCTATCCTATGCATGGTGCTGGGCCTACTTCTCAAACCAAACTATATCTGTGCCATCCTTACTTTATCCAACTTATCCTCCCCTGTTTTGCATTTATTTCTTTAGTGTGTGTATTTGTGTTAATGTATTTTAAGTTTTTGCCTGTTTATTTTTATTTTCTGTGAATGTTTTGTCCCTTTATTAGTTTATGCCTAACTTACCCTAACTTCCTAATTTCTCCTTCTGTATTCTATTCCTCTCTTCTTCCTGTCTTTTTCTTGTTTTTCATATTCACCCAGCGCCATGGCAGAGCGAGGGAAAGGCAGTGCCAGTGCAGGGGGTGCAGCGAACTGTATGCTGATTTGCCAGGGGATGCAGCCTTGCCCCATTTTTAGTGAGGACGAGGTGGCAACACTCAGTTTTTTGTGCAGCGTCACTTCCCCTCTGTGTTAGCTGCAGGCGGCAGGCCCGGGAGTGGTTATGGCCTGTGGGAGCATCGGCTGCTGTGAGGGAGGGTGCGCCATTGTATTTGCCAATGCACTGGGGCTCAGAGCACAAAGAAGCAGCTGTTGCACCACTGAGCTGACATCCTGGACTGGGAGAGGGACCTGCTTAACCTGCTTGGCATCCAGGTTGTGGGGCTTGGTGAGTGCTAGTAATTAATTATTACTAATTTGTTATGTCCTATAAAATAATGCAGTTTTTTTTTCTAACTCGCATGCTGCTCACACTCAGAGGTAAGTTACGTTCACGTAACGTAATGCAACATTATGAATATTGGGTGATCCAATTTGAGCGAGCCAGGGGCTCGGTGCTACCTAGTTCTGCTTGTTGCTGTAGGTGCTCGCTTGGGCTGATATGTAAGAAGTTATGCTGACTTCTCTGTACTACTGTCATTAAGATAGTGGTATGTGATAGTAGTTGTAATATATTATCAGTGAGTTAATGTCCTCTGTGTCTTTCTATTTGTGTAGCTTGTACAGTCCCAAACAATCTTCCAGTGATGTAGTATGCAAAATAGACATCTATACATTGAAAAGGGAAACTGACTGAGTTGGCTCATCAAAGGGGATATGATGTGTGAAGCAAAGATTAAGTATTTCTAATTGTAGTTTAGGAACTTCTAAATAGGGTTTAGGAAAAGTTTGGGAAATAAAGAATAGGTCAATGCGATAATATAGGTAATCTGATTTAGAGAAGTATAATGTCAATATGTTACTTCATTTACCTTTGTCTATCAAAATATTTTCCAGGAGATTAACTGTACCACTAATCTATTTTTGTATATTTATTGCTCACATATGCACCCAAGAGGAAGAAAAGGGCATCAGAGGGTCACACCAAGGAGGGTGCCACCACCAGTGCTGCTGCAGGTGGAAGTTCCACCACAAGCATCAGGGCAGGCGAATCTGCTGGCCCCAGTATGTTCTTGTTAATAAGATTTGTATCTCTAACTTGTACCTCTCCCCATTAGATACATTTGTCATCATTTTTGTTATATTGTGATTTTTTTTTAAATGCTCATCGTTCTATTTCATGTTTATTCTTGTTATGACCCCCCTGCATTATCCTTTTTAATTTTTCTTGTTTCTGTAGCTGACATCATCCTGTGTCTGTTTTAATCTGTAGCTTAAGCTTTCTTCAGCTTGGTTATGCTGTCCCTTTCCTTTAACTTTATACCCTGTGGATTGGTAGTGTAAGACTAAGACACTAGATTAGGTTAGTCTACTGTGAAGATTGCAGTGTTTGGAGAGCCAAACAAGCTCTTGTATGCTTTTTAGTTGAAAAGGCTTTCTTGCTCATGGTCAAATGATGAGAGAATGGCTATGGTTATGGTGACCCCCCCAATGCTGTGTTGTATGCATTATTGTTCAGTATCCCAACTGTTTCGATGAAAGGGCAGTATGGCAGGAGAGTAGTATGAGGACGGTCCATTGCATTTGCCAACCAAAGCCATATGTCCTTTATTGACCAATTTATTCCACCCTTTCATTGTGCTTTAAATGACTCACACTCTTCATATCTATGCCCTCCATTACCGTTGGCTTGGCTGCTGGCTATTCTAACATTTGTAACCAACAAAATGCCCAATTTGATATTTTAGAAGGGAGAGGGGATACTGCAAAATGAATTGTAGTCATGTATTGATGTTGTATTTCAGTTTTTTTTAAAGGGGAGTTGTGCCTGGCATCTAAAATGTGTATTTTTTTTCCTAGCTGCACAGGCCACTAGTGACAGGGCCAGTAAAACCAGTGCATACGCAGCAGCTGAAAGGGGAGTCGCTGCAGTGGCCGGGTTGGGCGATGGTAAGTCACATAGTTTGGTTAGTGACAATTACTAGTATACCCACTGTATTTGTTAAGTGAGGCATATCCTACTCATCATCATTCATTCATGACCTCCCTGCCCATGGCACTTCACAAGATGCGACCCATGGGCCATGACCCCACTTAACTGCAGCATGGCTGTGCAATGTGTGTCTGCTTCTGTAAATGTAGCATTTACAAAGCTTACATTGAATTGCAAACCAAAACAAAAACAAGGTGTCTTTCTCTTCCCTCCCAGTGCCCACTCAGTCACTCATCTCCTAGTACTGCCCTCATTTCCTCGTTACTAAATCCTGTATTAGCCTATCAGAAACAATGGAAAAAAAAATGTATGGCATGCACTACATATTAAGGGACAAGTGGTTCATATAGCCTTCATAATGGAATTCCGCCTGTTCAAATTTGACCTTGATCAACTTTCAGTTTCAACTACAGTGAATGAATAAGCCTCAGCTAGATCATTAGCAAACGCCCCACTCCTACTATTCTATAGAAAATCCTCTTCTGTACCTACCCGGTCATCTCCCTTTACCTTACCCTGCTGCAGCAGACTAAACACCTGATTCTTAGGGTTTGGCAGAGAGATTTATACTGTCACAAATGTAACATATATCCCGTCCGCTGTATTATGAATCCCCTCCGCCAAACTCTAGGCTAAATCAGTCCCTTGATCAAGTTTCTTTCCGGTAGTGCCAATCAAATGTATTTGATTTAAATAATTTGGGGTTGAGGGTGAGGCCAGGAAGAAAAATGGAATTAAGGGACTAATTACGAGTTTGGTACTTTATTACAATTACGGTGGTCAGACTGCATTAGGATTGCTGCAACTGGCTGGGACTGGTGCTGGTGTGGCAGTCTGAGGCCACAATATGCTTGGTGGTGCATCTGCACCTGTGTCTCCAGGCTACACCAGCATTGCCGGGAGCTTGGAGCTGCCTGTGCTGCCCCGTTTCAGACCAGATACACCATTGTGAGGGCTGCATGATCTGGTGCATTTGGTCCATAGAATGGCACACCTCAAGGCCCGCATCCAACATCTGGAGACCCTTGTAGAGAATGCCCTCTACTAGTTCTTTTTTCAAGTTTTTGTTTTGGTGGGAGGGAGTTGTTGTGGGTAGAGAGGATGGTAATTTGGATAGGGTATTTTTGGACAATTGGGACATGATTTATATTTGTTTTGGACATTCGTTGGGGATAGGGAAAGAATGTGGGCCTCTTATGGATGGAGAGGTTGAGTTTTATATGTTATTATATATATGTTAGTAAAGGGGAAATATTATATAATCCACTTTTTGTCTGAATTATTTTGTGTGTTTTACTTTACCTTTGCACTTATGCCTTTTTGCGCAGCCTGTCTGTACTATTTCTCAAAGTGAAATCCTGTTAGGAGGGTATGCTGCCTTTGTTATATTGCCTATAGAAAAATAGATAAACAAGTTATCTCATCTTCAGTACAATTTATTTACATACTAAGTAAAGTAGTTCACTTCACCTCACAGTTCTCTTACCTGACTAGATGAAGTGAAGGCTTGCTTCTGCTCCCGCTTTCAATCTTCCTTCATCTTACTCCAAAATGTCTTTTTTATCATTGTGGTAGTGTGCTAACAGGGAAGGCATCACATCAAAGCCCCACTCTAATCTAGGTGATCTACAACTGCAGGATTAATCAAAAGGAGCACAAGCATCTAAATTGAAAACAAGAGTTAGTAGGTTATACATATACATTTGTATTATAGCTTTAGAAAGATTGAGGACAGACTACTACCAACATGGCACATTAAAGAATACCAACCACATATTATAACAAAAACTAGCAATAGTAAACTATTCTGAGCAATAGGGAGCATGGAATTTGTAAACCAAAGTTCTCACAATCCATCAAGTCAAGGAAAATGCACTCAAAGTCTGTACTCGACAAGGTTAAGCTTTTTATTTACACATAAAAGGCCTGAAAGATGATGTTGATGTTGAGGAATAATATTCCTATTTGTGAGTGGTTGAGTAAGTGGGGTTGAGGTGGGCTATTGCTCAGGTTATAGAAGGCCCCACAGTGAGTTGGTGTCACATTTAATCACATCCACCCCACCAAGTGTGTGATCTATTTGTTTTATTTTAAGACACACCTCCCCAAAAAATCACATAGCTGGGGTTAGAGAATTAGGAGTTTGATGAATGGATGGGAAAGAAAATTTGGGGAAAGGTGTGGAAGGAAATAAAGTAATGAGTATGACACAGTGCAGTTAAACGCATTGAAAACAGAGATACAATTTATCAGATATCAGAATATTCAGTCTTCTAGGTTTGAAAGAATACAATTATGCAGGGGTAAATTGAACAAAACCAGTTCTAGAATCATGATTGTTAAAAGAAATTGGGTGGTGCATCTGCATTCTCCTCGGGAATGCCCATCACTCTTCGGTGCCTTTCTGGACCGGTCCGGTAGGTAAGCAGGAAAGTTGAGCTCATATTTCACCTTTCGTTCGTGCAAAATACAAGAAGGCCTGAAGATTGTAAAACAGAAACTGTATTGTAGAGCCAAGGAGAAGGACAGAAGGAAGGTAAGCTTCATGAGGAGTGTACCAAGAAGACTCAGAAGTAGTGCAAAAAACAATAGGACTCTGAGTTTCACTTTTGTCAGCAGTGCAACATACATGCTCAGCAGCATTTCCAAAATCAACGCACTTCTCTTCATTCCACAGAGCTGAGTACTAGACCGCAGAATCTTGGATTCCTTTTAAAGTTGAAAACGTCCTTTTTCTAGCTGGTGATGAGGTAGTCCTGCCCTTCCATACTCCTCCTGAGTAACTCCATCCCAGTCCCGACCCAAGCAAGGTAGACGTGTAGTGCACTGCTGTTAAAGAACAAGTAGAGAAACAGAATTGCAGTATTTTGTGTAGGTTTGTGTTTGATTGACTAGACAAGTCACTTTAGAAAACAATCAATCAAAACAAGCTTTATTCGATTTTTGTGCTGCCTTGTCTGGCCTCTGAAGAACCCACAAAAAGGAGTGGACTGTACAGGTAGATTTTTGCTAAGTATGTTTGTAAAGGCCAATCACCTTCATGAAAAATTATCACCCGTCAGGCACCAAATATTGCAATCAATCAAGTTTACTAATAATTGAATGTCCTCTCTCACTGTCTACCACCACAAAAGTCATCAATCATTACTTACAATCACTCACTCATTGTTGCAATAGTTGTAGTTACCTCTTTCAATTCAAGCAAGGGTAGGTAAGGTAGTAAGTACACAACAGTATTGTTGACGCAGGCAACACATTGGTATTTGGTATTGGCACTCTTGTAAATCAATGATATTCTTGACCAGCCCTGCTAAGTAATAAAAAGAAGGATAGGCATGTGAGGGAGGCAGGCATTTTCAATGCCATGAAGGAAGTATGGAGGCTTCTTCACTGCACACTGGTCCAACTCCAATCCTCCCATATATGTGACTAAAAAATGATGGGGCAGGAAAAATTTGACACAAACATAATGTTCCACTAACTATTTTTTTGCAGAGGTAAAAGTTCAGCGAGAAATAATTAAAATGTTCTATGGGAGCACTGGCATACTCAGTCTGGAAAGTAGACTATGTCCTCAAACTGGTCAGCTAAGACACTTGAGTCTTACCAATCATCCTCCTCCTCTTCCTGTGCTGTTTGAGGAATGGTGTAAGTGTGTAGTATGAAATGTTGGCTCATTTGGATCATAGTCAATCTCTCCACATTTTGAAGTGAGAAACTGGTCCTTCTCACTGTAACAACCATACCAGCTGCAGTGAACATGTGCTCAGCAGACACACTGGCTACAGGACAAGCCATATACTTTATTGCCAGCCTGCTGGGCATCTTCCCATGCCAATATATCAATGGGTTTTGAACCACAAAGACCTCTTTTGGATCATCCAGATACCCCTTCAACATAATGTGGATGGTCATTGGTACTACCACTTGCTCAACCTCTATTGCCATCGCCTCTCCACTGGACTTAAGCTGTGCCGATTGAAATCAATAAAATGCAGAGGTTGGGTCTGGCCCTTCTGTTGCTGTTGTTGCTAGTGTTCTGGTTGATTGTGTTTTGGGCTGCTGTGAGACAAGACTGTTCTCTCTGGAAGTTGAAGGTAGCACCTCAGAATTGCAAGGTGGGAGTCTAAGGGCCTAATTACGACTTTGGTGCAGTTTCACCAGCTTCCCACCGACACAGCTGCGCCAAAGCTGCGCAAGGACCGCCTGCCTTATTATGAGTTGAACTTGTGTAAGGTAGATGGTCCTTTGCCCTTCCCATGGAGGTTGGAAAACTGGTACTGCAATGGGAATGGCAACAAAGTTCCAGCATTGCATGGATGGTGACATCCATGCCATGCTAGAACCTTGGGGAAATACATACACTGAATGTATCCCCATGGCAGGGGGCAACAGGGCCCTCTTTGTTTCTCCATCACCAGCCTTCACATGGCAGAGCTCCCTCCATGAAATGGCTGGCAGTGGAGGAACCCCTAATATGCTGGGCAGGACTGTGCCAGTCCTGCTCATTATGTCACATTGTAGCACAGCTTCGCCACTGCCAGGGAACAACTGTTCTCTGGTGCAGCCGGTGGTCCTCTGCCACAACAACTTTTGAAGTCATAATGCAGCAGATGGACCACAGCCACCTCGAGTGCAGTGGTAGGAAGACCGTCAAACCCGTAATTAGGCTCTTTGATCCAGCTTTTGTTCCTCCAGATCTCCGGCTTGCTTAACAATCCTCTTGAGCCTGTATTACAAGCCAAGCAAAGAATTAAGCTCTCAACCAAGGCATGCGCTTCTGTGTTTTCATTATCCCTGTGGGGGTGTACCTTACAGACACATTATTAATCTGATCCAGTAGCAAATGCAAAAACGGAATAGCTTGGTCCATTGGACTGTCCTCCTTGCTAACGTCCCAAGGGAAAGCCTTAAAAAGGGAGTAGCATCTGTGTCAGGCATTTGGCTAGGTCCCATTTGTCCGCATCCATGGTCAAAGCTGTACCAACTGTATCCCCTCCTCTTTGAATGGCATAGTCATTGATCTGCTTGCACTGCTCAAACAGACATTGCAGCATATACTAGGTCGAGTTCCAATTTGTTGGCACCTCATTCATCAGGGCTTTAACTGGTGCTCTATTAGCACAATGACTAATCCATAACTGCTTCCAGGCTTTAAAAAATGGCTAAAATCAGGTCAGATTCTTCTGCAGGTGGTAAGTATGTTGCTGACTGTGTCTTTGTGAGAAAAGTCTTACACCACTAGCTTGATGCAATGGGTCAAACATAGAACCCTGAAATAGCCACCCTCTGACATGGTCTTGACTATTCTAATGCCTTTGTCTGTGGCAACAAATCCAATTTTTAAGACCTCTGGGTCATAGCCATTCATATACCTTGCTGGTAAATACATTCAAGATGTTTACAACTGTAAGAGGATATCTTATCCATTCATGCAAGCTTATGACAATGACACACTGGCTGGATGTATAAAATGGCTTCCAGCCACAAGGTGAACAACAACAACCAGCAAGAAGGCCTGGCCACAAAAATGAACACATGCAGGACTATGGCAAAAGCACACTGGCTGGCTACACAAAATGACCGCCAGCCACATTGTCAAACAACAAACAGGAGGCATGAAAAACAAAGAACAAATACAGGCCTTTGGCAAAACACTCCGGCTGGCTCCACAAAATAGCTGCCAGCCACAATGTCACGACAACAAGCAGGAGGAATGGAAAGCAAAGAATTCATGCAGGCCTATAACAGAACACAGTGGCTGGCTACACAAAATGGCCAAAGCAAGAACCAAAGGAAATGATGGACGGAGTGTTGAACATTGCAAGCACTCACCCCCAGTCACCTGATCTGGCTTTAATCCATCACCGTTCTTTAGCTCACTCTGCCACCCCAGTTCAGACATGGCCATATGCAAATCAGTCTGATCCTGTGCCTCATGGGAACAGTCCAGCCCGAACTGCCAAGCCATGTCTTCCCTGGACCGGAAACAAGCTTCCTAGGACCGGTTTCTGGCATTTCAGCCGTCTTCAGCCAGGCTTGCTTGAATCCAGTGCAAAGTTAGCAAGGGACTCACGTCTGAGCATACCCTGCCAACTTATGGCGAACAAAGCAAGAACCAAAGGAAATGATGGACGGAGTGTTGAACATTGCAAGCACTCACCCCCAGTCAACTGATCTGGGTTTAATCCATCACCGTTCTTTAGCCCACTCTGCCACCCCAGTTCAGACATGGCCATATGCAAATCAGTCTGACCCTGTGCCTCATGGGAACAGTCCAGCCCGAACTGCCAAGCCATGTCTTCCCTGGACCGGAAACAAGCTTCCTAGGACCGGTTTCTGGCATTTCAGCCGTCTTCAGCCAGGCTTGCTTGAATCCAGTGGCAAAGTGAGCAAGGGACTCACGTCTGAGCATACCCTAACAACTTATGGCGAACAAAGCAAGAACCAAAGGAAATGATGGACGGAGTGTTGAACATTGCAAGCACTCACCCCCAGTCAACTGATCTGGGTTTAATCCATCGCCGTTCTTTAGCCCACTATGCCACCAGCCACATGGTCACAACAACAAAAACCAGCAAGGAGGCATGGCCACAACAATGAACACATGCAGGCCTATGGCAAAAGCACACTACTGGCAACACAAAATAGTCACCAGCCACATGGTCACAGCAACAACAACGAGCAAGAAGGCATGGCCACAACAAAGAACACATGCATGCCTATGGCAAATGCACACTGGCTGGTTACACAAAATGGCTGCCAGCCACATGGTCAAATAATAAACAGGAGGTATGGAGAACAAAGAACACAAGCAGGCCTATGACAAAAGCACAGTGGCTGACTACACAAAATGGCCAGCAGCCACATGGTCAGAACAACAAAAACCAACAAGGAGGCATGGCCACAACAATGAACACATGCAGGCCTATGGCAAAAGCACACTACTGGCAACACAAAATGGCTGCCAGCCACATGGCCACACACTAAGCAGGAGTCATGAACAACAAAGAAAACATGCAGGCCTATGGCCCAAGCACACTGGATGGCTACAGAAACTTGATGCAAGCTACATGGCCAAACAACAAGCAGGAGACATGGAAAACAAAGAACACATGCAGGCCTACGGCAAAAGTACACAGGCTGGCTCCACAAAATGGCCGCCAGCCACATGGTCACAATAACAACAACAACCAGCAAGGAGGTATGGAAAACAAAGAATACATGCAGGCCTATGGCAATGGCACACTGGCTGCCTACACAAAATGGCCACCAACTGCATTGTCAGACAACAACAAGCAGGAGGTACGGAGAACACATACAGGCCTATAGACACTGATTGTACCAAAAGAGTCCCCAGGCACATGGCTGGCTCCACAAAATACCTGCCAGCCACAATATCACAACAACAAGCAGGAGTAATGGAAAGCAAAGAATATATGCAGGCCTATAACAGAACACAGTGGCTGGCTACACAAAATGGCCACCAGCCAAATGGCCACAACAACAAAAATCAGCAAGGAGACATGGCCACAACAATGAACACATGCAGGCCTATGGCAAAAGCACACTACTGGCAACACAAAATAGCCACCAGCCACATGGTCACAGCAACAACAACGAGCAAGAAGGCATGGCCACAACAAAGAACACATGCATGCCTATGGCAAATGCACACTGGCTGGTTACACAAAATGGCTGCCAGCCACATGGTCAAATAATAAACAGGAGGTTGGTCAAATAATAAACAGGAGGTATGGAGAACACAGAACACATGCAGGCCTATGACAAAAGCACAGTGGCTGACTACACAAAATGGCCAGCAGCCACATGGTCAGAACAACAAAAACCAACAAGGAGGCATGGCCACAACAATGAACACATGCAGGCCTATGTCAAAAGCACACTAATGGCCACACAAAATGGCTGCCAGCCACATGGCCACACACTAAGCAGGAGTCATGAACAACAAAGAAAACATGCAGGCCTATGGCCCAAGCACACTGGATGGCTACAAAAACTTGATGCAAGCTACATGGCCAAACAACAAGCAGGAGACATGGAAAACAAAGAACACATGCAGGCCTACGGCAAAAGTACACAGGCTGGCTCCACAAAATGGCCGTCAGCCACGTGGTCACAATAACAACAACAACCAGCAAGGAGGTATGGAAAACAAAGAACACATGCAGGCCTATGGCAATGGCACACTGGCTGCCTACACAAAATGGCCACCAGCTGCATTGTCAGACAACCACAAGCAGGAGGTACGGAGAACACATACAGGCCTATAGACACTGATTGTACCAAAAGAGTCCCCATGCACATGGCTGGCTCCACAAAATAGCTGCCAGCCACAATGTCACAACAACAAGCAGGAGGAATGGAAAGCAAAGAATATATGCAGGCCTATAACAGAACACAGTGGCTGGCTACACAAAATGGCCACCAGCCAAATGGCCACAACAACAAAAAACAGCAAGGAGGCATGGCCACAACAATGAACACATGCAGGCCTATGGCAAAAGCACACTACTGGCAACACAAAATAGCCATCAGCCACATGGTCACAGCAACAACAACGAGCAAGAAGGCATGGCCACAACAAAGAACACATGCAGGCCTATGGCCCAAGCACACTGGATGGCTACAGAAACTTGATGCAAGCTACATGGCCAAACAACAAGCAGGAGACATGGAAAACAAAGAACACATGTAGGCCTATGGCAAAAGTACACAGGCTGGCTCCACAAAATGGCCGTCAGCCACGTGGTCACAATAACAACAACAACCAGCAAGGAGGTATGGAAAACAAAGAACACATGCAGGCCTATGGCAATGGCACACTGGCTGCCTACACAAAATGGCCACCAGCTGCATTGTCAGACAACCACAAGCAGGAGGTGCGGAGAACACATACAGGCCTATAAACACTGATTGTACCAAAAGAATCCCCAGGCACATGGCATGGGGAACAAAGACAAATGGTGGCCTAATGGCCAACAAACTCACTAAATGACCAGACTAAGAAAGGATGCATGGCAATTGGTAACACAGGAGAAAACAGCATTAATTCACCAAAAACAGAAAATAATTGAGATAATTTTTTTCACAACAACACACATCCTCAGAAAGGCATCAAATATATTTCTCCACCTATACATAGTTTCCAGATAAAAACGCGAAATATACGCCCCCAAAAAACCTTTTTTAATTTAATCCAGTGCTATCCATGGCCTAAATGATGATTTAATTCAACAGACACCACAGAAACAGTTGTTTCATGCACCCATGAATAGTACTGGGTCTACTTGCTAGAAGACTCATTGGCAGACTAGGCCACATAGTGAATGAAATGAATATTGCAAATGCATTTCAAAAAACATGGAGAAAGTGTACTAAACTTTGCAACATTTTTCCATCACCAAAAAGAAAAATTACATGCAAAAAAATAACTAGGGGGCATATGTATGAAACTCCCGTTTTGCGAATCCCAATTTGCGATATTTAGTGATTAGCAAATTGAGATTCGCAAAGCGGGATGTAAAAAATATATCGCAAATGTTTTACGATTTCTTAAAAATCGCAAAATATTCTCAGAAACCTCATTTGCGATTTCTTAATTGCGAAATTCGCAAATTAAGAAATCGCAAAAACGGGAATCTGCAATCCAGGTGCAGCCTGATGACATCACAAACAGGAAACTGGAGTGATTTCCTGCACCTGCTCACCTGAGCCACACCCAGAGGCTGCTTGGAGAGTGTGAGGAGGCATCCCAGGAGAGAGCAAACAGCAATGGAGGCCAACAAACAACAGGAGGGCAAGGATGCAGAGAAGAGGAAGAGAAAACACAAGTTTTCAGAAAAGGAGCAGGAGGTCCTTATTGAGGAGATGGTGTGCAGCCATGAGCTCCTTTTTGGCAAGAAGGCACTGCATGTCCCAGAGGCAAGGAAACGCAAAGTTTGGCTGGATATCCAAAATAAGGTCAATGCAGTGGGAGTCACCAATCGCACCATAGAAGAATTGCGCAAGCGATGGTATGACATGCGCCAGAGGTCGAAGGAGAGGGTGGCAGCCAGACTGAAGGGCGCAAACCAGACTGGGGGAGGGCCATCCACAGCAGCACAGCCAACACCCCACGAGGAGCTTGTGGAGTCCACTCTCCTGCCTGAGAGCGTCGGTGGTGTGGCTGACATAGACAGCTCCGACCCTGCATCCAGAAAGCATGCAAAATCAATCTGCACTGATCCCCATCCCATGCACACTTCCCCAAATGCGCTTAATAACCTCACAAAATGTCATTCCAGTCCAAGTCTTACAGCACACCCAGCAATGCATTATGGGACTTGTAGTACTATGTCTGACAGTGTGTCCATGTGACAAAGGAAATCTAATGCAACATGTGGGTTGGGGATAAGTGAATGATACAGTGTCAGAGGTTAGCCGATACACACTGTATGAACTTTATTGATTGCTAATTGCAGACAAAGACACAAACTCATGTAGTCCCCTTTACATCCACGGCACAATCCAGGGCATATGAGGACAACGCAGAGGGAGAGGAGCCTGCACATCCTGGGGACTCCAGTGACGAGACAGAGCTGATAACAATCCAGCGCAGGAAGCGCACACATGTGCCCCCACTGCCTCCATTTGAGGATGAAATACCGGCCACAGGGGAGGACAGTGACAGGAGAGAGGGGAGTCAGGGTGTGTCACACATGCCCATTCAGGACACACCAAGGCCAAGGATTCGACCACAGCACACACGCAGGTCAAGGCCCAGGAGCAGCACTGCCACTGAAGCCGAAGAAACGTTTTTTTCTGGCCTGGAACACAGCATGCTGCAGGAACAGCGCTTGCAAAGTAAAGCACTCAGGTCAATCAATAGGCAGCTATGCCGTATCCACCAGGATCAGACAAACATGGGGGAGGGCATCATGGCCATGGCAGGTGCCATCCGTGACCTATGTGACACTTTGAGGCACAACCAAGCCGCCAGTGAGAGGGCTGGCCGACGTGCCAATGCACGCCTTCACAACTACACCAAGGCCGTGAACCGCCTCTGCACCACCACCAGCACTCTCACACGCAGAAGCGTCACGATGCAGGTTGAAATGGCGCACTGCTGCCAGGACATAGCCAGAGGACTTGCACAGGTCACCAGTGCTGTGGAGCAGCTGCAGATGGCCAACGCAGGTGGCAGCGCTCTCATGGCCTCTGGCAAGAGTGAAGACACCTCCAGTAGGAGCAGCATCACTCCTACATTGCCAAGAGAAAGACAGGGCAGTGCCAGACAGGGTGCAGGACAAGGGAACACCATGGGGGGCACTCAGCCTGGAAGCCAAACACCACCAATGCGTCACCAAAGGAGGTGAACTGTGCGGTGACACTTAATGCTAACAGGGTGAAGTAACCCTACTATGCTGTGTGCACGGTTACTTGTGCCTTACCTGCACTGTGTGCTGGGGACAGCTACAATTTTCGTAATTGTGAAGTGTGAATAAACACTGCACACATTATCAAGCTTTTTTGTCTCATGTCATCATTGCTCACCTAGAAGTAGTTTTGTGTGATCTCAGTCCGTCTCTGGCGTCCAGCAGCTGCCCCGACTCCTGATGCAGGTCTGGCAGGGCGCTCGTCATCCGATGTGTCTGTATCGGTCACATCAATTGTGGTGCCTTTCCTCATTGCCATGTTATGTAGCATTGCACAGCTTGCCACGATTTTACAGCAAGTCTCAGGGCTGTATTGCAATGCGCCTCCACTTTTATGCAGGCACCGGAAGCGGCTCTTCAGGATTCCAAAGTTACGCTCAATGACGCTGCGTGTAGATCTGTGTGCCCTGTTGTAGCTCCTCTCACTTGCATTTGCAGGATCCAGATATGGGTCAGGATGAAGTCCCGCACTGCATAGGCACTGTCACCTGCTGGGATAGACACAATAGGTAAGTCAATGTCCCCCCCCTCAAGTGATGTAGTGGATGTATTGATGTGTGCCATGTATTTACCTAGCAGGTATCCCTCCCCAAACTCTCCAGCACTCAGACGTCTGTGTATTCCACTGTGTCTAAAGATGAAAGAGTCATGTGTACTGCCGGGGTATTTGGGGACAATGTCAGTGATGATATACTTTGCGTTGCACACCATCTGTATATTGAGGGAATGGTAGCATTTCCGGTTTCTGTAGACATATTCAGTTGCTGATGGGGGTGTGATGGCCACATGGGTCCCATCGATGCAGCCAATGACGTGGGGGAAACGTGCAATCTGGTAGAAGTCCAGTTTTGTTTGCTGTAATGCCTGTTGGATGGTGGGGAAGTATATGTGATGTGTGAGCCTCTGTAGCATTGCATCTAGAAAGGCATGTAGGAAGTGCGAAAGTGCACTCTGTGACACCCCACCAACCTCCGCTATTACCCGTTGAAAACTCCCTGATGCCAGGAGGTGCAGGGAGCACAGGACCTGGACATGTGTGGGAATTGTTTTGTCCTGTGTGTAGGGTGTTCCAAGTAGGGTTTCAGCTCCTCAATCAGGTCCATTATGGTCTGTGGGTGCAGTCTGTACTTGTCATAGATGTCCTCTTCAGTGTGCTGGAACAGAGTGATGCGCTGCCTGAATATATGTTCCTGTCTCATTCTCCTCTGTGCAAGAGCCCGAATACGCAGCCTCCTGGCTATCACAAACATTGCTGCCAATGTGGTTGGGTCTGTTGCATTGTGGGGTGGTTTAAGTACCTTGCACCAGTTTACCACCTGCATGCAATTGGTGTTAATAGCGATTTCTTAATTTGCGAATTTCGTGAAATCGCAATTAGCGACTTTTTCATACATTTGTTAGCGAATTCTTATATTGCGATATCCTTATTGCGAATTTCGCTAAGTCAAAAAAATCGCTATTTAAGAAATTGCAAAAATATACACAATTTTTAAGTTTTGCAGCCTAAGAAATCGCTAATTTAGCGAGTTCCTAATTTTTACTAGGAATGTGTGTCATACATATGAAATAGCGAAAATTTAGTCGCAAACGCTGTTTTTTGCGATTCGCAGCGTTTGCGACTAAATTTTGGTTTCATACATATGCCCCTAGGTCCGTACTGAAACTGCAGGCCATCCACCACAATACATTTTAAAAATTGAATAAAAGTACAAATACATTCTGGGGCATACCTCCAATCAAACAAACAACACCCTTATAAACAGTTTTAGAACTTACTTGTGAAATCTCAAATGCTAAGTCCTTAAATCTAATGGCATGTATGCAGCGGGCAAAGAGAGAGGTCCTTCCAGCTACAAATCCAAATAAAAAGTGACCAGGAGATGGACAAAGCACTGGGAGGAGCCTTCTTGACAGAAACAGCAAGTTGGAGTCTCTGGGGCACTTCCTTCCTGTTGGAAAAAAGTTTTTTAAAAAGGCTGCTTGCACAAAAAAACCTCCAACGACCCGTTGGAGAAGAAAGTCCACTCAAAAAACCTCTCAGCTGCTTCTCGAGCACCAAGGCTGCTTGAGCGGTGCATTTGAAATCATCACTGCCTTGAAGGTAGAAGCAATGCAAGCAAGTGCAAAGTATCACTTGAGCTCGATAGTGGTGTGTGATCACAGTGGCAAGTGCCAAAACAATTCTCGAGTGTGCAAATGGAAAAATACCTCTGCTTCGAGCCTGAGAAAGCAGAATTAAAGAAGTCCACACTTCCCCAGGCTTTGTTGAGTGGATACTTGATTTGAATGTCAAGATAGCTTGACAACTTAGTGCTAGAGAGAACTTCTGGAACTGGATAATGTCCACCTTCAGAGTAGAGTTACTGATGGGTATAGGAAGATCCTTTGCTAAGGTGATACTTAGAGTTGGACAGAAACCCTGCTGAATTGGTTTGGTTGCAAAGATCCTGGGAAGGGGGAATTTCTCAAATGAGAGCTTTGTTTGAGAAAAAGATTTAGCTATGTTGAAGATCACTTTTGAGTCAGAGTGAGTTTCTTCAATTTTAGAGGTGTAAAGGCACTTTGTTGCTTTCAAAATGTAAGAAAATGTTCAGACAGTGAGTCTGTGAACCTAAAAAGCGAAGCAAATTGAAACTCTCTATGGTGAGAGTACAACTCTATAAAAGGTGAAAGAGAGCAAGCCTAACACCTCAGTAGTATGGCCAGATTGGGCAGGAAAGTACAGAATGTTTGCATGGGGAACCTGAGTTCCAAGTAGGATGGGAAATTTAGCATAACGTAGGTCGTGGTCAAGTTGCAGACCGGCACAAAAAAAGGCAGCTTGACCGTGCCCCTCAATTTAGAACTAGAGCGCTCAGGCAGTGGTTCTGTGAATCAAAAAAAGTGGCGCAAATTAAAAATCTCTATGGTGAGAGTATGGTGCTGCAAAAGGTGAAAGAGAGCAAGCCTAAGACCAAAGCTGTATGGTCAGATTTGACAGGACATTACAGACTGCTGCTGCAGATCGGAGCTTATAAATTCTCCCTACTTCCACGGACAGAGTAATTCCACAGTCATACGCACATACACACATCATACGCTAGGGCCCATCACACTAACATTCATTCTATTACTCTATCCACACTGAATATACGAGAGAACTCCTTAAACAATCTGCATCTAAACTGAGGTCAATGCAACCTAATTGATATGTCTCGAGTCATGATTTAAACAATAAGAACACATTTGGAAACTCAATAAATGACAAAGAAATAACCACCCGACACTGTGATTCAAACAAAGGCTATTTTATCTAAATTAGTTCAAAATGAAAGTCAATCAATAGCAAAACCATTATTCTCATAGTTACCTATTCTAGCTAAATGTTGTATTTAGGTCAGGACAGGTCTCTCAGTAAAGTCTCCCGAGTCGCCGTCCTCTCCATCAGCGTCGATCCTCTCGAGCATAGGTTCGGGAAGAAGTGGCCTTAGACCCTCTCTAGTCTAACAATATTTATAGTAAAACTTACACATTAAAAGTTACAAACAAGCTCTAAACGTCCATTGAGCCGTTGAGCAGAGCGAGCAGGAAAGGATGTTGACTCGTAACATTTAGAAAAACCTCCGCTCTCGAAAATCTCAAAAATAAAAACACGGAAGAAGGAAGCATAAACTAAAAAATGCAACATCCATGAATGCTCTTCCTCGGAATCATAGTGAAGCCACCGCAAGTTTATCAAAGTTCATTGTGACTTTTATTCTCTCCCAAGGATAACTGGTGACAACTGGCGTCAAGCCCAGAGCTGCTGTCCTCACGGAAACTTTTAATACAGACAGAGGCCGAGGTCAGGATTCCAACCATATTCAGCGAGGCCTCTCTTCGTATTTCAGCTACTCAAATGCAGGCTGTAATTGTCGGCCATCGTTGACTAGGCCAGAATGGACAATCTTAATTAAAAGAAACACAAAACAACGTTACTACATCGTAATGATTATACAGTGTTAATTCCCACTAATACCCTTATGTGTATGTAATTATCTAGCCATCTGCGACATAAAGAAGCATTAAAGCACGTTATTTTAAAGCGCAAACACATAACAAATAGCAATTTAGCAACACTTATTTAATTAATTTGCTCACCAACTTAGTTTACGTATTAATAAAGCAACACAAATGCATCCCCACGTGTAATTCTTTCATTAGTAAGGTTGATTAGTCAGAAACTTCAACAAAATTAATATCTAGTAATTAATCATTAGTAATTTTAATTATGACATTTAAAAATATATGCTGATGTTCGGGTTTTGACAGAAAACCCTGCTCCAGCAATCCCCCCTTTGGTGATATATTATCACCACATAAACCAACCCCAAAAAAAAAAATTTAGTCCCCATTTCTTAGGAGAAATTGAAATGTCTTTTTATATAACACTACACACCGGTCTCTCTTTCATCATCTCTTTTCGATTCCAGGTACACACTCTCCCTAAATTTTTCTAATTCTATTTCTTGTGGGTCTCTCTTTGACCTCTTTTGTTTCTTTTCAATATTTTCTCTCATTATTTTCTTTTTCCCTCCCCTGTTTTTACAACACAAACACCCTAATCTAAGTATCAATAAAGCAACAATCACACATGTCAAAGGAAACAATATCTTACCAAATATGGTACTACCTATTTTAGCTATAAAGTTCTTAACAGCAATCATCTTATTAGCCATTTTAGTCCAGATACTTTCAGCTTCCAGTGGTACTAATTCCTCATGCAAATCAGTAATATTTTTGATATAGATCTTTAGATCTTTGCTTTCGTCAGGAATGTAAGTGCAACAATGTTGAACCTTCAGCATTCCACAGACTCCACCCTCTTTGGCCAATAGAATATCAAGGGCAAGTCGATTTTGCATAGACATGGCGCGTAAGGCAACCATCTCCGTATTCACCAATAGAAACCCTCCAGCGGTGCTTGTCGATAAGCGATCCACCACTGTTGACAGCTTCCGAATTCCATACGCATTTAATGAAATTCCCACTGCTGGAATCAAAGCTCCAAAAATATCTCCTACAATTTCTGACCAAGTTTCTCTCTTAAAGCGTGTTAGTAAATTAATTAGTTCTACATCCTCTATCTTATCTATATGAAAAATCTTTGGAAAGACCAGGCCAACATAACATGTGCCATACCAATGGTCAGGCAACCTGTAATAAGCCTTATTCCCACAAATATAGTACACTCCCGGGAAAACTGGATCTTCTCCTCCCTTGAATCCCCATCCTGTTGCAATAAAGTATGTATCATGACACTCACTAGTCCCAACGAAATAATTATCATATTGGGATTTCCTTCTGGTAATGCATAGTTTACCCTTCTGTGGTGCATCTAAAGCCAAAGTTGGACTGGCCCCATTCTTCAACTCCTTTCCCATCTCAATGTCCCACACTGTCTCACTCATCTTATATTCCCCTGCCTTTTCATGCATGCTCACTCTCCTTTTCTCTACCATATCCAAGAAAGCTTTTTCTTCTTCCTTCAAACTACAAGTTAAATTGTTTCTAAAAATATAATCTAATGTTAATTCTTCTGTCTCAATAAAAATCTCACCAAAAATGTTAGCTTCTTTTGCAGGATTCAGTTTCTTATTCATAGGCATTTGCCCAAAAATGTTATCTTTATTAGACATCTCATAATCTATTTTCCCTAGTAAATAAAAAACACTACTTAGCACACTACATGAAATCCCATACGTAGCCGGAAGATGATGATAAGTAACTCCCTCTGAAACGGATGCTGGCAACTGCATACAGACGTAGCTATCCCTTACTTCCATTGTCTTTACGTATTCATACAACAATTTTGAAAAAACATTGCTAGAAAAATCATTAATTGATCTATCTTTATGTATGTAAATGTTACTAATTCTAGTTGGCACTACTTTCTGTGAACTCTTCCCTATGTTAGTCATATTCTCAGTATGTATTCCAAAAGTGTCTATTGTAACCCTAAAAGTAACTAATAAAGCAAGTACACTCCATAATAGCATTAATAATCCTGTACAGCAGCAGCACATTCTACACCATCTTCTCAAGAAGGTACATCTACTTTGATTATTCTATGTGTTAGCCATTTTACTACTTTGGCTGTGTCTTTTGACTTAGCCTCTACTACTCCACTACTTAATCTCTGGAATACTAGATTATTTCAATCTGCTAATTTTTAGATTTCTTCTTTTCACTCTTCTCCAAGTGACTCCTTCAATTCACTCAATTTGGATTTTCATCACTTTTCACTTCTTCTTCAGCAACGTCAAATTGTATCAGATCTTCAATATCCTGAGCATCTGACTCTTCTCCAATGTCAGTCAAGATAACTTTCAGGACTCCGACAGTTTTCTCCTCCTCAACCACTTCTCGTAAGGTCCCCTCTGGATTTCCTTGACTCTCTGCCTCTTCTTCTTCAGACAGTGCCACATACGTCCATTCCGGTGACCTATACTTCTGGTAAGGCTTTCTGATTCTCTTGATCTCCTCTGGTTCTTTTGATTCTTTTTGTTTCTCACCTTTTGCTTGATTCTGACTCGACACCTCGTTCACCTGTTCAGCTTTCGATGAATTTGCTCGTGTCAGTCTGTACCTTAGCCTCTTTATCTTTTTAGGCCAAAGATCTCCTTTTACACTCCTTTTCGGTCTCACTTCTTTATTATTTCTTTCTCCGATCCAGGAAACTGCTGCAGATCGGAGCTTATAAATTCTCCCTACTTCCACGGACAGAGTAATTCCACAGTCATACGCACATACACACATCATACGCTAGGGCCCATCACACTAACATTCATTCTATTACTCTATCCACACTGAATATACGAGAGAACTCCTTAAACAATCTGCATCTAAACTGAGGTCAATGCAACCTAATTGATATGTCTCGAGTCATGATTTAAACAATAAGAACACATTTGGAAACTCAATAAATGACAAAGAAATAACCACCCGACACTGTGATTCAAACAAAAGGCTATTTTATCTAAATTAGTTCAAAATGAAAGTCAATCAATAGCAAAATCATTATTCTCATAGTTACCTATTCTAGCTAAATGTCGTATTTAGGTCAGGACAGGTCTCTCAGTAAAGTCTCCCGAGTCGCCGTCCTCTCCATCAGCGTCGATCCTCTCGAGCATAGGTTCGGGAAGAAGTGGGCTTAGACCCTCTCTAGTCTAACAATATTTATAGTAAAACTTACACATTAAAAGTTATAAACAAGCTCTAAACGTCCGTTGAGCCGTTGAGCAGAGCGAGCAGGAAAGGATGTTGACTCGCAACATTTAGAAAAACCTCCGCTCTCGAAAATCTCAAAAATAAAAACACGGAAAAAGGAAGCATAAACTAAAAAATGTAACATCCATGAATGCTCTTCCTCGGAATCATAGTGAACCCACCGCAAGTTTATCAAAGTTCGTTGTGGCTTTTATTCTCTCCCAAGGATAACTGGTGACAACTGGCGTCAAGCCCAGAGCTGCTGTCCTCACGGAAACTTTTAATACAGACAGAGGCCGAGGTCAGGATTCCAACCATATTCAGCGAGGCCTCTCTTCGTATTTCAGCTACTCAAATGCAGGCTGTAATTGTCGGCCATCTTTGACTAGGCCAGAATGGACAATCTTAATTAAAAGAAACACAAAACAACGTTACTACATCGTAATGATTATACAGTGTTAATTCCCACTAATACCCTTATGTGTATGTAATTATCTAGCCATCTGCGACATAAAGAAGCATTAAAGCACGTTATTTTAAAGCGCAAACACATAACAAATAGCAATTTAGCAACACTTATTTAATTAATTTGCTCACCAACTTAGTTCACGTATTAATAAAGCAACACAAATGCATCCCCACGTGTAATTCTTTCATTAGTAAGGTTGATTAGTCAGAAACTTCAACAAAATTAATATCTAGTAATTAATCATTAGTAATTTTAATTATGACATTTAAAAATATATGCTGATGTTCGGGTTTTGACAGAAAACCCTGCTCCAGCACTGCCTCACCCCGATCATCTGAGTTCCAAGTAGTTTGGGAAATGTAATATTAAGCAGGTCACATCTGCGTCATGGACCTGCTCATAAAGGCAGCTTGGCCCCCCTCTCAATTAAGAACTAGAACGTTCAGGCAATATGTCAGATTTGGCAGGAAATTACACTGAGAACCTAAGTTCTAAGGTGCTTGGGAAATGCAGTATTAAGTAGCAGGAGTATTTAAAGCATTTAAAAACACTGATAAATTAAATGAGTAAAACACAACACACAATAAAAATCCCACACCAATTTATAAAAATATCTTGAAAATGATAACAAATTACAAAAATCCAATTTAGGGAATGGGAGATATGAATTTTTAAAGATTAAACACTTTCTAGTGATTAAAACATATAGCGCCAACTTGGGACATCTGGTTACACTTAACGGGATAAAGTCAAAGTTTGAGGCTGACCATGATGAAGCTCTGGTCTGATACACGAACCAGAAGGTCCTGGTTAAAATGTTGCCTTAAGACTTAAAAACTTTTCAGGAGGATTTTCTCTTGACGTCTTGGGGTCCCTGCAGGAGGATGATTTCAATGCAATGTCGTCAGATTTCTTGTCCTTGAGGACCCGGTCATATCCTTGCAGCCTGGAGCTCCGGAGCTTTCAGTTGTGCAAACCTGAAATCCAGGCTGGGTCGTGTTTGAAGGTAGCCAGCTTGACTCTCGACAGTGGGTTGGTCCATTTATGGAGGTTTTTCCCAAAATTGCTGCAAACTTCTCCAAACATCTGGACTTCGTCCTGAAATTCCCCTTAAGGGTTTAAAGTGTCAAAACACAAATCCAAGCGTCTTGAAGCTCTGAGATGGTCCTTGGAAGTTTGGCTCTACAATTCCCATAATGACCTGTCCAAATCCTTTATAGTCCACCGGACACACTCCAGGATGGGGACTTTCTGGGGCAGATGGTGCAAGGAAGCTGTGTTAACCTGTTGCTTTCACAGAGCTCACTTCTTAATCCTTTTTGAAGCAAGGCAAAGTCCTCCGGGCTGTAGTTCCAAGTTTGCAGCAGAACCAGTCCTTCGCATTGCAATCCTTTAGTGTGTAGACCAGGGTTCCAGAAGGGTAGTCTTTCATCTTCCCGTAGTTTCAGGCAGCAGATCTGAGTTGCTATACAGCTCTAATAAATTATTTTATATATTTGGGTTGACAGGCATGAGGGCACCCCTGTCCAATGAGGTGCAGGGTGCCACCCAAAAGCATGACAGCTTCCTCCAAAGTGTGGCATATTCTTGTCCCACAAAGCACTACACTTTAAAATGCAAGATTGGGAATTCCTCTCCAGGAGAGTAAGACATGGCTAAACCAACCTACTGGTGTGGCTCAATTCCATTAATACTCTCCCCCCAGACCTTTTAAAAAATCCATTCATGGGCCTGCCATATGGCTGGGTGAGGTACAAGTAGAGGGAGTAGGCCTGGCTGGTATTCTTTACTGTCTTGCTCTCTTAGAAGCCAGGTTTGATGTACCCAGCCCCCTTTATGACCTGTGCTCTGCAACTGCTGAGCTCCACCCACCAGATAACCTCCGCTCTTTGCAGGCCACGTCTCACCTCACCAAAGCAGCTTGGCTAAGCCTGTTAAGGCTGACCAGTCAAGTGAGGCTGCCAGGGGCCTGGATTTTGACTCACAGAAACAAAAGTCCTATACATTTTCTTCTGTATTAATTATGAACAATTTAACAGTGGCATATTGTTGGATTTATGATTACCAGTCTTTTAAGCCCTTGAATGACATTTTAGCTCCTATTTAGCAATATTTATACATAAGTAAAATCATCCAATGTTCGCCGGTTGGAGCTAAGTATCTACAATGGGTAAAAGTGAAAACGGCAGTTTTTCAATCACCATTGCATATAAAACATAATTCATAATTTCCCTGCTTATTGGTACATGGCATCCTACCCCTGGGGCACCTAGGAAGGTCCTTAGGGGTGACTTATATGTAAAAATAAGGTTGATTATAACTTTGGAAGTATCTTTAATTCCAAAGTCGAATTTGCATAAAATGTACTTTCAAAGACAGTCTGTAAAGCGGGGCTGACTTTAAAAATGACAGTAGGCAACACAGCAGTGCACCTTCCAGTGCAGGAAATCTACTCTGCCTCTCAGCCTTCCTGCCCTATTATATACTAGGGACTTATAGGTAGTTTCAATCCCCCTTGCCTTATTAGATACTGGGGACTTAGAGGTCTGTCATTGCCAATTGTAATTATACCTAATTAACATATTACTTTTTAAGTAGAGCACTGCCTCTAGGCCTGGTTAGCAGAGTCCAGGGTACATTCATAGTCAATTACCACTAGTATAGGTCAATCATTGGGGCTGAACAGTAAAAAAAGGATTACCTTCTCACAATACCTATGTAGAATAGTCGGGTCCCACCATCTGGACAACTCTTGTTTCTTCAACTATTCTAGTTTCATAAATTTCATTTTGAGACCCTCTCTGCTATTGCTAGATGTGGCGTTGGGCCTGGATTGTGTGGTTTTCTTGAAAAATTCTTATAGCAACTGTTAGAAATGGGATTTCTGGTTGGCTAGGGCTTGCGCCAAAGCCAGGCAGAAACCACCACTCTAGTCAGGGCAAGGAAGGTGCACGCCAAAGATAACCCCTGCTCACCCCCTTGGTAGCTTGGCACGAGCAGTCAGGCTTATCTCTGAGGCAATGTGTAAAGCATTTGCGCGTGCACCCAGCAACAACACCCAAGGCCCACCACAAAAGAAACTCCACACAAGGTATTGTATAAAAATAACCTTTGTATTATACCAAACACATTAGATAAAAACACACACTTTACAATGTGCCAACAGGCACGGGCAGAATTTACAAGGGATTATATATATAGGGGACAGGGCCACAGGGACCACTGTCAGGAATTATCACTTAGAACATAGCACAAATCACCAAAAGTAAACATAGAACATAACACAAAGTAACTGTAGAGCACAACCAGTCTCTACTGGCGCAATAATGACCTCAGCGTCATCACACTAGCATCAGGTGTAAAACCTATCCTGCATCTATCACAGGGACATAAATCACATTATGCAATTCTCATTGGTCTAACGCATTAGACCTAACCACCTAAGTATAACTATACTAGGGGCGCACATCGCACAGGGAAGTACATTCTCCCTACCATCAACCTAAACAGGTAAAACAACCTCCTAGGCAGAACTAACCACATTTAGAGGTATAAGACACAGGGTGCGCAAAACATGCTATATACAGTACATTTCCTAGCACCAAAAGCATGAAGACAGGGTGCGCAAAACATACTACACCGTACATTTCCTAGCACCAAAATCACATCAGAGTCCAGGTTGCGCCAGAACCTAAACGTAGCAGCTGCCCACTACTTGCTGGGCAGCTGGGGACAAGAACAGGGCCTAAACGCTGCAGCTGGCACTAAGTGCTGCGCAGCTGGGGGAAGGCAAATAAGGCATGGGCTCTCAATGGCCCTTGAAATGATGTCACCGACGTTGGAGCCACCTAGGCTCTAGAAACAACATGTCCCCATAGCGTTGGAGCCACGGGGCTCTAAAAATAAATATGTCCCCTTTGGAGTCCCTCTGGACTCTAGACAAATGATGCCCTCTTCGTTGGAGCGCACGAGCGCTCTAAAACAAATATGCCCCCACCGTTGGAGCCAGCTGGCTCTGGGAATAATTGGCCCCTAAGTCCCCCTGGGACTTCTAAAAATCGAATGGCCCCCAAAGCTGGAGCGCACTAGCGCTCTAAAATAAACAATGCTGGCGTATGTTGGAGCCCTCTTCCACCTCCGTCCCCATTCACCGGCAGGCTAGAGACTCCAGTCTTCTCCTCGGGGAGGCGGTGCTTCGCCCGGTCCCTCACTTGGGACCGGGACTTCTGCAAGGCACCCGCGACGTAGGAGAAATTTAAGAAGGCGGCCATGACGCGGGGTGGGCACCTGCGATCATCACGGGCAAAGTCGCGGGGTGGGCACCCGTGACGTAGGAGATCAAAACGAAGATGCAGGGTGGGCACCTGCATATTACTTAACATAAAGCGGAGTAGGCTCCCGCTATTAACAACCAAATAAGCGGGGAGGGCACCCGCGAAAGCACGCATCATGGGGGAATCCCTACGATGGGGATTCCCTCACCCAGGGTGGCAGCACAGCGCCGCCCAGCCCCCAGGCTCTCCTCCTTTGGGGGGAAAGTAAGTTAAAGCGCTCCTAGTGCGCAGAAACGGCTGCATGAAGTCTCTGTAAAGTCCTGGAGGCACAAAGAAATGGAGCAAAAAGCTCCCAGCAAAGGGGCCTTTAGAAAGTAAGGGGCAATGGCAAAAAGAATAGTCCCAGAAGTCCTCCAGCGTCCAGGGCATCCAGGGGCTGGGCAGGGCCCAGGGAGGCAAGCCTTCCTCTGGGCCCCAGCAGCAGCACGCCCCTGGTAGATTCGAGTTAGAACAAGAACATTTTCATGGGGTCACAGCCCCTCTTTTATACACCAAATCCCTTTGTTCTGGGTTCAGGGTGAGGGGGAAAACCAGTCGCAGCTGGTTGGGGAGCACCCTTGATGTGCTCAGCCCCTCACTCTATTCACTGGCAGGGCTAGGGTCGTCAGTCGCACCACAGGGGGCGGAGCCAGCATTGTGTGGGGAAAGCCCTGCCCTATTCAGGACCCAGGTGTACTCCTCCCACCCATCTAGCTGCTGATCTCCCTATTCACCACCGGGTGACTCCTCCTGACTCTGGGGAATCCCTAGCCCGTCACATGACCTCAGCCAGCCAATCACGCGACAAGGCACACATTTTACACTGCACACCGAAGTGCCCACTTCTAGAAGTGGCACTTCCATACTAGCGACACGCACGCCGCACGCATCATTGCGCAGCATTTAACCACACGAATCTGTACATACCAGACTCGACCATGCACACCCCACGCATCAGGAACTACCAGGGACGCATACATTCCCCATGCATTCCTATGGGAGGGCAGGCCTATCTCACCACATGCACTCAGAGTGTGCACGCACTTTACCCTGGGACCCAGGGAAAGTGCGCAGGAACCAAAAACCACTATCACCAAGTCACCAATAAAAGCAAAAAGTTTCAGGGGTGAACTTGCCAGAAGGGCCAAGTCCAACAGCAACCTATCCCTGTTGTCATCAAAAGTAGGCATGATGTGAGTGTAGTCAAATTATGATATATAAAGAAACAATGTCTAAACCCAATGCTAGAATGCAGAACAGCATAAATGGACAAACAAATGCAAAAAGAAATGATGGCTGTGCTATAAGGTTTGCACAACCAAAAGTGAATACAGGCTGCAATGACAGGCCTGAGACATGGTTAAAGGGCTAGTCAAGTGGGTAGCATAATCAGTGATGCAGGCCCACTAGTACCATTTATTTAACAGGGCTTGGGCACATGTAGTGCCACTTTACTAGGGACTTACAAGTAAATTAGATATGCCTATTGGGTATAAGCCAATCTTACCATGTTTTAAGCAGATAGCATACGTATTTATCATTGCTTAGTGTTGGTAAAGTGCACATATTCCAAAGACCAGCAAAAACAACATCAGAAAAAATGGATGATGAAAGCAAAACGTTAAGGGGAAGACCGCCCTAAGGCTGACAATGTACTTTTACCTTTTCCAAAGAAAAGGCACTGACTGGACAATTATTTATTGAGTGTTATTATTGCGTGCCAGTGAATGGTGATTACTACCCCACACAACATTCCCTGAGTAGGCTATTAAGGCTCTACTTCACAGCCCTCAGAAGAAGGTGAAGCACTGCAATAGGGTGCTTGGCTCCAATAAGGAGAATTGTGGACATATTACTTGTACAGACCACTCAACTAACAGTCCAGTTTCCTACAGCATTCTTATGTAAACATTTGAAATGTTCATTTCACAACTGAGTACATTTATTTTTGTGCACTATCACTTCTTCATTCACTCATAGTGCATATTTATTTATTTATTTTTTATCAGGTGTGCAAGTGTTCTAAGGTATGCTGATACTAAGTTCAGAGAGATGCTAATGAAGTCATATGTTTTAAACTTTCTCTGGAACTTCAAGATGTCTGTTTCACTTCTTAGGTTTAGAGAAAGAGAGTCCACTTGACCGCTAACTGATATGAGAGAGAAACCTGCTCCTTCTTGCCGGGGCATCATAGCCTTTGGAACCTGTAATAGATGGTCTGAGGAGGAGCATAATGTTCTGCCAGGCAAATAATAAGCGATCAGTAGTTTTATGAATTCTGTGAAGCACTTAGTAAATAATGAAATACTTTAAAGAAAATATGTTCAGTATTAAATGATCAGGGTACTAGCATCATCATATTATTCATTTAATAAAGTTATGAACAAAAAGGCTCTTCTCAGAGTCACCTTTACTTCATAAAAGCATTTTGCTCTTTTAATAAAATGTGTTCCAATTTTTAGAAACTGTGGATCCTCTGGGAGTCCATGGCAAAACACAATGAGCCCCATGATTTTCGTAATATTCCCTTTATGGCTTTCTAAAAGCTCACAGACGTCACAAACCTTTTATGGCAAAATCTGCTTTTGGGGGTAGAATGTGATATAATCTACTATTTCACCCCTAATTAACTTTTTTCCCTTAGACAGAAGTTTACACAAGTTGACATACCACAGATTAGATGACTGAGTTAGCAGACTGGATGCTTTCATGCAAATCCATCCACAGTATCAAAGGTTATAATCAAATAGAAAATAGTCTTTTCAATTAAATGTGCTACTGAACCATAACTACACAGTGGTGACCTCCAGTGTGATAAAAAGTGAGTTGTTATTAACAATGTCATTTAGCATGTCATGAGTGATGTAATATGTAAAGTTATAAGCAGTCAGTGGTGGAGCGTAAGTTATAGTTAGCTCATTGAACAATGGTTGGTTTCAGTGTTTTTTGTTTTTTTAAACGTTCGTTAATACCTAATTTGAACATCAAACTATAACATCACTTTATGCTTTGTTTTGTTTCATTGAATAACTGAGGTATGTGATAAATTTCAGCCAACTCCCTGCTGCACATGACTTTTAGCTCTGCACAGCAGGGAGATGGAAGCAGGGCCTGCTGCAGGGAGCCACCACTCAGCTCTGCATGTCTTTTGGTAGTAAGCTGCGTGGGCTTGGCCCAGCACTCAAACCCCATAGGCGGTCATCAACTCATTGTTCATGGGCTTAGGCGCTAATGCCCCTCTCCCCATATTTTACATATTTATTTTCCATTTGTCACAGCAGAATGGCAAGCCAATCCCCTGGTGTGCATGGCCTTATGTTTTAATACTGTAAGTTATTTAGTTGCTGTAGTTAGGGAAAGGAAAAAAGGATTTCATGATCTGGTACACACTTGATTTTACACTGTAATGATGGTAGATGATTCTATTTTTATGTTTCTGATGCATAAGATCATGTTTTAAAAGAAATGTATATGTATTTAATGTTACTCTTGGATGTTTTAAAGTGTACTTTTATGGTTTAATTAACCGTGTAAAGCAATTTTGACTGATTGGCATGGCCTTATTTTTTGCATACACAATTATTTTGTGGTGGGATTCTTCTGGACTTCCTCACAAGCACTAGGGGGAGTTAGGTATCTTTACCCTGCCCCTTTATACCTTTTTTTTTAACTTCAGGACAAGGGGACTTAGTCCCTCAGCCCCGTAATTATGGCTGCAACATTCTTTACTGAGTAACAGCTAGCCAATCAACCCTCTCCATAAAAAGCTCCATCTACCTATCAGAGGGCTCTATTTTTTCAGATTCAGTCACTGAATACTGAACTGGATATCCTTATGGTAATTTGTTTTCCACTGGTGGCAATACAATACCATCAGTAGTAGTGTGATTAATACCAATGACAGTTACTGATGTATGATTTTTGAGAGGCTATGTTGTATTTTTTAAAATTATTTATAATGCTTAATTGATTGACCAAATTTCAACCATTTCAGTGATAGTTCTTCCCATTGGAAAAAACACATTCCACTAACAGGCCGAGGTAAGGGTCATGTTATGTCCTGTTTAAGTGCAATTGTGTCTGTGTAACCGTAGTCAATGTGCTGCTATTTCTATTCAATTATTCATCACTTTCATAGGACAAAATCACATTAAAAGTTATTTGTAACTAACATTTATGCTCCTACGAATGATGACAGTTTTTCTGGGAGGATCTTGAAGAAAACATTAACATGATTCCAGACTCTGCCCCCTCCATAATTGCGGGTGACTTCAACCTACCACTGGACCCATGTTTAGACAGGAATTCTTCCTGCAAATTCCAAGTGAACAAATCACACAAAGCACTTATACACCTCTGTAACAGATTTAACATGCTGGATGAATGGAGGTTGCAGAACCCGAATGAAATGGATTACACCGTTTATTCTTTTCCCCATAACTCATACTCACATATAGATTACTTTTTAATTTCAGGGAAAGACATAAGTAGGGGTGACCAATCAACCATTGAACCAAGAGTGGTTTCCGACCACTCATGTGTCACGCTAACCCTCATCGACACAGCCACGCAGAGCAAGGAACCTCTCTGGAGATTCAATGATGAGGTTTGAGCCTCAGATGAAAAGAAAAAAGCAATTGAAGACGCAATCAAAAACTACCTAATTGATAACAAAGAGAATGACTCCTCTCACCTCACTAGATGGGAGGCCTTAAAGTTTACAGTGAGAGGTGTAATTATACAAATCAAGGCCAAAATGAATAAAGAGGCGATCTCACAATTACAGATATTGGAGAAGGATATCTCAATACTGGAAAAAACACTTGTCCACAATAATGATCCAGGGACTCTGACAGAAATCCTAAATAAAAAATACAAATGCAATAAAATAATTAGCACAAGGGTGGATATCTGGATAACTAAACAAAAAAGTCTTCGCCTGTGTGAAGCGAACAAAGCCGGATAATCACTGGCTTCTTACTTAAAGTTTAAATGCCAGAGATACGCGATCAATGCTATCAAAGATGAAAAAGGAACCGTCCATACAAACCCTAACAACATTGCAGACACATTTAAAGAATTTTAGCAAAAACTATATAGCTCCAACACTGAAATGAAAACCCACAAGATGAAGAAATATCTTGAGGAGGCTGCAATTAACTCCCTAAATGATCAGGAGAGAGACTCTATCAATGGTATAGTTACGATGGAAGAACTTAAAATGGCTATTAGGAAAATGAAAACAGGTAAAGCTCCGGGTCCTGACGGGTATTATGCATCTTTTTATAAATTATTTGAAGAACACCTATGTGACCCACTACTACTCCTCTAACATCAGTTCGCATCCTCTGCACAAATAACTGGCACCCTGCGGAAGCTATAATTACCATTCTCCCAAAAGAGGGAAAAGACGCTTCACTGACAAAGAATTATAGACCAATTTCACTCCTAAACCTGGACTGCAAAATATATGCCATTTTTATCCAACCAAATTCAAAAACACATTGCTAAACTCATATTTACATCGCAAACAGGATTCCTAAAACATAGGTTGTCCAGTGATAATACCAGGATTTTTTGTCACGCAATTGAAAAAGCAAAACTACTCAACTCCCCTACGGTCACAATAGCACTTGACGCAAAGAAAGCTTTTGATAAAACAGGCAAAGCTCCGGGCTGAGTCATTGACTTGTCATTCCTAAGCATATCACTCAGGAAATACAACCTAGGAGAGAATTTGGACCCGATGATCATGGCACTATATCTTAGTCCGAGGGCTAGAGTGAGAGCGGGGGGAGCACTATCTGATTTCTTCCTATTAAAACAAGGAACCAGGTAAGGGTGCCCACTAGCCCCATCTCTATTTCTCTTAGCCATTGAACCATTCCTCCAACATCTACGGGCAAATCAGGATATTCATGGCGTAGACCTTGGCAAAAAATCATTCAAAGTCGCGGCCTATACTGACAATATAATGATGGTATCCAATGAAGTATCTATAGCTATCCCAGCACTTGTGAAATCAATTCATGACTATGCAGAAGGTTTAGGCTATACGCTCAATAAATATAAGACCAAGGTTAAATTACTTAATTTATGCAGTTCAAGTGAGATCCTGGGTGAGTCAGGAATGACATGGCAGTCAGGCACAATTAAGTACCTAGGCCTAGAATTCTCAAACAACCTTATCTCCTCACTTGAGGCAAACAAAACTATTACTTTAAAAAAAAAAAATAGACCTTTTGGAAGGATGGTCACCCAATTGTTTATCAAGGTGGTGGAGAGTAGAAATGGTTAAGATGATGATATTGCCTCTCATAAACTATCTTGTTAGTAGGCACCCTATGATGCTCTTTGATAGTTTTTTAAAGAAGGTAGATAATGCTATCAATATATTTCTGTGGCAAGGGAAAAAAGCGGAAATTTCTCTAAATAAGCTTAGACTCACCAAAAATAATGGAGGGGTAGGCTTGCCAAATTTCAGGAACTACCAAATAGCATACCTTTGCAATCAAGGGGCAACATGGTTTATGGATAAACTTAATTACAGACCCCAATGGTTAGATGTAGAATTAAATCTTATCAAGGGAATCCTCCTCCCTGCAATTATGACAATGCAGACTTCTAAATTGGAGCACTCTAAATATATAATTTTAAACACTAAAAAAGCCTTAACACGTCTGGATACACTTTCTAAAATAAAAATGGGTGCTTCTAATGCTCAGGTGAACTGGCATAATCGTGCGATAAAAATAAATAAAGACAAATGTTTCTGGAAAGAGTGGTCCCATAAAGGTATTAATTTTTTCAAGGACCTTTATAATAACACATCACTTATTCCTTTCTCTATTCTTAAGAATGAGAAAGGTTTAACAGAATAAGACTTCTACGACTTCCTGAAACTTAAAGATCAGATTTCCAAACTTAATTCTACCTCTCGCACCCCCTCGCTCCCCACCAACTATCCCATTTAATTAACGTGGCCACACAGTCTCAAGGATCTATAAATAACTACTTCCCTCACTGGGTAAGCATCATTTGAGCAATATAATAAAGTGGGAAACAGAACTGAACAGCAAAATACTTACACTGGACTGGTCACAAATATATATGATGCCTTTCAAACACAAAATCTCACCTACTCTCTCACAAACAAAAATGTATAATCATAAATAGACGCTACTGGACCCCCGTAAGACTATTTAAGCTCAAACTAATCCAGTCCCCACAATGCTGGAATTGTAATTCCCAAACAGGTGACTTATCACACATGATCCTAATGTGTCCTATGTTACTAAACCTTTGGTACAAAGTCTCCAATTACATTACCCAGAAATTCAACTTCTCACCGGTTAAAGAGCTATCATATATATTAGCTGGATTTCTTGAACCGGACCTGTCGGTGGAGGATGAACACTTTCTGCTTGACTTATTGCTAACATTGGCGTGTAAAATAGTTCTGTGTAATTGGAAGAGTTTTGGGAAAATCTCATTAAAAAAATGGCAAGCATGGCTAACATTTTTAAGGGGTGCGTATAATATTGCCTTAAATACCTCTCCTTGGAAACCTAGACATTGGAAGATATGGGAAGCGCTTGATTCTGTGTCTAAGGTTCTTAAACCCCCCTGAATACCAATCCCAAATGTGATTATCGTCACGCTAAATCGCAGTCCCCTCAACATGTATCAACATCCAACTAGGTTTGAGTGATGGTCCCCTAACAGAAGAAGTTTAAATCAATGAACCACACAAAACTAGTCTATAAGTATACCATTTGACCCCGAGCTTACTCTTACTCTCCTTATTCTGACTCTCCTCTTACTCCTACTCTCCTCCTTATTTCTCCTTACTTCATGAGTTGGGATTTAGTATTGTTTAATTACTTTAATTGTGTCTTGTTTCTTTTCTCTATTGTCTCTCTACATGCTGTAAAGAGGATAATGGATAATCAAAAGACTGTCAATACTTTGATGTATGCTTTGAATAATGATTGAAAGGGATACAATTGGTCTATGGACCAACAATCATTAAGTAGACATGTGTAATAGAAAGTATACTAGTCTGGAACTGTTAAGCATACATGAGCTCTCAGACCTGTCTATGTATTCTGTAACTGCTAGTCCCTGAGTCTCATTGATATTATGGCTAGCTTACTAATCAACATTTGTACCCTCAACAGTTAGGTTCGACAATGAATTCACCCAGCGGCACTGTATCAATTGTAAAACTATCTCATCCATCTTTATCTGAGATGACGTTTGATGAATTGCTGTATTTTTACTCCTTTGTTCTGTGTCTTCCATTTTGTTTCTGTTTGAAAAAAACAATAAAGTTTTTGAAATTAAAAAAAAAGTTATTTTAGAATCTCATAAAGAACTCAACCATCTGTCTTGTCCCTCTTTACATTGAGAGATGTTCCGTATTTTCTTTTACTACAAAGCCATTTTGCTGCCTCCACTGCACTTGCCTAAACAAAGTGGCAGATAAAGATGGCAAAATGCCAGGGGCCGGAGGTAAGATGAAGTAGCAGGGGCACCTGCTGTAAAAAGAGGTGGACCATGAAACTTGGTTTCATATCCTGGCTGCAGTGCACCAAAAAAACAAAACAGAAAAACTAAACTAGACAAAGACATCTCTGAAGGACACAAACTTGCACATAGAGGGCTCAATTCACAAAGGTACACTTACACTTTTGTGCAAGTTTACTTCTTTTCAGAATTCACGAAGGTAAACTTAGACCAAAAGTCTGACTTTACTCTTTTCCGGCATTCACAAAAGTAAACTTAGAACAAAAGTCTAAATGTACTACTACTCAGTATTTGGTCTAAGTTTACCTTTGTGAATACCTAAAATAAGTAATCTTGCACAGAAGTGTAAATTTACCTTTTTGAATCAAGTGTGCTGGTGTTTGTCCTATGATGTAATGTCTGCAGATCATCAGAGACTTCCCTCGTGACCCTAAATATTATTAGAATATTGGCATTTTGGAATCTTCACCGAAGGTAATGTGGAAGCAGAGGGACATTGATGGTTGAAAAGGACATTATGCTCTAAGGGCCGAAATCTCTGGTAGCGGGCCTTTATCAACTGGTAAAGCCCTTGGCAGCTCTCTGTAATGAAACGCTGCATCCAGAATTAGCTCTCTACTCCTGCTGTTACGTTTCATATAAGAAACTCTGGGGCATATTATCAAGACAGGCGATTAAATTATTGCCGCTTTAGCGGCAGAAAACTGCCGCTAAAGCGGTGATAATGAGCTTGATAATATGCTCTATGGAATTGTGCAAGTTTACTTCTTTTCAGAATTCACGAAGGTAAACTTAGACCAAAAGTCTGACTTTACTCTTTTCCGGCATTCACAAAAGTAAACTTAGAACAAAAGTCTAAATGTACTACTACTCAGTATTTGGTCTAAGTTTACCTTTGTAAATACCTAAAATAAGTAATCTTGCACAGAAGTGTAAATTTACCTTTTTGAATCAAGTGTGCTGGTGTTTGTCCTATGATGTAATGTCTGCAGATCATCAGAGACTTCCCTCGTGACCCTAAATATTATTAGAATATTGGCATTTTGGAATCTTCACCGAAGGTAATGTGGAAGCAGAGGGACATTGATGGTTGAAAAGGACATTATGCTCTAAGGGCCGAAATCTCTGGTAGCGGGCCTTTATCAACTGGTAAAGCCCTTGGCAGCTCTCTGTAATGAAACGCTGCATCCAGAATTAGCTCTCTACTCCTGCTGTTACGTTTCATTTAAGAAACTCTGGGGCATATTATCAAGACAGGCGATTAAATTATTGCCGCTTAGCGGCAGAAAACTGCCGCTAAAGCGGTGATAATGAGCTTGATAATATGCTCTATGGAATTGTGCAGTTTTCTGCCGCTAAAGTGGCGATAATTTTATCGCCTGGCTTGATAATATGCCCCTCTGTACACATCATTTGGATCTGATAGCTACATTTAACTTTTGTATTTGTGGATTTGTCTTAGGAAACAGCAATGTAAATGTGAGAGTAGAACAAAATGCCAATGCATTGGTCATTCTGCTTTCTAAAATATTGTACAGTAATTACTCTAATTTCAAAGTTCCGAAGTCTATTCTAAACCAGAATTCTTGCTTTAGGTTTCTTTTATGAATTTTATATTTTTATGGCAAGATTTTTTGTAAATCAAGGTCTGGATCATGGTGAAGTAATTGAAGAGACCTATTATCATCCTCAGTCATTACAATTGGTGGGTACCACTGAGTTATTACTCAGTAAGTAGTCTTAAAGAAGTGATGTCCAGAGTTATTTTCTTCTACATATAAATCTCAAAGCAAAGTTTAGAAGGAAGCATGACTAAACCAAATAAATTCTTCAGAATAATACTGCTAAAACAGTACTTAAAAAACTGAAAAACAGTGCCAAGACAGTTTCTTAGATGGGCACTGATTACTTGCTGAAAAGAAAACATACTTGGTAGTATTCAAGAAGGAATTAGGAGTTCCTTTGTTGTCTGAAGACATGGGACGGCAATTAGTACTGGCTGGGTGGAGATACTGGCCTGTATATTTTGGGAACCCTACAAGTGCTAAATTAAGGCACGGGGTCTAACAGAGATTTGGGCTGCCTTTTGTCTTATATATTAAAAGAACAGCATCTGTGCTGTTTTAACACCTCAGATAGTGGCACATTTTTGCTTGTCACAGCAATTGTGAAGGCATATGTTATTTTTGATTGGTAATGTAGCAGCAACTTTTGAAATTTCCAAAGTAAACGACAGTATATAACATAGCACAATATATGCACAATAAAGTAACATACACAAAGCAACAGAATACAAATGAACCCCTTTTGTGCGTCTGACAGCCCCTGTCTGTCCGATGCATCAGTGCTCATGTGTAACGGATGGCCCCCGGCCGTCCGATCACATGGCACAGGGAATCCCCATACAGCCACGGTAGGTGGAGAAGAGATTCCCCAGCTCCAGAGGCTGTTCCCCTGGTTTCTGTGCAATGGCGATCAGCGCGCATGTCACGCTGACGTCATTGCACAGAAATCTAACCTGAAATTAGCCGATAGGCTCATTTCAGTTTCACTTTCTATGTGCTCAGGGGCTATCTCAGCCCCCTGAGCACGTAGAAAGTCAAGAAAGGTATAATTAGAAAGGGGAGAATCTCCTAGTGGATCCCTGCTTGGGGACCACGCCAGAAGGGTGATCCTCAAGCAGGGATCCACCTACTAGGCACCAGGGAGGGCGGAGCCGCCCCTTGGGGAAGGGCCTTTGCTCCCCCAAAATATATTTTTTCTAAACTGTCTTTCTACCCACCTGGGGGGCAGATGGGGGCAGTAGCCCCCAATCTGCTCCCCCGGGTGGGCAGAAAGCTAACTAAAAGCAAGGATATTTTATATGATGTATGGGTAGGGGCTGCCCAAGATGGGCATGCTGATGCCCCCACCCATCCCCCCAGCAAAATTCTAGTCTTTCTGCCCCCCCCCGGGGAGCAGATGGGGGCAGTAGCCTCAATCAGCCCCCCGGGGGAGTAAAGCCCACTAAAAGCCAGTGATTTAAAAAAAAAAGATTTAGGGGTGGGGGCTGCCCAAGATGGGTATGCCATTGCACCCCTAGGAAAATTCAAGTCTTTTTGCCCCCCTGGGGGGCAGAAAGTCCACTTAATGCCAGGGATGTTTTTGTTGAATTGGTTTAGGGGCAGGGACTGCCCAAGACAGGCATGTTAATGCCCCCCAGCAAAATTCCAGTCTTTCTGTCCCCGTAGGTGACATTTGTGGGCAGTAGCCCCCAATCTCCCCCCCCAGAAAGCCTACTAGATGCCAGGGTTTATTTTTCTTATTTTATTTAGGGTTGGGGCCCCCAAAAGAAAGCACATTAGGCACCAGGGATTTGTTTATGTATACAGGGTTGGGGGCTGCCGAAAATGGGCATGCCAATGCCCCCACACTCCCAAGAAAGGCTTTCTGGCCCCCTGAAAGGCTGATCGGGGCAATAGCCCCCTATCTGTTCCCCACGGAGAGCAGAAAGCCAACTAGACATCAGGATATGTTTATGGGCATTCCAGTGAGAAGCCCCATAGGCAAGGGTCGCTCCGTTTTTTTAAGGCCACACATTTCAGCTATATTTTTCTTCTCATCTGCACCCAGGCAGGGGCGGAAATCCACTTGAAACCAGGGCGAGCTTGTGTGTGTAAACTGGAGTTTGGCTGACGTTCTGCATGTACTGACCTTTGGCTGGCAGTTTGCTGGTGGTGTGTGTGGGCCTGTACTTGGCTAATGGTGTGGGTGGACTCGTGCTTGATGATGGTGTGTGTATATTGGTGCTTGCCTGGTGGTGTGTGTGGAGTGGCGCTTGGCTGGCAGTGTACGTGGAGTGGTGCTTGGATGGCTGTGAGCATGGATGGTGCTTGGCTGCAGGTCTGGACTGGCCTTATTGGGAGCAAGATGTTTCTCCGGTGTGCCAGGGGGGGGCGGTCCTCTGGCTGTGGGGGGCGGTTTTCTCACTGGAGGACGGTTTTGCAGGAGTGCTGCAATATCGGGTACCAGTAACAAAAGTGGGAGCAGTGCTTTTTTACTAGCACGGCCCCTACGAGCCGCAATCTGCCAGGGCTGGTTGCTGTTCCCAGTCCGGCCCTGCTTGGATGACGGTGTGCAGGGATGACGCTTGGCTGACAGAGTGTGTGGGTGGTGCTTGATGGCGGTGTGCGTGAATATTGCTCGGCTGACTTAGTGAATTGATAGCATTTGGCAGCCAGTGTACATGGATGGCACCTGGCTGGTGGTGCATGGATGGCGCTTGGCTAGTGGTGTGTGTGGATGGTGCTTGGCTAGCAGTGTGAGTGAATGGCACTTGGCTGGTGGTGTGTGTGGATGGTGGTGTGCGTGTACTGACTCTTAGATGGAAGTGTGGCTTGCATGGATCCCCCAGCATTTTCTTACCCAGAATCCCCCGCAAACCTCAAATTTACTTACAAAGTCACATTTTCCTAACATTCCCGTGTCGGTATATTGTTGGAGCACAGCACAGGCAACATTTCCTACTACCCAGCATTCCTCTTGGTCTCTCAAGAAATAATGATACCTCACTTGTGTGGGTGCTCAAAGTAGCATCAGCCTAAAAACTTATAAACAAACTGCCCTTTTGGATGCGCTTTGGGCCCCCTCAATCTCTACACGTTTGCAGGCCTTCCATGTCATAGTCACTTGGCCCATCTACACAAGTAAGGTATAATTTTCATCAGGATACTGAGAGGAACGCTTAGTTGTAGGAAATTTGTGCTGTGTGCTGATCCCACAACTCTCCCACACAGATATTAAAGGAAAATGTGACTTTGTAGCTAAATTTGAGGTTTACAACGAATTCTTAGAAGGAAAATGTTGGGGGATCAAAGCAAGCTGCACCTCCCTACACTCCCACGGATATCTAGTTTTCAGAAATGTCTGGGTTTTACAGGTTCCCTTAGATGTCTTTGAACCCGTGACCAAAAACACAGGTATCTATCAAAAAACATCCTGGTTTTTCAAGGGGGTACCTGGGTTTTTGTCCCAGACTCAGCGGCCATCTAAGGAAACCTACCAAACTCACACATTTCTGAAAACTAAACACCCAGGGGAGTCCAGAGAGGTGTGGCTTATGTGGATCTTCCAACATTTTCCTACCCAGAATCCCATGCAAACCTTATACTTAGCCTTAAAAAAAAAATCACATTTTCCTTACTTTTCTGTGTGGAAACATTGTGGGATCACCGGGCCTCCACAAATTTCCTACCACACAGGATTCCCCCTGGTCTCCCAATAAAAATGGTTCCTCACTTTTGTGGGTAGTCATAGTGGCCGCAACAGGAATTGGTCTAAATCATACTCCGGAGACTTCAGAATTACCCATCTCAAAAACGACCTGGTTTTGCATGGGGGCACCTGGGTTTTCGGCCTCGGACTTGGCAGCCCTCCTGGTACCCCTACCAACCTAATACATTTCTGAAACCTGGGCACCTGGGGGAGTCCAGGGAGGTATGGTTTGCATGGAGCCCAATGTTTTCCTACCCAGAATCCCCGGCAATCCTCAAAATTAGCTGAAAAAAACAAATTCTTCTCAAATATCTGTGTGGGAAAGTTGTGGGATCACTGGGCTGACACAAATTTCCTACTGCCCAGTGTTCCTCCAGGTCTCCCGATAAAAATGGTACCACACTCGTATAGGTGGGCCAAGTACCCGCAAAGGGCAAGGGCCCAAAACGTATTGAGGAGACATCAAAGTTACCTATCACAAAGTTACCTGGTTTTGCAAGGGGGGCACCTGGGTATTTGGCCCGCGCTCTATGGAAACCTACCAAACCCACACATTTCTAAAAACTAGACACCCAGGGGAGTCCAGGGAGGTAAGGCTTGCATGGACCCCCCAACGTTTTCCTACCCAGAATCCCAAGCAAACTTCCAATTTAGCTGAAAAATTCACATTTTTCTCAAATTTATGTGTGGGAAAGCTGTGGGATCACCAGGCTGACACAAACTTCCACCACCCAGCATTTCCCCATGCCTCCTGATAAAAATGGAACCTCAATTGCTTGGGTGGGCCAAGTACCCATGACAGGAAAGGGACCAAAACCTATTGAGGAGACATCAAAATTACCTATCACAAAATGACATGGTTTTGCAAGGGGGGCACCTGGGTTTTTGGCCCCCGCTCGGCGGCCATCTAGGGAAACCTACCAAACCTATACATTTCTGAAAGGCAGACACCAGGAGGAGTTCAGGAAGGTATGGCTTGCATGGATCCCCAAACGTTTTCCTACCCAGAATCCCATGCAAACCTCAAATTTAGCTGATAAAATCAAATTTTTCTCAAATTTCAATGTGGGAAAGTTTTGGGATCACCGGGCTGACACAAATTTCCTTTCCCCTGGTCTCCCCATAAAAAGTGCACCTCACTCGCGTGGGTGGGCCAAGTACCCGTGCAAGTGAGCTACCATTTTTATTGGAAGACTTTGGGAAATGCCGTGTGGGTAGAATTTTGTGAATCTACGCAGATTTCAGAACTTTCCATCACAGAAATGTGAGGAAAATATGTTTTTTAAAATAAAATTTGAGGTTTGCAGGGGATTCTGGGTAACAGAACCTGATGAGAGCCACACATGTCACCCCTCCTGGATCTCTCCATGTGTCTAGTTTTCAAAAATGTATAGGTTTGCTAGGTTTCCCTAGGTGCCGGCAAAGCTAGGGTTCAAAATCTACAGCTAGACACTTTGCAAAAAAAAGGTCAGTTTTCACTGTAAAAATGTGGGGGCATATTATCAAGCACTGCGTTAAAATTATCGCCGCTTTAGTGGCAGAAAACTGCCACTAAAGCGGCGATAATGGGCTTGATAATATGCCGCAGAGAACTCTGATAGAAGCCCATGTTGACACCAAAACATGGGCTTCTATGGGAATTCTCAAGGGCATATTATTAAGCCCATTATCGCCACTTTAAGCGGCGATAATTTTAAAGCCGTTTCTTGATAATATGCCCCGTGGTGTGTCCACGTTGTGTTTTGGGATGTTGCCTGTGGCGGGCACTAGGCCTACCCAAGCAAGTGAGGTACCATTTTTATCGGAATACTTTGGGTAGTGCTGGGTGGGTGGAATTTCGTGGATCCACGCAGATTCCAGAACTTTCCATCACATAAATGTGAGGAAAATATATATTTCTTTTACAAAGTTTGAGGTTTGCAGGGGATTCTGGGTAACATAACCCAGTGAGAGGCACACAAGTCACCCCCTCCTGTATTCCTCTGGGTGTCTAGTTCAGAAAAATGTATAGGTTTGCTAGGTTTCCCTAGGTGCCAGCAGAGCTAAGGTTCAAAATCTACAGCTAGGCACTTCGCAAAAAAGGGTCAGTTTTCACTGTAAAAATGTGGGGTGTCCATGTTGTGTTTTGGGCCTTTTACTGTCACGGGCACTAGGCCTACCCACACAAGTGAGATACCATTTTTATTGGAAGACTTTGGGAATGTGGGGTGGGTGGAATTTTGTATATGCATGAAATTCTAGAACTTTCTATCAGAGGAATGTGGGGAACATTTGTTTTTTTCAAAAAGTTTCAGGTTTGCAGGGGATTCTGGGTAACAGGACCTGGTGATACCAACACAAGTCACCCCCTCCTTTATTCTGCTGACTGTCTAGTTTTCAAAAATGTATAGGTTTGCTAGGTTTCCCTTGGTGTTGACAGAGCTAGGCTTCAAAATCTACAGCTAGGCACTTTGCCAAAAAACTGTCAGCTATCACTGTAAAACTGTGGTGTGCCCACATTGTGTTTTGGGCCATTTCCTGCCGCGGGCACTATGCCTACCCACACAAGTGAGGTACCATTTTTATCAGGAGACTTTGAGGAATGCGGGGTGGGTGGTATTTTGTGGCTCCACGCTGATTCTTGAATTTTCCATCACAGGAATGTGAGGAAAGGTTGTTTTTTTACAAAGTTTGAGGTTTGCAAAAGATTCTGGGCAACAGAACCTGGTGAGAGCAGCACAAGTCACCCCATCTGCAATTGCCCTGGGTGTCTAGTCTTCAAAAATGTATAGGTTTGCTAGGTTTCCCTAGGTGCCGGTAGAGCTAGGCTTCAAAATCTAAAGCTATTAACTTTGCGAAAAAAGGGTCACTTTTTTTCTTTTAAAATGTGGTGTGTCCATGTTGTGTTTTGGGCTGCTTCCTGTCGCCGCACAAGGCCTACTTACACAAGTGAAGCACCATTCTCCTCGTAAGACTTTGGGAAATGCGGGGTGAGTGGAATTTTGTGGACTAACAGAGATTCCAGAACTTTCCATCACAAATAATGTTAACGAAAATGTGTTTTTTTTTACAAAGTTTAAGGTTTGCAAGGGATTCTGGGTACTAGAACCCAGAGAGAGACACTCAAGTCACACCATCCTGGATTCCTCTGGGTGTCTAGTTTTAAAAAATGTATAGGTTTTTCTTGGTGCCGGGTGAGCTATGGTTCAAAATCCACAGCTAGGCATTGTGGAAATAAAGGGTCTGTTTTCACTGTAAAAATGTGGTGTGTCCACATTGCATTTTGGGCTGTTTCATGTCACGGGCACTAGGCCTACCCACCTAAGTGAGGTATCATTTGTATCGCGAGACTTACGGGAATTCCTAATTGTAGAGCAACTGTTATTACCTATTGACTTTCTATGCATTTCTGCCTTCCTAATGTAAGACAATATGTGAAAATGAAATCACTTTGAAAAATGTCCTACAATTCACAGGCTAGTATGGGTACCCACAATTTCAGAGATGTGCAAATAGCTATTGTGTCTGAACTCTATATTTTGTTCCCATTTCAGAAATACATAGGTGTCTTTGATACCTATTTTCCACTCTTTATATTTTACCAAATTAATTGCTAATAACCTGGTACGCAATGAAAAACCACTGCAAGACGCTGCTCAGTTATTGGCTCTGGCTCAGGTTCTTGGTGAACCTACAAGTCCTGTATATATCCACAGAAGGGTTCAGAGGATGTACTGGTATATTGCTTTCAAACATCTGTCATACTTAGAAGAAGTTACAGGTGAAAATGTTGGCACAAATGGCTGTTTTTTTCAACTCATTTTCAATTTCTTTTATTTTCAACTGTTCATTTCTATTAAAAGATCTTAAAGTATCTACACAAATGACCCCTTGCTGAATTCAAAATGTTGTCTACTTTTCAGAAATATATAGCTTTCCGGGATCCAATATTGCTTTCCCACCGATTTCTACAACTAACTGGAAGGAGGTTGAAAGAGCAAAAAGTAGCAAAAATAGGCTATGTCCTAGTAAAATGCCAAAACTGTGTAAACAAAATGTGGTTTTCTGACAAAAGTCTGCTTGTCCCTGTAAGCCGGGAAGGTGGTGATTTCAGCACCACAAACCCTTTGTTGGTACCATTTGCAGGGGAAAAAACAGATGCTTTCTTCTGCAGCACTTTTTTCCCATTTTTCAAAACAAAAAATGTATCAGTATTTTGGCTAATTTCTGGGTCTCCCCAGGGGAATCCACAAAACCCAGGCACCTTTAAAATCCCCATGATGTTGGAAGAAAAGGGTGCAAATGTGGCTATTAGACCTGCCTCAAAAGACCCCATTATGAGTACATCACATTTCCCGATTTCAGTAGAAACACAAAGAAAACATTTTGCTAGGTGAAGCCTTGAAGACAATGGCATTCAAAAATGTTACGGATTTGTGAATTACCTGAGGAAATCAAAGCAAAAACGATAAATGCCCATGGTAATTCCCCATTTCATATCAGAAAAATTGTACGGAAGAAACTTGAATTGATGCAATAATATTGCACCCCAGAAGTACCACACCCTGCTGTATTGGAATTCCTTGATGCGACATTACACTTCAGTAATCGCACTAATCTTGGAATGAAGGACTAAATATGAATGTGTTGTGCTTTCCTCTGAAATGATTCCTCTTGCATGAAAATTAACGGTGGAAGCTGTCACTTACTCATGTTGTAATTTAATGAAAATGGAAGAAACATTCACTATGGTGATTTTTGTTTTTAGACCCATTCTGAAAATTAGGCTCAGACTGTTCAGAATATAAAAGAACAAAGGAAAATAAAATAAATCCTACCAGTGTGATTTTCCAAGGTCATTAAAGTGAAGTTTTGAATTTTGTGTTTCTTGCTTGAGTGTTGAGTAAAACATGTTGACTAATTCATATACAAATAGGTGAATGTAGACACATCCCTAATTCTATGTCAGGACAGGAGGCTCCGATTATGCTTTCTCATTTCTTTATTAGAAATGCTCAGCAGCCAATCATAACACAGTAGATAACGAAAAAACTACAGTACCCATAAAGACTAGGGTATCACGTGGCTAACCATAGAGACCATACTATAAAAGGTCCTGAGGAAAGTATCATATCCTCTTTCTTTGCTGCTCCGCAGCCAGTTATTATATTTACTTATTTGTTCCTACATGGTGCTGTTGTCATTTATACTGTTAGCGCTCGAGCCGCGTGCTTTGTTAGCGACTTGTGGTTGCATTTCTGTTTGATTTCAACATTGTCTGGTTGCTGTGGTTACGAGCCGCACTGCAGCTTCGTGGCGGCGCATTGCTTCGTTTCTATTAATTCTAGCTTTTCGAGCCGCGCGCTGCAGCGGCTTCTTAGCGGGGGCGTGTGTCTCACCCCCCGGCGTTCGGGCGCTTCCCGCCTGCCTTTAAATCTTGGTGGAGCGGGAGACAGGGGCCGGAGGACTCGCGCTGTGCGCAACCTCCTTTCTATGTTCACGGAGGTGGCCGTTACCGCGCATGCGCGGCGGCCATTTTAATGCTGTTTTCACCGCATTTTCAATGACGAAGGTTGTTTTCACACACCACTGCCCACAGCCTCGCGCTTTTGGCCCCTTTTTGACGCCCTCTGCATATAAAATTGTGTTGGGCTGTACAATTAAGCATAGGCTCTGCCTAGAGTGTAGTTATTTCGCAGCAAGCCCTCCCTCCACATTTAAAATATTTTTTAACAGTGTAGACAGATTTCTTATCTGTACTGTTGGCTTGCTGAGGGGTTTTTGCACTCCCCCTGCATTGTGCCTTTGGCCATTTATAACTTTGTCATCTTGTGGGCTTTACTGTAACACTTTGTGTCACAATGAATGATTATTTGGAAGAAGATGACTATTACTATGAGGATGGCGCCTCTGGTTTTTCGGAACAGGATTTAGTGGAGGCTTTAGACCAGGGTGTACAACACTCAGTGAATAAGTCACTTGTGTGTGCTATAAATCCATTGAAGCGTCACTTGACACATTACGCCAAGAAACAAGGCTGGTTGCCTGCCACACGTACGTCCTCTGAGACTCATTCTAATCCTCATAAATCAGACTTTAAGAAACTGGCCAAATCTTTCGCCTCTGATCAGTCCCCTAAATTGTCCTCACGGGGTGCTTCGGCCTCCACCAGCTTGGTCTCGGATACTGAAGGTACTCACTCCTCAGCTTCCACTGATCCAGATGTTCCTCCACCTCGCAAAAAGTCGCAAAAGGAACATTATGTTGATGCCCCTTCTCGTCCTCCTGTTTTGACATTTGAGCCTTCAGAAATTGTTCACCCTCACTCTTCTTCTTGGCTTCCATCCCCTCCGATGGCGGAGTATATTCAAGCTCACATCCGCCAACCTTTTGAGAAGGATGTTAGGGCCCGCCTTCGGTCTGAGTGTCCGCGTCCGGATCTTGCAGACCATTTAGCTGACACTCCAGAGCTGGACCCAACAATGGTTTCATATCTTAAAAAATATGCCAAAGATCCCAAGAAGGGTCTGGATAGATCTTGGCGCTCCTGCCAAGATAAGATACTAGACTTACTAGGGCCACTTGCTAAAATTTTAGACCTCGGATTCTTAGCTAAGGAGTCTTCAGCCCTTGTCAACCCAGATGAACTCATTGAATGGGCTCAGAGGGCTATTTGCCAATTGGGCAATGCAAACTGTGCAATTTCAAGTGAGCGCCGTTGCTCTATTCTTCTCAAATTAGACCCTAAGCTGGCGGAACTTTCGTCTTCCGAGTCCGGCCCTTTAGCTCAGGGGCTTCTTTTTGGCCATCCTTTTTTGAAGGAGCTCACTAAGTTTGTGGCAACTTTCAGTGGCCTAGATAAGGCTCAATCTTCCCTGCGACGAGCCTTTCGACCGGTTTTTGCCAGGGCCGGACGACATCGGGGACGATCGTTCGGCCGTGGCTCCCAGAATTCTCAGAGGGGATTCCAGTCCCACAGAGGCGGTGGACAAGATTCCGGTTTCAGCTCCCGTGCTCAATTCTATCCCTCTCGTAAGGGGTGAGGGCAATTTAAAAAGGGACGTTCCGGCAGACATCAAGGTGGATACCACGATTCCAACACTTCAGGTGAGCTTGATTCCAGCTTCCAATGTGGTTCTGGGGGGTCGAATTCAATTTTTTCTCCACAATTGGCGTTTGATCTCCAAAGATGCATGGGTTGTTGTAATATGCTGCTCAGCCAGGATGTGTGTGTATGTTGGAATGTTGGAGTTAGAATGTTGGAATGGTTTGAGTCAGTTGGTCTATGGGCTGAGCAGCGTACAGGCTGCTCCTGGTGGGGCTTGCTATTTATATACTTTCATACCTGTAACTTCAATCTTCAATAAACATACTTGAAGTTACCAACCAGAACGGACATTTCATCATTCATATTTCTACTTATTACAATTGGTACCACATACAACAAAGTACCAGGAGTGGGGTTATTTCTGTTTATTACAATTGGTACCAGGAGTGGGGTTATTTCTATTCCCCACAATTGACGACGTTTGGAAAGACCTTGCTCTTCATCCCTCAAGTAACTTCAAGATCAAGAAATTTCGAGATAAAGGAAATCCTCAAAAAAAAAAAAAAAAAAAAAGCAGCTTAAGCTTACTTGCACCGAGAGCCCCACCAGTGACCTCCCACCGGTCGCCCACAACGCGAGAGTGCAAGTCCCTGCTTGGTGTTCCTTTCTACTGGCAGCCATTCCTCCGACATCGTTGGCCCAGTCTAAAAGCCTGCATTCAAATTAAGTGTGCCAGTCCCTGACTGTGTTCAGCGTCGCGCTTCTTCCTGCCTGTCTCTACTTGCATTGAGACCACTACCTGTCAGTGTGGAAAAGCGTCAGGGACTACTGAAATTTCCAGCCCACAGATCCTGCTTTGTTGCCTTCTTTCACCTTTAAGAGTGACAGAACTGAGTAAGGAAATTAGAACTGGGACAAGAAATGCCTACCGATCTGCACCAGTGTGATGAAGGAAAAGTTGCATGCTGCCACCTATTGGAGGAGTTATGTTTAAGGGAATACATTTTTTCGTTTTACTTTCTCGTGCCGGTCATTAGGGAAAAGGATTCCCCAGCGCTGCGATGGTTTACCAGCAGCTACAGACGTGAGGATTTGCCAACCCGGTGAGCTAATGCTGTATCTAAGTCCACCAAACTGTGGACTGTTGTGGACTGTTACGAGCAAGAGGTGTTTTTCTACCACCTTCATTTGTTATTGGTGATTTGGACTTAAAATGCGCTGTTTGGCGCTTATGAGGTAATTACTTATTGTCATTATTTAATATTTTACCTCTGCGCCTGTTGGGAAAACAGTTAAAAACCGTTGGCTTACTTGATTATCTGCCGATCCTCGTGATGCCATCGCGAGCCATGTCTTCAAAAGCTCGCGATGTGTCCTGCAGATTCTTCGTTGTGCAGCATGGACGTGCCTGGAGCCACCCGGCTTTACGTCGTGTTGCGTACCGCCATTTTAACTTTACTAAGGTCGTCATGTTCTCTCGCAGAATTCAACTGTGCCAACCACGGTGTGTTCTGGTCTGTGTTGTAGTTTATTGGCACGTCCTCATCTGGCAGCTCCACCTGGATCTCTGTGGTTCTATGTTCCACTTGCCTTTTGACAGCAGCTGCGTTTTCCGATGTCCTGTTTTAAATATTTTGCCCCGTCCTGTTTTGTTCAGAGTAAGGAGTTATACTGCAGTGCCATCAAGTGGCGGTTTGGCGCCACTACTCCTTGACAATAAATAGAAAGACTCTCTCTCGTTGGTGTCTTCGTGAAGTTTAACGGTCCTGTTGAGTGCTGACCGTGATGGGCATGACACCAAGTTGGCTCCAAGGAGAAGGAAAAATAAACGGGGCGAGTGAGATGTTTTTTAAAAAACCTTCTAGGGAGGCCTGAAGTGGATATAATTAAAAGCTGCTGTGAAGAGACTTTTGGATTGGACCTTTGATTCGAAAAGAATAGATGAGTTATTTATTTTAAAAAAATGCTGCAATATGTTTTCCATTCCGTTACCATAGCAGTTTTCTTCTTATGACGATCCATTAGTTCAACTTCGTGGAACTCACTCAGCCTGAAGTTTCTAGAAAAGTGTGACTTTCCTTGCCTGCATTTGCACCAGTTCCTTTACGTTAATTTTTTTAATATTAGTACCTCACAATGCCTTTACTCTCATTTTCTGAATTAAGTACTTCATGATATCTTTACAGTAATGTTTAAAATAAGTACTGACAGTCTTATTTAAAGTAAGGATTTCGATATATTTTGTTGTTTCATGTGGTACCACCACATCTTGTGCACATTTGGTTTCATATTGCATTTACTTTGTTGTATGTGGTACTACCACATCTCGTGCACATTTGTTTCATATTGCATTTACTTTGTTGTATGTGGTACTACCACATCTTGTGCACATTCTTATAAATTGCTTTTGCCTTATTTCGAGTGGTACTACCACATCTAGTGCACATTTTTTACAAATTGTATTTACCCTGTTTATGTGGTACTACCACATCTAGTTCACATTTTTATAAATTGCCTTGTTGCATCTCGTGCACATATTTAAAAATGTTTTGTCTTGTTTCATGTGGTACTACCACATTTCGTGCACATTTTTAGAGATTGCATTTACCTTATTTAATGTGGTACATCCACATCTTATTCATTGGTTTGACTGTTTATGTGGTGTGTCCCCACATCTATTTCATGTGGTGTGTCCCCATATCTATTTATGTGGTATATCCACATCTTATGCACACGTTCTGCTGTGTTATGTGGTGTCTCCACATCTTTTTATTGTGGTCATTCCACATATGTACTCGCAAATTGTTTTATTGCGTCACGTTGTGCGTTTTGCTCTACTTGTTTTCTTCTTCACGCTTTTGATTGTACTTTTGTACTTCCTTCGTGTCGGCCCGGCCAGCTTTCATGATCTTGGTACTTGAGTCACTTATTGTTTTGTTGTGGGTGTGTATCGGTTGTTGTTCATGGGAGAAAGGGAGACGGGTGGTTGAGTCGTTTTTCGTGCCTCTTGTGATCCTCATTGTTCCCTCCCACTCACTATTTTCTCATTGTTTTGGTTGTGGGTGTGTATCGGTTGTTTTCATGGTAGAAAGGGAGATGGGTGGTTGAGTCGTCTTTCGTGCCTCCTGTTATCCTTATTGTTTCTTCCAACTTACTATTTTCTCTTGGCGTTTTCTTTCAATTTTCATATCTTGCCATGTTTTCGCCTAAGTCTTTTACTGTGACTTTTTGTTATACCTTTTTAGAGTTTCACCCCTTTTCATTGTTAAGAGGGGAGATGTTCTTTTCATTGTTAAGAGGGGAGATGTTGTAATATGCTGCTCAGCCAGGATGTGTGTGTATGTTGGAATGTTGGAGTTAGAATGTTGGAATGGTTTGAGTCAGTTGGTCTATGGGCTGAGCAGCGTACAGGCTGCTCCTGGTGGGGCTTGCTATTTATATACTTTCATACCTGTAACTTCAATCTTCAATAAACATACTTGAAGTTACCAACCAGAACGGACATTTCATCATTCATATTTCTACTTATTACAATTGGTACCACATACAACAAAGTACCAGGAGTGGGGTTATTTCTGTTTATTACAGTGCTGCAAACCGTTCAGGGTTTTCAAATAGAATTTTATCAGCCCCTGCATCAAACCCTCCTTCCTTCTCCTCTGCATTTCTCGCTTCAAGACCAGGATTTTATTTCCGCAGAAATACAGTCGCTCCTGACAAAAGGGGCACTCAGACAGACTGTTCGCCATCCCCAAGGGTTCGTCAGCACGGTCTTTTTGGTGCAGAAAAAAGGGGGCGGCTCTCGCCTTGTCCTCAATCTGAAGGAGTTCAACGGAGGTGTCGTGTACAGGCACTTCAAGATGGAGGGAATTCATTTGTTACGCGATCTGCTTCGCGAGGGGGATTGGATGGTTCGCCTAGACCTCAAAGATGCGTATTTGTCGATCCCATCTTCAAGCCTCATCGGCGATTCCTACAATTTCGGTGGCAGGGGATTTGGTACGAGTACAAAGTTCTCCCGTTCGGCCTCTCGTCAGCACCTTGGTGCTTCACGAAACTTCTGAGGCCCGTTGTGGAATGTTTGCGTGCTCGGGGAGTCCGCTTAATAATATATCTGGACGACATTCTCATTTTGGCAGACTGTCCCCTCAAGGTAGTGACTCACCTAGAATGGGCTATAGATCTTTTGCAATCTCTGGGTTTTCTGATCAACCCTCAGAAGTCAATCTTGACTCCATCGCAGATAATAGACTTTCTGGGTTTTCAGATCAATTCGATTTCATGTCAACTTCTCTTGCCCAATCAAAAAATTCGATACATCAAGAGGGAGTTGAATTCAGTTATTTCCAAACAGACTGTGTCACTGAGATCGTTAGCACGAGTTGTCGGTCTGTTAGCATCCTCCATCCAAGCGATTTTCCCGGGCCCTCTGCACTACAGAGCTCTTCAACGCTTGAAGATACGTCATCTCCAGAGGGGTCTTCGTTATTCCGATCTCATTCCTCTTTCAGAGGAGGCAAAGACGGAGATGCAATGGTGGTTGGACCACATGGATGCTTGGAATGGACGAGCCCTGTTCGGTTCATCTCCGGATCTAGTGTTAGAGTCCGATGCCAGCCTGTGGGGTTGGGGAGCCCGGTGCGGTCCCATCTCGACAGGGAGTCGTTGGTCTTCCCAGGAGTTGTCTCTCCATATCAATTGCCTGGAACTACTAGCGGGATCGTTTGCGATCCGTTGCTTTTCTCCTCTTCGTTCCAATTGTTGCATCCTTCTCCGCATGGACAACATTTCGGCGGTCAGGTATGTCAACAAGTTAGGGGGCACGAAGTCCAAATTATTAGCGGAGATCACCAAAGACTTTTGGCACTTTTGTCTGCAACAAAAGATCACGGTTATTGCCGAATACCTACCTGATCGCCAAAACCAGATTGCGGATTGGAATTCACGCCATCTGCGGGATTTCAGCGACTGGCGTCTTCATCCCCGCATCTTCCGCTCTCTCATCCGGATTTGGGGTCATTGCCACTTAGACCTGTTTGCATCTCGTCTGAACACTCAACTTCCACTGTTTTTCAGCTGGAGACCGGACCCTCTGGCTCTGGCCACGGATGCGTTTCTACAGACTTGGCCGTCGGTCCTGTGCTACGCCTTTCCCCCGTTCATGATGATTCCCAGGGTCTTGGCTTGCGCGAAAAGGTTTCAAACCGACTTGATCCTGATTGCTCCTCTGTGGAGAGCTCAGGCGTGGTTCCCGGTTCTCCTGGAAATGTGTTGCGCAGTCCCTCTCCTTCTTCCCCAGAAGTGGAACCTGTTGCTGGATCCTCTAGGCAATCCGCATCCCCTGATTCTGTCGGGCACTCTCCTTCTGCTAGCGTGGCGAATTTCGGGGATCGCTGGTCGCTCCCAGGCCTTTCTCTTGCGCTTCCAAATTTATCAGTGACGCCTGGTCCCCCAATACTCATAAGCGATACCGAGGGTCATGGAAGCGATGGTGTGACTGGTGTATTCAACGGGAGGCTGATCCCTCTTCAGCGGATATCTCTTTAATCCTGAATATTCTTGCCTCTCTTGCCTCCTCTGGTTTGGCTTATTGCACGGTAAACAATTTTTGTTCTGCCATTTCGGCAGCTCACATTCCAATCAATGGTAAACCTGCGGGTGAACATCCTCTGATTACCAAATTGCTTAGGGGTAGTCGTCTTTCGAAACCTCCTAGTCCCAAGTACGTGTCTTTATGGGATGTTTCTGTTGTTTTGCGATTTCTGGAATCATGGCCTTCCAACTCTTTACTTTCTCGTAAACAGCTGTCGGCTAAGTTGACCATGTTGCTTTGTCTTGTTTCTTGCAAACGAATTTCGGATGTTCGTGCTTTGGATTTGGCAGGTCGTAGTTTTACACCTGAGGGTGTCACTTTTCGCCTTTCCAGACGCACCAAGACTAATATTTCTGAAATTACCTATCCGTCTTTTCCCAATCATCCCAACCTTTGTGTTGTTCAATGTGTCAAGGATTATGAGGTATGTACTGCCCCTTTACGTTCAGATATGCATGGTCAATTAATAATTGCTTTGCAGAAGCCCTTTCGTCCTGTTACCCCAGCAGTTAGCTCGCTGGATCAGATGGCTCATGTCGGAAGCCGGCATTGATGTTTCTATTTTTGGTGCTCATTCGGCACGTGGGGCTATGGCTTCTAAGGCTTTTTCCATGGGTGTTACTTTGTTTGGCATCATGAAGGCCGCAAATTGGTCTTCTGACTCAGTGTTTAAAACTTACTATTTTAAACTTATTGATCATATTGCTTCTGTAGTGGTGGATCATCTTTGAACAAGCATAATCGGAGCCTCCTGTCCTGACATAGAATTCAAAATTTGCGAACATACGTGACAAGAATTTTCAATTCTATTAAGGACAAGGAGGCGAGGATTATCCCACCCGTGATTATCTTTTGCACATGTTCTGTATTTATATTGTGGTTTTCTGCATGTGATTATTGTTTAATGCAATGTACCTTTTCTCTACCCCCCCCCTCTATTTCTGACTTCATTCTATTTACTGGATGTGTATTACGGCTGTATGTCTCTTTTCAGGTTCCGATCCCAAGTAGCGGTTGCTGCTCCTTCTGGTTCATCCGATTTGAAGCCTTCCTGTCTCCATGGATATTCTGCTGCAGAATCCTGTTTGGTTCGAAGTGGACTTCTACTGTATCCCTGCTATTCTTCGTTTTTCTGGGACTTACTGTTTTGACTTGAACTGTTACTCACCAAAGAAAGAGGATATGATACTTTCCTCAGGACCTTTTATAGTATGGTCTCTATGGTTAGCCACGTGATACCCTAGTGTTTATGGGTACTGTCGTTTTTTCGTTATCTACTATGTTATGATTGGCTGCTGAGCATTTCTAATAAAGAAATGAGAAAGCATAATCGGAGCCTCCTTGTCCTTAATAGAATTGAAAATTCTTGTCACGTATGTTCGCAAATTTTGAAATCTGCAGCATGTCACCTTAAAAAAACCTTTTTACCATAAGAGCATTTATTTTCTGTTAAATTCTGAGCAGAAATGTCAGCGTTGTGCAAATACGCGGAAGCTGTCTCACATTGTTAGTCTTGGGAGAAATAGAAAAAATAGCATCCCTGAGGAGTGAAGAAAAACAGCATTATTTTAGCATTTTCATTCTGCTCGATTTTTTGGAAACGTGTATGCAGATGGTCAATGTAGCAGGCGTTTGCCATGGATAAATCTGCTGGAGGGATTATTTATTTGCCAATAGCTTGAAGAGATTTCGATAAAATGCAGAGGCTTGTGGGGGAAATATTAAAGAATATTTACTGTATCCAGCAGGTAATCCAAAAACATGCAAATTTACTTTTTCCTCCACCGCCTGTAAATTTGTTGCTGTACGTTTTACCCTCCCCCCGCACGCCTGTCACTTGTACTGAACCAGAGCTAGCAGGGAACCACAGGTGCAGAGGGACTTCATTATAAAAACACCACCTGGGACTAAAGGAAAGATTGCCATCAATGCAAAGTGATAAGTGCACTGCCCTGCAAGTCAGCTGCTTCGAGCTGGAAACGTCACGGACTCACTTTCACACAGATGCAATTCCATATATATCTGATCCTTTCAGCTCTTGTCGATTAGTTTGCATTCATCAGAAACGTCGCAAGGAAATTTCTGCACAGACGCTGAATGCTACACACCTGGGCAGCAGCAGGAATTTTGGATCATTAATATTTTACAAAACTTGTAAACAATACAGGCGAACTCAAGAACAGCATGTCATGGAAAACCTTGCCAATCATCGTCTGGCCCATGCGGTCCGAAATAACCTCTCATCTCTTCTATTAAGTATACAATTTGAGGATGTGGTTTAGAAGGGAAGGCGGATATTTCGCAGGCTGGTCTGCTCGGTTCCTGGTGCCCATGGCAGTTTTACGTAAAAAACATTTGAAGCAGCATTTCAAGTTTTTCAGCCCAAAAAAGTAACGTAGGGGCATACTATCAAGGGCTGGCGATATCGTTATCGCCGCTTTAGCGTCCGTTTTCGGGCGAAAAACTGCGCTAATTTTATTAACAAGGACAGGCTAGCGCGTGTTTCCTTGCCTTAGCACCCGGTTTCTTTCCGCCTCGCCTCGCATCTCTAATGAGATGCAAGGTAGGCGTGCCTCGTAATACTTCAGTGTAAAATATCACTAGCGGGGCTTCGCGATATTTACAAGTCCCCATTCGGTGTAGCGCTGATCTTTTCGCGCTAACTCGGCCTTAACGCAGGAATTTAACATCTGTTAAATTCCTGACTAAGGCATACCTAACATGGGAGGTGGATTGTGGGGCTAAGATAACAGGGCCCTATCATCAACCGTATCACGGTTTTCCACGGAACATCGCTGGAAAACCAGCGTTGTTCCATGGAAAACGGCAATATCACCGCTATCGCTGGAATTTTTATCGCCTTGGTGATACGCGTTGTTAATAACGCGCTAACTGGGTGATAAATTCCAGCGATAGACAGCAATAAATAAAAAAGCGTTAAGCACGCTTTGCGATATTTATCGCCGTCTATTGATAATATGCCCCGTGATGTCTACCCTGTGACAAGCAGGAGGATAAAAGCATAATACTAGCGTAATAACACCATGGGGCATATTATCAAGAACAGCGTTAAAATTATTGCCGCTTTAGCGGCAGGAAACTGCCGCTCAAGCGGCGATAATGGGCTTGATAATAGGTCCTTGAGAATTCCAATAGAAGCCCATGTTGACACCAGAACATGGGCTTCTATTGGAATTCTCAAGGGCCTATTATCAAGCCCATTATTGCCGCTTTAGCGGCAGTTTCCTGCGGCTAAAGCGGCGATAATTTTAACGCCGTTCTTGATAATATGCCCCCAAATGTCAAATTTGTTGTGCTGTATTAGAATGAGACACTCATTAGGGCTACTACCCTATTCAGGCCTAAATCTTGATTACCACTGTGGTTTTCTCTGCTCAATGTTTGCCTGGCAACTCCTGGATGAATTTGAGCCAGGATTTTTTTTTTATAATAAATGTAGAAAATGAAGGAGGTTCCTACATATCAATGCAAGTTGTGTGCAGATTAAGCCTAGGCGGAGCTTGCGGAGTTTCACTCCTTGGAATTCCAGGGAGTTACCAGAAAACTCTGCCAAATTAAGCGGAGTTCTGCAAGCAGGCGGAGTACCAAACTTGTTACACCATATGCCCCTCAAACAGACAAAACCATAGATTATAGCAAATTTTGCATAATAGTCAAGATAGTCTTGAGGCACATGTCACGCATCCACCTTTCTTGAGGAGGCAGATCTCTACAGTCTGCATGAGCTGCTTGTCCAATATCGCTGTCGACTTCATGCAGCTCTCTAGCTCCAGCCTCCATGGTAGCACTCTGCTTCTCCAGCACCCTCTGGAAAGAGGCAGCCCAGGCCACAAATACACAGCCAAGCTCATGAAGGTGGCAAGCAGGTAACTAAAGCCCTGGCCATAATTAAGATGTCTCCCTGCCCCGGGGGTTGGGTCGGGGCTCCGTACTGTGCCAGCCACCCAGTGCCAGACAAGCCAGGATGGGCACGGGTAGCACTAGCATGGTACACTGCACACAACACATTGAGTCGACACACCAGGAGAGTAAGACTGTCAGCAGCTGAAGCTGTACCAGTGCCACCCATATCGAGAGTGAGAACCGACACGTCATCAAACTTTGGTGTGGAGCAGTGGCGTAGCTAGAGCTTCTGGCGCCCGGGGCTATCCCTCAGATTGCCGCCCATGGCAGGTAGCGGGGATAAGGGGGGGGGGGGGATGCTCGGTAAAAAGAACGTCAAGCACTTGAAAGAGGTCCAAGAGACACGTGGTATAACCGCTAATAGTTACCTCGATCATGCAAGTTATATGCACATACATGACACGGGCCAAGGCTACACAGTTGAATACACCGGCAGTACAAAGACATACAATTGATAAACGGAATGCAGAACAAATCAAAACATTCACCTCCAGTCCATGGATCTGGGTTAAATCCATCATTCTTTTGCTCACCATGCCACCCCAGTTTAGACTTGGTAATATGCAAATCAAGACTGATTAGCATATGGCTGGGTTCAAACTGGAATGGCATAGGGAGCAGAAAAATTAAGGATTTAGGTCCAGTGAACGTATGACATTGTTCTGTATTCTATCCATCAATTGTTCTTTTTGCAATAATAATATACAAGTACAGAGGTATCAAGGTTGACTTATTTGCAACCTCTAGCATATTTAACCAAAAATATGACCAGAGTCCTATATGCGGTGGCAATGTGTTGGTCTGAATAGATGTTATTACACCTTAAACGCATACCTCCTTGGGTGGAGATCTCAGCACATAAAACAGAGCAGTGGTAAAGGTAGAGGTCTCCACACATAGGTTTGTGAATAGCATTTTGTAGTATGAGAGTAGTACTACTGTACTGATTCTAAAGGTTCTACTAAATGCAGTTTCTGAATTGTGCTTGAACAGTTTCTGATGTCTTGCCAATTTGCCACTACGAAGAGGGGCCATATTGGGTTGTGTCTGCTCCCCTTTGATGTTTGCCTTAATGTGGGACCCATTTGCAAAAGAGATGGGGAAAGGATTTGGGGTTGAAGGACTTTTACGGACCATAGCCTGTTGCATCGCAATATGTTAATCACATACTCAACAGGTATTGCCTGCTGTCTTCTAGCAGATTGAGGAATTAGATTTAAGATTGGGTATATTAATTAAAAGATGAAAGTTTGCCTTAAAAGTCTGCTTTATGTCCCTTACCTGGATGCAGATTTGATGATCTGTCTGATCTTTTAAATAGGGTCTCCAGTGATTCCTTCAAATAGTCTGGGTTAACAATATGTTTAAATCCTATCAAATTGAAATCCCTATTCCAAGCTTAAGTGACAACTTCAAACAATTTCCGCAATGTGGTGCTTATCTGGATCTTCCAAATGAAACTATGAAATATTAATCAAAGAAAAAGCTGTGAATAGTTGTTTACATCTCCAACAAACAAATCAAAAGATTCACAATTGCTGAGGTCAATAATCATTAAATTTCATTATCATATTGCTCACTGTCTAATGAAGACATTATTAAACTTCCTAATTACCAGCTCCATAAACAAAACCAAATGAGGATTAGCTGGTTTCTCCTTTTATAGTTGCAGCGCTAGCAATCAGTAATGGTGTGGGTGATTTGTAGCTAAAGTGGAATTAAACTACAGGTAAAAAATCCTGATGAACATGATTGTCAGTTCCATTGAGAAGGAGTCATGCAGCGGCAAAACCTACAAGAATTCAGGATGATACATGAGTATCTCGTCTCTGCAGGTCACTGGAAACCCTTGGATTTAACTTTCATCTGATTGGCTAGTATGTCCCCCTAAAGGGCAAATATTAAATAGTTTCATTCCAGTTTTTCTCCATGTTGAGGAGTTTTAATGTTCTGTTAAGAGACTTAGGTCAAGGATGGCCGGGCGTGTCTTTTAGTGTTAACATTTCTGCCGACAATAAAGATGTTCTAGTGGGGCCTATAATTTTTTAAAGAAGGTGGCAAAAAATTTGATTCCATATCTCAAGTTTGTTTCATTAGCCGAATTTGGACTTGGTGTGTCAAAATGGGTAAGTCAAACAAAGTTCTAAAGGAAGCTTTGTAGATGGTACAAGTGAGCACAGAGCTGCCATCTAGAAGCCTTCCCCCGGTGAGCCTGGTTCCTGTACATCAGCAGGAGGGGATTACTGCACTCTACTTCCAGGGTGGGTTCCAATCCTGGCCCTGAACCACCTGACATGGTGCTTTCAGGTCATGACCCTTTATTACTAATAGTGGAATGGGGTAGACTCCTTACTTGTATGCTATTGTACCAAGGTACCCCTTTAACTTGTAATTTCCTTACATGCTAATCTGAGTCTGAAAAGGCTTGTTGACAAAAGTAATACTCTGAATCACAGAATCAAGTGTCCACCTGTAGGCAACCTGGACAAGTGCAGGCAAGTCCCATATTCATACTTTACTATACAGAGGTTTCTACTATTGATCACATGATCATTTTTCTCACAAATAATTACGAGCATGAGAATGCAAGGGTGACCTTAACAGGTATCAAAAACGGAAACCTGTTTCGGCAGAGCAAGCTATTCACCTATTTCACGTCTCAAATGCCAAACGCAGTTTCTCTCTCTTGCCCTATATTATTTAAAGAACTAAAGTCGCTTCACTGTTGATGAATCTGATCACTTCCGGTTCAACTCCACTTCTACAGTATTCCAAAGTACCATAGGCAAAACGCCAGCCATCATAATAATTGCTATGATCCCAGTTTGGTAACGAGTAAAATGGGAAAATATCCTTGTTTCCAGTAAAGGTTGAAATAAATTAGTCTGTAAGGCAACTCGTGCTCATGTAAAGCGCTCCGATACTGATAGTTTGCGCTATATAAAACTACAACAAAAAAAAGATAAGAGGCAATGCAGCTCAGACTAGGATGTAAATCAGGAAGAGAGCGAAGACAGTTAAAACAACACCAGCAACTCAAGTGCGTTTAAAGGCGTCTTCCAGCCTTGGTGTACTTCCTCGCAACGGAGGCTGATGCTTCACAGTGGGGCAGAAGAGAGAACAAAATGGCAAAAATCATGGCAGCAAATTTTCCTGCACCCAGTAGTTCTCATTTGTAGGGGCTTTGGGTCGTGGTAAAAAGAAGACACCAATTTGCTGCGTCATGATGAGTCTACACCAGACAAACCGCATGACTACTGCAGAATGCGCTTACTAAAAACACCCTCATGATCTATTGACCAAAGAGAAATAAATGTACATAAAAAGTCAAGCAATTCTGAAGAAACTAAGTCCTAGGCTTTCAGGTGGAGGAGTAACATTACAACATGTATTTTACACACAAAACGTAAAGACTACAAGGAACATCTTTAAATCAAAAGTGGTGAAAACAAATTCAGTGAATCCATTTAATACAGCCAGAGACTGAAATCGGGGACTACTGGTATTGACTAGACAAGTTCATCATCCAATATATTGCAAGTTTACATTTGTTATACCCTGGTCTCCCATTTCCAGCTTATATTCTCTGCCCCCCCTACCCCCCACCCCACCACCGAGACAACTCTAGCTGAACATTCCTTGCACGTTTCTGATGCACAGCGAGCTCCGAGGTCCTAACGAGCAAAGACCTAGGCATTTCAATAGTCAAAGTCATGCCTCACAACTTGTAGTTCCAACATTCTGCCACTTAAACAAAAGGAAGGGATGCACTCACCATTTTTGCCAAGACATCAAAAAAGATCTCTTTACCAGAAGAATTACAGATAAACAGCTCCTTAGCCCAATAAGCGAACCAATACAGATGAGGGGGTGAACAAAGTGTGGGGAAGGGGGGGTTTAGACGGGATAGAGAAAGCAATAAGAAGTCTCGAGGGTTCATATCGCCCAGCAGACCCCTGCCGAGACTCTACTTTGTAAAAAGAGCGCGTGGTGGTGGCGCGTCACTGCTGCATTTTAGCAGCACTGCGCAGGGGCTGGATAAAAATTATGCCCAGGGCCGTCATTCGTAGCGCTTTTGCGCGCAACATGATTGACGGCCCTGGGAACCACATAGACGGTACGCCGCGCAACAATCACTTGCTAGGTGGTGCGTGCGTGCACTACAGCCGGTGCACTTTCACTAACAACCTAACTGCACGTCACCGTCACGTGTGCAGTGCTCCGACTTCAGCTATATATTCACAGCCGCTGCCGCACGTGTGGGGGAGGTGTCCGTGTTCCCAATTAAATCATAATCACCGCCGCCATGTGCCACCAGGGTCGCGCCACCGCCCCCAAAATAGTGCCGCCTGGGGCGGACCGCCCCCACCGCCCCCCCCTAGCTACGCCTCTGGTGTGGAGGTCAGATACATCCATCTTGCTTATGGGTCGGGGGAATGACTCAGTGACAATGGGTAGTGATTTTAATAACAGACTTTGTAGTGATTGAAGCAGGTTAACTCGACTATTGCACAGGAACCTCCTGACTCTGACATGGCTGCCTTCATGAAGCATATTATGTATGTGCCCCAGGCCGATGTAGAAAAAGTCCGCTCCATGGTGAATGCAGAATTTTATCAGTAACTCCACATTGCACACGGAGTGCGGAGTTTCTGTATTCTGCAAACTCTGTGAGCTAAGTCAGTTTCTCTGCCAGGGCTTAGTGCAGATATATGTATAAAAGGAGAAATACAGTTCTAAGTTGTCTGCAGTAATAGAATTGAATGGCTACACAAAATGGAGTCAGGTCCGGGGGGGGGGGGGGGGTTGATACAAGCTTAAGTAGAACAGGGAAATATAATTAGACGTAGCAGGGATAGGGGCACAGAATAGGTGGTAGATTTGCAGAGCAGTAGTTATGTAGGGAGTAGAATATTTTCTAGATTTCAAATAGGCAAGTCAAGGACAACCGTTAGTACAAGCAGTAGTGCAGATACACGGTTAGTTAACAGGTACACATTAATCACATACTTTAGACACGTGATGTTTGTTTTTATAGAAAGCAGTACTTTTAATATAGTGTATCACATTGTCTTTTCATTCATCCGGCAGCATTCCAAGTCCTCTGCCTTTTCATCTCCAACCTTTTCAGTGCAGAGATCGCTGGCACTGTGGGGGAGATTTCTGCACACATGGGTGTATAAATTAGTATTAAATGTGGGAGGGACCGGTGGACTGGTGGAAAAAAGGTAATAATTACTACAAAATGGGAGTGGTTAAGGGAAATTGAAATAGAAATTTTAGAAAGACATAATATAAAACACAAATTCACAAAAGAGTAAAAAAAAAATGTAATTCACATCCATAGTAACTACTAGCCCTAAACCCGTTAAGCAAGCTCAAATGTACTCAAGCCCAGCCTTGGATAAGTCAGGCATTACACATGGCCATTAACTGGTACTGTAACACGCTCCAACAGAAAACAATGAAGGTGTGAATTAAAATAATATCCCCAGGGAAATTTTGTTAAATTCTTTACATCAGTTTGGTATTAAATTCTTTATATGAATATTTTTTGAACCGATTTGCTAAATATTAAATAAAAAGGTGATTGAAGGTAAGCACTTTTAAAACTAGTATTAAAAAAATTAATATGAATACATTGATTTGACATAATATATATATGTATATATATTTTTTCTTTTCCAGAGTTTTATATAGAGTGAAATAGTCATTCTAATTAGTTTATTATTTAATACAATAATAATCTGATCAGTCAATGTTTTGTAGAATTGTGTTTTGCTGTTGTCAATGGTAGTATTACCTCATATGTTTCCTTTCTAATAACTTTGCCACCATTTGACAAATCTCCACAAAACTCTGCAGACCTATTGCTTTTTCCACATTGTTGAATAATGCAAAGTTTTGCATTGATTAATTAAGGAAATGTAAAGATAAAAGGGGAGTCAACAATTCCGTTTTTTCACCAATGCATTTTCCATTGAGATTTTAATCGGAGGTAATGGCAAATCGGTCAGTCAGATTTTGATTTAAAGAAATTTAGATTAGGGTGCAGAAAGGATTCTTTTTTGAACTAGAAGTAATTAAGTTAAGTACTTTTAAAGGTATAAGTCACTAAAACTTAGTGATATATTGGGATGCGGTATACCATGGCAATTTCCTGGTATATCGCGGTGCATGCCAGTGACAAAGTAAAAAGCAGCCATGTTGTTTAGCCCAAACGTAGTCTGCGTTGTGGGTTAGAAGATAACATTTAGTATTCTAGTGGTTTAAAAGTGCATAGGAAAGATTAAGGCACTTTTGATAAGTATGTAAAGGTAAGGAAAAGTAGCTTTATTACATTATATATTTTTAAACAGTTTACAGAATACCATAGTCCTACCTAGATAGTACTGCTGTACGTGAAATCTAAAATAAAATATGCAAACAAATAAAAAATACAGTTCACTACACTATATTTCACAAAAATATTGAACTACAGTATATTTTTGCATATCTGATTTTTAAGAAAAAAGTTTACTGAGCACCACGGTATTACCTAGAAAGTACTGCGGTACTTAAATTTTTTTTCAAGAAATCACATTTGTAAAAAAATAAAAAATACATTAGACAACATTGTATCTCACAATTTCACAGTGTATTGCAGTGTATTTTTTATTTAGTACAGAATTGTAATTTTTTCTGTAACTATTGCTGTACTTTCTAGGTACTAGCGTGGTACACTGAAACATTTCTTAAATATGTTAAGTAATAAAAGTACTTTTCCTTACCTTTACATACTTACTTAAAATTCTTCATTCCTTTCCATGCACACATAATACTGTATTGCACTTTCCACTTAACACCTAGAATGCAGAATAAGTGTGGTCTAAACAATATGGCTACCTTTTCATTTTATAAGGGCTTTCATTTCCCCGTCATATACCGTTTTCTCATTGTGAAGTATTGCAGTACATACTGTAAAGTTACTCTGTATAATGTGGCACAATTTATAAGTGGGTTTTTGTGTCTTATAACTTTAACACTACTGTGCAAATTTATATCTACTACCAAAAAGTACCAGTTCCACCCCATAAATTTGTATCTACATTCATCCAGACATTTTCTCGCTAGGTCTCTTTAAACTACACTGAATTACATAACACGCCACTTGTTAGAAATGGGATCTCTGGTTGGCTAAGGCTTGCGCCAAAGCCAGGCAGAGACCACCACTCTAGTCAGGGCAAGGGAGTTACATGCCAAAGATAACCCCTGCTCACCCCCTTGGTAGCTTGGCACGAGCAGTCAGGCTTATCCTGGAGGCCATGTGTAAAGCATTTGCACAAGCACACAGCAACACCATCCCAGGCACACCACAAAAGGAACTCCACACCAGGTTATATCAAAAATAGCCTTTGTATTCTCATAACTCATTAGAATAGTGCTCACGTAATATACATGGTGCCACCTGGCACTAGGTCATATCTACAAGAGATTATATGCACCTGACAGGGCCCACTGGACCACTGTCAGAACCATCACAAAGCGAACTTAGTAAAAGTAAAACATATCATAAACGTACAACCAGTAATCACTGGTAACCACTGTACTCAGCATCAGCCTGTAACATAAACTACATTAAGTACAGTATCACATTAGGAGCGAATTACATTCTGCGCCAACCTCCCCAGCATAAACACATTATGCAACCATCTCATAGGTCTAAACGTATTAGACCCTCACCTCCTAAGCATAACTCACATTAGGAAATAATCTCAGTGGAACGTAATCTCACTAGCATAAACCATAATATGCAAACAACCTCATAATCATAAAAACCACATTTAGGGGTATAAAACAGGATGCGTCAATTATACTATATAAATCACATTTCCTAGCACCACATAAATCACATTAGGGCCTGGCACCCTATAAACTCAACAGTCCCCCTGGCCAACTGGCCATCTCAAAAGGGGCTCAAATGCCCTATGTCCAAAGAGTCAGGGCGCGCTGTCAAGACAGCGGAATCCAAAGTGCGCCGCTGCGCAAACGTAAACGTAGCCGCTGCCCACTATGTGCTGTGCAGCTGGGAAAGTACCGGGGCAGAGGAGTGCATCTCACTCCTAAATCAACAGACATGCCCCCAAAGAATGAATGGGATAAACGTTGCAGCTGCCCATTACTTGCTGGGCAGCTGTGAATAAAAATACAGGCCAGACACTCACTGTGCCTTCTGAATCAAATGTGCAAAACGTTGCAGCTGCCCGCACTGGTGCGGTGCAGCTGAGGATCATGGGAAGGGGCCCTGGTGCTGGAGCGGGTTTTATTTTAAAAATTGTATATACCCTCTCCATTTAACATGTTTGTATTAATAAGAATAATTAAATAATTGTAATTGTACTAATTGGTTTGCTGTGGAATTTAATCAACCTTACTAATAAGAATACATGTGGGAATTGCATTTGCATTGCCTAATTAATACGTAAACTAAATTGTGTCTGCATATTGATCATAGATAATTAGGATATTGCATCATTGTATTTGTGATTTGTGCTTTATAAAATAAGTTTAACCTGCATTAAGTGTTGCTTATTGCTAGATAAATACACACACATATGGTATTAGTGAGGGAATAAAAAAAATGTATTAGTCATTTCTATGTATTAATTACGTTTTTGTGTTTCTTTGCTTAAGTTGACCATTTGGAGTGGCCACAAAATGGCCGATATCCCTATTTGACGAATTGACTTCATTGCGAAAGTCTCTGGGGGAAGTGCGCATGCGTCACCATCAGCAGCAGTGGCCTTATTGTGACCCTAACTCGACTGTGCCCCTCAAGGACGTTCTGGGCTACAAGCCAGCTGCCCTGAAAGAAACAATAAAAAGATACTTTACCGGAGAAATTATGAACTACATCTAAAGAGACATTTTGCGTATGGGAACTCTGTTGAACCATTTTACTTTTAGAATGTGATTTTACTATAAAATACCATAGAATAGAGAGGTTGGGAGCGAGACCCTTCAGAAGATTTTCGATTTCCTGACGTTATGCTGACGGAGAGGACGGTGACACTGCAGGACAGCTGTTTCAATTTTCTTTGACAGACTGAACTGATGACCAAAACTTTGACTTAGAAGACGACATTTAGCTAGAATAGGTAAATATGATGGTCAAGCTGCTTACTTAATCAATGGTTTATTTCCTTATTTAGATAAAATTTAAATGAATTATTACAGAACTGTGTCGGGTCATTATTATTAATGAGAAAATGTATTAATGTAAAGAAATGATAGAGTTAGAAATCACCTTAACCAACAGCTAGCTGGTTCATGGCCTATCCATGGAAGGGATACTAATGGTGATGTTCAGGTCGTAATGAGGGAAAGAAGGTTAGGTGGATCTGTCGCTCATTGGAGACAAACAGGTATTTCCTTCCATTACAGCGAATGGAATAATCACCTCCTTAGTAACACAGACCAATAGAGGATGAATGTTGGTGTTATGGGCCCCACCAGCGAAAGTAGTGAATGAGTGTGTCTATGTGATTTGCTTCTGTGACGGAGGGAGGGATTTTTGTATTCCACGCTGCATCAGTTTTTCTTGGTAGCAGAGATATGGTTAGCTACTGGTGGTTTGGTGATCATTGCTTGTAAATAGCTTATTGATTATTGAATATTGATTGATATTGGTTTATGTACTAACATTTGATGTTGAGTTACGTCGAGTTATATGTTGTTTGCACGGCTTCTGGGATGTAGGAAGTTTGTAACAGTCCCGTAGCAGAGCAGAGGTAAGCGCTGCTCTTGGGAAAGACGGGATTGTGGTTGCCCGTAGGTACACGGGAGAAACGTGTGACAAGTGAAGTTGCACGGCGCATTGTCTGGGTTCGATTCGGTAGCATTGTCGTGTGTTGCCATTAGAAATATTCTCTGTGTGAGAGAAGTGTGTATGATAGCAAAGGGTTACCTGTGAAATTTTGGTCTTAAGTACCAGGAAACCAATTGGCATACCGATAACGCTTATCACTGAAAAGGTAGCAGATGTTCTCTGAGCTTGTTAGAAGGACAAAGTAGAGGGAAGCGCTGCTTTGTTAACGAATGTCATAATTCTGTAGTAGAACAGACTGCTCGTTGTTCTCGGGAAAGACAGGATTCTGTGCGAATGTACTACATTTTCTTGTGTGAACGAGTGTGAATGTAAAGGCATTCGGGTTGATTGCGAAACTCTAGGTTTATTTCTCAGGAGCATTGGGTCTCCAACTATATGTCTTAAATGCTAGAGAAACAATTAGCTAATGCTTGTTATAAGGGTGAAGTAGAGGGATGCGCTACTTTATCAGCGGAAGTAATGATTCCGTAGTAGGGCAGAGGTAAGCGCTGTTTTCGAGAAAGACGGAATACTCGTGAGAAAGGTCTATTGCTGTTCTTTGGTTAGCGAAGCGGACAATGGAGATGTTTTTGTGTTGTTACTAATGGAATTGTAAAAGTTGCAATAAAAAGTTCACTGAGCGGACTTGTAAAGGAGGGGTAGACAGGAGCAGAGCGGCCGCAGCGGCTGCTTATGTCAGAACGACCGCGCTGGGATTGGACAGTGGGTCAGAAGTGTAAAACGCTCCGGATTGGTGCGTTAGTGTAAAGCCGCACTAGGATTGGAGAAGTACAGGGTGACGTAAACGCACCCCATTGGTGTGTTAGTGTAAGTCGCGCTGGGATTTGTGGATTTTGACAGTGACGTAGATGCTCCTGATTGGTGCGTTAGTGTGAGTCGCGCTGCGAGTGGACAGAATAGCGGTACAGTTGTAGAGAAGACTAGCGATACATGGAAACCAAGAAAATGTATTACCAGCCACCAGACAAGGAGAAGAAGTCGTGGTTTGGTATAATTAAAAAGTGGTTTAAGAAAGATAAACAGGTCAAGACTAGGGAAGGACAGTTACTTCCTCCACCGAAAACCCCCGCATCTTTAATGATTGCGAAATATGGGTATCATACTTGTATTTGGTTAGACAATTGGGTAAAATATACCAAGGACGATGAAGTCTTGGCATTTCCAGAACATGGTTCCTTTAATTTGGCTGTTTTAAGGAATTTACGAGAGAAGATGATGTATCTAGAACCAAGACCTAGACCGACGCAGTTTGAGGCGTTGACAGAGTGGGAAGACGAAATGCATGAACGAGAAAGACAAAGGAATGGTAGAGGATATAGGCATTTATTTGGCAGACCATACGGACATGAGACACACGATGATCGAATGAAAAGATGGCGGAATGCAAGTATGACTGAGCGTGTGTTTCCTGTAAGAGTGGTAGGAGAAAAGGAAGGAGGAAAGTGTGCAGAGAAGAGGCATAACTTGGAATCGAGTGGATATGAAGCGAATGAATCGAATGATGATGTTCTTGATGATGTGTTTTATAAAAATCCACCACCGTTTGGACCGGAACCAGAAGCATTGTCACCAAGTGCCCCAACGAGAGAAACATTGCGAACAATTAAAACAGAGACTATGTCACCAGAGTTAGGGAAAAGTAACTCCGTGAGAGAGGTAGAAAAACAGACAGAAAGTAGAGTAAATGGAGAAGAATTAAGTGAATGGTTAAGAGGGTTACAGAAACAAGACAAAGAATCCCAGTCAATAGATGTGGCCAAATTACGAATGGTATTAGAAGAATTAATAGTAGGAACTATCCCAACTGAAAAATTGAAGGTATATCAGGACGAAGAGTTGTTATTTTTGTGTAAAAGTGTGACATGGAGAGCGAAAAATCTACATGAAAGACTAGGAGAGGTTGCCAATGAAATGGGAATAGATATTGAAAAGGTAAAAGCTTTGCAAAAACCTTATCGAGTTGATTTTACTGAAAAGGAAATTGAAAATCTGAACACCACAGGACAGATAGGTCAGATTAAGGACATAATCATTTTATTGAGAAAATGGGGAGACGTGGATAAATGGAGAAGTAAATGGTATAGAAAGCGTAACGATGCCTCAGAAAAGACAGTTTCAGCATTCCCTGTTAGAGAAAAAGAAAAGGCAGTAGCTGAATACCCCATGAGGGAGATTCCACGAGGAGGATATGTACATGTACCATGGACAAGACAGGACATTTTGTCATTTACGAATGATTTCCCTCGATTACGCGAAAAGCCAGTCGAGTGGTATCGGCAGGTAGACACATTTGTAAAATTGTCTAAAGTACTATGGATAGATTTGAATAGTCTATTTGACATAATAGTACCGGCAGATTTGTGGACAGAGTGCAAGTTGATGATCAACTGGCCAACTCAGGAGTACCCTAGGGATCCTAAAACAGGAGCTCCCGACCCTGAGGTAATGAAGAAATATGAACAGGTTATGGTATTTTTGAAAAACAAAGTGCCCCCTAAAGAGACAGATTGGGTAAAAATTGACCGAACACATCAGGAAGGAAAAGAGTCAGTACATGCATACTATGAGAGGCTAATTCAAGCCTTTAAGCAGTTCAGTGGAGATGAGAACCTGAGCGATAAGGATTTGAGTCATTTCGTATACAGATTTGTATATGGTTTACGTCCGGAAATTGGTGACATGATAAAACAGCATACGGTTGATTGGCAAAATAAGAAAATAGATGAAGTATTGAGACATGCTAAATATTTCAGTGATGAGATTGAGGCAAAACAGCGAAAATTAAAAGAAAAGGCTATGTGGGTGAAGGTAGCTGAAAGGCAGGAAGCTCAGTTAGTCGAACAAGCAAATAACTCAGGAATTAAACCGAGATTTGGCCCAGGAAAGGGGAAATGTAATATAGAAGAAGCTAAAAAGAAGTTCCCATGCCACAATTGCGGTAGGTTAGGGCATTGGAAATCTGAGTGTGAATTTCCTCCGAGTACTAATAATGAAAATCCATCATTTAACCCACAGGTGCAGAATGAGGTCAGTGGCGTAACGAAACTTGAGGGGGCCCCCCTGCAAAGTACATGGAGGGGGCCCCCCATTCTCCTCGCCAGTCAAGAGCCCTCAGGCCAGCGACCCGCCATACTGCAGGGGCTCACCCCAGCCATAAAAAAAGGATTCTGGTTCCTCTATTGGTCACATCCGCCCTCTCATCGAGCGATTTACATACATCAGTAAATGCTGCTGCGCCCTCCAGCAAAGTTACATAACACTGCCTCCAGCCGGCCCACCAAACACATCCTCCTACTTGATGAGCCACCTTCAAGCGAAGCCCTCTCAGTTAACCACCTCCAAACGCAGATCACTTCCGTCTTGCCTGCTACTAACTCCTCCATTACACTCTACCCTCACCCCTATGAAACCCGCAATTATGCTTTTCTGCCCGCCTTTAAAACCACCCCTCGGATGTCACTGCAAACCTGTGACCGCCGCCTACTGCTCCCCTGTCCATCACCCACAGAAAGACTGATGACCGGTCACCATCTAACCACTGCCTACCAGTAAAGACAGAGCCTTTCAGCTGCTGGCCTCCCCAATGCCACTATGGAAGTTTTAAAAATGTTGAACAATCTCTGCAACTGACCACCTCAAAACATTTCTTCCTGCTAGCCTATACGGCATCAAAACCGTTCCTGCTACTTTTCATCCTCTGCATGATGCACACAATAATATCAAATGTACAAAGGGTCCGATTTTTGTTTCCTCACGCCAACATTAATTTACACTATGTACCCCACTAAACCATACCTGCTGTCAAAGGCAAACCAGATCCCATATGTAGCACCAGTCAACAAGTACCCCAAGGACAAACACCAGAGAGAATGAGCGATTCATGAATTAAACCTACAATGACAACGTAGCATTTCCCCACCAACTGTCAGCCCAGCGAAGTCTGCAACCGCACAGTAGCCATCAATACCAGCAACGTCTAAAGCGCATTGCCACTTCCTTTCATTGGCAGCTCCTGATACATATACTTATGCCTTCTGGGCGCCATCTACCACAGACCACAGCATTCTTTGTCTGCCTAAGACTAACCGAATGCTGTCGGTGAACGCTTCTCTTCCCTCTTCCTTACTAATAACTAATGGAGGATAACGAAAAAACTATATAGTATTTTCTTATGCAAATAGCGTATCAAGCACTTGCTGCCCGCAGTCCTCGCCAGATCCACACAAATCAATATTCTGCTATCGCACCATCCTGTCACCCCTAGTATTATCTGAAGATATTTTTTTATCCCTTCCTTGAACTGGGAAAAGCAATACTTTGCACAAAAACAAGTCCCTTTAAAACCTTTGCTACTTACAGACTCGCAAAGCACTTCCTTGTTTTACTAACTGTTGTAAAGCAAACGGATAACTCATTCTAGGATTGGGATTATTGTTTAGAGGTGTGGAAGTTAATACTGAGACATAGGATGATTTTTTGCATACACTCGTTCTTCCCTGCATGCGCACACAAAGCAACATTACAATTTAGCTAAACAAATTGTTCAGAAATGTACCGGAAGGTAAAGAAACAGCCCAAATTATTTTAACAAAGAAAAATAGACAATCGTCAACTTTATACCCCATGACATAAAAGCCTTAGCGTGCACAGCTTGCTCAAATCCACGCTACCTAATTCTACCAAACTCAGCACATTTGAACATCTCATAATTCCATGCCACACAATTCAACTATAAATAATTTAACCCTACATTCCATACCACATAATTACAATCCTAAAAATGAAAAAACATTTACTTCTACTTCACTCCATACCACATAAGTCCACATCACATAATAACATTCCACGCAACTTAATAGCACTCCAAACCACATAATTACACTCCACACAACACAATTTAAGTATACATAATTCCACTTCAACCTATATAATTATACGTCACACAACATATTTACACTCAACTTTAAAACACAGAATTACCCTCCACAAAATACAACTCTGCAACATGCTACATAATTCCACTCCGCACAATTATACACCACACCATGCCACATAATTCCACACGTCTCACAATTCCACAATTCATCCCCACACAATTCATCACACATAATTACTCCACATAATACCACTCAGCACCACATAATTAACCTCCACATAATTATCCTCTCATCCATATTGCATAAATACACTCCACATAAATCCAGTCTGTCACGTAGCAACATTCCACATAACTACACTTCACACCATGCCTCATGATACCACTCAACATAATTTTCACCCAGCAGCGAACACTTCCACGTCACACATTTCAACTCTACACATTTCCATTCCACACCACATAATTCAACAACAAACTACATAATTCAAACCAACAACAGAATACATCCAATCTACACCACAAAATTCCACATCATGCTATAATATTTAACAGCACACCACATAAGTAAACTCCACTACATACCACTCTACAACGCAAAATACCATTCCAGATAATCTCACTCCAAGACACACAATCCCACTCCATGACACACAATCCCACTCCACATAATTCCAGTACACTCAATACCACACAATTACTATCCACATAATTACATTATTTTGCTACACAGATCCAATCCACACAACACAATTCCACAACTAACAATTCCAATCCAAACCACATATGTCCACTTGACACCACACACATTCACTCCACTCCAAGCAGAAAACACATAGGTAAAATACACTGTCCTTTACAATGTCAATAGCTCTAACTCTCACAAATGCGAGACCAATTGCATTGCAAATGCTTGTTTACCTTCCAATGCGACCGAGCAGATCCTGTTCATTTTTTTTATTTTTATTTATTTTATGGAGTTTTATGTAGCTCGAACTTGACCCGTATCGGGTATCATAGCGCTTTACATGAGCACCAGTTGCGTTACATGAGGACACATTCATATTTGTTAGGCACAGGGAGATTAAGTGATTTGCCCAGAATCGCAGGATGTTCAGCGTCATTGTTGAAACTCGAACCCAGTTCCCCAGATTCGAGGTCGACCGCCCTAGCCGTTAGGCCAACTCCTCTCCCAAGTATGAGTAAGAATAGGGATAAGAAGGGCTAAGCAGAAGAGCTGAAGTATTTAGATGTAAAAGTAGTGGAAGGTAGGTTCAAGTAGGAGTATGCAGGAGTAAGAGTGCAAGTAGGAGTAGGTAGGACTAAGTTAATGGTAATAAGGGCATTGGTAAATACGGTAGCAAAAGTAAGAATAGCAGTTAGAAGACGTAATAGGAGTAAGAGGAGAAATGAGTAAGAGCAGGAGGAAATAGGCGTAATAAATTGTAAGTGGAAGCAAGAGTATGTTGGAATAATAAAACGTAAGAGTGGGAACAAATATGAGGTGTAAGAGAAAGGTAAAATTAAGAGGTTACGTAGCACAGTAAGAGGAAGTATGCAACATATGAGTAGAAACAAAAATCAGCAGTAGGCATAAGTAGGAAAAGTTAGTAAATTAAGTGCAAGATTAATGAAAGTAAGATTGAAAGAGACAAAGATGAGAAAAGAAAGACGAAGACAGCAAATCCTTCCATATTCTTCTACGACTCCAGTGCTAACAAAGCATGACATGCTTTTCATTTTATGCACACATCAGATGAAGAGCAAGGACCTTCTATTAAGCGCTATTGTAACACGGTTCAGTTGGTAACTTGCTTGCAGCTGAAATAGGTACAATTTATATGTATTATAGCGCTCACAAACAGCATAAGCGTGTTTCTTGGCACTATTTCAACAAAAGTTAACGCTATGCCACTGGGAGAGGTGCAATTTGTTTTATTAATGGGTTGCACACAGACCGGTCTCTGTGACGTGCTGTTCGACGAAAAAGTGCAAGAAAAGACTTCTTAATACCACGTGAGCAGCACTTCAGAACTGTTTGGATAAAGCTTAGCCAATGCCCGGGAGCCGAATAGTGATTTTTGTGTGTCTCTGGCGCCCAGTAGCAGTGCGTTTACCCCGAGGGCCACATTTGGCATGTTCTGATTTGAACTCACCATTATAGAGAGAATGTAATACTAGGTCATTTATTGTCACATGCAACAAGGGTTGTCAATCCCGGCCCCCTTTCTCTGTAGTCCCCGGCACCTGTTTAGAGGTGGACAGGAAGGAGCCCTCTCTCCTTCCAGCACAGCAAGCAATACCACAGAACAGTGCCAAGACCAACACAAACGGCTCCCGGTAGCTCAGCTCATGTGCCCCGGTAGATGTGAGGCTGTGAGCTGATGAGTAAGAGGTTTAGGAGCAGGGTGAGGAGCTGGCAGCCTACACCAGGGTGGAGCAACAGCACCGAGGCGTCTACAGCAACAGGGGACGGGTCTCCTCAGCTCCGAAGTGTGAGGCCAGCACGTGGGAGCCATGCAGCGGCAGCCAATGCTTGTGAAGCAAGTAATCAAGCATTGGCAAAGGTAAAATAAAACCAAGCTAGTGCCAACTAACACGAAGGGTGGGACGGGGAATGGTAAAATTGGGGGCAGGAGGCAGGCCCGGCTCCAGGAATTTTTATTTGGGTGGGCCAAGGGTACATTCGTGTGGGCCACTGCTGGCCCAATTTATCGCTTATATATCTAGCCAGGCCTGCTTCTGGGCCCTCCTTTATCTCTCCTTACTCTTACAAGGCACAGTAAAACGCACTCTTTTCAAAGTCTCTTTCTAAATGTTATCACTCTCAAAATGTGCTTTTCTTCCATGCAATGTCCCTTTGATGGGAAGAGGAAGTTTCTAAGGTGGGAGTATCAAGCAAGTGACACTACCCGGGCTTCCTCTGTGCGAGCCTTCAGGGAGAAACCCTCTTCATTACTACCTCCACCTGACCTCTGACTCTGCAGCGCACTCTCTTACAGGCTTGATTATCCACTTTTCTACCACCCTTCTCCATCACACCTTATCTCACACCTGACCTTGGGCCCTAGCCCCATATCAGCAACCATTCAGTTCCACTTTCACTATTCCCCGTAAAAAACAATAGTAAAATCACCTTCAAACTTGAAACATTGAATATAGCAGTAAAAATAATTAGCATGCATGATAAAGTATGCTCCACAGTTGTCCTAATCACCTGACTGTTAATTAAATAAATGAAAACAGAAAGGCCATGACAGGGCCGGCTTTATTGCTGGTGCAAACGTCTTTTTGACCTCTTTTTTGACCTCTTTCTCTGTAGATAGCTTAACTACCACCCTCCAACAGTACCCTTCATCTCGCCATAGCCACTCCCCCTCATGGCCTCCTCCTCAGACTCCCTAACTACCACCCTCCACCAGTGTCCCCCATCTTTCTGTAGCTCCCCCACACCCCATGACCTCCTCCTCAGATTCCCTCACTGCCGCCCTCCACCAGCGCCCCTCATAGCTTCGTATTTCCCCCCACCCCATGACCTCTTCCTCGGATTCCCTGCCACCCTCCATCAGTGCCCCTCATCTCTCTGTAGTTCCCCCCATGACCCCCTCATCAGATTCCTTCACTGCCACCCTCCACTAGTGCCCCTCATCTCTCTATAGTTCCCCCCACCCCATGACCTCCTCCTCGGCTTCCCTCGCTGCCATCCTTCACTAGTGCCTCTCATTTCTCTGTAGCCCCCCCACCCCATGACCTCCTCCTCAGATTCCCTCACTGCTCCCTCAACCAGCGCCCCTCATCTCTCTGTAATTCCCCCCGAGCCCCATGACCTCCTCCTCGGATTACCTCACTGCCACCCTCCACCAGTGCCCCTCATCTCTCTGTAGTTCCCCCCCACCCCTGACCTCCTCCTCAGATTCCCTCACTGCCACCCTCCACCAGTGCCCCTCATTTCTCCATAATTCCCCCCACCCCCATAACCTCCTCCTCAGATTCCTTCACTGCCACCCTCCACCAGCACCCCTCATCTCTCCGTAGATCCCCCCACCCGTGACCTCCTCTTTGGATTCCCTCACTGCCACCCCCCACTAGTGCCCCTCAGCTCTCTGTAGTTCCCCCACCTCATGACCTCCTCCTCCGCTTCCCTCACTGCCAACCTCCACTAGTGCCCCTCATTTCTACATAGCCCCCCCACCCCATGACCTCCTCCTCAGATTCCCTCACTGCTCCCTCCACCAGCGCCCCTCATCTCTCTGTAGTTCTCCCCACCCCATGACCTCCTCCTCAGATTTCTTCACTGCCGCCCTCCACCAGTACCCCTCATCTCTCTGTAGTTCCCCTCCACCCTGTGACCTCCTCCTCGGATTCCCTCACTGCCACCCTCCACTAGTGCCCCTCATCACTCTGCTGTTCCCCCCACCCCGTGACCACCTCCTCTGACTCCCTCACTGCCACCCTCCACCAGTGCTCCTCATCTCACTGTAGCTCCCCACCCCATTACCTCTTCCTCGTTTTCCCTCACTGCCACCCTCCACTAGTGCCCCTCATCTTTCCGCAGCTCCACCCCCACTCCAGGACCTCCTCCTCGGCTTCCCTCACTGCCACTCTCCACTAGTGCCCCTCATCTCTCTGTAGTTCCACCCACCCCGTTGACCTCCTCCTCTGACTCCCTCACTGCCACCCTCCACCAGCGCCCCTCATCTCTCCGTAGCTCCCCACCCCATGACCTCTTCCTCGGATTCCCTCACTGCCACCCTCCACTTGTGCCTCTCATCTCTCCATTGCCCCTCTCTCATATCCATTCCATTTGTTGTACAGCGCTACTCATATGAGTGTAGGGTGTCACAGTACTTTACATAACAGCACGCATTATACAGAGACAATAAATCAGTCTATGGGGAATGTCACATAAGCCAATGAGGATTACAAGGTGTAGAAATCACGTCATCCATACTGGTGGGCAATATATTTTACGGGGGTTTGGACTGGAGAAGCACAAACTCAGGATTTAAAGAGTACTCCAGTGGTTGGGGGTTGGCTTTACTGATAAAAATGTATAACTGCCCAAACAAACTCTTTTTGGCAACATTAGAATAATGAAGGAATGGAGAAGTTCTAACTATATCACAATACAAAAAAGCGAAGTTTGTATGCAGCTCTTTAAAGACAGTTCATAGGTCACTGTCCTATGTTAGGATAGTAACTTCTGAACTGCAAGTAACACAAGGATATCTGTGACAGAGGTAGTAACCCACTGAGCTATTCCCATAAAATTCAGTTTATCAGCATTTAAAAACTACCAACAGACAAATGGTTACTCTGCAGCAGGATCGTAAATCACCAGTTATCTGCACAGTTTTTATTGTAGTTGTACATCAGTGGCAGATTCACTGGGAGGGCCATGGCTCATGTTTGGGTGGGCCAGGCTCATGTTTGGGTGGGCCTGGCACACCCGGCCCACCCCACCCTCTAGAACCGGGCCTGGCAGGAGGTAACATATCCTGCACTTGTTAGTGGTGTGAGACAAAGAAAAGGGTCAGCGACAGGAGGATATTTACAGCTGGGACTAATTAAAGTCCCAGATAACCTATCTGTAGAAATGTAAATGCAGCATTTTAAAACATATTAGGCATTTGTTATCAACCCACAACATAGCATGTTTTTTGAAGGAGCTCACAATGAAAACTCAAAATTAAAACTGCTAGACTTACCGACAACGCTGCAGAATGTTATCTGTCCTGCTCTTTACAAGTCTCACCTCTCTCCCTGAAAGCCCCGGAGTTTCTGAAGAGTGCGGGGCCCCATCCTTTTTCCGGCCGGGCTCTGACTGAAGAGAAACAATGTAACTTGTTACTTTGTTTCTCTTCAGTTCAGCCCTGGGTCAGCGCGAGGAGCAGGCTGCAGACTGCACCTGCTTTCTAGAGCAAGCCTTTCACAGCTCTTTACTGAAGAGCTGAGGGGGCCCCCTTCACTTACCGAAGACTGGGGGCCCCCCCGCACCGCGGGGGCTGCGGGGGCGTTTGTTACGCCCCTGAATGAGGTGAGTGGTCAACTGCAGCAACAGCAGCAGGTGGTTACCTCACAGAATCAGGTGCCAAAACCACCTTTCCCGCAGAGCAGAAACACTCAGAAGTATAGTAATGAATCGGGATTCTACAATGAAGAACAGGTAAATAAACCGCCATGCGCTCGTGCTGTTTCGCAGTATTGGCTGCAACGCGATGAGAGTGACTCAGAAGGAAGCTATTGACGGTGCCGAAAGGAGGAAGAAGAGTGCGTACTTGGCGCAACTCTAGAAGTAGACCAGACAGGACCATTTGTAGATGGGAAGGTTAATGATGAAAATATTACTTTCCTAGTGGACACTGGTGCTACTCGATCAACTGTTAGATCAGCTGATGTTAAGAATCTTCCTCTTTTGGATGAAACAATCCAAGTAGTTGGTGTGTCCAACAGACAGATAAAGACATTTTTGACAGAACCAGTAAAAGTTAGTATAGTGAAATTTTCAGAGATGCACCGCTTTGTTGTGTGCGACACCAGTCCTGTAAATTTATTAGGAAGGGACCTGTTGTGCAAGATGAATTGCACCATATTTTGTACTCCAGATGGAATAGCATTTGAAACACCAGACGAGGATGTACTGTATAAAATGACAAAAGCCAATCGAGAGAGTGAAATTACAGGAACATATGCAGTATTCAACCCCGATGAATTACCAAAAGAACTGAAACAGTCTGTGAAAGCAGAAGTCTGGGATTTCACTGGAGAAGATGTAGGACTAATGAGAAATATGGATCCAGTCAAAATAACTGTGAAAGAACGAGTGAGTTATCCAAATGTCCCTCAATATAAACTGACACCTGAGATAATTGAAGGAGTAACTCCCATAATTGAGAAAATGATCAAGCAAGGAATACTGAGAGAAATAATGAGTAGTCCATGCAATTCACCCATAATGGGACTGAAAAAGCCTAATGGGAAATTCAGAATAGTGCAAGACCTGAGAAAAGTGAATAAAATTGTTGTGTCATGCTGTCCCATTGTGCCAAATCCATCCGTGATTTTGTACCAGATTCCCCATGATGCGGAATGGTATACAGTAATTGATTTATGCCATGCTTTCTTTTCTATCCCATTGCATCATGACAGTCAGCAAATTTTTGCATTTCATTTTGGAGAGCGGATTTTGGCATGGTACCGAATCCCACAGGGGTATACAGAAAGCCCCTCAATATTCAATCAATTGTTGAAAAAGTCACTGGAAAGTCTACAAATGCCTGAAAGTTCAGTACTAATGCAGTATATCGACGACCTTTTGGTGGCATCGAAAACACGCGAAGCTTGTGAAGTAGACACTTTAGCATTGTTACATCATTAAGCAGATGGAGGACTGAAAGTGTCCCCAGCAAAGTTGCAGTATTGTATGAAGGAAGTACAGTATTTGGGACATAAAATTGAGAAAGGACTCAGGAAAATAACAATAGACAGAATCAGAATCATAAAAGGAATGAGAGCCCCAAAGAGAAGTGAGAATGTTTCTGGGAATGGTGGGGTATTGCCGTCAGTGGATAAGTAACTTTTCCCTGATTGCAAAACCTTTGGTACGTTTGACCAGAAGTGATGTAAAAGATCCCCTTGAATTGAACAAGGAAGAATTGGCAGCATTCAAACGATTGAAAGATGGTTTGTGTGAAGCACCAGCACTAGGCATGCCTGATTACGAGAAAGAGTTTGAGTTGTATTGCAGTGAGAGAAATGGATGTGCACTTTCTGTGTTGATTCAGAAGCATGGAAGATTGAGGAGACCAATTGCATACTTTTCATCAATGCTCGACCCAGTGGCTGCAGCTTTACCTGGTTGTCTGAAGGCAGTGGCTGCAACATGTCGAAGTTTGGAGCAGATTGAAGGTATTGTGATGGGATGTCCATTGAAAGTGTTTGTACCTCATGATGTGGCGATCCTTTTGACAAGGAGTCGTACTCAGTATATGACGCATAGTCGGCTGACTAAGTATGAAAAAGTCATATTAGGTGCAACAAACGTAAGTCTTGCGAGGTGTTTGAATGTGAATCTTGCAACTCTGTTACCTGATGCTGAAAATGTGGAAGTGAGAGATGAGGAAGATCATGATTGTTTGGACGTGCTTGAGTATTGCACAAAGCCACGACCAGATATAAAAGATGTACCTTTGCCAGAAAGTGATTTTGTGTTGTTCGTTGATGGGTCATATGACTCATGTTTGAGAACAGATGAAGGAGTGCTAAGCGCAGCATATGCAGTATGCACGGTTGCAGCAGTAATGGAAGCATCTTACTTGAAAGGAGTGAGATCAGCCTAAGTAGCTGAACTTGTTGCTTTGACTAGAGCATGCAAAATCGGGAAAAGTGTGAGAGTGACTGTGATAACTGACAGCCAGTATGGCTTCGGGGTCGTCCATGATTTTGACCAACTTTGGCTACAAAGAGGTTTCCTGACCTCAAGTGTAACCCCTATTAAGAATGCTGAAGTGGTTGGAAAGTTGATTGAGGCGATACAGCTGCCTAGACAATTGGCCGTGGTAAAATGTGCTGCCCATGGTCAAGGTGGTGATTACATCACTACCGGGAACCGCTATGCAAATGACATGGCACAGTATTGCGCACAAAATCAGAATTCTGTCAATCGGGCAAAGGAAAAAGAAATGTTTTCTTGCTCCTTAATGTTTACTAACATTGTGGGAGCTTGGGAGGAAGTGAGACAATTGCAGGAAGAGTCAGGAGATGAGGAAATGAAACAGTGGATAAAAGCAGGGTGTGCACCAAGAGAAAAAGACCGTGTGTGGGTCTATCGAGATGGAAGACCAGTGATGCCTGATAGCATGATGTCTACCATGGCACGGATGTATCATGGCCAGGGACACATAGGGAGAGACGCCATGATTAGGTCTTTTAAGCAGACCTGGTACAATCCAAAATTCAGACTTGTAGCAGAAAGTCTATGTCAGAGATGCCTAATATGTCAGCAATACAATCCTGGAAGGAAGTCAGTGGTGAGTCTAGGAACCATAGGCCGAGAAGGAGGGCCTTTCACTAGAATGCAGGTGGATTTCTTTGAAATGCCTCCATGTAACAGACTGAGGTATGTTCTGGTTATAGTCTGTCTATTCTCTAGATGGGTGGAAGCATTCCCAACAAGAAGAAATGATGGGATGACAGTGGCAAAGTTACTTTTGCGAGAATTCAACCCCAGGTTTGGGTTTCCAGTGACCCTTGAATCAGACAGAGGAGGACATTTCCATAACGAGATCGTAAAATTGATTAGTGAAGCATTGAATGTACAACAGAAACTACATTGTGCCTACCGACCAGAGGCTTCTGGTGTGGTTGAGCAGATGAATGGTACAATCAAAAATAGGATTAAGAAAATGTGTTTAGCCACAGGTATGAAATGGCCTGATGTCTTGCCTCTAGTTCTTATGACAATCAGGGCAATACCAGACAGAACCACAGGGTTAAGTCCACATGAAATAATTATGGGACGAGCAATGAGGTATGTGTTCATTCCAGTCAACAAGCTGATGACAATAACTGATGACATGGTGTTGGAATACTGTAAAGGCCTGGCTGACGCAGTTCATTCTGTGTTTCATCAGGTTGGAGCGGATGCCACCACTCTTGAAAGGAAGCCAGCCCATGATCTGAGCCCAGGAGACTGGGTAAGGATAAAAGTCCACAGAAGAAGAAACTGTTTGGTTCCAAGGTGGGGAAAACCAAGACAAGTCATTCTGACCACGACAACAGCTGTGAAGTGTGCAGGACTAAAAAAACTGGAACCATGCCAGCCATACTTTGAGGATACCAAATCCAGTTGACAGCAAAGAAAAAGAGTACTATGACGAATCTGAGTCAAGTACTGAATCAGATAACGAAGAGCCAAAAACACAAGAAAATCCTGAAATGGGGGAAAAAGAACCTGATCAAATATTAGTCCCCAGAAGTACCTCTCTGAGAAGAAGATTGCAGATTTCTGATACCAGTTCAGATTCTGAAGACGAACAAGGGAGACAAGGTCCCAGAAAAGAACACAGAAAGAAAAAAGGAAAAGATCAGTAAAAGAAATTCGAGAAAAGGAAGTTCCAGATGAAACCCTGAGAGAGATTCCACCTGAATTAATAGATCTAAGTGGAGAAGGGACAGGTACAGAGAGAGAGGGACAGATTGCGGAAGACCCCCGAGGAGGTGTGTGAAACTGCAACATCCAGCTAGGTGAAGGGACAAGTAGCCAGCAGGAAGATTGCGTGTCGGAGATCCGAGGAGGGACAGAAGTAGGGAAAACAAAACAGGTGGAAATTGTTGGAAAGAAAAAGCAAGTTGAGACAGAGTCTGAAGAAAGTGAAAACGAAATACCAGATGGTCGAGTTCTAAGAAAAAGAGCTTGGAGAGAAGAAAAGAATAATAAACAGAAAAGAGTTAAGAAGGATGAAGTGTGGCCAAACAAAATAAAGAGATTGAGATATCGGCTGACACGAGGAAATTCACCAAGGGCAGAGCAGGTGAATGAAGTGACAAGCCAAGAAAAATCAAAGGAAAAAGAAACAATACAGAGTAAAGAAGAAAAAAGAACAAGGAAACCTAACCAGAAGTATAAGTCACCAGAATGGACGTACGTGGCCCTGCCTGAAGAGAAACAAGAGGCAGATAGTCAAGGAAATCCAGAGGAGGCTGTACTTAAAGTGGTTAAAGAAGAAGAAGAATCGGAAATCCTGAGAGTTCTCTTGTCCGACATTGGAGAAGAAGAAGCGGAAATTCAGGAAATTCTGTATCCAGATTACGAGAAAGAGGCAAAAGACGATGAATTGCCAAACTGAATAGAACCAAGAAACTGTTGATGTGGAAAACAATAATTTAAGTAGAAAACTGGTAGAACCACGTAGGTGCTTATAAGCCTTGGGCTAGAAACTAGTCGTAAAGTAAAAGAGGCTAAGTCAAAAGACACGGTCCATTTTAGAAAAGATAGCTAACATAGATAGTAGTAAAAGTAGATGTACATTCATGAAAAGATGGTGTAAAACATGTTGCTGTTGTACAGGATTATTAATGCTTATATGGAGCATACTTGCTCTTGTGATCTCTTTTAAAGTTACTGTAGATACATCAGAAGGACATAGTGAAAACAAAACTAATATAGTAAAAATTTCAAAGGTAGTTCCGACTGTGACAGATAGAAATCATTTACATAAAGATAGGTCTATAACAGATTTCTCTAACAATGTATTTTCAAAATTGCTGTATGAATATGTAAAGACAATGGATGTAAGGGACTGCTATGTCTGCATGCAGTTACCTGCCTCTGTGGCAGAGGGAGTGACTTATCATCACCTTCCAGCCACTTACGGAATAACATGTAGTGTAATAGCTAGTTTGTTTTATCAGACAGGGAAATTAGAGTATTATTTTTCAGATGTAGAAAATATTTTTGCACAAGTACCGGCTAATAACAAACTTAACAAAGTAAAGCCTGCTAAAATATTAGGTGAATTTTTCTTAGAAACTAGTGAACTAACATTAGAATATATTTTTCTAAATAATTTGACTTGCAGTTGAAGAAAGAGGAAAAGACATTCTTAGACATGGTTGAGGAAAGGAGACTGAAAATGCAAAGAAAGGCATCTGAAGGAAAAGGGGAGAAAACAGTCTGGGATGTAGAAATGGAAAAACATCTGAAAGGAGAATCTAATCCAACATTGGCTTTAGATTGGCCTCAGAAAGGAAAATTGTGTATAAGATGGAATCAAACGGCGTATGACAATTATTTTCTAGGGAATAGTGAGTGCCATGATACATACCGAATCATGGAAAGATGGGGATTTAAAGGTGGAAGAGATCCAGTTTTCCCTGGACTTTAGTTTATCCGTGGGAACAGGGCATATTATCGTTTGCCAGACCATTGGTATGGCACATGTTATGTAGGCCTGGTATTTCCAAAAATCTTTCACATGGACAGAGGGGAAGATGGTGTACATAGTTTAGGTAATCATTTAGTACGTAGTAAAAGAGAATCTTGGGCAGAAATTGTAGGTGATATATTTGGAGCATTGATACCAGCAGTGGGAAGATCTTTGAATGCAAACAAAATTAGAAAATTATCAACAGTAGTGGATCGCTTGTCAACAAGCACCGCTCGAGGATTCTTATTGGTTAATACTGAAATGGTTGCCATGCGTGCCATGGTAATGAAAAATCGACTTGCCCTTGATATATTATTGGCAAAAGAGGGTGGAGTCTGTGGAATGCTGAAAGTTCAACATTGTTGCACTTACATTCCAGACGAAAGTAAAGATCTGAAAGTTTACATTAAAAATATTACTGAATTGCATGACGAAATTGTACCACTGGAGGTTGAAGGTGTTTGGGAAAGGATTGGGAAGAAAATAGCTGCTATTAAAAACTTCTTAGTTAAAATAGGTAGTACATTTATAGGTAAAATATTATTTCCATTAACATGTGTGATTTTCGTATTATTAATATTAAGATTAGGTTGTATGTGTTGTAGAAACAAGAAAACAAAGAATAAAATAAAAAGAGAAAAACTAAAAAGAAAAGAAAAGGATCCAGACAGAGATTTAGAAGAGATAACATTAGAAGAATGGAAAGAGAGTATGTATAAAAAGGCAAAAAGAGAAGAAGAAGAAACTGAATTATGAATAACAGCAAGAACACATTTTGAATTTTCCGTAAAAGGGGCAAATAAATGTAGTGTTGTTGTGGTGATAAAATCACCAAAGGGGGGATTGCTGGAGCGGGTTTTATTTTAAAATGTTAGATACCCTCTCCATTTTACATGTTTATATTAATAGGAATAATTAACTAATTGTAATTGTACTAATTGGTTTGCTGTGGAATTTAATCAACCTTACTAATAAGAATACACATGGGAATTGCATTTGCATGGCCTAATTAATACGTAAAATAAATCGTGTACGCATATTGATCATAGATAATTAGGATATTGCATGATTATATGTTGCTTTCGTGATGTATTTGTGATTTGTGCTTTATAAAATAAGTTTAACCTGCATTAAGTGTTGCTTATTGCTAGACATATACACACACATATGGGTATTAGTGAGGGAATAACATTTTTTTATTAGTCATTTCTATGTATTAATTATGTTTTTGTGTTTCTTTGCTTAAGTTGACCATTTGGAGTGGCCACAAAAAGGCCGACATCCCTATTTGACGAATTGACTTCATTGCGAAAGTCTCTGGGGGAAGTGCGCATGCGTCACCATCAGCAGCAGTGGCCCTATTGTGACCCTAACTCGACTGTGCCCCTCAAGGACGTTCTGGGCTACAAGCCAGCTGCCCTGAAAGAAACAATAAAAAGATACTTTACTGGAGAAATTATGAACTACATCTAAAGAGACACTTTGCGTATGGGAACTCTGTTGAACCATTTTAATGGACCAATAGGAACATTCAAAATTAATACTTGATACTTTTGGAATGTGATTTTACTATAAAATACCATAGAATAGAGAGGTTGGGAGCGAGACCCTTCAGAAGATTTTCGATTTCCTGACGTTATGCTGGCGGAGAGGACGGTGACACTGCAGGACAGCTGTTTCCATTTTCTTTGACAGACTGAACTGATGACCAAAACTTTGACTTAGAAGACGACATTTAGCTAGAATAGGTAAATATGATGGTCAAGCTGCCTACTTAATCAATGGTTTATTTCCTTATTTAGATAAAATTTAAATGAATTGTTACAGAACTGTGTCGGGTCATTATTATTAATGAGAAAATGTATTAATGTAAAGCAATTATAGAGTTAGAAATCACCTTAACCAACAGCTAGCTGGTTCATGGCCTATCCTTGGAAGGGATACTAATGGTGATATTCAGGTCTTAATGAGGGAAAGAAGGTTAGGTGGATCTGTCGCTCATTGGAGACAAACAGGTATTTCCTTCCATTACAGTGAATGGAATAATCACCTCCTTAGTAACACAGACCAATAGAGGATGAATGTTGGTGTTATGGGCCCCACCAGCGAAAGTAGTGAATGAGTGTGTCTATGTGATTTGCGGTCTGTGACGGAGGGAGGGATTTTGTATTCCCCGCTGCATCAAATGCTTCTGAATCAAATGTGCAAAACGTGGCAGCTGCCCGCGCTGGTGCGGTGCAGCTGAGGATCATGGGAAGGGGCCCTGGCACCACTGTGCCCTCGGGGCCTCACTGGGGCATTTTAAAGGAATGTGTCCCAACGTTGGAGCGGCCCACAACGGCGGGTACACTCATGGCAAATAGACCCTGTGCCTTCACTGGCACTGACAACCTGTGCCTAGAAATTCCCCCAACCACCACTGGGGCCCATAACTAAATAAACACTGCCCCTCTCATTGGAGCAGCCCGCAACTGCGGGTCTGCTCAGCACACTACCAAGCATCGACCCTGAGCCTCATACTATCATACTAGGGCCAAGCCCCTACTCTCCGGGGCTCAGGATGGGGACCTTCACTCTCACGCCAGGCTCCTCTCTGCGGCACGCGGGGCTCTCTCTCTCATGAGAGCCTCGCTGGGGCGGTCTCATTCAGCACGACGCGGGGCTCAGTCCTCCATCACGGGAGACCCGTGCTGCTATCGGTGGCCTTGGCGGCCTCGGCGGCCTCGGCCGCCACTTCTGCACTTCACCTGGGCCCCCTCCTGGGACCCGGGACTTCATGGCCACATGCAGGGCTCCCACCGGCATACGGGAGCCCTGCAGAAGCAGACAACGCCTCTCCACTTCACCCGGGCCCCCTCCTGGGACCCGGGACTTCCAGGCGGAGCCAGTGAGGCTCCGGATGGCACTTCCGTGGGCGCGGGGCTTCCCTCGAGGAAACGGAAGTCCCGCCCCACGTCAGGCATCACACTGCCTGACTTCTTGTCTGGCCGATCGGGGCGCGGCGGTGAATTCGTTTCTCCTGGCGGCAAATGAGGGGTAGGCTCCCTTTCAATTCAAAATATAAAGCGGGGTGGGCACCCTCTATTACCATGCATATAAAGCGGGGTAGGCTCCAGCTTGTCTGTGCAATGCGGGGTGGGCACTCGCTTCTTCTCCCCTACATCCGGGGGAATCCCCACATCGGGAAAATAATGCAGTTCAGCGCTGCGGAGCCCTCGTGTTTCTTCTCTGGGTCAAATTAAAAATTTAGCGCTCCCAGGGCGCTAGATGCAAGAAAGGGCATCAGACTATAGCGCTCCCAAGGCGCTTAAGTCCTGCAAGAGTCCCAGGGGCATAGCTGGGCCCAGGGAGGCCAGCACACAGGGCCCTCCAGCAGGGAGGCAGCCCCCATGGCGGTTCCTCCTGGGCCCCAGCAGTAGCAAACCCCTGCAGGCTTTGGATCAGGTACAGAGCATCATCATGGGGTCACAGCCCCTATATTTATATTACAAAATCCCATTGTGTCACAGCACAGGGCTTGGGGATACCAGTCTGGTTTAGGGGAGATTTGCAGCACTTTGTTTTGCCCGGCTCCTCTCCCCTTTGTCAGGTGGGGGCTCAGTGATCAGACACACCACAGGGGGCAGAGCCATCATTGTACTAGGGAAGCACCATCCTATTCAGAGTCAGGGGAGTTCTCCTCCCACCCCTCTCAGCTCAGGTGTCCTATTCAGCCTAGCTCTGACTCATTCTGCCCCTCCTGGAGCCACCCACACCTCTCAGCTCCTGTCAATCACAAGCCAGACATGTAATTCACATCAGACACAGAGCACACAGAAATGCCAACTTCAAAAAGTGGCATTTCTCCACCAGTCACCATAAATCTGTGCACACCATTGCGCAGCATTTATCCTCACGATTTCATACATACTAAACTCGACCCTGCACTCCTTTTATATCAGGAATTACCAAGGACACTCATATCCCCCATGCATTCCTATGGGAGAGCAGGTCAATCTCACCACACACACTCAGAGAGCGCAGGCACTTTACACTGGGCCACAGTGCTAATGTGTCCAGAGGCCTAAAACCACTTCCACTATGTCAGAGCTTAAGGCAAAAAGTTCAGGGGTGAACCTGCCAAAAAGGGCCAAGTCCAACACTACTCCACTCCACTTCAGTGAATGACACACCACTCAGCTCTGTGATAGTCCACTCAGCTCTATCACACGCCAGGACATTCCACTCTATGACGTGCCACTCCACTCTATGACACTCCACGTCACTTATCTCTACGGTACCCTACTCCAATCTACGACACACCTCTCCACTCCAATCTACACTATTGCACTCTATGCCACTCCACTCTATGCAGCTCCAGTCTATGCTACTCCAGTCTACCTCTCTCAATGGAATGTCACGCTACTCTATGCCACTCCACTCTACGCCACTCCAGTCTCTGCTATTCCTCTCTGCGCCAATCGACAATATGCCACTCCACTTTATGCTATTCCACTCTAAGGCACTCCACTCCAAGCCACTTCATTCTTGCCAATCCACTCTATGCCACTGCACTCTACGCCACCCAAATATATGCAACACCACTCCACACCATTCTATGCCAGTCCACTATACGCTTTTCCTCTCTATGCCACTCCACTCTTCACCACTCCACTCTATGCAATTCCACTCTACAGCACTTCAAGCTACTCCACTCTACTCCACTCCACTCTACACCAGTCTAATCTATGGCACTCCTCTCTATGCCACTCTACTCTATGCCACTCTACGCTATTCTACTGTATGCCACTCCACTCTACGCCACTCTACACCACTCCATTACATGCTATCCACTCTAAGCCACTCCACTCTCTGCAACTCTACTCTACACAACTCCACGCCACACCATTCACTCCATGCCGCTCAACTCTATGCTATTTCACGCTATGCCACTCCACTCTAATTCTACTCAACTCTACACCACTCCACTGTAAGCCACTCCACTCTATGCTACTTTAATCAATGCCACTCCAGTCTACACTATCCCTCACTATACCACTCCACTCTACGCACTCCACTCTATGCTACTCCCCTCTACACCACTTCACTGGATGCCACTTCACTCTATGCCACTCCAGAGAACAAAGCTCTAATCTATGCTACCCCACTCTATGCTCCTCCACTCTACACCACTCCACTGTATGCCACTCTGCTCTATGGCACTCCACTGTACAAAACTCTAATCTATGCTAGCCCACTCTATGCCACTTCACTCTACATCGCTTCACTCTATATCACTCCCCTCTGTGACACTCCAATCCATGTTTATCCACTGTAGGCTGCTCAACTCTACACTACTCTATGCTACTACACTCTATGCTATTCCACTCTAATATACTACACTGTACACACCACTCAATTCTACTGTACGCCGCTTCACTCTATGGCACTCCACCCTACGCAAATACACTCTATGCCACTCCACTTTACACTATTTCAATCCCTGCAACTTCACTAGACACCTTTCCACTCCACGTCAATCTACTCCATGCCATTTCACTACGCTATTCCACTCTATGTCACTCCAGTCTATGCCTTTCCACTGTTGGTCACTCCACCCTACGCTATTCCACTCTATGTCACTCCACTCTCTGCCACACAACTCTATGTCAATCTACTCTACACAACTCCACTCTACACATCTCCACTCTGCGCTACTCAGCTCTACGCTATTCAACTCAATGCTAAGGCTGGGTGACAAACACTGCACCTCCGGCAGGGTTTGTGGAGTTTTGTAACTCTGCGGCTCCACTCAGAGTTTGAAGATCAGCAAAACACCACTGGCCACCACAGAGCGGAGTTTAGCGGTATGGCGCTGGGCGGTACCTTACATCTCTCATATGTTAAAGCTTTAATATCGTAGCATTCTCTGTGCAACCGCCCAATCATTGCTCCAATACTTCTAGAGGTCAGTAATCCCAGGAGAGGGCTCTGCTCCTGTGAAACTCCTTATTCCTGAGTGACCTATTCTTGTCAGTCTGACATAGCAGTTTCCTTTCCTGATGTGCAGGCTGAACCCTGAACCCAGAGGTGATTGATCGACTGAGATTCGAGCTGCCACGTGGAAGAAGCGGCAGGAAGGGGAGGGAAGAGACTGCAGCAGGGCTGGGCAGACTTCTCTGTGGCGTCCTCCTGCAGTGGCCAGTGGGTGGCAGAGCCTGGAGGGGTTGACCAGCAGCAGAGTCTCTGCTCAGCGTGAACGCTGTGGGCATTGGCACTTGTGACCCAGTCCGGCAAGACCTTCAGTCTCATCCAGCTGGTGTCCTTACTGCTGGGCTACTTGGGTCTGAGTTTCAGCTGGGTGCCAGTAGCCCTGGCTATCTTGTTCTGGTGCAGGAAGAGCAAGATCCCCAAGGGGCCCCGACTTTATAGAGGTTTTCACCCCAAAGGTATTTGGAATGTTCTTCTTCCCTGACATGGCCCCAGCTTGTCTGGGAGCACAACAGACTAGTGGCAAACCTTTTGTGAGTGAGCTGAGGCAGAGTCTGTGCTGTTCAAAAGTAGTAGGAGGCAGCTCCGCCCCTATCAAGTCAGAGAGGCCCATCCTGCCAACACCTATTCCCCCTTTGTCTCACTGTCTAGGAGCAATAGACAAACATCAACTGCCAGCTACCCCTAGTCACATGACAAAGGATACAGGCTGTAGGCACCAAATGGTTAGGAGAAGAAAATACCAACTTTGCAAAATTGGCTTTTACTGAAGTTTTACAGAAAATCTGAGTTTTCCATTAAAGAGGGTTATTAATTACAGCTCTTAAGAGATCAGACTTGATATTCCTACCTGCTCCCAATTGAAAATTATCACTTATTAAATGTAATAAGGTAACCCAATGTTATCCTATAGAAGATGTAGGCCTCACAGTAGTGAAGGTTAACGTTAGCAATTTTTTGCTACCTGGAAATGTAACACTTAGAAGTAAATGTACAACTTTGCAAATACATTGCACACTGCCCTGTGGGCTATTTATGGCCTACTCTAGTGGTGACTTAGATATATTCAAAAAGGGAAGTTTAGGCCTGGCAAAAGGTTTGTGGAAATGGCTAAGGAAATGGCAGTTTAAAAATGCACATACAGGCTTCATTGGCAGGCCTGAGACATAAAAGGGCTACATATGTGGGTGGCAATTTTGGTGATGCAGGCCCACAGCTAACATTTAATTTCCAGGCCCTGGGTTCATATAGTACACTTTACTAGGGACTTACAAGTAAATTAAAAGTGCCAATTTCCTCATGTTTAAAGGAGAGAGAATAAACGCTTTAGCACTGGTTAGCAAAACTCTAAGGCCAACAAAAAAAAATTCAGCAAAAACAGTTTTGATGACCCTGCAGACAGGACCAATTCCAGCAGGCAGTGAGGAGGCAAATCTTTAGCTGTAATTTCATGAAGCACATCCTAGAAATCAAACAAATGTCAAGAATTTCCGAGAGATGGGTGACTGAAGAAACAGGAGTTTCAAAATGAAGTTCAGATGTTTCTAGAAAAGATTGGTCAATGGTATGGTAATCAACACAGAATTTATAACCTAAAAAGAAAATCCTGGCAGCCCAATTAATATGGGAATCGTGCTTTGCCAACCCGTTGATCCCTAAAATATTTGGATAATGAGGGGAATCAATCAGAAAATGATAATCACCCCATAATGAACGGCTATCTTTAAAGGTAATGGTTGAGTTTCTTCCGTCACCAATTCATAAGCTACTAAAGTGAAATCAACACCCTCCACAGCCACTGGAAGCTTTTTTCTGGTGACAGTTATCCGATTAAGTGAAGCCCATTGAAAGTTCACATACAGGTTCAATGCTCATTAGTCAATGAGGATTGGACCCTTAGGAGAACTAGACTGTATAACTAATTCTCCACGTAGAAGAACAAAACTAGAAGATTTTAGTGATGAAGGCAGGGGTTGTTGTTCATCACTTGCCTCTATACCCCGCATTAGGGGTGAGCTCTTTAGTTCCCCAACTTCTGTGAAGAGCCCACAGGTGGTACAGGACAGGAATTCAGAAGGGCCTTTCTTGACCATAGTACATACATAGGCCAAGTTTGTTGTCTCCGTGTTTTCTCTTCTTCAGTTAAGGGACATTTTGCTTACCCCATTTGCAGAGGTTCCTCTTCCATCTCAGAAACCATAGGTGAGGTTTTGAATGGTAGTCTAAAACGAATCATGGAGGAGGATTTATTTATTTTCTCCTAACTCCTTTCCTAAAGTGAACTATCGATCTGAAGGATCAATTGGATGAAAACCTTAAGAGTAAGGGGTCTAGCCACCCTAGCAAGTTAATCTTTTAGGTAATCTCTTAGCCCTCTCTGGAAGAGTGTAAATAAGGTTGAATCAGTCTAATCGGTTTATCTGGCCAGTCATTTAAACTTTTAAATATATGATTGTAGGTCCAGAGAACCTAGTTGAAGTTCTAAAATTTATTTTTGGGTTGTACACCTATGACCCTGAGAGTTAAACATTTGTTGAAATGCAGTCACAAATGCAGGAATATTGTCCACTGGGCTGGACGCTGCAATCAGAGGCATCAGCCAGCCTAAGTAATTTCCGATGATATAGACAAAGGCAACTTTAGCCTGATTGGAGGCATTAATGTGAGGTTTAAATGTGAAGTGTACCTGGCAGGTGTTCACCAATGATCTTTAATATTTTAGAGCTCCTATTGAACTCCATCTCTGCCAAGCCTGTCAGAGGAGGGCCAAGTGAGTCTTGCTGCAAAATGGCCAGTGACTGAAGAAGAGAAGCATTCTCAGATACCAAATTCTGTGCTTGCAGCATGGGAGTTTTAGCTGTTGCTAATAATTATTGGACCTAGGAGGACTCTTGGGCTTGGTTCCCTTTCAAGGTACGCTGGTGTCATACCCTATGAAGAGCTGGTCTTCTAGGCGACGCTGACAAATTTTTATTTTCATGAACATTAGGCCAGTTATCTCCACAGGCAAGACCGGATGCAAGAACATAATAAGAGTCCAACACTGCTTCAGGAAACAATCCAGCAAGCTAAATTGGAAACCAGAGAAAAAACTTTCAGGCTGGTCCAACAGGAAGTGATGATAAGCAGAGGGAGACCTGATACAGAGATTCACAAAAACCAGGAGGAAGCAATGGCAAGAAACAATCACAACACAACTGAACTTCTTAATGTATCTCCTTATATATGCGAGAGCAAGAACTGACAACTCAAAAAAAAGCATCAACCATCTTGGTTTGGGGAGGATAAAGTAAGGCTACAGGAAACTTCTCAAATATAAATATAAAATGAATATGATAAATAGTATAATTAGATGCTGCATAAATTAATTTCTCCCCCTGGCGTCTGTAATAATTTTACCTACCTGCAGCGTATAGCAAGGGCCAGACTGCACAAATCACCCCAGATTTCCCTGTGTACCTCATGACACACAGGAAACAATACATTTATAGATGAGGATGATGCAGAGAGAAAAGCCCCCAGAAGGAGCTGCTGCACACTTGATGAATGTGTGAGGAATGTTTCCTTACTGGATCAGGCAGCCACAAGCATAATGAGGGTGATGGTTCAAGTAAGGAACACTTGAAAAAGAGTTATCCAACGTCCTCCAACATTTCACTATGCAAGGGACTGTGAGGATACATTTTGGAAAATTATGGAGGGTGGTTTCCCCAATAAAAGGAAGCCCTCTAATCCTTCTTGCACTTGTTGTGAATGTTGTAATTTCTTCTGTCTTATTTAAAATCACACAGGTTTAATCAATTCAAAGAAACTCTCTTCAGTAGGCACCCCGAGGTGATAGCTAGCATGTGGTGTAGTGATGAGAGTGAACCAGTAAGCACTACAGATTGAGATTACAGGTTTTTCAATGTGTGGACGTAAGGTGACACTGAGTTCAGTTGGCTACAGAAAGGCTATCAGGCCAGCAGCAAATAGGAATTGTTCCTCGAGGTCAATATATGAGTTAGTAATTCTATAGGATCATGTCTGCAATGATCCTCATTATGAGTTGATAAAAGTGCTAACCCCAGAGGTACCACATGGGTCAATTTCGAGTCACTCTGTAAAACCACTGGGGCTCTGGGCCAGGTAGAAAAAAGAGAGGTTCTTCCTGGCCACCATCCAAAACACTCACCCAATAACACAGGGAGCTTCTAACATTCCCCCTGCCACATCTAAACCTACATTGTGCTTACTCTTGATGCTCCTGTGAGCTGCTTTGGTCCCTCACTTAAATTTTCCCCTGCTCACAGCAGGTGGAAAATCTGAGTTTGTTATTTCTTGAAATCAGAATTCCCTTGGAGAAAAGGACTTTGTAATACAAGTCCCACAGTATTATTCCTCATTCTGGGGTCTAAAACTTGAAAAACCTGTAGTGTGAGGTGGGATATCCACTGGAATCAGTAATTGCAGCGTGGTCCTCTAAGTGTAACCTCTGGGTGACCTATAATCAGCCCCAATGAGGCGTGAATCAGACTTATGCCTTTGATAACCCAGGAATGGAGAGGTGGGCTACTGCATTTGAAAAGGACACTGCTTGTCCTTTTTGGATATTGAATTGTCTGTTTGGCAATGATCACCTTAACCCATGGATACTGTAGATATATAAATCCAGGCAGTCATGAAGGGTATGCCATCTTGGCTGCTATTGTTACAAGAGCTCGTGCTCTGTTCCTCCTCATGAGAAAGTGTTCATTGGGCCTCTAAAGAACCCACCATCTGACTGCCAACCTAGACAGATGTACTGTAAAATCAAGAGCTCTTCACGAAAGGTGAACTTGGAGCTTCACAATACTCAAAGCTGTCAATTAGCTGAACCCATGTATTCAGATTGAGCCTTAATGACAAGCCAACAGTGTTATCATGTCAACCACCTAAATGCCTCTTTTTTGGTTTTGGTTGGGTCATGAGTAAGTGGTGATGTAAGTTTTAGCAATCTCAAAAATCGAGGTTGGCATTGGTTGGGATGCTACATTGAACACATTGCAGATAATATCTTTCTAGGATTGTAAACTATATGGTGACATTTTGCCCTCCCTGAATGTCCTAACCTCCACAAAGATGCCAGAGATTGTCCGTTATGATGACCCAGAATATTAGATAGTATTTGTCACTCTTATATTGGCTCGTTCCTCAACACTAATGCTTAAAGGCCCTCATTATATCAAGGATTTCATTAAGCAGTTTGAAACTTCTGGTCATGATATCATAATTGCCTTCCAAAAGCTTAATGAGAAATGTCTGACAGCAGATGAATTGGCAGATATTTGTGTTGCTTATTGAAAGACAAAGGGCCACCACTGAAGATTAGGTAATTGGTATAGTCTGGCATTTAAAGAAGAACATTCATATGATTGGGAACTAAACTCTGAGTTCAGACAGATTACAGAAATGTAAGGTGTTTTGTGTAGGTGAGAAGCTTTACTTGTTGATGTGGTATATTTTAACCACTCCAATGAAATGGTGTGGGGGGAATTTAATTGTGATAGAGAGAGATTTTCTATTCTTCCTTTTCATTAACTTTCTGGCTGAACCTCTGATTTTCCATACTGAATATGACATCTGGGAGCCTCTCAATGAGGCTCCATGTTTTGTTTTGCATATGTTATGCTGCTTTATCAATATAGGAACAGACTTTGTTGAATGGGAGCTGCACCCAAAGTGCCCATCCACTTTTTCTAAACTGTATCTACTCCTTCAACACCATGCTATTGTAACACAGTTCTTATCAGGTTCACATGCCGTTGTCGTATGACATACATTTCCAAGTAAAGATGTGCATTTGTTGGACAACATAACCATCAGAACTGTCTGAGATTGATTCAGTGCACACTGTCCGTATATGTCAACCGAAGTCCTGCTAGCTCACAGGGTAACAAATGGATGTAGAAATCAGATCATGACAACCCTTACTCCCCATGGAAATCATAGTAAAAGATCTAGAACCATTTCATTCAGTTAGTAATGTATACCCGAAGAGATACCCTCAGCCACACCTTGCCACGGCAGCGGTATATCTTGGTTCTCAGCTTATTTGATTAATCGGGATGCATCCTTTCCATGAGGCCAGCACTGCTGCTTGATTGCAAGCCACAGTGCCGGCCTCATGGAACTGAAACTCCCTCATTGATTCCAGCAATAGACCAACTGAAAGCCTATTACTACATGTCCATAACAGGCATTAAATACAACCTGTTGCCCTAATAGAGTGAGCAAATCCACTCACCTTACATAGCAAATACACATCCCCTCAACATTTCATACGGCTAGATCCTTTGCTCCTGAAGATATCCATCCGAACCTTTTAGGTGACACAGGCTAAAACATGTCAACCAACCACTCACCAGGTACTTTAGACCTTTAATTATCCAATTAGGCATGTCCACTTTTTTAACCGTATCCCTCTCCTGTGAAAATAAAAACAAACTACATAGGAGAGAAGATATTTTTTTTATTTTTTATTATTCCAACACTCTTTCCACTCACAACTGCACACACCAGACAGTCTCCCTCCTGGTGGAGGATGATGAACACCTGGAGAACTGGATACTCAGGTGCCAAGGTCCTATGATGATTCATCCCACTTAATCAAATAAGCAGAGAACCAAGATATACCGCTGCCGTTACAGTGTGGCTGACGGACCTCATCAGAACATTTTCAAGAGACTCTGGATAACGACCTAAGTGATTAATTCTTCTTGATTATTTAAATACTGTCTCATGAGCCCGGGCAGAGGGCGGGCCGTCTATGGCCGTCAGGGGCAGTCAGTGGCAGGGCTGGGCCACCCCCCTTGAATTGCAGTCCAACATTTGCGTGCAAGATTTACAGCCACAGTGATGCGCACGTAACCGGGACCAATTGTGGACACGGCTGCTAAGATTATAATATCTATTCATGTCAGCGACATAATTTGACGCCCACGAGGATTTTACATTATAAAATCCGCCCTTTGTTACATTGCGTAGGGGTGGTCACACTTTCCCCCCACGAAGTGAAGTGAGGTGAGTGCATCTTGTCAAACATGGGGAAACGATCCGTTATTACATCTGCCCAGGGTCCCAGAATCTCTCCCATCATCTCGTCGTCTCTAGAAAACATGTTAGAAAATGCTTTCATGCTGGTTACGTCTGAAATTGAAGACACAGAACGGAGACTATCTTTGGGACAAATCACATTGTCCTCACCTCATGGCCCTGATAACGTTGATCCTATAACCCCTGTGCCGTTAACACCAAAAATATTCGTTACTAACCCCATTTATCAGGAGAGTTTGACTGGGACTTTAGGGGCTAATAAGGAAGTTACTACTATTGTCGAAACAGCTGACTCTCAGCAAGCAACTGAAGTTGTCCCCCACACTGCCAATCCGGCTTCAAATTCCAAGACTACTGGGGGGAAAGGAAGTGCGGCAATACTAAAGTGCCTACAGCCAAGAGGAAACAACCCCCTCGCAATAACAAAATTCAACCAACCCCTCAGAGCATGTGGTTACGAGGGAAAACCATAGCAAATAGGGGGTCAGCTAACGTAAGCATACATTCACATGGCCCAACTATTAGCACCGTGGATTTAACCACCCCTATAGCAGAAACTATTTCCTTGTGCACACAAACTGAGTCAACATTTGCAAATAGTATGCCGGGAAGATCAAATGAGAACTTAATTGATACTATTGTGGATTCCACTTTTAAACAATTGAAAAGTCTAATGGATAAACAGTTTAATCTTATTTTTAAACGTCTGGACAGATTGGAGAGCCTAGTCAAGAAAGAAGACACCAAAAGGAAAGGGACTACTATCATTGATCAAATTAGGGGTGAACGGTTATTAAAAGATATGGAGGCTATTAATAAGGGTACTCAAGGGGGAGTTGGCACATGCACCATACCAAGTGTAGTTAACCCATGTGCAAAATGTAATGGTAATAATGAGAGCTTGCCCCGTAATCCTATAATGAGCAATAAGGTTGGAACACCACCCTTGCCAAAAGCACCCGTGACCAATAAACCTCCCCGCCACACCCCACTCCTAACAGTAGCCCCTCCCATCCCCCCTGAGATAGCATCCATAAATCTAATGTTACATAATAATCATGAACCTACTCCCCTTACCCAGACTAAAAAACATGCAGACGCGGTACTTAATTTGCCGCCAGAAGCATGTCCTTATGTTTTAATCTTAGCCGGAGTACCACCCCTGCACGAAAACCAAAGTGAGTCTTGGGACCAACTCAAGAACAAGTGCATCGATTGGCTATCTAAGTTTAAGGGGACGGGTATGGAAATTGCAAACGAAATCTTGATGGTGAGGCGGGTGGGCTGGGTTGGACCCTCGATTAAAAATATCACGGGCGACTGTATAGTTATGAGCTTTAGGTATCCTTTCCTGGTAAAAAGTATATTAAAATGTAACATCATTCATCCTAGCATTGCAACGGCTATAACTTCTTTACCATTGGGTTTCTTTTATAGACCACCCCAAAGAACCCATCATCCTGTCACCCCGATATATCCTGTACATAACCGGTTTGACGTCTTGACCGATCTTGAAGGACAGGATTGACTTTTAAGTAAATTCTTAAATATTGTAGCACAGCCTCGGGAGGCATCAACAGCTAATCAGATCCCGATCAAATCTAGCCCTATGGAGAAATCTCGAATAGCTTGTTTGGCTGAGCGTCCCTCCCCCTGTACTGTTACCTGTGAACCTATGTCCCCAGATCAACATCTAAAAATACTAAGCTGGAATATTGCGGGCCTAAAATCTAAAATGAACATTGTAGAGTGGACCACAATGGTCAGTACCTTCGATGTTTTAATGTTCCAGGAGACATGGAGTACTAGTAGTCTGTTATTTGAAGGTTTTGCTTGTTTTAATAGTACTGCCTCTAGCCCTGAAGCCGGTCGACCTAGCGGGGGCCTATCCACATGGATAAAGATCATCAAAGGAAGTAGCATTAAACCTTTGGAAACAAATGATAGTCATTTTCAGGCTACAATGTACTCGAATGGGATCACGATATGTTTTATAAACTTTTATAATAATGATTTTAGATCACTGCCAAATAGGAATTTTATCTCCTTATTTGAATTTATTGACAATTTGTTAGAAGGAAATGGGCTTGGCAAACTAGATGGAATCTGTCTAGGGGGTGATTTTAATGCACATTTGCACAAAAGAATACAAAATATCACAGCCATATCTCCCCCTGTAATTCCCTGTAAAAGAGGGGAAGAATTGTTTAATTATTTATCCTCTAGGGATCTAACTAATGTCATGGATAAAGCCGGTGGAACACCCGATAGAGACCAACTGCCCACCTATAGAGGGCGTGGTTGTTCATCAACCATCGATTACGTTTTTATATCATCGGCCCTCGAGAATTGTCTAGTTAAAGCTGAAGTCTTATCAACCAGTCACAGCGACCATAACCCAATCATGACAATCATTAAATTTGCTAATAATTTTATTAAACGGAAAGAAATAGGGGCAAGGGATTTGGTCGCATCTACTGACAAACTCAAAGTAATATGGAAGGGCATAGATAATAAGGCTTTACTCGCACGGATCATAAAATCTTATCCTCTAATTGTGGAAACGTGTCTGTCTAGCGAAAACCACGACATAAGATCATCAAGGCCTTTACAGGATTATGCACTGGCATTAAACAGGAAATCTCTAAACCCATTAGGCAACAAAGTAAGAATAACAGATGGTTTAATGGGACTTGCTCACAGGCTAACCGGGACCTTCGTAGGGCATTGGCCCAAAAACCCAGGGACACGACTTTGGTTACGGCCTTGAGAGGACGTTACAAAGTAGCAATTAAACTACGTACCGATGAAATCCTGAAGGAAAGGTGGGATTCACTGGCAAGCACTGCCGCACTTAAAGATGTAACTGGGTTTTGTGGTGAGGTAAAAGCCCTACGGTCCATGGGATCCAACCTAACTCCCATTAACTGTAATATACCTAGCAAGACATGGGAGGAGCATTTTGCAAAAATATATTCAGCCCCAGTAACATCTATTGACTTTTCCCGCCCAGCCACTAAGGTCGTCCTATCCATTTCAGAAGTAGAAGATGCAATTAATCAAAGTGCAGGGAATAAAGCCCCAGGCCCTGATGGTTTATCGATTGATCTTATGAAATCTGAGCCTGATTTTTGGTCCCCTTTGCTCTGCAACGTTTTTAATAATCTGTCCAATACTATAATTCCAGAAACCTGGGCAACTAGTATTATCGTACCTATCTTTAAGAAGGACGATAGATTAAACCCCAGTTGTTACCGTCCCATATCTTTAATAGATAATACACTGAAGATTCTGGGTAGAGTACTCTTCAATAGAATCAGGCTTTGGGCAGAGGAAAATCAAATTTTGCATCCCTGTCAGTTGGGATTTAGGAGCAATGTGGGAACTGTTGAACAATGTTTGAATCTAAACCTCATATTAGGCAAATACACTGTAGCCAAAAAAATGCCTCTGTACTTGGGCTTTATGGATTTATCGTCAGCGTTTGACTTTGTAAATCGATCAAAACTATGGGAGATTCTCTTAAATTATGGATTAGACGAGACTCTCGTCTATTTTCTGGCACATCTGCACAGAGACCTAAAAGCTCGTGTTAGGATAAATAACGAAGGTGAGGTCTCCGGGGATATTTTAATTGGTAGGGGGGTGAGACAAGGTTGTGTCCTGGCCCCCCTACTTTTTATCCTTTATATAAACAAATTAAATAAATCCCTGTCTAAATTCACATGCGATGTGCCGAAAATTAATGGGAAATTACTTCCAGTACTCCTATACGCAGACGATGCGGTCCTGATGGGCCGCACACCTAAAGCACTTCGCACTTTGATTGGGGGCTTCGTTTCCTTTATGGCTGGTCTGGGTCTGTGCACCAATTTTAAAAAGTCATATATTATGCCCTGTGGACCCAACAAATACCACATTAATCACATAGCAACGGGAAACAATACCCTAAAAAGTACTAGCACTTTTCTGTACCTGGGTTTGACTTTTTCAGACTTCGGCACATGGTCAGCACATGTAGCCTATGGCAGAAATAAACTTGCCAAGGCAGTCAATTCCATTATTAGCTTACGACAGCCAAAGAGGTCCGAGGTTATGATGCCCCTAATACAGATCTATAAATCACAATGCCTACCTACCGCAACATATGGCGCCGAGGTGTGGGGGTACACAAATTGTAGTGGCATTCAAACAGAAGAAAATAGATTCTGTAGAAAGGTTTTGGGGGCACAAATCTCATCGCCCACTTATATATGCCATAAAGAGCTACATTTGTATTATGTCGAGGATTTTATTAAATCTCGGCCAGCTTTGTTCTGGCTGAAGATATGGCAAAACCTGGCTGCAATTTTAACACAGGAAATAATTAATGACTGCCTTAAATGTGATAGTGGCATTTTGATACCTTGGCTTAATGCGGTTAAGAACAGTTTAGTTAGCATAGAAATGGAACATATCTTTTTCCACCGTCTAAACATAGAGGGCATAAATATCAAGACCATGAGAGAGGCATTATATGACTCTTTCCGAAGGGAAAGAGAATACTCAGAGCTCCATAAACCATCAATAACCAGATATATTTCTATCTCGTCCTGTTCTGGGTACAAAAAAGACATGTTACAGGAATACCTTAAGAGAAACATTGGAAGATGGAATAGGAGCCTGCTCTTTCGCCTTAGGGACGGGAGCATAAAATATTCACTCTGCTTCCCACTCGGTTTTAATAAAAATTTAGAGCATTTGCTCTGCCCATGTGGAAATGGACAAAAACAAACAACTTTACATTTTTTGCTTTTTTGTAATTTTTACATTAGATATACTAAACTGTATTTGATTCCCCATTTTAAGTCATATGCCATCACTAATCACAAAATGGCATATAATTAAATATTGCGGTTAGGAAGTGACGCGATGTTTTGCAATTTGCGGTACGTTCACGGAGATCGATGGATATCTTATAGATTGTATTCTATTTGATGTCTCTGATTATCCAACTTATCGCTCATAGTTTACTCATCTGTGCATCGATATAGTTTGGCTGTTATATGAATAGTGTTCATATGGAAATTGTTAGCACTTTATTGCTAGTTTGTACAACTTTTTTGACACCGACAAGATCACCTGGTCAAGTTTCATCTGCCTCTATTTAGTGATGATAATTTGTATCAAAAAGACATTTTAGCTCATTCTTGGATTGCTCATTTGCACAAAATGTGATAGTTGATGATGCTTATTGTTATGTTATTGATTCCATTTGTACCTAATGTCACTTTTGCACTTTTGTCTAGGTCCTTAATAATATTGTCATGAAATCGATTGTTTTTAAGATTGTTTTTATGTTTTTTTTTAATGACTGTATTTTATATCTTATTGGTGGTGATGACTTGTACTTTTATGGATATTTTTTATCCGAATAAAGACCATTTGACTTGACTTGACTTGAATCTCTGCTTCTCTCTCCATCTTCCTTATTTTTGGTACCCACAGAGATACTCATAAAATACACAGTAAAGCATTTCAATATTTATTGAAGCATTGTGATTCTTGTGTAAAATACTTATGCTGCAATAATCAATAGAAGGAAACAGAATAATGTGATGAGCATTACGAGAAAGGCGAAAAAGATAAACAGCTCAACAATTTTGCTTATTACAGAGAACATTGCATACCATTACTGTAATATATTGTACTCCTGCCCACAGCAATCTACCCTATCATGTCTAGGGGGAATGTATCTGCCAAATCCCTGTAGGGTGATCTAAATCCCCATTACCTGTGGGTAAGTGTCATCAAGCTGCCTATCTTGGTGTAGAGCTGGACAGCATCTCTTGCATGAAAAAAAAAAAGTAATCAGTTGAACTGGAACTCCAGCATGGATCGATCTCTCAGTGCCAGCGAAATTCTCCTCTGTCTAAAAAAAGGTTTGATGTCATGTATATAATACCATGCCCCATATTATTATGCCAAAGCCTCAGCCAGGCCACTATTGTTTATACTATTGTGATTTCTCTGTCGCCGAACAGCCAAAACACAAAACAACATCTTGCATGATGAACTTAGCCCTTGTACAGAATGTGTAAGGCGTTCTTATGAACTGCCTCGAAATGGTGGTAGTGCAAGCAAAACTTATTCATAGAATATTATCCTGTATGTGAATGCAAGTGAATGTGTGTTAAATGTCATCCTGTTCAGGTAGACAAGGCAACTTAAGAATGTAAGCATGTAAAATGGTGTTTCTTAACCCGGCCTAGTGTATCCATGTGACGCCAACTCCTTGGACGTGAGAGGACTGAAAACAAAACTATCTAAATACAATGCTAAACTTATACGTAAAAGCGTTAAACCCTAAAAAGTATAAAAAGGCCACATGTAAAAGTGTAAAAGCAAGTTAAATACTGTTCAATACTATTTGGGGTGTTAAAAATATGTCTGAATTAAATTGTTCCCACAACTTGAAACTGCCAGATTGCTTATGTGTTTCGAGGAGCAGAGAAAACATTTCGGTTCCCAGCAACCGCAGGTAATGTTACCAGAGGCACCCAATGTATCAATTCCATAGAACAAACTTTTCCATCAATCCCCCTCAGCATCAGACAAGGGAGAAACAGCTGGTGAAGATTACGCAGAAGACGAGCCAGGACCCAGATCACCAGGTGCCGAAGCATTCCAGGAGGGCTCATAATATGCATTTAGGAACAATGGCGAGAGTGAAGGACAACAGTACAAATTAACTTTTAGGGGATACACCATGCGACCAATGTCTGGAGATTGACCCAATTGTGATCCTAAGCATATGTCCAGGGCACACTCAAAAGTGCACAGTAGACTGCGGAAAACAGGCTGCACGCAGAGTAGCCAGACAGGTCGAAAGGACAAGAGTCAATAGTCATTATGTTCCTGAAGCAAGGGTGCACCAAAGTACTGTAGCATGCATTCACAACACTGGAACACATGTGGTAGTGCTATGCCCATTTGGCTTCATGGTGGGACATCCATTTTGGAGCATTAAAAAAAAAGTACAGCTCCAACAACTAGGAACAGGACAAGTGATAAGCCTTCAAAAATGATTCCAAGCATGAAGTGTATGAGCAATAGAATAACTCCGAAGACCGTCTGGAAGGTGTTAACCATCCTGGAGCCAATTCCCTTGAAATTGTGTGCTACTCTCGCAGCACTAGACATGTTGAAAATGCAGTGCACAGGCACCCCAAAGTGGTGTGGGAAATAAGTGCGGAGTAACAACTGTATCTCAGAAGAGGACCTTGCAACTTGAAGATCAAATGTCTCCCTTGCAGATGTTAATGCCACACCTTTATTAAACAATAAAACTTTCCATCTGCTTAAAGCATCAAAGTGCACATTTGTCAGCATTATCGAAGGCCAAAGCATTGCATCCCTAACTGTGAGGGCAGGTGGAAACAGTACTTGTGTACAACAGATCGCAACAGCAGAGACTGTTACTAGATAGGCAATGTCCGGTCTCATCCCAAGCAGCCTTGATCATTCAGCATCAGGAACTCCCATTTGAGAGTAATCTGAAAGCTGAACATTTCATAATTGCCAGAGAACCCTTCAAATAACATGACAAGTTTGGCTTAGATGCATTACATGCGCGACGAAGGGAAACTTCCATGCACACTTCGGAATGTCCCAAGGTACTCTTGCAGTCAGTCCCACTAAGAAAAACCTTAGTCTCCCTATTCCCACATCATTATTTGAAAGGTAAGTTCCATGACTCCTGTGCATACTCCTCTCAAAGCGCCTCATTTCTGCCCACTTCATATAAGCAGAATTGGTAGTGAAATGTCAAAATTGTCAGCAAAATAACCCATTGGATTATCAAATCCACAGAAGGTCTTTCAGCAAAAGTGAATGGTAATTTCTCTGAATTCTCTATCTGTAACATGGTATATGTTGTGTCCTTTTTGGCCATAATGGTTTGTTGTTTCATGACATTGCATGGTAGAAACAAAATTGTGGCATTAAGGTGTTTCCATGGAACTCGAAAAGCCCTAAGTGTCTGCAGAATCAAACTCAGTAACATTATAGCCCTATGCGGCGACTGTCCATGTTGTAAAGAAGACATGTCACTCTGTATGATGTCAATTGCAGAGACACAATGTTACCTAAAGAGTAAATTCTGGTGAAGAGAGTAGTCATACCATTATCTACTACTACCGGAGCCCTTTCTAAATTTGCTCTGTCAATTTCACACAATCTTCCACTATTCATTGTATATTGCATACAGATAGAGGTTTTGATGTGTTCTTTGAGGAGCTATTAAAAAGTCCTGTAATCCCATTTTTTTTTTTAAACGTGTGTTTATTGCAGAATTAAGAATGAGAACTCCGTGACGTCAACCTAAGTACACATGATACCTCAGAGCCCACCCCTCGTCTCAGCACTATACACAGCCATGTAGCCCACATCCCGGAGGCTGGGCGGCACAATAATGCAAAGATTCTGAATGTCATGTCGATCATTGCACAGATGGACAGGTCAACAGCTCAGTATACCATCTGCTTTTTTACCCCTTCGCCTCAATCCCCTGTAAACCATCATCACCCCCCTACAACATCCCAGAAACTCCCCCCCCCCCTGCCCACCCCCCAACTACTGCTGGCATGGGCCCCGACCATGAAATGTAGCACACTGGTTTCACTGCTGTCTGCTTTGCATGTATCTCACTGGCCTCATGGAACCCCGCCCTCCGGGCCATCCCGCTCTGCACTCTCCAGCCGGTAATCCTTCACAGCCTGTACTATCAGCTCCCATGCCCTCACCCATTCCAATCCCTTCTCATTTCCTGCCCTGGTCGCCTGTCGCCTTCTAATCACGCTCTCACAGCCAGCCCACCTCAGCAGCTCAGCCAGCCATCTCCCATACGACGGACCCCCCCGGGATTTCCAGTGCCATGTGATTTCTCTCTGGGCCAGCATGAGACCTAAGTCTATAAATGTACTCGTCACTTTCGTCTTCGCCGTGTGAGGAAACCAGAGCAGTAAACAGGCCGCCATGTCAAACTCCACCTCCCGGTCGGTGACTGCATTCAAAAGCTCTCCTACCTCCGCCCAGTATGTCCCCAGTCTAGGGCACCCCCATAAGAGGTGGTCGAACTCCGCTCCAATCACTAGACATCTCGGGCATGCCGCGTCTTGCACCTTAAAATGCCTCCGAATCCTTCCCGGGGTCAAATAGGCCCTATGCATCACGAAGAAGTGTACCTGCTGAAAGCGGGCATTCCTACTCCCTTTCCACGTCCTCCGTATGATATGACTCCACACTGTGTCTGGAATGTGTTTGCCTATGCTGCCCTCCCATTTCTCCTTAAGAGCTGTAAGCGGCTCTATACCTTCTCGCAGCAGTCGGGAGTGGAGGCAGGTCACCGCCTTCACTCTCCCCGCTGCCATCACCACATACTGACAGGTCAGGGCCACGGCTGGTTCCGCCAGTCCCTTCTTCCAGTGCTTTTGTATCGCTGCGCTCACCGCCGCGTGTAGGAGGTAACTCCCTTCGGGGAGACCAAACTGTTCCTGTAATACCTCAAAGGGGGCGAGCGCCCCGTCGACAAATAGGTCTCCCACCATCTGCAGCCCCAGCTCCTCCCACTCCGCCAGCGGGGACCAATCACCGCCGTGCGGTAATGCCGTCAGCACTCCCAATGGGATCTCCGGCGCATAGGGCCGTGTGATTTTCCCTCTCTTCATGCTCCTGTGCCAGCACTGTCGGAGGGTTCTCTCCTCTATGGAGAGGTCTCTCATGTCTAGCTTCTGTTGCATGACTATGTAAGACAAAATGTGTCTCTGGATACCAGTCTCCCTCTCATGCTCCGGGCCTCTAAATGCTCTTGCTATATTTTGCGTTAGGACCTGTAACTGTGCTGCCAGGTAGTATAATTCAAAGTCAGGGGCCGCTAAGCCACCATCCAGTTTAGGTCGCACCAGAGTGGCCAGTGCCACCCGCCGCCGCCCCCCTCCCCATAGGAAGCCCACTATCATCGTCCTCAACTCTGCAAAAATCCGCTGGGGAATCCAGATCGGCAGGGTGCGGAAGTAGTAAAGCAGCCGCGGCAAGGCCACCATCTTCAAAAGTGCTACCCGGCCCAACACCGACAGCGGTAGAGAGGCCCAAAAGGCCATACATCCCTTCAGGGCCCTCACACTACGTCCTATATTACCTTCTAGCAGGTCCCCGACGCTGCGGTAGATCCGGACTCCCAAGTAGGTGAAGCACGTGGCTTCCCAAACCACCTCTATCGTAAGCGGGGGGTACGGTACCTCTGCCCGTAGTGGGAAGACACAAGTTTTGTTCCAATTCACCTTGAGGCCCGAGAGCCCTCCAAAGCCCGACAGCAATTCCACCGCCCCTTCCAGAGCCTCCTCCGAATTCTCGAGGTACAGCAAGAGATCATCCGCGTACAAGGAGATATAATGCGTCATCCCCCCACACCTAATCCCACCATACATCAGCCCCGTCCTCGCCCGCATCGCCAAAGGTTCCATTGCCAGGGCAAACAGCAGGGGAGACAACGAGCAGCCTTGTCTCGTGCCCCTGCACACCTGATACGCTGAGGAAACCACCGATCCCAGGCGGACTCTGGCCGTGGCAGAGGAGTAAAGGACCCTCGTCCACCGCCCAAGTCCATCCCCTAGGCCCATCTTCTCCAGCACCGCAGCAAGGTAGCTCCACTCTAGGCTGTCAAAGGCCTTTTCAATATCCACGGATAATACTGCCGGCCTCTGGGTAGGCCCCCAGCCATTATCCAATATGCGGACCAGGCGCCGAACATTCAGGGCCGTGCTCCTCGTGGGGATAAATCCAGCTTGGTCCTCGTGTACCAGCCGGGTCATGTAGGGCATCAATCTAGTGGCCAGGATACGGCTCAGAATTTTATAGTCGACCGCCAGCATAGACAATGGTCTATACGATGTCACATCAGAAGCGTCTCTGCCCGGCTTCAGTAGCGGGATCACTAATGCCTCCCTCATCGATTGGGGCAGGCGTCCGAGCTTTAGAGCCTCGGCATAGACCAGTAGGAGCCTGGGCGCCAACACGTCTACATACTGCGCATAGAATTCGATCGGCAGGCCATCTATCCCCGGTGTTTTGTTTCGAGCCATTTGCTTAATAGCCACCCGGATTTCCAGGAGCGTGACGGGTCCGCCCAGTTCATTCGCAGTCTCAGCCTCCAGCGTAGGAAGCTGGACAGTCTCCAGGTAGTCAGCCATTGGGTGGCCCCCCGCCCCCAGCTGGCTCTTATACAGGCCCGTATAGTACGATCGGAAGCGCTCTAGCACCGCTGTTTGTGTGTATACCACCTCCCCTGTCTCCACTCCAATGCTCATGATCGGACAACCCCTAGGTTCTGGGTTTGCAAGCCGGGCTAGCAGCGTTCCCACCTTATCTCTCTCTGCATGCATTTTGGTTGCATACAGCTTGTAATCAAAGCACCTCAGCCGTTCCGTTGCAGTCGCAACTACCTCCTTCGCCTCAAGCAGCCTATCATGTAATTCCGGTCGCTCAGGTCTGTCCCGCTCTAAGTCCCGCAACACCCCCTCCGCCTTCTCCAGGTCAGCCAGGACCGCCTTCCGCACATTCGAGAACCGGCCCAAACAAACACCTCTGGTCACCACCTTCATTGCATCCCATTCCGTCGCCCTCGTGGCGGTTGAGCCCTCATTCTCCCTAAAGTAGAGTTCAATGCCCTGCTGGACTGCCGCACTAAACACCGGATCTTCTAACGCCTCTGGTCGCAGCCTCCACATCGGAACTGCGGACCTCGGCCTCTGCCATTGCACCATCAACAACAGCGGATTATGATCGGAGATCGTTCTAGTTAAATACTCCGTGTGGGTCATTTTGAGGGCCAGGTCACCACTACACAGAATGGAGTCTATCCTGACATGCAGGGCATGTAGAGCGGAGAAGAAAGAGTAGTCCCTATCAACCGGGTGTTGCTCCCGCCATACATCAACCAGGCCCCACCTCTCTTGCCAGTCCGCCCTATGCGCCGCCAGCCGGCGCACCGGTGAGTCGGCCAAGGGCGGATGCGACCTATCTAGCATAACATCCGTTATCGAGTTAAAGTCCCCTCCCAGTAGAATGGGGCCCGCCAGAAAATGGGCCAATTATCCCGTCAGGCCAGTAAAGAAGCGCGCCTGATCCACATTAGGAGCATAGAGACTACACAATACTACATCCTGGCCATACAACCGCCCCTCCACCACCACAAACCTACCCTCAGGGTCCACCAACTGATTAGTAGCCTGAAATGGAATCCCCGCTCTCACCCACACCAACACCCCTCTAGCAAATGCCGAGTACGTGGTACCAAACACCTGACCATGCCACCTCCTCTGCAGTGCTGTGCATTCCTTCTTGGTTAAATGAGTCTCTTGCAAGAAAGCAATATGGATTCCTCGCCTCACTAGCTGGGCGTGCACCTTATACCTCCTCGTCATGGTCCGGAGCCCACGGACATTCCACGTGAGGCATTTCAAATCAGGTAATGTCCCCATTGCCACCAGTGCCCAACCTTCGAACCAGTACCCAGTGATTGCCCCCAGCTCCGCAGTATCGCCCCTGAACCAGAACACCCCAACAAACTCCCCCCACCCCTCTCCCCAGAACAGGACCCAATAACACCATATCAGCCCCCATCCAAACCTGCAACCCTCCAAACATTCCCTACTCTGTGATCGTCACCACAGAAAGCCTTAAGGGCAACAAGGGGGTGTTCCTGAGCCGACCCGGTGCAGCCCCAGCCCCCGCCCCCAGCCCATGACCCCGTCTGTCTTTCAACACAGTACCTGCCAAGCCGCAGAGCACCAGGGCGCCCCGCTGGGCTCGGAGCCGCGTGCCGAACCCCCAGTCTCCAGTGTTAGGCGTTAAAGAGACCATCCGCCGTCTGTGGAGTGACCACCGGCCTCCCCGAGCTCTCCACCTCCGAGCCCTCGCCACCGGTCCGCCCACTCTCTTCACCAGAGTCCGAGCCTCCCGAAGTCTTTTCTTGCTGGGAACCCGTTATGATCACCGTCGCTGCCAGCGCTCGTCGCCTGTCTTCTGCCATCTGCTCTTCCCGCACCCTTCTCCTGAGGCTATCTCGTTTGCGGATGCGTTGAGATTTCCGCACCGGCTGGCTCCTTGCTTTCGCACCCTTCCCCATGTGAGCTGTACCAGCACGATATGACTCCAGCCATGACCATGCCTCATCAGGAGTCTGAAAGAAGTGAGTCGCTTCGTCCATAATCACTCTCAGTCTTGCCGGGAACAGCAAAGAATATTGTAGGCCTTCTGCCCTCAGTTCTTTTTTCACCGCCAGAAAGGAGGCCCTGTTTTTCTGGACCTCCTGCGTGTAGTCAGGGAATATCGTGACTGGGCTATTCGCCACCTGGAAAGGGCCTTCCGAACGCGCCCTCTGGATCAGCAGATCTCTGTTATGTTATGTTATGTTATGTTATGTTAAATTTAGCTTATAAAGCGCACGTACGCCCGTAGGCTTCATGGCGCTGTAGGAGGTTTTCAGAGCATAACACAACAACAGGAGGACAACTTAGAACGTCTAAGGATAAGCTTCTCTAAAAAGCCAGGTCTTAAAGGCTAGTCTAAAGGCTAGAATATCCTTGTGTGACCTTAAAGAAGCTGGTAAGGAGTTCCAGAGGGAGGCAGCAAGAAAATGAAAAGAGCTGCCGCCCTGACGTTGTTTCCTAACAACCGGCACCATGAGCAAGTTTTTGTGACCAGAGCGGAGGTTGCGGGAGGGGGTGTATCTGGCAAGCAGATTGATGATAAATTTGGGGCCTTTACTTTGTAATGCCCTAAAGATAATGCAGCCGGTTTTAAAAGCCGCCCTCTGGGCTACCGGCAGCCAGTGCAGGTCTGCCAGGCCTGGCCCGATGGACTGCCATTTAGGAAGCCCACAGATCAGCCTGGCCGCCTGATTTTGAACCAGCTGCAGCCTCTTGAGCTGCCCGGCTGGAAGGCCCAAATATAAACTATTTGAGTAGTCCAGCCTAGACAGCACAAGGGCGATGGTCACCTGTATCAGGGCAGAATGGGTTAGGAAATGGGCAATCTTTCTAATCTTGCGCAGCTGAAAGAAGCAAGCGGAAACAACTGACCCTACCTGACTTTTCAGGGAGAGGTCTTCACTAAAGGTGACTCCAAGGCTCTTAACTGTGCGGGAATTGGAGGGGGGGTTTCCCATCTCCAGAGGCCAAAATTGAGGTCCCCAGCTGAGTTCGCTCTTCCCAGGCAAGATCAATTCAGTCTTGCCTGGGTTAAGTTTTAGGTGGTTAAGGCCCATCCAACTCTGGATATGAGCCATGACCTCCCTAAACTCAGTGACAGCATCCGGCGACCCCAGGGGGAAAACCAATTGCAGATCATCTGCGTAATTAAAGATCCACACTTTGAATTTCCTCAAGGAGTACAAAAGGGGACGCAAGTATAAATTAAATAAAAGGGGGGACAGGGATGAGCCTTGAGGGACCCCGCAATCGTTCTTAATTCTAGGGGCTGTGAAAGTGCCCAGTCTCACTGCTTGAGTCCGGTCGGACAAGAATGATTCCACCCAGCTCAGGGCAGCACCTCTGAGGCCTGCCTGCTCGACACGGCCGACCAAAATAGTATGGTCGACCGTGTCGAATGCAGCAGACAGGTCAAGAAGCACCAGTGCCTGGTGGACATCCCTGTCTGCGTTACACCGAAGTGTATTCTGGACTGCCAGGGTTACCGTCTCGGTCGAATGGCCTGGACGGAACCCAGCTTGATTTGGCTCCAGAAATCCAGTGGTTTCCACAAAGTTGGAAAAGCAACTATAATGTAAAAGTTTGATCAGCATCGGCCTGGGCGGGCAGCCCGGCAAAGGCGGACGGGCCGGAACCCTGTGTGCTCGCTCCAAAGAGAAAAAAGGGGAGAGACCCTCCGGGGCCACTACCGTTTTAAACCAGTCCTCCATGTAGGCCACCGCGTCATCTCCCTCGGCTTTTTCCGGTAGGCCCACTACCCTTACGTTATTCCGTCGATTGCGACCTTCGGCATCCTCCGCCCGTCTCTCCAGCGTCGCCAGCCGGCCCAAAATTTCCACGATTTGGTGGTCTGTGGATGCCACCGTGGGCTTGAGCTCCTGTATCTGCAACTCATTTTCTTTAACTCGGTCCGATAGTTTGGCATGGTCCGCCCGCAAGAGACCCAGCCCAGTGGCAACCTGCGCTATGTCTTGGTGGAGGGCCTCCTTGGTCGCCGTGATCGCCTCCAGTATATCATCCAGCCGCTTGTTCAGTCGCCGTTCTTGTGCAGAGCCCTCAGATTCTGCCCGGAGTCCACCATCCGTGGCCGACCCCGATCCCTGTCCGTGCTCAGCCGGCAGCTGCTGCGCAGCTCCCCCAGTCGCCATCTGCCCAATGCGGGCCCCCGGGTAGGGTCTCCGCTGAAGGATGAAGCAGTGTCCCAATCCAGCCCCTGCAAGCCAGAGGGTCGCCTAATCAACTGCGCCAGAGCCAGCCGCACTGCGCGTCTGCCGTCCCCCAGGAGGGCCCTCTCAAGCGTCGCCCATGTGCCTCCTATGGATAGCCCACAGTCCGCTCACTGGTCGACACCTCCTCCGCCAGTCTCCGGCAGCACTCGCACCCTCCAGGCACCGCTGGTGAGCCCCTAGGTCAGTGCCGCCCTCTGCTCCACGCCGTGTCGTCCGTCGTTCCAGATCGCCGTATTATGATGCCCTCTCCGACGCCACCCCAGGGACGTTCGTCCAAAGGAGTCTGTCCTGTGTTCCGGGGGGGGGGGCAGCGCTCTGCTGACCTCTCACGCTCAGTGCTCCTCCAAGCAGCGATGTCCCAGCGCTATGCTCCGTGTCACCTCGGAGTCGCCGGCAGAGTCGGTCAATCCGCCCCAATGGCGGTCGCGGGATCCGGAAGTGCCCCAATCCTCCCGACTCCGCTATGCGCCTCCCGGCGTGGCCTCTCGTGGGCGATGTCGTCCCCAGTCCGGGGGCCGCCGCCGCTCCGGTTCCCAGCACGGTGGAGCGCTATCCCTGGAAGACGCCACCCTCCACGTGGGGGGAGGGGAGGCCCTGTATTTCGTACCTCACGCGGCTGGCCGGGCCCCGATCCTCAGTGCACTGTCCCAGGGGCCCTGGAGAGTTATCCTCATCCAGCGTGGCAGAGGTGGACCCCCTCACTCTCCGGCCGCGGTCCTTCGGTCTCCCTTCTCTGTCCTCAGGGCTCCTCGGACGGGTCCGCCGCCATCTTGCCTATGAGGTTCTCTGCTCCGCAACTCCCGTTCCGGGCTCCGGCACTGCCCCCGGCTCCTCACGGTCGCGTCGCCGTCAGCCACCGCTGCCCCGGTGCTCCGCACCGCCGGTCCGCCCTTCTGGCAGCGTCCTATGGCAGGAAATCAGGATTATCGACGGGGTCAGGCTCGGAGCTACAGGCTCACGCCGCCATCCCGATCGGCGTCCAGACCACGCCCCCCAAGTCCTGTAATCCCATGTCATCAGAAAGAAGGGACAAGTGTTGTTTCACCTGAGACAATGTTGAGGTCTCTAGCCAATCTAGGCATAGCTTCCCAAAACTGTAAGTTGCTACCACCCTTGAGTGGTGTGTCTGTGTTTTAGTGGGTCGTGCTTACTGATCTTAGTAAAATGTTTAACCTTGATGGGTTTGCCTGTAAGAGAGAGATTGAAAACATCTGATTTCCATAAATTACAGATTTGCATGTCAACTGACAAGGTGCACATCGCTAACAGTTTGTAGTGGTAGTGGTCTGTCCCCAAGATGGATGCCATATATCTAAGTCATTCCATACCAGTAACCTAAGGTTATTAGTCATATTTTGAATTCTTCCTTCCTGATTCTTCCTGCTTCTGTAGTCTGTTTTAAAACAAATACCATTCATTCTTAGCATTTATTTAGTTTGTGTGATGAGCTACAACTTTCTTTTTTGTTGCAGTTTCTGAGCAGCTGTTTGTTTAAATTCTTGGGATATCCTTGTTGTAAGAAATACACATGGTTGTTGTTTAAGATACACATCATTATCCAAGACTATTATCCAACTCTCAATAATTGAAAATAATTTTTATGGGAAGGGAATGAAAATTGCCATGTTGAAAATTATTCTTATCCATTTATTTGACAAGCATGTTAATGCTGATCACCCTGTGCTCAGTTTGAACAAGAACATTCAGGAAACCAATTGATCAGTGCTGGAGATGAATTGAATCCTTTCATGTCCAGAATTCAATAATTTAATATTAAATAATGTTGCCTCTCAACAGTTGCCCACGTTTAGGCTCTATGATAATAATATCTACTGTATGTTTCTACAATTGACAGCCAGATATTCGATCCAATATGTTTTCCCAAAGATTTGCTCAGTTTGGAACTTGCACCTGAATAAAATATTTTAATGATCGGGCCACATTGAAATCCTTTGAAGTTCCTTTTACTTGTAAATAAAATGTATTCTTGCATCTGAAATAGATACGATTCAATAGAATTCGTATTAATTGTATGAGGAATAATTGGTGTAAGAGTACTTACTAGTCTACAAGCGTGAACATGACTCGACAGAGTTTTACAGGTAGGTTACAATTTAAGCAGGTAGAGTTAGTTGAGGGGATACATTTAAGAGATTGTTGAGAATTAAATACATTTTTATTGAAGTAGTTTCCTTTCAGCAGTACATGCAATGATTATTTGACAATTTCTGTTGCTGCTTCTTTGTTGTGGTTTCATTTCCAAAGTATTCTTGTATAAAGAATTAAAGATATACCTTGCAATGATAAATTGCTGGTATTATTCCTCCCATCAATAAAGCATAAATGGAGCTATTAAATGAAGACAAAGACATAGGCCTTTATCAGCCTATACGAAGACTGTCAATCCAAATAACGTGCTCAGCGACGATAAAAACTCTCACAACTTTCCTGAACTCAGCTCCAGTGGCGATAATAGTACTCCTAATCTCTCGGAATTCAGCCAGGTCTCTCTGGAACAGATCACGGACCTAATTTCCACAATTAAATCCGGATCCCTCAATGACCCTTGTCCGCCATCCATTTTGAAATCGATCCCTGACATCATAGGTGCCATCCTAGCAAACATCTACAACTTGTTTTTTAGTGCAGGCACTTACCCCTCCATCTGGAAAAAGGCCATTATCAAGCCTTTACTAAAGAAGAATAACCTTGCCCCACAGAGACCAAAAACTACAGGCCAATTGCATGTCTCCCATTTCCCGCAAACATTTTTGAAAAGCTCATGAATACTCAGCTGGCCCAATTCATTGAAGACAACAACTTACTAGATGACACACAATTCGGCTTCAGAAAGGGCCATGGCACTGAAATAGCCCTCATCAAGGCATCTGATGAAATCAGGATGGTACTAGATCTCGGGGGTGCTGCGGTCCTTGTGCTGCTGGATTTATCAGCAGCCTTCGACACGGTCGACCATGCCACCCTGATCGACTGTGTCTCAGCCATCGGCATCAGACATAGGGCCAAGGCTCTCCTGTCCTTGTTTCTATCTAATCGGATTCAACTAGTGACTCTCAGTGACTTCAACTCTCCACAATTTGCGCTCCCGTGTGGTGTGCCGCAAGGATCATCGCTTAGTCCGACCCTATTTAATATATATGTGTTGGACCTGGCGAGGGTCATCAAATCCCACGGTATGGGCCTACCGTCATATACCAACGATACGCAACTGGTGCTAGCGGTACACAATGACGGAGGGGCAGTTGCGGCAAATTTTCAAGAGGTTATGTTGGCCATCAGTGCATGGATGGCAAACAAATGCCTCAAATTAAACTCAAACAAGACGGAGGTGATGATCTTTGGTAATCTCTCCCCTAGCTGGTCCCCTACATGGTGACTAGCCAAGTTAGGATCACCTCCATCCCCCGTCTCAAAGGTCAGAAATTTGGGTGTTATGTTTGACAATAAGCTGTCATTTACACACCACGCCAATGCAGTTGTCTCCTCATCCTTCTATGTCCTCAGGATAATAAAAAACTCCTACCTTTTCTCCCAATAAGTGACGGTAGACCTCTTATCAGCAAACTGGTCATGTCGAAGGTTGACTATTGTAATGGTCTCCTTATCAATGCCCAGGAAAGGGTCCTAAATAAGTTGCAACTGGTGCAGAACGCAGCCGCTGGGATTCTGTCAGGTGCCCCCAAGTTCAAACCAATATCCAAGGTGGTGCGACAACTCCACTGGCTACCCATTAGAAGTAGAACCAAGTTTAAGGCGCTATGCATCCCATACAAGGCAATCCATAATACAGGACCTGAGTTTCTGAAGAAAACCCTCCGGTCCTATATGCCCAGCAGACCCTTACGCTCATCTGCAGCGAACCTGCTGATTGTCCCTCGAACCAAGAAAGCTTCATGGGGCGACAGAAGATTCGCTGTCGCCACTACCAGACTATGGAACATGCTCCCCCATCACATCAAGATGCTTGTCTTCCGGAAACAAGTAAAAACCTGGCTCTTCAACCAATGAGTCACCCGCTCCTGGCATTCCCACCTCTTCAGTCCTCACCGCCGAGACACCTAAGGGTATTTGCGCGCTTTACAAGTTGCTAAAATACATTTTAAAAAAATAATAAATTCAAAGCCACCAAAATTGCACATATGGTGGTATACCTCAGCTCTACCACAAGCTGTGGTAAGAAAATATGATGATGATCCTCAAAATGTCTGGAGTAGAGTAGATGAAAGCAGGTCTTGAGGTAGGAGAAATCCAAGATCAGAGACATGCGAGCTGTAAAGGAATTACATGTGGTTGTTAAAAGTTGACTTAGCTGAGAATACTTATTATTGTGAAGAGTGACTGATGTAATTTGTTAAACATATTCACCTTGATCCATGTATCTGATGTCGTAGTGACTAACAATTCTCTAATCGTACTGCTAACATGTATCAAGATTAGACAACACTAATCCTAATGCATTGTAATATTGATGATGAAGGGTTGATTTCTCTGCCCGGTACCTTAAGTGCGATGTTACCACTGTCTGACTAATGTTGATTCTCATCACGTTAATGTCATTGTGGTTTTATCCAGAACACCAATTACAGCAGTTCATTATTGAGAGATACACATCGAACAACACTTGCACATAAATAATGGGCTTAATTTGACAGTTTCAGCACACATGAGTATAGTCAATTGACATTAAAATGTAGAGAAATCCTGCCATACATAGATATTTGCTTTGCTGGCATTAGCTGTGTGTGTGTCCAGGCGGAAGTGTATATGCTGCTCACTCACTCTCTGGAAAACATTCATCACTTAGCAAAGTACACCAAATTTACTGATTCATGTTGCCTGGTACAAAGAATCCCAGCACTGCTAGCATCTCCAGGAAGGGGAAATGGAAGTGGATCCCTATGTAGGGCTTTAGGGTATTCGTAGTGATCAAAATATGTTTTGTATCGTGCCCTTATTGAGCCTGTGTATCCTTTGGAGCTCAAGCTGAGTCATAATTACATGTTCCATCCTTATTCTTTAAACCTTGGCTTTCATCTGGCATTGCTGCACTATTTGAGGTTGTTGAATACTGGTCTGGTGTCCATACTCATGCTGCATGGTTTGACGTAGCAGAGCATGGATCTTGCATAGAATGATATAGTGGCCTAGCAGTGCTTTAACCATGGTAATGTACTGTAGAATAGAAGTGTGAGCCACTGCAATCAACCTGTAAGCACTTCACTTCTCCATGATTGTTCATGTAGTTTGTCCCTGTGGGCAGGTGGGCATAAGATGCTATTTGTTTCAGCTCAAACAGTGCATGTACTGCGTTTTTTGTGCATTACTATGTTGGTGTTCATTTTTGGATTGTTTTACTGCTTTTCTTCCATTTCCTACTCTTTCAGGAATTTTTACCATGTGCCTTTGGGTGGAGGTATTTTATGGTGGTATTTTTCATTCGATTTTAATTACCGCTCATACTTACAACTGGGTATTGTTTACCACATGCTTTATTTTTCACATGTGGTAAATATCACATGCAATTAGTATGAAATGCGTTAAAAAGAGAGTATATGCCAAAGAGATGAAATATTTAGCACATGTGCTAAATATCACATGCAGTTTTTAACTCAGGGTCAGATGATTCGTTAAAGTCATGCACTGTTTTCCCTGGAATGCTGTAAATACCAATATGCCTAACTCATAATCAGTAACTAAATGCAAGTGTGAAGGTGTACTTGCCCCTGCTCACACTGCCTGGGGTGCAACCTAGTTGCCTAATATCTCATCAAATTATACACAATAAAAATTTGACATTTCCAATACATTATATGCTTTTTCTTGTAACCAATAAATTCAAATAGTTTATTGCGGATCAATACTCTGCATACATATGTTTGTAAATCACATATAATACAATCACCAAACATCAAATCCTAAACTTAAACACAGTTGAATGCTCATATATTGAATATCAATGCTTTCAGATGATGTTCCAGAAGGTTTCCCAATGCATTTTGGGATCGCACTGATCCCTTCATCAGGGAAAATGTAATAGAACATAAAGGTTGTTGTTTAGCAGATTAGGGTCGATTTCATGAATTATATCTTACAAAACATAATAGTCATTCCATCAAGGTATAGTCCTACACCAAACAGCTCATTGTAAGTAAGCATATTGAGTGCTGTTCCTTCGGGTGTACCACTGTGATCACAGCTGAGAATTGATGAAAAAAGAGGAAAAAAGAAAAAATTAAATTAAAGTAATGAGTTATGCACCTAAAGTCAATCGGTGTGCACTGAAGAGTACTCCAACATCGTGCGTATGATCGTGAATTAAAACAACATAAAAAACAACTCACTTTGTATCTGAACTTATGAAACCAAGCTAATGTTCAATATTTGCACGTAAAACTGTCTCTGAAAAAGTTAAATGACACAAAACATGACACAAAACATGTATTCCAATATTCAGCTAACATTACACAAGTATAATAACCACTGTGGAAAAGATTTTTAGGTGTGTAGTGTATGAATTCATAAACATAAAGCATATCTGTATCATGTTTGGTGATTGTATTATATGTGATTTACAAACATATGTACGCAAAGTAGTGATCCACAATAAACTATTAGAATTTTTTGTTTAAAAGAAAAAGCATGTAATGTATTGGAAATGTCAAATTTTTATTGTGTATAATGTGACTAGAAGCCTTAATGAGACCGGGTGGCTTTGTACTATTGAGTTAGTCAGGTTAAGATGGCCGCTGTTTACAGAGTGATTCCATTCCATGGTGTCTAGATAGTCTGTTGTTGATGTTGAGTGAAGAGCAGGGATTTATGGGAACCGATTAGGCGGTAGAACAGGTTTCCTGTAACCAGAGATCGGGCATTACGGAGCACTTTGGTACACAAGCAGAGGTAAGAAGACTGGTTGCTTCTGAGTTAGCGCTTCGGCATAATTTTCAGCGATCCTGAGCTGACTTTATGATTATGTTGTTTGCAGTTAAAATGGGTCTCTAGTTGTTAACAGCGATAGAGGCTGCAGTTTCTGCATTGAAGTTTCACAGTTTCAGGATATTGAGAGGTAACCTGGATCTTTTCCACAGTGGTTTTTATACTTGTGTAATGTTAGCTGAATACTGGAATACATGTTTTGTGTTTCTTTACTTTTTCAGAGACAGTTTTGTGATATATGTTCAGAAGATAAATAGGAGTGTGCGACACATACACAAAGTTCATAGTTGCCTCATAATCAGAGCCATAGAGACAAATGAGTGACATCCCTATTTTACCAATTACAGTGAAATACAACATTTCTCTTCATACATTCAGTAGCTCATGGTCCAAAAACATCACTTACAAAATTGCATGTTGTTTCTTGACATATATACCACACAAAAACATATGTTCAATAGAATATGTTGCAGATATAGTTCATTGTGCATGTATGCTAGCCTCTGTCTGTAAAAGAGATGTCAGTGGTGATGGCTAATGTTCCAATTTTGACATCCGCTCTTATTTCGATAAGTGACATGCAAGTTTCTGTACGAATTCCACTGTCAGATTTCTAAAACCTGATCTAAGTGACTTTTACTTTATAATGGCTCCCTGCATCCGAACGTCTTCTCAGAAAGTGACAGGGCCTGAATTTGAGAGGAAAACCAAATTATTTCCATTCTGAGCTAAATTTCAAAGAGCCTCAAGAAAATATGAAATGGTTAAAGCAACAGCCTCACACAACTAGATTTCCCAGAAAAGACCATAAATAAAATATTTTTCTTCAGAAGAACATCCTCCAGTGTTAAACTGTCCCCACAAATGTTATCTATTAGCCCTAGTCCTTAAGACACGTTAAAACCCCAAATACTTCTAATAAATTATTAATCAAGCTAAAACAATGCTACACAGATTTGTGTGGTGACGTTTTAGAAATACATGGCCATGTATTCTGTCTCTTACAGTTGTTTACTGTCTGATACAAATAAAGTATCATATTTTAGCAAAGTAGGTCAGTGTGTGATCTAGTGTCGCATTAGGTTCTTAATTGCTGTCCTTTTACATTGGCATTTTGTCTGTATTCATAACTGTTTAGTTTGTGTTTTTTTATTCATTCATATAATTGTGATCACTCTAGAGTTGAGGGGTTAACTTATGTTCAAACAGTTTTGGTCTTACATTTTCTGCAATAAAAGTATAGTAGATGATTGAACCGTGTTTAGAATCTTTAAAAGATGGAATGAACCTGGATTTTTCTTGTAACAGGGTAAACCCAAACTGGTGCATTATGTCACAACACTCCTTTGCAGTACAATTAATCTTTTCCTGTGTGTGACCTGGTGGTGGGGAGTTTGTCTCTGTGTAGAGTCCCCAATAGTACTCACAGAATACTCTGTTAATGACAATCTGTGATGAAACTATTGTGCTGTATTCTAACCTGATCGCTCTAATCGGTGTCCGTTGTCAGTTGTTTGTCTTCTTGTACTAACTATGCTAGTAGACTTCCACAGTGATACCCCTTGGCCTGTAATCTTGTTTTCCCAAGTGCACTTCAGATTGTATCACTGATTGTGAATTTGCTGAAGTTCCTTGAATGGTGCATTATGGTCAACCAACCATATTTCTAAAGGCCGCTTCTCACATTTCATAGCTACCAGTTCATCCTATAGGCATCGTCAGATCCCCATGAGACTGCCAGGCAACCTGTAATGACCTTGTGCGCGTCCCCCTCCAGTGGATGGGATGGAGAGGATTCCTTGTTGAGATCAAAGTAGTGTGTACTGCACTGCGCTAGATCTTCACAGAACGGTTTGTTATGAAGAGCTCCAGTTTGCAACCTCCATGTAGGTAAGATGGGGGTTGCCTGCCCCATCGCAGGGTGATCAGAATGCTATAATGATCTGAGAGGGTGCACCCTAAGTACTCCACCTGGGAGATCAGCTCACCCGGTTGTTCCGTGCAGAGGAAAAGGTTTGTCCTGATGTGTATGTCATGAACTGGGGAATAAAATTAGTATTCATGGTCCATCGTGGGTCTGAGTCACCATGAGTCATGTAAACAATGGTGGGTGAGCCATGTGTGGAAGTTTTGTGTTGTGCAAACACAGATGGTGTTTTGCCAGGGAGGGATTAGAGAGGTTAGCATCTATGCCAGGCAAGCTGTTGAAATTTGCCCCCCCCCCGAGCCCTGAGTGCTGTGGCTCCTGGAAGAATGCAGGAGTGAGTGTGTCAAAAAAACTGATTGGTTATTGTTGGGGGCATAAATTACCACTAATGTGAGAGGATCTCTGTAGAGGTGACCTTCTTGTATCACAAAGCCTCCCGTGTCTTCCCTGTGAATGTCCACAACATAGGGAACCCCGGGCGGGATCCAGATGAGTACCCTCCGGGGGTACGCAGATAAGGGTGTGCCATACACTTGATTTTTGCACTTTGCGTGGACCATTTGCAGTCCTTCTAGTCTGAGATGTGTTTCCTGTAGCAAATCAATGTGCATGGGATGTCATGTTGTGGTAAATATTTAATTACCTGTACTATTTTTTATGCGGTAAAGTCTAGTAAGAATAACTCAGTAAAAATAAGAGGCAGAATCCGTGGTATTAGAGGTTCTGAAAGGCTTTATTCCTTACAAGGAATTATGGTTCGAACCATAGGCATCAAATTCCATCACCACGAGGGTTCAGGAAGGGAAGGCAATACATTATTGACAAGTAAAGATATTTATATGAAAAGCATTACATTAGGACAGATGCAGGAGGCGTAACAGCTGATAATACAGATAATAATACACATACGTAATGAAAAAAAGGCGTAAACATAGGCGTAGACTAGAAACGTCATTAAACACGATGTCACAGGTGGGTGGATCCATAAGAGAATCCTGCAATGTCAGCAGAAATACTTGGCAGAGATGCGTGCGCAGCCACATGACGTGTGATTGACGTGCAACTAGAGGGTGAAGGGGACTTGACATTTAGCTCTACATGTGGAGACAGAAGTCTGGGGGCTCATGACAACCTAATCCCAAATCATATCTAATATCTTATGTTTAAAGAACTGTTTTATCCAAAAGGAAAGGTCTCTCGGACGGAATCTATTCTATACTGACTGTTAGTGCGTGTACAAGCGTCTAAGTGTCTACATGAGATGCGAGGGGGCAGGAATCTTCCATGGTAACAGGGGCTATGAATTACTTGCATGAGGACAGTGAGGCCTGGCCCTTTGCTCGGTAGCTGGAAGAATGTTTACCTAAACTACTAGACAGGAATGCATCGGATGAGGAGCGGAGCAGATAATCTTGAAGGTGAAATACAGTTTTTGGCAGGAAACAGGCCGGATCAGGCACCGTTAGCCGCGCAGGGAGTAGGACAAAGTTCATGGATACAGATGCGGGCTCGGACTGGAGCTTTCAGAGGCAGAAGGCAGGAAAAGGCTTGATGGCAGAATTCAGGGCCTACTCGCCTGAACTGTAAAACGTGGAAAGTGAACCACATAAAGTCGGTGGCCTTTCATACTTATGAACGGAATATCCGACTCATTCATGGCGGGTCTGAAAGAGGACATGTTGACGGTGGACGCACATGTATTTGCGTCTTCATAACTGGAACTGGAGGGAACATACATGTACTTGTAGCATGTACATGGAGCCGTTGGGGTCTAAGATAGGGGACATAACTGATCATAAAATTCATATTTCCTCAATGTGAGATAAGCATAGATGCGATAACGTTTGGTAGGAGCCATGCCATGCACATTCCATGTCAGGGCATGATATTGTGGGGTGCAATTATCTGCAATGGTTCCCATTGCATGATTTTGTGGTTGGTGTCTCAACTAGATGATTGGTGCCCATTGTACCTTGTGTTGGCAGCCACCATCAGTGAAGAAGGCAAGTCTCTGCTGGAAGTGGTGCCCTGTGAAACCTTGTTTGTGACCATCAGCCCCACTACTGAACTCCATCAAAACTGTAATTAAAACATGAACTAAAAAAAGCCTTCAGCCCTCCTCCCCCAGGACAGTAGACTTGTGCGTCTCTGTCCATCAATCCTTTCCAAGCAAAAAATAAATAAACTAAGAAAACATACATATAGGTCCTCCTTGGTGCTCTGGTTGAATGCGGTTCTGCTACTAGATATGATCCCCATAGTCTGGGCCCCTCTGGGATGACCCAACATCTGACATACCGGTGTGTACACTAGTCCCTGCAGTGTTACAGGATCGGGTTATACCCACCATGGTATAGGCAGAGGTCACAATGTCAATATGGCAGTCACAGTAAGTCATTGGTTTCTCAGTGTGATTTTCAAGCCAAGGGCGCAAAGAGGTGCAGCCCTTTGCCATTTTTTCATAGGTGTAGGTGGCTGTGGTAGATTCTTATGTGAAGTGTTACCTCCCCTCTACTCTGGCATCATGCAGCAGGCCTGGCAGTGGGAATGGCTTCCGGGAGGGTCAGCAGCAGTGAGAGGGGTTGTGCAAGACTGTGCTCTGCAGCTCTGGGGTCAAGCACACCAAACAACAGCTGACACACCAGAGGACTGATATACCTGACCGGGACCAGACCCTGCTCGACCTGCTGGGCATTCAGGTTGCAGGGCTCGGTGAGTAATAATTATTTACTTGTGTTTTATGCTTTTTCCCATTTAGCAAGCATGCTGCTCACTCTTGGAGGTAAGTTAGGTTTATGTTGCAAATATTATGTGATCATCAGTACTACCTAATTCTACTTGTTGGTGCTCTCTCGGGCTGCTTATTTAAGAAGTCATGCAGAGACTCCTCTGCCCTGTCACTAAGATAGTGGTAGTTAATACTAGTAGTGAGTTAGCATTCTCTCACTTCTCTGTGTAGCTCACACAGTCCCATCCAATCTACAGGGATGTGTTGGATGCAATGCATGCATCTATTCATTGCACAAAATGCGGCCTGAGGGGTTTATATACAAGCTCATTGAGGTGCCGATGTACCACTTTTTGTGCGCACTGGCGACACAGTGTGCCTGCCCATATTTACAAGACTACATAAAGCCACCCTGCATGACTTTACATAGCCTTGTAAATATGTCCCCCTTTCATGCATTACTCTGCGTGAAAGGAGTGTTCTATGGTTGTTGCTGTGGGTGTTCCCACACAACATCCATGGATGCTGATGCATTCCCAGATTTACAAGGTTTAATACACCTGGGAATGTGTCAAATTCCTACTCCTCCCCAGGGGAGGCATAATGGAGGCGCAACAAGGAGAAAATTCCTTTATTGTTGTCTAGTTTTTCCCTTTTCTACACAGATTCTATGGATTAATAAGAACTACACGACATGCCGCCGTCAACTTTGTTTGGGTGCTTATTTAACGTCTACTTGAGTAGTTCAGTTGTGCTTTCTCAGAGACCCGTGCACACCTCCAAATCAGAGACATCCACTTCATCTAAATAGGTATACCACATTTATTGGCTGTAGGTTATTCAAGGTTGTAGGATAAAAAAACTTCCCACAATCTGTAAACCCTATCTTTACAAATTCATTTACTAATTTCGTTCTTCTTTGAAAACAATATCTGTAAACAGTGATAACAGAGAAAACAATGGAGAAGAAGTAGAAACACTAAATATTACAGAAAAGTGCAGACATGCAGTTACTATGAAATTATGACAATATGGTCTCCCGAAAATGGGTGGGTATGATACCTTTGTGGTTGAGGTACACAAAGCATTCACGATAGAGTTATTCTTTTCTTGGGTTAAGTTACTGGCTGCGGGTGCTCATACACAATTGTTTCGGACTCACATTGAAGATGAAAAACCAGACAAATACATTCCATATGTGGACATAGAAATTCCATTATCTTACCGAGAACATATAAATTGGTTAAAAGGTGCCCTCCTGCGCACTACAGAAAATGTGAGACTCTGCATGCTCAGTAAGGATTGAGCGACTTAGCAAGTATTAGCTGCTTATACACTGCATCCTAACTTTGCTAAATTAAATGCAGCAGAATTAAGCACACTATACGAAGATCTAGTAAAGATTTACAGAAATCTTAAACAGTGCACACTAACAATTAACCCTGTGTGGACTGCTCAGGCTGCACAACCACAATTGACTCCCATGGGTATCAGCCCACTAACACTGAATGCCATTATGGGAAAGATTCCCACTAGTCCGGAGCAAATTCCTTTCTGGATGCACAAAGAACGAGCCAGATTGAAACAGGTTTTCCCCATACAGGCCCGCTGGAAAAACACAGATTAACCATTTGCTTGCCAATGGGGAAGGCTCCCCTGGTGGAAGATTGTGCCACTTGGGGTACAGCCTTCACTGCTGTTTATACCAGAACACATGGTACCCTGTCACTTGCTGCCTTGCCTGAGTTACTGAAACAGGTACAGAATGAGTATGGGGCAGCACCTGCCCTGGACTTGATGATGAAACTGATGGGCAATTTTGCCGCAGTATCAGCCATTATGTTAAGTAACATGAAAGGGGAGGCAGCAGCATTAGCTATACACCAATGCCTGAAGGAGGTCACTCCTGCACAGCAGGAGCGGGAATTGCCTACAATTATTCGAGAAACCTATGCTATGCTCTGTGGAGATAAATGGGAAACCAGTCCTGAGAAACAACAAGTGAAGAATAATTCTGAAAAGGATAACTCCAAGCAAGCAGCAGAATCATCAAAGAAGGAGTGGGATAATAAACAACAAAAATAAAAACAAAGCACAATTACTGGGTGGGTCTCCTCAACAGGAAACCAATGAGCAGAAATATAATCTGAGAAACTGTGAAAATATTAGGAAGCTTGACAGCTATCAGGATACTGGTACACGTTCCTCTTGTTCCTTTCATATGATACATATTTGGAGATAGGTGGACGGTCAGAGAGCAGATCAAAAAAGCAGGTGAAATCGAATGAGTAATCACAATGCTCATCAGACTTCATTTTAAAAAGGAAGATAAACAAAAGACTCCTAAACATTTTTTCAAAAAGAAGAAGGTAACTGGGATTAAAATAAGGCATGCGCAGGCTACTGAGGACGATGCTGGGCAGCACGGCATTAGTCACAATAGTTCACTGGAACTCAATGGATTATCTGGTGATAGCAGCGCTGAGTGAACATATCATAGTGGAAACACCTGATACTAGGGTAAGTGTTACCATTGTTTATACTAAATAATGCTCCAGTTAGAGAGGGACATACCCAAGAAGATCAAGTCTCTTTTTTGGGAGAACTTGACATTTGTTACAATATTCTTTTGGCTGAAAAAGACTGGCCACCTGAGTTTGTAATGGAATGCACAAACTGAGAAACTCTAATTTCACCTGCTTTCTCTGGCCTCGTTCTGGTATCTATTAAAAATTCATATGCCAAGGAGTGGGCATCAGCACTAGCTCCTGCACTACACCGCAATCGTTTTGGGTCGGATGAAGAGTAGGCCTGGGCGGTAAATTCCGTTCCGCTCGCGCAATTTGCGGAATTTCAGCAATTTCGCGTTCCGCGGAGAACGCGAAATTGCCCAAAAATTAACACATCTACTGGCATATTTGCAGTACAAAATGCTCACAGTGCTGCACTAATGAATAACATTGTGCAGGAAAAATACTAAACTATACTAGATATATCAAACTGAGTTTTCTGCTAGAATATAGCACCTGATAGCTAGGTTCATAAAGACAATTTTCCCGTTTACCTCAGGGGTATAGGAATAGCCTGGGCTGTTTTTAGCCAGAGTGACATAGTTACCTAAATATTTTGATGAGGAGGCATTGTCCTATGCAGAGGATATTTATCTGCGGTATGATGAATAAAAGGAACACTTGGACAGAGTAGAACGTATAATTCTAGGGTTTGCTCACCTGTGCTACAAATCTAATTAAAAGAATTCAAAAATTGTCCATCTCAATGTCCAGTTTCTGGGTCATGAGTTGGTAAGTGAAGGCAAAAGCCTGGTGGTACGTTTTTTTAAAAAATGCGCTTTGCTCCAACCTCCATCGACTCGGAAAAGACTACGATCCATTTTAGGGTTTTCTAATTTTGTCAGAACATACATTTTGGATTACATAGAATGAGTTAAACCATTCTACGATTCGAGCAGACCTGATTTTTCAATCAACTAATGGACACAGGAATATAAAAAATGTTATGTTCCGTACAAGCTGATATGAAAGCTTCTAAACATTTACACACATGTAAACACAACCAATCCGATGATCCGTGTAGTTTCTGGATCAACCGGGTACACCCATATCACTTTCAACAAAGGTGATATTGTATCTATTGCATACAAACTTCATTTGTGCACAAACGTTGAAATGCGTTTTGCACCTAGTGAAACTAATTTAGAGGTACAGACTGCTATAGTGAGTGAGAGGACGAGCACTAACACAGGGGAAACGCATAATTATGGTTTCCCCAGTACGACCTTAGTGGCTTTTACAAAAGCGAGTTTTCCAAATTCCAAAGTATTACATCCATGATGGATTCAATGGGCTAACTCTCTCACTGCAACAGATGTAGATTACAGATTTGATTCTACATCACAAACACAACCATTCCTGTAGTACAAACAAGAATATCCTCAGCTGAATAAAATAATGCTTCTAGATTGATATGATTACATTATCTACACTTAGGGTCTGTTCTGCCTGCCATAGGGACCAGATACCCATATTCTGCCCCATGCACAATCGTTAAGGGGTTGATGCATGACAGAAAGTTCTGTCCTGAGAAAGCACATACACAGTCCATAGGGGACTGTACAGCATAGCTTGCAGAACTCAAAGCCCTGATTTTAGTGCTACAAAATAGTGATTAAGGATTCCCCACACTTATTGTGAGTGATCCGTATTACTGTGTCCAGTCCTCTAATGAATTACTTCACTATTGGGGCCAAAATGGATTTAGATATTCCAAGGGTTGCACAATCAAGCACAAGCTGCTTTGGGGACAGGTGGTAAAGCTGAAAGAATGCTTCTCATGGGCTCATGTTATCCACATATTGAGTTATCAACGTTTTGGAATTTACTGTGCAAGGAATTCCATGGCTGAGAAAGCTTCTAAGGCAACAGTTGGCACTGCTGCCATTGTTGCAATCACTCATTCTAGTGCGGATTAGACAAAGATATCATGGTGGCTATCACTGCTGCTCGCAATGACACACACCTGTAAAAAGGCTTTCCACTCAAGTACTCCTAAAAGTTAGATGCACAAAACTTTCCGTATGCTCAGATTTCAGGAGTGGGGGATAGAGCTATACCAAACACTGATCAAAGATTGGGTTTAATACTAACTGCACATGAGGGTCTGGGTTCTGCATGCACAGGGGTTACACCTAAAATTTCAATATTGGTGGCCTGGTCCAACCAAACAGACGAACGACTTTGTCCTCAAATGTGACATCTGCCAGCAGATTAAGGGTTCCACCACAGCACGTACCCCACATACACCTCAATTAATTTCAGAAAAGTCTTCTCACAGTTCATTTTTGCATCATTGTAGCCTGTTACACCAGATAATGGTTACAAGTACATCTTGGCTGCAGTAGATTCATGCTCCAGATTCCTGTCTGTTTGGCCACAGTGGTCTGCTGATGCCCAAACTGTTATAAAAAATTTGAGAGTCATTTAGCTCTCTGGCCTACAAAGAAGCCATGGGAAGTTTGGGTGTGGCCTTGCAGTACTCATCCCCCTATTATCCTGAGGGAAATTTGATCGTAGAGAGGAAAACCCCTAACTCAAAGCAGTCCTTAACAACTATTAGGCTCAGGTCGCAGTTGGGTCAGTCACCTTTATAGAGTCCAGCGGCTACTCAATAACATGCCAAAAAAATCCCTGTATGTCATACTTCATATAAAATCCTGTTTGGAGTGAGAATGTAGTTACCAGACCTCGATAATGTCAGTGCAGTGGTGGCAGAAACACAGTTTGACATCAATGAACGTTTGGTTGTTTTACAGGAAATTAATGATTTCTGGGACATACAAAACAATGTCTAAGTAAAACAGAGCACCACTGGGGAAGTAAAGGTTGTTCTGGTGGTAAGACCTGGCTGGGTCTCGAAGGTTGGGGATCTGAGCACTCGTAACATCCAGATACGAGCCCGGGGTAGCGACGGAGAGAGCGTTGCTTCACGCCCTGAGTTATTACCAGGAGCGGTTAGTGGTCTCCCAATTTAATATGGGTATTCTCTACGTATCCCTGTAGTTCTTACTACATGCACTTCACAGGTATACGTAGATTGCATCGTTCTTCAATAATTCCTTTTTCTAGTTATTGTGTGAGATTAGCACTCACGTAAATTTGCAGTAGTAAACCTTTTGGTCCTGAAGAAAGCCATGATCAATTTATGATCACCAGTGGCTGAAACATGTAGACCCCTTCAGCAATATTTCACCCACGCAATCACACATCTATTCAGATCGCGTGTATAGTACTTTTTAACCCTTGACACCACAAGATATTTAATACATTTGTTTGTCTCCTGGTAGCCAATTTTAGATTTCTCACATCATATACACTGCATCACGTATTTCTACTTCATTGCTTCATGTTCCATTGAATTTAGGAGATCTCACCCTAGGATAACATTAAAACATCCATGAGCTCCTCCTTTACCCTAGCAAGGAGTTGTAGCTCCTTGGCTGCACCAGGTTGCAGCCAAGAGGAGATCCCAAATGATGAAGCATGCCACCTCGGTGGGTGATGGGTTTCCGTCCTCTCAATGAGGAATTTTTTTTCCTGTTCTAGCTTGTTGGTTTGCACTGTTTACTTGTCTGTGTATACTCATTTAGTCAGAGACCCGCGGCTTTTTGTGGTTAATATATATGGTAGGGGACTTATCCGCGCAGGTATATAAAATTCCCTCAGACCCTTTTGCTTATCTGGTGATTTATTGATCTGGTCAGGGGAACAATTGTGGAGAATAAAGAATGTGGGTCATATTAAATAGCAGCTGTACCTGTCATGGCTGTCAAAGGTACCAGAACTGTACTTCTTCCACCTCTTGCCAGCCACCCAGATAAAAGGTTTGTTTCAATTGATCTGATCAAACCACACTATGTGAACAATTCTCAACAGTAGGCTGCGTGGACTCCAGGGGAGCCACCTCACTCCTCTTGCTACCGTTCAGGAAGTTCAGATGGAAGCTTCAGTGACTAAAGAATATTACTCTCTCCAAGGAGAAACTGTAAACAGCAATTAAATATTTCTTTTTCCTGTTGAAATGGCTACACCTGTACAGTCAATGAGTACAGAAATGCAAATTTCAATTGAAAAATCGACGACATCAATTTGAATATGCCACAGATTGAGTCATCTCCCAGTTCTGCAAAACTTGCTGGGCTGCCAAAAATAGACCAAGCGGCATCTGGCTACTTTGTTGACTATGACAACTTCTCATTGAATTCAACTGAACGTGAAAAACCATTGCCACCGCCTCTCCGTTTCAAGTTTACAAATGTGCAATCTCTAGCTTTGGTTACTCCTTGAATACATCTCTGGATTACAATTGGATTACTTTTCTTGGTCCTCTGGATTGGTTTGGTAAATGTATTTTTCCTATTTCTGAAATGGCACTATCTCCTGGAACACTCTGCGGTACAACTTGTGAACTTGTTACTGAAACCACATGCATCATCACACTGTGAACAAAGGGACCTGACTCTGGTTAACATGACAGCAGTTCCACTTCTGGAAGGACAAGTGTGGGACAGGGTATCATATGATGTGTATGGTCCTACTGAACTTTTACAAATACTGTAGTTGTTTAAAATCACCTACAGTACTTTTTCTGATGACTGGGACATCGAAACTGTGGACAGTTTGCTTGCAGATGTAGAACAATTGGCTGCATTCTCTTCTGATGAATTGTATGATCTAATATCAGTGATATTTTTTGGTATTAACATTATAGTCACCATTTTTTACACAAAGCTAGTATCCTATGTGCTGTTTATAATTACACCCAATGGGAACACTGTTCAACACCACTGAAAGGTAGTTCATAAACATTTTCACTGAAGTTTGGTTATTTTTCTGGTTTTGACATGTCAGACCCATCCTCTTACCATTATAGGCTTGCACCTACACCTGCAAAGATAAAATATCCTTTTGTTCCCAGGTGTCTGTACAGAGGTTTGGCTTTTGGTAAGACATCATAGACACAAAATATATCTGGGGGAAAAAAGACTGACAGATTCAGGGAACTTAGGCTTTGTTCAGAGAATGCATCATACCACATCAAATAATTTTCCAGAATAAAAGAGTGCAGCAAACTTTCTGTCTAGGAATAGCCAAGATGAAGGATTTGAACACACCTTGAATTGCCGCATTCTCATGCTTTGAGAACAGGCAGCATTTCACACAACACAGGGAGGATACACTAGATGCCATGATACAGAATGGTTCTTACCAATTCATGAGACCCCAATAGGAAGGGATAGTTGGTTTGGCCTGTGGACACAAATGGGTGTCAGTCTAGATTCCTGGGCAATGCTGAAGGGTTTAGAATAAATAGGCCTGAGCAGCGATGTGTACAATCAGAATTCTCAGGGTGGTGACATCATATAGAGTTGGGAAGTTATGCCTTGATTGTCTAAAACCTCAACACTTTCTCAGGTGAAGCAACACTTGTCTCTTCTTTCTGGTAAAATGGATCTTAGGGATTTCTTGTTCGGTCCCTGGAATCCACATCAAAAGCTCTTCTTGTATGCAATATACAAAGAGCTATGGAAAGTTTGTCAAAAGGAAGTTGCTGAGAGAATGCACGAGATTGATAGGGTTGATTTAGAAAAGGCTTTGGCTGTGGTTGACAACTGTATGACCACACTAACGTCCAGAATATATTCACTGGGCGACATTGTATCTTCTGAAATTGACATAATACAACAGGATATGCTTGTCTTACAGCATGGACAATCACAACTATGGTGCAAACAAAGAAGGAACATTACGTTCTGGCCACATGCCATGACGTTATATCAACAGCACAAGTCTGTTTTCTGCATACAAGCTGACTGAAAGACCGATATTAATGGCACGGAGAGAAGCAAAGTATCCCATGTTGATCATTGAAAATGTAGACCAATTTCTTTCCCCCCATGGCTGATACACCATCCACAGACTGGATAATCTATGGCTACATTACCCTACCGTTCACGACTTTCCAATTCCAATATTGTCTGCAATACCACCAAACAGGCAGATATGAAGCACTAGGGGAAGCTTATTTGCATGAATCCTGAGAATTACAATTCAGGTTTAAATGCTGGAATGGGGACACAGACATTTTTCTTAGAAGTTCCAAATGCAGGGATGCTTTAGGCGGGTTACAACAAACAAATGATGGACGGAATGCTGACAATGCAGACATTCTCCCCCAGTCAAAAGATCTGGGTTAAATCCATCGTTCTTTTGCCCACCGCGCCACCCCAGGTTAGACATGGCCATATGCAAATCAGTCTTGACCCTGTGCTTCATGGGAACAGTCCAGCCCGAACTGCCAAGCCATGTCTTCCCTGGACCGGAATCAAGCATCCTAGGACCGGTTTCTGGCTATCAGCCGTCATCAGCCAGGATAGCTTGACTCCAGTGGCGTAGTGAGCACGGGTCCCACGTCTGGGAATACCCATCCCACTTAGGGCGAAAAACGTTACAACAAACAAATGATGGACGGAATGCTGACAATGCAGACATTCTCCCCCAGTCAAAAGATCTGGGTTAAATCCATCGTTCTTTTGCCCACCACGCCACCCCAGTTTAGACATGGCCATATGCAAATCAGTCTTGACCCTGTGCCTCATGGGAACAGTCCAGCCCGAACTGCCAAGCCATGTCTTCCCTGGACCGGAATCAAGCATCCTAGGACCGGTTTCTGGCTATCAGCCGTCATCAGCCAGGATAGCTTGACTCCAGTGGCGTAGTGAGCACGGGTCCCACGTCTGGGAATACCCATCCCACTTAGGGCAAAAAACGTTACAACAAACAAATGATGGACGGAATGCTTTAGGCGGGTCCTTAGTATGCAAGGACATTTCACTTAGTGGGTCATACAATGCTTCAGTAGTGAAATTGTCCTATTATCTGAAGGGTTCTCCGTCTGCTGTGATTCATCTGGTTTTCTTTCTGCTCTGGGAGCTATTTGATGCTGAATTATCTAGGTTGCTGTGGAACGGAACCAAGCATCACTTATCTGGTAGTGGTTAAGTCCATAGTCACTTGTTGCACACAAGTATAGTTTCCACCTACCCTCACAACTAGGGAGGCAATGCTGTGGACTTTGATAAATGTTTCCAACATACACTTTGATTCTTTGAGCGACCTGAAAGCCATGCTTTTTCAAAAAGATGTGGCCTTATCATTAGCCAGAGAGACGTTTGATCTCCAGGTTGCAAGGTCCTTGTCCAAGATACAGAGCCTACTCCATACTAACTTCCTGCTGAAATTTGTGGCGCTCGTCCACTGTATCCTTAATATGTCAGATACAATAGAAATATCACTGTAAACTGGTTAGCACCATCCAGACGATTTTCAGAGTTGTACCATCTTTCATACACTCGTTGTTGTAAAGCGTTCTTGGAGGACTCCCGCTTGTCTTGCTACTTGTGGCGGGAATTCTTATTTTAATTTTTATGTTTCGCAATGGATGTCCCAGTTCAACCTGGAATGGGGATAGCACTGGCTGTGCTGCAATGATGTGAGCACATTATGCACTGCTTCGGCACACCTCAGCTTCGAGAACTGAATGAGCACTGGGAATTGTCTTACAGGTCTATTTGGCTTCACTGCGTACAACCTGTATTTCGCTGCCTGCTAAAAACGCCATGAATGAGATGGATTTTTCCGGATCACAATTGGTTGCACCACTGGACATTGAAGTACTGATGGACTGCTTAAAGGCCCATGGGTATTGTTGTCCCCATTGTATTCCATTGTTGATTCATTAATTCTTTGAGCCACCCTAGGATGCTTTTGTTCCTAGTGAAATGGATACCGGCTCTGTGGAACACTTATAGGATGCAGTCCCTCCCTCAGCAGCTACTGTGGGAACTGGATGGAATCACCTTTGCTCTATAAACCTGCTTCGAGGTGCGCCTCTGGGTACGTCATCTGCAGTTGCCTGTGACCGCAATGTTGCGTCTACCACTCAGAGCACACAAAAAATTGGCTTTTCTGTGTTGTGGGAACAATTTGGCCTGTTTTTAAACACAATGAAGCAGAACAGTTCTTGTTTTATTTTCTAGGCACCATGGTTTTCTGAGTCCTTGGGATTTCAAATAGTATAATGAATTTGAAATGATTTTAGGAATATTTGAAAAAGGAAAGTTGCTTTTAGATGATTTTAAAAGCAGTTTCAGACCTTTTTAGTTATAATTTTATTATGACCTGCTGTTTTTTTAGACAGCTTTTCTATATCGACCCTTAGTATGAGGAGTGGGTGTTATGTGCCTGGGTTAGGCCCCAGTAGCAAAGCTGCTCATTTTCTTACATTGTCCTCTTTTCAACAATAACATTTCTACTATTACCTTTTGCAGATATTCACGTGCGTGACAATGTTGGATTAGTTTCTCTGAAACTACTTCTGTTCACACATCTAGCTTCGAATAACATTGCCACAATGGCTCGAACACCAAGTACAAGGCCTTTACCCACGGATCCACAAATGTTGTTGTATCTTCATCCACGGGCGACAGGACTATCGACGTATCCATAACATCGTTAATCTATATGTACATCACAAAGAGGCTTTTAATTTTAAATAATCAGCATCTCATAGGATTAGCAGAGAAGGCACTTCAGCTGACAACGAGGGTCCCTGCATTTTGAGACTTCACCATGCAGCGGTCTGACATCTCCATGAAGGGTGTCAAGTTCCTGACCAGGATGGGGGTCTTACGTTCTCTCCTGCCATCTAATGGAGTTGGATAGTCCCTCTGGGTATTCTTGGCTTCACACCTTCACATAATCCAGGTACACACAGAGTAGGGTTTGTATAGTAGTAGCACGCCTGAATACTATCCTGCATTATGTGACTGCATATATACACACTATTTTGACAATATGGTAGATCTATATCTACTATTTACTCTTTTGGTGCTTGCAATCACTTTTATCTGCGTCTGTCTACTGATTATCTCAGCTTAGTATTTGTTTCAAGAATACCATTGGATCAATAAATATATTCAAAATGTCTAAGTGTGTATTCTCTGTATATTCCTCTGAGAACAAAAGAGTGCAAGTGACCGAGCAAAAGGATCTGATCTGTTACCACAATTCCTGAGGGTCATGTTCAGTGGTTGCCAGAAACCATTTGCTTCCTAGTAGGGTAAGGAGGGCATATGGGGGCACTGTGAGCTAGCTGGTATCTAGGCCAACATATCCTGCAGGGGAATCGGTCTAGGCACCTCACCCAAAGGTTATGTTGTCCAACCAATGCCCAGATCCTACTGAACTGTAGGAACTACACGACAGGTCATCCTCTACACTATATTTATTGGGATATGTAACTCAGTGGAAAAGGAATATAATGATTGTAATAAGCATGGAGTGTACAGCTGTAGTCACTAGGATCACAAGGGGAAATATTGGGTTAGGATTTGCATGTAACAGGATTGGTACACTAAATATATTAGGAGCACAGTTGGCAACTTGTTAAACAAACCAAGTTCGGGGAATGTCAGGACATATGTATAAGACACATGCCAGAGTCAAAGTTTTATTTAAGATCATAATAAAAATATGGTTTGAAAAATAGCAAAAAGATTCTAAAAAATGTAGATAGATTGTGTGTGGATGGTAAATTGATGGATAATGGATTGGACATTTTGGTGAAAGACTGGATGAGAGAAAGTAAAGCATAATTATTGTGGCTATGGGTGAATTAGAATGATAGTATGAATAAATGTTTGGATTGTTTGGATGAATAAGCAAGGCAGCTCTTTTCATGGAGAAGGGCATGCTGATCACCTACTTAACTTACTTTGTTTTATGGATATCAAACCAATGGTTCAAAGTGAGGGGTATAAATGTTGGTTCTACTCCCTTGACTCACTGTGTTTGTTAAATGATCCAGATGTATCCCACACATCATTCATCACCCACCCCTCCCTGCCCATGGCATTTTGCCACCTATGACTGGAGTGCAGTATGGTTAAATTTGTGCCTTCAGTGTTGTCTGTGCAATGTGTGTCTGCTTAAGTTAGTGCAGCATTTACAAAGTTTTCAATGCCTTGCCAACCAAACACACAAGGTGTGATTCCCTTCGCCCACTCAGTCACCTGTTAGTACTTCACTCCTTTATATATTTTTCCTATGTTTCTCTGTCCCAGCCTTCCGAAATATTGGAAATCTATTCTTGGTATGTGCCAAATTTGATTTTATAACCATGTGAAGTGAAGTGATTCTAGAATATATTTCATGGTTTCCCATAACAGATTTATTTTACACCTATTCAGATTTTTCCATTCCGACTTCCGTTGACTAGTGCAGTGACTGAATAAGCCAAAGATGACATATCAATGATCAGTGTAGTGACACCTCTATTCTATATCCAAAGCTCTACCTTACCCGCCTAATCCCTCTACCGTACTCTGCAGTAGAGCTTGTCAAGTTTTCATTCCTTACTTACTGCCCAGAAAATTAATTTGTTGGATATAATATCTGGTGTTGGGCTAGGCCAGTCAGTAAACTGGGAGTAAGTGCATGATTTGATGTCAAGTTTGGTGATGGGATACACTGTGACGAACATGCCAAATACAATCTATATAGCCTGTTCCTTTCCCTGAAGTGTAGTCCATCATTTTCCCCAATGTCTACTTGTGGCAGACAGGATAATGTCTGCATTTATATGTGAGATGTGTGACATAGTGTCTTATTTATTACTCACCTGCCTCTTTGGAGTCAGGGTAGAAAGAGAAATGCACTTGGAGAACAGCAGGTCTATTGGAATTAAAAATAGATAATTGCCAACTACAGCAGCCCCAGCTGCAGACAGTAGCAAATTACCAGATGCACTGGCTAGTATTGAGCATGGTCCATTATTTTAGCACAACACACAACTTGTACTCCATATTGCGGAATGACATACTCATTAATGAAAGGTCATTTATTTTTCCAATCAAAATATGTTTATAGTTACTTAAAAAGGCTTTAGAAGAAAAAAAAATCAAATCACAGTTTTTATTTAATCCGGTGTTGTTCTGCCTTAATACTTTTATGTCACGTAATCTGTTCTTTTTATGCAAGGCATGTGTGAGCAAAAACTAAATTGGCTTTGTGACTCTCCGTATCATAATCACATCAAATTCCAGTGGCCCTAAGGGACCACAGCAATATACTGCAACACCCACTAATTTAAAACAATTGATAGCACAGAGGATTATTTACAATGTGTCTACTTTCTTTTTCTTTTTCTCGACATAGCTACTCCTGTTGGTCCACCCTTAGGACTCAACAGGCTGGAGATAGCGGCCGGTCTGCAGCAGCAGAGGCTGGAGCATTTCCAACAGCAATACTAGCCCGTGATGTCCTGGAAGAGGGGGAAAAGGAAATAAAAGCCTCTCAGACAGGCCCCATTGCAGCTGGTCCCCCTTAGCCTCCAAGCCATCTCATCGCCAAAGCTGCTGCCAGCTGACATTAACCGATGCCACCTCCTACCACACTGACAGAAGCATACCATTGCTGCAGCGCACCCTGCAGTGGCTGGGCACCATAGAGAGCCATCTCATCACAATGGAGCACAGCTTGGAACAGCTCTGGACCCAAATCCAGAGTGCCCTCTTTTATCCTTTTTTTAAAAAAAATGTTTTGGTGGAAGGGACTAGTTGTGACTGGGTGGAGAGGGTGGGAAGGGAGTTGGGACCAGGTTTCTGTGGACATTTCAGAATTTGTTACATTGGAGCTTGGGTCAGTTTGTTTGGGAATAGGGATGGGCATGCTGTGTGGGTGGAGAGGGTGGGTTTCCTTGTAAAGAAATAAAGATGGAAACTACAAAATTTATGGCTGAAGTAGTTTGTTGTACTTTTACTTTGCACTGCTGCCTACAGTTTTTACTCAGCCTGTTTATGTGCTTGCAAGAGAGAGTGTATCTCTTAATTATAGAGTTATACCCCTCTAAATATCTTGACCATTATCGGGGATGCTGCCATGACCTATATTGTCCACAACATCCTAAATAAACAATTATTTGTAGCAGCACTTAGGGGGTCATTACGATGACGGGCAGACCTGAGTTTGCCTGTCATCATTGCGGTGAAGGGACCGCCCACCAGACATGCGGCGGCCCCGCACCACAAATTAGGATGCGACCGCCACCAAGGTGGTTGCATTCTTCATTTTAACATTACAGTGGCTGCTGCTGACAGCAGCACCCGCCGCGATATTAAAATCGCATGTTTTGCATTTCACTACGCTACATGGCAGGCACCACACGGTACCTGCCACTTGGTGCAGTGAAATGTAGGGGGGTACCATAGGTACCCTCCAAGTTCACCCCACCTCCCCCCGAACACAAGGGGGGCCCACAACAGGCCCCCAAACCCAATCCCCGCCAGCCTTGGAAATGCCAGTTTAAACACACATCCTAATTTGGTGGACAGTGCCTTCTAGGCACTGCCACCATTTTGGGCACCCTGCACCGTGCACCAGGCAATCAGACCAATTGCCTTTGGTGGTGAAGTGGCGGACGGACTTTGCGTCCGCGGCGGTACTCACTGCCATCCTAATTGGGCGGTGGGAAAATCCTGTGCGATGGTGGAAGGACCGCTTCTGCCATCCTAATCGACCCCTTAGTTACTTACTTACTAAGTTAACTAGTTCACTTCACTTCATAGTTGTCGTTGCTGGATATAGATGAAGCAATAACAGGGAAGGCATCACATTTTTAAAAGCTAGGTCCCACTTCCACCCAGTTGAGCTCCAACCGTAGGGTTAATCAGAAGGATTATTTCTCGTAGGAAACTAATTGAAAATAAAAACACTGAGTTTGTGGGTTATAAAAAAGCTTTACAAAGCATTGACACCAGACTACTACAAAATGACAGAACAATAATTTCAGAAAGTAATAAAACAACAAAAAATAGCAATAGTAGTAATTTGGCTAGTAGGGAGCTACTAGTAACTTACGAAATCCTCGAGTCATAAACAATGCATACCAAGTCTGTAGTAGACAAACTTCAGCTAGGCGTTTGCAACTACGCAACACAAGGCCTGAATGATGATGCTGACGACTGATGTTCTTCATTATATATCTAAAATATGGATCACTTTTTATGCACGGATGCGTAAATGGGGCAAGTGTGGGCTTTTGCTCAGAAGATCCTGCAGTGAGTTTGTGTTGCTTTCAACACATCTGTCCTACCGTTTGTGATCATGTTGCTATGGTGCTCAGGCGGAGACAGTATGAAATAGTTTACAGGAAAAGTTGCACGTCCCTAAACTGGCAAACCCAGGCATTTTTCTCTCACAAAGCAAAGTTTGTTTGCCAGATTTACATTTGGGAAAGCTGGAGGTGTAACGAAAACATACATTTGCCAGCTGCAGAGAGTGACATGGTGCAGTTGTGACTGACACCAAATGCGAGAATGACAATGACAAAAAAAGAGAAAAAATAACACATTATTTACATCAGTGTAATATCAAACACACCCTTATGGAATGCTGCACTATAAAACACAGTTACATTGAGCACCGTACTGCAAAATAATGTATACCATTTTTAGGTCAGTAAACTTACACAGCAAAACTATGCATGCTTTCATACTAATGACTTCCTGTAAATGTTTTCCGAGAAGTGACTTACCAAATAAATAGGGACAAATGCCTGATGCTCCGAACGAGGTGACACACAGTGGGCATACAGCCGTAATGTTTGTGAGCGGTAAAAAATGCCAGATTCTTTTCACACTGAACCCCTCTGCTCTACTCCCTTCTCTGGGTTTTCCTCCAATCCAGAGCCGTAGGTGGCAACAGCTTAGGTTGGCGTGCCTGACACAAGATAGGAAACCAATCACCCCCTGCCTGTGAAAACTTGAAAACTGGGAGACACCTGTAGAATGTAACAAAAGGCCACACTCCTCAGCCAATCAGAACCTCGGAATTCTGTGGGATGCGCTAGGATTGGCTGAGGTATCCCAATACATCAATCCTAGGAACCTCCGCACATGTCAGTAGGGTGGAGCTGAACTCAGTGGAATTCCATTGAGATTTTATGCAACTCCGCCAAATTCCATGTGGTTCAACTCCGCAACCTCCACCCATTCCTAGTATTAGGTATTCATCTTTAACCCAGAAACACATTGGAAATTTGTATTGGCACTCTGGTAAATATATGATCTTTGGGGCAGACCTGCTAGTGCTGCAAAAGGGATGGGCAATAGGCATGCGAGGAGGGGGCAGGCATTGTCTCGAATGTCATAAAGGATTTGTGGAGGCTTCTTCAATGCATACTGGTCCAAATGCAATCCGAAAATATATATAACTAAAAAATGGTGAGGCAGCATAAATCGGACACAAATATAATAATGCTCCACTAGCAATAGTATTTTTGTGAAAAGATAAAAGTTTCACCAAAAATAATCAAAAAGTTCTATAGGGGCACTGGCATACTTAGTCTGGGAAGAAGAGTTCATCCTCAGGTGGTTCACCCAGAAGTTAGTCAGCTAACACACTTGATTCTGACCAATCATCCTCCTCCTGTGCTGTTTCAAAAATGGCGTAATTTTGTGGTATGAAGTGTTGCTTTATTGCGATCATAGTTAATTTCTCCATGTTTTGTGGCAAGAGGCTGGTCCTTCTCACTGTAACAACCGCACCAGCTGCACTGAACACACACTTATGTAATAGGTCGAGTTCCAATGTGTTGGCACTCCTGTATCTGGGCTTTAACTTGTGCTCTATTATTATGCTAAACAATCTGCAACTGCTTCCAGGCTTTAAAAGAACAGCTGACATGAGTGCATATTCTTCTGCAGGTGGTCAGTATGTTGCTAATTATCTCTTCTTTTTTTAGAAAGTCTTGCACCATCAGGTTGAAGTGATGGGCCAAACACAGGGCCCTGAAATAGCCTCCATCTGCCATTGCCTTGACTATGTGACTGCCACTGTCTGTGGCAACAAAATTCTGAGACTTCTCGCTCAGAGCCATACACACACCTATGCGTTAAATTCATCCAAAATGTTTAAAATTGTATGTGATTTTTCCATGGCAAACATGGCCACTGTTGCATGCAGCCGAACACTTTGAAACTTTTGTCAGGGCCAAGACCTGCACATATCTTTTGCTTTTCCCCTTAAAAGAGATCCACTGTGCCTTGATGAATATGTAATCAGTTGCCTGACAACTGGTCTACATGTCTGTTGTCAAGTGAATAGTGTGAACAACACTTTGCTGCAACGCTTGTCCAACAAACTGCAGCACATTGTGACGCAGCACTGGAACAGCATTTCTGGCAAAATAGGTCTGCCTTGGAACCTTCCATTTCATGCAGATGGGTGCCACAAACTTTAAGAATCCCACTCCTTCCACAAAAAAGGGAGGAGGTCCAGAGCTAAAAACGTTGCCAGCTTCCCATTGTACAACTGGGCGGTTGGGCGGTTCTGCTCATAAGCCCCTCCTGCCTAAACATGCCTGTAATAGTAGCCTGGATATTCTTCTTTTCTAGGGCCACTGAAACAGGCATATTTTGAGAAGTAGATGGTAGTGGTAGACTCAATGTGCATTGTGTTGAAGCAGTCACTGTATGCCACAGTGTCTTCATCTCACTCAAAGTCTTTTGCCATTGTGAAGTCACAGAGGTCGATATTTCAATTAGTGCACTGCTGGAGACAGTGTTGCTTTTTGTAATGATGTCACCCTCCCCTTTCTCATCATTACTTCCAACCTTGCTTGGACTTGTAGCTTATGTTACCTGGCTCTCCTCACCACCACAACCAAGTTCAACAATTATTTTAAGGTGCTCCACCCACTTAATTGTGTAGTGCTTTTTCATATGGACCGTTTGGCCTCAAGTACCATAATGTGTCCTAGGCTTACCTCCACAAACATTTGAGTGGCAAATGGTGCATACTGCAATGCACACCCCCTCTTTTCTAACCATAAAAAGGTCCCAAACTAGAGCGGATTTTTTTTTATTGTGCCATTGCCAATGATTAAGAAAGAACTGAAGATAGGTGGAAATGTCATTGTTTGCCTGTCTGCTTCTCCTGAGGTAGGGGCTGATGCAGGTCTCAGCTGGAGCTTTTTAAATATGGAAGCTGGTGGTGCTACCTGTGGGCATTCCTCAGAGCAGGTTGAATAGCAATGTCAGACTCCTCTGTGTCACCTTCCGCAATGACTGCCTCGTCGCCGTCATCCTCCTGAACATCCCCTTCCATAAGTCTAAGGGCCTTATTTACAAGCCTCTTGTGCCACTCGTACGTCACTTTTCCCATGTTAAAAAGGACACAAAAGTGGCGCAAGCGGCTTGTACATAAGCCCTTAAGTTTTTCAGGAACTTTTCTTTTCCCTTGCCTCTCCTGTTGTCTCATGGACTCTGCTGGGGTCCACTCCATGTGCCTATCATCATCACCAGAAGTGGTGCTTGGAGAAGATGGTGGAGTAGCACCCTTCCCTTTCCTTGCTGGAGATCTGGGAGCCAATGATTCTAAAGAGGAGGTTCTTGCTTGGAAGGAAGCTCAACCTCCTGTTCTGCTCCAACGTCAGGAAAATATAATATTGCTGGCTGCGGCTGCTGTCCACTTTACTCTGTTTCCTTAAACGATTGTGCACCACTTTTCGAAAGGTACAGATCCAAATCAGAGTCACTAATAATTAGCACTGACATGATTGCTGTGGCTGCTTACTGACAGACATGGTCCTAGGGTTAGGTTGGGGTAGTTCTGTTGATTTAGGAGTGCTGCTCTCAGCTCGCTCCCCAGAGTCCGCTGCGGCAGCCACATGATGTGGTGGTTCAAAAAAGGTTTGAGGTGACATGTGACTGGTAGGAAGCTGATTCTTCTCACTGACCAGTTTCTTGGAAGCTTTTTTATTTTAGGAAATCTTAAAGCTCTCAGTTGGAAGTTGCACCAAGCTGCCCAAGCGGAAGTGATTGGAGGAATGATGTGTAACTGCACAGGCCTTCTGTTTGGCAGTACTGTGGGTGATGTCTCTTCTCTTGTGCGCCTAAAAGCAAACAAGCAAGAAAAACCTTTAGTGAGAAACATGGCATTGTTTGCAGTTTGAATTAGTACAGACAAAGGCAATGTTAGCATGGTTGTTTTGTTAACTTACGTAACCACTTTAAAGTCAAACCACACAACCATACCATAATTCCCCATCTGGAAAACTCACAATATACAGAATGATAGAGCTCTTTCCTTTATATTCATATATTCTAAAGGAGACACTTTTGGTACTCAGGGAGCTAAATGGGTAAATGGAAAAGTAATCTTTTTAAAAGAGGTTAGTGTGGTCCAGGGGGAATGGAATAATAATCATAATCATTACACAAATGAATGATGCTAGAACCTAAAGTGCACCGCAACCGGGGTGTCCAGGAGGAAATGTAATTATATACCTAAAAAACTGAATGCTGTTGCGCTGATGTTCCCCTATGATGGAAGGATGGATGGCTGATGGAGGCAAAATAGGAAAACATTTTTACATTAAATTGAAGAAAATGACAAAAAAACAAAAACTATAAATTAATTTTTTAATGAATAGTAAAATAAAATGAAATTAAAAATTAAAAAATAATATTAAAATCTAAAAAATGAACAATGAGTATAGGGAACAAAGAACGCATGAAGGGCTACAGCAAAAGCTCACTGGGTGCCTAGTGCCTACACAAAATGGCCAACAGTCACATAGTCATACCAACAAGAAGGAGGCATGGAAAACAAAGAACTCATACAAGATTATGGGCACTGGCCATATGGCATGGAGAACAAAGACAAATGGTGGCCTATGGCAAACACCCTCGCTCAATGGCCAGACAAAGGAGGCATGGTAACACTGAAAAAATAGTATAACTTCAGCAATACTAAACATTAATATATACTGGGCAAAATATTTTTACAACCCACATCCTCCAAAGTCATCAAATATAATCACCCCACCTATACACTGTTTGCAGAAAGAAAATGTGCAACACCCCAAAATAAGTCATTTTGTAATTTAATCCGGTGCCATTCATAGCCTAATACTGGGCCTACTGGATGGAAGACCCATTGGTAGACTAGGCTTTCAGAAATGGAGAAAATGTACTAATCTGTGCAACATTCAGAAGAAGAATTACATGTAAAATAATAACTAGACCCTTCTGAAATCGCAGGCCACCCAGCACAATAAATTTAAAAAATCTAATGAAAATACAGCTAGATTCTGGTCCATACCTCCGATCAAACAGACAACCCCCTTATACAACAGTTTTCGAACTTACTTGTAAAATCTCAAATACAAAGTCCATAAATCCAATGGTATGTATGCAGCAGACAAGGAGAGTGATCCTTCCAGCTCCAAATCACACAGCCTGGGGAAAGAGGGCGAGGAGTTTAATCAATGGATGGGAAAGGGGATCTTGGGAAAGCTATGACTTAGACAAACACTACACAAAGACAATATACATCTGGGTGATGAGTAGCCAACCGTTATAAATCTGTTGCAGAAGGAAATGAAGGAATAAGTATTACACAGTTACATTAGATGTATTGCAAACAGTCCATCAGCCCCAGAGACCCAAGTTCATGTATTATTATATATCTACATGTTCTGTAGTTTAGGTTTCAAACATAGTACATGCAAATTATGGAGGAGTGAAGTGAACCCACACAGTTCTTTCTAAACAGTGAATATTAAAAGAGAAATTATACTGTATTGCCAATTTGGGCAGTGCATCTCCATTCTTTTTGGATTGTCTGTCAATCTTGGGTGCCTGGCTGTAGCGGTCCGGTAATGTAAGCATGAGTGTAATGGTGCTTTTGCCTTTTGTGCAGGAGAAGAGAAGGCATGCAAATTGTAAAACAGAATCAATATTGTAGAGTCAAGGAGAAGGACAGAAGGTAAGCTTCATGTGGGGTGTACCAAGAAGATTCAGAGGCAGAGCAAGAGCATAGTCCTTTGTAAACATTAATTGTATGACTCATGTGCGATCATTTAAGTGAGAACGATTACAACAACTAATAATCACAGACAAGTGACTGCATGTACCAGGCTGATCAAACTCGCAACTGTTTTGATTATCATCATTACATTTAGCCTAGGGGCTGCATAATGTGATATAGTGACATTGCATGTCTGTCTCTAGTTACCTACAACAACAGGCCCCCCACCCAACCAAATACTTTCAAATTGGAGCCAGCCAGCACTTACAATCATAAACGTTGCATATCCCATGTCAAGTAATCAACGCACCTCTTACCAGTCCAATGAGTTGAATAGGCCACTTAGAGTCAACACCATGTTGGTTTCTCTGATAACATCCTTCTTCTGGCAGTTGTTGATGCCCTGAGTCCTTCCACCATCTTCCTGACTCTGAGTAACAAATATGTACAACTCCGTTCCGACTCCCAATTCAAATGAAAGACATTGACTTATAGTGCAATGCTGCTGATGAACATTGAGTAACTTTTTTGTATAGATTTGTGTTTGTTAGCTAAATGGACTGAATAATCACCCTCACTGCCTGCTACTGTGGGAGCTGAACTATAAATATAGAAATAATACCACAAATACAACTTTCTGTCAACACAGAAGATAGCAGAATTTATTAGAGACCATTATATAATGCAAATACATGCAGCGCGGAGACAGCCAGCATAGTCAATGAGTGTCCAAAGGGGCGATGCCCTTGCACAACTTTTACTGTCACAAACCACATAGGAAGCATCGTCATAATACATGTAACAAACGTTAGGCACAGTGTACCTGTCCAATCACCAAGGGCCTAGCTTATGCTATACCATGTATGGTCCGAACTATACTGTTGCTGTCCACGTGTCTGAAGTACCTGACAATTTGGGACTTTTCACTGTGATGTATTTGGATTAGCGTTGGTATTTTTCCACTGAAATGATTGCGATGTCATAGGATGTATGAGAAATATTGCAAAATGTGAAATGCTGAAACGCTTGCAGCTAATCTAGCATTCTGCTCTTGTTCTCGCATGTTTCCTAGGCAAGCCTTGTGTTACAGCAGCAATTTTTATCGAAATGGAGTCCTCAATCATCCTTACACATGAATCATCTCAACACTCACAATCACTCATATATCACCCTTTGGTGCATTACTTACCTGTTCCAATTCAAGTACAGTGGTACAGTGCTGATCCTCTTTAATTCATGCAACACACATTGGCCAGTATTATAAATTAAATATTCTGGGGCAGTCCTGCTAGGGAATGAAAAATTATGAGCACAAGGTGGAGGCAGGCATTGTCTATCCATAGTCCTTGAAAGGACGGGCGGGGGGGCTTCTTCACTGCACACTGGTCCAACTCCAATCCAGCCATACATGAGTCTAAAAGTGTGGGGCTGCATTAGTCAGTCAAACACCAACAAACAAAATAATATAATTGTTACCTAGCTATATCCTTTTTTTTGGGTCAAAGTAGTTCGGTGATAGAAATTTCAATGGTGGCCCAGGCCTACTCGTGGTCAGGGAAGTAGAGTTTGTCCTCAAACTCAGGTGGTTCACCCAGACGTTTGTTAGCTAACAGACTACCATGACCTGAGTTTGATCAATCACCTTCATCCTCCTCCTGTCATACTTCAGCTATGGTGTAATGCGGTAGTAAAAGTGCTGATTCATTTTGATCATGGTTAATCTCTCCATGTTTTGGGGTTAGACAGGCCCTTCTCACTGTGAAGACTGTATCAAGTGACTGAACACATATTTATCAGACACACTGGCTCCCGGACAAGCCAGATACTTTATTGCCAGCCTGCTGAACACTCACCATTGGCACCTCTTCCCATACCAATACAGCAATGGGTTTTAATACAGATAGACTTCTCCTAGGTCATCCAGATAGGCCCGGACCATTGTCACAATAGATATTAGAGCTTGAACTTGCTCAACCTCTTTTGCCTTTACCTCTGCACTGGACTTAAGCCCTGCCTTTAGAACCCAATAAAATGCAGATTTTGGGGCTGATGGTCGTGTGCCTGTTAGTGTTGTTTTTCCTGGTGTTCTTATTGTTGGTTTTGACTGCTGTGAGCCAACAAAACTGCCCTCAGGCTCTATGGAAGTTGAAGATTGCACCCCAAAACTTCTGCCCAAGAGTGGACCTCTAATTCCCACATGTTCTTTTTCTAGGTCGCTTGTTGCTCAGAAGTCCATGTCTTGTAGTTTGAGACATCCTCGTCTCAAAAAGTAATGAAAGTTGCCAGTTATTGTACCATGGATTAATAATTGTGGCACATATGTAATGTTTGGTGACTCAATGTCTCTTTGCAGCCTTGTATTAACAGCCAAGCAAAGGATTAAGGTCTCCACCAAGTCATGCGCATCTATTTTTGTTCTACACCTGCGTGCATTACAGAGACTTCCTTTAGCTGTTACTGTAACATATGCAACAATGGGATAGCTTGGCCCATGGTACTGTCCTCCCTGCTGACTCCCCATGTGAAAACCTCAAAAGGAAGCAGAATCTCGGTCAGACAATTGACTAGGCCACATTGGTCTATCTCAATGATTATGCCTTTCACAGTTGCATCCCCTCTTTTTTTTAACAAAATAAAAAACATTTGGAACTTTTTTTTAAATGTATGTGAGAAAATGATCATAAAGATAAAAATTAAAAAATATATAATTGCTAATGTACTAGAGGACTACCATGAAAAACCATTCAGGATCTGTGAGACAAGGAGTGGTGCAGGGGAAGAATGCAAAAAAGTATATAAAATATAAGCACTCTTCAGACTGTACATTAACTATGAGTACTGAGCAGCAACTAGGCCACAAGCATATTATTATCTGATCTCAGGAAAAATAAATGAGTACAAACAAAAAGGCTTACACCGCTCCATACATAATGGCTATGAAAACTGGAAAAAAGGAGGGTTTCAAAAAATTGTCACATGGTCAAGCAACAAGCAAGGAGGCTTGGAAAACAAAGAAAACATACAGACCAATGGCAAACAGCACACTGGCTGGCAAACAAAATGGCTGTCAGCCACAGGTTAAAACAGCAACAAACAACAAGGAGGCATAGCCGCAACAAGAACACATGCAGGACTATGGCAAAAGCACACTGGCTGGCTAAACAAAATGGCTGTCAGCCACAGGTTAAAACAGCAACAAACAACAAGGAGGCATAGCCGCAACAAGAACACATACAGAACTATGGCAAACGCACACTGGCTGGCTAAACAAAATGGCCATCAGCCACATGGGCAAAGAACAACAAACGGCAAGGAGGCATTTCCACAACTAAATACATTTTTATGGAATTTGGAGACAATATGTTCTTATAAATGAGGGTAGCTTTGGGAACAGTGTTGTGTAAAATATTATCAAGGGATAAAACTGATACTGGTAATAAAGAATCAGAACTCATGTGGTACTTGGAGAAAAAGCATTGAATAGAAAAATAAATTAATTTATATTCCTCTTAAAAGGTGGCAGGTAATAGATATCGTGTTTGTAAGTAATCAAAATTTGTAAAAGAATTGTCTTTCACAAATTAACATGCATAAGTTATTCCTTCATGCTTCCAATTTTTTAAATAGAAAGATCTATTTTGTAATTTAAGAAATGTATTACACAAAATGAAGGAGTACCAGAAACACTGTTGAAAATTATATTTATGAAATAATATTATATTTCATAAATAATGTGAATATAATACAATGGGATTTTTTTAAATAAATGCAGAACATCTCTTAAAGAAAAATCATTCACTAGAGAACGTTCAAAATGAATACACATGTGTATAGACTGGTGTTGAAAATCATGAATCATGCCATAAAACTGTCTGATTAAAAAGGAAGAATAGTATAATTAAAAATCTGGGAATCAAACACCCCCTTCAAATTGATAATGTTTGAGCTCAGAGCAACACTTGAAGTCTTATTAATCCATAGCAATGCTGTACAAATAAAGTCAAGTTGGTTAAAATAGTAAGGAATGTTACATCTTGGATATAGTATATAAAATGTGTCAATTATCATTTTAATAGTGTCAAGTCTTCCTCACCACGATAGATATAATGGGGACAAAGTCGAAAGTAATGCTTGTATTCTGGATTTCAACATAACAAAATTGCCAGCTAGTGAGAGGAAACCAAATTCCAAGATATGAAGAACAGCATGTAAAGTTAGTGGTTGAAAAACATGTGTTGATAGCAAAGAGATTTCAAAGATAAAATCTGGGTTATTTTAAGGTTAAGTTAATAACCAAAAATGCTACAATACAATTTTATATATATATATATATATATATTTTTTTTTTTTTTCGTGTCACCAAATACTAAAAGTATAGAATGCACTTTTGTCACGAGCAAATCACCGCTTCAGAGTCCGTCCATCCTTAACAATTCATGTTTATTTCATACAGCCTCAGCCAGAAAAATTACCCTACGCGTTTCGGCGAAACTCGCCTTGACCCGTGACCAAGGCGAGTTTCGCCGAAACGCGTAGGGTAATTTTTCTGGCTGAGGCTGTATGAAATAAACATGAATTGTTATGGATGGACGGACTCTGAAGCGGTGATTTGCTCGTGACAAGAGTGCATTCTATACTTTTAGTATTTGGTGACACGAAATTTATTTGGGCTGCTTCGGAGCCTGAACTGCACCGACGCATTAAGTGTCCCGGAGTTTTCCGAAGTAGTGAAATGGCATATATATATATGTATGTGTATATATATACATATATACATATATATGTCGCCAGAAATCGCCTCCTCCAGCGCGCACAATCCAAGCGCAGAGACGAACACGGACCCAAATTTAGTGCTTCAAATAATTATTTATTTACGGACAGGAACTTTACACAGCCGCCATGACGCGTTTCGGCCTGCAGGAGGCCTTGATCACATGACGCTGCTGTTAGAAGCCGGGCCTTTTAAAGTGCAAGTGCAAATCAATTTCAAATGACGTCAAGACAATGAACATAGAAAACAGCATAGGGATTGCGCTGTAAAGCGAGTTAACATGAAAACATAGCAGCATTAAACACAACAGTGATGTCATTATTTGTGAAAAATCCAAATAGAAATTATAACTGTAAAATACTTATACATGTAGAATCCGCCAATAATTTCAAAGCGCCAGTCATATAAAAATTACATGATTATTCCCCTGCTGATGGAATATAAACAAGCGGGGCAACCTGCTACCTTCTCTGGTTAAATCCAGTACCAAATTAACCGCAACTTGCCCCCAGGTTAACCTGACAGATTCTCCAGGTTTACCCAAAATCAGTACATTCAATTAGTCTCTAGTCAAAAAAATCCAGGGAATCCCTTTTTGTGCAAAAACTACAATGTGTGAGATGTGTGTGGAGGAAGCAAAAAAAGCTAAACAAAATTAAATATAAAAAACTTTAAAATACAGAAAAGATAATTCGTCTTGTGTAATTATCAAATACATCCAAGAATTTCATACAATGTATTATTAACTTTTTATGTTCATACTGCTTATAGGAGAAATCTATACCCCATGGTCAAGTTGATAAATGACATGAAATTGATAAATAAAACAAAACAATCAGGAAACGGCAAGAACATACAGAACATAAAGAGATTTAGAGCCAGGTATAAAAGTCCTCGCTGGAGTTCAGTCCATTGGGGACCTTGGAGTCCAGCTCCAAAATATACCTCGTCTCTAGCTTCCTAAGAGAGGCTTCCCTATCACCACCTCTCCTGAGTGGAGGCACTGTGTCTATGACGAAATAGCAAAGATGATCCAAGCTGCTATTGTGTTTTTCACTAAAGTGCCTAGCCACCGGATACGAGGCATCTTGATTGACGATGGCTCTCATGTGCTGGAGTATACGCTTATGAACCTGCAATTTGGTGCTCCCAACATATTGCAGGCCACAGGTACACTCCAGCACATAGACTGCAAAATCTGTCTTGCATGTAAGCTTCCTGTTGATCTTACAAGGGGTACTCAAGAAGGGGGATGTATAGGATGTTGTGCTCCTCCCAAGAACACATGCCTTACAAGAGGAACATTTGATGAACCCCTTGCTCGCCTGTAGCCAATTACTAGTGTTGCTGCTCAATTCCGGACTGCTCTTGACCAGCATATCGCTCATCGAGCGGGCCTTGCGGAAGGTTATGGCAGGGGAGTTGGACATACCTTTGCCAATAACCGGGTCATGACGAATCAGGGACCAGTTTTTGTTAAAAATTCTACGCAAGTTAGAATGCTGGCGACTGAACGTGAGTATCAGTCTCGGTACATCATCCTGTACAGACGGGGGGCCGGGAATAGTTGTACCTTTAGTTGGACTCAAAATCTGATCTCTAGTCAAAGATCTGGTGCGAGAAATGGCTTTGTTGATGATTGACGGGGCATAGCCCCTAGCAAGGAATCTAAGCCTACTCTGCTCCTGTGCTTCCCAACAATGTATATCAGTACTGCAAATGCGTCTTATGCGCAGCATCTCCCCATAGGGAATACTGCGTATAAGATGACTAGGATGGTGGCTAAATGCATGCAGCACTGTGTTCCCTGCGGTTGCTTTGCGGAACAATTTGGTATGAAGCTTGCCATCAAGAACAAACACCTCAACATCCAGAAAATTCACGTGTTCCTGACTTAACTCTGCTGTAAATTGTAAATTAAGCTGGTTCACACTGATGGCCTGAATGAAATCAGAGGCTGCAGTTTTGGACCCCCTCCAGATGACAAATAGGTCATCTATATAACGATGCCAGGCAATGATGTTCGTTGCCATGACCTCGCTATAATCATTGCAGAGGACTTGCTCCTCCCACATGCCCATGTGTAGACACGCATAGCTTGGGGAGAAGCAAGCCCCCATCGCCACGCCTCTTAATTGCTGGAACACAGTGTTCTGGAACAAGAAAAAATTGTTGTTGAGACAAATAGTGATCATGGCTAGAATCATTTTGCAATGGTCCATCATAAACATAGGTTCTTTTCTCAGAAAGTATTCCACTGCCTTAATCCCATCATGATGTTGAATACTTGTATACAACGCAACAACGTCAAGAGTAATTAGCCAATAATCGTCATGCCACTCCATACCATTTATCCTCCTCAAAAAATCATTGGTATCCTGTATGTAGGAAGAAAGACCCCGCACATGTTTTTGCAGAAAGAAGTCTATATACAATGATGTTTTCTCCAAGGTACTGCCCCTGGCCGAGATGATTGGCCTCCCTGGGGGTTTTGCTAGATCTTTATGTACCTTGGGGATGATATAGAAGACTGGCATCACCGGGTGGTTGACTTTCAAAAATTTGAATTCATCCGAACTCAAAAGGCCTGCGCTTTTCCACGCAAGCAACTTGTTGAAGAAATCACCCCACGCCGCTTTCACTGTCCTCCATTCACTCCTTTTATAGCACGACCTGTCATTAAGGTGGGACAGGGCCTCTTCCACATACATTTGTTTGGGCCATAGGACAACATTGCCCCCCTTGTCTGATTGGCGCACAATTATGTTGTTGTCGCCTTGGATCTTTTTCATCAAGTTGGCATAACCCTGATTCCAATGCATTTGTTTTCGCCGTGTGTTCTTAACGGATTTACACAACGTTTTTAATTGCCCGGTCACCATCTCATTATAAACCTCAATGTTGTCATGAACCATGACCGGACTAAAGGTGGACTTGGGTTTGAATGGCGTTGTTCCTGGAGTATTGGTGATAGGAGCACCCTCGCTGAAAGTAAAATCGCCTGTGTGGCCCTCCTCGTGCAGCAATTGAAGATCTCTGAGGAGACTGAAATCACCCACGGTTCCCACCGGAGAACCTGAGACTCCAGCCAGATTAGGTCCTTGTACAGCTTTGACTTTGTCTTTGTTCAGCTCAAAAAACTTTCTAAGTTTGAGCTTACGCACAAATTTAAATGTGTCTATGCGAGTTTGTGCATAGTTAAAATCATCAACTGGACAGAAAGAAAGTCCAAGGGCCAGAGTCTTCTCCTCATTTGTACTTAGTTTCATTTTAGTAAGATTAATTACTGCAAGGGGTTGCACCAGCCCAACGCACACATGAACGGTGCTCGTCACGGCGGGGGTGCTCCCGCCATCAAAATCAGCTCCACACTGTCGGTCGGTAATCGTACCGAATCACAGAAGACAGCACTCACGGGGGAGAGTTCCAAAGAGTATTTATTTCAGGAACTCTGGGCGCACAACAGACGCGTCTCGGCAAGTCGCCTTTTTCGATGTTTGGCACGGAACGCCAATATCGCCATTGCCTTAAATTTATGGTTCGCGCTCAAAAATGGCAATCGACTCAGTGAAAGGACTAATCTGGCAAGACCCCACAATCAGGGTACTAAAATTTCGCCATCTTTGAACATTCAAAGTAGTGTCATATCACCTTAAATCAACGTATTTTAACGTATGTTATGGTGTACATTCATAAATACAATTCATAGAATGACAAAGTTCATAATTGAGCCCTGGATGGGCATAATTTCATGCGTAAACATACAGCGCGAACAAAATATCTCTCCCAATTAATGGTGCAATGGACAGCGGCTTCTAGACTTCTTATTAAACGCAAAAATGCAATAAATACAATATTCCAGATAATTCAATTGAAGAAATCATTACTTCAAATACAGAAACAGACAAAGATGTATATCAAAGATATGTTCATATTTCATTCATTAATCACCTAAATGGACAGCTAGTTCTTCACTGCTATTTAGACCATATGGATTCTTACTCTGCAGATCAATTATGTAACGTGATTCAAGACGTCTAAGTCTTTGGATCCTATCACCCCCTCTAGGATTAATGGGTACATGATCTAAACAGAAGTATGTCACCAGGTCTCGATCCCGTTTATGACATTGATTAAAATGTCGAGCAACCGGGTAGGACTCATCCATATTAGAAATAGCCCGCATATAAGACAGGGTCCTGTCTTATAATGTCCCAGGCCTCACGACACCGAGGAAAATTACCAAATTTCTCACATGCACCACACCATACACTGTAACTGCTTGACCTGTCCTTGTGGACTTCGATATATCGGCAGTACCATACACCCTGCCAAGATTCGGATCCTTGAGCATATGCGGGCTATTTCTAATATGGATGAGTCCTACCCGGTTGCTCGACATTTTAATCAATGTCATAAACGGGATCGAGACCTAATATATATATTACCTACTGGCGGTCGCCAGTAGGTAGTTATAGTTAGGACCCTGTTTCCATAGGAAATCCGCAACATTCTATTTTGAATAACTTTGGTGCCGGTTGACGAATCCTCACGAAATTTTCAAAACTAATGGGGCGCTACGCTCCGCTCCTACCCTGAAAGTCTCGGGGGGATTCGTAAAGCGGGGCCTCAGAAAAAAGGGGGGTCCCAAAACGCGTTTTCCCCATGCATTTTTCCATAGGACCTTTAGACACAGCTACAGCCCGAAAGGCTGAACAGAATTACTTGAAATTTGGCAGAGAGGTAGTCCTCAGGTCAAGGAAGTGCCTTTTGTAGGTCTGGTGTAAATCTGTTCAGTAGTTCCTGAGAAAATAGCATTTAAATCAATACATATATCTTTAAGCGCGCTCCGTGCGCTTACCGTAAGCTTACCGTACGCGTACGGTGCCGTGCGCGAGCTCAAATCTGATTGGTTGTCACATGACCGTAAACATTCAAATCGGACGAAATCAGGAAGTGTCGGCCGCCATTTCGTGTGTTTCACACAGAAAAAAAAAGGGAGATAACGTGAAAAGGGGGCAAGGAAGAGAGTTACAGACCCCCTAACATTTGAAAGGGGGTCAAAGAAGGACACAAAAGTACAAAAAAAACATTTATTAATTTTTAAAAAAAATCGCAGAGTACGCGTACGGTAAGCTTACCGTACGCGTACGGTAGAAAAAAAAAATAAAAAAAGAAATAAAATTCAGATTTAAGTGTTTAGATATTAGGGGGCTCTAAAAAGAGCCGTTGTGTTTATGAAGTGATTTTTTAGTGGTACCTACAAGTAAGTACCGATGCAGAGTCTAAGGTTCAAGAGGAAGACTCTGTTCCCTTCATCAGTGAAGTGTACACCATCTCCTCTATAAATGTCTTGCATGTCGTAACGCAAGTTGTTGTGGTAAATGGAACCCATACCATAGTCTCGGAGGAAAGCAGAAACAGATTTGTTGACGTGCTTTCTTGCTTTGTCAATCTGCGGACAAAAATGATTGGACCAGTTCCATTTTTGCCTTTGGCATATGTTAGAATACACAAAGGCAGTTTTAGGGAAAAGTGAAAACAGTTGTGCAAAGGTCTCCTTCATAAGCATTTCCAGATCTACCCCAGTCAAAGTGTCTAGGTCATTGCCACCACAGTGCAATATTATGAGGTCAGGGTGTTGGATTTGCATGAAGGATTTCACCAATGGCATCAATTGGTGCCACTTTAACCCTCTCTGACCAATCCATTTAATGTCTACATTTGGCAAAGCAAGGTCTCTCACCATACCTGTTTTCTCTGCATACTTTTCACTCCAGAAGACATAGCTGTGCCCTACAATCCACACTGTGAACATCTTCAAAGGAGATCTGGATGCACTCAGGAGGTGTATTTCAGTAGAATGGGAAAAAGAAATGAAAGACAGTTTGGAAATGGAGGCATACATATTTTTTTAAAATAAAAAGAACTCATTGGCTGTTTCATACCATTCTACACTAAAAAAAAACTAGGCTGTATGTGTCAATTTATAGAAGCATGTTTTGTATTGGTACAGAAAAATGTGTTACCAAAGAACATTACTATGGATTTGCTGTTAGGATAGAAAAGTCAAGCACTCTTGCTCTTTGGAAATGAAACATTGTGTGGTGAACTTCTGACCTGACTCTACACAGCAGTGTTCCATGAGCTGTTGCTATGGTAGCAGGCAGAAGTCAAGTTGGGGGAAGGGTACTTTTGGAAAAGGGTTGGTTTTCAACCAATAGAAATGTGTGATTACATTTGAAAAAAAGGGGGAAGCACTGAGATTTGAAATTAACATGTATATGTGTGGAAAAAGAGAGGGAAACATTGCCATTATCTGGTTCTGCTGAGAGGAGAGAGGTGTACAGAACAGAGATCCTGGCTCTGATAATCTGCTGTTTGAGTGCCACATTTCTTTCACAACTAACTAATTTTAAAGGTAAGTTATGAGTTTGAGAGGGGATGTATGTGGTAAATTAAGAAATGAATAATAGAATTGGAAATCCTTTTGTTGAAGTTGTGTTTATCATTTTGTGTTTTGGGAGAAATTTAAATGTAAGGAACATGTAAAATATTATGGACTATGTTTTCACCATAAATTAAGGTGTACTGGTATAAATGAGGAATACTGTTTTCTGCATAGAATCAGAAGATGACTCTGTGTGCAAAGAGGAATTGTTGACAGACATTTATTGCGTATTACTCTGGTAATTTTAGATTTGCATTAGTAGGAAAGGGGCAGCTATTTTTCTGCAGAAGCAGACTCTTTGCACACACCCAGCTGCTTATCCTGTAGAAACATGCATAGTAATCACAACCGAATGGGGTTTGAGGTTGCAGTGAGTAATGCAAATACATTCAACATCACTAAGGCTGGTTGCCTTTGCTGGAGTGTAGTCATTCACCCAGGTTACACATGTTCCTGGTCTCAAAAAGCTGTTTGGACATGTGCTGTTTTCAGAATCTGAAAAGTGGATTGAAAATGTGTCAGACTGTAAAAGTACTTATCACTTGCCAAAAAAAGAGTAGTAAGTGTGCTTTCAAATTGGCAAAGAAATTTCGTTTTCTGCCTAATATCAAACCATGACTCTGTGTGCAAAGAGGAATTGTTGACAGACATTTATTGCGTATTACTCTGGTAATTTTACATTTGCATTAGTAGGAAAGGGGCAGCTATTTTTCTGCAGAAGCAGACTCTTAGCACACACCCAGCTGCTTATCCTGTAGAATCATGCATAGTATTTACAACCGAGTGGGGTTTGAGGTTGCAGTCAGTAATGCAAATACATTCAGCATCACTAAGGCTGGTTGCCCTTGCTGGAGTGTAGTCAGTCACCCAGGTTGCACATGTTCCTGGACTCAAAAAGCTGTTTGGACATGTGCTGTTTTCAGAATCTGAAAAGTGGATTGAAAATGTGTCAGACTGTAAAAGTACTTATCACTTGCCAAAAAAAGAGTAGTAAGTGTGCATTCAAATTGGCAAAGAAATTTCGTTTTCTGCCTAATATCAAACCATGACTCTGTGTGCAAAGAGGAATTATAGACAGAGATTTATTGCGTATTACTCTGGTAATTTTAGATTTGCATTAGTAGGAAAGGGGCAGCTATTTTTCTGCAGAAGCAGACTCTTTGCACGCACCCAGCTGCTTATCCTGTAGAAACATGCATAGTATTCACAACCGAATGGGGTTTGAGGTTGCAGTGAGTAATGCAAATACATTCAACATCACTAAGGCTGGTTGCCTTTGCTGGAGTGTAGTCATTCACCCAGGTTACACATGTTCCTGGACTCAAAAAGCTGTTTGGACATGTGCTGTTTTCAGAATCTGAAAAGTGGATTGAAAATGTGTCAGACTGTAAAAGTACTTATCACTTGCCAAAAAAAGAGTAGTAAGTGTGCTTTCAAATTGGCAAAGAAATTTCGTTTTCTGCCTAATATCAAACCATGACTCTGTGTGCAAAGAGGAATTATAGACAGAGATTTATTGCGTATTACTCTGGTAATTTTACATTTGCATTAGTAGGAAAGGGGCAGCTATTTTTCTGCAGAAGCAGACTCTTACCATACACCCAGCTGCTTCCCCTGTAGAATCATGCATAGTATTCACAACCGAGTGGGGTTTGAGGTTGCAGTGAGTAATGCAAATACATTCAGCATCACTAAGGCTGGTTGCCCTTACTGGAGTGTAGTCATTCACCCAGGTTACACATGTTCCTGGTCTCAAAAAGCTGTTTGGACATGTGCAGTTTTTAGAATCTGAAAAGTGGATTGAAAATGTGTCAGACTGTAAAAGTACTTATCACTTGCCAAAAAAAGAGTAGTAAGTGTGCTTTCAAATTGGCAAAGAAATTTCGTTTTCTGCCTAATATCAAACCATGACTCTGTGTGCAAAGAGGAATTATAGACAGAGATTTATTGCGTATTACTCTGGTAATTTTACATTTGCATTAGTAGGAAAGGGGCAGCTATTTTTCTGCAGAAGCAGACTCTTGGCACACACCCAGCTGCTTACCCTGTAGAATCATGCATAATATTCACAACCGAGTGGGGTTTGAGGTTGCAGTGAGTAATGCAAATACATTCAGCATCACTAAGGCTGGTTGCCCTTGCTGGAGTGTAGTCAGTCACCCAGGTTACACATGTTCCTGGTCTCAAAAAGCTGTTTGGACATGTGCTGTTTTCAGAATCTGAAAAGTGGATTAAAAATGTGTCAGACTGTAAAAGTACTTATCACTTGCCAAAAAAAGAGTAGTAAGTGTGCTTTTAAATTGGCAAAGAAATTTTGTTTTCTGCCTAATATCAAACCATGACTGTGTGTGCACACAGGAATTGTTTTTAGATATTTAATTTGTGATGGTGTTATTGTGATTTTCACTTGTAGGAAAGGGGTACATAGTATTTTAAGATTTGAAAAGATCATAAAAAGTATAGTAATATATTTAAATAAAATAAAGGAATTTTTTTTTAGTTTTTTTCAGGTATTGCTGAAGAGCAGTGAATAAAATTTAAGATGCCTACAAAATCCAGACTAAGGAAAAACCACAAAAAAAATCTATATTTGAAGACAACTGGAGGACCTAAGTTAGTTGGAGATGCTCATGTTGGGAAAAAGAGAAAGTCTTCTGGTAAGCAGACAAAAGATTTTTTAAACAATATCTTCAAAAAAAGGAAAAATGTACAAAATGTCTGTACTGGAAATAATGTTTTAAATAGAAAACAACAGGAAAAAATTGAGCATTTAGTTAATGCAAATATACCTTCAGAAACAATAAAGATTAACTTAAAAAGAAAAACAGCGTTTAAAGAGATTCGTAGAAAAATGTTTCAATTTGATAAAGGATGTGAAGAAATTTAAGAAAAAAGCTAAATTTTATAAGAGAAAAAAAGAAATTGAAGCCATTGTAGCAAAGGCTTTAGAATTAAAAAGGAAACTATTCATTTTAATTTTGAACAGGATGCGTACATTAGATAAAATGGTCAATGTACTGAAATCACAAAGCAAAAGGAAAAGACTAGTGAAAAGAACAAACTTTTGTAAAGTGTTTTTAGGAGAATGGATGCATAGTTCAAGTAGTGAACCTTTTTTTAATGAAGAGAGTTATCTTCAAAGTAATAGTTTGCTGCATGCAGTTGACACCAGAGGTCGTGCTTATGAAGTGAAAAATGGTTGTATAATGGAGAAGGAGAAAATGGTTCCAAGAGATGAGGAACAAGTGATGGCGGATGAGGCTATGGGGAGACGTCCTAAAGCCCCAGTGTATACTTGGAATTGTAGTAGTATTTGCACTGTGCGTCAGGAATCCATTGATAAATTTCGTGAGTTTCTAAGAGAATATAGTAAAAAAAAGTGTTAAACAGAAGATTAAGGTGCTTCAAAGTCTAGATCCATGCAGAGTGAGAGAGAATACTGGTTTGCAGGGACATTCTCTGGCTTGTCTATCTAGAAAAGTGTGTAAAAGTGTTTTTCATCATTTTAGGATGCTGGCTGTTCATCATACTGAAATGAGAAAGTTTGTGAGACGATTGTATTTTGCTAAAAGTCCAGCAATAAAGTTAGATGAATTGAATAGGGCTCTGTTCCGTGGATCGGTATCAGATGTAGAGAAGGTTACTGATGAAATTCAGTTTAGTTACTTTGGTCCAGAACAAGACAGTGCAGGTAATGACACAGTTATTGAGGAAGAAGTGGAAGAGAATGTAGAACCCTCTGTAAGTAAGAAATTTAATGATCACATGACAAAATTTGCAATAATCTCTAATGAAAGACCAAATATTATTTGTATTTGTTGCCGCAGAACTCATTATAAAAAACAAACCAGGAATGTTGATCTCTACAGAAAAAGTGAAAATGAAGATAATCATAAGTGGAAGGATTTTGCCACATATATATTTCGTGAAAATTGTTTTGAATTGGGTGAAGATCAGCGTATTTGTAAATACTGTTATAATAAGTTAGAAGAAAATAGAATGCCGACCAGAGCTGTACATAATAATTTAGAATTGGATGCTATTCCTGCCGAACTTTCTGAATTAAATACATATGAGTCCATACTCATTCAATGTGTTCATCCGTTCCAGACCATAGTACGTATGGAGCCCAAAACTGGTAAATTACCTCCTTCAGATTTACTGAGACGTTTAAAAGGTAGAGTGGTGTATTTGCCCTTGGATTTGAAAAAAAATATGGAAACTATTGATGCAGATACTTTGGAAACTGAACCATTAGTTATTCTGGTTAATGGTGTACCTACAAAGAATAAGAAGATTTGGCAGGAGCTGGTAGATGTACGGAAAGTACAAAGAGCAAATTTGTATTTGAAAAGGAATAACAAATGGTATGAATCAATTTATATAGAAGAAGAAGAAGAAGAAGATTTACAAGAAGACACAGAAACACCAACTGGACAAATTGAAAAAGTGGACAAGTCAAAGGAAGAAGAAATTTATGAACATTTTAGCATACATCCTCTTCATTCAAAAGAAGTTATGGGAGACACTATTGATCTGTTTCAGATGAAGAAAGCAAAAGGAACTCCTGTGAGTGTATGGGAGGAAAGCTTGGAAGCTCGATGTTTTCCCCAGCTGTTTCCTACAGGAAAAGGAGGACGATACGATGAACGTCCAGAACAGATTCCAGCTTCTGAGTATCGGACTACAAGACTATATGCAGAAGATCCAAGATTTCGACAAAGTATTCCTTATTTGTTCCATATTTTATTTGAAAGCGACTTGCCTGCATTATCTTATGCAGTAAATCACATTTTAAAAAGTGGAGTACATTTACAAAATGTGTCTGCTAAGGATTTTATGGAGAAAGTGCAGCACCGAGATGATCATTTGGAAACACAACTGATCAATCTGATGGCTTGTCAGCGTGGGACAAATGAATATTGGTACCGACGCCATGGTGAATTAAAATGCATGTTACGGAATTTAGGAACTCCAACATGGTTCCTTACCCTAAGCTGTGCCGAGTACGCTTGGGATGATTTACTGGATTTTCTACGAGAGGCAAATTCAAACATTAAAAACATCGAATACAAGACAGCAGGAGAACTGTGCTCATTGGATCCGGTTAATGTTTGCAGATATTTCAATCATAGATTTGAGGCCATGATGTGCTTCATCTGCAATAAAAAAAATCCACCTCTTGGAGAAGTTGTGGATTTCTTTTGGAGAAAAGAGTACCAAGCAAGAGGTGCTCCTCATATTCATATGCTGTTGTGGATCAAGGATGCCCCAAAATTTGGAACAGAATCTGATGAAGCAGTGTTATCTTTCATTGAAGAATATGCAACATGTGCTATACCAAAAAGCACAGAAGAGAAAAAGTTAAAGGAGCAAGTTTTACGTTTCCAAAGTCATCGGTGTGGAAAATACTGTCGACGGAAATACAAGAGCAAAGATAAATTCTACACTAAATGTCGATTTGGATTTCCTAGACCTGTTCTTTCAAAAGGAAGAGTAAACAGTTTTATGTCAGCTGTGAGACATACTATTACAAGAAAATCACCTAAGAATACCTACAACCTAAAAAGAAAAGAAGAATCAAAAAATATAAACGACTACAACCCAGTCATTTTATCCATGTGGAATGCTAACATGGATATACAGTATGTAGCTGACAATTCCATTGCTGTTGCTCGATATGTAATGTCTTACATTACTAAATCAGAAAAAACTGAATTGAAAGAAATGTGGGAAGAGATTTCTCACGAGAAGACTGTCAGTAAGAAGCTATACAATTTCAGTTTAAAGATGTTATCGCATCGAGAAATTGGATCCTACGAATGTTCAGATAGGTTATCTTCTGCAAGTCTCTACTCGAAATCAAGAAGAATAATTTGGGCAAGTTTAGGCCTTGCAGCAATGAGAAATCGGGTACTGAAATCTGTGGGAGAAATTGAATATTTGGCCGAGAATGACCCAGAAAGTACAGATATTTTAAAAACAAACATGTTGGACAGATATTACCCAAAAAGAAGTCATCACCTTGAAAACATGTGTCTCTATGAAGTGCTGCAGAACTTCATTTTTAAACGGAATGCCACAGAAGACATCAACAATGGAAAATATAAAGTCAGTGGTGAGGAAGGATGTTTGGTGAAGCAAACAAAAGGAAGTTTGATAAATCATCGGAAGCTGACTTGTGACACTACTGACAAAAAGGAATTTTACTACTTGGCACTTTTACAGCTGTTCAAACCATGGCGTTCAGAGGATGAACTACTTGGAGAATTCCAGAGCTATGAGGACTCATTCAATGCATGTAAAGATACGATTGAATGCAGTACTTTCACAACGTATGTCCAAATGTTAAATGAAGAAATTGAACAGGAAACTACAATTGCAGCTGAAGTAGCTAGAGACAGTTCTCAAGACAGCCAAAGTTCTGGAACACTCAGTCAAGATCCCCTAGGACAACCAATCGTTGAAAATGAAGCTGCAATAGCTATGACTGAAGTGGAAACTGCTATGAATCAAGGTCAAGAAGAATTAATAGACTTACCAAATTTGGAAAGACAACTGAATGAAGAGCAGCAACAAATTTATGAAGAGATCAGAAACAAAATTGATCACGGATTACTACATGAAAAAAAAGAGTGCTCATGCACATCATTTCAACCAATCAGGATGTATGTAAGCGGACAAGCAGGAACTGGAAAAAGTTTCTTAATAAAAGTCATCAGAAGCTACCTACAGCAAAAAACGGATTCAACTTTGTCTTGTGTGGTTACTGCTCCAACTGGGTTAGCAGCATATAACATAAAAGGAATCACCTTACATCGTTTGCTAATGTTACCAGTGGAGCATGAGAACAAAATACAATACCACAAGCTAACTGGAGAAGCATGCTTGGAAGTTTCAAGAGTATTGAAGAAGATGCAAGTTCTCATTATTGATGAGGTGAGCATGGTATCAAACTTAATGCTTGCCTTTGTGCATTTAAGAATGCAGCAAATTCTAAGAACAGACTATGACGTGTTATTTGGTGGAAAACATGTCATAAATTTTGGGGATCTTCTACAGCTTACTCCAGTTAAAGGACAACCAGTGTTTAATACTGTGACACATGAAGACACAAAGAAGTCATTGGGAAGCATTGGTAATGCAAATATTTGGTCCTTCTTTGAGTACAAGGAACTTACTACTAATATGAGGCAAGCAAACGATGAAGAATATGGAAGTATTCTGAAAGATATCAGAATTGGACTACTCACTGAAGCTGGCACGAAAGCATTACAGAGTCGGTTGCTACATAATTTATTCCCAAAGGAAGAAATAGTTGCAGAGAAAATATACAAGAACATTGCAGAAAAGAAAAGTGTAATCTGCTTAATGCCAACTCTACGTGAATGCTCAATATTCAATGAGGGACTTTTGAAATTGGAAAAGGAAGAGATTAGGAAATTGGAAGCAGTGGACAAAATTCAGCATGAAAGAATTACTATTACATTAACAGGCAAACTGAAAAATAAATTGGATTCACTAGAGAAGAACATTTCCAAAACTGCTGGATTAGAAAAAAATCTATATGTTTGCATGAACTGTAGAGTATTTTTAAGGAGAAATTTGGATGTTGAAAAAGGTTTAGTGAATGAAGCTATGGGAAGAGTTGTGGGTTTTATTAATTACCAGAAAAAAGATGGAATTGAATGTTTAAAAATAAAATTTGATCAGATAGAAGAAGTTATTGACATTTGTCGTTGTACAGTTCGTTTCATGCTTGTGAAAGACTTATATGTACGTAGGAAACAGTTTCCGTTTTCTCTAGCATATGCTGTAACCATTCACAAGTCTCAAGGAATGACTGTAGATTGTGCTTTTGTGAACATTGGTTCAACTGTGTTCAAAGAAGGTATGGCTTATGTTGCTTTGTCACGAGTGAAAACATTATCTGGTTTATTTATGATAGACTTTGATGACTCAAAAGTTAGTGCTGATGCAAATTGTGTAAAGGAGTATAATAGATTAAGAAGAACCTATGCTCCTCATTTAGGTCAGTATCCTGTGTTGGAAAAACGTGTAGTTTCTCGAAAAAGGAGAATTGAGAATATCTGTAATGAGGATGTAGAGAGGAGAAAAAAAAAGAGGAGTGATGTAATTGCAAGCAAAAAGAAAAAGGAAAATGTTGAAGAGGTTGATGGTTGTCATTTTGAAAATAGCTCTGGTGTCAACTGCTACGCTAATGTAGTGCTGAATGTTGTATTTTATCTTGAAAGTTTGCAAGAGCAGATAATAGTAAATCAGAGAAAAAGATTCTGTTCTGAGTTGAGTCTCCTTTTTGAAAAGCTGAGTAATGATAAAACTAAAATAGAAAGTGCTACTGAAATTAGAAAACTTTTAGATGTATGTTCAGGATGTATACAGTTTTCTCAAAATGTACAGCAAGACGCACAGGAATTCTTGATGTATTTTCTTCAGGTACTGGAAGAAGAAGGGGTACTAATTGAAAATATGTTTGGTGTCTCTTATAAATGGGAACATAGTTGTGAAAACTGTTTCAATACATGTGGCTCTAATGTTGATTCTGAAAGGTTTATTTATTTAACATTGCCGGAGAGTAAAACAGCCACTTTTGCTAAATTAGTTAAAGATGCTAATCATAGCATGGAATGCGGTGAGTGTAAATCTGACATGTTTTCAACGTTAATTTTAAAGGAATACGGACAGTATGTAATTTTAATGATGCAACGATGTAGAGCTGATGGTTCAAAATTGGATACTTTAATAAAGAAGTTTACAGGACAGCAATTATCAATTTCAGGAAAAACTTTTGTAACAGTTGCAATAATTTTCCATGATGGACCTACTGTAACTTCTGGTCATTACACAGTTTATCTAAAATGTGAAAAAGGCTGGACAATGTGTAATGATTGTCAATTGGTTTTTAAGCAACGTTTGCCTTTTGATTTAGCAAATTCCTATCTAATCTTCCTGAAACCTAAATTTTAGAGAGAATTGGCAACATCTGCACAAAACAATTTTACCATTTTATTGGATTACCATTGGAATTTTCAAATAAAAAGATTTTTCAAATTACCATTTGGCCTAAAGGAAAGGTATCCAATTGTATTGTGGACTTATTTAATTCCTAATTAATCTTTCGGAAACCAAAATTTTAGAGGGAATCGGTAACATCTGTACAATTTAAATTTTGGAATTTTATTGGATTACCATTGGAAATTTAATCAAAAAAGATTTTTAAAATTACCATTTGGCCTAAAGGAAAGGTAACCAATTGTATTGTGGACTAATTTAATTCCTAATTAATCTTTCGGAAACCAACATTTTAGAGAGAATCGGTAACATCTGTTCATTTTAAACTTTGGAATTTTATTGGATTACCATTGGAAATTTAATCAAAAAAGAATTTTAAAATTACCATTTGGCCTAAAGGAAAGGTAACCAGATGTATTGTGGAGTTATTTGAGATATATTATTTTTGTGATTATGCTTCTGAAACAAAATTGTCAGACGGTATTTTTTAGAAATAGTTATTGTTATTAGATGATATTTTTTTTGAATATTTTGCATTTCTATAATGTTATGTTTAAGTGAGAAGAGATTCTGGGCTTTTTTAAAACAATCTTTGAGATTGTTATTTTTTTTTTGCCCGCTGTTAAGTGATGAATGCAATTGCTTTCACGATTTATAGTGAAATGCAATATATTCTGAAAACATCAAAAAAAAGGCAAAAAATTGTTTTTGGAAAATATGTAAATACGTGTACTGTATTATAAAATGTTTTATTAAATATTAATACTTTTTTCTTTTTTTTCAGATTGAGAAAGAAAATTTTCGAAAAATAAAACCATTTTTACAAGCAATTTCAATTAAATTTAAATTGATAATTACATTTTTGGGTGGGTCAGGTAAGTCAGAAATTAGATGGTCCCTTTTTTCCACTTCTCCTCAAACAGATTTTCAGTATTTCGTTATTAATCTCTCAAAGACCTTGTAATGTGATAATTTTTTTTTAGTGTTCTTTTAAAAAAAAAAAATAATAATACGCTTACCGTACGAGTACGGTAAAAAAAAAAAAAAAGTTTTTAAGAAAAATGTAAAAAAGTTGAGAGGTAAGGTTGGCTCTTAAAAGAGCCGTTGTGTTCATGCAGGGACAGAGGAAAGGAAGAATGGGAATATTAGCTGGTAGGACAAATGTGCTGGTCTATTTTGTTGTTAATTAGGGGAACACTGGTCTCCCTATGAACAATTAGACCATGGCAATTTGAGCACCGCATTGTAACCCTCGCAAATCGATGGTTAGTTTCCAGAGGACCAGAAAAAGGTGAATCTGCCCCCACAGATGAAGGGCTCAGCTGAGCTGCCGAAGATGGACTCGGCTGAGCTGCTGTGGATGTGCTTGCTCGACTTACTGAAGGGTTTCCTCTAGTATGTCGTGCATGTGTCCTAGGGTGTACATCCTCAAGGTGTCTTAACATAGTGTGATTCCCGAAGGAATACTTCTTGTTAGGATTACCTCTAGAAAGTACACGCTGGCACAGCTTGCAAGTCACTAAAGCAGCATTTACTTTTTTCTCGCCCTCAGGAAAAGTAAAATACTCCCATATAAAAGAGCTCTTCTGTTTCCTCCTTCTCTGCCTGATGGTGGTGCTGCTAGCCTCACTCTCAGAAGAGGAGTGCTGGTCTGCCATCGTATCCCAAAGACAACTCAGCTCCTTCTCCTAAGGGATCACAAGCAGAAATGAGGGGAATGGGTGTGGTGTAGGAGAGTTCTAGAACTGAAAGTAGTTTAAACCAATCAAAAGTGTTGTTTCTTGATCACATGACCCACCGTGCGCGTACGTTACGCTTACGGAGCGCTTACGGTAAAAGGACGCATGCGCATACCAGGCACGCCCCAACACTTCCGCGTAACGTGCGCGTGTAACATATGCGCTTACGCGCCGCGTACGCAGTACGCACGACTACGTAAATTGCGTAACCATACGCAAAAAGAATAGAAATATTACGTACATTATGCAAAACGTACGCTTACCGTAAGCTTACCGTACGCGCACGCAAAAAATAAATAAATAAATAAATAAATTATAAAAAAAGAATCACTATGTTATACTAATAAATGAGAAAAAATAATATATTGCAGAATTTTTAACATTTAAGCATAGTGTTTAAAGAGAATATAAAGTAAAAAAAAAAAATGTAAAAAACCTTGCAAATAAAAAAAAAAAATCACACATTTAATATAAGAATTTGTATTTAAAAAACCATATTAAATCACTGAAAAAACCATGGGTTTCACACACGTTATAGGTAAGAATTAGCATTTAAAAAACCATACAAATTCACTGAAAAAACCATGGGTTTCACACACGTTATAGTTAGGAATTAGCATTTAAAAAACCTTGCAAATTCAGTGAAAAAACCATGGGTTTCACACACGTTATAGTTAGGAATTAGCATTTAAAAAACCTTGCAAATTCAGTGAAAAAACCATAGGTTTCACACACGTTATAGTTAGCTGGACATTTCACTCGTAAAAAAACAATGAAATTCCCCCGTTATAGTTAGTTAAGCTAACTATAACTCGCGCACCCGCAATCCATTGCTGATGACGTCACATATTACATCACTCATGACATGGTCAGTGACATCACTCATGACATCACTGATGACATCTCAAATGACATCACTGATGACATCATCCAGTGAATGTGTATTTTTCTGAAAATTAAATATGTTTTATATATGTATATCTCAAGGTTGATAGAAGAATAAATGGGTATATAAGTATCTAAATGGATGATTTGTTTTTGAAACATTGATTGTATAACTGACTGATTAAGTGTATCTTAGTGAATATATGACTTACAGAGTAATGTTTAAATATGTAATTATCTGTATCAGTGTCTCACTTTGTGTATAAGTGGCTGCATGGGTTGGTGAGTAGCTACATTGGTTTTTTATAGGATATTAGGTGGTTTTTTGAGTATCAGTCTGAGTGTCTGCATGGTTCGGTGGGGGTATTACGTAGTGCATAGGTGCATGAATGAGTGACTCACTAGTTTTATGTGTTGAAGACAGCATGTGTGCAGGACTGTATGGGTGGATGAGTGTGTGTATGGGTGTGTTAGTGAGTGAATGACTGTCTCAATAGTGTCTTTATGAGTAACTACATATGTTTTAAACTACTATATGTGACTATTGGTGTATATAAGTGAGTAAATATGAGAGTGAGAGATTAAAAGAGTTCCTGTATGAATAAGTATGTGTTTCTATAAGTGATTGTTTAAAAGACTAAGTATGTGTAACTTTCCGTAGAAGTAAGTGTGGTGGTGTGTGTATAACTGTATATGCAAATAAATCTATGTTTGATTCTTTATTTTCATGAGTGAGTATGTGTGTCAGTAACTCTGTGGATGAGTGGCATTGTGTAGCAGGATGTATAGGTGTAAGAGGACATATGATGAGTGAGTACATGTATGAGTGACTGTATAGGACTGTTCGTGAATGTGTGGATGTGTATGTGGATCTTAGAATTACTGAAGAGGTTGTTGTAACTGGTATTGGTATGTCCATTTTTTTGAAAATTTTAGTCTCTATTTTTGAATGTGTGTTTCAAAGGTTATATTAGGGTGAGAGGAGGTCTGCCACTCTGTCACAAGGATGATGTCATCAGTGATGTCATTTGCGATGTCATCAGTGATGTCATGAGTGATGTCACTGACCATGTCATGAGTGATGTAATATGTGACGTCATCAGCAGTGGATTGCGGGTGCGCGAGTTATAGTTAGCTTAACTAACTATAACGGGGGAATTTCATTGGTTTTTTACGAGTGAAATGTCCAGCTAACTATAACGTGTGTGAAACCTATGATTTTTTCACTGAATTTGCAAGGTTTTTTTAATGCTAATTCCTAACTATAACGTGTGTGAAACCCATGGTTTCTTCACTGAATATATATATATTTAAAACTCATCCAAATAGTTTAGGGGGCTAGACATATATATTAGGAAATCATCAGCATAAACAGATGACAACTTCCAGAGAACCATGTTTAAAGCCAGATAGAAGTGTATTACAACTAATTCATTCAGGAAAAGATTTCAAACATAGAAATAATAATAGAGGATAGGGAGAGCAACCTAGTCTGTTACATCTATATAAATCAAAATTGGAAGTTAAACAACCATTAACAAAAATACTAGCTCGTGGATTAGGGTATAATCATTGTGCCAAATTAATGAAGGTTGGTGAATATAAGTTACGTACATATGGTAAATGAGAGGGCAGCAAGTGAGGAATTCAATTACCCAACTAGACTAACAATGTTAGAGAACATTCTAGCCTTATTATCAGCAAACCTTCCTTTAATAAAACCAGATTGTTTTGTGTTTCACAGGAAGAGGAACATCAGACTCCAAATGGGAAGCTAGAATCTTAGTAAATGTTTTACAATTGTAGTTGATAAGGGACATGGGCCTATATTTTTTTATTTTACACAGTTTGGAATCTTTCATCTTACTTATTGATTATGAGTTTAAGTTTCAAGTTTATTTATTTATGATCTTGGAACTCCAAAGAGATCCACATAAACTAAAAGGCCAACAACGTATAAATAAGAAATTTTGTATAACTAGGTTTCTACAATCATTTGCAAAGCCGACATAAATTTTTTTAAAAAGATCTCCAAATACAAAACATTTGTATAATTATATACAATAACAAATATACCCTAAATCCTATAAAACATCAGAATAAAACCAAAGTTGATAATTATATCCTTCATATGAATGTGTTAGTACATATTTAAAAAACACATAAAAAAGTTAAAAATCCTATGAAAAAACATTTCATTTGGTGGTTCATAAACAGAATCTGTTAGTGCAGAGGCCGAAAGGATAGATAATTGTAGACAAATTGGTCTCATCCATTTACGCCGATATAATATTAGAGCGGGGCAAATAAATAGCACATGATTAACGTCCTGGATAGAGTTATTACACAGATTACAAATCGGTGATGAACCATACCATTTAGATAGTATTTTGTTTAAAGGAAGCATACTCTGCCTCAATAATAGCCAAAAGCGGCGCACTACATGGGGCAGGTTCCAAGAGATATAAGTCTGTACTTTATTTATCACACAGGAGTCTGTGGCTGAATAAGTACCTCTCTTAAAAATACGAGCTTCCCTATCCCTGGTGAAACATAATTTCCAAGTGGCCTGCTTCAAATTGGCCCTTAATTTTTGATTTTTAGGAAGGCCGTCAAGACCTTCCTTTTTCCCCTGGATGCTTAGCACTGTCATGGCCTGTTCACTGGGTTGTTTGTGTGCCGGTTTCTTGTTCAAGGAGCGCCGGGACGCCCCTTTGCTGGGGCAGCTGTGCGCTATACAAATCCGGCTAACATAACATAACATAACATAATTGCTGTGACGATAGGGTGAAAAGTACGGATTCATCCAGTTGTAGCAAATCAACCGCAATTCTAAAATTTTTAACAACTAATGACTGCTCCTTTAAATTTTCTAATATTTCTTTCTGGATTAAAAATCTTAGTGTGCCAGGATCACCCTTTACCAGGCTTGTAACCCATCGCACTATCGCTGCAAGACACTGTACCCAACTACTTCTTAAACCGAATTCTATCCTTAGTGCAGCCACGGGGCAAGCAGAGTTGACTGAGGCTAGCCTCCTTAAAATTTTGCCTTCTGTTGTATTTAAGAAACCCCATTTTCCTATATCAAGTAATTCAATACCATGCAAAAAGGAAGCAGGAATTTTAGCACAAAATACCTCTACTAAAAGTGCAAAGTGTATTTCTCCGTTAGATCTATAGAGGGAGCCCAAGCTTTTCCCACACCGTTTTTCCCAAGAAAACATAAGATTTTACAAGTTCCAATCTTTGGCCACCTACAGACCAAACAAAATTCCCATACTGCAACTTTTTTCTTCCGTGCATGCACATTATTTTACTTTTAGATACATTAATCTTTAAATAGTGGGCCTCTGCAAATTTATGTAGTGCCTGCAGACGACTATTTAATCCCCTAGGTGTTAGATCAAATATTATTATGTCGGCAGCATAAAGTAAGCAAGCAATCGGTTTTCCCCCCAGTAATGGGGCGATGCCCTCACTTTGAGACAGAGCGTGAGGAAGATCAGATAAATATAGGGAGAAAAATAGAGGAGCCAAAAAACATCCTTGTTTTAGGCCACTGGCAGTAGGGATGGTTTGGGAGAGACCCCATTCCCCTCCCATTAAGACTCTACACCAAGTGTCTGTATGAAGAGCACGAACTTGCTCCAAGAGGATGGTCGGCATACCCAGATCCGACAGTTTTCTGCAAGAGACGATCTACTTTATCGAATGCTGTGGAGAAGTCTATAAAGGCTGTGTACACTCTTTCTCCTCTAACTTTAACATATTTTTCGTTTATTACCTGTAGTGCAGTTAAGTTGTCAATAGTTCCATGCTTTGTCCTAAACCTGGTTTGTTCAAATGGTGAAATTTTACCCGCAGCCACCCAATCATTAATTTGGATCAAGAGGCAGTTAGCAAACATTTTACCCACTCCGTCAAGAAGTGAAATTTGACGGTAGTTGTGTGGGGCGTCTCGATCTCCTTTCTTAAACTGGGGGACTAATATACTCCCCTTCCAAGAGGGGTGAACCATTTTATTTGCATAGCAATAATTGAACACCGGATAAAGAATTTTACTCCACAGAGTACTATTTTGTTTTAAAACTGTGATTGGTAACTCATCGGGGCCTATCGCTCCGGAGGATCGCATCCCCTTGATCGCCATTTCAATGTCTTTTTCAGATGGCGATCCATACGATGAAGAGTCTTCCTTTGGTGAGATATAATAAATTGCAATTGCATTACCTGCATATAAGTCCTGAATAAAGCTAACCCATTTATGCTCCTCAATAGCCACTGGGAGTGGTCGAGATCTATCTCCACATCCCTCTCCGATAAAAGACCAAAACGTTCTTACTTGGCCTTTAAACGCTGCTTCTCTCAGTTTAATCCAGATGTTATCTTCCCTCTCTTTTCTTAACTTTACCTTTACCCTAGTCCTCCCCCTCTTTATTAGTAAAATTCTATGATATCTTTCCAAGGAGTAATTCAAGTACTGTTCCCTAATTAATTTATTTATCTCAAGATTAAACGGCATGAGGGGTCTGGGGACTTCTTTAATACTTTTTCTTTGATTTGTAAAACTGACAATTTCTATTCCATTCCAGCTAGACAAGTTCGCTACAGTGGCCTCTAAAACACTGTCCAGGCCCAAGATGACTTTGATATCCCAATGACATTTCCCTGTTTTCTTAGCAAAACTAACTATTTATTATGATCATCAAGGTTTCTAAAAAGAAAGTCATTAGCTTTAGCATTAGAATTAAAGAGATTAAACAGATCTAATTGTTTGGGAGGAAAAAATAGAGACAAGGACTAAATAAGTTTGATAGAAAGCCATCTGGACCAAGTACCATTGTTCTCTTCAGATATTTAATTGCATCCTGACCCTCCTGAAGGGTAATATCAGCCCCCAACTCAGCAAATGCATCAGGGAAGTAGGGTGGCTAAGGGAGACCTTCAAAAAAGTTCTGAATATTTATTGTAGAAGGGGTAGTATAAAGTGTTTTATAAAATGTTTAAACAGAATACGAGATACTGGCATTGGAGATTGACACAGAATCATCCAATTCATTATTTAATGGCTTTATTCTGACCACTTTGAATTTTAGATTTGATTTAAACATTAAATTACAGTCTTCAACAGTAGCAAGCTTTTTAAGTTCTGATTTAGCTTTAATCAAGTTGGCTAGCACGAGGAAGATTTAGTGGTGAAGTAAGCTTGTTCAAGTGTTTTTATCTTTAGTAATAAGAGAACATATTGAGCATGTAAATTTTGTGTTTCTTGGCTGAATAAGCAATAGTAAAGGCTCAAAAGAAAGCCTTACATACATCCCAATTATTAGCAACAGATTTGTCTTTCAAGTCATAGAATTAAAGAATTCTTGTGTAAAAGCAATAGCTTCAGAAACTGACTGATTGTCTGACAATAGAAAGTTATTTTAAAATCCAAAATCGATACGTTGTAGTAGGACATTATGGGGCATTATCAGGAATAAAAATGGACCCAATTGCAGCAGGCTGCAATGAGGTAAGTAACACTAAAATAACTAAAATATAATCAATCTTAGACATTGTATTACACACATTGGAAAAAAGGAGTATTCCAATTTATCAGGGTTGCATGTTTTACAAATATCTAATACTATGAAAGTGTCAATTGTTGCATGGTTACCCCCCACTTTTTTGGCTGACATCTGATGCAACCAGACTTGATGTGCCTTTGATCCCTTCTGATCAGCTTCTCAGGGCCTGTGTTCTTTCCCAAGACTGCACCTTTGTACCCACAATTGGTATATCTCTGACTACAGATAAGCTCCTTGTAAGAGGTACCATGGGTACCAAGGGCACTGTGACCAGGAAAGGCCTCTAACGGCTGCAGCACCTAATGTGCCAACCTTAGAGGCCCAGTACTTTAACACCTACACACTGCCATGGCAGACTGCGTGTTTTGATGCAGAGAAAAGTGAAGTGAAGATCCCTCTAATAGGTTGCAATAGCCCTAAGGTGGGGGTACAGTGGCATGAGCCCTATAACCCTACAGTGTCTAAGCCCATTCTTAGACATTGTAAGTGTAATAAAGCCATAAAGAGTATATGTTCAGTTAGATGCCATTATATACTGCACAGCTCTTTACTAAAAACTGGGAAGTTTGGTAGCAAATGTCTTAGCACATTAAACCCATACTGTTGCCAGTGTTGGATTTAATGCAATACTCACTCAGAGGGCATCATAGAGATGCCCCCTGAAAATCGACCAGCCCTGGTCTGGTTCCTATAATGGCATCTCACTATTTTCCACCACCAGACAGGTTTCTGGACCCATGGGTAGAGAGCATCCACTCTCTAGGTCCAGAAACAAAGTCCATCCTGGGGTGTCATGTCTCTTCCCACAGGATGGAATGGGTCCATGAAAGGGAAGCTTCAAAGGCCTGCTGCCTTTGGATGCTGTCCCTGCCTTTTGCTGCCCAAGCAACTGTTCCCCACCAGTTCTGAACTCCACTTTGGGCAGGAGAATTGGCAGGAAAACCAAGCTAGAAGAGAGGTGTGCCCACCTTTGCCAACCCCACCCCTCAGGTGGGGGGGCGAGGTGAAGCACACAACTCAGTCCCCTCAATCTTGAAGATGAGGGGACTCATGCAATTAGGGAGAGGCTCATACCTTCTCCCACTGGAGGGTAGAATAATAGGCGTTGTACCCATTCCAAGGAAGGGGCCCATTGTTCCCGACCTGCACACCCTTTAAAAACCACTAAAAGTATTATTTAGGGCCAACCCTGAAACTTGCCTCCTCAGATGTGAGCAAGACAGAAGAAGGACCGAAGAGCTGTGCTCACCCAGAAAGAAGAAGAGGACACCAACTGCTTTGACCCCAGCCCTACAGGCCTATCCTGTGTACGACCTGCCTGCAGCAAGAACTGAGTCCAGCAGCCAGCAACGCCCAGAGGCAGGATGACCCACCCTGCAACAATCTTACAGACTCCGTCTCCCATGAGTGCTGGATTTTCTCAAACAAATACCCACCACAGAATCCGGATTCCGGTGACTCCACGATACTGCACGTCTCTCCACCTGAGGCACACGGCCCGAGTTCGAGTGGCCCAACACCCCAAGGAGGTCTCCCCAGTAATCCTGACCTGGGATCTGGGGATCCCCAGCCTCCCTCAAGTTTCAAGATGACGCCTGCAGCATCAAACTGAAGGGTTCCCCTAACCATGACCGGAGCTGCTAAGAAAACGCGATGCACCAAATGCCCCATGGCCATGGGTGACCCAACTGATGGTGTCGAGGCATTACCGTAGATCCCAACTTATCTTTCCAGCTGGTGGGTGCCTTTAGGAAGTCTCCCTGCCCGAAGCTGCACCAACTTGACAAAACCGATGGCCTTCATTGAGAAGCACAGGGCCCGACATCTTCTTTGCACCCTACACCCTTCTACCCCAGTGTCACTGGTGATGAAGCTCTTATAATGGTCATTGGCCCCTGCACTGCTGACATTAACCCCAGGAGCTTTGCTCCCACACCCGAGTAGCCTGCTCGTAAGCAGCCCTTAATCGAAGGCCCCCTTAGCACCATTGGCTAACATTGGGCCCCTGCACTCTGCACCCAGCTTCCCCAGTGCTGCTGCTGATGCAACTTGAGTGCCCATCTAGACTTTGGGGAACCTTGGTCCTAACCCCCAAAACTCACCCTCCTAAGTCTTGTACTTTCCTGAGAAATTGCTAACACCTTTTCACACATAGGAACCCATGTTGTGAGATTTTGGGCCTTAAAATGTCTAAGTTTTGAAATGGTGTATGTGGAAAGGAGATCACTCCATTGCAAAATATAAAATGTCAACATTTATCCTGTATTGAGAGATCCTAAGGCATGGTTTTTAGGCATACTTCTCCCAGTACTCAAAGTAATCCAAAAGTAATCCAAGAGTAATGAAAAGTACCTACTGTACTATTCAAACTCCCTTTTGAGGTGATACAAACCTGTAAATTCAACCAAAACTGCGTACCCTTGAATAGCCTTGCATTTGAATGTATATTTTACTTACCTGTGCCAAGTCCTACTGGGTTCAAAAAAAAAACATAAGTATACCTTTCTTATACTTACCCAATTGGGCTGGATTCTGTTTCTGAATGTGTGTAACCAGTTCTTAATTGAGTGAATACAATAAATGCTTAACACATCCTCTGGATAAGCCTAACTGCTCACCCACACTACCACAAAGAGAGCTGTTAGTACTTACCAAATTTAGCCTTTTCTATTCCTCTGGGTATTCCCTGGACTCTGTGCACACTATACCTTACTTTGGTATAGAATATACAGAGCCAGCCATGTGATTTATCTGGCTTAAACTTGCATTTAGACTTTCTATTCTCAAACGGATCTAACAGTTGGTCAAAATCACCAGCCATAATGATATTAGAGCTTTACCCTAATTGAATGTCAGTAATCAGGGTCTGATTAAACAGGGCCATTTATATTTAAAAAAGGTGAGCAGTATGGTATTGATCATAATACTAACCAACACCCAACGTCCATTACTGTCACATTCAGTAGAGACTGCCTGTAATCTCAGAGTTTTATGACAAAGAATAGCCACACCACCTTTCCGGTCAACTACAGGAGAAAAAAAAACCTAACTTACCCATAGTCTCTTCAATTTAGCAGATTCAGAAGCATCACAATGTGTTTCCGGCAATTTTAGAATCAATTTCAAATAAGTCAGATACTACCCCTTGTGATTTGACTGGATGTCCAAGTCTACGAACATTCCATGAGACAATGCTAAACAAATTGAATATATGAGGACAGGAACAAAGGAGACAGACAAGCTGCAATAAAGGGAAAGAGACAAAACACGGGATAAAAATAAGGGAAAAAGAAGAAATTTAGTATCATATAAGCACCCACAGGAAATAGAGAAGAAAAAATAGTAGAGACGAGAAGAGGAAATATATAGTTCAAGGATAAGAATCCAGATCTGTTAGTCGGAGGAAGATGGCGACCGACTGACATCGCTGCGAGGAGGCTCCGCTGAGTCTCCCCCGACGAGACGGCTTTTCGAGATGCGGAGGCATTAGTGATCTTGCGATGCAGCAGCAGATGTACACTACGAATTAAAGCAGTAAACTTGACTAATGAAAGGAAAGGAAAAAGAATGCGGCAAGAAAACGGGCTCGCACCAAACTCACCTTCGCTTCTTCTTATCGTTGTAATCTATCCCTACCGCGAGGACGCTGTTGCCGCTCGGAGATCACGGATGAGAGCTGACCTGCGTGACACCCTGGTACAGCGGGGCAGCGGAAGGCTGCTTCACCGGTGGTTTGATCGTGGTTTGGAGCGGGGAAGACTTGCTCAGGAGCTGTGTGGTATTCATCCTGGGAACAGAGAAGGATTAAGGCGCAGGATCAGCGCGGTGATACTTGGACGCACCCAGCACATCCAGCGCGCCTCTCGGCGAACTGCCCAAGTAAGGATGACAGGCAAGGGGGCGAGAACCAGCAAGGGAAAGACCGCCCTGGCACCCATACAGACAGCGCAGTCAAACTCCTCACTAGCACTTACTCGTCTAGGGAAGAGGACAGACAATGCCTGCATGAAATACAAAAGTTGGGGTGAGAAGGGTGATGGTGATGGTGTACGCAAGAACTCACAGGAGAAAAATCTAACCTCCAACCCCGTGGGGAAAAGAGGCAGCACCCGAACACTTAAGGAAGCTATTGGTTTACAACCTCTGATCTCCAGTAACTTTGCGGTGGCAAGTGGGCCTGTAAACAGTGTGCTGATCGACAGGCAGGATCTTACCACCTTAGCAGGCTCTACTTTTCCTACTTTTGATGGTATTGATCAAACAGATATAACCCTTACTAAGGTTCCAGTGGTCCCGGCGGCAATTGACATCAATAGTACAAATGGCATTATGACTAGCACATACTTATGTCCTTCCACTCTTGCAATCACTATGCCCACCCCTAGTGATCTTAAGGATACTACCGGCTGTGCCATTCTTCCTCCACCCGTACCTTACGACAATCAGGCACTCACAGGCTGGAGTCAAAAAACGCCCGATAATCAGGATACATTTTACTCACTAACAGAGGACTCCGAAATGTCAGATATTAGCATTTCTTTGTCAAGTGGGGAAGAAGGCAAGAAGTGGTATAGTAGTCCTAATACTGATACCCAGAGAACAAAAATAGGCATTAAGAAACTACTTAAAAGGAGAAGCAGAGACCAGGCGCAAAGAGGCGTTGACTTATTTGGAAACGAGAGTGTTAGAGAGCTGAAATGTGACTATAACAACACCCCTCTCACTCTAGCTCCAGCTGCCTTAGCGTCGGGGGGCATTCCATCAAGCAATATTTCCTATGGCAGCAATAAAGTGGGAGATAATGGTGATCCAAAAGGCGAACCTGCGCTAGCAGTTATCCTGCAGTCCATTAGAAACTTCCAGGATGAAGTTAAGTCAGATAGTCGAAGGTCCCGCATGGCAGCTAAGAAGCTACAAGGGGCGGTCAGAAAAGGTTGGTAAAACCTGTGCCGATATAGCGGATCGAATGGCTATGGTGGAGGGAAGGACTGAACAGCTTGAAAAAGATGTGTCTACGCTCCAGAAGCAATAAGAGGAACATGAGGTGGTGGTAAAAGATTTGATGTGGAAAATGGAGGAGCAAGAAAATCGACAGAGATGCAACAACCTTCGCTTCTTGGGAATCCCAGAAGGGGCAGAGAAGGGTGACCCCAGGACGTTTATGATCAACTTATTGAGAGGGGCATTTCCAGAGCTACAATCATGGGATCTGGATAGGGAAATTCAAAGAGCCCATAGATTCCCCCTGTTTCCTGGCAAACATGCAGCACCTTCACAACACCCTCGTGCCATGCTCCTGTTCTTCGGGAATTTTCTCCTTCGTCAAACTCTCTTCGATCTGGCCCGACCAACAAAGAAACGAACATTCGAGGGAATAACATTCTTTACTAGTCCAGATTTTGCTCATGCTACAGTGGAGCGCAGGTGGAGGCTTCGGCAGCTCCTTGATCCATTTAAAAAACTGGGGGCTGAAGTATACCTGGAGAACCCTGCTAGGCTGAAAATAATTTTCAAGGGAGTCATACGCAGCTTTGTTTCTGAAATCCAGGCGCAAAAATATCTTGAACAGCTCTCGAGACAGAATTAATATAATTTGTGATTTATGAAACTCTTTGATTATACGGGAGGACGCTTTTCAACTATGTGCTAATTATAGCTATAATAATTTACTGTTACTGTTATTACTGTCATTAAGAGTGGGTTGCTGGGCTCAACGGCTCAGCGGATTTCCTTTTTGATATGATGCGCTTTGTTGTTTAGTAAGGGTGTACCTATTTTTTTCTCCTTCTTTTGCTTCGTGGTTCCTTTCTATTCTTCTGTTTCCTCTTTAGGTTGTATGGAGGGGTGTATGCCCGCTATTTCTTTCCCTTCTTTTTTTCTTTTTCTTCTCTTTTTCCTTTTTTTTTTTTTTTTTTCTTTCCTGTTGTGGGTGTGGGGATACTGCTGCTTGGAGATAAGACTGTCTCTCCACTCTCACCTTTCTTTTAGATTATGGTTATATGCGGTGTTGGGGGAGGACTCGGCGGGCTCGCGGGGCTCTGCGCGTCGGATGCCACACTCCTGGCTCTGCCAGGTAACCTCTATAAGTGGTGGGGGGATGGGAGGGAGGGGAGGGTCGATGGGGGGGGAGGAGTGGGACAGACAGGACAAAATGCACAAAAAACTAAAAAAATATAAGGGCTGCTATGTATACGGAACACCTTAGTATAACAAGATGGGTTTGCTAAGAATTTTATCGATGAATGTCTGCGGCCTGAACGATATCAAGAAAAGACAGTTGGTGGTGGTGGGTCTTCAAACTTGGGGTACGAATATTGTTTGTTTACAAGAGATGCACATTGAGGGGTCACAGATGCACATTTTAAAAACACTAGGATACCGATTGATATGCGCTACATCACAAGGGGCCAGGGTAAGAGGGGTTGCCATTTTAGCTAAAGGAAGTGGGCTTATCTTTAGTCATTCTAAAGCTGATAAATTTGGTCGTTGGGCAATCACAGAATGTCAATATGGGGGCGGGCAAAAGATGTCGCTATGTGCCATATATGGTAGTAATCACGATGAGCCTTCAGATTTTGAAGAGATTTCAAATGAATTAATGCATTGGCCCTTGCCTCTAATGCTCTGCGGGGATCTTAATATAAATCTTCCCAATAATTGGTCCCTAAAAGAAGACTGGCAATACACCGGTCGTAAACCAAAAGTTTTTAAAGCACTAAGACAAATGTGTAGTATTCATGGCTTGGTGGATGGCTGGCAGACTTCAAACCCTGTTGATCCAGGGTTTACATACTTTTCTAACCCTCATCTCTCCCATGCTAGACTGGATTATTTTTTAATTTCTAACTCAATTAAATCCAAGTGTCAAACTATGAAACTTCCCCGGATCCTATCGGATCATAATCCTCTTATTTGCTCCCTAGAAATCAGTAACTACAATTGCACACCTAATTCATGGACCTTTGAGAAATCTCTGCTCTTAGACGAGAATTATTGTAATCATATAAGGGAGTGGATTCCAAACTTTTTATCCGATAATGAGGGGAGTGCTTCAATTAGTATAATATGGGATACGTTAAAAGCCGGGATCCGTGGGGAGACTATGCAATATTCTTTAAAGATTAACAAACAATCCAAGGAAGCCATGCAGCGACTACAAGATAATTTGAGGAAGACTGAAGAAGGTTTATTAACTATTACCATGGGCAACAGTTTAGCTAAGAGAGAAGTAATCGAACAAGCGCAACATCAAGTGGCAATCGCGAAAGCTCAAATTCCAAATATTTTTACAGAAAAAGCAATTAGAAAGGCACTTGCCCAAAAAGAGAGGGTATACGAAGTCAATGAACAAATTGGACACCAGCTAGCCGTTCGTTTGAGGCAACAGGCTACCTCAAACCTAATCCGGGAAATTTCAGGATTCTTATGGAACCCGCTTAGAGGACCCTAAACTTATAAGAAATGCTTTCTGGCGATATTACCAAGACCTATACTCTGAAACGGGGGGAGCTGATCAGACGAGTATTGAGGATTACCTAGATAAATCCAGTCTGGTTAAATTTGAAGCTGAAGACGCAAATATATTAGAAGTGCCCCCCACAGAAGATGAAATCATTGGCATAATTAAAGACCTATCAAGAGGGAAAGCTACCGGGTTAGATTGTATCCCATCGGAATTCTATGCCCTTTTTTTAAATCAAATTAAAATCACTCTGGTTAATCTCATTACGCATATTTTTAAAGGAGGTCATCCCCCAGAGTCTTGGTCTCGGGCTAAAATAATAATTTTCCCTAAAAAAAAAAAACTACGGATCAGCTCGGGTCATATCGCCCCATCACTCTTATTAACAATGACTCTAAAATGTATGCCAAAGTGCTGGCAAATAGATTAGCCCCCTTAATTCACAAGGTGATCGCTCCGAGCCAACATGGCTTTATTCCCGGTAGGTCTACTACTAATCACATCCATCGAGTAATCACCTTGTTTGATGGTATGGAATTGGCTGGAGACCCTATGGCTCTTATTTTACTCGATGCGGAAAAAGCTTTTGATAGGGTCTCCTGGCACTTCCTATGGGCGGCTATGTCCAGAATTGGGATTCAGGGAGGGTATATTCAAGCAGTTAAAAAATTATACGCTAATCCTAAGGCCGTAGTGATGGTAAACGGTAGTCTAAAAGAAGAGCTGATAATTGGGCGTGGAACACGGCAGGGCTGCCCCTGCTCACTGTTGCTCTTTGCAATTTATATAGACTCTTTTATCAGACGATTAGAGGAGGATAGAGTGATCATTCCTATAATATCAAAAGGCTATCCTACTAAAACTCTGACCTATGCGGATGATATTGCTATTGTGACCACCGATCTAAATTCGGCCATTTCCGCAATAGAAAATGAGGCGAAACAATTAGGAGACGTGTCGGGATATGCACTCAATCAGGGGAAAACCCAGATCGTGCTAAATAAGAAATGCTTGATGAGGGACGCGCGGGTGGTGGAAGAAGCTACTTATCTAGGTGTTTGCATTACATCTGATCTAGACAACTTGGTTAATACAAACTTGAAACCAATTACAGCTGTAATTAAGAAAGATCTGCAACGTTTGGATAACCTACATCTCTCTATCATTGGCAGAGTAAATGTGATTAAAATGGTATTTTTCCCCAAAATTCTATATTTATTTAGAGCAATCTGCTTAGAATTTTCCATACCTTGGCTTAAGTCGATAGAACGGATATTCTCTTGCTTTGTATGGGCTTATTCACAACCACGGCGGGCCTATAAATTCCTTACTCTCCAGAAGGATCGTGGCGGGTTAGCTCTCCCAAATTTACAGGCGTACTACTGGGCAACCGTGTAATTATATAGTAAGGAATTACTGCATAGTGACTCGGAAGGTCGGGTGGGGGAGGACTATACGCCTTATGCGCCTTCTACTTTTCAACTACTCCTGGTTAGCGAGAGCAGAGGGTACTGGTGGAGACATCTTCACGACAGCTACCACAAAAAAGTTAAGCATGAAACATTACTTAGTGGATTCAAGGTTTGGAAAACCGTCAGGAAATTGCTCGGGATTGGAAGACTCTCGTTCTATACACCCATAAAAAACAATCCAGATCTGCCCGAAATTTGTAATGACAAATATATGCACAAATGGCATAATACAGGATTTACCCATTTAGGTTGCTTCTTCTCCTCTGCCGGGGTATACTCTTTTGAAGAATTAAAAAATAAATTTGGCTTAGATTGGCGGGATTTTTTTAAGTACTTGCAAATTAGAGACTTTTTGTTACAGAAAATAAGCCAGACGGTGGGGGTGGTTAAGTATAAAACTAAGCTAGTAGACAAATTGTTATCTGATACAAGAAACACGATTGGGGGCATTTATTCTCACATCAATGCTATGTTTCCTGATGATATGGAGAAAGTTGCACAGAAATGGTTAGAGAAGGCTGAAATTGCCAATGAAGAGTTTAATTACGCTTATGAAATGTCACAAACAACTTTAATGTCAACCAAACTCCAAGCACAATTTTTTAAAACTTGCTTTTTCTTATACTATACACCGGATAGAATTGCAAAATGGGGCAGTGGTCCGAGCTCTTGCTGCCCTAGATGTATGCTATATAAGGCTGACTGTATACATATCTTTTCTACCTGTGTAGGACTAAAATCGGTCTAACAAGAGATAGGGAAATTTTTATCTACAATTTTGCATAACACTACTGTTCTATCCAGTGGGGTTATTTTATTGGGGGCAGTAGACCCTGGAAACACCAGGGCAGGCCCCGAACTTCTCTTTATCGCCATGGCTGTTTTCAGGCTATGTATTGCCTCAGCATGGCGAGATAATTCTGCCCCCATCTTCCAACAATGGTTAGCCAGATTTCTGGCCGTCGCAAACACCGAAATTGCAATTTATAAACGTAAGGGCAATAGGCGACGTAAAAAAGGGTTAAAAATGTGGTCCCCTTTAATTCTATGGCGACAGACTCTTGGCTTTCTGGAATGAATTGTAGATTTAACAGGTAATCAGTTGTGGATACCTTAATATATATATTTTTGGTTTTTCTTGGCTTTGTTGATCAAAATTCATGATGTACAAATGTATGTATCCCTGTCTGTCCGGGGGGGGGGAGGAGGGTCAGGGGGTGCTGGGGAAAAATTAAGGTTGTTGTTAAAATTCTGAATAAAGATATTTAATTAAAAAAAAGAATCCAGATCTGCGGAGTCAACTACTAACAATGAGTATGAAACGTGCCCACACCATAACAGGATTAACTGCAGAGCATGAGTAAATTAAATGAATTTAAAAAACCATAGTAGGAAGATATAAAAACATAAAGAATCTAAGGCTTCAGAGTGACAGTTTCAATCGCATGAAGTCTAATGTCATGAAGGAACATCTTAAATTTGAAAGGAGTCAACAAAAGATTTAGTAGTGCCCTCGTAGGTAATGAGCCAAAAGTATTCCGAGCTTACTCCTATCTTGATCAATATATTCAGGAGTAAATCAGGAATACTGAAAACATAGCTAAAAGCAACATCTATGTAAATGTTGCCCAGAGAGACTGAGCTACTTCGAATGAGGACAAGCCGGTCCTTTTTTACCTAGAATGGGAACACACCGGTATTTTGCAGTGAGGATCTACAGCATACTGTTACATATGGTTATTTCATGAAGGCAATCCACTATGGCAATTCAAAGGAGCTATTTGGCTAAACTTTTAAGTAATTTTTTTTTAAAGTCTTTAAATATGTAATGAATTGACAAAATATTTTCAGAAACAAAATCAGATGTTTTCTTTTTAGCAGGAACAGGTGTTGCTATTGGAAAAGAGATTAATAAAAATGAGAAACTTAGTTTAAAATCATATTACAACATTATTGTGTAATTTGCATTGAACCAAATAGACATTATGAATAAAAAAAATATATACTAAACAGTTATATTTTAGGCCTCAAAATGTTTAAAAATTGGCTTTGTATGCCATAGCGTCGCAAAGACGCATCTATGACCTAGGTGACAATGCGAATAAACTCATTGCATGGTTGGAAAGGATAGGGCCGTAACTGGGTTTCTGAGATTCAGACCTCGGAGGGTGTGGTGAAGGGGACAGGTGTAGTTATTGCAGAGGCGTTCACCAAATATTATGAAGGGATCTATTAGTCCCAAACAGACAGGGGAGAAAAGGACTGTACAGAGTTTTTGAAAGATATAGTATTACCAGCGCTTAGTGCGGAGGACCGAGAGGCAGTTGACTTGAACTTCACTGCAGAAGAAATTTAGGGTGCCATGCGGGACCTACAGTCCATGAAAGCAGCGGGTCCAACCAGCTTCCTTGCTGTGCTATATAAATGTGTGGCAGGATACCTGGCTCCTCACATGCTCAGAATGTTTCAAGAGGCAAGGGCAGAGGGCCAATTGCCTCTTGATTTAAGGACGGCTACTATAGTTCTCATTCCTAAGAAAGGCAAACCACAGGATCTCTGTAGTTCATATAGACCAATTTTGCTCCTGAATTTTGAGGCCAAGGTACTGGCTAAGGCGATCACGAACAGACTGATTCCAGTGATACAGTCTTTGATCCACCTGGACCAGTCTGGATTTATGCCTCATAGGAGCACTAGGTTGAATCTCGGTCATCTATATGGGGTCATGCCCGTGGTACAGCAATAACCAGATGATCAGGCGGCACTCATATCGCTCGATACCCATATGGCATTCAACAGCATCGAATGGTCATACTTGTTTGCTGTTCTTGCCAAACTGGGATTTGGTCCGGATTTTCGAAACTGGGTTGGGCTTCTGTACGCTGCCCCTCTGGCATGTGTCAGGGTAAATGGGACCGTATCCCGAGTTTTTGGGCTACATAGGGGCATGCGGCAGGGCTGCCCGCTCTCGCGGGTGCTGCTTGCGTTGGCACCTGAACCGCTGGCCTCCTGGGTAAGGGGAGATCCGTTGGTGAAAGGCATCGATGTGGGAAGGGGAGGGGAAGAATGTATCTCCCTCTACGTGGGTGATATCCTGCTGTACGCCCACAGACCCAGATAGACCTTCCATAGGCTAATCCATATTAAACAGTCTTTTGGCCAGTATTTTGGATATTGTGTAAATTGGGACAAATCCTTGGTATTCACGCTGATGGGGGAGTCTCCGGCTCTGACGCCGCCGTGCAAAGAGCTGGTCCACAAAGATTTATTTAAATACCTGGGCATTTGGATTACTAAAATTGAAGAGGAGTTCATGCAGTTAAACGTACTCTCACAGCTGAAAAGGTTGAAAGGGGATGTGGCCCATTGGCGACGCTTGCCGGTCTCCCTTATGGGAAGAGCAGTCTTATTCAAAATGATGGTTCCTCCGCGCCTCCTATAAGCAATACAGAATACGCCATTCGGGATCCCAGAAGCTTTCTTCTGTGCGGTTGAGTCCAAACAGCATTCATTGATATAGGGAGGAGGTTGCCCTGGGATCGCTTTGACGAAACTGAAGAGAGGGGTCTATGAAGGCGGGCTGGCAGTACCGGACATCAGAAAATATTATTGGGCAACACAGCTAGTTAACATTAATGGATGGGTCTTCTCATCGATTGAGGAACCAGCCTACCGGGTCATCCAGTTTGCTATGGGCGAAGGTAGCAATCTCTCAGCTCTCTATGGGGGGAAAAAGGGGAGTCTGTACCTCCCGTCTCACACACAGACCGTGGTCACGGCATGGAGGAAGGTGACTAAAATGACTGGGTGGGAGGCCGGGTTAACCGAACAAATGCCACTCTGGGAAGGCAATTTTTTGTGTGAGGTAAGGCGCTTGAGGGGCTTCCGTGGATGGAGCAGTATTGGCATTAATCTCCTGGGAGACATTTGGAAAAAGGGAACAATGATCCCATTTGACAGTCTTCAAACAGAATTTCAAATTGGCACTTCCGAACATTTTAGATACTTACAGCTGAGACATGCACTACATTTCCACCTGAAAACAGGAGACTCGCTGCCAGCATACACACCACTTGACGATAGACTTCTTCTTGACCCAATGACTTACAAGGCAATATCCCTCACATACAAAAATGTATAAATAATGCCCCTGACTGTCTGGGACCTTTGCGGGCAGCTTGGGAGTTGGATGTGGGTCTCCTTGAGGATGATGATTGGGGAGAGGCCCTGCAGAGCCCCAGAGAGATAGCTGTAAGAGCAAGATTTAGGCTGATCCAACTTCGTATTTTGCACAGGTCATACGCCTCGAGGACAGTAAAATATCGTATGCGTCACTGTCAGTCGGCACAGTGTGTTTGGGGTTGTGGTGAGATAGGAACATGTTTCTATATACTGTGGGCTTGGCCCAAGATTCAGATATTTTGGATGGGTCTTGGCCGAGTGATGACAATGGTAGTGGGGGAGCAGGTCCCAGTAGAGGCGAGATGGCTTATCCTCGGGGTGACAGGCGAAATAACATGGCCCAAATGGACCACAACATGGCTTGCCTTGGCAGGAGTAGTGGCAAAACGAAACATAGCCCGGGCGTGGGATGCTAGTTTTGCCCCAACAGTAGAGTCCTGGGAAAATGATTTGGACTGGTGCCAGTGGGCAGAGCAGGCAGTATATCAGAGCACGTGAAGCCCACATAAATGAGAAACGATATGGTGGGCCTGGGTGAACTATAGAATCGGTCAGTGCCAAACATAACTGAGGGCTTTAGACACTTTAAGGAACACGTTGAATGGTTGTATCCCACACTCAACTGGGTGAGGGGGCAGGCCACTGGGAGGATTGAATTGCGGTATTTGCTATGTATATGTGTAAGCAATCCACATACTATGTATATTGTAATGCCTTCTGAAGCAAGAGTTTTTTGAATAATAAAAATAATTTGAAAAAAAAGGTGGCTTTGCTTCATGAATGACTCGACAAGAAATGCTGAAATCAACATGAAAACTGTTTAAAAATCAACCTTTTCATGACTATGTCTTTTAGTGAAAATCTTCCATCTAAGATAGTTTATCAATAAATGAAATGATGGAGTTTAATCGCACAAGAATGAAATGCTTGAATAGAAAATATTTTATTGAGTTTTTATAGTAGCACTTGGGTAGTTGCCCAACATAAACCATTTTGAGACAGGATAATGACAAAGTACCAAGCATGGAAACATCATTGGATACAGTTTGCATATATAACAACAACAAAAACCAAAACTTTGCGCAGATTTCCCCACACCACCCACATTGATGGGCATGTTTAACTATCGATGTATGCCCCAATAGAGAAAACAATATACAGTACATTATGGCCCAGAACACCGGATGAAAACTGCTTATCAAGGGGTTTGCGAAGGAAGAGGGGGAAGGTCTATGCCCCGATGCATAGCCCATCTAGACCAGATTTTCCTGTGCTTCTGAGGGTAACTCCTCACCTGGAAGACCGTAATCTCCGCACCTATGCAATTATCTAGTTCCAATGTGGACATATGCGAGCGAAGGAACTCCATGGGAAACCCATTGTTTGCAGGGGCCCGCCCCAGTCACATCACAGCCAATGCCGCCGTTAAGTCGTCCGCTGTGATAGGGGCATCTAGTTGGTCTCTCATCTGGTCTGTTAATCTGTGTGGGGTAGTATCTTGAAGGAACTCTGCTATGAGGTCTTCTGAGAGCTGTTCCCTCCGAGTGTATAGTGTGGAGAAATAGTGTGCGAATTCTGTAACTACTACTGCAGGAGATGTACGTAAGACACCATCGCTACCCCTGATGATTGGAACTGTGGCTGGGGACCACTCAGTTTGGCATAATCTGTGCAACATTTTATTTGGTTTATCCCCCACTGGTATATTTGGTGTTGTGACGCTAACCAAATTTCCTTCGCCTCTTCAAGAAGGTGTTGTTGTAACTGTTGCTGTGTGAGGAACAGATTTCACTGAAGGGCGGGACTGGGATTATGTGTTTATTGTGTCTCCAAGGATGTACACTGGGCCTCCAGCTCTGTCCGTTGGGTGGAGCGCTTATGTTTTTAATTTGCCCGGTAACTGATGTATACTCCTTGGATTGTGGGGAAATGTTGACCTTTTAACATACTTTTCCTCATTATATAATGGAAGATGTGGTGCTAAATAATTTCTAATTAAGACTCATGTTTCTATTTTACATAGTTCATTGTTTAGCTAACATACAATTTGTTATATTAGAAGTTTCAAAATGAAGTCATGTTTGTGGTAAAGAAGGTCTGAATCAAAATGTTTCTTATGTTGTCACAATTACAGATATAGTTTCACAATTTATGGTACTTGTAGTTCATTGTTTAGTACATGAGAAAGAAAAAGGAGAGCCTGTTCTCAGAAGAATTCTGAACACTGATTGAATGAGAAGAGAAGAAGATGCAAACTGGCCTTCAACATTTCTTTCTGACTGTTTATATTAGTGTGTTTTCCTAGAGTAGGGTAGCCATACTTGCTCCTGAGGCTGAATGCTGAAGTTGATTTACCAATTTTTTTAACTTATTGCCGATTGTGGTTTGCTACTACATTATTATTTTTGCTTCATTTGCTTGAGACTCTACTGAGTCTTATGAACCTGTCTTTGAGGAAAGTTCTGTTTACATTGATTGATTGAATTTGAGCTTTATGCTCTATCTCACTCTACCTCTTGCACTTGAATTGTTTACTGGTTCTGACTAACACATTTGCTCTATTTTCAGAATAGGGATTCTTTTCTTAATGCAATGCACTTGCTGCTTTATTATATTAAAACGATTTTGATCCAACCATTAGTTTATTATGAATTCTGTTATTTGACTGAGATATTGAACTAATCGATAAAAAAATGAGATTTTACTAAACTTAAATGAAAATAAAACCTTTAAAGATAATTCAAACTCTCATTATTTCTAAATTTAGAATTAAGATTGTGATTATAACTTATGTAATGACTAGCTTCTGATTCTCATAAATGACAGCCGTCTCACATGTTATTAGGGGTGGAGGAAGAGAAAAGCAGAACCTCCATCAGAAAAAAGGGAGCGAGGATCAGCCCTGTGAGTGAGACAATAATTCATATGATTTAAATTGATTCTTGCTCCAGCACCATGAAACAATTGTTTATTTATAGTATTGCTAATTATAAAAATAAAATGTATATGCTGAACTTTAGGTGCAACATGTATGTATGTGTTTATCACAAGCTATTACAATTGAAACACCTTGAAAGCTAGGGAGGGATGAACATGTTTTCTCGAGTTCACCTTAAAGGTGGCACACTCTTTGGCACAAATAGACTGATCAAATACAACCAATTATTTTAAATAGGTGTATGCACATAGAAGACATTATGACCTCTGATAGGCCTTGTGTGTGCTCTCACTAAGATGTACATGTTAGAGACGTTTTAGTGATTTAAACCAAGTATAAGATGGCAGTAGCAGATATGATGCCTTGGGCCTTGGATCTGAGTGGCGTTCAAAACCCACAACGTGGAAAAGATACAGGATTTAGGGCAGGAATGTCTAACATAGGCCCAGAAGTGCTGGATTCATGTTACACCATTCGGCTATCTACTGACATTTTTATTAATTCCATTCAGATTACTTATGTGTACATTTATTTTTAAAGATAAATGGGAATATTTTTATTGAACTAACCGTACATGTGGCAAAGTCAATTCACAAATATGAGCTAAAAAAAATTATCACTGCCTTGGAAGTACATTTGGTTTATCTGGCTCTGTGTCTTTAAAACAAAAATGCTAGATGTATTTTACTCCCCTCCTGAGAATCCTCTGCCTCATCTAATAACTCTCTTACAAGTGAAAGAACATCCAGAAGACGTCAGAGAAGCGATATCGCATCATCACTGATTCCTCTATTTTTCTATTCTGTGGAACTGAAAATCACTCTTGTCTTAAATGCCAGTAAATGTAGAAACTATATTTCCAGGCATTGCTTTCTAATAATATCTACAGCCCTTTGACGTATACAATTCAATATCAAAAAGTTGCTCCATCCAATTCTGCTGTGATTTAGGGTCAAAGGTTATTTTAAGGTTTGTGATGTATTTATCAAATGGATCTTTGTATCTGGAGAGGCAGGTCTGGCAGACTTGGGGGTGATCTAATTTTCTCTCTGTTGCAAGGGACGAGATTTTGACCTTTAAAATTGAATTTCATTGTTCTGTGAAACCGGAAAGAACTGCCCTCAAGCAAGATGCTGTGTCGCCTGACATGACAGTGGCTATTATTTAGGAGCAGTGAGGAAATTCATGAATAGACATGATTTTTATCAGTTAGCAACTTTCAAATGACAAATGTGTTCAGAATTAAGTACACGCTATACATGTCTCATTCAGAATTAATAAAACGTTTAATAAACATTCACCAAGAATTACTCATCTTTAAAAAATGGCTTTTACATTATATCTTGTCAGCTACTGTCTTTGCTCCTTTGCCCCTAAGAAAAATACTTCATTTTGATTCATCAGCTTGTAGTTATTAGCACTGGTCATTGCTCTAAAGTCATTACAACGAGCAAAGGTTTGCGATTTTAAAAGAGGTTGTGAAGTATGTTTTTTAACTTCACAAACTTTGCAATGCTTAAAAAATACAAATGGCAGAATGACACACTTGGTAAAAAAAGTTTGCATAAGAAAATCATTTCACGTTTGGTAGCAATTAACGTCTCCCACTCGTAAAGTTGTGAAAATCGGAGAACTTCAGAGGCTGCATAAAAGTGCTCAGTTGTCCAACTGTGTTCAACTTTGAGGAGGTTCGACCGTCGCTAATTGAATGAATGTAAGGTTTAATTTAATTAATATAATTAATATAACTGAATACATCACGCTAATGTGAAACATTGGAATTTCTTTTTTTTTACTTCTACTATCCACTGTACAAACATCACATGTGTAGATTTGGGAGCTTTACTGATATGGTGTGATATAGTGTCTCTTCTCTTTCTACAATTTCTACAGTTAGGAAATTTTACTTTGGCAGTTTAGATTTATTCTGTTGTTTGTCTCACTTTTTTAGCCTCGTTTTTGCCCTTGCAGTTTTAAATGTATTATTCCGTGAAGGCTGAGTTATCTGTTGTTGTTTTCATTCCATCACTAATTTTTCCGTTGCACAACAGAATGTAACAAACAAATAAATAAGCTACATGTCGGACTGTGAGGCTCTGCAATTTGCCACTTTTAAGAAGATGTTCTAAAGGATACCAGTAGTCTGTGCCACAGTGTGGGGATGACTAGTGTTTTAAGTAGTTGAAGATCTGGACCAGCACTCAATTACGACCTAAGACAGCAGTACACATTAATTGTTTCAGGCACATCCAAGGGCTGTGATACATTTGGCTGGTAATATAGCAGCATTTGCTGACACATCTAAAGTGAATAATGGAATAGAACACAATTGCATACGTAAAGCAACACATGGAATCAATTAACTTGATTGATGTGGACCAACAGCCAACACCAGCACCTTCACAATGGTTCTTTTGTCGGCCAATGGCCAAGAGGGCTAAAAATGATCATCAGATGCAAGCACCATAGGATACCTTTATTTCCTTAAGGGTAGGAAGCATGTGGAATTGCTTTCCTTTCCCTGACCCCCTCCCGCCCGTCAAGACACGCTGATGTTACAGATTCCCTACTGGAGCAGCAGAAGACAGAGGTAAGTGATCTCTCTTGCTCCCGTGAGCAAAAAGGCCCAGACAATGACTCCCTGTATTTCAGGGAGGCCCCCCCTTTCCAAAGAGGCCTCCTTGAAACTATTTTCTGACTGTGGATCATGATTGCACCGCAATCCATAGTCAGGAAACCCCACTAGGTCCTCTGGGACCAGTTTTTGGGGGGTCAGTCTTCATGATGAAATGTCCCCCCCCCCCCCATCAGGGGCCATTATTAATTTTTTTTAATGTGTCTTTTCCCGGGGGGGTCGCAATAGGCTCCCCCAGGAAAGGTTAAAAATAACATCAACAAAAAAGTGACAGCATCACACAATGTAAAGGTGTGTTTTTCCCGTGTAATCCATTTACCTTTACAGGACCATCTAAGGAACAGGATGGCCAATTTGGCCATCCTCTTGTATGTGTAGTTTGACCCCCTTTTCCACTACAAATGTGTACGTTTCCTGAATAATTTATTTACCCCACGGGAACTGTCCCACTTACTTAACGGCCCAGTATACACTGTAGGCTCTGTCTTTAATTATCCTTGCACGTATTGCTTATAGGATACCTTATTGAAAGTCACAAGATTCCACAGTTTCTGGGAAAGTTTAGCCAGAAGACTTTTGGTCTGATGAGACCTGAAGACATACTATAGGTCAAAACATCAACCTCCCCTTCATATGTTTATTTCAAAGCATGTTATTCCTTGCCAGGAGATACCATTTATGAACAGACAGGATTTGCACCTATTTTTGTTTGATATAGAAACCTATGCAATCTTGGGATCTGTTCAGTGCCTTGTTCTATGTTGTTGTTTTATATATATAGATATTTTATTTTTTTGTAAAAAAAAAATTTCACTGAAAAAGCCATAGGTTTCAGGGGCGTTATAGTTAGATGGACTTTTCACTCGTACAAAACCATTGAAATTCCCCCGTTATAGTTAGTTCAGCTAACTATAACTCGCGCGCCCGCAATGCACTGCAGATGACTTCACATATTACATCACTCATGACATGGTCAGTGACATCACTGATGACATCACTGATGACATCTCAAATGACATCACTGATGACATCACTGATGACATCATCCAGTGAATGTGTGTTTTTCTGAAAATTACATATGTTTTACATATGTATATCTCAAGGTCGATGGAAGACTAAATGGGTATATAAGTGTCTAAATGGATGATTTGTTTTTGAAAAATTGATTGTATAACTGACCGATTAAGTGTATCTTAGTGAATACATGGCTTAGTGAGTAATGTTTAAATATGTAAATATCTGTATCAGTCTCTCACTTTGTGTATAAGTGGCTGCATGGGTTGGTGAGTAGCTACATGAGTGTCTATATAGGTTATTAGTTGTTTTTTTGAGTATCAGTATGAGTGTCTGAGTGTCTGTATGGTTCGGTGGGTGGTATTACGTAGTGCATAGGTGCATGTTTGAGTGACTCACTGTTTGTATGTGTTGAAGACAGCATATGTGCAGGACTGTATGGGTGGATGAGTGTGTGCATGGGTGTGTTAGTGAGTGAATGACTGTCTCAATAGTGTCTTTATGAGTAACTACATATGTTTTAAACTAGTATGTGTGACTATTGGGGTATATAAGTGAGTATATGTGAGAGTGAGAGATTAAAAGAGTTCCTGTATGAATAAGTATGTGTTTCTAAAAGTGATTGTTTAAAAGACTAAGTATGTGTAAGTTTCTGTAGAAGTAAGTGTGGTGGTGTGTGTATAACTGTATATGCAAGTAAATGGATGTTTGATTCTTTATTAGCATGAGTGACTGTGTGTGAGTAACTCTATGGATGAGTGGCATTGTGTAACAGGATGTATAGGTGTATGAGTACATATGATGAGTGAGTACATGTATGAGTGACTGTATAGGACTGTTGGTGAATGAGTGGATGTGTATGTGGATCTTAGAATTACTGAATAGGTTGTTGTAACTGATTGGTATGTCCATTGTTTTGAAAATTTTAGTTTCTATTTTTGAATGTGTGTATCAAAGGTTATATTAGGGGGAGAGGAGGTCTGCCACTCTATCACAAGGATGATGTCATCAGTGATGTCATTTGAGATGTCATCAGTGATGTAATTCATGATGTCACTGACCACGCGAATTATAGTTAGCTGAACTAACTATAACGGGGGAATTTCAATGGTTTTGTACGAGTGAAAAGTCCACCTAACTATAACGTGTCTGAAACCTATGGTTTTTTCAGTGAATTTCAAAGATTTTTTAAATGCTAATTTCTAACTATGCCTACAGAGATAGGACATGTGAAGAAAGAAGAAAAAACGCACAGAAAGAAAAAAAAGAGATGCAGAAAGAAGCAACAGAAGTCCTCATAGACGAAGAAAAGTGCAGGAAGAAGGATAATGTGCAGAAAGAACAAACAGACGAGCAGAAAGAAGCCTTGTTGCAAACTCATCCTGTACCCTCAACTTTTTCAGACGGATACTGGTGGTAACTGAGTCTGATTAACCAGTCCTAGAGCCAGTGCTCTGTTAAAAGACACTCAGAATACAGTGAAAACACCTACATACACTAGGGAACACTATGCGTTGGGGTCCCCCTGTAATCTGCATGACCTCCTCTGTAAGCCCCTAGTATATAATAGGGCAGGGGATTAAAACTACCTCTTAAAACGCACCACAGGGCGTGTTTGCACACGTCACCTCAGGCCCTGTCCCCTCACTTCCCCACTGTGTAAACACACCCTGTGGCCGTTTTAAGTTGGGAGATTAAGTCCCCTTAAATCCTGAGGGTCCCTAGGGTCCAACTAGACCACTAGGTACCTCCAGTAAGCGCCACAGAGCTGTGTTGCAGAGAGATGTAAAAAGGGGCACGGCCTAGACCACCTCTCTGCAACGCAGCGCAGTGGCGCTTACTGGAAGCACCTGGTGGGTTAGTTGGCCCCCAGGGTCCCTAAGGATTGAAGGGGAATTATTTCCACAACTTAAAACACACCACAGGGCTTGTTTGCACACGTTAACTCAGGCCCCGTCCCCTCCCTTCACCACTGTGTAAACACGCCCTGTGGCTGTTTTTAGTTGGGAGATTAAGTTCATTTGAATCCTGAGGGTCCCCAGGGTCCAACTAGCCCACTAGGTACCTCCAGTAAGCGCCACAGAGCTGCGTTGCAGAGAGGTGTAAAAAGTGGCACAGCCTGGACCACCTCTCTGCAACGCAGCTCAGTGGCGCTTACTGGAAGCACCTGGTGGGCTAGTTAGCCCCCAGGGGCCCTCTGGATTGAAGGGGAATTATTTCCCCAATTTAAAGCGCGCCATAGGGCGTGTTTGCACACGTCACCTCAGGCCCCGTCCCCTCCCTTCCCCACTGTGTAAACACACCCTGTGGCCATTTTTTAAGTTGGGAGATTAAGTCCCCTTGAATCCTGAGGATCCCTAGGGGCAAAATAGCCAACTAGGTACCTCCAGTAAGCGCCACAGAGCTGCGTTGTGTAAAAAGGGGCATGGCCTCAGAACACCTGTCTGCAACGCAGCTCCCTCGCGCATACTGGAGATACCTGTTGTGCTAGTTGGCCCTCAGGGACCCTCAGTATTGAAGGGGAATTCATTCTCCAACTTACAACTGGCCAGGGGGCGCAATTGCAGAGTGCTGCAAGGAGGGGGCGTGGCCTCCGGCGCAATGGCGGTCTTTTATTTATTTTATTTTTTTAAGAAGGAGGGCTGTGTGGCCCCCCTTCTTTTTCTAATTTACTGGCCCTGGGGACCCCATCCCCCAGGGCCTGCACCCTAATTTTTTTTGTTGAAAAAAATTAATTTTGCCCTCCCAAGGCCTTAATCGGCCCCGGGGACCCCAATCCCCGGGTCATGGCCTTTTTAAAAAAAAATCTTTAGGAGGGGGCTGCGTTGCCCCCCTCCTCAGGCCAGGGGTCAGCCTTTGTTTTTTATTATTTTAAAAAATTATATATTTAGAGAAAAAGCTAGGACATGCTGGACAAACCGTATGTACCTATCACCATGACGATTTGCGTGATATTCATTAAAATGCATAGAATGAATCCACATGGAATGTATTTACACCGCTAGTGAAGCTCTGACGTGTCTGATGCCCTACCGTGCCTAATCCCGGCGCCCCTGCTGGTCGGTACTCTCCGAGTAGACACCCTTGTCGTTTATTTATACAAACATGGATAGCTATTGACAGGCACATTTAATATACACGCACACCAAGCCATTCAAAGGGGATTCGACAAAAATTCGACCAAACTATGCAAGAAACCCGCCTCACGGTTAATAAAACACACATCCACCGCCAGATGTGTAATACTTTTTATTTTACTCTCCGGAAAGGAAACAAACCTCACTTGAGAGTCACAGCGTGCTCCTGGCTGAGCCCAATGCTGTGTTACACCCACCAGTGCCCGCCGAGTGCCTCACACCTCTGTGTTGTATTCCACCAGCTAGTGCGTATGCTATGACACTCTCTAGCCCATGTGCACTGTAACACCACCCCATGAATATGTCATGCCACACTTGCCTTCGCACGGGTTATATTGCCCCATCTAACGTGCCTTCCTCGATGCCTATGTTATAACGCACAGCGCTGTGCCATACATATTACAATCTGGGATCCATATCTTTGTCACAGTGCATATGCAACGTTACACTCCCCAGCACATATTTTATATTACAACTTTAGAGACTAGTTAGGTTACACAACACTGCCCTGTGCATATTACAGTCCAAGGCGCATATCGCATAGCACGTGCTAGTGCCTGTGCTATCTCGCGCTCTCCAATGAATCTGTCATTGCGCAAAATGTATTGCATATTATATTTCACGCCCCGGTTCATCTTATATCACACTTTGTGGTGAATAGTTTATACCATATACTATATCTAGTTTTCATTTTCAATTGTGCTCTCAGGACTATGTTCTATATAACACTGCGTCCACCTACCCTTTTCACGGGCATTACATTTTGCGATGGGGGGTGGAGGGTCAGGGGTTGTTTCTGCCAAGTGAGCCCGGAGTCACAGTCACAAACGTCCTCTTCTTCCTGAATAAAAGTGAAATTATGCTGCATACTTGTTCATATTTTAAGTAGTTCGCACAGACAAACATTTTAAAAACAATAAAGTTCCTAATACCCACCTTCTCTGAACAGTTAGCTTGCTGCCCCATCCACCTCCTCCCTATCCTCTGTTGTCTGAATCCATGGACTAGCCTCCTCCCTCCTGCCATGCATGGTCTGATGTGCTGCCACTGCCCTCCATTTAGCATGATGTACCAGTCCACTCCTCCTGCCCTCCATTGCCCAATTCTATGTCCCATCATTGACCTCCTGCTTAGCCTCTGTGCTTAGCTTGCTGCCCCTATTCTCCTTCCCCCTGCCATCTGATGTCTTTGTGCATGCCCCTGCTCCATCCTTTTTGCCCACCATGTTCCATGGACCTGCCACTCTATCTACTCTGAGTGTTCTGTTGTCCCCTGCCACCTGCCTAGCATTGTCAGATGACTGTAACCTGACCCTGCCACCTCCACCCTGCCTGTCCACATGCCATGCCCCTATCCCCTTCCTCCTGTCCTCCATGGTCCATTTTACTGCCACACCCTTCTGCCCTCCATGGTCTGTTGTGTTGCAACTGCTCCTCCTTCCGCCCCGCGTGGTCTGTTGTGAGGCCCCTTCCCTTGAACTCTCTTGTCTGTGCCCAGGTCCTAACCCTCCCTTCTATCCTCCATTGTCCATTGTGCATGCCCCTGCACCCTCCTTCTTGCCCATCATAGCCATTGTGCTGCCACTAACCCTCCCGCTTGCCATGCATGATCTTCTGTGCTGCCATGGCCCCTCCCACCTTCCCTGTGTGGTCAGCTAGCTGCCCCTGACCCCCTCCCACCTTCCCTCCATGGTCTGTGTGTATGCCATCATAGTCTCATTGTTGCTCTCCATGGTGTGTCTTGTTTCTAGTGCCCATCCTGCCTGACCTCCATGGTCATCTTGCTGCTCCTGCCCTGCCCCCTTGCCCCCAGACCTCTGATTCCATGTGCAGACCCCTATTCCCTCCCTCCTGGCTTGTCTGTTCATTTGTAATGCCCCTGATCCGTCCCTCCTGCCCTTTATGGTCTGTTATGCTGCAGCTTTCTCTCCTGTCTGTCCATTATGGTCAGCTATCTACCATTGCCTCTTTCCCCTCTGTTCTCTGTTGTCCATGTGCATGGTCCTGTCCCCCCCCCCCCTGTTGCTTTCTATGGATTGATGTGCTGCACTCCCGTCCCGCATGCGCTGTGTGGTGTATTGTGCTGCTGCAAACCCTGATGCCTGCGCTGTAGGGTCAGTTTGGTGCACCTCTCCATGTCCCTCCTGTCCTCTGTTATCCGAGTCCATGTCCCTACCCCAATTCCTCCTGCCTACCATGATCCAATGTACCATACTTGCGAACATTTTGAACTTGGTAAGAGGGAGATTTTGGAAAAAAAACTGGGGTATTGATTTTCCCTTTTGAGTTACATTGAAAAAGAGGAGATTGTAGATAGGAGACAGATCAAATAAAGCCCATTAGAGCTTAAAAACATTGGACGTTTCCTGGCTGAAACGGGTCTGTTGGCATGTATGGTTGTACTGCCACTGCCTCTTCCTTCTGCCCACAATGGTCTATTATATTGCCACAGCCTCTCTTGCCAGTCATGTATTGTTGGTTTGTTGCCCCTGCCACCCTTTCCACTGTCCTCCATAGTCTGTTGTGCTGCCACTGCCCTTCCTGCCTGCCCAGTGTGGTCAAATTGTTGCATCTGCACTCTCCTACCTGCCTTCAATTTTCAGAGTCCGTGCCACTGGCCTCTGCCTCTCAACAGTATCCCAATGAACAACTAGATTGCTAACATTCTATATTTATTACAAAAGTGTGGAACGCCTAACGTCATCTTGATGTAATCAAAACTGTAATACCTAGAGCATTTCCTTTAGAACTTACATATATGAGAGGGTCTTATTTTCATCAAAACTATGGTTAGTGCTCTAAAAAACTAAAATGGGGACATATTTTCTGAGTTTTTAAATAGCGACAAAGCAATTTGTTATCTTTATGTTTTTTTATCCAGTTGACCACTTGATTAAATGTTGCACTTAGGGGAGAGGATGTGGTGTTACTTCCAGAACTGCAGACTTTGCAACTGGGGAACCAGGTTGGAGTTTCTGCTTCAGGTCGACATTCTGTGATTCTGGTCAAATCACTTAGTCTCCCCATGTCTACAACCAAAATGAATTTGTTCTTGTGTGATGTAACCAATGCTCATGTAACGCACTCCAATACCTGACAAGTCTGCACTATATAACACTGCAAAAACACAAAATTATAAGTGTTTTTCACACTTCTGTCATTGGGCTATATTTGGGCTACATCTGGGTGATTTTGGGCGACATTTGGTCTCTTTTGTCTCCGGTGGCCATCTTGGGAGATTTATTTGTTAAGAAGTTTCCTAATTTCCTCATGTACTGCAGTCTCCTCAGTAGGAAATGCTTTCAGTTTTTTACTTTGATTCCATCATGAAGGTATTCAGATATGTCACACATTTGCCATAAATTCTGAATGTTAGCACTCTAGTTGCTCATTAGATCACTGTAGTAAAACTACTGTTCACCATGGAAGTCTGCTCCTGGTATTAAAAGTGCATGTTTCAGTCTGCATGTCAGAATTTTTTAATGAAATAGAAGAGGATTTGAGAAGTCACTCAAAATGTGCCCTCATTTTCTTTCTTCAGTATTAATCATAATTTCTATGGCAAAATGAACCCCCTCATTGTGTTCCTTTTTAAATTAAATGTTTTAAGTGTTACCAGTTTATTCCAATCAAGATGGCTTCAGGTGTGCCATACTTTTGTCATAATGAAGACAGTAAGCGCTCTAGTTGTTTTTAAGAACACTGGGACATTCTGTCATTGGGCTATACTTGGGCTACATCTGGGAGATATTTGGGCTACATTTGGGCTCTTTTGTCTCTGGTGGCCATCTTGGGAGACTTATTTGTTATGAAGTTTCCTAATTTCCTCATTTACTGCAGTCTCCTCAGTAGGAAATACTTTCAGTTTTTTACTTTGATTCCATCAAGAAGGCATTCAGATGTGTCACACATTTGCCATAAATTCAGAATGTTAGCACTCTTTTTGCTCATTAGATCACTGTAGTAAAGCTACTGCTCACCAGGGAAAACTGCTGCTGGTATTGAAAGTGCATGTTTCAGTCTGCATGTCAGAATTTTTTAATGAAATAGAAGAGGATTTGAGAAGTCACTCAAAATGTGCCCTAATTTTTCTTTCTGCAGCACTAATCATACTTTTTATGGAAAAATGAACCCCCTCATTTTGTTCCTTTGTAAATTAAATGTTTTAAGAGTTACCACTTTAATCCAAGCAAGATGGCTTCAGGTGTGCCATACGTTTATCATAAGTAGGACTGTTAGTGCTCTAGTTGTTCTTTGGAACACTCTGGGTAGCTGCAGTAGAACACAAAGGAATCAACTGACAGTCTCTGCCCTTGTTGGATGTACATGTTTTACTGAGAATGTCAGACTTCATTCTCACATGACTGAGAAAGATAATGTGAATTTACAGAAAATAAGCTCTCAGTTTAGCTTATAGATCACCTACCAGACTCTGAAAATTGAAGGCAGGTAGGAGGGTGCAAAGGCAACAATTTAACCACACTGAGCAGGCAGGAAGGGCCGTGGCAGCACAACAGACTATGGAGGGCAGTGGAAAGGGGGGCAGGGGCAACAAACCAACAATACAGGACTTGCAAGAGAGGCTGTGGCAATGTAATAGACCATTGTGGGCAGAAGGAAGAGGCAATGGTAGTACAACCATACATGCCAACAGACCCGATTCAGCCAGGAAACGTCCAATGTTTTTAAACTCAAATGGGCTTTATTTGATCTGTCTCCTGTCTACAATCTCCTCTTTTTCAATGTAACTCAAAGGGGAAAATCAATACCCCAGTTTTTTTTCAAAATCTCCCTCTTACCAAGTTCAAAATGTTCGCAAGTATGGTACATTGGATCATGGAAGGAAATGGGGTGGGACATGGACTTGGATAACAGAGGACAGGAGGGACATGGAGAGGTGAACCAAACTGACCCTGCAGGGCAGGCATCAGGGTTTGCAGCAGCACAATACACCACACAGGGCATGCGGGACGGGAGTGCAGCACAACAATCCATAGAAAGCAAGAGGGAGGGGACAGGACCATGCACATGGACAACAGAGAACAGAGGGGCAAGAGGCAATGGTAGCTAGCTAACCATAATGGACAGACAGGAGAGAAAGCTGCAACATAACAGACCATAAAGGGCAGGAGGGACGGATCAGGGGCATTAAAATGGAACAGACAAGCCAGGAGGGAGGGAGTAGGGGTCTGCACATGTAAACAGAGGGCTGGGGGCAAGGGGGCAGGGCAGGAGCAGCAGGATAGCCATGGAGGTCTGGCAGGATGGGCCCTAGAAGCAAGACACACCATGAAGAGCAACAGTGAGACTGTGATGGCATACACACAGACCATGGAGGGAAGGTGGGAGGGGGTCAGGGGCAGCTAACTGACCACACAGGTGTTAGACCTGGCACCTTGGCTTGAGTCTCCCTTCCTCTTTTTGTCGCTGTGCCTCATGTGATTTTATGGTGTTGGCCGCTCAGCGCGCTGTGCCACTGCCAACCAGTGTCGCGGTGCGAGTGCTCCCTTGTAAATTGTATATGTTGGTTGGATTCCATGATTGGATTGTTTGATTTACTATCAGACCCCAGTAAAGTGCGCCAGGAGCGCCAGGGCATGTAAATGCAAACACCGCTGGTGGGCTTGCAGCACGGGTTGTGCCACCCACAGAAGCGGCCGGTAAAATACGTCCAAGGTCTGCCTCCGCAGAACCTGCGTGCAGTCTGGTACTGACATGCTGACTGGCAGGTGCCCACGCTTGCCGGTCCCTAAAACCTTCCCTTAACTTCATGTTAGTCACCCCTCTGGTAGGCCCACGGGCAGGGTGCGTTGCAAGCATAAGGTAGGACAAGCCTGGATGCGTGGCATGTCCTGGTAGTGAATGACCGCCATTTTGTTGTTCACTACTGTAAGGCTACCCTGTTCTCATAGGCCAGTATGGGCGGCTTGGATTGTTACACCCTATGATCCTAACCGACCCAGGGAACATGGTAGAAGATCGAGTTTAGTATGCCTGAACTCGGAATAATAAGGTACATCTTTTCGCAAGGTTTATTTTAATATCCCGGGTTTGCAAATGCCGCTTTTAGAAAGCTGGCCTTTGCTTGCCTAAACATTTCAGCCCGCCTCTGCGTGATGTGTATCTGATGTCTGGCTGGAGTGAGTGACAGGGCTGGGGGAACCCAGATGGGCAGGGCTAGGTAGCCTGGTGGTAAATAGGACGATCGACAGGTAGATGGGTGGGAGGAGTGCTCCTAGGCTCTGAATAGGACAGTGCTCAACCACCTCAATGCCGGCTCCGCCCCCTGTGGAGCGTCTGAGGACTCTGCCCTGCACTCTGAAAGAAGAAGCCTGCATCGCGTAAACAAAGTGCTCAGAAACCGGACTGAACTAGGCAAGGGCCCCCCTGGCCTGGGAGAACAAAAGATTTGCTGTATAAATGGAGGAGCCCTGCTCCTGAGAAACTAGATCCGCTTTTGACCAAGAAGAATCTCTGCCTGAGGAGGAGGCACCGGGAAAGCTGTAGGAGGAAGACTGTCCCTATCCTGGGGGATTGGCCTGCAGTGGTGACCTTGCTACCAAAGGGGAGAAGAGAACCTGTTGCTGAAGACTTTACTTTACTTTTAATTTCAAGACTTGTGCTTTTCCAAAACGATCTCCAAGGGCTTGGAACTGAGCTTGCCCCCTGAAGTGAGTCCCAGGACCATTGGGCTCTACCTGATCTTCACTCGCCTGCCGCTGGACTGTGGTGTCCTTTCCCTCACCGGAGCTGTGACCCTCGTGTCCCAGTCCCTCCCTGAGCCGTGACCAGGACTGCTTAGCCGCCCCCGCCTTGGGAAGAGCCTCGCTCGATCGGGGCCGCTCCCCCTACGCTGTGCTGGGCTGCCCCTGTCACCTCGCTCGTTGGAGGCTCGCTGTGCACCTTCACCCTCCTGCCGGAATCGGCGTTTGTGAGCATCTCCAAGCCTCGGACGGCCCGGACGTATCTGCGTGCCTGGCTGCCCCGCTTTGTTCATCCGCCACCTGCAACACCCCGCTCTTGTCGTGAGCCTGAAGATCAGACCCCCATCGTGAAGTGTGAGAGCCCCGGACGCCGTCTCGCCCTTCTGTCGAAGAGCCGCTGAAATCCCGCACCCACCTTCGCGTCAAGAAACAAGGTACTGTACTTACAACCTCGACCACGAGCTCGCATCGGATCCAGGGTCCGCAACGTTCTGATTTCCCTGTCATCTGCTGCGTGCTTCCTGGGCGCTGCCTCAGAGCGAAGTGCGCTGAGGCCTACAGTCACCTTGTGCCCGCCTAAAGAACTTTCCGTAACAAAGAGAACTTTACCGTATTCCTAAGAATTGTGGCCCCATCAGTTCAACGTTACTGGGCCGTGTATTTGAATCTGCTGAAACTACATAAAAGCTTATTTTTATATACTACCTGATTGGTGACCGTTTGTGGTGCATGCAAGGGGTTTACTGTATGTGTAATTGCATTTGCTTAACCGTGTACGCCTGAGACTTAGCCTAGACTGCTCGCGCCACGCACCTAGAGGGTGAGCAGGGGTTATTCTGGGGAGTCATCCTTCGCCCTGACAAGAAGTAAAGGGTCCCTGCTTGTTGTGGGTTCACACCTGCGTCAACCAGAGCCCCCTCATTTCTAACATTGGTGGCAGCGGTGGGGATTTACGGATTTGCATTTGTGGTTTGCGTATAGTGAATCACTGATCACCACGTAGTGAGAGCAGACCAGTAACACAGCCACAAGACTAGCATTTATTTTTGTTTTGCCAAGAATCTCCGTTGTTAAAGCCATGCCTGGTTCACTTTCCGCCGGAAGGGCAGCTTCTATAATCTCTGGATTTGAGGACATAGATTGGGAAGAAGACACACTTCAGAATCATACCAATGAAGAATTGAAAGGTTTTTGCTCCAAGTTCAGGATTGCCCAAACTGGATTAAAAAACAAGGCCCAACTTGTGAAGGCGCTGAGGGCCTGGTATGAGTCGAAGGCACCAGAGAATCAGGTGGAAATGGTTCCACCAGAAAGTGTCCATGAGTTGGGCAGAGGCCTGTCGCCAGAAGAGTTGGCAGACAGGGCAGCAACCCGGGCACACGAGGTGGAGATGGCAAAACTTCATGGGCAGATGGATATGGAAAAACAAAGATTAGCCATGGAAGAAAAGAAACTACAATTAGAGCATGACATGAAGCTGAGGGAGCTGGAGCTGAAAGCAAAAAGTTTGGAGCTTAATCCCTCTGGTGGCAGCACACCGCCAGTACCGGCGGAACCAAGAGTTTATATTCCCAAGGATGTAGTGAAGGAGTTCTTCAAGAATGACGACATCGGGCAGTGGTTCAGAGCCTACGAGGTAGCCATGTCTTCCCACCGGGTCCCTGAGAAAGATTGGGGAGCGGGGTTGTGGGGACGGTTCCTGAGTGAAGGGCGGGACACACTGTTCGATTTACCTGCTGATGTTCATAATTCTTATGCCCATATGAAGGAAGCATTGATGGCTAGGTATGGGTTGACCCCTGAGTTATATAGACAGAGGTTCAGGGGTTGCACTAAGATTCCCAATAGTACGTATGTGGAGTATGTGACTTTCTTTTGCAGAGCGCTGGATGGTTGGGTAAAGGGTAGTAAGGTAAATGATTATCAAGGGCTTCTTGATTTAATGGCATGGGAGCACTTGTCCAGTAATTGTTTTCCTGAGCTACGCCAGCACCTGATAGATAGTAGGCTGACTAACCCGAGGAAGCTTGCTGAGGAGGCGGACCGCTGGGTCAGTACCAGGGTCCACAAGGGTACCGTGGGAGATTCCGCCAAAGGTGGGCAGGGTCCCCAGCAGAAGAGTGGGGGGGACAGGGGTAAACAGAAGCAGTTCCAAAAAGGGCCCCAAAATAGTCCCCAAGGGAACCAAGGGAAGGGTTCTCAGCCTCCCCCACCCCAGAAACCGACCGGGGCCCCGACAGGTCCTCCTGTTCAGAAGGGGCCCGTAAGATGTTACAGGTGTAACAATTTGGGGCATTTTGCCTCTGATGTAAAGTGTCCGTTGTTTGGTAAGCCAGCACCCACTGGTGCTCCACCCCGGCAGGTGACTAGTGTAGCCTTGGGGGAGGAGAGGGATGTCCAAGGTGGGTGGGGTCCCGCAGAGATGTCCCTGGTCTCGCTAGGAGACCGTGAAGTGGTCCCTCCAACCCAGCTGCCTGAGAACACTAAGAAGTACAGGCAGTGGGTGACCATAAATGGCCATAGGGTGGAAGCTCTTAGAGATACAGGCGCCAGTGTGACAGCTGTCAGGTGTCACCTGGTGTCTCAGGAGCAGGTGGTCCCCAATGCATTCTATCCCGTTGTTGCCGCTGACAACACAGAGAGGCACTGCAAGGTGGCTCAGGTTCCCTTCGAGTGGGGGGGGGTCTCTGGTACTCTTCAGGTAGCTGTGAGGCCCGCCATGCCTGTAGACTGTTTGTTAGGGAACGATTTGGGGAGCTCACCTTGGGCTAAGGTGGAGCGGAGGGCTCACCTGGAGATGTTGGGTATGCCGGATTGGGCGTGTGTCACCACACGGTCCATGGCAGCCAGTAGAGGTAATCAAGAGGTCCTGGAGCCTGAGAGAGAGGCCCAGGAACTGGCCTCAGAGAGAAGGAGCAAGGGGCGTGGGAAGCCGGCCCCTGAAGTTCCCACGGTCCAGGAGGAAGCAGACCTTGAGGGGGATGCCCTGGAGCCTACAGGGAAACAAATAGCTGAACTGGGAGACCTGCCGGAGCTGACCCATTGGCAGCAGGAAGGGGGTCCCACCAGGGAGGACTTTTGTAAGGCACAGAAGGAGTGCCCTTCTCTCGTGGGTATGCGGCAGCAGGCTGCAGACCAGGCCGCAGGTGATCAGTCAGGATCACATTTCGTTTACTGGGAGAACGACCTTCTATATACAGAGCCTAAGGTTGCTGAGCCTGGGTCAGCCCGTGCGCTGGTGGTACCCCAGGACTTCAGAGCCTTCCTACTGGGGCTGGCTCACGATGTGCCATTGGCAGGGCATTTGGGGCAGGACAAGACCTTTGAAAGGCTTGTCACCCACTTTTATTGGCCTCAAATGCGCAGGAGTTCAGATACTCACTGCAGGACATGCCAGACTTGCCAGGCAAGTGGAAAGAGTGGAAGGAAGCAGAAGGCTCCACTCCAGCCATTCCCTGTGGTCGGTACTCCATTCCAGCGAGTGGGGATTGACATTGTAGGGCCACTGGACCCCAGGACAGCGATAGGCAATAGGTTCATCCTGGTCCTGGTGGACCATGCCACCCGGTACCCGGAAGCCATTCCTCTGAGGACAGTAACGGCCCCCGTGGTGGGACGTGCACTGATGGGAATTTTCTCCCGAGTGGGATTCCCTCTAGAGGTGGTGTCTGACCGAGGTACCAATTTCATGTCCAAGTACATGAAATCTCTTTGGCAAGAGTGTGGTGTAACCTACAAGTTCACCACCCCTTACCACCCCCAAGGAAACGGGTTGGTTGAGAGATTCAACCGAACCCTCAAAGGCATGATAATGGGCCTAGAAGGACCCATGAGGCGTAAGTGGGACGTCCTCTTACCATGCCTTCTCTTCGCTTACCGTGAGGTGCCACAGAAGTCTCTGGGGTTCAGTCCCTTTGAGCTTCTGTATGGTCACCCAGTCAGAGGACCTCTAAGTCTGGTCAAGGAAGGCTGGGAGCAATCTCCCAGGAAACCTCCCCAGAATGTATATAGCTACATGCTGGCCTTCAGGAATCAGACTAGGCGTTTCAGGCAACTTGCTGAGGCAAATCTGGAAGCCAGCCAGGAGGAGATGAAGCGGTGGTACGACCAGAATGCCACTCTGGTAGAGCTTCAGCCTGGGCAGAAAGTATGGGTCTTGGCCCCCGTGGAGCCGTGTGCGCTCCAGGATAAGTGGACCGGTCCCTTTGAGGTGGTGGAGCGCAAGAGTCCTGTTACCTACGTGGTGGACCTGAAGTCTCCTAGGAACCCCTTACGGGTCCTACATGTCAACCGCCTCAAGCCCCACTTGGAGAGGTCCCAAGTGGGCATGCTCTTGGCAACCGATGCTGGGATGGAAGAGGAGACAGAACCTCTTCCTGACCTCCTGTCAGCCAAGGAGCAAGATGGGTCAGTGGATGGTGTCATCCTCTCTTCCACCCTGACCCCTGAGCAACAGAATGATTGTCGCCAGTTGCTGGGACAATTTTCTGATCTGTTTTCCCTGGTCCCTGGTGTCACTGATTGGTGCGTCCATGATGTGGACACTGGGGATAGTCCACCTGTGCAGCACAAGGCCTACAGGGTGACTGACAGGGTGAGGACATGCATCAAGGAGGAGGTCTCCAAGATGTTTGCACTCGGGGTAATTGAGTCTTCTAGCAGTCCTTGGGCCAGCCCCGTGGTCTTGGTCCCAAAGGCTGCAGCGCCGGGAGCCACACCCGAACTCCGGTTCTGTGTGGACTACAGAGGACTCAATTCAGTCACTAGGACTGACGCACACCCCATCCCCAGAGCTGATGAGCTCATCGATCGGCTAGGGGCTGCCAACTACCTCAGCACGTTTGATTTAACGTCTGGGTATTGGCAGATCGCCTTGACCGAGGGGGCCAAAGAGAGGTCAGCATTTTCCACCCCAGATGGGCACTACCAGTTCCGGGTTATGCCATTTGGGATGAAGAATGCCCCTGCCACCTTCCAGAGATTGGTCAACCAGGTGTTGGCTGGGCTGGATTCGTTCAGTGCAGCCTACCTGGATGACATCGCAGTGTTCAGCTCCACTTGGGAGGAACACTTGCGTCACCTCTGGGAAGTGTTGATGGCGCTGCGCAAGGCAGGCCTCACGATCAAGGCGAGTAAGTGCCAGATCGGGCAGGGTTCCGTGGTGTACTTGGGACACCAAGTTGGGAGTGGCCAGGTGGCACCCCTTCAGCCCAAGATAGAAACCATCCTGAATTGGGAGGCGCCCAAAACCCAGACGGAGGTGAGAGCCTTCCTAGGTCTCACCGGGTACTACAGGAGGTTTGTCAAGGGGTATGGCAACATGGTTGCCCCCTTGACAGCGCTGACTTCGAAGAAGCAGCCCAGGAAAGTGATTTGGACTGACACCTGTCAGAAAGCTTTTGAGGCCTTGAAAACTGCTATGTGCACGGCGCCCGTGCTCTTGGCTCCCAACTTCTCCAAAGAGTTTATCGTTCAGACAGACGCTTCAGAGCATGGTGTGGGGGCTGTTCTTTCACAGATTAATGAGGAGGGCCTAGATCAACCCGTAGCCTTTCTTAGCAGGAGGTTACTTCCACGGGAACAAAGGTGGAGTGCTATTGAGCGTGAGGCATTTGCTGTGGTCTGGGCGCTGAAGAAGCTAAGACCCTACTTGTTTGGGTCTCACTTCCGGGTTCAGACGGACCACAGGCCCCTCAGATGGTTGATGCATATGAGGGGTAAGAATCCAAAGCTGTTGAGGTGGTCCATTTCCCTACAGGGTATGGATTTCACGGTGGAACATCGCCCTGGTACAGATCACGCCAATGCTGACGGTCTGTCCAGATTTTTCCGCCTTAGTGATGAGGAACTCCCTGGGGTAGGGTAGTTCTCCCCACTTTTCAGCTGGAGGGGACACGTGTTAGACCTGGCACCTTGGCGTGAGTCTCCCTTCCTCTTTTTGTCGCTGTGCCTCATGTGATTTTATGGTGTTGGCCGCTCAGCGCGCTGTGCCACTGCCAACCAGTGTCGCGGTGCAAGTGCTCCCTTGTAAATTGTATATGTTGGTTGGATTCCATGATTGGATTGTTTGATTTACTATCAGACCCCAGTAAAGTGCGCCAGGAGCGCCAGGGCATGTAGATGCAAACACCGCTGGTGGGCTTGCAGCACGGGTTGTGCCACCCACAGAAGCGGCCGGTAAAATACGTCCAAGGTCTGCCTCCGCAGAACCTGCGTGCAGTCTGGTACTGACATGCTGACTGGCAGGTGCCCACGCTTGCCGGTCCCTAAAACCTTCCCTTAACTTCATGTTAGTCACCCCTCTGGTAGGCCCACGGGCAGGGTGTGTTGCAAGCATAAGGTAGGACAAGCCTGGATGCGTGGCATGTCCTGGTAGTGAATGACCGCCATTTTGTTGTTCACTACTGTAAGGCTACCCTGTTCTCATAGGCCAGTATGGGCGGCTTGGATTGTTACACCCTATGATCCTAACCGACCCAGGGAACATGGTAGAAGATCGAGTTTAGTATGCCTGAACTCGGAATAATAAGGTACATCTTTTCGCAAGGTTTATTTTAATATCCCGGGTTTGCAAATGCCGCTTTTAGAAAGCTGGCCTTTGCTTGCCTAAACATTTCAGCCCGCCTCTGCGTGATGTGTATCTGATGTCTGGCTGGTGTGAGTGACAGGGCTGGGGGAACCCAGATGGGCAGGGCTAGGTAGCCTGGTGGTAAATAGGACGATCGACAGGTAGATGGGTGGGAGGAGTGCTCCTAGGCTCTGAATAGGACAGTGCTCAACCACCTCAATGCCGGCTCCGCCCCCTGTGGAGCGTCTGAGGACTCTGCCCTGCACTCTGAAAGAAGAAGCCTGCATCGCGTAAACAAAGTGCTCAGAAACCGGACTGAACTAGGCAAGGGCCCCCCTGGCCTGGGAGAACAAAAGATTTGCTGTATAAATGGAGGAGCCCTGCTCCTGAGAAACTAGATCCGCTTTTGACCAAGAAGAATCTCTGCCTGAGGAGGAGGCACCGGGAAAGCTGTAGGAGGAAGACTGTCCCTATCCTGGGGGATTGGCCTGCAGTGGTGACCTTGCTACCAAAGGGGAGAAGAGAACCTGTTGCTGAAGACTTTACTTTACTTTTAATTTCAAGACTTGTGCTTTTCCAAAACGATCTCCAAGGGCTTGGAACTGAGCTTGCCCCCTGAAGTGAGTCCCAGGACCATTGGGCTCTACCTGATCTTCACTCGCCTGCCGCTGGACTGTGGTGTCCTTTCCCTCACCGGAGCTGTGACCCTCGTGTCCCAGTCCCTCCCTGAGCCGTGACCAGGACTGCTTAGCCGCCCCCGCCTTGGGAAGAGCCTCGCTCGATCGGAGCCGCTCCCCCTACGCTGTGCTGGGCTGCCCCTGTCACCTCGCTCGTTGGAGGCTCGCTGTGCACCTTCACCCTCCCGCCGGAATCGGCGTTTGTGAGCATCTCCAAGCCTCGGACGGCCCGGACGTATCTGCGTGCCTGGCTGCCCCGCTTTGTTCATCCGCCACCTGCAACACCCCGCTCTTGTCGTGAGCCTGAAGATCAGACCCCCATCGTGAAGTGTGAGAGCCCCGGACGCCGTCTCGCCCTTCTGTCGAAGAGCCGCTGAAATCCCGCACCCACCTTCGCGTCAAGAAACAAGGTACTGTACTTACAACCTCGACCACGAGCTCGCATCGGATCCAGGGTCCGCAACGTTCTGATTTCCCTGTCATCTGCTGCGTGCTTCCTGGGCGCTGCCTCAGAGCGAAGTGCGCTGAGGCCTACAGTCACCTTGTGCCCGCCTAAAGAACTTTCCGTAACAAAGAGAACTTTACCGTATTCCTAAGAATTGTGGCCCCATCAGTTCAACGTTACTGGGCCGTGTATTTGAATCTGCTGAAACTACATAAAAGCTTATTTTTATATACTACCTGATTGGTGACCGTTTGTGGTGCATGCAAGGGGTTTACTGTATGTGTAATTGCATTTGCTTAACCGTGTACGCCTGAGACTTAGCCTAGACTGCTCGCGCCACGCACCTAGAGGGTGAGCAGGGGTTATTCTGGGGAGTCATCCTTCGCCCTGACAAGAAGTAAAGGGTCCCTGCTTGTTGTGGGTTCACACCTGCGTCAACCAGAGCCCCCTCATTTCTAACATTGGTGGCAGCGGTGGGGATTTACGGATTTGCATTTGTGGTTTGCGTATAGTGAATCACTGATCACCACGTAGTGAGAGCAGACCAGTAACACAGCCACAAGACTAGCATTTGTTTTTGTTTTGCCAAGAATCTCCGTTGTTAAAGCCATGCCTGGTTCACTTTCCGCCGGAAGGGCAGCTTCTATAATCTCTGGATTTGAGGACATAGATTGGGAAGAAGACGCACTTCAGAATCATACCAATGAAGAATTGAAAGGTTTTTGCTCCAAGTTCAGGATTGCCCAAACTGGATTAAAAAACAAGGCCCAACTCGTGAAGGCGCTGAGGGCCTGGTATGAGTCGAAGGCACCAGAGAATCAGGTGGAAATGGTTCCACCAGAAAGTGTCCATGAGTTGGGCAGAGGCCTGTCGCCAGAAGAGTTGGCAGACAGGGCAGCAACCCGGGCACACGAGGTGGAGATGGCAAAACTTCATGGGCAGATGGATATGGAAAAACAAAGATTAGCCATGGAAGAAAAGAAACTACAATTAGAGCATGACATGAAGCTGAGGGAGCTGGAGCTGAAAGCAAAAAGTTTGGAGCTTAATCCCTCTGGTGGCAGCACACCGCCAGTACCGGCGGAACCAAGAGTTTATATTCCCAAGGATGTAGTGAAGGAGTTCTTCAAGAATGACGACATCGGGCAGTGGTTCAGAGCCTACGAGGTAGCCATGTCTTCCCACCGGGTCCCTGAGAAAGATTGGGGAGCGGGGTTGTGGGGACGGTTCCTGATTGAAGGGCGGGACACACTGTTCGATTTACCTGCTGATGTTCATAATTCTTATGCCCATATGAAGGAAGCATTGATGGCTAGGTATGGGTTGACCCCTGAGTTATATAGACAGAGGTTCAGGGGTTGCACTAAGATTCCCAATAGTACGTATGTGGAGTATGTGACTTTCTTTTGCAGAGCGCTGGATGGTTGGGTAAAGGGTAGTAAGGTAAATGATTATCAAGGGCTTCTTGATTTAATGGCATGGGAGCACTTGTCCAGTAATTGTTTTCCTGAGCTACGCCAGCACCTGATAGATAGTAGGCTGACTAACCCGAGGAAGCTTGCTGAGGAGGCGGACCGCTGGGTCAGTACCAGGGTCCACAAGGGTACCGTGGGAGATTCCGCCAAAGGTGGGCAGGGTCTATAGCAGAAGAGTGGGGGGGACAGGGGTAAACAGAAGCAGTTCTAAAAAGGGCCCCAAAATAGTCCCCAAGGGAACCAAGGGAAGGGTTCTCAGCCTCCCCCACCCCAGAAACCGACCGGGGCCCCGACAGGTCCTCCTGTTCAGAAGGGGCCCGTAAGATGTTACAGGTGTAACAATTTGGGGCATTTTGCCTCTGATGTAAAGTGTCCGTTGTTTGGTAAGCCAGCACCCACTGGTGCTCCACCCCGGCAGGTGACTAGTGTAGCCTTGGGGGAGGAGAGGGATGTCCAAGGTGGGTGGGGTCCCGCAGAGATGTCCCTGGTCTCGCTAGGAGACCGTGAAGTGGTCCCTCCAACCCAGCTGCCTGAGAACACTAAGAAGTACAGGCAGTGGGTGACCATAAATGGCCATAGGGTGGAAGCTCTTAGAGATACAGGCGCCAGTGTGACAGCTGTCAGGTGTCACCTGGTGTCTCAGGAGCAGGTGGTCCCCAATGCATTCTATCCCGTTGTTGCCGCTGACAACACAGAGAGGCACTGCAAGGTGGCTCAGGTTCCCTTCGAGTGGGGGGGGGTCTCTGGTACTCTTCAGGTAGCTGTGAGGCCCGCCATGCCTGTAGACTGTTTGTTAGGGAACGATTTGGGGAGCTCACCTTGGGCTAAGGTGGAGCGGAGGGCTCACCTGGAGATGTTGGGTATGCCGGATTGGGCGTGTGTCACCACACGGTCCATGGCAGCCAGTAGAGGTAATCAAGAGGTCCTGGAGCCTGAGAGAGAGGCCCAGGAACTGGCCTCAGAGAGAAGGAGCAAGGGGCGTGGGAAGCCGGCCCCTGAAGTTCCCACGGTCCAGGAGGAAGCAGACCTTGAGGGGGATGCCCTGGAGCCTACAGGGAAACAAATAGCTGAACTGGGAGACCTGCCGGAGCTGACCCATTGGCAGCAGGAAGGGGGTCCCACCAGGGAGGACTTTTGTAAGGCACAGAAGGAGTGCCCTTCTCTCGTGGGTATGCGGCAGCAGGCTGCAGACCAGGCCGCAGGTGATCAGTCAGGATCACATTTCGTTTACTGGGAGAACGACCTTCTATATACAGAGCCTAAGGTTGCTGAGCCTGGGTCAGCCCGTGCGCTGGTGGTACCCCAGGACTTCAGAGCCTTCCTACTGGGGCTGGCTCACGATGTGCCATTGGCAGGGCATTTGGGGCAGGACAAGACCTTTGAAAGGCTTGTCACCCACTTTTATTGGCCTCAAATGCGCAGGAGTTCAGATACTCACTGCAGGACATGCCAGACTTGCCAGGCAAGTGGAAAGAGTGGAAGGAAGCAGAAGGCTCCACTCCAGCCATTCCCTGTGGTCGGTACTCCATTCCAGCGAGTGGGGATTGACATTGTAGGGCCACTGGACCCCAGGACAGCGATGGGCAATAGGTTCATCCTGGTCCTGGTGGACCATGCCACCCGGTACCCGGAAGCCATTCCTCTGAGGACAGTAACGGCCCCCGTGGTGGGACGTGCACTGATGGGAATTTTCTCCCGAGTGGGATTCCCTCTAGAGGTGGTGTCTGACCGAGGTACCAATTTCATGTCCAAGTACATGAAATCTCTTTGGCAAGAGTGTGGTGTAACCTACAAGTTCACCACCCCTTACTACCCCCAAGGAAACGGGTTGGTTGAGAGATTCAACCGAACCCTCAAAGGCATGATAATGGGCCTAGAAGGACCCATGAGGCGTAAGTGGGACGTCCTCTTACCATGCCTTCTCTTCGCTTACCGTGAGGTGCCACAGAAGTCTCTGGGGTTCAGTCCCTTTGAGCTTCTGTATGGTCACCCAGTCAGAGGACCTCTAAGTCTGGTCAAGGAAGGCTGGGAGCAATCTCCCAGGAAACCTCCCCAGAATGTATATAGCTACATGCTGGCCTTCAGGAATCAGACTAGGCGTTTCAGGCAACTTGCTGAGGCAAATCTGGAAGCCAGCCAGGAGGAGATGAAGCGGTGGTACGACCAGAATGCCACTCTGGTAGAGCTTCAGCCTGGGCAGAAAGTATGGGTCTTGGCCCCCGTGGAGCCGTGTGCGCTCCAGGATAAGTGGACCGGTCCCTTTGAGGTGGTGGAGCGCAAGAGTCCTGTTACCTACGTGGTGGACCTGAAGTCTCCTAGGAACCCCTTACGGGTCCTACATGTCAACCGCCTCAAGCCCCACTTGGAGAGGTCCCAAGTGGGCATGCTCTTGGCAACCGATGCTGGGATGGAAGAGGAGACAGAACCTCTTCCTGACCTCCTGTCAGCCAAGGAGCAAGATGGGTCAGTGGATGGTGTCATCCTCTCTTCCACCCTGACCCCTGAGCAACAGAATGATTGTCGCCAGTTGCTGGGACAATTTTCTGATCTGTTTTCCCTGGTCCCTGGTGTCACTGATTGGTGCGTCCATGATGTGGACACTGGGGATAGTCCACCTGTGCAGCACAAGGCCTACAGGGTGACTGACAGGGTGAGGACATGCATCAAGGAGGAGGTCTCCAAGATGTTTGCACTCGGGGTAATTGAGTCTTCTAGCAGTCCTTGGGCCAGCCCCGTGGTCTTGGTCCCAAAGGCTGCAGCGCCGGGAGCCACACCCGAACTCCGGTTCTGTGTGGACTACAGAGGACTCAATTCAGTCACTAGGACTGACGCACACCCCATCCCCAGAGCTGATGAGCTCATCGATCGGCTAGGGGCTGCCAACTACCTCAGCACGTTTGATTTAACGTCTGGGTATTGGCAGATCGCCTTGACCGAGGGGGCCAAAGAGAGGTCAGCATTTTCCACCCCAGATGGGCACTACCAGTTCCGGGTTATGCCATTTGGGATGAAGAATGCCCCTGCCACCTTCCAGAGATTGGTCAACCAGGTGTTGGCTGGGCTGGATTCGTTCAGTGCAGCCTACCTGGATGACATCGCAGTGTTCAGCTCCACTTGGGAGGAACACTTGCGTCACCTCTGGGAAGTGTTGATGGCGCTGCGCAAGGCAGGCCTCACGATCACGGCGAGTAAGTGCCAGATCGGGCAGGGTTCCGTGGTGTACTTGGGACACCAAGTTGGGAGTGGCCAGGTGGCACCCCTTCAGCCCAAGATAGAAACCATCCTGAATTGGGAGGCGCCCAAAACCCAGACGGAGGTGAGAGCCTTCCTAGGTCTCACCGGGTACTACAGGAGGTTTGTCAAGGGGTATGGCAACATGGTTGCCCCCTTGACAGCGCTGACTTCGAAGAAGCAGCCCAGGAAAGGGATTTGGACTGACACCTGTCAGAAAGCTTTTGAGGCCTTGAAAACTGCTATGTGCACGGCGCCCGTGCTCTTGGCTCCCAACTTCTCCAAAGAGTTTATCGTTCAGACAGACGCTTCAGAGCATGGTGTGGGGGCTGTTCTTTCACAGATTAATGAGGAGGGCCTAGATCAACCCGTAGCCTTTCTTAGCAGGAGGTTACTTCCACGGGAACAAAGGTGGAGTGCTATTGAGCGTGAGGCATTTGCTGTGGTCTGGGCGCTGAAGAAGCTAAGACCCTACTTGTTTGGGTCTCACTTCCGGGTTCAGACGGACCACAGGCCCCTCAGATGGTTGATGCATATGAGGGGTGAGAATCCAAAGCTGTTGAGGTGGTCCATTTCCCTACAGGGTATGGATTTCACGGTGGAACATCGCCCTGGTACAGATCACGCCAATGCTGACGGTCTGTCCAGATTTTTCCGCCTTAGTGATGAGGAACTCCCTGGGGTAGGGTAGTTCTCCCCACTTTTCAGCTGGAGGGGACACGTGTTAGACCTGGCACCTTGGCGTGAGTCTCCCTTCCTCTTTTTGTCGCTGTGCCTCATGTGATTTTATGGTGTTGGCCGCTCAGCGCGCTGTGCCACTGCCAACCAGTGTCGCGGTGCAAGTGCTCCCTTGTAAATTGTATATGTTGGTTGGATTCCATGATTGGATTGTTTGATTTACTATCAGACCCCAGTAAAGTGCGCCAGGAGCGCCAGGGCATGTAAATGCAAACACCGCTGGTGGGCTTGCAGCACGGGTTGTGCCACCCACAGAAGCGGCCGGTAAAATACGTCCAAGGTCTGCCATCGCAGAACCTGCGTGCAGTCTGGTACTGACATGCTGACTGGCAGGTGCCCACGCTTGCCGGTCCCTAAAACCTTCCCTTAACTTCATGTTAGTCACCCCTCTGGTAGGCCCACGGGCAGGGTGCGTTGCAAACATAAGGTAGGACAAGCCTGGATGCGTGGCATGTCCTGGTATTGAATGACCGCCATTTTGTTGTTCACTACTGTAAGGCTACCCTGTTCTCATAGGCCAGTATGGGCGGCTTGGATTGTTACACCCTATGATCCTAACCGACCCAGGGAACATGGTAGAAGTTCGAGTTTAGTATGCCTGAACTCGGAATAATAAGGTACATCTTTTCGCAAGGTTTATTTTAATATCCCGGGTTTGCAAATGCCGCTTTTAGAAAGCTGGCCTTTGCTTGCCTAAATATTTCAGCCCGCCTCTGCGTGATGTGTATCTGATGTCTGGCTGGTGTGAGTGACAGGGCTGGGGGAACCCAGATGGGCAGGGCTAGGTAGCCTGGTGGTGAATAGGACGATCGACAGGTAGATGGGTGGGAGGAGTGCTCCTAGGCTCTGAATAGGACAGTGCTCTACCACCTCAATGCCGGCTCCGCCCCCTGTGGAGCGTCTGAGGACTCTGCCCTGCACTCTGAAAGAAGAAGCCTGCATCGCGTAAACAAAGTGCTCAGAAACCGGACTGAACTAGGCAAGGGCCCCCCTGGCCTGGGAGAACAAAAGATTTGCTGTATAAATGGAGGAGCCCTGCTCCTGAGAAACTAGATCCGCTTTTGACCAAGAAGAATCTCTGCCTGAGGAGGAGGCACCGGGAAAGCTGTAGGAGGAAGACTGTCCCTATCCTGGGGGATTGGCCTGCAGTGGTGACCTTGCTACCAAAGGGGAGAAGAGAACCTGTTGCTGAAGACTTTACTTTACTTTTAATTTCAAGACTTGTGCTTTTCCAAAACGATCTCCAAGGGCTTGGAACTGAGCTTGCCCCCTGAACTGAGCCCCAGGACCATTGGGCTCTACCTGATCTTCACTCGCCTGCCGCTGGACTGTGGTGTCCTTTCCCTCGCCGGAGCTGTGACCCTCGTGCCCCAGTCCCTCCCTGAGCTGTGACCAGGACTGCTTAGCCGCCCCCGCCTTGGGAAGAGCCTCGCTCGATCGGAGCCGCTCCCCCTACGCTGTGCTGGGCTGCCCCTGTCACCTCGCTCGTTGGAGGCTCGCTGTGCACCTTCACCCTCCCGCCGGAATCGGCGTTTGTGAGCATCTCCAAGCCTCGGACGGCCCGGACGTATCTGCGTGCCTGGCTGCCCCGCTTTGTTCATCCGCCACCTGCAACACCCCGCTCTTGTCGTGAGCCTGAAGATCAGACCCCCATCGTGAAGTGTGGGAGCCCCGGACGCCGCCTCGCCCTTCTGTCGAAGAGCCGCTGAAATCCCGCACCCACCTTTGCGTCAAGAAACAAGGTACTGTACTTACAACCTCGACCACGAGCTCGCATCGGATCCAGGGTCCGCAACGTTCTGATTTCCCTGTCATCTGCCGCGTGCTTCCTGGGCGCTGCCTCAGAGCGAAGTGCGCTGAGGCCTACAGTCACCTTGTGCCCGCCTAAAGAACTTTCCGTAACAAAGAGAACTTTACCGTATTCTTAAGAATTGTGGCCCCATCAGTTCAACGTTACTGGGCCGTGTATTTTTATATACTACCTGATTGGTGACCGTTTGTGGTGCATGCAAGGGGTTTACTGTATGTGTAATTGCATTTGCTTAACCGTGTACGCCTGAGACTTAGCCTAGACTGCTCGCGCCACGCACCTAGAGGGTGAGCAGGGGTTATTCTGGGGAGTCATCCTTCGCCCTGACAAGAAGTAAAGGGTCCCTGCTTGTTGTGGGTTCACACCTGCGTCAACCAGAGCCCCCTCATTTCTAACAACAGGGAAGGTGGGAGGGGCCATGGCAGCACAGAAGACCATGCATGGCAAGTGGGAGGGTTAGTGGCAGCACAATGGCTATGATGGGCAAGAAGGAGGGTGCAGGGGCATGCACAAAGGACGATGGAGGATAGAAGGGAGGGTCAGGACCTGTGCACAGACAAGAAAGTTCAGGGGAAGGGGCCTCACAACAGACCGCACGGGGCAGGCAGTAGGAGCAGTTGCAGCACAACCGACCAGGGAGGGCAGAAGGGTGTGGCAGTACAATGGACCATGTAGGACAGGAGGAAGAGGATAGGGACATGGCATGTGGACAGGCAGGGTGGAGGTGGCAGGGACAGGTTACAGTCATCTGACAATGCTAGGCAGGTGGGAGGGGAGTGGCAGCTCAACAGAACACTCAGAGTAGATAGGAGTGGCAGGTCCATGGAACATGGTGGGCAAAAAGGATGGAGCAGGGACATCCACAAAGACATCGGAGGGCAGGGGGGAGGAGAATAGGGGCAGCAAGCTAAGCACAGAGTTTAAGCAGGAGGTCAATGATGGGGCATAGAATTGGGCAATGGAGGGCAGGAGGAGTGGACTGGTACATCATACTAAATTGAGGGCAGTGGCAGCACATCAGACCATGCATGGCAGGAGGGAGGAGGCTAGTCCATGGATTCACACAACAGAGGAAAGGGAGGAGGGGGATGGGGCAGCAAGCTAACTGTTCAGAGAAGGCGGATATTAGGAACTTTATTGTTTTTAAAACGTGTGTCTGTGCGAACTACTTAAAATATGAACAAGTATGCAGCATAATCTCACTTTTATTCAGGAAGAAGAGGACGTTTGTGACTGTGACTCCGGGCTCACTTGGCAGAAACACCCCCTGACCCTCCACCCCCTATCGCAAAATGTAATGCCTGTGAAAAGGGTAGGTGAACACAGTGTTATATAGAACATAGTCCTGAGAGCACGATTGAAAATGAAAACTAGATATAGTGTATGGTATAAACTATGCACCAAAAAGTGTGATATAAGATGAACCGGGCGTGAAATATAATATGCAATACATTGTGCGCAATGACAGACTCATTGGAGAGCGCGAGATAGCACAGGCACTAGCGCGTGCTATGCGATATGCGCCTTGGAGTGTAATATGCACAGGACAGTGTTGTGTAACCTAACTAGTCTCTAAAGTTGTAATATAAAATATGTGCTGGGGAGTGTAACGTTGCATATGCACTGTGACAAAGATATGGATCCCAGATTGTAATATGTATGGCATAACACTGTGCGTTATAACATAGGCATCAAGGAAGGCACGTTAGATGGGGCAATATAACCCGTGCGAAGACAAGTGTTGCATGACATATTCACGGGGTGGTGTTACAGTGCACATGGGCTAGAGAGTGTCATAGCATATGCACTAGCTAGTGGAATACAACACAGAGGTGTGTGGCACTCAGCAGGCAATGGTGGGTGTAACACAGAATTGAGCTCTGCCAGGAGCGCGCTGTGACTCTCAAATGATGTTCGTCCCCTTTCCAGAGAGTAAAATAAAAAGTATTACACATCCGGCAGTGGATGTGTGTTTTATTAACCGTGAGGGGGGTTTCTTGCATAGTTTTGGTCAAATTTTTGTCGAATCCCCTTTGAATGGCTTGGTGTGCATGTGTATTAAATGTGCCCGTCAATAGCTACCCATGTTTGTATAAATAAACGACAAGGGTGTCTACCGGGATTAGGCACGGTAGGGCATCAGACATGTCAGAGCTTCACTAGTGGTGTAAATACATTCCACGTGGATTCATTGTATGCATAGTCGGCTTTTAATGAATATCACGCAAATCGTCATGGTACGTACGGTGTGTCCAGCATGTCCTAGGTGTGTCTATAAATATATATTTTTTAAAAATAATAAAAAACAGTGGCCGGCCCTTGGGATTGGGGTCCAAAAAATATAATTAGGAGACAGGCCCCGGGGGATGGGGTCATCAGGGCCAATAAATTAGAATAAGAAGGGGAACCACACAGCCCCCCTTCTTAAAAAATTTAAAATAAATAAAAGACTGGCATCGCGCCGGGGGCCATGCCCCCTCCTTGCAGCACTCTGCAAACGCGCCCCCTGGCGAGTTGTAAGTTGGGGAATTAATTCCTCTTCAATACTGAGGGTCCCTGAGGGCCAACTAGCCCAACAGGCATCTCCAGTATGCGCCAGGGTGCTGCGCTGCAGACAGGTGTTCTGAGGCCAAGCCCCTTTTTATACCTCTCTGCAATGCAGCTCTGTGGCGCTTACTGGAGGTACCTAGTGGTCTAGTTTGACCCTAGGGACCCTTAGGATTCAAGGGGACTTAATCTCTCAACTTAGAACAGCCACAGGGTGTGTTTACAAAGTGGTGAAGGGAGGGGACAGGGCCTGGGGTGACGTGTGCAAACACGCACTATGGCACGTTTTAAATTGGGGATATAATTTCCCTTTAATGCTGAGGGCCCCTGGGGGCTAACTAGCCCACCAAGTGCTTCCAGTAAGCGCCACTGAGCTGCATCGCAGAGAGGTGGTCCAGGCCGTGCCACTTTTTACACCTCTCTGCAACGCAGCTCTGTGGCACTTACTGGAGGTACCTAGTGGGCTAGTTGGACCCTAGGGACCCTCAGGATTTAAATGAACTTAATCTCCCAACTAAAAACGGACACAGGGCGTGTTTACACAGTGGTGAAGGGAGGGGACGGGGCCTGAGTTAACGTGTGCAAAAACGCCCTGTGGCCTGTTTTAAGAGGTAGTTTTAATCCCCCTGCCCTATTATATACTAGGGGCTTAGAGAGGAGGTCATGCTAATCACAGGGGGACCCCAACGCATAATGTTCCCTAGTGTATGTAGGTGTTTTCACTGTATTCTAAGTGTCGTTTAACATAGCACTGGCTCTAGGACTGGTTAGTCAGACTTAGTTACCACCAGTATCCGTCTGAAAAAGTTGAGGGTACAGGATGATTTTGCAACAAGGCTTCTTTCTGCTCTTCTTTTTGTTCTTTCTGCACGTTATCCTTCTTCCTGCACTTTTCTTCGTCTTTGAGGACTTCTGTTGCTTCTTTCTGCACTTCTTTTTTTTCTTTCTGTGCATTTTTTCTTCTTTCTTCACATGTCCTATCTCTGTAGGCATAGTTAGAAATTAGCATTTAAAAAACCTTTGAAATTCACAGAAAAAACCATAGGTTTCAGACACGATATAGTTAGGAATCAGCATTTAAAAAACCTCAGAAATTCACTGAAAAAAACCATAGGTTTCAGGGGTGTTATAGTGAGCTGGACTTTTCACTTGTACAAAACCATTGAAATTCCCCCGTTATAGTTAGTTCAGCTAACTATAACTCGCGCGCCCGCAATGCACTGCTGATGACGTCACATATTACATCACTCATGACATCACTCATGACATGGTCAGTGACATCACTCATGACATCACTGATGACATCTCAAATGACATCACTCATGACATCACTGATGACATCATCCTTGTGATAGAGTGGCAGACCTCCTCTCACCCTAATATAACCTTTGATACACACATTCAAAAATAGAGACTACAATTTTCAAAACAATGGACATACCAATACCAGTTACAACAACCTCTTCAGTAATTCTAAGATCCACATACACATCCACTCATTCACCAACAGTCCTATACAGTCACTCATACATGTACTCACTCATCACATGTACTCATACACCTATACATCCTGTTACACAATGCCACTCATCCATAGAGTTACTCACACACATAGTCACTCATGCTAATAAAGAATCAAACATACATTTACTTGCATATACAGTTATACACACACCACCACACTTACTTCTACGGAAACTTACACATACTTAGTCTTTTAAACAATCACTTATAGAAACACATACTTATTCATACAGGAACTCTTTCAATATCTCACTCTCACATATACTCACTTATATACACCAATAGTCAGAATTATAGTTATCTGAACTAACTATAACGGGGGAATTTCATTGGTTTTTTACGAGTGAAATGTCCACCTAACTATAACCTGTGTGAAACCTATGGTTTTTTAAGTGAATTTGCAAGGTTTTTTAAATGCTAATTCCTAACTATAACGTGTGTGAAACCTATGGTTTTTTAAGTGAATATATATATATATATATATATATATATATATATATATATATATATATATATATATATATATATATATACAGTCCAATGCTCACCCGCCTTCACAAATAAGCTCGACATATGCTGAGGTTCACAAAAGGATTTATTCCAATTAGATAGCACGGGTGATGCAGAAAGTCGGGAAACGCCAGGCGGACGCGTTTCAGCAGTTATGCTTTCTTCAGTGCCGGTTTCCTTAAGCTGGGTTTCTCACTGGGGGTTGATTTAAAGGTCCTGTGATGTGTGTGTAGCCACTCCCATTCTTGTGATGATGCCCCGCCTCTGCTTGCAGCTGTAATTCGTCTTGTACTCCACTGAGACCAATTGCATGCTGGTTATTGAAGTTTGTCGTGGAGACCCATACATTGAGGGGCCTTCCAAACACCAAGTGGTGTCCCAACTGTGTTGGCTCACCGAGCCCCGCATACCAGCAGCTACCGGTCCCAGTGGGAATCGATGTCAGTTACTGGAACCTGATGTGACCGCTGCAGTTAAAACTGCACCCTCTCTCCCGATGCGGTCAACGTAAGTACTAATGCCTCGCAAAGGGGGGCAACGCGCTGTAGGAAATACAAAAAACCAAAGGGTGCTGCTTGGCGCGTCGCACCACACCGAGAGGGCATGCCGATAGCCAGTGTCAGCAAACTGGCCTAACATAAAGTCCAATGCTCACCCGCCTTCACAAATGAGCTCGACATATGCTGAGGTTCACAAAAGGATTTATTCCAATTAAATAGCACGAGTGATGCAGAAAGACGGGAAACGCCAGGCAGAAGCGTTCCAGCAGTTATGCTTTCTTCAGTGCCGGTTTCCTTAAGCTGGGTTTCTCACTGGCGGTTGATTTAAAGGTCCTGTGACGTTTGTGTAGCCACTCCCATTCTTGTGATGATGCCCCGCCTCTGCTTGCAGCTGGCATTCGTCTTGTGCTCCACTGAGACCAATTGCATGCTGGTTATTGAAGTTCATCGTGGAGACCCATACAGTGAGGGACCTTCCAAACACCAAGTGGTGTCCCAACTGTGTATATATATATATAATAATCTACTGGCGGTCGCCAGTAGATAGTTATAGTTAGGACCTAGTTTCCATAGGAAAAGCATTTTTTGTTTTCCCAATAACTTTGGCGCCGGTTGACGAATGTTCACGAAATTTTCAAAATGTATGGCCCGCTCCGGTCAGCTCCTATCCTAAAAGTTTCGGGGTGATTTGCCAAGGAGGGACTGAGAAAAAAGGGGCGACCCAAAACTTGTTTTTTCAATGTTATTTTCCATAGGAAACTTTAGACACGGCTACAGCTCGAACTGCCGAACGGAATTACACCAAATTTGGCAAAAAGGTAGCCCTTGGCCCAGAAAAAGACTTTTTGTTAAATGGTGTAAATCCGTTCAGTAGTTCCTGAGAAATGTAAAAAAAAGAGGTCGAAAAATGCATTTCCCGTAGGAAACTTTAGACACGGCTACAGCTCGAACTGCTGAAGGGAATTACACAAAATTTAGCAAAAAGGTAGTGCTTGGTTCAGAAAGAGACCTTTTTGTTAAATGGTGTAAATCCGTTCAGTAGTTTTTGAGATATTAAAGGAAAAAAATCTTTATATATATGGGCGGGACCTAACTACACAAGCACAAGCTTGGCTCTAATTGGCTGCCAACACTTCAATCCAGGAAGTGTTGGCAGCCATCTTGGTGCAATGCATTTTAGGTCTCGCCTAGCGACGCATCGCATGCGCTGCCCACTACACAAACACCACTGCACTACCCTACAACCTAAAACAATACCCCAGCATGACCCTCTACACTACCCAAACACTACTGTACTACCCTAAACCCTAAAACACTACCCCAGCACGACCCCTTACACTACCCAAACATCACTGCACTACCCTAAACCCCAAAACACTACCCCCAGCATGACGATCCCCTACACTACCCAAACACCACTGCACTACTCTAAACACTAACACACTACCCCCAGCATGACCCCCTACACTACCCAAACAAAACTGCACTATCCTAAACCCTAAATCTACTCCCAGCATGATACCCTACACTACACAAACACCACTGCACTACCCTAATCCCTAAAACACTACCACCAGCAAGAGCCCAACACTACCCAAACACCACTGCACTACCCTAAACCCTAAAGCACTACCCCCAGCATGACCCCCTACACTACCCAAACACAACTGCACTACCCTAAACCCTAAAACACGACCCCCTATACTAAACAAACATCACTGCACTACACCAAACCCTAAAACACTACCCCCAGCGTGACCCTCTACACTACACAAACACCACTGCACTACCCTAAACCCTAAAACACTACCCCCTACACAACCCAAACACCACTGCACTACCCTAAACCCTAAAACACTACCACCAGCACGACCCCCTACACTACCCAAACACCACTGCACTATCCTAAAACACGACCCCCCACACTACCCAAACACAACTGCACTACCCTAAACCCTAAAACACGACCCACTACACTACAAAAACACAACTGCACTACCCTAAAATCTAAAACACTACACCCAGCATAACCCCCTACACTAAACAAACACCACTGCACCAACCTAAACCCTAAAACACTACCCCCTACACTACACAAACACCACTACACTACACTAAACCCTAAAACACTACCCCCAGCACGAACCCCTACACTACACAAACACCACTGCACTACCCTGAACCCTAAATCTACCCCCAGCACCACCCTCTGCACTACCCAAACACCACTGCACTACGCTAAACCCTAAAACACTACCCCCAGTATGACCCCCTATGTTATGTTATGTTATTTTAGTTTATTTTTATAATGCGCACAGCTACCCAAAAAGGGTTTCCCAGCGCAAAGCAAAAAAGGGAACTCAGAAAAAGAAAAGCACAACAGATTAGGCAGATTATTGATTAAACAGCCAGGTTTTTAGTAGGCCTGGGCCAAAATTCCGTTCCGTTCGCGGAAATTGCGATATTTTGGCATTTTCGCGTTCCGCGGAAAGCGTGAAAATGTCAAAATTTCCGCATTCCGCAGCTTAGCGATAATTTGTTTCTTGCTCGCGCTGTAAAATATTACATTCTCGCGCGCGCGCGATCGCCTTACCTGAATCCCTGCGTTCTCCGACAAGTTTTCTTGACCCGGTCGCGTTCTCCACGAGATGTTGGATTTTGGTAGCCATTTTGCGCTGTCTCGCGAGAGTTCGCGGCCGCATTAACGTCATTTGTCACGCGATCACGTCATTTGTCGCGCGATCACGTCTTTCTTCTCACGATCATGCACCGCGTGAGTGTGAGAAGATTGAGATCTCGAACATGTCATTCTACATCGCGAGCCAGAGGATGAGGACGCGGGCACGTGTAATCGAACGCGAACAGGAGAAAGAGACCGCGAACACGTCATATCCAACGCGACAGGGACAAAGAAGAGAACGCGATCATATCGTTTTCGACACGCCGGCGGAAGTAATGTGAAGCTCGAGAACTCAACAACGTAAAATTTACAATTTGGAGAGGAATATCGGCTCTAGCAGCATGAAACCATCTGCGAATGCTGATTTTGGATGAAAAGAACTCCTTACATTGACATTTGGCTTTCCTTTTTTGTGCAAGGAGTCATTTTTTTAAAAGGTGGAGAGAGGGAGGAAGTGACACAGAATCTCCAACTTCCTGTTCCTGTCCAGCAGGCTCCTCCCAGTGCTTTGTCCATCTCCTGCTCATTCTGCCTTTGGATTTGGAGGTGGAAAGATCACTCTTTTTGTCTGCTGCATCATTGCAATTGGATTTCAGGATTTTTGGAATAGGATATTTTACAAGTAAGTGGTTGTTGTGTTTGATTGTGGGCATTGCAGTTGTTGTAACTACAATTTATTTTTGATAATTAATTAATTATCATCATTCCTTTTTTTATTTTTTTTATTTTGTGGGTTGTAGTAGTAGGCCCGAGCTAGCCATGGGCATGGCCTCATGGGTGTGTGTGCATGATGAAGCAACTGTTCCTTTTGTTTTTTGAATGCATTTCATTTTCAAGCACATTTAGGGCATGGATGGCATTGGATTGAGTTGGGGAAGTGTGTTTTTTGGGGTGGCCTTTGTGATGTTGTTGGGCCTGGCCATGTGGCTGGTGGCCATTTTGAGGCCTAGGCCTGCAAGCTAGCCTGGCCTTGTCTGCCAACAGGCCTGCTTTCATCCACTAGGACCAGGGCAGGTAGCCACAGCTTTATTAATCTACTGTTTTCTATGTGACCTGTTGAATTTAGACATCATTTAGGGCATGGATGGCATTGGATTGAGTTGGGGAAGTGTGTTTTTGGGGGTGGCCTTGCTGATGTTGTTGGGCCTGGCCATGTGGCTGGTGGCCATTTTGAGGCCTAGGCCTGCAAGCTTGCCTGGCCTTGTCTGCCAATAGGCCTACTTTTTCATCCACTAGGATCAGAGCAGGTAGCCACAGCTTTATTAATCTACTGTTTTCTATGTGATCTGTTGAATTTAGACATCATTTAGGGCATGGATGGCATTGGATTGAGTACCCCTTGGGGCACAGTCTTTACTGCCATCTATACTAAAACACATGGTGTTCCGTCAATTGCAGTAATACCAGATGCCCTGAAACAAATTCAAAATTAATATGGGGCAGAGCCTGCTCTGAATTTAGGTATGAAATTACTGAAAAACTTCGACCAGGTCTCAACAATAATATTATCTAATATTAAAGGGGAGGCAGCATTAGTGTCGATCCGCCAACGCTTAAGGGAATTTGATGTAACAGAACATCAACATGAACTACCCAGAATAATAGAAAAATCTTATGCAGATTTAGGTAGAGACAGTTTGGGTGGAAAACCTTTGAAGCCAAATCTGTCTGAAGGTCCTGAGAAGGACTCTATCAAACAAAATCCTACATCTTCTAAAATAAAGTGGGATACTAATATACAAAATTCAAAAGAGAAACGTTCTCAATCCCGAGGTAGGTCTCCTCAAAAGGAGCCCTCTGAAAGGACGTATAGCCTCAGGAATAGGGATAATTTAAGAAAACCTGACAGGTATCAGGATACTGATACACATTCCTGTCGTACCTTTCAGATATTGTCACAGACATCAGAAAGAAGAGGACGGTCGGATCACAAAGAATAACGCGTGGAGTCCAAAGACGATCAACACGTTCAGAAAAATAAACCAAAACCTCAATTAACCAAAAAGAAGGTAGCAGGTCTAAAAATCAGACATGCCGAGAATACTGAGAACACAGCTCAAGAACGGAGAATGGGCTCAGACAATGCTGGACAGTGCAGCAGAAGTAACAATAGCTCGCCAAAACCTGAAGGAACGTCTGGAGATAGTGGACTTGAATGAGTACATCACAGTAGAAACTGTAGACACCAGGGTTAGTACTCCACAAAAGTTATATGAAATAACACTCCGGATGGAGGGAGGCATACCAAATATACTTATGCCAGGAAATGGGCAGGTGCCCAGGCCCCAGCATTACACAAAACTCATGTAGGATGGGATGAGGACTCACCTTACCACAAAATACAGCTAAAAAATCAACCGACTGCACAAAGGCAGTACCCAATGACGCAATAAGCTAAAAAACAGGTCAGGGAGATCTTAGATCAACTTGAATACCAAGGGGTGATTGAAACATGCACCTCCTCAATGAACATTCCTTTGTTTGCTGTATCCAAACCAGACAATACATATCGTCTAGTTTTGGATTATAGACATTTGAAAACTTGTTCCAAAACATTTGCTGTGCAAAATGCACATAGTACAGCATTAATGAATAACATTGTGCGTAAAAAATATAAAACTACATTGGACATTTCAAATGGTTTCTTTTGTCAAAACATAGCACCTGAAAGTAGGGGACTCAGGGTCAATTTTGTCGACTCCCACAGGGGTTCAAAAACAGCCCGGGGTTATTCTCAGCAAGGGTAACAGAGTTACTACAAATTTATGATGACGAGGCATTGTCATATGTCGATGACATTTATCTGACAGACGATGACCTAGATAGGCACTTGAACAGGGTGAGTACCATTATACTGGGCTTCGCCTCTGAGGGCTATAAATTCAACTTTAAAAAATCTAGAATTGCTCATCTCAATGTCCTTTTCCTAGGATATGAGCTTTCAAGTGAAGTCAAAAGCCTGGCAGCTAACTTTTTAGAAAAGTGTGCGCTGCTCCAACCTCCAAAAACGCTGAAAAATTTACAATACACCTTGGGTTTCCTAAATTTTGGACGAACTTACATTCTAAATTACGCAGAAAGGCTTAAACCTCTCTATGAATTAATCAAACCTGATTTTTCAACAAAACATTGGACACAGGAACACACAGACATCCTGCGTTCACTCCAAGCTAACATGTTAGCAACAAATCACTTACAAACACGCGTAAATAAATGCAATTTAATGATCCGAATAATTTTGGGTCAATGCGGATTCACCTATTTAACATTTAATGAAGGTGAAAAAGTACAAATAGCATACAAATCACATTTGTATACACAAGCAGAAATGCGCTTCACTTCAACAGAAAAAATACTGACAGCAGTTCAAACCGCTGTAGCAAAAGAAAGAGCACTATCTCAGGGGAAAAGCATTATTGTTGTGACTCCAGTACCAGCCTTAGAGGCGGATTTCAAAAGCGAGTGTTTCAAATCCAAAAGCTTTACATCCTAGATGGATACAATGGGTTCATTCTCTTGCTGCAATAGATGTTGAATGTTTTTGATCCTGATTTAAAAACACAAGCATTCCTGCAATATGAACATGAATGTCCTATGCCCACTGAAATTCTGCCTCTCGATCAGTACGAATTTATAATTTATACTGACGGATCAGCACAACCCGCTACAAGGAGTAAGCAAGCTTACAGTGCAGCGTGCGCAATTGGTAAAAGTTGCATGCTCGATGGTAACTTCGTCACTAAAACTCAATCTCTAGGAGACTGTACAGCTCAGCGAGCTGAACTGCAAGCATTGAAACTGGCACTTGAATGTACAGATTGCGAATTCCCCACACTTATAGTGTGCGATTCCTTTTACTGTGTTGAGTCATATAATGAATATTTACAGAATAGGCTTTAAAACGGATTCAAAGATGCAAAAGGTGGCACAATAAAGCATAAAACGCTTTGGGAACAAGTAGTTCAGTTGAGAAACGAACTACCAAAAGCTCACGTGATGCCCATGCTGAGTCATCAACGTGATGGCGTTCACGTTGCAGGGAATTCATTGGCTGATGAAGCCGTAAAGGGGGCTGTTCAGACGGCTTCCGCAGCTGCGATCACTCGTTCAAAAACTAGAATAGACAGTGAGATATTGTTGGCTGTCAATGCTTCAAGCAAAGGCAGTGGTGCAATGTTACCAAATACATTTCCACTCAAGTACTCTTATGTAATTGATGCAAACAACGTTCCTTTTGCTCGAATCCCTGGAGTGCGGAATACAGTAATTCCAAACATGGAACGTAGATCAGCTTTGATTTATGAAGCACATCTTGGGGAGGGTCTGTCACATCAGGGGATCTCTGAAACACTATTAACATTAAAAAGAGAAGTACTGGTGGCCTGCAATGAATACACTGATTCACATCTTCATCAATGACTGCAGAGACTGCATAGATAGCGTAGTGCAGAACGCCATAAGACACCAGACTACGAAGTAGCTTGCCCAGTCCAGACACCATTGTTAGACAGCTTTAGACTATCTACGTGCAGGCGTTCTTTATGACAAATGCATTCCCACAAACACTAAGTTAAGGTTCCTATGGATGTGGCCTCAGCGCTCGGCTGACACTCGAACTGTTATAAAAGATTTGCGAGTCCTTATCTGCACATACGCAATTGGCACACTACATTCTGACCAGGGCCCTGCGTTTAGCTCTCTGGCTTACAAAGAAGCCATGGCCAGTTTGGGCGTAGCATTGCGGTACTCCTCTCTGTTTCATCCTGAGGGAAATTCTGTTGTGGAAAGGAAAAACTGGGACATAAAGCAGTCTATAACAGCTAGAGTATTAGGTTCGGGTGATGGGTGGGTCAAACATCTTTATGGGGTCCAAAGCTCATTAAATAATTTGTCAAGAATTTCTCTAGGGGGGGTCACTCCATATGAGGTCCTATTTGGGACAAGAATGTGAGTTCCTGATCTCGAATGTAAAGGCACAGTCCTGGAAAATAAACCCTTTGGTATCAAAGATCCTTTGGTTGTTTAACAGGATCTAAATGAACTAAGATCGAAACAAAGCAACGTGTTCCTGAAGCCAACCACCACTGGGGAAAAACCGGCAGTCCCAGCAAGGTCTGTCTGGATCCCAAAAGTTGGGGATCTAGTCAGAGAGAAGATTGCGGACAAGAAGGAATTTGGACCTTCTTACTAACAACCAGTACCTGTTCAAGCCATCCATGGAGCAAGAACAGTACTTCGGCCGCCCCTTGCTAGAAAAAAGGAGTAATGATTCGTGTCAATCGACCTCATCAAACCACACTATGTGGCCGATACTAAATAGTAGGCCTCGTGAACTCCGACCTAGTAGCAGACCCCCTCCTCTCACTACTACCCAAGAGGTTCAGACTGAAAGGCTCATAACCATTGAGAATTCACCAGTAAGCGATGAAGGACTAAGCAACAAATCTATGGAACTCATCCCTCTTGAAACTCAAGTAACAGTTTGTCCAGATACACCTGTCTACACCAACGTAACACGTGATCAACTTGTTCCAGCGATTTCGGTGAATCCTGATGCAATTCCAACAATTGACCAAACTGCTTCTGGCTACTTCATTAACTTCGATCTGTTTTCTGAGGATCCAAGTGAGCCTGAAACGACGCCAGCCCTAAAAAGGTTCATACAACAAGTATAAGACTTTTTTCATTCTCTGAAAGACACTTATCTGGTTTCACCATGGATTGAGCTATGGATTATTTCTGGATTATTTTTCTTTCTGCCTTGGCTAGCTTTGGTAATGACTCTTAGCGTGCTTATGAATGGCAGATGCATTCGTTTGGACACTGAAAGTAAAAATCTGAACTTACTTTTAAAGTCACACAAATCTTCCCATCGTGAAGCAAGAGAATTGTCAGCCATGAACATCACAGCCGTTCCTATACAGGATGGTATAGTTTGAGACAAAACCGATTTCGACATATTCGGCCTGACGGAACTTTTGAAGATTGCCAACGGATATCGATACTCTGCTGGACCCGATAACGGACCAAGCTCTGTGTTGTCCCCAGAGGCTACCAATCCTGATGACAGGATGCGTTGAGATCTCACAGACACTTCCTGCTGCTGCGGAGGTACGAGATGGATCAACAGGCACACAGGTAACAACAGACGCGAACATTGCTGCGGCATCCCATGCTGAAGGCGATGCTTCACATCTCTGTGCAGTTAACCTTCTAAACAAGGTGTTCCAACTGTCCCCCACTTCAGTAGACGATCTTTTGTCTACAGGAGTAGATGATTTCATGTTTACACCAGACCCATGCACTGACTTTTGATTCGGCTCATAGTGTACCGGGGAAGCTATGAATTTGGCCTCCATATTTTAAAAACAGAAAAAAAGTTGGAACTCTTCCTAAAATTGACTTTTTTCAATCTGCTTATAGTAGAACTATTCATATAGAACGGAGTTCTTTGAACACTTCCAGGGACACATTGTCACCTTATTTACCACTATTTCATTTAGTACCATGTTATGAAATGGCTTTGTTTTTTGAATAATTGTCAACCATTTCGTCATATGTATATATTTCTATTCATTCATATTGCATTTATTTCTGATATATGCATAGAATGAAAAACTGCTTTAAAATGTACAGTACCTTTGCATTACATGTTTAGCAAAAGTTTAAAAAAACTAAAAAAACTTTTAGTATGCTTTTACAAATGTTTTTTTTTTTACAACATGTGTTACTCTGTTTAATGTTTAACATTTAATGTTTAGCATTTAATGTTATCGTTCATTCAAAAGTGGAGCGGGTGTTGTATTCCGCTTTCGGTGTCCGTATATAGGTTTTCCTGATACATGTCCTTATATAGGCACAATTCGCATTGCCCTTATATAGGCATAAGATCCCAGTCCTTATTTAGGCATTAGCCATGCTATCCAAATACAGGCATGGTCACCTACATCCATCCACCCCAACGTCACAACGAGTTCTTAGAAACCAGACCCTTAAGCTCTTGGGAGTTCCCCTAGCACAGGTTTATTGATTTCTCCAAGAACTCATTTATTATGCATGAACCGCTATTCCTTAAGGGTTCATTGCTGACGTCTTCCTCTGCCCGACTTTACGTCAATGCTAACATTCCAAAGCACCTACCAGGTATAAATATACCTTCCCTTGCCCAAGCAAGTAGGAGGAGACCTCATCTTTGGAGGAGCCTGTGTCCCGGCCTGACACACTGACAAGAGACGCTGTCATCCCTGCTAGCAGAGAATCCAGCTCCCAGTGTTCTGACTCCCTTCGCGGGGTGTTAGAGTTCGAGACCCGGAAAGAGATTCCCACCTCTCTCATTCTCAAGGTATGGAGCTGACTAGAACCTAGAGGGACTCTTGGCATACCAGACTTGGAATACCAGACTATAGCATACCATACTATAAAATACATCACCTACTTCTTACCTTGCACTACACTTAGGTTAGGTACACTGGGGTAGAACTAGTTAGAGAAGCATCTTAAGAGTACTCACATTTTTAGCTTATGTTATTTATGTATATGAATATATGTGTCATAGCTAAAATATAATGCTAGAGCATTATTATTTCTTTCTACTGCTTACGCTGTACATAATATATCTCACATACTGTCTTACGATTGTAACAGCTCATACCTCTTACACGAGAAAAAAGACTGTTCAATGAATCCTTTTATTGAAACGCCCGACTATTCTTTCTGTGTAACTCTGAAGAAACTAAGCATGCACGATTAGCTGAGTGAAACTGTTATCTGTTGTTTCCACAATTCTGAGAGTGTTCCGATTCTAAAGGGAAACAAAGTTGTCATGTTTATGCGGTTGCCAGAAACTTCACCCTTCTTGTTTACAAGGAGTTTCTAGTGGCCTCTGAGTTAGCTGGCACAAAGTAATTAAGTTTAATATACTCGATAGGGGCATACTGACCTCAGTCCTATGCCTATGTTATAGGGTATATTATTCCAATGCTCAGAACCTATTAGGGAAATAGGAACTACACAGCAAGCCCACCCAATATATACGTGAATGGAGCATTGGTGTCACTGTGGAGTGCTCCATCTGTGGCATGGTTGCATCCCTTCCATGCCCTGACTAAGTAAGGACCTTCTGTGGCTGACCTCTTTGTTCACTCAAATATTTTAGATGTGCAGACATAAAGGTCAGTTTTCACCACTCGAAAAACCATGGTGGTAAGGGGCAGTGCTAATCGTCTAATGTCAGGCTTTTTTTCAAAAACAAAATCTGGCTTCGAGATGTTCTGTTTTTAAAAATAAAAATAAAAATTTGATGTATAGCTCCATCATATTGATGGGGTAGTGCATCAAACGTACAAAGAACCTTCATTTCAGTGGCTCCTGACAATGTTTTCTAATTGACTAGCAGCTTTGCGGCCATTTCTAAATTTGGTGGGTGAAGTAGTTTCAGCATGGCAGATGTTGAGTCCTCCCCAAGGCTGACACAGTCCTCTTTGTCAGATAAAATGTAAATATGGCCCTTATTAAGAACACCTTTTCTTTTTGTTTTGCAATGCAATGTGGGTAGCTATTGATTTAGGGTCCTGTGACTGTCTCAGCTACACATTTTTGAAAACTACACAATCAGGGGGTGCAGAGGTTGCATGACTAGCATGTCTTCCACCAGGTCATTTTACCCTTAAGCCTTTGCAAACATCAAACATTGGTGAGAAACACACATTTCTCTCATATTTCTGTGATGAAAAGACCTCGAATCTGTGGGGACCCACAGGTTTCCTACCATGCTAAGTTCCCACCTGTCTCCTGATAAGAATGGTACCCCACTTGTGTGGGTGGACCAAGAGAAATTGACACAAAATGCCCTAAATAGATTTGTTAAGAGGTGAGCAACAATGGTAGGTGCTGCAATTATAGTCGTGCTGTGGCGCCACCCATGCAACCCTATGAAACACAGACATTATTGAAAACTAGACAACCAGGGGAGATCAGGGTGGTGTGCCTTGGATGTATCCCACAAGGTTTTCTTACCAACAGTGCTCTGCAGACATCAAACTCTGCCTGGAATCATACAATTTCCTTCACTTCCTGTGATTGAAGCTTCCAGAAACCGCAGGAATCCACAACATTCCTACAACTCTGCAATACCCTTTTTGTGCCAATAAAAACACAGCCCTGCATGTGCGGCTGGCCCTTGTGCCCATTACAGAAACGGTGCAAACCAAGGTCATTGGGAGCCCTTGCCATTGACCTTGGTTTGATCTGTTTCTGTTACGTGCACCAGGCCTACCCACACAAGTCAGGAACCATTTTTATCAAGAGACTTGCAGGAATGGAAGGTGGAAGGAAGTTTCTGGCTCCCCGGAGATTCCAGAACTTTCCATCATAGAAATTTGAGGAAAATGTGTTTTTTTGTCAAAGTTTGAGGCTTACAAGGGGTTCTGGGTAAAACAACCTGGAGAGAGCCACGCAAGTCACCCCACCTTGGAAGCACCTAAGAGTCTAGTTTAAAAAAAAAATGTTTTTGCTAGGTTTCCTTAGTTGTCGGCTGAGCTAGAGTCCAAAATCCACAGTTACCCACATTGCAAAAACATGGGTCCATTTTGATTGGAGCAATGTGATGTGTGCAAATTGCATTTGGGACTATTTCCTGTAGTGGGCACTAGGCCTACCCACACAAATGAGGTATCCTTTTTATTGGGAGACTTGTAGAAAATGCGGGTTGTTTGGTGTTCATCCCAGGATCCATAACTTTCCATCACAGAAATGTGTGGAAATATGTGTTTTTTTTAATTTGGAGTTTATGGTTTGAAAAGGATTCTGGGTAAAAAAAACTGCCACACTTCACCCCACCCTGGCTACCCCCTAGGTGTGCAGTTTTAAAAAATATACAGATTTCCTAGGTCTCCCAAGGTGCCGGCTGAGTTGTGATTCAAAATCGATGGCTATCCACATTGTAAAAAAAAGGTCAGTTTTGAGTGGATAAATGTGATGTGCCCATATTTAGTTATGGTACATTAAGGTAATGTCACAGTGGGGAACAATCAAAACACATAAAGAAGGGCAAGAATTAATCTATTGTATCTATTCAAAGTCAAGAACCACCATAAAGTCTTTCCACCAATGGATGTGATTTTATTTCATCACAACATTGAGATGAATCAAGTTATACAAAGCATTTCATAATTGGATATTTTGAAAAACAGGTGCATGAGAAGGATTGTGAAAGAGGACAGCAGTGCGCATATATACATCAGCAAGTAAATAATTAACAGACTATCCAGACAGATTCCTGCCGAGTACATTAAATGTCAAAAGAGAGAGGAGACAAAGGCACTAGGATCTATATTCCATATGGAAACTGTGGAGTATAACTTAGGAGCATAAGACTTGCAAAACAACTCACTCAGACTTCTTCATAGATGTTCATGGTAAGCGATATAAAGGCACAGGTTGATCAGTAACCTGTGGCTGAAGAAAATGGTACACTATGTCACGATATGTACAGCCCCCTCTTGTCAGAGGTCAGGACACAGCATAATTAAAACATATGCGCAAACAACGAGCCAGTGTGGCAGCTGCAGGGTGTGCTGAATGTATATAGCACAAAATATGTTAAGATCTTGGTCAGGTTCGGGGCGCCTAGCTGCCTAACCTGGAACTGAATCCACCGACCTAATGTGTGAGATTGCTTACAAAGCGCGGATTACGCATTGCGTCAAAACCGAAAACCAGTGTTGTCTATGCTTGCTGCTGGCCTAGTAATAAGAAGGGTATAAGCGTGTAGGGTAAAATGGGATAGCTTACAAAAGCGCGCAATATGCCTCGCATTAGAGGTCTAAAGACAATTTTCTTTTACTCTTCCAAATGGCCAATAGTTATAATGCAACAGGTGTGTGGCATAAAGATCCCGTCTATTTGTGCGGGCCGTGCTTACAAAGAACAAATAAACACGGGCTACTCTAAAAATTCCATTAACGCTCCCAAACTGCCAATTGTTACAATCGTATGGAATCAAGAAGGTTGCTTCTATCTGTGAGGTTAGGCAGCTAGGTGCCCCGAACCTGACCAAGATCTTAACATATTTTGTGCTATATACATTCAGCACACCCTGCAGCTGCCACACTCGCTCGTTGTTTCCGCATATGTTTCAATCATGCTGTGCCCTGACCTCTGCCACGAGGGGGCTGTACATATCGTTCATATCGTGACACTGGTGTACCATTTTTGTCAGCCACATGTTACTGATCAACCAGTGCCTTTATATCGCTTACCATGAACATTTATGAAGAAGTCTGAGTGAGTTTTTTTGCAAGTCTTCTACTCTTAAGTTATACTCCACATTTGCCATATGGAATATAGATCCTAGTGCCTTTGTCTCCTCTCTCTTTTCCTTAGGAGCCTACCAAACCCAGCTTCCTTATCCGCAGCCGGAAGAAATCTCGCTGTCTTTACTGGTAATTCATCCTTTAATTCAAATGACATATTGATACGTTCTACTCTGACACACCACCCCTATAACCCAATTCTATTGTCCATAGGTGCCCACTTCCCTACTTTCACTTCGGTCCTGATGAAGACCCCGTTCCCAATGCACAATGTTTGCTGTTTCATATAGGGGTCGAAACGTCAACACTTCTTTATTTATTTTTTGTCAAACATATAAGACAGAGAATGTAAATCTGCGATTTGACATTTAATGTACTTGGCAGGAATCTGTCTGGATAGTTTGTTAATTATTTACTTTCTGATGTATATATGCGCACTACTGTCCTCTTTCACAATCCCTCCCATGCACCCATCACTTCACCTTATGTGCACCTGTTTTTCAAAATATCCAATTATGAAATGCTTTGTACTTTATACCTTGATTCATCTCAATGTTGTGATGAAATAAAATCACATCCATTGGTGGAAAGACTTTATCGTGGTGCTTGACTTTGTATAGATACAATAGATTAATTCTTGCCCTTCTTTATGTGTTTTGATTGTTCCCCTGTGACATTACCTTATTGTACCACTATTTTCCCGGGTCCAGTGGCCTTTCGGGTTGTCCCATTGTTACATAACTCATATTTAGTTATGGGCCATTTCGTGTTGCGGCACTAGACCTACCCACACCAATCAGGTATCATTTTTATTGGGAGAAAGCTGGGTGGTAGGAAGTTTGTCGCTCCCCCCAGATTCCAGAACTTTCCATCACAGAAACCTTAGGAAAATGTGCCTTTTTAGTCAAAGTTTGAGGTTCACAAGGGATTCTGTGTAAATAACCTGGTGAGAGCCATGCAAGTCACCCAGCCCTGTATAACCCTAGTTTTCAAAAATATACAGGTTTGCTAAGTTTCCCTAGGTGCCGGCTGAGGTGGGGTCCAAAACCTACAGCAACCCTTAGTTGTGCACATCTGGAGCACTTTTCCTACTTTTCTCAAAAAACAAAAAACGTTGCTATATTTTGCCTATTTTCTTGGTCTTATTCAACCCCAGGAACCTTTAGAATCCCCAGTATATTTGTAAATAGGACACATGTGACGTGGAGACCTTATGTGGAAATAAGATATGGAACCCTAAACCTGAGCTACACAAAATGGGCAAAAAAGGGAAAAAGGGCTCAGCACCGTGGAGGGGGGAGGAGGGGGGAGGCCCAGCAGCTAAGGGGTTAAATTACAACGATGCATCACAACAAAAGAGTCAAAACTACATACAGCATAACCACCACATTACAACACAATAAAAGTACCCTGAAGTTTTGCTGCACAAAAGCACAGCAGCACAAAAACAACAGAACACATTTCCTCCACAACAAAATGCCACATAACAAATGTGCACAAATGTTTTTGTCACAATTACCACCTTCACTGTATTGTTTTCATACTACAGAGTTAAGACAAGTTTGGACTAACCCTGGGTGTAGTGCTACGCTACGCTTGCGGAGCGTGCGGAGTTTGTGCTACTACGCACTACGCAATTGCACGTAGCACAATGCAAAAACACGTAGCGTAGCGGGCATTTTTTGCTTGCTCGCGGTCCTCAACGACAAGTTGGCGACCGCGAGCGAGCAAAGTCAACATCCTGGCGAGACTTTTTCCTCGTTCGCGATCAGCAACATCAAGTTGCCGATTGCGAGCGTGGAAAATAAACCTCCCAGCGAGATGTTCAATGCGGGGAGGTCAGGTTTCTCTTTGAGTGGTTCCGTATGCTCGCGACCACTCGCGATGAGAAACAACCAGTCCGTGTTGAGAAAGCTGCCGCTCGAGTACAAATTACCTCGAGCGGCAGAAAACAACCACTTGCACTGTGCAAGATGCCGTTTGCAATGATTGCACAGTGCGGACAAGCATCCGGCACTATGCAATCAGTGCGAACAGCATTTCCCGACCACACTACGCAGCTCGCGTACGTAGTGCGAAGTGCACTTCGTGTAGCCATGCATAGTGTTACTACGCAAACTACGCCCAGGGTTAGTTTGGACCAAACACGGTCTTAACTTATCCCTAAGAACCTGAAACTTTGCCAATCAAAAAAGGTTTGTGATCCAGACTCAAAAGTCTAAAAAACAACTAATGTATCTGTTAGGTAGAAATTTCAAGTCTGATCATAGTGGCAAAGGTATTTTAATTTGGACTCATTTTAGATAAACCGAGTAAGGCATAGTCCAATCCTCCTGAACGTTGGTGATTTTTCAGAAAGATGCTCAGTTGTGTTCTTGCAGTTGGAAGAGATGTTTCAATTGTTTATGGTAATAGGAGGATTAACAGTTGAAAAAGAGGGCTAAACAGAACAGAAAACAGGCGATGTTAACATATCTGTATAAATTTTAGAGGCTTATATAAATCAATTAATTAACTGAATGAGTGAGTGGATGAATGTGGTATTCGTAGAGTGTGCAGCAGATTTAAGGCGCTCCGCTGCTACAAACACATTACTTACCTCAGATATTAAACAAGCATTCTCAAAGTCAGTTGTCCTTGCCATAACTTTTTGGTTCACAGTAGAGGTCAACCGTAAATGTGCATGCTTCCCTGGAGATCATCTTTGAATTGAATTTCTAAAAATGAAATTAAATTCATACAACAATGATCACTCTGGATGTAAAAAGCCACAGTGGCTATTTTTGGAACCACTTCACTTTAACACTTCTTTTTCAAAGATAGTCATTGTGGATGTGACCCATTTTTGTAATTTGAATAGTAAAAATAAGCTGCCCACATGTATTAATGCACACACACCCCTGCAACCAGGCATCTTGAAACGTAAAACAATTATTTAAAACCACTGCCAATTGAGAATGTGGAGTGCCGCAAAACATTAGCAAGGGAGCTGAAGTGAATAAAATGATGCTGAGTGTGGGGGTGTGAAAGTAGAGGGTGGGTAAATATGAAAAGGATGGTCAAACAAGAGAGGGGCAAGGGGAAGCAGAGGGAGGGAGAATGAAAGAGAAAGACATAGATAAAATAAAAATAGTCCCTCACATGCACTACAGTGCTGATATTAGCTACTGAAGGAACCACAACCAATCAATATACTTTGAGATTGAAATCCACACTAGTGGAACCACCACAGCCATAAGGAGGAAAGAAAACAAATTAGAAGAAGGAAGTGAAATAGGCAACATAACCACCAAACCCAGCAAGAGGCTGACCTAAAGCACACTCTATAAATATGCAATATATTTAGGAAAATAAAACCTTGGTCATCCAGCCCACCATGTGAGTGAGAGCAGTTTTCAGTGAAAAAACCCTGCCACATTTCAGAAAACTTTGAAAATGGTGGGCAAGACACCACTAAGAAATTGAAAGAGGTGCATCTACATCTCCAACCTAATGCCTGTTGCTGTGTTATACTTTAAAAAAAAAATACCTTCATCTGCCTTTATTTGGGACTGCTGTTGTTTCTGCAAGGGTGCACAAACCATAAGGGATTATTACATGAAGCTAAATGTTTTTGTTATTTGACATCATATCTAATGCTCAAAGAGTCACTGAGCATTAGATGACTCCAGCCTTATGCCTAACTGGAGTCAGTGACAGGGACTAAACTATTAAGTAGTCATTCCCTAGCTTTACCATGTTTTCATCTTAGGGACCAGCTTTTCTTATAAGCTGTCTTTTTTGTGTTTTTTTGGGGGGAATGGAATATGATGCCTAGTGTTTTGATATTGCTTTTTGGCTTAATGTCTCTACAGGAAAGAAAGTTATCCAGGGTTGCCAATTCATGGGTATCTTCGTATTACATAAAGTAGCTTGAAAGAGGCAAGCGGCAGTCTCTCCCTGAAAATCAGAGAAAGATGTTTGAAAATCACCGTCTTTCTTTCTTAAAGATTAACGCGTTTGGAGTGTCAGGGCTGCACTCTCATGTAGCAGTAGTTTGGTAATTTAATAAGCAATTCTTTAATGAATTTAGTGTATTAATTAGATTTTCTATTAATCCATTAAATCATATATGTAAATGTTATCTACATTTCTGATGATAAAAATGCTTTCTCTTTAATGAGACTTTGTGAATAAAGTAAAATATTTATTATTGGTGAGGGGTGAACAATTGCACTGACTTAAATAACTAGGTAGTACAGTGCTTCTTAAATTGTGGTTCGGAGATCCCAAGACTCCACAGCACCTTCTCAGGTGGTCTGCAACTGCTTAGAAAATGAAATAATATTTTAGATTAACAAAGTGTATGTATAGACAGAAAGAAGCAAAATGCAAAATTGAACATTTGAAAACCTTCTGTGAATGTAAAGGAATTTGAAACTGTAGGCTAAAATTAAGTTGGTAGGCTCAGAGAGATTCAAGGAATTAGAGCAAGTACATCAAACAGACTATGGAATGGGTGGCCTTAACGTGAACTTAGAAAGACTCCAACCCTACTATTAAAATTACAATTTAGATTTGTTTAGATTTGTTTGTGAATTAGATATAATATTTCATCATTTGTGTATTTGTTTTATGATGTTTAGTTTGTCTACATTTGTGTATTTTGTGGTACAAATCATGAAACTGTCTTAGCCTGGAGACCTCCAAATTCAATAATGACTAAGTGGAGGTCCCCGGGTTCCGATAAAGATTCAGTGAGGGTCGCAAGTTCCAGTAATGATCATGTGGTGGTTCAGAGAAGCCAAATCCTAAAAACCACTGCTGCAGTGCTTGTAGAGATTATAGATTTGTAAATTTGGAGAGAGATTTCTGGCTGCCCTTTAGTGGCCAGATTGCAAAGACTGTGTCAGTGCTGGTGCAGTTATTCTACCACAATATTTGAATCCTGAAACCATAAGTGCCAAATTGCCATCATAACTCTGTTCGTATATTTCATGGTATGTGTGATTGTGCAATATCAGATGACATCAGTATTTAAGGATGAAACATTTTCTAATGTTGTTCTCCTTGTCAACTTTGTTGAATGCCAGCGAGGTCAAGTGAAATGCACAAGGCAGCATTTTCAGTGACTTTAGTGACCTTTATTGCTACTGCCTCTGTACTGCAGTATAAACAAATGTCAGATCGATATACCTGTCTATTTGGTACTGGATTTGAAGAGTAATTTAGTTTTCCTATGATGCAGGTTTGATGTATTTGAGGTCCTCAGAAGAGAGGGGCATGAACAAATACAAAGAGTAAATGTTGAATTTTAGAGAATTGATAGGAGTGTTGCTGTGGGGATTTAAGATTTCAGTCTTTTATCTGTGCATTTGCAGATGAAGAAGTGGTTAATGTTGGGCAATCTATCAATGGAGTGTGTGATGCTGCAACTTGGGTGTGGACTTGAGGAGTGTTCAACTGCCTGGAAATGACATTGGTTTAAAATAAGGATTTCACTTTACATATGTATTCAAATTAAGTTGCTTAAGGACTATTGTGCCCTCTGCAGAGATGGTGGCTCTCCAAGTCTTTCCATTTTCCCTGTTTGCATGTTTTACATGTTCTACTATTTTCTGTCCCCCTCATATCTATCCTCATAAATGTATATCTGCCAAGATAACAATCAAATTTGTTTCATTTGGTAAAAGATGTTCTTACTCAAAACATTCAGTTTATATCCTTAATAGCAAAGCTAACTAAAAAGATTTTGGGAATCTTTATTGTATTATTTCAAACATTTCCTGGAAAAGTGACATGCTGAATCAGTGGCAGTAGAGAGGACTAATTTAGGGGGTGATTAGGATTGCGGAAGGACCGCCACCGAGGGCCGGCGGTGGCAACCGCAGGCCCTGCGGTGGAGGTCCTTCCGCCATCATACAGATTATTCCCACCGCCAGATTAGGATGGTGGTGGGACCGTCCGCCACCAGCAATCATTCCGATTACCTGGCAGATGGTGCAGGGTGCCTAAAATGGTGGCGGTGCCTAGCAGGCACCGTCCACCAGATTAGGATACCTGTAAAAGGCAGCCTTTCCATGGCGTTGATTCCGCCATGGAAAGGCATGTAAAGTTTTGATAGGTGGCCTGTTACAGGCCCCCGGGGGCTGGGGGGTAGGGGCTGCACTTGGGCGGTATCTAAGGTACTCCCCTACATTACCATGCACCACACGGTGCCTGCCACATTGTGCATGGCAATGCACAACATGCCTCTTTGGCATTGCGGCGGGTGCTACTTACAGCAGCACCCGCCGCAATGTTAGAGATGCAGGATGCGACCTCCAGGGTGGCGGTCGCATCTTAATCGGCAGAGCGGGGCGGCTGGTCCCAGCACCGCTAGGGTGGCGGGCGGAATGAAGTCCGCCCGCCATCCTAATGGGGCCCTTAGTGTATCTTCACAAAAAAGGCATTCCCTGTTTTTTGTGCCTTAACCTTTTGATTGAAGAAGAATATTTGATCATAACCTATATCTGACAGCTTCTATTGAAACTGTGAAAGTTTGACTATTTGATTGGGGATAGATATTTCTATAACATAATAGTCAAATACCTTCCTGCAATACATTGAGCTAAGTCTGGTGAAAGCATCTGCTACCCTGTTAACTCAATCACAAGGAGCAAAGGGAAAAACTGCATGCTCGATTCTTCATGGTGAGCCAAAATGCAATTGTGCTGGAAGTAATTTGACCATGGAGATAGCATAGCTCTGTTAAACTCCCCAGGGGGTTCCGTTTCATGGATGCTTCCATATGTTAGGATGCAGAACAGCCACACACATCCATACAGTCCTGCCAAAGACCTAATCTGTCCTGTCTAATCACTGTAAACTGGATCAGACAAACTAAGGCACATTAGTCTGGCCTCCATCCCTTTTTTTTTAACCATCAGCTCACATTTAGGCAACCACTCACCACCTTTGGAACAATTTCCAGGCCTCCAAGGCTGACATTTTCAATTTTATACACAAGTTTTTCTGGTAATTGTGCAAGTTTCGCAAGGCCTTTCTTAGCACTACCCGCTACTGTACCAGCAGTACACAATGAATACACAATGAATAGTCAATTACCATAACCTCAAGCTTTAAAAATCTGAAGTTGCTTGAGACACTGTTTTCTATCATTCGTCAACAGCTTTGGTGCGGGAAATGTTTTAAAAAATAGATGAATATGTACCCAAATATCCATATTATGTACCACAAACCTTCTGCCTGCGTAAGTTCCCAAGAAATAGACATACAGTTCTTGATGCCTGACATTAATGTTTGGCTGAATGCTTTCTATCTCAGTCATTTGCTATTTGCATGGCCAGTCATGGATTAACTTAATCTTGTAGCATAATCTAACCTATTCTTTCTATCCACCTCTATAAATGTGGCACAGAGTTAAATGTAGGCAGATGATATTTGACAAAAGATTTGAAGATTCCAAACTATGCTACACACCCCGTCATGAATGCCATACTCCGACCTTGCAATCAGACTGCGTCCTCATACCCAAGCATCTTTCTGCATAGCACAGGGCACAGCAAAGCTAGAAAAGGCTATTAGTAGGCACGTGCATTTTTCATACCCTATGAAGTGTTGCACAACTCTCGTATTCCAGCAGCATGAGCTACGTTAGACTAGCAATTGTTGATTTTCTTTGTTCCAAAGGATGCTCAAACTCAGAACTGCATATTGCCTGGTAACTCATTGCTTTGACACACTCTCGGTTAACCTGTTAGATGCAGGAGTCTACTAAGCATTAATACACTTTCTCTGAACAGCCAGTAAGGCCAACAACAATAACATCATAATAAAGCCACTCTTGAACATCTGGCCATCACCATAACATGATTTTCCAACTCCGATATTTCTATTGGCCAGAAGTAGAAGAGGACATTAGAATGGGGGAACGATTTACACAACTTTATTAATTTGATCGAAACAGCTCCCATATTTTTTATTTTTTTTAAAACAACCATTCTGGAGGAGTGTGCATGACGCTGCCTATCATGGCGACCTAGATACGATGCTCCATGTCGCTTCGGGATTGCTGGTTGATGTTATGTAGTTCTTGGACTCCTGATATCATGAAAATGGGCAGGTAATTGCACTGGAACAACTCCTGCAGGGAAGGCCAAGCTTTTTGGTTCTGCTTCTTGGGTCCTTTGTTTTCTTATAGTTGCTTGAGCTCTGTTCCTGCTCTCCAGCTGCCATTTTGTTTTTCCTCCCACAGTGAAGTCTCCTCAGCGCTGAGTTTTGTCTGAGGTATTGCGCTTTTTCCACGTTACTGGACATTTCCTCAATCTTTCTCTCAGGGCATTATTGGATTTCCAGAACTATCCTGTGCATTTCCCATTTTGTTGGCTTGCTGTTTTTCTTCTTTAGGATCAGTGATTTAGTTAGGGCTCTGCATATTTGCTTGCGGCTACCTAGCTTTGGCTCCTATTTAAATTCACATATGGGTAGAAGTTAGAGTTTATTGTACTCAAATAAAAACTGTTCTACCAATCTGCCTATGTTTTAATCTTCCTCTACTGTGCCCTCAATGAATTGTTCACATTCCACTGACATTAAGGCTCAGCCCACCTCCTCTAGGTCTGCAGCTCTATCATTGTTGTCTTCCAAGACACAAGTAACATCTACCAATAATAAATGCCTCAAACAAAACCCTCCTTCTCCACTTAAATCTCTTTCTCCTGTATCTATATACACTGCTCTGGAGAAGATACGTGCTTTATGAACACTCACTTACAAATCCTAGACAATAGGTGGTCTATGGAATCCCGTCTTTCCTTGGTGGAACAGCACAGCACGTTAGTGAAATCCAGGATGCATCTGTAAAAATTGCGACTTTGGAGAAAGATATCTTACTTCTTAAAAGGTCAGCTGAAGATCTTGAAACTAGGAACCGATGCAATAACTTTTGTCGATATGGTCTTTCGGAGGGTATTGAGGGGATTGATCGGGTTGCTTTTCTCACCTCCTTTTTTCCAAAGCTTTTAGATCTTCCTGGATCAACTCATTTGAATATCCAGTGAGCCCACAGGTCAGTTCCATGCCTGTTTTCAACAGCAGCCCCATCAAAACCTTGTGGAGTGATTTTTCTCTTTTTGCAATTCACTGATCTTCTGAATGTGTTAAATGCGGCCAAAATTAAAAAGCATCATGTTTGGTCTGGGGCAAAATTATTCATTTCCCAAGATGTTGCCACAGCAACGGCTATGCAGCTGAAAGACTTCCTTGAACTGAGACCTGTAATACGGGCCTTAGGTGCATGATATTGACTAATCCTGAATTAGAGAGGAATCGTGAGATTTTTATGGATTGTTTATCCTGGATAGAGCAAGCAGTATTTCATGGCTATGGTATGTTAAGAAGTTAACATTGAAATTAGGGCACCCAGAGATGTTTGATTTACCAAATAAGCTATCAAAGAGGGATCTATCTTGAGTCAAGAAACAATTCTTATGTATGATAAAAGCTGAAAGAGAGGTCAGATAGTTGATGAAACCAACGGTACGAGCCCATTCACTCCTGAAAACAAACCCAGCAACCTATTAATCGAAGTAGCAAAGTCCTACCACCACTTTCTTTTAGTAAGATTTAGATTCAATCATTTGCATTTTTTACTGGCAGAACCACAAGGGTGATGAAGGGTGGAAGATTTGGGTCCCTGCTTCTTTCATAACTTTTCCACCCAAGATACTTTGCACTTTGTTATGTTTTGTGACCACTATCTGCATATCTGCAAACGTTTTTTAGCACCTATTTTAAAAAGTAAGGGTTTTGTTCAGGTAAGGTAAGGTTGAACAATGCTTGGGAAACTTTTAACATTGCTATTTCTTTTAGTTGCAGCGGTTAGAGAAAAGAAAAAATGGGGCCTTCAAGATATGAAAATTTGTTAACTTTTTTTACAACTTGGACGCACTTTGTGTATAAGATCATTTTCTGAAGGAACTGTACAAGATTCTATTTCTACATCATAAAGATGGGGGGGGGGGTTATTGTTTTGTTTTTTGGTGTATATGAATACTCTAAATCAATTTTGTCTTTGTGCTATTGTAGTTTAAAAATGATTTTTGTAGTGTACTTTGATGGTTTTAATTAACCAAATAAAGCGATTATGACTGATTGACTCTTTCATCCATGTTTCTTTAAGGTGACCTTTCAGAATAACACCTCTATGTTTGAGGATCCTATGGACCAAAGAATATTAATTCACTCACATTATACGACATTGATGGAGATTCCTGATCCTTCATCTTTTATTTGACTTTTGCGCAACTGTATCTGATTTACTCATATATGCTTCCTTTACAGGTTGTACTTTGATGCATGTTCTCTTATTTGTTTGATGTTATTGTTTCCTCTTTAAGACCTTTGCAGATTATTTGTATCCATTGTTGACTTTTACCCTACTTGTCATTCCTGGCGTCCGGATGTGATACTTCCTTCCTTGTTCATCTGTTGGTCACCACCCCTTATCTGTTTCCTTATTTTTTCCTTAAACAGTATGTTTGACAGCCGTCAGTTTGACATGTACTGTCCCTTCTTGCTGTGTCTTTTGTCCCAGTTTTTTCTTTTCCCATTCTATTTTCCCTCTTTTTCTTCTTATTTTGCGCATTCTAGTATATATTCTCTTCCATACCTTCTTTTTTTCTACATTCCTTTCCTTCCTTTTCATTACTGATTGTAATGTAGTTTTCTATGTTTTGTTGATGTGTTTCATTCAGAGTAATATTTTGGAAAGTAAAAGGTTTTATTAATCCTATTAGGAGGCAGGACATTTTGTCTCATTTAGATTCCTATAATTCAGATTTGGTTATTTTGCAAGATACACATCTAACGGAGAAGAAAGCTTTCAAACTTAAACCTAATTGGGTTGGCTCGGTCTTAGTACCTGCTACGTCCACCAAGAAAAATGGGGTAATTATTCTGTGCCATAAGAAGTTTAAATGTTCTCCTTTCCCTCAAGAAATATATTCTTAGGGTAGGTGGGTGTTGGTCAAATTACTTATTGATGGTATTTCTCTACCTACCGTTAATGTTTATGGCCCAACTCAACCTGACTACTCCTTCTGGCCTAATGTTAATCAAAAATGTATTCAATATAAAGATGAATTTTGTATTTAAAGTATTGATTGCAACCAAATTATTGATCCATTTCTAGATAGGAAATTCAATGTTTGCTTTGTTTCTCATAAATCCCATAAACAATTCCATACCACAATCTCACCTAGTCGATGCTTGGCGCCTGTGTGATCCAGGCGCAACAGAGTTATCTTTTTTTTCACTCCAGCATGGGTCCATTACTCGATTTGACTATATATATCTTCATTTCAAAACCTTATTTCTTCTTCACCTGAGCTGATTGTTATTTCTGATCATGCCCTGGTTGTTACTGATTATGATTTGCTCCACATCTCAGATCAAATAGATTTATCTCTCTTACTTCTCTTCCTCATACAGCCTCTTATGCTTCGGTTTTTGTTAATGGTCATACGTCCCAGTATTTTCGATTACAACAGGGAGTTTGGCAGGGTTGCTCTTTATCACCTCTTTTATTTATTCTAGCCCTTGAACCCTTGTTATCTCGAATCCCTAATGACAAATCTATTTCTGGCTTTCAGTATGGTGATTGGCATCTAAAGTTATCCGCTTATGCTGATGATATTCTGCTTTTTATTACCATCCCAGATGTGTCTATCCCCCCTTTATTGCAGGAAATTTCTGACTTCTCTTTTGTTTCAGGTTACACAATAAATTCAGATAAGACGGAGATTTTCCCTATTACCAAATTTTGTGTAAAGCATTCTTTTGACTCTACTGGCTTCCTTTGGAAGAGTTCTAGAATTTATTATTTCTAGGTATGAGGTTTACTGAATCTATTTTAGCGACAATTATAATCAATATGAAGGAAGGATTCAAGAAAATTGAAAAATGTATTTCTTCCAGGAATCTCTTATTTCTCTCATAGTAGGGTTGTCTTGACTCTATTAAAATGATGATTATTCCCATGTTGGTATATATTTTATCTATGATTCCACTTCATATTCCATCCACTTATTTTAAAAACAGAGATTTGCTACTTTCCAAATTTCTTTGGAATAATAAAAAACCTAGACTCTCCTTAGCACATCTTAGGAAATCTAAATCCAATGGAGGGGTGCACTCTCCTAAATGTCGACTTTACCATAAAGCTTTTTGTCTTCGGTAGGCTTCTAAATGGCTCCTTTATGATTCCTCCCCCTTTTAGGTCGTGCCTGGCAGCGCGCATGCGCTGCTATAAGACTAAAGTATTTACTAACAGGAGTGAAGTCCAACCTGCTGCTTCTCATAGGTTGATTCCACCGTTGCTCTATTTTACTGCCTTCTAATTTGCTCCTGACCCGATACGTCACTTCCGTTGTCTTGCTGTGCAGCACCGCTCGACCACACGTTCATTTCTCTTGATTAATCGCCATCCGCTGCGATTCAGGTACTTTTTCTTCACCCCACCTCCCTTTCCCCCTTTCCCTTTCTCTGCCCATTACTGTTTTCTGCTATGGGGGACATTTGCTTTTTTTAATTTACTTTCTCCTGTTGCATGCAGTACATGCTTTCCTGCAAGGGACCGCTTTTCAATTCTCTGCTTCTGATTTCCCCGGGTTTGTTTCTCAACTCTGCTCCTCATTGTCCTGGTGCTGTGCTTAATATTTCAGCACCGCATCTGCTTCCATACAATCAACGACGCTGGCGGGGGTGGGCACAATGCAAACAAGGGTGTCATCAGCTTTTTTTCTTTTCACAGCAGGGGCCCGCTTTTATAAGCCATTGCGGGCATGCAGCCCCTGATTAGCAACAATGGCGGTTTCAGATTTATTTTCCCACAGCCGGTGCCCGCTTTTATAAAGTGCTGCAGGTATTTATTCTGTTTTTTTATTTTTTAAACGGTGGCTGTAGTGCTTTTATAAAAGTGGACACCGGCTGTGAGGAAAAAAAACTACGGCCATCACTGGGGGGAATAAGAAACTACGGCCGCCATTGTTTGTTTTGTTTTGTGCCTCTTTTTTTGTTACTTGCGGCTTTCCTAACTAGTTGTTTTTGGGGCATGTGACTCAGGCTTCACCTGTAAATTGTGGACCTGGCTGTGTGTTCTTCTGGTGACCTTTATCTGTGCCCTACCAACCTTTGTGAAGAAGAACTGAGCTGCAATGGAGCTTGTGCATTGCTTAAGTGAAAAGCTAAAAATTAACCAAAGTTGGGTGAATTTGATTCCAGCAAGGCAGAGCGAGTTTTGTGTCAATCAGGGTTTTATGCAGTACGGACTCATGCGGGGTATCGCTAGTTTGCATGCTGAAGCTGATGCTCTGTACTGCGGCGCTCACATTCGCCTTATACTCTGTAATGTCGGGTTCAAAGGCAGGCACTAGTTTACCGGATGAGATAGCTAGTTTTTGCTGCAGGCAAACATGGGATCATAGTGCAGATATGTTTAATCGAAAGGAGACAGATTAATAATGCCCAGTGCTAAAACATGCAAATATATTCTAAGCTAAATTGTAGTTTCGCTTCTGTTTGGCCGCAGTTCCAATTTCCTAATGGCCCCTCCTCTTTTCTTTACTAAATGACTGACAACTTGCCCAGACAAACATCGTGTGTAAGAACTAACCGACCACTGCTCGCTCGTGATCTAAGGCAAGTTACACGTTCAAATAAATTGACTTGTACATTCCATAGAATGACACCAGAGAAATGTGCGTTATGTGGATTAGTGTAGCGCAGGTGAAAGGGCATTTTGTTGTGACAAGGCTTTCCAATTCCTTAAACACAGGTCATGTCAAGCTGGCTAGAAATGTAATGGAGCATAAAATTGCAAAAAACAAGGATAAAGGATCATTTAGGTTTTCTGAGCAGGAAGCACTCACTGTGGGCAAGAAACTCTCATGGCACATACAAGACGGGCAAGCTGCTGAAAAACCTTAAACCCAAAGGCAGACAAAGGATTTAAATGTACCCTGTCAAAGGACAGTTAGAGAGGTGTTTTACTAGTATTTATTTTTATTTATTTATTTATTGAATACAATTTTATGTAGCGCAGACTTTACCCAAAGGTGTCAGAGCGCTTCACAATAGAACCAAGTACATTACATAAGGAAATTTACATACTTACATGTTACAGATACAAACGAGATAGATGAAAAAGTCAAATAAACAATAAATGACATTCCTACCCTTTTGTGATAAACTAGCAAGGAATGTCTTTGAAAACAACCAATAACCAATTACAATATAACGGTACAATATGACGTCATCAGGGACATTAAAGTATTCCCTTCAAATGTCGTTTTTTTCTGGCGTGTTGTTCCAATTTGTTTGTTTGAATTTGTCCAAAACTACAAATCCCAGAATGCATTTGTAAGTCACAGGAAAGCCTAGCTAGGCCCCCTTGATGAGCTAGAGTCATCTAGTATCCTTATTTCAATGTAACTTCAGGGCAGGAGCATAAACACATTAGGGCAGAGGATGTGGTGTAAGGGCCAGAGCTGCCGACTTTGGAATTGGGGAAGTGGTTCCAGTCTCAGAATGGGCTTAACATCTTGTGATTCTGGGAAAATCACCTAATCTCTTTGTGCCTAAAACAACAAAAAAAGCATTTGCAATGCAATTGGTCTCACATTTACACAGGTTTTAGCTATTGGCACTGTAAATGACAATGCCTTTTTATTTATGTTTAGGTTTTTAAAACAGAAATTAAAGGCATTGTCATTTACAATGCTAATAGCTTAAACACTCGCAAATGTGAGACCAATTGCATTGCAAATGCTTGGTACCCTTATGGTGTATTATTGAGCACTGTTTATTTCCACCTTTTACTGTGAAAGAAGTTCTTGCTTTTTCCTCAAATGCTACTGTAACCTCTCTTCCGCTATTTAAGCATACCTCCTCTTTGCTGCGTCCCCACTATCACCCCAGAGTTTTTTCTAGAGACAATTTTCTCTGTTCCCCCTGATGGTACAATCATCTAATCATTCTAAATAATAGACTTCTTTATTGGAAGGCATGGAGACTTAGAGGCTTAATTTGGCATAATGTTTGATGGAATGATCCCTTGTTGTTTCCCTCCATTTCAGGCTACCTTTTGTTGTCCTCATTCCTTTTGGCATAAGTATTAAATTCTTATGGAGATAATTCTGGAGGTTTTCTATTCACTCCCACTCTGACGATACCCCTTCAGATTATCCCCTTCTCAAGATGCTTACTCTTTTCCCAAAAGCTGCTTTGATTTATAATCATCTGTGAGCTCCAAATCCTAAATAGATTTAAACTTAACTGGAACTTGCTTTAGAAGCTGATTTGGGATGTGTTTGGAGCATTGATCTCTGGAAACAGGATTTGGAGTAGATCATTAAAAAATTCTAGATCAGCTTCCACCACTCAAACTCTGTTCTTTTTATCATATCATATCATAGATTATATCACACACCGGAATCTAGTGCCACTTTTTGACACACAAATAACTCATTGTGTTGGTCTTGTGGCCATCCCTTTGTGGATTTGTTGCATCTTCTTTTTATTTGCTCACCTATCGCCTCCTTTTGGAAAACTGTTCACCCCGTATTTTGCTCATTTTCAATTTACAGTGTCCCATGTCCAATGTACTACTTTTTCTTGGTAGTCTGTCTCATACTTTGGGATTAACTTCCTGAAAAACATGGTTTATTTGACCTCATGTTAGCTTTAGCTTTTTAACACATTACATTATATTGGAAATGCTCTAGTAAACTTTCAATTAAAGCTTGGTGGAATAACGTTTGTCATTATCATAGGTTAGATGTTGCATTTGCTTATTCATGTAAACAGCATGTAAACAGAGACTTATTTTCTTTGCAGTTAACTTCTTATTTGAATAAGGTTGCAAAGCGCCAGGAACCTCGAAATTGCACTGAAAACTTAAAGCCTCTATGAATTGTTTTCTCTGTGCTCTCCTTTTTTTCATTTGTTTTTGTCACTTTATTTATCTTCTAGATATTTCAACCATTTACGTTTTTTCATATTATTATGCATTGTTATTGACCCTCAGTTTTATGATGTACAATTTATTTTCTTTCTCTTCCTTTCCTCTCCTTCCCATACTTTTTGTTAAAAATTGTGAACAACCTTCTTTTCTGCTGCATCGTTATTTCTTCTCACCATTTGGTATTTCACATGTAATGATTGTATTTTACCCAATGCAATCTTTGTTGATAATAAAGCATATTTTACACACAAAAAACAACCATTCTAAGTATTTGAGTTGCCACAGGTTGAAAGAGGAGGAGAAGGGATGCCTCCACCACAAAGTGAAAGAAGGCCAGACAGCTAAAGAAGAATTAAACCTTCTCTCTAGGGTGCCTGCTCCAAGAAAGAAACATAAATCTGTGCAACTGGTTAATCAACAAATCTAAAGACTGCTTGGGGCCAGTACAGGTGTTAATTGATGGAATATGGAATTTATCATTTTAATGGGAGCATATAAAAAGGTTTTCACTAGGTACAGTCAGTATAATACTAAAATATTAGCTTTTAAAAGCACTTTGAACACTTAAATACAATTTGTGTGCTTTTTGCGACAGCCTATTTATAATGCATGCAACCTGTCTTATACTGTGTGTGATACATTTTAAACAAATGACTTGCAGATTTACAGTGCTTTCTGTCACAGGCTTGAACAACTTAACACTATAAATACGCATCACTATTTCCACACTGCACCGATTCATTTAAAGTTTGTGCATTATATTTTGTATGCAGTTACTTGTGGGTTAAAGGCTACTATTTTGTTCTTTTTAGCCACGCTTCTGACGCCACTCCCACACTCGCAGACCCCATTGTGACTCTTGTCTAATATCCCCTTTATAGTGATCCCTCAACCCATATATATATCCTTCAGTCACATTTTGGCTATTTTGGCCTCTACTTTGTCACTAGGGTTGCAGTGACGTTTTGCAGTCCCAAAGAACTGGCAGTTTTGGCAACAGAGTTTGCTGATCAAGCTCTGACCTTGATGGTTAAAGTGATCTTGGACTTGCGCACCGAGGGGCATATCATCAAGACGATTATCGCCGCTTTAGCGGCCGTTTTCGGCGGTAAAGCAGCGATAATCCTAACGCGGTATCAGCAAGGGCATGCTAACCGGCTTTAGCGTGTGTTACCTTGTGTCATTGCACATTTCACTAACGCCTTGCATCTCATCGCTAATGAGATGCATGGTAGGCGTTCCTGACATTCACTACATGTCAGAACATCGATATCGCGGCTTCGAGCTATCAACAAGGATGCCCCATTCCCACGTGGCAACTATGAAAGTCGCGCAAAGACCCAATTAACGCTGGTTTCTAACGCCAGGTTAATTTCTGACTTACCCATATTGCCCCATGGGGGTGGATTGTCATGCTGAATCCCCCATGGCTTATCAACAAGGACTACCCTATCGCTGACATGTTATCGCTGGATTACGAGCGATGTTGCAGCATTTCGCCGCTATCGCTGGATATTTTATCGCTTTTCAGCGATAATATCCAGCGATAGCCGGCGATAACTTCAATCGCGCTAAGCACGATTAACGATATTTATCGCAGGGCCTTGTAGATATGCCCCAGAATGCGTTAGATCTTCATTTCAGAATTAATATCAATTGATGTTTTGTCTTTAGTTTTTCCTTGTAAAAAGTGTTGCTTCGAGTTCTGGGTGTTTTTACTGAAATTTGTTTAGGCTACGGAGCGATATTTGTATCCATCTTTGCATTTGTGTGTTTCTTTTACCACAGGTTTTCTAGACAGCTTCCTCTACCTTGGATTGAGTTTATATTTGCCTCTCATTTGAACGGTTTGGCTAATTTTCCTAAAGCCAACCTTTTTCTCCAGAGCGCGAATTGCATTTAACACATTTGTTCTAGACACCTGAGGGTAATGAAATGTTTGTATCAGGTCGCACAGATAATGAGATTTTATATTACAGAAGTTAAAGAAATCTATGTTTTTAATGTAACATTGGAGGTGAAAGAAAGTATGTGAGGATAGATTATTGAAAAATCTGCAAAAGAAAACGTCACAGGCTCGCATTGCATGAAAGGCATGAAGGTCACTTTGAAGCTCGTCCTTTTCACTGCACTCGCTGTGCCCTTGATGAAGCCCACGGAGAGCACGGAGAGAGAGAGGTGCACGCAGGCAAACCTTGAGGCTTTTCAATGGTCCCTGAAATCTTCATTTCCCACAGACACCTGAAATCAGCCTTGTAAGAAGTGCCATATTATTGTGTAAGGTGCACATGCTGGAGTGGGGTTTTCTTTAAAATTGTATACCCTCTCCATTTTGCATGTTTAGATTAATAAGATTAATTAATTAATTGTAATTATACTAATGGTTTGCTGTGTGAATTAATCAACATTACTAATATAAGAAATATACGTGGGAATTGCAGTGGCATGGCCTAACTAATGACGTAAACTAAATTTGTATGTATATTAATATATATTCAGAAATTGCATGATTATATGTTGCTTTCGTGATGTATCTGTGATTTGTGCTTTATTAATGTGATTATAACCCGCATTAAGTGTTGCTTCTGCTAGATAAATACATACACATATGGGTATTAGTAAGGGGATAGCAGATTATTAGTCATTTCTATGTATTAATTATATTTTGTGTTTTCTTTGCTTAAGTTGACCATTTGGTGGCCACAAAATGGCCGACGTCCCTGTTAGACGAGAACAACTCCATTATGAGCATCTCTGGGTGAAGTGCGCATGCGTCGCCATCAGCTGCCGCAGCCTTTACATGACCCAGACTCAACTGTGACAACCAAGGCTATTTCCCGGGCTTACGGCCAAGCTGCTCTGAAAGAAACAATGAAAAGATGCTATTGCGTGGATTGGAACTATATCTAAAGACACATTATATGTATGGGAAAGAAGTCGAACTTTCCCCAACGGACCAATCAAATTTGTTCAAAAGTTCAATAGTTACATTTTGGAATGTAAATTTACTATAAAAATGGTAGATTAGAGAGGGGCCTTAGCGCTTTTGCCTTTCAATTGTTCGAGACCCTTCAGAAGATTTGCGATTTACTGACGGAGAGGACGGTGACACTGCGGGACAGCTGTTTTCCAAAGACTCTGACAGTATGAACTGATGACCGGGATTTTGACTTAGAGGGCGACTTTTAGCCAGTATAGGTAACTATGATGATCTAATTTGCTTGATTAAAACCCAGAGAATCGAATTCAATTATTTGGATAAAATTTTATATTCATTACTAAGAATTGTGTTGGGTCGTTATTATTTGAGAAAATGTATTTACGTAAATGATGTTATAGATTTCGTTATCACTTCAACCTGCAGCTAGTAGATCCATGGAGCTAGTTGATCCATGGCCTATACATGGGAGGAGTACTAAAGGTGAAATTTAGATCTTTATGAATAGGGTTATGTGAGTACTCTCTCCCATTACTGCAAGTGGAACGATCACCTCTTTTGAAACAGGTTATTCGATGAGTGTATGTTGGTGTTATGGGCCCCACCAGCGTATGTAGTTTTGTTTGTGATCTATGACCTGTGACGAAGAGAGGGATTTTGCATTCCGCGCTGCATCAGTTTTTCTTGGTAGCAGAGATATGGTTTACTACTGTTTTGGTTTAGTGATCATTGCTTGTAAATAGCTTATTGATTATTGATTGGTATTGATTTATGTACTAACACTATATGTTGAGTCGCGTCGAGTTATATGTTGTTAGCATGGCTTCTGGGATGTAGGAAGTCGGAAGTTTGTAACAGTTCCGTAGTAGGGCAGAGGAAAGCGCTGCTCTCGGGAAAGACGGAATTGTTGTAGCCCTGTAGGTACACAGGGGAAACATGTGACAAGTGAAGTTGCACGGCGCATTGTCTGGGTTCGATTCGGCGGCATCATCGTGTGTTGCCATTAGAAATATTCTCGGTGTGAGAGAAGTGTGTATGAAAGCAAAGGTTACCTGTGAAATTTTGGTCTTTAAGAACCAGGAAACCAATTGGCATACCGATAACACTTATCACTGAAAAGGTAGCAGGTGTTCTCTGAGCTTGTTAGAAGGACAAAGTAGAGGGAAGTGCTGCTTTGTTAACGTGTGTCATCATTCTGTAGTAGGACAGACTGTTCGCTGTTCTCGGGAAAGACAGGATTCTGTGCGTATGTACTACATTTTCTTGTGTGAACAAGTGTGAATGTAAAGGCATTCGGGTTGATTGTGAAACTCTAGGTTTATTTCTAAAATACCAGAGAAACAATTAGCTAATGCTTGCTAGAAGGGTAAAGTAGGGGGATGTGCTACTTTATCAACGGAAGTAACGATTCCGTAGTAGGGCAGAGGTAAGCGCTGCTCTCGGGAAAGACGGAATTCTCGTGAGAAAGGTCTATTGCTATTCTTTGGTTAGCGGAGCGGACAATGGAGATGTTTTAGTGTTGTTACTAACAGAATCGTAAAAGTTGCAGTAAGAGTTCATGGAGCGGTCTTGTAAAGGAGGGGTAGACAGGAGCAGAACTGCCGCAGCAGCTGCTGATGTCAGAACGACCGCGCTGGGATTGGACAGTGGGTCAGAAGTGTAGAACGCTCCGGATTGGTGTGTTAGTGTAAAGCCGCGCTGGGATTGGAGAAGTACAGGGTGATGTAAACGCTCTTCATTGGTGCGTTAGTGTGAGTCGCGCTGGGATTAGAGGACTGAGACAGTGACGTAGACGCTCTTGATTGGTGCGTTAGAGTGAAGTCGCGCTGTAAGTGGACAAAGTAGCGGTAAAGTCGTAAGAGACTAGCGATACACAAAAACCAAGAAAATGTATCACCAGCCACCAGATAGAGAAAAGAAATCCTGGTTTGGTAAAGTTAAGAGGTGGTTCAAGAAGGACAAGCAGGTCAAAACTAGGGAAGGACAGTTAATTCCTCCACCGAAAACCCCCGCAGCTTTAATGATTGCAAAATATGGATATCATACTTGTATTTGGGTAGATAATTGGGTAAAATATACCAAGGACGATGGAGTCCTGGCATTTCCAGAACATGGTTCCTTTAATTTGGCTGTTTTAAGCAACTTGCGCCAAAAGATGATGTACTTAGAACCAAGACCTAGACCGACGCAGTTTGAGGCATTGACAGAGTGGGAAGACGAAGCACATGAGCGAGAAAAACAGAGAAATGGTAGAGGTTACAGATATATGTTTGGCAGGTCATATGGACATGAAACGCATGATGATCGGATGAAAAGATGGAGGAATGCAAGTATGACTGAGGGTTTGTTTCCTGTAAGAGCGGTAGGAGAGAATGAAGGTAGAAAATGTGTGGAAAAGAGGAATAATGTGGAATCAAGAGGTTACGGAGCAAATGATTCGGATGATGATGTGTTGGATGATGTGTTTTATAAAAATCCACCACTGTACCGACCAGAACCAGAAATGTTGACACCAAATGCCCGAATGAGAGAAACATTACGAATTATCAAGACAGAGACTATGTCACCAGATTTAGAAAAAAGAAACTCCATCAGAGAGGCAGAAAAGAGATTTGAGAATAAAATAGATAACGAAAATTCAACAGAATTGGCAAAAACCACTCTAGAATTAACAGAGAAAATAAGAATTAACTAAGAATCTGGAAGCTGTAACAGTCCCAGTGACTATAGGTCCAGGAATGCCTGTTTTTGAGAAGCAAAAGGATAGCGAACATTGTTTAACAGTACCATACCGGAACAATAATGTGGTCGAGAGTCCAGAACGGAGTGAAATTGAGAATCCATGGGGACCGACAGTAAATATGTTTGAACCACACGTTTCAAATAATCCCTTTATTAATCAGAATTATGCTGAAAGGAATAGAATGACAGTAGAAACTTTGTTAGAACCCCAAAGAAGTCCAGAACAGAGTAGTGTAGAGAACCCAGTAGGACCATCTGTGGAAGAACTGAATGAATGGTTAAAGGGGTTGCAGAGACCAGATAAAGATTCTCAGTCAATAGATGTGGCAAAATTACGGATGGTATTGGAAGAATTGATTGTAGGGACTATTCCGGTAGAAAAATTAAAGTTTTATCAGGATGAGGAGCTGTTATTCCTGTGTAAAAGTGTGACATGGAGAGCAAGGAATCTGCATGAAAGACTAGGAGAAGTTGCGAATGAAATGGGTATAGATATTGATAAGGTAAAAGCCTTACAGAAATCCTATCGAGTTGATTTTACTGAAAAAGACATTGAAAATCTGAACACCACAGGACAGATAGGTCAGATTAAGGACATAATCATTGTATTGAGAAAATGGGGAGATGTGGATAAATGGAGAAGTAAATGGTATAGAAAACGTAATGATGCCTCAGACAGGACAGTTTCGGCATTCCCTGTTAGAGAAAAAGAAAAGGTAGCGACTGAATACCCCATGAGGGAGATCCCAGGAGGAGGATATGTACATGTCCCATGGACAAGACAGGACATTTTGTCATTTACGAATGATTTCCCTCGAATACGCGAAAAAGCCCGCCGAGTGGTACAGACAGGTAGACAGATTTGTAAAATTATCAAAAGTACTGTGGATAGACTTAAATAGTCTATTCGACATAATAGTACCAGCAGATTTGTGGTCTGAGTGCAAGTTGATGATCAACTGGCCAACTCAGGAGTACCCTAGGGATCCTAAGACAGGAGCCCCAGACCCTGAAGTAATGAAAAAGTATGAACAGGTTATGGTATTTTTGAAAAACAAAGTGCCCCCTAAAGAGACAGATTGGGTAAAGATTGATCGAACGCATCAGGAAGCAAAGGAATCAGTACATGCATACTATGAGAGATTAATTCAAGCCTTTAAACAGATTTGTATATGGTTTACGTCCAGAAATTGGTGACATGATAAAGCAGCATACAGTTGATTGGCAGTATAAGAAAATAGATGAAGTACTGAGACATGCTAAATATTTCAGTGATGAAATTGAGGCTAAACAGCGAAAATTAAAAGAAAAGGCAATGTGGGCACAAGTAAAGGTAGCAGAAAGGCAGGAAGCACAATTGGTCGAACAAGCAAATAACCCAGGGGGAACTAAACCGAGATTTGGCTCAGGAAAAGGGAAAGGTAATATAGGAGAAGCTAAAAAGAAGTTCCCATGCCATAATTGCGGTAGGTTAGGGCATTGGAAATCCGAGTGGAAATACCCTCCAAATACTAATAAAGAAAATGCATCATTGAATCCGCAGGTGCCGAATGAGGTGAGTGGTCAACTGCAGCAACAGCAGCAGGTGGTTACTTCACAGAATCAGGTGCCAAAACCACCTTTCCCGCAGAGCAGAAACACTCAGAAGTATAGTAATGAATCGGGATTCTACAATGAAGAACAGGCAAATAAACCGCCGTTTCACAGTATTGGATACAACGCGATGAGAGTGACTCAGAGGAAAGCTTATGACGGTCCCGAAAAGAGGAAGAAGAGTGCGTACTTGGCGCAACTCTAGAAGTAGACCAGACAGGACCATTTGTAGATGGGAAGGTTAATGATGAAAATATTACTTTCTTAGTGGATGCTGGTGCTACTCGATCAACTGTTAGATCAGCTGATGTTAAGAATCTTCCTCTTTCGGATGAAACAATCCAAGTGGTTGGTGTGTCCAACAGACAGTTAAAAACATTTTTGACAGAACCAGTGAAAGTCAGTATAGGGAAATTTACAGAAATGCACCGCTTTGTGGTGTGTGACACCAGTCCAGTGAGTTTATTAGGTAGGAACCTGTTGTGCAAGATGAATTGCACTATATTCTGTACTCCAGATGGAATAGCTTTTGAAACCCCAGATGAGGATGTGCTATATAAAATGACTATAGCTAATAGAGAAAATGAGGTAACGGAGACCTATGCAATATTCAACCCTGATGAACTACCTAAAGAATTAAAACAGTCAGTGAAGGCAGAAGTGTGGGATTTTACTGGAGAAGATGTAGGGTTAATGAGAAATGTAGATCCAGTCAGGATAACTGTAAAGGAAGGAATAAGTTATCCAAACGTCCCTCAGTACAGATTGACACCGGAGATAATTGAAGGGATTACTCCAATAATTGAGAAAATGATCAAGCAAGGAATTTTGAGAGAGATTATGAGTAGTCCATGTAAATCACCGATAATGGGACTGAAAAAGCCTAATGGGAAATTCAGGATAGTGCAAGATTTGAGAAAGGTAAACAAAATTGTGGTATCATGCTGTCCTATTGTGCCGAACCCATCAGTAATTCTGTACCAGATTCCCCATGATGCGGAATAGTATACAGTAATTGATTTATGTCATGCATTCTTCTCTATCCCATTGCACCATGACAGTCAGCCAATTTTTGCATTTCGTTTTGGAGAGCGGATTTTGGCATGGTGCCGAATCCCACAGGGGTATACAGAGAGCCCCTCAATATTCAATCAATTGTTGAAGAAATCTTTGGAAAGTCTGCAAATGCCTGAAAGTTCAGTACTAGTGCAGTATATCGATGACCTTTTGGTGGCGTCGAAAACACGCGAAGCTTTTGAGGTAGACACAATAGCACTACTGAATCATTTGGCAGACGGAGGTTTGAAAGAGTCACCAGCAAAATTACAGTGTTGCCAGAAAGAAGGGCAATATTTGGGACATAAAATTGAGAAAGGACTGAGGAAAATAACAATAGACAGAATCAGAATTATAAAATGAATGAGAGCCCCCATGACCCAAAGAGAGGTGAGAATGTTTCTGGGAATGGTGGGGTATTGCTGTCAGTGGATTAGTAACTTTTCCCTGATTGCAAAGCCCTTGGTGCGATTAACAAGGAGTGATGTAAAAGATCCCCTTGAATTGAACAAGGAAGAATTGGCAGCATTCAAAAAATTAAAAGAGGGATTGTGTGAAGCACCAGCACTGGGCATGCCTGACTATGAGAAAGAGTTTGAGTTGTATTGCAGTGAGAGAAATGGATGTGCACTCTCTGTGTTGATCCAGAAGCATGGAAGATTGAGGAGACCAATTGCATATTTTTCCTCAATGCTTGACCCAGTGGCTGCAGCTTTACCTGGGTGTCTAAAAGCAGTGGCTGCAACATGTCGAAGTTTGGAGCAGAGTGAAGGTATTGTGATGGGGTATCCATTGAAAGTGTTTGTACCTCATGATGTGGCGATTCTTTTAACAAGGAGTCGTACTCAGTATATGACACATAGTCGGCTGACTAAGTATTAGAAGGTCATATTAGGTGCAACGAATGTGAGCCTTGCGAGATGTGTGAACGTGAATCCTGCAACGTTGTTACCTGATGCTGAGAATGTGGAAGTGAGAGATGAAGCAGACCATGACTGTTTGGATGTGCTTGAGTACTGCACAAAGCCACGACCAGATATAAAGGATGTACCACTGCCTGAGAGTGATTTTGTGTTGTTTGTTGATGGGTCATGTTTGAGAACAGATGAAGGAGTGCTAAGCGCAGCATATGCAGTATGCACGGTTGCAGCAGTGATGGAAGCATCTTATTTGAAAGGAGTGAGGTCAGCTCAAGTAGCTGAACTTCTTGCTTTGACCAAAGCATGTAAAATTGGGAAAAGTGTGAGAGTGACTTTGATAACGGACAGCCAGTATGGCTTCGGGGTCGTCCATGATTTTGGCCAGCTTTGGCTGCAAAGAGGTTTCCTGACCTCAAGTGGAACCCCTATAAAGAATGCTGAAGTGGTTGGGAAGTTGATTGAGGCGATACAGCTGCCTCAACAATTGGCTGTGGTTAAATGTGCTGCCCATAGTCAGGGAAGCGATTAAATCACTACTGGGAATAGGTATGCTAATGATATGGCACAATATTGTGCACGGAACCAGAATTCAGTCAATCGGGCTAAGGAGAGAGAAATGTCTTCTTGCTCAGTAATGTTTACTAACGCAGTAGGAACCTGGGAAGAAGTGAGGCAATTGCAGGAAGAGTCAGGAGATGAGGAAATGAAACAATGGATAAAAGCAGGGTGTGCACCAAGAGAGAAGGACCGTGTGTGGGTCTATCGAGATAGAAGACCAGTAATGCCTGATAGCATGATGTCTACAATGGCACGTATGTATCATGGCCAGGGATACATAGGGAGAGACGCCATGATAAGGTCTTTTAAGCAGACCTGGTACAATCCAAAATTCAGACTTGTAGCAGAAAGCCTGTGTCAGAGATGCCTGATATGTCAGCAATACAATCCTGGGAGAAAGACAGTGGTGAGTCTAGGGACCATAGGCCGGGAAGGTGGACCTTTTACCAGAATGCAGGTTGACTTCATTGAAATGCCTCCGTGTAACAGACTGAGGTATGTCCTGGTTGTAGTTTGCCTGTTCTCTAGGTGGGTGGAAGCATACCCTACAAGAAGAAATTATGGGTTGACAGTGGCAAAGCTACTTTTGTGAGAATTCATCCCTAGGTTTGGGTTCCCAGTGACTCTTGAATCAGACAGAGGAGGACATTTTCATAACGAGATTGTAAAATTGATTAGCGAAGCATTGAATGTACAACAGAAACTACATTGTGCCTACCGGCCAGAGGCTTCTGGTGTGGTTCAACAGATGAATGGTACAATCAAAAACAGAATTGGGAAAATGTGTTTAGCCACTGGTATGAAATGGCCTGATGTCTTGCCTCTTGTTCTAATGACCATTAGAGCAACACCAGACAGAACCACAGGGTTAAGTCTACATGAAATAATCATGGGACGAGCGATGAGGCATGTTTATATTCCAGTCAACAAGCTGATGACAATAACTGATGACATGGTGTTGGAATACTGTAAAGGCCTGGCTGATGCAGTTCATTCTGTGTTTCATCAGGTTGGAGCGGATGCCACCACCCTTGAAAGGAAGCCAGCCCATGATCTGAGCCCAGGAGACTGGGTAAGGATAAAAGTCCACAGAAGAAGAAACTGTTTGGTTCCAAGGTGGGGAAAACCAAGACAAGTCATTATGACCACAACAACAGCTGTGAAGTGTGCTGGAGTGAAAAACTGGATCCATGCAAGCCATACTTTGAGGATACCAAATCCAGTTGACAGCAAAGGAAAAGAGTACTATGACGAATCAGAGTCAAGTACTGAATCAGATAACGAAGAGCCAAGAACACAAGAAATCCTGAAAGGGGGGAAAAGGAACCTGATCAGATATTAGTCCCCAGAAGTATCTCTCTGAGAAGACGATTGCAGATTTCTGATATCAGTTCAGATTCTGAAGACGAACAGGGAAGTCAAGGTCTCAGAAAAGAACACAGAAAGGAGAAAGGAAAAGACAACCAAGAAGCAGTGAAAGAAATTCGAGAGAAGGAAGTTTCAGATGAAAAACCAAGAGAAATTCCACCCGAAATAATAGATCAAAGTGGAATAGGGACAAGTACAGAGAGAGAGGGACAGATTGCGGAAGACCCCCAAGGAGGTGTAGGGAACTGCAACATCCAGCTAGGTGAAGGGACAAGTAGCCAGCAGGAAGATTGCGTGTCGGAGACCCGAGGAGGGACAGAAGTAGGGAAAACAGTGGTGGAAAAAGAAGTTGTCGAAAAGAAAAAGCAAGTTGAGACAGAATCTGAAGAGAGTGAAAATGAGATACCAGAAGGACGAGTTCTAAGAAAAAGAGCTTGGAGAGAGGAAAAGAACAATAAAGAAAGTAAACAGAAAAGAGTCAAAAAGGATGAAGTGTGGCCAAATAAAATAAAGAGATTGAGATATCGGCTGACACGAGTAAAATCACCAAGAGAAGATCAGGTGAATGAAGTGACAAGCCAAAACAAATCAAAAGAGGAAGAGGTTAATCAAGAAGAGGGGAAAAGAACAAGAAAACCCAACCAGAAGTACAAGTCACCAGAATGGACGTATGTGGCACTGCCTGAAACGGAGGAAGAGGTAGATAGGCAAGGAAATCCAGAGGAGGCTGTACTGAAAGTGGTTGAAAGTAGAGGAAGAAGCAGGAATCCTGAGAGTTATCTTATCCGACATTGGAGAAGAAGAAACAGAAGATCAGGAAATTCTGTATTTGGATGCACTGGAAGAAGTGAAAAACGATGAAATGCCAAACTGAGAAAATCTAGAAAACTATTGCTGAAGAAGTAACAATTCAATCAAACGATAGATACTGATAGAACTAAGTAGGGCCTTAGAGGCCTAAGGTTAGAGAACTAGTGGTGAAATAAAAGAGGCTAAGTCAAAAGACACAGTCCACACTAACAAGATGGCTAACATAGAAAGTAGCAAAGGTAAATGTACATTCATGAAGAGATGGTGTAAAATGTGTTGTTGTTGTACAGGAATATTAATGCTTCTATGGAGCATACTTGCTCTATTAATTTATTTTAAGGTCACTATAGATACGTTAGAAGGACACACTGAGAACATTACTAACATAAAAAAGATTCCAAAAGTAGTTCCGACTAGAATAGATAATAATTATTTACATAAGGATAGGTCTATTAATGATTTTTCAAATAATGTGTTTTCAAAGTTATTGTATGAATATGTAAAGACCATGGACGTAAGGGATTGCTACGTATATATACAGTTACCTGCTTCTGTGTCAGAAGGAGTGACATATCATCACCTTCCAGCAACATATGGAATAGCATGTAGGGTGATAGCAAGCTTATTTTATGAAACAGGTAAATTAGAATACTATTATTCAGATGTAGATAACATTTTTTCGCAAGTACCTGCTAATAATAAACTAAATAAAGTGAGACCTGCTAAGGTGTTAGGTGAATTTTTCTTAGTAACTAAGGAGCTAACATTAGAGTATATATTTAAAAATAATTTGACATGCAGTCTGAAGACTGAAGAAAAGACATTCCTAGACATGGTCGAGGAAAGGAGGTTGAAAATGAGAAGAAAGGGATCTGAAGGAAAAGGGGAGAAAACAGTTTGGGATGTAGAAATGGAAAAACATATGAAGGGAGAGTCTAATCCAACTTTGGCTCTAGATTGGCCTCAGAAAGGGAAACTGTGTATAAGAAGGAATCAAACAGCGTACGATAATCATTTTGTAGGGAATAGTGAGTGCCATGATACATATCGAATCATAGGTGGATGGGGATTTAAAGGTGGAAGAGATCCAGTCTTTCCTGGACTTTATTTTATCTGTGGGAACAGGGCATATTATCGTCTGCCAGACCATTGGTATGGCACATGTTACATAGGCCTGGTCTTTCCAAAAATCTTTCACATGGACAGAGATAAAGATGGTGTACATAGGTTAGGTAATCAATTAACACGTAGTAAAAGAGAATCTTGGGCAGAAATTGTAGGTGACAGTTTTTGGAGCATTGATACCAGCAGTGGGAATATCTCTGAATGCGAACAGTATTAGAAGATTATCAACAGTAGTGGATCGCTTGTCAACAAGCACCGCTGGAGGATTTTTATTGGTTAATACTGAAATGGTTGCCATGCGTGCTATGGTAATGCAAAATCGACTTGCCCTTGATATCTTATTGTCAAAAGAGGGTGGAGTCTGTGGAATGCTGAAAGTTCAACATTGTTGCACTTACATTCCAGATGAAAGCAAAGATCTAAAGGTTTACATTAAAAATATTACTGAATTGCATGACGAAATTGTACCACTGGAGGTTGAAAGTGTTTAGGAAAAGATTGGGAAGAAAATTGCTGCTATTAAAAATTTCTTAATAAAAATAGGTAGTACAGTTATAGGTAAAATATTATTCCCATTAACTTGTGTGATTTTCGTCTTACTAATATTAAGATTAGGATGTATGTGTTGTAAAAACAAGAAAACAAAAAATAAAATAAAAAGAGAAAAACTAAAAAGAAAGAAGGATGTAGATGGAGATTTAACAGAGATAACTTTAGAAGAGTGGAAAGAAAGTTTGTATAAAAAAGCAAAAAGAGATGAAGAAGAAACTGAACTATAATTAAGAGCAAGAACACATTTCAATTTTCCGTAAAAGGGTGAATCAATTTAGTGTTGTGGTGGTGATAAAATCACCAAAGGGGGGATTGCTGGAGGGGGGTTTTCTTTAAAATTGTATACCCTCTCCATTTTGCATGTTTAGATTAATAAGATTAATTAATTAATTGTAATTATACTAATGGTTTGCTGTGTGAATTAATCAACATTACTAATATAAGAAATATACGCGGGAATTGCAGTGGCATGGCCTAACTAATGACGTAAACTAAATTTGTATGCATATTAATATATATTCAGAAATTGCATGATTATATGTTGCTTTCGTGATGTATCTGTGATTTGTGATTTATTAATGTGATTATAACCCGCATTAAGTGTTGCTTCTGCTAGATAAATACATACACATATGGGTATTAGTAAGGGGATAGCAGATTATTAGTCATTTCTATGTATTAATTATATTTTGTGTTTTCTTTGCTTAAGTTGACCATTTGGTGGCCACAAAATGGCCGACGTCCCTGTTAGACGAGAACAACTCCATTATGAGCATCTCTGGGAGTAGTGCGCATGTGTCACCATCAGCTGCCGCAGCCTTTACATGACCCCGACTCAACTGTGGCAACCAAGGCTATTTCCCGGGCTTACGGCCAAGCTGCTCTGAAAGAAACAATGAAAAGATACTATTGCGTGGATTGGAACTATATCTAAAGACACATTATATGTGTGGGAAAGAAGTCGACTTTCCCCAACGGACCAATCAAATTTGTTCAAAAGTTCAATAGTTACATTTTGGAATGTAAATTTACTATAAAAATGGCAAATTAGAGAGGGGCCTTAGCGCTTTTGCTTTTCAATTGTTCGAGACCCTTCAGAAGATTTGCGATTTACTGACGGAGAGGACGGTGACACTGCGGGACAGCTGTTTTCCAAAGACTCTGACAGTATGAACTGATGACCGGGATTTTGACTTAGAGGGTGACTTTTAGCCAGAATAGGTAACTATGATGATCTAATTTGCTTGATTAAAACCCAGAGAATCGAATTCAATTATTTGGATAAAATGTAATATTCATTACAAAGAACTGTGTTGGGTCGTTATTATTTGAGAAAATGTATTTACGTAAATGATGTTATAGATTTCGTTAAACATTCAACCTGCAGCTAGTAGATCCATGGCCTATACATGGGAGGAGTACTAAAGGTGAAGTTTAGATCTTTATGAATAGGGTTATGTGAGTACTCTCTCCCATTACAGCGAGTGGAATGATCACCTCTTTTGAAACAGGTTATTCGATGAGTGTATGTTGGTGTTATGGGCCCCACCAGCGTATGTAGTTTTGTTTGTGATCTATGACCTGTGACGAAGAGAGGGATTTTGCATTCCGCGCTGCATCACACTCTGCCTGGAATTTCATATGCTGCAGTAAAAGGCGTGCTGTTGCACTGGCGTGTTAGTGGCCAGGTTGGATTTGGCTCTGTGTATTTGTTTCTAAGTGGGTATTCATTTTCGGGTTCCTGCCTTTGCTATGATTTCTGTGGGTTAAGAGATGGTAGCCATGTTGGCAATGCAGTCTGGATCCAGAGAGACTGCTTTGAGCAGGGGGGCACTGCATGCAGGGTTTTGTCAGCCGCTTGGGGTGTTAAAGTTTTCATTTACATTCTTCATTACGACCTACCCAGATGCAGAGGTGTTGTTAATTATGCAATTGCAAAGTTATCAATATCGAAGATCCTGTAAGCTCTGGTGAGTACAGGTGGTGGAGGGTGATTTAAGGTCATTCAAGATTGTATCACATGAATTCACCAGCATTGCGAAATTATCAAAAGAATTCACCCGATTTCCCCAGTGATTCCTCATTCTCAGTAACGACTTTCACTGTAACCTCATAATAACTGATGTGGTCGGTAACACGATTTTTAGCCACAACAGGAATTACAGGCTCATAAGGAGAGCATTGATAAGTCCCTAAAGATGAAGAAGTTATACATATTTAGCCAGGTAAGTATGTGGTGTTGTAGAAAGAAAATGAGTGATCAAGATATGTGTTTTACAGGCAAAGTTTACATTAAGGGGCCGATTCTGATTCCGGCCGCAAATCGTACCGACCGACACGGACCCGGACCGGAGACCGACCGACACGGACCAGCGCTGTACGACCCGTGCAGTACGATGCAACACATGTGAATTACAACCGTCAAGTACGGAATACAAGCCGTAAGACCGAGCCGTAGGGAAAATAGAGATCCGGCCGGAAAACCGACGCGAGTTTCACCGACCAACACAAACTCGGAATGAACCCGACCGACACGTACCCGCGATGTCTGATCCGCTCAGTACGATGCAATGCGTGTAAACCCAGACCGACTCGCACGGAGACCAAGCCGCACGACCAACACGCACAGAAAACCGGGCCCACAAGTAATAGAGATCTCTGCGACCGACGTGTATGAAACACAGAAGATAGTCAGCGTGAAGGAGGCGGAGAAGCCAGCACGAGCCAACATCAGCGTCCGTTTCCGTCAGAAGAACGTCTCCTTCATGCCTACAAAACCCAAAGGAAAAAAGACAAAAAAAGGACCAAACAAGCAATGACAAAGCCAATAAATATCAAATAAAAAAACCTGGGCCAAAGACACACCCACAACTCCAACTATATAAAGGACTACAATCACTACCATGGTCCCTTGCAAACAGGAGACACAGCCAGCAGCGAACACCATCACACAGCAACCACAGACACACTCACACAGCTCACCCATCACACAACTCACACACCATCAGCACCTCATCCAAAAGCACACACACATACAGCTAGCAAAACCAACACTAACCCACCCTCACTTGCACCCTCACACACACATCACTCACCACCACCACCCATCACCATGCCCCCAAAGAAGAATCCAAAGTCTACAGATAGTGAGTTAGAAGTGCTGGTAGACGAGATCATCAGAGTAGAGCCACATTTGTTTGGTACATTGGTCCAAAGGGCCCCCATGTCACAATAAACCAAGATGTGGTCGAGGATTGTGGACAAGGTGAACGCTCAAGCACCAGCAAGGAGCAAAAAGGACGATATCCAGAACAGGTGGTATGACGTGTGCAGGAGGGTCAAGAAACTCATTGAAAAAAATCACACCCTAAGTCCCTGCACCGGCGGTGGCCCTCCTGCCAAACCAGTCTACTTCAGGACCTCGGAGGAGAAGGTGCGGGACATCCTACCACCAGAGAGCGTCCATGGTCTAACAGACATACCAGAGCCTTGTGAGTACACAAACAACATACCCAATATTGTGTGGCAAGGGGACAGTGAAACCATGCACCGCAAGCAAAGCCACAGTAACCAATAGATAATCATCCCAAGATGTGTACGCCAGTCAGACAAACACAATACGTGCCATCTCATAGTGACTTGGAACTGTGTCATGACATGCACCAACCTACAAACAAATAGAGCAAGGCAGTGGCACAAAGCTAAATAAACACTGCCAGACAGTATGGCCAGGTACTACCTACACCCCCTCCTCCCCCACTCAAGACCCGTAACAGGAGAGGAGTTTTTGGATGCGGGGGGCGTAACACCCCCCCCGGACGTATTTATTAAACAAAGATTAATAAACATTTATCAAAGTTTACAATATTTACATAATGTAGCAGAAAATATACTTTACACTGATTACAATTGATGAGTCAATCAATCAATCAATATGAACTTTATTCGGATAAAAACAACATATCCATAAAAGTACAGCATAAGATAATGTACAAAAGTTACTAAAAACATAAAAACTGTTACGCAGCTAAAAGGTCAATTAATCAGGGTGCATAGAGTTACGTATACGCATCACTGTTTTTAAAAATAATCCAACTTTAAAACATAATTCATCATCAGCAATAGCTAGCACCTTCTCGTAAGCCACCTTATAGTCCGTAATATGACGAGATTTGAAATATGGGATCAAGAGTTTTTTAGTAGGGGCTGAGTAGTAACTGCAAAAGAACAAGAAATGTAACATTGATTGCTTTTGAATGTTATCACAGGGGCACAATACTGAATTAAAATTATGTATGAACCCGATGGGGAATGACAACAGATATTTCATGGTGTCTGTCCTTAGCCTGAAAAATAGACCTCTTTCCCAGCAATTAATGGGGTTAACAAGATATCTCGGCATCGCAGGGGACATTTCTATTTGCATATATCTGGCAACTGATAAGTACAGATGTCAGATGGCTAACCTTAACATAACTCTAATACAAAGGTTTCCTATCCATATCTAAACATATCTTTAATAATCATTACAATCTTTATTTTCTGCGTACCTAATAGAGCCTACGGCAAGGTCACTAACTCGTGCAAGATCCTTATCAATTTCTAACCACGCCCTCCAGCCGGACTGTGCATGCTCAGAGGGCCCGTTCACCGTGAGGGTACTTCCCCCCCGGTTACCCCCGTACGCTCTGTACCTGATCTCCATAAAGGGGCCCTTGCAGCTGTGTGCCATTTACTGGCACCGTTGTGCACGTGCGGGATGGCCAATCAGCCTAGAGAAAGCGTGACTCCCTCCTCCCCCGCACCCAACTGCCCCTGGAGTTCTAGGAGAGACCACTTGTCCCTCCCACTTGGGCGACCCCATTCGAGAATGGGGCCGCCCTCTAAGGACCTTAAAATTACTGCTCACCAATCATGACCTTACCGCCTGCCCAAAGTTAATCATAAATACGATGATTGAAGACAAGTGGATGAACAAATCAGCACTTCTACACAACCTTGACAATTATCTCATCATCCAAAGACTAATAACATTATAATATTCCCTAAATAACACACTTAAAAACCTATTTGCTTTTAGGGGATGGTGGGTGGGTAATCAAAAGTTAAAGCCTCCTAGCGAGGCTTAGGGGCAAGCTGGGGAGCCAGGAGCAAAGAGGCAGATTCCTGAGCTCCCCAGCCCTTTATAGCCCTTGATAGCCCGGCCAGGGCTACTGGCCGGACGTTGCCATTTCGTGCGACCCGGAAGTGATTCCAATCACTTCCTGGTAACGCCTCAAGACCAGGACCTATGGGGGAAGGAGACACGCCTGCCGCGTCACGAATGCGCGCGAGAGGCACGCTTCCTGTTCCAGAGGAGGGCCCGGCTCGACCGCCATATCTTTGGCATGGCCGATGCCGGCCCCGCCGTTCTATATGGCCAGGTACTACCTACACCCCCTCCTCCCCCACTCAAGACCCGTAACAGGAGAGGAGTTTTTGGATGCGGGGCGTAACACCACCCGGCCGTATTTATTAAACAAAGATTAATAAACATTTATCAAAATTTACAATATTTACATAATGTAGCAGAAAATATACTTTACACTGATTACAATTGATAAGTACAGATGTCAGATGGCTAACCTTAACATAGCTCTAATACAAAGGTTTCCTATCCATATCTAAACATATCTTTGATAATCATTACAATCTTTATTTTCTGAGTACCTAATAGAGCCTACGGCAAGGTCCTATTTGGCCCTATTTGCAGGTTTATACCCAAACATTTTGTTTTTTATCTCCTATTTTTTAAACCTGTTTTTGTTGGCTTTAAGACTGGTTGGAGGAGTTGTCTCTTGCACCTGAATGGTCTGAGACTGCCTTTCACAAAGCTGTCCCCACCTCCTGTAGTGAACCTGGCCTGAGCAAGGCAGAACTGATTTACGTGTGCAGCAGAGACTTTTCTTTGTGCCGCCTACAAAGAGAAAATGGGGTATAAATATTAGACTTAAACCCCATTACTTTAGATCACTTCTGGAAACAAGAGGACCCTGTTTTTTAAATGGGGTTTCTGGTTAGCTAGGGTATACACCTAGGCCAGGCAAAATTCAACACTCTAGTCCGAGTAAGGGAGTTGCACACACTGGATAACGACAGCCCACCCTCTTGGTGGCTTGGTAGAGCAGTCAGGCATATCCCAGAGCCAATGTGTAAAGCATTTTCACAACACACACATACACCAGTGACAAACTAGGCACACCACAAAAAGAGACTCCACACAAGGTTTATAAGAAAATCCTTTCTATTGTACATAAAACACCATAGACCACAATTACATAAATCACTGAGCCACTAGGCACTTGTCATGACGTCACTTAGATCATAAATCAGTTTTGCCATCGAGCAATGGTCATTATCTCACAAGTTAGCGCACTCAAGTAAATACTTATACACGTTATAAAAACACCATCACAACACTATTGTGCAAATCCTGACAATGTAAAACAAAATACATCATAACATCAGAGCATGAACTATAGTAGCTGAGTAAAGTACCCAAGAGACAGAAATCACCAATCACTGTGCAAACATGACAGTACAAGTGTCAGACCAACTTGCAACACAACATTAGGGCATAAAATGCAGCAGGAACTTCCATGGATCAGGACAGTTGGTGGAAATTGCTCTTTTTGCAGGGTTATCCCCAAACTTTTTGCTTCTTCCTCCTATTTGTTCCTGACCTGTGTTTGTTGGCTATAGGACTCTGAGCACTTTACCACTGCTGATCAGTGCTAAAGTGCATATGATCTCTGTGTAAATTGTTATTGTGATTGGTTATTCATGATTGGCATATGTGATTTACCAGTAGGTCCCTAGTAAAGTGCAATGAGTGTGCCGGGCTGGTAAATCAAATGCTACTAGTGGGTTTGCAGCACTGATGTGCCCACATGAGTATCCCTGAAAAGATGTCTCAGGCCTGCCACTGCAGTGACTGCACGCAGTTTGTTAACTACCATGTCGACATGGCAAGTGCACCCACTTGCCAGGCCCTAACCTTCCATTTTCTTACATATAAGGCACCCCTATGGTACCCCCCTGGGCAGGGTGCAGTGTATTTGAAAGGTAGGACATGTAATGGTGTGTGTAACATGTCCTGATAGTGAAATACTGCCAATTTCGTTTCTCACTATTGAAAGGCTATCTTTCCCCAGAGGACAAAATGGAGAATGCTTTGTAACATTTTACAAGCATATCTTCCCATATGGATAAGATGAAAAAATGGATGTTGGTATCCCTGAACTCACAGTTTGATAACACATCTTTTAGTAAAGATGGTTTTTAAATTGTGTGTTTGAAAATTATACTTTTAGAAAGTGGCTATTTTCTTCTTCAACCATCCTGTGTGCTTCTGCCTGTTTGTGGATTGACTGTCTGGCTTTGAAGTGACAGGGGCTGGGGAGGTGCAGTGGCTCCAGGAGCCTGGATGAGTCAGCACTAGACTGAATAGGCCGGATCTGCGTTTGGAGTGGTGGGAGGAGCAGCACTGATACCTGAATAGGGCTGTGACTGCCTTCCACAATGCTGGCTCCACCCCCCTGTGGGGTGTCTGGAGCCAAGACTCACACTGACAATGGATGTTGTTGTGCAGTTGCAGAGTGCACCCAAGAACTGGTTTGAACTGGGCTCAGAGCCCCTTTCACAAAGAGGATAAAGACATTTTGGAGTGTAAGTATCAGACCCAAAACCCCAGACTTTTACAACATTCCTGGAATTCAAGAGGAACCTTTGCCAAGGAGAAGAGCTGGAGGGACTGAGGAGAAGTACTGCTCTTGCAGTATGTCTTGCGTTGGCCTGCAGCTGCTGTTTCTGCCAAGGAAAGGAGAAGGACTTTGCTGTGTGCCATGTCCCCTGCTTGAAGGGATCTCCAAGGGCCTGAAGCGAGCTGGCCTCCTGTTCTGAAGTCTCAGGGGCACAAAGACTTCACTCCCATCTCCCCTGAACTCTGCTGCTGGGGTTTCCAGGCTGCCAAGAGGTGCCTGTGCCAGTTTTGAGCCTCTGGAGGTTGTTGCTGCTGTTTGGGAGCTGGAAGAAAGAAGAAACATGAAGAACTGCTAAGATCGATGCATCGCTCTTCTTGTGGCTGTTTTCCCGACGCATCTCCATGGCACGAGAAGAATTTCCGCGCATTACCGCGCTGCTGCAGAAAACTCCGCCGTGACTGTCGCCGCTGCAAGAATCGATGCATCGATGATCGTGGCTTAAGAGGACAGACGCAGAACCGCTGGACACCGCTGCATCCATAACCGATGCATCCTGGATTTCTAACATTGTACGTGTGCGGCAAGTTCTTCTGATGCATCACCAGCGGACTGGAACTGTCAAAAAGAATCAACGCATCACTCCCCATACATACAGGATTCAATGCAACTCGTCCTCTGCATGCCGCAGAACTGTCGCATTGCCTCCCTAATGTCTCAGGAATGTTGCATCTCTTTGTTTTCCAGCTCTGCGGCTGTTTTGCTTTTGGAACTTTGACGCACTTACAGTTACTTTGGTGAAACTTTTTGAAAGTGATATATTTCCCTGTGTATGTTGGTGTCCATTTGTGGTGGTTTCACTGTGTTACTGTGAGTGTTGGCACAAATACTTTACACATTGCCTTTGGGATAAGCCTGTCTGCTGGTGTCAAGCTACCAAGAGGGTGAGCAGGGGGTTCTCTAAAGTATGTATTACCACTTACCCTGACTAGAAGCAAGGGTCCCTACTTGGACAAAGGTACCTACCTCTGCCAACTAGAGACCCCCATTTCTAGCAACATGTAACCACAGGTATCACAAAGTATCCCCAGGAGAATACAGGGTGCAGCGCATCTGCACACCTATACCATGATTGTTGTAAATTCTCTCAGGGAATCGGGGGCCTCAGTCGAGGTTCCACCCTGTCCCCACAATCTAGCAACAATGCCCTAGGTATGTCTGCAGCACAGAGAGGAGGTACCCACACTGCCCACATTGGAAGGGGACTCCCCTTACCAAAGGGGCTGGCTGTCTGTCCGCAAGCACACGGACCAGCCATTACCAGTAAGAAAGCTCAGCCCCACTTGCCCATCACCGGGGATTGAGCGGTTTAGTTTGCAGCCGTATGCTGCCAAGACGAAAAATGCACTGGCGCTCCTCCTCACTTGCCAATCACCACCTGCCGCCACTGCTGTACTTCTATTCCCTGGCCTGGATCACAACACCTAGCCCTCAGGACTCCCTCCTGGCTACGCTGCAGCCGTCTGCGTCCTCTATGGTGGCCAGGCCCACCCTTCCATGACGTTGACATTGCCCCAGCAACACAGAGGAACTCCCGGCCGGGATTTCTTAATGCCTGGGTGCCAAAAGCTCACCCGTACTCAGGAAATGAGCCTGGAACCTTCCTGGCAACATCAGACCCCACGGGGTCAAACAGCATGACCCCGGCAACCACTGGCACAGCTCCTCCTGGCTGTGCTACTCGTGCTCCACTTACTCCCTGGATCAGGAGTTAAGGCATGTCTCTGGACTAAGGCTACTCAGGAGGCACCGCAACAGCTCCTCTTTCCAGCAGCACACCCTAAGCTGTTCAAGGCACAGCAGCGCCTCAGGCACCAAGAGTGGGTGCCAGTCCAGCCACCCAGCTCGGGGCATGAATGCTGCAGAAGGGGAGTGCTGTCTGCATCCAAGAGCACTCCTCCTTCAATGTGCAGGGAAGGGAATCCTCCATGCTCTTAGTGCCACACAGGAAGCACTCATAAAAGCTGATGCACCTGAGCTGGATAGCACACACACTGTCTCCATTCATTATATGCGGTCCACACACTTTGGTTCAAGGCCAAGAGCTGAAAGGAGTAAAGCGCTCTTCAGGTACTAAGCTGCAAGGACAAGGGACTTAAGGCACTCCTTGGAGTGCACTGGGGGCACACCAGCAGGGTGCAGGCAGGCAGAGCAGCACAAGGGTTCTCAGAGAAAAGTGGCAGTCCTTATTTCAGCCCCACTGGCAGCAGGATAGCACTTTCAGAGTAATCAAGTCCCAAGGTAGTACCTCCTGGCAGTCCAGCAGTTCTCTGGTATAGAACCAGCAGAGTCTGGTTGCAGGTCCACGCAGTGTCAAAAAGCATGGGGCGACAGCCCCTGTACTTATAGTGCAAAACTCTTTGTTCTGGGGGCACTTCAAACACTTTTCAAAAGTGCACAACACTCCTCTTCACAACCCAAGTCCTGACCCCAGACACACTGCAGGGAGGTGGAGACAGCATTGTGAAAGTCAGGCACGGCCCTATTCAGGTGCATGTGCAATTCCTTCCACCACTCTAAATTCAGACTAGGCCTATTCAGGTGCAAGGGAAACTCCTCCCACCAATCTAAAGGCAGCCAAGGTCTATTCAGCCCAGTGCTGAGTCAGCCAGGAAAGGTGGGGCATACCTCAACCCCCCTTGTGACTGTCTAGAGAGAATGCACATTCCCTTCTCCTGTCAGTCTAAACCAGCCAGTGAATACACAACAAGGCAGGACCCAAAGAGTCATAAGCACATAGAAATGCCCACTTCTAAAAGTGGCATTTCTAAAAGAGTAATAACAAATCCGCTTTCACAAATACGCAGGATTTATTACTACAAATCAGGAAATTCCAAATGCAACCCCATAAGAGAGCTGCCTTACAGCAGTGAGAAACCAAATAGGCTGTTTGTGGAAACCAGGGCATGCCACACACCTAAGGCACATGTCCCACCTTTTACCTACACAGCACCCTGCCCATAGGGCTAGCTAGGACCTCCCTTTAGGGTGACATATATGTAGTAAAAGGGGAGTTTCAGACAAACAGGACGCTTTACTCACACACTTTTACTCTGTGTGCCATTACTCCGCAGTTTTTACAACGCAAGTCTTTACAACGCAATACATTACAACGCATTCCCCATTACAATGCAATTTACTATTCTAACTCCACCGGGGCATTACTTTAGGGAATGCGTTATATTAGTTTGCAGTGTAAAGCCCTGCATTGTAAAAGAGTTTGCGGTGTAAAAAAAGTGGGGTAACGGCATGCATTGTAATGCATGCGCGGTAAAGGATGTTTCCCATTTCAGAAGAGGCAGCCACTTTAAATGCAATGTCACTGCAGCAGTAAACTGCGTACGCAGGCCCTGCAGTGGCAGAGGCCTGCGACAGGTTTGAAAGGCTACTTCATGGGTGGCTCAAGCAGCACTGCAAGCCCTTTGGTAGCATTTAATATACAAGCCTGGGGTACCTGGGATACCACTGTATATGGGACTTACAATTAAACTAAATATGCCAAACAGGTGTAGACCAATCTTACCAAGTTTACAAGAGAGAGCACATGCACTTTAGCACTGATGAGCAGTGGTAAAGTGCCCAGTGTCATAAAACTAACAAAAACAGGTCAGAAAAAATAAAGGAGGAAGAAAAAAAGTTTGTGGATGACCCGCGAGAAGCGCCAGTTCCAACACCGTGCCAGGAAGAAGAGCTGGAAGAGCTGTGTGAGGAGCAATGCCCTTTGATGTGTGAGGGGTTGGTCGGCCTGCACTTACTGCTTTTGTTTGTGGACAGAGGAAAAGTATGACACTTTTTAGCCTGCTGTGGTATCCTGCTTGAGAAGCTCTCCAAGATTCTTGATGCAGAGCTTGCCTCCTGTTGGAAGTCTCAGGAAAATCAAAGACTTCAGGTGATCCGTTCTGGATCAAAAGGAACCTCCCTGTAAGAAGAGCGTGAAGAGCATTGTGAGGAGCGCTGCCCCTTGTTGTGTGTGTGTGTGGGGGGGGGGGGGTTGGCCTGTAGTTGCTGCTTCTGTCTGGAGCAGGGGAAAGACTGGACTGTTCTTCGCCTTCGAAAGGATCCCACCTGAAAGAAGCCATGGGACTCGTGAGTCGGGCACGGGGCTTGTCAGCATGTGGAGAGCGCTGCCGCTGATTTCCCAGCAGCACGGGGCTAGCGCTGTTGTGCGCTATTAATTCTGAATATTCATGCCCTGAGGTTGTGGTAATGTCATTTTATACCTTGCAATGTCAGGGTAACAAGTATCATTTCAGGACCTGCATAAGATGTAAAGTGATGGTGTATGGTGTTCTTATGATGTTTGCAACCAATAAGTACTTCCTTTATTAACTGTGGTGTTGTGACAACTGCCTAGTTGCAAAAGTGTTATTGTAATATGTATGGTGGATTTTTGTTGTTTTGGTCTTGTTTGTTTTAGATAAACATGCTACTTATTTTTCTAAACTGGTATGATGTCCATCAGTAGTGTTTTACTGTGTGCCACTGCACTCTACACCAGTGCACTCAACGCCACTCTTCTCTACACCACTGAACTCTATGATACTCTTCTCTACAGCACTGCACGCTCTGTCCCTGAACTCTATGCCTCTCTACTGTATACCACTCTACTCTATGCCACTCTACTGTATGCCACTGCACTCTACTCTGCCCCACCCTATGCCACTCTACTGCACTCTACCTCTATCTAATCTACTGTGAAATACTGCACCCTGACAATGCACTGTATGCCATTTCACTATATGCCTTTCTACTCTAATCTGCACCACTCTACTCTATGCCAGTGCACTCGATCTCACTCTACTATGCACCACTGCACGTTGCCACTGCCCTCTATGCCACTCCACTGTAGGCCAATGCACTGTATGCCACTAATGTATACCACTCCATGCTACCCTGCACCACTCCACTCTACTAAACATTGCTCTACCCTGAAACAATCTACTCTGTACCACTGCACTCTATGCCACTGTACCTTAAAACACTCTACTCCACTCTGCACTACTTCACTCTATGCCACAGCAAATAACGCTGGTCCACACCACTCTACACCACTCTAGTCTTTGCCACTGCACTCTACGTCACTGCTCTATGGCACTACTCTATGACAATGCATCACTATTCTCTATCCTGCACCATTCCACTCCACTCTATTTTGAAACAATCTAATCTGTGCCAATGCACTTTATGCCAATGCACTCTAAACCACTCTGCACCACTCCACTCTATGCCAGTGCACTCTACACTGCAGCACTCTACACTACAGCACTCTACTCTAAAGCATTGTACTCTATGCCAATCAACTTTGCTCCACTGTGCCTTAACCCACTTGACTCTAGGACACTGTACTCCACTTCAGTCTGTGACACTCCGCTCCATGATACTCCACTATGTGATGCTCTTGGTCGGACACTAAGGCCTGTTTGCACCTCAAGGGCCCCACCAAATCAGTGACTCCTCTGGTCCTATCTTGCAGGATGGTGGGAGGCTCAGCGAACTCACCCCACATGGGCCCCCTCTTCACCCCAGTTTTGCAGGAGCCTCGTGAGGTGGTGTGCCTCAACACTTGGGAGTCACATACTGCTGTGGGGCCCCGCCTCCCATCAGGGGACCCTCCCTCCTTCTTATTCAACACCTCAGATTAATAGACAACCTAGTACTGGCCCTACCCCTGGAAGCAACCTGGCTTCTCATGCTACCAAAAGGGGAAGAAGGCTAGAGAATGACCCCCTCGCACATCCCTTCTATCCTGCATGATACAATTCCCTATGGTCTCTGCCACCCAAGAAGCTCTGGCTGCTCATGCTTCCCAAAGGTAAGCAGGCCAGAAGGGAGCCCTCATCACACCACTGACTCTTGAGCCTGGTACCACCTCAACCATAATGGGCAAAGACAGGGCCCCACTGCCTGCCCAAGCCCAGACCAAGTTGGACCACTTTACTATGGCACTGACGGGCCCCGGGGCTCTGTGGGACCCTATGGGGCTGGCAAACCCTCGGGAAATGCCCAAACTGGCTGCTATCCTGAAGGCCAAACAAGACTTGAAAGTTTTCCCAGAAAGCAAGGTGGGTGAAGTCCATATGGATGTGGTACTCCTCCATCCGGATCCCCGAAACATTGCCAGCCGAGTCACCGAAGCTAAATGTCGGGTGTCTCCAGTGGAAGATGATGTTTCTATCCGGAAACGACAAGTGACTAGACTGCTAACCTTAATTGCGGCACTTGTGGAGAGGGCAGGGATGCCAAAAATCGCACCAGAAGCAATAATCTGTGGACAATGGGATTCCTGGAGAGGTCAGAGCCATCATAAGCCACAAAGTTTCTAGAAAACTGGCTTTACTTATGGATTCCAGAGCCAGCCCTCTCACCATGGTTTGTAGTGGAAAGAACCCACAGATCCTTGGCCCTGAAGCCCCCGCATGGGGACCCGGCATGCCCATTGATTGCCAGGATTTTAAACCTTCGAGACAGAGACATGATCCTCAGGAATGCCCATGGGAAGTCTGACCTTTGTTTCCAAAATGCACACATAATGATCTTGCCTGATTATACCAGTGCCGTCCAACAGCATCATCAGTCCTTCATAGAGGTCAGGAAAAAGTTCTGGGTGCTTAAACTTCATTATATGCTCCTTTTCCCAGCAAAACCCAAGGTCCTCTTCAACTCCAAATGATTCTTTTTCGATACATCTGAGCAAGCTTGGGAGTGGGATGAGGAGAGAAGAGACCCACACACCCACCAGATCAAACAGGCCCCTGAGGCATGCTGCACAGGGGAACTGCAGATCAATTCCTGAGACCACAGAGTTAGCGAAGAACAGACTCCTATCAACCCTGTACCCGTGACAATGGCCAGATGGACTCTTTGGGCTTGGACTCGGAGAACACTACACTCTGTGTGACAGGAAACAATGGACAACTGAGTAAGGCCTCAATGGAGCAGGCCCCCGGGAGAGAGGCTCCTTTACCTGCACCTGACTAGGCATGTTTCCGCTGTTGTAATGGATGAGGAACGGGCAGTTGTGTCCCAAGAAGACTTACCATACTCCTTGGTAACTGTATGTCACCCTTACCTTGACTACTTCCGGTACTGTGAAGGACTTCTTCTCAGCTTCCTGCGTTCACTACCTGCTCCTCTATCTGTTTTCTATTACTTTTACTTATACCTCTGTTGAGTTCCAGTTTGGACAACAGATGCTTCGGGGATGGAAGTATGGGGAGAGGGGAGCTGGGAGGAACAAAGGGAATGGTTTCTTATATTGGTTTCTGTTTTGCTTAAGTTAAATCCACTGAAGTGTTAACTCACCCCTGTTCTGCACCTCATAAATGGCCCAATGAATAACCCCCTTCCACTGCTGCTCCACTCGCACTCTGAGCCAGGATGCAGCTCGCTGCTGCCCTGAAACCCGACCAATGAATGACATGTCCTCACTTAAGCTAATGTCCTCCAATTTAAAGGCCTGCTGGACCATATCAAATGTAGTGCTCTCCTATGCTTTACGAAATGATTACAGCCCGTTGTTCTCATGCTACAGTAAATTTGCTCACTGGGAATCCAATGTACCCTCCTCCGATGACATGGGTATGACAGGATGTTCGACGCTGGGTTCACTTGAGGCTCCTGAGAGGTGTCCATTCTATGACGTAGTGGGTTCTCCCTTGCAGTTACTTTGACACACGTAGACTCTCTATAGAGATACATAGCAATAGAAGGCCTCCTAAAAGGCTGCCACTATAACTTCCTCTCAGTCTACCTACCTAACCAAGCACCACAGCGGCACTGTCCTTGCTAACATCCTTGCTTGCAGATCTGCCAATGGATGTATTGATCCTCAGTGACGACTTTAACTCAGTGCCAAGCCCAGACCTCTCCAGCGCTCTGCAACTTTTGGCCTCGGTTGATGAGCTGGGCCTCCACAAAGTGTGGAGAGTCTGGCACCCCTGTCAGTGGGTCTATACCCCTACCTCTACATCACACAAAATGGAGTCCCACATTGACATTTTATTACTACTGGCCAAGGATGTGTGCCAGGTAGACTGTGTGTCCATCCTCCTTTGGGGGATCTCCCACCCCGCCCCCCTTACTATGACACTTGGTGTTGCTGACCAAACCCTGACACCCATCTGGAGTCTTAGGGCCTGGTATCCTAATGTCCCCCACTTCAAGAATGTTGGAAGGTGATTTGTTAGTAGATGCAGATAGGTACCTACTAATAGTAATAACACCAACATCACAAATAAAGCCCAGTCAAGTCTCAATAAATGTATCCTTGCTCAACCTTTGGTAGCTTGGCTCATGGGCAGTCATACTTAACTTAAGGGACAGGTGTGTAAAGCATTCAAAAACACCAATATTAGTAAATAAGTAAGACACAACACACAAAAAAAATTGACACCAATCTATAAAAATAGGAAATATCTTTATGATTAGAATGACATCAAAACAACAAACATGCAATGTATAGAACCAGATATATGAATTTTTAAAGATGAGATGGTTTCTAGTGCCTAAAAGCCAAAAGTGCCAACTCGGTATATCTGGCACACTGGATCTGGACAAAGTCAAAGTTTCAGGCTAACAGCGATAGAGCGCGGGTTGCGTTGGGGCCTGGTCAAGTTTTACTTTCGGACTTTTTCCCTTTTTTGGAGCTTTTTCTCTCATCGTTAAGCAAGGCTCCTTGTCAAGCTGAGTTGCTTCCACATTATTCCTCTTTGACTCCTGGAGGTCTTGGCTCTCATCATCGACCGCAAAGAGCTCTGGAGCTTTAAGCAGAGCAAATCTGGATTTCAAGCTGAGTTGCGGTTCGACATCGCCAGCTTGACTTTAGACAAGGGATTGATCAACTTATGGAACTTTTTATCAAAAGAAGCTGTGAGTTGCTCCTTGGGAAGTTGGGACTACAAAACCCACAATGCACCTGGTCCAATCCTTCAAAGTCCAGGTGAAGCTTGTCAGCTGGGGATGATGCAGGTACAGCTCTTTTAACCTATTGCTTTCAGGTAGCCCACTCCTTAACCTTTCAGAGCAAGGCCAAGTCATCTTTTTGGTGAAGCCCAAAGTTTGCACCAGATGCAGTACTTAAGAGTGCAGTCCTCTTGGCGCAGACCTGGTGTTCAGAAGGGCAGCCCTTCTTCTTCTTGTTTCTTTCAGGGAGGGATCTGAGTTGCTGGGCTGATCTCCATATTTATCCAGGTTTCTGGGCTGGCATGAAGGGGGTATAGTGTGCCACCCTCTGTGATGACCACTTCCCCTGAAGTGTGGTTTTTTCTTGTCCCAGAGAGCATTGTTCACCAAAATCCAAAATGGAGAAAATATCACCTGGAGGTTCAGGCCTGGCTAATACAACCTAAGGGGTGAGGCTAGCTTTCCCTAACACTTCCCTTCTAGAACCTTTGATAATTCAAACTCAGAGGCTCCCAACTGGCTGGGGGTGCAGGAAGAAGGGGCGGGCCTGAATCTTGTCCTTATTTTTTGTTTCTCCCTTTGAAGACTAGTTTGGCTACCCAGCCCCTTCCTGCCTTTTGCTCTACAGATGTTGATCTACCTCCACCAGATGTCTCTTTGTTTCCTTGGAAGCCACTTCAGACTTCATCAGAGGAGTATGGCTCGGTCTATCAAAGGCTAGCCAATCAGGAGAGGCTGCTCCGGAGCTGTATTCAGACACATCAGTAAAGCACTTCCATAACTTCTTTTCTGTAATAGTTATAATAAATCCAACCTTGGCAAGTTGCTGGATTCCTTCAAACTATTATTTTGACCCTTTGAATTAATATTGTAGCTCACTCCTGTCAATAGGTAGACTTTATTATTGTTAAATAATCCACCCCATGTTAGCCTATGGAGCTCCTGCACAACAATGGGGAATAAAGAAATTAGCAGTTTTCCCCCTCACCAGGGCATATAACACATCTTTTAAAACGTCCCAGCTTATGTTTAACATGGTCCCTGTCATAAACTAGTTTGTGTCTCTTCCCTACTGCTCAGCTGGAATGTGTGATGACCTCATAGAATGTTTGGGTGCCTGTGTGTGTGTGGAGCATCAGTTGGTGAAAACAGTGCCCTACCCATGGGGCTCATAGATTAGACATTAGGGGTGACTTATATATGCAAATAAGATAGTTTAAGACTTTAGAAGTACCATTAATTCCATATTCCAGTCTGGACATAGTTTTATTTTAAAGACAGCCTGAAGGGCTGGTTTTTAAAATGACAGCAGGCTTCACTGCAGTGCACACTTAAGTGCATTAAATCTATTGGCATCTAAACCTACATGCCCTACCATATACTACATGTTTACAGGTAAGTTGTTATGCCAATTGTAATTATATCTAATTACCTTTTAAATAGAGCACTGGTCCTGGGCCTTGTAAGCAGGGTCCAGGGCACAATCAGAGTAGGTAACCAGCAATAGCAGTAAACAAACAAGGGTGATCAGGGCAAAAAGGAGGATTTTCTCACAGAGACTTCCTTGCTTCTTTCAAGACATATGTGCGTCGCCTACTATACATTCGTCCATGTCTGGGTCAATGGCTCGCTCTCAGACCACTTTCCTATATGTAGGGGCACATACCAGGGCTGTCCCCTGTCACACTTATTATTCACCCTTTTTATTCACCCTTGCAATAAAGCCCTTGTTGTAGATCATTTGTTGTGATGCTCAAATCTATGGTTGATCTCAGGAAAGAGGGCCAGAAGAGAGAATCCCTATCTGTGCGGACAATGTACTTCTGCTCTAAGCTGACCCCCAGACCTCAGAGTCCTGGATTTTGAACTCCTCACATTATTCAGACAGGGCTCTGGCCTCAAAGTGAATAAATCCAAATCTATATTGATCCTGGTTAGAGGCGATGTGAGCACCCATGTGTGGCAGTGCAAAATCCCAGTGAGGTGCCACTCCTTCGAATACCTTAGAATTCACATGTCCCTGCTCCGAAAACTCACAAGTCACCTTAGCTTGACCACCTTGGTGTCCAAGATAAAATTTAAATCCAGAAGTGGACACAACTTCCCCTACATTTGATGGACCATATTGCCCTCTTTAAAATGTCATTCCTCCCTTGATTTCTTTATATGTTGTAACCATACCCACTCCTGACTTCACCCTCCAATCTCTTTGCTAGTCAAGCAACCATTTGCCAGTTGTGTTTCCCAAGGTAAGCAATCCCCATTTGATGGTGGACTGTGGATAGTGGACCTCCAATGCTATTACCAGGCCTCCTAGCAGATTGTGTCATTAACGGCTGGGTTAGCAGAGGATGGACCGATCCAACCTACCAAGGTGAGCTTTCTCTCTTGGGGCTTGACCAAATCCTAGATATTTTATATGGTGCTTCAATACCTCACACTCTACCTGACATCACTTGTGTGGTCTTCTTTTGTTGGAGATCCGCACTGAGATTCCTGGGCTGGAGCTGGAGACTCACTGGGATCACTCCCCACTGGAGGAGGAGATAGCTCCACCATGCAGATGGGTTAGAGGGATTCCACAAATGGGATATTATAGGTGGTCCAGTCCTTGGAAATGTTTGGGTGGGAAAACATATTTTGACCTTTCGAGACCTACAAGACTGCTATAACCTCAACCAGGTATAATTCCATAAATATTTATAAAACTTTGTCATGCCCTCGCAGCCGACATTGTCCCTAACAGCTACATCTCTGAATTTTGCCCCCTCAAGGCAAACTGCTAATGTGGAGTATTGGTAAGGGTGCCATGGCCTAAATTTACCAATCATTTATTGCAAGTGCCCCACAAGGCCTTGACACACTTAGACACCAGTGGGAGGGCAGGATTGGTGAACTCGATGAAGGGGACTGGATGGAGCCCAGGTTAGCCCCGCTCATGCTGGTCATTCCCACATGCCTCCAGTTGATCCAACTAAACTTCCTACATAGGACATACCTCACTCCAATACAACTAAACTGTGCCGACAGAATTCCTGAACCTTCTTGCTTTCGCTGTTCTACAGTTCCAGCTGACTATTTTCCACATGGTCTGGGCCTGTCCGACCCTCACACCATACTGGCAGTGGAAACAACACAAACTCTCAGAGGTCTTGCAACAGGACCTCAAGCTGACCCTGAAGGTGGCCCTACTGGGTGTGGTTGACAAGCTTAGTGGCCCCCGGGCTGAAAGTGCACTGGTGGGTATCGCCACAGTGGTCAGTAAGCAATACATTGTACCAAGATGGAACATCCCAAATGCCTCTTCCTTGGCGCAATAGAGGGCAGGAGTGGACTGGTGAGCAAAATTGGAAAAGCCCATCTATACTACATGAAGCTTCCCGCAAAAAGCTAGCAAGATATTAAGACGGTGGGGAGCCTATTGTGGTTTCAGGATACGATTTATCAAGCGGGCAATTGTACGGTGAAGGTACTGTGCAGATGTGACTATCCTTTATTTGGTGGATCACAAAACATAACAACATTTTGTTATGAAAAAGAAACTTGGCAAAAGACAATTTTTTAGAGTCAACATTATCGTCAGAAATGGGAAACTCATTAACTATTGGGGCATAAGTCAAGTCAAAACCCGTACTCGAGGTCGCTAAGAGGAAGATTGATGTGACCACGCCACTTCGAATGAAGGCTATAGACCATCACTCTGGATTTGTTTCCTTGTGAGACTCATCGCAACATTACGTTCACCTGCATTTCGTTTGGGTTGGAATTATCACCCCACTTTAATAATTTATCTGCACAGAATTCAGGATCCTTGAAAAAGTCGCTGGGCCAATCCCCATGTTGGCGACGAAACACGTGTTGGCTTGGCTTGTTAACCTGTATATAAAGACTGAGGACAAAAGGATCTACCTAGAAAAAGAAGAATGAAAGAACAAAAGAAACGTGTTCTAAACACTTGTGGCATTGTTTTTGACTAACTGTAGCTACAGCTGTCGTACCTTTATACTTATTGTGTGCTGGGGCTGTTGTTAGTTTTGTATCACAGGTGTGGCACAGGCTGCACTAATTAGGGGAGGCTGGTGGTTCTCTCCACCTTACAGCACCTTTGAACGAATACTTATATACACATTGATAGTGGGTGACATCACCTTTGTAGCTCTGTTTCCCTAAATATTTACCACTGCTTAGTCGTTTTTTATAAGTCAAGTTAAGCTGGAGTATAAATTGAGTGAAACATACTTTGTGGCGCTTGCAGTCAGCCGTGGTATGTGCAGGTAACAGCGGTGGGGCGGTGTGGCCGTGTAAGGGGGGATTCCGAGGGATGATGCCAAGGGAAAATTAATTATCTCTTTAATTTTGCCTCGCCATCGTCCCTCAGAATCCCCCTTACACGGTCCCACTGCCCCACCGCTGCTACCTGCATGGCCGTGGTTGCTTGCGGTGTAAATAAGTTGATAAAATCAATAGCTTGAATAGGATAAAGCAATAATCATTGCTGGATAAATCGAAGTTCCCAAACAATGAACACATTTGTATGGAAAGGGAACAGACAACACGTGTTTCACCCCTTCCTGGCACGCAGGCCTGGGGCTTTCTCAAGGCTGAGATAAGATGGGAAATACATAGAAGTTAACCTATACAAACAACAATGATGAAAAAATGTATATCAAATCAAATATGCCAATTTCAAGGCTGCCAATGGGGAAAAAGAACCCCCGTGTGTGAAATGGGTCAGACAAGTCCATCCCCCCAAAAAATTAAGAAGAAAAAGTTATGAAAAGTAAATTGCCAAGACAAAAATTAAGAAGGAAAAGTAATGAAAAGTGAATTGAAGTGTGTTTATACCAGTAAATATATACAACAAAGGTTTTCAATCCAAAGGATAGCATATGCACGTAGCACAAAACAAGATGTATTGGTGCAAAGTACAGTGATTTCAAAAAAGGGAGAGTATGAGCGACTAAAAGTGTGTGTATATATATATATATATATTTTTATATATATATATATACATATATATATATCTATATATATATATATATATATATATTCACTGAAAAAACCATAGGTTTCACACGTTATAGTTAGCGGAAATTTTACTGATAAAAAACCAATGAAATTCCCCCGTTATAGTTAGTGCAGGCAACTATAACTCACGTGACCGCAATCCTCTGCTGATGCTAATACTGTATTTAGACACTTATTTGCCCATGTCTTCTTCCATACATTTTTAGCTATACATATATTACAAATATTTTTTTTTCATAAAGACACATATGTCATCAGCAGAAGATTGCGGTCGCGTGAGTTATAGTTGCCTGCACTAACTATAACGGGGGAATTTCATTGGTTTTTTATCAGTAAAATTTCCGCTAACTATAACATGTGTGAAACCTATGGTTTTTTCAGTGAATTTGCAAGGTTTTTTAAATGCTAATTCCTAACTATAACGTGTGTGAAACCTATGGTTTTTTCAGTGAATTTGTACGTTTTTTTAAATGCTAAGTAACTTTACGCCATTCGTGGCGTGCGCGCCCACTTAACGCAGTTCGTTCCGTGCGCGCACGGTGCGCGAGCACGCGGTGCGCTTCGCGCACCGCGCGCCCACTTTACGCAGTTAGTGCCGTGCACGCACGGTGGGCACGCGGTGCGCTACGCGCACCGCGTGCCCACGTTACGCTAGATGGGCCATGTACGCACGATGCGCTTCGCGCACCGTGCGCACATGGAGGACATATGATGCACTTTGTTTTGAAAGGTAATATTTTAATTTTTCGTATATGTTATAAGCCATGCACAAATGGTGCCCTTCGGGCACCATTACAAAAACAACAATTGATGGACAGAATGCAGAACAATGTCATACATTCACCCCAGTACAGAGATCTGGGCCTAAATCCATCGTTTTTTTGCTCACCATGCCATTCCAGTTTGAACCCAGCCATATGCAAATCAGTCTTGACCCTGTGCCCCATGGGAACAGTCCAGCCCGAACTGCCAAGCCAGGTCCTCCCTGGACTGGAAACAAGCATCCTAGGACCGGTTTCGGGCTTTCAGCCCTCATCAGCCAGGATAGCTTGATTCCAGTGGCATGGAGAGCAAGGGACTCACGTCTGAGCATACCCTTCCCACTCGGGGTGACAAATGCAAAAACAACAATTGATGGACAGAATGCAGAACAATGTCATACATTCACCCCAGTACAGAGATCTGGGCCTAAATCCATCGTTTTTTTGCTCACCATGCCATTCCAGTTTGAACCCAGCCGTATGCAAATCAGTCTTGACCCTGTGCCCCATGGGAACAGTCCAGCCCGAACTGCCAAGCCAGGTCCTCACCGGACTGGAAAAAAGCATCCTAGGACCGGTTTCGGGCTTTCAGCCCTCATCAGCCAGGATAGCTTGATTCCAGTGGCATGGAGAGCAAGGGACTCACGTCTGAGCATACCCTTCCCACTCGGGGTGACAAATGCAAAAACAACAATTGATGGACAGAATGCAGAACAATGTCATACATTCATCCCAGTACAGAGATCTGGGCCTAAATCCATCGTTTTTTTGCTCACCATGCCATTCCAGTTTGAACCCAGCCATATGCAAATCAGTCTTGACCCTGTGCCCCATGGGAACAGTCCAGCCCGAACTGCCAAGCCAGGTCCTCCCTGGACTGGAAACAAGCATCCTAGGACCGGTTTCGGGCTTTCAGCCCTCATCAGCCAGGATAGCTTGATTCCAGTGGCTTCGGGCACCATTTGCACACGGGGTGGAGAGAGTGGGGATAATTTTTTTTTTTATTTTTTTTTTAAATATTTTAGTTTAACTCATCTTTAATAAGCCATGCACAATTGGTGCCCTTAGGGCACCAATTGCACACGGGGTGGGGAGAGTGTGGATAATTTTTTTTTTTTAATAATTTTTTACCGTACGCGTAAGCGTAATCGGCGAAATTAGCGAAAAAATAAAAATTCCGTTTTTGGCCTTGGGGGATCTTTGGGGACTCCCTCAACATTGCTATGTGTGTGGGAGCTGTCTAAACATGTTTTTGTGCTTTATATTTTAAACATCACTCTCAGTGCGAGAGAGAAAATGGCGGCCGGTAATATATATATATATATATATATTACCTACTGGCGGTCGCCAGTAGGTAGTTATAGTTAGGACCCCTTTTCCATAGGAAATCCGCAACATTCTATTTTGAATAACTTTGGCGCCGGTCGACGAATCCTCGCGAATTTCTCAAAATAGGTGGGGCGCTACGCTCCGCTCCTACCCTGAAAGTCTCGGGGGGATTCGTCAAGCGGGGGCTGAGATAAAAGGGGGGTCCCAAAACGCGTTTTTCCCATGCATTTTTCCATAGGACCTTTAGACAGGGCTACAGCCCGAACGGCTGAACAGAATTACTAGAAATTTGGCAGAGAGGTAGTCCCTAGGTCAAGGAAGTGCCTTTTGTAGGTTTGGTGTAAATCTGTTCAGTAGATTCTGAGAAAATAGCCTTTAAATCAATATATATATCTGAGCCAGCTTACGGTACGCTTACCGTAAGCTTACCGTACGCGTACGGTGGCGTGCGCGAGCGCGATTCTGATTGGTTGTTAGATCTTAGTAAACATTCGAATCGGCCGAAACCAGGAAGCGGCGGCCGCCATTTTGTGTGTTTCACTCAGAAAAAAAAGAGTGAAAACAAGAAAAGGGGGCAAGGAGGAGAGTTACAGACCCCCTTACATTTGTGAGGGGGTCAAAGAAGGACAGAAAAGTACAAAGAAAACATTTATTGATTTTTAAAAAAATCACGGGGTACGCGTACGGTAAGCTTACGGTAAGCGTACGGAAGAAAAAAAAAATAAAAAAAGAAATGAAATGCAGATTTAAGAGTTTAGATATTAGGGGGCTCTAAAAAGAGCCGTTGTGTTTATGAAGTGATTTTTTAAGTGGTACCTACAAGTAAGTACCGATGCAGAGTCTAAGGTTCAAGAGGAAGACTCTGTTCCCTTCATCATTGAAGTGCACACCATCTCCTCTATAAATGTCTTGCATGTCATAACGCAAGTTGTTGTGGTAAATGGCACCCATACCATAGTCACGGAGGAAAGCAGAAACAGATTTGTTGACGTGCTTCCTTGCTTTGTCAATTTGCGGACAGAAATGATTGGACCAGTTCCATTTTTGCCTTTGGCATATGTTGGAAAACACAAAGGCAGTTTTAGGGAAAAGAGAAAACAGTTGTGCAAAGGTGTCCTTCATAAGCATTTCCAGACCTACCCCAGTCAAAGTGCCTAGGTCATTGCCACCACAGTGCACTATTATGAGGTCAGGGTGTTGGATTTGCATGAAGGATTTCACCAATGGCATCAATTGGTGCCACTTTAACCCTCTCTGACCAATCCATTTAATGTCTACATTTGGCAAAGCAAGGTCTCTCACCATACCTGTTTTCTCTGCAAACTTTTCACTCCAGAAGACATAGCTGTGCCCTACAATCCACACTGTGAACATCTTCAAAGGAGATCTGGATGCACTCAGGAGGTGTAATTCAGTAGAATGGGAAAAAGAAATGAAAAACAGTTTGGAAATGGAGGCATACATATTTTTTTTTTTTTTTAAAAGAACTGATTGGCTGTTTCATACCATTCTACACTAAAAACTAGGCTGTATGTGTAAATTGATAGAAGCATGTTTTGTATTGGTACAGAAAAATGTGTTACCAAAGAACAGTACTATGGATTTGCTGTAAGGTTTGAAAAGTCAAGCACTCTTGCTCTGTGGAATTGAAACATTGTTGGGCGAACTTCTGACCTAACTCCACACAGCAGTGTTCCATGAGGTGTTGCTATGGTAGCAGGCAGAAGTCAAGTTGGGGGAAGGGTACTTTAAGAAAAGGGTTGGTTTTCAACCAATAGAAATGTGTGATTACATTTGAAAAAAGGGGGAAGCACTGAGATTTGAAACTTACATGTATATGTGTGGAAAAATAGAGGGAAACTTTGCCATTTTCTGGTTCTGCTGAGAGGAGAGAGGTGTAGAGAACAGAGATCCTGGCTCTGATAATCTGCTGTTTGAGTGCCACATTTCTTTCACAACTAACTAATTTTAAAGGTGAGTTATGAGTTTGAGAGGGGATGTATATGGTAAATTAAGAAATGAATAATAGAATTGGAATTCCTTTTGTAGAAGTTGTGTTTATTATTTTCTGTTTTGGGAGAAATTTAAATGTGAGGAACATGTAAAATAATATGGACTATTTTTTCATGATAAATTAAGGTGTACTGGTAAAAATAAGGAATACTTTAAGGGTTTGAGGTTGCAGTCAGTAATGCAAATACATTCAGCATCACTAAGGCTGGTTGCCCTTGCTGGAGTGTAGGCAGTCACCGAGGATACACATGGTGGTGGTCTGAAAAAGCAGTTTGGACATGGGCTTTTTAAAAAAATCTAAAAAGTGGATTCATAATGTGTCAGTCTGTAAAAGTGATTTTCACTTGCCAAAAAAAAAGAGCAGTAAGTGTGCATTTAAATTGGCAAAGAAATTTCGTTTTGTGGCTAATGTGAAAACATGACTCTGTGTGCAAATAGGAATTACAGGCAGAGATTTATTGCGTTTTGCTCTGGTGATTTCACAGTTGCATTAGTAGGAAAAAGGGGGAGCGATTTTTTGGGGGAAGAAGCAGACTCTTAGCACACACCCAGCTCCTTTCCATGTATAATCATGCACAGTATTTAGAAGCGAGTGGGGTTTTGAGGTTTCAGTCTGTAATGCAAATACATTCAGCATCACTAAGGCTGGTTGCCCTTGCTGGAGTGTAGGCAGTCACCGAGGATACACATGGTGGTGGTCTGAAAAAGCAGTCTGGACATGTGCAATTAAAAAAATCTAAAAAGTGGATTCATAATGTGTCAGTCTGTAAAAGTGATTTTCACTTGCCAAAAAAAAAGAGCAGTAAATGTGCATTTAAATTGGCAAAGAAATTTCGTTTTGGGACTAATGTGAAAACATGACTCTGTGTGCAAATAGGAATTACAGGCAGAGATTTATTGCGTTTTGCTCTGGTGATTTCACAGTTGCATTAGTAGGAAAAAGGGGGAGCGATTTTTTGGGGGAAGAAGCAGACTCTTAGCACACACCCAGCTCCTTTCTATGTATAATCATGCACAGTATTTAGAAGCGAGTGGGGTTTTGAGGTTTCAGTCTGTAATGCAAATACATTCAGCATCACTAAGGCTGGTTGCCCTTGCTGGAGTGAAGGCAGTCACCGAGGATACACATGGTGGTGGTCTGAAAAAGCAGTCTGGACATGGGCTTTTTAAAAAAAATCTGAAAAGTGGTTTCATAATGTGTCAGTCTGTAAAAGTGATTTTCACTTGCCAAAAAAAAAGAGCAGTAAGTGTGCATTTAAATTGGCAAAGAAATTTCGTTTTGGGACTAATGTGAAAACATGACTCTGTGTGCAAATAGGAATTACAGGCAGAGATTTATTGCGTTTTGCTCTGGTGATTTCACAGTTGCATTAGTAGGAAAAAGGGGGAGCGATTTTTTGGGGGAAGAAGCAGACTCTTAGCACACACCCAGCTGCTTACCATGTGGAATCATGCACAGTATTTAGAAGCGAGTGGGGTTTTGAGGTTTCAGTCTGTAATGCAAATACATTCAGCATCACTAAGGCTGGTTGCCCTTGCTGGAGTGTAGGCAGTCACCGAGGATACACATGGTGGTGGTCTGAAAAAGCAGTCTGGACATGGGCTTTTTAAAAAAACTGAAAAGTGGTTTCATAATGTGTCAGTCTGTAAAAGTGATTTTCACTTGCCAAAAAAAAAGAGCAGTAAGTGTGCATTCAAATTGGCAAAGAAATTTCGTTTTGTGACTAATGTGAAAACATGACTCTGTGTGCAAATAGGATTTACAGGCAGAGATTTATTGCGTTTTGCTCTGGTGATTTCACAGTTGCATTAGTAGGAAAAAGGGGGAGCGATTTTTTGGGGGAAGAAGCAGACTCTTAGCACACACCCAGTTCCTTTCCATGTATAATCATGCACAGTATTTACAAGCGAGTGGGGTTTTCAGGTTTCAGTCTGTAATGCAAATACATTCAGCATCACTAAGGCTGGTTGCCCTTGCTGGAGTGTAGGCAGTCACCGAGGATACACATGGTGGTGGTCTGAAAAAGCAGTCTGGACATGGGCTTTTTTAAAAAAATCTGAAAAGTGGTTTCATAATGTGTCAGTCTGTAAAAGTGATTTTCACTTGCCAAAAAAAAAGAGCAGTAAGTGTGCATTCAAATTGGCAAAGAAATTTCGTTTTGGGACTAATGTGAAAACATGACTCTGTGTGCAAATAGGAATTACAGGCAGAGATTTATTGCGTTTTGCTCTGGTGATTTCACAGTTGCATTAGTAGGAAAAAGGGGGAGCGATTTTTTGGGGGAAGAAGCAGACTCTTAGCACACACCCAGCTGCTTACCATGTGGAATCATGCACAGTATTTAGAAGCGAGTGGGGTTTTGAGGTTTCAGTCTGTAATGCAAATACATTCAGCATCACTAAGGCTGGTTGCCCTTGCTGGAGTGTAGGCAGTCACCGAGGATACACATGGTGGTGGTCTGAAAAAGCAGTCTGGACATGGGCTTTTTTAAAAAAATCTGAAAAGTGGTTTCATAATGTGTCAGTCTGTAAAAGTGATTTTCACTTGCCAAAAAAAAAGAGCAGTAAGTGTGCATTCAAATTGGCAAAGAAATTTCGTTTTGTGACTAATGTGAAAACATGACTCTGTGTGCAAATAGGATTTACAGGCAGAGATTTATTGCGTTTTGCTGTGGTGATTTCACAGTTGCATTAGTAGGAAAAAGGGGGAGCGATTTTTTGGGGGAAGAAGCAGACTCTTAGCACACACCCAGTTCCTTTCCATGTATAATCATGTACAGTATTTACAAGCAAGTGGGGTTTTGAGGTTTCAGTCTGTAATGCAAATACATTCAGCATCACTAAGGCTGGTTGCCCTTGCTGGAGTGTAGGCAGTCACCGAGGATACACATGGTGGTGGTCTGAAAAAGCAGTCTGGACATGGGCTTTTTAAAAAAACTGAAAAGTGGTTTCATAATGTGTCAGTCTGTAAAAGTGATTTTCACTTGCCCAAAAAAAAGAGCAGTAAGTGTGCTTTCAAATTGGCAAAGAAATTTCGTTTTGGGACTAATGTGAAAACATGACTCTGTGTGGAAATAGGAATTACAGGCAGAGATTTATTGCGTTTTGCTCTGGTGATTTCACAGTTGCATTAGTAGGAAAAAGGGGGAGCGATTTTTTGGGGGAAGAAGCAGACTCTTAGCACACACCCAGCTCCTTTCCATGTATAATCATGCACAGTATTCAGAAGCGAGTGGGGTTTTGAGGTTTCAGTCTGTAATGCAAATACATTCAGCATCACTAAGGCTGGTTGCCCTTGCTGGAGTGTAGGCAGTCACCGAGGATACACATGGTGGTGGTCTGAAAAAGCAGTCTGGACATGGGCGTTTTTTAAAAAAATCTGAAAAGTGGTTTCATAATGTGTCAGTCTGTAAAAGTGATTTTCACTTGCCAAAAAAAAAGAGCAGTAAGTGTGCATTCAAATTGGCAAAGAAATTTCGTTTTGTGACTAATGTGAAAACATGACTCTGTGTGCAAATAGGATTTACAGGCAGAGATTTATTGCGTTTTGCTGTGGTGATTTCACAGTTGCATTAGTAGGAAAAAGGGGGAGCGATTTTTTGGGGGAAGAAGCAGACTCTTAGCACACACCCAGCTCCTTTCCATGTATAATCATGCACAGTATTTACAAGCAAGTGGGGTTTTGAGGTTTCAGTCTGTAATGCAAATACATTCAGCATCACTAAGGCTGGTTGCCCTTGCTGGAGTGTAGTCAGTCACCGAGGATACACATGGTGGTGGTCTGAAAAAGCAGTCTGGACATGGGCTTTTTAAAAAAACTGAAAAGTGGTTTCATAATGTGTCAGTCTGTAAAAGTGATTTTCACTTGCCCAAAAAAAAGAGCAGTAAGTGTGCTTTCAAATTGGCAAAGAAATTTCGTTTTGGGACTAATGTGAAAACATGACTCTGTGTGGAAATAGGAATTACAGGCAGAGATTTATTGCGTTTTGCTCTGGTGATTTCACAGTTGCATTAGTAGGAAAAAGGGGGAGCGATTTTTTGGGGGAAGAAGCAGACTCTTAGCACACACCCAGCTCCTTTCCATGTATAATCATGCACAGTATTCAGAAGCGAGTGGGGTTTTGAGGTTTCAGTCTGTAATGCAAATACATTCAGCATCACTAAGGCTGGTTGCACATGCTGGAGTGTAGGCAGTCACCGAGGATACACATGGTGGTGGTCTGAAAAAGCAGTCTGGACATGGGCTTTTTAAAAAAAACTGAAAAGTGGTTTCATAATGTGTCAGTCTGTAAAAGTGATTTTAACTTGCCAAAAAAAAAAGAGCAGTAAGTGTGCATTCAAATTGGCAAAGAAATTACGTTTTGTGACTCTTGTGAAAAGAAATGTAGTAATATATTTAAATAAAATAAAGGAATTTTTTTTTAGTTTTTTTCAGGTATTGCTGAAGAGCAGTGGACAAAATTTAAGATGCCTACAAAATCCAGAGTTCAAAAAACGCATACAAAAAACCTATATTTGAAGACAACTAGAGGACAAAGTTAGTAGAAGATGCTCATGTTGGGAAAAAGAAAAAATCTTCTGGTAAGCAGAAAAAACAATTTCTAAAAAATATATTCAAAAGAATGAAAAATGTACAAAATGTCTGTACTCGAAAGGATGTTTTGAACAAAAAAGGAGAGGAAAAAATTGACAATTTAGTTAATGCAAATATACCTTCAGCAACTGAAAAGATTTATATAAATAGAAAAACAGTGTTTAAAGAGATACGTAGAAAAATGTTTCAGAGAAGAGTTATGTCCAATTTGATGAAGGATGTGAAGAAATATAAGAAAAAGACAAAGTTTTATAAAAGAAAAAAAGAAATAGAAGCCATTGCAGCAAAGGCATTAGAATTAAAAAGGAAACTATTCATTTTAATTTTGAATAGGATGCGTACATTAGACAAAATGGTTAATGTACTGAAATCACATAGCAAAAGGAAAAGAATAGTGAACAGAACAAACTTTTGTAAAGTGTTTTTAGGAAAGTGGATGCATAGTTCAAGTAGTGAACCTTTTTTTAATGAAGAGAGCTATTTTCAAAGTAATAGTTTGCTGCATGCAGTTGACACCAGAGGTCGTTCTTACGAAGTAAAAAATGGTTGCATAATGGAGAAGGAGATAATGGTTCCAAGAGATGAGGTACAAGTGATGGCAGATGAGGCTATGGGGAGACGTCCTAAAGCCCCAGTGTACACTTGGAATTGTAGTAGTATTTGCACTGTGCGTCAGGAATCTATTGACAAATTTCGAGAGTTTCTAAGAGAATATAGTAAAAAAAGTATAAAACAGAAGATTAAGGTGCTTCAAAGTCTGGATCCATGCAGAGTGAGAGAGAATACTGGTTTGCAGGGTCATTCTCTGGCTTGTCTATCTAGAAAAGTGTGCAATAGTGTTTTCCATCATTTTAGGATGCTGGCTGTTCATCATACTGAAATGAGAAAGTTTGTGAGACGGTTGTATTTTGCCAAAAGTCCAGCAATAAAGTTAAATGAATTGAATAGGGCTCTGTTCCGAGGAACGGTATCAGATGTAGAGAAGGTTGTTGATGAAATTCAGTTTTGTTACTTTGGTCCTGAACAAAACAGTGCAGAGAAGGACACAGTAAATGAGGAAGAAGTGGAAGAGAATGCAGAACCCTCTGTAAGTAACACATTTAATGATCACATAACAAAATTTGCATTAGTCTCTAATGAAAGACCAAATTTTACTTGTATTTGTTGCCGCAGAACTCATTATAGAAAACAAACTAGGAATGTTGATCTCTACAGAAAGAGTGAAAATGAAGATAATTATAAGTGGAAGGATTTTGCCACATATATATTTCTAGAAAATTGTTTTGATTTGGGTGAAGATCAGCGTATTTGTAAATACTGTTACAATAAGTTAGAGGAAAATAGAATGCCGACCAGAGCTGTACATAATAATTTAGAATTGGATGCTATTCCTGCTGAACTTTCTGAATTAAATACATATGAGTCTATACTCATTCAATGTGTTCATCCATTCCAGACCATAGTACGTATGGAGCCCAAAACTGGTAAATTACCTCCTTCTGATTTACTGAGAGGTTTAAAAGGAAGAGTGGTGTATTTGCCCTTGGATTTGAAAAAAAATATGGAAACTATTGATGCGGATACTTTGGAAATTGAACCATTAGTTATTCTGGTTAATGGTGTACCTACAAAGAATAAGAAGATTTGGCAGGAGCTGGTAGATGTGCGGAAAGTACAAAGAGCAAATTTGTATTTGAAAAGGAATAACAAATGGTATGAATCAATTTATATAGAAGAAGAAGAAGAAGAAGATTTACAAGAAGACACAGAAACACCAACTGGACAAATTGAAAAAGTGGACAAGTCAAAGGAAGAAGAAATTTATGAACATTTTAGCTTACATCCTCTTCATTCAAAAGAAGTTATGGGAGATAATATTGATCTCTTTCAGATGAAGAAAGCAAAAGGAACTCCCGTGAGTGTATGGGAGGAGAGCTTGGAAGCTCGATGTTTTCCCCAGCTGTTTCCTAAAGGAAAAGGATGACGATACGATGAACGTCCAGAACAGATTCCAGCTTCTGAGTATCGGACTACAAGACTATATGCTGAAGATCCCAGATTTCGACAAAGTATTCCTTATTTGTTCCATCTTTTATTTGAAAGCGACTTGTCTGCACTGTCTTATGCAGTAAATCACATTTTAAAAAGTGGAGTACATTTACAAAATGTGTCTGCTAAGGATTTTATGGAGAAAGTGCAGCACCGAGATGATCATTTGGAAACACAACTGATCAATCTGATGGCTTGTCAGCGTGGGACAAATGAATATTGGTACCGACGCCATGGTGAATTAAAATGCATGTTACGGAATTTAGGAACACCAACATGGTTCATTACCCTAAGCTGTGCGGAGTACGCTTGGGATGATTTACTGGATTTTCTACGAGAAGCAAATTCAAACATTAAAAACATCGAATACAAGACAGCAGGAGAACTGTGCTCATTGGATACGGTTAATGTTTGCAGATATTTCAATCATAGATTTGAGGCTATGATGTCCTTCATCTGCAATAAAAAAAAATCCACCTCTTGGAGAAGTAGTAGATTTCTTTTGGAGAAAAGAGTACCAGGCAAGAGGTGCTCCTCATATTCATATGCTGTTGTGGATCAAGGATGCCCCAAAGTTTGGAACAGATATTGATGAAGCAGTGTTATCTTTCATTGAAGAATATGCAACATGTGCTATACCAAAAAGCACAGAAGAGAAAAAGTTAAAGGAGCAAGTTTTACGTTTCCAAAGTCATCGGTGTGGAAAATACTGTCGACGGAAATACAAGAGCAAAGATAAATACTACACTAAATGTCGATTTGGATTTCCTAGACCTGTTCTTTCAAATGGAAGAGTCAACAGTTTTATGTCAGCTGTGAGACATACTATCACAAGAAAATCACCTAAGAATACCTACAACCTAAAAAGAAAAGAAGAATCAAAAAATATAAATGACTACAACCCAGTCATTTTATCCATGTGGAACGCTAACATGGATATACAGTATGTAGCTGACAATTCCATTGCTGTTGCTCGATATGTAACGTCTTACATTACGAAATCAGAAAAAACAGAATTGAAGGAAATGTGGGAAGAGATTTCTCACGAGAAGACTGTCAGTAAGAAGCTGTACAGTTTCAGTTTGAAGATGTTATCGCATCGAGAAATTGGATCCTATGAATGATCAGATAGGTTATCTTCTGCAAGTCTCTACTCGAAGTCAAGAAGAATAATTTGGGCAACTTTAGGCCTTGCAGCAATGAGAAATCGGGTACTGAAATCTGTTGGAGAAATTGAATATTTGGCCGAGAATGACCCAGAAAGTACAGATATTTTGAAATCAAACATGTTGGACACATATTATCCCAAGAGAAGTCAACATCTGGAGAACATGTGTCTCTATGAAGTGCTGCAGAACTACATTTATTCACGGAAAGCTGCAGAAGACATCAACAATGGAAAATATAAAGTCGTTGGTGAGGAAGGATATTTGGTGAAGCAAACAAAAGGAAGTTTGATAAATCACAGGAAGCTGAGTTGCGACACTACTGACAAGAAGGAATTTTACTACTTGGCTCTTTTACAGTTGTTTAAACCATGGCGTACAGAGGATGAACTACTGGGAGAATTTCAAAGCTATGAAGATTCTTTTAATGCTTGCAAAGACAGCATACAATGCAGTACATTCTCAAGTTATCTGCAAATGTTAAATGAAGAAATTGAACAGGAAACTACAATTGCAGCAGAAATAGCTAGAGACAGTTCTCAGGACAGCCAAAGTTCAGGAACACTCAGTCAAGATCCCCTAGGACAACCAATCGTTGAAAATGAAGCATCAATAGCCATGAATGAAGTGGAAACGGCTATGAATCAAGCTCAAGAAGAATTTATAGACTTAGAAAATTTGGAAAGACAACTGAATCAAGAGCAGCAACAAATTTATGAAGAGATCAGAAACAAAATTGATCACGGATTTCTACATGAAAAAAAAGAGTGCTCATGCACATCATTTCATCCAATCAGGATGTATGTAAGCGGACAAGCTGGAACTGGAAAAAGTTTCCTTATAAAAGTCATCAGAAGCTACCTACAGCAAAAAACAGATTCTACTTTGTCTTGTGTGGTTACTGCTCCAACTGGGTTAGCAGCATATAACATAAAAGGAATCACTTTACATCGTTTGCTAATGTTACCAGTGGAGCATGAGAACAAAATACAATACAACAAGCTAACTGGAGAAGCATCCTTGGAAGTTTCAAGAGTATTGAAGAAGATGCAAGTTCTCATTATTGATGAGGTGAGCATGGTATCAAACTTAATGCTTGCCTTTGTGCATTTAAGAATGCAGCAAATTTTGAAGACAGACTATGACATGTTATTTGGTGGAAAACACGTCATAGTTTTTGGAGATCTTTTGCAACTTACTCCAGTTAAAGGACAACCAGTGTTTAATACTGTCACACATGAAGACACGAAGAAGTCATTGGGAAGCATCGGAAATACAAATATTTGGTCCTTCTTTGAGTACAAGGAACTTACTACTAATATGAGGCAAGCAAGCGATGAAGAATATGGAAGTATTCTGAAAGATATCAGAATTGGACTACTCACAGAAGTTGGCAAAAAAGCATTACAGAGTCGGCTGCTACATAATTTATTTCCAAAGGAAGAAATAGTTGCAGAGAAAATATACAAGAACATTGCAGAAAACAAAAGTGTCATCTGCTTAATGCCAACTCTACGTGAATGCTCAATATTTAATGAGGAGCTTTTGAAATTGGAAAAAGAAGAGATCAGGAAATTGGAAGCAGTGGACAAAATTGAGGATGGAAGAATTACTGTCACAGTAACAGGCAAACTGAAAAATAAATTGGATTCACTAGAGAAGAACATCTCCAAAACAGCTGGATTAGAAAAAAATCTATATGTTTGCATGAACTGTAGAGTATTTTTAAGAAGAAATTTGGATGTTGAAAAAGGTTTAGTTAATGGAGCTATGGGAAGAGTTGTGGGTTTTATTAATTATCAGAAAAAAGATGGAATTGAATGTTTAAAAATAAAATTTGATCAGATAGAAGAAGTTAAAGATATTTGTCGTTGTACAGTTCGTTTCATGCTTGTGAAAGACTTATATGTACGTAAGAAGCAGTTTCCGTTTTCTCTAGCATATGCTGTAACTATTCACAAGTCTCAAGGATTGACTGTAGATTGTGCATTTGTGAACATTGGTTCAACTGTGTTCAAAGAAGGTATGGCATATGTTGCTTTGTCACGAGTGAAAACATTATCAGGTTTATTCATGATAGACTTTGATGATTCAAAAGTTAGTGCTGATACAAACTGTGTAAAGGAGTATAATAGATTAAGAAGAAGCTATGCTCCTCATTTAGGTCAGTATCCTGTGTTGGAGAAACGTGTAGTTTCTCGTAAAAGAAAAAATGAGAATATCTGTAATGAAGATGTAGAGAAGAGGAAAAAAAAGAGGAGTGATGTAATTGCAAGCAAAAAGAAAAAGGAAAATGAAGAACAGGTTGTAGGATGTCATTTTGAAAATAGCTCTGGTGTCAACTGCTACGCAAATGTAGTGCTGAATGTTGCATTTTATCTGGAAAGTTTGCAAGAGCAGATAATAGTAAATCAGGGAAAAAGATTCTGTTCTGAGCTGAGTCTCCTTTTTCAAAAGCTGAGTAAAGATAAAACTCAAATAGAAAGTGCTACTGAAATAAGAAAACTTTTAGATATATGTTCAGGACGAACACAGTTTTCTCAAAATGAACAGCAAGATGCACACGAATTTTTGATGTATTTTCTTCAAGTACTGGAAGTAGAAGAAGTTGCAATTGATATTTTATTTGGTCTCTCTTATAAATGGGAACATAGTTGTGAAAACTGTTATAATATATGTGGCTCTAATGATGATAATGAAAGGTTTATTTATTTGACATTGCCAGAGAGTAAAACAGTCACTTTTGCAAAATTAGTTAAAGATGCTAATCATAGCATGAAATGCGGTGAGTGTAAATCTGACATGTTTTCAACATTAATTTTAAAGGAATACGGACAGTATGTAATTTTAATGATGCAACGATGTAGAGCTGATGGTTCAAAATTGGATACTTTAATAAAGAAGTTTACAGGACAGCAATTATCAATTTCAGGAAAAACTTTTGTAACTGTTGCAATAATTTTCCATGATGGACCTACTGTTACTTCTGGACATTACACAGTTTATCTTAAATGTGAAAAAGGCTGGACACTGTGTAATGATTCCCAATTGATTTTCAAACAACGTTTGCCTTTTGATTTAGCAAATTCCTATCTAATCTTCCTGAAACCTAAATTTTAGAGAGACTTGGCAAGATCTGGACAAAATAATTTTACCATTTTACTGGATTACCATTGGAATTTTCTAAAAAAAAGATTTTTTAAATTATCATTTGGCCTAATGGAAAGATAACCAATTGTAATGTGGACTTTTTTAATTTTTAATGAAACTTTCAAAAACCAATAATTTAGAGATAATCGGTAACATCTGCACAATTTAAATTTTGGAATGTTATTGGAGTGCCATTGGAAATTTTTTCAAAAAAGATTTTAAAAATTACTATTTGGCCATGCGGAAAAGTAACCAATTCTATTGTGGACTTAATAAATTATTAAAAAAAATTTCGTGAACCAAAATGTTACAGAGAATCGGTGAGATCTGGACAAATTAAACTTTAGAATTTTATTGGATTACCATTGGAAATTTAATCCAAAAATTTTTTTTAAATTACTATTTGGCCTAAAGGAAATGGAATCAGATGTATTGTGGAGTTATTTGAGATATAATATTGTGATTATACTTCTGAAACAAAAATATCAGACGGTATTTTAAAGAAATAAGTATTGTTTTTTGATGATTTTTTTTAGAATATTATGCATTTCTGTAATGTTAAGTTTAAGTGAGAAGAGATTCTGGGCTTTTTTAATACAATCTTTGAGATTGTTATTTTTTTTTTGCTCGCTGTTAAATGATGAATGCAATTGCTTTCACAATTTAAAGTGAAATGCAATATATTCTGAAAACAGCAAAAATAAGGCAAACATATTTTTTGGTAAATATGTAAATACGTGTACTGTATTTTAAAATGTTTAAAAAATATTAATACTTTTTTCTTTTTTTTCAGATTGATATAGAAAATTTTCGAAAACTAGAACCATTTTTAAAGCAATTTTTTTAAAAAAAAACAAATGAATAAATATTTTTTTGAGTGGGTATGGTAAGTCAATAATAATAATTGTAGTGTTTCAAAGTCCTTGTAATGTGATTATTGATTTTTAGTGATTTAAAAAAAAAAAAAAAAAAATGACGCGCACCGTACGCGTACGGTAAAAAAAAAAAAAAAAAAGTTTTTAAAAACATCTATAAAAAAAAGATGAAAGATAAGGTTGGCTCTTAAAAGAGCCGTTGTGTTCATGCAGGGAGAGAGGAAAGAAAGAATGGGAAAATTAGTCTCTGTGACAAGTGTGCTGATCTATTTTGAGGTTCACTAGGGAAACACTGGTCTCCCTATGACAAATTAGATCATGACAAGAGGCACATCGAATATCAACCCTCAGAAATCGAGGGTTAATTTCCAGAGGGCCAGCAAAAGGAGATGCTCCCCCCACAGATGAAGGGCTCACCTGACCTGCAGAAGAAGGAGTCAGCCCTGCAGATGATGGTCCAGGCTGAGCTGCTGTGGATGTGCTTGGTTGACTTTCTGAAGGGTTACCTCCAAAAAGTCGAGCATGTGTCCTTCTGTGTACATCCCTGAGGTGCCTCATCATGGTATGATTCCCAAAGGAATACTTCCTGTCAGGATTACCTCTTGAAAGTACACGCTGACACAGCTTGCAAGTCACTAAGTGTGCATTTACCTTTAGCTGGCCTTCAGGAAAAGTAAAATAATCCCATACATAAGAGGTCTTTTGTTTCCTCGCTCTCTGCCTCAAGGTAGTGCTGCTAGTGCTAGCCTCACTCTCAGAAGAGCTCTGCTGTTCTGCCATCGTATCACAAAGACAACCCAGCTCCTTCTCCTAAGGGATCACAAGCAGAAATGAGGGGAATGGGTGTGGTGTAGGAGAGTTCTAGAACTGAAAGTAGTTTCAACCAATCAAAAGTTGTGTTTCATGATCACATGACCTACCGTACGCTTACGGTACGCTTACGGTACGCTTACGGCAAAAGTGCGCATGCGCGTAAAAAAGACACGCGCTTGCGCGCATGCGCATAACAGTCACTACCCGACACTTCCACGTAACGTGCGCGTGTAGCGTACACGCGTACGCGTCCCACGCGGAGTACGCGCGGCTACGCAAATTGCGTAACTATACGCAAACAGCGTAGATAAATTACGGGCGTTGCGTAAACCGTACGCTTACCGTAAGCTTACGGTACGCGTACTAAAAAAAAAAGGAAAAAATGTACTGGAAAAAATTATAACATGTTTATTTTATGAAATATATTTAAAAAAACATATTAAAGAATTTTAAAAATTTTATCATAGTCTTTATAAAAGGTTAGAACATTAAAATAAAAATATGTAAAAAAAAATAGAAGAAAAAAAAAAATTAGCATTTAAAAAACCTTGCAAATTCACTGAAAAAACCATGGGTTTTACACACGTTATAGTTAGGAATTAGCATTTAAAAAACCTTGCTAATTCAATGAAATAACCATAGGTTTCACACACGTTATAGTTAGGAATTAGCATTTAAAAAACCTTAGAAATTCAATGAAAAAACCAAAGGTTTCACACACGTTATAGTTAGCTGGACATTTTACTCGTAAAAAACCATTGAAATTCCCCCGTTATAGTTAGTTAAGCTAACTATAACTCGCGCGCCCGCAATGCACTGCTGATGACGTCACATATTACATCACTCATGACATGGTCAGTGACATCACTCATGACATCACTGATGACATCTCAAATGACATCACTGATGACATCACTGATGACATCATCCTTGTGATAGAGTGGCAGACCTCCTCTCACCCTAATATAACCTTTGATACACAAATTCATAAATAGAGACTAAACTTTTCAAAACAATGGACATACCAATACCAGTTACAACAACCTCTTCAGTAATTCTAAGATCCACATACACATCCACTCATTCACCAACAGTCCTAAACAGTCACTCATACATGTACTCACTCATCATATGTACTCATACACCTATACATCCTGTTACACAATGCCACTCATCCGTAGAGTTACTCACACACATAGTCACTCATGCTAATAAAGAATCAAACATCCATTTACTTGCATATACAGTTATACACACACCACCACACTTACTTCTACGGAAACTTGCACATACTTAGTCTTTTAAACAATCACTTATAGAAACACCTACTTATTCACACAGGAACTCTTTCAATCTCTCACTCTCACATATACTCACTTATATACACCAATAGTCACATATACTAGTTAAAAACATATGTAGTTACTCATATATATTCAATGAAAAAACCATAGGTTTCACACACGTTATAGTTAGGAATTAGCATTTAAAAAACCTTAGAAATTCAATGAAAAAACCAAAGGTTTCACACACGTTATAGTTAGCTGGACATTTTACTCGTAAAAAACCATTGAAATTCCCCCTTTATAGTTAGTTAAGCTAACTATAACTCGCGCGCCCGCAATGCACTGCTGATGACGTCACATATTACATCACTCATGACATGGTCAGTGACATCACTCATGACATCACTGATGACATCTCAAATGACATCACTGATGACATCACTGATGACATCATCCCGTGAATGTGTGTTTTTCTGAAAATTAAATATGTTTTATATATGTATATCTCAAGGTCGATGGAAGAATAAATGGGTATATAAGTGTCTAAATGGATGATTTGTTTTTGAAAAATTGATTGTGTAACTGACTGATTAAGTGTATCTTAGTGAATACATGGCTTAGTGAGTAATGTTTAAATATGTAAATATCTGTATCAGTCTCTCACTTTGTGTATAAGTGGCTGCATGGGTTGGTGAGTAGCTACTTGAGTGTCTATATAGGTTATTAGTTGGTTTTTTGAGTATCAGTATAAGTGTCTGATGTCTGTATGGTTCGATGGGGGGTATTACGTAGTGCATAGGTGCATGAATGAGTGACTCACTGTTTGTATGTGTTGAAGATAGTATGTGTGCAGGACTGCATGGGTGGATGAGTGTGTGTATGGGTGTGTTAGTGAGTGAATGACTGTCTCTACAGTGTCTTTATGAGTAACTACATATGTTTTTAACTAGTATATGTGACTATTGGTGTATATAAGTGAGTATATGTGAGAGTGAGAGATTGAAAGAGTTCCTGTGTGAATAAGTATGTGTTTCAATAAGTGATTGTTTAAAAGACTAAGTATGTGCAAGTTTCCGTAGAAGTGAGTGTGGTGGTGTGTGTATAACTGTATATGCAAGTAAATGGATGTTTGATTCTTTATTAGCATGAGTGACTATGTGTGTGAGTAACTCTACGGATGAGTGGCATTGTGTAACAGGATGTATAGGTGTATGAGTACATATGATGAGTGAGTACATGTATGAGTGACTGTATAGGACTGTTGGTGAATGAGTGGATGTGTATGTGGATCTTAGAATTACTGAAGAGGTTGTTGTAACTGGTATTGGTATGTCCATTGTTTTGAAAAGTTTAGTCTCTATTTATGAATGTGTGTATCAAAGGTTATATTAGGGTGAGAGGAGGTCTGCCACTCTATCACAAGGATGATGTCATCAGTGATGTCATCAGTGATGTCATTTGAGATGTCATCAGTGATGTCATGAGTGATGTCACTGACCATGTCATGAGTGATGTAATATGTGACGTCATCAGCAGTGCATTGCGGGCGCGCGAGTTATAGTTAGCTTAACTAACTATAACGGGGGAATTTCAATGGTTTTTTACGAGTAAAATGTCCAGCTAACTATAACGTGTGTGAAACCTTTGGTTTTTTCATTGAATTTCTAAGGTTTTTTAAATGCTAATTCCTAACTATAACGTGTGTGAAACCTATGGTTTTTTCATTGAATTAGCAAGGTTTTTTAAATGCTAATTCCTAACTATAACGTGTGTAAAACCCATGGTTTTTTCAGTGAATTTGCAAGGTTTTTTAAATGCTAATTTTTTTTTTTTCTTCTATTTTTTTTTACATATTTTTATTTTAATGTTCTAACCTTTTATAAAGACTATGATTAAATTTTTAAAATTCTTTAATATGTTTTTTTAAATATATTTCATAAAATAAACATGTTATAATTTTTTCCAGTACATTTTTTCCTTTTTTTTTAGTACGCGTACCGTAAGCTTACGGTAAGCGTACGGTTTACGCAACGCCCGTAATTTATCTACGCTGTTTGCGTATAGTTACGCAATTTGCGTAGCCGCGCGTACTCCGCGTGGGACGCGTACGCGTGTACGCTACACGCGCACGTTACGCGGAAGTGTCGGGTAGTGACTGTTATGCGCATGCGCGCAAGCGCGTGTCTTTTTTACGCGCATGCGCACTTTTGCCGTAAGCGTACCGTAAGCGTACGGTAGGTCATGTGATCATGAAACACAACTTTTGATTGGTTGAAACTACTTTCAGTTCTAGAACTCTCCTACACCACACCCATTCCCCTCATTTCTGCTTGTGATCCCTTAGGAGAAGGAGCTGGGTTGTCTTTGTGATACGATGGCAGAACAGCAGAGCTCTTCTGAGAGTGAGGCTAGCACTAGCAGCACTACCTTGAGGCAGAGAGCGAGGAAACAAAAGACCTCTTATGTATGGGATTATTTTACTTTTCCTGAAGGCCAGCTAAAGGTAAATGCACCCTTAGTGACTTGCAAGCTGTGTCAGCGTGTACTTTCAAGAGGTAATCCTGACAGGAAGTATTCCTTTGGGAATCATACCATGATGAGGCACCTCAGGGATGTACACAGAAGGACACATGCTCGACTTTTTGGAGGTAACCCTTCAGAAAGTCAACCAAGCACATCCACAGCAGCTCAGCCTGGACCATCATCTGCAGGGCTGACTCCTTCTTCTGCAGGTCAGGTGAGCCCTTCATCTGTGGGGGGAGCATCTCCTTTTGCTGGCCCTCTGGAAATTAACCCTCGATTTCTGAGGGTTGATATTCGATGTGCCTCTTGTCATGATCTAATTTGTCATAGGGAGACCAGTGTTTCCCTAGTGAACCTCAAAATAGATCAGCACACTTGTCACAGAGACTAATTTTCCCATTCTTTCTTTCCTCTCTCCCTGCATGAACACAACGGCTCTTTTAAGAGCCAACCTTATCTTTCAGCTTTTTTTTATAGATGTTTTTAAAAACTTTTTTTTTTTTTTTTTACCGTACGCGTACGGTGCGCGTAATTTTTTTTTTTTTTTTTTTAAAAACACTAAAAATCAATAATCACATTACAAGGACTTTGAAACACTACAATTATTATTATTGACTTACCATACCCACTCAAAAAAATATTTATTCATTTGTTTTTTTTAAAAAAAATTGCTTTAAAAATGGTTCTAGTTTTCGAAAATTTTCTATATCAATCTGAAAAAAAAGAAAAAAGTATTAATATTTTTTAAACATTTTAAAATACAGTACACGTATTTACATATTTACCAAAAAATATTTTTGCCTTAGTTTTGCTGTTTTCAGAATATATTGCATTTCACTTTAAATTGTGAAAGCAATTGCATTCATCATTTAACAGCGGGCAAAAAAAAAATAACAATCTCAAAGATTGTATTAAAAAAGCCCAGAATCTCTTCTCACTTAAACTTAACATTACAGAAATGCATAATATTCTAAAAAAATATCATCAAAAAACAATACTTATTTCTTTAAAATACCGTCTGATATTTTTGTTTCAGAAGTATAATCACAATATTATATCTCAAATAACTCCACAATACATCTGATTCCATTTCCTTTAGGCCAAATAGTAATTTTAAAAAAAAATTTGGATTAAATTTCCAATGGTAATCCAATAAAATTCTAAAGTTTAATTTGTCCAGATCTCACCGATTCTCTGTAACATTTTGGTTCACGAAATTTTTTTTAATAATTTATTAAGTCCACAATAGAATTGGTTACTTTTGCGCATGGCCAAATAGTAATTTTTAAAATCTTTTTTGAAAAAATTTCCAATGGCACTCCAATAACATTCCAAAATTTAAATTGTGCAGATGTTACCGATTATCTCTAAATTATTGGTTTTTGAAAGTTTCATTAAAAATTAAAAAAGTCCACATTACAATTGGTTATCTTTCCATTAGGCCAAATGATAATTTAAAAAATCTTTTTTTTAGAAAATTCCAATGGTAATCCAGTAAAATGGTAAAATTATTTTGTCCAGATCTTGCCAAGTCTCTCTAAAATTTAGGTTTCAGGAAGATTAGATAGGAATTTGCTAAATCAAAAGGCAAACGTTGTTTGAAAATCAATTGGGAATCATTACACAGTGTCCAGCCTTTTTCACATTTAAGATAAACTGTGTAATGTCCAGAAGTAACAGTAGGTCCATCATGGAAAATTATTGCAACAGTTACAAAAGTTTTTCCTGAAATTGATAATTGCTGTCCTGTAAACTTCTTTATTAAAGTATCCAATTTTGAACCATCAGCTCTACATCGTTGCATCATTAAAATTACATACTGTCCGTATTCCTTTAAAATTAATGTTGAAAACATGTCAGATTTACACTCACCGCATTTCATGCTATGATTAGCATCTTTAACTAATTTTGCAAAAGTGACTGTTTTACTCTCTGGCAATGTCAAATAAATAAACCTTTCATTATCAACATTAGAGCCACATATATTATAACAGTTTTCACAACTATGTTCCCATTTATAAGAGAGACCAAATAAAATATCAATTGCAACTTCTTCTACTTCCAGTACTTGAAGAAAATACATCAAAAATTCGTGTGCATCTTGCTGTTCATTTTGAGAAAACTGTGTTCGTCCTGAACATATATCTAAAAGTTTTCTAATTTCAGTAGCACTTTCTATTTGAGTTTTATCTTTACTCAGCTTTTGAAAAAGGAGACTCAGCTCAGAACAGAATCTTTTTCCCTGATTTACTATTATCTGCTCTTGCAAACTTTCCAGATAAAATGCAACATTCAGCACTACATTTGCGTAGCAGTTGACACCAGAGCTATTTTCAAAATGACATCCTACAACCTGTTCTTCATTTTCCTTTTTCTTTTTGCTTGCAATTACATCACTCCTCTTTTTTTTCCTCTTCTCTACATCTTCATTACAGATATTCTCATTTTTTCTTTTACGAGAAACTACACGTTTCTCCAACACAGGATACTGACCTAAATGAGGAGCATAGCTTCTTCTTAATCTATTATACTCCTTTACACAGTTTGTATCAGCACTAACTTTTGAATCATCAAAGTCTATCATGAATAAACCTGATAATGTTTTCACTCGTGACAAAGCAACATATGCCATACCTTCTTTGAACACAGTTGAACCAATGTTCACAAATGCACAATCTACAGTCAATCCTTGAGACTTGTGAATAGTTACAGCATATGCTAGAGAAAACGGAAACTGCTTCCTACGTACATATAAGTCTTTCACAAGCATGAAACGAACTGTACAACGACAAATATCTTTAACTTCTTCTATCTGATCAAATTTTATTTTTAAACATTCAATTCCATCTTTTTTCTGATAATTAATAAAACCCACAACTCTTCCCATAGCTCCATTAACTAAACCTTTTTCAACATCCAAATTTCTTCTTAAAAATACTCTACAGTTCATGCAAACATATAGATTTTTTTCTAATCCAGCTGTTTTGGAGATGTTCTTCTCTAGTGAATCCAATTTATTTTTCAGTTTGCCTGTTACTGTGACAGTAATTCTTCCATCCTCAATTTTGTCCACTGCTTCCAATTTCCTGATCTCTTCTTTTTCCAATTTCAAAAGCTCCTCATTAAATATTGAGCATTCACGTAGAGTTGGCATTAAGCAGATGACACTTTTGTTTTCTGCAATGTTCTTGTATATTTTCTCTGCAACTATTTCTTCCTTTGGAAATAAATTATGTAGCAGCCGACTCTGTAATGCTTTTTTGCCAACTTCTGTGAGTAGTCCAATTCTGATATCTTTCAGAATACTTCCATATTCTTCATCGCTTGCTTGCCTCATATTAGTAGTAAGTTCCTTGTACTCAAAGAAGGACCAAATATTTGTATTTCCGATGCTTCCCAATGACTTCTTCGTGTCTTCATGTGTGACAGTATTAAACACTGGTTGTCCTTTAACTGGAGTAAGTTGCAAAAGATCTCCAAAAACTATGACGTGTTTTCCACCAAATAACATGTCATAGTCTGTCTTCAAAATTTGCTGCATTCTTAAATGCACAAAGGCAAGCATTAAGTTTGATACCATGCTCACCTCATCAATAATGAGAACTTGCATCTTCTTCAATACTCTTGAAACTTCCAAGGATGCTTCTCCAGTTAGCTTGTTGTATTGTATTTTGTTCTCATGCTCCACTGGTAACATTAGCAAACGATGTAAAGTGATTCCTTTTATGTTATATGCTGCTAACCCAGTTGGAGCAGTAACCACACAAGACAAAGTAGAATCTGTTTTTTGCTGTAGGTAGCTTCTGATGACTTTTATAAGGAAACTTTTTCCAGTTCCAGCTTGTCCGCTTACATACATCCTGATTGGATGAAATGATGTGCATGAGCACTCTTTTTTTTCATGTAGAAATCCGTGATCAATTTTGTTTCTGATCTCTTCATAAATTTGTTGCTGCTCTTGATTCAGTTGTCTTTCCAAATTTTCTAAGTCTATAAATTCTTCTTGAGCTTGATTCATAGCCGTTTCCACTTCATTCATGGCTATTGATGCTTCATTTTCAACGATTGGTTGTCCTAGGGGATCTTGACTGAGTGTTCCTGAACTTTGGCTGTCCTGAGAACTGTCTCTAGCTATTTCTGCTGCAATTGTAGTTTCCTGTTCAATTTCTTCATTTAACATTTGCAGATAACTTGAGAATGTACTGCATTGTATGCTGTCTTTGCAAGCATTAAAAGAATCTTCATAGCTTTGAAATTCTCCCAGTAGTTCATCCTCTGTACGCCATGGTTTAAACAACTGTAAAAGAGCCAAGTAGTAAAATTCCTTCTTGTCAGTAGTGTCGCAACTCAGCTTCCTGTGATTTATCAAACTTCCTTTTGTTTGCTTCACCAAACATCCTTCCTCACCAACGACTTTATATTTTCCATTGTTGATGTCTTCTGCGGCTTTCCGTGAATAAATGTAGTTCTGCAGCACTTCATAGAGACACATGTTCTCCAGATGTTGACTTCTCTTGGGATAATATGTGTCCAACATGTTTGATTTCAAAATATCTGTACTTTCTGGGTCATTCTCGGCCAAATATTCAATTTCTCCAACAGATTTCAGTACCCGATTTCTCATTGCTGCAAGGCCTAAAGTTGCCCAAATTATTCTTCTTGACTTCGAGTAGAGACTTGCAGAAGATAACCTATCTGAACATTCGTAGGATCCAATTTCTCGATGCGATAACATCTTCAAACTGAAACTGTACAGCTTCTTACTGACAGTCTTCTCGTGAGAAATCTCTTCCCACATTTCCTTCAATTCTGTTTTTTCTGATTTCGTAATGTAAGACGTTACATATCGAGCAACAGCAATGGAATTGTCAGCTACATACTGTATATCCATGTTAGCGTTCCACATGGATAAAATGACTGGGTTGTAGTCATTTATATTTTTTGATTCTTCTTTTCTTTTTAGGTTGTAGGTATTCTTAGGTGATTTTCTTGTGATAGTATGTCTCACAGCTGACATAAAACTGTTGACTCTTCCATTTGAAAGAACAGGTCTAGGAAATCCAAATCGACATTTAGTGTAGTATTTATCTTTGCTCTTGTATTTCCGTCGACAGTATTTTCCACACCGATGACTTTGGAAACGTAAAACTTGCTCCTTTAACTTTTTCTCTTCTGTGCTTTTTGGTATAGCACATGTTGCATATTCTTCAATGAAAGATAACACTGCTTCATCAGTATCTGTTCCAAACTTTGGGCCATCCTTGATCCACAACAGCATATGAATATGAGGAGCACCTCTTGCCTGGTACTCTTTTCTCCAAAAGAAATCTACTACTTCTCCAAGAGGTGGATTTTTTTTATTGCAGATGAAGGACATCATAGCCTCAAATCTATGATTGAAATATCTGCAAACATTAACCGGATCCAATGAGCACAGTTCTCCTGCTGTCTTGTATTCGATGTTTTTAATGTTTGAATTTGCCTCTCGTAGAAAATCCAGTAAATCATCCCAAGCGTACTCCGCACAGCTTAGGGTAACGAACCATGTTGGTGTTCCTAAATTCCGTAACATGCATTTTAATCCACCATGGCGTCGGTACCAATATTCATTTGTCCCACGCTGACAAGCCATCAGATTGATCAGTTGTGTTTCCAAATGATCATCTCGGTGCTGCACTTTCTCCATAAAATCCTTAGCAGACACATTTTGTAAATGTACTCCACTTTTTAAAATGTGATTTACTGCATAAGACAGTGCAGACAAGTCGCTTTCAAATAAAAGATGGAACAAATAAGGAATACTTTGTCGAAATCTGGGATCTTCAGCATATAGTCTTGTAGTCCGATACTCAGAAGCTGGAATCTGTTCTGGACGTTCATCGTATCGTCCTCCTTTTCCTTTAGGAAACAGCTGGGGAAAACATCGAGCTTCCAAGCTCTCCTCCCATACACTCACGGGAGTTCCTTTTGCTTTCTTCATCTGAAAGAGATCAATATTATCTCCCATAACTTCTTTTGAATGAAGAGGATGTATGCTAAAATGTTCATAAATTTCTTCTTCCTTTGACTTGTCCACTTTTTCAATTTGTCCAGTTGGTGATTCTGTGTCTTCTTGTAAATCTTCTTCTTCTTCTTCTTCTATATAAATTGATTCATACCATTTGTTATTCCTTTTCAAATACAAATTTGCTCTTTGTACTTTCCGCACATCTACCAGCTCCTGCCAAATCTTCTTATTCTTTGTAGGTACACCATTAACCAGAATAACTAATGGTTCAGTTTCCAAAGTATCCGCATCAATAGTTTCCATATTTTCTTTCAAATCCAAGGGCAAATACACCACTCTTCCTTTTAAACCTCTCAGTAAATCAGAAGGAGGTAATTTACCAGTTTTGGGCTCCATGCGTACTATGGTCTGGAACGGATGAACACATTGAATGAGTATAGACTCATATGTATTTAATTCAGAAAGTTCAGCAGGAATAGCATCCAATTCTAAATTATTATGTACAGCTCTGGTCGGCATTCTATTTTCCTCTAACTTATTGTAACAGTATTTACAAATACGCTGATCTTCACCCAAATCAAAACAATTTTCTAGAAATATATATGTGGCAAAATCCTTCCACTTATAATTATCTTCATTTTCACTCTTTCTGTAGAGATCAACATTCCTAGTTTGTTTTCTATAATGAGTTCTGCGGCAACAAATACAAGTAAAATTTGGTCTTTCATTAGAGACTATTGCAAATTTTGTTATGTGATCATTAAATGTGTTACTTACAGAGGGTTCTACATTCTCTTCCACTTCTTCCTCATTTACTGTGTCCTTCTCTGCACTGTTTTGTTCAGGACCAAAGTAACAAAACTGAATTTCATCAACAACCTTCTCTACATCTGATACCGTTCCTCGGAACAGAGCCCTATTCAATTCATTTAACTTTATTGCTGGACTTTTGGCAAAATACAACCGTCTCACAAACTTTCTCATTTCAGTATGATGAACAGCCAGCATCCTAAAATGATGGAAAACACTATTGCACACTTTTCTAGATAGACAAGCCAGAGAATGACCCTGCAAACCAGTATTCTCTCTCACTCTGCATGGATCCAGACTTTGAAGCACCTTAATCTTCTGTTTTATACTTTTTTTACTATATTCTCTTAGAAACTCTTGAAATTTGTCAATAGATTCCTGACGCACAGTGCAAATACTACTACAATTCCAAGTGTACACTGGGGCTTTAGGACGTCTCCCCATAGCCTCATCTGCCATCACTTGTACCTCATCTCTTGGAACCATTATCTCCTTCTCCATTATGCAACCATTTTTTACTTCGTAAGAACGACCTCTGGTGTCAACTGCATGCAGCAAACTATTACTTTGAAAATAGCTCTCTTCATTAAAAAAAGGTTCACTACTTGAACTATGCATCCACTTTCCTAAAAACACTTTACAAAAGTTTGTTCTGTTCACTACTCTTTTCCTTTTGCTATGTGATTTCAGTACATTAACCATTTTGTCTAATGTACGCATCCTATTCAAAATTAAAATGAATAGTTTCCTTTTTAATTCTAATGCCTTTGCTGCAATGGCTTCTATTTCTTTTTTTCTTTTATAAAAGTTTGTCTTTTTCTTATATTTCTTCACATCCTTCATCAAATTGGACATAACTCTTCTCTGAAACATTTTTCTACGTATCTCTTTAAACGCTGTTTTTCTATTTATATAAATCTTTTCAGTTGCTGAAGGTATATTTGCATTAACTAAATTGTCAATTTTTTCCTCTCCTTTTTTGTTCAAAACATCCTTTCGAGTACAGACATTTTGTACATTTTTCATTCTTTTGAATATATTTTTTAGAAATTGTTTTTTCTGCTTACCAGAAGATTTTTTCTTTTTCCCAACATGAGCATCTTCTACTAACTTTGGTCCTCTAGTTGTCTTCAAATCTAGGTTTTTTTTGTGCGTTTTTTGAACTCTGGATTTTGTAGGCATCTTAAATTTTGTCCACTGCTCTTCAGCAATACCTGAAAAAAACTAAAAAAAAATTCCTTTATTTTATTTAAATATATTACTACATTTCTTTTCACAATAGTCACAAAACGTAATTTCTTTGCCAATTTGAATGCACACTTACTGCTCTTTTTTTTTTGGCAAGTTAAAATCACTTTTACAGACTGACACATTATGAAACCACTTTTCAGTTTTTTTAAAAAGCCCATGTCCAGACTGCTTTTTCAGACCACCACCATGTGTATCCTCGGTGACTGCCTACACTCCAGCAAGGGCAACCAGCCTTAGTGATGCTGAATGTATTTGCATTACAGACTGAAACCTCAAAACCCCACTCGCTTCTGAATACTGTGCATGATTATACATGGAAAGGAGCTGGGTGTGTGCTAAGAGTCTGCTTCTTCCCCCAAAAAATCGCTCCCCCTTTTTCCTACTAATGCAACTGTGAAATCACCAGAGCAAAACGCAATAAATCTCTGCCTGTAATTCCTATTTCCACACAGAGTCATGTTTTCACATTAGTCCCAAAACGAAATTTCTTTGCCAATTTGAAAGCACACTTACTGCTCTTTTTTTTGGGCAAGTGAAAATCACTTTTACAGACTGACACATTATGAAACCACTTTTCAGTTTTTTTAAAAAGCCCATGTCCAGACTGCTTTTTCAGACCACCACCATGTGTATCCTCGGTGACTGCCTACACTCCAGCAAGGGCAACCAGCCTTAGTGATGCTGAATGTATTTGCATTACAGACTGAAACCTCAAAACCCCACTTGCTTGTAAATACTGTGCATGATTATACATGGAAAGGAGCTGGGTGTGTGCTAAGAGTCTGCTTCTTCCCCCAAAAAATCGCTCCCCCTTTTTCCTACTAATGCAACTGTGAAATCACCACAGCAAAACGCAATAAATCTCTGCCTGTAAATCCTATTTGCACACAGAGTCATGTTTTCACATTAGTCACAAAACGAAATTTCTTTGCCAATTTGAATGCACACTTACTGCTCTTTTTTTTTGGCAAGTGAAAATCACTTTTACAGACTGACACATTATGAAACCACTTTTCAGTTTTTTTAAAAAGCCCATGTCCAGACTGCTTTTTCAGACCACCACCATGTGTATCCTCGGTGACTGCCTACACTCCAGCAAGGGCAACCAGCCTTAGTGATGCTGAATGTATTTGCATTACAGACTGAAACCTCAAAACCCCACTCGCTTCTAAATACTGTGCATGATTCCACATGGTAAGCAGCTGGGTGTGTGCTAAGAGTCTGCTTCTTCCCCCAAAAAATCGCTCCCCCTTTTTCCTACTAATGCAACTGTGAAATCACCAGAGCAAAACGCAATAAATCTCTGCCTGTAATTCCTATTTGCACACAGAGTCATGTTTTCACATTAGTCCCAAAACGAAATTTCTTTGCCAATTTGAATGCACACTTACTGCTCTTTTTTTTTGGCAAGTGAAAATCACTTTTACAGACTGACACATTATGAAACCACTTTTCAGATTTTTTAAAAAAAGCCCATGTCCAGACTGCTTTTTCAGACCACCACCATGTGTATCCTCGGTGACTGCCTACCCTCCAGCAAGGGCAACCAGCCTTAGTGATGCTGAATGTATTTGCATTACAGACTGAAACCTGAAAACCCCACTCGCTTGTAAATACTGTGCATGATTATACATGGAAAGGAGCTGGGTGTGTGCTAAGAGTCTGCTTCTTCCCCCAAAAAATCGCTCCCCCTTTTTCCTACTAATGCAACTGTGAAATCACCAGAGCAAAAGGCAATAAATCTCTGCCTGTAAATCCTATTTGCACACAGAGTCATGTTTTCACATTAGTCACAAAACGAAATTTCTTTGCCAATTTGAATGCACACTTACTGCTCTTTTTTTTGGCAAGTGAAAATCACTTTTACAGACTGACACATTATGAAACCACTTTTCAGTTTTTTAAAAAAGCCTATGTCCAGACTGCTTTTTCAGACCACCACCATGTGTATCCTCGGTGACTGCCTACACTCCAGCAAGGGCAACCAGCCTTAGTGATGCTGAATGTATTTGCATTACAGACTGAAACCTCAAAACCCCACTCGCTTCTAAATACTGTGCATGATTCCACATGGTAAGCAGCTGGGTGTGTGCTAAGAGTCTGCTTCTTCCCCCAAAAAATCGCTCCCCCTTTTTCCTACTAATGCAACTGTGAAATCACCAGAGCAAAACGCAATAAATCTCTGCCTGTAATTCCTATTTGCACACAGAGTCATGTTTTCACATTAGTCACAAAACGAAATTTCTTTGCCAATTTGAATGCACACTTACTGCTCTTTTTTTTTGGCAAGTGAAAATCACTTTTACAGACTGACACATTATGAATCCACTTTTTAGATTTTTTTAAAAAGCCCATGTCCAGACTGCTTTTTCAGACCACCACCATGTGTATCCTCGGTGACTGCCTACACTCCAGCAAGGGCAACCAGCCTTAGTGATGCTGAATGTATTTGCATTACAGACTGAAACCTCAAAACCCCACTCGCTTCTAAATACTGTGCATGATTCCACATGGTAAGCAGCTGGGTGTGTGCTAAGAGTCTGCTTCTTCCCCCAAAAAATCGCTCCCCCTTTTTCCTACTAATGCAACTGTGAAATCACCAGAGCAAAACGCAATAAATCTCTGCCTGTAATTCCTATTTGCACACAGAGTCATGTTTTCACATTAGTCCCAAAACATAATTTCTTTGCCAATTTAAATGCACACTTACTGCTCTTTTTTTTTGGCAAGTGAAAATCACTTTTACAGACTGACACATTATGAAACCACTTTTCAGATTTTTTTAAAAAAGCCCATGTCCAGACTGCTTTTTCAGACCACCACCATGTGTATCCTCGGTGACTGCCTTCACTCCAGCAAGGGCAACCAGCCTTAGTGATGCTGAATGTATTTGCATTACAGACTGAAACCTCAAAACCCCACTCGCTTCTAAATACTGTGCATGATTATACATAGAAAGGAGCTGGGTGTGTGCTAAGAGTCTGCTTCTTCCCCCCAAAAATCGCTCCCCCTTTTTCCTACTAATGCAACTGTGAAATCACCAGAGCAAAACGCAATAAATCTCTGCCTGTAATTCCTATTTGCACACAGAGTCATGTTTTCACATTAGTCCCAAAACGAAATTTCTTTGCCAATTTAAATGCACACTTACTGCTCTTTTTTTTTGGCAAGTGAAAATCACTTTTACAGACTGACACATTATGAATCCACTTTTTAGATTTTTTTAATTGCACATGTCCAGACTGCTTTTTCAGACCACCACCATGTGTATCCTCGGTGACTGCCTACACTCCAGCAAGGGCAACCAGCCTTAGTGATGCTGAATGTATTTGCATTACAGACTGAAACCTCAAAACCCCACTCGCTTCTAAATACTGTGCATGATTATACATGGAAAGGAGCTGGGTGTGTGCTAAGAGTCTGCTTCTTCCCCCAAAAAATCGCTCCCCCTTTTTCCTACTAATGCAACTGTGAAATCACCAGAGCAAAACGCAATAAATCTCTGCCTGTAATTCCTATTTGCACACAGAGTCATGTTTTCACATTAGCCACAAAACGAAATTTCTTTGCCAATTTAAATGCACACTTACTGCTCTTTTTTTTTGGCAAGTGAAAATCACTTTTACAGACTGACACATTATGAATCCACTTTTTAGATTTTTTTAAAAAGCCCATGTCCAAACTGCTTTTTCAGACCACCACCATGTGTATCCTCGGTGACTGCCTACACTCCAGCAAGGGCAACCAGCCTTAGTGATGCTGAATGTATTTGCATTACTGACTGCAACCTCAAACCCTTAAAGTATTCCTTATTTTTACCAGTACACCTTAATTTATCATGAAAAAATAGTCCATATTATTTTACATGTTCCTCACATTTAAATTTCTCCCAAAACAAAAAATAATAAATACAACTTCTACAAAAGGAATTCCAATTCTATTATTCATTTCTTAATTTACCATATACATCCCCTCTCAAACTCATAACTCACCTTTAAAATTAGTTAGTTGTGAAAGAAATGTGGCACTCAAACAGCAGATTATCAGAGCCAGGATCTCTGTTCTCTACACCTCTCTCCTCTCAGCAGAACCAGAAAATGGCAAAGTTTCCCTCTATTTTTCCACACATATACATGTAAGTTTCAAATCTCAGTGCTTCCCCCTTTTTTTGAAATGTAATCACACATTTCTATTGGTTGAAAACCAACCCTTTTCTTAAAGTACCCTTCCCCCAACTTGACTTCTGCCTGCTACCATAGCAACACCTCATGGAACACTGCTGTGTGGAGTTAGGTCAGAAGTTCGCCCAACAATGTTTCAATTCCACAGAGCAAGAGTGCTTGACTTTTCAAACCTTACAGCAAATCCATAGTACTGTTCTTTGGTAACACATTTTTCTGTACCAATACAAAACATGCTTCTATCAATTTACACATACAGCCTAGTTTTTAGTGTAGAATGGTATGAAACAGCCAATCAGTTCTTTTAAAAAAAAAAAAATATATGTATGCCTCCATTTCCAAACTGTTTTTCATTTATTTTTCCCATTCTACTGAATTACACCTCCTGAGTGCATCCAGATCTCCTTTGAAGATGTTCACAGTGTGGATTGTAGGGCACAGCTATGTCTTCTGGAGTGAAAAGTTTGCAGAGAAAACAGGTATGGTGAGAGACCTTGCTTTACCAAATGTAGACATTAAATGGATTGGTCAGAGAGGGTTAAAGTGGCACCAATTGATGCCATTGGTGAAATCCTTCATGCAAATCCAACACCCTGACCTCATAATAGTGCACTGTGGTGGCAATGACCTAGGCACTTTGACTGGGGTAGGTCTGGAAATGCTTATGAAGGACACCTTTGTACAACTGTTTTCTCTTTTCCCTAAAACTGCCTTTGTGTTTTCCAACATATGCCAAAGGCAAAAATGGAACTGGTCCAATCATTTCTGTCCGCAAATTGACAAAGCAAGGAAGCACGTCAACAAATCTGTTTCTGCTTTCCTCCGTGACTATGGTATGGGTGCCATTTACCACAACAACTTGCGTTATGACATGCAAGACATTTATAGAGGAGATGGTGTGCACTTCAATGATGAAGGGAACAGAGTCTTCCTCTTGAACCTTAGACTCTGCATCGGTACTTACTTGTAGGTACCACTTAAAAAATCAGTTCATAAACACAACGGCTCTTTTTAGAGCCCCCTAATATCTAAACTCTTAAATCTGCATTTCATTTCTTTTTTTATTTTTTTTTTCTTCCGTACGCTTACCGTAAGCTTACCGTACGCGTACCCCGTGATTTTTTTAAAAATCAATAAATGTTTTCTTTGTACTTTTCTGTCCTTCTTTGACCCCCTCACAAATGTAAGGGGGTCTGTAACTCTCCTCCTTGCCCCCTTTTCTTGTTTTCACTCTTTTTTTTCTGAGTGAAACACACAAAATGGCGGCCGCCGCTTCCTGGTTTCGGCCGATTCGAATGTTTACTAAGATCTAACAACCAATCAGAATCGCGCTCGCGCACGCCACCGTACGCGTACGGTAAGCTTACGGTAAGCGTACCGTAAGCTGGCTCAGATATATATATTGATTTAAAGGCTATTTTCTCAGAATCTACTGAACAGATTTACACCAAACCTACAAAAGGCACTTTCTTGACCTAGGGACTACCTCTCTGCCAAATTTCTAGTAATTCTGTTCAGCCGTTCGGGCTGTAGCCCTGTCTAAAGGTCCTATGGAAAAATGCATGGGAAAAACGCGTTTTGGGACCCCCCTTTTATCTCAGCCCCCACTTGACGAATCCCCCCGAGACTTTCAGGGTAGGAGCGGAGCGTAGCGCCCCACCTATTTTGAGAAATTCGCGAGGATTCGTCGACCGGCGCCAAAGTTATTCAAAATAGAATGTTGCGGATTTCCTATGGAAAAGGGGTCCTAACTATAACTACCTACTGGCGACCGCCAGTAGGTAATATACATATGTAGTAATTTAGCAAGTAGTATTCAATTATAAATGCAAATAGTTGTACACAAATAATAAACAGAAATACACATAGATTCCATCACTAAGTATGGAAATATATAGGTACAGACAGAGTCCAGCATGAGTTAGTTACCAATAGGTATTGTGCTGCCAGGACAATGTCATCAAGAGATCAAGAGGGACAAATTAAGAAATGTCCATCAGAGTTAGGTTATAAAAGAATATCACAATTTACACATATAGCAGTAGAAAGGACCTGAGTGTATGTATAAGAGAGAGATGTACCAGAGCCTAAAAGTATCTAGGTATGATGAGATGCAGGTTGTCATGAAACATTCAGAATAATAAAGTTTAGAGGTGTAAGAAAGTGACACCAAAGCGCTTATTGCAGTATCTTCTGCATCCAGCATCTGGCACTGCATGCAGTCAATGTCCGGTAGAACCGAAGCGTAAGTGGTGTTGCCAGTTTACCCAAAATACCTTCCATGATGATACGTGTGTGAAACAGTAGGCATGCACATACATGGGTCAAGTGTGTATTGCTGGGCAGTGCGGGTGAGAAGTAATACCATATAAGTATCACCAGGCACTAGTGAAATCTGGTAGAAAATGGCACATGAGACATTTGGAAACATTGTAAGCCTTGGCACACTTACAGTGAAGCAAAGGTTCCAGATGCAGTCGTAGGAATCAAAAAATAAATGTTGGGAAACAGCTGAAAAGAAATAAGTAAAGGGAACACACTCAGTGCTGTCACATGTCGTGGTTGGGGGGTGAGTGCTGAGCACAATTACCTGAAATGATTTCTCATTTGGTATGAGGCAGTCTGTAGCTATACAGAGTCTCAGGCGGTCCTGCAGAAAGTGGTCCAACCACCATAGCTGCTCTGCCTTGCTATTTAAACTAGAAGAACTTCCAGTGGAAATTGGTTGCACTCAGGTATAGAGTGTAATTCAAGAGAAGCAGAACAGGGTAGAATACGGATGCCATACAGGGAGTGCTAACTAAAAGGAAAAGAAGCAGCGAGAGAAAATATGTTGTCATAATGAAATGATGGTAATCATTGATCCCATATATGATTAGATATGGTGAATATTGAAAAGCTCTGTACCGAATTGGTACAAAAGAAGTCAACTAAATATTTCTCACTCAATTTATTATCCAAGTCTACTCAGCTAAATAAAACTCAATATTGTTCAGTGGGAAACATTGGTTCAACTCCTTGTATCATTGCTACAAGTATCTGGTATTTCTGCAGAGAATGTGTTGTCTCAAGCACTAATGTTAGGAAAATAACACAGAAATATCAAAATAAATATACATGAAAAATTGTAGTGCTTGTTGAGGGGTAAGTGCCCCCCTCGAGAAAGGATCACAATCTTTGTACGGGTGAACCACTAAACGCACTAAATAAATCTGAGCTTTACCTCCTGGTAACTATGGCATAAAGAAGAGAGGCTTAACTTAGTGGTAATGTCCAATATATTTATGCAGTACTAAAACAGTAATAAAGTTGAAATGCAAAATAATAAAAATTACAAATTAAATAAAACAAGTAAGTAAAAATTAATTAATGAGCAAAATACAATAAGGGAACTGAATGAATGGATGTTTAATGTTTTAAGTAGAAATAGCTCAAAGAAGTCCGAAGTATCAATAATAGTTATTGGTCCTAGTAGAACATAACCTATGAACAATTTGAAAATAACCACAATGAAGCGGGGGTCGGAAACACCAACCAAGTTTGCCCTTAGAAAAAGATTTTACCTTCTGACTCAGGGCTGATTTTTATTTCAGTGGAGGGTAGACCTGTCACAACTGTGGCAGATATCAAGGGCACGATATCTTATTACACTTGTAATATAGTGGGCGGAGTATCCATTACATTTGTGACAGGGTATTCGATCTGTGAAAATATCAATCAGGCCCTTAGTTCTTTAAGTCCCAATTCACGAAAGGAGTACACTTCTAAAGCAAAGCTAGTACCTCAGGAGAGGTTTTTGGAGACTTACTGGGTATCAGGCAAAAGTCAAGAGCAGGGTCCAGTCCAGGTCCAGTTCCCATTGGTCAGCTGGGCAGTTGAAGAAAAGGTCTCTTGGAACTTTTTGTATCCCTGTAGTTTGAACAGGAGGTCAGCCTTATGACCCTAAGAGAAAACGTCTTTGTCCTGGATACAGGACAGAGAGCAGGTCCAGTCCTTTTGGGCTTTTCTCAGATCTCAGGCAACAGGTTCAATACTCTTCTAAACTTCCATGGGTCAAGGAGTAGGTACCTACAGCTAGTAATAACATCACAGTCACAATTAAGGTCCAGTCAAGTATCAATAAATAAATCCTTGTTCCACCCTTAGTAGCTTGTAAGACGAGCAGTCAGGCTTAACGTAGGAGACAGGTGTGTAAAGCATTTAATATCACTGTTGGACTTTGCCCTTTTTGCGGGTTATCCCTGAACTTTTTGCCTTCCTCCTGTATTTTTTCTGACCTGTTGTTGGTGGTTTTATGACTCTGGGAACTTTACCACTGCGGATCAGTGCTAAACTGATATGCTCTCTATTGTAAATTGTTGTAATGGATTAGTGACTCCTTGATTGGCTTATTTGTTTTACTTGTCAGACCCTAGTATAGTGTACTGCATGTGCCCAGGGCATGTCAATCAAATGCTCCTGGTGGGTTTGCAGCACTGATTGTGCCACCCACCAGAGCAGCTTGTAAAGTGTGCCTCAGGCCTGCCATTGCAGAGCCTGTGTGAAGTCTGATACTGCCATGTTGACTTGGCAAGTGCACCCACTTGCCAGTCTCTAAACCTTCCCTTTTCTACATGTTAGCCCCCCTACGGCAGGCCCAAGGGCAGGGTGCATTGTATGTTAAAGGTAGGACATGCCCTGATGTGTGTGGCATGTCCTGATAGTGAATTACAGCCATTTTTGTTGTTCATTATTGCAAGGCTACCTGTCCCCATAGGCCAGAATGGGCAGTTTGATTATTACACCTTATAATCGTAACTGACCCAGCGAACATGGTAGAAATACGAGTTTAGTATGCTTGAACTCAGAATGATAAAATACATCTTTTAGTGAAGTTGGTTTTAACATTTTGTGTTTGAAAATACCACTTTTAGGAAGTAGGTATTTTCTTGCCTAACTATCCAAGCCTGCCTCTGCCAGGTAGTGTATTCCATGTCTGGTTTCTGAGTGACAGGGGCTGGGGGGCTCCAGGAGACAGGGTGAGTCAGCACAAGGCTGAATAGACCTATCTGCATGAGGAGTGGTGGGAGGAGTAGCACCTGGGCCTAAATAGGGCTGTGCCTGCCTTCCACAATGCTGGCTCCATCTCCTGTGGTGCATCTGATGACCCTGGGCCACACTGTCGAAGGAAAGAAGGAGTCCTGTAAAGAAAGTGCTCCAGGACTGCACAGAACTGGTTTGGACTAGGTACAGACACTCTCTGCCTTCAGAGACAAAGGATGTTGGTGTATAAGAGGGGGACCCAGACCCCAGAACTTTAGATCACTTCTGGGAATCAAGACGAAGCTTTGCTGAGGAGAAGAACCAGGAAGCTGAAGGAGGAGACAACCCCTGTGCTGTGTGTTTGGGGGTTGGCCTGCAGTGGTTGCTTCAATTCCAAAGAAAGGAGAAGAGGACTGAGTGTGCTTTTCATCAACTTGAAGAAGAATCTGCAAGGGCTTGAACTTGAGCTGGCCTCCTGCCTGAAGTCTCAGGGATACAAGACTTCACCCACTAACTCCCCCCTGAATTCCCTTGCTGGGAATTGAAGTGCCTGCTGTTGTGCTGGGCCTTCTGAGAGACTGCGTGTCGAAGGCAGCTGGAAGCACGACTCAACAATGAGAAGCAGCAGTTGCAGTTGCATCCTCAAGGAAGAGTGCCATTGTTGCCGCTGTCACCGTCGCATCACCGGAGAAGCGTGTCGCAGGGCCTGTCGCAGCTCAGAAGATCATCGAGTCGCCGCACGGCCGTTGGGCTTGCACGCATCGCATCAACGTTGTTGCATCATAACGAAGACGCCATTTTGTCGCATCGCACCAGATAGAAGCATTGCATTGAGGCGCCATCCTGTCACATCGTCCCAGAGCAGTAAGAAACCGACGCATCACCTCCTCACACAGTAAGGAAGCGAGCATCAACTTCCCTGCACAGCAGTAAGGAACTGACGCATCCACTCCTGTGAGTGTAAGGAACCGACGCATCACCTTCCTTGCGATCCTTTTGTTTGTGTTGCGTTAGGCATCCAAGGTACTTTGAAAGTAAAGTGTCGCATTTACAATCTTAAGAGAACTGAGCTATATCCGACCATTTTAAAGTCTATTTTTAAGTACAGTATTGTGGATTTTTGGTGTTTGGTCTTGTATTAAGTCTATATAAAAATACTTATTTTTATCATATAACCTGTGTGGTGTCCATCTGTAGTGTTGTCACTGTATTACTGTATGTGTTCACAAATGCTTTACACACTGCCTCTAAGCTAAGCCTGCCTACTCGTGCCAAGCTACCGAGGGGGTGAGCAGGGGTTATTTTAGGAGTGTAGCCCCTTACCCTGACTAAACGCAAGGGTCCCTATTTGGTCAAAAGTACCTACCTCTGCCAACTAGAGACCCCCAAATCTAACAATCACCAAAACAGTACATAAGTAAAAGACACAACACAATAAAAAAAACAATGTACCAATGTAGGGAAACGGGGATATGAATTGTTACATTTTAAATTAAAAAGTTGCTGTCTAGCTCCAAATAGTGTAAAGCGCCAACTGAGGCTTTCTGTGCAAAATCAAATTTTCAGGCCGACTGCGATGAAACGTGGGTTGTATACGATGAATGCTTGGGCCCAGTAAAGTTTTTACCTTCTGACTTTTTTGGAGCTTTTTCTCTCGATATTGAACATTCAGATTTCGATTCTACGATGCCGACCTCCGGCAGCCCGATGCCTCTGTGAGTCCTGGAGGTCTTTGTCTTTGTCGACGACAGTGAGGAGCTTTGGAGCTTTTAGAGGGGCAAATCTGCGTGGTCAGGCAGAGTCAAGGTTCAACATCGCCGGTTTGACTTTCGTGGTCTATGATGGTCTTCCTCTGGAGCTTTTTCACAAAACTTGGTCAAAAAATTTCCAATTTTTGTAAAGTTCTTCTCTGAAGGGGCCTTGGGTAGGAAAGGGTTCCACAGCAACACCCCCCCCCCCGAAAAAAAAGGGTTCAGAAGCTCTGGTTTGCCTCTTGGAGTCTAGGACTTTCAGAATGCAACTGGTCAATCCAAGTAAAGTCCCTGAAGTGGATGTTGCAGGTGGTTTCTTCCAGCACTTTTCTACCTATTGCTGCTCAGGGGGTTCGCTCCTTATCCTTCAAAACAGGAAAAGTCCTTCTGTTGTGAACCCTTTAGAGTGCAACAGGTGTAGTCATTTGGAGTGTAGTCCTCTCTTATGCAGATCAAGGGTCCAGCAGGGCAGTCTTTCTTCTCTAGATGATTTTAGGCAGGGATCTGAGGTGCTCTTGCAGCGCTCTCATGTTTATTTCTCGTTCTGGGCTGCCAAGAGGGCGCACCCCAACCAATGCGGTTCAAGTTGCCACCTTCTGCCATGACAACTTCCTGGGAAGAGTGGCATATTTTTGTCCCAGAATGCAAAAACCAAAAGCAAGAAAATCTCTTCTTAATGTTCAGATCTTACTAACCCAAACCACAGGTGTGACTAACTTTTCCCTACACCCCCCTTCCAGGTCCTTTCCTCGTCTAATTAAGGGGTTGCCATCTAGCTGTAGATCAAGGAAGTGGTTGCGTCTTGGGTCCTTTGACATCTGGGCTTTTCCCTCTGAAGACCAGTTTATCTCCCCTGCCTCCTTCCTGTCTTTGATTTATCAAGGATCCACATCTCCTCCCACCAAATGGCTCTATTGTTTCAGCACCAGGCCTCTTCACTCATAATAAGAGAGCAGCTTGACTCAGGCTGTCAAAGGCTGGCCAGTCAGAAGAGGCTGCTACAGGGCTGTTTTAGGTATCTTCTGGAAAGTAAGTTCTAAAACTCTTTTCCTGCAACAGTTATAATAAATCTGACCATGGCAAGTTGTTGGAATTATTATAACTATTATTTTGATACTATGAATTAAGTTGTGGGCTCACTCTTGTCAAAAGTTAGACTTTTTTAAAGTTTAATAAAGCCTTGTCCTGTTAGCCTACGTAGCTAGCAGAAATACAATGGGGAAAATTAATTTGGCTGTGTTTCCATCACCAGGGCACATAAAGCATATTTTATAATGCCCCTGCTTTTTATAACAAGGTACTCAACCCTTGGGGCATCTAGGAGGAGCCTTGGGAGTGGTGTATATGTAATAAAATGATAGTTTCAGACTTTGGAAGTACTCTTAATAATAAGGCGGAATTTGGACACAGTTTATTTTAAAACCAGCTTTCAAGGCAGGTCTGGCTTTAAAATGACACCAGACACCAAAACACTAAACCCTTAAGTGCATTAAGTCCACTGGGGTCTTTAAACCCACACACCCTACCATATACTGGAGATTTAGAGGTAGGCTGTCTGATTCAATTGTAATTACACCAATTACCATATACCTTTTAAACAGAGCACTAGGTCTGAGCCTAGTTAGCAGAGCCCAGGGCACATTCTGAGTCAGTATCCAACAGTACCAGTCAAAAAATGGGGGTGATCAGGGCAAAGAAATGACTTTCCTACAATTATAATTGTAATTGTATTAATATGGCTTTTACTACCCTTGATAAGGCATTGGAGTGCTTTTCAGAGAGTAGCATGCTTCTCTGGAGCCCAGAGTGTATTAGTGATGGATTAGTATAGGGAAATCTAAGTTGTTAATTTGTGGTGAACATGCCAGTCTTTTAGTTGGATTGAATAGGCTACAGGAGTGATAGAGGAAGGAAGAGTCAAAACGGTTTTTTTGGGAGATCATAGCAGTAAAAATAAGTATAGAGGAAGGAAGGTTTTAGAAAGGGCTAGTAGGGAGATTAATATAACAATATAAAAAACAACCATTGGAGCTTAATTCCAAGTCTTCATTACTACTAAGCATTAGTCAACTTTAGAACTGTGTAAGAGTGAATTAAAAACTGCACTGAATCAAATTTATGTATGGCAGGTTACATGTTGTTGCTTGCAGCTCACACATAAACTCAAACTCAAACTCATCGTAGGGTGATATGTCATGAGGAGGTTACACAAGGATCTCTGCAAAAAAGAGAGAACATTCTTAACTCTCCAAAAGATAATGCAAAGGTATAACATAAGTGTGAACCCCCTGAGTTTCATGGAGAACATATCAGCAGTCTATGATTTACATGCAACGTTTTGCAGTAGGCATACTGAAACCTCTGATCTATGTTATGATGATTCTAATTTATGACCAGATATTACACAAACATTTTTGGGATTCCAGTCCCCACAGCTCTTTCTACAAGGAACAATTACTGTGTGTGATAAACATTGCACCACTGCAATTTTCATTTGGTCATTTCAGCAGGTTGAAGCTTTTACTCCGCTGCACAGCATACAATCTAGTGGACAGCCTTACCTTGGATTCTGCTTAGTCCTTCCTTTTTGGACATCAACCTCATTCCCATGCATCTTCTCCCCTGCACAGCTTCATACTTGCAAGAGGCAAGGTATCTCACCCCATCATTCATTGGAAGAAGAAAGACAGTTGGTGGTGACACCATTTTCAGCAGTTTTATCTTGACTATTTTGGCAAAAGATGCAGAACCCATTTTCCAAGAAAATCAACTATTCTCCTTTTTCAATAACCAACACTTCTTTGGTGCAGATCTACAAGTCGCCCTCAACCAAGAACTCTTCTTCTTCTAGTAAGAGGCCATACTTGTCAATGGTATCTGAAACAGTCTTTATGAAGACTCTTGGAAAGATATAGGGCATAGGTTTTTCTACTGCCCTGTTCACAACAAGGATTTAGAGATCAAGCTTATCAACGGTCAAGGAGTTCTGGCTATAACGTTTGCAACCATAAGATGGAGGTCCTCATTACCAAAGTCATAGTAAATGAAGAGACACCATTTAGTGATTATTAAAAGTAAAAAGGTTGTTTTCTGGTTGAATGGAAGGATTCATTGGAGGGTGGCTCAATGTGGTGGCTACTCTTCATTGTAGTAGATGAAAAGTTTGCATTTTGATGCTGGGGCTCAAATAGGAAAGGAGCACATAGGGCAAAGTCACTATTAGAAACTGGGTTACTGGTTGACTGGCGGGTGAGCCCTGGTCAAGCAGCAACCACAATCCTTGTGAGGTGGTGGATAAAAAAGGCATGAGTTGTAATTCATGTTTGTAAAAAAAAATGGAAAAATTATAAACGTTAAGTCTGGTAGTCGGCACCCGTGCTACTCACAGCGCTAGCCACAGTCTTCTGAGCAAAACATTGGGCCCTGGCACTTCTTGTTTTAAAATTAAGCAATGCACACAGATTTTAGTGTGTGCCGCAGTGCGGGACAGTTCGCATTTCCATAATGAGGCTCCATATGTTCAATTGTTAATTCTCTTGAATATATTCTCAATTTGAAAAGTACACCGGAACGGGGCATAGTGTCTCTTCATATTAGGTAGGTACTGTACACGCTAAGTTGTTTTGTTTCATATTAACAAAGTGACGTGTTTTGCCTGACTTTATTTGGTAATTGCACTGCTTTATGTCTCTTGTTTATGTGAAATAAAATTATAATTATGATCAAAACCAGGCAGATGAAACGTTAGGTCTGCATGTCTAGTTTCAAACATCTTATTGGCATTCCCCACACATGTGTAGAGAGAGTATTTAACTCAGTGAACAATCTCAAAAGTAATTTGCTCGCATTCAGGCCACTCACACCCTGATTCACTGTAATAGTTCCAAAGTATGTTAAATATGTCCCCATGCAGGCGCTGCTGATGCCGAGACATAGTTATTAATAGAAAACATTTACACATTGTTTACTATCCTCTGCGCTACAAATCATGCTTCTTCAAGAGACACAACAGAAGTTTTGAAATCAAAGTAAATTGCGTGTGTGTTATGTGTTTTACACCAAACATGTTTTCCCCTTTCATCTACATTTGTGTTTATAGTCAGCAGTGAAGTGGGGAAGCCATGGGACTGGGTGCTAGCAAGAAAAATTGACCCTTTAACTGCTGTTGGAGAAGCAAATAGTGCAACAACAAAGTGATGGGTGGAATACTTAAATGAATCTTAGCAACTGCCCATGGGTCTCTGCCTCATTCCTGTCCATCGTTTTATTTGTATACTTCATTGCAATTAACCCCGGCGAGTAACTACGCTCCGTGAGCTGAGTTTATGTAGTTTTGCCTACTCCGCGTTCCATTGCGAACACGGAGTTCAGGCAAAACTACGACTCCGTGGCATAGCGTAGTTAGCCGGCCCCTCCAACCTCCCAAATGAGTTAAAACTAATTAAAAGGCACTTACCTGTCCCGTGGCTGTCTCCTCCTTTACATCGCCACTTTCCTGCCTCCTCCTAGCCATCCTGCTTCACTGATGACCCCTACGTTGTATGTCTTGCGAGTGTGCATGCACATGCGCAAGATGTACAACGAATGAGTTATTAGTGAAGCAGGACGGCCAGGAGGAGGCAGGAGAGCAGCGATGTAAAGGAGGAGGCAGCCACGGGGCAGGTAAGTGACTTTTAAATCATTTTTATTATTTTGGGAGGGGGGAGGGCGCGGAGTGTAGCATAGCGAAGTTCCACAGAGTTGCTTTCCAACTCCATGGAACTTCGTGTAGAGGCACTTCGCCTGCTCCGCCAAGAGTTAATTACAATGCCCTAAGTGTTATAGGTACACCCAGATGTGGGTTCCGTGCTAACTCTGCTACTAGAACCAAGCTACACCCAAATGATGAGCCCCCATCAGAGCGAAACGGGTCTTGGGTTGTGTAGGACTTGGCCCTTTTTGGCTAAACTCCCTAAACTTTTTGCTTTCCCCCTAGAACTTTTTAGGTCGACATTTAGTATACGGGTTTCCAAAGTGCTACCTACCAGACCTCGCTGGCCTAGCGCTTGCGTTCACGCGAGCAGCCGCCAATCACTGCTGCGCGCGCACCACTCGCGTGCTTGACACACAGCGCGTTCCGTCCTCGCGATCACGATCACTTTCGCTGTGATCGCGATCGCGATTACTTTCGCTTTCAGGGCCGCGCGGCCAATGCTTGTTAAATCCTGATCTTGAAGACGTTCACATGGTTAAAACTCTGCATATTGCGCTGTATTGAGTTGCAACAGTTCACAGTAAAATGCCCAGACGAGATCTTAAGCCAGGACCTTAACTAGGGTCCATTCACAAAAGTGCAACATAAATGAAGATGTGCAAGTAAAAGTATGAATTGGGGGAAAATATGTGCAAAAGCACAACTTGACGATGGCACTTTTTGTGCAATCACTAGCATTAGATGCTGCCAAGTAGGCACATTGATCTGAACTTTTGCCCCTGACACATGCGTTGTTCTGAAGGCCATCGGTCTGAATCACAGCAAGGCAGACTCCGTACTCCACCCTACTGAGAACCGTATCATAAAATGGGTAATAGTAACGTCTTTTATTTACAGCACTTAAACTGAAAAAGTGTGGAATGAAACACTATCAAAAGTGTATTTTATTACAAACACCTTTTAAACATTTCAAAACTGTTGCTCCTACACAAACTTACGATTTGTCGTATGCATCCTTGACAAGCGCTGGCCATTTGGCACTTTATATACGTGTGCCATTTTCATATGGGCAATATCACATACAAATAAATCTGGGAATCTCCTGCTTCACTTCTGTGAATCAGAACATCCTATGGTACATGGTATTGTTGTAGGTAGTCTTGTTTGCATAGTTTGCCTGTGGCCACTCCCTCAGCTTTTGAAATGCATTTAGTGCTGTTCACTGTTCGTCCCTCTTTGAGGACCCATTCTTCTAGTCCGTCGTATTAGCAGCATTTGCACCTTACACACACATCGAGAATTGCTTGTGCATGTTCACAGTTTGGCAAGCCCATATTAAGCTTTTCCTTACACCACCCCTCCTCCCCCCCACATGGGCTGTGCCTCACCTTGCAGTAAACAAAAAAGCTCAATGATGCAACAGGCACTGGCCGCGACCTAGTACCCTTTTCCTCACACCTTCAATCTGTTTTGAGTCCCTGCACCCGATACCCCCATGCTCTCCATCAGTGTTTTCTCCCGTCCCACCAACGATAAAAACAAACATTTGCAATGCACTAGGTCTCGAATTTAGGCGAGTTTAAGCTATTGGCATTGTAAATGACCATGCCATTTATTTCTGTTTTAAAAACGAAAACAAAAATAAAAGGCATTGTTATTTGCAATCTCAATAGCTGAAATTCATGTAAATGCAAAACCTATTGCATTGCAAATGCTTGTTTCTGACATGGTGTTGCCAACTTGGATGCTTTGAACACTTTGCCACAGTGTCAAAGTGTAAGTGTTCCCTGTACAAAGTAATGGTAATTGGTTGTCCATGATTGGTGTGTTTGCCTTACTAGTAAAGTCCCTAGTAAAGTGCACTGTGTGTGCCAGGGCTAGTAATGCAAATGCTACTAATGAGCCTGCAGCACTATTTGTGCCACCCACCCCAGTAGCCTTAAAAAGGGAACTCAGGCCTGCAATTGCAGGGCCGGCGCGCAGATTGAGAAACTGCCATGTTGTTCTGTCAAGTGCACTCACTTGCCAGACCCTACTCTTCCCTTTCTGTGCACCTCAGACACCCCTTTGGTAGGTGTGGGGTACCCCCTGGACCAGGTGTAGTGCATTTGAAAGGTAGGTCATGTACTAAGGTGTGTGTCATGTCCTGACCGTGAAATAATCTCCATTTTGTTTCTCACTGTTGAAAGGCCATCTTGCCCATAGGACAGAATGGGGAGGCTGGGTAAAATGTTTTCCAGCCTATCTTCCCAAAGGATTACGATGGAAAGGTGAAGTTTAGTATGCCTGAACTCACAATGTAATAACACATCTTTTTATGTAGGTGGTTTTTGCATTGTGTGCTCAGAAGCCACTCTTTTAGAAGTGACTGCATTTTTGTGCTCTGACATTTCTGTGTGTCTGTGCTTGGCTGTGGTTTGACTGTCTGGATTTGAAAGTGATAGCATCTGGGAAATGTCTTGACCAAGCGGAGGAGCTGAAACAGCAACAGGCTGACCTGCATCTGGAATGTAGGGGGAGGAGAACCCCTAGAGGTGAAGAGGCCTGGGCTGCTGCTATAAAACAATTGTCCCATCTCCTGCTGAGTGATTGAGAATGCAGACTCCCAGGTGTCACTGATTGGGAGGCACCCAGAACTGGTTTGAACAGGGGTCAGTGCCCACGGAAGCACAAAGACTTTAAAGCCATTGAGGGGTATAACTAAGAGAACTGAAGCCCCTGAACTTTGGAGAATGTCTTGATCAAGATTGAACAAGACTATAGCTACTTTGTGGTCAAGAGGACCTTTGCCAAGGATGAAACAACTGAAGAGACTGAAGGATAGGACTGCTCTTGCTGTGTGATCTGGGGCTGGCCTGCAGTTTGCTGATTCAACCAAGGAAAGGCTAAAGGGACTTTGCGGTGTGCTGTGTTCCCCTGCTTGAAGGACTTTGCTGTGTGCTGTGTCCTGAAGTAACTATCCCCAAGGGCCTGAGGTGAGCTGGCTCCCTGTTGCGTAAACACAGGAACATAAAAGTTTCCAAAGAAGACTTTCAGATATGCGGTGTATATGTGCTCTGTCTAGCCTGAGGTCTTCGTAAGTTGTGCCCTGTGATCGTGGCACCTGGAGTCCAAGCAACTTTCAGATACGCTGTGTGCGTGTGCTCTGTCTAGCCTGAAGCCTCCGTGAGGATTTGCCTTGTTATCGTGTGCACCGGAATCCGAGTCAGTCTCATCGACACTGTGGGCATGTGCATTGTGCACCATGAGACCTTGGTGAGGATTCGCCTTGTTATCGTGTGCACCTGAATCCAAGTGAGTCTCCACGCAGTTGTGTGCAGGTGCGGTGTGCACCATGAGACCTTCGTGAGGATTTGCCTTGTCATCGTGTACATTGGAGTAAAGGGAGTCTCAGTGGCGCTGTGCGCGTGATCTTCGTGCAGCTGGAGACTTGTGTGTGGAGTGCCCAGTGATCGTGCACCCCGAGTGAAGGAAGATTCAGCGACACTGCGTGCGTGTACTTTGTGGCAGCCTGAGATCTTCGTAGTTGAAGCAGCACGGACCGGCAGTCCCGGAGGAGCTGAGTTGCCGGCCCTAGCTGCCGTTGCCATTTCACAAAGCTGCATTGGAGGCCCAGCCGCTGAATGAGGAGAGGAGAGTGAGTTCGCACTCCCAGGTAACGTGTGTTGACTCTTGGGGCGGGACACGGGCTTGGAGGGAGACGCTCTCGGCCTCTCTCTTGTGTTGGCAGCGCGAGCCTCTGCTTCGCCTCGTGTTGCGTACCATATCGCTAAAGGAGTGGTGGTACAGGGGCCGGAGTTCGAAGCTGCACTTTGGGATTACATCGTACTGTGTAGGGGGCAACTATGAGAGGCGGAGAGACCGCCTAAAGCCCGGTGATCGGTCCTGAGTGATTTACGCATTATTCCATTTCTGAAGAACGGAGAACCTGATTGTCGTATTACAAATTGCATCATTTCTGTATAACGGAGTACCTGATAAGAGTATTATGCATTGCGTTATTCCTGCATACGGACTACCTGATTAGTGTATGACGCAATGCATTGTTTCTGAATAACGATCTACCTGATTAGCGTACTGCGCATTGAATTTCTCCTGCATAACGAATTACCTGATTAGTGTATACGCATTGCCTTATTTTTGCAGAACGACATTTCTGGTAGTTGTATTACGCATTGCATTATTTGATCTTACAAAGTGCCTGATTGTTGCGTTACGCATTGCATTCTTTTCATTGCAGAGTGTCTGATTGCTACGTTACGCTTTACAGTATTGTTACATTGCAAAAGTATCTGATTCTAGCATTACAACTGTATGATATTATTTTAGGAGTACAGGAGAATGATTAGAAGTGTTCATTGATATCGCCAGAACTTACAAGGGCTGGCTGGCCTAACAACCGGCCAGGTGAAATATTACACAACCTCATATGTTGGTTTTATATTGTGTAGTATTATCGTATATCTTTTTACATAAAGTTTATACTCGTTTTATAAAACTCGTGTGCAGTCTATTTGTGGTGTCATCATTGGATTATTGTGAGAGTGGTTGCGAATACTTTACACATTTGCCTTGAAGATAAGCCTGGCTGCTCGTGCCAAGCTACCGAGGGGGTGAGCGGGGCTATCTAAAAAGGCGACCTTTGTTTCCCTGACGTTGGAACGCGGGTCGCTACTTGGTCTAAGGTACCTACCTCAGCCAACCAAGGATCCCGTGTCTAACAGGTTGCTTGTGTTTTGGTTAAGGGAGGACCTAGCCAGGCAGGTCAGGCTGCATTGTACCTATTGGAGCAAGGTCAAGACTGATTTACATATGCTTCTTCACATAACACTATGCACGCTTTGCACCTCTGGTTTCCAATAATTTAGACTAACGCTCTTAACGGTCTAGTTATTATACTGAACCCACCATTTTTCCTTTTTTCCCCTCTTTGCACCACCTGAAAACAGTATTTGACTATCCCTCGGTCACATACAACAGGACCAAACCCAGGTACACATCGGGTGTCTCTGACCCTGGTGATGGGACTCAAATTATTCTTAGTTTCCTCTCTATAATATTATTATATTTGTATTATAGCCCTGATGTACTCTGCTGTCATGCTTAGAGCACAAGCCAAAACATGTGTTGGCAAGTGGAAAGTCCAAGCATAAGGGCAAATTTTGAATTTTGTATAAAGAACTGTTGATACCACGACCTTGAAGCCAGAAAATGTTTTGAGTCCTCAGTGAACCCTTTTTTGATGGACTGGGATGTGGCCCAAATATTCACCAGTGGATGTGATTACTTCAATCGTTTCATCCATCACTTTCTTTTTTTGTAGTCTTCGGGGGAGTAAATTCAGCAACTATCAGTGTTCAATGAACCTCTCAGGGCTCTGGGCCCTGATGCCGCTGCAACTGCTGCAGCAGCAGTAGGTATGCCCCTGCTGATAGTGTGCGCCCTGAAACATGCATTGTGAAGGACCAGCCTTTAATTCCCTTTCTTGAATGTCCTACATTTTAACAGAACAAACTTGTGCAAGCAGTTTGGGCTTTCTGTGAGGTCTTGTGGTTACCGTTAATGGGTTAGGCAGTTTGCTTAATGATGCAGCACTTTTAACAATTCCAATGTATGCACATGTTTGGTTATTAATTGTGCCATCTACAACCTTACTCCACTTGTGCATATAAACCATGTTTTAAAGGTCCTCAGTTTCGGTGGGAGAGACTAAGCTATCAACTTTGCATCCAAGAGTGCCAATCCCAAAAACCAGCTCACCCTTTTCACCTCTTTGTTGGATCCGAATTGTCAGACCTGGGATCCTTTGCATGGTTTCCCAACAACTTGAAAAGGTTGTGTCCTGCCTCCACACAAAGAGCTGCAGGAAGAAGAACTGCTGTGCCGCTGAAAGGACTGTCACTCTGCTGGACTGTTGCTCTGAAGGACTGCTGCCCTGCTGTGCTGACCTGCTGACTGCTGCCTCTTCCCTGGGTGAGTAGGACTGGACCTGTATCTATTGAACCCAGACCACCATAGTGACTTCAAGGGCTAGTTTGCTGACATCCTGACTTGTGCCTCAGGGACAGTATGCTCTAACAACTTGGATCCCAGTTTCTAGGCTCTGCCATTGGTGAGTCCATCCTGCCAACTGGTGGCTCCTAGTCCTGGACCCTATGAAGTAGGCCTAATATATTTTGACAGCCTCTGTGGCCCAGCAGAACCAACAAATCTCCTCTGCAGCATTGAGCGAACTCACACATCGCTGCTGTTGCATGGCTCTTCTCCATCACAAAGACCTTCATTGCCTTCACAGCCTCTTTAGAACCAGCACTGCATGATTCATTCTCGGTGCAGGTCCTCACATCCCTCATCAATGCCAGCCTCAACAATGATGCCAAACTCCACATTGAAGTTTCACAGCTCCTCAGAACCGATGCATCGCCCAGACTGAACAACGCTTTCACAATGATGAACTTTGCATCAAAAGCCCTCGTCAATGGGATCCTCGATGACGATGCAGACCCTGACACTGCAGTCTTGCCTCATCTTGGAAACAATACATTGCTTCAGCTGCGCAACCCTTCTTCGACATGGACCCTTGCAACGGCCTGCAAGCCAGCATTTAATGTACTCTGTTCAGGGTGGAAACCAGGTCCCTGTAGCTGGCCGGCACTCCATCATGGTCGGCCTGAACTTCTGCCTTTGTCCCGTCCACCATGAACAGATACCCACAGTTGGTGCTTTTGGTGTTTTTTTCACTAAAACCTTCAAAAATGCATATCTCTGGTTCAACTGACTATATTTTTTTTGTTTTGGTCTTGTGTTATTTATTAAAAATCACTCTATTTGCTAATCTGGTGTGGGGTTCTTTTTCTGGGGTATTTTCACTTTATTTCGGTTTGAAGTGTAGCACAAATACTTTACACTTTGTCTCTAAATTAAGCCTAACTGATTTTTGCCAAGCAACCAGAGTGTTGAGCACACATTAATTTAGGGTTGGCTCGTTCCTCACCCTGACAAGGGTTGTGATTGCTGCTTTACCAGGGCTCACATCCCAGTTAACCAACAACCCAGGTTATTACACTGGTCAAAACAATCCAAAGCAGGCCTGGCTCCTGAAATTTTTATTTGGGGGGGCCAAGGGTGCATTCAGATGTGCCACTGCGGGCCCAATTTGTCACTTATATTTCTAGCAAGGTCTGCTTCAGGGCCCTCCTTTATCTCTCCTTACTTTTACAAGGGCCAGTAAAACGCATTATTTTCTTTCCAAATCTTTCTGAATTTTACCTCTATCAAAAAGTGTATTCCCATGTAATGTCCCTTGGGAAGAGGACGTTTCTGAGGTGGGAGTATCAGGCAAGTGCCACTTTTCGGGCTCTCCCTCATGACCTCTTCCTCGGATTCCCTCACTACCACCCTACACCAGTGCCCTTCATCTCTCCGTAGCCCCTCCCCCAATGACCTCCTTCTTGGATTCCCTCACTGCCAACCTCCACCAGTGCCCCTCATCTCTCCGCAGCTCCTCCCCCTAATGACCTCCTCCTCGGACTCCCTCACTGCCACCCTCCACCAGTGCCCCTCATCTCTCCTTCCCCCCTTCCCCTCATGACCTCCTCCACAGATTCCCTATCTGCCACCCTCCGCCAGTGCACCTCATCTCCACATAGCCCCTCCCTCTCATGACGTCCTCATCGGATTCCCCCACTGCCACCCTCCTCCAGTGCCCTTCATTTCTCCGTAGCCCCTCTTCCTCATGACCTCCTCCTCAGATTCCCTTACTGCCATACTCCACCAGTGCCCATCATCTCTCTTTAGCCCCTCCCCTCATGACCTCCTCCTGTGATTCCCTCACTGCCACCCTCCAACAGTGCCCCTCATCTCTCCATATCCCCTCCCCCTCATGACCTCCTCCTCGGATTCCCTCATTACCACCCTCTGCCAGTGCCCCTCATTGCTCTAAAGCCCCTCCTCCCATGACCTTCTCCTCGGATTCCCTCACTGCCATCCTCTGCCAGTGCCCCTCATATCTCTGTAGCCCCTCCCCCTAATGCACTCCTTCTCAGATTCCCTCACTTCCACCCTCCAACAGTGCCCCTCATCTCGCCATAGCCCCTCCTCCAAAGTATGTAAACCAGTCTCCAGGGAATGTAACATTAACCAATGAGGATTACAAGGTGTATGTCATTCTCTGTAAATGTCGGAAATTTTTTGTGGGAAGCACAATAAGAGCTTTAAAGATCAGGATCAGCGAACATCTACGAGCTGTAACTCAAAATTATATGCGATATCCGATTGCTGAACACATAAATACATGCGATAAACAAGAAAGAATAAGTCATTTACCTTCTTTGGAATTGAGCATGTGACAAAGGACCCATGGGGAGGTAACCGAGAGCTCAAATTACTCAGACATGATGCCAAGTGGATAATGCACTTGAGGGCAGTGGAAGACGGTTTGGATTTTGACCAGGAACTGCAATATTTCCTAGGGAGTTAATTTTATTAGGCATGCTACTGATGGAATTGGGTGCTTTTCTGTATAAGACCTATTGAATGATTAATATAGAAATTGACAATGAGATTTAAACATCTACAGTAAAACTGGATAGAAGAATTTGCATATTATAATGACAATCTTTTAAAAGGAAAAAGTCCTTAGGTGGAGCGATTTTATTGTTCCACAATGATGCAAATAGATCTGTGAAGTCCAGGCATATATTTTAGAGGATATTAGCTTTCTTTGTCTGTGATGGTGCGCTGATTCTGTTTGGCACCGATAGTTTCATTTTATTATAAAGAAAACTATAATTTTTATTCTTTTCATAAAGTATATTTTTGAAAGATATAAATCAATCTTAATTTTGCAGGAAGACAATCTCTGTCAAATCATCATTATAGGGGTGTTCTGTTTACGAGCTAGATATTAGTCCAAGATGGCGCCTGTAAAAGTTTGTTTGGCGTCATAGTCTGATTTCAATATTGAAATTGTAATTAACAAGTAGATAATACAAATTATCTTGACCTTTAATCGGGTAATTGCGAATTAACACGGGACTTTTATTTGCCGTTGTTTGCCTATTTTTTCGTATAATAAAATTAATTCTATTTGGTAGATTGGTAGATTTAGAGTCTATATTATATTAGGATTCTATTGTTGACCCGTTTTGTGGAAATTACATCAGTCCAAGACGGCGCCTGTAAATTTATCAAGTAAGGTGATTCAAGTCCGTTTTTGTTTTTCATGATGGAAATAAGAGGTAGGAATCGTAAGAGGTTGTGACCTGTATTCGGGCACTCGACGTGGGATATTCATTTTTGAATGAGGTAAGGAGTAGAGCTCTTGGGAGATTCGAATAATTTTTGTAAAATGTGGATCAAGAGCTTAGTAGGTTATAATTACACTTTTCTTCTTTCGTATTTTAGATATTTACCGCACGATAAAATGCAGGAATTGAAGGAGATTCTATGATCCATAGATACCTTTAGTTACGGCATGGATATACCCGCGATGAATGTTTAACGGGGACATAGCTTGAGAAACAGTATAAAGACCTCCATTAAAATAAAGGATAACGGAGGTAAGCGGGTTGAAATTAAACACAGTACTACTTATATTGCAGTTGCTGTTTAAAGGTTAAATACCGGCTTTTTATCCACACTGGTTAATTCCGTGATGCTCTTGCTTAACTCCTTAGGTCTCTCCTCTACTTTTAGAATTACTCGTTTGACAGGTATGAAAAATTGTATATATGTAATTAGACTCTCAGCACCTTATGCACAATGGGTGTTTTTTTGTGTGTTTATTGAGGGAGCACTATCAGGAATCTCAGCCCACATCAATAGTTCAAATTTGTTATAGTTTCTTGGGACATTCAAGCACATATGATGAATTACTTTGTAATAAGAGAATGTTTTGTAAAAAAGCATTTTATAATGGGGTTGATAACCACAAAGTCTGATGTATGGAAATGTGTGCTGCACTGGGTATATAAGACTGCAACCTACTTTTAACATAGTGTTAAAATATGTATTACAAATTTTTTATTTTTTATTGTATTTTTAGCCCTGATGAAGTCGCAAGGGTAATCCCATTGCGAGGAAACGCGTTGGCTTGTGGCTAAAGAGAAATAAAAGAGAACACACCGAAGAACGGAAATATTGAGTTCATTCTATCTTTCAATGGATAAATACACATTTGTGTTGTGATATTGTGGTGTGTGCCTTGGAAATTAGTGAATTGTGTTTCTATCAGTCCATGGATTGGTAATTGGGGAAAGTAGGGTGTGTCTCCCCTTTTCAAGGGCACCGCAGTAATAAAGCAGTATGTAAAATTATAGTGCAATTCATGCGAGCGCCATAAACCAACACACCCATTAGTAGTAAAAAGAGGATTACAAGGTGTAGGAATCAAATGTCATCCATACTGGTGGGCAGTATATTTTAAGAGGGTTTGGACTGGAGAAACACAAACTCAGGATTTAAAGAGTACTCCAGTGCTTGGGCGTTGGCTTTAGTAATACAAATGTGTATCTGGCCAAACAGACTCCTTTTAGCAACATCAGAATCATGAAAGACCTGAGAAGTTCTAACTGTATCACAACACAAAGAAAGCTACGTTCTAACTATACCATTCAGGTTTGCAAGCAGGGCTTTGATTACAGTTCATAGGTCACTATCCTATGACAGGACTGTAACTACTTAACTGCTAGTAACACAAGAATCTCTGTGACAATGGCAGTAACCCACTAAGCTATCCACATAAAAAGCAGTTTATCTGCATTTCAAAACTACCATCAGACAAAGGATTCCTCGCCAACAGGATCATTAATCACCAGATTTATCAGGACATTTTTTTATTGTAAATGAAACATACATAAAGTATATCTCTTGCTGGGCCTTCCCTGATTTTAAAAAGAAGAACAACTAGCCAGACATTCTCTTACCTGCTGGCTCGTTGTCACAGCCGATCTGATAAGCAGCTGCATGGACAGGAAAGGCGAATCTGGATAAACAAACTTTTTTTCTCCAGTGTGGAATAGAAAAGGAAATATCCAGGCAGCAGAACGGTTAAGGTTACAGTTAAGGTTGCCCGGTGCCAAAGAAAGGATGTGTCCCTTCCCCTGACCCAATTGTACCTGCACGATATTTTGGGATACGTTCTTACAAAATCACAACTTTTTGAGGCATATTTACTCTGGTCTGACGACGTCAACACGAAGTCTGCCGCCTATCCTCAGGGCCTTTCAGGCCTTCACGTCAGTCGTTCAGCAGACAAGCTTTTGAAACCATTGATTTACCTGTGCACCTGTTCCATTATCTGCCAAAGTAGAACGAACTTGCAAAGTGGCCCGCGATAGAATTTATTACTGTATATATCCCATACATTAATTTTTGTCAGACTCCAGAACAACTCTTATTTATTGATTGGATGACATGCAAAAAAAGATTGGCATCACTAAATGGATATTGTGCAAAGTAGTACATGATACAAATTATTCACACCCGCGTTTCTCCGAAAAACAGAACGCGTCACTGGCTGACTATGCGCTTTCTAAAGGCGCCAGTGCGCAGTTAGAGACTTGATTCACGCCAGTCAGCGCACAATTAGAAGAACGATTTTACCATTATCTCGTAATTCATCCCCTGCCTCTGGTGTTGGGAAATTGAAGTCAAGCAGCTCGCAGATAGCTCTGTTCTCACCCCCTGCGAACCACGAGCCCCGTTAGCTGTCAGCGGAACACTCAATTAATTTTCTGATGTCTCAGATAATAGTAGGAAAGCAGATGAGGGAAGCTTTGGTACCCAATCCCGAATGACCGAGGTAGATGGGCAGCCAATGAGCTGCGCATGGGGTGGGGCTTCTGCACAGTCTGAAAAAATCCTAACTGCGTTGCTTTTCAGTGCACTTGCTTTTGGCTGCTGAGGGATGTGGCCGCAGGGAGTCCCGAGGACGCTGTAATCTTATAACTCCAGCCCGCGTCTGCCCTTGTCAACAGCATCACCTGCTCGGCGCTGCGTCCTTAGAGCAAAGCCAAGCCTGCAATTCCAAGGTACTTCGCGAACCTCATTGTTAATCATTATTTCCTTCAGGTGGCTTCCCTGCAATGACCTACAGTGCTCTCCCAGAGAGGCAAAAGTTTTCCATGCACCTCAGAGAAGTCCAGGTACGCTGGAGCGATCTGACTGAATATACATTTAATGCGTGAATGTCATTTTTGTATTTAATGTGAAGTGCAGTTCAATGCAGCTTTGTACGTGCTATGCACTGTGCATGGTTGTAGGGCGAAAGGTGCTCTCGTTGGTGTCTGGAAAGTGCACTTAGCGGGGGTCCCTTGTGCTACCAGTGCTAGGATGAGACGCGTGTCTGTCGCGGATGCCTTGCTCTGTCTGACCTTTCTTGAAATCTGCCCTGCACCCGAAGCGCGCGCTGAGCGCCGCACAGGCTTTTCGGCATGTCCCCGTACAATAAAATGTAAGTAATGTAATCCCAGTATCCCCCAGCAGCCTTGCAGGCTGCGCGCGCCTTGGTGCAAAACGATGCCACGAGCAGAGTCTGTAGGGTCCTTGGAGGGCACACCCGCCCTCTAGGAATGCTCGTTTGTGTTATGAAGATAGACACACGCGTAATGCTGGTCTGTGCTGAGCACGTGTTGTTCAGCTACCGGAAATGGGCAGTTGTGCGTTTGCGTGTTAAAGTTTTCGGTAGTACTGTGTGGATGTGTCAGCAAAGTGCGTTGGTGACGCAGCCATCACCATTCGCCTCATACTGACGCGTGCGTCGTTCTCTTCCCTGGCACAGTGCCTATGTCTCCATACTGCTATTCGGTGTCGTGCCATCCAGCACCTGTGGCAAAGCTATGAAGATACCCACACATGTATACACACAGGTCTGCTCACTCTTTACGCTTGCGCTGTTGTGATGAATTCCCCTTATGTTAATGATTTTTTTTAGGTGGATGTTGGGTGATACTTAAGAAATCTACACTATGATCTTTCATGGGGCGATGACTGATGCCTGGAGATAGTGGCCTCTACCCCCGTTGAACGACGGCCAAAAGCATTGAAACAACTTTGTTGCAGCTTACACATGGCCTCTACCCTTCCTCTTGGCACTGTATGCATCTAGTTTTAGTAGTGATGAGAATAACAGAATACTCCAAAGTCAGAGAGCCAAAAACAACCGTAGTAAACACCACTGATAGTACCACGAATCAAATGGTGTTCATATGGAATTTTAAAAAACACACTGTACACATCAGCTATTGCACAAAATGAGGGTACATATGTACTGGGTTACAGATGGCACAATATTCATAAAGTATATTTTTAATATTTCATACTTTTGTACGATTGGCAATTTTAAAGTGTAGCTTTTAAGCTGCCAGGATAGCTCAGTGAGTTGCAAGGTGCTTTGGACATAAGCGTTGTTTATAGCTGGTCACCAGTTCAAACACCGTCAAAGCTGACTCAGAATTCAATTTTTCAGAAGTCAATAAACTCAATACCAATAAACAGTATAATAGTAACATCTGTCGGCTACTGCGCGCAGTAATTGCAAAAATGTGCCATGAAGCTCTACAAAAAAAATGTATTCTCTGGAGTAGCCGTTTGGTGTGAATTGAATTTAACCCAGTGTCTATTTTTGTTGGTATCTGTTTTGAGTGTGAAGTCACTGGCTTTTACAAATTGTAAAAAGTCTTCCCATGATATTAAAGAAAGTCTGATGTCTACACTGAGCAGTTTGAGATCATTTTGTATTTCTGCCGATGAAGATAAAGAGTTTACAACAACTTTCAACATAATGTTTCTCCTCTGGCGCGTTACATTTTAAAGGTGAAATAATACCCGCCAGCTCTGGAAATGAATATGTAAAACGTCTGCAGGAATATTTGCATTTCAATTTGTAAAGGCAGACAGGTAGCTCAGAGCTCTGACTGGTTGCCAAGACGGAGTTTAGAAGCTCGTTCTCATAAGCAGCTGGTTCAAGTCCCCATGCTGTGTGACAAGCAGTTTGCAATCTGCCCCTCGCTGCTTTACTTGTTGCTTGGAAGTTTTAACTTTAGAGCTGATTTCTGGGAACATTGCTTCTGTCTGTAAGTGTTCTATGGGGCATTCACATTTAGGAAGAAGCCAGTGACCTAATCCATATACTGAAAGTAGCCATCAGTGGTTTGGGGGAATCAGTGGTTTTTGGGGGATTGAGGAGGGGAGTCACTGCTATGCACATACCTTTTTGATGTACAATGTTTGCTCTGGCAGCTCGGGCTGGACTGTTGTTCCCATGAGGCACAGGGTCAAGACTGATTTGCATATGGCCAGGTCTAAACTGGGGTGGCATAGTGACCAAAAGAATGATGGATTTAACCCAGATCTCTTGACTGGGGGTGAATGTTTTGATTTGTTCTGCATTCCGTCCATCAATTGTGTTTCTTTTGCTGTTCCATAAGTTGGTATGAAACCTTCTTGGTTGGGTATTTCAGCAAGATACAACAACTATATTATACAGCACTTCAAGTCTTAATTCTGTTGTTTCTTGGCTATATAAATTAGAGGTATCACTATTGTTCAACTTTATGTTACTCGATATACTGAACATCGAAGGATGGAAGGCTGAGTTGGTCTTACCAAGATCTAAATTCTTGACCAGCAGATCTTATCAGATGTCATCAATGGGCATTGAACCATGGAGAAATCTTTCAGACAAAATTATAATTGAATCAAAATATATAAGCTCTTTAAGATCAGCACAATCACATCATATTGAGGCACGTAAGCAAACCTATGACGTCAGAATGTCCAAACTAGTAAGGGACAGATTTACAAGCCCGCTGCGTCACCAGTACATCACTTTTTGTGACATACTGGTGACGCATGTTACTGCTCCATATTTACAAGGACAGGAAAAGCCACCCTGCGTGGCTTTTCCTGTCATTGTATATAGTGCTCCTTTACACCAGCACTTTGGTGAAAGGGGCGTTCCATGGGTGTTGCTGTGGGTGTTCCCACGCAACACGCATGGAACAAGACACATTTCCAGATTTACGAGGAATCGTAAATCTGGAAATGCGTCTGAATGCTACGCCACCCTAGGGCTGGCGTAGTGAGGAGCAAAGAGGAGAAATGTTTTAATTTCTCCTAGTTTTTTACTCTTTCAATGCGTGCTGCATTCTACAGAACGCATTGAAAGAGGAAAATGCCTGTAGTGATTGTTTTTGTGCAGGAAGGTGCCCCTTCCTGCACAAAAAAAATCTCCCCATGACACAGGCATCCTTGGACGTTAGTCGTCCGTCCTGGAAACCATACCTCGGTGGATGGTGAGGCGTTAGGTTTACGGAGCGTTCCACAATACGGAATCGACACTATAATATTAGTGCTCTCCCACCTTGGTCTCAATTTCACCACAGCCTATGAGGGTTGTGTTATTTAACTTTTGGTACCACACATTTTCAGGGTGCTGTACGTGTGGCCACCATTGATACCTCCTCGAGGTTGTGACCACCACCAAAAAAGTGTAGGTAGCCTTATTTTTGGTCCTGAAGAATTGTTAATTAATAAATTACCAGGCAAGAAACATGTTGATCCTTTTAGCACATTAACTCATACACCTAAAGGTGAGAATGTGCGTTTCACTTTGGTTTTAATCAGGATGGTGACCATGCTTTATTAAAATAGTTTGAAGTGGATCACCTATCCCTGTTTTAGTTCACTCGTTTCACATCTCACATGCACCTACACTAGTTAGTAGAAGGAACCCCTTACTCACCTCACCTATCGGCATTGGAAGAAAAGATCTCCATTAGGAAGGCCCCATTTGGGTGCCTGATCGGGCATTGCACCGCCGGCCCGATAAGGAGCAAGACCCAGTGATGAAGCAAGACAGACACTTGTTGGGTGTGTGAGGGTCTTCTTTTCCATAAGGAGTGATCTTCTCTCCTGCGTACTTCAACACCTTCACCTTGGCACCTCTTTGTTATCCTACCAAACCCTGCGATACCCCTAGGAACTGCATACCTCTTCTGTTTTCACAGGCATCCTTGCACCATGGTGCAAGGGTGCCTGCGCCGGCGCATGGCAGCAGTTTGTGTGCCAGCGCAGGGGAGAGCACAGGAATGCAACTTATTATTGTAAATATGTTGCAGTCCTGTGCTTTGGAAGTACCGCAGCATGGTGCAGCCAAAGGGCTTGCGTTGCTGCACTGTGGCACTTCCTTGTAAATCTGCCCCTAAGTATTTGCATCCAGCCTGACCAGTGGCTACAAATCATGCCCCCCTTGGAGTCTTTCTTTTTGCAGAAAATTACACAGGGTGAAAGGAGCAGGATAAAAGTGCTTGCAGGGGAAGAGGACTGCATCAGTTAAGAGTGGCCTTTCAATATAGGTCTGTTTCCATCCACGTTGTACACTCAACAGTAATAGTGTTGTGTGACAAAATATCTAGCTTTTTGTATTGAGCTACAAAAATATTGACTGCAATATTAACTGGCACTACATTGTGAAAGTAAATATATAAGTGGGTTTAGAATTAATTTTCTTAATGCTGCTTCTATGTGCCTTGAATATTTACAGAAGTAGATACATGTGGGATGCAGTCTTCTTTTATTCATGTAAGTTCATTTCAGCCCTCAAAATGTTTGTGTATCTTGAACTAATTACAATTTTTGCGTCATGTTTATTTGAGCGATTACTTTGCAAATTTGTGAAGAATTGCGCTGGCAGAGGGCCTCTGACTAACTTTAAGGGTACAGTACACAAGTTATCAATCTTAGCTGGCGAAATGCTGAATTGTCCATGTCATGATTGAATATGTATCCTGTAGGTGATATTAGATTTCAGGAGCGAACAATTGCTACTGACTAGCTCGCTTGCTCACTCACTCACTCACTCACTCACTCACTCACTCACTCATGATCGAGTCCACTCTAATTCAATATGAGACTAGATATGTCTCGGTGAATGCATGTACCACCCATCTAATTTAGGGGACCCTCAGATGTGCCCATTTAGCAGACAGATGCTGCACAAGAAGGGAAGGGTAAGAGCAGATCCCATTTGTAATTCTCACTGTGTAACTCCGGACTGTGGCCAATGATAAGCCAAATCCCAGAAAAGACCACAGATATCTCCAGTCGGTGTTTTGCTTGCACCTGCTTACCGACAAGACACACGTCAGAGCACTTGCACTCAGAAGACTAACAGAACCCTGCCCTCATGTGACAGCTTCCCGAATCCTATACACCTAAAAACGTATGAAACCTGGTCTTCAGTGACTACTTCCGGAGCAATCACAGGGCCTTCTTCAAAACCAGGCGGAGTGTCACAGGCCCTGCATACCATTAGATGCATAATAATCACCCCTCTCATTGTGAATACCGTAATCCCCTTTTTGGCGTTTGTGCATGCTGCGGGTTCTCACGGCACCCTGAGGCACACGAAAGGAATGATGTGAACAGTAGGTGAAAGCAAATAAGCTAACTGCTCTCCATCAAAGTTGCAATGTTCAAAGGGACGAGCATTCAGATCGTGCAGGGTTTTTAGGCTTTGAATATACATTTGGGAACTATACATATTTCCTTCTTACAGGATACAGGAGGCAATTTGCCAGAAAGTGGAGGGAAATATTTTGTTTTGCGACTTGTCTTGAAATGTGTTTTTTCCCCCTAACTCAATTCTGTATCCGTAGCAAGGATCACCTCGCGGATTTGCGCCTACTAAGTAGGGAGACGAGAGATGCAATACATCTCAGCACATTTAAATTCAAGCCAGCCCCTCACATTTCCCAGGGTGTCCTAAAGTGTGTTTTAGCTTAATGTACGCCAATTACAACTACAGTGTTTCCATTTTGAAGCGAAGTACATAGCAGGTGTTGCCGTTACTCAAATTAATTGTATTTAGGTTAATGATCTGGAAAAAATGTCGTGTTGGCCCTGTCAGGATGCAAATATATGACCAGATGTCAGCAGTAAACAACTACCTTATTGAAACCTACCAGCGAAACTCTGGAATTGTTTTGGCAAGGATAGCCTCTCTCTCTCTCTCTTCTCTCTCTCTCTCTCTCTCTCTTTCTTTTACGCGTCAAAAAATTCATTTCAACTTATAAAAGAGATTTTGTGATGCAAATTTTGGGTGATTTCATGGCAACGAGGTGGATGTCAGGGGAACGAAGTAGATTGTGTTACACCCCCCCCCCCCCCTTCAAACATGCTGATTTTAATGCTCACTCTGGTTTCAGAAAGTCACAACTCTCTGAAGTGGAGAAAACCCGAATTTTGGTATCACTTAAATATCTCACCTCAAAAAACTTTGCAATGTCAAAATAAATAAGCACGCACATCAAACTGGTTGTACTTACCTAGACTGTAATTTGGGGCACCCTACTGTTTTAAGGTCTGGTAGAGATACCTTCAGCTGTCTGTCATGGCTTTTGCAATCAACACTTAGTCAGGATCAGCCCACATTAAACTTTAGTTTTGGAACTTTCCGTCGTGAGAAAAGGTGGTTCACTTAGACTGCAACCGCTGGGATGGAAAAGGCGAACTTATCAATTCTGCATGTGGGGCAAAGCCCATATTGGGGGATAAGGGAAGGGGATGGTGGAGTAAAGGCCGGTCCTTCTGTCTTCTCCCGCACACCAGCCTGGCATCACTGGGGGGATGTTTCAAGTGTTGCATGCCGCACAAGTCACTTTACTACGTGTAACACTCCTGGGTAATCACGGAGGAAGGCTGCCGTTCATATGAACCCTGCAAACAGGCACCATTAATGTGTTCAGCCGTGACGGGTACTGCCTCGATCACGGTCTCTGACGCCTAAGTGTGTGCACTGTCAGTGAGCACGCTGCAGACTTAGGGTAGAGGGAAATTAAATGAGTGAGCACGGGCCAGCTGCCGCATCTGCTGTCCAGCAAAGTTGTAACATGAAGTGTTCGAGTTCTTTACCCTGACGTGAGGACTTTGTTTTAAAGCGGTCGTGCTGATGGTGCAATTCTGCACTTGCCATGTTGGGGCAGTGGCAACTTCTGTGTACCATGTCACGGACCAATGGTGGCTCATATTCAGATACTGTCTTTCCAGACCTCAGCAGGCGCATCAGTCATGCGGGGCGGGGATCCATAGCAGGCGACAACCTCATGTGCTCTGCCTCCACTCCAACTCAGGTGTGCCCACCCAGTGCACATACAGCAGACTCTGACCGAGGGCAGGGGAGCTGAGTCAGTCGGGTGATGGCTGCTGAAATGCATATTGAACAGCACTTCAAAACAACGGGCTCATGTCTGGCACTTTGAAGCAAATACGTCGTTTCAAAGTGGAGATGTCACATGAGGGGCTGAAGTACGAGCGGTGTGGTATTGCATTAGACTGAGTCACGGCCCGCAGTGGTGTGCATACTCTGAAGCCACACCTCCATAGTCATCAGTTCAAATGTTGGCAGAAGCAGGATATCCACTTAGCCTCCATTTTGACTCCATTGTGTTTATCAGTGAGTCGGCATGCACCGATTGTTACAGCAATGGTACTGAGTATTATGTACAATTTACTGTGTATTATCTAGTGAAGTAATGTACTGAGTGTTATCTAAAATGTACTGAGTATTGCCTAGTGATGGCTCAAATATCAACACTCCCTGATGATCGCTGAGTGAGGTGGAAAATCTGAATATGCAGCAAGTGTTAATGAGTGATGGGGGCAGTTGTGGCCATCCATCCGGTGAAGGTGCACAGTCTGGGCTCTCACCGAAAATATTTGAGTGTAAATCAGAACATGCATTCGAGATTAATAAGTGATGGTGACAATCTGAACGTGGACAGAGTATTACTGACGGATTGGGTAATGATAATCATGCAATATGGACAGCTGAATAATAGGGGAGCTCTAATATTTTGTTATGATTATTGAGTGATGACGCAAAGCTGACTATGCATTAAGAAAGTTTGAGTGATTGGGCAAATCTAAATAGGCTTAATGGTGATAATTCTTGCCATATTTTAGCAATCCTTAGCACAATAAATTTAGAGTTCTGTCTATTGCTTGCCTTGGCACATTTGTGGTAATTCTTGACATATTGTAGGACTCTTGACATGGGGGAGTCCATCTTGGTGCAATAATGTTTACACTGGTGTAGTGGCAGTTTTTTATATATTGTGGGTATTTGCATTGCCATGATATTGGTCGTTCTTGATTTTTTTGTAATACTGTCATTACTGATGCCTGATGAGGAATCTGCCTGTATCTGTACAGACAATAACTTCCCAGTTATCCGTTCATGATCCAGCACGTATATACAGCCACCAACCCCTGTGCTCTCTTAATCAATCATTCATCCATGCACTCATCTATCCATCTGCAGTCACTTGCACACGCACCAAACTATGCACTCGTTCGTCCACCTAACACCGTTGACTCAGGGGCGCATTCATCCACACACTAATCCATGCAACTTCACCCACAAACTCGCACATCTGTGAGAAACACTTCCAGTAACCTCACCTATTGTCTTTGCCAATGCTTCTTTTGTAGGCAGAAAATATCACTTACCTTAAAAGCAGATAGATCATTTCTGATAAGTGGAGGGAGCGATTGGGATGGTGAATGATCCCACAAACAATATTTCTGCACACGTGGGTGCAAATATCGATAGAATATTAAAGGGACATCAGTGCGATAACACGAAATCGATAAGCATAGGGGAAAAGCGGCACTCATGCTTCCGTGTACACTTTTATTGCCATTTGCACCCATCTGTGCAAATCCAGGTTGCGCTGAGGGACAAGCGTCAGGACTTAAGCTTAAAAATATCACAAGTGTGACCTGTCGGGACAAATGTCGGCGCAGAAGGTCACTGTCATCCCTGCGACACCTCGCCGCTGCAAACCCGTTCTATTTTAATTTTGCCAGTTGCTCATTCCACTGTGCGAGCAGGGAACTGTGAAACCCCGAAGACTGATTTACATTTGGAGCTCAGTCAATGATTTCTAGCACAGATGTATTTGCCGAAAGATCAGTTGGTTAATCAAGTGTGCTACCTTGAACGCCCTCAGAGAGCCGCCGCTGTTCACTCTCAGGTTGCAGTTCATTGCCTCTCAGGATGCCCAGGAGGCTCTTTCAATTAGTGAAGAGTCTATAACTCCAGCTTATCTGCACATGTTAAGTGCTTACATGCAAAGTGTGTTTAACTGGTTCGGATCATAATATGAATCACAATAATGGTTTTAGGGCCATTGGAACAATAAAGGTGCATTACAGCATACACGCCACTGCATGCAAATATATAGTCTAGATAGCAGAGTGCCTCATTCACAGCTGGGCATTGTTCTAGATACCATGCAACAGGCACAAATTACATTAAATATAACCCACTCAGAAGACCAAATGAAACCTTTGAGATTGGAAGAGGAGATGTGGCCTAGCGGCTTGAGCAGCTGGCTTTGGAATTAGGACTCTAGGTTGGAATCCTCACCACAGTTTAACATCCTGTGATTCTGGCTAAATCACTTAGGGCCTGCTTTAAAGGTTAGCGGATGGGATGCTCTGTCACAAACATGATTGATACCCCATCTGCCATATTAAATGTGCATTATATCCTGTGGAACTTACATTAAGGTGGATGGGATAATCGTCACATTTGTGACTGATTATTTACATTATGCCTTAAATCTCCTTCTCTTCTTGTGAAGTGCCCTAAGGCCCTCAGGTCAAGTTTGTGCAATATGGAACTGCCCAAAAAACCTTCGTGAATTTTGAAAGATTAAATCAAAAAGAGAGCTTGGAAGTCAATAGCAGGTTACTTGAGGTTGCGACGGACCGGTGCAAATCCAAAGTTTAGGAATGACCGTTTTGGAGGGCATGCCGGCTACAGGACCCGCGCAGGACCCACTACGAAATTACCTTGGATGGAGGTAATCGTTGAAGGAAAGCGTTGATGCTGAGGAGACGATGTATCGATCTTTTCCAAGCAGTAGGATCACTGTGTTGTCATCGAGCCACGCAGAGCGTCGTCATGGGGCTATTGCAGTCTGTAAAACCACCGTTGTTGAGCAGCCTCTGCGTAAGTGTCAAAAGACAAAGCGTCAGTTCAGATCGGTGGAAAGGTGATGATGTGTCAGTTTTGTAGCAAAACAGCTGCAGACCCTGCTTCTGAGGCCCAGAACTTGGAGAGGGCACCTCAGGCACGAATAGGACTCACAGCAGCCAGCAGCACTAGCAGAATTCCAGGAAGTCTTTTGTGTCCCTGAGACTTCAGAAAACAGGAGGCAAGCCAGCAAACCCTTAGAGATCACTTGAAAGGAAGCAAGAGTCCATCTCTCCTTCAGCAGAGTCAGGGAGCAGCAGGCAGCAGGCAACAAGCAGAAAAGCAGTCCTTCCAGGACAGCAGTATAGTTAAATACTTTAAGCAGCACATCAGTCCTTCAGACTGAGGTTCAGTTCAAGATCCAGGAGTGTCTGATTGTAGGGGTCAGAGACCCAGTACTTAGACCCAAAAAGCCTTTGATTTAGGTTGTGGCTTCAAAGCTTGGAGAGAGGTTAAACAAGACCCTGGACGGCATTGTCAAGGCCTGCCCGAGGCCCTGAGGAAAACGTGGGATGTCCTCTTACCATGCCTGATGTTGGCTTACTGGGAGGTGCCATGGAGAAGTGTGGGTTTCTGCCCATTGGAGCTGTTGTATGGGCACCCAGTACGAGGACCCATGTGTCTGGTGAAAGAAGGGTGGGAGCAGGTTCCCAGCAAGGAACCCCAGGATAAAGTGAGGTACATGCTGGCTTTCAGAAGCCAGATGGCTAAGTTATGAAAGCAAGCTACCAATAACCTTGAAGCCAGACAGAAAGTCAAGAAGAAGTGGTATGACAAAAATTCTATCACTCTGAAATGAAATTTCAACCTGATCAAAAAGTGTGAGTGATCAAGCCGGTAGAGCCCAGGGTCCTCCAGGACTGCTGGAATGGGCCATAAGAGGTGATTGAAAGAAAGGGTGAGGCCACACACCTGGTGGATCTCAAGACCCCTAGGCAACCCCACAGGGTGCTGCATGTAAATTGCCTAACAACAGGTCTGAGCTCACCATGCTGTTGGTGACTGATGAAGAAGAAGAAGAAGGGGAGAGTGAACCTCTCCATGACCTCTTGGACTCCAAGGAGAAGGATGGGTCTGTGAAAGGACTAATCCTTTCTTCCACTTTGAAACTCCTGAACAACAGAGATACTGCTACCAAGTGTTGGTGCAATGCTCTTCTCTGTTCTTCCTTATCTCTGGAACAATGACGCAGACACCGGAGACAACCTCCCTGTTAAGAATATATCTTAGGCACTAAGGCTGACGTATCCAAAATGCTGAATTGGGGATGATAGAATCCTCCAGTAGGCCTTGCTCCAGTCCTGTGGCTCTGGTACCAAAAGCTGCCCCAACGGGCACCACACCTAAACTGAGGTTCTGTGTGGATTACAGAGGGCTACATTATGTCAGATTGATCGGTTAGGGGCTGCCCAGTATCACAATACCTTTGATCTTACATAAGGGTACCGGGGATCTCCCTAACAGAGGGAGCAAATGGAGAAATCAGCCTTCTCCACTCTAGAGGGTCACTATAAGTTTGGGGTGATACCCTTTGAACTGCAGAATGCCCTAGCCACTTCCAGAGGCTGGAGAACCAAGTCCTTGCTGGTATGGAGGCCTTCTCTGCTGCTTATCTGAATGACATAGCTGCCTTCAGTAGCAGCTGTAAGGACCACCCTTTTCACCTGCAGGAAGGGCTTAAGCTCTGCAATAGGCAAGCCTGACTATCAAGGGAAATAGGTGCCTGTGGTGTACTTGGAACACCTAGTGGGCAGGGGGAAGGTGTGACCCTTCAGGCCAAGACAGAAACCATCATGGCCTGGCAGTCCCCTAAATCCAGACTGAGCATTCTTCAGCCTCACTGGGTACTATAGGATGTTTGTCAAGGGATATGGCACACTCTTTGTCCCATTGACTGAACTGACTTCCAAGAAGCAGTCCAGAAATGTGGCTTGGACAAAGGCATGCCAACATGCATTTGACTCCCTAAAGCAAGCCATGTGCACAGCACCTGTGCTCAAGGCCCCTGATTTCACCCAGGAATTTATAATTTGCACAAATGCTGCAGAACATGGCATAGGGGAATTATGATCCCAACGTAACGAGAAGGTCCTAGACCAACCTGTAGCCTTCCTCTCCAAGAGGTTGCTCTCCAGGAAACAGAGGTGGAGTACCATTGAGAGAGAAGCTTTTGCTGTGCTTTGGGTTCTGAAGAAGCTGAGAACATACCCGTTTGGCACTCACTTCCTAATTCAGACAGACCAGAGGCCCCTCAGGTGGCTCGTGCAAATGAAGGGTGAGAATCCAAAATTGTTGAGGGTGATCTTTTCCTTACAGGGTATGGACTTCAGGGTGGAACACAGACCAGGATTAGACCACACCAATGTTGGCGGCCTGTCCAGGTTTTTCTGCCTTAGTGATTAAATCTCCCTAGAGTCTGGGTAGATCGCCCCACTTTCAGGTAGGAGGGACACGTGTTAAACCTGTCATCCTTACTGTGGTCTTTCCTTTTGCCTCTCACTTTTGCTGATCTTTTTGTTGGCCTTAGGACTCTGAGAACTTTACCACCGCTATCCATTGATAAAGCGCATGCACTTCTCCCCTCAATATGATGACATTGGTGTATAACTGATTGGCATATTTGTTGTTCTGATGAGTCCTTTGTAAAGTGATATATCATTAGGCCTGGGTGGTGAACTTCGCTCCTTTCGCGGAGTTTGCGGAGTTTTCTGAGATTGCAGAAAACTCTGCTTCGTGAAGTGCAGAGGAGTTTTTTCCCCACTCCCGATCGCAAACAGTAAGTACGCGAGCTCAAGCTGCCACTCGGGTAGAATTTCTACCCAAGCAGCAAGAATACCAGCACACACTGCAGTTCGCACTGCATTCCACCACTCGCGGAACTTCGAGGAGTTCCGAGTAGCAAAACTCCGCAAACTACGCCCAGGCCTGTATAGCATATACACCGGGCCTGTACTTTAAATGCTGTTAGTAGGCAGTAGGACTGATTGTGCCACCCACAGCAGTAGCCTTTCAAACCTGTCTCAGACCTGCCATTGCAGTGTCTGTGTGTGTAGATTAGTGTCACTTCGACTTGAAATTTAGAACTACTTGCCAAGCCTTGAGCTCCCCTTTTATTACATATAAGTCACCCCTAAGTTAGGCCCTAAGTAACCCTAAGTATAGGGTGACATGGAAGTAAAAGTTAGGGCATGCATCTGTATGTTTTGCATGTCCTGGTAGTTACACATAGCCCATTTTGTTTTTCACTAGTGTGAGGCCTATACCTCTCATAGACCCAGCATTGGGAATTCCTTAATACACTCTTAAACTGTAATTTCGGATTAGAAAGGAGTAGCTTTTTCATGTTCTATATGTTTGGAATGGTATTACTAAATCCTCCTTACTGTGAAGTTGGATTTAACATTATTGTTTTAGAAATGCCACATTTAAAAAGTGAGTAAGAAATGAACAGCTGGTATGCACTCAATGTAACCAGTAAACCAGCGATATCAACCAGTAGTGACTATGCTATGATTGTGGTGTACAACTAGAGAGGAGGTACAGCCCCCCCCTACTCAATAAGTGTATTTATGCTAGGCCAAAGGTCATAGCGTCCATATGCACTACTCTAAAAAAACTCCTCAGAAGTATGTTTCATTTTACTCAAAGTGATCAAATATAACAAACCAGTGCATGAACAGTAAACATTGACAGAAACAAAAAAGGATAAAAACAAAAAAGGATACATTAACATGAATAATTGTAATGATAACAGCGATATAAATAGTTGCTCAAAAAATTATTTTTTTATTGAGCAGACTTAGTATTTCTCTCATAAAGAACTTCATTCAAAAATACAAGATAACAGTTGTGAGCTTCTTGTAGGTTCAGAACAAGTCCCAATGCATTTCGGGCATTAAATGCAGCCCTTCTTCAGGGGAAATCTACTAGCGAGTAAACATATAATTTGAGATTTTACAAAAAATGTGCATTGGTGTTGGAAGAGTATGAACATGAAGAGAACACTGATTCATATACAAATGAACTATGTACAACAGAAACCAGCACTGAAGGAAAACCTCACAGGTCAAGAAATGCAATGATAGAAATCAGAGTAGTAACCACCACCTACCCACGCGCAAATGTGGTGCTAGACAAGTGATTTAAAGAGATTGTAACAAAAAAGCTTGGAGAAAAAAGCAAAAATCACCTGTGACTGTACAAAAGGAGGTGCTCAAGCATCCCAAAATACCCCACGTGGATCAACTCGTGAAAATCAAGCAACTTAATTGACACGTGTCCTATCGGTAAATAGTATTACCTAGAGGCTCTAACAACACACTGGTATGGCAAAAATGTGTTATTTATATACTGCAACAAAAAGGAGATAAACATCAAGATAGTGTCCGTGCTTAAACGTACTGGGGAAGATGCCATATCACAAAAACAAAACTTACCACAAATTAAATTCGCAGAGTGCGATTATCTTTATCAACATAGATGAGAAAAGAAACTGGTCAGCAAGTAGATAGGTTCATGCAACCTAGACACCAAATAATAAATGATATCACGTTGACTAATAATCAACCGGATAAACCACATGAACATTCCTACAAGCTTAACTTATCGAGTGAGTCAGTATCAAAATACCCCAATGCTCACCAGTACAATCAAGAATCTCATCCGTAATAGTCAAATCGGGACGCAGAGTTTCACCACCCAGCGACTGAATCCTATGCGTACCGCTGACGTATGTAATACGCTTCCCCGTGACCCGGAAGTCTATAGTCGGCCAGTTTTAAAGGCACAGAATCGGAGATTTACAATGCGTGAAACGTGAATATTCCAAAAAGTGGTAAATGCGCGTGAGACGGTACCAAAGATTGGTGTGCACAGTGATCACATGCAACAACGGAAAAGAAGGAGGAAATTGTGTAGTGCATAATACACTAAATGAACACATATCCACGTTGATGGCTAATGATAGGTATCATGACAAGTTAATGTCAAGGAGGGAACATTCATACAAAGAACTGTGTGGTTAACATTTCTATGTGGATTGATAATTATGTCAAGAGTGGCATGGATCTTGCTCAATAAATGCTTAACATGAAGAACAACTTCAGACATCAAATCATTAAATTACATTGATCTAGATGATGAATTCCCAAATATTTACAACGTCTTATTCAAAACAAAATTTCAGACATGAGCATACATAGGTACAAAAAATCTTCAGTTGCAAAACATTCTACAACTTCATGTATGTCTCTGTGTGTTTGATTGTGGTCCCTAGTGTGACAATGATAGTATACGACATATTCGTGAAATGAAACACAAGGTGATGTATTTTAACATCAAATTTGTAAATCTAAAATATATTTATATGACTATAGAAAATAATGTTGTGCGAGATCCCTAAGTGAACTATAAAATATAGTGTGACCCCAATGAAACAAATGGTGAGTATAAGAACCAAAACCAATAGTGATGACAGCAACTGACGGAGTAGGGTTACTTCTTGAATGGAGGATCAGAGAAAGCAGGAAAATTCATTTTATCATCAAGCCCTTTAGGTGTCAGAGTGTCCAAATGGCATATCCAGTAAGACTCACGTTGAGACAGATATTTAGACATGACTTTGTCAGCTTGTAAGGACACTGTTTCAAGAATTATGAAACAGAGCTGAGCTATTGAGTGGTGGTGTTCATGCCAATGAATAGCCAAAGGTGAAGAAATGGTTTTAGTCCTTATCTGACTTTTGTGTTCGGTAATTTGTGTACGGAGTGGTCTTTCTGTTTTTCCCACATAATGCAGGCCACATGGGCATCGTATTGTGTAAATAACAAAACAGCTGTTACAGTCGGCAGTAAAGTTTAGTTTGATCTTTTTTCCAGTTCATGGGTGAGATATGTTATCCCCAATGAGAACATTATTGCAGTGTGAACAATTAAAACATTTACGCATGCCTTTAAGTGATGTATTTGTTTGTGAGGCTGTCTTGCTTAAAACCTCCTTTAAATATTGTGACCGTTTATAGGCAAACATTGGAGGATTGGAAAATATCCCACAAAAATAAGGCTCAGATTGTAAAAGTTCCCAACGTTTGAGAATGGTATGCTTGATCGCCATTGATGATGTAGAATAGGTGGAAACAAAAACTTCCCTATTGAGTGGTGGCTTGATCTGTTTATCCAGCAGTGATTCTCTTTGTAAATTCTGCACTCGATGTTCAGCTTCATCAACAACCTCTGAAGGATATCCTCGAGCTAAGACTCTACTTCTGGTATCCTGCATAGAAAAAGCCAGCTTCGATGGATCTGAAGTGACCCGATTGATGCGGAGAAATTTAGAATATGGAAGGTGGCGCTTAAGTGATGATGGATGAAAGCTGGAGAACAGTAATGAATTATTGCGATCAGTGTGTTTCTTATACTTAGAGGTGATAATGTTAGTGCCATGCAGTTCAATGTTGACATCCAAGAAAGCAATATGATGTTGATCCATGGTGTGGGTAAACTGAATCCTAGGGTGTCAGGTATTAAGTGACTTGAGGTTATCAATCAGCTTGCTCTTCATACCTTACCATACAATTAGAATATCATCTATGTTTCTCCTGTAGATAATAAGATGATCGGTTGATTCTGAATCAGATAGAATGTAGGTTGATTCAAATTGTATCATGGAGATGTTCGCGTAGCTGGGAGCACCAAAAAAACCCATAGAGGTTCCAGTTGTCTGTAGGAAATATTTATCCTTCCATTTCAAATAACTATGGAAACATGAAAATTTAAGAAGTTCCAATAAAAACACTTTATTCCCTTTGCGGTCATCTTGGCATAGAAGGGCCCATTCTACCACTTCAGTACCCTCAACATGAGGGATGGACGTGTACAAGGCTGTCACGTCAACAGTGCATAACCAGATTTCCGTTGAACCGGGTATGGTTATTTCTTGAAGAAGCCATAGCAAATGAGTAGTGTCCAGAAGATAAGTGTCACCAGCTTGTACAATACATTGTATAAATGTATCCAAGTAGTGACCTAAAGGTTTTTGTATGGATCCGCAGCCTGACACGATCGGTCTCAATGGTGGATCATTCAGCGATTTATGTACTTTGGGGAGCATGTATATAAGAGGGCGCCTGGGATGCCGTGTGGATATAAACTCTCTTGTCTTGTCCGTGAACCAAGCCATCTCTTTAGCATGTGTCAAAATTTAAATGAGGGTACCTTGAAACTCTTCGTGGGATCTTGGACTAAAGGTAGGTAGGTAGTTTCAGCCTGCAACACGATCTTGACTTTCGTTTCGTAGAAACAGCGGTCCATGACGACCCGTGCTCCGCCATCATCTGCTGGGGTGAGGTGCAACGAACTGTTATTTCTAAGCGATTTAAGAGCTGCTTTATCAGCCTTAGACATGTTCAAATGTTTGGACGTACTTGAAGGCAATTTCACAATATCTTTTTTGACAAGTGTTTCGAATGAATCAATCACCTTAGGAGTCGCCGGTGAAATGAATGTACTTCTTGGTTTGAATTTGCGATAGTCCGATGCAATATGGGAGTTTGGGTTGCTTTCCAAATTTGAAAAGAAATACAGTAAGCATAATTTTCTCATACATTTATATAATGCCACTTCAGATTCAAAAGGTTTGGTGTTGAATGTGGGAACGAAAGAAGTGCCTTTGTTCAATAGAGCTAGCTGAGCTTAAGATAATGAACTGGAGGAAATGTTGATTACTGTTGTTTCTTCTGTCTCCTGCCTGTCCCTGCCGGCTTTGTTGAATCTGTGGCCTCAACGGGTTTTACTGCATCTGGTTGGGAACTTATCGGTGGATTGTTAGCTGCTGCGCTGCTGTCTAAAAAAGAAACCTTTGGGGTAGAGGAGGTGCCTGGAAGGGCTTCATTAATATTGGGTACCATGGTAGATGGAACATGTGCCCGAGTTAGTTGCGTGTCACCAACAGATGCCAACATTTCCTTTGAGGATGTGGTCCCAGGATTCCTATAGTTCCTTTTTTGTGCATAAACCTCCGCCCAAGAGTAAACCTCGTCCAGCTCATAATCTATAGTGTCCCTTCTGAATTTTCAGACCTTTCTTTCGTCGATTTCTTTAGTGTATATATCCAATTTTGAGCGGATGTCTTTCAAATTGTTCCCCCATTCTTCTGCCTCCATGCGTTGAGTAACGGTGGCTTGTAGCTTCTAAATCTCCTGTTCTAGCCTCGCAGGAACAGTGGATAACTCTTCTACGATTAGTAGGATCAGGTGCAAAGAGCACTTATTCAAGATGAAATACCATTTCTCCATAACATTTTTATTGATTTTAAATATCATAGGTTTGATTGCAAGTCGTAACCCTCTAGGTATCCTGCTTGCTTTATGGTATTGGGTGAGGGTAGTGGCATGGAGCCGCTGATTAATTTCCCTTCTCATCAAGTATTCAAGTTGTTTAACTTGTTGAGTGACAGGTCCTGTTGTGGTCTCAAATATTCGTACCTCGCGTATAAGTCCATAGATGTTTTGTACTTCTAATGTAGTATATACTTTAGTGGATGCTTTGTTCTCTGTCAAATGTACAATGTCTTTAAAATACATTTTCGTGGTGCAAAAATAGCTGTGTTGGGCAGAAAAATTACTAAGAGAGCAAGAAATAAACAGCTGGTATGCACTTAATTTAACCAGTAAACCAGCGATATCAACCAGTAGTGACTATGCTATGATTGTGGTGTGCAACTGGAGAGGAGGTACTGTCCACCGCCAACTCAAGAAGTGTATTTATGCTAGGCCAAAGGCCATAGCCTCCAGATGCACTACTCTCCAAAAACTCCTAAAGAGTATGTTTAATTTAACTCAAAGTGATCAAATACAACAAACCAGTGCATGAACAGTAAACATTGACAGAAACCAAAAAGGATACATTAACATGATTATTAGTAATGATAACAGCAATATAAATAGTCGCTCAAAAAAATTCTTCTTTTATTGAGCAGACTGAGTATTTATCTCATAAAGTACTTCATTCAAAAATACAAGAAAACATTTGTGAGCTTCTTGTAAACATATATTTTGAGATTTTACAAAAAATGATGCATTGATGTTGGAACAGTACGAACATGAAGAGATCACTGATTCATATACAAATGAAATATGTACAACAGAACCCAGCCCTGGAGGAAAATCTCGCATTTCAAGAAATGCAATGATAGAAATCAGAGTAGTAACCACCACCTACCCAAGCCCGAATGTGGTGCTAGACGAGTGATTTAAAGTGATTGTAACAAAAAAGCTTGGAGAAAGAAGCAAAAATCATCTGTGACTGTACAAAAGGAGGTGCTCAAGCATACCAAAATACCCCACGTGAATCAACTTGTGAAAATCAAGCAACGTAATTGACACGTGTCCTATCGGTAAACAGCATTACCTAGAGGCTCTAATGACACACTGGTATAGCATAAATGTGCTCTTTATATACTGCAACAAAAAGGAGATAAACAACAAGATAGTGTCCATGCTTAAACGTACTGGTGAAGATGCCATATCACAAAAACAAAACTTACCACAAATTAAAACCGCAGAGTGCGCTTATCCTTATCGACATAGACGAGAAAACAAGAGGAAAGGTTGGCATCTGTTGGTGACACGCAACTAACTCGGGCACCTGTTCCATCTACCATGGTACCCATAATTAATAAATCTCTTCCTGGCACCTCCTCTACCCCAAAGGTTTCTTTTTTAGACGCCAGTGCGGCACTCAACAATCCACCGATACGTTCCCAAACAGACGCAGTAAAACCAGTTGAGGCCACAGATTCAACAAAGCCGGCATGGACAGGCAGGAGACAGAAGAAACAACAGTAATCAACATTTCCTCCAGTTCATTATCTCATGCTCAGCTAGCTCTATTGAACAAAGGCACTTCTTTTGTTCCCACATTCAACACCAAACCTTTTGAATCTGAAGTGGCATTATACAAATTTATGAGAAAATTACGCTCACAGTATTTGATATTTCTTTTCAAATTTGGAAAGCAACCCAAACTCCCATGTTGAATCTGACTATCACAAACTCAAACCAAGAATTACATTAATTTCACTGCTGACTCAAAAGGTGATTGATTCTTTTGAAACACTTGTCAAAAAAAATATTGTGATCCACTATTGAGACCGATCTTGTCAGACCGCGGATCCATACACGAACCTTTGGGTCACTACTTGGATACATTTCTACAATCTATTGTACAAGCTGGTGACACTTATCTTCAGGACACTACTCATCTGCTACGACTTCTTCAAGAAATAACCATACCGGTTCAACTGAAATCTGGTTATGCACTGTTGACATGACAGCTTTCTACACGTCCATCCCTCATGCTGAGGGTATTGAAGCAGCAGAATGGGCCCTTCTAGGCCAAGATGACCTACAAGCAAATAAAGTGTTTTGATTGGAACTTCTTCAATTTTCATTGTTCCATAGTTATTTCAAATGGAAGGATACATATTTCCTACAGACAAATGGAACCTCTACGGGTTTTTTTTGGCGCTCCCAGCTACGCGAACATCTTCGTGATGCAATTTGAATCAACCTACATTCTATCTGATTCAGAATGGACCGATCATCTTATCCTCTACAGGAGATACATAGATGATATTCTAATTGTATGGCAAGGCACGAAGAGCAAGCTGATTGATAACCTGAAGTCACTTAATAACAGACACCCTAGGATCAAGTTCACCCACACCATGGATCAACATCATATTGCTTTCTTGGATGTCTACATTGAACTGGATGGCACTAACATTATCCCCTCTATGCATAAGAAACCCACTGATCGCAATAATTCATTATTGTTCTCCAGCTTTCATCCATCATCACTTAAGCACCATCTTCCCTAGTCTCAATTTCTCCGTGTCAAACGCATCACTTCAGATCCATCGAAGCTGGCTATTGCTATGCAGGAAACCAAAAGTAGATTTGTAGCTCGAGGATATCCTACAGAGGTTGGTGATGAAGCTGAAAATCGAGTACAGAATTTACAAAGAGAATCAATGCTGCATAAACAGATAAGGCCACCACTCAATAGGGAAGTTTTTGTTTCCACCTATTCTACATCATCAATTGCGATCAAGCATGCCATTCTCAAACGTTGGGAACTTTTACAATATGAGCCTGATTTTCGTGGGATATTTTCCAATCCTCCAATGTTTACCTATAAATGGTCGCAACATTTAAAGGGGATTTTAAGCAAGACAGCCTCACAAACAAATACATCACATAAAGGCATGCGTAAATATTTCAATTGTTCACACTTTAATATTCTCATTAGGGATAATATATCTCACCCATGGACTGGAAAAAATATCAAACTAAGCTTTACTGCCGACTGTAACAGCCGTTTTGTTATTCACACAATACGGTGCCCATGTGGCCCGCATTACGTGGAAAAAACAGAAAGACCACTCTGTTCACGAATTACCGAACACAAATGTCGGCTAAGGACTAAAACCATTTCTTCACCTTTGGCTATTCATTGGCATGAACACCACCACTCAATAGCTCAGCTCCGTTTCACAATTCTTGAAACAGTGTCCATACAAGTTTACAAAGACATGTCTAAATATCTGTCGCAATGTGAATTTTCCTGCTTTCTCTGATCCTCCATTCAATAAGTAATGCTACTCAGTCAGGTGCTGTCATCACTATTGGTTTTGGTTCAAATACTCACCATTTGTTTCATTGGGGTCACACTATATTTTATAGTTCACTTAGGGACCTCGCACAACATTATTTTCTATAGTCATATACACATGTTTTAGATTTACAAATTTGATGTTAAAATATATTAACTTGTGTTTCATTTCACAATTATGTTGTATACTATCATTGTCAAAGTAGGGAACACAATCAAACACACAGAGACATAAATGAAGTTGTATAATGTTTTGCAACTGAAGATTTTGTGTGGCTTTACATCCTGAATTTTTGTTTTGAATAAGACGTATATATTTGGGATGAGATTCTTGATTGTACCGGTGAGCGTTGGAGTTTTTTGATACTGACTCACTAGATTAGTTTAGCATGTAGGCATGTTCATATGGTTTATCCGGTTGATTATTAGTCAATGTGATATCATTTATTATTTGGCGTCTAGGTAGCATGCACCTATCTATTTGCTGACCAGTTTCTTTTCTCGTCTATGTCGATAAGGATAATCGCACTCTGCAGTTTTAATTTGTGGTGAGTTTTACTTTCGTGATATGACATCTTCATCAGCGCGTTTAAGCACAGACACTATCTTGATGTTTTTCTCCTTTTTGTTGCAGTATATAAAGAACACATTTGTGCTATACCAGTGTGTTGTTTGAGCCTCTAGGTAATGCTGTTTACCGATAGGACACGTGTCAATTACGTTGCTTGATTTTCACGAGTTGATTCATGTGGGGTATTTTGGTATGCTTGAGCACCTCCTTTTGTACAGTCACAGATGATTTTTGCTTCTTTCTCCAAGCTTTTTTACTACAATCCATTTAAATCACTAGTCTAGCACCACATTTGCGCTTGGGTAGGTGGTGGTTACCACTCTGATTTCTATCATTGCATTTCTTGACCTGCAAGGTTTTCCTCCTGTGCTGGTTTCTGTTGTACATAGTTTGTTTGTATATGAATCAGTGTTCTCTTCATGTTCGTACTGTTCCAACATCAATGCATAATTTTTTGTAAAATCTCAAAGGATATGTTTACTCACTTGTAGATTTCCCCTGAAGAAGGGCTGCTTTTAATGCCTGAAATGCATTGGGACTTGTTCTGGATCTACAAGAAGCTCACAACTGTTATCTTGTATTTTTGAATGAAGTTCTTTATGAGATAAATACTAACTCTGCTCAATAAAAGAAGAATGTTTTTGAGCAACTATTTATATTGCTGGTATCATCACTATTATTCATGTTAATGTATCCTTTTTGGTTTCTGTCAATGTTTACTGTTCATGCACTGGTTTGTTATATTTGATCTTTTTGAGTAAAATTAAACATAGTCCTTAGAAGTTTTTTGAGAGTAGTGCATCTGGAGGCTTTGACCTTTGGCCTAGCATAAATACTTTTAAAATGTAGACATTTCTCTATACATACTGCTCTTTGTGCCTGTGAGCCTGTCTCCAATACACGTCTGGGTTGGGTGACAGCTACACTTTGTGCATTCCGTCTTGACAGCACAGGAAGGGTGGGTGTGACAGAGAACTCATCTGTATTATTCTACCTTATTCCTAGGCAGGAAGAGGGAGAGGAAGCTGACACTTACATCTGAATAGGCAATGTCCTGTGTCCCACACAAAGGGATGATAACCCCCCCACAGATAGTCTGGCAGACAGGGCAGGGAGGAAAGGAGATCTGTGCTCTTCAAGTGCCTGCTTTGAAGTCACCCCCACTTAAAAGACACGTTTGGGTACATGTACTCTGGCTCTGACCCTACCAAGAGAATACAAACACAGGCAGGCAAGGCACATCCTCATTCTGAGAACACCTCTGCATTTATCTGCATTCTGATGAGTCTTCCTGGGCAGGAAAGGAATGGGAGGGGTCTGACACTTACACTTCAATAGATAGTGCTCTGTCCACATACAAAGCATTGATTTATTCCCAAGGGTTAGCCTGGCAGACAGGACTGGGTTGAAAGAGATTCTTGTGCACTGCAGAGAGTTCTTTTTAAGTCACCCCCTACAGGATGTATGACGTTACAACGCACACTTTTACAACGCATGCACTTACAACGCATTTTTTACAACGCATAATCCATTACAACGCATGACATTACAACGCATGACACTACAACGCATTTTTAAAAAATACCTTTACAACGCATTTCCATTACAACGCATACTACCTTTACAACGCATACCATTACAACGCATAATATTAAATTACATTTAAGGTAAGTATTAGATAGTATAGGGGTAAAAGTTACTATTCTAACTCCAGGGGGTGCAACAGTGGGGTAAGTGTTGGATAGTATAGGGTTAAAAATTACTATTCTAACTCCAGGGGGTGCAATAGTAGGGTAAGTGTTGGATAGTATAGGGGTAAAAATTACTATTCTAACTCCAGTGGGTGCAACAGTAGGGAAAGTGTTGGATAGTATAGGGGTAAAAATTACTATTCTAACTCCAGGGGGTGCAACAGTAGGGTAAGTGTTGGATAGAATAGGGGTACAAATTACTATTCTAACTCCAGGGGGTGCAACAGTAGGGTAAGTGTTGGATAGTATAGGGGTAAAAATTACTATTCTAACTCCAGGGGGTGCAACAGTAGGGTAAGTGTTGGATAGTATAGGGGTAAAAATTACTATTCTAACTCCAGGGGGTGCAACAGTAGGGTAAGTGTTGGATAGTATAGGGGTAAAAATTACTATTCTAACTCCAGGGGGTGCAACAGTAGGGTAAGTGTTGGATAGTATAGGGGTAAAAATTACTATTCTAACTCCAGGGGGTGCAACAGTAGGGTAAGTGTTGGATAGTATAGGGGTAAAAATTACTATTCTAACTCCAGGGGGTGCATCAGTAGGGTAAGTGTTGGATAGTGTAGTGTAATATTATGCGTTGCAATGGTATGCGTTGTAATGGTAGTATGCGTTGTAATGGAATGCGTTGTAAAGGTAGTTTTTAAAAATGCGTTGTAGTGTCATGCGTTGTAATGTCATGCATTGTAATGGATTATGCGTTGTAAAAAATGCGTTGTAAAGGTAGTGCGTTGTAAAAGTTGCGTTGTAAAGGTTGTTCCCCCCCCCTACATCAAAGGCATCTTGGGTATAAGTACTGGGTCACCGACTCCTACAATCAGACAATTCTAGATCTTGAACTGAATCTCTTTCAGAAGGGCTGCTGTACTGCTTAAAGGATTCAACTGGACTGCTGTTCTGTTGTTGCCTTTCCACTTGCTGCTCCCTAGCTCTGCTGGAAGGACTCTGCCTTCCCTCCAAGTGATCTCCAAAGGTTTGCTGGTGTCTTCCTTTTCTTCTGAGGTCTCAGGGACACAAAATACGTCCTAACATTCTGCTGGTGCTTCTGGATTCTGCCTTCTGTGAGTCCTATCATTGCCAGAGGTCCCCTCTCCAGGTTCTGGGCCTCAGATGTGTGTTCGGCAGCCGCTTTCATCAAAAACCGATGCGTTCAGAGAGGCTGCCCGATAACATCCGTTTCACAGTGTGCGTGGCTTGATGACAACGCTCTGCATTACTCGGCGAAGATGTTTTGTCTTCACTTCAGAAAAGCTCAACAATGATCCAGTGAACCGACTGCATGGAAAAGATCAATAAATAAAGCCCTCAGCATTGATGATTTGCTCCATTCAAGGTACTTTCTCAGTAGGCCTTGTGTGAGTCCTGTAGCTGGACTGAATGGGAAAGAATGAGGCATCATGCCCTCAGCCTTGCTACTTTACTCCATCTGAGGTGCTTTCTCAGCGGGCCCTGCTTGGGTCCTGTAGCCAGCCTGCCTTCCATTGCGGTCAGCCTGAACTTTGGCTTTGAAAAAGCCCTTCGAGATCTCACATAACCTTTTTACCGTTATTGACTTCTAAGCACTAGTTTTGATTTAATATTTAAAAAGTAAAATCTTGACTTCTACTGATTGGATTTTTGTCATTTTGCTCTTAGTTTCCTCAGCTAAATATTCTCTATTTTTCCAAACCTGTGTGGAGTCTTTTTGTGGTCTATTCATTGTGCTACTGTGTGTGTGTGTTTCACAAATGCTTTACACATTGCCTTTGTAGATGAGCCCGACTGCTCTGTGCCAAACTACTAGAGGGTGAGCACAGGTTATCTGAGTGTATATTTAGCTTATCCTGACTAGAGTGGTTGTTCCTGCCTGGCCTGGGTGCATAACTCAGCCAACCAGGAATCCCAGTTCTAACACAGATGCATCCTAGTAGGCATATAGTACCACCATTGCCAACAAAGTGAGGTGGCCCATTCCACCCATGTGGTGTGACTTCTGTTCTCAACCCAAGGAAAACTATTTTGACAGAGACAGCCATCAACAGAGGCAACTAACAGTTTCAGTGTCAAGAGCCAGTCCCCAGGCCATTCAAGGGTTTCTGTCCGCTGTTGTTTCTCAGAGTAAGGGGCAGTAGCCCATGGTACCTTGCATCCTTTCTCCACTCTACCTCCCACACATTCAGGGTTGGTATCCTGCAACTTGCCCTTCAACCCAGGGTCTGTACCCATGGGCTGGGCAGGAGTCAGAGGTGAGTACTTCCTCACCCACCCTCCCCTTTGGGGTTCTGTACCCTCCGTTTAGGAGTGGTACTGCTAGAGAACTGAACTGTCAGCGTGGTTGTGGTGGCCACCATGCCCAGCTCCCCCACCAGTTCAGGGGTGATAGCCTGCAACTGGTCCTCAAGCCCAGGGTCTGTACCCTTAGGCTGGACATGAGTCAGGAGTAATTCCTTCTTCTCCCTGCCTCTCCATGTGGGGGTCTGTATACTCCTGGGAGTGGTACACCAGAAAACAAAACTGTTGGGACACTTGTGGCAGCCATTTCAACAGTGATACCCTGAGCCTGGACCTTCAGCTGAGATTCTTTAACCTTTGGCTGAACAGGTACCTGGCAAGCTAGGACTTCCAGGGGAGTGAATGTGTTGTGCAAGAGTCTGCCTGGCACAGGTCTCCCAACTCCTCTCCATGTAACAGAGCATGGATCCCCCCCCCAGGCCTGATGTAGCTTAACCAGGGTCAACCTTGGGATGCTCTGATCTCTGGGCTGGAAACATGTGACCCACTGATCCTCCCACTGGGTACTGCTTCCTCCACTAACCCCTCCTTCTGGGCTTCTGCATAATCCTATGTGGGGTGGTACTGTCAGAAACCAGAACTAGCTGGACAATTGTGGCAGCCGCCCCCCAAGTTCTCCTGACACTGGGGGCTCCCTTTAGTGGATGGTCTCTCCGTCCAGACTAGGCTCTCCATTTGGTGCTTACTCTGTAAACTATCCAAGCTCTGGGGCTGGGAATAGGGCACCCTGGATCTCTGCCCACCTCACTTCTCCTTCTCCTCTGAGAAGGGACAGGGGACCCTTTTCCCCCCACACACTATACTGGGATCTGTCTGTGTTACTGTGAATTCCCCTACACTCGGTTGGGGGAACCTGAGCTGGTTCACTTAGCATAACTCCCACATGATGTTTCCAACATTGTGGCACTCACCCAAAGGTCTGCCTCTTTTGCTAGTTCCCTGGGGACAGAGAACCGTCACTCAATTAGGTGTCGGTGTAGCCCTTGTAAATAATACCTGAACATGTGCTCTCTGGCAGCCAAATTGTACAGCACTTCAAAAGTGTTTACACAATGCTACCCTTCACCCAACCATCCAGTGCTCTACAAAAGTACCCCATAACATCCCCCAAGGACTGGTGAGACAGTATCTGACTGCCCCTGGACCTCAACCTACACTCTTCTGGGGTGAATTAATAATTCTGAGCCAGGGCCTCCTTCATGGGGTTATACCTCAACTTGTATCCCTCTTCTAAGGCTAGTAGGGCATCCCTCCTGCCTTCAGGAGCCATCTTAAACTATGTGCTTGTATTGCTTCACCCTCCCAAATAATACAAAATACCACCCTCCGACACCGAGGCTCAAACACGATGCAACTGTTAAATGCATAGAATAAAATACATTAAATGAAATGCAAGCAGATGATAATATGGGCGTCCACTGCAAGAAATCAGAAAGATATATAGACTAAATGCCTCAGATGATTATAACCACTGGACATTTGGATGTGCACACATACTCACACATCACAAAGTCAGTACTCAAGAAAAAAACACCACACCAGCTGCAAACACTGCATCTTAGCCCACTCCAGACTGGGGGATTTACAGCCGGGGTTAAGAGCCTCATCAAACCAGGTTCTGCTGCGCTGAAGTAGATGGGTCTGTCCCCATTCAGACTCCAAAACAAATCCCAATTTCCAAGTCAACAAAACCCAGCTTTAGAATCTCAAAGCACACTAGAAGGTTCTGAGAGACCCTCCTCTGCACCTAAAAAACTTACTGGAGTTGGCCACTCTCCATGCAAGCATTCCAAAGGCAAAATAGTTCTCACATTCCTTCTGCGCTCTCACATGTTCCAGCCTTTATTTTAATGAAACTCACGAAAGTCTCCAGCAGTGCAGTCAACAATCTCCAAAAGCAAAACAACCCTGAACGTGAATAGCCTAAACAGCTTGAGTAATCTGGTGGCCTGCCTGTGTGCCCAATGCTCAAGCTAGACAGAGTCAGAATTCAAGATGGCATGAGGGCATGTCAAAGCCAATAGTAAGAACTTCATAATACATCACAATGTACCAGACAATGCACATTTGGGCACCACTTCCTATATTATCACACACTTCATCTCCCAATGTACACCATAATGCACATTCGAGCACCACTGCTTATAATACTGCACTTCGAGACCAAGAAGTACGTTCCACACCTCTTTCTCTCTCATGCTTTCAAATACACATCCCACACGTTCTGTTCCTGGCAAGGCCGTTCTACGCTGTGAAAGCATTCCCCCTCTGCAGCTACAAGAAGACACAAAAGAAATCTTCAAGGTAAAGGACACATGCAGGAAACAAAATGTCATACATTCAAGCTATGATAAAGTAAAACACCAAAAGTCAAATAAATAATGGTAGTCAAAGGTCATCACATGGTTTCAATACAAAGGAGTGCCTCTAGCACTACAGTGCCCAGGGGACGTAGTGTGCGTTTGCACCTGCTTTACATGCCCCCGGGCACTTTGATATTACAGAAGGGGCCACAGACGCTTGAGCGACCCCTTCTGTAATACTGATAGCGCTGGCGCACATTAAGCACCAGCACTATTTTCAGTGGGTGTTCCCTCATTTGCATGAGGTTGTGCCCCATGCGCATTCATCATATTATGGTGCATTTGCCTTCATTGCACTGGGTGCACCTTTTAAAAGGTGCACCCAGTGCAATGAAGGAAAATGCCCTGCATGTGTAATGCGGCTCCTGGAATCTGACTCCATATGCCAGGTCCCCAATCCTCCTCAGGGATCCTGTGCAGCTCTAGAGCTATCTCATATGCCTGAAACCACTGCTGCATGTCACCCCCCTCCTTGAAGCTAGGCATCAAGTCTCAGGGTATGCGGACTGTGTCTTCAGCACTGTACACAGTAGTTTTGCTGCCACAATTATTTTAATAAGACATTTTACAACGCAAACTTTTACAACACATACCTTTACAATGCGGTTTTTACATCGCATAGTGTTGGGGTAAAAATTACTATTCCCACTCCAGTGAGTGCAACAGTAGGGTAAGTGTTGGATAGTGTAGGGGTAAAAACTACTGTTTCCCATTACTTACCTTATAAAGCGTTGTAATGGCATGCTTTGTAGTGGCATGCATTGTAATGGCATTCGTTGTAGTGGCATGCGTTGTAATGGCTGTGTTGTAATGGCATGTGATGTAAAGGATGTTGCGTTGTAATGACTGCATTGTAAAGGTTGTGCGATGTAATGACTGAATTGTAATGGTTGTTTCCTTAATTATTATTGTTGCTAGACCCTATCTGCAGGGTTCTGATTTCCATTTTTTTTCATTGAGTCTCAGTTCATGAGCCCACAAGGCCTTTCTCTCTGCCATGGCAAATTTATTTCTGGTTAGACCCTTTCAGCCTTAGTCATCCCCTCCTCAGACAGGGCTTTCTCAGCCTCAGCTCTTCTCTCTCCTATAGGCAGATGGGCCAGGTGCAACCTCAGGTCCCTCTCAGCCTGTCTGTCTTTGAGCTCCTCAGGGGACAGGGTTTGGGAGGATACACTGCTCCCAGCATAGGATCCAATAGGGTACTCACTCTCTGTGGGCTCCTCTCTCTCTTCTAGAGCCTTTGCCTAGTCATTTCTCTTTTCCTTTTCATTCTCAGGGACACTGCTATCTTGGGCCTCTGGTGGAGAATAATTCTCCAAAATTCCAAGGGGTCCTCCCCCTCAGAGTTTCCTGCTGCTGCTTCCCCCTCCTTTTGAACTCAAATGCATGTAGGGGAAGCGTGAGGTCCAGACTGTTGGAACCTTTCTTAACAGGCAGCCCCCTCTCCTTGCAGAACCTACACACCTCCCTCATACTGTAAGATGACAGGCAGCTGAGATATATTTCCATTCTGTCAAGGTTTCACTAGTGCAACAACAGACAGAGTCGATGAAGATGAAACAGTAAATTGAGAAAAGTTACCAATTGAGAGAAAAGGGAGTTTAAAAATCATAGTGGTCTTTGTAAAGAGTTGAAGTGAACACTGAATTACTCTATGATATTGCACAAACACAAGTCCTATCCTCCCTGCAGTTCATCAATGTTAAAAATGGAATTCCTGGTTGGCTGAGGTATGCACCCAGGCCAGGCAGAAACCACCACTCTAGTCACGGTAAGCTAGATATATACTAAAGGTTAGCCTGTGCTCACCCTCTGGTAGCTTGGCACAGATCAGTCAGCCTTATCTAGAGAGGCAATGTGTAAAGTATTTGTGCAAAACACACACAGTAACAAAATAAAAACACCACAAAAAGATTCCACACCAGTTTAGGAAAATAGAGAATATTTATCAGAGACAAATAAGACCAAAAGGACAAACATCCAATCAGTAGAACACGAGATATGAATTTTTAAAGATTGAATGCAAAAACAGGGCTTAGAAGTCACTAGTGGTCAAAAGGTTACTTGAGGTCGGGAGGGACTGGTGCAATTCAAAAGTTCAGACTGACCGAGATGGAGGGCAGGCAGGCCACAGGAGCCACTCAGGTGAAAAATGTTGATGCTGAGGGCCGCTGCATCGTCGTCGAACTTTGCTGAGGTTAAGGCGTTTTGTTGTCATCGAGCCCCGCACAGCATTGTCATAGGACCTTACAGGATGTAGAACCGCTGTTGTCAAACAGCCTCTGCGTCGGCATCGAAGGTCGATGTGTCAGTTCCGATCATTGCAAAGGCAACAATACGTTGGGTTTGTAGCAACACAGCTGAAGAACCCTCTTCTGGGACCCAGAACATGGAGAGGGCACTTGAACAAGGGTAGGGCTCACACAAGGCAGAGTCCAGCAGCATCAGCCGGATTACGGGAAGTCTTTTGTGTGCCTGAGACTTCAGAAAACAGGAGACAAGACTGCAAACCCCTGGAGTTCACTTGGAGGGAAGACAGAGGTCAGCTCTCCTTCAGCAGAGTCAAGGAGCAGCAGGTAGCAAGGCAACAAGCAGCAAAGCAGTTCTTCCCGAAAGCAGTCCAGTTGAGTCCCTTAAGCAGCACAGCAGTCCTTCTAACAGAGGTTCAGTTCAATATCCAGAAGATCCAAAAAGTTTGGGGTGACCGTTCAGAAAGGGCCTTTTTTCCAACAATGGTGTTGTCTCCAAACAAATTATTTCATGGTAGGTTGAGCAAAGCTCTTTGTCTTGAGTGGATTTTGCTCTGAATCCTATATTGTGGTGGAATGCCTATGATTCCACTTCTCATATCCTGGTCAAGGCAAGGGGCTGATAGGTCAATTAATGCTATAGTTATTCAGTGATTTTTCCAAGAAGCTGGATTGAAAATATTTAGAGAAACAAAATGACCTATTGTGCACAACAAAACTCATAAAACACAATGGGCGAGGGATGGTGTAATAGTCATTTCTGCTATGGCAGAGCTTTGAATTTGCAGATATTAAGTAATGCCACCGTACTGTACTGTTTGACTCCCCAGAGTGGAATGTTAATGTCCTGCCTTAAGCTACTTGCAGGAACTTCAGAAACAATGTAAAATATGACAGTCTTTGGAGTGGATATATAACAAAATGCTTTAAAAAGTGAATGAAAACCTAATTAAGAATTTGATTTGGAGATTGGTGGACTGGGTACTCTTCCCGACTCTCAGGGCCCGATTCACAGAACTAACTTAAGACAAAATCCTAAACTTACTACTTATGGTATCACAGAAGGCATTTAGTAGTGGTAAAGTTAGGATTTTGTCTTAAGTCTGTCTTAAGTCTGCCCTAAGTCTGTTCTAAGTTTGTCTTAAGTTTGTCTTAAGTCTGTCTTAAGTTTGTCTTAAGTCTGTCTAAAGTCTGTCTTAAGTCTGTCCTACATTTGTCTTAAGTCTGTCTTAAGTCTGTCTTAAGTCAGTCATACTACTTTTGGTATTCACAGAAGGCATATAGTAGTAGTAAAGTTAGGATTTTGTCTTAAATTTGATTTAAGACAGACTTAAGACAGACTTAAGACAGTCTTAAGACAAACTTAAGACAAACTTAGGACAGACTTAAGACAGACTTAAGACTGACTTAAGCCAAACTTAGGACAGACTTAAGACAGACTTAAGACAGACTTAAGAGAAAATACTAACTTTACTACTACTAGTAAGTTTAGGATTTTGTCTTAAGTTAGTTCTGTGAATCGGGCCCTCAGTCCCCCTGTCCTATTTAGTCAGGTGGATTGCCAGCTTTCCGTCAGTGGTGATCCTGATGGGCCCTTTGAAGAAAAGCTTATTTCAGTGGCTTCATGGAGCGCTGGTAGTCAGAACAAGGGCATCTGACTACCTGATCTTTTAGGGCTGATGGCCTGAGAACTATTTTCTGTCCATCAACACTAGAAAAAACAAGTCAGTGACGAACAGAAAAACACAAATAATAACTCCTACACACAGGGATAAAAACTTTGGCAGTTTGTTTTTGAAGAACAAAAAGTTTGGTCGAAGGGCGCCAAAAACTATCCAGCCATAAAACGGTGGATACTTACAGATTAACCCCTGTGATTGCTGCTTTTCTGATGGAATAAAGGCCACCTCCGTGTTGGTTGTTATCTCCAGATATGGCTGTCTTCTGTTTTTCAAGATCACGGACAGAGAAAAGGTTGACCAAGGCCATTTAAATCCTGCTATATGCAGTTGTCCTGAAAAGGGTCACAGAGACTGAAACCAACTTTATGTCTCAGCTTGCACAGATATATGTGGTTGTGAATGGGATATGTATGTAGTATATAAGACTTGAATGTATGAGTTTTGACTGGTATGCTGGTGTTGGTTCTCTACCTGGGGTTGAATATGCTGTCACATGAAAAAATAATTTTGTATTGTATAGATATTTGAGTATATTGTAAATATGTACCTTTGATATGTTCAAATGTTCAAAAAAATGATGATAAAACAAGAATCTTGATGAAAAGCAGGAAAATAAAACAAAGTTAAACTAACAGCAAGGTGTACATGTTAATGAATCTTATTTAGGTTTGTTTTATGAACAGCCCATGTTAGAATTCATGTTTGAATCTTAGGAAAGAAAATATAGGTCACGAGGGAGCTTGTTTATAGAGAAAAGGCTGCATACTTTTAATCAGGCGTAAGTATTTTATGCAGCTTTAAATTCCACAGAATTTTCTGCTTATCGGACTTATTAGTAATGGATGCTGTCTCCCCCTATACAGGGAGCCTCATTTAAGCAACCTCCAAAAAGATGACAGAATTAGTCAGCCCAGTTGGAATCTAAACCTTTGACGGCACGAAAGAGCATTCGCTGGATCTAGTGATCTATTTTGTTGGTTAGGTAATCATGGCTATTGTGGTAAGGTTATCACTTATCATGCCTTGTAGTTAAGCCGCGCATCTTAAGCTAGTCCTCTGAACGCACTGAAGAAAAGCAAAATATGTTACATTTATTTCGAATGTTTCTGAAATCCATCTTCAAAAATTCATTTTTAAAGAAAAAGTTCTGATCTTGTATATATTTGACTTTGAGCCCTTGCTATTGGGACTGGATTAAAAATATTAATTAAAGCAATTCTTTAGAGATTTTTCAAGCCTCTCTTGTACTAAAATCTATTAGAGCTAAACAGGATCTTTCCAATGAGGAACCATGACCTTGTTAGATTGGCACCGTTGGATGTTGCTCTTGATATCAAAAGGAAGCCTTTCAAAGAGCAGAGATGAGATAACAATCGAATTCTCAGAACTTTACCCATTATCAATGGAAATGCTTCAAATCTCATCTTTACAAAGTCACTTTTAACAAAAAACCGCAGGCACTGCTGAAACACGTGGCTTGCTTTGTTCCAGCACTTCACAGGAATGAGCACAATGGCAGGAGCAGTAGAAACATCACTGCCTCTTGGGGAAAGGGATGGTCCGATGAAAGGTTCTGGATGGTACCTGCAAGGCACTTTACTGGCCTCCCAACATTCTAGGAACTTAAACATTTCTGAAAATTAAATATAGATTGAATCGGCTGAAGCATGTTGTGAAAAATCTAAAGAAAATGATAAACTCACTTTGACACAAATTCTAATCTTTAACATGAGTTGTATATTCAGAACCTATATAATAATCTTGCATGATCATCCGAACAATGTATTAACTTTGGGATCAAATGTTTTGTTGTCTTGAATGTTGTCTTATTTGGAGTCTAGGAGATGTTGTTGCCTTCTCATGATTTCTCACTACGCCCTATGCAGCAAGCATTGATAAAGACAATGGGCTAAATTCACAAGGTGTATTTTGTAGTACGTAAAGTAGTTCTGCAGTAGTACTACTTATTTGCTACAAAATGAAATTCGCACACCTACAAGTGTAAATCTCCACCTCCACTTCTCCTGTTTTTCTATGGGGAGATCCATACACATTTAGGTTTACAATTTAGGGCCTGACTGACTGAAGTCTGTCCGACATCATTTGGGAACTGGAACCTAACGACCTCCTGTCATCGGTTCCTGCCCAGCAAGTGGGTTCGGTCGCAATCCCATTCTTAACAATGGGAGCATGCATTCCGAACAAAATGCATTCTCTCGTTGTTAAGAGCAGAGGTGCAGTTCATCCCTGCACCCCGTGGCAGGCACCTCCAGGTGCCTGCCAGCGGGTGCAGGCATTAACAGTAGGGCACCATAGGTGCCCCCTAGGCCACCATTTGTTGGCCTTGCACCCATGGGGGCCATGTTGGGGGCCACCAAAGACAGATTCCCAAAGTCTTTCTGTGTAGGAAAGACCGGCACAGAAAGGCTGTGAAAATCTGCCATTGTAATCCCTCAGCCAGAAAGAGCCAGACGAGGGATTACTGAAGGCTTTCAGATTGGCGGGCGGGCTCTCCGATCCCATCGGAGGCAATTCGGGAATCCAATTCGGATTTCCTTCCGACCAGCCCCATCAAAATGGGTTGGTTGGTAAGGAATCCGAACAGCCGATTATGATGGGGTCTGAATGGCTCCGACCGTTCCAGCCCGCATCGTAATCGGCCCCTTAGTAGTGATTGTGTGAGGCAGCAGGAAGACTTGCTGGAAAAGTGGGCATACTTACTATTTAAAATGGAGGGGTTTAGAGAGGAGTAAGGAGGAGTTTTAGGGAGAGATAAGAAGGGAAAGACACACGCCCAATTAAGAGTAAACCCATGACTGTTTACAAATTGTAACACTAAAATTGCTACAATTAATATGGACCCAAAATAATTGTAAGGGTTCACCACCTCGGACCAGTAGTAAGACCACCACCATAAATGCCCCACCACTGGTACTGCAACACCCTTTCATATAAATTAATGGAGGCATGGACTTAAAAAAGGACCCCTTAGGAAACAATGTTAAAATTAATATATTTATTTTAACTTTTTAAAAATACACATACTTTTAATTAATGATAAAATATTATATAAAATACATATTATATTGTCTAATATTTTGCTAACTTAATAAAAAAATAAAAAAATTAGTATAAATTAATTATATACATAACGTTTTGCAATTTTGAATATAGTTAGTCATTAGAAACATTACTTTAGATGAAATTTGTTCAAATAAATCTTTAAAAAAATTATTGTGATTTAAATTAAATATTTACTTGACAATTAAGGGGCACATTTACTATTATTTCACACAGAGCGGTATAGCAACGGAAGAGAGCAGAAAGGTTCCATATTGTCATAAAATATCAATCATTTCTGCCTTTTCCTTGCAATAACATGCTGTGTGCTTCCCAGCGCCAATGCAGGAACCCTTGCACCATATTGTAAGGGTGCCTGCATCACGGGCAGGATTTTGTTTTGTGTAGGAAGGCATTTTACTTTTTGTATGTGTGATGCAGAATACATCACACACAGAAGGAGTAAGTAACAAGGAGAAAAAATGACTTTTCTCATAATGCCATCATGCCATCCTCTGAGACGCATACTGATTTACTGCAGTCCCAGTCTTACAAATTTTAGTCAAATCTAGAATTGCACCATATACATGGGTGGATACACAGGAATGCCCAGGCTCCACCTGTGGAACTCCTGCCAGCTCAAAATGTAACCTAGCCCAGTGCAAGCAGCTGTGTTGCTTTACACTTCTTTAAATCTGAACTAAGGGATTGCGCTGCCTTGTGTCATCTTGTGTGTCGCAAGGACAACACAAATTCTTAAGAAAACTGGCCCTAAATGTGGTGCTCAACTCATTCATGGGTCCTTTCTTTCTGTAGTAACTTTACACATGTAATTTTGTCTCCATCCTCTGTGGACAATCAAGTCTACACTTTCTAGTATAATCGCACACAAATGATAAACAGCCAAAAGAAGTAATTTTACTACAAATTGTAAGAGTAAATTTATATGTGTCGATTTACTCATCTGTAAATACACCTTTTTGAATAGGAATTTATTGTGCCCTATTAACAAACTGCAATTTGTAGTACGTAATGTAATACCACCATCATACTAACTATTACAAAGTGCAATTCACAAACCTATGGGTGGAAATTCTCCCTTCCACCACTCCTCTATTTTCTATAGGGAGATCTCTATACGTTTGTTTACTACTTAGTACTAAATGTGTGAGGGACTTGTGGGAGTAGTGGTAAAATGAGGAATATCTACTAGTAAACAGGATGGATTTGGGGAGACATAAGTACGGAGTTAGGCAGACGTAAGAAAGAGTTTAGGGAGGGTCATGCTAATACAAACTGCCAACCACAAAATAGCATTGCTATTCAAACAATATTTCAAAAGTTACTACTGCCCTAAAGGTGATAAAAAGGTAGTAAATGTACTCTAACCCTGCCTTGGTATAAGTCTAGAACCACACTAGGTCATTCACAGGTACTCTTACATACTCATATTGAAAATAATGAAGGCAGGGACTTAATATAACACCCCTTAGGAAATAAGGACAGAATTGAAGATAGTATTTTTTTTTTAAAATATTGGGAAGGGATCTATATAGTTCTTTTCCTAGAGCCTTTAAGGCCCGTAAACCCCATCCAGGGACCAGTTTTTTTTAATTTACGGGACTGGGCATGAAGCCTCTAGAGACACTAGACACTCCATCCCCTGAGACTTTTTTAATTTAATAGGAGGGCAGGTCATGCTGCCCCCTTACTCAAGCAAATAATTGTGTGAGGACCACATCCACTGTGGCATAAACATATATTTAAAAGGGAGGGAGCATGTATCCCCCTACCAAACCCAATATTAGCCTTGGGGTACCCATCCCCCGGGGCCCATGGCACTCCTCCCCAGGCCTCATTCAGTCCCCATGGGACCACATAGCCCAGGGCTGATATTAAATATATGGGGAGGGGTGTGCTTGTTCTCCCTCCCTCTGCCTTAAAAAGTCCCAGGGACCTATCCCTTGGGCTGCAAAACTTAGTGTTGGGGTCCCGATCCCTTTGCCTCTATAGGCCCCGGGGACCCTAAACCCTCCGGTCCGTATTTTTTAATGAAGGAGAGAGAACGTGTCACCCCCCTCACTGAGCCACTGTTGGCCCTGGAGACCACATCCACAGGAGCCTTTATGCTTTAAAAAGGATAGGGTGCACAGAGCACCCCTCATCAAGCCTCTAGTGGCCCGGGTACCCCATCCCCTATGTATGGTAAATGGGAGCTCCAGTGACCACACATGGCACCCACGAAACATAAAATTGGGGGTGGCGGAAAAGCCGCGTGAATTTAGCCAGGTTCCCGCACAGGAGCCAGCATTGCTCCCATTAGGTGTGATCAATCAGAATTTCCCTGCCACAAGAGGATGGGAAGGGAATCAAAGGTGAAATATTCAAAGCTTTTGCCGGGTGAGACAACACTTTTCTTTTCTTGCCCTTGCTCTTGCAGGCCGGTAAAATTAATGGGATTCGAGGCCCCATAACCCTCTTCTCTATAGTTAGTGTTTGGCCCTGTAGGATGAGGTTGTTGGGCCAATTTGTGGCTTGGAGAGGAAGGCTGCATGTCTCCTTCCCTAATAGAAACTTTTTTGGCCCAGGCTTTGGGTCTCTGAGGCTTCTGCAGGCTTGAGATAGGAGCCACACACCTCTCGAAAAATATTATATTTTTCAGCCTAGGGATTGTGGTTCCAGGGGCCCCTCATGGCTTGGGTAGGGGGCAACACTAACTCCCATTCCCCAAAATAATAAATGGAATATATTCAAAAAACAGCAATGGGTGCTTTCTTTTTAAAATAAATTGCAATCCCACAAGAGTCCAGCAGGAGTCCCATGGAATTGCAGCTTTTTTTTTTTTTTAAAGAAGGTGTTTGATCCCGGGGGTGTGGGGTCCCTCTGCAACCCCCCTTCCCCAACCATGGCCTAGGGGGCCCGAGTATTCTTACCCTGATATTTCTTTTTTTAATCTAAATTCAGGACAAGGGACTTAATTTCCGAGTTCTGTAATGCCTGTCTGCAATATTTTTCCTAAGGGTGCAGGCAGCCAATCAGAACCTTGCTGAATAAGATGGCCCAAGGATAAAAAGGCTCTCTGGGCCAATTAGAAGACTTTATTTTTCTAATTGGTTTCAGGAGACTTGAGGGTTCCTCAATACCATCTGTCCAGATATAGAAATATTTATGAACCCAAGGGCCTCATTAGGGTGGCGAACGGACTTCTGTCCATCTGCCATCCTTTTGGAATGGGGAACGCCCACCTACAAGGTAGCGTGCCCATATAAGCCTAATTACGATGCGACTGCCACTACTGTGATCGCAATGTCTATTCTTTGGATTGCAGTAGGTGCGGCAGTCTGCAGTATCCGCCGCAGTACAAAGAAATTACATGTTACATATCCCTGCACTACGTGGCAGGCACCAGGAGTGCCTGCCACATGGTGCTGCGATACATAGGGGGGCACCATAGGTGACCACCAGGGCCCATGTCCTAGGCCCAGGGTGGAAGGGGGGCCCACTACAGACACCCAAATCTGTTTCCACCTGCCTGGTCACGGCGGGTTAACTGCCTCTGACAGACAGGCGGAAAGGAATATCATGATCCCTGCAGCGCTGCCTGGCAGGCTCTGCTGCCATTCTGTTGAATGAGGCAGGTCCGATGGGCAGTCGGAATCGTTCTAACTGTCGGGCCCATAGCGGTCAGTCTTTCCTGCCACCACACAGCTGCCCGCCATCTAAATGTGGCAGGCAGAAAACATGATTGCGATGGCGATGGGACCACCACTGACGGGCTGTTTGTGGCAGCCCCAATGTCATCGTATTCGTGTCCTTGGTTTCTCAGAAACCTCTGAATGGATTTACACCAAATCATAAAAATCTAAAAAATCTAACTTTGTGGGCAAGACCTAGCTTCTTGCCAAATTTAGTGTAATTCAATCAGCAATTTCCTCTGTTCCCGGCTTGACAGATCTCCGCTAGACATGTCATGCACAAACTAGGCAAATCAGAGCACTTTTTTGGAAAGTTTCATCAAGATCAGTCAAACAACGCTAAAGATGTTAGCAAAAGAAAAAAGACATTTCCTTTTGAAATGCTGACCCAATAACCATCAGTGGGTTACATATATATATATATATATATATATATAAATATATATAAATATATATATATATAGATATATATATATATCCCAAAGAACACACGCACCCTTCAGCTGCGTGAAACAGGCCACTCCATCGCGCTGTTTAAATTCCTTTATTTTCGGCAGACAAAGCCTAACGCGTTTCGAGGTAAGCAACCTCTTAATCATATGCAACATTGCAGGGGAGGGTTCGTTGGCTTATTTGAAACGTGACTACAACATTGAAGAAGGACCAGTGTCCACTTATTTGTTAAAGAGGCAGTTCATTTTTACGATTTCTTAATGCATGGAAAATACTTTCCTTGTTTTTTATTCATGAACAGTCTCTAAGGAAATTGCAATTAAAAGTTCCATATGTGTAATTACAAAGTTTTCATTCCCGTACTCCTACAATTAGGACTGCAATTCCCAGAATGCCTCTCACATGTACGTAGTTCTTAGTTTCTTCAATGTGGATCTTGGCAAAACTTTACCTTGTATTTACTCGTTACCAAATGCTAACAAAGCCTTCACTGGGTATAGTACCATACTGTGGCTGCATCCGATGGTCCGAGTAACACAGGAATATTCCGCGACCACCCCTGTTTCTGTTCATTGTCACTTGCCTTCAAATAAAAACAGTTCACCAGCACGGCGTGCCCTGGGACAGATTCCCTCAGCAGACTCTGGCCAATTCAAAAGTTCATCTCCTAGGTGAGGCGGGCCTCTCAGTGTGGCCCTGCCATTCAATCCTTGTCCATGTAAATTGATTCAGCCGGCGGGCGCTCATACATATAAATCCAAACGAAATTTTCTGACAGAGAAAAGCGCCACAGCCTCTCGAGTCGGAGCCCGTTTAGGTGTGTCAGACACCTTGTAAATCCCAAAAAACACACGCACCCTTCAGCTGCGTGAAACAGGCCACTCCATCGCGCTGTTTAAATTCCTTTATTTTCGGCAGACAAAGCATAACGCGTTTTGAGGTAAGCAACCTCTTAATCATATGCAACATTGCAGGGGAGGGTTCGTTGGCTTATTTGAAATGTGACTACAACATTGAAGAAGGACCAGTGTCCACTTATTTGTTAAAGAGGCAGTTCATTTTTACGATTTCTTAATGCATGGAAAATACTTTCCTTGTTTTTTATTCATGAACAGTCTCTAAGGAAATTGCAATTAAAAGTTCCATATGTGTAATTACAAAGTTTTCATTCCCGTACGCCTACAAGTTAGGACTGCAATTCCCAGAATGCCTCTCACATGTACGTAGTTCTTAGTTTCTTCAATGTGGATCTTGGCAAAACTTTACCTTGTATTTACTCGTTACCAAATGCTAACAAAGCCTTCACTGGGTATAGTACCATACTGTGGCTGCATCCGATGGTCCGAGTAACACAGGAATATTCTGCGACCACCCCGGTTTCTGTTCATTGTCACTTGCCTTCAAAAGTTCATCTCCTAGGTGAGGCGGGCCTCTCAGTGTGGCCCTGCCATTCAATCCTTGTCCATGTAAATTGATTCAGCCGGCGGGCGCTCATACATGTAAATCCAAACGAAATTTTCTGACAGAGAAAAGCGCCACAGCCTCTCGAGTCGGAGCCCGTTTATATATATACGCATGATCACGCGTTTTAATACGCAGTCTCCTAAAATAGTTCAGATGTTCGGAAAAAATTGGCATATTCTTAAAACGAACATAAATTCTCAAGAACCAAATTCCCCCTCAGCCTCTAATAACATACAGAAGATCCAAAGCCATCAAGGATCTCCTAGTTTCAAGCCATTTTCAATCCATCACTAGACCGAAGGAACCCATAACTGGGTTCTTTCCGTGTATGAAATACAAGGCTTGCAAATACAGCCATAAAAAGAACACCTATGAGACTCTAGGAAAAAACTCAACATCTATTAGAGACATCAATAAATTACTTAATTGCAACTCTGATTTAACCATATACTGCCTGGAATGCCCCTGTAAGAAAAGATACATTTACACCGAATCGGTTCAGATGAGCTCGCGGGAGCAACTCATTGTAATAGGTGCCTACGGCGGTCTGTTATGTCCATTTACTATATCTCAATAAAGGTTTTAAAAAAAAAAAAAATAATAATTCACAATTGTAAAAAAAAAAAAAAAAAAAAAAGATACATTGGCAGCACTATACACCCTGCCAAAAAGCGTGTGTTGGAACACAAGCGGGTGATTGCCAAAAAGGACAGCAGTTACCCTTTGGCTCGCCACTTCGACGACACTCATAAAAGCAATCGGGATCTTTTAACTTTTTACTGTTTAGATCAGATTCCGAAAAACAAAAGAGGGGACAACAGGGTTAAGAGATGGCGCTCCCTAGAGTCTAAGTATATCATTGAACTTGGCACCATGGCCCCTCAGGGTCTGAATAACGACTAGGAGCTATGGGCCCATCTAGAATGAGGTCCATGTATTATGGATTATTAGATGTTGAACTATATTGTGAGCTGTATATACAATATGTCTATATCTGGGCTAGGGCCAACATAGCTAGGGGACTTCTGACCTTATGTATGGATTGCAAGTGAGATGGGACAAAGACAAGTGTCTGTTGCCATCCTGTATATTCTCTTCTTACACATTATCTATATTATATTTTTTTGTGGATGTTTTTTGTTTTTGACAGATTTGCATTTAGGATTGCTACATAATATACATTCTTATTTATGATGAGGAAATACTTATATAACTTCCTTCCCTGTTCAAACAAGTTATGTAAACATTAGGTAGAATCGAATGTTCAACCATGAACTGAGGGTTACATAGCCTCCTCTCTTTTTTTTTTTTATTGAAGTCCTTAACAAATAAAATGCAATTGTAAATAATATACTGTTCATTTGTAATATTTCATCTTCTTTAACATAACTTTTTTTTTACATAAATCTTAAAGAAAGAACAAATATCATACGCCACACATTAAAGCGCAAATTAATAACATTGCAGTGTCCACATAAATATGCTATCAGGCATATAAAAACGACTAATTCCCATAATATCCATAACGACTCTTACATTTTTAATCAAAAAACGTCCCCCAAATTCCATCAAATCTTCTAATACCCCCACTCGTTGCGCGAAAGTCCTTTCACTAGTTTTAACCCGTTTCATCTTGTAAAGCCAATCATAAAAGAGTGGAATCTGCTCTGTACACCATTGTTGTAGCAAAAGAGATCTACCCATTGCCATAGCAATATATAATAATTTAGCTACCTGGTCAGGAAGAAAAAGATCGGGATCAAAGCCATACAAAATTAATTTCTCGTTCACTACAACTTCGATGCCACATTTCATCTGAAAGTAACTGAAAATCTCTTCCCAGAACTTTGCAATCTTATCACAATAGACTATAACATGTGACCAATTGGCTGGAGAATGATGAATACATCTGAAACAATGTGGAGAATGATTAGGATACATTTTAGCGATAGAAAAGGGTGTACGATAAAGTAACCATTTACTAAATAATAACATTCTACGCCAATTTGCCCCCCGTAATGTAGTAAAATTAAATCTATTAATAACAGACCAAACATTCGATGGAATTGCCTGATTTTCCTGGTCCAACCACTTTTTGATTGCCTTTTGGCTAAGGTCCAACTTCCTATTTTGTGCGAGATGGCGCTTCCATACCCCTGGTTTTCTATCCGACATGTCGACTAATAACTCCTTTATTAACTGATTTTGCTGTTCTAACTGAACAATATCCAATTAAATCAGGAGTTTATAAATAGATTTATATGACCCTAGTAAGATAAAATTTCGGGTGACTTATTGCGACATTTCCGTCAATGTGATCCCTTTCCCATTTCTCAAAAAGTCAGAGACTTTTGAGAACCCTGCCGCAGCCCAATTGATGGCAAGATCTGAGCCTTGAGTAACACCCATCAGTGGAAGAATACTGGATAGTAAAGATGTCAAGTTGATGGTGGGAACAGAATATCTTTTAAACAGAGTCTGACGTTTTTTAAAAAAACACTGAAGGGTCTTATAACAAACAAATTTGGGAGATTTAAACACATGTAAAGGAGCATGTATCTGATTTTCTTTACAGATTAGATCCATAAATGTATTTATAAATAATTTTTTTGTGCAAAGTTGAGTTTTGAATCTGGATAGGTACTGGGCAAAATAGGCATAATAGTAGTCTCTAAGATTTGGAAGAGCAAGCCCTCCCTGATCCAGATCTTCATATAAAACACTAAGTGCAATGCATGGTGTTTTCTTTGCCCAGATAAAAGCTGTAAACATTGATTTGACACGAGCAAAAAAAGAACCGGACAAAAAACATGAAATAGTAGAGAACAAAAAATTAAAGAGAGGAAGGACGGACATTTTGATCAAGGCTATCTGGCCTAAAATGGATAATGGTAGAGAGTTCCAACGTGCAAAAAACTTTTGGACTCTTTGAAGAAGGGGAATAAAATTTAAATCATATAAATCCCTCACTGATGCTGAAAAAAAGACACCCAGATATTTCTTTGGTCTGGAATTGAAGCAAGAGAGAATGTCAGAATGTAGCTCTAAAACTTGACCACCACATTGTAGAATTTCCGTTTTCTTTTTGTTTATACAATATCCCCCTAGGATTTCAAACTCTTCACAAAGCTGAAATACTTTGGCATGAACTCTAGGCTCAGCTTTTATAATAAGCATGATGTCATCTGCATATAATTTTAGTTTTGCCATTGATGGAATTGGGGGGGGGAATTTCTGCACAGTTCCTCAATGCTATTGCCAAAGGCTCGATGAAAAAGGCAAAAAGGACTGGCGATAGGGGACATCCCTGTCTTGTACCTCGTTTTACTAATACTGATCCTGCCGCTATGGGTGTTAATAATTACATTAGCTTTATCATTGGAATATAAATTGTGAATCAAAGATATAATTTTAGGCGAAACCCCAAAGTGTCCCAAAATAATAAACAGTGTCTCCCAAACCACCAGGTCAAAAGCCTTTTCAGCATCTAATAACAAAACCAAAGCAGAAATCCTTCGTGTCTCAAAGTAATCTAAAGCCGCAATTAAGTAATGTGTATTAGTAGCTAATTGTCTGCCCGCAATCAAACCATTCTAATCCGGATGAATCAATTCTGCCGAGATATTATTAAAGCGTACTGACAACAATTTTGTTACAATTTTGTAATCAGAATTTAGTAATGTTATCGGGTGATAAGAATTTGGGTCTTTACTATCCTTCCCCTTTTTCAAGAAGCTAACTACATTACCTTGTCTGAAAGAATCTGGTATTGTCCCCCCTCTCTCACATAGAATATATTAATATAAGGAAAAAATCACCAAATGCAGAAAAAAAACCCTCAAAGAATTCCGCTGGCAACCCGTCTGGGCCACAGGCTTTGCCATTAGGGAGATCTTTTATAACTCTCTCGAGCTCCACTTTAGAGAATAATCTAGCCATAGACAGTTGATCTACTTCTGAGAGCCTAGGAAATTCATTTTTATGTAAAAAAGCTTCTAGCAAGGAAAGATCTACCTTCTGATGTTGACCATAATGTTTGAGCATTATCTCCCCTATTTTGAGCGGATCATCTGTCTCTAAATCAGTAGCAGGACACTTTAGCGTTTTAATTAGATTGGCGACCGCATATTCCTTAGCCTGCCAAGCCAAAAATCTACCCGTAAAATTGCTTTCTTCGTATACCTTTTGGTACTGTTGCCGAACAATCGCTTCGCCCTGAATATAATAGTTAGCACTAAGATCACGTTTTGCCTGATCAAGCTGAAATTGGTTCACTCTAGATGGATTATAAGTCTTATAGTGCTGAGTACTTGTACTTTCTGCTCTAAGTTTTGCTTTTTAACTCTAAATTCCTTTAGATTGGCCGCATCCTTTCCAATGATTATTCCACGGATAAAACCCTTAAGCATGTCCCAAACTATATTTAATGGGGCAGATTCATAGTGGATGTAATTTCAAGTTTCCCTCTAAGACTTCAAGAAGCTGAGGCTCTGATTTCTATCCTTGAGGATCAGATGACAGTGGTGAAAGAAGAGGCTAAGGTGGCAGCTAAAAACAGGCAGGTATTTGAAAATAAACTGGATGAGATGGAAAATTATACACGGAGATTCAATCTTCGAATAGTTGGAGTCCCAGAGGGGCTTGAAGGGGCTAATACTGTACAATGGGTCACCTCATTCATTAGGCAAAAAGTTATTCCTGAGTTTGAAGGGGACCTGACTATTACTAGGGCGCATCGGGTACCTGCTCACCCCTTTCCTAACTCCTCGTTGCCACGCACAATACGGTTAAACTTCTCTGATTTTCGCATCAAGGAAACAATACTCTCTAAAGCTATATAGAAAAGACAGTTTTCAGTGAACAAAACATCAAAGTGCCGTATTTTTTCGGATATGTCGGCAGCAGCGTCACGTAGAAGGAAGGAATTCGTGAACATTTTACATCTGTTCAAAGCTAATCGGGCTCAGGCCTCGATTGCCCAACAGTCTAAGTTGAAAGTTTTGGTGAAAGGCAAATTTTTCATGTTCTCTGACCTAGATGCAGCTCAGGAGTTATTGAAGGAAATTTCGCAGGGTCACAAAGGGTGAATGAAAAGAAGTGGAACTGGGTAAAAATTCCTTTGTCTTAATCAAAAATAAAATATATATATATATATATATATATACTCTATATACTCTATTCTACTCTATTTTTCTTCTGGATATGATAGTCAGGCTTATGGTTATATGCTAAGCTAGACTTAGATTGTCGGTTATTGTACCTTTTCACTTTGATTTCATTAGAGTTTAAGCATGTTAAAATACCCTCATTGCTGAGAGGAGGCTGAGGGGTCACGGGGGTGTGACAACAAGACATCCAGGTTGTTAGGGGGAAGGGAAGTGTGGTTGGCGTGGGGGAGGGAGGAAGGACCACATTTGGGGGGGAGGGTTTTAGGTGCAGGGTTAGGAGTATTATGGAGAAGGGGGAGGGGGAGGGGCACAAGGGTTGGATAGGGTGTAAGAGTAAGAGAAAAATGAAGTCCTTTGTTTCTTTGAATTATTTTTTTCTGATCAAGATTTTTTATATCCTCCTATGAGAATTGAATCGATTGTAAAGAATTTTGTTAAATTACTGTAATGACCAGTAAGGAGCAACTGAAAGTGGTATCATTTAATGTAAATGGTTTAGATAATCAGAAGAAAATGCGGGCCATAGAGATATGGATTAAAACTGAAAATCCTTTGGTAATTCTGTTACAAGAAACCCACATTTCTTCTACAAAGATATTAGATTTCTCTATGTTCAGGGCCTGGGCCTCGTATCGAGGTTTTTCCAGTACCTCTGCGTCCCATAAAGGAACAGCTATCTTCTTAAATAAAAATATTCATGCGTCGATTATAAACTCAGAAAGGGATCAGCAGGGGCGTTGGTGCTGGGTTACATGCACAGTTAAACATAGACAGAGACCTATAACCTTTGTTAGTCTTTATGCACCAATTGAAGACAACTTTAAAATCTATGAAGAATTGTTTCAATGTTTGTTGACTGTCATAGGGGATGTGGTAATTGGGGGAGATTTTAATATACTTATTAAACCAATAATAGACTCCTCTTCCAAGACAAGGAAACAGCTAAAACCTAAATCATTGAAAATTCTGCAAAATTACGGGGTTACACTTGATGTGTATGATCCATGGCATTCGAATTTTCCATCTAAAGCAGAATTTACGTGCTGGTCAGGCAGATTCAAGTCTTCATCACGTATAGATTTTTTTTGGTTTCTAGAAAGCTTTGTTTCAGTCAGCAGAAATTTTTCCATAATGGATTCTCAGATCATACTATGATAGTTTTAGAGATTTATTTAGAAAATTCGGTAAAAATTCCCAAGTGTTGGGTGTTTAATAGAGAATATTTAAGTGACAAGTCCTGGGTTAACTCTATAAAGGTAGAGATTAAAGAATTTCTTACCCGAAACTATGAATCTCATCTCCTTTTTCTGTTTTCTTGTACTAGAGATTCTCCAGTTTTGGATTATGAATACCCATTCAGGGCTTGATTGTCTGGTGTAACAGCTATAATTCCCATAAAAATCTTTAAAGCGTGAAAAGTATTTTCAAGTGGCTCTATATATATTATTAATATTCTTCTGAGAATTGAAGAAAAGAAATAAATTTGCCTTTTCTTTAAAAATTTAAATATTGATTATATACAATTTTTTCTTCATACTCCACATTCTCTCTATTTATGAAAGAAGTGAGTATTTCTTAGTTTTTGGGGATTATGACACCATGTTCCATAATCATTGAGGCTGTGCAATTTGATTATCTTTGTTTAAAATAATGCCGCATCGAATGCTAAGATGGCCGACACAAAAACAAAGCATGTATTGAGCTGTCTTTTATGTTTACCATTTTTTTACACTTTTTTTCACTTTAAAATGGTGGTACTTTGTGAAACAAACTGACATTAACAAAGCCAGAGTGGCGAAACACGTCTGTCAGCGCTGAGGGGGGCTCTACATGAATATAAAGAAGTGATAGGAGGCACCCAGGGCGTGTGGCTGTGACGACGGTGAACTTCAGTATCTGCATCTATATATATATATATTATTTTTTTTTTTGTTAATCATAAAACTATGCAAAACGAATATTTATGTTTTTTCTAAAAAGTAATAAATAATAGTTGCCTTATTAAAAATACATAAAATATTTAAAGATATACTAACAATCTAAATGTCATTTACATTAATTAAATACAAAGTGTAATTATGTTCACTAAAAATGTATTTAAAATAAAGTTGCTGTGCAGGGTGTTTATATTTTATTTAATTTAAAATTATTATTTAAACAATACATTAATGTCGTTTTTTTTGGTAACTTTTATTCAATTACCGTGTTTCAGAGCAATTGCATACATAACAAACAAACAGAGCAATAAACTGTGGCGCACATGTCACACTAAGTCATAAGAGTCTCACATTACTCCACCTAGCTGGATCAGTTTTTCGCTGTTGCATACCACAGCTCGTTCTTTTACTCTCCGCCTATATATTTTCTGTCTTTATATTCATATCTTATCTATTATGACATATCCGGGTGTGCAATCAGATAAGCAGTTACAGGCGTCCACATATCCTTTGGTCAGGACGCGGCAGGCAGTTCCTCCGCATACATGTGAAGCTGGTCTCTGCAATATTCATCATTCAAACATGATTTTCCTAAGGAGCAGACTGCTCCCCGCTCCCCGGAGCCTTGCGACTCATCTTTTGGCCAGAAGCGTGGAAACCACCAATAGCCTGCAGTTGAACGGTTGTAGTGTTTTGCCTTATTCCAGCACACACATCTGCAGTGCGCACTCCACCCACGCCAGCACCATCTCTGATAGGATAACAGCCACCTTGGACCATTTTATACAGGGGTGCAGTGCTAGGCAAAGTTTATAAATTCAGCATCCGCTCTACTGCATCAAAAAGAGCAAGACCTGTCCCCCTGAGTCCATAACTAAACAGTTGGCTGGGGGTGTTGTATGTTTGTTGCAAGTATTTTAAATACATTATTCTGAGGCTGCAGTCTGCAGTGAGGTGTCCGGTTAATGTGCGGCATGTTTCCCAAGCCTGTGTGGTTAATGATGTGTCAAGTACTGCACTCCATTTGTCCAAGGCGCCCCCAGACCTTCTTGTTTATCTTTAATTGATGCCTTGAATAATCCGGTTTCCGTGAACTGCACGTCAACAGCCCCTGTAGTGCCGTTATTGGTGCTGGTGCAGCCAGGAATTAGGGATACAATGTCTGTATAGCAGCTCGGAGTCTGACATATATGAACATCTTTTGCAGTTGAAGGCTGTTGGGCGGTAAATGCATCTAGTGATAAGAATTGGTCATCTAGGTATAGGTCCCCTAGTGTAGCTATTACTGCCAAAGCCAAAATAGCCATTGTCAGGGGGTTCATGAGTGACCAAAATTTTTGGGTGGTCCACAAGTGGTAATACTGGCACATAAATAGTGTTTTGCCCTGCTCTCTCACTCAGTCTCTGCCACGCACTCGAGGTGCAACGTATAGTGATGATCTCAGATCGTGCAATCATCATCTGCTTATGTAGCAAGATAGCTGATAGGGGCACTGGATGAGCGTTGTTGCTTTCTACCGCTAAGTGCGGCAGGTATTGGATCAGGTGGTACCAAAAGTGCTCAAACTGCGTCTGGGCGCATAAGTAGTACAATTTCATATCTGGAGCCCCAAATCCCCCCCACTCATATGGTTTTGTCAGTACGTCCCGTCTACATCTTGGTTGTTTACCAGCCCAAGCCAGTTTTATCATGCATGACTTGAGCATTTTAAAAACTCCTCAGGGAGTGGTAATGGTATATTGATAAACATATATAAGAATTTGGGCAAAATTACCATCTTCATGATGGCTATGTGGACTGCTAGCTATAGGGGCAATCTGATCCATTTGGACACTTGTTCCGTTAATTTTGTAATCGCTTGGCCATAGTTCACATGAACCACAAACCCTGGATCTCAGAGTACCTACATCCTAGATACCTGACCGGGTCCATACACCACACAAGGGGGAATCCCCTATCATGTGGGTTAGTAATCCATATGAGTGGAATAATAGCAGACTTATCCCAGTTAATACTAAGCTTGGAATAGCACTCATATTAAAATATTCATGTATGACAGGTGCCAAATTTTGTTCTGGGTCCCGCACTTATAGTACCATGCCATCCGTGTACAGCGAGATAGTAGCAGACGTAATCTAAACCACTGGGCTGGAATCGCATATCTCTGGTGCAGCACAGATTCTAATGGTTCTAAAGTAATAGGGAATAGTATCGGTGACAGGGGACACCCTTTTTTTTGTTTGGTCTGTTTATTAGATTTTCACATATACAATATAGTTGACAAGTGTATACATTTTCCAAAGAAGCAGTAGGTAATCTTCAAAACTGTGGGCCCGATTCACAGAACTAAATTAAGACAAGATCCTAAACTTACTACTTTTGGTATTCACAGAAGTTAGGATTTTGTCTTAAGTTTGTCTTAAGACAAACTTAAGACAGACTTAAGACAGACTTAAGACATACTTAAGACAAACTTAAGACAGACTTAAGACAAACTTAAGACAGATTTAAGACAGACTTAAGACAGACTTAAGTTAGGATTTTGTCTTAAGTTTGTCTTAAGTCTGTCTTAAGTCTGTCTTAATTCTGTCTTAAGTCTGTCTTAAGTTTGTCTTAAGTCTGTCTTAAGTCTGTCTTAAGACTGTCTTAAGTCTGTCTTAAGTTTGTCTTAAGACAAACTTAAGACAACATCCTAACTTCTGTGAATACCAAAAGTAGTAAGTTTAGGATGTTGTCTTAAGTTAGTTCTGTGAATCGCCCCCAGAGGGTTCAACACAATAAAGCAATAAAGTGACACAGAAATAGTAACAATCTGTCTCATTGACATGAGTTATCTTTACCCTTTGTCTAACAGATAAGTAAAGTCATTCCAATTTTGGTATGTTCCCTTATTATAACACAGAGTAAGCGTACTGTACGTGTACATATTGATTTCACATGTGCAATTCTGAGAGTTCCTTTCGACCATGTCATTATGACTAGATTTCGACCAAACGATCGTTTAAATAACATTGAAACAAGAAAACAACCAATCAGAGGGACAAAGAAAGACACAGGAACACGTATATGAATGGGAGAAAAAGCAGACAGTTACCATTGCAGTTTTATCAATTATATATTTGCACACATGTATATATTATCAGTGTATATTAATACAGTTTGGCTGAGGTGTATAATGCATATTGCACATTCCAGACCACAATGTAAGAACATTACAACACTTGTTTAGAGTAATTTTAGTCAGTGTTAGGAATGTTGGACGGGTCATCTGGGGTAACCATCCCTTGTAGTATGCACAACATTGTATTCCATGCCGTGGAAATGAGGTATTTACGGAGCCCTAATGTGTCCTCCCTTACTACTGAGACTGCTTCAGCCTTGGCCCAATTTATCATGGAGTGTAATCATGCCTTTATCAGCGGGGGTCTTCTGCCTTCCATCGGCATGTAATAAGCCTTTTAGCCATGACCGACGCCCGATCCAAATTCTAGAAGAGGCTTTATGCTTCTTGCTTCTAGGGAATATCCCCATAATGCACGCTTCCCATGTCTGTGGTAACTCTCTATCCGTGCTTATATTCCGGGATCAGATCACCTCATCCCAGTGCGTTTGCACTTAGGGGCATGACCAGAGCATATGCAGCAAATCAGCATCTGCCATTTTACATCGTGGGCAACACGAATCTACCATGTTGAAATATCTATTAATCTTATCTGGGGCTAGGTACGCTCTATGCACAACATAATATTGGACCAGCCTGAATTACACATTTCTGGGATTCTGTTTAGGACTTTCCAATAATATGGACCATTCTGTATCTGTGTATGATCGCGCCATATCTATCTCCCATTTATTTCTCAGTGGTGTTAAATCCTTCATGGTGTGTTCCCGGATCGATTCTGTGAACCATTTTATGAGGTGTCGCCCCATCCCCATCACATGTACATACTGCATTAGGAGGAGTTGTGTTGGAGGTTCCTACAAGATATTTCCCCACTGCCGCCTCAACATCGCTAACCAGGAAGCATGGCTTAGGAATTGTCCCGGAGGGACACCCTCCTCTTCAGACAGAGAGAGGAATGGCCTCCACGCACCCTGCATATACAGATCCCCCAGTGTAGATATGTCTGCCCCCTGCCAATCAGCAAGGTCCATCCCCCGGACATGTCCCCCACTTTCAGCATACCTAGCAATGGGATGGCTGGCGCATATGGTATAACATGCCTAGTTAGGCGTAGTGCCCTGCGAAAGCATTTACGAGCAACCTGCACCAGAAGAGGAAGCGACTTGTGTGATCAATTGCATGGATGGAAGAGAAAAAGAATCCTATCCAGGGTATATGGGGCCCATGCTCTGCTGTGTCTGCCAGGTGTAATTCCTCCACCCATTTTGCCACCCAGCGTATGTGGGACGCCAAATAGTAATGCTCCATGTTAGGTAGAGCCAGCCCACCTTGTGACTGATGCAAATATAACTTTGCTAATGCTACCCTACATCGGGAATTGTTCCAGATAAAGTCCCTTATAATACCCTCCAGTGACCAGAAGAAGGACGCTGGCAGATATATATCGGGAGGTTAGCAAAGTAATAAAGTAGACGTGACAACATTACCATTTTTATCAACTCCACCCTGCCTGTGACTGAGAGTTTGAGTGTTTTCCAAAATTCATTTTGGGATTTTAAAGCTGTGACTGCTCTGGTTGTATTGCCGTCCAGGAGATCCCGATTGTCATGATAAATACAGATGCGTGAATATCTAAACGCCAACCGGTTGTTGCCATGTCACCAGAGTCCCATCCACCTCTGAAGCATCCGTTCTGGGGGTGACAGGAAATAAACAAGACTTAACCCAGTTCACACCCAGGCCGGATAGTGAAGCAAATAGTTTTAGCATGTCTAGGATCACCCTTGGAAGTGCCTGTAGGTCTTTAACATAAATCAGAACATCGTCTGCATACAACGGAACTGCATGCAGACCATCCCCGAGGTGTATCTCCCAGGCTGATGCTGATTGCCGCAGCGCTATTGCCAGTGGCTCTATAGCCAAGGAAAAGATTAATGGGGAAAGTGGGCACCCCGGTCTATGCCCTCTTTCTATCAATATGGGTTGGGAAAACAACGTTCCCATACGGACCCTGACTGCAGGTGCCTCATATAATAGCTTAATTAAGCTCATTATGTATGGCCCAAAACCAAAGTGACAAAGTACCTCAAACATATATGGCCATTCGACTGTATCAAATGCTTTCTCCAAGTCTAACACAACACAGCCAGCTGTTGGCAAGTTTAATGCAGCACAGAGCATCACCCAAAACAGCCTACGGATATTAAGAGACGTACTTCAAGCTGGCACAAAACCGTTCTGGTCCTGATGAACCAAATGTGGGATGATGGGCGGCAGTCTACCCGCAAGAACCCCAGCTACTATTTTATAGTCCCCGTTCAGTAGTGCAATGGGCCGATAAGCACTTGTGTACGTAGGGCCTCTACCCAGCTTAGGAAGCGTGATCAAGATGGCATCTGTCATGGAGGTGGGGAGGGAAAGGCCATCCAGCGCTTCTGTATATGCCTTAAATAATTGCGGGCTTAGAAGGTCAGCGTACGTTTTATAAAATTCGAGGGGAAACCGTCTGGTCCCAGCACGTTGCCAGACGGCAAAGCCCGCATTGTACCTCTGATCTCTTCTAGTGTGAGCGTGGAATCCAGTTCAAGACTTTGCTCTGGTGTAAGGACTGGAAGGGAAAGGCCATCCATAAACTCCAGTATTGCTGCCTCGGGACTCACTCAGGTGACAGTGGGCACCTTTGCTTGGTGCCTCTACAAATTTCAACAGGATCTGATATATATTTATTTACCCGTATTCTAGCTATTGGGCTGTTATCCACAAGTCTGATCCACTGCAGAAAGGCATGCGGCATATCCATGCGGTGCAGTATTGTAAATATGTATCTCCATTGTATGGAGTCGAAAGCTTTAGCAGCGTCAAGTAACACTGCCACAGCCTTCATCTCCAGGTCCAGCTGATGTAAAACAGCAAACATTGTACGCAGATTATGTGATGTTGATCGTTCAGGGACAAACCCCAATAGTACCAGATTCAGCAGAAATGGCTGTAGTCTAGCAGCAATCATTTTTGCTATTATTTTGGTGTCTATTTTTATGAGGGAGAGCGGTCCATTTGACTCACATCTATTTGAGGCCTTTCCAGGTTTCAATATTGTGACTATGAGGACTTCGCGGAGTGTTGGGGCAACCTATTCTTTTCATAAGCTTCAAGGTACATTGCATGCAGCTGAGGGGCTAGCTGCTCCATGTATGTTTTGTAGAATTCACTTCACCTCCCTCCTATTGGGTAGTGTTTGAATGGCCTCCTTAACATGCTCAAGTGTTATCGGCTGCACCAGGTACTCTCTTTGCCCAGGCGATAGCCAGGCCAGGCCAAAGCTACATCATCTAGGTACACTGCAGTCTGAGCATCAAATGCACCCTCCCATGGACCATAAGATCCGCTTAAAAGGATGCAAATGCCGAAATAATTTTGGGTGTGTTGTGTGGCACCTGGTTCCCATCTAATATTTCTACTATGTGTGTTTGCAATGTGGGATCTGCTTTTTTGGTAGCTGAAGTACGACCTGGTCTGCCCCCCTCCCCATATGCCCGTGCCTTCCATCATCTCGAAATATGGCGCACTTCCTGACTAGCCACTTCATGGTATTTGGTTAGCAACTCCCTTATTTGAGCCAGTGTGACACCTAAATGACACTGCATGTAGCTCTCTCCAGTCTCTGCAATGTTTCTTCAATGTTTTTCAGCCTGTTGCGTAGTGTCTTGAGATCCCCAGCCTGGACTCCCATACATTTGCTCCGAATGGTAACCTTGAAGGCCTCCCACTACATTCCCATCTCATCTACTCATCCCACATTTTCCTGAAAAAATGCATTATTGCCCTCCTTATACTATCTTTAAAAACCATGTCCAGGAGTGAGGAGCGCTACAGTCACCACTCGTATGGTGATCGATTCTGAGTGAACAGCACCATATCCAGCAAGTTTGGAGCATGGTCAGATAGTGTCCTAGCCAAGTGCGCTCCTGTTATAGTCCAGGTGCTATCCTCTCTCAACACCAGCCAATAGTATAGCCTAGACCATGTGCTGTGTACTGACGATGTGTATGTTCCCTCCTTTATGTCATGTTTTCCACACATCTACTAACGCAAGGGTATCCATAACAGCATGGGTAGAGCGGGCCGCCTGTTTCCCATTCCAGTCCGTGGTCGCTTCATGATCCATTTGGGGATCTAAGTATGTGTTCATGTCTCCTCCCCATCTCACCACCAAGGGCTCTATGACTTCCAGGCGTTCACAAATCTTGTAAAAGAAATCAGTGTCATCTACATTGGGGCCATATGTATTGACCATCATCACCATAGTGCCCTCCCGGTTACCCTGTACTAATACAAACCTCCCCATGTCTCTGTTTCAGAGTGTGTACGTGTGAATGGGGTCCCTTTCTTCACTAACAGGATTACCCACCTAGAATATGAGGAGTACGATGAGGCTACACTTACCATCACCCATCTGGTGCCTATATTTCCCTCGGTTGCTTTCATGAGGTGCATTCCCAGTGGCAGGGCAATTTGTATGTGATGGCGATCAAAATACGCAAGCACCTGTCTTTTTTTGGGGGGATTGTTAATCCCTCTTATATTCCATGTCAGGAATGTATTTGTTCCCACTTAGTTTGTCATACTAGTAGTTAGGTGTGGGGAATGATGTAGGATGCACGTCCACTTAAGTGGTAGTAGTTTCCCTTCTTGATACAACATGCACTGCCACTCCAGCTCCTTTATGAGAAAAACACCCCACCCACTTTAGCACCCCAATCATGCCAAAGCCTTGCCAACTAAACTCAAGAAACTAATTTACATTAACAATCATTTGGGGTATAACCTACCTCCAGGGGTCACCAGAGGCCAAATTCCACTCCTGGTGAACAATGGTCGCTGAACATCTGCATATGTACTGCTAAGGGCTGACTTGAGTCACTTAGGGCCCTTTTCCAGTTGTAGTCTTAGGTTCTCAACATGGAAGGAGATTCATGCCGGTAGCGAGTTCACCTGAAAGTACCTGACAGCAATGCAGCCCTTACCGGCCGATCCTGACCTTTTCCCTCTCCGGCCACACATGTTCAGCTCACTGAGCCTAATCTGTTTCCTGGTAGGTGCCCTCTTGCATGCAAATTGCTAGTCAATCAGCACATCCCCCAGCAGCTCTCCATGGCAACTGTCTACCTCAGTTGTCCAGGGTCCCATCACCGTCTTCCACACTTTGCTTTTTTGGCAGTCCTTGAGCAGCGTATTAGCATAAGCCATGGCATCCTTAGACGAGATGAAGATGTCATGGTTCCCGGGGTTCCTTGCCTTCCGATAGTCTGCAGTGTGTTTGCCTTTTCGCACATACGGGATCAGGTTTTCCTCCCTTCCGTGTGGCAGGCGGGTTGCGGTCTAGCTACATGAACGGAACCGCCAATACATCACTCTGCGCTTCCGGGGGAAACTGCATAAACCACAGCGGTTCCCGCCAGTCCAGCGCTTCGGATTGACGCCCATGTACTACAGTTCCTGCCTGCATCAGTACCGGACCTCACGCCAGGTAATTCCGAGGTCACGCTGGAGCGCCTTGTTTGTGCTTCAGACACGCCCGCGCTGGAGCGCTTACTGTTTGTTTCTGACACGCCGCGCTGGAGCGGTTTACTTTGTTTCTGAGACGCTGCGCTGGAGCACTTTGCTTTAGGTATGACACACCGCGCTGAAGCGCTTTGTTTTGGTTTATGAGATGCCGTGCTGGAGCGCTTTGTTTTGGTTTATGAAACGCCGCGCTGGAACGCTTGTTGTTGTTACTAATTACCACCACTTTGAAGTGTCTTGGTTTGACATATTCCTCACCGCGCAGGAGTGCTTGTTTTTGTTTGTTTAAACCGCGCAGGAGCGCTTACTGTTTTCTTTGGTATCTATGTTGGAGCGCTAGACTGTTGTTTATATGACTGCACCTTAGAGCTTGCCAGTGCATCCTTTTTGCCATTTTACTTTCTTTTACTCCTCTGGAGCACTGCGGAGTTAGTGCTACCTACCTTGTGAGCTGTTCGTGTTTCCTAGAACACAGCGCAGGAGCGCTGCTTACTACTAGGATTTCTCCACGCAAGGTGCTACCATTCATAAGGTAATAATCTGATCCGCAAGTGCGTAAGAGATAAACCTAGAGAGGGTGTTACCTATGTCAGTTATAACAGGGTCTCCCTTGTCTTCCTTTCAGCCAGAGTTAACGGTTATTTCCCTAAACCGAGGGTGGTTCTCTTCTGGTCTTCTGAACACCATCCCCGTCATCTCTAGCTTCCTTCCCCGGTCCCATCTCCATCCCGGTTGGTGTACACTCCGTAACAGGGGTAAGGTGGGTACGGGGGCAATAGCTCATGTCGTCTCTGTGAGAATACTTCGCAAGCAACAGGTAATCCTTGTGGGGTACTTGACAGAAGATCTTGCTCCTCTCCTCTGTCTGTATGTGCAGTTGAGCAGGGTACAGCATGGCGTACTGGATGTGTTGAGGTTGCAGTCACTTTTTCACTTGTTGAAACTCCTTGCACCCAGCTTGGACAGCCACAGTGAAATTCAGAAAGAATGTCACACTGTTCTTCTAATATGTTATGGACTGTTTCTCATGTGCCAGTCTTAGTACTGTATCACAGTCCCTGTAGTTTAATAGTTTAGCAATGATTGGGCATGGTGGCATCCCAGGCACAGGCCTTAAGATCAATGATCGATGTGCCCTCTCAACTATGAGGATGTGGGTCAGATGTTCAGCGCCGATCTCCTGCAGCATTTTTTCAAAATAGTGATCCATCTTGCCTGTGTTGGTGGACTTCGTAATTCTGGTGATGCAAAGGTTGTTGCGGCGCAAGCACGCCTCCAAATCTTCATTTTTGGGCTGTATCACAGCCAGGATTCTCTCCATGCTAAAGCTTTTTGCAGTAACTGTCTGCAAGCCATCTTCCACAGTGGAGATGCACTGTTCCACCCTACCCAATCTAGCGCCCTGCTTATCCAGTCTGGCCGCCATGTGATTTATGCGCAGGTTATAAGCATCAATTTTGCCATCTAAGGTATGCAGGCTCTACTGCATTGCTAGTGGGGTGGATTCTAATGTTGTGGTCCTCTGCATCGAAGATTCTTTTTTTTTTTTTTTTTTTGAAACTCTTTTTATTATAAAAACTTCAGTAACAAGGCATAGGTTCACACAGGTCCAACATGGGTAATTGCATACACAAGGTGTCATGAGGGCACAGTATACTGTTGACGTTGGAGTTACGGGGAAGGGGAGATCTCTGGCTCATCCAGTCTGTGGGGGGCACAAATTTCACCTCGGTACAAGTTCCAAGGGGTCCATACCTTAGACCACTTCCGGGGGCAGCCCCTCGCAATGTAAACAGATTTTTCCCGTTGCATGCACCAATCAAGGTCCTTTTTCCAGTCTGTGATTCTGGGTGCCTGTGGGGCCCCCCAGTGCTGTGCGATATTTCTTTTAGCGATCATGCAGGCAAGCGTGACCCATTGTATGGCATAGGCGTTGAGGTCCGATGGTTCCCATATATTAAGGAGACACCTGGGAGCCTCAGGCCGGAGTTCAACCCCCAGGACTTCTCTAAGAATCGAGTGTATCTTCTGCCAGTACTCCTGAACTATCCCACAGTGCCATATGATGTGGATAAAAATACCTGGTTGGGTGCATCCCCGTCTGCAGGACCCATCAGTCTGTTTCCCCATGTGCACCAGTTGCGGCCCAGTGAGATAGGTTCTGTGTAATATTTTAAGTTGCACTGGGCGGAGCCTTGCTGATATTGCAACTGTTTTAGGGGACGAGATCGCTGCCTGCCACCCTTCATCATCTAGTTCTATACCGTCCCCCATCCATCTTTCTCTCAGGAGGGTTAGAGGGTCATGCATGTTGTTAATCAATTTTTTGTATGTCAGAGATATGGCCCGCTCTGGCAGGTATCCATCAAGAAGTCTATCCTCCAGGGGGGTGCTATCAGGTAGAGGGACGTCCCGTGGCAGTGCGGTGCGAAGCGCGTGTCGGACCTGGAGGTATCGGAATAGTTTGGTGTCAGCGAGTGAGTATTGGGTCTGCAAAGCACTAAACGATTTTATTCCCCCGCCTCCCAAAGGTCACCAATTGTGGAGATCCCGATCAAGTCCCACTTGTCGAACCCCTTTGAGTCCCCCAGGTACCCTAGTTTTTGTGAATCCCAAAGCGGGGTAGACCGAGTTAATTTTTTTGCCCAGCCCAGTGACTGCGTGGCAGTGTGCCATATCTTGGTCGTATGGTTGGTAGGCCCTGTCAGGGGGAACTTACCAGGAGTGGAGTACAACGCTCGACCGTACACCCCGCCGGGCTGGAGCCAGCGGTCCATCCGGAATCCTGGGGCATCGGGGGGGGCCATAGGTGCCATGATTAATCGCGATTAAGTGAGCAGCCCAATAATATCTTTTAATGTCAGGCAGTCCAATTCCACCATCGTACCAGCCAAGCGTGAGCTTCGACAGTGCTATGCGTGGCCTGCCTCCCCAAAGGAGGGCCCTCTGAAGGCTCTCTATCTCCCCAAAGTATGAGTTAGGAACGGGATCTGCTGCATTTTGCAATGCATAGAGGAAGCGTGGCAGCGACATCATTTTGAATAATGCCGCTCTGCCCAATAAGGAGATAGGGAGCGTTTGCCAGTGCAGGATGTCGCTCTTAAGGCGCTTCAGGGGTGGGGTTAGGTTGCGTGCATACCGCAGAGTCCGATCCCTAGAGATAAAAATACCAAGGTATTTGAATCCGTCGGGGGCTATCGATATTGGGCAGTTTCAGGGTAATTGCGGGGTGTCCCCACTGAGGACATATATGAGTGACTTCTGCCAGTTAACTCGGAAGCCTGAGTATCTCCCAAAGATGTCCAGGATATCAAGTAGGACAATAAGGGATCTCTTAGGGGAGGCGAGGTAGAGAAGAACATCGTCCGCGTACAAGGATATCCTGTCTTCCCATCCCGGAGCCCATCGCAGTCCACGAATGGACACATCACTGCGGATTCAGGCTGCGAAGGGTTCGAGGGCCAGAGCGAACAGGAGAGGAGAAAGCGGGCAGCCCTGGCGGGTGCCCCGCCCGAGTTCGAAGGGGGCAGATTTTCTGTTATTTACTACTACCTGCGCCATGGGCGTGGCGTAGAGGAGTTTCACCCAGCTGATAAAAACCGGACCAAGGCCGAACTTTGTTAGCACTGCAAATAGGTAGGGCCATTCCAGGGTGTCGAAAGCCATAGTAGCATCTAGGGAGGCTATGATCGCGTCCTCTTGTATTGTGTGTGCCCTACCCAGCACCCCATGTACTCTGCGCAAATTCAGGGCAGTATTCCGCCGGGGCATAAATCCTGACTGGTCAGGATGGACCAGGTCCCCCACAACCTTAATTAGTCTGTTAGCTAGAACCTTGGCGAGTATTTTGGGCTCGGCGTTTAGTAATGAAATAGGCCGATAGGAGGAGCAATCCACTTTGGGCTTCCCCTCCTTGTGTATGGTAACGATCGTGGCCAAGCGTTGGTCCAGAGGCAGTATCCCCCTGTCCAGGCTGGAGGTGTACATGGACCTGAGGTAGTGACCTATTTTATCAGGACGAAGCTTGTACAGCTCGATAGGGAGACCATTGGGGCCGAGAGCCTTACGCGGGCGGAGCGTTCGTATCGCCATTGCGATTTCCTCGGTGGAGAGGGAGCTGTCTAAGAATTGGCGGTCTGTCACTGAAAGGGAAGGAAGGGAAATGCCCCTTAGAAGATCAAGGGAGTCTTCAACTGTGTGGGGAGCCTCAGATGCGTATATTGTAGAGTAGTGGGTTGCGAATTGGGTGGCTATCTCCTGAGGGTCTATAACAGGGTTTCCGTCCACTCCCCGGAGTTCAGGGACTAGGCGGCTCGCACGTTCCCTTCTATCAAGACAGGCAATCAGTTTTCCCGCCTTGTCTCCCCAATCATATATACGGCCCATTTTTTCTTGCCCCATCGTTTTGGCACGGTCAGTAACCAAGGCCCGATATTCATCCTGACAGAGCCTGAGTTCATGCATCGCATCAGGGGTAGGGTTTGAGTTAACTGTGTGGGCATCGAAGATTCTTGCTCTGAGTCCGAGACGAGTGCTATTGTGTTTTGTCAGGTTTTCGCATTTCAAATCTGCGGTTTGCCTGTTGCTTGTCTGTCTTCCCCATGGCCTCTCAGTCCAGACACATGCAGTGGGCAGTGCTCCCCACTGCACCCTCAACTTGCACCAAGAGAATATCAGTCAAGCCCATGACGAATGGACTACCTTACACTCCTTTCTGCAAGAGATCGCAGCCTCACCTTGCAGCGCACTGTACTTGCTCTCTGGGCACACTGTATAGTCAACAAGTACAGAGCCTTCATCACCCAGTGTGATCCAGCCAATCTCGGCTGCTTCCACTGTGTAATGCACTTGGTGCCCACTTATGCCGTTTTGAGCTATTCTATTTTATATCTGTGTATTTTGCCCTGCACTCACACCCGGTATCTGCCCAGCTTGGAATACAATTCCTTTTGTCCCTGGAGTCCACTTCTGGCCGTTCCCCTTGGCCTACCATGCTCTCTGCATCCACGGTGTTTCCTGCAGCCCCCAGCACGTCTGTCAGCTCGTCGCTCTCCTCTCCTCTGTGGGGGATGGGTTCGGCTCCTCATGCACTCAGGGCAGTCACTATATGAGCACCCAACGTCCTTCGTCACGTTAGTGCCGCGTGGAGCAGGCGGGCACACCGACAGCCCTGCGATTCTCCCTTACGGATAAGGCCGGTTCGTCCAGTCTGTTCAGCGGATGCATGATCACCTGCTGCTCGTCTTCTCAGGATCTCAGGTACAGCTCCAGGTTGCAGCGCGTTTCACCAATGTAGGTACTACAGTAGTTCACGCTCCTCACTCCACTACTAGATGACAGCCTCGTCACTTTCAATATGACTTCCAGGGGACGCATCAGCCGTATAGCCGCTTGCTCCTAAAACTGCTCCTTCAGATCCACCTCATTATGAGGCATATGTATCAAAATCTCCATTTGCGAATCTCAAATAGCAATTTTTTGAGAATCGCTATTTGAGAATTGCAAAACGGGATGTATTAAAAAATTCGCACATATTTTGCGAATTCTTAATATTCCTTAATTGCGATTAGCAAATTGCGAAATCGCATTTAAGGAATACCTTCCAATTCATTCCTATGGGCCAGGAGGCCCATAGCAATGAATGGGAAGTCATTCTCAAATTGCGAATCGCAATTTGCTAATCACAAATTGAGAATAATTTCAAAGGTGCAAGGGTGTCATGATGACACCCTGATGCACCCCTGAAATTAGCATGTGTGCGCATATGGCGCACATACATGCCCTAAGGGCATGTATGTGCGCCACATGGCACTTTGAAAAATGCCAAAAAGTGCATTTTTCAAAGAAATCGCAAATTACCACCAACTTGAATCGCAGCGTTTGCGAATCAATGTCGGCTACATTGATTCACAGACAGGCTCAAACGGGTTCCAGTGTCCTCCTTAAATCATTGGCCCGTCAAGTAGGCATGGATGACAGTTTTTTAAATACAATATTTAGCGGATAAATATGTTCAGCCAGCGAAGCAGCACTAGGGTGCGGCCACCTTGCCATGGGCTCTCTGTTGCCCTTCATCTAATACATTAATATCTTTAAATTATTTGTATTATTCATTTTAAAGAGATAATGTATTATAACATTGCCTTTTTTAGTTATAATGTAAAAAAAGACTTTTAGTTAGTTTGCATTTATATTTTACAATACAATACATAAAATATGCTTTGGAAAAAAAATGAATAAACTTTAATGATTTTCTTTATTCTTTCCTGTAGCCATTTCTCCACCGTGGTGATGGAGATCTCCACCATGGCAGCAGAGGTCTCCACCCAGGTGATCTTTGCCAAGTAATAACTATACTCATACATTTGACTCAACCCCTTTGGTTTCAAAGCATGGAGATATGTAAGTACTCTTTGAAGTAAATGTACTCTCGTAACGAGTGACTAGCCAAAAGTGGTAAATTTACTTCAAAGAGGAAAAGTAAATTTACATGTGTTGGTTTACTCATGTGTAAATTTGCCTATGTGTTTGGCTTTGGAAAGCTAATGGGACGATCAGTTGTTAATATGTTTTTTCTTGTAAGCATATGTCAGAAAAAGAAAAAAGACAGCATACTGCCACCTATTTTTTTTAATTAACTGTCAAATGGAATTTTAATACACCAGTATAGGTGCCTCCTAGGAGGCAGGTGTACTTAGAGCAGGTATCAGAACCCTTGTTTGGCTTAATGGACATCATAGGATTTTTACTGATGCAAAGAGCAGGTAATATTGGCTTTCCTAAAAGCATGAGTTAAACACATATGGATGACTACAAAAATAAAAAAAGGATAAATAATGGAAAAAACACATTGGCAGAGTATTCTTCCAACCCCAGCGGCACTGGAGTGTTCCACATTTAAATAAATGTGCACATGAACAAGTAAAATGCTATACCTCAGAAGTGAGCCAGTGCGTGAAAATAGGTATTCCCCTGCACCATGCGGTAACCGCGGTGGCAGAAGCAATAAGTCGCATACTACATGAATGGCCATCTGAACTGGATCTTTGACAGGGCTATCCAAACTTTTCTGTAATAAGAGCTAAGATTGTTCAATAAAAAATATCACCAGCTACTAGAATTAATGTTGCAGCAGTGACCACATCAGACAAGATTGCCTTAGTGGTCACCCATTGCAATATTACGAGCAATGATTACCTTAGTGCATCAGGAGAGCTGCCAGCAGCAATGTAAAAAGAGCTTTGTCAATTTGTAATGCCTGTAAATGGGTAATACACAACAGCCATAGCTGCAATGCCCTGGACATGAAGGTACTAATATTAGCAATGAGTCTCCCACATCATCACATGATTTGTCACTCAAACCAGCTTTAAATATATTTTGGAAATTCATTGATTTTTCTACAAACCAGTTTACGAGCTTTGAAAATACACACTTTCAATTTTGGTATATATAAATTAATTCAACCAAGCAAAAGGTTATTATTTAGTGGGCTGGGCTGCAACCAGGAGAATTACTTAGAGATAGCTGTAGAGTTACCACTAGCTCACGAGCTACTCGTTGGAGATGCCAGTCTATGCAATGTAAACACAAGGAGATGATGGATGGAGCGCTGAAACGTTTCAGACACTCACCCCCAGTCACAGATCTGGGTTGAATTTTGTCTATGCAATGTCCCTCTATGTATGTATATACCCGTGTATTTTATTATTCTTTTGATAGCATAAGGCAAAACAGTTCATTCACTCTGCAGACCCTGCACACCTATAACGTCACAGTTGTTACATCATTTTCAATACGTCTGTAAAATATTACTCCAGCCTAAAGCATTTTCCCAGTTTTTTCTCAGTTTGAGATTAAGGAACTGTGAAATCTGCGGACTATGCCTCAGCTTCATACGATCTCTTAAAAACTGTATTTTGTGGCAGTGTAGTGCGACCCTTTTTCGGTTGTGCTAACCTGATATCGTGACAAGGGGGCCAGGGTGACTCTGGGGATTGCCAGGGCACTCTTAGTAGTAGGCTGCAGCAGTGCAGTCCACCCTAGGCAATAGGATGTCTTTCCCCACAGTCAAATATGCCTCACAGAAAAGAAAGGTGACATGGGGCAGTGTATAGTGTGCATTTATTTCCACTAATGTAGTGTTGCCCTACATTATTTCCAAGACCTAGGTAGCAGTGTTCATATTCACATCGTTTTTGTAATTTGAGACAAAACTCTATTTACAAAGTTTCGACTTTGAATCAAATCTCTCAAATGGGAATTTCTTTTTGTTAAGTCTTACAGTTGTGGATTTTTCATTGGCTTGATGTTCTAAAAATGTGATCCAGCCAAGGTACATGACGTGCTCGTTATACTACTAAATTGCAGGCAGAAACCAAAAGATCAATACACATAGACCCTTCGTGCCATCCCTGCCACGCTCAGCTGTAAAGACTTCCTAGTAATAGAGGGATCCCCGCTTTCTCGACAGGCCTAAGGCGGCTTGTACACCTTGCCCAGTTCGCCGCTGTTCTTTCTATTGTTAATCCGTTTCATCACCCTTAAGAGTAGCAGAAGGGCGAGGGATGTCTTGTTGTGGAAGGGGCTATTTTGGAAATCCCAATGGTGAAAATAGTGAGCAAATGGCCGTCACCTCTTCAGTTCCCTCACAGTTGTGCAAGACAAACTCCTTAAGAGGCCAGGGACATGGAAGTCTCGATCTGCTGTGAACACCTGATCCCGAGCCTGGATCTGTAACATTAGGGTAGACATCTTTACCTTTGTAGAACCTTATTTTAAACAAGCATTGGCATAGTCAATAGGTCTCGCCTTTGGGATCTTATAAGTGTTGCGTTATCCAGCACAATATCCTTGGTGCAACAACACCTGTTGCATAGCTAAATACTTATAAGGTCCCAAAGGCGAGACCTATTGGCTATGTCAATGCTTGTTTATCTTTTTAGTTGGTCAATGGGTGATGAAACCTTAAGCATTGTAAAAAAATGTCTTGAGTTAGCAAACTAGGAAAAACTGACAAATGGTTGATAGAGGAAATTCTCCACGAAGTCCACCAAGATTATTTTGAATAAAAAAAAAATGAAGATGACACTTTATGGCATAGATTCTTGTGGCCTTTAGTTTTGAATACTTTGCCGCTGCCTCTCTTTGCCGAGTCCTGAGAGTATCTCTCCCCTGCTGTTTCATCACCTGATCCCAACAAAAAATATTTTGCCCACTGAAATCTTAATCCATGTTGAAGGAAAATGGACTACGTCCTTGCCGTTCCGCCTTCTTCTAAATCCAGCAGATGCTGTTATTGATAACTTTTTACGCTGTATTTTTGCCGTGTCTGATCACTACCAATAATGGGTGTCCCTATTATCCAGAGCAATAGTAATCAATTTACTGACCTCGAAAGAATGGAAGGCCAAGTGTGTCTTGATGGAATTCGACCTTCTTGTCACAGAAGTTGTCTGTTACAAGCATGTAAGTAAGGGTCAGGAAAGTGTTTGGTTTGGAATCGGCCTCTTCGGTGCTGTGTATTTTCTGACGGGTGACAATTGATTGTGTCTTATATACAAAAAGTATTATTAAAAATAAGTCACAGTGGAGCTCTCCGTATGTTCTTTGTCCTGTTTGATGGTATACAAGACCAGGCTAGCCGTCTCAGGCCAAACGAAAAACGTGCCAAACCAAGGGGCATATTATCAAGCACTGCGTTAACATTATCGCCGCTTTAGCGGCAGAAAACTGACGCTAAAGCGGCGATAATGGGCTTGATAATATGCCGCAGAGAATTCCAATAGAAGCCCAGGTTGACACCAGAACATGGGCTTCTATGGGAATTCTCAAGGGCATTCCCATAATTTTAACGCCGTTTCTTAATAATATGCCCCCAAGTACGCCCAGCACAGAGCATAGCACTAGTGACATTGCAGGATTTAATAGGAGGGATAGAGACTATCCCCCCCCACCCCCGCCCTCCTATACACACCACCCCACGTTCCTCTGTGCTGGTCCTGGAGAGAAAGCTTTAGAAATTAAAATCGCTGCTTCTGCCAGGACTGCACCAATAACTGGTCAGACATCTCCCCGGTAAAGGTTCTAGAGGGCATGCCATCTGTCACCACGTCCATTCCCTTACAGAGCAGCGAGTTTTGAAGATGCTCAAACAGGTTGGTTACTATTAGTGAATTTTATTGCCACTGACCTGACAGACAGCGTAGCCAGTTATGCGGTTGATCGGATAGAATCATGAAGGGATCTAGAGGGAATTCCGACGGTGGCAGAAGCATTTTCTGTTCTTATGTTTTTACAGTATTGCAGTTATCTGAAACATTCTGAAATGTATCGCAGGGCTGATGGGCTCTATAAACATTCGTAATTTAACAGCAGTTTACGCATTCATAGATTTAGAAAGAGCCGCAGAGGAAGTCGTCTCAAGAGGTAAATAGTGGGGTGCAGCAAAGCTGACCTCCCACAGAGGCTGCCTCTAACATATGCAGTGGCAGTCAGAGAAAAGGCCTTTTGACTCTTTCAACCTTGTGTCTCGCGCTGAAGAGCAGCCCTGTTTTATCTGATGCTGCCCGCTGTGCAGGCGCTGTGCATGGCTGCCACCTGTCCCTGTGTCCTACATGGCACCTTCGGATTGTCCGGGTTTTGTGGTCGACAGCGATGCACGCAGTGCGATTTCTGAGTCCGTCTCTACTGTGGTAAAAAAGAAACTACAAGTCCCAGAATGCATCAGCTGCTGGAAGACTGGCTGAAGGCGTCAAGTGTTGGTGTATGCCCTCTACGACGGGCCAGTGTGGGTGGAGACTAATGCGTAAAGTTTGGCGCATCTAAGTGTGAGAGGGGGGCATAGCTACGATTGGTGTAGTGGCACTGCGGGCCAGAGTCCTGAGGGGGCGATTGAACTTTGAGAATTGCGTTATTCTACTACTCCAACAACAGTCAAATTGAAGTTTTCTTGTTTGCCACCAGGGTCCATGGCACACCTGCTATTCTACTGTTCTTTCTTCTTAAAAACAATGAGTCAGCCCTCTGCAGAAGTGACGGTGTCATAGAGGTCTCGCTGCATTCCCTCTACTACCGTGTTTTAAAAAAAGCAGCCGGCACCTTGTGTCAAGCAGAAAACCACACACAATTGTATTGCTCTGCTGCCTAATAAATTGCCGGGAAGAGCTCTGCCATATTTCACATAACGCGGCGAAGTTCCCCTCACATTGCCAAAACATGCCTGTTTGTGAGCCCAGGCTCTGAGGCAGTGACGAGGATTGCATGAGACAGGGTCACACGCGGCTCAGTGAGACTCCACGCATGGAAAGTGCATCACCGCACACACGCCGAGCGATCCCTGAAACAGTCAATGGCCCTTATTTACTCTCCCCGTAGGGGCGTCGCTCGTGTTTACCTTTCCCTGACTCAGTAGCCCTGCGTTCTCGTATAGCACTTGGACTCGGCCCGCCCTCCTGTTGTGAAAGTGCCCGTCCTGCGGCCGGCTCGCGCTTGGTAACAGGCGCCCGCTGGTTTGTGAGTGTCCAAAAATGGTAGCCGGTGTCGGGCTGGACAGTTCTTAAAACCTGAACACATCAACAGCAGATACCCAGAGCGCATCGAGAGCTGCAGAAAAAAAAACAAGCGTGCGTGCCTCGCGCAAGTAGGGGGGGAGGGGAAGTGCAGCCGAGAGCAGGCAGCGTTTCCCTTGCGGGAGCGAGCGCGATAATTACTAACACATGGCACCGTTTGTTGCTAACGCAAGGGAATCGCTCGCCAGACGTGCACGCGTTGCCATTGGAAGCAATGCAATGCATGCACGTTTTTGCCCGCAAAGCTGTGCCGATGGTTAAAGGTTTCTTCTCCTATGCAGCCCATGGGCGCTGCGTAGGCGAGACCTAAAAAAGAAATGTTGGAGCTTAGTCAAAGTTCACATCTAGACTGAGGCCTGTCTTTTTATTTACCTGCAAGGCGCATTTTCTATGGCCACATGGTCTGCTGTTTGGTTTAGAACGACCTTATGTGTCTACATAGTTACCTAATTATGATCAGAGTCAAAATAGTGTTGCATTAGCACACAAAAAGCAGGAAATTGTCATGGCCAACTTGTGCCCTTCATTCAGACTACCTCAGTGACACCTGCCAAACTCGTAAATCTTTGCTCGCCTTTATTAATCGTACTTTCCAGACTTTGTTTGGCATCATGAGAATAGTAGTAACTTCACCAAGAAGTATCTATTTTGTTCGGGTAGAACAATGCAGTTAGAGAAATGCCTTGACTGAAAAATTAAGTTTAGAAGTTCCTGCATCTTATTAATTAAAAATGACAATACTGCTAATAAAAGTAAATTGCTATATTTTCAGGAATTTGTGCTTTAGAATTGATACACAAATTACTGTTGAATGAATATATTGTATCTGACTATTTTATCCAATTGGTTGAGAACTATTTAAAAGAAAAACATATTATTCAAAACTGCATGCGATTTCATTCAAATCTGATCAGCTGGGGACAATCGGCAAGAAGAATATACTTGTTTAATATCATTTTCTGAGCAACCATAGAGAGCTGCTCACTAGCAAGTGATTTTTATCCAAGAGGACTGGTTTCTTGGAACCATCCCATCAATGCTATTTCAGGGCTAGGCTTTGGTAAAACTGCGTTTAGGCATTTATATTAGACTTCCGAAGCACAACACCTCTAGCATTGGAAATGCATTTATCACACCCACTTTGAGCTGAGGCTTTGTGAAATACATCTATGAGGTCAGAGCTTTCAACCACTGCTGCACTTGTTTCTTTGAACCGTTGGATGTGGTACTTCCGGGTTCAACTCTGTCCTGACTGACAAAGCATCATGGTTCATTATTTGGCTAGAACGACAAAAGCTTGGGCATTTTCAAGCCAGAATAAATGGCTGGCAGAAGAATGAACTAAGTTACTGATTTTATCTCCTTTTATCTCAACTTGCTTTGACTCCTTATAATATACACTTATATTTCTATAAATGTATTATTGTTTGATTGGCTTGATTCACACAACATCTCCCACTTTTCTGCTAAGTAGGGATGAGTCACCAAATGGCAGGGCTTAATTTGTGCCGGTGCTTGCCGGTGCTTAGCACCGGCACTTAATTGACAGGGCTGGGTCTATGCATCTCGCCCGGCCCGTCATTGATGTTTTTTTCGAAATTAGATTAAAATCCTCACTGTACAGTGTATGTCTCAGTCTCATCAGCGTGTGCGTGTTCAATGCAGCCTCACCTGGCAGAGCCTGCAGGTCAGAGGAGTTCAGTGCGGCTGACCGGCTGTGTGTGTGAGTTCATCGACATTCGAGTGATTCCATCGATCATGGCGGCAGAGAGGCCGCAGCCTGGTGGTAACGGTTTCACTTTCGGCTTTCGCTTCGCCGGTTTAATTGTTTAAATGTTGCAGTCAGTGAGTGGGGTGGGTGGGCTCAGTGGGCCATGCGGCGTGCGCGTCACACTGGTTTGTTTATTGGGGTGCCAGGGGCGGGCTGGATTTGTGGGTCGGACTACTCGGTTCTGTTGTTGAGTGTTCTGATGGGGGTAGGGGGCGGGGCCGCTGTACGCGCAGCGCGTGGCAGCTTTGCCCACGCGCGCCACCGCCGCCACGCCCCAGCACAACTGCAGCCTGCCAGTGCCCACTGCTAACCAGTCCGGGAGTCACACTGCGGTGAATCGCACGCCTAAAATAACCAGTTATTCCTGAGCTGGACTGCCCACGGCACGGCCCAATCGAGTAACACGGTAAGAAAGATTGAAGGAACGGCATTTTATTGCCACTGGCACGTTTGTGCAGTGCACACTGGTAACTGGAGAGGGCTGTCACAGCTGCCTTTAGAAACGCTGCCCACAGCTGTATTTTTAGCAAAACCGGTTTCAGACAGAGAATAGATTAATCAGCCTTGGGCAGTAACCGAATTAAAGTTCATGTCAGCGGTCAGCCATTAAAATTACCACTGCAACTTCAGAAACATTTAGGGTGCTACTGTCAGGGAGACTCTCCCTGGGAGAGGCTTCCGGCGAATTTAGAACAGTGACACCGATTCAGTGCGTTCAAATCGATGAAAGAGATTTGTTGATTTCTAGACATTCAAATACGCCCATTGGGTTTCAGCGAAATAATTCGCCCATTCAGTGGGATTTATCCAGTGAGGCAGATTCAGTGAGATACGAGGAGGCATACCGGTGTTCTTGCAGCGGAATAGGCGTCTGCGTATATTGCAGTGAAATTGTGTTAGTCAGTTCCGGGCACTGAGGAAGACTTAGTGACACTGAGTCACTGGGGCTGATAAGTGACATTCTGACTGTGAACATTGAGATTCAAGCCCACCTCACACCCAGTGAGATTCAAAGAGCCGAATCGCGCAGGTTTACACCCTTAGCTCAAATAGGCGGCTAGATTTAGAGAGTTTCTGAAGGGGATAGTCTCGGTTTTGGGCAGTGGGCATGCTCACTGAGTCACAGGCGTGAAGGAGACCCGGTTTATGTCAGTTAAATAAAGAGTCACTAGGTGCGAAGCGAAGCAGTGTCATGCGCGGTGGCAGTGAGTTTCCACAGGGAGTTATTTTAGGGAAGTAGCGCCCGATGGTTTCCGGCACACAGGGCTACCCACTGGACTGGAGACGGTGACATGCTTGGTGGCATGGTACAAAGCAGTTAAATTCAGACAGGGCTAGAAGAATGGTGATTGATTGTGAGTGCTGACGTGCAAAGAGGTTTGGGATGTAATGGTTGACATTTTAGCCGACTGGCAATTTCTATTTTAAAGAAGCTAGTTGTTTCATTTATACGTTTATTCTTGACTGGATGGGGCAGTAGTTAATGTCTTCTAGCAACAGCTCTGGTCATTGATTATGTAGAATTTGCAGGATAGTTTCCTGCAGCAATATTGTTAAACACGACACCAGGAACTGTCGAGGTAGTGAAAAGCCAGGGCCTGCTTTGACATGCTTAAGCAACTTGGTCGTAACACCTTGAGCTCGAGTTTTTCCTGGAAACTCTGAGGTGCAACGTACCCCTGCTGCCCCAATAATGCACCCCCACAGGAGACCCTCCATTCAGCCTAAAATGTATATCTGTATTACTGTATACACGTGAGACATCAGAAACTCATACGATCCACTCTGTAATGTGTAGGTCAACCCCTTATTTTGCTCAATGTCGCTGTAGAATGAAGCAGTCCAGGAGCACAGTTTCTGGAGACAATGAGCAGAGAAACGCAAGGCAACCCAGTAGCATTACAGCGCTGAACTGCAAAGCCTGTTATCCCGCCATTGGCAACCTGTATTGGTTGGGATGCTTTTAAAGTAAAATTGGGTGTGTGAGTTTGGATGGATGGATGTATGTGTGGGTGGGTGGGTTGCTTGGGTGGGCTGGGTGGATGGATGACGGTTCTTATACTAGGACCTAATTCCGCCCAGGACCACTAATGAGAGACTCACCTTTGTTACTACTTTCTGTACTTTGTCCAACCGTATACAGAAAACAGTGCGAAAACATTGGCAGATATTAAATATAACATCTGACAATATCTTGCCTCCTCTTTTCGCATTCAAAAAGGGTCCAAGCTTACGCGACAGCCTAGTCCATACGCGGCCTTTGTCGCATTCTACAGGTAAGACCAATACCTTGTGGTCATTACCTCCAGTCCGAGGCCATTTTCCGTGCGGCTCATGTAGTGTTTGTCCTCAGACCATCAAGACCACATCAGTGGACATAGGGACAGGCCGCCCATGGATATTAAATAATCACACAAATTGTAATTCGGAATGTGTGATTTACAGAATCACGTGCCCTTGTGCTTTACACTATATAGGGTACACCACACGTAAAGTCAAGCTCCGTATTAGCGAGCACAAAAGCACCATTCGCTGTATGAAACAATCTACCTGTCTGACTGATCATTTTCTAGCCAAGAAACACAAGGCCGATGACCTCAGGTGGGTCGTGCTGGAACGCCCTTTCATTCCTCAACATATAACAGACATCTCCAAGTTCTTATTCTCTAGAGAACAGAAATGGATTTTCAAATTGAAGACAGACACACGGGGCCTAAATGATAATATACCGTGGGCCTCCCTTTGAAACCCTATGGTCAAACATTGATTTCGCCTACTTTGGGATATGCTGAGATACAACACTTTTGATATCTGACCCTTGCCACCATCATTTGACCTTATAAGGCATTCCCTATATAGGCATACTCTAGCGAAGCGTGAGTGTAAATAAATCTACACATATATTTCTTCACTCATCGTGCCCCCAGGCACGTCTAGATGATGTTACCTTGATGTATGTGTATGCCACGGCTATACACGGGCTACGCTTTATAAGCTGTCTTTTTAAGCAAGCTTATTGCTATCATTTTTCTGTTGGGCACGCTCCAGCGACATTGGTTCCTGTTAACACCTCTTTGAGACCCTACATGTCCTGATATGCAGTTCCATAACTAAGAATGGTGTTCGCATGAATCAGCAGGGACCTATTAATATGCTAAACACGGGCTATGTCTTTGCAAGCTGTCTTTTTAAGCAGGCCCCTCCCCTGTTTTTGCCATTAATTTTTGGTGAGCGCGTCCCAGCGGCACATGAGTACATCAATAATCTCTTTCAATCTCTGTCCGCCTTTCGACACACATTTATAATCTAGAGAGGGACTTACAACATTGGCTCTCAGTTATAGAGTTGTGTATGTCTTTGCGATTTTGTTTTGAGGCCGTTGCGGTGCCGCCCCCTCTTTGGTTTCTATATGTGCATTTGCACTGATGTCTGGTGTAGGATTGCAGCTTCTGTGCATATATATTTATAAAACTGCAACAAAGCGTCTGCTGCGAAGCGTGGGTTTCTTTAACACGCATGCGCTTTTCAGCGACACTGTTTATTTGCATCTGCGCTCTGGGGTTGCACAAATACGCATGCTCTATGGCATGCGTTCTGGCCACGCGCATGCTTGTTCGTTCTGCGGCTGCTTGACGAAACTTGGCGGACCTGCACCTGATCATAATCAACAATGATTATCCCGATTGGAGTGGACATAAAAGGAGCCCTCCCCTTCCTGCCGATACCTCCCAGACGGCTCGTTGGCAAGCCTGAGGTATCGACGGACAGGTAAGGGGAGAGTCAGTCCTATGAAGGTTGCGTTTGCTCACGACATCTGTTTATGATATATTGGTCCTCTAACTGCAACCGAGGGAGGGCTTTGCAGCTTTCTAAAGTTGAGGGCTTACACCCCAAATGCCTTGGCTTCTTATATCAACCATGCCTTGGTTTTTTCAAACTAGCGAACTTGCCTACCTATTTGGGAACTATGGAGAAATACATTGCCACCTGAAACTCCATTAAATATTGAATTACAAGTCTATCCTGAGTCCTGTGTTTCCAGACCAGGGCAGGATTTGCAAACACGTTTTTAAATATATTGAATTACAAGTCTATCCTGAGTCCTGTGTTTCCAGACCAGGGCAGGATCTGCAAACACGTCTTTCCTACCTGCATGGACGTTTTCTCATGGGTGGTCTTGAGGTTTTTTGACTTTTTCATTTTTGGTTTTTTTTGTTTAAAGGTATATGTGTTGAGTATGAAGCGGACAGGTATCCATGTGCAACGTGTCTGTTTTCTCTCCACATTTAAACAGAGCGGTGCCTCCTTCTCCGAGCAGTCAGCCGGACGAGGTGAGGCAGTTCTCCCACATAAGGCTGGGTGAGTTTTTCACTATAATTCATATATTGTTGTGATGTTAACATCATTTGAGTTTTTATCAAGCAATGGCAGTGCAGAACTAGCTTTGCCGAATGGTAACCAATAATGCTGTTTTCTTGTGCATGGTGTCCATCCCTTATGTTTGACCTTTTTTGGACTCTTTTTAGGAAAGGAGACATTGTTCTTGCGCTCAAACACGAGACTGTATGTCTGGTAGGGTGGCTATTGCCACTATCTTATCCAATGTTCACATTTTGATTGCATGTTTTTTGCTTTTCACAAAATCACGTGTTTTTGGAGCAGTAGCATCTTAGAATATATTTTTTGGTCCTGAAGAAAGCCGGGTCGATCCGACCATTTCGGCTGAAACATGTCGACCACACCATAACTGAGCCAGAGATTAGTCTATATATTGGTTTGAAAAGACTATAGGCTCTTTTAGATATGAAACTTGGTTAATTCCTAATAAACACATTTTTTGACCAAGTATTCATTTTTAACCTCACATCACACATGAGCACTGCACATTCCTTGAGTCCCCAGGTCTGAGGTATAAAACCTGGCAGGAGTGTTCTCTTTCAGGAATCACTGGCCTGTGCACCTAGCAGAGCCCCTGGCGATCCGCGATTGTGGGCTCAGACCGTGATCCCTTAGAGTTCCAAATGACGATGCTCCGCCAGTAAGGGTGGGCTGATGGACTCTTACCTCCTGTTAGGTGGTGTCCCGACTACCTGTAGGATCTCATGCACTTTCTCTTAGCATTTATTGGTTGACCATTCTGTTCTCCACGGACTTCACACCTTCTGTTGGTTATTTGTAGTATTCTGATGGGATTGGAGGTGTTTTAGTCCTTAAACTAAGTATCTCTGTTTCGACCCCTTTATAAAGTGAGTTTTTTTGAATATGGAGTGTCGCCAGGGACTTTCCTGTCATATGCGACGTTGTCGAAACAAGTGCTCCAAGTATGGGGGAACACATGCAACGAGCCCACCACTTCAACTGTACTACAGACACTGACCGGCGCCCCCCGCGCCTAAAGGCGGGGCGCCCTTAGTAGCGCCACGGGACTGGACCTTCCCCCAGGGCAGAAAAGGGGGGTGAACGAAGTGACGTCATCAGGGCGCGCTGAAAGGCTATTTGAATCCGCACCCCGCCATCTTCAGCCTCTTTGTCCCTTTGAACCTCCGGCAAGCTGCAGGGGCACATCGTCAACGTGGAGGGAGTTCGCCTCGGCGGAGTGTTGCGTGTGGCACAGGAGGTTTGAGGGGGCCTAGGCGTAGCTCGCCCACATGGGGTCTGTCGCGATAGTGTATTTAATTCATTATTTCCTTTTGGAGCGCGATGCGTCCCGCTGCCATATGCGGGGGACGCGCCGTTGTTTTGCGTGTATTTCCGTGGAGCATACCACCCTGAATGCGCCCGATCTCGTCCGATCTCGGAAGCTAAGCAGGGTCGGGCTTGGTTAGTACTTGGATGGGAGACCGCCTGGGAACACCAGGTGCTGTAGGCATTTAAAACAAAGATGAAACCAGTGGTGGGTGCACGCGCGCTGGTGGTGTAAAATTAGCATAACATTTTTGATAAAGGCCGCGTGGCAATATGAACCATACTGTTTGTACTGCGAGGCGTCTCGCTGCGATATGCGAGGAGACGCCCCCCCCTCCCTTTTGTTGTCGAGGGTATTCGCGCTAAAGTTTTTCGAATAATAATGCGTTTTGCACATACTGGAGTGTCAGATGCGGGGGACCCGCCGATGTTTCGCGCGTATTTCCTATAAAAGGCAGCGTTTTGATAGGAACCTTACTGTTATTAGTGCGAGGCGTCTCGCTGCGATAGGCGAGGGGACGCCCCCCCCCCCTTCTTTGTTGTCGAGTGTATTCGTGCTAAAAGTTTTGGGAACAATATTGCGTTGCACATAATGGAGTGTCCGGTCGGTTGCCGTGATCCGGCCCGTGGTGAGAGGCAGTGGGTTCGAACAATTTGGCCGTTCGCACCCATAGTTGTTGGTGCAATTGTTTGGTGTAGCAGCGGCTATACCGCGTTACATCTAGGCATTCGGTGCTTGCCATATTATTTCACTAATTGATCACTCCCTCGCTTACCCACGCCAGGCAGCGGGAGCGGCTCGCGGTTGGATTTTTCCTTAGAGCCTGATGAGGCGAGGTAAAGACACCCTTGAGATAAGTTCATGGTCCTCCAACTTCTACACAGGGCTGTCGAGCCCTGTATGTCGGCGGTGGAGCGATACTATCCACGCAGCTCAGGAGGCGCGGTTCGCCTAAAACAGTTAGCTCACAGGTACAGAGGGGGGCCGCCCCGTAGCGGGTAAGATGCGGCTAAGATGTGGCTTGCGGTGAGAGGCGGCCCTCGGCTTTCGCATCGCTTGCGCTTCATGTCAAAGTCATTAGCCCGGTTCTTGGTATATATTCTACTTACGATTGGGAATGTTGCTTTCTTAATGCGCTGCATGCCAAAGAACTTTTTCAGGGCACCATTAGATCTAGCAGTGCGCTTCATGCATAGAACTTTTCAAGGCATCATAGTCCGGTGATTTGTTCTTCTGTATCCTTGCTGTGAACGCGTATGTATAACAACATATATAGCGGAGGTAGTTGTATTACATAATATTAGAAGTCTTGCGCATCATGCCACCGGCTTCCGGTATTGGCTGTTATTTATTGTCCTGGAACTGTAAGTTGTGTACCGGTGGGTGATTTACAGTGACTTACTTCTATCATAATAATTAGCATAAGATGTAAAACAATATGGCTAATCATGGTAGTCGTTTCTCAGGGTATCAGAAGTCGTTGCTGGGCATCATGCCGTCGGCTCCCTGGACTTGCTGTACATCCATGCGTCATGCTTGGGTGGAACGGGACAGTCGGACGAGGCAGAGGTATTAAACATATGCAGTCAGGTTAGGGGGGTGGATTGGTAGAAGTGCCTAATGTGCCATCATTTTGCGCAGTCCAAGTTCATGAATTAACTGTTTCGCCTGTAATTAGCCCCGCTAAACCATTCTTAGATGATTGGGTATTCTAAGGGGCCATTTGTAATAACACTGGTCATTAATTCGCTTTTAGTGGGCATGCGCTGCGCTTGGAAGTTCATCCCATTCCTGCAACTGGGGGTTTCAGCATACTTTTACACCGTCGGGAATTAACGACTTCATCGATCTTTAGGAAAGCACATTAATTGTGCGCTGCAGTTATTATTGGTCAGCACAACCCGTCGGGGCTGACGGGGTAGTCCATAGGGGTCACTCGGGCACACCCAGTTGACATGCACTGCATGTTGAAGTACATCTCATTGCTGCAAAGTGTGTTTAAACACACTGGGTCTGTGTCTCCAGTCAGTTCCCACGGTTAAGGAGTCATGCTGTTCTTATGTACATTTCAAATTGAGACAGGGAGTTACTTTTTCATTTTATCTGCACCTGAATTATTGGCCTGCCATGGAAGCTGTACACTTGCATTGTTTAAGGTCCCGGGTGCCATTCCCGGCGGGCACACCAATGCATACAAAGGCCGCATGCTAATAGCGGGTATTCTTACTGGTGGGTGTACAATTTATGCCAATTGGCGCAGTAGCACACCGCTGCGCACAGCAACTGCACGCTAGTAGAGGGCATTGCTTCCGGGTGGGCGTACGCTTATTACCACTCTCGGTACATTGCAAGGAGTCAGTGGGATAGGGGCTGCACGTGGAAATACTGAGAGCTGACCCAGCCCAGTTTCAATAGGCGCCGGATGGTACCTGAATCCACACGCTATAGGTCACCTGGTACAATGCATATACAAGTTCTCTAAACAGCAGGATTTGCGGACTGGCTTTCCTTCATTGATAAGGTACACGTTAGAATGGGCTTTTGCAGGCACAGCTGAACAGAACTTTGCGTACTCGGGTAGCTCCCATTACACCAACTCCAGTAAGGTTATGTAGTCCAGTTGGAACTCTGTAGATCTAAAACCAGACAATGCTGTTATTTTAAAGGCAGCACATACTCATTTCCGTTTTATGTTACCAGCAATAAGGAAATCAGCCATTGGTCTCAGTCACTTTTAGTACGTTTGGTCCCAATACTCCCGTCAGGGGCAATAACCAAGTTTCCTGGGGGTAACACGGTACGGTTAAAATTGCCAGTCATAATGGTCCTGGTGGCTAAGTCTCTGAGGAATGTAAAGCAGCTTGTTTACCTTATAATCTCTTGATTTACCAAAATGAAAAGACACTACACAGGTATTTATGTCAAATATATAGGTATTTATTGCTAAATATACTCTACGAATCACTTGATGAGATTAGAGCCAGGTAAACATTTAAAGATCAACAATTCTCAATAAATGAAGGACAAAAATGGCTGTAGCCCTAGGGGCGTACCAGACCATATATTAATATAAAAAAAAAAAAAATGGTTTAACAGTTCAAAACTTTTACATTCTTCCAGTTATCTGTGAAACGCTAGGGTCAGTTCGGCACAAGGGACATAAGCTATGTCTTGCCAATATAATCACATGGCTGGTGTGATAGTTTAGGGGGAATCACAGTATAGGGGGAATCAGCCTTGGCCTGAAGGGGAACGTCTCATCAAGTGCTCATGGTGCTGCTAAGAAGTCAGGAAACAGATGAAATTTTTTCTGCTTACAATTACCCTTGAGCCGCTAGTGCGGGGGAACCAATTCTGGCATGGATGTAGTTTCTTGTTATGTTTTCACGGTGATGCCAATAAGTGTTAGGAGACAGGGGAAAAACATTCTCGAGGCCTGGTTGCAGGAGGACCCTTATGAAACCCAAATTTACAATCACCAGTTTGTGCCGATATGGAACAGATAATTTATTCCTTTCACGTTGGTGTCTTCTGCGAGGGACATAATAACTGTTAGGATAGTAGTCAGTTTGGGGCGGAACGGTGAGTATGGTGGCGTGGGCTACCGGGTCTGATTAGTTACCAGGCAATAAATTAAATCATCCAGCCGCTGCTTCCCTCGACCAAGGGCAACGCCATCTTCACATAGTGTAGGCCATGCGGGGGTGGGAGGAATTAATATAAAGAAGCACATAGCAGAGGATACGGTAACCGGAGGCTCCCTGGTAAAGATGGTTATGGGGTACAAGGTACAAACTTCACCTCGGGCACAGGGTAATTACCCGGCAGGTTCTACATTATCATGGTAACTCAGCCATTTATACCCCTGTGACAGCCTGCAACCACAGGTCGTAACATTAAGGGGCGAAGCAAAAGCAGCCTTTTCATACCCCCGTGGCGGCCTATAACCACAGGTCCTAACCAGTAAGGGGCAAAGTAACACCTCTCACAAAGGGAGCAGCCTTGTCAGTGGGTGGAGCAATAGCTCAGAGGGTGGCAGTGCAGGAGTCCAGCCCAGCGCAAGTCTGGCTCAAGAAGGTCTGTTGATGGACACAAAATAGGTAGCATAGCTGAGTGGTTTTAGGCTCAAGGAGGTGCCTGGTTGGTAAGTAACTATGAATGATGTCAACAGGTAACGGTATGGGGCAGTAGTTCTTCTTTGTCTGGCTGGCGACAAACGGGACTGACCTGCCGGTAGTCCCGGACGTCACCTGACTGGTGACAGAGTTCGGACCCCTGGGGTCCTGGTCTTCATGGGTATATCGAAGAGGCATACCGGAGAGGTTCGGGAGAGTACACTTAGGGTTGCACTAAGGTTGCCGGCATCCCGGTGGGCAGATTTGCTATTGTAGGCCCTAAGGGACTAGTTTCCTTGGGGAGGGAGGTGGATATCATAAAGTAAAAACAGGAGATAGTGTTGGGCCTTCCCAACTAGGTGGGCTTTAAGAGAGGCTTCTGGACAATATGCCTGCTACTGAGGTTAGTTGCCAAGATATTTATCTAACGCATTCTTGGGCCTGGTAAATTATCACTTGACTGTAAGAGGGAGCGCTATTACGCCACCGCTCAATGACCATTGGTCTGAAGGGAAGTTTCTATATGTGGTCGGTAGGATAACGCAGGCAGTATAAGTTAAAGGGGTTCTGGTTAAGGCCAAGGACAAGCTAGGGAAGAAAGTGATACGGGCGACCAGTAAGAGGAAGGCAGCGGGTCCAACACTTCCTCCGCTGTCCCGAGAGTCCAAGGGAGTCTAATTGGGTGGCGCTAGCATCTAGGCACCCGTACGGGCGGAAATTTTATGGAGGGCCTGGGATAGTAGTTCCCTTTAGGATAACGGTGGAGGAACTACAGCTGGTGACAGGTTCCGGGCATGGGGTCAAGGATTAATTCAGGGCAAACAGGAGATAGTGTAAACTAGTCTCTTCACAATTCGATAGTCACTGAAAGGGGGCAGGTAATGCATCACAGGACGGCCCAGATAACAAAAGAGAGAGGTGGAATCAGGATGGAGGTCATAATTTTGGTAGACGGGCAGTGGCTCATATAAACAATGCTAGGGGCCATTTGGGAGCACAGTTAGCGCGGGGGGAGGGCGAGCGTGCCAGGGAGCTTCTCGCCCTGTGGCGGTTAAACAACTGGATGGCCCCCAGAAAGGGGTAGGAGCCACATGTGCAGAGGGTAGGCGGAAGGGGGGGATTGGCCTGCTGGTGGTCCCTGACTCTTCTGCCCTAACCCACAACCTATGGACTGAGGTGAACCCTGGGGAGGCTGCCTGAGTGCAGGTACCCCGGTGGGCATGCCAGTGTGCCATGAGGGGCCCTGGTTTACAAGTAGTGCAACTGTTCGCTGTAGCGCGTTGGGGCCTCCTGGCACAATGTGCACAGCAGAGTGGGGGCTTGGTGGGCCGAGATGGCCAAGTTCAAGTGTATGGCCAAGTTCAAGAGTTCAGATGTAATCTGGTGCATATCTTCTTTACTGCCTTTGACAGGCCAAGGCCACTAAAGTGTACGGCCAAGCTCAAGCTCAAGTGTAATGTTGTGCCTAATTGCCCGGCAGCCTTCGTCAAGTTAATGCCACTAAAGAGTGATGCTTTGATAATTGTATATCCAAAAGGGATACTGTTACTCTCGTGTTGGTCACTGGTGAATTACCTGTTTCGTGAATAAAAAGGCTACGCCATGAACAACACGCTCTGTTTCTGAGAATCCTTGGGCAAATGGGAAGAGTGAATGTCACGATGTGCGCCTACTATATGAACATACGGCACGGGCAGAAAGGCAATCACTGCCATTTACAATTCCCTTCGACCAGATGTGATCCCCCCCCTACTAGCACCACTGTGTGAATTCTGGGAAACAACATTATCAACTAGAATTACTGACAAACAATGGGCACAATGCATGGGGATCCCCAAGATAAGATCCACAAATGTGTGCCTGAAATTCACCCAATTTAATTATCTCAACCATGCATATTTTACCCCCATACATTAGCACACATGTATCTAACATCCATTGATATCATCGTCCATCAGAGCGTCAAAATCACATAGTTTTGATTCTATGGTTAGATCGCTCCATGTAGCTAAACCAACTGATAGCCATTCCATCAATTCTGGATGCTTGAGGCAAGTGTAAAGACTAGGATTCACCTCAAGGGGGAGGTCTGGGGCATAGGGTGGTGACTGGTGTCTAGACAATACAAATTTCATTCAACCATTTTGTGCTGCTGTTATCAGGATGCTGCCTTATCTCTTCTGTAATCAGGCGCGCAACACCCATTGGACTCAAAGGGCTTCAGTCCCGCCCCCCCCTCCTCCCCTCCCCCGTCGTGTGTGGCAGCCCAGGCTGAGACAGCTTCCCAGGCACGCACACAGCCGCACCCGAGCACTTCACAGGTCTTTAAGAGACCATTTGCATGTTAATGAGGCCTTGCTGTTGTTTCACCCCTTCTAAGAGCCCCTGCACCCCTGCAGCTCCACTCTGCCTATTGCTTAAAGATTCAGACCCCCCCCCGAAATGTTTTCTTAGTCCCCAACGAAATTTGGCTCTAGTTGCTCCTCTGTCTGTAATGTTGTTTTGGAACCGTACATGCATTACAGCATGGCTGGCTGTCGCAGCCACATCGCCCAGTGGTCTAATTTGGCAAGGTTACTTTTCGCCAACCAACGCATAGGCCACTGGAGTTGTGCCGCTGTGTAATAATGTTCATAGTTAGGCAGTCCCCGTTCGCCTTCCAATAGGGAAAGGTATAGTTTCGAGAGTGTCGCCCTGGAGCCGCCCCAGATCAGGGACACAAGTAGCGTCCTTAGGTCCTGAAATATTTTCTGTGGGAGTCTCTAAGGGAGAACTGCGAAAATGTACAGGAGTCCGGGGAGTAAGAGCATCTTGGGGATAACAATTCGACCCATGGGGGACAATGGCAGATTGGTCCAGAACGGGAGTGAAACAGGAGCGCCAGCGATCACTTTGCCGAAGTTGCCTATGAGGTCTGCCGGGGAGTGGTAGATCTGGACCCCTGAATATTAAAAAGAGTCGTAGGATCTGGTGAGTGAGGCATTTGATAAGTTCCGCCTCTGTTCCATGGGAATAGGTGTGTTTGGGAATAGTACCAATTTAGACCCGTTTATTTTCAGGCCGGAAAGCCGGGCATGAGCGTCCAACAGCTCTGTAAGGCCCGGTAAGGCCTCATTTTGGTTACAAAGGTAGATCAGCGTGTCATCTGCATAAAGAGAAACTAAATGCCACTGTGTTTGTAGCCGTATGCCCCAGTCCAGGACGTGGCTGCGGAATGCACCTGCCAGAGGTTCCTTGGCCAAAGCAAATATTATTGGTGAGTGTGAGCAACCCTGCCTGGTTCCCAGCTCAATCTCAACAGGGGGTGAAACGATACGCCCCGTCTTCACCTTGGCTCGGGGGTTAGTGTACAATATCTTTACCCACCATAGGAACTTAGGGCCCATAACAAACCTCACCAGCGCTGCCAGCAGATAATCCCAGCCTGAAGTATTGAATGCTTTTTCAATATCTAAACCAGTGATCCAATGCTGTTCCCTTGTCGAATGTGCCCATTACAACAGCTTAAATAAACTGCACAGATTTCGACCTGTGTTTCACCCTCGAATGACCCATTCTGATCCGTGTGGACCAGTAATTTGACATTGTCTATTAACCTGTTAGCCAACATCTTTCCCAGTAAGTGTAACGTGCGATACGAGCTCATCTGGACTGGGACCCTGCCAGGCTTTGGCAGTACCACCAGTGTCGCCTCCCAGAGAGAGGGTGGTAGTATACCATGATCAAAGGATTCTTTGTAGACGGTATGTAAGTGGGGAGCTAACTGCGCCAAGTATACTTTGTAAAACACAGAGGGCTATCCGTCTGTCTCAGGGGCTTTGCCTTTTGCCAGTTGTTTAATAGTTTCAGAAATTTCAGCCTCATAAATAGGTGCCTCTAACACTGCGTATTGTTCCTGTGTTATCTGTGGAAGCGCCGCTTGCTCCAAGAAATGTTGCATTTCCTGAGGGTCACAAGGGACGGGGGCTTTGTATAATGAGCCATAGTATTTGTGGAGTGAGTCGTGATCTGCTCTCGCGTATTAGCCCGTTGGCCGTTCGGGGCATGAATAGCCATAGGGGGGGTGCAAGGAGTCATATTTTAACAACCATGCTAGTATTTTGCCCGCGTTGTCACCCTCTGTATGTAGTATGGCTAGGTATTGTTTATCATCCAATGCGCAGAGTTTGTTCAGAGTTTCCTTATGCGTCAGTCTGGCTTTGGTTAGTGCGGGTACTATGTGCGGGTCCTTGGGGGAGATACGTTTGCAGCGCTGTATCTCTGCTTCCAGCTCCTTTAGTTCTTTAGTGAATGACATGCGAGCCCCATACTTTTTTAATGACCTGCCCACGGAGAGCCATTTTTGAACGCATCCCATTCTATGCCGGCATGTGTCGCAGTGCCTTCGTTAGACTGAAAATACAATGTAATGAATTGTAATATGGAGGCGTGAAGGGTGGGGTCCTTGAGTGCCTCCAAGGGAAGACGCCAAGTTGATATACTGGAGTTATGTATTCCCCAGGTTAGCTGCAAGGAAACAATCTTTACAATGCAGTCATTACATCGCACTACATTTACAACGCAGTCATTACATCGCAACATCCTTTACAACATATGTCACTACAACGTAGCCATTACATTGCATGTCACTACAACGCATGACACTACAATGCATGTCACTACAATGCAGGCATTACACTGAATGTCATTACAACGCATACCATTACAACGCATAGTACCCCTACACTATCCAACACTTACCCTACTGTTGCACCCCCTTGAGTTAGAATAGTAATTTTTACCTCCTACAATATACAACACTTACCCTACTGTTGCACCCCCTGGAGTTAGAATAGTAATTTTTACCCCTACACTATCCAACACTTACCCTACTGTCGCACCCCCTGGAGTTAGAATAGTAATTTTTACCCCTACACTATCAAACACTTACCTTAAATGTAATATAATGGTATGCGTTGTAATGGTATGCATTGTAAAGGTATAATGCGATGTAATGGAATGTGTTGTAAATGTAGTTTTAAAAAACTTGTTGTAGTGGCATGCGATGTAAATGTGTGCATTGTAAAGGATGTTGCGATGTAAAAACTGTGTTGTAAAGGCATGCGTTGTAAATGTATGCATTGTAACGTCGTACATTCTTAGCTGCAATTACAGGGGACTGTGATCCCACAGCGTGCGGGCTATGTATTCAGCGTGTGATACTTTAGATGTAGCAGTTTCCTAGCAATATATTGCATTGATTCTAGTGTGCAGATAATGGATATTGGAATAGTGTGAATATATCTGCTCTGTGGGGTGTTGTCCACGCCAGGCATCACTTAACTGCATATGTGTGACCCAGGTCTTCATATGTTGTGCAAGTCCAATGGCACGTGTCCCTGGGAGTGGGGGACATGAAAGGTCAAATTCAAGTTTAGGGACACAGTTATAGTCCCCTCCCCATTATGTTGGTGCCATTGGGTCTTTAAGTAGTGTTGGGGTCAATGTTTGCAGGAATGTGGATTGCCTTGAATTAGGTGCCTTTAGAGAAAACAGTGTTATAGGGAGACTATCCAGTAGTCCCTCTGGCCTTGGGGATCGACATGCATGTGTAGCGTCAGCAGCGGATTTCCTGGGGCCACCCATATCAAGGTGCCCCTGGCATAACCAGAGTATGTTTCCCAATTATTGTGCCCCTCCAGCGTTTACACAATGATTTGAGTGTTTGTTGAGTAAGATGAGTCTCTTGTAAAAGTGCCACTGAAACCTTATGACGGCGCAGATATTTATATACTTTATGGCGTTTGACACATCCAGCTAAGCCCCGCACATTCCAGGTCAGCAGTAGGAAACTATTCCCATGCGTCTAAATAACTAGAGACGAACTGAGGGAAAGGATGGGGCTGTGTTTGTACGAGTTGCAGTGTTTGCATGCCCTCCTCATGGAGGTCATGATCCTGATAAATGTATTGTTAGCATCACACCTTATGTGTGTTTCTTGTGGTTGTATGGTATGGACAGGGTCTGAGAAACAATCAATGAGCTGAACTTCCCACCCCAGGCTAGTTAGCCAACGGACAAAAGGCCATCAGTACTGATATGCAAACATAGCACTTGAGAGAACAACAGAAAAAAAGAGAGAAAAACACTGAACAGAATAACAGAAAGGGTGCTAAAGGTAAAAGGATAAAAACAGAAAGAGCCAAATGAGTCTCTATCAGACACTTATTGTGTGTGGGGCGTAGTGGTTCTGCTTCTTTACAATCATGTTCTCTGTGGCCTCCATAATTCTGCTTGCTCACCTGAGCCATAGGATTTATGAATGTTGGACATAATAAGGTTGCCTCCCTTATGTAGGTTGTGGTGGCGTATCACACATTTGTAGCGCATGTCCTGTGAGTGACTAAGGACGTTCACCCCAATTCTTCCCCCGGTTGGGGCATCACTGTTGGGCCTCCGCCTAATATCGCCAATTGTTTTGAGTCGAGAAAATGATGCACCTGTTCTGGTGTGCTGTCTATCTCTGACTCCAATTGTGAGCGGGAGATAGGATGACCATCCCTTTCCGCGTATTTGAGGGCTTGTTCTCTCTCCTTTGCTGCTTGGACTTTCGTGGGGGTGCTGCCCTTTTTCCCTACCTCTACACCCACGTTGAGCTGCATTTCTCCACTGTTGGCGAGGTTCTACCTCTGATGACTTTGGGGCAGGTGCCAAGCCATTCTGCTCTATCCAGCTTCAAGCTTCTTTGAGGGTGTGGCTGAAAATATTGCAGTTCTCATGTTGTATACACAAAGTGGCTTGGTATTGCAGCACGTATTTGAGTTTGTGGCTGCAGAGGCAGCATTTGACTTCCATGAATGATGACCTATGATGCTGCGCCGATATCGTGTTGCCGGGATAAATGTGCATTATGGTGTCCTTGATTGGCCATGGGCCCATGTCACCTGCAGGATGCCGTCCCTGTCGCAGTAGTTAAATAGGTGTGCAACCACCTGCCTCAGAGGGTTGACCCGAGCGAGGGGGGCCCCCGGCATCCTATATGCACACTCAGCTGAGAAGAACTTAGAGTGCTTGCCTTTAAGGATACCTTCAGAGACTCAGGTTTCAAGGTACAGTTCTATACTTTGCCCGTAGATGTGTTCGGGTAGGCCTACTAAGCACACAATGTTTCTGTGGGATCTGCCCTCCTGGTCATCAACATGGTTTTTCAAATATTCCACCTCTTCCTGCAACGATTTAATCTGGGCTGCTGTCAAAGTCACCCTAGGTCCTAAAGATGTTATCTCAGACTCAAATTCCTCCACTTTATCCTTCAATTTTTTGTGATCTTCCCGTAGAAATCCCATTTCAGCAGACAGTGTGTCAATTTTGGGAACCAGAGTGGACTTAATATCTATGACTGCCGACATGAGTTTGTCAAACAGATGTGAGAGGTCAACTTGGATTGTATTGCCAGTGGCTGTTCGCTGCCCTTGGTGCTGGGAGACTGATTTGTTGCATCTATCATTTGTGGTTGTTGTTTGACCGCTTTGAGTTTCCCCATCTTGTGGGCAAAGATGCTGTGTATCTGTGTCCTGTGCATGATGTTGCCGACCTTCAGGGAAGGCGTCCACTCAGTAAGGTGCTTACGGGTAGCGCTGTAGGAGAGTGCGCTCCTTAGTGAAATGTGGATGCACATCAAGTTGTTAGAGCACTGCCAGTGCCCAGGACTTAGTGAGTGTATGGATCAGAAGGACCACGCCCCTACAGGCTCACCTGATGCTATAGTAAACCTTTGCTGGGTGTTATGTGTCACTGCAAGAGAAGAGGAAGCAACCAAGTGCACCAGTTCATGCCTGTTGAGTCGTAGGGGTCTCGCTCTGCAGCGAGCAGTGATACTGAGTGGCGCATGGTACACGTGTTAGTGCCTCTTAGGCCCCGCCGACCGCTCGCTGTGATATGCCTTGCAGCACATGGGCATACATCCTTCCAGTGGACCGTGGGATCGTGTTCCCTTACAAGTGCCTGTTCTTGTGTGGCTTGGGGGTGCAGAGCATGTATCGGGCAAATTCAGGTTTCAGTGTTCACCCCCACTCACTGTCAGTGCTCGATATCTCCAAGTCCAGATCAACAGCTCAACTGGGGGGAGCCAGCTACCTTCAGTGTCCATCATATTCAAGGTTCCTTGCAATTACAATGGCACTATGCAGTAGATTATGCAGTGTGATGGAGAGCCCAGGCTGCTGAAGGTGAGGAAGGGCTTAACAGGCATGGCAGTTAGGCCCGTTCCTGGGGGCCGAGAGGAGGCACGATCGAGTAGAAAGTCAGCCCCACGGGTGTCCCCAAAGTTTCACAATTGGGCCTCAGGGAGTGGGAGGATGGCGGATGCGGCCCACACCGACTCAGTCACACGAGCCTCCAGCCAGGATTCCACGCAAGTCTGGGGTGACACGCAGCGGGTCTCCAGGGCCAGGCCGCTGTGTGCTTGTTGCTCCTATTTGCTCCATAGATGATGTTTAGGGGTTGGGAGCTGGCAGCCTGATTAGGCAAAATTCTGCAACACTCACAGGGGGCAACTGTCCACCATCCACGGGTGCTTCAGGAGGCTTGCAGGGGCTGAAATCAGGATATTTGGTGGGCCAGTGGCGGAGCTAGCATAAAAAAGCATCTGCTCCCAATGCCGCCTTGGCCACGCCCCTTGAATTAAATCAAGTTTACTACTGAAAGACAGCACATGCATGTCAGCACACAGTAAATCTGGCATGGGTGTTTGATTTTCAAAAATTTCCAAAGCTTGTTGGTTTTGCTGGGTGCCAGACAATCCCATGCCCTACAAACGCAGCTACCCACATTCCAACAGTCATTGTAATTCAAAACAAAAATCTTAACATTTTTCCAATGCTCTTTGGGGCTTTTATTTTGCCCAATAGCAGGCCTACTGTAAAAATAGTAGACCACACATGTGGCCTACAGGTTTTCTTGATAGATGTGTGGAAAATGCTGATTTGTAGCACTTTTGCCACTCTTTACAGATTCCTCGACTTTTCCTCACAGAAATGTGAAAAAACTTTGCAGGACATTCTGAGTATGAAAAAAAGTAGTGGAAACCTCTCAAGCCACACCACTCTAGACTCCCCAGGTCGTCTAGTTTAAAAAAAAGTTCCAATCTTTGTTTCTGGGTTTTTACTTTTCCAAGTCACAGGCCCACACAGGTGGGATACTGTTTTCATCTAGAGAAATGTGAAAATGCTAAGTAATAATAATAATAATCCACATTTGTAAAGCGCGAACAATCACCCCTAAGGGTCTCTAGGCGCTGGGGGCCGTCAGGAAGATTAAGCAAGCTATTGCCCAGAGTCACATGGTGCTGGGCTAATCTGCTGCTGGCGCCGGGGATCGAACCGTGATCCCCAGATTCCGGAGTCAGTCGCCCTGGCCGCGGCGCCAAACCTCATTTGCACATTCCTGCAAATTCTAGAACTTTCTCACACGTAAATATGAGGAAGTTCTTATGTTAGCCTAAAGAGATAATGTACTACAATAGGGGAAAAACAAAATTGGCAGTTTTTCCCTCACCAGGCTGATATAAAACATTTTTTATAATATTTCCACTTATAGGTACAAAGCACCCTACCACTGGAGACCTAGGGTAGCACATTAGGGGTGACCTATATGTACAGATAGGGTAGTTTAAGATTTTGGAAGCACCTTCAATTCCAAAGCCAAATTTGCATATAATTTTACTTTAAAAGCATCCTGCAAAGCTTTAGGGAGCAGGCCACAGCAAAGGTTTCCCTTTCAATGACACACCATCTTTGTTCTCTTAGGAGAAGTCGCCTTCTAATGAAGACAACTGGCTGATATAGGTCCTCCTCATTTACTTGTGCCAACACTGCCCAAATCTCCTGTTCTGAAGCATCTGTCTGAACCACAAATTCCTTTGTGTAGTCAGGGGCCAGTAACACTGGTGTGGAACACATAGCCTCCTTCAGAGTGTCAAAGGCTTTCTGACTCCCTGAAATCCAAATGAATTTCTTGGGCTGCTTTTTAAAGGTGAGTTCTGTCACTGGTGTCACAAAAGTCCCATAGTTATGAACAAACCTTCTATAATACCCAGTCAGGCCAAGTAAGGCCCTAACATGTGTCCGGGTTTTAGGAGCCTCCTAATCCAGAATTGTCTGGATTTTGAGTTGGAGAGGCACTGAGCAATGGACTATCAGAGGGCTCAGTTACCCCCAGCTCCAACATCTTATCCACCTCAGCTTTCATGCTGGCTCTGACCAGGTCAGACAACACGTATAACTTGTTTTTGACAGGTAAGCTGCCACCAGTGTCAACCTCATGTACACATCAGTCAGTGATACCTGGGGGTCAAAGGGAACAGACCAGCAAGCTGCCCCAGTACCTTCTTACTGTCTTTGTGCTGCTGGTCTGTCAACTTTGGAGAAAGAACCACTCCCTCCACTGACCCATCTTGGAAATTATTGAGGTCTGGCAATGGCTTAGTTTCCTTCTTTTCTCATTCATCAATGACCATCAGCGGTCCCGCCGCCGCGCAGCGAAACTCGTAATCAGCCCCTAAATGTTGCAAGGTGGTTTATTAGTAGGTGTAGGTGGGTACCTACCACTAGTACTATTCCACGATCACAATATAAGGTCCAGTCAAGGTTTCAATAAAATATTCCCTTGTTCCAGCCTTGGTAGCTGGCTGCGAGCAGGCAGGCTTAACTTAAGAGACAGATGTGCAAAGCATTTAAAAAACAATACATTAAATAAATAAGACACAACACTCAATAAAAATCCAACACCAATTGATAAAAAGATTTTAATGAATAAATGACAAAAAACTACAAAATCCAATGTAGGGTACTGGAGATATGAATTGTTAAAGAATAAACACATTCTAGTGCTTAAAAGCCAAAAGCGCAAACTTGGGACAACTGGTCACACTAGTCCAGGACAAAGTCAAAGTTTCAGGCCACTCCACAACTCATCAGAGCAGCTTGGCTCAGCCTGCCAAAGGCTGGCCAATCAGGAGAGGCTACTCTAGAGCTGGATTTAGGCATATAAGAAAAGCAAGTTCTGTAACTTCCTCTCTGTCATAGTTATAATAAATCTAACCTTGACCAGTTGATGGGTTTATTATAATTGTTATTTAGACACATTGAAGTATTATGTTAGCTATTTCATGTAAATAGTTAGGCTTTATTAAGGTTTAATAAATCCTTTGCATGTTAGCATTTGGAACTGATGTACTATAATGGGGAAAAACGAAATTGGCATTTTGTCCCTCACCAGGGCATATACATCACCCCTAGGGCACCTAGGAGAGACCTTGGGGTGACTTATATGTAAAATAGGGTTGTTTAAGACTTTGGAAGTACCTTTGACTCCAAAGTCGAATTTGCATGTACTTTTACTTTAAAAGCATTCTGCAAAGCAGGGTTGACTTTTTAAAATGACAGCAGGCAAAACAGCAGTGCACACTTAAGGGCACTACATCTGCTGGGCCTCTAAACCTACATGCCCTATCATATACTAGGGACCTACAGATAGATTGAAAGTATCAATTGTAATTACACCAAATAGCCATATACTTTTTAAGCAGAGCACAGACCCCGGGCTTGGTTAGCAGAGCCAAGGACATAATCAGAGTCAGTAACTACCAGTATCAGTCCAAAAATTGGTATGATCAGGGCAAAATGGATGACTTTCTCACAAGATCATTTTAGTGCCTTGGCCCTCCCTTCTGGAAATCACTCCCTGAAGAAGCCTCTGCAATTATCTGCTAACCGCTTTTCAAGACTGCACTCAACACACAGCTTCATCAATTTTAGAACCAGACATATTAAAAACCGCACCCTAGCATAGTATTTCAACTGAAATACATAACTAGATTGATATGGCAACTGTAAATTTATAATATACACCATGTTCTTTTAAATAGCAAATTGCATGTTTTTGAGGTGATCTCCCCTTTCACTAATACCCCAGTTGTGTCTAAATATGGCACTTAGTATATCAATAGTCTGGTGGAACTTTCTTTGTAAGTATGTGCATCACCTCTTAACGTTGTTTTATAGCTGCGAAAATATTCAACTTGAAATAAACCCTTAACAAGTTGTACAGAGTTACAAGAACTTGTTGGCAGGTTTATCCGAGGATATTGTGGGCCACTGCCATTGGTCAAGCAACAGTCACTGATAGAGCATGGATATATTGGGAAGCAGGATTGAAGCCATAAGATAAATAGTCAGGCCACTTATCGCATTAGGGCAGTCATGACATCTAAACCAATCTAGGCAGGTACACTTATGAGCAAAGAAATTCCACTGGAAAGATCATAAATATTGTGTGCAAAGTAAAGATTGTAGACAATGACTGTGAAAGTGTCAAGCATCCTAACATTACTTGTATGAAGAAAGGAGATAACTGGGCAAAAAGCAGGATTTTAATTCTTCAAAACTAACTGTATTTCTTATGGAGGGAAAGCTACCTAATGGACGGAATCAGCAGTACTAGGAAATTCGTTTCCCAAATCCCTGATAATAAATCCTGAAAATAAATTTCACAAATTGAAAAGAAAAAATGTCTGGATTCATTCTAAAACTGAACAGAGGATCATAATACCATCACAGGTGATTATATGCAAATAGCGATAGCAATCAGTCTTATACTTTGTACACTTGCAACTAAATACATCTACTGCAGAAGCCAAGTGGGCTGAAAGCTGTCCCAGGAGCCCACATGACCCAGCATCACATCTTTGTCAGGGTTTTATGCTACCAACATTGCGTCACACCTGTGCTTCTAGTTCAAAGCATTATCACAATGTATGGTCCATTTTATGCAAGATGGTACTGTAATTAACCAACTAACATGAAATTAGATTCAAAGGGGCATATTTGCAAGCCCCTTGCGCCACTTTTGCGTCAATTTTCCCATTTTAAAAATGACATAAAAGTGGCGCAAGGGCCTTGTAATTAAGCCCCAAAGTGTATAGTATACAACAGGGCAAAAATACATTTAGTTAGACATTGTTAGAGATGTTACAGCAAGTCTAGCCAAAAATAAGATGTTACTAGGCAATGTCGGAGAACTTACAAAGCCATGTAGAACCTGTTATTAAATACAGCATGGTTGTCGTTGGTAGTAATATCATTTCTGCTGGTCGTTACTGCTGAATTTAATAATTTGGTGCAGGCTTCATCATCAGTAACGAGGGTATGGTTGGTGTAATATGCCTCATCACTGGTGTGATTTAGGTGCTGTGAAACATTTCTGTTAATTACAATGAAGCCTCGTGGTATTACCGGCAATGATGTAATGCAGTGGAGCAGTAAAAATGCCTGGAGGCCTGTTTATTGGACACTTTTACTGCTTCACCCGGTATAAAAAGGCGCCTTAAATCTGCTGTAAAGGGCAGGAAGATGGGATGATCCTCTCTACAAAAGCAGAGTGTTTTCATGTGATTATCCTTTCCGGTGGATACTGAGAATAGCTTGCGGAATTACAGCTTCTGATGGCCAATCTGTGAATCATATGGGCCACATGTTTACATCTGTGCTGGTGATCTAAGATGTTCCCTCTTTGTTGATTAGTAGGATTCAGCTGGGAAGTGCTAACAGCTGTTATTTACACATGTACAAATCAACAAGCAGGGAACAATATGCATAGCTATGAAATTGATATTATTTACCATTATTGTAATTTGAAATTCCTACATGTATGACCATGTTGTTTAAGGAGATGCAATTACCAGAAAAGACTAGCATCAGCTATTTGACTGTGAGCAATGAAGAAGCTATTATTTAATACCGTTTGAGAGCTGGCATATTTATTTTAAAATGTTTTATCACAAGCATTTGAAATTGGTTAAGAGGATGTGGGAGAAGTTAATAGGAAGCAAAATATACATTTTGAATATCAAAAGAACGGCTACTTTTAATTTTATCGATTCATTAAAATTCTTATTTTTTTATTTTGTTTTTAGCTCATTTATGTGCTATGCACAGTAAAGGTAAAAGACAAACTTAAAATGAAAGGATAATGAAGAATAGCAGCAGCGAATCTAGTGTAATATATAAAAGAAATTAAGAAATGCAGCAAAGTACAGAAGATTCACTTAGGACCCAATTCATAAACCTATTTCTACACCAGGTTTAGGTGCTCAAATAGCTGCGTTTATCACACGTTGCTGAAGCGCAAATAGCTGAATTTTCGCTTGGGAATTAATTTATGGTATATTTTGCAAATAATAATTTGCACTCGTAAATATATTTTTGCTTGTATATGAAAATCCACCAGTGTGATGATATTTTATGTGTCAGCAAACCTACTCCCAAGAGAGGGCGGTAGCTATTACTGGTAGGACAAATCTGCCAAACTGGGGGGAGGGGGAGTGAGTAACAATACACCTCTCGAAGCAGTTTCCCACACTTACCTTAATTCTCTCTTACATTTTTACTTGCCAAAGGCCCTGAATACACATGCTTACAAGTGAGAAGATGTAGTAAACACCAACAATTGGAGAAACAAAAATATAGTTTTAATCTGAAAATTTACTGTATGTTATCTATACACATCCAGAAATGTATGATATTTCTATTTACAGATGTCAATTAAACACAAATGACTAATATGCAAATCACAAGGAATTTGACTGCTACCTTTAGGAACCTGTGAGTTTTGCAAATGTCCAGCAGTAGTTGTGGAATTACTTGAGAATTCCATGGTAGTCTGAGATTTTCTCCCATCATAGGAGAAAACTAGGCCTGGGCAGAATTTCGATCACGCCGGAGTAATCAAAGTAATTTCGGTAATTCTGCATTACTCTTTCATGAGGAATTATGGAGAAACACACAATTACTCCTCCTCACGTAATTAGGAGTAATTTGAAGGTAAAATTCCCGCAGCAAGAACACATTTAGCGAGCGCAAGCGGCTGGTCGCTATTCAAGTTCTGCTGCATTTAGCACTGTTTCTTATCACAACATGTGTTCATTCTTTTTCAATGCAAGGGTGCATTTTGTGGCATGAAAACATTGCTAAATGGCGGTGGTAAATTGGGAAGAAATCACCCCAAAAGCATTTGTCGCGAGCACGAGTGGCTGGTGGCGCTCGGTATTCGTGTTCATTTCAATTTAGCTACATTTCTTAGTGCAAAGCACATCCTTGCATCCATTTTGGATGCAGGGAGATATTTTTCTACTAAGAAACAGTGTTAAATGCACAGTTACTATAAATGCATAATTCAAGCATAATCTTGCATAATTCATAGGTAATTCCATCTGATTACGTTAAAACAGAATAATGCAAGTTACACTCACCCCCAGAAAACATTTAGAACTTTAGCATTTCATTTTGTGAATCTGGTCCAAATTATGTTGGCTGAAGAGACAGTTGCCATGATTTTGTAAGCTGGAGAAAGAAAGCAAATAACCAACTACGGGTCATATTATCAACGGCCAGCGATAATTATCGCTGGCCGTTCATAGCGATAGAAAAATTATCGCCAGCTATCGCTGAATATTATCGCCATGATAACGCTATATTTACAACGCATAGCGCTATGGCGATAATATTTCAGCGATAGCGGTGTTTTCAATGGAACATCGCTGGTTTTCCAGCGATGTTCCATTGAAAACAGCGATAACATTGCTGATAGGACCCTGTGGTCCTATCAGCATAATCCATATCCCATTAAAAGTACGCCTTAGTCAGGAATTTAACAGGTGTTAAACTCCTAAGTTAAGGCTGAGGTAGCGCAATTTTTTTTATCGCTGCACCTCCTTGTTAATATCGCGAAGCTGCCTTCACGATATTAACATGTGTTGTTTTCACAGCCACGCCTCTTTTGCATCTCATTAGCGATGCGAGGCGAGGCTGTGAAAAAACGGGCTCTACATCAAGGAAACACGCGCTAGTGTGTCCTTGATGATATTGCGATATAATTATCGCCGCTTTTCGCCCAAAAACGGACGCTAAAGCGGCAATATTTATATCGCCAGCCCTTGCTAATATGCCCCTACGAAACCTACCAGAAATAATATGCAACAATTTAATGTATTAAGATATTGTGTGATTTTGTGTTTAAAATGAAACAAAAAATGCCACAAAGGTCCATGTTTAAGAGAACAAAATGTGTGCATGAAAATACTTAATCATATCAGCGAGGTGTGACCTTGGTTAAGAGGCTAACTGAGAGATCAGAGTAAAGAAAAATAACTCTAGACTTTGGCAGTCATATAATAATGGAACGCCTTCTGTTCTTCAATGTGAATGTGGGAGCAACCTGAAATTGAAGGTAAAGTGGTGTACTGTAGGCATTTGTGGACCTGACAAATGGAAAAATCCTACATTTTTGGATTCCACATGAATAGAAAATTCGAACGTTTTCGTATGATCGCTTTTATTTACCATATAGTGGCCAGGAAAAGGGAGAATACTGAATGACTGGGCTAAGAACCTCATTCTAGGATGCAATAGGGTTGTGAAGTGGTTCTAATGCAAGATGATCTGTCTATGGTTGTTACATGGCAAATGCAAAAGACCCAGAGAATGGAATAAGGCTGAAACAGATGCGGATTTTAGGTGAGTAGGAGATGTGGATTTCTTTGGCAAAGGAGAGTGGTGCAGCTGGGAGGTGATTGGAGCAGATAAAACAGACCCTTGGTATTATAGCCTGGAAAGTCCAATAAAATAATGTATACTCACTACAAATCTGTGTAAATCAATGTAAAATCTTATTACATTTCTGGAAACCATGGTAAACAGAAACATATTGTTATGTAGCCCAAATGGTTGGTATTACAGAGCTTTTGAATCCTGGGTGTCTTTTCCTCATAAATCCGTTGACAAACCAGAAGCCCAGGATTGTAAATTAAAATTTTGTATATTTGAAACTGTCAGTTCTCCTCTGTGTAACATATCAACATTGTGGGTACAAGCCACATGACCGAGTAGCTCACATCAAATTTGTGTCTCTTTTAAATGTGTCTGACGGCTGAGAGGCTGTTGGCCTCACTCCAAGTGCTGGTGCTAAGGACTATGCAGTCAAAAGAGACAACTGTCATGGAATAAAATAATTCTGCCCTCTGATCAAAGAAAGATGGGATGCCTAAGGGTGAAACAAAGGATCTGGGAAGCAGAATTCAAATCAATACATTTTCAACTTTGCCAAAAGACAGAAGAAGGAAACTTGTTGAAACTTCTGCAAATAGAGCAGTTTCCAATTTTCTTTAAAAACCAGAGGACATGAAAATCATAAGCATTGGTGACAATGCTGTGTCTGAGTAATTCAAAGGGGTCTAGGGTAGCAACCATCAGTGATCATGGTAAACCTGTTAACAAAAGCTTTCCCTGAGGAAAAAAGTGTGGCTTCTCTAGAAAAATGGTTTGAATACACTACTACTATTAACATGACTATGAAAAGCCATGTATTATGCTCATCTTACAGGAGATTCCTATTTTGAAAAAGTAGACCTAAAAAGGCATGGTCAAATCAGTCAGCATGGTGGAGGGGAGCAAACCTGCATTCTTTGTGATGTCTCATTTCACTCAAGTAGTTGCAGAAAAACAATGGTAGTTGTGACAACTCATTGAAACCAAAGCAAACAGCCAAGGTCTATTTATGCTGACCTGCTAAATAAAAAAATGTCACTTGGACATTTTAAACATTGTTATTCGTATATATATATATATATATATGTGATTTCACGGAGGGACCTGCTTACTCTGGCATAATCCCAAGCACCGCAGGACTCACATTTTGTGGTATGGCGTATGGCAGGCCAGGGACTGGGGTTTGTTGAGGCTAAGTGCGCACCGGAATAATTTTAACTGCACGTATTTACGACTTGAACTTTACCAGCACTCACCATGAGTTTTAATGTGCCAATGTGAAGACGCCTCCCGGACAGCCAAGATGGTGCTCTCTAGGATTTGCAGTTTGCCGATGTGGGCTGCCATGACGTATCACCTAATCTGACACAGCTGGGCTCCTACCAATTGGGAGCATGATTGTAAAGTTTAAAAGACGGACTGATGCAGTACAACGGTGTCTAAGGCATATGATTAAGGCAATCCGCCGAAACGCGTCATGCCGATCTGGATTTAATAAACAACAGATCCCTGGTATTCCTGCTGTGTCCCTCTGATTTCTAGTAGGTGCAGAAATCGTATGGTGGATATATATATATATAAATATAATCTCCCAGCTTGTATTCCCCAAAGGAAAACAAGACAACCGCACGCAATAACCAGGGGTAAGTTCGGCTTTTATTTTAACGAAAAATAAAGCGGGACAGGACGCGTTTCGGTGTTGCGACTTTTTCCACTGTGAACGGGAACGGGGTAAATAATGCATTTAAATAAACAAATAAACATAGAAACAAGATAGCGATTTTGACCAATGCTTACTCACTTGGCAAAAGCATGGAAAAGCGACTAACATGCTGTTACATCTCTCAACGCCATCTTGCAATGAACATAAAGTTTTTTAGAAGCTTGGCAAATAAATTATATACATACGTATAAGTGTTTTTAAATTAATACAATCAATACATGATTCAGCTCTGTATGAGCATTCACTATAATTCATCATTATAATATGAAAGGAAACATATTGCAAAATATATGTATATACATATTTACATTTCTAAAATCACTGCGAGACTAAGCTCTGTATGAGCATTTGCTGGATCCCATAATTTTTGCTGGAGAATAAATATTCTATGCAGGCATGAGCATTCATTGCAACAACATTAAACAATGAAGACACCAAATATCAATCAATGTGAGAAGGTCCGTTAGTCTCATCGTGGCAACCTACTATATAGTTGCGATTGTCTGCTCATTATTAAATTTGAACCGATAAAATTCCGGGAACTTTTTATACAGAAATATCTCATCCCAGTATCCAATGTATAACATATTAGTTGATTACAATTTTTCATAGACCAGCTACTAGTATATATATATAGTCACTGAAAAAAAACATAGGTTTCAGGTACGTTATAGTTAGAAATTAGCATTTCAAAAACCTTATAAATTCAGTGAAAAAACTATAGGTTTCAGGGACGTTATAGTTAGCTGGAGGTAGCTGGTGGGCTAGTTGGCCCTCAGGGACCCTCAGGATTCAAGGGGATTCAATCCCCCAACTTAAAACGTGCCACATGGCGCGTTTGCACTGTGGTGCAGGCAGGGTGCTGGGCCTGATGTGACGTGTGCAAACGCGCCCCGTGGCACGTTTTGAGTTGGGGGATTAAGTCCGCATGAATCCTGAAGGTCCCTGAGGGCCAACTAGCCCACCAGCTACCTCCAGTAAGCACCACAGAGCTGTGTTGCAGAGTGGTGTAAAAAGGGGGCATGGCCTTGGACCACCTCTCTGCAACGCAGCTCCCTGGTGCTTACTGGAGGTACCTGGTGGGCTAGTTGGCCCCCAGGACCCCTTAGGATTGAAGGGGACTTAATTCTCCAACTTAAAACGCACCACAGGGCGCGTTTGCACACTTGTCAAATCAGGCCACGCCCCTTCCCTGCACAACTGTGCAAACGCACCCCCTGCTGCGTTGTAAATTGGGGGACTAAATCCCCTTGAGTCCTGAGGGTCCCTGGGGTCTAACTAGCCCACCAGGTACCTCCAGTAGGCACCACAGAGCTGCATTGCAGAGAGGTGTAAAAAGGGGCGTGGCCTTCGGACCACCTCTCTGCAAGACAGCCCTGTGGCGCATACTGGAGGTAGCTGGTGGGCTAGTTGGCCCCCAGGGATCCCCAGTATTGAAGGGGAATTAATTCCCCAACTTAAAACGCGCCACAGGGCGCGTTTGCAGAGTGTTGCTGGGAGGGGGCGGGGCCTCTGGCACAATACTGGTCTCTTTTTTTTCTTTTTTTAGAAGGAGGACTGTGTGGCACCCCTTCTTTTTCCATTTGTTGGGCCCTGGGGACCCCATCCCCTAGGGCCTAGCCCTTTAAAAAAAAAAAAAAAAAAAAAATAAGGGGGCCGAGTGGACCCCCCTCCCATGGCCAATTTCAGGCCTGGGGACCCCATCCCTCGGGGCATGGCCACATATATTTATTTTTTCAAGGAGGGGCTGCAGGCCCCCCTCCTGAGGCCTCTATTGGCCCTGGGGACCCCATCCCCCAGGGCCAGACTTTATTTATTTTTTATTTGTTTTTTTGGGGGGGAGGGGGGCCTTGTGATCCCCTCCCGGGCCACTTCTGGCCCCAGGGACCCCATCCCCTGGGGCCTGGCCACTCCGTTGGGGACCTTGGGGGGAGCCCCAATGCCCCCACGGTCCCGCCAGCTCCCCGCCTCCTGCGGGAGCCAGCATTGCTTTTCCACACGGGAGCTGCTGACATGCAGCTCCCCGTGTGGAAAAGCAAACTGCTTTGGATTTTTGAAGCGAGAGCTGGAAACCTGCTCTCTTTTCCAAAATCCTAAGCAGAGTTTGCAATGACAGGGCATAAACCGTGCGGCTCTCGCCCTGTCATTGCAAACAGCAGTGTCCTGGGGGTGGGCACCCCAGGACACTGCAGGAGCCGGCCCTGGGGGGTGGCGGTCCTAGGGCCATCAAGGGTTCCAGGAGAGGGGCCGCGCGGCTCCCATCTCTACTATGGCACAGCCCCGGGGAGATGGTGGTCCCCGGGGCTCGGGGGTCTGTAATGAACCCCCGCCTTTGCATTTTAGTGCCCCGGGGAGGTGGCGGTCTTCGGGGCTTGTGGGGCGGCGCGTGCCCCCTCACAGGTTTAAAGTTATTAAAAAAAAGCAAGCCTCGGGGTTGGCGGTCCCCGGGGCTGTGGGGGGCCGTGTGCCCCCGCCAACTCTTAGAAAAGCCCTGGGGGGTGGCAGTCCCCAGGGCTTGGGGGGCCTTGGAGGCCCCCTCACAAATTAAATTACATGTCCTGGGGGTGGCAGTCCCCGGGCCTGCGGGAGGGCCGCGTGCCCTCCCGTGTATTATAAACATAGCCCTGGGGAGGTCCAATTACAAAATATAAAATGAACAATGCCCCCAGGACCTGGCCCACCCAGGGGCTTATAGAAAACAAAGCGCGGGAGCCTGCGCTTCATTTTTTTTAAATATTTTCGGCGGGATTTGCGACTTCCGCCGAAATTATTATTAAAACTGCTTTTTTTGGCCCTGGGGTCCTTGTGGGACCCCCTGACCAGGCCTGGGGGATCAGGGTGTTTCTACCCTGCCCCCTTTTCTTGTTTTTCAACTTTGTTTTCTTGTTTTCTTGTTACTCGGTTCTACCGAGACACAGGATGGCTGCTAACACTTCCTGGTTTGGAGTGTTGGCAGCCAATCACTGTGAAGCTCATGGTCGGGAGGGGTTGCAAATCCACCGTGTACCTAGATTTCGAAACATTTATTTTTGAATTTCTCATCAACTACTGAAAGGATTTACACTATTTAATAAAAGGACGCTTTCTGAACCAAGCACTACCTTTTTGCCAAATTTGGTGAAATTCCGTTCAGCAGTTTGGGCTGTAGCCTTGGCTAAAGTTTCCTATGGGAAATTGATTTTCCGACCTCTATTTTTTTAATTTCTCAGAAACTACTGAACGGATTTACACCATTTAACAAAAAGGACTCTTTCTGAACCAAGGGCTACCTTTTTGCCAAATTTGGTGTAATTTCGTTCAGCAGTTCGGGCTCTAGCTGTGTCTAAAGTTTCCTATGAAAATAATCATGGATAAAACATGTTTTGGACCCCCCCTTTTTTCTCGGCCCCCGCTTGGTGAATCACCCCGAAACTTCCAAGACAGGAGCTGACTGGAGCGCCTCACTAGTTTTGAAAATTTTGCGACGATTCGTCAAACAACACCAAAGTTCTTGAGAAAACAAAAAATGCTTTTGACAGATCCTCATTAGGCCCCGGGGCTAACCCTTTGGGGCTAAATTCAAATAACAAAAGGGAAGGGGGCCGCGACCCCCCTTTCCAAGCCTTATTAGGCTCCAGGGACCTTCATTGCCTGAGACCAAATTGAATTACAAAAGGGGAGCGGGTCCGGGTTCTCCCTCTCTGAGCCCTAGGCCAAATTCAACAAAATCGGGCCCCAGGGACATTATTCCCTAGAACCTCTCTTTATTATAGGCGGGTGGCCAGGTGCCCACCTGGGGCACCCACCAAGCACAACATTGGGGGCCACGAGAGGAGCCACAGGACCTCCCCATGGCTGCGCCAGCTCTCCGCATGGTGGAGGAGCCGGCATTGCTCCTGCCCGGAAGGAGCTGCTGTTTTCTGCATGCTTCCTCTGGGTGGGAATAATATGTGTTCTGCTTCTCTGCCCACCAGAGTGCAGGCACGGAAAAAGAACACAAGTTTGCTCCATGTCGGTATGAGCATATTTAATTCTCCCGTCTGGTGGGGGCAGACTTCTATATTTGCTCTCGTCTGACGGGATATTTTAAAATGCTGATGCCAGACAGGAGCAAACATATGTTTCACTTCCTGCGCTAGTTCACAACAGGAAAACTACTGTGTCCTAGGGGTGGGCTCCCTGGTACACAATCACTGATCCAGCTCTGTGGGATGGGGTTCACTGGGTATTTAAATGCTTAGGGAGTGAAGGACCCATGGACCTCCTCCCTTTTAATTACTGCACCGGCCCTTAAGACATGGAGAGGGGGGCCATGTGTCCCCACTTTTATTTACATTTTGGCCCTGATGGATGATTCCTTGTGGCAGTGTGCCCCCTCCATTCATTTAATTACAAGACCCATGGGGATGGGGTCTGTGGGGCTGCACCCCCCCTTCTTCTGGTACAGACTCCCCTAAAATATAAAGTTAACCTTGCCCCCTGGATCTGACCCTCCCGGGACTGTATTTTTATAAATACATTGCAAATTTGAGGCAAAAGAAAAAATGGCCGAAGTTGGGATCCCCCACCAGCAGCCCTAGGGGAATCAAAGAATCCCTACACTGTCCCCTTATGTCTTTTTTTTGCTTTTTTCTTAGAATTCTACACTGAGTCCCAAGTCCTAAAATGGCTGACACCACTTCCTGGCTAACATGGTTGCAGCCAATGAGATCTCAGCACGAGATCTGTTGGCTCCGCTTATCATCCGCACCGTGATATATACACTTTTTATGAGCCTTAATTGCTCAAAAACTACTGAACAGATTTACAAAAAAGCACAAAAAGCATCCATTCTGGACCAAGATATAGCTTTCTGCCAAAATTTGGTGTCAATCCATTCAGTGGTTGTGCTGTAGCTGTGTCTAATGTTCCCATGGAAATGTATATGGGGAAAATGCGTTTTGGAAGACCCCTTTTTCTCTGCCCCGCTTGATAGATCACCTCAAATCTTTCCATGCTCAAACTGGTAGCAAATTAACACTTTTTTAAAGGAAGTTTGCAGATATTTGCCAAACAGCGCCAAAGTTGTTAGCAACGTGAAAAGGGCTTTCCTATGAAAACACAATCCTAACTGTAACTATAATTACAACTACCAAATGTTTTTATATATATATATATCTGCATTTGATTAAGACCTGGTGAAGTCAAAACGCATCATGCTAAACTGTTGGGCTACCTGCTTGGAATAAATACTTACATCTATCCACTCTCAACTGGAGGGCTTGATTTTTATGTGATGTAAAACACATGATTCTTCTTGTGGAATAGTTAGGACCAAGTTTCCATAGAAAGAGCATTTTTGCTTTTGCTTATAACTTTGGCGTCGTTTGATGAATCTTCATGAAATTTTCCAAACTAATTCTTTGTTCATATCATCTCCTATGTTAAAAGTTTGGGGGTGATTGTCAAGGGGGGTCCGAGAAAAAAGGGGGGTCCCAAAACATGTTTTCTCCATGTTAATTTCCATAGGAAACTTTAGACAAGGCTACATGTCGAACGGGTGAACGGAATTACCCCAAATTTGGCAGGGAGAAGAGTCTTGGTCTAGAAAGCACGCTTTTGTTTATTTGGTGGAAATACGTTCAGTAATTTTGGAGAAGTATCGAAATTTACAAATATCGATATTTGGGAATTCTGCCTTCTGATTTGCTGAGGCGTTATGAGCACGAGCTTGCTGCTTATTGGCTGCGAGCGGTGCAAGCGGTTGCAACCAGGAAGTGTTGGCAACCATTTTGTGATTCTGTTGAAGCGAGTAAGGGGAAAAAAGGGCGAAAAAAGTAGGAAAGAGGAGGGGTAGGAGCACTGTAACCTCTGTGGGGTGTTTAGGGTATGCTATACAGGGGGTGTGAAGCGAACTACTCATCCCTACCGGTCTGAAAGTGCTGGGCTACGGAAATTAAAAGTGAGGTATTGCCTAGAGTCTGATGCTGCTTAGGTGAGCTGCTGCGGGACTCGGGGATTAAAGCGTGAGCCCAAACTGTGTGTCTTATGCTGTGAAGTCATGTGCCCTGGCCACTGCACCACACCTGTTGAAGTAGTGTCAGCATGTGTTTATACCTACTAGGGCTAACTACTGACCCCTACTGGTCTGAAAGTGCTGGGGTACGGAAAATATGTGAGGTATTTTCTAGAGTATCATGCTGCTAAGCTGAGCTGATGCAGGACTCGGGGATGAAAAACATGAGTCCAAACTGTGTGTCACATGCTGTGAAGTCATGTGCTCTGGCCGCTGTACCACATCTGTCCAAGTAGTGTCAGCATGTAGTTATACCTACTCAGAGGAACTTTTGTTTCGAACATTGTAACTTGTGTATGGTGCTTAGGGGGTGTTATACAGGAAGTGCGAAGGTAAATTTACGCATATCAAATCAATTCGGTATTTGTAAAGTGCAAACTACTCACTCGTACGGGTCTGATGGTGCTGGGGGCGTAAGCTGAGCTGCTGCCGGACTCGGGGATAAAGCCGCTGAACTACTGACCCCTACCGGTCTGAAAGTGCGGGGGTACGGAAATTAGGTGAGGTATTGTCTAGCGTGTCATGCTGCTAAATTGAGCTGCTGCTGGACTCGGGGATTAAACCGTGAGCCCAAACTGTGTGTCCTATGCTTTGAAGTCATGTGCTCTGGGGCGCTGTGCCACACCTGTCCAAGTAGTGTCAGCAATATTTTATACGTAGTAGGAGGAAGTTTTGTTTGGCACATGGTAACTTGTATATGGTGCTTAGGTGGTGTTATACAGGGAGTGCGAAGGTAAATCAATACGGTATTTATAAAGCGCAAACTACTCACTCCTATGGGTCGGAAGGCCCTGGAGGCCGGTGTGGAAATTATGTGAGCTATTAAGTGAGCTATTGCTCAGAGTCACATGGTGCTGAGATGAGCTGCTGCTGGAGCAGGGGATTAAACCGTGAGCCCTGTGCTCTGAACTCATGTTTTCTGGCCGCTGCGACACACCTGTCCAAGTAGTGTCAGCATGTGTGCATACGTACTAGGAGGAACTTTTGTTTTAAACAGTGTGACGTCTGTAGGGTGATTGGGGGGGTGCTACAGCGGGAGTGTAAAGTTCAATTCTGCCGTTTCCAATCAATCCAGTATTTGTAAAGTGCAAACTACTCACTCGTACGGGTCTGCAGGCGCTGGGGCCAGCATGGAAATTAAGTGAGCTATTGCCCACACTCACATGGTGCTATCCTGAGCTGTCGTTACAGCCGGTGATCAAAGTGAGAGCTCTGTGCTCCAAAGTCAGATTGTCTGGCCGCTGCACCACAGCTGTGTGGAGAATACATTTTGGCGAGGGTCCGGGAGTTGCCGTTACCTGGCCCTAAAATAGCAGGCCTAAGTTGTCAGTTATAGGGTGGCTCTAAAAAGAGCCCTTGTTTTCATTAGTTGGAGCTAAACTTCAGGTTATTCTGAAAAACTCTGTTTCCTTGATCTGTGAAGTGTACTCCATCTCTTCTGTAGATATGAGGCATATCAAAACACATGTTGTTGTTGTACATAGACCGCATTCTATGTTCTCTGAGGTATGCAGACACAGCTTTGTTGACATTTTTCCTAGATTTTTCAATCTGAGGACAAAATTGGTTTGACCATTTCCACTTCTGTCTTTGGCATATATTGGAATATACAAAGACAGTTTGAGGCAAAAGTAACATCAATTAAGCATTTCCAAACCTACACCAGTCAATGTGCCTAGGTCGTTTCCACCACAGTGCACAATCATGAGCTCAGGGGGTGGAAGATGCAAAGAGGTTTTAACCAAAGGTAGCAATTGGTGCCACTTCAATCCTCTCTGTGCAAACCATTTAATGTCCACATTTTGGCAACCTAGGTCTAAGTCAATACATCTCTGTTCTGCATACCTCTTGCACCAGAAAACATAGCTATGTCCTACGATCCACATTAGCATTTTGAAGGTATGGCTGGAAGGTATGGAAAGATGTCTGTAGCTCATGCAGTTCCTTCGTAGAGTAAGAGATATGTTTAAAGATGGGGAAAAATCTTTTTTTTTTCTACGCAAAACAATAATTGATTGGAAGATAAGAAGCATTGGGTACTAAAAACTAGGGTGCATATTAGTTGTGTGAAAAAGCATGTTTGTCATTGGTTAATAAAGAGCAGTCTAAACGTGAAGTACATACGATAGGATGAAATGTGCTCAGCTCAACCAGACATGCTACTTGCATTTGGAAGGTACATTTGGAACTTAAAACAATGGTGAACTTTTAACCCGCAGGTGCTGTTAAATGTTCGAGAATATGCTGAAAAAAATAAACCTTATGTTTAAAAAAATTATGAACTTTTAGCCTGCAGGTTTCGTAGAATGTTCCAGACAGTGTGGTGATAAAATAAGTTGAACTTCTGACCTGTAAGTGCCGCGGAATATTAAGAAGCTTTTCATATGGAAAATTAAAAAATAACCAATGGAGATAGGTTTTGGAATGTCGATGAAGGAATGAAGTATTCTGATTGGTTCTTTACATGTGCGACAGAGAAATTGTGCCATTACTGGTTCCATTCTTGATGAAAGCGGTGCATTACATGTACGGTGTGACAAAGAAAGAATTGCATGCATGTGTGACATTTGAAATCTGCATACAACTACAAAGGTGAGGTAGAAATGAACAAGGTGTGTTATGTGTTCTGTAGTAGTTATTAAGTATTTGAGGTGATATTTTTAAGTTTGAAAGTATTTTTTATTTCAAAATAATATACTGTTAGTAAAGTGTGGTGTTTAATATTGGTTATAAAATATGCATAAACTTTGACCTGTTGTTAAATAAGTACTTTATATAAGTTTAGGAATTTTTCACAAAGAAGAAGTGTAGTTAGTCATCTATAAAGGACTGTATGGTTTTGAAAATGAGGTACAGCGTTAATTTGGGTTTGCTGATGTATTCAGGCAAGATAAACAAAATGTCCCACGTTTGCAAATGATACTTTTTGTGGAAATAGTGGGGAAGGGGAGGTAGGAGATGTATGTGTTATTAAGTGAAAAGCGATAAAACCATACCCAGAAATGTTATGTGGACAGGTTGGGGTCTCATTTTTGACACTGAGAGGTAGATTTGAATATAAGTCGAGGTAGGTTGTTGTACTGTGAGGCCATCTACAGTGTTTGGAGAATACATGGAGAGAAGAGGGAGATAGTAAAAGTGATACGTTCCTTTCATATGTACGCATAGTTTGAATCATTTGATCATAGGTTGAGATCTAATATGAGTAGCAACTAGCAGTCCCTTGAACTCACATATATTAAAAACAATGTAAATTTATGAAGATAGTCACTGTACTCAAAATTAAGTTGATAAACCATGTACATTTATTTTATAAAAACATATGTTTGATCACATTTAAAAACATCACTATATATTCATTACTTTTCCAATATGCGTCCTAGATCTAATCACATACAATATTTCATGACTAACCTATATATACAAAGAATTTCAGACAGAATAACACATTTGTCTTACACAAATCAAATAATTAAAACCTATACACGCCCCTATTTTAAGCCCACATCACAGAGAGAATACAACATGAAAAAGACAGATCTAATATGAACATGGTTTCTGGTTTGCATTTGGGTATAGTTAATAGTGTTAGTAGTTTCTGACTAGTGAATAATGAAAAGGTAGATATACTAAAATATATGGTAGTAAATATATTCATGATTGTCTGTTCTTATAAAATAGAAGTGGTTGTGGAGTGTTCCTTTAGAAGAGATGTTTTATAAATGTGTGAGAGATAAAAAAGAAATGAAAATGTTCGGTATATTTTCTGTATGACTTTCTTGACATTAGTAAACTACATGAGATACTAATTGTCAGGCTGTGTCCCTGTGCTGAATATACGTAGGTGTTTAAGTGGTCCGGGTTTTACCGGTGCTTAGCTTCACTATCCCTTTTGAGACACTCGTCAATTTTTTCATTCCATTTAATGTCCTTAATATACATACAGTAAAGGAACGGTTTATCAAAAGTTTGGGAATTAGAACTTTGTTTACTCTCCCCATCCCCTGCTATACAGTACTCTACGGAGTGTTTAAACGACTTTAGTAACATACAGATGTCTAGCTAGTAAAGGCAGTGTAGTGCCACTGGGCCCATTTATAAACCGTGCTATGGGTTGGTTTATGTTTTACCCACTTATTTGCATGTTTGAATACTTTTTGCTGATAAGCGTTCCGGCAGATACCTGTTAAAATTAACCCCGTGTATGGGTATAGTGGCGCTACTAGGAATGGTGGGGGTTTCTGTTTGATTTCGTACGGTTAAGCAAGGGCGGGGGTGGGGGTGGGGGAGGTGGGTATGTTGGTGATTAAAACACAGACTTTAGTAACGTACAGATGTCTAGCTACTAAAGGTGATGTAGTACCACTGGGTCCATTCAGAAAGCGCTCTATGGCATGGTATATGGCTCCATGGAAAACTAACCGTCTCCCAGCTCCTGTACATTCCATGATGTCATCCATTCTCATTAGAGTCAGGACTTAAAGGGGAAACTACAACAATATGTTTTATCCGGAAATTTGCATGTTTTAATACCTTTTGTTGCTGAGCGTTTCGGCAGACACTTGTTGAAATTAAGTCCCTGTGTTGCTATAGTGGCTCTACCAGATTTGCTGGGGCTGTTTCTTTGATTTCGTAAGGTTAAGCAAGGATGGGGATGAAGGTGGTGTAGTGGCACTGGGCCCATTTATGAACCGCTTTATGGTATGATGTATGTTTTACTTGCAAATTTGCATGTTTTAATACCTTTAGGTGATGAGTGTTCCAGCAGACAGCTACACGAATCACACAACATTTCTGTGGATAACAAATCTTCGTGCTGATAGATGGCAAATTATGAAACTTGGTTCCATTGTAGATTTAAATGGAAGCTTGGACCATTTCTTTGTTACTATGGTGCAGTCAGGGCTTTAAGTGGGGAAAAAAACTGGGGGTGCTCTAAAAGGGGCGGGGCAAACCTCTTAAAGGGGTGTGGGTTATCCAAGTAGGGGCGTGGTTTAAATCAAGATAAGTAGCATTGTGTGCTTAAGAAAATCCCCTCCAATTATCCTACCTTCGGAAAACAAACTCTTTAAAAGATTTCCCTTCCTCCTACAATGTGGCTCACCTAGCATGATGTCTCCACTTCTCAGTAATGAGCAAAATGAGCATGTGCTCATAAATGTACATCCAGACTTATGAACAAGTTTAAAGAGTTCCGGGCCAACTGGCAGAATTCACCTTGAGGTGGGAGTCTGTAAAAATAACCAAGTTCTATGAGCCTTATGACCGACCCAGCATAAATAGTAGATTTATTCTTTCCTGCCAGAAGATCGTAAGGCAGTTTTTGGTCCCTGAAATTAATAATATCACAGTCACCAGACCTATCTATGGGACTCTTCCCAATCCAGCTCACCCTACGAGTCAAGAGAATGCAGCCTGCCCTGTCAGGTTGAAGTTCCTACATATCATGAGCCAATGCAGACATTTATTTGCTTGGTCCTTGTGGGGTTCCGCTTTGCCCTTTTTTAGCCCTGGGACCCCTGAAAGGATCACATTATGGCACGAGGAGGGAGGCAGAATGATGATTGGGGGTTTTGTAACACCGAAGTTGGTAGCCTCAGTGGGGACTCCCTCTAGCCCACTTGTAGAGTTGCCCCTGTTAGTATTTACCAACATAAGAACACTCAAGCTTGCACCATTTTGTTCCACAGTGCCCCAACAGTTTCTCACACAATTACTCCTCTCCTTAGTATTCATATTGTTGGCCCTTGGTGCGGCAGCCGGGCAGACAAAATCAGTCTGGCTGCCTTTATCTATTTTACCATTTGGCACCCCCGGAGCAGCACTGAGGACGTCCTCGCACAATTGTCCCAGCATGCCCAGATGAGCTATTAGGGAAGTGAGTTCATCAAGAAGTACAAATTTAACCTGGGATGTAATATTCCTTTCTAGGCAGGTTACCCAAAGGGGCTGAGAGACCTTCCCACCATCCCTTTCAGCACATAGAGGGGCTACATCATCAACTATAGAGCAGGAAGCTGCAAAACCTCCTCTGACACTTTTGGTGGACTTGGGGGTGCAGCAGGTTTCGTACTTCTTCTTGACAGACAAATTTGACCTCACACTCCTTTCCTCTGTCAGGCAATAATAATTTTCCAGACCCTGCCTTGAGCCATTAACACCATGTTGGTCAGGGGCCAATAGAATGTCATAGACTGGGTTCTCAGGGCTGCCGGATGGAACAGACTGGGGCTCCATTGTGGTGCAATGCACATCAGTGCTCAAGGAAAGCCATAGATTTGGAATGGCCTTTATATTCCTATACTGTGCTTCGCATGGAAATATAGAAGTGCAGGTTCTCACCACCCCAAATTAGCTGTCTGGCATACTATCTTAAATGTAAGAACTACAGGTATTTAGTATCTGTCAGTCACGGCCAGTTTAAAGCAGTGTTCCTATATAGAAATGGACAAAATTTTATGTTTCTAAATTAACGTCTTACACTGAAAAGCTGCTTTACATCTCTTTCGCTGGATAACCTTTGTTTAAAACACCACCAGAGAAGGGTGGTGAACTATGGTCCACAAAGGGCAACTCAAAGCTTTCTTGTTCTTTATCAGAAACATCTGCTTGTCAATGCTTATCGCCAGCCCTTTCGGCCCCTTAAGAGGCTAGGTGGATGAGTATAATACACGGTATTTAGGATCGGGGGCGGAGGGTGCACGGAAATAAGGATGGATATTTGAATAAAGTGCGAGTGGATGGATGGCCAGATGGATGAATGGATAGCTAGATGGATAGATGTATGGATGTATGAATGGATGGATGGATGAATGGATGCATGCACCAGTACTTAGGATAGACAGGTAGGCTGATAGATGCTTAGGATTGGTTCAGGGACAGATGTATGTATGGATATATGGGTGTATGGCTGGATGGATGGCACAGTGCTTACCATAGGCGAGTGGGCTGATAGATGCTTAGGATAAGTGCAGGGACAGATGTATGTATGTATGTAGGTAGGAATGTATGGATGAATTGAATGATGGTTGGATAGCGCAGTGCTTAGGATGGATGGATGCAGGGCTTTAAGTGGGCTGGGTCTGAGCACCGGCAGTTATTTTCAGGCGGCCTCGAAACGGGTCTCTATCGGGCTCTATTTTCGGCCCTCGCAAAGGTAGTCAGTTTTCTTCTTTTTTTTTATTGGACTGCAGTGAGAGCCTGCACTTTGAGACCAGAACCGTCAGAGTGACTCCAAGAGCAAAGCTGACTGGCATCCTGTTCTGAGCTTCAGGGATATTACAGGTACCAGAGACCTGACCTGCATCTGCCCAGACTCAACTGGACCTGGCTGTACCCTGCTCCTGGCCTCTGCTAGATTGAGTCCTGATTCCCAAAGAGGTGCCCTCCAGGTCCTGGACTCTTAACTGACAACTGAGTGTTCTCCTCCTGTCCCAACAATGGGTTCCTTCAGAAACAATGCAGCGTGATGCAATTCGACGCAGGACCTCGCATGACATCTCTCACAGCTACTTATTGGAAGCAACGCAGTGCAACTTAAGCTGACAAAAGACCTTGTATCGCAGCCCTCACAGCTCCTCATCGGAACCAACCCATGACAACTCAAAGCTCCTCCTCATGGACCTAAGGTACAATCCTAGGTGAGAGTAACCTGTTCCCTGTATCTGGTCCATGCTCCATCGCTATCTGACTGAGCTTGTGACTTTGTCTGGGTCCGGCATGGTCAGATTACCACCGGTGGCCCTTTGTGCTTTTAGGCAAAATACCTTAAAACTTTGAAACTGCATATCTCCAGTTCTACTAATTCAATTGTTGTCTTTTTGTCAAATACTTGATTACATTTTACATTTAATTGGTGTGGGCCTTTTCTTGTGTTGTGTTTTCACATTATTGCTGTTTGTGTGCTGCATAAATACTGTATATATTGCCTCTACGCTAAGCCTGACTGCTTTTGAGTCAAGGTACCAGAGGGTTAGGCACAGATTAATTTAGTGAATATTTGTGGTTCCCCTGCACTTCACCATTGTGCTACAAAGAAGTTTGTGTAGAATGCTCCCTGGTAAATCTAAGTCTGTACAACGATTCTGCATTCAGAGATGTCTATGTGATAATTCCATGCTTCTGGTGGGGTGTTACTACACAGTAATGGTAGAGTGTGCACACCAACTACAAAAACCTTTGGCAGGGCCTATGAACCCAAAGCTGATGATCAAAGCCACAACTTGTCTAATCAAGGCTGTTAGAGTTGTACTTGCAATATGAAAGTACTCCTGAGACAAATTATATGTCAGTATTTCATTTAATTTCATTAACTTTATTTAAGTTTAAAGAGCAACAAGAGTGCACAACAGCAAACATCTCAGTGATAAATAAGATACATATTAGAAGATGGATATGCAGTTTATTACATTACATCTCAGTAATAAATAAGGTACATAATGAAATTAAAATATGCAGCTCATGAAACGTCTTTGCACAAAAAACACAAGACAACACTATGAGACAAATTCTAAACTGACACATTGTATTACAACGCATAATTAAAAATACATTTAAAAACATGTTACATTTCTTAAAAATAGAGCACATATGAGTACTCCCTACTAAGACGAATTCCTGAAAGGCCGAAACCTCAGAGAGAACCTATAAATAAGCTCTAAAATGGTATGCTATGTCAACCATGATGTCTTGGAGTAAGCACAAGCTCAGGGACAACCTGGCGTTATCTAGTGTGAGTAAATGTAAAGTGCACAGTGCATAGAATCAAGATACTTTAAAATCAGTAAAACCCTAAAACATTTCAAGTGTCTAAAACTGCAACACTTGGAGTGAAATGTTTCACCCAGCAATCACTCTAATGCACCGAGTGGAGCATTAAAAGAATGTAAACTACGCCTGCAATGTTGCCCATGATGTCTACCTTACAATTTCTCAAAGCTAACTGTCAAATGCCAGGCTCAAGGTCCCGGCCAAGACCAGGCATAGAATAAAAAGACGATCACAGAAACCCTTTTCGCATGCACCAGATTGAAAACAAGTATCTAGAAACAGCAGAAACAAAAGGTTGGTGAGTGTTGGTTTTCAGAATTCTAAGTGACTCATAGCAATGTGATGTACCTAGATTTCTGCAAAGTTGGACTAGCCATTTAGATCTACATTTCTCATAGACTCGGCAGAAAATAAGGCATGCACCTCTGTTTCCATTTCTATGACACAAGATGGACTTTTTTGCGATGGGTCATAGCCATCACCTCTTCAGAAGTTGGTAAATGAGAGCAGTGGAAGTTTGAACTCTCTGGAGTGGGAATAGTAATTTTTACCCCTATGCTATCCAACGCTTTCCCTACTGTTGCACTCTTTGGAGTGGGAATAGTAATTTTTACTCTCCCGCTATCCAACGCTTTCTCTACTGTTGCATTCTCTGGAGTGGGAATAGTAATTTTTACCCTCCCGCTATCCAACGCTTTCCCTACTATTGCACTTACTGGAGTGGTAATAGTAAATTTTACCCGCCCGCTATCCTACGCAGAAAATATTGAATATTTTTAATAAATATTACGTTAATATATATGTATTACATTTTTTTTACTTACATTAATTATTTATTAATTTTAATGTTATTTAAGTTTTTTTAAGTATGTGTCAGTTAATTATATGTATTATTTCATTAATTTTACATTACTTTTAAAACTTTTAAAAAATTCGATATTTTGACTAACTATATTATTTACAACGATATTTTGGCTTCTATATTTTTGTATTTTCCTGTTTGGAGATAGGGAGTCGATATTTTGGTATTCTATATTTTGGCATCGATATTTTTGTAAGTCTATATTTTTTTAGTCGATATTATGTCAGTGATCCCTTTCCAATATATAAGTTGTAACCATAAAACTTAATATAGTGGATGTACGGTGTCTAAAACCTGCTAGGACGGGTCTGAGAGCCTTTTGTTCCGCCATCCAATCCTGTAGTCTTTCTAATATTACTTATTCTTAGTAGCATGGAGAAGGGAATCCCATTTTGCTAATTCCCACTCTTTTTTTTACTGAGCTAATCGCATTTTTATAGGCAACCCTCGCATTCAAACCAGGCAGCTGTCCTTGGTTTTTAGTGCCACTATTAGGGCTAATTTAGCATCTCTACACTGTACACCATGTGCCTGTATTCTTCCTAGGCCCCTGGGCCATGCTTCTATAAGAATAAGTCCTTTAGTTTACCAGCTACTAATGCATGAACCTCAGCCACATTAGCGGGGTAGCAGACTTTACCGTCGAGTGAGATGACTTTACTCAGATCTGTTAGGGAGTTATGCACCACCTTGTACAAGGCGTCGATTGAGTCTGGGGCCTGCTGCATTGCAGTCCAATGCATTCTAGGTCTGGATGAGGTCAATCTCAGTCTGCTGTCCAGCTGGTCACTATGTGTCTAGTGCGTAATGCTAAGCCAAGGGACAGAGCATTGTGGTCGCTATTATGTATAGGCAATGACATGTTTCCAGATATAAAACCAGGGGCCATTATCTTATGTTCTCAAGCCTGTAATCAATTAGTGGTGAACACCCTGTCCAGTTAAAAATGTGGGACCCCTCACTACCTGACTTAGTCCGCCCATTGTATGCCGGTATGGAGTGATTCAAAGTAAGAGCATTCATTTGGAGTACCGGGGACCATTTTTTTATAGGAGGTATGGACAGCACTGGGATAGCCGACAATCTAGCCTCTTCACACAAGATGTCTTCATAATTGATGTCAAAAGGCTCAAAGTGACAGTTAAAATCACCCCTCACCACCTAGAAGACAGTCTCCTGTTGTGAGGACAAAAGGATAGATAATTGCTCCACGACAGGAGATTCATGACCGATGCCCACTGGTGTAGAGTAGACATTGACCAAATATACATCGTCTTTCCTCAGGTAGCAGCTCAGCAGGTCTGTCCTTCTTGCGGCAGTGCAGCAGGGTAGTCCTTCCAGCCTCAGGGCAGGAGAGCAGTCCTACTTCAGAGACTTTCATAGGTCCAGAAGTCATCTGAAGAGTGGAATTGAGGGTTCTATTCTTATACCTTGTGCTACCTTTGAAGTAGGAGAAGCCCCTGGAGTTTTTCTCCCAACAGAAAGTTCTGGAATTTCCTGCCTCCCTGTCCTGATCCCAGTATTTCTGAAGTCACAATAGGCTATTGTGAAGTTCTTTGTGTGTGAAATGGGGCAGTATCTTTGAAGTGTGACAGGTGATAGCTCCACCCTCTCATCCTGCATTTGAGATCCCAACCTGCCAATACCCAGGCCCTCTATTATGATATGGTCTGGGTAGAATGTACAAAAACCAACTGCCCCTACACCTTGTCATTGGACCTAAGAAACAGGCTGCAGGTACCAAATAGTTAGGACATGAAAATGGCAAGTTTCTAGAAGTGGCAAGGCCCTTTCTGCAGGGTTATCTCCAAACCTTTTGCTTCTTCCTCCTATTTCTCCTGACCTGTTTTTGTTGGCTTTAGGATTCTGGGCACTTTACCAATGCTAATCAGTGCTAAAGGGAATATTGTCTCTGTGTAAATTGTTACTAAGATTATTTATCCATGATTGGCATATTTGATTCACTAGTAAGTCCCTAGTAAAGTGTACTGAGTGTGTCAGGGCCTATACAAGTGGACTTGCAGCACTGATTGTGCCACCCACACAAGTAGCCTTTTCAAATGTGACTCAGTGACTGCACGCAGTTTGTAACTACCATGTCAACCTGGCAAGTGCACCCTCTTGCCAGGCCCAAACCATACCTTTCCTTACAAGTAAGGTACCCCTAAGGTAGGCCAAGGTACTCCCATGGGCAGGGTGCAGTGTAGGTAAAAGGTAGGACATGCGCTGTTGTGCTTTACATGTCCTGATAATGTAATACTGCCAATTTCATTTTTCACTATTGACAGGCTATCCACACCTTAGGCTAACATGGGAGTTACTTTGCAACATCTTACAAGTATAACTTTCATTTAAGACAGGATAGATGAAATGGAGTTTAGGCTCTCAGAACTCAGAATTTGTTTTTATTGTGTGTTTGAAAATGCCCCTTTTAGAACGTAGGCACTTGCTTTTTTAACCATTCTGTGTTCCTCTGCTGGTTTGTGTATTGACTGTCTGGTTTTGAAGTGACAGGGGCTGGGGATGTGCATTCACTGTAGGTAGGAACAAGGGGGGGTTGAGGTGTGTCCTGCCTTTCCTGGGTGACTGAGAGCTGAGCTGAACAGACCATGGTTGCATTTAGAGTGGTGGGAGGAGTTCCACTTAAACCTGAATAGGTAGTATCTCCTCTGCATAATGCTGTCTCCACCTCCTGTAGTGATGCTGCACTAGAGAGGAGAGAACTGGTTTGGGGTGGGCTCAGAGACCCTTGCCACAAAGAGAACAAAAAAAATGGTGTATAAGTAGTGGACCTTGAATCTCAAAGAATTAGATCACTTCTGGACTCAAGAGGACCCTTTTGCCAAGGGAAGAGCTGGAATGCTTTAAGGAGGAGTACTGCCAGTTTGATGTGTGCTTTGCTGGGTTGGCCTGCAGTTGCTGCTTCTGTCAAGGAAGAGGACAAAGGCTGGAACTTTGCTGAAAACCTGCTTGAATAAGAATCTCCAAGGGTTTGTGTGTGCTGGCCTCCTGTTCTGACGTCTCAGAGACACAACATCTTCACCACCAGCTCCCCACTGAATTCCACTGCTCTGAGTCCTGACCTAGGCAAAAAAGCAACTGACGAACAGATTGCTGATCAATGTCAAACATTCACCCCAGTACAGAGATCGGGCCTAAATCTATCATTTGTTGCTCTCCATGCCATTTTGGTTTAAAACCAGCCATATGCCAATCAGTCTTAACCCTGTTTCCCATGGGACTAGTCCAGTCCGGACTGCCAGGCCAGGTCCTCCCTGGACCGGAAACAAGCATCCTGGGACCGGTTTTGGGGTTCACACCCCTCATCATCCAGGCCAAACAATCTTTGACTGCTGTTGACCTACGCAAAATGTGCCTAGATCCTGGTCAACCGTGAACAGTTCTGGTTGGCACCTTACTTTTTCTTTTTGCTTTTTGGCTTATAATTTTAAAAATTCACATTTTCAGTCCCTCTCAATGGATTTTTGTCATGTTGGTATAATTTTTCTTAAAGTTGTCTTAATTAGTAAAAATTGGTTGTGGGGTTTTCTTTTTTTTACTTGTTGAGTGTTGCCAAATACTTTTCACATTTTCCTACATTAAGTCTTTCTGCTCTGTACTATAACTATCAAGGGATGAATCCAAGTTTATTTGATTGTATCTGTGTTTTTGACTGTACCGGATTTTGGGAATTATTACTTGGGCAGGACTCACATCCTCCCCAACTAATACTCCTCTTTCCTTACAATAAGGCTTTTAAAAAGAATAGGGTATGAAATGTGATACATAGATAAATTATAAAAAGGAAATTAAGTTTATCAATTGACTAATATGATCGGAGGAGCATACACTTTTGGACCTATACAGTATAGTTTTAGAATGATCTACAATGTTTGTTCTGTAATCATCAATGAGCACACATTTTCAAATCACCTGTTTATTTTTAAAGATGTCAGTGCCCGATGTTCACAGAGCCCTTTATATATCAGATGAGACTATATGCCAGTTCAACACTTCATTGTAGGGAATTTTAAAATGTAGACCACTAAGATAGTGAAACATGGTCCTAACCCTTCAGTAACTCAAAACCTAGTCATAGCTTTCATATAGTAGCTCACAGAGCTAACATGTTGTTTGTCATTTGAAATAACTTTATTCCAGCCACCAGGGACATAAAAGTGCAAATATAGTTGCAGTTAAGATAAAACATTAGTTAGGATGTTAAAAAACCTTTTAAACAGTACAAAATGGCATGTAACTTCCCCAATAAATAATGTAGTCAAATTATTGATAAAATACTGATTAAAAATACAGATTTAGTTCTTGATTGTGATGGCAGTCGGACGAGCGTCCAACCGCCATCCTGTCGGTAACGGGACCAGCCAACAGTGAGTTGGCGGTCCCACCATGCAAATTATGATCCTACCGCCATAGAGGTAGCCGAAACATGCCTTGTAGCACTGAGGCTTGTGCTGCGGCCCAAAAAAGGGCTGCAGCACAAACCTCTCTGCCAAGAGGCATGTTTGTAAACATCCCTGCACTATGTGGCAGGCACCATGTGGTGCTTGCCACAAGGTGCAAGGATGTTTAGTGGGCACCATAGGTGTCCCGCAAGGCCCATAGCGGAGGGCCAGAGGGGAAGGGGGAACCACAAGGGGTTAACTGCCATGAAATGGCCGGCGAAAAGGGACATAGTAATCAAATCAAATCAAATCAAATATTCTTTATTCGATGAAATTTCATCATAAAAGAGCAAAATAGCAACACAATACAATGTAAAATTCCAAGCATAAGATTAAATAAAAACACAATTGATCACTACACCACTTAAGGGTAAACACAGTCACATATCAACATGGTGGAAATCTTAACCAAGTACTCTTAACTAGTAAGTGGACCAGATTAGGTTTTGCAACGCCTCATGCGGGATCGCCAAGCACTGCCCAAAAATTTTGCGACTCCACAAACCATAGCAATCGAGGAAGTATCAGTGCTAAGTATCCGCAGGGCCGATACGTGACATCTAAGGCCCAAATTCTTACATAACGGCTTTAACCAGATCCTCCTGGCAACCCTGTAAGCTGGGCAAGCAAAAAAGAAATGTGCCACTGACTCTGTAGGGGCTGCACAGCCCGGACATGAATTCATTTTGCCGACATGCTTTTTCCACCCCGAGGTATAATCGTTTACTGGGAGGATCCCGAGCCTAACCTTCAAGTAAAGAGCTCTATCCAAAGGCAGCTCAATGTAGACCAAGAATGGTTCAAAGCTCCTAATCCACTTAAAGGACAAGAATCGCTCAGTGAGTGAGCCCACAGAACTACTAGAAAGTGTCTCCTGCTGTACTAGATCCCAGTAGAGCTGTTTAATCACCGTCTTGGGCGGGGGTGATTGGTTTGCCCAAGAGTCGCTCAAACCCAAGAGCACCACCAACCGCTTCAAGTTGCTCAGCCACTTAATCCTATTATTGGTATTTAGCTGGATTAATTCATCTAGGGCAGCGGCATAATCCTGAAGCTCCCTTGTCCTACGCATGCGAACCCAGAAAAGTAACGGGCGTAAGCGCACTAGATCCTTAAGAGGGCGCCTACCCATGTCAGCCCGTAAGGGAATTAGGGGGGTGGAGACTGGGAGGGCTACTGCATCTCTCAAAAACTTATTTTCAGCTCTGTCCAGCTCTACAGTATTTTCAAACCCCCATAATTCTGAGCCATATAGAGCGGATGGGAGAACTTGGCCTTCATAAATAGTTAGGAGCGGTGAAAGGGGCTTGCTCTTAGATTTGCGGTATTCTCTCATAACCGCCCCAGAAGTTCTTTTATAATTTAACATCATTTTAGCCAAGTGATCCTTCCAGCTCATGCGATTATTGACCCTAATGCCCAAATAGTCATATGAGTCTACCAGCTCCAAGAGCTCTCCATTAAGTAAAAGGTTGTTTCTAAATCTGGGTGAAGGCGCTAGGACCACGAGCTTAGTTTTTAGAGTGTTGATAGTGAGACCTCTGTCAGAGCAAAATGCACTAAAGCGATTCAAAAGCTTTTGTAAGCCAGACGGCGACTTAGAAATCAAAATGGTGTCGTCCGCGAAGAGGAGTGTGGGGATTTTTACACCTGCCAGGGATGGAGCATCAGCTGGTTCTTCTCTTAAGTAATCCACCACTCCATTCACAAAAAGAGAGAACAGCGTTGGAGCCATGACACATCCCTGGCGTACACCCCTCTTCACGGGGATCTTCTCAGTTAATTCCCCTTGGGTACCCCACCTGATCCTGGCATAGTTCCCCTCATGGAGATGCACAATTAAACTCAAGAGGGGACCAGGAAACCCCATGTTCTCCAAAACCTCCCACAGCCTCTCACGTGGGACCAGGTCGAAGGCCATCCTAAGATCTATGAAAGCCAGGTATAAGCTACCTTTGTTGATAGTAACCGACTTCCAATAGATCGCGGAAAAGCGAAAGACCTGGTCCATCGTGCCCACTTTTTGTCGGAACCCTGCTTGGAGATGAGACAACACATGCATCTCTTCCATCCAGGTGACGACCCTAGATATAATTACCCTGCCAACCACCTTCTGTAACACATTAATCAAACTGATTGGTCTATAGTTGGCAGGGTCGTCTCTGGCACCCTTCTTAAAGACCGTGATTACCTCCGCTCCCTTCCACGAAACTGGGACAGGGTATCCGTGGGAGATGAGGTTCATTATTTTTGCAATAAGTTTGGCCCATAACTCTGGGGCCTCCATAAGGAGATCTCCAGGTATCCCATCTGGGCCTGCTGCTTTCTTTGGGGTAAGATGACTAATAGCTAGCATCACCTCAGATGGCAAAAAGGGTTCCCTGACCGGGAGCATGGGATGGGCGCTGGGGGCATAAACAGAAGGGGCAAGAGGCATTTCTGACCCACCATAAATTGAGGAAAAATGGGATTGCCATTGCTGACCTGTTATGTGGCTATCTAAAGGGCGAGAACTAGTCAACCTGGCTTTGTTAATCAGATCCCAAAACAGCGAAGAATTCTTTCCTTTGGAAGCTGTCTTGAGGTCTTGCCAGCGTTGTTCTTCCCATTCACGTTTTGCTTGCTCCAAGGCCCTTGCGTATTCTTTCCTGGCTACACTAACCCGGAATTGGTTCTTTTGACGCAAGGCAATTCTAATCTCGTTTCTTGAAGCTTTACAATGGACCGTGTACCAGGGATTGTTTGTTATAGCTATATTGTTAACCCTACCACCACTCTTGTCCTTATTATTTCCTTTTAAAAGGAAAAATTCCCCAACTTTCTCCGTTAAGCTATTGTACGCCTGTACAAAAAATGTACCCTGTACAGACGCTAGATCCTGATCAAACACCACCATTTCTGTACTCAGGTCTTCGACATACGCCCTGATCTTTGTCAAATTATGAGCCTGCGATTGGACCTTCTACCACTTCAGTCTGCGATTTCCCTGAAAAGGTATCACCTCCTTAGTAGATCGCGGGTGCGATATCCTCCCTGTGTTATTCCGCTGCCCCCATCTTATCGACATGCATAAGGGATTGTGGTCACTATCCTGTGAAGGAGTCACCACCATATCTACTAAATCGCACCATAGTGTCCCGTCTAATAAGATGTAATCGATTCTTGACGGGCTGCTTAACCTATTAAAGGTCATCGCCCCATCAGGGTCAGAAGGAGTCCTACCATTGAGAGCTCTAAGGTTATGTTCCACAGTAAGGGAGTTAATCTGTATAACCTTGGATGACCATTTCTTGATTGGGGCCAAGGTCAAGGTCGGAATACCCCATCTAGAGTCCACCTCCTCTATACCCAAGGGGCCATCGCCTTCTAATGGTTCGAAAGTACAATTAAAATCCCCTCCCACTATAATTTTGGAGGAGGGGGGGCAAATAGCCAATGCCTGGTCTAAAATAGATATGGTACTTGAGTTTAAGTCCCCTGTGATACCTCTTGCGTAAACGTTAAATAGATCTATCCTACTGTTTCCCCCCTCAAATGAGATATGTTGGATGTCACAACATCTGGAGTCATAAGTAGTTACTTTCCAGTTCAGGGCAATCTTAATCCATACATGCAGACCCCCAGCTGGTCTACCCCTACCCTTACTCAGGGCTGGTATGGAAAAAGTGGTATATCCCGATTTATATAATGGGGAAACACTCCATGTTTCTTGAAATAAACATACATCGAATTGATCGATGAAGACGTTCCATTCAGGTAAGACCAACTTTCTTTGCAGACCCGCCACATTCCAAGAAACTAGGTGTAAGACTTTATTATCTATCAAGTGCAGATCTGGGGGGGTCGCTGCAGGCCTATCCAAATCCAACCTGGTTTGGGTACCTATAGGTTCTAATTGGACTGGGTGGTCTATCGTCCTGGGGATTACAACACTGTTGTCCAAGGGAGTAGAGAGGGGGGTGGATACAATCCCTCCACTAACAGATCCGATTATAGTTGGTAGTCCTGTAATTACAGGAACAGCTCCGTGGGCTTCCAAACTCCTCTCACGAGCGGTGTTCTTGGGGCTAAATGAACCTAGTGGCCCCCCTCGGCCCTGATGAGGCTTTAACCTTCAATCACAATCAGCCAGGCTAGAGAGGGTTTCGAACCGATTCATTGACACTAAAGGAGTAGAAGGCTTCACGTTGGCACCTCCCCTAATAAGGTTCCTAGTAAATCTAGGAGGAATATAGTTCCACCTTAAAAGGTCAGCAGCATAGGAGGTGTGTGAGGGGCCTGACAAAATGGTTCGGCCTAAATATACCTGGTGGGATAGGCAGCAGAGAGGCTTGCTTGGATATATCGGAAAGGGGGAACACCGATGATCTAGGGTAAAAGTAGGTTAGCGCACGTGGAATAATGCCATTACTACCTATTTCAGGAGGCCACTCCAGAATATACTTAACTACACGTGGGTCTCTAAAATTTACTACCACGATGTCTCCCACGATGTTTTTCGTTGTACCACCCAACCATGGGAGACGTATCACATGTAAAATCTCACCGTTGATGTTCTCCTCAATAGGTCTATAACTACTGAGCCAGAACATGGTTTTGTTTTTTAACTCGGTAAACCCTTCTCTTTTGTTAACCGTTAAAGGTGGGACCCCCATCAAAACAACCACCAAGGGTACAGCTTTGGGGGGCAGATCAACTTGTGGCATGTACTTTGATACAGGCTGTCCATTACTGGAACTTTCCCTATTTTCCCGCAAAGTGGTTGGGGCAAGGTTAATCCCCCCTCCCTCTGCATCGTCCCGTATATGCACACTCTGAGAACCCCCAGTCGACGACGGCACAGACACACACTGAGACGCCGCTAGCTGATTAGACGGCTCACCTGTAGCCTGAGGAAAAGTGGAGAGGTGAGGATGGCAGATAGGTACCACCGCTGTAAAATCAGTACCGCTACCAACACCCGCCTTCCCCTGTCCTGTTGTTAGATCAATTTTCTTACTTATTATAACTTCTAGGTCCGCGAGTTTTTTCTCTACTCTTAATAAGCCTTCAATTAGTGGTGAAATGAGGGACTTAATCACCTGGCCCAAAACATCCTGGCAAGCAACCGAAAGGGAAAGTGATGGCAAAGGGACGACAGGAATGAAGCCTGATGTTGTGGGGGGCAATTCAGATTCAGGAGCAACAGATGTCGTTGGAGGAGGAGGGTTAGGAGTAATAGTTGGTTCAGCTCCTGACCCTTTAGATAAATTTAAACCTTTCAGTGCGTGTTTCCCAAACTCAGAATGATTATACTTAGGTTTAACTATGACTCCCCCTTTCTTACATCTTCTCTTAATCGGGGGGGGGCCCATAAATCTTAACTACTTTAAGCGGCTTAGTAAACTTCTTAACCTGTTTACCAAGTACTGGCACACTTTTAGTTATGTCTATAGGAGAACCAGAATGAGCACTAGCATGGTTCTCTTGAATGGCCTGCTCTATAGGTGAAGAAGCTGGAATAGGAGCAGGTTCCCTTAGCAAGCGAGAATCACACGGTGGTGCAAAAGGATCAACTATGGCACCACCGCTATCGGCAATCCGGGGAGCAACCTGCAAATTCAAGTTATCAGAAGACCTAAGCTTCAAGCTTTCTATTGAGCGACGACGCTCAGACCTCCGTTTGTCCACGTTATTATCCGTTTCCTCCACTCTTAGCGCCTTTTTAAAGTAGGTGTCCAGTGGGCCTGCTGTCATAACTCTCGTCTTCTCCTCTACGGTGTTAGTAGGGATGTTAGACATATTGGTTATTAAACATTAAGCGCACGCGTGTACAAGCGCTACAAGAACCAACAGGTCAATAGCCGAGCCCAGCCCGGCCTCACTCGGCCTCTGAGGGCCTAAGAGGGCCCACCCTTTGCCCAGGCTTAGCCCCGCGCGCGTCCCGCTTGCGCGTGGATGGGGATTACAACTTTATGGCTGGAGGATGTTGGGGGGGAGGGGCCGGGAAGAGGAGACAGCTGCTAACGCCGCCAAGCAGCCTGGTCCTCGCAGTCCCGGACTAGAAAGTACGAAGATAAAAAACACCCCCACTCAGCACAGCGTCCACAATGTCCACGCTAAAATATTCAGGATAGCCTCCGGTGATCAGCAGCAAGAGCCCAGGTGTGGTGAAGACAATGGCGAGCCTACGAGCGGCTCCCGCGAAGCGGGGGCCACGAGGCGTTATGTGCCTGCGGGGGGAGGGGCCGGGAAGAGGAGACAGCTGCTAACGCCGCCAAGCAGCCTGGTCCTCGCAGTCCCGGACTAGAAAGTACGAAGATAAAAATCACCCCCACTCAGCACAGCGTCCACAATGTCCACGCTAAAATATTCAGGATAGCCTCCGGTAATCAGCAGCAAGAGCCCAGGTGTGGTGAAGACAATGGCGAGCCTACGAGAATTCTTATTGTATTATATCTCTGCTTTCTTTTCTTTCTCCCCCCCTGCCTGGTGCCCTCAGCAGTAGCCTGACGTTTGCCTGAAGTTTGCTCCCTGCAGGTCAGCAGGTCTCTCTAATCCCTACAGTGGTGCCTAAGCAGGCACCGCCACTACTGTTGAGATTGCAGTCCCTCCGGCGGTCCGACGGGCTCCTGTTCTATTATCTGAAATAATAAGGAGCATATGGACTACACATAATATTGTTAATAGGCCAAGAATAAAAATATGGAGAAAGATTTCAATATTTTTCCATTGTTGCCTACACATATTATGGTTTTTAGCCTTGCTAATTTTATTGTAAATGCAAAAATGTAAAGTTATATGTTCTTTAGTTGTCACCACTGCTGGATACATGTCACAGCCCTCCCTCAATCTTATTTATATTTAATAAAGAGGTACAACCTCTAACACTGCTGCCAAATAACAGTATCTCATATCAGATTAGATCCACACAATGCCCTTTCATTTTGATCAGTGCACCTTACGCCAGTTTACCTGTGGGTTTATATAGTGTCAGAATCAAAGTTTTTGATAGCATATTAATTGGCATATTTACAAAATGAAAACAAACTCTGATGCAGTCCCATCCATAGTTGTAGTCTGCCGTATGGGTTAGGCCTAGTGACATTTATTTGTACAGTCCACCATATGTAGCTCATCATACTAGTCCTGAAAATGTCTAGCAACTGCAATAGTCAAGCGTCACAATGGATCAAACATTTGCAGAATATCCCCATGTTTAATCATGTATTCGCTGTTCCAGCTTATTCCATAAAATATGTTCTAAATATCTTAATAGTGCCTTAAAAATTAGGCAATTTGTAGCAAATAATATGAGTAACAAAAACAATGTTTCATGAATTGCTGGCCGAGTAGATAATACTGAAATAATAGTGTGAAAATGGAACATGCTGTTTTCTTTTATGAACGAAAAATCATGTGTCTATTGACAAAATTGCTTGTCATGAACTCCACATCAACCCCTACTCGCAAATACATAGTCAGGCAAGCTCTGCAACTAGGCCTGGGGTTACTGATTTATAGGTCACAGGTGGGATGGCGCATAGCTAGCAGATAACTGCACGAACAGGAAACTCTAAATGAATCCCACAGACAGATGCAGCAGCATTACAATGGTCAAGGCAGAGTGGCTCCAATAATGCACAAATGGCTGAACGGGATACGCACTCCTAAAACACCATGGGGCAGATTTGCAAGCCCTTTGCGCCACTTTTGCGTCACTTTTCGCATGTTAAAAGTGACTCAAAAGTGGCCCTAGGGGCTTGCAAATCTGCCTCCATGGGTTAGGAACAAATAGTCAATCAGAACACAGCACAAGCAGTTATCATGCGCTCTCCATGCCAGACATCTCGACAGGTTACCCAGTGACCACATGCATCCATGCAAGGTCGAGGCCCACCTGTAGTAACTATTTGACCATTAAGTTATGAGTCTAAGGCAGCAACCCACATTCCTCACCATATATGGATCACCGGAGAACTTTACAACCTGATGAAAACTGTATTTGAAAAGGACACTAACTGACTGTAACTTGAGGCAGTCATCAAAGCCTGTCCCTGTAACTGTTCTCATGGCCGTTATGTTCAATTGAACAAACTGTTCCTGTTTTGCCAAACACCTCTTGTCTCTTGTTTTTTAAGGTATTTCGAACTCAAGGAACACTTTCATAAATAATTTGCTGAAACTATGGGACAGATGTACAAAGCTGTTTTGTGATTTCAAACACTGTGATTTGCAGATTCACAGGTTTGGTGACTGTAAAATGTTTTTCCTACATACTAAACCAATTTTGCAAGTCTGAAAAGCCTATCAGACTCACATAATAGGTTTGTGATGCATTTCAAATTTTGATTAGGCGGGGTGTGAGAGTTGTAATGGTCTGTATCAATGGTTTTATCAATTACTGACACCCCAAAGGAGGTGGTAACTTATTTGAAAAGTGAAGTGTCCCCTAGGGTCACCTTCCCCTTTGTGAATAGTGTTGGCAGCTTTAGAAGGAGTAGGCACCGGCCAGGCGACCAGTGCCTGCACACCCCAGTGTTACCCAAATGGGAAACCATATTTTTTAAAGCAACACCAGTTCTTTTAGGAAACACAAACCGCTTTTTAAAGAAATATTTTCATTTTAGGAAAGAAAATGAAAGTTTACCAACATTCATCTCTGTAATGGCAGTCAATCATAATGGGTTGCAAATTCAAAATGTCTAATTAATATTTATGCTAGGGTCGCAAACTCAAAATGCCTGACTGGACTTCATGCTTTAGAATGACACTTTACCTGATCTACTAGAATCATCATTTCAAGCACCTTCAAATGTACTTAGTGCTATCTGATAAAGACAGCAAGTACCCCGAAACATGTGACCAGAAATGCAAGCACTGGTTGCACCCACATTGTTGGCAAACACTTGTGAGCAACTCATAAACACTTCAAAGTGCATATACCATAATGCAATGGAGAACTGGTGTGACTTACTGGCAGTTTGGTGTCTCCCTTGCACCCTCATTAGGCATCTCTCAGAGTCATATGGTCGAGGAGCCATTGCTGGTTGCACGTGCAGGATTTAAACATAATCTGGTATGCTACAAGCAGCATTCCGAGCAACACTCAAGGGCAGATTACGAGTTGAGCAGTCCATGGACAACCAGACTCGTGTGGGCTTTGCGGCTGCGGTCTCTCAACTGCCCTATTACGATTAGCGTGGTCGAACAGCCATTGCTCCATGGCAGCCACCAGGGAACCACTGTTCCTTGGCGGTGTTGCGGCAGTCAGGAGGCCACAATATGCATGGCGGGACTGCCGCAGTCCCGACAAGCATATTATGAGTTTCCTCTCAGCTGGCGGTGTCATGGAGGTTTTTACTCCATAAACACCATGATGGAAAGGAAACAAATGGGCCCGTACAGAGCTCCCTGGTGCCTCACACCCTATGGATGCACACAGGGGGGCACAACATATGCCCCCCTGTGTGCATGCACCCCAGTTTCTGCATGGCATGCCATGCAGTAACAGTTTTTAATTTCTGAGGCCCAGCCATGGGAATGCCAAATACCAGCCCGCCAGACAGGAGGAAACTCCTAATTTGGCAGGTGGGCTGACCGCGGCTTTGGCAGTGCGTCAGCGGGCAGATCTGGCACCGCACCACCAAAGTAATTATCAGGCCCTAAATGTATCTGCCACTCTGCTGAAGATAGACAGAGGCCCTTAAACATGTTCAAGAAATGCACCCACTGGCTGGGGCAGCAGTGGTGGAAATCTCTCTTCTACTTGTCATCAATTCAAAAACACTATGAACAATGTCTACCAAATTTCAATGGAAGACATACTGCTGACTTGCTGGCAGCGTGCTCATTTCAGGTCCTTGCCTAAGCATGGCTCCTGGCATTTCCAACTGCCCTCTCCTGTAACCTTGTGAGAGGAAACACTATCAGCAACATTTCTTTCTATGCTTCCAATGCTACCCTTTTTGCTGACATTGCAAATTCTTTTGATGTTAGAGCAAGTTTTTGTACAGCAACACTGTCTTTGTTATGGAGCCCACATGAGTAATTAAACATCTTTGTAAGGGGGCTCTCCAATGGGACCGCGCACATTTTGTTTTTGCACTCATTAATTAAAGAAAAGTGACAATGCTGACAGTGACATGTCTCCACGAGAACAACCTTCGCTTCTGGACTGCTACCAGAGGATTTTTATTTCGGAAACTCTGCCTTGAGTGCCTGGTGCTTTACTTTCATTTTTAAAAACTTGTTTTTGACAATTTTTGCCTGTATTACTTGTCTACCGATTCACTCTTCTAATACCGCACACCATCTCACTCAACAAAGTAGGATGACCAACCATCGTTTTCGTCATGTTTCAGACAATTAACCATCTTGCAGCCTCATGCATCAAGCCAAAATCCAGTCGGTAAAATACCGATTCGCTAATAGCTCCCGGTAGCGAGTTAAAAATACCCAATCCCAATGCATCAACCCAAAAGCAAAAATCGCTATTTAAGGAATCCTTAAATAGCGATTCCTTAAATAGCGATATCATTTAAGGAATCCCAAATTGAGATTCCTTAAATGCAATGCATGAAAGTTAAAAAATAGCGAATTCGCTAATAGGGGGAGCAAATTACCATGAAGATGAACTGCATGGTAATTTGCTAAAAGTTTGAAAAATGCACTTTTGTGCATTTTTCAAAGTTTCATGTTGCGCACACACATGCCCTTAGAGCATGTGTGTGTGCAACATATGTGCACATATCAATTTCAGGGGTGCAATAGGGTGTCATTTTGACACCCTTGCACCCTTGAAATTGCATGAGCAATTTGCGAGAACCTACTGGTACTCGCAATTTGCTCATGCAATCTCCAATTCATTCCTATGGGCCTGGAGGCCCATAGGAATGATTGGGACGGCATTCCTTAATTGCTACTCGCAATTTGCTAGTCGCTATTAAGGAAAGTTAAGGAATCGCTATTTGAATAGCGATTCCTACATGCATAGCCTTTTGCTATTCCTTATTAGCGAATCCTTATTTTTCGCTAATAAGGAAACGCAAATGGCATTGTTGATGCATATGCCCCTTGGTTCTTTATTACGCCTCTTACTGTCGCGATCCTATTGTCAGGACATTGGCAGCCTTTTCAAACTATGTTCTTTTCAAACTGCAGCAAAATACATCATGTACTCCTTTTTGATACACATAGTGAGGTCATATAATACGAGGTGCAAGGAAAATCGAGGAAGTATGTTACTCCATGCGTGAGCTACGCCTACCTCCATGAATAATGAGTACTTCTGCTTTGTGCAAATACATTTCCTTGACGTTGCCGCATAAATTACAAATACCATAATGTGGATGTTGAAATGTATGTGGTCCATAAAATCATAAAAGTTCTACTAAAAGATCTCCTGGTCCAGGAATTGGAGCATGGTTAGTTGCAAATTGAGGGGCATATTAAAAAGGGCAGTATCGCCACTTTAGCTGCACTTTTTGCCGCTAAAGCGGCGATATTTTCATCGCCCTATTTACAAGGTGGTGCTAACATGCATTAGCGCATGTTAGCACCCGTTTTCCCGACGCCTCGCTTTGCATCTCTAATGAGATGCAAAGTGGGCATAACTGGGCGTACCCCTGATGGACTACCTTGTAAAATATCGCTAGATGTACATCGCGATATTTACAAGGAGGCTCGCGCAGTTTAGCAGACGTTAGTTTTTGGCGAGAAACTAACGTCTGCTAAAATGCTGAGTTACCTATACCTAACAATGGGGGTGAATTATGCTGATACGACCACAGGGTCGTATCAGCAAGGTTATCGCCATTTTCCATGGAACATCGCTGGAAAACCAGTGATGTTCCATGAAAAACACAGCTATCTCTGGAAAATTATCGCCATTGCGCTATGCATTGTTGATACAGCGATAGCATGGCGACAATTGCCAGTGATAGCCGGCGATAAATAAGTTCTCGCTAAGAGCGGCCAGCGATAATTATCCCTGTCGCTTGATAATATGCCCCTGAATAAGTTGCATGCTGCTTACTGGCTATCTTATGAGGAACGGGTCACTTTTAAGAAACAGATTTGGAGGGAGGTGCTAATAATACAATCCACAACTCTTACATTTCACAATGTAAAATAATTTCGATCAGGATCACTTTACTGCCCCAAAATGTTGAACTAAGTTTTGGTATGAGTTTGTAGGAAACACTTTGCATACACAGCTTACGCTGTCACAAGAAGTCTACAATGATGATTTTTAAGGCCTGGGCGACATTTCTATTATGCTATTGTAATCCCTTGTTACACTTGTTATGCGAAATTTACGAAATCGCGCTATTTATTATGCTTATAATTACACGCCATTCACACCAAAATTTAGCATTAACGCATAGGAGCAACGCAAACAAACAGTAAGAAAGCAGCTTCCTAGTGCAAACCTTGTTTTCTCCTGCTTTTTATATAGCGCTAAATGAGTAATCGTATCTAAAATGGACGGAGGAACACGTGGTCTGTAATTTTCATTTCCGTCGCCCCAGGTTTCTGTGCACGGGGCGCATACTTGAAGACGTAGAATAACTTAATATTAGCATTTTCTGTAAAAATGACATACAACATAAATTCTCATTTGAAAAAGATTTATTTTAGATTGAACTCTTTGGAAATTACTAGATGAATGCTCATACAAAAATCACACAAGCCATAAATTACTCTATGCATCAAGGATAAAAAAATAAAAAATACATTTGAATAGAACTACCGTTAAAATTCAGCAATCCGTTTGTTCTGTAAACAAGCAATTTCTCCTGTCAATGCCCTACAATGTTTTTCAAGTGAATAAGACCCAACGTCTTTGCCATTCAGTGGTGTGCTTCTCAGTGGTGCCGCATGTGCGGTGGCACCAGGGTCCAGCGGCTTGGGGAGGCCCTCTGAACTCTGATTATTGTTGTACTTTACTACACAGCTAATGGTCAGTGGAACAATTGTTCTTACTTGCACTAGTCTTAATGGCATCTTTCTACTAACATTCTCCACATGTGGGGTCTAATTTGGATCTGTTTCAAACCTTCCACTTTTGGTTTCATAGACGCCTTAATACAAGTGATTCTGAGTCCTATAGTGTTCTTGTTTATGACAAATCTATTAGCAGATCTAGGTATTGCACCCTTACAGTTCATGCAAGGGTTGCCCTTTATTAGTATGGTGATGTCTGCAGTTGGCAGAATAGTTTTTTTTCCTAACTATGTGTGCTGTTCATGTGGTATGAATCCGGGAGCCCCTCGATTGGATGTAACCTTGCAATTAGCTTCTGTCAGCCAGAAATGCTGATTGCGCATTCCAGATATTAACCTCAGATTTTTAAAAAGACCCTAAAGTAGAAATGAAAGCATCTGCCTTCTGGGATGCAAGACACCACATTTCTTTAACAAAATCAAGCTGTCAGACAAAGGCCTGAAATTGAAACTCTGAGATGGGACACCTGGACAGATGGACAAGTATCAATAGTACAAAACATACCCGGACAAAAAACAGCAAAAAAATTAAACTTTTCTCTCAAGCCTTAATATTGTACAAGAGACCAGGGCCGGCTTTAGGGTAGTGTGACCAGTGCAGCCGCACGTGGCGCTGAGCCCCTGGAGGGGAGGGGCACAGTGTTTAGAAATAACTTATGAGTTTAAACAAACTTGCTGTAGAGTTCCTCGTGTGTGCAGCAGTTTTCAGGTGACAATAAACATGTCAAGATAGTTCTGGTGATTAATGTTCCTGCTGGAGAGAGATTGGAGTTGTGATCACTGTCAGTTTCAACTCATCATAAAGTAAAGATGAGAATGTTATGCCTACTGCAAAGAACGTGTGCCATGCATTTCGCAGAACTGGATTTTATGTGGATAGCTAAGTGGGTTACTTCTTTTATCACAGAAGTATTTTTGTTACTTGCACTCAGAAGTAACAATCCTAATATTGCACAGTGACCAATGAATTGTCATCAAAGATCTGAAAGCAAATTACATGCTATAAGTTAGAACATTATATTTTTCCCTAGGTCTTTCATTATCCTATTGTTTAAAAAAAATGGTGTGTTTCGGTAACAATACATTCATATCAGTAAACCCCAACTACTGCAGTAATTTTTAAATCTTGAGTTTGCGCTTCTATAGACCTCACACTCTTAAAATATACTATAGATGACTTGTGAGTCCTACACCTTGTAATCCACATTGTTTTATGTATTATGTCCCATAGACTGATTTACACACATATGATTCATTGTGTCTGTGCAATATGCGTATGATGTAGTGTATGATGTAAAGTGCTCAGACACCCTACACTGGTATGAGTAGCTCTATAAAACAAATGAATTGCATGTGAGAAAGGGGATATTGAGAGAAGAAGGGCACTGTTGTGGAGCGGTAATGAGGGAATCAGCAGAGAAGGAGGTAATTGGGCTGGCGTCAAAAAACAGATTCTCATACTAGATACTATCAGCGCTGAAGCCGGCCATTCACCAGACTTGCCTTCCTTCCTTTAGGGGCGTCTCATTAAAATCAGGCTTTTAAATTCAATTGCACTCGTACATTTAAACCTGTTTTAATACTTGAACCCACAAGGGGCAGTATAGGATCATATTTCTGGGATCTATTGAGAAACTTTTTAGAGCTTCTAGTTATGAGGTAAGGTAGCTTTGCCTGTCAAATACCTATCCTTAAGTGTCTGGAAGATGTTGCAAAGTTACTCAACAATAAATGACTCTGTCTGCTTTTGGCTCGGGAGTCGGACCCATAAGGTACTTGTTTTACAGACGATTTAAGGACTCTTGCTTAGTAGAAATTAGTTTCAAATTCAATTTCTGATCATCAGAACAAGTACATGTGACTGTTTTTTCAACCAGCTCGGTACACAGACTGTAAAACTTGTCTTAATTAAAAATATTTTACATATTTAAAACAATGAAAGATTGTAGCTTCCTCTGAACTTGATGTTTATAGAAAAAGCCCAGGGTGTGATATTTCATCTTGAACAAAGATGAGGCTGCTGCGTTCGTCTGAATAATATTCTTTGGCAACAGCTTATACTGAAATGCAAGGCCTCAATGTACCTGGTTCCTCTTAAATGTCATAAACCTAATAAAACGTTACCTAAATATATGTATGCATGAATGAAACCCAATGATTCAGTGTGTTAATTTTACTATTCATTGTGCAATCATTGTGTACTGCTCATTCATGTTCAGAGTTGAAGCACCATTGTCAAAATGTGTCCCAAAAGAGTCCAGGTTATATGTGCAAACTCAGCTACCTGCAGGAATAGAAGATCTTCGTTATTTAGAAAAGAGCCTAAACATATATATGAAAATTATACTTTTTTCACATCATATACGCATGTCTAATTGTTTATTATAAGTTACATAGCAGAATAATGACCTTGGTTAACTGGAGCACTTTTTAACATCTGCAAACAGAAATCAGGGTCCCACAACAATGCTACTTGTGAATAATATTTTCTGTGAATCAACATCCTGACCAACTTTCCACCTACATTTATAAGTTGCTGGTACCACGCATAGGGCCTCATTCACAAAGGTAACTCACACTTTCGAGTAATTTACACTTTTGAGTAAGTTTACTACTTTTTGGCTATTCACATATTCCGAGTGTAATTTTACAGCAAAAGTTTAACTTTTATGTCTCCACGAAATTGAAGGTACTAGGGCAATACACAAACTGCAGTGGCTGTTCACAAATGTAACTTACGTTTTTGAGTAGTTTATAGGTGTAATTTATTCTTACACATATGAGCAACTTGGATTTTGTAAATGGGTTAACAATAGTAAAGTTACTCCAAGGTTTAATTGTAAATTAAATCTTTAACTTACTCAAAAGTGTAAGTTGGCTTTGTGTATCAGGCCCTCAGTGGCCAAGCCTGTGCTCAAGCCTCCAGGGGCTGCCAACCCCTGCATCACATGGCCTTGTGCAGTGGGGTGGCGTCACTCTGTGGGCAGCCATAACCCACTGCACAAGGCCTTCAGCCAAGTGCAACATCCGTTTGACACAGGACCTGACATACAGACTGCACAAAACTCCATGGGCCGTCACAACACCTATAGCGGCTTGCTGAACCAGCCCTGGAATCCACAGTCAAACTGAGAGTGGCCTTTGCCATGCATATTTTCAATGTGAGATTTTTTTGACTTTTTATCAGATTTTGCAAAAAAATGATATCTTCCTTTTGAAAAAAGGATCGTAGACATAACATCAATGCATACAATATCAAAACACAAAAATACCTGAAACAAATAACATTAACAAAAATATTGCCTTTCTCTACCTAACTAATAAAACCAAAAAAATCAAGAACAAAAATATCATTGTTAATAAATGGATTTATACTTACATAGAAAACACAAATATTGGAAATAAAAATATTGTCACGTTTTAATAAACTTATAATATGTTAAAAATATCGATTTACACATAATTGACTACAATAATATCACCAAAATAATTATATTATCATTAAAAATACAACTTTTTATGTTAAACATGTATTTAAAACAAACATTCATGAATATATAGACGTTTGGATAGATTCATTAATAAAATATCACCAAATATTTTTAATTCACCACAATATAATATATAACTGAATTAATAATGAGAACAATATAACAATGTAACAAAAAATTGCGTTGCCTACAAATATTTCTAAAACAATGTCTCTCTCTCTCTCGCTCTCTCTCTCTCTCTCTCTCTCTCTCTCTGTCTCTCTCTCTCTCTCTCTCTCTCTCTCTCTCTCTCTCTCTCTCTCTCTATACATATATTTACATATATAAATTACAACTGTACACTCCCAAAGGAAGAAGCAGGCCCTCACAGGGACTTCCATAGATTACTTTAATTAGTCGGACAGCAGACAGGTTTCGACTTCCGCCTTTATCAATGCCGGTCACAAACAAAACAAATCACTTTCCATGATGTTTTTAAACTGTTCATAGGGTCTTTTCATTGAAAGATTGTTCAAGGCAATCTAGAGAGTACTGCGCTATCATTGTGGTAAATACCATATTGTTCAGCCGCCATGTTGCAGTGTGATTTATTATATCCTCTTTGCCTCCTTTTTATTTACCTTGCACGTAAATGTGCTTGAGTCTGCGCTGGTATTAGCTGCGGCTGATTGCCCAAAGGTAGGTGACAGATTCCTCCCTGTGTTATTATATGCGGATGATGCGGTCCTTATGGCTTGGTCCGCTCAGTGGCAGGACCTGCTCCTGGATAGGTATGTGTCTTCCATGGAGAACCTTGATTTTGCGGTTAATTTTTCAAAGTCATATGTGATGGTTGTGAGCCCCATGTCAACTAAGAGCAATACCTTTAAGGTCAAAATTATGCTATAGTGAATGAGCTACTAGCAAGTTAGGCTGAACTTTTAGATTGCCATCATCTCAAATAAACATGAAAATGCATATCATACACAATATTTAACAAATGAATATGCACAGAAAATACCTTTCTAACGCTTACCTTAACTCATTAAAAGAAGGTCCTGGCATTATTTTTCAAATAAATCAACAAATTAAATTTTTGGGCATTTACACCCAGCAACATTCATATGTCAGATTTGCAGTAATTGATATACCCAACAAAAATTATCAGACTTTTTTCTAAAATATTGGTCAACATAGAGATGTAATTTACAATAGTATAGCGAATTCCTCAATTGCCATCATTTAGAGGTATTGAGGGTGTTTGGTTTCAGAAATGAGTTACTAAAAGATATTACACCAATGTTAAGTAGCTGTATCAAGTGAAACACTATTTAGAACAACCCATCTTTTTAATGTGGGGACCACATTAAGGGTGTACACTGTCTCCATTGCCTTGTACAAAATACACAGAACCCCCTTGCATGCGGAATTTAGGAGACTCTTTTTTTGATTCTGAGAGTTCAGGTGAGAACCAGGGAGCCCTATCTCCTAGCTGTTTAATTGGTGCTGGATTCTTAATGGACTTCAGCATCCAAGTCGCAAAGGTACATTTCAGGGCCTGAATTAGTTAGTGAGTCCTGCCAGGCTTCAGCTACCAGTTTAGCCCAGTTCAGTTTGAGCCTAGACTGGTGAGGTACAGGGGGCTTTAGTGCTTTTATTACCTATTTGACAATGTATAAGTTTGTGATCTGACCATGTTATTTCAACGGGGTATCCTGTAGTCATTTCAGCTATGTTTGAAAATATGGGGTCCAATAGATGGCTTTGTATATGGGGGTGGGACCTCAACCTGTTGAGTCAGCTGAGTGCCTCTAGATCTAGTGGTACTTCACCATCTGTGTTTTCAAGGTGGAGATTTAAATCCCCTAGAACTGTGAAATTGGCCATTTTTAAACTGTGTTCTACTACAAGATCAGTAGGATTTAGAGTAAATTGGTTGACAGAGCCTGGGGGTCAGTACATTAAGAGGCCTGGAAAACTGAAAGTTGGAGAAAGTTCAATCATGAAAAACAAACGTTCACAGTTAGGTAGTGGTAGTGTTTCACATTTTATTTTGGGCTCCTGTTGGACTTGGCCCTTTTTGCAGGGTCATCCCTAAACCTTTTGCCTTTCTCCTAGCCTTTTTTCTGACATGGTGTTGGTGGTTTTAGGACTCTGAACACTTTACCATTGCTGTCCAGTGTAAAGTGTGTGTGCTCTCTGTTTTAAATATGGTCAGATTGGTCTACACCTGTTTGGTCTATTTAATTTACCTGACAGTCCCTTGTAAAGTGGTATCTCAGATACCCAGGGCTGGTAAGTTAAATGCTACTGGTGAGCTTGCAGCGCTGATTGCGCCTCCCTCCAAAGTAGCCTTGAAAACCTATCTCAGGCCTCTGCCAGTGTTACTGCCACTGTGACGTGGCACCTAAAGTGTGTGCCATGTCCGTGACCCCCCTTTTACTACATGTCATTCACCCATAAGGTAGGCCCTACCTAGCCCTATGGGCAGGATGCATTGTAGGTAAAAGATGGGACATGTACCTTAAGTGTGTGACATGTCCTGGTAGTGACAAACAGCAATTTTGGTTTCTCACTACTGTGGGGCTGCCCTCCCATAGGAATGCCTTGGGTATCCCCTGATAAGTGTTTCAGTGGTAATTCCTGATATGGGAGGCACAGCGGGTTCAAGTTTGGTATGTTTGGAATAGTGATAATAAATGCTACGCAATGGTGTGCGCAGATTTATTATAACTATTTTAAAAATGCCACTTATAGAAGTTAGGATTAGAGGTAGAGGATGCACTCCTTCCCTTATTTGTAGTTCATTTAACTTAGTTTCTGTCATCATTTGTAATGCGTGCTGAACAGAACTGCGATCCGTCCCTTCACAGTGATTCAAATTGAGAACATTCAAAAGGGCACTCGTTCTAGTGCCCAATCTGTCGCACTGCTTCGTGGGTGAAACCTTCCCATCGATGAAACTCCTTAGAACCATCAGTAATCCATTTTATCCATGTTCTTTGATTCCACATTAACTTTGTCATCTATATTTATAAACACACCACGGAGACAGTATCATGTCAACTTCCGGCTTTATTTTCACTTTTACAAGTAACTTCTGCTTGCCAATCCAGGCTTTAAACAGTGACTCGTGAGTACCAGGAGTATAACAGACATCCAAGATAGTGCGTCTTAATTACCCAATGCATTTCGAACCTTGATTAGTTCTTCCTCGGGGGTTACTGCAAGAAATAAAAACATTCAGCTAGCTGTTCAACTGGGACCTGAATCATACACAAAGTTTTAATTTGTAAAATACGATAACCTTATTCGTGCAACTGTGCTGACTAACATACCAATCCTTATCAAAAATCCTGAGGTGCTCCCCATAACTATCCCCATCATATAATACCCATTCCCTACCACGACGGTACTAACCCTAATTAATCATACTAATCCTGCAATAAATACACCCTCGTGATTGATGTCCAATACCCCGAATAAAAACTACTATATGGTTGCGAGTCTCCCATGTGACTAAAAAGACTGACTGAGCTTTTTAAACCACTGCATTGCTTCCCTACATACCTTGCAGCTGTTCTTGAATCGCCAATATGCATGCCATATTCCTCCCATCTCTTGTAATGAAAAAACATTTCATCTTCTGTCTACAATGACCGTTACTTGAGTGAGGCGGCCCTCCCGTTCGTAACCCTGATTTTATCCCCGTGGTCTAGGTCCTCAGCTGTGCTTAATTACCAAATAAACAAAGAGCTACTACATATCCCATGATACCCTTCACTTTCTCTACATGGACTGTGATTTCAAATATATTACCACCCTCCCCGTTCGTCTCAAAGTAAATCCCTTCTAACTAAATATGATCAACGTGCTAATACCCAAGCGTAACATACACATTTTGAATGCTCACAAAATAATCATGTATGTGATGAACGAATCTGCCCAAATAAAATGGCAAACATGAAAAAGGTTAACTGTCAATGATTTCTTAATGGTCACTCGAAGATGTTATCATTGTAATGTCTTAATCGGGTCTGTTTGGTGCATGCCGTCTCCGATGTGTTGTCGTTAAATAATCGAAACTTCGTTGATGCGTGGGGTGCAACCTCGTTTGGAACGGATTTAATTGCAAAGCAAGGATTAGAGGTAGAGGATGCACTCCTTCCCTTATTTGTAGTTCATTTAACTTAGTTTCTGTCATCATTTGTAATGCGTGCTGAACAGAACTGCGATCCGTCCCTTCACAGTGATTCAAATTGAGAACATTCAAAAGGGCACTCGTTCTAGTGCCCAATCTGTCGCACTGCTTCGTGGGTGAAACCTTCCCATCGATGAAACTCCTTAGAACCATCAGTAATCCATTTTATCCATGTTCTTTGATTCCACATTAACTTTGTCATCTATATTTATAAACATACCACGGAGACGGTATCATGTCAACTTCCGGCTTTATTTTCACTTTTAAAAGTAACTTCTGCTTGCCAATCCAGGCTTTAAACAGTGACTCGTGAGTACCAGGAGTATAACAGACATCCAAGATAGTGCGTCTTAATTACCCAATGCATTTCGAACCTTGATTAGTTCTTCCTCGGGGGTTACTGCAAGAAATACAAACATTCAGCTAGCTGTTCAACTGGGACCTGAATCATACACAAAGTTTTAATTTGTAAAATACGATAACCTTATTCGTGCAACTGTGCTGACTAACATACCAATCCTTATCAAAAATCCTGAGGTGCTCCCCATAACTATCCCCATCATATAATACCCATTCCCTACCACGACGGTACTAACCCTAATTAATCATACTAATCCTGCAATAAATACACCCTCGTGATTGATGTCCAATACCCCGAATAAAAACCACTATATGGTTGCGAGTCTCCCATGTGACTAAAAAGACTGACTGAGCTTTTTAAACCACTTCATTGCTTCCCTACATACCTTGCAGCTATTCTTGAATCGCCAATATGCATGCCATATTCCTCCCATCTCTTGTAACGAAAAAACATTTCATCTTCTGTCTACAATGACCGTTACTTGAGTGAGGCGGCCCTCACGTGAATATTAACTCAAGGTCATAAAAACAACAATGAGAGGCATTTAACAATATGATGAGGCAAGAAAGATTCATCATATTGTTAAATGCCTCTCATTGTTGTTTTTATGACCTTGAGTTAATATTCACGTAATCCTCACTCCATAGGCTATGATCACTTCACTGAGTTCCACTGCTTCACTTTTCTATTTGTGCTTGTAATATAATGATAAAAAACTGTTCTATGATAAAATTGTTATTTGTGATCAATGAAATAAACTACGTTTACTTTGGCTGAAGTAAATACTTCTCCAGGTTTCTCCAGTTTTAATTTAATTAATGAATATCTATGCTAATTAATTTCTGCAGTTTTCAATTTAATTAGAAAACCCCCCTTTTTGATTTAATCGGATGTGAGTACTTCTTTACTCCTTATTGGCAAATGTGGCAAATGAAATAAGTTCCTTGTGGACATTGTTCTTGCTTCTTGCAAAATACCCAGTTCACAAGGACATATGGGTCGCTCTTGTGTTTCAAAATATTGATTGGGCACCGCAATTAGCGGCAGCTGCCACGTTCAGCTCCCAGTGTGTTGCGCACTTTTGATTGTCGCTGCATTGGCAGCTGAGCCCTGACTTTGCTGGACATAGGGCATTGGAGCCCTAGAAAAGGCCGGTTTGCCTGGGGGTCATGTTAGGGTGTGATTGGGGAATACTGGGTTTATGCTGGTGATGCCTATCCCCTAATGTGATTTATATGCCCTGATTTAGGCCTAATGTGACTCCTGCTTATGAGGTGATTGCATAATGGGTTTATGGTTATGAGGCCTATTGCGTAATGTGTTTATGCTTAGGAGGTTTGGACCTAATGTGTTTTATGCCTGCCGTAATAATGCTGAGGTCATTACTTTACCAGTAGTCACTGGTTGTGTTTTACAATTGCTACTTGTGATTTCTAAAGGTTCTAAAGGTTGGCCCTGTCATGTATATAATCTCCTGTGAATATTGCCTAGTGCCAGTTGGCACAGTGTAAATGTGTGATTATGTTTCTAATATGTTTATGATAATACAAAGGCTATTTTTTATGTAACCTTGTGTGGAGTTTCTTTTGTAGTGTGCCTAGTGTGTTGCTGCTGTATGTGAGTGTTGCACAAACGCTTTACACATTGCCTCTGGGATAAGCCTGACTGCTCGTGCAAGGCTACCATGGGGGTGAGCAGGGGTTATCTTCAGCGTGTAAATCCCGTGCCCTGACTAGTTTGGTGGATTCTGCCTGGCTTTGGCGCAAGCCTTAGCCAACAATAAATCCCATTTCTAACAGCTCCTCTTTATAGATTATGGCCACGCCTTATACCCTTTTATATTGTTCCCTGTCGTACCTAGCTATTGCCATGCCTTGCGGTAGGGTCAATGAGATGTCAGGAAAAGAATCTTCTTTAAGCCAGGTCTCAGTAAGGAACATAGCCTCTGGCTGTTAATTTTCAAGAAAAGTGAACACACAAAGGCCACGATTAGGTATTGATCTGCAGTTGAGCATAAACATCTGCCAGTATATGTTGTTAGTCATTTCTCTTTCTGGACTGCTTTTGTCTTCATTTACCACTGAGTTATTCATGGTTACTTTACACTTCTTACAATTGAAATCATCAAATTATAGATTAACGGCATGATAGCATGGCTTGTTTTCCTTGCTTTTATGTGCATGTAGTTGTTCCAATGTGTAGCGAATCCTACCGTTATTAAAAATGGCAGGGTTCCTGGCCCCTGCCGGGTGTGGATGGGTGCAGATGCGTTTGCCTTTGGCGCACCTGCTGCGTGCTTCCACACCCTGGTGCCTATTAAATAGCCAGGCCGGATGTTGTCAGTACTCTATAGGCAGCTAGAGCACTAACAAAAATGGTGCTGTGAAATGTGATTAGGCGAGGCTCTGAACACAGACAGCACCTAGCTTTGGACTAAAAGCGTAGGGGCAGCTTGTCTCCACCCTCTACCTAAAAGATGACAGTACACTACGTATACCACGTAACTAGATAACATCACTTCAGACCATTCTGAGACCTGTAGAGCTCCCTCCAGTCACCTGACATGTTCACATTCACATTTCTGACTCTTATTTTACTCCTATACAGGAATCTGCAGCAATGCCTCTCTTTGGATTGCTGCACTACTCTTTCAAGTAGGACTACCGCCTTTCAGATTCCTGTGTGCTCCATCCTTCCAACCACGTGCAGCAGCACTTTTTTCCTCCATGTTCCTCCTGCTCTCTCCACCATTTAAGGCTCCTATAACACGATGCTATGAAGGTGATTTTCAGCCTGTAACAGTTTACACTCCATATTAATCATACTGCGAATTGTAGGCCCTTAAGGAAAAAAGTTAAAGTAAAACTACAAGTCCCAGGATGCTCTGTCCTGTTGGATAAAAATCGGGCACACTTATACTTACCCTGATAGTATGCATATACCGCACAGATTTTCTTGATCCCATTCTCTATTGTGGCTCCTTGTTATAGCAAATCTGCAGCTCCTCCCTTCAAAATATGGTAGATACAGCTAGGTAACTGAACTTTACCAACAACCCTACTAGTGTCTGAGTGGATAAAATACTGCTTCTCCCAGGAAACGGAACATGATATAACAAACAGCTGTAATCAAAAACATCCCTTAGTCATGACCTAAACAACATACTCTTATTCAGTGCTGGAATGAAGTGGGAACAAGCAAGATCCCAGATCCAGCAGCTACTACTGAGCCGGATTGGGGATCCGTCTATCCTCAGTGAATTATGCTAAATTAGTCCTGGTGTAATTTGCAAACACCGGGACATAGTTCAGCAGTGCCAGGATGTTGTCTGCTTACTGTTCAGAGCAGCAACGTGCAGGCGATGAGGGGACTTTTTTTATTTTCTCTTCCTGGTGGGCCCAAAACAAAGGGTGAATATAAAGGGCTTTCAGCCCCCTTTCGTTCTGGAATAATCCTGGCTGGGAGCTATCTGCTACCTAACACACATATGCCAATGCAATGGGGAAGCAAAGATACATTTATTATTATCACTTGACAAGTACTCAAGAGAAATTACGATTTGGAGGTAGGTTTTTTACTTTATACAAACCCTGTATGTAAGAGATATGCAAACACAAGGAGATGATGGACGGAGCGCTGAAACCTTTCAGACACTCACCCGCAGTCACAGATCTGGGTTGAATCTGGGGTGACATAGTGAGCAAAAGAACGATGGATTTAACCAAGATCTATTGACTGGGGAGAATGTTTGATTTGCTCTGCATTCCGTCATCATCTGTGTGTCTGTTGCTTTCTCACCCTAAGTGCTCCAGGTATGCCCAGACCTGGGTCCCGGGCTCACTGAACCACTGTAATCAAGCTAACCTTGCTGATGAGGAGTGATTGATTCCCTGAAACCGTTCCCAGGATGCTTGTTTCCGGTCCAGAGAGGACCTGGCTTGGCAGTTGGGTCTGGACTGTTCCCATGAAGCACAGGGTCAAGACTGATTTGCATATGGCTGGGTCTAAACTGGGGTGGCATAGTGAGCAAAAGCATGATGGATTTAACCCAAATCTATTGACTGAGGGAGAATGTTTGATTTGCTCTCTGCATTCCGTCCATCATCTGTGTATCTTTTGTAAGGGATATGCATGCACTGTAAAAATGTTAGATCTATCAATATGAATGACTTTTTACATGAATACCAATTCAATAGCACTTACTACTTTTTTATTTAATACTTCTATAGTGCTACTTATCCCACTGTAGGGTGTGAGATCACTTTACATCGCTCGCACACATTATACATTGAAAATAAATCATATAAATGTGTTAATCAATATACAGGAAGTTACATAAGGCAAAGAGGTTTTCAAGGTTTTGGCATCACACGTCGTCTTTACTGGTGGGATTATTTGCTAAGATTGCATGGCTGGAAGAATCACCATGTAAGGATTTAAAATGTAATGCAATGATTGGAGTTGTATGTTTTAATAAGATTTCTTACTTTTTTAAACCGAAGCTTAGCAGGCAAAGTCTAAGCCCACAGACCAGGACTTCCATTTTCTGTGAATTATTTGATCTGTTGGCGGTCACCACCACTTATGTTTGGGGACATGGACAGAATGAGCGAGAAAGGCAGAGAAGTGGTGAAGAAGGGGGAAGTGACAAACTAGAAAACATGGACAAAGAGAGAGAGCAAGGATGAAAAAGAACTTGAAAAGTAAGATTAAAGGACAGGGAGTGTCACGTGGCACATAGGGACATTGTCGTCTTCATTAAGTTAGCATTAGCACGTTGCAGCCTGTCTGCTGCTTTGCGCACGTTATTACATGTCTTTATTTTTGCAACATTTTCTGTGGCTGCTTTCACATGAGAACTCATCACAGTGTTCACTCTCTGCAGGTTCCTGGGATTTTGTCTGAAGATTATGTGCAAGGTCGAACAACAATGACCCTTGTTATTTTGTTCTGGCCAGGCCTTAGCCCTTAGACAAAACATACTGAAGCAGCTGTTGTTTGGACAACGTACTTTGGTTTTTAGTGGGATACACAAATCGGTGACACACACTTGGAGTAGGACCTTTCCACGGATAAGAACAAGACAGCACCTATGATGTAGATCTACCATCTATAGGCTAAGGTATGGGGTCTGCCGACAAAGCCCAGAGATCTTCTAATATATAATAATAATATTGCCCCATAGCAAGGGGAGGGAGGTTAGGCTCTATTGTCTTTCCATGATCACATCTCCCTACATGATTTATGGATTAGCTGCTATGCTGACTATATTTGTACTATACATTTTCCTGCTTGTCGTGACATGTATACTGCATCTTAGGGCAAGTTAGTTAAAATAAATATTTTAAACTGTTTTGTGTCTCTGTCAGATCTAATTGTGGACAAGTACAAAAGTGCGAGCGAAAAGGTGTGTCTTGTTACCACAATTCCTGACAGATCTGGGAGTGTTGTGTTCTGGGGTGTCTAATCATTTCTTTCTCTGTGAGTGAGTAGGAGAGCAAGTGAGACACTATAGCTAGTCGGTCCTGGGTTTGTGGGTACTAAGGTGGTAGGAAGACTCAGTCCCTATACATTAAGGTCCTGTAACCCTGCACATAGTTCAGTATTTGTGCAGAATCCCTGCAACAGGAGCATGTACAGTGGTAGCTGAATCAATTGTCATACGGCAACATTCGGCAATGCTCGTTGAGAGCTTCTGAGAAAATCTTTGGGTCCCAGCACTTCTATTTGATGAGGAAAGCTTTGTGATGCAACTTTTGCTCGTCAGCAGAGGATGAAAATGGGGATCTTATGATAGAAAAAACTCTGGAAAGTCTTGATGTTGATGCCCTATTTCACTTATAAGCCCATTACTGTTAAGCCAGGAAACTTGTGCATGATTTTATCCACCCCTCATTTTGTTCCTGTAATTTAATGTGACACTATGGTTTAGACACGGTAAATGCCTCACAAGCACTGTTGTTATGTTATGCTATGTTGTGTCATGTTCCAGCAATATGAGGGGCTTAGATAATCTGTTTCCATTCATTCATTAGTAACAAGCATCAGCTAAAACAATTTCCATTCAAGAGGATCCGAGACTGACGCGGCTCTGTTCACTCTGTGTATTCCAAGCCCTCCACATTCGCTTGGGGAATTCGCAATGAATAAGGAAAATGGCAGCGCCGTGACAAGCATACAGTGCGGCATTTCACGAGCCTGTTGCTTAACATGCAACTGATATCACTGCTGACAACCCGGGAAGCAATGAAAGGCGCATTGGAAAGGATACATGGCAAATGAACAAGGCCTGCTCAAATTAATCACGCAAGCATAGACACTTCAATCACCCCTTGGCTACGTTCAAGTCTCTACAAAGAGTGATGGAGTAACAAATATGCCCTGATGGGTTGATTGATGCCTTAACAGTGAATAATGCCCCCTCCACAGAATATGTGTATTCACAATTCATGGGCAAAGGAGCCTTTTTCTGTAAGTAGCTGCCTTAGGTTTCTGAGAGATGTTCCTAGTAAAACGAAATGAATGGTGTATCAAAAGGCGTCTGTTTTGCCCTTGATAACATTTGTGAAAAGTGCGGCCTTACATACTAGGCAGCGTAAAAGAGATGAGCGAGATGCAGATATTATTGAGCACTCATCCTCTGACAGCGGACTCAGATGGAGCCATAGAAAAAGCTGAACAAGGTGAGCGCGTGGGAGGGAGTCTGTGCTTTCGAATACGTATTAAAGTCCTTCCGGGTACTAATGAGGAACATAAAACAAAGAGAGGCATGCCAACTAGGAAAATAAATCCATTCTTTCTGTTACCGGATCTGAAGGGCAGATAGAAGCATAAAAGATGTGAATAAAAGATGGCTCTGTCAGCGGACATTTTGTTCCAGAGATACTGCAATTTCATGATGTATCTTGACAATTGTCATTAACTGAGCACGAGAACAATCCATGTTGAATGTATTGCATGGGACAGAGACAAAGAAATTATTCAGAGTGGAAGATGAGCATTTAAAGCAATCATCTGCTTCCTTCAGTCCATGCTAGTTTGTTGGAAAATCATCGCAAGATAATTCTAATAGGAGGATATTGTCTGATTCTGGGTAAAAGATCGTTTCTAAGCAACGCCCTACCTTACAAGACAGGTGGATTGGTCTATAAGGATATAGTAGATTTACCAACAAACCACTGCTCTGGAATGGGTAATATGGCTTAGGCCATGTGTACGTGCAAGCAATTTCCTGGGACCAGAAGATTTGGTCTGTAGGGTGACCGAGGGCCAGTGGCGGCTCGTGCAGGTAAGCGCAGTGGGCGGTGGGATGGGGCTGGGGCGGGGGAATGGGTGTTATGCCGCGATCGCAAGTTAAGTGGTTTTATTTATTTGATTTTCACTATTTTGTCATTTGTCACTTACACCCCCCCCACACTCCCACCTCGCCCTCCCCCCCACCACGCTGACCTGCACGGGCCACCACTGCCGAGGGCAGCAGGGTGACAGGTCGGTGGTCAGGGAGGATGGAAGAAGGTAGGAGTACGGGAAATGAAGCATGTACATCTAGTGAATTCATTGCACTATGTGAAACCTAAAAATCTGGGATCAATGCAGGCTTGCCCTCTTGACCAAACTGTGTAATCCCATGAAATTGTTTTGTTTCAGTTTGCCTCCTTTTTCTTCTTTAGCACATATAAAAGGACTTCGAGATACATGACTTCAGTATGTGCACTTTACAAAACCTCTCTTGTCTTTGATATAATAAACTGGAATGTTGTCCATGTATAATAGCAACCCAGGCCACCCAAAGGGTGCATATAACTGACTTGCCTCTCAGTTCACTGTTGCCATTGTTGACACAGTGAGGGAAACCATGAATATTTCTAAGTACGTCTCAATGCTCTGATATAATCTGATGCACTATGTTGAAATGCTTATGCATGTTAATGAAAACATTTTTTTTAAATTGTGGAGAGACTGTATCATATTTGTACACGTTTGTTGCAACATGTCTTTAAAAATTAGGGTGTTTCTAAAGTTAAGCAGTGCAGGACACCTAAGTTACTTCCTTTATTTAACTTCTGTTTACCTGGTGATAAGTGACTGGCAATGTTTTTAACATCTTTCTGAATGCTAGATAATAACAAAGTAAACAGCAGCTCATTGCTGCCTTTAACGGGGGTCGCATGAAAAGGTCAGAAGGGCTGCAAGTGCCCCACCCCCGGCCTTACTCTGTTTATTATTGGCTTAGGCAGTGTTATCAAATCCCAAATTCATCTGATATGATGCTGCAATCCCACTGGGCTCTTGAGGAGGCTACTGGTTTTCCCAAACTCCAGTCCTCATTACATGAAATGTAGGTGGCATTAAATCCTTTTCAGGCCTTCAATGTGAGTTGCCTGGCCCTGGATGCGATACTTAGCGTGTCTGCGAAAATCCGATACCCAGGGATTGGAATTTAACAGGCACATTAATTATCGCCTGTTCTAAGTTCGCCCCTACCAAATGGGCACGCCATACGGATTTTGATGCTTACCCCACCAACTATTTTCCTGGCATTTTTGCTCGCTAAATTAGGGGCTCGGTGAGAGGGGGGGGTTGTTAGATGCCAAATTCTGAGTTCTGTATGCGCGTTTAATGAAGTTACTGCACATACAGGATTCAAACAGCACCACTCATACTCTTGGCCTATGGAGTTTACCACAGATTTTCCAAGACCTAAAAAAAAAAAAGAGTGTTAAATGTGTAGGTAACAATTTGGACATATTTCAAAAGCAGTGTAACAAGTAGAGTGATGGAATCCGATCACCGTTTTAAAAAGGTTGTGGAGCAGATGAAGAATAAGTTAAATGGAGAGAGAATCATGAGAAAATCAGCAGAAGGCATGGACCAGATCAGAAATACATGGCGAAGGTGCGTAAGCCACCGTGATTTTCTTGTTTCTCTACTGCCTCTTTGCTATGATATTACGTTCTACTATATTATATGGTATTTTTTCATTCCTATACGTAGGTTTTGTTCATATTAACTTCATGCTTGTTCTATTTGCTTTTAATGAGAGTTTTTCTTGAATTGCTTATTCTTTGTACTTGCTTATTATGATAATTATACCCCCTTTCCCCTTCCCTTTCCTTCCCTTCTTTATTTCTTCAATAAACTCAAACTTAAAAAAAAAAGAAATACATGGCGAAATGCAGAGCAGTTGAAAGGACAGGCTTTAAACCAAAAGTGTAAAGTGTGCAGTTGAAATGTACACAAAAATACACCCCTGGTGTGGGAAATGGGAGATGCTCCGGGTACTACTGTGCTGTTCTAAAGGTGATCAAAATAAAACAACACAAGACATAGAGAACAGTCTACGTTTGCAAAGAGTAACGTGGGGTTCAAGGGAGAACAGTGTCCGCCTACTATTTTCTGCTGCATTCACTTGCCGGTCAGCAGCAGGTTGCACTTGTTACGTGAAATCCATGAATTTCAATGACTTCTGTGACATTTCAGATTTTTTTTTCTGTAGGAGACATTTCTTGCTTGAACAACCCCCTTTCCGGTATCTCAAGGTATACACTGAGGTTCAATCAACCGTAAAATGAATTTTGTGAAAATTTTACTTCATTTTATGATGTGAAATTTCATAACAATTTGTGAAATAAAAGTTCGCAATTTCACACATCTGTTGTTGAGTGGCTTTTTCCATTACTGTCCTATGACACGGTTTTTGTTTTCATTATAAATTTTGATCCCTACCTCCACTTTTAATTACCTTTGTGGCAATTTTCATTCTAAACGCTCTGTTCGGTTAACTGAATAGGGGGGAAATTTACTAAGATTTTACATCGTGGTTGCCTCACAAAATTGAAGCAAATTGTCGCAAAATCTTTTTTATCTGATTTCCTTCCCAGTGCTAAACATGTTTAGCGCTGGAAATAGCGTGAAATAGCATAAAAGTAATGCAAATTACTTGGCACCAAGGGGACATTCCATGGGTGGTGCATGGGCATTCCCATGCAACCACCCAAGGTTTCTGATGCTTATCCCTATTTACTACATAAAGTAGACAGGGTTTGGCTCCAGAAAACTGTGTCCTTTTGAAGCTGGCACACGGAAGGATAAATGCTTTGATTTCTCCTTCCTTTTCCGACTCTGTATGTGTGCTGCAGTTTACAACACACATATGAAGAGGGAAACAGGTTAAAATTAGTCTAAGCATGGTATTTTGCACTGGAAGGCTATCCTTTCGGTACAAAACCAATGCTACACTCATGGAGACAGCTTGGCACTATGGCACAATGGTGTCTCCATGGTGCACAGTAGCTAATGTCAGCACCAGCGCTAGGAAAAGGGTTGGAGAGTGGTTTCTGTAAATATGGCGCTCTCCTCCTCTCTCCTTTTCACACAGTGCAGCATTTGCAGCTGCTGCATTGCGCAGCATGAATAAGTGTTAAATCTGGCATTTAGTTTTAACCTTTTACATTTTTTTACTTCATAACGGTATTGTTTTTGTCTAAAGGCTGTTTATATTCCACGTGTCTTTTTTTCAGAAGATACCCTTGCTTCTACCGAATGAGGAGTGAATCCTCACAGAAACCACTTTACCTCTGTATCAGAGATATTGTGCCTTTTGTGAACTCAATCACAACACATACCTAAACTATGGCCCTTCTCTTGCCCTCCTGAAAACATTGATTCTCTACAACCACAATGTAGTACAGTACTCCAATGCTCCAGAAAAAGCTTGTGGTAAAGCTAATGCTTGCAAGACACACCAATAGTGCAACCCACCACAAAAGCACCAATATTACCACAAACTGACTTTCCTTAAACCTTGAGACATTATTCGAAAATTTTTATTGAAGCACAGCTCTGCCATTTCATCTGCTGCTACAGATCACTATAGGCAGATTGTATGTTCGGGAGATCTCTAGGAAATTCAGAGCCTGATTATGAGTGTTCTGGTAAATGTTGACCCCTGCACAAATAACAGTTGGTGTCGAAATAGCAGCTTCCACACAATAGTTGCCAGGTGCATTAAAGGTTTTACTCCCATTACATTTCAGCAGCTCTAACGTGTCAGAATTTAACAGGGGAATAAGATTGGTAATTAATGGAACAGGCAGATTTTGGTTTAGTATGCACCAAAATACACATTGTATTCAAAACTACCAAAAATAAATCTCAAAGCAGGTGCAATTTGTGGCAGCTGATACATTTCAAACCATAGACTATGCTGGCTATGTTAGAATGTCTGGCAGTTCAAGGTACACATGCACTTGGCTTGGTTTACAATTCCAAGGAATTCCCAAAAGTTGTATATGTGCTATTTAATCAATTTGCCTTTGAGCAATATTACCCCAGGATGGTATATATCAAACAATTTGAAGATCTTGTACAGGGGAGCTGTAGGGAGTTCCAAGATGGGGAACTCTTGGAAAGTTTAGGAACACCCACAAATCCAAAAGTTTCTGGCTATTCAACAATTCTCTTTCAGATGCTTTCCCACACTGGAAACCATCAGAGATTTGCTTCTGCCAAGGGTAGGAGTAAATCACTTGCTAGGGTAAGAATGGGCTTGGAACACCCCAAAAAAGCTGGGAGTACTGTTAGAAATGGGGGTCTCTAGTTGGCAATTGTTTGCACCTTTGTCCAAGTAGGGACCTTTCTTCCTAGTCAGGGTAAGGTGAATACACTTTTAAAATAACCCCTTCCCCCGTTGGTAACTTGGCACAAGCAGACAGGCTTATCTCAGAGGCAGTGTGTAAAGCATTTGTGCACACATACAGTAATACTGTGAAAACACTACAGATGGACACCACAGTAGTTTAGAAAAATAAGTAATCTTTATCTAAACCAAACAAGACCAAAAGGACAAAAATCCACAATACAATAACCAAAATATGACTTTTAGAAAGTAAAAAAAGTTTTGTCCATAGCAAACTATTGATGCAACACTTTCAGCCAAATTGAACCTTAGATCCGTCAAAATCATAAACAAAACCAGCCACAGGGAAGGTGATGTGTTGGTTCCTTAAGCCCAGGAAGGTGATGCATCTTTTCCTCACTCCAGGGGAGGTGATGCAGCGTTTTTTTATTGCCACGCAGGGGAGGTGAGGTGTTGGTTTCTTACTAGAGGGGAAGTGATGCGTCGGTTTCTTACTGTGCGGGGCGGTGATGCGCCAGATTCTTAGTGCGGCCCCAGAGTTAATGTAGAGTTGGCACCCCGATGTGATGTGTGTGAATCGGGGATGCATCAGTCCTATGATGCATTGGTTCTTGCAGCCACACAGCAGGGCCTGTGCCGGAATTGGTGCGGTGATCTTGGACTTCGGAGATTGGTGCACAGGATTCGGCATGCAGAGATTTCTCCAGCTGCAAGCAGACACTGCATTAGTTTCTTCAGCGGCATGATGGCGATGCGCAGAAATTCATCCTGCACAGTGGCAATGCATCGGCAACGGATGTGGAAGCATCACGCTTCTCTTAGTTGCATCTTTTTTCCAGCTTCCAACAGCAGGAACATCCTCCAGAGTCCCAACATAGTAACTGTCAGAATCTCAATTGGGTTTCCGCAGGAACACCATGGACATGAAGAAGGGTCCGCGACCTCCCTAAATCACCTATTGCACCCAACAAAGGTCAAAGTGACAATGGTAACGCGGGGAAGAAGGGAAACAAAACAAGGAGAGACAAGGGTCCTCGTCGAACCTCAGGCTGCAACAAAACCAGGCCAGTACAGGGCTATTGAAGCTGTAGACAGAGAGAAGAACAGAGAGTCGGTAAGTATGTAGAAAGGTGTACGTGTAATTCCTAATCCTCTTAAGGTGCTATCTCATACCTTAGGCTTCCCTTCTTCTAAATCATACAAAAGACTGAAATTGACAGGCATGTGTCTGGGTCTGGAGGAGGAAACAAGGACTACTTAGCAAAAGGGAGATCAATAACGCATGAAATGAAACATTAAAAACACTTATGCTAATAAACCCACCTTGTTACATATTCTGCACAATTCATGTGAATCCAAAAATGAAAGCGTAAACTAATGGTCAAAAAATAATGTCACCTTATCTTAATAAAATAATGTTCTCTATATTTCCTTTATAACATGTTGCCGGCTAAAAAGGAAGAGCGGACAACCACAGCGTCAGAAACGCTGAATCAGATAAGTATACATGGGGCACTAAGTATAACAAATATTGTTAGCGCAAGGCGCTGTTATCGTCATTACAGTTATGCAGCCTTTTTGTCTTCTTCTGTATTATTGTAGGCATAAAGTATTCCAGGAAAAAATAGTGCTCCTGAATGAAGGAGGAACATGGAACAGGAATGCCGACAAACAGACGAGGTCCGGGAAAGAGAAGGGCTTTGGTACCAACAGGAAGCGGTCGAGGAGACCCGACGGGCCGGAGGCACTGAATCCCACAGGACACGGTCGAGGAGACCCGACGATCCGAATCTGCCTCAAGGAACCGAAAGGTAGATGCACATCTCCGTAGCTAGAACGCGAAGCGTCACTGCTCAGAGACTGCTGCGCTTTGACTCGTTTGGTCAGCCTCTGCGCATGCGTGCCCCCGCATGGCGGCCATGTTTGTAGTCCGCAGCAGCCCCCAAGATCGGCAATCGTGACAGTAACAGGCACCTATGAACAAGTCAGAACTCCTAGCAAGGAAGTTCAGGGGAGCTGGTGGTGAAGTCTTTGTGTCCCTGAGACTTTAGAACAGGAGGCAAGCTCTACTTCAAGCCCTTGGAGATCTTTTTCAAGCAGGATTTACAGCACACAGCAAAATGTTAGTCCTCTCCTTGGCAGAAACAACCACTGCAGGCCAACCCCAGAAAGAACACAGCAAAGGGGCAGTACTTCTCCTTCAGCTTTCCCAACTCTTCTCCTTGGCAGAGGTTCCTCTTGAGTCCAGAATTATTCTAAATGTCTGGGGCCTGGAACTCAATATTTATATTCCATTTCTCTTTGTTCTTTTGTGGAAGAGAGGCTCTGTGCTCAGTAAAAACCATTTCTGTCTTCTCTGGTCCAGCTGCCCGGCAGGAGGTGAAGACAGCATTGTGTAAGGCAGACCAGGCCCATTGAGGTGCAAGGAAATCTCCTCCCCCTATTCTAAATGCAGCCCAGGTCTATTCAGCTGAGGCCTGACTCATCCAGGAAAGGCAGGACACACCTCAACCCCTCCAGTGGCTGTCTGCAGTGAATGCACCTACCCAACCCCTGTCACTCCAAAGCCAGACAGTAAATCCACAAACCAAACCAGCAGATGCACACAGCATGGCTAAGCAAGAAAATACCTTCTACCTAAGTGATATTTTCAAACACACAATATAAAGATCATCTTTCACAAAAGATGCATTTTTATATTCTGAGTTCAGGCATACTAAACTCCAACTTTCTTCCTTGTCCCAATGGGAAGTTATACTTATAAGACATTATAAATAAACTCCCATTCTATCCTATAGGACAGATAGCCTTTCACTAGTGAAAAACGAAATACACTGTATTTCACTATCAAGACATGACACACACATTAGTACATTTTCTACATTTCACACACACTGCACCCTGCCAACAGGGGTACATTGGGCCTACCTTAGGGGTGACTCACATGTAATAAAAGGGATGTTTAGGGCCTAGCAAGTGGGTGCACTTGCCATGTCTACACAGCAGTGGGGACTGCGTGCAGACACTGCAGTGGCAGGTCTGAGAACCATCTGAAAGGCTGCTTGTGTGGGTGGCACAACCACTGCTGCAGGCCCACTTAGCAACATTTGATTTACAGGCCCTGGGCACACACAGTACACTGTACTAGGGACTTGGTAGTAAATCAAATAGGCTAATCATGGAAACACTAATCCATAATAATAATTTACAAAGAGTATATATGTACTTTAGCACTGATCAGCAGTGGTAAAGTGCCCAGGGCCCCAAAACCAACAAAAACAGGGTCAAAAACAGCAGGCCGAAAAGCAAAATGTTTGGGGATAAACCCACTGGAAAAGCCATGTCTAACAAGTACAAGGAAGGGGCAGTTGCCAAGCAGAAAACATGTTCCCAGAAAAAGGAAACGCAATTGCGAAAAGAAACACCGTAAGGCATTCTCATATTTGCACTTGCAAATCATGTCATATTGAACATACAGAACGCCTTTGCATAGTTGAAAGTGGGAATTCACAAACTTTTTCTAGGAGTAGTCCTGGAAGCCTCGGGGTGTTACATTTTGATTTCTTTTGTAACTGAGCCCCATTGACTTTATCATTCATATGCAGTGCAGTTGTACCAGCGCTGACAAATACCTATGCTGTGGCAAAGTTGCTTCAGCACTGAATACATCTGAAATGCTTCATCTGCGCTAGCTTGAATTTGCCATGCCTTGAGCTTTCCTTAGTCCGTGGAAAGCCAGAGCCATGTTCTCACCTGTCCATTTCTCCATTTGCATTTACTGAGTGCTGACATTCTTACAGCAGGCCATTTCCCACAAAGAGGAAGAGGCTGCTTAAAAAAAGTTGCCATTCCATAAGTGGCACTGGTGGATGTTGGGGAGGATCGTGTAGTGGTCCCCTGGACCTCGGGTTCCTCTCCTCAATGCCAATGCATCATTCACAAGGTAGAAGGTGACCCAGAGGAACAGCTTCCCCTTTGTGAATGGACAATGCCCCTAGAGGGAGCCAGTTTCAGATCACTGATTTGGCTGTGCAATTGCGGTCACAAACCAGTGATATGGTCAGTGCCTTTATGAACCCAGTGCACTCTCAGACTTGTATTCTTGGTGTTAACCTCACCATGCAACCCAAAAGTAAAGACCAGTTGGATTTCAAATGGGGCCAAGAAATGTGCAAATAATTTCCACTCAATGCCACTTTATGCCATTTTGGCTCATACATTTTTACCTCGGGTATCCTGTAAAGCTGAGTTGATTGTATTATACAATTCCGAACGCATTGAGTTAAGCAACTCGATTTAATCCGGCTAGGATTGTGACTTTATGTACGTGGCAATGCATGTGCGTACAAATAAGACATTCATTGGTGGAGCAAGCAGCTAGGGGCTGACACAAAATATCAACCTTTCATATGGTAGCAAACTTTACTTGACATAGATCTACTTGCCACTGAAAACCTAAAAAAAAAGGGCTATTTTCATATAGACGTAGCTATAATCCCACTGGTAAGGGGTTTAGCTCTAAAATAATACCTTCATATGCAACATCATATATGACCCAGATACATAGTTCGATTGGAAATGTTAACCTTCCATTAATACTTGTCTGACTACAAAGTATTCGTAAATTGGGTTTATATTGTAAATCTAATCTAAGGATTTGTATGTGTCTGTCGTGTACTGCATCATTCGCCTGCTGATAATATAAAAAGAATATGCTAAAATCGGATGCACTGACTGACATATTTGTAGCTCATTTTAATTGAGCCTGAAATGATGGCAGTTCAATAAGACTTCTGCCACACGGTTGATATGAAGCTCAGAATTGTTCTGAGAGCTATTAAATGGAAAGTGAAATATTTGCTTAAACCCTCAAGCTTGTATAATCCACTTTAATCGTTCCTTCTTAAGCAGCATTTTTCTAACTCTTGCTTCCGGCTTTCACAGACGTCATCGATTTCCCTGGTATTGGTGTGTCCATTTTTATTCAAGATTGTTTTATATCAGTCTTCTGGTAGAAGAGATACCTTTGATGATTTTAATGTGGGGATTTGAATGTGGGTCTTTCAGGCTTCCTCTTCAATGTATAGCTGTCTTTATGTGTGTGCCTCTATCAACCTTTCCACTTCACAATGCACTTTCACTCTGGTGTCTCAAAGTGTGCTTATGGAGTAGCACTTTATGTTTCTTCCGTTTGCAAGCGCGAATTTCAGACTAAAAAAACCTATATGAGAAGCAAAAAACCTATATGAACAGCGTTCATCCTATAGTTCTAGTTGTATCCTCATTATAGCTTTCGTTTAAATTGCCCAGTTCCGATGTTTAATAGTTTTGGATAACAATTGCAAAAATGTGAACTCTGGAGAAGGGATATTATAGAGCCAGATGCACAAATAATGAAGTTTATTGCAGTGTTCGTCAAACATTGCCATGTGATAACTTATTTTTTGGATTTTGCAGAGCGAACATATTTTTCCTGTGGCATAACTAGTTCCCCGGACACCCCAATAAATGTGGGATGCTCCCTGCCCATTTCCACCTTGGCCAGCCATGGACAGCAATGGATATGTGTGTAATTCCATGATTTGTAACGTAGGTGTATGTGAATTCCTCAAATCATCTTGTTTTGCGGGTGTTCTCTTATCTTTAAAAGCAACCCCGCTCAGGAATGCTCAAAGACCCAGCTATAATCCTAAACATGAGATTATGGAAATTCCATTGTGTAGGAAATGCTGCATCTGTAAACGGCATGTGTGAGGGTAAAAGTTTTGATGTTATGGATTGATCTTTAAAATGGTCTTGAGTGGACATATGGTAAACGTGAGGGTGTGAACATGATTGTACGTAACCAACTCATAGTAATAAGAGAGTATTTGAGAAGTGCCAGGGGCTCACATTCCTATTTACTTTGCTCTCAGAACTGTATAAAAAATACCTGCCAGGTTTAGTTTGCTCCTGCAGTTTTTATAATGTGATTATAAAAAGAGCATTGACTTGTCATGGCTTATCTCAGTTCTTAAAACATTAGTTAGTTTAAAAATGGCGTTTGTTTGCATAGGTCTTACTAGCACTTGCCTACCGATAATGGACCAGTTATGTATATGTAATGTGCATTCACAAAGAAACTGAGGGGCAATACTGTTACTTTTGTAAATGAATGAACACAGTCTGGATTTTTATTTTTTATTGTAACCCTCCAGTGGAAGTTTAGGCTCAATGCCAATTTACAGCTGAATCCAGGAAACCCGGTGGACTGTTGCGCACGAACAGTTTAAGCATTACATGGGAATGGTGCATTCGGGGTAACGATGAGTTCCATAAGACCCCCTGATTATTTGTTGTTAGTAGATTCCAAATATCTTTTCACTATAACTGGACACATTCAAGAATGCAAAATAAGCTGTTAGCACAACGCACTTTCTACATCGCACTTTTGATTCAAATGGGCAAGTGAAGGAAACGTCTGTGATTACTAATGCAGACATCTAAGGATTACATACGAATTGTCACTCTAAATGTCAATGGCCTCGATAATAAACGTAAAGTCTGAGCGGTAGACGACTGGTTGGGAGGTCATTTACCAGAAATAGTGCATGTGCAAGGGATGCATTATATGGATAAGAAGGATCCTATATATGAACTGTTTAGGCAATTGGCAGGCCATCAGTACATATCCTCTGCAAATGCCGCCCACAGAGGGGTGGCAATATATGTTAATAAGCATTTTCCTTTTCAAGTTACTTTTTCCCAATCTGATACAGAAGGCAGATGTGTGCTTATCAGTGGCCTGCTTAACAACATAAGGAGCACTGTAGCCACAATGTATACACCAATCTCAGATGATCCTGCACCACTTATAGCTCTTTACCAGGCATTGTTGAACATCCCTGGATTTGTGATTCTGGCAGTGATTTCAATTTTCTTCAAAATCAGAAGTTAGACTCATCATTTGATAGCAGTAAACAGAATAAACCATGAATGGCCAGTGCAATGATGGAATGCACAAGGATGTTAGAAGCTGGTAGATCTATGGAGGGAATCATACTCAGCTAGACAATAGTAACCAATGCACGAAAACATACAAATCAAATGCTTATTGTAGTAAGCTGAACTTTGACAATAGTAAACAATCCAAGTATCATAGTAGCAGTCTGTTTCAGGGGAACTGTAAGAAATTCGAGTATTAGTTGAGGGGGATAAGAATCCATCTCAAATAATAATCACTGTCCTCGTCAGGGTGAAGCACAAAAATTACTAAGGAAACTTGTACTAGTGCTCTGCTAGTTTGCCTCAAAAGCAGTTAAGCTTAGTTGAGAGGCAACGTGTAAAGTTTTATAATGTCAATACAAGGACCTCCTGCTACTAGTAATGGTTCCTAGAGCATGGAGAAATGCAAATATTGAAACACAACTAATTATTATTATTAATCATGTATTATGTGTTAGCTATTCATTGAGACTCAGAGTACATCTATTTTCATTCCTTCCCTTTAGATATATGATTCATTGTGGCTTTCCTGGTGAAGGCGCTCCTTTTCGCCAGAATGCATGTAGATACTAAGAAGATTCATCATAACACCAAAAGCCGCTAGATTGTATTTTTTATTCATGGTGTTCTTTTTTTTTTTTAATTCCTCTTATGGCCTCTGTAGCTACAGCCGCCTCTCGACCTGGTCCACCTCTGGCGCAAATAACTTTAGTGGTTCTTAGTCTCAGCTGGTATTTTCCTTACGGGGAGTGCCCGTTTATACACAACTTGAGCTGACCCAGAGATTTTAATCATAGGAATTTATCCTGTACCTTGATCTATTCTATAATAATCTCAAAGAGGGGCATCCAACCAAATTCCAAAACAACCCAGAATCTGGCACCTCTCTAGATACATTTACCCTCTGATCTACAGCTCTGATATACTTGACGAAATTTAACCAGGCATTCCAACTAGGAAGGGCTTCCTGGCATCACAGTTTACAAATCTCTCTCCTCGCCAACAAAATCAAGTAAAACACCAATTTATGTTGTGGCCCAATCTGGTCTCGCACCCCACCCAACATACGTACAATGCCAAATAAAATAAGAGTTGGGCTTATGGTGTTCTTGATTTTCCAATTTAGTCTACTGTTATCTTTATCACATAATAATTAGTTGTGTTTAATGATTAATTATGTATGTTACATGTATTTATTATTGTCAGGTTTGTTGGTTATTTTGTAATGTCATTGTCTTATATCCGTTTTCCACAAGAAGTACCACAAAACCTGGAATGATTATTTAAAAGAATTTTGTATGAATAAAATGTATTTATATTGAATATTAGTGTACACTGAGTCTCTAAATATGTGTTTCTAGAATAAGGTCTCTTATACTTTATAGACCGATAGTTGCCTAGGGATTTTCTCTTCAAACGTGTAAAGTTTTATGCAGTACTCAAACAGTCATCAAGTGAAAACGCAACACAAGAAGAATCCCAAACCATTTTTAGAAAAATGAAGTAAATTTTAATAAATAAAATAACACCTGAAGAACGTAGGGGTTGCATCCTGAATCATTGGTCCAGCCGCAAAATACCTTCATTGGATCAGCTTTGCAGGTTGGCCCTAGTAACCTCCGTCAGTTCTCTGGACAAAATGTTTTTAATTCCCAGGTTTGAGGAAATTAAGGGGCACTCTTTGACACCAACCAAGGGTCCTGGACCTTTTGGAACAGCACTTGGGGATCAAGACTTACTCCAGCAGAGGCCAGTAGCAGGGTCCTGGGCTTGTCCAATTGGAACTGGTCAACTGGAAATGCAAGGAAAGGCCTATTGGGACTTGTTGTGCACTTCTAGGACAATTAGGAGGCCAGCCTTTTGATCCCCAGAGTCCACATCTTTGTCCCAGGTACAGAAATAGAGAAGGTCCAGTTTTCAATGCTCTTCTCAGGTCCTAGGTTCAGCTATCCTGATGTGATCTCAGGAGGGTACTGGGGTTGCCACATTTTTGCCCAGTGCCTGCTTGTGGCTGGGGACACTCCCAACCTCTCCCTAATCAAGGGGTTAAAACTTTCCAGTGGTGACTCCATCCAAGTTAGTAGCACTTCCTGTGTGTTTTACCATAAGCTACTCCATGAGACTCCTTTTTCGCTAAAGCCAACATGGCAGAACTGTCCTTCCCATGGTCAGAGCTCCCAGTGCCAACCTAGAGGTGTGGCTATGGAAATAGGCAAACCCTCCCTTGTGGCCACCATAAACTAGGTCTGGGGCAGCTACTCATTCCCGCTTGGTTTGGAGCCAAGCTGACTATGAAGACAAAGGGAGGCAGACCTAGTTGTGGGTTGCATCTGTAATGACAGGTTAAGCACTCTTTGAAACTCATGAAAGAGCTGGCCACTTCCCCCAAGAACATACTGTGTGAGGAGGAAAAACAACTCCCCACACCAAAGCCTTTTGTCCACAAGCCAGGAGCTATCCACATCTCACCACAGGGGAACAGTCAGGTGACACTGGACACTGGAGAAAGGCACATTTGGCTTAGGCAGGAAAATTATAACTTCATTAAAGTGTAATTTTCCAAATAGTAATTTAAAATCTTACTTTACTATTAAGTTGAATTTTAAATTACTATTAAAATGAGTCGTTGAATCATTTTCCTAGCTGCTCCTAACTTGACAAAAAGCATTATACGTTTTTATAATGTAACCTAGTGCTTTCATATGGAAGAGCAATCTGTGCTACAGTGAAACATTACTTTGGAGACTTTTCGCTGCTATGGCATGTAAAATAATGAATGTACATGTCTTACTTTTCATATACCATGCACTCTTCCCCATGGACATTTAGGGCCTACCTTAGGAGTTTCTTTGAAGTATTAAAATGGAAGGCTCAGGGCTGGCAAAAGGTTTAATTTATCAGGTCAGAATGTTAGTTTTAAAACTGCATACCCACAGTGCTACTTTACAGGGTAGGCAATGAGTGTTACAGCACACTTGTAGCATTTAATTTACAGCCCTAGGTACATGCAGTACCATAGACTTGGGTCTTATAAGTAAATTAAATATGACAATAAGGTGAATGCAAATTTGAAAACATTTAAAATGATAAGCACAAGCAATTTACTACTGGTCAAGAGGAATGAAGTGTGCAGAGTCCTAGGACCAGCAAAAATGGGTTTAGCATAAGAAAGGCAAACATCTGGGGGAATACCATGCAAAAGAAGGTCCTCCTCAAAAAGAGTATAGTCTGGATAGAGAGGTAAATCTGTGGTTGTAACAATATGTTTAACAGAGGGGAGAATGCGGTAGATTAGGTAAATATAGAGCTTGGGTGGAGAATAAAAGCAGCTACAGGACATGCAGACAGAGTATAGATATGATTGCGAGATATTCTTAATTAGTAGATGAACATTATTATTTTTGTAAAAATTTGAATGGACTGTAGGGTTATGCATTAGAGATCTCATGGGCATGAGAGTTTGGGAAAGGATTCAGCAGAAGTAGCATTGATGGGTAATTATTGTCTTGAGAGTAGCAATTATTTAGGGAATTTTTGAAAGTATTGAAGACCTCAGTGTCCTGCTTACTATAGCAAGGGTGTTCCCTAGTTGTCTTCCAGCCAATTACAGGGTTTTACCTCCGAATCTTGTTAGTCTTCATTTGAATTGGGCATATCGCTTGTTAAGTGCACAGTTGTGAGAAGGATCTGGTTACGAGGAGTCTTTGTGATGGGCCGGTATTTCTCTAATGACACCACTCATTAAATATGAGAAAGCGACTTGCCAATTGAATAATGAGGAATGAACAGCTTCTAGGACAGTGCCAGAGGATTGGTTGATTTGAATTCTGGGACGCATGGATTGGGTGCGGTACTCTTTAAGAAGTGAACTCTGTATAGAGCCCGACTACGAAGAAGTTTTGTATCGATACGGCGTCGTGCTTATACTGCTACACTTTGCAGGTTAGTGGTTTGGGTCACCAGTGTTGTGAGGAGTATTAGGTTGCTGGTGGATATGTTGTGTTGGAGATTTTATTGTGAACAACAATGGTCCCTAGAAGGTTCAAGATAGGAAACCAAAGGAATGAATATAGACTCAGTCAGTACTATATTAAGCGGACTTGTCCAGCCGGACAGAGGTCAATTATTTACTTATAAACAGATAAACAATCGTTTAAACATTATTACATAAAGTGGGACATAGGCCTGTGTCTTATTTAACCAACCAAGAACAATACAAAACAAAAGAATAGGGGGCTCAGGCAAAGCTCATGGTTTGTTGTAAAGGAACAATAAACATTTTCACTTATAAGTCTTAAATGTTTGATTTGAATATTGTAAAGGTGTTCAACGTGATTTGTTCTTTGAAAATGTTTATTGTTCCTTTACAACAAACCATGAGCTTTACCTGAGCCCCCTGTTGTTTTGTTTTGTATTGTTCTTGGTTGGTTAAATAGGACACAGGCTTGTGTCCCACTTTATATATTAATGTTTAAACGATTGCTTATCTGTTTAATAATTGACCTCTTCCAGCTGGACAAGTCCGCTTAATATAGTACTGACTGAGTCTATATTCATTCCTTTGGTTTCCTATCTTGAACCTTCTAGGGACCGTTGTTGTTCAAAATAATTGATTCCCAGGGTCCCTGGTCGACCTAACTTGGGTGCCCTTGTTGTACTATAATATGTGTTGGAGATTTTAGCATTGTGGCCTGTTATGATTTTAGGAATTAGAGGTGTGTATATTTGGAGGAAAATGTGTTTAGGTTGATATAGGAGATTATGGAGTGTAAGAATGTGTAATTATGGTGTGTGTGTGTAGCGCTGATGGAAAATTCTGTGAATATCAGTTGGTAGATGTTTAAGTGGAATATTAATGAATATATCAGAGTTATGGTTTGAGTACAGGAAAACATTGGTTGAGGAAGAGTGAGATAGTAAGAATATGGCTGTGGTGTGTGTTTATGGTGTTTGTGTATTATTTGTGATTTGGATTCAACTGTAATTGGGCCTTTTTTTAATTGATTTTTTGGGACCCACTTGCTAGTGACTTATCTATCAACTGCTTTATTCTGGCCCACTATACTCCAGTAAGAGAATGCAAGATTTTACAAAGTGAATAGAGAACTTGATGTGATTTTTTTCTTAAGGCAAGAAGTCATGAAAGTAGTATTTATTCCTAGAGGCCTTGTCCTCTCCTGAATTTTAGAGATAAAAAACATCTCTTCGATTTTGATGACTTGTAATACAGATTGTATGTGTTTGCTCGGGGTGCTGATTATGAAGAACTGATGTATAGTGTATAATAGAAATATTCCTGGCTGGGATTAATTTGAAACTATTTATTTTTTGAGAGTGTAGGGAGCCAGAAGAATTTTTTTGTTTGTTGTTGTGTTTATGTTGTAAAATTATTATGTATTTTCATTATGAAATTTCTGAGTGTACATGTATGCTCACTTACAGCCCTGATGAAGTCTATTTCAGAACAAATTGCGGTGGCTGGGCTGGAATGCGATGTTTAAAGTACAATAATAAAATTATTTTGCATACCGTACTATGGCTCCCATCTTATGATGGAATGAAAGAAAAAATCACTCGTTTATTGCACTACAATGAAAATTTGATCTAATGAACTTTTAGCAACCTCCTTGGACTTATTGAGCGCTCCCTTTTGTGTATGGTTTTCTATCTATGTTTGGTGGTTTCCGAGCATTGGAATCATAAACGGTAGAGCGCTAGCTTGATACATTGAATCACTGACACCGGTGCAGCAATTTAGCCAACACTGCTCTTTTTAAAAGTATTTCTTGGGACTTACTTGGTGTTTGTTCTGTTGGTAAAATGGGATTTCTATAAGTTGTAGAAGTGAGCTACCTCTGTTACAGGGAAAGAGGCTAAGGCAATTAGTTCTTTTTTTATTTCAAAGGCAAACTGGTTGTTTGTTGCATAGTTTACACTTAGTGCAAATTGTTTGAGAGGCATCCAAATGCTTTGATTAAAGTGGTAGTAACAGCCTTGAATGGCTGAGTATGGGTACATTTTAAGTATTGTTTGTTAATAGTTTGTTCAAAGTCACTTGTTTTAATTTAAATCTGGTATACAAGTTCATAGTAAGTGTTATTAGATAGAGTTTATTAGGTATCAAAATGTATATGAGCAGTATATTTGCATTGTTATGTTCACCATGTAATGTGCAGATCAGAGGGAATGGTTTAGGGCACACCTTGAATGTTCTGTCCATCTTCCATATATGATATTGGCTTAGGGCCTGATTTGTATCTTGGTGGATGGGTTACACCGTCACAACAATGACGGATATCCATCTGTCGAAATATAACTCTCATTTTATTGTATGGGATTTATATTGTAGGGGATGGGACATATGTCACCACTGTGACTGAGTAACATATCCACAATTATCTAAATCAGGTCCTTATTCTTAATAAATTATCTGCTGTAGCAAATATAATGCGATTTTCTGATATTTTGGTTGTCATGTAGGAGGAAGCGTTCATCCCACAAACTCACAAAATCTTTCAGTTAAACCTGCTCTACAACTAACATGTTCAGATATCTTTCTGATTCCTTATGTGATCATCCACCCCAGAGTATGTAATCAGACAAATAGGGACTACAAAACCTTGAAACCTTGTGTAAAAGTTCCAAATCCTCTTTAACAGAGATACTTTCACATATGCCTTTAGATTTTAAAGGCACCCAGGATTGAGATATTGAAAACTTTAATGTCTGGCTTACAGAATCATTTGATCGTATCACCCCCATAAGAACCTCGGCTGTCAAAAGATTAATTCTATCTGCTCCTTGGTTCTCGGTGAATTTAAAAAAAAAAAGGAAAGGCTTTGTGTAAAATGCTAGAATGGATTTGGAGGAGATCTTATGATCCTGAGGCCAAATGCACATATAAGGTAGCTTTAAAATCCTATTGTAGAGCTGTTATCACAGCCCCTATGGAGCAAATCTCCTCCTCCTTTGCCAATGCAGTCAATAAACCTTTGGAGCTTTTCAAAATGGTGCACTCCTTTCTCTTTCCAAGCGTCCTTAGAATAAGCTCACTACTTCCACTCATTTTTGTGAAGAGCTTTCAGAGTTTTTCCAAAACAAGATCAGAGCTATCTGTGACCATTTCCGCAAGAAATCGGGGTGGTCAGCTGCCCCTCTGGGCCAGTCCTTGTCAAGGTTTAGACCTATATCTCTGGAGGACACTCTAGTAGAACTGGCTAAATGCAAGTCTGGCTCTTCCCTGGACCTGTGTCCACCTGACATTCTTAAAAAGGTGTCTTCTATGGTGACCCGTTTCTGAGTAAGTTGATGGAGTCTTCCATTGACTCGGCCCTGGTTCCTAAAAGCTGGAAATAGGCTCTCCTGCTTCCATTACTCAAACAACATAATGCTGGCTGCAATATATTAAGCAACTACAGACCAAGATCTCTTTTGCCAGCTGTAGCTAAAATGTTGAAGACGCTTGTGAACAGACAATTGCCCATTTTTTTAGAATCGAATCGCCTCTTACACGACTCTCAATATGGCTTTAGAACTGGATATAGTACAGGGTCGGTTCTGCTGAAAGTTTCAGGATTTATAAAAGAGAACCTTGATCAAAACTCTGCAGCCAAGGTGGTGCTACTAGACTTAACCTCAGGTTTTGGCATGATCTCTCATTAGATTCTTCTGGGCAGGTTTAATAACTTAGGTATACAAGGCCAGACTCTCCTGTGGTTTAAGTCTTTCCTGGAGGACTGGACAAAGCCGTCATGCTATCTCCTTTCTCCTCTACTGCAAAACCACTGGAGTGAAGTTGACTGCAGGGTTCTGCCCTAAAATCCAACCTTTTTAACATTTACCTGGAGCTGTCAGCCAGCCTAGCTGAGATTTGGGGTCTTAGGGTCATTTATTATGCTGACTACACTCAATTTGAAGAAAAGGGCGTGTCAGTCCTGAACTCTTTTAAAGCGGGCCTAAAGTCTGTTGGAGAATGGATGAGCGACAATTTCCTCAGGCTTAACTCTGATAAAACAGAGGTCCTCTTTTTTGGAACTAGTTGCTATACGGGTGCAAGCAATTGGTGGCCTTCAGAAATGGGTGCTCTCCCCGGCACTAACTGCTAGGAATCTCTGAATCATCTTTAGCTCTGACCTTTACTTTGATCCCTAAGTAGAAAGTGTATCAGCTAGGTATTTTGCCACTCTTAAGTCTCTAAGAAGAATGCACTGAAGGACACACATATGACCATTGTTCATTCCTTAATGACTTCCATATTGAACTTTGTGAAAGATCTTTACTTGGGTCTGCTTCATCTACAGATTGTGCAAAATGCCGCAGCCAGACTGATCCTGAAAATTCCCATCTCTCAATCAATAGTGCCGCACCTATAACACCTTGTCTGACTGTCTATTGTTACGCGAGTTCAAATAGCTTTTAGAGCTTTGGATTTTAAAAGACCTGCATATCTAAGAAGGAAATTAAAGCCTACTCCTAATCCCATTCTCTGAGATTCAGCAGTCAAAGGCTACTTCACACTCCTCGGGTGCACAATGCAAAGAGAGGAGGATGATTGTTTGCTTTCCTCACTGCTGGGCTCTGGAATGCCCTTCCTACTAACTTTGGGCTTGCTCTCTCTGAAGCAATTTTTTAAAAAAACTGGAAACCTTTCTTTTTAACCCTGCAGTCTAACCGTGTGCTTTTCTGATCTAGACTGAAAATGTCAGGAAACCTCTTTGGAGGCAGCTGCATGCTTTAGAAAATTGATTTGTATTGTATTATATTGTATAATTATGCATGGTGGTTATATGTTCAGGAATTTGAATGTCTTCTTATGTTTTAGAAATTTAGTAGTAGACTCGTGGGAACTTGCTCTTATATCTTACTTTGATTTCGGTGACATACAGGGGATGGTTGTGCTCTCTCACATTAATAACAAAAGTTTTCTTACCAGTCCTCCCATAACATTCATAAGAGTAGTATTTTGTACATTTCCAATTAACATTCTCTGTGCTTGTGCTTTCTCGGCAGAATGTGTAGCCCATGTGCAGGAGTAATTGTTTGCCTTTCTCTGAGGTTATATATCTTGCCCTTTCTGTCATTCTGTCTGGAAATAGTTTAATGATACAGTTAAATAAAATGTAATAATTTCACTTTTGCTTTCCAAATGCCAAGTGCTGTTGATTATAATTGAAGTTCATTGTCTAATGTGGATCAGGTAGTTCATTTTCTGTTGGCAAGAAAAAAGTTGTGTTAATTATATTTTATTTTAAATGTTTATTTGTGGGTAGTTGTGTAGACAGTCTCAGCCTTAAAACTTAAACTGGTTGTTAATCCTTTGTTTTCCTTGTGCCAAAAAAGAGAAGAGGTATTTTCCCAATTTTGAATCTTCAACTTCTCAAATTTTTCCTGCGGAATAACAAATCTAAAATGTTTACGTTGGCCTGGGTGCTATCTGCCCTGGAGACTAACTGGAAGCACAGGACATGCAGAACGCCTATTTCCATGTTCTACTCTTGCAGGTGCAAAGGAGCTACTTCCTTTTCAGTTTGCTGTGATGCTTTTAGGCCTCACCAGTGCCACATTGGTGTCATGAAGGTGATGGTAGCAGCAGACCTTTAGAGATCGGGAGTACGTGTCTTCCCTACCTCAAATGACTGACTGTCGAAGATGAGCTCAACCCAGTAACTTGTAGACCACCTCTATATGGTGGAGAACCCCCTGACATTGTTAGGATTCCCCATCAATGTATCAATGTCACACCTGACTCCTTCCTAGAGGCTCATTTTCATGAGAGTGATTCTGGATATGATGCATTACCTGGTCTACCCTCTGAATCCGTGAGACCTTGATCTTAAAGTTTCAGCCTTGGTACTTGATTTTAGTGAGGGTTGCTCTGAACCTTCTTGCACTACTTGCCTCCTCAACCATCGTCGACCATGACAGATACAATATGTGGGCTCTAAAGTGGAATCTGAGGTCCGAGTGGGCCCAATACCAAGGGACCTGCCAGAGTCCATCCAGGTTTCAGAAGGGGCTGTCAAAATGTTGCTGTGGTGGCTGCTAGACCACAATTGATCAGTGTCAGACTCCTCACGGAACATGACCCAGAGCTGACGGTGGTGATAGGCACATCACTGCTGGGTTGAGGAGAGCATCTGGGAGAGGTGGAGATTGGAGATCTCTGATCTCCAGCAGAGACTCTTCTCCACATCCATGTGTTGCAGTTACTGGCCATTTGCTTGAGATTGAAAGCCTTACTGTTGTCCATCAAGGAAAGGCTGGTTCAGGTCCTCACACACAACACCACTGCCCTGTAGTATTGCAGCATGCAGGGCCGGGTGAAGAAACCCTGAACATCTGGACCTTACTGAATGTTCTGGGCTTTACGTTAATCACTTGCCAGGATCCTTAAACACCAAGGGTGGCAAACTCAGCTGGTGATACAAATGGCAGTTAAATCCAGAGGTGGTACAGGGCATCTTCCAGCAAAGGAGTGAACCCTGACGTGACCTCTTCGCTACAGCCAAGAAAGCACAATGTCAACACTGTTGTGCACTGGAGTTCTCAAGAGGCCTCTCTCTCAGAGACGCTTTCAGTCTAGAGTGAAGCATGGGACCCCACTATCTCTCATGCCCCCACTTCTGAAGAATATCTGGAAGGACCAGGCCCAAGTTATCCTAGTGGCTTGGGGTTGGGTGAGTGGTACCTGGAACTTCTGGGCATGAGCACCTATCCTCCGATCAGGATGTGGCTCTTCTATCGCAAAAGTATGGAATAGTCTTGCACTTGGACCTGCATAATGTACATTTTTGTGTGTGGAGATTGAGCAGTAGCAGCTGACTGCGTTCACACTTTCTCAAGAAGTAATGGATATTATCCTGGTGGCAATGCATCCTTCTACAAGGTCTGATTACGCTGGGACAGGGTTGTGGTTTGGTGTGACACTTGTAATATAGACCCGTTGAAAGCAGAACTGTTGGATGACTTGTAATTTGTGTTGACTTTAGCCCAACAAGGATTTGCAGAGGAAACAGTTTAAAGTTATCTATTGTTTATTTTTTTTAATTTTTAGTGTTTAGTGAACGGTTTTTTCTTGTTCAAATCACCTGTTGTGATTCGATTTCTTAAAAAGATTTTAGGCAGTGACATGGGTGTCAGTGGTACACAAGTTCATGAAGCACTACTGCCTTGACAGGCAGGTCTGAGGGGAGAGGCATTTTGGCCATTCAGTCCGGCAGTCATTCCATAGACCCACTAACGGGGGAGTTATTGCTGTGGTATCTAATTCAAAGACAATGTTCTTTGCCAAAAGTATACCTAGGGTGGAAAGCTTGACGGAGGAATTTTGGGCTTTATCTGGATATCTAGTGAACAATTCTAAGTTGGAGGTGATGTGTTGGTGTGTAGTGGGTTGGATGTGGGAGGTACAGACGGAGATTAAGTACCTGGGTATTGTTATTGTTAAAACCTAGGAGGCAATACCGCAGCGCAATCTAAGGAGGGGTGGCAAAGGAGGTGGATGTATTACTCGCCAAATGTAAGGACCTGCCATTGACAATTTACTGGCGAGTGAACTTGATTAGGATGTCGATTCTCCCCAAACTGATGAACCTTTTTAACTGTATCTCTCTCACATTTCCAAAATCAGTTCTTGACAAGTTCCAGGGGAAAATTACAAGTTTTCATATGGGACTCTGATGGGGTTAGGCATGCATGGAAAAAGTTGAGGCGCAGACTTGAGAAGGGTGGTCTAGCTCTGCCGAACCTGCATTTGTATTGTATGGCCTTTCAGTATAAAAACTGTAGGATGCTTTTGCGTAAGCCGGATAGCTCAACCTGGGATGTGTTACTAGGAGAGATGGTTAGAGTGACAGGATCCACTGGGTTCCTATATAAGTTTGGCACCTCGAATTTCTTTTTTGAAGAATGGCTAAGCGTCCTAAAGGATGCACTGAGCTTGTGGTTTAAAGTTACGAAGATATCGGATTTTGGCTACTATTCTGACTTTGCACCCATTTTGGATTTCCCAGGTCCCCCAGAGTGTTTGAGGGCTAGGATGAGCCTCCCACTAAGGAGTACAGGGATATCCACCTGGAGTGAGCTGATAGAAGTGCGGGGATTAGTACCCTGGGAATTTTAAGTGTCTTAACTGGGGGCTCCATGTCAAGGTTCAATTATCTGCAGTTGTCTTCCTAGCTTATAAGTGCTTTCCAGGAGATGGAGGATGCCTAGGAAATTGAGTTGACACTACAGGATGTGAGACCTAACAGTAAGGAGGTTGCCATTTGGTAATGGAAGTTTTTGGATGCCGAGCATAGGAAAATGAAGGCGCCATAATCAACATGGGAAGGAATCATCCAGGAGACTAAACTACAACCTACATTGCAAACCTCCTCAAAGTTATTGTACTCTCTGGTTAAACCAGCGAACCTCAGGCGAAATCACTTTTTTACCACTAACACACTATATTGGAACTCCTCAAAAGATTGTAAAGTTTTTACAGTGGCCAACCCACAGATGTAGAAGGTGCGGTCTTTTAAGGCGCAGTTATGAACACGTTTTTTTCACTTGTTCAGGCATCAAGGGTTTTTGGGAGGATGTCGAGAACATTGTAAAGGATATCATGGGTGTCGATATTACGTTAAGTTTTGTGTTGGTTTAATGGGGTGGATATGGCCTCACTGAGTTTGTTGAGTAGAGCACTGAGGTGCCTTCTGTTCTACGTGGTGCTTTTAGCCAGGAGGGAGATCTGTAAGCGTTGGACTGATCCATCTCCCCCAAGAGTAGCAGACTGGCTGCAAGCGGTACACTGGGCTTCCTGTCTGTACACTGAGGGTAAGCCTGGCGGGATGAATGAGATATGGGCCGATATTTCCAGGTGGAGTGGTATGTTGGTTACGGAATCAATCAAACAAGTGGTTTTATGATTACACGAGGCGCTGCTTGGGTAACGAACCTTTTAGCTCGGTTGGTTCGGTGAGGGCCAATGGAAATGCAGCTTGCTGAGGGCCGGATAATAATTGTCAAAACACCTGCGTTAGCAGAATCTATGGTGATATGAGGATTTTTTTTTTTTTAAAGATACCTCTCTTTATGGTGAATACTCCATCTAACCACAGTTTCCTCACCTCCCTTCTGCCTCTCCATTCTGTGGAATGAACCCTTTTCCAACTGTTTCAAATTAGAGATTTGCACATTGGTGCATATGGTTGGTCCTTTGAGCTCCATGTCCTAGGGTACTGACTGTGTCAAGAATTAAATTGACGTCAGCAGAAGCTATCACTTCTGGACTGGAGCAAGGTCAACGTGGAGCTACACAATACCACCTGACAGCATGCAGAGGCTATTCTGAAAAATCTTCCAGATCTAGCCTGTCACATGGGCGATATTCTAAAAGTGAGGAATCTGTGGTTAGATAAAGCATCCACATGAAAGAGCATTACCAAGGGTAATTTACTTTCAATTGCGCTTAGGAGCCAATGCTTCCAAGGAAAAAGAAATAAGCGCATTATTTTATTGCACATGGAATTAATTAAATATTGTTTCTTGCAAGATTGTTAAACATAAATGTGCCACTCATTTACCAAATGCCCTACTGATTATTCTTTACCATCCATGTTATCCTTGAAGATTGTGTCCAGTGCTCTCAAAATCCATCTAAGGGGATTTTTATTTGGATCTTGAACTTGACTCTCACCCAAAAACTAGCACAATCTTATGACCATGCACTTTACCAAAACGTTCAATAGGTCCATTGGTGTTTTGGGGAGAAGATAAATCTCTAGTAGATAATCCTCCATATTTGAATGAATTAGTGTCACAAGCTTCTCATATCATAGTAAATTCCTCTGTGAAAACATATTAGCTACACAATGTCACACATTCAGGGTGAGTCGCAATGCAATCCACAGGTCAACTTCCCAACTCGTGAGTTGACTGAACTAGCCCATCACTTCAAGCCAACACCCATGCTCAACCATTAATTTCCAGCATCTCTAAGTGACAGTTCTCACAAGTGCCCAAAAAGGCCCAGCAGATGAAATGTAGAGAAACTCAGATCTCCTGAATAGCTCCCAAACTGAAAGAAACAAAAAAATAGAAAAATAAATATATTAAAGATAATTCATCCCTCGATGCAGTCTGAAACTAGGATCTCGAATAAATGTTACCTTTTCCCCACTATCATAATTGATTTACTGCTAATGTAGTATGCCTACCTCATCAGCTTTATGCTGCACTAAGATCAAGTGGCCTGCAATTATGTGGCAAGAGAGGACCAAATTACATGGCAGGGTTGACTATATTATGTAGAAGGAATAGGCAAATTATGCAGTGTAATATGACACATTTTATAATAGTATTGCTTCATTATTTTGTCATGTTAACACTGTCTGGGTAAACATTTCACCTTATTAGTACTGGTATAACACCCAAAAACACAAATAACCAATGAAAGATGACTACTCAACATTTGCCGAGAAAAGGCTTCCCGCTGTATAGGGACGCACGGCGTAACGTTTCATTATCTTTTGATTAGTATGAGCAACAATGTTTTTTTTGTTGGTAAAATCTGCAGATAATGTAGCAGATGATGGGTTATGTGGCAAGTGCGACAAATCCATAATTATGCAGAAAACGCTGCGGCCAGAGAATCGCATAACTGCACTGGCCGTGACTAAGATTCATCCCTTGACTTGAGCGGCTGTCGCTGTATAACAGTTTCCTTATCAGAGCTATTTGAAAAACGCCACTTCCTGTGGACAAGCTGAAACATCCATTAGGGCATTAATAGACCACATATGAAAAATACATGAGGAATTGTCAAGGCTGCCCGGGGGGTCACGCAGCGGCCCCTCAACAGGGCGGCCGCCTTAGTGCCACAGGAAGGCACTGGAGTCGGCCTCCTAGTCTCCCTGGGCGTGGGACCAGGGGGACTCCCGGCCGGCCACTTCCGATAGTGGGAGGGGGGACAGGGGTACTTATACTGTCCCCCGCCCACTGGGCTGACTCTTGTCCGCTGCCCGTCTTTCTTTTGGTCGCTCGACGCCTGCCACGGTGTAATTTGGCTCATCAGACGGGCAGGCGGCATAAGGGTTGGCCTGCCCTGGGATCGCCCGTAAGATAACCCACCATGTTGGCATATTTGTTAATGCAAATAAACCTGCAGCAATTTTCTCCACTAATCAAGGTGTCGTGTGGTTTATTGATGTATTGTGCTGCATGATAACTGACTTCTGTTGCCGATATTGGCACTAAACTGTATACCTCCTGTATGTCAGTGGCCAAATGAAAAATCCTGAGTCCTCCTTGCAGAATGTGATGAGGGGCCCGCGTCTCCCATATCTCACAGATATTCTCTGACCTTCGGCTGAATGGGCCCCTTTGAATGCATGAGTGGGCCCTGTGGATGATCGGGCCCCCCGTGCACCACTGGGGCTGCAGGGGCCTGCGTTACGCCCCTGCTGTATGTGTGTCCCACATGCACAGGCATTCTTCATTCCACGTGTTCGCGGGTGCCATTTCTCTGTTGTATGCAATAGAAAATCTGGAGAGACGGCAGCTACTTTGTTGTTTGTCTCTCTCCGCAGCCTCCTGCGGTGTCTATGTGACTTTAATGACACCCGACCTTCTAATAAATACTGAATGAGTGAGTCACGAGCTGAATCACTGACTGACGGTTTTGTTAGAACGGATGAGCTGAGGCTGGGGTTAAAGAACAGGTTAATCTGCAGAACAGAAATGTTGGCAGGATGGATATTGCCACGTGGAAGCGTTGACATTAATTTTCTGTACCATGGTTACTGACAGATTAGAGATGATTTGCATGGGCTCGTGTGCGCCTTTCTGGGCATCGAATGAGTGACGTAGATATGCTAATTAGTTATGTTAACCTTTATGTGATGATTAGGGCAACGCTTCGAATTTTATCACGAGCCGTGCCTATAAATGGCACATGTTCTTTTAAATTGGGTATGGCTAATTGTGGCTTGGACAACTGTCTTCTTTCTGATGCCACTTTGCAGCAGAGAGAAACGGATTTGCGTTGGTTCACAAATGAGCGGATGAGGACGATCTTACAAACACTCCCCGAGCTCTCAAACCCATAATTAGAGTTCAAAAATCTCCATTCCATTTCTTTTTGTACATGACGTGAAAGACTAGGTGGACTGCACTGCAATGACTGCCTTGTGTCATCTGTAGTAGGTTGAGGAGGGGCTCGTTCTGGTATGTAAAAAGGCTGAATGTCTGCTCAAGTGCACCGGCTCACACATTTTAAACCCTGTCTCAATATGGCGGTACTTCCCGACAATATCCCTTGCTCAGGGGCGGCTCCTCTGCTAAGGCGGCGGAGCGTTGTCTCACTGCTCTTAGAGCTGGAGAAAGTAAAAGTTAAATGATAATAACCCCGTAATTATCATTTTATTTTTCACTACTCGGCTAGGTTAAGGCGAGGCTGGGGTCACAGGGAGAGTGCTCATGGTCCGGCCAAACAGTCATGCGTACTCTACGTGTTCCTCACCGGGCTACATAGCACAGCCTGGTGAGGAAAATGCCCAGGCTCCTGTTCTCCGTCTGATTGCCGAACCAAGGCGCTCAAAGCAAACACAGCGCTGCATTGCAGTGTTGTGATTGGCTTAGGGGAGGAAGCCTGTGTCATTCTTGCTTCTGCTGAGGAGAAATTGGCATGAGGAGAGAGGGCGGCCGGCAAAAGGTAAGAGTTTCTTTAAATTAGTTCTTGTCCCATCCATCCAGTGTTAGAAGTGGGGGGGAACGGAAGGGCACGGCGTGCCCCTACTTTTAAAAATTATGCTAGTCCGTTCCCCTACTTCTTGATTTAAAAAAAGCGTCCCGGGACTGCCCTAATTCAGGCCCGGTTCTAGTAAGGGCTTGAAGGCAGGCGCGAAATGCCATGGGGCTCAAAGTGCTTCAAAGCCCGGGCGCGCACACACAGACAGTTTCAGAGATTATCGCAGCCGTACCTGAGTACTTCACAGGTCTTTAAAAGACCATTTACATGTTAACGAGGCTTTGTTTATTTTTTCACACCTTCATCTCCAACAGGGGCATGGCGAAAGGCGACAAATCCTTTCTTTGGCCGCGGTAACCTTTGCCTACTGTCCTGCTGCGCGGATATTCTTTTTCTACGCAGCGCAGGAGAAAAGAAGTTTGTTTATTTTGATTCACCTTTCCCAACCCCTGCAGCTGCTCATCACTTCAGGCTGCGACACTAAGATTGACTAATGGAGTAGGTAGGAGAATGTGTCACTATTTGTTTTTCTTTTTAAATTCTGCACAGGCGCAGCAGGACATGTACTTTGTGTGTGCTTCATTTAATCCGTTTTTATCGTTATCATGGCTGATGCAGAACAACAATAGGACAATAAAAAAATGCCCAGATAGCGCTGGGTATTAATGATCCTGCTGGAGAGCAATCATTTCTCTGTTAGTAGTTAAGTGCAGATGAACTGTATTTTATGTGGAAGCTCAGTGGGTTACTGTCATTGTGACAGAGATCCTTGTGTTACGTGCAGTTCAGAAGTTACAATCCTAACATAGGACAGTGACCAATGAACTGTCATCAAAGAGCTGCATGCAAACCTGAATGATATAGTTAGAACTTCGCGTTTTTTGTTTTGTGATTTAGTTAGAACTTCCCCAGTCTTTCATTATTCTAATGTTGCTAAAATGAGTATCTTTGGGCAGATATACATTTTTATCAGTAAAGCCAACCCCTACCCACTGGAGTACTCTTTAAATCCTGAGTTTGTGCTTCTCCAGACCAAACCCTCTTAAAATAACTGCCCACCAGTATGGATGACATGTGATTCATACACCTTGTAATCCTCATTGGCTTATGTGACATTCCCTGTAGGCTGATTTACATACTTGTATGATTCGTTGTCTCTGTATAATGTGTGCGTGGTGTAAAGTACTGACACACACTACACTGATATGAGTAGCGCTACACAACAAATGAAATGCATATGAGAGAGGGGCTACATAAAGATGAGGGGCACTGTTGGAGGGTGGCAGTGAGGGAATCCGAGGAGGAGGTAGTGGGAGTGGCTATGGAGCGATGAGGGGCACTGTTGGAGGGTGGCAGTGAGGGAATCCGAGGAAGAGGTCATGGGGGGGAGGGGGGAGCTAGGGAGAGATGAGGGGCACTGCTGGAGGATGGTAGTGAGGGATTCTGAGGAGAAGGTCATGAGGGGGAGGGGCTACAGCGAAATGAGGGGCACTGGTGGAGGGTGGCAGTGAGGGAATCCGAGGAGGAGGTCATGAGGGGGAGGGGCTATGCGGAGATGAGGAGCACTTGTGGCGTATGGCAGTGATTATTGGTGTTGCGCCAAAAAAGACTTTCGCATCAGCGCTAAAGCCGGCCTTGTCATGGCCTAAAGCCGGCCTTGTCATGGCCTTTCTGTTTTGGTTATTTAATTAGCAGTCGGGTCATAAGGGCTACTGTGGAACATACTTTAAAGTATGTGCTAATTATATTTACTGCTATATTCAATGTTTTAAGTTTGAAGGTGATTTTACTAATGTTTTTACCGGGAAAAATGAAAGTGGAGCCCGATGGTGCCTGATATGGGGCTGGGGCCCAAGGTCAGCTGTGAGATAAGGTGCACTGGAGAGGAGTAGTGGATAATCAAGCCTGTAAGGGAGTGCGTTGCGGAGTCTGGGGTCAGGTGGAGGTAGCAATGAAGAGGGATCCTCCATGAAGGCTCGAACAGAGGGAGCCCAAATAGTGTCACTTGCCTGATACTACCACCTCAGAAACCTCCTCTTCCCATCAAAGGAAAATTACATAGAAAAAACAGTTTTTGAGAGTGATAATATTTAGAAAGAGATTTGGAAAAGAGTGTGATTTACTGGGCCTTGTAAGACTAAGAAGAGATAAAGGAGGGCCCGGAGGATTTGCAGTCTGGGTGTTGCTACTCCCAAGATAATTTTGAAAAAAAAACTATAGGGTCAAATACTGCATTTTATTTTCAACACCCCATTTTTACACAAATTCTCTCAAAAGCCATTACTGTGCCAGGACAACATCCCCAGGAGTTGACCACATTTTTTTTCAAGATGCACAATATGTTCCTCCCATAAGTAAATATTTACCTCCACTTTGCCAAGGCCTGTGTTTTGTCCTGCTTGCTCACATGTTATCTCACTCAGGCTCACTACCCCCATTATTCATTCTCATTTACTTTCCCTTTTACTCAAAATTGCTCACTTGCACTCATTCTTCAACATTCGGTATCACATTCTCACTCACTCAGTCTCACCACTTTTTCCTACTCTGATTACCTCATTCTAACTTACAGTTTCACTTACTCTACGTGACTCCTTCTCACTCACTTTCTCTCACTTTCATCGACATACACTCTTTCACTCATGCTCAGTTACATTCAGGCACTCAATCATTCACACCCACATTTACTTACTCGCACTCATTCTTCTTTGCAGGACACTTGAATACATATGTGCTATACTATGTTTGAGCAGCTAGCTGGCTGACATGAATAAGAATTATTTATTTATTTATCTCACTTGTGTAAAGCGCACTTTCACCTAACAGGCATCCTGGTGCTGACAATCAAGAGTGCACAATTTGTGGATAAGAAGGAGCCCTTGTGGGTTTCCGTGAGTCAGATCAGATTCTCTTGAAGAGTTCCTTTGTCTCTGAGCCCTGCTTAACACATGTGTACAGGAGGAGCCCTATATTCATGTCCTTAATGTTTGAGACAAAAAATACTCATTGATTTCTGAACAAGAGTAAAAGCGTTAAGGTAACATGTCGTTCCTGCTTATATTTTGCATGCTTTACATAATCCTGCATTCCCTATGAGTATTTGCTTTTCCCAGAATGTTCTTACTTTTTTTCAGGCACTGCCTAATTTGAAATGAGTCCCATCCAGGTGCTTATAATGGGGCAGAATTGGGTTGTAGGTGAAGACAGTGCGAGTTTCACTCAGTGGGGCAGAAGGGTGCTCGGTGGGGATAGGATGTGGCATTATGGCCAGAGCTACGAAATTTGGAACTGGGGAACCTGGTTCAGCCTTCATGCCTTGTCCATCAGACCACTCCTGAGGGAGCACCCATGATAGACTTTAGAAGGCCCCACTAGACCGTAGAAGCCCTGGTCTCTTAGCACCAGCAGGTGAACCCTACCGGCGGCCAGTTGGGTAAACTTGAAGCCCTGTCCACCACAATTCATACCCAGGTTCACCACCAGTCTTGCGGGCAGGTCTACAAAGCAGCACACCCTAGAGCAGCAGTGGCTTTGTCACGCAGTAGTTTTCCTGCAATAATAAAAGTCTCCCACACAACCCCCACGGTTTTTGACGCATTCATAGATTTACAAGGACTTGTAATCCTGGGAATGCGGCAAAATCTTGCGCTGCCCCAGAGGAGGCATAACTAGGAGAAATATCTATTTCTCCTTGCTTTTTCCTCTTTCAAACTGTGCTTTATTCTGCAGCCCACATAGAAGGATGAAAAAGCCTCTCAAGATTGTTTAAAAACAATCTTGCATGCAAAGGCGGCACCCTTGCACCATGGGGCAAGTGTGCCTGCGTTGAAGCTAGGCTGTCGAAATGGCGCCAGTGCAGGAGGAAAAGACCGGAATGCACCATATTGGATAAATACGGCACATTCCCGCCCTTTCCCTGTGACGCAGGGCAGCGCAGCAAAGTAACTTGCTGTGCTGCCCTGCGCCACCATTCCCATAAATATGTCCCTAAGCTCACAAATGTAAATTGACCACACTAATTATCTGTGTAAGAGCATGTATTGATAAACACAATGAGCCACTGACCTTTTTCTTGGACCTTGTTGAGTTGCCAAGCACAGCAGCAGATCTAATCTTAGATGCCTTACTTGCATGCTTAGAGACACGGTTTTACTGATGAGTATTTAAAAAGTCATTTGGTTCAGCTTGTAACAGATGGTGCTTCCAATATGATAGGTAGGAAATCTGGTGTGGCAACTCTTCTGAAACTGAAATATCCACAGTTGAGTGTATGGCACTGTGCTAACCACAAGCTGGAGCTTGCTGTGGGTGATGTTTGTAAAGAAGTCGCAGGCATTAATCAGCTCAAATTTTTTTGGGATAAACTATATACCACCTACCATGCCTCTCCGAAAAATCAGAGAGAGCTTGGGGAATGTGCTCTGGAGGTAGAAGTAAGACTTCTGGCAATTGGAAAGGTGCTAGATGTACGTTGGGTGTCCTCAAGTGAAAGATCTGTGAGAGCTGTTTGGAATAACTACAAAGGACTTATTAAACATTTCATGGAATTTTCCGAAGACTCAACGAGGAGTGACATTGAGCAGAGGAAATATGCTGGTTTAAACCGTTTATTAACCTCCCTGGTGTTTGTTGAAAATATGGGCATTTTATATGATGCTCTCACAGAATTGGGTGACCTATCCAGAAGGCTGCAGCGGCGTGATATGACCATATATGAGGCCGATCGTTCAATACAGATGCAGATTTTAGTGTTTGAATCAATGGCTGATGCACCTGGGCCCTTTGTTTGCTACAACTGCATTAGATGCTGCTGAACGGATGCAGTTTGCTGGTGTAGGACTGCAACAGAACAAAGGCTGTGTTAGCATCAATAGGGCACAGTTCTTTAGGAGCTTAGCAAATAACCTGAGAAAAAGGATGACAATGTCTAATGCATCAAATGTTTCTAGATGCACAACCACAAACAATGATGAAATAGAATACAAAGAGTTAGTACATAGAATGAAACTCCTACAACCAGTTTATTGGCCAGATCCAGTAGACATCTTATACGGTGAGGGAGAATTACAAAACCTTTGTAGCAGGTTGCATGTATTTGATACCAGGCAGTACATCCTTGGTTTCAGAGAGTACAAACAAAATAAAAATTGCATCTCTGAAAGCCTGAAACCATTAATGCACATTATAAACACCTTTTGTACCTCAACTGCTGAATGTGAACGGGGCTTTAGTGTAATGAATGATGTGCTCACACCACTGCGGAACAGAATATCAATCAATCGTCTGTCTTCTACAATGTTCATAAATATCGTGGGGCCACCTGTCATAGAATTTAAACCTGAATTTTATGTTCAGAAATGGTTAGAAAAAGGGAGAAGTGCAGATGAAAGAAACTGCATGGATCGGAGACAAATGGCTTATGATTCCACTTATAAGCGTATTTGGAATATTCTGTGATTGGAAACATGTCCCACATTGTAAATGAATTAAATATAAACAACTTATATATTAAACCTCAAATAAACATGTTTATTGATTCTTTGAATTAAATAACGTTATAAGCTGTAACTGGTCAGTGAAATGCCAAACGTTCAAAAATTGGTATGTTTTGCTATTGCTAGCCACACCTCTGACTCCGCCCACTAATCCAATCCTTGGGTTATTCCCGCCCCCTGAGTCTCCGCCCACAGTTCCCCTACTTTTTTTTCCCCACTTCGACCACTGCATCCATCTCCCCGCCACCCCTGTTCCCTGTCAGGCACCACTGTGCTCACAGCTTTATAATCTCACTCTCCACTAGAGACCAAAGCCCTGAATTTAATGGGTCGACTTTACCTTTTCCATTTTGAATTACATGATTTCTCCTTGCCAAAGCTAAGTACCTAAAGCCGGCTTTCGACCATCCCAGTTTATAATGACGTCGTACACCATGTCACCTCGGTTTGTACCCTGCCATATGCAAATCAGTCCTGACCCTGTTTCAGTTGGAACAATGCAGCCTGAACTGCCAGGCCAGGGTCTCTGTGAACCAAAAACAAGCAACAGAAGACTGATTTTGCCCTGATTGGGGCTCTTTAGTGAGGTATAGCTTGGTTCCAGTGGCACAGTGAGCACAGGACTAACTTCTGGTTATAGTTGTCACACTTAGGGCCTCACACTGAAGTACAGGGGTGGCTGTCAGGTACATATATTGAAGGGGCAGGCAAATGGGTGGTGGGTGGGTACGTGCATGCAGGCAAAATGAGCGGCTATGAATAAAACAAATTAAAGTCTTTTATCCTGCTTGCTGCATGTCCGACATTTTCCTCGCCCCAGTCTCTCATCTCCGAGTGCTCCTGCTCCAGCCCATTCAATGAACCAATCTTGGTGCTACTCTCATGCTGGTAACCAGCATGAGAAAAGCGCTAGGATTGGATGACGCAACTTAGCTGGATGCGCTTTCAGGCCCTGCAGGCTTGTGCTTGATCTCCACCCAGATGTCCAAGACAGCTGGGTGGATGAGCTGCAAAGTGAGCATGTCATTCTGGCCCGCGCAAGAGTGCTGGCCAAACTGACATGCGTAATTTGCATCTTCAAGCTAGCTCCTGAAGGACTGGGTTATTCTTAAGACCCAGCGGTGCCAGGGAACAACACCTGAAACCTTCGTGGGTTACCTGTTCTGGCGTACTAAACACAGAGACACGGGACACTTCCAGCGACGTCAGAGATCAGCGTTTATTTACTGCAGGGATACAGAGGTCACAAGAAGTACACAACGTGTAGGTTCTCGGAGACTGCTTCAAATTCGTAGAAGTGGGTCGGTCCTTTTATACAGGTTTTTGCCATAGCGCAGTATGGCGAACAAAGGTTACAACTCAGTTCCCACAATAAACTTCAAAAGGGTCGCGTTCATGTTTCAGGAGGCCGGAACATAATTACAACAGTCTTGCCGGTTCCCAACTGTAAAAACATATTTCCTCCGCAATAAACACATTCCATCCTAACCATAAACACATTAAGAGGAAGGACGAAAAACAGATGCAAGGAAAGGACAAGGATGCACAACAGGTTAGAAAAGAGTGTTGGGGGCAATAAAGGAAACTTGATAGAGGGGTCAAAGACCTCGTGTCTAATGTATGCATGGCTGAAACAATAGACCGGCGCGGCAAGATGAGCCTCGAGCGGGGCCATCTGCCTTAGTCGTGTCGTTTCCCTCGTCGTAAAAGTCACCTCAAAGAAACACGTGTCCTTCGTGTAAGCTTGAGAGTCCCAGGGTCACGGAGCGGACAAGAAGCCCGTTCGCTGGCTACCTGAGGGCAAGAAACAAAATGGATGCTGTATCTAAAATGGAACCCGAGGGTTCAGATGAACGAACCCAAAAATGAGACGAACCATACGTGGCTGCATAGCGAAACTGCGTACACCCATTATACTCGTCATTTGCGGTTCGTAGATACCAAACTCATCCATATTCGTTACCACTCAAAAGTGCGGTCCCGTGTCATACGGAACCTCAGACCCTCCTTTTGCCCTCATGTAGGCAAGCACTAGTCAAGATCTGAATCTATGTCAATATTCATCAGATCGTTCAGCTGCTGCTGGAACATCATCCTATTCATCAATGTCTCCTTGGTAACAGATGGCCGCCTTATACACGTCGCAGCACATAGGCCACATAAGGCAGGACCACACTGTACACAAAGACAACACGTGAACAGAAACGTTACAACAGCCCCTACGATCATTAGAATCTTCCAACCCCAGGTTGACATTAGGCCCCACAACCATCCTAGGAGCGTCCAATTACCTTCGTCCACGTGTATGGACTCGGAAATCTTGTGCAACTTCGAGATGGCTTGGTATACAGTTGGAACATTGTCAGGAATAAAAATGCAACAACTCGAATGGATAATTTTACACACACCCCCTCTATCTGCAAGAACAACGTCTAGAACCATACGGTTCTGCAACGTCATGAGTCTATCCGCCTGTAGTTCAGCTGTTAGATTACCAAGGGCATTTGCAGTAATATTAGCAGTCGACTCAACTACACGGGTCAACTGTCTTAGGTTCCTACTATTAACCATAGGTCCCCAAAACGGCAAGAAACCTTTAAAGAAGTCTCCGGCTTCTTGACCAGCAGTGTCCTCTTTGCTAATAACGCCTCTCACGACTCTAGTTTTGTGGTAGTCTGAAGCAACTGTGAAAGTCGGAGGTAAAAGATTCGCAATATAACAGGTACCCGAAAAGTCGCGGGGTAACCATGTATATGCGCGTTCATAACATACAAAATAGGTGCCCTTAGCAGTCAGAAAAAAAGGGGAGGAGAGCATGGGTAGAACATACGTATCAGTGCAAGCACTGTTCCCAAGTTGTGCTCTCGGATTTCGACCCAAACCTTTCAAGCAGAAATTACCAAGGTGCGGTACAATCCATATCGGGGACGAGCTCTTAAGCTGTCTATCACCCACTGACGTACTATACTCAGTCTCACTCAGATCCTTATAGGCCTGCACTTCTTCATCTGGAATGAGTGATGCATCAAAAACATCTCTATCCAGATCTGCTATGGCTATCGCCAAAGGCTTGTGGTACGGCCCAGGACCAAAATTGACAGACCGTGGCTCTCGACTGGGGTAGGAATCTAGTGCACTACGGAACATAGTTTGGAATGCTCGAGCTGAACCCTGGGAGCTGTAAGGAAGGACCAAATACGGAATACCCCTATCCATAGTGTGTGGCATTAAACCACATACCCAACAATTGGTAGTATTCACCACCAACTGATGCTGATGTAGAAGTTGAACAAAGGAATTATTCATGAATTCCGCACGTCTAACCTGCTCATGCTGAGGCAAAGGATGAAAGGAATGTGGGGAGACAGTGGTGAGGGAACTTAGGTTAGGAGAAAAGGTAGGCGAAACAGAAGGCAAGAACAACGATACTCCAAAATACACTCCACCCACCAATAGCATAGATAAAGTCAGAAACAGTAGAAACACCTGAAACAAAAAACATTTTGTTCGTACAACCCTCCATAACTCTAATCTCTGTGCCGACACCCTTTCTTCTTCCAACAGCTTAGAGAATGCCATCCTCTACAAACCGTCCGTGACGTACTTGACGCACTTCGTTCTGAATAGCGATTATCAATCCCCAGGAGTTCCCAGAGATCGACAAAAGTAACCGACCTAGCGTCAGAAACCTGCTAAACAGAAAGAAGTACCCGCACGGCCCTACGGTAACCCGGATGGAGAGGTTTCCTCGAAACGTCCAAATTTATTACAAATCTCTTAGCGGTGGAAAGGCACATAAAAACTCAAAAAGAAAGGATGTAATTGTCCATAATATTCGTAACATCGAAAACCACCGTACTATTAATTTTTATTAGTCCTTGAACGAAGGAAGTATCGACTTCTTCCAGGTCGAGTTTGCTCTACAAACAATTGTTCAGCTGGCGCAACAGGATTCGATGAAGTGGACAACGAGTCAGACCTTGGGTTTTCTGCTACTGATGACTCCACATATGGGTTTGGCAGTGACGAATCCTCATCCACAAGTTGAGCGTCACTAAACGGCACAAAGTGCAAAGGAGTCTCAGTTTCTGTGGCCGAAATCCCAGTCCTCACCCAACCGTCAGTTGGTAAGGGGATCGGTACCTTCTTTGTGTGGCTGGCATGGACCCAGTTTTTCCGGCCCTCCAGTCGAACCGCTGTCCTCGTCGTCAACAAAACTTGAAAGGGTCCAACGAATCTTGGCTCCAAGTTACGTTTCCGACCAAAATTTCGGGTAACCACCCAGTCCCCTGGCCGGAGCTGGTGTCCAGAACCCTCTGTCTGCGCCGGTAGAGCTTCAAAGACCTGTTGATGGATTAACCGTAGTTTAGTGGTCAAATCATGCAGATAATCAATCAACATTGGATACTCAAGACTATCAAAAGCCCTAGGCCTCGGGACTCCCCAAATATTCGCAGGGCGACCGAACACAATCTCATATGGGCTAAGCCCTACTCGAGAGTGTACGGTTGCTCTGGTCGATAGGAGAGCCAGAGGCAAGGCATCAGGCCATGACAGACCAGTCGTAGCTTGAATCTTAGCGAGTTTCAGCTTCAGGGTACCATTGTACCCTTCAACCAAACCCGCTGCCTGAGGATGATTAGCACTGTGGAATTTCTGCCGAATTCCAAGGCCCTTACACACACTCTGCATCACACTTCCCACAAACTCGCTTCCATTATCCGACCACACAATCCGTGGCATTCCGTACCTAGGAAAGTACTCCTTCAGCAGGATTTTTGCTGTGGACAGGGCAGTATTATCCTTAAGAGGATAGGCCTCAATCCATCTGGAGAACGCGCAAACCACAACCAAAACATACTTCAGGTTATTGCATCTCTCCATATGGATAAAATCCAACTGGATAACCTCAAAGGGACAAGCAGGAGGAGCGAAATGACCAGGCGGAGTGGGGGTACCTTTTCCGGGATTGTGCATCAAACACACCATACAATTCTTAACCACTCTTTCGGCACACTTAGCAATACCCTCATTCCTCCATACAGGGGACAAGAACTTACATATTCCTTTCGCACTAATATGTGACAACCCATGAGCCATCGTCACAACAGCTAATACATACGCATCTGGTAACATCCACCTCTGACATTCCGTCAGGTCAACCCAACATCCATGCATATCCAATTTTCCTGTACTTTCTTTCCACTTGGTCTTTTCAGCTTCAGTAGCTTCGTTCTGAATTGCTTTCACACTCTCAACAGTATTCTCACACATACCAGTCTCCGTCGGCCACCTCACTGAACTCGTGGCATACATTCGAGTCGCAAGATTCTTAGCCGTTTCCTTAGCAATCTCATCCGCAAACGCATTACCACGACCAACATCATCCGTCACTTTCCGATGTGCACTACATTTAACGATCGCCACTTGTTTAGGCAATGTAAGTGCATCCAAAAGATCATTCACAAGCTGCCCGTGTTGGATCTTCGTACCATGCGATGTCATAAATCCTCTTTCTCTCCACAATCTTCCAAAATTATGCGCAACACCAAACGCGTACTGACTGTCGGTAAACACATTCACTCGCTTTCCCTTCGACAAAACACACGCTCTTGTCAATGCAATTAACTCTGCCGCTTGTGCGGAATTCTAATTCAATCTCGCAGTTTCCACAACCGTGCTCAACGTCACTACAGCATACGCAGTCGTCACATCGCCATTCGGCAATTTGAAGCAAGAACCATCCACATACAAAGTACCATCGGGATCTGCCAAGGGAGTGTTTTTCAGGTCCACACGACCTTTTGTTTCTTCCTCAGTCCGTAAATAACAATCATGTGGCAGCACATCATCTGATTCCATATTAATCGGCAACAATGTCGCCGGATTCAGTACATTACAACGTTTGATCTGTATATGACTTGCCAAAAGGGTCAGCTCGTACCCAGACAACCTTGCACTCGTCAGATGTTGAGTCTTTGTCCGATTCAAGAGCGTATCAACTGCATGCGGAACCATTACTACAAGCATATTATCCATGACCAGACCTGCGGACTGTCGAATAGACGCCGCCGCTGCCGCTGTCGCCCTCAAGCAACTCGGCAACGCTCTAGCTACCGGGTCTAAGGTCGAGGAAAAATATGCACACGGACGCTGTTTATCACCAAATTGTTGCGTTAAAACACTCAACGCACAACCGTCCCTCTCGTGGACGTACAATGTGAAAGGCTTACTGTAATCAGGAGTACCTAACACAGGAGCCGAACACAACGCATCACGTAGTTCAGAAAAACTTTTCTGACATTCCTCCGTCCAAGGCAAAGGAGTCGAAACGTCCTTGCACGTGAGAGCTACCAATGGCTTCGCTAACAGTGAAAAGTTCGGGATCCACTGTCTGCAGTATGACGTGATGCCTAGAAAGGCACGCACATCTCTCTGAGTTGTTGGCACAGACATTCGAGCAATTGCTGCAATTCTTTCAGGGGTCAACCTTCTTCCCGCCTTTGACAATAAGTGACCTAGATAGGTTACTTCTTGACAACAATATTGCAGTTTGGAAGGTGACACTTTATGATGTAAGTCACAAAGATGCTGTAACAGTGACACTGTAGCAGTCCTACAAAGCTGTTCGGTGTCAGCAGCGATCAACAGATCGTCAACGTACTGAATCAAGGCTGCACCAGCCGGTAACACAAACGCATCAAGTTGGCTCTTAAGAGCTTGGCTGTAGATTGATGGACTCTCACAGTAGCCCTGTGGTGCGCGTTTGAATCTGAAGCTGCGACCACCTAATGAGAAACCGAACAAGTCTCTGCTTTCCTCAGCAATCGGAATGCTAAAGAACGCATTCTTCAGATCGATCACCGAGAACCATGACGCAGTGGCTGGAATCAGAGTCAGTAAAGCTGTAATGTCTGGCACCACAGGAAACTGCGGAACAACAACTTTATTCACCTCCCGTAAGTCGATAACTAGACGGTACACAGGAGGCTTGGAGGGATCCGTTCGTTTCAGAATGGGCAACACGGGACTATTGCACACATTACCCCGTGTCTCCTCAATAACATCTTTACCGATCAAGTCGTAAATGATCGCTAATAGTGCCCTTTCACCATCAAGGGAAATACGATACTGGGGTATGCGTGGCAAGCGCGCACCAACTTTCAGTTGAACAACATAAGATGGTATATCCAACAGGCCCACGTCATTGGGACCTGTCGCCCACAAGGAGTCCGGAAGAGATCTCAATTCTGGTGGGAGCTTGTCGATCGATAAATACATAGGGGAAATCACGCTCTTACCCAACGTAAGCTCCACACCCGTAGGAGAACAGTACAAAGTCGCATGTAACCTTTTCAACAAATCCAGACCCAAAAGATTCTCACCACAACCAGTAGTCAAAATCAAAGGAGCTTCTAGCTCATGAGACCCAATTGTAAGGGGCAAAGGGCTAGAAACTGGATTGCTAACGGGGGCGCCAGAAAATCCAACGGAAACATTCGTTAAGCCAGACAAAGGCGCGCCAGGGAGTTTCGAATGCATGATGGAACTTTTTGCTGCACCAGTGTCCAACAGAAAAGGCTCAACGACGCCCAAAGTGGCTACTGCAACATAAGGCCCTCTCTGATCAACCGGAACTGATACTTCTCCCTTCCTTTGTCTATGGCTGTCCTAGTAGATACCATCCGTATCAACATCACACTCAACATAACAGTCATCCACATGATACTGTGCAGACCGACCGGACGATGGTTCGCGCCTATCGAAACAATTTTGCGAGTCCGAAGACGTTGCAAAGCGTTCGGCCTGATTCTGGGTAACTCCACGACCTCTACCACGGGAAGCCTGTTGAGGGCCACTACGTCCTCCTCGAGCCGACACACCATTGTTCCTATCATGGAGAACCGGACAATCAAACTTCAGATGGCCCTCCCCACGACAATATGCGCATTGATTATATCCCAGCACAAAACGAGGTGCGGGGGAAGCATTTCGCGTCTGCGATCTGGAGAACTGTGATTGTGATCTGTTTTGCTGTTGTGTATCACTGAAATGCGAACGCGGAGGATAGGCTTGCTGCAATAAGACCTTAGTTTTAAGATCCTTCGTTTTCTTATCTGCACGCTCACTTTCCTCTTTTTCTCTGTTTTCGTAATATTGGGCCGTAGCCAATATTTGGGCAGTGGTAGAAACAGCCCACGAACTCTCAGAATTCTTCAACTTGTTGCTAAGGTCGGGCAGCAAGTTCGATACAAACTTATCAACAAACAGCCGCTGACCACCCTCAGATCCCATGTCCTGACCACTATGATCAACAAACGCTTCCTCGAATCTCGTAAAGAAATCAGAAACGCTTTCATCCCTCTTTTGCTTGCATGCTGATAATTTGTCCCAATTGACGCGCATCGCTGGCATAAGCGTTTTCATGAGGGTAATTATCCTCTGAGGCAAAGCCACAATAAGCTGTTCAGGTTTAGCCCCACCGACCTGCTGGGCATCTGCCGCCGTAAGGGCAGCCCAGTCACCACCTAACTCGGCTGCGTGATTCTCGTGACGAATTTTTGCCCAAATCGGCTGAGGCACCACATTGCCAAACAACATATCAATATCGGCTAGGTTCATAACAGTAGCATCCACCAATTGGGACAGCTCCTTATAATAACCTGCAGGATTCTTACGGGGATCAGGCAAAGATTGCTTCACTTGTAAAACTTCCGATCGTTTCCAAGGGAGGTGTATCCACACTCTCTGGAAACGGCCTGGGACAGGAGGGTTAGCAGCAGGATCACCTGGCATCCATACCGGAGGAACTTCTCGCATAGGATATTGACCAGGTTGTGCCATCCATTCTGCAGTCTCGTCCTTAAACAACGCACGAGGTTGCACTGCACATCGAAAGGATAACAAGCGCTCTAAAGCCTCTCGAACTTTGTCGCCTACGATTACACCCGAGGCAAACCGATGCTGTAGCTCAGAAACCTCTGACGGTACATTATCTGTCACATCATCGTCCCACTCCTCCTTCAACGAGTTACACAGTTCTTCAAACACAAATAGTTGCGTAGGCACATTAAACTGGGAGAACGTTTCAAACACTACACGTGAGGTGTATTTAACAGGGTTACGAATCCATCTACGTGCCGTTTTCACCAACGATTCACGTTCCCTACCATCAGGAAGCTGACTGCGCCTTTGAGCGACATCTGAAAGAGTCGAGCCAAGTATCGGCCCAAAAAGCGGAGAATAAAGAGAAGCAACAGCAGTCAAAAGACGACTACGAACAGAAGGAGAAGAGGAAGAAGATGCGGGCGCAGCAACAATAGGGGTGGAAACAGTAGAAGTAGACGCAGCAGCAGGAGCAGCGGGAACAACAGGCTGAGGAGGGACTTGGAAAGGCGCAGTAGGGAGAGAAGCCGGAACAAGAGGATGTACGATCTGGGGCCCAAGGGAATTCGGGAGTACGAGAGGAACGGCGGGCTGACCAGCAGCCGCCAAAACAGCGGGTTGAGGAAGAGGTGGACGCACGGGACCCATAACATCGGGAGCATAGGGAGGTGGCGATTTCATCAGATAAGACAAGAGCGGATCCTCCATCGCTTCTTCTCCTGTCTTATCGATATTAGAAGGTAGCACCGGATAACACTTATCCACTGCCATATGGTGTAGCCGAGCACTAACTTCCTGCTCTTTCTCATCTTTGTCTAATTGATATTGTTCTGCATTTCGCATCACTGCAATAACACCTTCTCTTTTATTTTTCTTATTCTGTTTGATTTCTTTCTGCTTGGCCTCTTTCCGCCATAACCGGAAGGAATCAAACATGGCCGGCCTAGCTTTCTTTTTAAACAATTTAGCTTCCAAATTATCTAAAACGGCAGTCTCGAAACTACCATGAGATGGCCAACTGAGGACGCCATCCTTTTTAGTGTAGCGGACCCAATATTCATTATATACGATAGGACCCACGCCATGACGACTATAGAGCTCGTAAATCGGAGTTCCAACCGGAGGTATCGGACATGAATCCTCCAGCCGGGAATCCATGCTGCAACATTTGAGAAACCCAAACAAAGTACTACGGCCAGGCATCGTGCACACTAACCGAGTTTACAAACTTCAAGGGTTATCGAATTACGATGTCCTCACAAAAATGCAAGACCCTCGGTTTTGGCAATTGCAATCGTCAAATAAAACCCAACTACTAAGAACCACGAATGCTATGGAACCATGCAAACAACAAAGCAACACTGGGAGCGACCCACAAATACTTAACTGAGAGAACAATGGCGTCACCAGGAAGGCCCGTCGATCGTCTCGCCGTACAAAGGACTACGCCAGGCGCCAAAACAGGTCGACAGTCAGGGCATCGGTCCGTCGCAGCCGTCAGGAGGCGGGGATCTTCGCGGGAAAAGACGTCGGGCCACTTATTTCGACAACTGGATCGATGAAGCGGGGTGCACCTTCCCTCGGAGATTTCACACGAAGTTCCTCACGATCGTCGGGCTTTGGACCGGTACCGTTGATGTCGCCCCACGTTGGGCGCCAACTGAAGGACTGGGTTATTCTTAAGACCCAGCGGTGCCAGGGAACAACACCTGAAACCTTCGTGGGTTACCTGTTCTGGCGTACTAAACACAGAGACACGGGACACTTCCAGCGACGTCAGAGATCAGCGTTTATTTACTGCAGGGATACAGAGGTCACAAGAAGTACACAACGTGTAGGTTCTCGGAGACTGCTTCAAATTCGTAGAATTGGGTCGGTCCTTTTATACAGGTTTTTGCCATAGCGCAGTATGGCGAACAAAGGTTACAACTCAGTTCCCACAATAAACTTCAAAAGGGTCGCGTTCATGTTTCAGGAGGCCGGAACATAATTACAACAGTCTTGCCGGTTCCCAACTGTAAAAACATATTTCCTCCGCAATAAACACATTCCATCCTAACCATAAACACATTAAGAGGAAGGACGAAAAACAGATGCAAGGAAAGGACAAGGATGCACAACAGGTTAGAAAAGAGTGTTGGGGGCAATAAAGGAAACTTGATAGAGGGGTCAAAGACCTCGTGTCTAATGTATGCATGGCTGAAACAATAGACCGGCGCGGCAAGATGAGCCTCGAGCGGGGCCATCTGCCTTAGTCGTGTCGTTTCCCTCGTCGTAAAAGTCACCTCAAAGAAACACGTGTCCTTCGTGTAAGCTTGAGAGTCCCAGGGTCACGGAGCGGACAAGAAGCCCGTTCGCTGGCTACCTGAGGGCAAGAAACAAAATGGATGCTGTATCTAAAATGGAACCCGAGGGTTCAGATGAACGAACCCAAAAATGAGACGAACCATACGTGGCTGCATAGCGAAACTGCGTACACCCATTATACTCGTCATTTGCGGTTCGTAGATACCAAACTCATCCATATTCGTTACCACTCAAAAGTGCGGTCCCGTGTCATACGGAACCTCACTCCTCTAATCCTCTATTCTGCCAATCGTCAGCAAAGGTGGACACTTCCCCAATTATCCCAGCTGGGGGCAGGATGGCGACTTTGACACGCAAAAAAAAATAGCAATTAAAACATTTACAGCCTCATGCATCAAGCCAAAATCCAGTCAGTAAAATACCGAATCGCAAAAACCGCCCGTTACCGATTAAAAAACACCCACTTCAAATGCATGAACCCAAAACGTGAGCAAATAACGAATCGCTAAAATAAATCCGCCAAAATACCGAATCGCTAATAACCAAAATGCAAAATTACCGAATCGCTAAATACCGCTTTAGCAGTTACCAAAATCACTATTAGCTCCCGGAAAGTGCCAATAGCAAATAACGAATCGCACCCCAATGCAACAACAGTCGCTAATAACGAAAATCCCCAAAATCGCTATTTTGCAAGAGCTAAATAAGGGGAATCAAAACCTGGAGGTAAAGTTAAAAAAAAAAAAAAGCAAATGCAAAAAAAAAATTTCAACATGTGCAAATGATTGAGGCAATCACAAAACCCTTAAATGTGGCCCAGGAGACCCTGTTGGCTCCCACAAAATGGCTGCCCTCTACGTGCTTGCAAGGAGGATGCGTATCAATGCAGAAGGACAGCGCAGGAGAAGGGTCCAGGAGCGAGTTTTCAGACTGTGCATAACCTTGCTCGGGCAGAATGAGGACGAGGTGTACGAGAAGTATCGCCTCAATCGTGCAATGATCATGCGCCTGATTGCAGACCTGGAACCATTACTGCAGCACCAGACACACCGGACCAATGCAATCCCTGCGCACGTTCAGGTCCTATGCAGCCTGCACCTACTGGCCTCAGGGAGTTTCCAGGGGGTAACTGCGGTGGCCGGAGGCGTATCGCAAAGCGCACTGTCACGCTTCTTCAAGAAATTCCTCGATGCCATGCTGACAATGCTACACACCCACATCAGCTTCCCCACAACCCCACAGCAGTTGGACCGCACCAAACAGGCATTCTACCAGGTGGCACAATTCCCACATGTGATTGGATGCATCGACTGCACGCATATCCCCATATGTCCACCCGCAGCAAATGAGTACATTTTCCGGAACCGCAAGTCATACCACTCAATCAACGTGCAGGTTGTGTGCGATGCCAATAACATCATAACGGACCTAGTGGCACAATTCCCAGGGAGCACACACGACTCCTACATCTTCTGCCACAGTGGAATGCACAGGCGACTAATCAACGGAGAATTTGGAGAGGGACTCCTGCTAGGTACGTAAAAATACGCTTCCCCACACCAACACCACACATGTATGTACATCACCAATGCTAAGTCTATGCTTCTATCTTCTAGGTGACAGTGCTTACGCCCTGCGTGAATACATACTCACCCCATACATCAATCCAGCTACCCCGCAGGAACATCGCTACAACGATGCACACATCAGCACTAGGAATGTCATAGAGAGGACATTTGGGATTCTGAATAGTCGCTTCAGAATCCTACACAAGACTGGCGGCGCCTTGCTATACAAACCTGAAACATGCTGCTGGATAATTGCTGTATGTGCAATGCTGCACAACATTGCGACCAGAAGGGGGATACCCATAGAGGTGGACAGGGATGATGACCACCGGGATGACCAACCACCCGCCCAACAACGACAGGCACACGTCCCTAACACAGCAGAGGGCCATAGGAGGCGGACATACATCATGCAAAATCATTTTTTAAACATGTGAGAATGAGACATTACAAGTTAGTTTGGGGTGCAACTGTTTAATGCACAGTAGCACTGATGTTTGTGCAACAAAACTAGCTATGTAAATCATGCTCCAATTGCATAAAGTAAAATAAAAGGTGCCTTAAAGATACGCCTGTGCATACTCAGTAAGTGGATGTCCATGGTTGCCCCACCATGGTCCTGTATGCATGTCCAACTGTCTAGTGGCGCTTCCCATGTACCCCAAGCCTCCGCTCAGGTGTCTCCAAAGCCTCACCACGGCCTGTCCCCGTGGATGCCCGCGAACTGCGGCGCCTGGTGCTGCCCTCTGCCACAGACACACTGCTCACACTCGAGGCAGCCTCACTAGCGTCATCCCCCCCCAAAGCTGCAGCACTGCATGTGCTGCTCTGGATGTGTTCCACAGCAGTGGTCAACTGCCCCAGTGCCTTTGCCACATCCCCGCAGAAGTGCCCAAGGTCGACCTGCAAGAACACAGTGCGGCATGCCAACACTGCGGTACTGTTGCTGTGGCGCGTGATAGCCTTAGTAGCGGCAGCGGAATGCAACAATTGCTGTCGGTGCCTCCTCTTCTGGCACTCATGGCCCTCCCTCATGGCACTGGTGAGCTCCTGTACATCTTCCCTGAGGTGAGCATTGCCCTCTGCCACCACAGTGCTCATGTCCCTGACCGCCGTGCCCATGGCCGTTACTGCGGCAGTCATGGCTCGCATTTCACGAACAAGGTGCACGATGTTGGTGCTGATGGTTGCCATGTGGCGGCCCTGCACGCGCTGGACAGACAGCATCCTCTCCTCAATGCCAGGAGTGTGTTGGAGATCAAGGTTGCCTGAGGAGACCGAACGTTGGCGAGACCTGCGCCGCTGTGTTAGGCTGGCGCGGACAGGTGGTGCATCAGGTGGTGTGATGGCGTGCTGACCGTGTCCCGTTTGTGTGGTGGGTGTTTCCATCACCGCCAAGGGCGCAACCTGGGACAACCTGTCGTGGCAGCAGCTGGTGTGACTGGTGCTGGTGCTAGTGGTGCTGGTGTTGCTGGTGCTGTTGTTGCTGGTGCTGTTGTTGCTGGTGCTGTTGTTGCTGGTGCTGTTGTTGCTGGTGCTGGTGGTGCTGGTGGGGTGGCAGGTGTAGGTGATGTGAGGGCATCCTGTGCTGTCTCAAGGTCTGAATCAACCGGTGTTTCGGAGATTACCAGCTGGCCGCTGTCATCTGAATCCCCAGGTGATGCATCTGTGTGTGAAACAGTGCATGGTTAGTGGGATAGTTAGACCTACGTAGTGTTGCACACATACATCTCCCTCTGTGATCCACTAAACATACTGTCTATACCCAGCTTCTACTGATCTGGTGAATGGTTATTGCATTTACCCCTGTACATGCACACTTGCCTGAGTAGACTACAACTCCCATGATGCACTAGTGTTAGGAGTAAAGCTGTGTGTTGCAAAGCTGCATGCACACTCAGATCCTGCTGGGGGCCTGGAATGGGATTTACGCTATGCTGGGTATGGCAACAGGCATGCATCTTACCTTGGGCACTTGTGGCTGCGCCGGACGTGTCCATCTGGGTCACTCCTACGACGGCTTCCCGCTCAATTGTACCTTCCACCAGCTCCTCCAGGGAAGTGTTAGCCTGGACCGTGGAAGGGCCGCCTCCCGTTCTGCTAGCGTCCCGGAGCCTCTCTGCTATCCTCTCCTTCGCGCGCTTCCGCAGGTTGTACCACCTTTTTTTTAGGTCGTCGATGCTGCGGGGCGACACACCAACTGCATTCACCCTCTCGCGGATGCGCAGCCATATGCGGCGCTTCTCCGCCTCAGGCACCTTGAGGGACAGCTTGCCGAAGAGGCGATCGTGCTTGCTCGAGACTCCCTCGATTAGGTGCTCCAGCTCCCTGTCGGAGAACTTGCGCTTGCGCTTGCGCGCAGCCTCAGCGCTGGATGGGGCTTCCTTCTCCATGGATGGTGTTTGTTTGCAGATGGAACAGTCTGTGTGGCTTCAGTCTGCACAGGCAGTCTGCAGTCAGTGCTCCTGTTAGCTCCTCTGTCGATGCAATGAGGGTGGGGCTGCTGTATTTCCTGGTTGGTGATGTCATCTGTACGTTCCGGTGCGACGCGGTCATTTGCGATTTCGCTAATACCGAATTCGCTATTTGCTAATTCGGAATTACCGAACTCGCTAATAGCTAATCGGAGTTTGCATGCGCCGCTATTGTATAATCGGTAAAAATAGCGATTTTTAAGGAATCGCTAATAATTACCGAATCTGTTGATGCATACACAAAAGCGATTCCTTAATAACGATTCCTTATTTCTCGCTATTAAGGAATCGCTTTTGGTTAGCTTGATGCATATGCCCCTTAATTGTCATTTTATTTTTCACTTTTAGCGTGGCTGCTGTGGGTGGAGGTGATGCTCCCCCGCCCGCCCTCATGCAGAAACCTCTGCTGCTGAAGTATACAAAACATAATGGATCGAATGCTTGAATTAATCTCACCCACTGGTAATTAATCACTATTTTTTTCGACGCTCCAGTGTGATGCCTTTAGTGATCTAGATGGACTGGGATGCGGCCTGAGTAATTGCAAGTAGCTGGGAATAATTCAAGCATTTCATCCATCACTTTTTGTATTCTTCAATCCGTAGATTTCAAGGCATACTTCTGGGATGAGACTGAACAGTTTTAGAGAGATGAGAAATCAGAAAAGCTGTTCCTCTTTCAAGGAAATCATACATAAATAGCAAGAACGGGTCACCCTTTAAACATGCAAACACCTCCAACCTACTTTTTAGGAGGATGTGTACTGCCTAGAAAACCACCAGGGTTTGTAAAAGAGCCCTCACTCACCTACCTAGTAGGTGACATGATTCATCATTGGGTTCCCACCCTGGTCACCGAATGCTTCCAGGGTGTGCTTCGATGCCTGATTACAGCGGAGTTGGTTATTTTCTTTTGGGTGAGATAGTGAGTGCAATGTGCTCAGGTGAGGTGAGATTTAAAATTGTCTTAATACTCGTGCTTCTGAACTCAATTTAAGGTGTTGAGAGTATTGGTCAATGTTAAAAGGGGTGGCGGAGATGTGAAAGATATTAATTTGATCCTCAATATCCTGTGGTAGGTCTACGTGTTTCAGCTATGTACTGATGGGGTCAAATGGCTTTCTTCAGGACTGTTGAACGCAGGCATGCACACTAAGACATGCAGCTTAGGTGTGGATTGTATTTACAACCCTATACACCAACTCCTTGTTGCAGTTGTGTTCTTTGAAGTTAAATATTATACATATATATATATATATATATATATATATATATATATATATATATATATATATATATATATATATATATATATATATATATATATATATATATATATATATATATATATATATATATATATATGTACTGTAGTATGATAGCATACATAATCATTTCTAGGCAGTGTTGAAGGTGTCAGAAATTGGACAGGGAGATTATCCTGGTCTCACATTTCATTCAGAGTCAAATGTATATTCATCAACAACGGTGATCATCTGATTAACCAAGCTAAAAATCTGATATTTTAAGGTTTATTGTTTGAATCCCAACATGTATTGAACAAACAAAACAGACGGGACATGTCTACAGGAGAACAGAAGAAGGCATCAGATGAGGACATACACAGAAGTATGTATTCCATGAATAAATATTCTAAACAAAGATTCTCCAAGTGGAGATTGTGGCTAGTATGCCCAAATACGTATGGTCTATAGTTCTCTTAATAGTGCATATTATTTTTAGCATCCAATGGTTGGGTCCTTTGTGTTTTCATTTAAAATCTCTTTCTTGTTGTGCAATCAGAGATCGTAGTCATCTCATTAACCATCCTTGTATACAACTCATTGTTTATCATAAGGCAGACTACGCTCTTACACCATGTATGCATTGGTATATATGTATAAGTATGGTAAGGCACTAATATTAAATCCTGCGGATGTCATGAATTGCTACCTGAGAGCGACCAAGGGGTGGACCCTGAAGTCACGCTCTGTAATGAAAAAAAAGTTTTTATAATAGCAAGTAATCAGGGTGAACTTTATGCCTCCAGCGCTCCAGTACTAATCCACCTTATTGGTGTCCCCCTCCTAAAGCCAACTTACTTCGTCAAGGTATTGCACCCACCGATGTCTATTGTTCCTTGGTCGTCCCACATTCTGTGTGGGAGCACCTGGGGCCTAGTATAAGTGGCTCCCTGCGATTGCATGCACGTCCAGTGACTGTGGGAGCGCTCTGACATGGGAGCGGTGGCTATCACGTGGGTCAGGCAAGTGCCTGATCCCTCGTTATATTCCAGCTGAGATGGTTGGGGAGCATGAGACTCCTAGGTCAGGCGAATGCCTGATCCTGGTTGTGCCTGTAGGTTTGGAGCAATAAACTTTTCTATATATATATAAAAAATAGATAAGCACTCAGGCAAAAACATGTTTAGCACAATAACGTTTTGTTTTGCATATATACACACACCGATGGTGCAAATCACCGGGAAGGCGTTTTCATGTTTATAAATGGCCTGCAATGTTATTGAACCGGGTTGTTTATGTGAATACTCATTGTGGTGACATATTGTTACAAAATGTATACACTGAGAAAGGAGGCTTCTCTGTTTAAATAATGGTTGGTGGTGTAGATGAAATTCCATCCACTTTTGATGGTTTTAATACCCATTTTGCTGACTCATTATTTTAATATCATAATACCTTGTGTTCAAAATGGGAACATAATGTTACCCGATTATTAGTTGAATTATCGTTGGTTGTTGATATTCCTATGTTATCAGCAATTGCTTCCTTTAGAGAATTCTTTGAAGAACGTATCTATTGGGAATGTGTAGCCCCTGTTTTTTTTTTAAAAAAAGGTGTGTGTGGCTACATACAGGCACATGCATCAAGGTAGGATTTTGCGAGTCCTTAATTGCAATTATTAAGGAATCGCAATTAAGGACTCGTAAAAGCCTATGCATGTAGGATTCGCTATAAAAATAGCGATTCCTAAGCAATCCTTTATTGCGACTCGCAAAGTGTGAGTCGCAATTAAGGAATGGCTTCCCATTTATTCCTATGGGCCTACATTCCCATAGGAATAAATGGGAGATTGCATGTGCAATTTGCGAGTACCAATAGATCCAAAGGACACCCTGTTGCACCCCTCAAATTGCTCTGTGCACACATGTTGAACACACACATGCCCCAAGGGCATGTATGTGTGTAACCTACAACTTTGAAAAATGCACTTTAGTGCATTGTTCAAAGTTTTTGCAAATTACCATCAAGTTCATCTTCATGCTATTTTACTGTGGTTCTTGCATTGAATTTAAGGAATCACAAAATGCGATTCCTTAAATGCAATCACAATTTGAGAAATCCCAATTAATTGCGAATCCTCAAAATGTGAGTGCCTTGAACCTTGATGCATCACAAATGCCCTTTTTTGCGGGCGCAAATGGCCGATTTTTGCAAATCGCACCGTTTGCACTCACAAAAATGGTTGATACATGGCTACATACATGGCTGTTATCTCCTGAGGCTTGAGCCGGGAGAAGCGCTGGCCGCGCCTTGCTTTGTGGTATTATTTCATCTCTTTTAAATTTTTTAAAAACTTCCTCTGCTGCTATTGATCTGGGACATTTTACCTGGTTTTAGTCGGGGTAACATCATATTTGTCTGGCACCTGACACTTCCTGCTATTTGCACAGCCCGTACCGATTTTGTGACGATCGGCGGGGGCCGCCATCTTGGGTGGAGAGGTGGTCGGCGCTCTAGCATTAAAGGGCTCTTTACTATTTTAACTCGCATGGCGCGTGCGCGCAGCGCTGTTATCTCCTGAGGCTTGAGCCGGGAGAAGCGCTGGCCGCGCCTTGCTTTGTGGTATTCTTTTATCTCTTTTAAATTTAACAAAAAACTTCCTCTGCTGCTATTGATCTGGGACATTTTACCTGGTTTTAGTCGGGGTAACATCATATTTGTCTGGCACCTGACACTTCCTGCTATTTGCACAGCCCGTACCGATTTTGTGACGATCGGCGGGGGCCGCCATCTTGGGTGGAGAGGTGGTCGACGCTCTAGCATTACAGGGCTCTTTACTATCTTAACTCGCATGGCGCGTGCATGCAGCGCTGTTATCTCCTGAGGCTTGAGCCGGGAGAAGCGCTGGCCGCGCCTTGCTTTGTGGTATTCTTTTATCTCTTTTAAATTTAAAAAAAAACTTCCTCTGCTGCTATTGATCTGGGACATTTTACCTGGTTTTAGTCGGGGTAACATCATATTTGTCTGGCACCTGACACTTCCTGCTATTTGCACAGCCCGTACCAATTTTGTGACGATCGGCGGGGGCCGCCTTCTTGGGTGGAGAGGTGGTCGACGCTCTAGCATTACAGGGCTCTTTACTATTTTAACTCGCATGGCGCGTGCGCGCAGCGCTGTTATCTCCTGAGGCTTGAGCCGGGAGAAGCGCTGGCCGCGCCTTGCTTTGTGGTATTATTTTATCTCTTTTAAATTTTTTAATAAACTTCCTCTGCTGCTATTGATCTGGGACATTTTACCTGGTTTTAGTCGGGGTAACATCATATTTGTCTGGCACCTGACACTTCCTGCTATTTGCACAGCCCGTACCGATTTTGTGACAATCGTCGGGGGCCGCCTTCTTGGGTGGAGAGGTGGTCGACGCTCTAGCATTACAGGGCTCTTTACTATTTTAACTCGCATGGCGCGTGCGCGCAGCGCTGTTATCTCCTGAGGCTTGAGCCGGGAGAAGCGCTGGCCGCGCCTTGCTTTGTGATATTATATCTCTTTTAAATATTTTAAAAAACTTCCTCTGCTGCTATTGATCTGGGACATTTTACCTCGTTTTAGTCGGGGTAACATCATATTTGTCTGGCACCTGACACTTCCTGCTATTTGCACAGCCCGTACCGATTTTGTGACGATCGGCGGGAGCCGCCATCTCAGGTGGAGAGGTGGTCGACGCTCTAGCATTACAGGGCTCTTTACTATTTTAACTCGCATGGCGCGTTCACGCAGCGGACGTGCCGCTGGTGCGCCGAAGGCCCGCCTAACGCAAGCCCGTCTGCGTCCGTCCGCGCCTTGGCCGCGCCATGCGCCAAAACCCCTGACCAATTTTCCCCTAATGACCTAACTAACCCTAGATATTCTAGTAGGCATTTGCGAGCTTTGAATAGGGCTACTAAGCGGCTTGACTGTGTTTGTGTCACACTTGGCTCTGGGTCGGGTTTTACACCTCGGTTGTGCCCGCCTGTCTCACAATTTTGCCAGAACTTGGTTCTGGCAAAACGCTTACAGAAGTCCGGGACTTGAGTTCCAAGCGATCTAAAGGCAGGATTATGGCGGTATTTCAATGCCTTCTAGTTAATGCACGTTCACTGGTCAAACACATTGTAGAGTGCGCAACATTAATGGAGGATTATAACATTAAAATTGCCTTCATTACTGAAACCTGGTTGGATGAAGCTTACGGACCGGATCTCGTGAAAGCCACACTTCCTGGCTTCTCTTGCTATACAGTAAATAGACCTTCTAAGAAAGGGGGAGGGTTGGCCGTGATTTACGATAGTTGCATTAAAGCCACTTTTGATACTACCACCTATTCCTGCTTTGAAGCTTTGTCCTTTGCCTTCACTCTCCATCATGACTACATCTTCGGGGGTATTTTCATTTATAGACCTCCAGGTGTTAGGAATCCGTTTGGTGGGAGCTGTTCTTGAGGAGGGGTTGTCTATGGAGTCTTTTACCTTCCTGGGCGATTTCAATTTCGACCTAGAGATGGATGGGGATAGAGACACTGGAAAATTGTTTGATCTCATGGGTAGTTTGGAGTTTAAACAACTGGTCCGGGCCCCCACTCACCAAGCAGGGCACACTTTGGATGGGATTTTTTCTAATTCCACACAACTTTCGGTTACTGATATCCTTCCTCTGGCCTGGTCCGATCACTATGCTGTCAGGTTCGAGGTAGCGGGCCTGAAAGATCAGGATAGAGCCTCTGCGGAGAGGGGGAACCCAAGGAAATTAGATCTTGGAATAAGGTTAAAGGAAATGATCTTAGGGATCTTTTACTCTCCACACAGACACCCCTCCCTTTAGAAGTTGAAGAAGCTGCATCGGTATATACAGCTTGGATTGAGGAGGTTTGCCTTACTCTTGCTCCCAAAATATTATTGTCCCCAAAAGACTTCAACCCACTGCCTCATGGTATTCACCAGAATTGAAAACCCAAAAATTAAAATGTAAACAGTTGGAACGGGCTTGGAGGAAGAGCTATCTTCCATCCGCTAAAGATACTTATAAACAAAGTATTCTATGCTACAAACACTTGCTGTTAGAAACTAAGAGAGAGTTTTTCTCACACCAGATTAAATTGGCGAGTAATTCCACTAAGGAACTCTACAAAATAGTAACTAGGCTAGCACACCCATTACCTGTCCTTCTTACACCGATGAGGGCTTTCTGTGAGGAAATTGCCATTTTTTCCAGAATAAAGTGGCTACAATCTTCAATACTTTTAAGAGCCCGGTCAGCGGTATCTCAGGCCCGACGGCCTGTCTGGAGATAAATTCCACTTTGGACATCTTTCCTCCTATATCATACCCTGAGACCCTCAATTCTCTGTTAACTGCGAAATCTGGGTCACCCTATGACCCGTGCCCAGTGGCAATAGCAAAGTTGGCACCCGAACCTATAGCTTTGACATTGACGATTCTCTACAATGCTATGTTTACTCTTGGACAGTTTCCAAAACGTTGGAAGGTAGCCTCGGTACTTCCTCTGCTGAAGAAACCCAACTTGGATATGAATGATCCAAACAATTTCCGCCCAATTTCGCGACTTCCCCTTCCAGCGAAATTGGTGGAAAAACATATGAATATCAAGCTGAGTGCCTTTCTGCGCAATATCAATGCCCTGGATCCCACCCAGTTTGGTTTTAGAGAGGGGCACAGTACCGAGACTGCTCTTCTTAAATCTACGGAGGAGATTAGGAGAGGGTTGGATCAAGGTGGTAAGGCTGTGCTGATACTGCTTGACCTTTCCGCGGCCTTCGACACGGTCCATCATGGAGTCCTGATGGACCGGTTGTCGGCTTGCGGAATACGGAATAAAGCTTGGTCTCTTTTATAGTCCTTCCTTTTAAATAGACGACAGTCAGTGGCCCTGGGTGAATTCGTTTCAAACCCCTTCTCACTTCCTTGTGGGGTTCTTCAGGGTTCCTCTCTTAGCCCTACTCTTTTTAACGTTTATGTATCTCCTCTGGCCCCCTTGATTGAATCGTTCGGCATCTGTCTTACATCTTATGCTGACGATACTCAAATCGTAATCTCCATGCTACCAGGCCAGGAGAGGGTGTCAGGGGAAAGGCTACATGACTGTATGGGGGCGGTAGGAGATTGGATGTCGCATAACTGCTTAAAGCTCAATGCAAGTAAGACAGAGGTGATGCTATTTGGCAATAATGCCAATATCTGGACACCGAGTTGGTGGCCTGAGACTATGGGTACTCTTCCAGTCCCCTCAAGAAAAGTTAAAAATCTGGGTGTAGTGCTGGATGAGCGTCTCTCCATGCAAGCCCAGGTGAATGCTGTAGTTTCCATCACCTCTTATGCTCTTAGGCGCCTGAGGAAAGTGCTCCCGCTTCTACCTTCGGAGTGTAAACGCACCGTGGTTACAGCGTTGATTTTGTCTCGCCTTGACTACTGCAATGGTCTTTATTTAAACATGCAGGAAGGTAACCTTCGTAAACTCCAGATGCTCCAGAACTCAGCAGCTAGGCTGCTAACGGGAACTTCGAGGTCCACCCAGATTTCCGGCGCTATAAGAAAACACCACTGGCTGCCTGCAAAAAAGCGTATCCTATTTAAAGCCCTTTGTTTAGTCTTCCACGCCTTGCAGGACACAGGCTCTCTACATCTGAGACAACAATTCCGCTGGTATGTTCCAGCAAGATCGTTGCGCTCCTTGGGAGCAAAACTTATCATCCTTTCTACTATAAGAAAAGCCAGATGGGGAGGGAGAAGCTTTGTAGCAGAGGCGGCTAAGGCTTGGAATGAGCTTCCTTTTGATTTGAGGAATTCAAAGGATCTTCTCTGCTTTAGGAGAGCGCTCAAAACTTGGTTGTTTTAATTCTCTTGTTGCTGGGTGTTGGGAGAACTACAGCAAGCGCCGGGACACCCTAGGGTAGTTGCGCGCTATAGAAGTTCTAATAACATAACATAACATACCTGATAGTGACTAAACATTATAATTTGTTCCTCCAATGTATGTATACGCTCTCATCTCCATATTGGTTATCTTTCATTTGGAAATTTATAGTACTGTGTTCCACAGGATATTGTCATTTAGTCCTTTTTTTGTAGTGTACATGCGATAGATCCAGCGTTGTTCCTTCTCAAAGAGACATCTCTCTATATTGTCATCCGTATTTTCCAGTTGTTCAATGACTACCCATGTTAGGTCGTTTGGGGGTGCGGCCTGCAATGATGAAATAATTTGTTAGTTTTGTGGTATTTCTTTTGGCTTTCACTTTTCTCGGTGTCATCCCCACATACTTGAGGCCGCAACTACAGATGATTAGGTAGACCACGTTCATTGTGTTGCAGTTAGTGTGTTTTCGTTGGGTCCGTGTCTTTCCGGGTTCCAGCTCTAGTATTTTTGTTGTTTCCGTTAAGTGGCAGACACTGCAGTTTCCACAAGCATAGTTTCCTGTAACTTTTAGGGAGGCCACACATGTTGTGTAGCATTCCCTGGTCATCATTTCTCTTTTGCTTTCGTCTGGTATTCACCAGATTGTCTTTTATATTCATTGCAGAAAAAAGATTTTTTTCCCCAGTCTAATTTTCCTGTAGTTATTATACACCAGTTCCTATTGATGATTTTTTTCATCCCGTTGGAGACAGTGTTGTACGTTGTCACGCATGTGAGTGGGATGGTGCTTTCATTGTCCTTATAGGATGTTTCCAGGAACCCTTCTCTGTTCTGATTTTTAGCCATTTTGTAAGCTCTCTTGATGATTTCTTTTGGATACTCCGGATTTTCCAGTTTTGTCATGAGATCTTTTGCTTGTATTTTGAAATCATTCTTTTAGAGCTGTTTCTTCTTAGTCTCAAGAATTGGCCATAAGAGAGGTTTCCCTGAGAGCTCTGGGCTGGAACCTGTTGAATTTCAACAAGGTATACCTGTTAGTTTCTTTGTAATGTGTCTTTGTCCCCAATTTTCTGTTCTCCGTGTAGATAGTGACATCCAAGAAGGTGATGTGGTCCTTGCTGTCTGTGTGGGTGAATCGTAGGTTAGGATCTTTTGTGTTTAGCTCTGTTAGGAAAGATATCATAGATTCTCTGTTGCCTTCCCATATCACCAGGATATCATCAATATATCATTTACAAAATTGGATATTGTTTTTGTATGGGTTTGTGTTGTCGAGTATGAAACTTTTTTCAAAGTTGTAGACATATAAACCTGCCACACTCGGCGCAAAAGTGCTGCCCAGGGATGTTCTGAAGGCCTAAAGATATATTCTCCCTTCAAATTCAAAGAAATGTTTCATAAGGGCCATGCGTGCACCTCTCAGTATAAAACGGATGGGTGTCATGTAGTTCCAAGTGTCCTCATGTAGGGTTTCCTCTATGACTCTGAGAGTGTCCTCCTGTGGGAGACTAGTATATCGACTTTCTACATCTAGTATCAGTAGGATGGTTTTAGTGGGGTTGAAGTCTACACACTGCATTAGCTGGAGAAGATCCTTTGTATCTTTCAGGAATGTGGGTATCTGCTGTACTTTTGGTCTCAGGTATAAGTCGCAGAACTTCGGTAAAGGTTCCAGTACTGACCCTATGCCAGAGAGAATAGGTCTTACCGTTGGTGGTGTCTTGTTTTTATGTATTTTTGTCAGAGTGTAAAAATATGGAGTTTTATGATTTTTTGTGATGAGGAACTCTATCCCTTTTTTGGAGATCAAATCTCTCACTGCTGCCTCTTCTACCATTTCCTTTATTTCTGATTGTTGATCCCTGGTAGGGTCTTCTTGTAGGATTCTGTAATTTTTCTTGTCTGATAATAGATGTAGGGATTAATTCCTGTAGTCTTCCATGTTCTGTAAGACAATACCACCACCCTTGTCTGCCAGTATTTTGATTGCTGTAGTCTGGTGCCTATGTTCTTTTAGTGTCAACGATTTTTCCTTTGTCATATTGTGGTAAGGTTCTTTTTCCTTTAATGTCTCAGTCTCTTCATATACCGCCTGCTCAAAAACAGAGATTTCTGCTGGAATTATCAATGTAGGGGGGCAGTACGTGGATTTATTTTTCAGATTAGTGTCTTCTTTTGGGTTTCTGTTCTCAGTTGTAGTGGTCATCTTCTCGAAGAAGGCCTTCAGTTTTAGTTTTCTGAAGAACTCACCTAGTTCACAGTGGAGGCAGAATTTATCCAGGCGTGCAGTGCATACAAATCGAAGGCCCTTGTTTAGAACCTTCTTTTGTGTCTCTGTCAGTGTAAGGTCTCACAGATTGGTCACTATATTGGACCTCTGCTTGTCCCTTGTTGGTTGCCCATCGACATGCTCCTGGTAGTCAGTCGTTGTTGCTGGTCTTCCCATTGTACATGATTTGTCCTACTTCTTAGTCCAAGTCTACGTCCTCCTCACCATAAAAAAGGTGGGCAGGTCAGGTGACATTCCCAGCAACCTCCTATTTCCAAACACTGCGCTAAGAAACTAGACCCCTTGGGAAAATCCACACTTTTTCTGCATCTGGAAATTATTTTCCCTAAGGAGGAACACCTTCTTCTATTCCCCAACAAAACCATAAGGTGACCCATTTCCCTTTCTGCCCTAGATAAGGCTTTACGCCAGTCTTTGGCAGACGTAAAAATCTCTGTACTTCCAGAGTGGATTGGGGAACAAGAGGAGATTGTGAATGTTGACATATAAACTTATTTGTGGGTATTCAAAGACTTTCAAGACTAACCATGACTTGGAATGTGCATTATCCTACCACTTCAGTGGGATTTACATGTGAAGAGCACTCCGCACTTGTGGCAAAAATCTCTGCGCACATCAATAGTTTTGTGCATTTGAGGAATCATTCATAGACTTTATTTCAGCCCGAAAGGCCATAAAAGCAACATAGGTTATTACAAATCACAATATTAAAATGTCAGAATCAAATCACAATTACAGAATATAAAATAAACATTCAATAGTTACAGAGATATGTTGAAACTTACAAATTAGTTACAGAATTTCCTACTGTTAAATGGTAGCGGCAGTTTCAGTCGATAACCTTTCAAGTATTTGCCCGGCGGTAATCGCCTCTTATACCACTCGATAATTTACCAATGAAAGAGGCAGGCGCCGGAGACTGGAAGGCAGGAAACAAAGTTTTATTCCGTCGGAGCAGAACACATCAGATCAGACAGCAAGGTATCGTCACGAGGTGCTCTAACTGCATCTCTGAGACCTGGTCTCTTATACACTGGTTTATTGCTTTATTATACATAGTACATTCTTGAGATTCCCTTGATGTGCGGGGAAATATCCCCTGAAGCCCCGGCTCAGATCCGCTCCCACACATGGTTACAGTAGAGGTTCCCACCCTACCCGCAGTGGGAGATGGCTATCGCGCAGCAGGGAATTCCGCTAATTCCCGGGGGTGTGTGCAACCGGCCGGGTCTCAGGGGGTAGGGGCTTTGATCTACTGTAATCCCTTTGATGTGGGGTGTTTCCCTTACAGTAGGGGCAATAAACTGCATCCGCAGGGCTAGGTGATGGCCTGGGACCAGTTCAGACAATGGGGCGCAGAGGAAGGGGGTTATCAAAGGAGAGGCATGACCATGTATGGGTTGTCGGTTGGAAGTGGTTCCGTAGCAGGGTCGCGCAGAAGGAGAGGGTTTATGGCCTGTATGAGAGAGCGGGGGTGGCCGGCGCGCGGGGGATGCTTGCAGCGCCAGGGGAAAGCGCTGGCGGTCGAGAGTGAGCGGGGAGAGAGTGGGGTGCCTAAAATGGCGGCCGTGCATTCGTTGTGCGTGGCGCTGGGGAGAGGCAAGATGGCGCAGATAATGTTCAGTTTGCACGCTAAATTTCCACAGTCCTCCCTTTTAACATGTCTTGCCAGCTTGCCTAGTTTGGATCTATCCCCATAATACCCCGTACCTCCACCTCGTTCAGAGCTTTCATCCGCTCAGTTTCAAAGTCCAAAGTCTTAGGGCAGATGCAGTTCATAAAAAGCGAACATAAAGGTGGCAGACACTGAATCCCCAAGCAACATCCACATAGTATCACAATCGGTATCAGGATAAATGAAAACAGCCTCCATCCCCAACCTTTAATAGTGTCCCAAAACCAACTCCCCAGTGACCATTCTTCTTGTTCTTGATGAACCTCTGCGGACAGTCTGTGGAGATGTTCAATTGCTTTGTAGACTGAGGGTGAGTTATCCGGTACGTAGGTACAACAGCTGGACCCAATGATGCGGCATGCTCCTCCACGATCTGCCAGAACCACGTCTAGAACAAGGCGGTTCTGGAGAGCCACCAGGCGGACGGCCTGAAGCTCAGCGGTGTTGTTGGCGAGGGCGCCAGCTGTAATGTTCATTGCCGTTTCGACTGCCTGGGTTAAGTGGCGGATGGCACGGCTGTTTGCCATTGGACCCCAGAGTGGAACAAGGCCTTTGACTGCGTCCATGAACTGTGCTCCGGTGGAGTCGGCCTGCACAATGTCTTTGGCCCGTTTCTGTCGGTGATGGTTTGCTGGGGCCACATACGTCGGAGGAAGGACAAAGGCGATGTAGCAGGTGCCTCCCCAACCTTTCGGAAGCCAGGTGTAGGCCTTAGTTCCACAGACGAAGTACATATTCGGGGAGGCAACAAAGGAGGGTGGGTCAACTGAGTCCAATGTTCGGGTGATGAGGCAGGAGCTGTGGCCCACCAGCTGTGCCCCCAGGCCTTCGAGGCATACAGACCCAGTGATGTTGATGACGGACAGGGCCACTGTTAGGGTGGCGGCCGTCCGTTTCCGGAGGTAAGAGAAGGTGGGTCTGGCTGGATTGTTGAACACTTGCATTTCAACTCGTTCTTTGGCAGGGATGTCCATGTGAAAGGAAGTGTTCGATCTCAGAGGGCAGAAGAGGGCAGAAGTTCTTCCAGTTTTGTTCAGCCAGAACCCATGGTAAAAGTGTGACATGGTTCTGCCGGAAGTGGCATTGTCCTTGTAGCTTTCTTGCAGGAGGATTAGCCAGGCGAGGCAGGAACCATGGACAGAAAAAGGTGAAGGGATGAAAGGGATAGAGTGTCCAGTGGCATGTGGTAGCAGTCCACAGATCCAGCAATTAGTGGCGTTGGTAGCAAGATTGTGTTGGTGGAGCAACTGCACAAAAGAGTTATTCCAGAACTCCTTACGCCTTTCTCGGAGTTGGGGTGAAAGCGAGATCAGATGATGTTCTTTCGTGGTGGTAGGTTGAACGGTGGTCAGTAATGTCTTATGAGCGGGTGTGCTCTCCTCCATGATCCAGAAGGTGACCATGAGGAGAAGGCAAAAGAGAAGGGTAATGAAAAGTGCAATTGTCTTAAAGCTGTGCATTCGGCCAGTCTTTGGGTTGTTGAAGTGGATCTTCGGACGTCCGGTTGCTTCCATCATCTTCATGTCGGGCGCTTCCATCACCTTCAAGAGACTCGGTAGCGGGCAGAACCACAGACTTTGTTTTAGTTTCTCTCCTGGTGGCCTTTTAGGTGACTAGGCTACCGTTCTGAGATTTCCACTTAGCCTGTGGTCTGCTTAGCCGAAGTTCTCTCCTTTCGTCGCAAGTTATACCCTTCTTTGGATGGCACAGTGGGATCGGGATATTCAATCAACTCAAGGGTCTCTGTATCCGGGCAGCGGCTCAGGGATGGTCGGTCCTTGTCCAGTAGTTCCTCTTGGGCGGTGATGTTGTCCGTGGTTGTCAGGGTCGGTGATACCTTCTTGCAGTGGTGTGCATGCAGCCAATTGCGTTTCCCCTCCACTCGAAGAGCTGTTCGGGTGGTGATCAGGACTTGCAGGGGGCCCGTCCACCGGGGCTCCAGACTCTTGGTGCGCTGGAAGTTACGCACTAAGACGAAGTCACCGGGTTGGATGTCGTGTCCCGGGCCCCTGGAAACATCGGGAATGGCGTGCAGCACCTGCTGATGGATAACAGACAACGTCTTAGTTAGGTTATACAAATAGTCAGACATGAGGACGTCCGGGACGTCGTGGATGGATGATGGTTTTGGTGCAGTCCAAAGGTTCATGGGCCGCCCAAAGACGACCTCGTAGGGGGTTAAGTGGTGTTTGGTGGGGGTGGAACGCATTGATAGCAAAGCTAGTGGGAGAGCGTCTGGCCATCTTAGTCCTGTGGTGGCGACTATTTTTGCTATCTTAAGCTTCAATGTGGCATTGTGTCGCTCAACCAGGCCTGCAGATTGGGGATGGAAGACCGCATGGAACTTCTGTTTTACACCCAACCCTTTTAAGATGAGTTGGATAACTTCGGCTACGAAGTGGGGGCCATTGTCGCTCCACAAAATTCGACAAAGGCCGTATCGGGGGAAGAACTCCTTCAGTAGTACTTTTGCGGTAGTCATAGCGGTGTTGTCGTGGGTTGGGTAGGCTTCCACCCACTTGCTGAAGGCACACACAACGACAAGCACATACTTTAAACCTTGGCACCTTTCTAGCTGGACGTAGTCCATTTGTAGGACTTCAAAGGGGTGATTGGGGACCCCAAACCCTCCCCGGGGTACAGCAGTTCCTTTCCCAGGGTTGTGTTGGAGGCATACTAGGCATTGTTGGACCAGACGTTTGGCTGAGTCTGGTATTCTGTCGTTGTGCCAGACTTTGGAGATGAGTTCGATCATGGGGGCAGACCCTATGTGTGCGGGGGAGTGTGCCATGGTCAGCATGGGGATCAAGTATGAGTCGGGTAGCAGCCATTTGTTCGAGTCTTTAGTTCGCCAACAACCGTCATCGTCCTTCAATCCTACCCGGGCCCATTCAGTTAATTCGTGTGGTGTGCTGGCTAGTTGGATATCCCTAATCGTTTCCCTAGCATCCTTCCATTTCTCAGTTTGTGACCTGGTCACGTACATGCGGGTCGTGGACCTATTCTCGGCTGTGGTTCGGGCAGTAATGTCAGCTAGTGCATTTCCCTGACCTATAATGTCTGTCACCTTCTTGTGTGCCTGGCATTTGATCACAGCTAACCGTGTGGGGAGGAGGACTGCTTCGGTCAGGGCAGAGACTAGATCTCCATGCAAGATGGGTGTGCCATGCGAAGTCAAGAATCCCCTCTCTTTCCATAAGAGCCCGAAGTGGTGAACTACCCCAAAGGCATACTGACTGTCTGTGTAAATGTTTGCGGTTGTCCCTGCTGCCAGGATGCAGGCTCGTGTGAGGGCAATTAGTTCAGCCGCCTGTGCGGATCGCTGTGTGATGCGGGCTGTCTCAACAACTGTTCGAGCTGTGGTGACTGCATAGGCAGCTGAGGTGGTGCCATCAGGGAGCTTGATGCATGAGCCATCCACCCACAGTTCTCCGTCAGGGTCCGGGAAGGCAGTATCCCGGAGGTCAACCCTACTCTTGGTTTGTTCGTCGGTGAGGGTCACGCAGTCATGTATAGGGGATGCATTGGGGTCAGCGTCAGGGAGAGGTAGTAGAGTAGCTGGATTCAGAGTGGTGCATCGTTTCAATGTGATATGGGGTGCAAGCAGAGTCAGTTCATACCCAGTCAGTCGTGCGCTAGTCAGGTGTTGAGTCTTGGTTTGGTTCAGGAGGGTATCAACAGCATGGGGTACCAATACTGTGAGGGGGTTCGAGAGCACGATCCCCTCACTTTGTCGGATAGAGACAGCAGCGGCGGCTACTGCTCGAAGGCAGGCGGGCAAGGCTCTGGCTACGGGGTCGAGAGTGGCAGAGAAGTAGGCACAAGGGCGTTGCTTAGGGCCTATGGACTGGGTTAGGACAGACAACGCACATCCCTCCCTTTCGTGGGTGTAGAGGGAGAAAGGTTTAGTGTAGTCTGGGGTTCCTAGGACTGGGGCCGAGCAGAGGGCGTCTCGTAATTCTTTGAAGGAGGATTGGCATTCAGGTGTCCAGGGGAGGGGGAAGGGGACATCCTTAGCCAGCAGGGAAAGCAGAGGCTTTATGGTGAGACTGAAGTTTGGCAACCACTGTCGACAAAAGGAGGTGAGGCCCACTAGGGATCGTACTTGCTTCTGAGTTTTGGGAACAGGGGTTTCTAGGATGGTTTGAATTCGGTCAGGGGTAAGTTTCCTCCCGTCTTTGGATAGTAGGTGGCCTAGATAAGTTACCTGGGGCTGGCAGAATTGCAATTTCTTTCTGGAGACCTTGTGACCGTTCTCCGCAAGGAAGCGGAGGAGGTGAATGGTGGCTGTGACGGCAAGAGGAGTGGTGTCGGCCGCCAAAAGAATGTCATCGACGTACTGTATCAATACCACTCCATCGGGTAGTTGGACTGCATCCAGTTGCCTCTTGAGGGCTTGGCTGTAAATACTGGGACTCTCAGTGTAGCCTTGGGGTGCCCTGCAGAATCTGTACGAACGGGCTTTTAAAGTGAAGCCGAACAGGTAGCGGCTGTCTGGGTGGATGGGGATGGAAAAGAATGCGTTCTTGAGGTCAATAACAGTAAAGATGGTGGCGGTGGATGGAATCAGGGTGAGGATGGTGGTGATGTCTGAGACTACGGGGTACTGGGGTATGACTACTTTGTTAACCTCTCGCAAGTCAACAATGAAACGGTAGGCTTTCTCATCCCCCTCGCCTTGCTTCTTTACAATGGGTAGGATAGGGCTGTTGCAAACATTACTCACTACTTCTTCTACCACTCCTGCCTCGACCAGGGACTCGATGATTTCCACCAATGCCTTCTCGCCTTCGGGAGATATCCGATACTGTGGAAGCTTTGGGAGCACTGCGTTCGGTCGGACGGTTATGTGTACCGGGTCGATCACCATGCGCCCTACATCTGAGTCGGTTTTAGCCCATAGATGTGAAGGTAATGTGTCGAGTAGGGACATATCAGCATCGGTTATAGAGAGCATACGCCGAGTGTGACAGGGTCTGGACAGATCTGGGTTATCGTGTAGGATGACTCGAACTCCGTCTGGGGAGCATCTGATAGTGGCTCGAAAATGTTTTAGCAAATCAAGTCCCATAATAGCATCGGGGGTGTTGGAGGAGAGCAGAAAGGTCGTGTCAGTGGTGTTATCTTCTAAGTCAAAGGAGATTGGTGCTGATAAGGGGTTAGTGGAGGGCGTTCCGTCAAAGCCTATTGAGGTTACGTGTGAGCCAGACAAGGGTGCCCTAGGAATCAGTCGTTTAGATAACGCACTACGTGTCGCCCCAGTATCTACCAGGAATGGAGATTTTGTGCCCAAGACCTTAGCGGTGACGTAAGGACCTTGCTGGTCAACACGGAGTTCGACTGGATCCCTCCCTTGCCCCTGGCGGTCCTATGCGAAGTCATGAGTGCTCTCATAGTTGGACTGTTGACACTGGTTTTGGCGGGGGCGATCAAAGGTGTTTGGTCTGCCTGGCCTATCGTTGATGGTGTTGTTCGTGTGCCCTCGTCCCTGTCCTCTATTTCTGGGGTCATATGCTGTGTCTCTGGGGTCCCTATTCTTGTTTATTTCCAGAAGGACCGGGCACTGGGATTTCCAGTGTCCGAACCCTCTACAGAACGCACATTGATTTCCATCTAGGTCTCTCCGTCCGTTGTAGGGTGTAGGTGTATGGTCTCTAGGGGGTAGCTTTCTAGGGGCGGTTGGTTGGTAATTCTCTTTTGGGGGTTCCCTTCCTATGGTCACCCCTTGCAACTGTGCTATCATCACCCTCTCCTTTAATTCCTTTTTCTTCTTCTCTGACGCCCTATCGTTCTCGTTCTTCTGGTTTTCGTAGTATTGGGCCATCTGGAGAATTGCTGCGGGTTTGGAGGCTGCCCAACTACTCTCGCTGGTCTGTAGCTTCTGGGAGACTTCTTGAGACAGACCCTTTACATAATTCTGGACAAAGAGGTGGTGTCCGGTTGCGGTGGTCATGTCTTGGCCACTGTAATCGGAAAACACAGTCTCGAATCGGGAGAAGTATTCAGACACATCCTCCTGGGGTTTCTGGCGGCAAGCCGTCACTATCGACCAGTCTACCTTTCTTTCTGGGATTAGAGTCTTCAGCTTTTGTACAATCTTGTCTGGGAGCTCTAAGATGGCTTTCGGGGGTTTCTGTCCAGGTTCTCGCTGCTTGTCTATGGTATCGAGTTGTACCCAGGTATATCCGAACGGCTCGGCGTGGTCAACTTTCCGGATTTGTTTCCACACATCAGCCGGCAGGCATAGCCCAAAGAACAAGTCGATATCTGCCAACGTCATTATCGTTGAGCCTAAGGCTGTACCCAATTCAGTGTAGAAGGCGGTCGGGTTCTTTCTCAAGTCGGGTAGAGTCTTTCTAAAGGTCAAAATATCTTGCCGGTCCCACGGCTGGTAGACCCAGTTATATACAACCCTTCCCTTCGCATCTTGGTGGTTGATGTCGTCGTGTGTTCCCTGACCCCGTGGGGGGACCCAGTAGGGGGCAGCTTCTTTAATGGGCATCATGGCATCGGTCCTTCCTCCCTGGGGCTTAGTTGCTATGGGGGTTTCTGTTTTGGTGGTCTGTCCATGTTCTTTGAGGTGTCGGTAGACCTCGAGTGTACGAGTGAAGAGGTTCGTTACATCGCCCTCTCCTTCTTCCCCAATGTCTACCTTCCTATATAGGGCCGCTAAGCCTTCGGGACCTTTATCGTGGTATCTGTCCTCATATGCATTCAGGGCGTGATAACAGAGCCGTACGACGAAGTGTCGTCTGCGGCTGTCGGCATACGAGCTATACACGTCTGTTATATACTCCTCACTTTCTTTTCGCTCCACCAGCGTCCCTACTATTCTATCGATTCCTGATCTTTCATCCTTAGTTAATCGATTCATTCTGGTGGACTCTTTCTTTCCTATCTCATGGTCGTCTAGCGTTGTAGTCGACGTTGGGTTCGGCACAAGAGGTTCAGCCGGCGCGGAGGCCGTGAGGGCCGAGGCCCTTGTACTGCTTTCGCTCGTGTTCGGGGGTTGTGGGTGTTGTACTATTGATTGGGAGGGTGCATACGGAGGGGGCATGTAAATGATCGGGGGACCTAACAGTAATTCGTCATTCGTTCGCTGCTTGGAGGACAACTCAGGGTAGAGCAAAGAAGGGGTCCTAACAGCGTACTGGCCTGAGGTTTCGGGTTCCTGTCTTAGTTTAGTTTCCCTTCTCTCTTTTATGTCTTCTTCTAACTTTTTAGCGGCAAGGTGAGCTGCCTTTCGTAATTCCTTTTCTGCTTTTACTTCTTCCCTCTTTTTCCGTTGCGTTGCTTCTTTGCGCCACATGCCGATACTGTCGAGCATAGTAGGCGTCGTCTTATTGCTACGCAGAGCTATTTCTAGCGCTTCTATCTTATGGTCGTCGAAGGATCCCATCAGTGGCCACTGACTTTCGGGGTCCTTCTTGGTATATTTATGCCACAGCTTGCTATAAGCTACGGCGACTAGTCCATATTTAGTGAACATGTCCTTATTAGGGGTGCCTTCCAGTGGAGCCGGGTGGTTCACCTCTAATAAGCGGTCCGGGCAGAACCAACTACCAATCAGTGGGGAGAAGATAGGCATGACGGGTTTCAACGGGGACAAAAGTCAGCACTACCTATCTTTTCACTGCTTGCAAAGACTAGACAGAATATCTCTATTCTTCGTTATTTGTAAGCAGAGAATACCTCCAAAGAACCAATATCGAACAACTAGTGTTCGGACAATCAATCAATCAATCAATGGGGAGATAGAGATAGGCACGACGGGTTTCAACGGGGACAAAAGTCTGCGTTACCTACCCTTCACTATTTGCAAAGACTAGACAGAATATTCCTATTCTACGTTATTTGCAAACAGAGAATATCTCAAAAGCACTATTCTTCAAAACAATCAATGTTCGGACAATCAATCAATGGGGAGATAAAGATAGGCACGACGGGTTTCAACGGGGACAAAAGTCTGCGTTACCTACCCTTCACCATCTGCAAAGGGAGAGAGAGAGAGAGTATTTCTACTCCTCCCCGTTTGTAGACAGCGAATATCTCAAAGAGAACAATCAATGAGCACAATCAATGAGCAATACTAGTATTCAAACAATCAATCAATTATTTCGCACTTTTGTCGTATTTCACGACCTTACCCGGACCGCGTGGACAGTTTCTCGTCTTCCGCCTCCAGCGCCCGATCGTCCTCTATTCTCCGTATTTGCCGCGGCACTCCTGATGGTTCCCAGTCAGGACCGTAGATCACTCGAGAGAGGTCTGCTCGGAACCAGTGAAGTTCGGATGATCGGCTGCCAGACGAGGGTCTATTGGGCAGGAGCTCTCCCGATCGTTGCAGTCGTTCACTTTGTCGTCGGGACCTCTCCCACTGGATCCACGTGTCGCTGATGGGCCCCACGTTTGGGACGCCAATTGTTAAATGGTAGCGGCAGTTTCAGTCGATAACCTTTCAAGTATTTGCCCGGCGGTAATCGCCTCTTATACCACTCGATAATTTACCAATGAAAGAGGCAGGCGCCGGAGACTGGAAGGCAGGAAACAAAGTTTTATTCCGTCGGAGCAGAACACATCAGATCAGACAGCAAGGTATCGTCACGAGGTGCTCTAACTGCATCTCTGAGACCTGGTCTCTTATACACTGGTTTATTGCTTTATTATACATAGTACATTCTTGAGATTCCCTTGATGTGCGGGGAAATATCCCCTGAAGCCCCGGCTCAGATCCGCTCCCACACATGGTTACAGTAGAGGTTCCCACCCTACCCGCAGTGGGAGATGGCTATCGCGCAGCAGGGAATTCCGCTAATTCCCGGGGTTGTGTGCAACCGGCCGGGTCTCAGGGGGTAGGGGCTTTGATCTACTGTAATCCCTTTGATGTGGGGTGTTTCCCTTACAGTAGGGGCAATAAACTGCATCCGCAGGGCTAGGTGATGGCCTGGGACCAGTTCAGACAATGGGGCGCAGAGGAAGGGGGTTATCAAAGGAGAGGCATGACCATGTATGGGTTGTCGGTTGGAAGTGGTTCCGTAGCAGGGTCGCGCAGAAGGAGAGGGTTTATGGCCTGTATGAGAGAGCGGGGGTGGCCGGCGCGCGGGGGATGCTTGCAGCGCCAGGGGAAAGCGCTGGCGGTCGAGAGTGAGCGGGGAGAGAGTGGGGTGCCTAAAATGGCGGCCGTGCATTCGTTGTGCGTGGCGCTGGGGAGAGGCAAGATGGCGCAGATAATGTTCAGTTTGCACGCTAAATTTCCACACTACGTTGTAACCACATGGCGTTTAGAAACCGGGAAACTGCAAATACAATTGGAGAGTGGGTGTCATATTTCAAGACTCTCATGGCTTTTTCACACTCTTGAAATCCCAGGCTTCTACATATGGGCTTAACCCAACGTCTCCTTTGTCGGTGGTATGTAGGGCAAAAAAAGAAAACATGTTTTTCGTCCTCTAGTCTGAAACCACAAGCCGGACAGACAGTGGTTTTATTAGCACCCCAACTGGAGGTGAAGGACCTAAGTGGCAAACTGCCCATTCTCAACTGGAAGTACAGCTTCCTGGCAACCGGGGGGGAAATCAAATTCAAGAATGCCTCTCTCCTATAATTATCTTTGATTAGGAGAAACTGAGCAGTCAACCTTCCAGTGCCAGAACTCTCAAGCAAACATGAGAGATGATGATTTCTGCACTGTTCGGCCAATTTTGCCTTCGAGACGGCCAAACATGAAGCCTCCGGGGAGGCCCATAAATCAGGAAGGCCGATCTTGGTACAGGTATCCTTCACAGATTTCAGCCAGGGAATATTCTTGTTTTTAATTAGAGGCCAAACCCCCTTAAATTCTTCACGGTAGGAGGCCAACTCTGGATTAGACCAGAGTCTCCTCCAATATATCACTGGACGCAGTGATACCATCTCTTCCATGGGTATCAACCCAAAGTCCAACCTAATAGGGACCAAGGGAGAGCTAGGGGGCAGACCGTTTTTTTTTTATTTTTTTTTTTTAAATGTTCATTCATAGACATTTGAGGAATCCCTTTTGTAAATTCTTGTCAAGCAATGTTGAATTTGCATATAATCACAATTTAAAAAGATGTTTTATATGCCTTGGTGAGGGAAAAACTACCAATTGTGTTCGCCCCCCATTTTAGCCTTTTCACTCCATGGGCTTACATGGGAATACTGTAATACAGTGCATCTTTTGAGAGGAGTGAGCTAAACTGATATTTCAGGGACTTAATTGATTGGTAATGATATTTATCATACCTAATACCGAAGAGAAGTTAAAGAACTTTCTTTTTTGTGAGCCAAACTCCAGCCTTCTAGCAGCCTCTATTGATTGGCTAGTTTTGACTGGCTGAACTAAACAGTTTTTATGAGGTGATAAGCAGCCTGCATAAAGACAGAGGTTATCTGGTTCTGGTGGGGGAGATCTGCAGATACAGAGAACAGGTCAGGATTGGGGCTGGGTAAATAAACTGGTCTTCCAAGAGAGCAGAACAGTAAAGATGAAAGCGAGGCCAGCCAGATGGAGCCCCAGGAATGGAATTTTCAGGAGGTCTGGAAAGGGACTGTTAAGGGGAATGAGTCACATCCGTGGGTTGGCTTAGCCAGATCTTAACCCCCAGAAGAAAGTTTATCTATCTTGAATTTTAAAGGTACAGTTCTTTTTTGGGACAAGAATATGCCACACTTTGGAGGAAGCTGTATTACGGCACCCTGTAACCTCAAGAAGAAGAAGGACTGCCCTGCTTGCACCCTGGCCTGCAACAAGTGGACTGCACTCTGGATGACTGTGTACACTAAGGAACTACAGCCCAAAGGACTTTGCCTGGCTTCAAAAAGAGAAGGAGTGGATTCCCTGAAAGCAACAGGTTAAATGAGTTCCGCCTGCATTATCTCCAGCAAGAAGAACCCAGCTGACCACCATCAGCTGGACTTTAAAGGATTTGGCCTGGTGCATTGTAAAACTGTAGTCCAAACTTCAGAGGAACAAGTTAGAGACTAGGGAACCTTGGATTTGTGTTATGGACACTTTGATCCCTCAAAAGGAACTTCAGGAAGAAGTTACAGAAATATGGACCAACTTTTGGAATAAGCTCCATAAGGTGACCGACCCGATGTCGAGAGTCAAGCTGACTACGTTGAACCGCGATGCGGCTTGGATTGCAGGTATGACCAGCTGAAAACTTCAAAGCTCAAGACTTCTAGGAGTTCCAACTGAACTAAGCCAATGAAGCTGCTGTGAATTTGGACTGCTGGAAAAGCCCACTCAATGTTGAGAGAAACTCCTCCAGAAAAGTTTCCAATTGCAAAGGTAACATTTTGACATAGGCCTCCCACTTAGTGTATCGACCAGGGCTCCATCGCGGTCGATCTCAAACTTTGACTTTCAATCAATGGGCATTTATAAAGTGCACGGCTACCTCGACTGAGGTGTTCCAGCGCTAGAAAAACAGACTTGAGAGACTGAGCAGCTCATGATACTACTCCCACTGCCTAAGGAGCCAGGTTTTTAGGGCCTTTCTAATGTTACATCTGTAACAAGCACAGGTGGCTAGGCAAGGCATTCCATAGTTTGACAGTCCTTACTGTGAAGGACCTGCCCCCTTGTCGCATCTTTTCAAAACGTGGGACACAGTGGAGACGCTGCTGATTTGATCTCAAGTTCCTGTCGATATAGGCTAAGCTTCAGACTGAGGTAGCCTGGGCCTTTGCCATGAATGGCTCAAAAAGCGAGGGTGAATGCCTTCAGCTCAATCCTCCTGACCACTGGGAGCCAGTGAAGCCGTTTCAAGTGCGGGGAAATTAGCTGTCAAAAAGGGATTTAGCGGTTTAGCCTCAGAGCCACATTCTGAACCATCTGCAGCCCGTGGGTCAGGAAGCCAAGCAATCCCAAGTAGAGGCAATTAGCATAATCGAGCTGAGAAGTTACCGATGCATCTTCTGGCAGCAAACATAAAACTTTCCTGATGGATCTAATTTTCCCAAAACAGGCAGCAGAGATTTGCCCGACTTGCGCCGTGAAGGAGTTGCTGAGGCCCAACTCTCTCGGCCACCAGTGGCACGACAATGGAGGAGATGCTTGACTGAAAAATAAGACCTCTGTCTTGTTTGCATTTAGTTTCAGACAGTTTTCGTTCATCCAGATAGCAATGTTTTTAAGCATTGCTTAAATGTATAGAAGATTGCAGTCGATTGTTCTTTAAAAGAGAATGCGAACTGAGTGTCATCGGCATAGGAAACTACCTTCAGCCCCAAGTGGAAATAAGAACCACCAAAGGGGTAAGGTAGATATTAAAGAGCAGCGGGCTCAAAGCAGAGCCCTGAGGTACTCCACATATTAATTGTTAGAAGAAGGAGCAGAACAGGTAAAGGAAATCCCGTTGAACACGGTCTTCAAGTTCAGACTGTATCCAATCATGTGCCACTCCCTGCACACCAATATGTTTCAATTTTTAACAGTTTTGAATTTGACTTAGTATCAAATGCAGCTGATAGTTCCAACAGTACTAACATGGCAGATGAGCCGCCATCAACCGTCACTCTCACGGATACTTCTACCAACGCTGTCTCCATGCTATAGCCTGACCGGAAACCTGACTGGGAGTCATATAGGAGACCATTGGCTTCTACAAAGTTGGGTGGTTGTCTCTGTGCCTTTTTCTCTAAGACTTTGGCAGGTGCAGACAGCAGAGAAATCAGTCGAAAATTGATAAGCACTTCGGGGTCAGCATTAGGTTTCTTCAACAATGGTAAAAGATATGTCGTTTCCAAGTGGCTGGAAAAATTCCGGTATTAAATGGTGCATTCCAGATTTGGTTTAGTACGGGATTAAGCCGTGGGCCCAGTGATCTAAACCACTGAACGAGGCAGGGGTCTCCCGGGATCCCTATTTACATTTCAGGAGTTCAGCTAATGACTCCTCTGCTGTTATAGGAAGGAATTCCCAAAAAATGCTAGGTCCGTTATGAAAGACTATGCATTCCTTAATTATCATGATCTTCCCCACTGGTGTGAATGAAGAATACAACTTTTGTATTTTTTCTTCAAAGCACTCGGAAAGGCTTGTGCACAGAGCCAGGGAGAGTGGATTTTACTATCCAACGCTGTAGGTTTGGGAAATGATTTTATGATCTTAAATCTTTCCTTATAGGAATTTTCTGAACTCTCTATACATCTTGCCAGATGTTCCCTCCTCTTACATCTTGACAGTTTGTGGAATTTCTTCAGGGCCTCTTTATAGGCACTTTTGGCTGCAGGAATGTAGGACTTTCTCCAAAAGCGTTCCAACCTTTTACAGCTGCACTATTCCTTTCTGAGTTCAACTGAGAACCAAGGAGCCGAAGGAGTGGCTCTCGCAGTAGTGAAAGACCTCATAGGAGCAACTGTATTTGATGCAGATGTCATCCAAGTATTAAAGCAGGAGGATTCGCTATCAGGATTGCCTGATAATTGTGGTGCTGTTACATCAAGGACTGACCCCAGGGTGTTTGTAGAGACCCTACTCTAATTCCTCTTTACTTCTGTCAGGTTTATACTTGAAGAGTATTTAGCCTTAAAACTAAACCTAAAAGGGACCAGAAATGTTCCGTCCATACCAAGCGGAACGGCTCCTCCACTCTCAAATCTTGCATATTTGAGAAAATTAGGTCTAACACATGACTCTATGAGTAGGTACTGTGACCAACTGGGTGAGGTTAACAACATTTAGTGTTGATATTAAATGGGCAGCCTGAAGGAAGCTAGGATCATCAACATGGAGATTAAAATATCACAAAACTGTAAAATTAGCATAGTGTAAGGACATCTGGGCAATGACATCAGCCAGTTCCGGCATGTGGCTGTGTGGGCAGTTTGGAGGCCTATATAGCAGAAGCCCGGCAAAGGAAAAAGAGGGGTATATTTTTATGTGAAAGATTAGTCCCTCGATATTACCAAGTGACCCAATTTGGAGGAGGAAACCTGTTTCAAGATAGCGGCCACATTTCTCCCTATCCTATCTCCACCCCTGTTGGCTCACACAATTCGAAAAAACCTGGGGTAATCGCAAGGTCCACATCAGGTTTACCCTCCCTCAACCATGTCTCTGTCAGGAACATCAGATCCCAAGAATTGTCCATTGGGTATTGGCAAATATCATCTGTGTGTTTAGGTAGTGACCTGCAGTATAAGACAGGCTTTATTGTCATTGCATCTTAATGCCTGGTGAACTGAGTCTGCTGCCTTTTCCCCATATAACTCTGAGCGTACATTGAATTCAAAGTTACAGACCGAGCAGCGGTACTTAGGGCATCCAGCCCGAGGTCAGTGTGTGGCATACCTAAGCAAGGCTTACCTTTCAAGGCCATAAGAGTATCTCTTGTCTATGTAATGGCCTTGCTGCTAGCTTTTTGAGCAGCGTGACTGGCTCTGGACACGATCCTGATGCAGACGGGCACAGATGGGCTTGCGTTTAGCACACCCGCTGAGCGTGTCCACTGCGCTTCCACTTTGTGGTTTGCTATACATAGCAGCCCGGTCAAGCACGACCAGATGTCCCAATATTGCGCTATTGGTTGTTATTCACTAGAATGTGTTCATTCTTTACAAATTCATATCTCCGGTTACCTAAATTGGATTTTATTGTATTGATGGCATTTTGAAGATAAAAGTATTTTCTTATTTTTATAAAATGGTGTTGGATTTTTATAGCGTGTTACGTCGTACTTCTTTAATGTACTGGCGTTTTTAAATGCTTCGGATACCTGTCTCCTAAGTTAAGCCTGCCTGCTCATTGCCAGCTACAGAGGGTTGTGCAAGGGAATAATTTATTGAGACCTTGTCTAGACCGTATGTTGTGTTGGTGGCCTTATTTCTTGTGGTAGGTGCCCACCATTATTAAAAATCCACCTTCCAACATTTCATTTATGTCTATTACAAATGTTTATTCAAAGATTGAAGTCCCAGAATTTCTTCACATATGTCTTTAGCTTTTAACATGTGCTGTCTTCCATGACCCAACACAGTGTTTAATGCAATCTTACAAGGACATCAAGTGTTATGCAAATATTTAACACAGCATAACATTTAACAGTATTCAGACAGAATATCGAGACAGTACACTACATGACCTGTGATAACCTCTGCCAGGAGTAAGGATCGCTGTGCCACAAGCATTGCTACTTTGCCTGACTACTGCTCTGAAGGAACTGCTTTCTGCTTTGCTGAGCTGCTCTCCTGTCTGCTGAACCCAGAGTAACTACAAAGGCTTGCTGGTCTGCTCCCTGTTCTGAAGCCTCAGGGCCATCGAAGACTTCCTATAACTCTGCAACATCACCTGGACTCTGCCACCTGTGAATCCTGCCCTGCCAAGTGGTGACAATCCAGTAATGTGCCCCTGTCCAGAACCATCCAAATTGATGCAGTGATGACTTTGCACTGATCAGAACCAATGCATTGCCCCTCGACAGCGATCATCAACATCGCCTCGACAGACTGCATGGCTTGATGACGACAGACAGCGCAGCTCGTAAATGACATAGTGCCAGCTTCATAAAGGGGTTCTTTATCGCCTGCGCGGACTGACATTCACTCCTCAAATTTCAACATTGATGCTTTGCTTCATCCACAGTACTTTCCCAGCAGAACCTGCGGGACTCCTGTAATTGGCCTGCCCTCCATCACAGTCAGCCTGAACTTTGGATTTGCCCAGGTCCAGTGTGATCTCAAGTAAACCCTTAGAGCTATTTACTTCTAAGCACTACATTTTCATTCAAACTTTATAAATTCATAACTCTGACTCAACTTATATGTTTTTTTTCATTTTGGTCTTGTTTTACTCATAAAATTATTCACTATTTTTCTAAACCTGTGTGGAGTATTTTTGTGGTGTTTTCAGTGTGTTACTGTGTGCATGTGTTCCACAATACTTTTCACATTGCCTCAATACTTTACACAAATATCCTCTTTAGGTAAGCCGGACTGCTCTGTGCCAAGCTACCAGAGGCTGAGCACAGCCTATCCTTTAGTGTATATCTAGCTTACCCTGACTAGGGTTGTGGTCCCTACTTGGACATGGTGCATAACTTTGCCAACCCAATTTCTAACAACCACACAGACATGTGGCATGCAAAATTCACCAACTCATCCACTCACTTACTAATGCACTTACTCATTCACTGACCCCCTGACTCATCAGTTACTCGCTCACTCATTTACTCACTCCACATTGTTAATTTCTGAAGGCACAACACTGCTAGAACACAAAACCAACATCAATAAAAATTATCATAGTCCCTATGTACTTTTATGATACATCATTGCTATATATTCGGTAAAACATCTGTTCCCATTTAAATTTTATATATTATTATGAAGGGCTCATGTCTGTACCGTTTGCCATGTGGGATATTTGTAAATTCACAAATTCCCATATGAAAACAAATTGGCAGAAGTGTCCTTTGGTGACATAATATTACTGAATGCCATCTAAATCTACTAAGAAATGGGCATAGTAAGTGGAAAGCGAAGATGGAATAATAGGCGGCCAATTCCTGTCCACTGACACACCTACAAACTTGCAAGACAGGGGAAGGAAGTCACATTCAAAATTGAAACACCAAGACTTTTTCAAAAAGTACTACAAGCCCAGCCCACTCAAAATTATACTTTTTTAGCACTAAGATAGGTCTTAGAATACAGAGAATCCACTCACAGGTACTTAAAAAGGATTTACATAAATACAAAAATCAGGGGGAAAGGCACAAAGAGAGCACACTCACAGTGTGACCACAAAGGCATAACAGTGACCCAAAAAATGAATAAATGTAGGAAATTAAAATGAATACATGCAATTTAAAAGTCATCACCATGGTGCAGTCATATAAGGATAGGAAACATGTGACACAACAGTTTCATGCTGCTAACCATTTTCATATCTCTTTGGCTCCATCAACTGCACACAAGCTGCTTAACAACTACCATGGTGCAACACATGCATTTATCACAAGAGTCACTGCTACCACTCCATTAATGTTCAAGATTTCTGTGATGTCAGGCGGACTATATACATGTGTATGACAATTTTACTGCTGTTTTATTGCAGCTGCATGTGATGCCAAATGCAGCATAGATATGTTATAGCTTTGTGAGTTGTACATATCTACATGCCACATATATGTGTGGTTGGTGAATATAATCATGGCAAAAGCTTACATTTCAAAACATGTTCCACTAAGTTACAGTGACTTATACTTACCTGTCTATCCCTCTTTCTCACATGATTCTGCATGTGCCCACTCTCCACATCTCCTGACTCCCTTCAATTATACCAAAAAAATTGAGGTATATAGAGTAGAAACACATGGGCAAGGCATCATCAAGTGTACCTGATTGTGTCTCATATGTCTTGATCACGTACGTCAGCATAACTATATGACTGTTTTCCAGAAGTGTTTTCTAAGATTAAACAACCATCTGGTCTCACACGTCAGCTAAGTCACAAGTGTACAAGGTCTACCCACTTAACATTCACTGTTATGCCAGTTATGACATGTGGTACAAACATCAGTCCACACATTTCCTGCTGAAAGACCATTGTCTATATTTTGTGGTACTATGGGGCACATGCATCAAAGGTAAGAATTGTGAGTCCTTAATAGCGAATATTAAGGAACCGCTATTAAGGAGTTCCAATTACCTATTCATGTAGGTTTCGCAGAAGAAAAATTCCTACATATTCCTTAATAGTGAATTGCAAATTGCTATTGCTTACAGGCCCATTGGAATGAATGGGATTGCATTCGCAATTTGCGAGTACCTAATAGGTACTCGTAAATTGTGCATACAATTTCAAGGTTGCAAGGGGGTCAAAAGGCAAACCCTGATGCACCCCCCAAAAAAGTAAGTATGCACATGTGGTGCACACACATGCCCTAAGGGCATGTGTATGCACCACAATGCACTTTGACAAATGCATTTTTTAGCATTTTTCAAAGAAATTACAAATTACCATCAACTTGAAGTTGATGGTAATTTGCAATTCCAAATTGTGAAAACGCAATTTGCAACTGCACAATGCATCGCATTTAGGGAATCGCAATTTGCGATTCCTAACTGCCTTAGCAAAATAGGTAATCGCTAAGTTGGCGATTACCTATTTTGCAAATTGCTTTTAGGTTGATGCATCCCAGATGGCAAAATACCGATCACAAAGGGATCGATTCTGCAAATCTGCCCGTTTGCGATTTTTATTTTGCTTGATGCATGTGGCCCTATATTCCAAAAAGGAGGGAGTGAGAAGTGACACACGGTTCGCTCACCTTCCCAAACATTTAACCATTCAAAAAGAACAAGCGGGAACCCTCTTCCATGCTTCACCTGTCTTTCTATACGTGCTCAAGGGGATACCCCTTTAGTGTTAAAGGGACTCTCACCCATTCCAAGTGATATGCTTCATCATAGAGGCCAAGTGCCGATACCTAGTGAATCTTGATGGGCTCAACCTTGGTATCCAAGGTAGATCTTTGATTATTGGGCTGGATTCTAGATTTAAAATAGTTGTGCCCTGAAGGTTAATTTTATTTTCCAAGACAGCACCTTGAAGGCATTAAACCCAGGTGGGGATGCACTAAGGAAATTAGTATTGAATTGTGCATTCAGCTGTGAAATTCCATGAGGCTAAGGAGGTATGTTGACCTTGTAGACAAAATTCCATCAAAGGTTTCTTCCCGGCTGTGAACCTATTTGGTTCCTCCATCCCCCCCCATGGAGCTCTACATAGGCAGCTATTGAAGAAATGCAAAACATAGAGACCAAATGAGTCGGTATGTATGAAATGTATGAGTGTAGTGAATAGAAGTTTTACAATTGAATACACACAAATAGAATACTAAGAGTGTCCATGTGAGGTCCTGACAAAAGTCAAGTAGCCTTTTGAGGCATTGGTGTGATGGCTGAAACATGTTGACCCAGGGATACAAAGGATGCTAATTTCCTTACTGCATCCCCTCGTGTTTGTAACACTATCAGAGTGCCCTTTGAAAATTAAATTATCCCTCAAGACACTCTAGACTATTTTATATCTAGGATCCCACCCAGGAACCAAAGAGCTCCGTTAACTACCAAGGTTGAGCCTGTCCATGCATATTAGGTATCTGGACAAAGACTCTGTGATAAAGCATGCCACCTGGAATCCCACTGAGTGAGAGTCCTTTTAACACCATAGGGTGAATCCCTCTCCTGGGAGCAGACAGCAAGGCTAAGCACAGTAGGGCTTCCATGCTGTTATAAAATGTGGTAAACATGAGCAATGTGACATTTTATTTTGCCTATATGCAAAGCATATGCCCATACATGTTGTGATTCCTTGTTATGCTGCAGTCAATATGAGATATGCTATGTCCTTAACACATGCATATGTCAATAAAATTCTATCATGGTCTAATGGAAAATTTTCCATCTTTTCTCTCTGTAGAATTATGTCTGCAGCATTTCATATTATTACTACTTGGTTTAATAGTCAACATGTATCCTTACTGCATAGTGATATGTGTTTTATATTTAACATCTGAAATCCTTCATGATCAGAAATGATTATCCTCTTTGTAATCTTATCTCAGATTTGAGGCCTAGTGCTGTGCAATTTTACTACGAGCTAGCGAATGTTGTACCACCAAGCAAAGACAAAATGGTCACTGTGGGCACACAAAAACAGCTATTCCAGTGTAATCCACTCCGCTGTGGACAGCATTCACATTCATCATGCTTCTTTATGGGTATCTGGGAGAAAGAAGGCTTTTAACTTTGTTACAGAGGAGACAGAGATACTGGGGACTGGGACTTCAAGACGTATCCCTTGCAATATGAGTCCCCATATCAAAAGCTGTGCCTTAATGTGAGACGCCTTTAAAAAAGACACCGCAATAAGAACTCCAAAGCAAGTTCCTGCAATGCATGGACTATTTAGCGCTTGCATCCCAGTGTACATCCCCTTGTAGGGCCCCCTTTGTTTCCCCACCGCCTGCCTTTTTATGGTGGGCTCACCACTATGAAAAAGCTGGCAATGTAGAAACTCAAAATATGCTTGGTGGTGCCGCAGTGGCACCTCCAACCATATTGCTGCCCCAGGCCACCACGACACCACCAGGGAATGCAGTTCCCAGGCTGTTTTGATGGTTCCGAAACTGTCCGATCGCCGTACTTGTAATGCAGTGGTCGGACAACTGGTGCGGCTGTCACTGACTTGCACTGCACCTCCACCATGTGTTTAGTGGTCAGATGGATCGCCAAATTCGTAATCAGGAACTTTGTGTGATGGTGTATTTGCCATCTCTGCACCATGGTGACCATTGTGAACCACTGTCACGTGAAGTATGGTGGTATATTTTGATTCAGTGCCAGTTGCACAGCATCTTTATTACCAAAATCAAATATATTTGGTGGGGCTTTGCATGAACAGTGATATGCACAGCCAACCACGTCAGCAGTGCCACCATAACTGCCCGATTTAGAATCTTCAGTGACGCATACCCAATAAGTTATTTTGATCCATCCTTTACAGGCAATGAAAATGTGGTAAAAATGTTTGATGGGCAATTGTTGGAAGTCTGTATTTGTACTATATAAGCAAATTACATATCTGTAATGTTAAAGATCTTTGTGTGACCCATAGATTATGTAAGTGAAGCAATTAGGATAGTAGCAAGTATATTCTTCATATTGTCCACTGTCCTGGGCAAAGAAGTAGGACATATGAAATAACAACAATGACATTTCACCCATTACCTCACTCGAAACGTGTTCTCCTGCAGATTTACCACATGCTGATAGCTTTGTCCAAGCTGCATGATGACGTTTGAGTGCAGGGTGAACACTTTGATGTTGTGTCAATACCCTCTCTTTTTCTCTCCTCTAACATCAAATCTTTGTTAGGGATTTGAAGAAAGGGTGTATGATGTCAAACCCACCTCTGTTTGCTCAGATTGGCCATCATAATGATCTTGACATGAAGATACAGCATAGTAGCCATGAGTCCATGCGCCCTGATACACTTTAAGGAATGACTGCACAAGTGCTTAATTTGAGCCGGTGGTTGCCCGTGGGCGGGCACCACCACTTATTTTTGGGGAACAGCACTTATTTTTCCACATCATTTATCCACAGAATGCAATAGAGAGAAATTACACAGATTGGAAAGACAGAGGAAGAGAAAGCGGCAAAACCACCACAAAAAGAGAAAGCAGGAACCTGCAGGAGTGGAGGGCTTGTCTGGTAGTGTATTAAAGTGGTACGAGGTGGTTTTTTAATTACCAGCCCTATTATTCTGTGTGCTGGTGTTTAATTGCAACTGTTGCAGATCTCTGAGCAGAGGTTTGGACACTAGCACTCTTTCTTTCACAAATTAAGCACTGGACTGCCCCGTACCTCCTTAGCTGCAGTTGGGAATATTCTTTTTAATCTCATGTAGTGTCACTTGTTATCATTAAATATACTTCTGATCTCCCAACTGATGAGCCTTAAGCTCTACATTTCCTCAACAGACACCAGCTATCAAGAGGCCCAAATCCTGCATTGGAGGCCCATCCTTGGAGTGGACCTCCACTGCACAAACTCTGAGAGTTCAGAACCTGCTAACCAGCATCTATTCACTGACCCACTTAGTGTGGAATTAGTACCAGGACTAAGTACTTCTGAGACTCGGGCACAGGGGAAGTAGTGGTTGCCTTGACTAACATTATGGCTCAAGAGGAAATCGACAACGAAGGATATCTTTTAAAAAATATATATTATTATTGATTTTCTGCAACATAATATTGTTAGCATCTGCATTACAACATATTTTAGTATTAACATTACAATAACAATAGTTTGAATGACTTGGGTGGGATGCCCGGAAAGTTCCTGCCACCGATAAGGAAGGTCCATCTTGTACTCTGTGATGCCACACATGTCCATAGTAGAGTACCTTTATATACTTCTTATATACAAATTATAAGTACACCAGGGAGTGCTTCCTCTAAACACAAATCAATTTTGTCACAAATTATCTATGTAAAATAACGTATAAAGGAAAAGAACTATAAGTCGATCTCTACATGTGGGTACAGGACATTACCTGTCAGTTTAGCATTTCAGTGGGTATCACATATGTGAATAGTCATGTGCGGTGGACCACCCAGTGTGGGTGTGCCAGTGGAGAGGGCGATGGGGGGAGGGACGAGCCGAAGGAGGAAAAGGGGAGAAGGATGAAAAGGGGGAAGGGGTTGCCACCTATGAAGGGTGGCCCGTCTCAGCCAGCTTGGTTTCAATTGGTGACAGGTAATCAATCCCTCCATTGAGTAAGAGGCTGTTGCGGGGTGCTAGCGCCCGCGAGGTCTGTGCCAACTGCTTTGTGTGTTCCGATGCCAGTGACTTCTGGAGATCTAGCAGCCACGACTGCACGCTGGGGCCCGGCTAGGCTTTCCATGTCATGGCTATTTTGCATTTGGCTAGGGCTAGATCTAGAAACTTGTTCAGAGCTTTACGCAATGCAGAGCGCTTCATGGTACCCAACAGGAAATGGGTGGACTGCACTGTCACCTAGGTTTCAGCTTCTTCTGTAAGTACGGTGGCTATAGTGCTCCAATACCTTTGAATGATTGTGCATGTCCATACCAAATGCGTGAATGTGCCCCCCGGGTCACGGCATTTAGGGCATCTCTCAGCAGATGTTGGGTACATGGACACTAGCTTGTGGGGCGTGAGGTACATGTGGTGTAGGTAGTTAAATTGGGTGTATTTTATCTAACAGTGGTTGAAACCGTGACAATGAAGGATATCTTGAGCCTTAGAACTCCATGGTGAAATCAGGTGAGGCACCAGCAATGCCCCAACTTGCAGTCAGCATTTGTGTACTTCTTTCTCCCTGAATCACTGACAAGCCCCCAAACAAGAACGGCGCCAAGGGTTTCCTGTGGGCATAGCAGCACAGATACCTCTTCTGTTCTTCTCATTTCAACTACAAGCCCACAAGGACTCAGTTGAAGACAGCTTCAAGCTAGTCTTGGTTGGGCAGCAAACTGTCCTAAATGTTATTTAAGAGTACAACAAGACACTTAAACAGAAATCCATGACCATACACAAGGAATTTTCTTCTGCAGTGTAAGTCTGTCCACATTATGGATATGACATGCTTGTTATGTTCCTGTACCTGCTTGCAAAATCTTTACATTTATATTTAGGTTGTTTTCAGTCCCAAAAATAATGCAAATTATAGGTCTTATAGGTCAATTAGCTGCCCGGTCATGACATTATTTGCCTTTTAATGCCTTGACATAGGTGGAGTATCTGTTAAATACTGATGTGATGTACCTTCCATTGATTAGTCATACTTTCTTCACCACTGTTCTCTCGAAATGAGGATTGAATGTTGTTACTGTGAATTTTAAACTAAGTAAATCTTTCTTCAGCATTATAAAGAACTATATTAGATGCCAGATCAGATTTCTCAGGGAAGGGTGGAGCAGTTTCTTAGCTCCATTGAGCTACCTAAGCTTACAGAGGCTCCAAATAAAGTCTTATAGAAAAAGTAACCTTCCTTGAAGTTAAGACAGCACTAAAATCAATGGCAAACGCAGCTGCATGAGTGATGGTATTCCATTAGAGGTGCATAAGGAATTGTCTGCAGAATTATTATGGTGCTGCTACAATCAATAGTAGAATGTTTTTTTATAAAAAGACAAGCCACCTTAAGAGTTGAATTTGTCTGCTTAACTTAGACTACAAAGGTTTTTAAAAGTATAAGCAGCCTGAATGATTCCTATAGCCCAAAACAATATCCACAAGGACCAGAATGGCTTTTTTCCATCAAGATCCTTCGTTATTAATTCAAATTATCTGGTCCAGGCTATTGATTTTTGTTCTTGTAATGAAGTGAAAGCAGCAATTGTAATGATCGATGCTAAACAGGCTTTTTATCTAGTTAATTTGGTTGCCTCATTTCTGATTCTCGGAAAATTCGACATCCCTAGGCAATATTAAAGGCAGTTCAAAATTTATATAATGGTACAGTTGTGAAAATGATGATTATATTAAGGGAGATAGGCGTTGTGGTAATCATAGGTGTCTGCTGTTACCAATATTGTTTATGTTTTTTTATTGAATCTTTAGCAGCTAGATTGGGAAACAAGTTGACCATTACTGAATTTTATATTTGGTTTTCAAACTCAGCATATGTGCTATGATCCCTAAAACCTGTAAAAATGGGCAAATCCCTAGTTGGCATAATTAACTCTCCTGTAAGTCCCTAGTATATTGTGAAGAAACTACAGCAAGAAATGGAAAGTTAAATGTCACCTGTGGAGTGCAGCACTTATTGTGCCATTTACTAGTGTGTACATTGATTCAGGTCAACCTTTTTAGCCTAACTGCTGCAGTTTAAACCTGCAGGCTGACCTATCAAAATAGCCATTTTGACAAGTGAAAAACCTTCTTCCTAATATTAATAGGCCACTCCTATGCTGGTCTTGTCGCCCACAAGGCAGTATGCATGGTATTCAAAAGTGGGTCATGTAGACATTTCATGTCACCATTTTCCTGCAGCGAAAAGACCCTACATGCTATTTTCACTGTGAGAAGCCCAGGCTGTCTTATAAGGAAAACTAGGGTTCAGGTTAAACTATTTCTTCTGCTATCTGAATTTACAGACAAGCGATTAAAATAATTCAACCAATCTTTTTCATATGTTTTCAATTCAATGGTAAAGTTGGATTTTGAATACATATTTAAGGAAAGTAACCTAAGGAAAGTTACCTTTCCTAGCCTGAAGCTCCTGAAAGTTAATTTGCAATAGTTCTCCAGCAGCTTTCAGACAGTGCTCGACCTTAATGAGGAATAAAATTCCTCCCAGGAGCCACATAATAGAGGACTTTGATTGTCAGGTCGACCTGACTGGTCAAGAATGACACCTGTGAGCTCAGCTCAACCTTCAGGTTAGGGGCTACTATCCACACTGCCTGACTGCTCTGATTGAGGCACATGTCTATCTTTTGCACCCTTGAAAGGGATCAAAAAGGACCAGAGCACAAATCTTGTGGTCGCTATTCTGGTGGCTGAAGGACCCTTCTCTTTTCCTAGTAGACGTATTTCTGTCTCCTGTTTTGCTGTGGTTCCAGATCCTACTTCAAACTGGATTTTAGTGATAGGTATAGGAAGACTGGTGATTTCCACAGTACTCTCTCATAAACACCACCGCTCTCAGAGTCCAAGTCTAATGTGACTGAAGAATTTGGCCACCTTGGCATTGCTCTGGCATATGGCATGGTGGGCCTCATTACAGTAAGACCAACAGGAGCCACTGAAAAGCGGTTAGGGTTGCCCCTCTCGGTTATGGAGTGCTCAGGAGTCACCTCCACCCACTAGCTTGTGCCAACCATGAATGAAACACCCCAAGACACCCTCTTTAAAAAAATCTTTGCCCTGAGGAAGAACAGAAGAAGGACAGCACCTGCTGTTTGAAACCTGTAAAGAGATTTGAAGGGCTAGACCTGTTTCCACTTGTATCCAGCACAAAGACGTGTACGCCAAGGGTCAGTTGGGTGACATCCTATGTGACTCTTGGAACACAACAAGCTACAAGAAGTTGGCCAGTAGCAATTGAATCTGGACTCAACCCTTCTGTTGGCCTATACCGATACCCTGAAAATCACTTGGTGCCACCCCTGAGGTACTGCGGGCCTTAGAACTGTACTCCCATTGTTGTTCGGGCACCAAAAGAAAGATTTTAAACTTTTGAAAAGCCTCAATGGGACATGCTGAACAGGTACCCGACGGGCAACACCAGAGCCTCAGATCGGATTTCTCCTCCATCACACTCTAAGGTCCCCACACTGCCAAATAAATTACTAAGACCTGTGTGAGCAGGAAGAAATACAAGAGTGTGGGGGGGGGGGGGGGACTGCAGTTGCCAGATATGTATATGTACTATTTATGTACTATTTATCACATCATCTGTTGAGGCTATCATACTTCTTGGTGGTAGGCAACTAACGGTCGGAGTTCATCCTCAAAGAGAGGAAGCTCATGAGAGCACGACTCTACTATGTTTGGTGTGCTGTTGTGCTACAGGGAAGGGGACTAAGTGTCCCAGGAGAACGCTCAAGGAGGCGTCATTGCAAGACCGGGAGAAAGAGACGGACACACCCTCTTTACGCTACAAAGCACATCACGGGCTACCGTGATCGGGGAGCACTGCTTTACTGTGTTTGGCGTGTTGCCATACTGTTGGGAATGGTACTTAGTATCCCAGAAGACAGCTCCAGGAGGCGCCATCGTCAGACTGGGGGGAAGAGGTGGACATCCCCCCCCCCCCCCAGTTGTGCTACAGAGCACATCACGGGCTCCCTCTATGTGGGATGCACGCCGGACTCCTAAGCAAAGCCTTCGGCAAGGGTGGGCTGGGCCACCCCTTTAACTTCGTCTGATTGGGGGTAAGCTTTTTCATTTTGCTTATTCTTCCTCCTCGTCGCAATCTTGACTTCCGATTGACATGTGAGGAGTTTTGTGTACACCGATTGCAAGGTGGTATGAGCTTCTTCAGTACTTTCAGTCACACAAGGTGTGTCATACTTTAAACAGAAACTCGATTCTAGAGCAGTGAGTTCAATTGCTAAAGTAGCTAAGAGAAAGACTAATACTCTTGATGGTTATATCGAAAAGGTCGTGGTTGAACCTAATAAAGACATTTTGAATGTTGTAAAAAGGCTCTCCCTTGATGGTGTCAATTTTGATGATGTTCATGCCCTTCAACCTACTCCCTCCAGCCAGCTGGACATGGGCACTTTTGATACTAATAGTACTAGTTGTACACCTGATATGCAGGCCTCACCAATGACAGATCTGCCTTCTATAAGTGCCCACTCTCCAACTAATGCTTCTTCTAAGGTAGTAAAACCGCTTAGCTTTAAGTCTAAAAAGGGCACCACCCAGAAGTCATATAACTCTAGGTCTCAAATGGGCCCTAGGGGGAACGAGCCGACAGTCAGTACTGGGTATTGTGTGATTAGCACTGAGGGTCTGGCTGATACCCTAGATAAGATGATTAAATCCATCCTGGATGTCAAATTGAAAGTTCTGCTAGACCGCCTGGATTCCTTGGAGGCAAAACTAGCAAGCCCCACTTTCAAGCAGATCTCCCAAGTTAGCGAACTAGCTCCTATGTCTACTAATATTGACACAATTAGTCTTCAGCAAGATTGCCCCCCTCCCCGATGCAGTGTCTGCGAATAATCCTCTTGGCCTTAGTAATGGTAATGGGGACCCATTTGCTATTGGTACAGCTTCACCCAGTATGGTGGGTGTCACGAGTGGAACATCCCCCTGCCCGACGTAGTACTATCAACTCTCACCTCAACCCTGGGAGAGTCACTTTTTTTATCTCATGGTGTGATTTGCCACCAGTAGCCTGTACCTATGTCATTGTGCTTGCTAATGTACCAACTCTCCAACCGGGGGTTGAACAGTCAAGAGTGGAATTAATCAATGAATCAACACACTGGCTGCATGACAATGTTGCGTGCCGAGACAATATTTTAAATGAAGTTTTGGTGGCCAGAAGGGTGGGCTGGATAGGAAAGCCGCATGAGGAATTCTCAGGAAACTGTGTGATCATCACGTTCCGTCATACAAGAAATGCAGGGAATCTGTCTGACACATTTTTCAAAGTAGGCAAAAAGCTAGTAAAGCTAAGCTTTTACCCCATTGATATTTCTACAGGCCCATGGCTAATTCCTCTCCTAAACCAGCCAGTTTGGTGGATGTTCAGGGTCCCAAACAATTTCACCCACATTCCTTTAATATTCGGGTCCAGAACCAGTATTTCAGCCCTGGGCCCATCGACAATGATGACAATGATACTTCTATCCAGTTGAAAATGCCAGTTTATTCAAAAAGAAGGATGATGATGATTGGGCTGCCTTAATTTCGAACTATGATTTTATTCCTGCAAGTGACGTGGGTCACAAAAGCTATTAACCTGAATGGGTTTGTTGCATATGTGGTTCCAGTTACTCCATCTTCTGGGAGAGCCAAGGGTTGTCTAACTGAATATATTAGAGTCACCCTGCAGTGTAAAATCTGCTTGATCTGCATTGGAAGCCATTGTTCAAGCCCTTTTTTGATGTGGCCTAGTGGCATTAACATTGTTTAAATTAGTTTTTATAATAGGTCTTTTGATTTAGAGGCATGTAAAATATAAACATATTGTTTGGTTTAATCTTGGGCCTGGAATTTGAGCTAACTTATTATGATGGGATGTGATTTTAATGTTAAACTTGTTGATTTGCCTCAGTCTAATAAATCACTTTTTTTTAGAAAAAGTATGCCCAAGGGGGGTACCCCAGCAGGATAGACTTGAAAGTAAGGCTCTTTTAAATATGGTTAACATTTTTGATCTTCCTAATAACAGTGCTGAGGTTGATTCTGCTTACCTGTTGAATGCCACCTTTGTGAGGGGGATTATCAATCAGTTATTGATTATATGTTTGTATCTCAGGCCCTAATGACAAAGATTCGGGCAGGTGGCACCATTGTAATGGTATTGAGTGACCATGATCATTTGTGGTTGGGTTTTAACATCCACAAAGGCGTACGCATGGTCAGGGATAGTCCTGCTTCAGCTCTAATAATCAAGTCCCAGGGGCTTCGATTAATTTGGAGGCATGCAGATTTGGTGATGATCAACTTGTGTGCCAACCATATAGATCATCTTCTGGATTGTTTAAACTTCATGGTTGATTTGCGGGATGAGGAGACATTTTTTTCCCATTTAGGGGTGGCCATCAGAAATGTTCTTATGAAGCCAATAAGACTCAATATCCCAGGGGCCAGGTGGTTTGATTTGTTCTGTAGTGAGGCCTCCTTCAATCTACATAGGCGAAGGAGACTCCTAGAAATAGTCAGAAAATCCAAGAGTTCAGAGCTGAGTTCAAACGGAAAAAATAGATTAAAATGGAGTGTTTGGGGATACTGTTACAGTCTTGTAGGTTGAAGGAGGCCACAACTTTCTGGAAGATGGTCAAGGACTTTGGCTCCCTGGCTCAAGTGTTCATGCTGTTAATACCACCATTAGCCCGGGAGCTTGGGTGATTCATTTAAGTGCCTTATATTGCTTTGACTTTTTTCAAATGGGCCCAGAGGTAGCGGTGGAATTGCTAATTAACATTAGCTTTTCACTGGAAGAGATCTAAGATTCCCTTATGAAGTCTCCATCTAGTAAGGCTCCAGGGCCAGATGGGGGTCCCTATGAATATCTACAAATCAGTCCCGGATTTTTCTGCCCCATTATTATGTAATGGTTTAATGCATTTACTATTACTGGCCTCCCCGACTCGTGGCACACTGCTACTAACGTGCCTATTTTTAAAAAGCATGACTTGCAGTCTCCTAGTTGTTATCACCAAATCTCCCTGTTAGATTCTGCTGTAAAAACTGCTGAGAGGGGGGTGTTACAGCGCTTATTGTTCTGGGTTAGGGAGACGAACATGCTGTTGGAGGTGCAATACGGGTTCTCAGAAGGACTGGGCACTTTGGAGGAAAGCTTAAATTTGCATTTGCTTATTAGCAACCATACTATAGCAAAAAAGTTCTCCCTTTCCCTAGCCCTTATGGACCTTTCAAGCGCATTTGGCAGTGTGGTAAGATTGACACTGTGGACCTTGCTGGAGGGTATTGGAGTGGATTCAGGGCCCGTTCAATTCTTGCGGGACCTGCATTTTGATCTTTCAGCATCTGTAAGCCATGCTTGGGAACTCATGAGCAGCTTTACGCTGGAGAAGGCTGTTTACCAGGGGTGTGTGTTGGCCCCTATATTGTTTCTATTGTACATCAATGGCCTTGAGGATGTGTTATCTGCCTGTAATGCTGATGTACCTATATGTGGGCAAGAATAAAGATCCAGCGAACAATGCCGCATTTCTTGGGAGAACACATAAGAGCCTCAATACCCTTTTCCACTATGTTTTGTCAACCCAAATGCGTGAAGATGAAGAGTGGGTTTCTGCAGGGCCACCCTGTTGCTCTTAGACAGAACTTTTCTGATCTGAGTGTTGTTTTTAATGCAAGCGGTAGCTGGGTCCCTGTAGATATAAAACCTCACAAAGGTCTCCAATGCAGTAGGCTATATTCACAACTTAGCCTCACGCATTTGTAAAAAACCTGTGGCTCCCCTTTTGGAAGTCTTTAGGGGCAAATGTTAACCGATTTTTACCACTGGGGCTGGAATTTGGGGTTTTTCTAACACTCCCGCCTAACAGATGGAAGAGAATAGGGTCTTGCGACGTATTTTAGATGCATCCCCAGCTTGTGCCACATACATTGTCCATTAGGAATTTGGGGTTGAGTATGTTGAATATCATGTTAAACTGCCTCCCCTGGTGTTATGGTGCACTAAATGGGCTAATTTGCATGCAGGTTTTAATAGGAAGGTGATCTCTAAATGTCTAGCTTGCGACAGAGGCATGGACATACCCTGGTTACATTATGTTAAGCAGGAATTGTCTATCCTGGGGAGACCAGAACTCATTTCTTCAATCTCTGCTAATATTAAGGCTGACATTACCGGTAAACACCCACGCACCGCCCATGGAACTCCTTCCCAAGGCAGACAAACACAGTTCAGCGATTAGCGGTGTGTTGCATTACTCTAGATTTATTAAGGCACTCAGGGCCACGCAAGGTAGCCTTGCGTGGCTCCATAAATCAAATTTTTGGCTTATATCATGCTTGCACTACATTGAATAGTGCAAGTGCGATACAACCCCTCTCATAAATATGCCCTGTTGTACGTGATGTAACGTACTAGTCGGCATGCAAACCCCGTAGTCCTGTTTCTGCTTGCACGCCGCCTGACGTCACTGGCCAATCCGGTGTCGAGGATGGCTGTGACGTCGGGGGGCGGGTAGGCAGAGGAGAAGAGCGCGAGGACGCGACCCGGCGGTTTTCACTCCCGCTGCTCCTCGTGGGCCGTAACTTTGGATATATATATATAATAAACGTTCTGAAGCACATAATCCTGTTTCGCCTCCCTCTTTGGTTCCACTACAAATGGCGACGAGGGTTAAAACGAACGTTACGGCCCGCGAGTGATTTAATTGCTGCCTGATGTCCCCATGTGCTGATTCTACACGCTGGTCTCGCCTCGCTGATTCCCATGCTCAAGATTCCTTGCTACTGATTTCTGCTGCCTGCCTTTGCCTCCTGCCTCGAGGCCCTGCTGGTGTGCTGCTGGGTGCTGCCTGCTGTCCTGTGGTGCTGTCTCGCCCCGACGACTCCGTGAGCTGCACTGGTGAGCTGCTGTGGAGGGAGCGCTTTCTCTGCTGGTATTAGTTGCTTCCAATCTCCTGAGGCTGCGTTGATTGCTGCGGCGCCTGACCTCTGCCTCCCTGCGATCGGGGTGTCCTTCCGAGCTTGGTGGGGATTGTCCAGGATCTGCGCCGCTGTCCCACGTGTACCTGCTCTCCTGCTATGGCGCAACCCATCAACATATGTGTGCCGCCCCTCTTTCTGGACTCACCTGGTAAGCCGTGTATGAAGTGGAAGGGGTGGCTGCGCGCATTTGAGAATTACATTGTCTCCATTGACGGCGAGGGATATAGCGCTGCACGCAAGAAGTCGCTTCTGTTCGGACTGTTGGGGAAAGCAGGCCAGGAGGTTTTTGACAGCTTGCCCGTCTATACGGACCCTCCGGGGGCCCTTGCCCCTCTAGACGTGTACCAGGTGGCGGTTAAGCGGCTCGAACTACAATACTCTGAGGAGGGTAATATCATGGTGGGGCGCCATAAATTCGCTTTGCGGAAGCAGGAGGAAGGTGAGACTATCGAGGAGTATATTGCCTGTCTACGTGTGTTGGCACAAGACTGTGAATTCGGGGAGATGACTGATACTTACCTCAGGGACCAGGTGGTGTTCTACTGCCATTCCAAAAAGGTGCAGGAACGGTTGCTTTCTTGCAGGAATCCGTCGCTGAAGGATGTGGTGGCCATTGCGAAGGCCGTGGAACGTTCCATGGTGTCCACGAAAGAACTTGCGAGCACGAGCCAGGCTTCTAATGTGTTCTTTGTGCAGGACAAACATAGAGGTGCATCCAGAACCCCAGACAGGGTGGCGAGCGAGAAAGGGGGGGGCAGGAAGCCACTCGCTTGTTTTAGATGTGGGTCAAGGGATCACCTGGCGGATAGCAGGACATGCCCAGCGCTGTCCAAAAGTTGTTCTAAGTGCAGGAAAGTGGGCCACTTCGCGGCAGTATGCAAAGCCAGGAGACCTGGTGGGAGCATGAAAGTGAGCTCGGTGAGCGACTGCGATGCTGATACTGATGCGGACATTGTATTGTCCATTGATGCTGAAGATGGGAGAGTGAAGGGGCCTATTGGCTCCGTTCTGATTGGTGCAGTTGAGCTGCCATTTACGGCCGATTCTGGTTCCCCCATTACCCTGATTTCTGACACCACGTATGAGTTGAAGTGGCAAGGTGTGAAATTGCATGAGACGGATGTGAACCCGAAGGCTTTTGGGGAGAAAGACATAGAGATGATGGGGTACTTCTGGGACTTCCTCACCTTCAGGGGGCGAACAGTGAGAACGAAGATCTATGTGGCTGAGAAAGGGAGGAGCCTGGTGGGGTGGAAGGATCTGGCCAAGCTGGGGGTGATGCTAGTCCCGGGGGCGGACGATCCCATAGTCCTGAGGGATGATTGGGTCGGCTACGCGCAGCCGGATGATTTACCTGAGGGTTTAGCTGAGGTCATCGGCAAATTTGAGTCTGTGTTTGAAAACAAAGTAGGGCGTGTGAGAGGATTCGTGCACGCTATACGACTGAAGGAGGATGCCGTGCCGATAAAACACAAGGTCAGGTCAGTTCCCCTCTCTGTCAGGGGGGAGCTAAAGGCTGTTCTAGATAGGTTGAAGTCGGAGGGAGTGATAGAGGAAGCAGGCGCATCAGAGTGGGTGTCCGCAATCGTGGTGTCCAAGAAGAAGAGGACAGGGGACATTCGGCTATGTGTGGACCTGCGATCTTTGAACAGAAACATTCTGGCGAACTGCCACCCTCTACCCAACATCCAAGAGATCCTGTCTTCTACATCTGGGTCGCGATTTTTCACCTTGATAGATCTGAAGTCCGCATACCACCAGGTGTGTCTCACGGAGGAGTCCAAGGCACTTACCACCTTTGTTACCCCGTTCGGAGCCTACAGGTACGTCCGCCTTCCGTTCGGCCTCGCCTCAGCTTCCGGTGTCTTCCAAAGGTTGATGGATTTGCTCTTCGGCGACATGAAGGGGGTTGAAGCCTTCCAGGACGACATTCTAGTCCACACGGCGGGTGAAGAGGAGCACCTGGAGCTGCTGGGAGAAGTGCTGGGGGTACTGCGCGACAAAGGGATGACAGTCTCCAAGGACAAGTGCAAGTTCATGGAGGGCAGGATCGACTACTTGGGACACGTGCTGACCGCGGAGGGCATTGCGCCTAAAGATGATTTGGTGAGGGCCATACGTGATGCCCCGTGTCCCGGAGACAAAGACGCCCTACGATCGTTCCTGGGGCTCAGCGAATACTACTCCAAATTCATGCAGGGATATGCGACCATCGTGGAGCCCCTAAGGAAGCTACTGAGGAAGAACGAAAAATTCACGTGGGCGCATGCCCAACAAGCTGCTTTTGATGCCGTCAAGCAGGCCATCGTGGCTGCTCCCGTGCTACAGCCATACAACAGGGCATTCCAGAATGTGATCACAGTCGACGCAAGCGCCAAGGGTATCGGTGCGGTGTTTTGCCAGTTCCATGGGAAGACGGAGAACACGGTCGCTTTCATTTCCCGGTCACTGAGTGACGCTGAGAAGCATTACAGCACCATTGAGAGGGAGACGCTTGCATGCGTATGGGCCGTGGAGAAACTGAGGAACTATTTGTGGGGCATGGAGTTCGAACTGGTCACGGACCACAAGCCTTTAATCTACATGATGGACGGCGAAGGCCGCGGCAACGGGAAGGCCAGCTCAAGGCTTTTGCGGCTGATGTCCAGGCTGCAGGAGTATCATTTCACCATTAGACACATCAAGGGCGGCCTCAATTGCAGGGCGGATTGCTTGTCGCGCTTGCCGGTCAGCGGCGAGGGGGACGGATCCATGGATGACACGGAGTGCGTAGTGGTGCTGGTGGACGCTACGGCCATCTGCGAAGGATCCATTTCGGAGGAGGAATGGATGGCGGCCCAAGAGAAAGACACGACTATGCGTAGGGTGATGGATCACATAATGGCTCGCTGGCCCCCGATCCGGAACTTGAACGGTGCGCTCAGAAGTTTCCAGCAGGTTAGCCCCGAACTCTCCATCGAGGGCGGCTTCGTGAAAAGACATGAGCTGTTTGTGCCGCCGGAAGGGTTGAGAGATAAACTAATCCGGTTAGCTCACAAAGGTCACCCGGGCGCTACCACCACAAGGAACTTACTCAAACAATACTACTGGTGGCCAGGGATGTGCGGCGATATCAGCAGTTTTATCGACCGATGCGGACCATGCTTGAGGGCCGACAAGCACTGGAAGACGGCGAAAAGTGCGCTGCAGCTGGTGGACATTCCTGCTGGTCCATGGATCAAAGTCGCTATTGACTTCGCGGGCCCGTTTACCCTGCTGCCTGACGATTGCAGACATCTCATTGTCCTTACGGATTACTTTTCCAAATGGATCCACTACAAGTTCGTCAGGGAGGTTACCACTGAACGAGTGATCAGGGAGCTGAAGAGGGTCTTCGCTAGTGAAGGACAGCCGAAGATTTTGATGTCCGACAACGGCACACAGCTGGTCTCCAGGCAGATGAAAGACTTCCTGTCCAGATTGGGGATCAAGCAGGAGAAAACCCCGCTCTACAGCCCTAAGAACAATGGGCAGGTCGAGCGCATGAATAGGTTCCTGAAGGAGGGTGTGCAGCAGGCAATTGCCTCCAATTTGGATGTAAAGGCATTTCTGGCGGACAAGGTACACACATTTCACAACACGCCCAATGCTGTCACGGGGCACACTCCGTTCTACCTGATGAGAGGGAGAAGGTGTATGAGCGAGCTTACTCCCAAACTTGATAGGTGGTATGACATGAGGGAGGAACCTGAAGATGTATCCGATGAGAGGCTGAGGGTCAAAGAAAGGATTGTGGCCAAACAGGAAAGCAACAAGCGGTACGCTGATGTGGTGAATAGAGCCAAAGTCAAAGAGGTAGCGCAGGGGGATTGGGTGTTGGTGAAGAAACCAACCAAAGTGTTGAAGGGAGAGTCTGTTTTCCAGACCCCTGCACGTGTGCAAGGAGTGACTAAGGGAGCTGTCTGTTTGGAAGGTGGGGGATGGCGGAGCAAGGACGACATTGTCAGGCTCAAGGCAGGTCAAGAGGAGATCATCATGAGAGGCAGCCAGGTGCATGAGAATGAGGTCGATGATAGTATGTACGAGTGGCAGGTGCAAGAAGACAATGATGGGACCACTGAGGACGGTACGAGTGCGTGCCATGGCCTAGCGGATGCTGAAGGCCATAGCGACAGCAGTCCCATGTCAGTGAGGAATGACAGTCGCAATGTGATGAGTGCAAGCCAAGGTGGTACGGGCAACCGCAGCGCGGGGGCCAATCTGCAAATCACTCCCCGCAGACCTACAAGGCATATCAGGGCACCAAAAAGGTTCGAAGATTTTGTTATGAGATGATTGTTATGTATAGTTCTCTATTTTGTTAAGAAAGGGAGATGTTGTACGTGATGTAACGTACTAGTCGGCATGCAAACCCCGTAGTCCTGTTTCTGCTTGCACGCCGCCTGACGTCACTGGCCAATCCGGTGTCGAGGATGGCTGTGACGTCGGGGGGCGGGTAGGCAGAGGAGAAGAGCGCGAGGACGCGAGCCGGCGGTTTTCACTCCCGCTGCTCCTCGTGGGCCGTAACTTTGGATATATATATATAATAAACGTTCTGAAGCACATAATCCTGTTTCGCCTCCCTCTTTGGTTCCACTACACTGAATGTTTTACAACTATAATTTAGTTCCAAAACTTTCATACATACCACTGTGATTTTGTACTTGGAAGAGACTTCCAAAACACACACTTCCAAATACCAAATAGCTAAACACAAATTGTGCTCGGTACATATGAAAAGGCATTTTACTTTCAGAAATGGCTCGATTCTGCGAGCTGGGCCGTTTCTGACCATAAAAATGCTATTCACATATGGCCCTAAATCCCTTCCTAGATTGGCAAAGAGAATTAAACACTTGCAACTTTGTGCGTCTGTGATGAGGGAGGAGTAGAATTTTACAGTGGAGAAAAGAATAAAAGAATACAATTGTAGACGAAGCGCTGCGTTTTCACAATGCGGAACTGACTTAGCATAACATTCTGCACCTGGGAAACGTCAACTCTGTCACAAAAAGTGAGGATTCACATGAATTCTCCATGATTATGCCCCCAAATCTATGACAGGCATGCGTTCTACGTGTAGCCCGGGAAAGGTTTGAGAATTTCTTAAATGAGCAAAAATGCCCCGATGCCAGGTTCTAAAAGCAAAATGTTGCACAGTGATGAAATTAAAATGCTTTATTCAGCAAACGCTATCGCCTGGACATCACATGAACTTTCACTTACATCTTGTTTGTAAATCGGGTTAAAGAACCTTTAGTACTACTCTGCATTCCAAGTAAGATGAAAATTCAGATCAATCAAGCGGTAAATAGAAAAAAACAACTAGCAATAAGAGCTAATCAAATCGTAAAGTGAAATGAGGGGGGAGAGCGTTCATAATCAAGCGTTTAATAATTGTTCATCCAAGATGGCTTGTTTTCAGAGAGAAGTGACTCTTTTATCTGAGCTGATTCTATTTTCGGTTTTTATGACCAGATGGGATAGTACAGGGTTGAAAAACTGCTGGGCTCTTCCCCAAGGTGCTATCCATCTGACAATTCTCCAGACGAGCAGAGCAATGATGATATGGATCTGAGTGACCTGCCCATGGGCAAATCCTTTGAAAGACCATCTGCCTTCAAAAATCCTACTCACTTCTTTATCAAAGTGCGTTATGCACCCAAGTTACCTTCTCAGTATGCAAGACACACTCTGTGAGTATTTAAGCAGTTTGGACGATTTGGTGCACAGTTTTTATATATACACATACACCATGGTCAGAGTGTTCTTTGTTTTGCTAATAATTTTGGTACTGTTTGACGAGTTATCAAAAAATCTCGCAGAAAAAAGTTCATTCGCCTCAGCTCCTTCCTGGAATGTTTTGTGTCCATCCTTCAAAGGACATCCAAGAAAAAGTGGGTGTCCCAAAATATTGATTTTCCTGGGTTAATTCCCATAACATACTTCTGGCTCAGCTACAGAAAGACCAGATGAATTGAATTACACCAAATTTGGCAAAATGTTGGAACTCTACTTAGAAAGTGTTCTTTTTGTGATTTGGTATAAATCTATTCAGCCGTTTTTGAGAAATAAGCTTTTAAATAGGTGCTCAAGGTCACATTTTAAGGGTTAAAAAAGAAGGTATGTTTGGACGTTGATCTTGTTTAAGTACCATCATTTTTAAACATGGGGCTCACTGATTGGCACAGGAGATTTTTTTCCTTTGGGCCTTTTTGGTACTGTGGGACCAGGCCCTCGTTAGCAAGCAATTAGATTGGCTGCCTGCAGCTAGATGCAAAATGCTGGGGCTGCCATTACATGACTCAGGTACGCAGTCTCCAAGTCTGGAAATGTTTTGTTTAAAAGCAAATATGAGGGCATGATGGGCACACTCTGACCCTTGGGGCCATGTGGGGTATCCTGTAGGGACTCCACTTCAGTGAAAACAAAAAAAAGTATTTGAAGCAACCAGTATTGTGGTACCAAACAGCTGGTACCTCAGTACCAGACGCAGCCCTATGTGTTACTAAAGTACCAGCATCGGTACTGCAGTAATGCAAAAAAAAATCAGCCACTCAGCAAGTACCAGGAAGGAAACAACAGAGGGTGGGCAAGATTTTTCTGAAGGAACACATGGATCTCAGAAGTTAGGTGGGATGAGGTGGGACTGGGAAGGGGCAGAATCAACACATGTATGGAAGGGGCAGATAAAGCATACATACAGTGGAGGGCAAACTGGAAGGGCAGGGGCAACAAGCTGACCATGTAAAACTGGTGGGAGGGGCAGCCACTGCAGAAGGACCATGGAAGGTAGGCTGGGTGAGGCTAGGGTTGCACACAGACTACAAATGGCAGGCAGGAGGGACAAGTGCAGTGCACTAACCATCAAAAGAGAAGTCGGAGGGGGCAGGGTCAGTAAATGAAAATTGGGACAGGCGTGGGAGGCAGGGGCAACAAGCTGAACATGGAGGAGAGACAGGAAGGGCAAGGGAAGCATATGGACAACAGAGGGCAGTCCGGAGGGGGAAAGTTTAGCACACTGACCAGAGAGGGCAGGTGAGAGGGGAAGGGGCTGCATAAATATTTATGTCCTCTGACTGAAATTATAGAGCGCTGCGGTAGGACACTCTCCAATTATTCCTGCAGCACCCAGATCGTTGTCTCTCTGTCAGCTCAGGAAAACCAGACTGCGGGTGTCTTAAACATATGACTGTCAAAAGTGGTGGCCTGGATGAACATCAACCACCTCAAATTAAATGGTGATAAGACTTAGATTTTGATTGTGAGCAGCATCTGAGGCAAGCCACCAAAGTCTCAGAACCCTATGGGTATGGCAGAGGTGTTAGCTGCAGTAGAGCAAACCGTGGTGGCTGGTATAGATGTGGACATGGTGGAGTCTGTCGATCCTCCGCTGGTTGAGGAGGTCCCGGGGGAATTGAGGAGAGATCACCAGATCTCATCAATAATGGCAGAACTGTTGATGTGTCCTTGACTGGAGGGATATCCATTTTACTTGCAGGTTATTACAGCTGCAGCGTCTATTGGTGAGTTGGGGGAGGGGTGGGGGCTGTGGGTATTTGAGCTGATTTGAGTGGGGGAGCTCTGTGCAGTTCAGAGGACAGAGGGGCAGAATTCAGCGTATGTGTCATAGTTTGTTGGACCACTCCAGGAGGCAAAATGACTACTGATTGTTTGCTGAATCATTGAAAGCATTGGTTGGCTATGCTCGGTTGAATGCATGGCCAGGGACGTGGGATTGTAGGGGATTGTTTATTATGTTTCATTGTATGGTTTTGAACTGCACTTGTTTCAATGTTTGTTTTTTAATTGCAATTTCCACATTGTAACCATTGTCATGACTATTTTCTCACACACACTACTTACATGGTGACACAAGAATACTGCCTTGTGACATGGAATGTGAGAGGGATGGGGTCTTACGGCAAGCACTAGCAGATTTATTCACACCTATGACGCGGTCGGGCATAGTTTGCCTAGCTTCAAGAAACACACTTGACGATCAGGGAACTGGCCATGCTACGCAAATATAGTCGGGGTATGCCATATGGCACCACCTTTGGGCTTATGCCATGAGATTCTGATATGGGGGGCCCCTGGAGTCCCAAATAATCACTGAGGGTGCCTATGTCATCCTGCAAGGTAGCCTGGACGAAAGCCCCTCACATTGGCTGCACTGTACACCCAGAATGTGAGCCAACCTCTTTTACTTGCCTCCTTAACACCCTCTCTCCTACACTCTGCACTCTCTCCAGTTTTCTGGTATAAAGACTTTAATTGTGTTCCAGATCCTGCGAGTGATAGGTCGACTCCACCTGTAGCAGATGCCCAATTACACCCTACTACCAGACAGCTGCAGCAATGGGCACTTAATGTGCAGGTGGTGGATATTTGGTGAGCCCTGCCTGAGGGATTATTCACACTATTCGGCATATCATGCTCTACACAACTGAGTGACATGATTTCTGGCAGTGGGGCTTTGGTGAGTAAGTGTACACATGATTAATACCTGGGCAAGTCATTTTCAGACCACTGCCCATTGTTGGTGACCTTTTCTTAGGGACGCCTGTGCTCAGTGATTCTCACCTGGCACTTACAGCCTCTGGCATTGATGGATGGGTCATTCAGAACTCATGTGGGTGAGCACATTGCCTGCTATTTCAGTGACAATGGGGGTCTTTCACAGACACTGTGATGGTATGGGATGTGTTCAAGGTGGTGATCAGGGGAGTGTGCATGACAATACAATATGGTGTGAAGTGAGGGTTCAAGAGGGAGGTTCTGGAGGTAGAGGGCCAATTGAAAGCAGCAGAGAGGGAGTGGGTGACTAACCCGGAGATGCATGCAACATTAAAGGGCATTAGAGCTGAGTATAAGGAGGCGCTACATAGTCTGTCCACACTTGACTACAAAAAATATGTTAAATGCCAAAATGGGCTGGGTGATAAGGCCAGTAGCCTGCTAGCTTGGATGTTACAAGCAGAGATATCACATGCACCCATGGGGGCGATCCAAACCTTTGCAGACCTCCTGGTGAACTCACAGTTGAGTTTTAATGAGGAGTTTGAGAACTACCAAAGGGTGCTCTACAGGGTCCCTGGGGACTCAGACAAGGGGTCAACATTGGCTCATTTGAATAAAATTGGGCCCCCACCCTTGAATCCCTACAGAAACAGGAACTGGATGCACCACGGGCTCTAGAGGAGGTCAAATTAGCTATAGAGCAGGTGGCTAGGGTCCAGACTCCGGGCCCAGGGGGGCTCCCCATTGAGTTTTATGCTACTTACTGTACTCAGCTGGCACCTCGGCACATGCAGGTCTACGAAAAGGAAAATGAGCAGGTGGACTGTCAGAATTCATGAGGCCCTAATAACAGTACTCTCAAAGGCGGAGTGAGACATGTTGGAGGACGCATCACATTGCCCTATTCCCTGCTTAATCTTGAATAAAAGGTTCTAGGAAAAGTACAAGCTAACAGACTGACTCTATTTGTAGAGGCATTATTCCACCCAGATCAGAATGGGTTAATTGCCGGTAGGAACACATTTTTGAATTTATGCTGTTTATTCTGTACTATAGATTTGGCCTGTAGGACGGACAATCACTTTTGGGTGGCCTCGCTGGACATCGAAAAGGCATTCAACATATAGGGGTGGGCATATTTTTAGACTGTATTGTCCAAACCTGAGCTCCACAGGTGGATTGGAGTTTTATATGAGTGTCCCTTTGCCTGGGATCACACAGGAGAGATCATATTGAGCAGGTTTGACATAGAAAGGGGCACATGACAGGTCTGTCCCCTTTCCCCTTACTGTTCACCCTAGTCATGGAGTCCTTGGTGTGTTTACTATGTACATAGGTGGGGTATCTGTGTTTCTGGTTGCCTTCAGGTTGTATCAATGTATGCAGATGACACTTTGATCTTTCTGAAGGTGGACCCAAATGTATTTCTCAGGGTTATGGCTGTCCTGGACACATTTGGACGGATGTCCGGGCTGCACATTAACTGGGTAAATCATGTCTCTTCTGTCTGTTGCAAACGCCTGAACCCCACTGCTGCACAGGTGTGGGTGACCCACTGCAGTGGAAGTATGACCTCTATTAAGTAGCTAGGGGTGCAGATATATCATACGGAACACAACATGGTGGATGGTAACCTGGGGAAATCACTAGCGTCAATTCAGCAGTCGCAGCTTTTTTGGACACAGCTACCCCTATCACCTATGGGCATGGTGTTGATAGCGAAAATGCTGGTCCTCCCTAGAATCTTCTATTCTTTTGCAGCCCTGTCGATTATACTGTAGAAATCATTTTTATGGACCTCCAGCGTCTGCTCCCTTCCCTCATATGAGGAACCAGAAGATGTATGGTGACAACTTCAATTTTATATACCGCTATGGAGGACAGGGAGTTAAGAGCTTCTAACTACAAAGATTACTAAGCTGCCACACAACTCCAATGTGCAATGCTCTGGTTGGGGGATACACCGAGTCCAGGACAGGAAATTATCAGGGTTGATCTCAGTGGCAGGTCGTTGCTGGATTTGCTCTTAGGCTTCTTTTTCTTTTATGGCATTCATAATGTGCGAATATGGGTGGCGGTCTGGTTTTGGAGGAGGTATATGCATGGTGGCAGGAAGGTGGAACCCTAAGCTCTCGGTCTCCTGCTGTGGGCTCTATCTCTCTGTTGACACCTTGCAGCAACTCATCAGATTGGGGTTTGGACTGCTGCAGGGCTTATACGCGGGGGAGATGTGGTTGCTGAGGGTATATTATGCCAGCTTGAGGACCTTGTCAATGGGAGCAGTTTGGACCCTAGACAATTTCTTTTATACTCAGCCTTATGTGGGGTGGCAGGCAGGATATGGGGATCTGAACACAAACTACCACAGGCGACGGGTTAGTTAGACATGGTGCTCAATACAAGTAGAACAAGACAGGTGGTCACAGGTCTTTATGGTGCGCTGTTTCGTGGGGCTGTTAGTCATGATTTCCAGGCTTTTAAGGGGTGGTGGGAAGACCAGCTATCAGTAGAAATGCCAGAGACAGCATGGGTGCAATGTCTAGGATCCATTTAGACAAACTCTTGAAATGCTCATTTCCGCTTTACACAATTCAATTACATACACCATTATGCTTCTCCCTGGATTGGATTGAAAAGATGAATGATGTCACCCAGACCATTTACCCTCAATGCCAGGCAGAGTCCACTAACTGTATTCAAATGATGTGAGCATGTCCGGCAGTCAATAATCTTTGGAGGGAGTTATACAGTCTCTCTCAGAAGTGACTGCTTCCATGCTACCATGGCATCCATTGTGCTGCATACTTAATACAGGGGCAGTAACCAAGAAGACGAGACAAATAGTTGGATTTCAGAACATGGCTTTTGTGCTTGCTAAGCACTGCATAGCCATGTCATGGAAGGTGGCAGTGGCTAAATGCATGCAAATGTAGGTGAAAGATGTGCTCATATGAGCATTGACAAACTTGGAGGTGTGGGCCAATGGCAGAGCTAGATATGGGTGGTGTCACCCCATGGAGCAATAGTAGTCTATCTAGAGTGGCTGAACAGATAGCCCAAAACAGAGTTGATGTGGGTATCTGCTCTGTGATAAATCAGTGGGTTAGAGCTGGGGTACCCGCCCACCTTCCCGACTGATGCATCGGCTCAATGGAGTGTGCATAATGGAGTGACTGTAATTGGGGGATGACTGTTCGAAAGGGCTTGCCGTGTGAGCTTTGGCACGTGTCTCGCTTACATGTAAATGGTGTGGGGGACAATATATAACTCGTTCATACATCAGATATGCCATTGGGAGAGGTCGGGCAGTGGGTGTTTTCTTTATGGTACTGTTTGGTTGTTTTGATGGGATCATCTGATTTCTCCTAAGGCAGTTGGGAATGTACTTATTGCATTGCAGTGTTCCTGATTCTCTACCTTTTGTGAAAAGCTATATTATGTACCGTTACCACCTTTCACCTATTTTCAATGTTTCCATTACTATGTTCACAACAACATTACTGTGATAAAAATAAAGACATTTTTTTGAAAAAAAGGTAGTTAGCTTACTGAACTATACTGGTGAAATTCAGTGTGTTTAATTTTTTGAAATGCTAGTTTTTATCTCATTTCAGCACCTAACAATGACGTTGCTTTAACTTATTTTTTCAAGTGTATGTGTGTGTGTTTATACATAGATAGAGAGAAATGTGTATATATTTTTTCACTGAAAAAACAAAGGTTAAAGTGATGTTACAGTTAGACACAAATGCCACTTAAAAGATATCATTTTAAACTAACACAAACAGTTAAATCCACCAGTTATAATTATCTGAACTAACTATAACTTTCTTCCCGCCATACATTGTTTAGTATCTCACATATTGCAAGACTTATAACACTTACATCATTTATTACATCGTTGAGAACATCTCAGATGATATTCTTGATGACATCACTGGCTCTGCTGGTGGAGATTGTGATTTACTTGCAGACAGTGAGACAAAGGAAACCTAGGTGTGAGGGGAGGGGGCCTTCCTGACAGGATGGCTGGGGAGGAGTTGCCCCCTGCCCTGATTACATGTCAAGGGGCCCTGTCCGCAACATATAAAGAGGAACCTGACACAAGGCCTGCCCTTGGCTTTGGTACCCTAGACAGGAGAAAGGAAAGTACTGACGAGAAACAGTTTTGGGATAGGTCAGGGGATTTCCACCCACAGATGCTGGCACCAGATAAAAAAGTTGGTTGTTCAGAACTTCTCATCAGAACACTCCTGGACCAGAAAAAATGACTGCCCTGCTGCCTAAAGGACTGCTCTGCTGCTTGAAGGACTGCCTTGCTCTCTGTAAAAGGAAGATTGGACCTGGTTACTTCAATCCCAGGCTACAGAGGCTACTCAGAGTGCCTTGAAGGGTCAGTTGGCTGACCTCTTGTGTGAGTTACTGGAACACAACAAGCTTCCAGAGGCCTCCATGCAACTGACCAACACCACCTGGACCTGCCTGAGCTCTTCTGGTGGCCTCTGCATGAGTGAGTCTTGAACACCAGGAGCTGCACCCCAAGATTCTGAACGCTTGGCTGGCACCAGTGTGAACTTCTCAGGAAAAAGTGAAACTCCTCAAGTTTGTGGTTCTTTTGACTGCAAAATGACTTCTTTGTGCCAAGGATCCACCATCCATGACAACCGACAACACCAAACTCCGGCAGGACCTGCTCATCGCACCGCCAGACCATCCACAACAACTGGCAATGCTAGACCTGCACTTGGGAAGTACAGGGACTGTCTGCTCTGATGGACCATTGTAAAGCTACAGCAATGACTGGCTCATCACTCAGCAACAACTGTCAGCGACACTCGATGATCTCTTTGCACCAAAAACGTCCTCCTCCCGGCCATCTCCAATGTGAATGGAACTCTTTGCACTGGTCTCTGTGTCTAATCCTTGGCCCATCACAGTCAGCCCAAACTTGTGACTTTCTCCCAGTGTAGCACAACCAGACAACATTGAGTGGCACTTTCTGCTTCTTGGTGATACTTTTGCTAGAAACTACTGACTGGATTTTTATCATTGTGGTATCAGCTTATGTATTAAAATGTACTCTATTTTTCTAAATTAGTTTGGGATTTTTCTTGTTGTGAGTTTGCACTTTATTAGTGTTTGTGTGATGCATACATACATTACACATTACCTATAAGTTAAGCCTGTTGATTTTGTGCCAGGATACTAGAGGGTTATGCATAGGTTAATTTAGTGACTTTTGTGGCTCACCCTGACAACAAGTGTTTATGTTAGTCCTAAAAACCTGATTTCTTACATTAGGTCCTTACTATAACTACAGTGGGGCGACCGCCACAGTGTAAAACATAATTTTCACTAGCGGCAAAAGCTGTGGCCTTGCGGGCAACCGCCAATGCACAGAGCCAAAGGTCGTGCATAAAGAGGAAGACCACTCCCTAAAGCAGAGGTCTTCAATCTGTGAGGCGCGAACCCTAGTGAGGCCGCGGAGTCTTCGGATGGGGGCGTATTACCCAGCCTCACTTCTGCTTGGAATCTGGAAAGAAAACTGTTTCAAATGGTTAATTACAATAGTTAAAATGCTTCACCTGGAGAGTCATTCAGGGAGTGTCCTGTGCTGTGAAATAGAAGCCAGTCAGACAGCTAAACAGGTTTTCCTACTGGTGTGCTTGCTTGCCTGAAAGAAATGCAAATGTGCGCTATGAATTAATCTGCAAATGTAAAGGGTGATCTGCAAAAGATGCTTGGAAGCCGGTACTGGCTTTAATTGATCGAATCACTGGAAGCATTGTGATGCCAAAGATTTATTCTTTTTGAGTAGTAGTGCAAAGAGTTAACTACTGAGATCTGAAATGCGTGCTTTTAAGTGTAATTGTATTTACATAGCTCTTATTATCCCTGACGAGGTGTTGAAGGCGAGTAACGAGCAAGACACAGAGAAAGCCTGGGCCAGGGCAGGCAGATTGGAATAGAAATTGTGGTGAAATGTGTTGGAAGAACAGGAGTGTTTTATTTATAAAAAATTGGGGGTTTTGATGTAAAAGACAGGAGGGAGTTAGAGTCAAGTGTAAAGAACCAATATGTGTGGCTGGACCGAAGAAGGTTTTAGTTCTTGTTTCTTGTGAGTCTATATACTTCCAAAAAACACAACCTTCTCCACAAAACGTAAGCCAGAGTCAAGAGTAAGGCTTTTACCAAGGTGGTAAATTGAATTAGCCATGTTAAGTGGTTCAGTGGAAGCAACTTAGGAGTATAAGAGACACAAACACATACCCAGACAAGTGCCCAAACACCTGATAATATGCATTATAGATTGCTGCTGTAAACTGTTACTTACTTGTCAGGCACTTTACACATTCCTGTTCTAACATTCCTGTACTTGACTTTCTATCACTGGATCAGTTGCCCTGATGTGATTTATGAGAGCTGCCAATTAGTTAAAATGTTTGGGTACTTCAGTTACAAATCGAATTCATTTTCTCAAAAAGTATCAATCCACTGAAAGACCCTACTAGAAAATGTGTTTCTGAATGGACAACTGAGCTCTGAAGTGCCTGCTTTTAATTGGGGTTGTATTAACATAGCGCTTACTTAGGAGGTGTTGAAGGAATATGTAAAAAGATTGCTTTACGTACGATCTTCGGAATTACTAAAGTCTATATTTTGAAGCACCATTTTACCATAAAACACTTTGATTTTATACTGTGTGTAATGCAAGTATAAAATAATGACTACCATACTCGCAGTGCTTTCTGTCACACACTGTGATCTCATAGCACTACAATTACACGAATCACTATTCTCCAGTGCACCAACCAAGATTTAATTCTGTGGTTTTCTAGTTACACACAGGCCTTTGCAGTGCATTAACTAATAGAGAATTCATAATGTACTAAATCGAATCAAATCACTTTATTCGGTTTTTGCTTACAAACCATAAAAGTCCAAGAAAAGTATATAAATAAAAGTCTATCTTTAAATAAATCTGCCAAAATACATCAAACACAGGTCACACAGATAAAAATACTGATAAAAAGTTAGTGTATGTTATATGTTAAAAAAGCAAACATAAAATTCAATACAGAAAATTGGGCACAAAAACCAATACTACCAGAATCACATCGCAGTGATCCCTTGTATTCATATGGCATTTAATCACAACTGGCACGAAGCCTTTCATCAGATTTAAAAAAGTTAAGAACATAAAAGACAGTATTGCTGACAACATTTGTAAAAAGATAAAAGCGGGATAGACCTGCCTGAACTTAAACTTTAAAAAAAAGGGTGTTATGAAAGTCTTTCGGGTTCCCTCATAGTAACTTCAAAACATAATAAAGTGGAGTATGTCCTGTGGAGACTTACTGTTGCAGCCACAGGACATTAAATTCTGACCCCTTTCGCACCCACGTGGCTGAAAAAGGAGAAGATAAAAAAGATCGAAGCGGATCGAAGCGGAATCTGGTCAATAAATAACAATCATAGCCACTTAAAGGCCCTAAATGGTATGGTTCTGTGGCCTGTACGGTTTTCAGAATAATACATCTGCACACGCTAGGCTTCCTTAAATCCTGATCTTCCCTGTCTGTGACCCGCTGTCTAAAAAAATACTTCTCAGCCCACACCAAGTCCTTCCTGTTCACTGAATCCAGATTGGAAAATAGATCAGTTCTTCCCAGGCTTGAGAAACATTCCTTGATATAATTGAGCCAAGGGATATGGTTGGCATTGTCCATGGCCATACAATCCTTCAAAATCAGTTTATTTAGTTTATTGTAGAGTTCACCCCTGACTGAGCCAGATTTTCAACCACAGTGACAGTGGGCGAAAAGACAGCAAGTCAGAAAGGTAACCCACACCCAGCTCCTCATGTACTGCTAGGGTTAAAACTCCCTGGGGTACACTTAAAAGACGTCTCAAAAAGCGATCTTCGTCTACTTGTAGTTCCTCAAGGGAATTATAGCCCCAGATTTCACTACCATAAGACGACTTTGAAATGCATTTAACCAGGTATATCTGCAATAGAGCCCCAATCAGTCTCTCTCCTAATCTTGTAGCAAAATTAAATATAGCGGAGTTGGCTCGGGCTAGTTTGCCTTTCTTTCTATGTTTAAAGGGCCCCCAAGTCACCTTATCATCTAACAGGGCCCCCAGATACGAAAAAACATCAGTCTGGGGGACCTTAACAGATTAGACCTGGAAGGGATAAGACTTTCTTGGCCGTGGACCTACCTGCATCACATAGGATTTCGAGTTGTTTATCAACAGGTCCTGTTCCTCCATAAAAGATGCAAAGGAGTTGAGCAGTGTTTGCAGCCCTCTTGTGGTCCGGGCCATAAGGACCGCATATTCTGCGTACAGTAGTACGGGCAAACGACGCCGACCAACCTGGGGATAATCCAAATTAGACTCCACTAATACCTTCTACAAGTTACTAATATATAAATTAAACAAAAAATAGCTTAAAATACATCCCTGTTGAACTATTCCCTGTAATAAGAACTGACGGGTAACCTTAAAATCTTCGATATGAGGGACCTCTACCTCGGTATCTCTATGAAGGTCTCGCAGGAAGGTGACAATATCTCCATCCACCCCCAAGCATTACATGGTCTGCCAAAGTTTTGTTCTTTTAACGCTGTCAAATGCAGATTACAGATCCATAAAAGCAAGGTGGATAGGATCGGGGTGAGCAACCATGTACTTATTAAGGATCATAAATAAATGCAGACATTGGTCCACAGTCAACTGCCCTAGACGAAAACCATACTATAATGCCTTTCCCACTGAGTAGCACGTTTTTTTAAATCTATTTATGTTTCATTTAAGCTGCCTGGTATTTTATATGTAGCTACCCAGCTGTGGAAGACCTAAAAAATATACAAAATATTTCATTTTTAGCCATACCTTTGACCCACCCCCCACGCTCAGACGCTAAAGGCCCTCCAGTCCCCACCAAACATGACTGAAGTCAACAACAGCAGCAACTAATATAACCAGGATTCATTTTTGCTCAAATGTAAGTGTTTGTTTTTATAATGTTATAAATAAAAACCTTTTTAAAAAAACAGTGTGAAAGAAGATTAAGGTACCACTTCCTCCTCTGGAACTAAAGAAAGCCTCCAATTTAGACCTTACTGTTTATCATAAATGATTGTAACTGGTATGTTTTAATTGTGATGAATGATGTTCAGCAATCTCCAATTCCATGCAGCTGTAAAAGCCAAGCTGTCAGCATCCCGTTAAACTAATGTTGCAGTTCCTGCCATTATATCAAGGGTCACTGGGATTATGCTATTGTGCTGTGATTTTTGCATAGTTATATATTTGATGCATTTGCCACATAATCATTCATCTGCTGTATAATCTGCTGATTTCAACAACAAAAAAATGTTTACAGCTCAACCGGTTCAAAAGTAGCTAAAAGGCAGAGACACGTGTTGCAGCAAAGTGAAGGTCCTTTGCAAAAGTTGGACAGGCCCCTTTTTTGTTGCTTATTGCTATATTTGGGTGTTAAACTGGTAGTAACGAGGTGTAACCACAGATTGAACGTCTCTCCTGAGAAAAACAGGCACACCCATTACATTAGTTAAGAAAGGTGTTATCATCCAAATACATTTTGTCAAATTGTTTTGCTTGTGAAAAATAAAGTACCATTGTGCATTTTTGGGTAATTATTTTTGGAGACATTTTGCTTGAACTGTGTGGTAAGCCTGTGGTACCAAACTACAGTCACCAACAACCCTTTGGCTGGCTGAACACTGTTTAATATTGGGGAACAACCTTTACAACGCAACTTTTACAACGCACTACCATTACAACGAACCTATTACAACGCAAAATCTGTTACAACGCATGCCATTACAACGCAAGTCTTTACATCGACTTGCACTAGATGGCGTGCTAACATTAAAAATAGTGTAGTTTACTATCCAAACACCTTCCCTACTGCAACGTGGACTGGAGTTAGAATAGTAAATTACCCTTTTTTAATGTTAGCACGCCATCTACTGCAAGTCGATGTAAAGACTTGCGTTGTAAAGACTTGCGTTGTAACAGATTTTGCGTTGTAAAAAATGCGTTGTAACGGCATGCGTTGTAAAAGCATGCGTTGTAACGTCATACATCCTTTAATATTATATGCCACAGTGAAAATTGTTTGCAGTGGGAATTGGAGATGTTTATGGTTGTTGATGGTTGTCTATGGTGAGACGGACCAGGTTCTAGAAGTTCTTTTCAGGAGGGGGTCCTTACGCCTTAATGATTTTAACAGGGGTGTCTCGCCATCAAAAACTTTGAAGACCTCCGTCTTAAAGGTTGAGTGCATGGATATTTTGAATGTAGTATATGATAAAAAAAATCTCTAATGATAATGTGATGGTATGGTATGTTTGGCTTTGCAATGTTTGAAGAAAACCTCAGAAATGTACCTAAAACTATAATTTAAAGCACAATTACCCCCAGGTCCCTCCAGTCCTCATCCCATTCATGACATATGGAGATAATCATCTCCATGACAGAAAAAAACTGAGGAATGATGGGACCCTTACCCTACCCCCTCGCACTGGGAGTACTTAACTAGTACTTACCCAGGATTCATTCTGTACTTTTTTTCGGTCTCGTGACAGAATGAGACGAGGTGCTGGGTGCTGCTCCTGCTGGACAGGAGGGGCGGTCTTCACTGGAGTCCCCATCTGGCTGCTGGGCTGTCCTGATTGGCTTTTTATGTGTGCCTCCCTGCCTGCTGGGATGCCGGGAGGTGAGGATGTTACCGACCGGCCCTTTGTCGCTGGTGTGCCGTCTCTCCTGGGCACTTCTGGGTTGCAGGCCCATCTTCCTTGTGCCTGGGCTGGATGGGACACACGCTCCGGCGCTGTTTGGCTGCACATGGCTATGATGGAGGTGCCCCTGGAGTGGCAGACACTATGGCATTTGGTGTGCACCTGGGCTGGCTTGTGGAGGCATTTTTGTTGCAGATGGTGTGGTCAGGAGTCTGCCGGCCCGGGTTGACTACAGCATAGCAGTCTTCCCTCTCCCTTCCTTTTACAGTTTGCTCCTTTAAATCCTTACTCATGAATCACCTGGTGCTTGGTCTTGGCGATATGGGCACAGTTTGTTGATGTTCCTAGTTGCCTTCCTGCTTGGATTCCCCACATATAGAGCTGTGGCTCGGAGGCAGGGTTTTGTGCCACTGGTGTCTCTGGTCCCTCCTCTTCCAGGGTTTGTGTCCCTCCACCAGCAGCTCTGTGTCAATGGTTGTCATTCAAGCCGGGGGTGCCTTGGGTTTGTTTGTTGGCCCTTTGCCTCATGTTCTTCGGTATCTTCGTGCATCTGGGGCCGGTTTCCTGCCCTTGCCAGCATTACAGCAGAGGAGGGTTGTCAGCCAGTTGGGAGCAGGTTGTCCTGTCTCTGTTGGAGTTGGGGCTCAGTTGGTGGCATCTGTGTAATGGCACTGGAGGGGTTGGAGACATGGTGCTCTTCCTGGGCCTTTAGCTGCCCTGCTGTGGTTGTGTCAGTAGGGATACAGTTTGTGAGCTGTGCCTCTTCCTGCCACTGTTTGCTCTGTGGGTCGTGCAGCTTCAGTCTTCTTTGGGTGGACCTTTCGGTCTGATTTGCAGGGCTTTGGCTTCAATCTCTGTTCTCTGTGGCCTCTCTGTCTTGTTGTGGCAGTGTGTGTCTCCTGGTTTGAGTGCTTCTTGGTTTCAAGGGGCTGACTTCCAGGGGGGAGTCTGGTCATGGCCTTTGGGGGCTTTGGGGAGTCACCCTTTGGGTGTCTGCCCATGTGCTGTTCTGGCTTGTCTCCTTCTTCTTGGCGTCTTGCAAGGGAGTGGGTTCTATGGGCCCCCTTGGGGTCCAGCGTTCTGTGCTGTGTGTTGCGGCAGTCCAGGTCACCACCAAGTCCTTTCCGATGGGCCTTTCATCCATGTCTGCCTTACCCAGGGGCAGGCAGGGTCATGGTGGCAGCAGGATTGTTCAATTCTGCCCTGAATTTCCCGGCCTATTTTTGTGGTGTGTTGACGCTGTGGCCTTGGTTGTGGCCGGTTCCGATTGGAATTCTCTAGGCCCTCAGGGGTGGAGTAGTTCTGGGGTGTGGCTTTTTGGATCCCTGTGTCATTCTTTCTCCGTCTGTGGGGGTGCCTTGTTGGTGGCCTCCTTGCTCCAGTTCTGGGGGCTGTTGTGTCTAGCCTTTTGGTGCTGGTTCTTCTTCTGCCACCTTTTGGCCTGTGCCGGGGTCTTCTATGCCAGATCTTTGTTTCCTGGGGCAGTTGATGGTGGCCCTGCTGATCGGTTGGAGGGTGCCGTCTGTCAGGTGGGCCTCTTGTTTAACTTTTTCTGGTCATGGGTCTGTGGTCTTTGTGTTGCATTCTGCTGCTTGTTCTCCTGGTCTGTTCCGGCTTCCTGTCTTGGTGCCTGTCTTTATGGAGGCTGGTAATGGGAGGTTCCTCCTCCTGTCTCTGTTGTCTGGTCTGTGTTTGCGGTCTGCTGGCTTGAGAGGCGCCTCTGCAGCCGTCGGTGAAGCTGGGATGTAGACCACCCGCTTGTCTGGTGTGCTTTCTGGCTCCCTGGTCCTTGTAGTCATGTCTGATTTGGCCTAGGGCTCTGGGACCTGTGGATGTCTGCGTCTCCAGTTTCTCTGGGGCCATCATGAGCTATGTCTTGGCCCTTCTGCGGCTGGTGTTTGGACTCACTTGGGGTGGTTCCTGCCTTTGTCCTCCTGGTGGGTTGGTTGGCTGGTTGTTTGGTTGGGGGTTTTCTCCTTCCTGGTGTGGGCTGATTGTCCCACTAATTTTTTCACCTTTTTTAGCATAAGATTGATTATGATTTGAGACATAATTGTGCTTAATTGGATTTTGTGCATGGGCCTACCACCAGCTTAAAGAAGATGGTGAAATGAAGCAGTAAACAATGTAGGAAAATTATTACAAAATATTTTGAGCTTTATTTTTATTATCATTTTTATCACAAAAGAATAACTCAGGTACAAACAATCAGCGATCAATTGGTGTAAATGTTATTTTCACAATTTTTTGCTTGCAACTTAACACCAACTTCTAAGCAATGCAAATGTATGAGTCATTCAGTCAGAATTTACTGGGTCCCAAGTGTATTAACAGAGGTCTTTCGCTTTTGGTGACCTCCGATGCCAGAGGCACCTTGAATGGTTTCTTCACCAGTAGGCCCTAAGCCCTTAAAATACAATATACCCACATATGCCCAAATAACTGGTGGTGTGCTGTCATAATACAGCTGGCCTATTGGATTTATGAAAGGCTGTGAGGTGGCTGGTTGCTGTTTGTGTTTGGCTCATCTCCAGTGGCTGGTGGGTTTGTCTTTCTCCGGATCTGTTTTGTCTGCCTTGATTCGGCCCCATGGGATTGTGGTTGGTGGTGTCGTCCTTGGTGTGTGTTGTTTGAGGCAGAGTCTTCCCTGGAGTGCCGGTTTGGTATTTGGGTTCCCCTGGTCTCATGGCCTTGGGGGTTTGCCTCACTCTGCCCTTGGTCCTCTCTGGTTTTTGGGTCCTAGTCCAGTTCGGTCCGCTTCAGGGTCTTGTGGTGTCCAATCCTTAGGGATGTCTTTGCTTGGCTCAACTGGGGCCCTGCTGTTGGCCTCTTTTCCTGGAGGGGTGTTGTGCTTTGCTGGGTTCTGGCCTCTGGCTCTCCCCTTGTCTTTTCCGGTCCAGGTAGGGTGTGGGTTCAGGATGCCTGGTCCTCCTGGTTGGTCTTTAGGCTGCTGTAGTTCTGGCGCTTGTTGGGCCTGCTTCCTTCTGGCCATAGTGGGGGCAGAGGTGGCTGTGGGTTCGTTGGGCAGGGTTCCGGATGTTGAGTGCCGGTTTCCTCTATGTATTTTGTGTCTGTCTCTGTCTTGGCCGTTTGGCCTGTCCCTGTGCCATGGCTCCGGATCCTTCTCCCTGTCTTGTTGCTTTGTGATCGTCCTGTGATTGGTGCTGGATGTTCTTGCCGTGGGGCCTGTTTCTCCTCTGCGGTTTTCAGTGGCAGTGGTGTCCCCTGAGCTCTCTGCTGGCCAGGTCCGTCAGGCTGGAGGGGCTTGCTCCTTGGTCGGTGCTTCCTCCCTTGGGATTTTTTGGGCTTGTTTTTTTTCTTCTTGTGCACTTGTTCCCTGGTTTTCTGTCTGGGGTTTGAGTACAGGTGTCTGGAGTGTGGCTGTGTGGTCCTGTCCTTGGCAGGTCCTCTGGATGTGTGACTTGGTCCCGGTGTCAGGCCCTTCCTGCATGTTTTTGGGCTGGTCTGCTGTGGGTTTCTACTTTGATCTCTAAAAATAGATCACATGCAAAAAGCATGTTGTCACCACTTGTTCTCTTTTCTTTCTTTCTCGTTCAGCATGTCTTGTCCTATCCTTTTTCTTTTTTTCCATGTCCTAATGATTCTCTAATATATCTTTGTACTTTAGTCACATCTTACCTCATGATCACATACTGGTTTGCTTCAATCTCTACACATGCATGAGTAATCTTGTTGTTCGGGTATCTTGTTTTGATGCCATCTCTTAGTATTTTCATGCGGGACACAACTCTATGATCATGACCTCACTGTTTAATCTTTACTTAAGACAAAAATATTTTATCTTAAAAATCGCAGGCATAAACATCCAGGTTTTTTGTTGTTGTCTTCTATCCTATTCAGTGTATACTGCGAAGGATTCCTGACGAAGGCTTTGTGGAAACGCGCGTAGTGTCAACAAACTGCCAGCTTCTTCACATCATTTAGCTATTCGTATCGCACATCATGTATAAAGAGCAACTATGTTTCACAAATTGGTGTGATTTAGACGTCAAAAAAGAGATAAAAACTTCCTCTTTTCTCTATTTATCATGAATGTATTACCTGTGCAATCTTCCATGTACTCACTGTGAACTTGGACAACAAAATAACTTTTTTACAATATTTAAACAAAATATCAGAAATAAATAAGTATATTTATCCTAAATAAAATAAAAATATATATAAAAAAATTACAAATAAATAATTAGATAACATCTGTGTATGTCATTTTGCATGTTTTTCTATATACATGTTATTGTATGATTCATGTTCTAGATCTTTCTGCCTGTGCCTAGAGTACTAGTGCCTTGCCCAGGCTTTTTCTTCAGTACATCATTTCCTTGTTATGGGCAAGTTTATCTGGTAAACAGGGGCCTCATTATTTCCCTAGTTATTGTTCTTGCCAGGGGACCTGTTTCTCCTCTGCGGTTTTCAGTAACAGTGGTGTCCTCTGAGCTCTCTGGTGGCCAGGTCCGTCAGGCTGGAGGGGCTTGCTCCTTTGTCGTTGCTTCCTCCCTTCCTGGCTTGGGAGTTTTGGGGCTTGTTTTTTTCCTCCTCGTACACTTGTTCCCTGGTTTTCTATTTGGGGTTTGGGTGCAGGTGTCTGGAGTGTGGCTGAGTGGACCTGTCCTTGGCAGGTCCTCTAGATGTGTGCCTTGGTCCCAGTGGCAGGCCCTTCCCATCTGTTTTTGGGCTGGTCTGCTGTGAGTCTCCACAGTGGTGGTGGGGTTGGTCCCGTTGTTCGCTCTGTCTCTCTTTGTTGCCTGGTTGGGGCAGGTGAATTTTGGGTATTCCCCTGCTTCCCCTTGACTCTCTTCTGGGTTTAATTGTGAGAGCTTTTGCCATTATTGGGCGTTTCTTCATTCTTTGCTTTGGTTCTGCTGCATGTGTTTCAGATGGCATGAGGGGCACTGGGTGCTGGTGGCCTTGTGGACCTGAGGGAGCCCTTGTAGGCTTTCCAGACCTTGTAGCGTGTTCGGTCTGTTATGGTCCTCCTTGTGCCAATGGTTCTGGTGGTGTGGTTGCTTCAGCCACTATTTCCCATTTGGGGATTGGCCTTTGGGTCTCTGTGGTGTGCCTCCTTTTTGGCTTTGGTTTTGCTCATTGCCTTGTCACCTTTGTGGTGGTTTTCTGGGCTGGCTTCCTTCCGCTCTATGGTTTTTGGGGGTGGGGGCTTTGGGGGCCAGGGTGCCCTGCTTGTCTCTTTTCTGTGGTCGGTTGCCTCCTTTGTGCCTGTGGTGGCTTCTCCTTTCCGTTTGTCTCTGGGGATGGTGTTTCTGGCTGTGGTGTTGGGTCTTAGTTATTCTGGTCCTTGGTTGTTTCCCTGTTAGTCTGTCCCTGGTTTTGTTGGTGTGTCTGGCTATTTTGGGTCTTCTTCTGTCTGTGGCCTCCTCGCTGTCCTTTTGTTGATGGCTGTCTCTGGTGCTTCCTTTGCAGAGGCTCCTCCTCTGGTATTGATCCAGGGGCATTCCGAGTCTCGGTGCCTTGGCGTTGGATGTCCTTCGCTGTGCTTGTATGGCAGTGCCATGGGCTTGCTGGTCTGCTGTTTTGTTCACTTTGATCGTCTCCTGCTTGTCCTGGGTGGTGCAGCCCTTTTTTGGTTGGGAGCGTTGCGGGCTGCGTGCTCCTGTCTTTTTTTTCCTGTGGTTCTCCCATTTGCTTCGCTTGGGATGCTTCTTTTGATGTGGTGTCCTGGGTGTTCTTTTGGGTGTTTGGAAGGCTAGGTTTCTGGTTTCAGTATGCTCATTATGTCATAAATGGGACGAAGGCTGGAGGAGCCTGGGGTAATACCCTATTACTTACTGGTAATCTTCATTACTCCCGGTCCCATTGTCCTTGTCCCATTCATGACGCTCCTGTCTCCCTCCCGTATGGTCTTCCTTCCTGTTGGTGGCTTGATAGTTCAGAACGAATACTGGGTAAGTACTGGTTAAGTACTCCCTGTTGAAAGGGGTGGGCTAGGGATCCCAGCATTTCTCTGTTCTTTTTTCTGTCTAGAAGATGGTTATCTCCATATGTAATGAATGTGACGAGGACAACGTGACCAGGAGTAATGAAGATTACTGGTAAGTAATAGGGCAATATGGCTATTCATTCAACCTAAAAAAGCACACAATTTTGCAAGTTGCGATTTGAAGCACAACCATAACTCGCTCAACAGCCATTCAAACTATAACTCATACACCAATTGAAATGCCTATTCCCCCACAATATTTTATAGCAATATATAATAAAAATTACAAATGAAATATAATTAAACAACAACACAACCAAACCAATTAATTATACTATCTCCATAATCATCTCTGCCATAGTGATAAGGGTAAAGTGAAATGTAATCTCATAACGTTTCATTAACAGTGAGGTCTTGCTTATTGCATTTGGAGTGCCAGTTATTGTTATGGCGCAAGGCAATAATATAGGGACTGATTTAGAGTTTGGCAGAACGGTACTGTGTTAGTCAAACTCTAATTCTGTCTCTTTGTTATGAAACAGATATAGATATCTATGTAATATGTATAATACTGGATTGATTTAGGGGCAGCAAGACTCAAATTCAAAGGAGGTACTGTTAGTGGCACTAGTGACTGTTTATGGTTCAGCTGAATAGATGGAACGGAACTTGAATTTTGTTTTGATTTTTAAGTGACTTCTCAAAAGTAGGAGAGTTATGTATGTTTCCCTGTTTGCCTGGACTGTGTTTCCAAGTCCATGGAGGTAGAGTAGATGATAACCCACATTTACTAAAGTTTGCGTGAGCGCTCACACCACTCACTGCAATTTAGCACAGTGTATATGGGTCTTTAAAGTGGTAAATAAATTGACTCTATCCTTTGCATCCCATTGAGTTGGGATATCTTTTGTGCAAAACTTCAGTAAATGTGGGCCTGAATGTCATTGCATAGGGTGCAATTAAATGATTCTTGCGTGGGTGGAACTGTTGTTCCATATATCTCTTTAATATTGTGAAGTTTTTCTGTCTAGAGTTTGTTACTTGCCTCGAATTTAACCGGCCTTTGGACGGCTTATTTAGGAGTTTCATACAACTTTGTAGGTTTTTTAGAAGCTGCCTCTATGAATTATTTTGATCGATCTGCTATAGGTTTAACTTGTTATTGACGATCACTAGTTACATCATTTTCCTGTTAGAGAGCTGTTAATTTCATAACCAGAACGAAAAGGAGGTTTTTTCAGACCTGTTACCGAAGAGAACAGCAAGGGAAGACATAAACTCGGAGCTTCTGCAGTATGCATTATGTCTCATTGCATGCACTTTCAAGAAATTACTTTTTTAATCCATTTGGACAGTATAAAGTGCACTCGAGTGCCTCTATATGACTGACGTTACTGTCATGTGTGGAGAATTTATGAAAAACTGTGAAACTTGCTCGAGCTGGTACTATTTGTTCTACAGGAAGAGAATGTCAGATGTTCTATAGAGCAGCGGTTCCTAACCTTTTGACTGTTGTGGACCCCCTCGCAAACATTCCTCGAATCCGGGGACCCCAGTGTAAGCAATTTTGATGTTTTAACCACAAAACAATACACAAATGATGACATATTTTATTTAATTGACATCCAAATATAAACAATATTAATGGGAAGTTAGGAACTTTTCTAAATTGAATTAAGGCAACCTATCATTCAGCCTATAGTGTGTTTGATGCAGGTACACTGTTCCACATATCAAAGATACCAACTTAATTTGTAGCCTCCAATTTCAAATTCCTTCCCATTTACAGAACATTTTAAAATTGTCAATTTTACACTTTATTAATTTGTTAAGATTATTGAATTTTCTAAGCAATCGGGGAGCCCTAGAAGTCCCCAGACCACAGGCTAAGAGCTGCTGCTCTATAGGCAACAGTTACTGAGAGTGGAATTTGAGGTAGGGTAAATGTAATTAGGGAATCTGATGAAGGAGATCGTGCAGGGTGCTCTTTGTGCCTTTACATTGGTGGAAAGATTGTCACTAGGACAGCAAACAACTAAATGATAAACTATATGATTTAATTCAGCAATTATGGTTCTCACTATAATGAACTTAAATTGCCTAGGATGATATCCTTTTACAAATCCTTGTTGCCACCTCTCCTCTGATAGTTGTCAAATATAAAAAAAAACAAAAAAATATATCACTTACTTTAGAATTTGGTTGGCACTGATGCAAGGATATAGATCTTCAGGTTTGGTCATGGCTTGTTTTCCTCCCCTTTAAAATATATTTTACTTGTGCATTGTCAAGCTGCTCTCATGTGAGATGAAACGTAGTGGTTCACTGTTGTGTATTTTTCACTTGCATTATTGTCATTACTCCTGTTTCCCTCTTCATTATGTTTTATCCCATTAAGCATTTAAACTGACAATGCTGTTTATTTTGGCGTTCTTCACACTTGCCTATAAAATCATACGTAATGAATTACCTTAATTTGTCATTGAAGCCAATGTGGTGGTAGAATTGAGCTGATTAGCTGATATTTTTAAGCTACACCATGCAAACGGAATTGCCTCTTTGGGCAGGATAGTTGTGAAAGCTGTAACTGTCTTGAATTTAGGATTTAAGATAGTTTGCATAGTGTCAAATATTTCCCTTTGTTTCTTTGTGTTTCCTGGAATTGAGAGACTATTACGTATTTGGCTCAATATTTACTGTTAATTTATCATTATTCATTTATTTGATGACGCCCTCATGTACCCAGAGGCTAATTGGCGAGTCTGGCACTGTAACCAAGAATGAGGCAATAATGTTTTGTTCAATTGATTTACAACACGGAAAAACAAAAAACAAAACAGCGAAATAGTCAAACTGACCTTCCAGGATAATAGTTGATCATTAGGTGATTTTTTTATTACTAATAAAGTATGTATATAGGATAGCAATTTAATTATCTCAAATCAGTTCCCCTACACATGGCACAATACCAGGTGGCCCCCCGCACTCAGAACCCACCCACCACTACGGACCACGCTTGCAACCTCTGCATTATACTCGACTCTTCACTCACCATGAACCACCAGATCAACGCTGTGTCCTCCAAATGCTTCAAGACCCTCTGCATATTCCACAAGACCTTCAAATGGATTACCCCCGACTCCAGGAAGACCGTCACCCATGCACTCATCACCAGCAGATTGGACTATGGAAACACTCTTTACGCTGGAATCAACAAAATACTCCTCCAAAAACTCCAGACCGTCTAGAACGCCACAGCCAGACTTATCCTCGACATCCCACAACATGACCACATCACACAACACATCTGTGACCTCCACTCGCTCTCCGTAGAAAAAAGAATACCCTTCAACTCCTCACACACATGCATACAAAGGCCTCCATAACACCGGACCCCAATACCTCAACGAACGAATCTCCTTCCACGCCCCCAAGAGAAACCTCCACTCTGCTGACGTAGCCCTAGCCACGGTCCCCCGCATACACAGGACCAGAGTGGGTGGCAGATCCTTCTCCTACATCACGCCAAAGACCTGGAACGAACTCCCCCTCCACATCACAAGAAGCCCAACTCTGCACCAATTCTGAAAGTATTTCAAGACCTGGCTCTTTGAATGAGCGCTCAAGCTGCTCCTATCCCTCCCCACGCCTTGAGACCCTCATGGGTGAGTAGCGCGCTTTAAAGACGCCTGATTGATTGATTGGTGTACATGAAGGAGGCATTTTGGCAAGGGTGGACGCAGTATACGAAGCTGATCTTTTGCATAAATGTCAGTTGTTTGAAGGTGGATTATTGTTTCAGTGCTGAGATCTGTAAGTCTGACAAATGAGATAATGCCCATGCTTAGATTAGACTAGGGCAGTAGGCAGAAGATGCGAAGATCAAAAAATCATGAGGCTCAGTCTTGAATGAGAAGGAAAACGTAAGATAGGACACAAAAGCCTTACTAGAAATGACAGGGCATTTCGCATACTGCTCCAGTAGTTTCTGTTTGTAGGCGTATATATAGGGAGCGGTTGCTGCCATGGCGTGGATTTTTCAATCCACATTAAGATTGTGATAATAACATGGGTAGTTGTGGTGCAATAGCAGAAGCAGGAGGCTGAACTCCAAGATTCAGAATGCTCCCAGTGGGAATACGAATTGGGATGGGGCAAGTGAAGGAGCGTTTCAAGGGTTGGAATTAGAGGTGTAGTTTGTCCCAGAGTTTATTCACTCTGGAGTTTATTGAAATGTGAGATATGATATGTATATTAGTCTCACACCTGTGTGTCGTCACACCCATGACCACCAGGAATGGTGAGCTAATTCACTGTCAGTTTTACAATAACCCAGAATGCTTTTCGAAGTAAGAGACTTCAATCACTTTAGGGGAATTTAGTTGTTCATCAGTAGCAGGTCCTGACACGTTGATAAGGGGCTGCCAGTGAATGCCTTCATAAATGTTCTTTCATTATTTCTGCTTAACTAGTCGACTATTCATGCTTAAAAGTGGAAACATCAGTGTATACCAAACAGCAGCAACACCAAAGCCTATAGGTTGCATGTGGCGGCCCCTTGCCACCTTGCATAGGCTCTGCAGAGTGGCACTTTTGCCTGATTTTTATCGTGCAGTCACCATCATCTTACACCTTTTGCTGGAGGCTCCCAGGTGTGCCATGGAACGTAAAAATAAGCAAGCCCCCTCCTGTCTGCACCTGTTACATCCTATTGTAATGTATGGGGAATATTTACTACAAAAACGTCTGAAAGGCTCAACATTATAGCTTATCCTGAGTGGGTACTCTCAAACAAGAGACCCTCTTTCATCCCTCTTCTTTACCAACTCCCAAACAGAGGTTTGTGTCAATAGCAACTAATGATCAACTAGTGTGTTTTGACAGTAAGCCACCATTCCAAAATGACCAACTGTATTTGTGTTGTTTCCTTTTTGTATGGTGAGTTAGAGCAACATGCCATCAGTGCTGTGAGTAAAAAGGTGGGAATGAAGTCGGGGGGTAACTTAGCCCAGTGCCAAGCTAAGTTAGGGAATGCCAGGAGTAGTTCAGGACACTGTGCTAGAAGATCTGGAGCAGCAGTCTCAGCAAGACTCCTCATCAGCTAAGACTCCACAGGAGCCTAAACTGCTGCTGAGAATGTATTAAAGAGTGAGGCTTTGCAGCAGCCAGCAGTCAGTGTTAATGCTCATTGAATCATGAGGAGGAGCTGTGTGCTGACCTGTCAGCCCTGCAATGCAGCGTGCTACAGCAGGGTAGAACATAGTTAGCACAATCGGAAGATCATGAATCGACCCTCTACCATTAATAATAACTGCGTGACCCTGTACGCCAAGTGCACCACCCATCGTTTGGTGCTGTAATGACCACCCCCAGCCTTATTATCATCCATCCAGTGCTGCACCCTCTTGATTTGCCTGCTGCTTCACTGCACCGTGTTTCAGTTTACATTTCTTTGGCTAAAATCTAATCATATGTTCAAAATAAAAATTGTTCAACTGGTGATACCCCTATTTTTAATATCCATCAAAATTACACTAATGTAACTAAACCATTGCAGAGGGGGTATCCAGGGCCGGCGGCTTGTTAAAATACTTCATGATTGTTACTGAAAAGGTGGCTACTCGTTTTTGATAGTACAGTAATCAACTACATTGCTGTGACATAACTATTTGTCGTGGTTAACCTAAATAGATAATAATGTAAATCAAGTGCTTCAAGTAAAGCTGAGCGTGGTTCAGTATTGCCCTAATTTTGGATTAGGATGTATGAGAACAGAGGGAAATGGGGTCACCACTAAATGAAGTGCTCCTCCAATAATGGTTTTAGAAATTACCTTTATCACTGATAAAGACTTTGACCAACTTAATTTCTTTGCTCCTGCCATCAGTCATTTACTTTTAAAGACCAATGCAAACTACAGACATGAAGAAGTAGTTCCTTTCTGTTTAGGTCAACCTAATTTAACTATTTTTTCTCTGTACGTGTTTGTCATTGGAAGAGGAATTGGTGTATTTGTATTTCTCTATCAAAAATATTATGCTCCTGATTACGAGTTTGAGGTACATTCTGATGCATGTATGACTGGAGTTTCCATAGGGACCAGCATTCCAAGTTGTCCAATTATTAATGAACCCCTATTTAAATAAGAATATAGTTTTGGAAGGTTATGATGTGTGTCGCTGCACACAAAATCATTCCACAAAAAATAAATGAAATGGGCAAACCATACTATAAGAACAGGTGAGATAAATTAAAACACATGGAAAGGGCACTCCATATATTCAATAGAAAATTAAGAAAATTAGTTCTTTAAGTCCAGCAACAATGTTCCAAATTGTCATGAGTCCAGCACATTCAGTGTGTTTAAAAAAATATCCTATATCTCATAATTGTAACAGGATAAATAATACAGCCAACTTGTTTCGTCCCAATGAACCAAAGGGACTTCTTCAGGGCTGTCATAAAACAGCAACAAGGAAAAGAACAAAATACCAAACAAAAGTTTGAAAATACGTTTCATGATCAAAACTGTCTCATGACACATCTTTCAAATATCCTTCTTTAAAGGTAAAACATCACTAACACTTCAATGTATGACATAAACTATGTAAAAATAATCATCTTATAACAGGAACCATTTTTTACAAAATTAATTTGAGCATCTTACTCTTTGATATGTCTGACCAAAAGCATGATAATATTACATCACATGATAATGAAATACAGTGAGTGGCCTACTTCATAGAGCACAGCCTACGAATTTCATATTACATTAATGCGCTTTTTATATATTACAATTGTTGTCACTGTAATAGTTTCCCTCATGCTCATAATCCACATAAGAACTGGTTAAACATCCCTAAATTACAACAATATATGATTTGCACTTCATATATCAATCATATATTAATCATGTGAATTGATTTAATTAACCATGTAGGTCCCAAACATCTAACACAATAATATGGAGGCCACTAAACACTATGGGCCCGATTATGATCTCGCTGGGAAAGCCCTATGTCCGACTCGGGCCCATAGAGCTTTCCGAACGACTCTGTCTCTGGGGCTCAGAGCGACTGAGTACGATGTAATTGCATGCTGACGGACTCGGGTAGCTCAGAGTCCCATTGAAGTCTATGGAGCCTGTTGTACATAGGCTCCCATAGAGAAAAAAGGTAGGTCACAGAAAAGGGTGCCCCCTGTCATGGGGACGCCTTGGTGCCCCCCGCACCATGCATGCAAGTGTAGGCGGGACCCTTGGGTCCCCTCCAGTGACCGATTCGTAGGGCTGCAGGTGAAGAGGGGCCTGCTATGGGCCCCAAAGTACATCTCTGGCAACCGCAAAGTCTCATCAGGAGTGCGTCTATCTAACTGATAGACGCGCTCATCGTACTTACTCTTTCGGAAATCGGCCCCATTGCGCAGTGCGAGTCAGCCATGTTAGAATCGTCTGGAAGGCATTGCTGACAGGTACGAGTCGCTCAGAGGGCGAGGCTATATACGCATCATTCATGCTCGTTTGTACATCGGTACGAGTCGTTCGGAAAACGGGGCATCAAGTCGGGCTCGCTCTTGACGGATGCAGTCCGTAGCCCTTCTGAGCTAGATCGTAATTGGGCCCTATGAGTGATATACCTTACCTAAACAGAGCACTCTAGATCCCATCAGTACCCGTATACACTGAAAGCGCTAAATGACATTTCCCAATTGAACGGTTACCTGTAAACAAATCCAAACATCAAATGCCTTCATGTCAGGCCAAAGGTTAAGATTAGTAAAGATCACTTATTCAACATTTCATACTTGTCTCTCTTTTAGATAAGTAGTGCCCACATTCCATGAAGAATTAGTAAACCAGTCCCATTTACCAATGATCTCCGATAATAAGAGTCCCTAAAATAAAAAAAAAATACATTATGTTACAAATCATTCACTAAATATCAATGTTCTAATGATTACATGATGATACAGACACCTCAACCAAATTATATATCGGAAAATGGCACCCATATTCAATTCATTTTGATAGTCCTAAATTACTCTCAAACTATCTGATCATCCTTCCCTCATAGAACATCTTGTCATACATCCTTCATAAACCTAGGAGAGTCAAACAAATGGTATATTTACGATCTTCCAAAACGTCTAGAGTAACACAAAGTAACACAGTACGCTTGGTCACTGTGTAACAAAGAAGGGAGTCATCCAAAATGCTCCACCCCATCTCAACCACTGTCTCTCCATACCGTGTATTAGTGAAATTCAAACAGTGCAAAATAATATTGATAAATTATATACAACGTAGTACCTGTTGAAATTATAAACTAGACGTGCTACTGAATAGACATGGTGTGTAGCAAAAGGGTGCCATTGTAAAATTGTCTTATTTAAATAAAATATTTACCGGCAATGATGGTCAAATGAAAATCTAATCAACAGGGAAGAGGTCTTACAGCCAACCATAGTCTACCCATGTGACCATCAACCCCACTCCTCAAATGTGTAACTCTGTCGGACATTTTGAAAACTACTAGTGTAGATATTCAAATCGTGTCTGCCATTTTTAATGGCTGGACGAAACGCATTGGCTGTATTTTTTATCCTGTTGCAAATATGAAATAAAGAATATCTTTAGAAACACACTGAATGTGCTGGACTCATGAAACTTTGGAACATATTGCAGGGTTTAAACAATGGATTTCCTTAATTTGGTCTTTGTTTCCCTTGACACATAATGACAGGAACAAACCTGCTGAAATGTATCAGCAAAAATGTGCAATCAAAGGCAATACGTGGCGTTGGGTGTGCTAAACATGATATCCACGTATTCTGCCTTGTTCTACCCTCTTACACTAGGAATATGAGGATATGCACCATATCTGGTAAACATCTCTTTAGGGGGACCGCTAATTACTGGGCATAGTAAAGACCGCTCTCTTTTAGAACATTCATGGGGTGAGCACCTGAATGGCAAATACACCTTTAAAGTTGTCCTTCCTTTTTCTCACTAGTTTCTTTTTGACCTGTTCTGACTGAATTGATGGAACAGTGCAATGTAAAAAGGCAGAAGTCCAGGTCATGGTTGGTGGTGAAATGCTCATAAGTGGATCCCTTGCTCTCTGTGCCACATGACCCAAACTATACTGATGAGGCCTAACAAGGCCAAAACCATTCTGTGTTTGCTTGCTTTCCTTTCTGGAGGGGGCCTCACCTGGCATTTTCAAGGAGGAGCAGATTCAGTACTTACTTGCATGAGGAATGCATATGTCTAGAGTGTCATACTGAGAAAAAAAGGATGGGCTGGAATGGTACTCAGAGCGATTTACAGTGGTTTAGGCTAATTTGCAAACATTAGTCCTATCACCTTTTGTGTGTTTGACAGTTTGCAGCTGTTTAGCCTTCCCAATACCAGAAAACCAACAGTGTTGAAGGAACATTACTTTTCTTTCTGCTCTACTAGAAATTTTACATCACCATCCACCCTTAGACTCAATTCACTTTGGGGTGTAACGTCGGCTGTCATGATCACAGGCAACAGTTCACTGGCTGTCAGAACCCCTTTCAGATGGCCACGGGGCATGCAGGGGCTACTGGGCCCAACCATAGTAGTTGAGGCCTTTTACTCTTGATGTCCAATGGCCAGGTCTACTATGGAACATGCTCAACTGGGCCAAGAACCCCTTTTGCAGTTGACTCTCCGTGGTACCTGTGGTCGGTATGACTGCTCTAAAAAAAGTCTCATGCTCTGGTCCAAAGAAGTTCACCGGTGGCCCCTTCACACATGCAGGTGCACTCCATATTGGTGAGGTCACGCAGCCTTCTTCTGGCATACATGGGTTGCCAGTCTGTTCCTGAACGTGGGCAACAACCCGATCAGTGTGCAGCTGCTCTCCTTACACCTTGCTCAGGGATTCCTTTGACAGGGCTATCTACTGGACATTGCTTCCTCCAACTCTCTCCTCTTCCTTCACAGGGCAACCTAGTGCTGGCAAGCAGGCAGGCAATGGTGCACCAGGCTCCAGGGAGGTGGTCTTGGTTCCCTGGGTGATGTTCCCTCACACAGCAGGGAGACTAGCTGGCCTTGGGCCCCAGTCCTCGTCACTAGCATAAGTCTTGCAGAGCTTCCCCTCCTCACATAACCTGTTTTGCTGCTTGGCAGATGACAGCTTTTTGGGGACCCAATCTCCCATTCTTATAGTCCTTTTCCAGACACCAAATGCAATTTAGGGTCTGGGTATTTGAAATGTTATGTTTAGGTTCTGTCTTTTTAAAAATGGGCACTTTTTTTCATCATAAAAGAGGTCTGTCACAGCAGGCACAACTGTGAAGCTTATTGTCCACAATGTAATTAATGCAAGTGACCAGAGTTCACACCTGTATGTCAGCCACAGTGATAAGTGCATCAAAAGGATAATCTCAGAGCCCTGGCCCTGCTCTTTATGATTCTGTTATCAGTCCCATGTCCCTTCCTGAGATGTGCCTAGGCCCCTTCCCTTTTGAGATGTGAAGGGAGTCTCTTCGTTCCCTCAAGTGTGGGTTTCTACACCAGCTTGCAGGAATGCAGCAATCCACAAATCTGTCTGGGGGTATTCCTCTCCTCCTCATGTCTTCTTCGTGAATGCCTAGGCTTCTTGAAATGGAACCCAGGGTCCTCCATACCATGTACCTTCCAGGGACATTTACATACTGTACACTCTCAGCACACTTTGGGCCAAATTTATCAAAGGGTTGCATTGCTTTTGCACCAATCAACGGAATGTGAGCACTACGCAACCTCTAAGTGCGATTTGTAAAGCCACGCAAGACCACCATGTGTGATTCTAAGTGGCTTGATAAATCCAGAGTAACTCAAGGCATGCGAATTGCTGCGCTGTGTTACTCTGCCCCAGGACATGTTGCATGGGTGGTGCGCAAGTGTTCTCTATCAACACCCATGGATTTTGACGCAGTTCCAGATTTACCATAAATGTTACTCCCGGGAATGCGCCAAAACTGCCACGTCTCCCACGGTGACGAGTAATGAGGAGAAATTAGTTTCTTTTCTCCTCTTTTTTCCTCTTTCTACATGTGCTGCATTCTGCAGCACACATAGAAAGAAGAAAATACCTCAGGAGATTGTTTTCAGGACTCTTAATGTTGGAGATGAAATTGTTGCACCTGTAGTGGTTTGAGAGTCTGACTCTAAAGTTCAGTTGAGGAATTGTGACCTCAGGAGTCTCAATGGGGAAGTAGTAATTGATCAGAGAGAGGCAGCTCCTTTGAAGGAAATAACAACATTGTTCTACCCTGGTGTTTTGTGCTAATAGCGCTAAGACACTCTGGTATTTGCCAACTTTTACACGATTTTACTTACTTAGTAATATATTTTTGCTTTCTTAAAAGATCTTTTAACCCTTTGAAAAAAGTAGCTTTGTGGCATATGCATTTCAGTAAAGTATGTGAACATACCACCTTTGATAGTAAATGGTTACTCTCATTAATAGACTTAGATAATCCAGCATCCACTCAATTCTGGAAACAAAGTAAACACTCTTATTGCGTTAAAATATACACATATTCATTTAATTATAGTTTTATTCCAATCCTCGTCATGTTGTATGCATTTGGATACATTTGCTAACCTTTCTCTATATTTTCATACCGATGTATTCTTGATATAAATGAACACAAGATGTACATCGTCCAAAACGTATTTAGGAGATTTATCCAAATACCTATAAGCATACCTCTATTGAATTGATTGCTCCTAACAAGCTGCCTAGAAGTACCTGCTACTGGTGTAATTAGCGTTTTCTCATAATTGCAGTTCATGGTTGCTTAAGCTGAACAACTATTTTCAGTGCCATATCCTGATTAAGGTAGTACCTGTTGAGAGTCTTTTACACATTATACTTTAGTTCAATAGTCTTCAAAAGACATATATCAGATTATTAGCATGGTTAGGTAAATTTGTAGTAAATGTTAAAGGTGTCCATTTCACTCAGATAAAGAATGTGTAAGATTTCCATACACATCATCCCCTTTTCATTTAATAGCTATTTGCTTTTGTTTCCTCTTCAAAATCCTCTTAATTGAAGAACTTGAAACCTTATTTGAATCATGGTTATGTTTTGGGAAAATTTTCTGCATTTATTCTTTTCATTAAGTGTTTGAATATTACTGCTGTGTCCAATTCATTCCTGTTTTGTTTTTCTTTCCATTAAATCTACATATTAGATTCCCCAAGAACAATATGATAAACAAATACAATGGCCTGATTAACAAAGGGCATCCACACTTGTGGCGGAGGCCCCGCAGTCGTGGGGGAGTCTGCCACCTGGGCGGAATCTCTGCAATGAGGATTGTCACTACAGACATTCCACCCTGAGTGCAGAGACTCTACCACGACTGCAGGGGCTCCGCCATGAGTGTGGAGACCCTTTGTGAAACAAGCCCAATATGAAGAACTACTGGGAACACTGTTCCAATTTTATCTTTGTACAAGTGCATGTGTGGGAAGCTGTATTCCCTTTTGTTACAAATGTAATGTTTGCACAGCTCATTAAAGGCTATATTCTCATTGTATGTGCTTAAATGTCAGCTGTTGGCTAAAGGGACAGATTTACATGCACAGGCAGGAGAAGAACTTTTGTATAGAGAGACAACCAGCTTTATGGAACACAGACTGAAAATGTGCATGTTGAGCAACTGCTGTAAAGGGCAGTGATGGCTATTTGACAGTCAATATAGCAGACGAGGTTCAGAAGCACATGGAGTGAGCTAGGGGAGGGGGATCTTTACAGAGACAAGCAGTATAGCATACCTGAAGTACAGAAAGAGAGGTAATTGTGAGAAAAAAAACAAGCACAACGGGGGGAGGTTATTCAGATCTTGGAAGAGCAGGATAAAAGCCATAAAGTGGTGGTCCTCCTACCTGGCCAAAGTCACGTTCCCGTTGCCCTATTTAGAGGTGGAAAAACCTCAGGGTTTCAACCCGCAGAGCTTCAACCTGCTTCACTAATACAAACCTTTGAACGTCAGCTCATTCAGCACTAGCTCAATAGTGATGGTTGCCCACTCTATAAAGAGTGGGGTGGCCACCACTAGATTTCACATGAAAGTCCTGGGAATTGAAGTCAACTAATGCACCCGACTGGCAGGGTGAAAAGTAGTCAGGAGTCAGGGCCATTGATTGTAATATACCTCTTTCAAAACAGTCCTTTTTGGGTATTCTGAATATATGCCTTGTAAATATATATATTTGAAGTATTAGGAACGTGTTGTGTGAACTCCCCTAAATACCATGATAAACCAATTTAAGGGAGTCAGAAACGCAACCACATAATAATTGTGTTGGAGGAATTGTGAAGATGTCTTGCTAGGAGTGAAATAAAATGCCATATAAGTCAGTTTAAGTGTCCATACCCATAATAGGTTGTGTTTCAGGCAACACAATTTCAACTACTGTGAATTCAGATTGGTAAATGTATTATTAAACATTCATGAAGAGCACAAATGTAGTGTGCAAGAAATTGTGTTACTGGTTGACTAGGTTGTGACCCCAGGTCAAGCATCAATGACAATCCTTGTTAGGGTGAGGCACAACCAACCCTAAAATAAACTGTGCTCAACTTTCCAGTAGCTCTACACAGAGCAGTCATTCTTAAATTAGATGGAATGTGTAAAGTATTTATTGAGCACTTCAAACAGTGATAAGGGATAAAAACCACCAAAAAGGATCCCACAACGTGTTTGAAAAATATGGTCATTTGTAAGAAATGAAACAAGACCAGAAAGACAAAAATCCATTCAGTAGATCCGGAGATATGCAATTTCAAAGATTTCAGTGACAATAGCACCAAAAGCGCAGCGGGCCATCTCTGGATATCTGGTTGTGGCAGACCAGGACAGAGTAGCAGGTTCAGGCCGACTGTGATGGAGCACAGGCCAGCTACCAGAACCTGGTTAGGCCAGCTGAAATCAGTACCTTAAATCCTGGTTTGCAGAGTATTGTGTCGATCCGCATCAAGGATGCATCACACAGCCCAAGCGATGTGTCAGTTCTGAGTTGAGGCGAGGCTGCGGTACGAGGCCCTCCATTGTCATCAAGAATCCCAGTGATGTGGGCTTGTGATGCAAAGTCAGTCATCGAAGATGCGTCGCACAGTTGAGGCAATGCGTCAGTTGTGAGGAGCTGCCAGGCTGTGATGTAGAGTCATTCGTCTTTGTCGAATCTACCATTGATGATCGATGTGAGAACTTGTTCATTACACAGTGGCGGTTCAAATTAATCTGCGGGCTGCAATGTGAAGCAGGTCTTCAAGATGGAGGAGACCCACACAGCACAGGCGATGCTTTGTTTCTGCATGGGTTGGCACCACACAGCAGAGGTGATACATCCATTCTGCTGAATCCACAGAAGCTAGCATAACACCTTAGGCCCATTTTCAAGTTTCCAGGACTGGTTGTGGCAATAATTGGCTGGGTAGACACACAGATAGCAGCGTCCAGGTGCAGTGTTCTGGGTTGTTGGAACATTTTGTCCCTGAGGCTCTGCTGAGGAGGCCAGCCAATCAGCCATGGAGTCACTTTGGGGTCCTTGTGATCCAGAAGCGTACCAACAACAACAGATACTCCACTACCATATACTCACTTGGGCCCATAAACACACAACAATTGAGTAAACCGCTGGAGTCAAAGTTTATATAATTTTCACAATGTTTAGGATTAGTTATATCTTATTCCTAACTAACCTTTCACTGATCAAAAAGTTCTTTCCTCGGGTTGATGGACCATTATTTGAACTAGTTGATGGTGAAAATATCATAAACCAACTTGTTCTTTTTATTCAATGTAAATAACCACAGACTCAGGAAAGTTTTAAATCTTTATCTAAATTTCAAATGCATGTGAACCATTTCAAATACACAGTGCAATCACCATCATTATTAGGAGAGAAAATTCAATTAACTAATCATCAACACATACTTTGGACTCATGCAATGATTAATGCTCAGAAAGGAGAGGACAGAGAGAGAAAAGAACATCTGCAAATAACGTGAAATTAGAGTTACCAAGAAGGGTGTGAAGACCAACCCCCTGGCCAAAGGGCTGGTAAGGCGCCCCTGGGATAGTTCAGGCAACAAAGACTTCAGGACAGGATTCAGGACAGGATAGTTGACCTCTTGATTACCGATGGTTGGGCCGCACCCCTCTCTGACACTCTCTTCCTCCTCGAGATTTTTCCGCGATCTTCTTATCTAACCCAATTAAATTAGGATAGAAGGTTTTGCATTCGGCTTCTTCATCAGCATCTCACAGCATCTCTCCCAGCATCAGCATCTCCCACTCACAAACAGCATCCCGGGCTCTGCTTATCTTTCCCTCTCTTGTGCTCATTAACTAACTAAAGCTATCTCAATCATACCTTTCGTTCTTCATGTTCCACCCACTAAAGTTTCAATATCGTAAAAATACGTGATCTAATTGGTCAGGCAAGGGGGGAAGATCATCACACCATGCTTAAATGTCATCTGAATCATTTCGACCATTGTTCACAAATCCATCCCCTTAATTTTTATTCATAATTTCATTTTCCACCTGCATTCACATTTCATTTGCAACATTTGTTAAAAGTCTAATATGTAAGTCCACTCTGTTGAACTTTTCACCATCCGTTCCCAGGCTAGGACACTTTGCGACCTTGGCTTTTGTTAAACCTCTGAGTCGTCATTCCGGGTTTACTTTCAGTAGACATGCGCAGTCGTCACACGACTCAGCTTACTTCAGTTATACATGAGAGGCCCAAATACGCACTAGTGATAAAGTCAGAAAGACAAATGTAACTTTAAAAAATAAATGGTTTCACTGTATACCACCCATTTCTACTCTATTCCCACTTTACTTATTAATACTTTTCCTGCATTAGTGTTTAGTAAAATAGCTTGTTTTGGTACAGCTAAGCAGATGCCATGCACGCAAGTCTTCAAGACGCCATTTTAGTGCCTTCTGCTCATGCGCAAGAATTTCCCTCCAAGCATTAGTTCGTCATACTGCGTGGATGCAGTTAACGCATGAGCAATAAAGTTTCCCCGTTTAAAGCGGTTTTAGTCCTTTGTTCAAGTTATTAGCGTTAGCAAACACATAAGCAAAATCATTTTAGTAACTTGTTAGTGAGTTAAAAGAGCGAATTGCTTATGAGCAAGTCTCTTTATACGAGTCCTATCTCCATCACTTGGTTCAACAGATGCAGGTCCAGTCCTTTTCACCAAGGCAAGACTGCAACAGGTCAGTAGAGAAGGTCCGAAGTCCTTCAGAGAAAGTTTCCAGCAGAGTAGCAGTCCTTCCAGAAGGACAGCAGTCCCTCTTCATGGCAGAGTATCCACAGTTCCAGAAGAGTACTGAAGAGTTGGTGAATGAGTTCCAATATTTATTTGCAATTATGACTTTGAAGTGGGGAGAAGTTTCTAAAGGCATGCCTTTGAAGTGCACAGGTGCCCTGCCTCCCGTGCTCTCACTCCAGTCTAACCAAAGGGGGTATGCAGACCTTGTGTGGAGGCAGGACACAGCCTCTTCTAGTTTAAGTGGTTGGGGCTGCAACCAGCACCTCTCTTCCATCCTGCCAGTGATGGCCCGTTCAGGCAAACCTAAGTTCCCTATTGTGTGCGGCTCGCAAAGAGGAATACACAAAGCCCAACTGTCAATGAAACCCAGGCATGTGACCCAGAGACAGACTGCAGGCACCAAATGGCCAAGGCAGAAAAATGCAATTTTCAAAATTGTAATTTAAAATCCGACTTTACCTTAAGTTAGGAGTTTTCATTATAATTCCACAGACACCAACCACGAACTGAATACAAGCTCCCATTTGGAAATGACCACTTATTAAATGTAATAAAGCCACTCAAATGCTATCCTATGGTAGAGGTAAACTTTGTAGTAGTGAACAAGTATTTGTCCAACATTTTAAATACACTGCAGCCTGCCCTCTGGACTGTCCAGGGCTTACCCGAGGGGTAACATGTATTAAAAAGGAAAGTTTGGGCCTGGCAAAAGGTTTATTTTGCCAGCTAAAATGGCAACTTAATACTGCATGCACAGGCTGTAATGGCAGGCCTGAAACATGTTGTCTAAAGTGCTACTTAAGTGGGTGGGACAATTAGTGCTGCAGGCCCACTAGTGGCATTTAATTTATAGGCCCTGGGCACAGGTAGTGCCACCTTACTAGGGGCTTACAAGTAAATTAAATAGGCATTTTGGTATAAGCCAATCTTACCATGTTTTAAGAGGAGAGCACAAGCACTTTAGCATTTGTTAGCAGTGGTAAAGTGCACAGAGTCCTAAAAGCCAATATAAATGGGCTTAGATAACTGGATGGTGAAGGCAAAAAAGTCTGGGGATGATCATGCAGACAGGGCAACCATGTCCAACATAGTTAAAACATATATTCTATAATGATTAATATGTGGTTTACATTACAGAGTCTTACCTATGTGAGAACTATTGGCTTTGCCAGTGTGTTTTTAACCATGGTGTACACCACTGTCGCTGCTGTTCAGTATGGCCACAAGTTAGTGGCATAGGAAGAAGTGGAGTGGAGTGGACCAGAGTGGAGTGGCATAGAGTGGAGTGGTGTAGAGTGTTGCAGAGTGAAGTGGGTTAGAGTGCCATAGAGTGGAGTGCATAGAGTGTAGTAATGTAGGGTGATGTAGAATGGAGTTTTGTTGAGTGGAATGTCCTAGAGAGGAGTCTCATAGAGTGGAGTAGAATGGAGTGGTATGCCATAGAGTGCAGTTTTGTAGAGTGGAGTGACGTAGAGTGGAGTAGCGTACAGTGGAGTATAGTGTTGTAGAGTAGAGTAGTGTTGCAAAGTGGAGTGGTGAAGAGTGGGGTGGTATAAAGTGGTGTAGAGTGGGCTGGTGTAAAGTGGAGTGGCATAGAGTGGAGTGGCATAGAGTAGACTATAGCATCTTAGAGTGAAGTGTCGTAGAGAGGAATGTTGTGGGGAAGTGTCGTAGATTTGGAGTGGCATAGAGTGAAGTGGAGTAGAATGGAGTAGAGTGGAATAGAATGTCACAAATTGGAGTGGTATAGATTGGAGTAAAGAGGCTTGGAGTCTTCTGGAGTGGAGTGGCATAGAATGGAGTAGAGTGGATTGGCATAGAGTGGAGTAGCGTTTAGTAGCATAGAGTGGCATAGAGTGGAGTGTCTTAGAGTGTTGTGGAGTGAAGTGGCATAGAGTGGAATAAAGTAGAATGTCTTGGAGTAGAGTATTTTGGAGTGGTGCAGAGTGGGGTGGCAAAGTCGTAGAGTGAGGTAGAGTGGAGTGTCGTAGAGTAAAGTGGTGTAGAGTAGAGTGGATTATCACAAAGTGTCTTATAGTGGTGTAACATGGATCATGTAGAGTGGAGTGACGTGGAGAACATTATTATGTCGCAGAGTAGAGTGTATTGTATTAGGGTTGAGTGGTGCAGAGTAGAGTGGAGTGGCATAAAGTGGAGTTGTGAAGAGTGGAGTACAGTGGTGTGGAGTGGAGTGGCATGGTGTAGAGTGGAATGGCAAGTTCAAAAGTGGCATATTGTAGAGTGGAGAGGCATCGAGTGAAATAGGATGGCGGAGAGTGGTGGAGGGGTCGTAGAGTGGAGTGACGTAAAATGTTATAGAGTGTAATGGAATAGAGTGGCATAGAGTAGAGTAAAGTAAAGTGGAGTGTCATAGAGTGGACTGGCATAGAGTGGAGTATGAACGATGCAGTAGCTCATTGCCATTACTGGCAACACATTTTCAATTGAAATAAACATTACATTTGCACAGACACACAGTTTTACTGATAAAACTATACAGCACACAAAGGTATTTTGCAAATTAATAAAAGAATTGAAAAACTGTTCCAGAGTCTGATATTCTCTCGTCAACGACACTCATAGCCAGATTTTAGTACTACCTTACAGCTTCAAATTCATGGTCACAATATTTTGACACAGTAAAAACGTCTTAACGCTCAGAGATCGCTGTCACTGGAAAGTAAAATCAATACAAGTGTGGGCTCTAGCAGTTTTATGGTTTTTTGCAATTTGAAATCTTACAGCAAAGAGTACAGGACTGCTTGATACACTCATAATGTTTGCGCAAAATGTTTTATATTGGTACATTTATATAAGTCACTTTCAGCACAGGATTATGATACTGTACGACTACCGCAGTTTATTACTTTGCACAGTTGATTTAAAAACGAGTGACATCAGACTACTTACAGTAATATTCATCAACCACTAGTACACACCACAAACAACGACACACACCACAAACAACGACACACATGAACAAATAAATCGAGTTTAAATATTGTAAATAGGTTTAAAGTTGAATAGCTTGCAGTCCCAAATGTCATATCAGTATTATTTCATTTTCATTAACTTGTTTAATGTTTAATGTGTTAACCAGTTGTTAATCAAGGTTCCCATTGTGCTTATATGGAATACAACAATAAAGTACAAGTACATTGTAATAACTATTAACATTTTTATTGGTTGTAAAGGTACAGATTTTTTCTGAATGCCATATATTTTTTTTTTAGTATAACAATAGGAATAGAAGCATTGCTCCTGCACTTGGAAGCAATAAACAGAATTTCGGAAGATCCCTGCATCAAACGGATTCTTGTGTGCATGACTTTACCCTACATTCCTACTGAAGAACTTCATCATCAAACAGAAACTTGTTGTTTAGGAATCCTTGAGCAATACCAACCACACCAACCACCCCTGATCCAGGCCAGAACTCAGATTCAGCTGCAACGCTACACACTGAAACTTAATTTGGACCCTGCTGCTTTGGGGGTCCACAACACACGATCAACAGACTAAAAGGTATTTATGACAGACTTTTTCAATGTTTTGTACATGTCGAGCAAATATTGCATTGCACACTTGCAGCTAATTGGCTTACAAACCTTTACACCAAACAACAAACTACTTTTTCTAGGGCCCTCTGGCAGAGCAGTGTCATCTATTCATGCACTATTCTCTTATTTGATTTTTAATGTCACCTGATTAGAAAGCTAGTGGTTCAAGTACCTTTTACTAATAGTAATGTAGGTTAAATGTGTGACTATGCACCCGTATTCGTTCCCTTCAAAGCATGCTGGTGATCTTAAAGAGGGTTATTTACCAATTGAGCCTCTGTCTTGCAAGGATTCGTAAATCGTTTCCGAATCTGGAAAGCAATTTCACTTGATGTGAACTGTAGTTGGAAATTACAGAGCATGAGCTAAGTGGTGTTTTGTACTTTCCAAGCATTATGGTGAAAGGTTTATATTGGAATACGATCTCTTAATTGACAAAACAAAATCTGGAAAGAAAAGCTTTTAGATGGTTTGTTCAGAACAAACGCCTACTCTGTTTAGAAGTGTTCTCAACTTGACTGTTTCAATTACACTCTCCTTAAGGACTGAAAGGGCTCCATCTGTGGTTTAATAACAGGTAAAATGTGCCAAATAATGTGGTTTGAAGATATATTCTATAACAGGAATAATTGGTTGAGATTTGCTCCAAAAACTATGTGTGTGTTTCAGATGACATTTGTACCACGTCTACTACAAACCCATATAATAAGAAAACTGAAGTTGCTTTTTGTGTATTTATTTCAGAGATTATGAGGTGCATCTTCTAGTTGTATGCTAATTTCAGTTGTTCTCTTTTTTCTGAATCTCTTGATTGCATGTTTTACCATTTTTGGGAGATCCAAATATTAACACTATCACACAAAAACAAACGTTCTGAGATATCAATCAAGACACATCCCTCCCATCTGATTCATGGGCACCCACTTCCATTTGGTGGTCAACCCCAATCTACTGCTCAAACTCAGCTATTCTGATGCCCAGACGACCACCTTCCAATATTCTGCATGAGACTCACTTACATAGTACACCTCTTCTGTTTGTCACCTCCCTTCACTCTCAACTCCTATTCTAAATTGAGTGCACTCACTGTAATCTTCTCAGTACTACATTTCACAGTTCAAAACCTCTTAATGTTGCTGGCTTCTTAAAAACCTCTTACTCCCATAACAAGTACAAGGAGCTTCAGCCCGGTGACATGCTTTGGAATTTCCCATAACAAAAAACAGAAAACACTCAAGAATCCCCAATAGGGCAAGGAATACCAGATTAAATACAGAGCGCTGTAGAATTTGCTTTCTAGCTTCAGTTGTCACTTGCATCTTCACAATGAACTGACAAATGATGCCCGCAAATAACAGGTGGATCTGGTAAAAAAAAAATCCAATATTAAATGTGCAGCTACACATGCGCTATGAACATGTTCCAAAGTAGAGAAGTGTCACTGAATTAGTTCAAATTGGTAATCCGTTGAGGCACTTGGCTCTTCGTAGCCTACCCACAAGCGTGCTATATAGTCTCTGAAAAGGGTGCAAATTGTTTCCTATTAAGATCAGATATCAAACTAATTCCTGACAAATAGTCAGTTGAAGAGAACTCATGGTATGGGCAGAAACCTAAAAAGAATGCTAAAATACCCTCCTATGTACTGCTCATGACCTCATGTCAAATTGCATTTAGAGACTGCAGGGGGAAGCTGTCATGCATGCTCAGCAGGCCCTTTGCGTAGAGTTCAAGCCTGGCCACATCCTGTATCTTGTTCAACCGCTCACTCGCACACTGGGCTCCGCATTTATATTGCCCTACAGAAAACAGGGCCATGGCCACTGTCTTCGCCTAGAATCACTTTTCTAAAATCATACTTGCCATGAATTTCATTTTTGTCTGGCAGCCTCTAAGCACCTCCTAAAATCATTGCAATTGAAGATGATGAACATGATTAATGCTATGTGTCTTGTCACTAATCTTGTGATGTCTGTCATATTTGATGCTCTCTGTGTGCATGTAGTAAATAAAGACAACTAATAAATATTCAAGCTGTACACAAACATTGTTTTTGCATTTGTACACATACTCAACGGCATTCATTGTTTTCGAAGCACTGCAGTATGATGTTTTGCATCCAGATGTTCCTATTATTTCACATTGAAGGTTTTGCTTCCACTGTCAGTAACAACAAACCTCTGAAGTAATATTCCAAACAGCTGCACAGGGGTGCGTGAGTGTACTATAGTGTGATGGAGGTTCAACACTTGCTTTGCTTAAAGTTTGAATGTTCAGTGAAAAATGCCCCCCATCAAGGATTAAAATGTACTCATGTATTCCATAAAATTTTAATATGCATACATTTGTTTATGAAAGCGTAATTCATTGTAATCACTTTCATCTAGTATACCATATAAGTGACTATACATGTTACATACTATATATGTAATAAATGTCTCAGCATCATCAATACTATCAGAAACTTTCTAGAACAATACTATCAAAATTATCAGCGTCATCTCTTCGTAGCAAGGTGCACAGAGAATGCTACTAAATATGTTTAGCAGCAACATTGGTGACCTGTCCACCAAAAAGTGCTCATGTTTAATTTAGGAAACATCACTGATGGCCTACTGGCAGAAAAAACATAGATCTCCTTCAACCACATGGTTTTGCATAACATGAAAGGCTTTGTATAGAGTTTCCTGAAATGTTAATTATTAATTTTTCTCTTGTTTGAACGTGTTGAACAATCATTAGCGGCTCCTCCGCTAAGGCGGAGGAGCATTGCCTCACCCACTACTCTTTGAGCAGTGCAAAAAATAAAAATAAAATGATAATAACAACACATTATTATTCTATTTTTCCTTGCGGGACTCGAAGTCAGGTTGGGTCTGGGTAGGTGAGGTGGGGCTGAGCCCGCCAGAGTAAGAAGTGGTTTGCATCCCCTAAGTGCTCATGACTGTTTGGCTAGCCCTGTTGGGCCGGCCAAACAGTCATGCACACTTAACATGTTCTCCACCTGGCTGTGTTGCACACTCCAGTGGAGAACATGCCCAGTCTCACAGGCACTGCCTGAGTGGCCACACAGGCTGCTCAGACCAATCACAACGCTGCTTATGCAGCGTCGTGATTGGCTGCGAGAGTCCGGGAGCCTGGGTGCTTCCGTTTCTGCTGCAATGCCAAGTGAGGACGGAGGAGAGGCTACGGCGGTCGAAGGTATGTTTATTTATATTATTTTTCTTCCCACCACCCCTGCTCCTCCTAAGCAGCTGCCACTGTAAACAATGCTCCTAAGCTAAAATAAGCCCAAGCAGGTGTGAGGGAAAACTCATCTCTTGCGAGCTAACATGGTAGTAACAGAGCATTGTAAATCAACTGAGGAGTTCCAAATTTGCATGGCATACATCTCACACATATTTATGTGGCTAAAAGTGTGACTGCCCCGTTTTTCCCCAAAGTCACTGGATTTATTGTCAATTGCAAGAATCAAGATTGGAACCCAGGTCCCCAGATTGGCAGTTTAGCCAGGAGAGCACTTCTCTTACTGCCAACTGTTTTTCTAAACTTGTTTTCAACCACTAATCCTATAGTGCTTAGATGTCCATATGGTTTTCAACACTATTCAGATGCCGAGGAAACAGGACTGAATGCACATTTCACACAAGTAACACTGGCTAGGCAAATGCAGCCCAGACGTGTTACTGGCAGGAACAGGCCCTGTTTAACAGACTTCTGAGAGAGAAACAATCATTGCACATTTCAGGTGAGAAGAATAGCGCTGTGTATTGTAATTTAAATTCCACACATGTGCTCTTGACTTTCATAACTCTGTAAAAGGTAATAGGATTGTGCTGACAGTACAGCTCTCTATTAAAGAACAAAACACATAGTCCTATCTGGATTTGATTAGGATAACACACTATTTTAGAAAAACTTTCATGAATTGAAACACAAAAGATGGGGCTTTAGGAATTGCCTATTCTTCAAAAAGTTTTTTATTTGTTTGTTTTAAGCATCATTTAATTGTGTGATAAAGACAAACATTCCTAGTGCAAACATATATATACACAATATAAATAACAATCCAATACATTAACCGCACCCTAAACAATTTAAACATTCAATCTTCTACCATACTTGGCCAATCCATTCATACCCAAAACAACTGACTCATACTTGACTAAACTGAAAGGACCAGTTGACCAGTCGGTCCTTTACACACTCCATATAAAAAGTCCTGCCCTCGATGTTCTCTTTGGGTCTAAAGTGTCTATTAAGAAATTAACTGTCTTAAAAAGTCCAACACGGATAAACTATCTGTGTTCAATAAGGAGTAGTTGTTTAAGGACCTTTCAGTTTAGTCAAGTATGAGTCAGTTGTTTTGGGTATGAATGGATTGGCCAAGTATGGTAGAAGATTGAATGTTTAAATTGTTTAGGGTGCGGTTAATGTATTGGATTGTGTTAGAAATGGGATTTCTGGTTGGCTAGGGCTTGCGCCAAAGCCAGACAGAAACCACCACTCTAGTCAGGGCTGGGGAGTTACACGCCAAAGATAACCCCTGCTCACCCCCTTGGTAGCTTGGCACGAGCAGACAGGCTTATCCCTGAGGCGATGTGTAAAGCGTTTGCGCGCGCACCCAGCAACAACACCCAAGGCCCACCACAAAGGGAACTCCACACAAGGTATTATATAAAAATAACCTTTGTATTATACACAACACATTAGATAAAAACACACACTTTACAATGTGCCAACAGGCACGGGCAGAATTTACAAGGGATTATATATACATGGGACAGGGCCACATGGACCACTGTCAGGAATTAGCACTTTGTAGGAATAGCACTTAGAACGTGGGAATAATATTTTAGAACATAGCACATACAATCACTGTAGCACTAAAAATAGAACATGTAGCACACAACCAGTAACTACTGGTATCAGAACGTACCACCTACGCAACCCTAACCACCTTTAGGAATACCACGCAGGGAACTAGGACCTCACTAGTACCACCTGTACTAAGGAGAAAACAACCACCTAAGTATCACTCTACCTGTAGGGGTCTAAGCACATAAACACATGATGCATAACATTCAGAGGTGTAAAGCAAAGCACATGACGCATAAAAGCACAACCTACACTAGGAAAGACCTTCCCCTACGCATAGGTACAGCTAGCAATCAACATAGCATAAGGGCATTGCGCAGGCGCAAAAGTACATATGTAAACATCAACAGGTCCACAAAGTCAGGGCTGGACTGCGCAGGCTGCGCAAGCCAGGCGCACAATGTACAACCTAAACGTTGCAGCTGCCCACTAAGTGCTGGGCAGCTGTGGAACAAACTCCGGCACCAGCGTGCCTCTGGAGCCCTCTCTGGGCTCTGTCCACCCAAAATGTCCCCTCGAGCCTCGCAGGCTCTAAATAATAATGCTCCCCTTCGTTGGAGCGCTCGGGGCGCTCTGAGCAACCAATATGTCCCCTTGGAGCCTTCTAGGCTCAAGAAACAATGTGCCCCTTGTTGGAGTCTCACAGACTCTATCAAAATGCCCCCGACGATGGAGCCTTCACGGCTCTGAAGGGAAATGCCCCCGTCTGTTGGAGTCCCCCCCCGGGGGACTCGTGGAAGAGCAGAGTAATGCCCCCGACGTTGGAGCCTTCACGGCTCTGAAGAGAAATGCCCCCGACGTTGGAGCGACCTCGCGCTCTACACAGACACTGCTCCTTCGCTGGAGCGACCTCGTGGGCTCTTTAAACAAAGTGCCCCCACAGCAGGAGCCTCTCGGGGCTCTAAATCAATACTGTCCCCGGGAGCAGTCCCTGCACGGCGGGACCGCTCAATCTCTGCTCCTACCAGCCCCCAATCTATGCCAAGCTCCACTCACCGAGGTTCGGCTCCTGGGGGCAGACGGCGCGCTGGAACCTTCTTCACCGGAGCTCTTCTGGGAAGCACGGGGTAGGCTCCCGTCCGCTTCCTAGTTCGGGGAGGCGGGACTTCGTCTACTTCCGGGTCGCCGGAGGCAGTGCGGCGGCCCGGTCTCCTTGGTCGCAGTACGGGGTAGGCTCCCGTGTTTAAGTCAAAGTCCCTGGCGGGGTTGGGCACCCGCTAGAGATAATAAATGGATTGGCATTTATGCGGGGTGGGCACCCGCCAACCAAATAACTAAATAAGCGGGGTAGGCACCCGCCAACGACCTCGGCAATGTCCCTGGCAGGGTGGGCACCTGCCAGGGGACGTCAGAATTGGCAAAGACGGGGCAAACGCCGGGTGGGCACCGGCTTTCAGCAATAAAGCGCTCCGAGCGCTGAAGGCAAACAAAAGCGCTTCCAGGCACTTGAAGGACACAAGTAAAGCGCTCCCAGCGCTTAGGCAGATCCAAACGCTGTGGGGGAAAGAAAAGCGCTTCCAGGCGCTTAGGGATGCAAATAAAGCGCTCCCAGCGCTTTAAGAAGGATAACAACAAAGTCCAGCCAGGGTCTCCCCTGCACACAGCAAGGCAGGGGTGGGGGTAAGGCTGGACCCAGAGCCAGCTCACTGGGCCTCCAGGCAGGGAGGTAGTCCAAGTGGCGGTCCTCTGGTCCAGCAGCAGCAGCAGCCCCCCTCAGGCAGGATCCTGGCAAAGAACAGTCTCTGTGGGGACACAGCCCCATTTTTATACATGCAAACCCTTTGTTCTGGGGTCAGGGTGAGGGGGAAAACCAGTCGCAGCTGGTTGGGGAGCACCCTTGATGTGCTCAGCCCCTCACTCTATTCACTGGAAGGGCTAGGGTCGTCAGTCGCACCACAGGGGGCGGGGCCAGCATTGTGTTTGGAAAACCCTGTCCTATTCAGGACCCAGGTGGACTCCTCCCACCCATCTAGCTGCTGATCTCCCCATTCACCACTGGGTGACTCATCCTGACACTGGGGAATCCCTAGCCCGTCACATGACATGACCAGCCAATCACGCGACAGACACACTGCACACAGAAGTGCCCACTTCTAGAAGTGGCACTTCCACACTAGGTACATGCACGCCGCACACATCATCGCGCAGCATTCACTCCCACGAGTCCGCACATACCAAACTCGGGCCTGCACACCCCAGGCATCAGGAACTACTAGGGACACATACATTCCCCATGCATTCCTATGGGAGGGCAGGCCTATCTCACCACATGCACTCAGAGCACGCACGCACTTTACCCTGGGACACAGGGAAAGTGCGCAGAGACCAAACAATCACCATACCCAGTCACCAATAAAAATCAAAAAAGTTCAGGGGTGAACCTGCCAGAAGGGCCAAGTCCAACACAACCCCCTTCCAGCCAAAACGCAGGGCAGCCCAATCACCACCGTGATGGACTTCCCTGCTTGGGGCGATAGAACACGGACGCGGGCCCGCAACTGCAGGGACACCCTCCGGTTCTACGCCACGGCAAACTCATGGAATTCTTTCTAACACCACTGTCTGGACCAACTGGGCTACCCCACTGGTACTCCCAAGTTGTCCGCGGCCAAGACCAGGCCCTAGGCCACCCAGGTGCCACTGGTCTTTGCCTAACCACAGAGTGGGGGGTAGTAACCCCTGGCACATAGCGGCCATTCTCCACTCTTCCTCTCTGAAAGACAGGACTAGACTGCCACTGGTTCTCCAGCCTAGGGTCTACACCCTCAGGCGGACCAGGAGTCTCAGGGAAGGCTCTCCTCCCCCTACCTCTTCTCCTAGGGTTCCTCCTCCTCTGGCGAGGGGTACACCTAGAACGCCATTCCAACCCAGGGTTTAACCCCTCAGGTTGTACCGGGGGCAGAGGTGGGCTCTCCCACCCTCTGCACCCCCTTCCAGAACCCTGCTCCCTACCAACTGGGGCGGTACCTCTGGAAGAAGAACTGGTCGGGACGCTGATTACAGACGTCCCACCCTTCAGGTCAGGCTGATCCCGAACCTGGCCTTCCAACCTCCGGCCTAGAACCTTTGGTGGAATAATTGCCTGGCACTCCAGGACTTCTGGGGATCTCCACTCCATCCCCCTGAGGCTATCAAATGACACATATGTCGAGCGACTGTCTGTCTGGCGCTGATCTCCCGTCCCCTGTCCACCTGACAGTGCGCGGAGATCCCCCAGAACAGAAGTGGTGTCACCCTGGTCACTACACGGGAACCTAGCCCAACTGGGAAGTCCCTGACCCACCGGCTCTTCCACTGGGGAACTCATCCCCCAATCACTCACGCTGGACTCCTGTACCCTCCCTACCGGAGCGGTACCGCCAGACTCCAGAACCACAGGAGCCCTGGTTACAGGTGCCCCAGGTCCTCCACTCACTAAGAGATCTTCCTCAAGTGGACTAACAGGACAGCCTAGGTCCCCAACTTGGTGTTCCCTCATGAAACCATCCAAGTCCTGAGGCAGGGTTTCGGGCGTCTGGGGACCCTCGGTCACCCCCTCACTCCTGTTCCACTGAGCCAGGCAGCGAGCCCCTACACCCTCCTCGCTATCCTGGGACCTAGCTGGGCTACACTGAGCCTCCTCCACCACGCTGGGCTGGAGGATCTCTGACCCACTATTGTTGGAATCACTCACTAATGACACTAGAGAACCTCTGGCCCTTTCCCAGCGCTCTGCTTCCTCTGCAAGTTCAAATGGACAAAAAGAGTTATACCTCAACAGGTGTTGGCGCAACCCTGGAGAACAACTACTGAGCATCTGCTCCTTGATAATCATATTTAGTACTCCATCCAAATCCTGCTCCGGGTTAAACACCAACCAGTCCACCAGTGCATCATGACATTCCTCCACAGCCTCCTCCCAAGACTGGTGAGACAGCTTCTTACTGCCCCTGAACTTCAACCTACATTCCTCCTCTCGGGAACAAGGTACCACACTCGGGGGACTGGGACTCTCTGTACTGCACTTTATATCGCTGCCCCCCCTGGACTCCACCCTCACTGGGGAATCCAGAAAACTACCACTATACTCAGGGGACAAGGAAAGGGATGAGGCGCTATCTCCTACGCTGGACCCAGCAAGGGACTCCCTACCTACGGGGTCCTCACTCTCTACTGGAGTCCAGGTACTGTCATCTTCTTCTAAATCTTCAGGGCTCCCCACGGACCCACCACCCTCCAGGTGTGAGGCCCGGGCCCTTTCTTCCTCACTGCGCTCACGTTCCCATTCATCTGCTTGCCATCCAATCATGTAGTTCCTCAATTCGTACACCGTGTCTGACTCGCTCACCCCTATGTTTCTCTCTCTACAGAACCTTTCCAACTCCTGCATACTGTAATAAACTAGATCACTGAGATCAAAAGCAGGCTCCATTCTGGCAGACGTTCTAGAGAAAAGATCACACAGGGAACCTAGGGGTCTGAGCTTAACAGGAGTACACACTTCACAAAAAGATTCAGCAAGCTCTCTAACCCAGAGAACTCACACTCACTTGCCTAGTGCCACTCACCACTCATCCACACACAACCCTCCCCTCGGACTGGTAAGGCAGTTTCTACCACCCCTGATTCCTCAACCTGACCACCACGTGACACAGGTACCAACTCTGGGCGCAGGGCGGGGGACAAATGTACAGGACACTATTACGCTGCCACCACTGGATCCCACCCTCTGGTGAATCCAGAAAACACAATGCACTAAGGGGGATGATCTACCCTCCCGAGCTAGGGACACCTAACTCACAGTGCACAAAAACACATTTCCAAAGAAATGACAATTAAAAACAATTTTAAAACAATAATCCCTATACCATGTGATTTATCTAAATGCAGAGTTTTGTAGTGTGGCCAGTTGCCGCTGCGGTACAGCGCAAACGCAAGTCCAAATCCCACCGCTGATCACCAATGTTAGAAATGGGATTTCTGGTTGGCTAGGGCTTGCGCCAAAGCCAGACAGAAACCACCACTCTAGTCAGGGCTGGGGAGTTACACGCCAAAGATAACCCCTGCTCACCCCCTTGGTAGCTTGGCACGAGCAGACAGGCTTATCCCTGAGGCGATGTGTAAAGCGTTTGCGCGCGCACCCAGCAACAACACCCAAGGCCCACCACAAAGGGAACTCCACACAAGGTATTATATAAAAATAACCTTTGTATTATACACAACACATTAGATAAAAACACACACTTTACAATGTGCCAACAGGCACGGGCAGAATTTACAAGGGATTATATATACATGGGACAGGGCCACATGGACCACTGTCAGGAATTAGCACTTTGTAGGAATAGCACTTAGAACGTGGGAATAATATTTTAGAACATAGCACATACAATCACTGTAGCACTAAAAATAGAACATGTAGCACACAACCAGTAACTACTGGTATCAGAACGTACCACCTACGCAACCCTAACCACCTTTAGGAATACCACGCAGGGAACTAGGACCTCACTAGTACCACCTGTACTAAGGAGAAAACAACCACCTAAGTATCACTCTACCTGTAGGGGTCTAAGCACATAAACACATGATGCATAACATTCAGAGGTGTAAAGCAAAGCACATGACGCATAAAAGCACAACCTACACTAGGAAAGACCTTCCCCTACGCATAGGTACAGCTAGCAATCAACATAGCATAAGGGCATTGCGCAGGCGCAAAAGTACATATGTAAACATCAACAGGTCCACAAAGTCAGGGCTGGACTGCGCAGGCTGCGCAAGCCAGGCGCACAATGTACAACCTAAACGTTGCAGCTGCCCACTAAGTGCTGGGCAGCTGTGGAACAAACTCCGGCACCAGCGTGCCTCTGGAGCCCTCTCTGGGCTCTGTCCACCCAAAATGTCCCCTCGAGCCTCGCAGGCTCTAAATAATAATGCTCCCCTTCGTTGGAGCGCTCGGGGCGCTCTGAGCAACCAATATGTCCCCTTGGAGCCTTCTAGGCTCAAGAAACAATGTGCCCCTTGTTGGAGTCTCACAGACTCTATCAAAATGCCCCCGACGATGGAGCCTTCACGGCTCTGAAGGGAAATGCCCCCGTCTGTTGGAGTCCCCCCCCGGGGGACTCGTGGAAGAGCAGAGTAATGCCCCCGACGTTGGAGCCTTCACGGCTCTGAAGAGAAATGCCCCCGACGTTGGAGCGACCTCGCGCTCTACACAGACACTGCTCCTTCGCTGGAGCGACCTCGTGGGCTCTTTAAACAAAGTGCCCCCACAGCAGGAGCCTCTCGGGGCTCTAAATCAATACTGTCCCCGGGAGCAGTCCCTGCACGGCGGGACCGCTCAATCTCTGCTCCTACCAGCCCCCAATCTATGCCAAGCTCCACTCACCGAGGTTCGGCTCCTGGGGGCAGACGGCGCGCTGGAACCTTCTTCACCGGAGCTCTTCTGGGAAGCACGGGGTAGGCTCCCGTCCGCTTCCTAGTTCGGGGAGGCGGGACTTCGTCTACTTCCGGGTCGCCGGAGGCAGTGCGGCGGCCCGGTCTCCTTGGTCGCAGTACGGGGTAGGCTCCCGTGTTTAAGTCAAAGTCCCTGGCGGGGTTGGGCACCCGCTAGAGATAATAAATGGATTGGCATTTATGCGGGGTGGGCACCCGCCAACCAAATAACTAAATAAGCGGGGTAGGCACCCGCCAACGACCTCGGCAATGTCCCTGGCAGGGTGGGCACCTGCCAGGGGACGTCAGAATTGGCAAAGACGGGGCAAACGCCGGGTGGGCACCGGCTTTCAGCAATAAAGCGCTCCGAGCGCTGAAGGCAAACAAAAGCGCTTCCAGGCACTTGAAGGACACAAGTAAAGCGCTCCCAGCGCTTAGGCAGATCCAAACGCTGTGGGGGAAAGAAAAGCGCTTCCAGGCGCTTAGGGATGCAAATAAAGCGCTCCCAGCGCTTTAAGAAGGATAACAACAAAGTCCAGCCAGGGTCTCCCCTGCACACAGCAAGGCAGGGGTGGGGGTAAGGCTGGACCCAGAGCCAGCTCACTGGGCCTCCAGGCAGGGAGGTAGTCCAAGTGGCGGTCCTCTGGTCCAGCAGCAGCAGCAGCCCCCCTCAGGCAGGATCCTGGCAAAGAACAGTCTCTGTGGGGACACAGCCCCATTTTTATACATGCAAACCCTTTGTTCTGGGGTCAGGGTGAGGGGGAAAACCAGTCGCAGCTGGTTGGGGAGCACCCTTGATGTGCTCAGCCCCTCACTCTATTCACTGGAAGGGCTAGGGTCGTCAGTCGCACCACAGGGGGCGGGGCCAGCATTGTGTTTGGAAAACCCTGTCCTATTCAGGACCCAGGTGGACTCCTCCCACCCATCTAGCTGCTGATCTCCCCATTCACCACTGGGTGACTCATCCTGACACTGGGGAATCCCTAGCCCGTCACATGACATGACCAGCCAATCACGCGACAGACACACTGCACACAGAAGTGCCCACTTCTAGAAGTGGCACTTCCACACTAGGTACATGCACGCCGCACACATCATCGCGCAGCATTCACTCCCACGAGTCCGCACATACCAAACTCGGGCCTGCACACCCCAGGCATCAGGAACTACTAGGGACACATACATTCCCCATGCATTCCTATGGGAGGGCAGGCCTATCTCACCACATGCACTCAGAGCACGCACGCACTTTACCCTGGGACACAGGGAAAGTGCGCAGAGACCAAACAATCACCATACCCAGTCACCAATAAAAATCAAAAAAAGTTCAGGGGTGAACCTGCCAGAAGGGCCAAGTCCAACAGATTGTTATTTATATTGTGTATATATATGTTTGCACTAGGAATGTTTGTCTTTATCACACAATTAAATGATGCTTAAAACAAACAAATAAAAAACTTTTTGAAGAATAGGCAATTCCTAAAGCCCCATCTTTTGTGTTTCAATTCATGAAAGTTTTTCTAAAATAGTGTGTTATCCTAATCAAATCCAGATAGGACTATGTGTTTTGTTCTTTAGTATTTCGGGCTTAGTCCTGCTGGTTTTTTGAGCCAAAGCCCTGTTTTGGTTTATAGTACAGCTCTCTATGGCAGCTCACATAAGATCAGGGGAGACCTGTTCTTTTTATTTGTTTAAAACTTGAAAAAATCTCTCTGATTTTTCCCCAGATTAAACTATTGAATCTTCTTTACGGTGATCTCCCACACGTTTTACATGCTCCGATTTATGTACAAAACGTACCTGCAGGTTTAATTAAAGTGATCCTATTAAAGCAGCTCATGCAAGCCTCCACTGGCATCCTGTAAAATGCAGATATTCATTCAAGCCCTTAGGGCAGATTTTTAAAAAATATACGCAACGCAGCACAGCGCAAAAAAGAAGCTGCGCTGCGTGTGTGACAGTGAGCGAGCATTAGAGTGCCATATCTTCAGAGACATAGCTCTCTCTTCCCCTCTCCCTAGCACCGGCGCTTTCAGCTGCTAAGCCCCACACATACGCCTTAGCACCATGCCTAGACAACTGTTAAAGCTTTTCCCACTTTGCATGTGTGCTGCGAAGTGCAGCATGAGTGTGAAGTCAGAAAAGAAAGGAGAAATAAAAACATTTCTCCTGTTAGAGCCCCCTTTGCAGTGGCATTAACTTTCGGCGCTAAGCCCTGTCCACAATTGTTTGTAGATATAGTTTTGCATCAAAAGGAATGGGTGGTTGCATGGGAACTCTTAGGTAACGCCCTATTGGCGTGAAGTAATGCAAAGCAGTACTTTGTGCTACATTTAGGGTACTTTCCAATGCAAAAAAAAGTATTGCGGTGGAAAGTAAATTCCCCCCAAAACCATTTTGTGCTGGTTAGGGTCACTTTTGTGACGCTAATTCTGACAAAATGTTTGAAAATCTACCCCCCAGTGTAGTATGCACAAGGACTAATGTGGTTTGCAGGAGCAGCTCATTCTGAATGGGAGTGGTGGGCTGGGAGGGAGTAAGAAAAAATTACAAAAATGAACTTACCTTGTCCACCTCACTGCTGCATGCATCTCCTACCACCGCACACCTCTCCTCTGTCTTCTGGAAGCACCAGAAGCACCCAGGCTTCAGAACTCTCCCAGCCAATCATGAAGCTGCAGGGGCGTCATGAGTGGTCTGAGCATCCTTTTTGGACCCTCAGGCAGTGCCTGGGGAGGCAGGGCAAATTCTCCATGGGGCTGTGCAACACAGCCCAATGGAGAACATGCCAAGTGAGCATTAAGGTTTGTCCGGCCCTAGAGGGCTGGCCAACCTGTCATGTGGACTTGGAGGAGAGCAAAACACTTCTCCCCTACTCTGGCGTCACCGAGCCAGCCCCACGCCGACTCCCACAGAGAAAAAGAAAATGATAATTATGTCATGTTATTATCATTTTCTTTTTTGCACTGCGGAAATAGCAGTGGAGCGACACTCCTCCCCCTTAGTGGAGGAGCCGTCACTCGTGGCTTGGAGAAATCTCCCCTTGCTTCTTTGCTTCAAGTATATACACCTGCATTGAAATTTAGAACTCTAAAGTCCTTGTTGTTTTCTGTCTTGATGTTGAAGAAGGATAAATTTGGTGGAAGATCTCTAGCCATATGCGACCTTTAGATGTGGAACTCCCTACCAATGAAGCTTAAGAGCATCTTGTCTCCTAAACTCATGAAGCCCTGAAATTCTTTCTCGTTTTCCAATTCTTCAGATTACTCTTGAGTTTCTCAGCTGCCTGCTTTTTAAAGTTAATTATTTTTAGGTGCTCCCAGGTTTGACAGAGACTGCTTGTGCTCTTTCCGGAGTAAACACAAGTGAAGTCAACCAATATATGCACTGTATGGACTGGATCACAACACAGTTTTGACTGTTTTTATTTTATGTTGGTGGTAATTTAAGGCACCTTATTGTGTAAATATGATTCTGGAGGTGTTAAGGTGTGCAAAACATTTGTGTACATTCGTTGTGTGGCGGTAATGTGTTCTGTTGTAATTCGTGCTGCTGTATTGTTATGTTTGTCTGCTTTGTTGTGATGTTGCATCCTGTATTGTTTTAATCTTGTTCTTATGTTACCTGGCTTATGATATTGTGGTATGTTCTGTAGTTTACTTTAGATATGTTAGCAAACGCTGATGTATTTCCAGCCTAAATCAGCACATGCTATGAATGTTCCTGTGACAAAAAAAACAGTTTACCAGTCTCTAAGGTGGTATAAGAGTGCTGCTCCAGCTCTTTTAACTTAAGATGCCAGTCAGCCCCAAGCTGTGGTAGAAACTGAGTTTTAACTTAGCGTTCCTTGATATGAAACAACCCTTTGAATTAAGTGCGTCCCTAAAAAATGCATGACTCGTTTTCAGATATTATTTATTTTACCTGGACCAGCTGATAAACTCTTAAATTAGATATGTGCACTTGTGTGCAAAATAGTATCAACCTGAAAAAGTTGCAAAAAAGTAAAGTACACTGCACTTCCCAGCATATTGGAAACAAAAAAACACACAGGCGACTGGCAGTTTAGTAGGGCAGACCTCATCGAATGAATAGTAAAATCAAGATCTCATTAATGTTACTTTCCTGTAATTTTCACATAGATTATTCGTGGATATTGTGAATACCTTACTGGATTCTATAACTAACCGAAGCAGGGAGCCGGGCCTTTATGGTAAGAATTACCAGAGCACGGCCCTAGACAGTATGCAACTCTCGCCATCTGCAGAGCCCGGCGCACAGAGATGACGACACCTTTCCAGATGGTCTCCCCTTCCGTAATGCAAATTCATTTGGATAGTAGCAGCTCATGTAAAACGCGGGCAATTTAGCGGAAGTGTGCTCGTGCTGGAGGGTTGAGCCCAATATAACCGAACAAGATAACGCTCCTATCAGAGTTTTCCATTTGGTTTATAATTATACAGACCAACTGCCTGTATGGCTCAGGGTACCTTAATTTAAATATATGCAAATATTATATGTGCACTTTACTAATAACCCCCAAAGGGCAGAGAATTAACTGCACCTCATTACCCCATTAGAGGAGTCAAAAGCGTGAAGCAATCTCTGCTATGGCAGCTTCCAGATGGCATTTGTACAATGAAATTCTGAAATGCTTTTGCTAATTCCCATTCTTGCTGTTTGTTAGCAAGGCAGTACGATTCTTTGATTCTTTTTTCTTTAAAAAGCATAGGGGCAGATTTATGAGCCCCTTGCGCCACTTTTGCGTCACTTTTAACATGGGAAAAGTGACGCAAAAGTGGCGCAAGGGGCTCATAAATCTGCCCCATAGTGTTAAAACATGTAGGGACAGATTTACAAGCTCCTTGCGCCACTTTTGCGTCACTTTTCCCCTGTTAAAAGTGACGCAAAAGTGGCGCAAGGGGTTTGTAACTCTGCCCTGTAATGTCTTTATGCAAAAAGGCCCTAACGATGAGACGGCTGTTGCAGTAGGGTCGTATTGCCGAGGATGGAATTGCGGACTCTGGCTTGTAACCCCTCCCTTCCGAGTTCCGGAAGTGGAAATTACTTAAATAACTTAAGGAGCCATGTTTGTGTTTCTTGCATTGAGCTGCGCCTTCAGGATAGCAGTGGGTGTGGCAGACACTGGGGGCAGATTTACAAGCCCCTTGCGCCACTTTTGCGTCACTTTTCCCATGTTAGAAGTGACACAAAAGTGGCGCAAGGGGCTTGTAAATCTGCGCCTGGGTTGTCAAATTTACTATTCTAACGCCATTCGTAAAATGTTTGGTGAAACTATAACATTCCCAAAAAAATCCCAGGAGGCTTCTTAACTATTCTAACTCCAGTCCTGGAACATTTTGGGAACATTTAAAATTTCCCTATGTATTTTATAAAAAAGGTTTAAAAGAAGTAATTTTGCTTTGCATCAGATGCTATTCCGTGTGGAATTAGGGACGCATTCTTGATTCCCTTATAGCCTGCTTTAAGATATCAAATTAATCATTTTATGAAATTTTTGATAGGCACAACTGAGACATCCATCACTGTGAAGTAAGACAATATTTAATTTAAGCATCCAACTCTTCTTTCATGCTCCCTACCAACTGCTCTATCAGTACAACGATCGGTTCGTAAAAACAGAATGGGTTTGGTAATTGTAGTATCCGGCTGGATACATTCTAGTGTTTCACTCACACTGAACATCCACCCCTCACAGGCGTCACCAGTCAGGTGACCCTGTCAATAAAAGGGGCCGGAGTGCACGTGCTCCAGGCCAGTTGCAGTATCATACCAACTGTGTCCATGTCCATGATTTAGCAGCATGTAGGTCCAGGGCCCATGATGCCACAATGGCAATGAGCAGGTCGGCCCCGCACGTGTGCTAGTTGCAGTCCCTGGTGGGGAGCAGAGCAGCCAGGTCACAAGGCGCTTACTACCAGCATGACCGTGATTGAAGGAAAGCAAGAGTAAAGCCTCCCGGAGAGTGAGCACGCCGGTGCCCAAAAGCAAAGGTCCGCAGCTCCCACCGGCAGCGCCAACCATGCTGACAGGCCCTGCAGCGAGAGATCCGTCGAAAAGAGTGGGGTGCCAAAGCCAACACTGGGCTGAAGCGCACGCAGGCTGCCTCCCGCACCTACTGTGACTGTCCAAATCGCCCGCAGAGGAAAAGGGAACAGCATCAGCCTTTTGCCGTAACCAGATCAGTGCAGAGGCCCAGCGAGAGGCCAGCCGACTGCCTGCTGAGGCCCAGCACACAAGGGAGAGGCGCGTGGATCCTCAGTTGCTCCCACGGTGAGTGTCACCACCATGCAGCGATAAAGACAGTGCACGCATGAAAATGAGCCATAGCCCGCAACTCGGGATAGACGGTCGCAGCCTGCCATTCGAGGCGTCCGTAGCACCAGAGGGTAGCTGTTGTACGGCACCACATCAGGGACAGACAGCGTCCGCCTACAAAGTCTGAGACCGTGTACTTCCTGCACCACATGCTCCGAGCTGCACCCTCCATGCACCGCATATTCCGAGCTGCACCCTTCCTGCATCGCATGCTCCAGCGCCCCGCAGGCACAAAGGAAAGGACGAGGCCTCCTTCAGCGGAAGTAGGGCCAGCCCCTGACACCTGCTGCATACCCCGCCGGCAGTGTAAGGCATGAACTTCAGCATGAAGGAGGCTACCGCAGCCGTGTAAAGACTTTTTTGCGCCATCCGACGGTCAAGGCTGCAATCATCTGACTATACCGGCAGTGCCCGCAAGGGCGGAAGGACCCATAGCAGCAAGCTTCCCTGCCGACCAGCATTAGCAAGGAAGCCGCCTCACACTCCGCAAGTCAGCTGTGCCCCTACCTGCCAGTGAGTGCGTCTTGCGCTAATGCTGCCAGCGGCCACCAGCTCCCATCAGAGGACCTCGTGCCGTGCCTCTCACCCGCACCGCTACACCCCCAACGGTAACCAGGCCCACAGCATCAGGAAGGCTATTGTGGCCTTGTGAAATATTGCACCGCCACCTGTTGGTCAATAGGCCTCACTGCACTCTGCCCAGGAGATTGCTGCTGGAGCACCTACGCTTGTGCAGCATACAAGGCAATGCGTCCAGAAGGCCAGCAGTGCCCCACAACTATGCTTCAGTAATGCACTGCCCCACCTAACGCAAGGCTGAAAACAGGGACATCTACAGCTCTGCACCTCCCTTGCTCAACCGAAACTGAGGCTGCGAAGCACAACCAGTACAAGAACTGACTGCACCCAGCTGTCCTGCAAGAGAAAGGCACGTGAGAGGCCTACAGTGTTTTTTCCCTACGCAGCAAGCCCAATGCGTCAGGCGAAGGTATGCATGAACAGACTGCTAACCCCTTCACAAAGCTCCTGCCAAGGGAGCGGCCAGGAACACAGCAAAAGCCAAAGCTGTGAAGCCACGTGCAGCCAGGGACAGTCCAGAGTGATGGACTCAGCACAGCCCCCAGGCGACAAGCCACAGAAAGGCGCAAGGAAGATGTGCATAGTGTGAGCAACTCCACAAAGGCCGCCTATCCCATAGGAGGGGAAGAGACTGTTGACTGTTAACCCCCACAGGAAAGTCATAGCTGCCCACCTGCAAAAGCTGCCAGGGATCCAGGTACACCCACACAGCACAGTAAAGGAAGGCAAGTCCCATAGTGCAGCTAGTACACCACCATGACCCCAGAACACAGTACGCGCCAAACCCAAGGGAACGTCCACAGACTGAGTCAGCGAGAAGCATGCGCCACCCAACACAGTGGTGAATGGCCACCACCGCAAGCTAGTAGAGAACACCCAAGAAGAGCGCTTACCCTGATAGTCCGGTCAGGCGGCCTAGGGATAGAGACACCCCCACAATGATGAAGCACTGGTAAGCTGTGGCTCAACACAGCAAGGAGTTCACCTGCATCTCCATCACACCAACGACGCCCGGCAGCGGGCCGAAGACCACACAGAGTGTCCTCCCCTCACACTGCCTTCAGACAGAGTCGCCAGATGCCCAAAACAGGTAAGAGGAGAGTCGCACACCCCACGTGGCAATATGCCACCACAACAGGTACTAGGACGACAAGTAGCACATGGCCGGACGTCACATCCCTATAGCAAGTACGGAGCATGTCACTGGAAGTGACCGGTCTTGCCAAGCATGCTGGAACAGCGGCAGAATCAAGCGCCACGATGGCGCAACCTCGAGGCACACACACAACACCCTTGAGGGAAGAAAGCAAAAGAAACACAGGAGTCAAGTGGCTGGACGCCACCCAGGAGTAAGAAAGTGCATGTGACTGCACCAGGAGGAGGAATGAAAGAGAAGAGTGACAACCCGATCACGCAAAGTGACCAGTCCGGACCAGCGCACCGGAAGAAAGGAAGAAGCAGCCGCCACAACGGCGCAGCCTTGAGGCGCAAGCATGACGCCCTTGAGTGAAGAGAGAAGAGGGACACCGAGAAATCCCTGAGGAGGGGATGGTGCCAATAGACGTCCCCAAGAAGCACATGCAAGTCCTATGGACAGGACCGGCCTACAACAGGCCCGCAAAAAGAAGGAGAAGAGCGTGGTATGACGCCACTCAGCAAATGAGGAAAGAACAGTGACATGACGCCACAGGGCAGACAACCACCTCAGGCACGCAAGATGGAACGAAGAAGAGCGACAGGACTAAGGACTCACACCAGCACTAAGGAAGGTGTTCATCCCCACAAGCCAGCCACCGGGGTGCAGAGACGTTACTGGAGACAGCTCAGCGGGAGGACCTACCGTAAGCCGCTAGCAGCGCATTCTGAATCCTGGCCCCACACTTCGCAGTTCGACCATCCTCTCACCTGTCACTGGCTACTTGGTATCGAGAGCACCACACCTCGCAGTGCACCTGCCTGAAGACAACGGAGCAGTGCCACGGAGTCCATCAAGTCCTCCTCACTCCCCAAGGTCACCCCGACAGAAGATCGCTGCCTGTTTGCCCACTGAAGAAAACCAACATTATGTTATCACCATCCAGGTGCATCATCACCAAGGAGCATCGCACCACCCGAGGGAAACCACACATGCCCCAAACAACCGCAGGTCAATGAGGCGAATTACCAAATGAGCCTTCTGTGCACCTCAGTCAACCTACAGCCTGCCGAAGTCGAGCACACCCAGCCATTGGAAGATCCGCTCTTGGGGACTACACAAGACTTGGCCGTGGCCCTGTGGGGAGTTCTGCAGCGACCCCTAAGCGTGGCCTACACATTGGCCTGCACAGCCCACGCGGTCACGTGGCAGTCCAGGGGACAAGGGCCCCGACGGAGTTCCCGTGCGAAGGGAGTCCGAGAAGGAGAGATGTGTCGGCCGCAGCTCCACATCAGGCGCAGGAAACATGACGGCGAGGACGCCCAGACAACAACAACACCCTCGGAGGCTACATGAGCGACTTGGCTGTGAATCCGCTGCCAGTTCCTCAGCGACGCCTTTGCGCGGTCCACACGGTCCCATGACAGCCGGCAAGGGTAGCCATCCAAGAGGCTCCAGTGGCAGAGGAGTCCAGGTGAGAGAGGCAAGTCGGACATCGCTCAGCAGTCAGGAGTAAAGAAGGCCATCAAGCACGCCACCTCCAAAGGAGGGTATCACTCACAGAGATCGTCTCCAACAGCTGCAGGTTCTGTCATCCACCAAGGCCTGATCGCCTGAGAGATTCCCCAGAGTGGATTCCACCGCTCCAGATGCACCGTAAGTGGAACTTTGTAAGTAGAATCTTAACACCGCGGGACAAGGCCGGTCTGTCTACACCACTGAGGGAGAGTCAAGCGTCATCACCTTGCGGTCCAGAACTCTAACACCGCCCAGCAGACGGCCTGAAGAGACTCATTGGGTGGTGTGTTTTGTTTATTTGTTTTTCTTCCAGGTTGGACTTTTGTTTGTTCGTTTTCATTAAAGTTTGGGAGAGATGTAGTATCCGGCTGGAAACATTCTAGTGTTACACTCACGCTGAACATCCACCCCTCACAGGCGTCACCAGTCAGGTGACCCTGTCAATAAAAGGGGCCGGAGTGCACGTGCTCCACGCCAGTTGCAGTATCATACCAATGGTGTCCATGTCCATGATTTAGCAGCATGTGGGCCCAGGGCCCATAATGCCACAGTAATGTCAGTGCGCAATTTGCATCCACATTTACGGAGAAAATTCTTAGTACATCTGGCCCTCAGTAAAGCACCTACTGTGTATACATGCAGGGAAGAGTAGACTATTTAAACCTAGGCTAATCCGAACTCTCCTTAGTCTAACTCCTTCTTTGTCCCTAACCATGCTTTGTTTTTGGCAACACACTTCTTGTACTCCCTGCTGCGCCCCCTCCGCCTCTTCCTGTCCTTTTGTTGAACCATATTTATATCTTTTGTCATTTTCTAATTTTTCTTGTATGCGCTGAGACACATTTTCAGTTTTAAAAATGTGTATTTTCCCAGGTCTCACACTAAATGTGTTTATGGAGATTATGCAAATACTATGATGCTCTCATAAACGGAAAAAAATGGTAATGTAGGTAGAGGGGTCTTTCGAATGCGATAAAAAGATCAGATGATTCGAACAGTCAGAAGGGATATTATTTTCCGACTCGACTGCAAGCAGCTCCGATAGAATAACCTTTTATGAAGATAGAATCATCATTAGACTGCGTGTATCACATCACCGCACGATACTTAAAAAGCACTTCCAAAGAATAAAACTGAAAATGAATGATCTAATGTACAGAACACATTGTGAGCGTCCTTTTGTAAAATGCACAAACTGAATAATTCTCCAACCTCTTCAGAAGACTGTGCGATTGGACATTTGAGCAGAAAGCAATGGACAATGAAGGTGAAAAACTCAATCAAGGACTGTGTACAATATATATGGTGTCCACCAGTCTAATTATAATGAAAGCCGCACGCAGAGCCAGATCACCAAGAGGGCATTCTCATTGTGACCGCACTGTGCAGTAAAGGCTAGCCCAATCTGTAAAGCACTGACATTAAAAAATATATAAAAGGACACAAACCTGGTTGCATAAGAGTATATTTAAACAAGTATCAAACACTCTGCCCTTCTATAAAACATGCTTGCCTCTTCTTTGGGCACTAACACTGACACAACCATCAATTCTTTAATGGAACAAAGTTACTTCTGTATATGTGCCAAATATAGGCCAATGTAGCCGCCCCTTATCTCTTAAGATCTGAGTCACTTTTGGCTTCATTAACCATCTGTTTACATTTGCCAACATTTTAGAGCAGTAGTGATGGCCAGACAAGAAGTATGGCCCAAACTAAGGATAAGAGCATTATCTTTACCCCAGTCTACCTCAAAGGTGCTGTATGACTTCAGTGTTTGTCAACGTGCACATCATTTAAATTAGAGGGGGGAAAGCCAGGCAGTTGTAGTATTCATGTTAATAAAGTGAGAGTCACTCACACGACTCCTGTTCACTTGCACTTCTCACCATCAGCTGCCATGTATTATCACTGTGCAGGGATACAGCATTCTAATACTGACAGGAGGGGAATAAAATACAGATTCATTACATTTGATGTCGTCATGAAACTGAATTCCATGTTACTGCTGAGACCATCAGCTTCTTTGATATATAGGTCCTCTATGATCTTATAACCCTCGTGATTACAAGGTTCAAGTATGGGATTTCTTTAGGTAATCAATATAGAACAATTTCGTTTTTTTGCTCTCCTCATTTGGTATTCTCGAATGTGTAGAATTGCTCCATTTAGTGTGATCCACACCTCAATACCTCCATGCACTGCATGTGTTTGTTCTTCTTCCCGGATAGTGTAATGCTACAGACTTTACAGTCTCCTCTCTAGACAGTGGCCAAAACCCAAACTTCACCATTTATGAGTTTCTGTTCTTAGTTGATCTTGTACCACTAGACAAATGTCTGCAAATCTGCCCTGACCTCACTTAACTGGACCCTACACAGCTTCTTCGGCTGAGCGGAGTAGTGTTCTACAGGCACACAGGTAATCATGGAAATCCTGTAGGAATATAATCGGTGTTGCATCTAACACATTTCAACTATATCTTTAATTGCCTTCCAGTCAATAATCCTATGTGATGAGTTATAGATTTGTTCAGCCACTCATATTCTGAGAGGGAACGCCCTTATTGGTTTACAATACAACCGAATTAGTACAAATCAGCTTCTGCTTGATTAACTATTCTGTCTCCACTAATGGACGGCATGATAGTTATTGTTGAGTCTTAAAACAATAACTTTGACCTCCTATGTGCCACATATCACTCAGCAGTATAGGCATCATGTAGAGTGTGCAGCTAGTACAAAAACAGATATAACCAATGTTGCACCTTTTTTCGTATAAGACTATGAGTTGAGACATAATTGTGCTTGATTGGATTTAGTGCATGGTTCTACTACCAGCTTAAATAAGAAGGTGAAATGAAGCAATACACAATGTAGGAACATTAAGCAAAATATTTTTGACCTTTATTTTTATTATAATTTTAATCACAAAAGAACAACTCGGGTACAAAAAATCAGCGATCAATTGGTGTAAATATTATTTTCACCATTTGTGCTTGCAACTTAACACCAACCTCTAAGCAATGCAAATGCATGAGAAATCTTTTTCAGAGGGTCTCCAAACAGCCAGAATTTACTGGGTCCCGCGTGTAACAACTGATGTCTTTTGCTTTTTTGTGACCTCCTATGCCAGAGAAACCGTGAATAGTTTCTTCACCAGTCGGCCCTAAGCCCTTAAAATACAATACACCCACATATGCCCAAATGACTGGTGGTGTGCTGTCATAATACGGCTGGCCTACTGGATTTGTGAAAGGCTGTCACAATATAGCCTTATAGCCCGCCGTAGCGGGCTATACCGGCTGTTAAAGGTCCACTGCAGCGTTAAAGGCCCGAGCCGAAGGCGAGGGACTTTAACAAAGCAGAGGGACTTTAAAAGCCGGTATAGCCCTGCTACGAAGGGCTATAAGGCTATTAGAACATTCTGCCACTAGAGGGCAGAATGTTCTAACAAAACAAAGCCTTCAGGAAGCGCGAGGGGATTCAAATCCCCTCAGGCTCCCTGAAGTCTTTGTTCACAGCCAGAGCTGTGAACAAAGACACATTGGAATGTTGGCGCTCCGGGCTTATACCAGCCATTATAAGCCCGGAGCACTCCATTGTTTTCAATGGAGCTCCCAACATTCCAATGTTCTAATATGAGTTAAACTCTTACCTCTACCACCTAGCAATCACAGACAACCAATCTTAGAACAAAAGCTCAGTCGTCGGAGAACTTGAACTTGGACATCAAAGGGTGGTCCAGATTGTTGCATTTAGAGGCTCATTGTATTCTTCATGTCCAGTAACAATTATACTTCTACAAACCTTAAATATGCAATACCTTTACTGGGTCAGTTATGAATTCTTATTATGCAATGAGGGATTAATAGGTGGCAAGAATAGTGTCAACTGTCACCACAAGCTGTGTTCCCATGTAATCCAAAGTGAATTCACAGTGTTTCCAAGGCGCTCAAGAGGGAATAACAACAGCCACACCAAACCCCCCAAGTTTAGGACAAACCTAAATCAAAGTCTTTACAAGCACACTCATAAAACAAGATCTTAGTTTTGTATGGATTCTTCCAAGAAATATTCTTTATTCCATTCTCTTCTTTAGAAGCTTCTAGACAACACATGTTTTGTCTGGGCTCATCTCCAAGACTTCCAAAAGGCTAAAAATATATATAAATTGTTCATCTTAATATAACATACACAGAGCCATATTCCTTCACCCAAGATTAGTTAGTACACAATAGAGAAGCATAACCTGTAAGCAGAGCATGACAAGGGGGCCAGTTATGGTTACCTGAGTTAACTAGAACTGGTGAATTTTAGTGTTTTTTTCAGTTTAAAATGGTTTTACCTCACTATAACGTCACTTTAACTTTTGTTTTTTATCAATGAATTTGTGAACATTTTCTACTATGAAAGTAAGATATTGTTAACATACCTAACTATACCTAACTATGCTATTCCCTGCTGAGCTTGAGCAAAGGCCTTGTATGGTTTGGGGTTGGCTGCAAGGCCTGTGCCCATCGCCCTCGCACATGGCCAACCTCCTACCTCGCATGCCCTAGTGCTGTGCACGTTATGGGTTGGCCAACCCTCCCCAACTCCTGTGGACACAAACCTCTCCCCTTTTTTGTAAATTGTTTTCCTGATCCCGCAGGACTTCTATGCCAGTCTAGGTGGCCGTGGTGGCTCCTGTGAAATCCCTCTGGGGACAATTATATTTGGGTGCTGTGACCCTGTTGAAGTCCCACCAGAGGCAGCGCATGCTTTATGATTCCTGTGGCACCTCCACCAAGCACTGACCAAGAAATAGAGGGGGGGGGGGTTCTTAAAGCATTGATTTCCCACATTAAACCCCATAGGAAACTGTTACAGAAAAAGCGGCTGAATGGATTTGCATAACATTTTATTCAGATTTTCTTTCAGTGATGAGGCCTTGCAGCTCCCCCAAAAACACTGTCTTACAAATTTAATCACAAAACAGGAATTGGAAAGTCTAAAAGGCTGTCAGTAAACGACAGACAATAGCTTTGCTGTTGCTTGCTGAACTGGCTAACAACCAATGAAATCTGTATATCCTCTCTTGCTGTTTAAAGCCTGAATTAAAATCAAATTTCATCCGTGTTCATTGCATGACTACAAATACCTACAAATATTAGACCACAAGTTATCAGACATGTCTTTGGCAAAGGGTCTATGAGCTGATTCTCATCCTGGTAGCCACAAATACTAGGCACCACTCCTGTTTCAGAGCATTTAAACAATCTTAGCTTTCTGAAAGATCAAAACATTCTCTTTTACAAACTGATCGGCAACGGGCTCAGTACCTATTTTGCCCTACTTGAAATATTGAGGACAATCTTTCTTAGACATAACAAACCTAAAATAAAATTAGGTACCATAACACATCTCCCTAGACAACCGTTACATTTATTACTGCAATGAAGATTTTTACGCAGTAGATGGAGAAATGTATGTAGTCGTAAACCCGGGCTTGAATCAGAGACGTCCAAAGGAAAGCAACAAGCGTCGAGGCCAGACATCATTATTGTGCGGCAGTTCAGCAAAAATTCAGCTTTTGCAAACCACGGGGCAGATTTATGTTTCCTGGCGCATCCCTGCAAATCAGCAGGGCTGCGCCAGGAAAGATGCGTCACGCAAGTTTACCCTTGCGCCACCACAGATGCGCCGCATTTACAATGCAGCGCATCGTGGCGCAAGGATAAACAGATGCGTGACGCATCTGATGGCATAAGGGCAGCGCATTGCTGGAGTCGTGTCGCAAGCATGACGCAACTCCAGCGTCATGCCTTACGCCTGCTTTAAGCAGGCACAGGGTTTTGACGCAGCAGCGTTGGAAAAGTGACTCAGTGAAATCTTGTAGATTTCACTGCGTCACTTTTCCGAGGCTTTTTCCGACAGAACGCCCACCCTGCATACATTAAACCTGAGGCAGGTTTAATGTAGCGCAGGGCTTTACAACGTGACGCATCTCCCTAGATGCGTCACGTTGTGAATAAGGGGCAACATGGCGCATTGGTTTACGCCGCCGCTGCGTCACAGAAGTGACGCAACGGCGGCGTAAATGTCTCGCAAGGAGCTTGTAAATCTGCCCCCCATTGTTTAATCCAATGTTAGAAACAAAGATCATATCACATGGAGATATTTAAAAAAAAATGCAGACTAGATGACACCTGTCTGCCCGCAATTGTTTCCAGGGTGCACCAGTTAACTTAAAAATAAGAGGAAATTAACTATTATCAATTTTCCAGCACCACACTTAAGCCCAAAGGTAAGGGTCTCACTGCAGCAACTTCAAACACGAGCTTCTCTGATGTACTGTCTCTTCATCTTGATGCCAAGACGTGATCCGATTAATACAGAAACGTTCTGTTTCACAAATAAGAAAACAAACCCCCCTTTCATATCAGTCTAAATAAAACTGTATTTGTTACCTTGAAATTGCTCTCTTCCCGAGAAAAACTTGAACATTTTGAGAAACGCATAGCCTTTTAGGTGAAACTAACATTTTTATTGCAGACACGTTACCCCACAAGTTCATATAGAAGTATTCCTACCACATCACATCCATAAAGTTTCATCCATTACCACTTCCTGAAGCAACCTGATCACCTATTTAAATCCCTTACTATTGTTATTATTCTTAAATATGAGGCATATCTCTATTCAATTTTTTTTCTATTATTCAGCATTTTTCTGAAAATATATGTTAGGAATTGGCGAAACCCTTAATTTTCTTTCCTGAACTCTTCGTCACGAAATCAGGGCCTATTTGCGAAACTGGCGGTCAGATCTCTGGCTGTAGTGTCGGCGGCCGGGAGATCGGCCTCAAGCCAGCAGCATCCCAACTACAGTATCATGCCATGCCTGCTGCAGCCACAGCAGTCTGTCAGCAGCGACATGCTCAGGCTCACTGAAGGCAATGCTACCGCAGTATAGTGCCTACACTGTCGTGCAGGTACTATTGCCATGCTCCATGTTGTGCATGGCACACAGTGTACACACGACAGTGCATGCAGAGGGAGGCACACCATGTGCCACCATGCACTGCCCCCATGGAAAAACAAGCATTGGCATAGCCAATAGGTCTCGCCTTTGGGACCTTATAAGTTTTTAGCCATGCAACAGTTGCATAACTAAACACTTATAAGGTCCCAAAAGCAAGACCTATTGGCTATGCCAAGCGGCCGCGCGGCCGCACAAGTGAAAGTGATCGCGAAAGCGATCAAACATCAAAGTGGCCATGCGGCCGCTAAAGTGAAAGTAATCGCGGTAAAAGTGGCGCGCGCGCCCGCGCACATGCACTGTAGCTCTAGGCTGGCCTGGTAGCACTTTTTGGAGCCCTCTCAATAAGTCTCGCCAGACCAGCGCATGCGCTGGGTCAGGCGAGACCTAATCACCCCAGGGGCCTGTTTCGGGCCTCCTCTTTACGCTTCCGACATCCTTTACATAGCAGGGTTGCTGCCATGTAAAGGGTCCCGGAAATGTAGGTCGTAATATGGGCAGGGGTGCCTGACTCAGCACTGTCTCCATTTACGGCTTTCCCCACTGCTGCCCCGTCTGGATCCATGATCCTGGCGGTGGTGGCGGTGCTGCATCGCACTGGCAGTGGTCTCATCGCCATGCTCCAAATACAGCAGTCGCACTGATGGCCATGAGGGGGTCAGGCTGCTACTCAAATTTGCATGGTGGTCCGACCCAAAGCGTCGTAAACCCTTAATTATACATGTATAAGATCAAACAAATAACAGGTATTTTAAAGATTTAGCACAAAAGTAAATATCATTGCATTATTATGATTATTCCCACTCACTTAAGTTTAGATATAGATATAAAATACCATATTCCAAACTACATCACATCATTTAGAATATGATATCGAAGGAACAGCATAAGCCTCCTCTCACTCCTCGTGCATCAGTTATGAACATCAGTGAGGAATGCAGACACAGAAAGGAAAGCATAGAGGGTGTCATAAGAAATATTTATATCCAATGAGGATAAGTACTGCTTATCATTAGTGAACACATTTCACAATTTTTGCCAGACTCACAGAAGCAAACATTTACCTCCCATATAAATAATTCAATTGTTTTAATGGGCACTTCACATTTTTCTTGTCACTCTTCTTGTTTCAAAACAATGTATTTTTTTTGTATCTACAAATTATTTGCCATGCAAATCTGCAGTAATCATCCCTGTAGATTAAGACGGTGGGGCACAGCTATGGCACAGCACATCACAACATATGTTATCCCTTAGGTCCCCCTGTGGCCATATTGTTTCTTGCACCACACACTGTGAATTTCTGTCTTGTAAATTTCTAAGTGGATAGCTAAACATTGTTTCCCAGTGCTGTCAAATCACAGTGATATGACATTATATCTTTGAAGGGATTTTAAGCAGCTTATCTAAGACTATGTTAATACAAGAATAGACTTTGCTATCTAAAGATGGGACAGTTGGGTGCACTAACAAACAACCACTGAGGTTCTTCCTTCATATTGGAGGCATTTTGTGGATTGTTTTACACAATGACATTTAGTTAGGAACAGGCAAATAGAACTTCTAAAAGATATATATGCTTGCAGTTTTTAAACTGATAATCATAGTAGAGTCAGGTTAAGTGGATTACTGAAAGTTAGATGTTTATGCTGGCTATTGCGCTTTCATGAATTGATTTATTTATTTTCTTTACAAGCAGCAGAAGCATTTTAATCAGCATTGTTGCACTTGACAATAGTAACTGTACATAAGTAACACATATTTGGCTGTTTGCATAGTTGGTTGTAGAAATAGTATGTTAATTGAATAGCACATTATATAATTCTGATTAATGAACTTGTAGACTAAGAACATAGGCAATCATAAGCCAATGAAACATAAAAGTAACCTAAAGGACATACTCAGTTCATATTTACAGCAGGGCGGGTCATTAACCAGTTTATGTACTATACTGCAACAAATATGTTTTCAGTAAGGTTTTAAACTCTTGGAGTGAGTCCACGGCACCAACTTCAGGCATTCGTGAAATACAGAGATTTCCTAGCATTCAGAAAGCTTGGAAGTAGAAGACTTCATGGAGTGACTTAGATTTTAGACGATTATGATTGGCATATCTGATATCACACGTGTCAGAGAGATGATTAGCGGGCAGGTGCTTTTTTTATATAAATACTAAAATTAGTAGTTTGAATAGAGCCCTTTTACTGATGTTGAGACAACTAACCTTGGTCCAATTGGTGTGGTGTGGATGTACCTTGGTAAAGCTGAGAATATTGTTTAGAGTTGCATAAAAGTAGTTTGTACAGCCAACCAAAGTACATTGACAGTGACCTATTTCTGCTAAAGATTATTGAGGTAGTGAATGTTTCAGCTCTCTTCAATGGTGATAGTGACCAGATCTTGCAAATGAAGAGCAACTGAAGGCCTATTTCTGTAGTTGTTTTAGTGATGAAGTCTTCCATCTTCACATTAGGCTAAAGACAACAGTGAGGTTGTCCTTGATAAGCTGAAGGCCAGTGAATAATTAGGAGTCTGACAGTCCGAGTGTGGAAATATGGATTTTTCTGATCAGTTATGTCCCCTATCTTGGACCCCAACGGTTCCATGTATGAATCACAAGTACATGTATGTTCCCTCCAGTTCCAGTTATGAAGACGCAAACACATGTGCGTCCACCGTCAACCTGTCCTCTGTCAGATCCGCCATGAATAGGCCGGATATTCCATTCCTAAGTATGAAAGGCCACCGGCTTTATATGGTTCACTTATGCCATTTTACAGTCCAGGCAAGTAGGCCCTGATTCTGTCATCAAACTCTTCTTGCCTTCTGCCTCTGAAAGCTCCAGTCTGAGCCTGCATCTGTGACCATGAACTTTGTCTCATTCCCTGCGCGGCTCATGAAGCCTGACATCAGCCTGCTGCCTGCCAAAAAACTGTATTTCACCTTCGAAATTATCTGCTCCGTTCCCTGCCCGATGCATTCCTGTCTAGTAGTTTAGATAAACATTCTTCCAGCTACCGAGCAAAAGGCCCGGCTTCTCTGTCTTTATGCAAGTAATTCATAGCCCTATTACTATGGAAGATTTCTACCCACGCATCTAGTGTAGACATTTAGACGCTTGTACACGCACTAACAGTCAGTATAGTCAGTATAGAATAAGATTCTGCTCTAAGAAGACCTCTCTTTTGGATAACTTAGTTCTTTAAACATGGGATGTTAGATATGATTTGGGATTAGGTTGACTTGACCCTCCAGACTTCTGTCGCCACATGTAGAGCTAAATGTCAAGTCCCCTTCACCCCCTAGTTGCACGTCAATTACACGTCATGCTGCTGCGCGCGCATTTCTGCCAAGTATTTCTGCTGACATTGCGAAATTCTTTCATAGAACCACCCTATTATGACATCACATCTAATGACGTTCTTTCATCACTCCCAGTTACGCCTATCTTTGCTACGCACGAATATATTATCCATACTATCAATTGTTACGCCTCTTGTATTTGCTTCACTGTAATGCCCATTGTATAAAAGTGATTGATTGTCAATAATTTATGTACTTCACTTCCTGAACCTTCGGGGTGATGGAACTTGGAGCAACCGATTATAATCGACCATTGGAATAAAGCCCATTCCGAACCTCTAATACCACGGATTCTGCCTCTTATTTACTGAGCTATTTTATTAAGTTTCTGTATCAAATTAAGTCCCGGTAATGAAATTATTTACCACATGAATGGCGCCCGAACAGGGACACTTTCTCATCTCACGCGCCGGCGGTGAGTTGCAGGCCCGGTCTCCTGCCACAGCTGGACGGACAATAACGCGTACCAGCAGGATTTCCTGTATCTCCCTCCGGTCAAGCGGGGGCGACTGAGGCTGCGATCAACACCCAGACGAGGCGGTGAGAAGTGCGAAGTATCCCGACCAGAGCCTAGCTGAGAGAGCAAGATCCGAGGTATACAGAGGCCCACCAGTTTCCGAAGTCCTGAGTCGAGTCCAGTTTCCGAAGTGTTCGAGTCGAGTCCAGTCCGGTTCAAGTTCAGTTCAGTTTCCGAGGCCTTCCGTTTCCGAGCTACCCGGTGAGTACCATTACTGGGGAGGCGTTCTGACGTGCACATAGGTTGTGCCGGTCAAGACGGGTTTGGGTACACAAATCCGGTCTGCACTGTTTCAGCAGTGTATCTGTACTGTTTAGCAGTATATCTAGTATATCAAGTATATATAAATTCAGAATAATTCAGTTAATGTCGAGTATTATGTTTAGTGATTAAGTTTTCCTTAGACCATAATCATCATTGTTGCTCAGTTAAATGTTAAATGTTAAATGTTTTAAGTACGTTCTGCATATTGTGGTATGAATGACTGTTTATTATCGTGTTTACTGTATTAAGTTTGTTCAAGATCAAGTATCAGATCAGTTCTCAATATGCCGCTCTTTTCGAAATTAAGACAGATCACAACAAGAAAAGGGGTACTCGAAGAAGCCGTTCCTATTCCTCCTAGGGACACTCCAGGGTACTTCATGTATCATAAACATGGCTTAGACGCTATATTATTTCTTGATTTATGGGTAGACTACACCAAGGAATTACCCGAAAGTCAGAGGTGGCCCGCAGCTGGGACCTGGGATGCAGAGTGCATCATGAAAGTAGAGGAAGAGTTATGGAAAAGGAAAGTCAGACAGTCACAGAAAGACGCCATTGAGTTATGGCGTAAAGAATCTCATAGACGTACAGAAAAAGCACTCCGACAGGAAGAGAAGAATAAAGAGAGTTCAAATAAAGTCCGAGAAAATCTATTAATTGAAGAAGGTACTCGAGTGAAATCAGAACAAGAAGACAGACAAAGAAATGCCCTTATGAATGGTATGTATCCCCTTCTGGCCGAAGGATTACCTAAGGCTACTCCGGAGATACCAAAAGACTTGCCACCCCCATTGTTTCCAATAAAAGCACATCCTAAGGGGCATCCTAGAACCGCAGAAGACGTTTTTCTTTCCTCATATTTAGATGACGCAGCTCCCGAGTATGCTAATTCCGCCCCACATAGACCGCCTGCCAGGGAGGTTCAACGCCAAGACCCAGTATCTGTACCTCTACAGCAACAAATACTGACACAAGTTCCGGCAAGCACATCTGTTTCTACATCTGTTCCTACAGCTACTTCTATAGCTGTGCCCACACCTATAGTTGCTGTATCGCGTTCAACGAATCCTTTCACGCCCGATACCCCAGATGGGGCTACGGGAGGTGCTAGCAACATTTTTTCTACGCCACCCAGAATAAATAAACTTACCTTTCAAGAGTCAGCACATTCACGTACCCCCAAACTCATAAATGCCCGTACGCTTAAGGAACTTCTTGTAGATTGTAGATATGACCCTGTGCCCGGCAAAGAAGACGAAATGATCATGGCATCATTACGTATCAGACGAGCCGCGGTGTATTTAGGGAAGTTACCAGGAATGACTGCGCATCTAGATAAATATATATCATTTTGTCCAAACAGGGCGAGATTCAGAATGTATTAACAGAGCTATGGAATACCAGAAAGTGGAGATACAGGGGGAACTGTTACGTTTCCTTATAAATTGTGTGATCAGAAATCAAGACCGACCGGGGGTAGACCCGGAAGCAATGCTAATTCTTACCAGATGGAGCCAGAATATATCAGAAGGGAGACATGATAAGCAAAATTGTATAATAGCCATGTGCCGAAAGATCCGTAAAGAAATAGAACGCCTACACGAAGAGAGATTGGCGGTAGACCAGTTCGAACAAGACGAGGAGGAAGGATCAGGACTGCCCACAGGACAGTCAGACACCATAGCTTATGTAGGTAGAGGAAGATCTTGTAATAGTAATAGATGTCTTATTGACCCGATACGTCCGATATGTCCAGATAATAACAGGAATTTCCAAACGCCAATAATAAATATAAGGTCTAACGAGCATTCATTCCAAGCAGCTGACAAATTACTCCGAGAACGAAGGGGTTATCATTTTCTCGATTCTATGGATGAACAAGAATTAGCCAGGTCAGCTGTCCATTGGGTTGACAGTCCCGGAAAGTATAGTGATGATACAGTAGCACGCACCTTTTTGAATCTCACCCCAGATGAACAGCGTTTAGCTGGGATTTATATGATTCAACAACTCCTTATACTATATCAGAGTCAGCATTCGGACCCTGGTCCCTTACCTGATATATTGACTGAATTACTCATGAATAGATGGAGAGGTTCAGGTACTAAATTAATTAAAGAAATATTAGAATCAAGAAAGCAGTACATTCTTTTTGTATGTTCAGAACATGTCTCACTGCCCATTAAGGAAAGAACCACGTATTACATGGACAGACAGAATCCCTTACGAGAAGTACACCCAATAAAAGGCGAGGACAATGAGTTTAAACGCGTATTTGTATATACGCCCATATCGAAAATAGAATTGTTAGAAATGAAGAAAGTGGTACCCAGTCATGACAAAGACCCAGCAGGTTTTCACCGAGAAATTAAAGACATGTTACTCATGGGAGAGTATACCTATCCCGACATTATGACAATATTAAAGGTATTAATGCCTGCTGGCATTTATGAAAAACTCAGGGAAAAAGAGTGGGAGGTAGGAGACCAAAAGATAGAATGGTCAGTATTAGAAGCAGAAGAAAAGGCCCGAACTGCAGGAGCAGGGCTTGGGGATAAAACTAAAGCACTACCAGGTTTACTAGTACAGGTACTGCCACGTTTATTAACTACGAAAAAGGAAGATTGGGGTACAATTTCAGCCTGTAAACAGAAGCAAGATGAAGACACTAGTGATTTCTATGCCCGATTTGAAAAATGTTTTGGTATAAATAGTGGCATAAAAGCAAGTAGCGAATCATACCCACACCTGTTTGTGACAAAATTAGTAGAAAATGCCTTGCCTCAAGTGAAGAACAGAGTATTAAAATTCGAGAGTACCTGGCAAGGTAACACTCCATCACAAATGTTACAAATGTTACAGTACCATCACAATAGAATTAGAGAGGAACAAGAACATGAACAAAGACGCATGAAAGACACGAAAATGAAAATGCTAGTCTCCCAGACAGTTCCAGCTGAAGGACATAAAAAGGGTACGGCACATTCCGGTGATTCAACAGGACCTGTAAAAGGGACATGCAACTATTGTAAAAAGCCAGGTCATTACGTACACGATTGTCCAGTTTTAAAACATAATATCGCCATAGGTAATACAAAAGAAAGACCACTGCCACCTAGACAAGATCAGAATGAACAAGGAGCCCCGCAGCATGCACAGTCCATGCCAGCTCCACCACAGTCTATACAGTTTGTGCCAGCTGCACCAGCGCTACCTGTTGCTGCCACACAAACCACGACACGACAGCTGTACCAGACCGCACAGTACGATTATCCTGATTATCAACGATACGCATGAACCAGCCTAGAGAGGGAAGTTGACTTACCCCTTATCGAGGTCCCTGTAGACCAAGAAGGACCTTATGTACATAGTGAATTATTAGGCCAAGACAGAACATTTTTACTCGATACAGGGGCAAGTCGAACAACAATAAAACGTAGTGAAGTTCCAGGGGCACCCCTCTCAGGCTCACAGAATATTTCCCTTGGTTTTTCAGGAAAACCTATTGTTAATGAAGTGTCACAGCCTCTTCCACTTACGATAGGACCTTTGACCCGAACTACAGATCTATTGCTTACTAAATCATGTCCAGAAAACTTGTTAGGAATAAAAACACTGAAAGCTCTAGGAGCTATAATATGTTGTTCTCCGGAAGGAGTAAGATTGTTTTTACGTGATTTTAAAGGTCACTATGTGTCTAGAGACATGGATCCCCGACTGCAGACTTTACCTACACATCTATGGGCACAAGGCCCTACTGATGTTGGTTGCATGAATATTACACCATATCGAGTCACACTAAAGGCAGGAGTGGTACTACCACGAATGCGACAATACAAGTTACCTCCAGATGCTGTAGTGGCTTTACTGCAAATCATTGACGAGCTTATTGCCCAAGGAGTGGTTGTGGAAACAGACTCCAATGTATGTAATTCACCGATAATTCCGATTCTTAAACAAACAGATCCGAAGGCCCCGCCAGTATATCGATTGGTTATTGATCTGCGCGAATTAAACAAATGCATTGTGCCACAATTCCCTGTGGTCCCAGATATCTCGTCATTACTGACAGCTATTGATTCCGAAGCAACATTCTTTACTGTAATTGATCTCAAGAATGCCTTTTTCAGCGTCCCAATAGATCCGGAAAGCCAATATTTGTTCGGATTTAGTTTAAATGGACGTAGCTTTAAATTCTCACGCGCACCTCAAGGATTTACAGAAAGCCCCAGCATCTATAGCCAAGCACTGAAACGGGAACTCGACAGTATTCACATGCCAGTTAACACTGCTCTGCTTCAATATGTCGATGATCTGCTGATCACCGCGAGAAGCGAACCCGAATGTGAGAAAGCATCACTGACAGTTTTACAATTTCTAGCCGAAAAGGGGCACAAGGTGTCCCCTTCTAAGCTGCAATTCTGTGTCCAGCGAGTTGTTTATCTTGGACACTCGCTGTCCAAGGAGGGAAGGCAGCTTACACCCGACCGCATTCAGTTAATAGCTAACATGCCAATACCCAAGACACAAAAGGAGGTGCGGGCTTTCATAGGCCTCACTTCATATTGTAGGCAGTGGATCCCTCAGTATGCATTTCTAGCAAAACCACTCATTCAGTTGACAACACAGGAGGCAGCCACATCGACTGTTCTCCCTTGGACTCAGGAACATACACAAGCTTTTGAAAGCTTAAAGAAAGCTTTATGCCAAGCACCTGTCTTAGCAACGCCATGTTACAGAAAACAGTTTACACTTTTTGTTACAGAACGCGAAGGTACTGCTTTGTCAGTACTCACACAGGAACAAGCAGGAGCACACAAACCATGTGCTTATTTTTCTAGTACATTAGATCCCGTAGCTCAGGCTTTGCCTGCGTGCCTGAAATCAGTGGCAGCAACAGCTTTAGCAATCAGACAAAGCGATGCCATAGTGTTAGGACATCCATTGACAGTTCAAGTACCACATGCAGTAGAGGTTCTTGTAAATAGAACGCAAACACAACACTTGACTATAGCGCGACTTACAGGGTACGAGTTAACATTGTTTCAACCACATATAGAAATCAGACGTTGTAACACATTGAATCCTGCCACACTTTTACCTGTAATCGGAACAGACCCACTAGCCCATGACTGTATTGAAGTTATTACAATCACGACGAAACCCAGACAAGACTTGACGGATGTCCCATTGTCAGACCCAGACCTGACGTTGTATGTAGATGGTTCATGTATGAGAACAAGTACAGGAGAGTTAGTGGCCGCTTATGCAGTCACAACAGATACTGAAATCATTGAAACAAATTGCATAAATACCTTGTCAGCTCAAGCCGCAGAGCTCATCGCTCTGACCCAAGCCTGTATTCAAGCCACAAATAAAAAAGTCAACATATACACTGATTCACGTTATGCATTCGGAGTTGTACATGACTTCGGCGTGCTGTGGCGAGAGAGAGGTTATTTAACTTCTCACGGTGCCCACATTCAGCACGGACCCCTCATTCATGCCTTATTAGATGCAATACATCTGCCCACTGCAATATCAATTATGAAATGTAAAGCTCACACGAAAGTTACTGATATCATTTCGCAAGGCAATGATCTAGCTGACAGAACAGCTAAACAAACTGCTCAAACTCAAACATCCGACATGACAAAGACAATAGTCCCGACGCCAACACATTGCATGACGATTAAAGATCCTACTCTTGACGTAATTGACATACAGACACATGCTACACCAGACGAAATAAAGAAATGGACTGAATCAGGAGGGATTCAAACGGATCAAGGATGGATGATGAAGGAAAAGTCTGTGTGGTTCCTTCCTGATTCAATGGTCCAGGTTATAATTAACACTGTGCATAGTCCCGCACATCTAGGAGAAAAAGCTATGCTAGATAGCATTCAACACATTTGGTTCAATAAACATTTACGAGCAGCAGCCAAACAAAAAGTTCGTACCTGTATGATCTGTTGCCAGTTCAACCCAGGAAAAAGCGTTCCCGTAGAACAGGGTGGATTTCAGCCTCCTGATCACCCTTTTGAAGTCCTCCAGATGGATTATATCCAGATGGAACGATGTAGAGGATTCAAATATGTTCTCGTAGTTGTTTGTGCTCTTTCCCGTTGGACGGAGGCATACCCGGTTTCAGATTACACTGCCCCGACTACTGCCAAACAGTTGGTTCGAGAATTCTTCCCACGGTACGGTTTACCACGTGTTGTTCACTCAGATAACGGCCAGCCGTTCTCATCCGAATTAATGAAACACGTTTCACTTTTGTTAGGCTATGTGCCGGACACAGTGGAAATTCCACTGTGTCCGGCACCCCGAGGCAGCAGGTCTCGTAGAAAGACATAATCAGACCCTGAAAATTAGATTGTCCAAAATATGCAGAGAGAAAGGTGTCGACTGGGTAGTAGCATTACCAGTTGCACTCTTTTACACGAGAATGGTAGCACACTCTCGAACAGGGCTATCCCCGTATGAGGTGATCTTCGGCAGACCACCAAATATGTGGGGGACGCCTATACCACGCAAAATAACTGATATTGACTGTAATATGCTGACAGATTACTTGGCTTCCTTGATGTCTGCACTACAATCTTGTCGTTCACAGGTAGCTGCAGCTTTTCCTGACAACACTGAGGTGAAACCCCATGACGTAGTCCCGGGGGACCTGGTCCTCGTGAGGAACTTTGATCGAAAGACTCAGCTGGAACCTAGGTGGAAGTCACCGCAGTTGGTCTTGCTCACCACGAGGACAGCCGTGAAGATCGAAGGCAGAAAAGGGTGGATTCATTCAAGTCATATCAAGAAATTTCATGGACTACAATCAGATGTGAATACCACACCTTGTGTGTCTTCACCCATTGACTCAAAACTTCCTTTTGTTGAAAAGAGTAAATCCGAACTGTATAAACTGAAACTCAGATCCAATCAGTCAAGCAATTTGATTGTTTAAGTCCTCTCCAAGGTGAAGCGGTTGAATTGTCTCTGACATGTATCCCTTGGACCTGAATAGAGAAAACACCCGAAAAATGTTGAAACGACAGGCGTACTGTAAATTACTGCGTAGTCATTGCATAGTGACGTTATTAATTTTGTTTTTCTTAAGTCTTTTAATAATTACTGCAAGTATATTGTTGCACATATATTATCCTATTTCTAGACATGTTTACAATGTTACTGCTGAACATTCTTTTAGTGAATTACCTCCGCTTGAGTTGTCTTATAGATTTGCGCTGCGCAATAACACGTTTATCAGTATGTTGCATCATTCCCATCAGGTTAGCAATGCTACAAATTGTTGGATATGTGGCCGACTCCCTCCCTATCAGAATTATAAGGGAATTCTACCTCTCTTTCCATACCCGTTCACACACAACGGCTCCTGTGGAGCATGGTTTAGTTTAATTAATTCTCTAGATTCGAATTCTGCAGTTTATCAAGATAACTGGGTATGGGGAAATTTGAACTTAGTTTTGCTTAAGGTCTGCTATCCTAACAAGGAGGGACTTCCCCAGAGAACAGGAACTGATCTAGAAAATGAAGTGTATGGATTAGGTAATTTTACGCTTAATCTTATGATCCTAAATGTCGAATCCGAAGCTACTCCAATTTTGCCCGCTATGTCAATATTTCCAGTAAAGGGTGAACTATGTGTAAGAAAGAATGGTTCCATACATATGGGCCACAGTAGATGCACCACTGTAGTAGAATTTAGTGATCAAGGCAAGTCTACATTTAGAGCTTCCCGCCATTCTTATTTCATATGTGGTCAGACAGCATATGTACGTTTGCCTCTAGATTGGGATGGTACTTGCTATATTGGATTCCTTTTGCCACCTGTTTTTCTAGCTCCTCCTGATTATCACAGAAACACTCATTTAGTAAATAATAGAGTAAGGAGAGATCTCCCAATAGTCGATTACACTGAAACAGCATGGGAAAAATACACAGATTTCAATAAAGGTCTCTTTCCCTATATAGGTACAGTTACCAATAGTAAGCTGATACGTAGATTAACCAGAACCCTTGAAGCAGTAGTGAACGAAACTATTTCCGCCTTAGGCAATTTAACAGAAGAGCAGTCTGCTATGCGGATTGTTGTGCTTCAAAATCGTCTTGTCCTTGACGTCATCCTGGCCGATAGGGGCGGAGCTTGTAGGGTCATCGGATCAAGCTGTTGCATTTTCATACCAGAAAATTCGCCATCTGTATATAAAGCCATAACTCGCCTTCATAAGATTGTAAGCCAGATACACCAGAACCCAGGCACCTGGACTTGGTCCGGTTGGTTTTGGAGTGTATTATCTACCTTTGGATGGAAGGTCCTATCTTTCCTAGGTATTGGCCTTCTCATACTATTCAGTTGCTGTCTATGTCTACAATGTGGACCAGCGATCTGTGGTCTGTGTGCCACATCGTGTATTCCACCACCAAGATTTCATTCATCACGGAAGAAGAAAGAAGAACAAATGATGTTATATGAACAGATCAATGGATTGATGAAGATTGATATCTCTTAACGGGCAAGTAGGGGACAAGGAGGGAATGTGGAAATATGGATTTTTCTGATCAGTTATGTCCCCTATCTTGGACCCCAACGGTTCCATGTATGAATCACAAGTACATGTATGTTCCCTCCAGTTCCAGTTATGAAGACGCAAACACATGTGCGTCCACCGTCAACCTGTCCTCTGTCAGATCCGCCATGAATAGGCCGGATATTCCATTCCTAAGTATGAAAGGCCACCGGCTTTATATGGTTCACTTATGCCATTTTACAGTCCAGGCAAGTAGGCCCTGATTCTGTCATCAAACTCTTCTTGCCTTCTGCCTCTGAAAGCTCCAGTCTGAGCCTGCATCTGTGACCATGAACTTTGTCTCATTCCCTGCGCGGCTCACGAAGCCTGACATCAGCCTGCTGCCTGCCAAAAAACTGTATTTCACCTTCGAAATTATCTGCTCCGTTCCCTGCCCGATGCATTCCTGTCTAGTAGTTTAGATAAACATTCTTCCAGCTACCGAGCAAAAGGCCCGGCTTCTCTGTCTTTATGCAAGTAATTCATAGCCCTATTACTATGGAAGATTTCTACCCACGCATCTAGTGTAGACATTTAGACGCTTGTACACGCACTAACAGTCAGTATAGTCAGTATAGAATAAGATTCTGCTCTAAGAAGACCTCTCTTTTGGATAACTTAGTTCTTTAAACATGGGATGTTAGATATGATTTGGGATTAGGTTGACTTGACCCTCCAGACTTCTGTCGCCACATGTAGAGCTAAATGTCAAGTCCCCTTCACCCCCTAGTTGCACGTCAATTACACGTCATGCTGCTGCGCGCGCATTTCTGCCAAGTATTTCTGCTGACATTGCGAAATTCTTTCATAGAACCACCCTATTATGACATCACATCTAATGACGTTCTTTCATCACTCCCAGTTACGCCTATCTTTGCTACGCACGAATATATTATCCATACTATCAATTGTTACGCCTCTTGTATTTGCTTCACTGTAATGCCCATTGTATAAAAGTGATTGATTGTCAATAATTTATGTACTTCACTTCCTGAACCTTCGGGGTGATGGAACTTGGAGCAACCGATTATAATCGACCATTGGAATAAAGCCCATTCCGAACCTCTAATACCACGGATTCTGCCTCTTATTTACTGAGCTATTTTATTAAGTTTCTGTATCAAATTAAGTCCCGGTAATGAAATTATTTACCACACGAGGACCGCCAGACTCATGGTGGCATTGCATTGGCACCCCAGCCACTGCCAGGCCAGTGGTTTGACTGCCCCATTACCACTTGGGCGGTCTGACCACCTTGGAACACCGCAGCCATCAAGGAACTGCCATTCCCTGGTGGTGGTGTGGTAGTCAGAGGATGCAATATGCTTAGCGGGACCACCGTTTTCACACCAAGCACATTACGAGTTTCCTCTCCTCCAGGGTTTACGTGGCAGTCCACCATGAAACCTCTGGTGGAGAGGAAACAAAGGGGACCTAACAGGCTCCCTTGTGCCTCTGTTTTCTGTATATGCACACGGGGGCACAACATGTGAGCCATGTGTGCTTGCACACCAGTTCCTGGATGTTACAGTACATGACATAAAGGAGCCTTGTGAGGTGCTCCCATTGCGGTGCTATTTTCAGAGGCACCTCTGTCTTTGAAAGAGGCACCGCAGTCGGAACTTCCATGCTGCCCGCCTGACTACAAAAAAACTTGTAATCTGGCAGGCGGGTAGCAGTGACTCTTGGTGGTGCGGGTGCATGGAGGTGGCAGGCCAAAAGCCGTATTCGGACCCTTAGTGTTTGTCCAGGAGGAAGGAAAGTAGGGGACTTCAGTTTTGGGGAGTTCAGCTTTACAGGCCTTACAGTGACAGATGACTGTGAGTCAGTCAAATATGTATAATTAAAGGCAAGGTATAAAATGTTTGAAGGAGAAGAACATTTGAATATCATCCTATGGAAGTGATATGAAAAACTGAAGAAACAAATAATTTCACTGAGGAATGCCATATAGAATCAAAATAATATAGCAAAAGGATGTCCCTTTAGGCCACCCATTCAGAGTGTAGCTGGAATAGATGACTTTGAGTTTCAAGCAACTGTGTAGGAACAGTAGGAAAGGTAGAGGGAAATTAGTTTTTTTTTTAGAGTTTTATATAGCGCAAACTAGACCCGAGACATTGGGTATCAGAGCGCTTTACATGACCACCAGTTTCATTACAGATGGAAACTGTAGGACTTGGCCCTCTATGGCTAAAGTTCCCTAAACCTTTTGCTTTCCCTCGTGACCTTTTTTCTGACATGGTGTTGCCAACTTAGATGCTTTGGACACTTTGCCACTACTAAACAGTGTCAAAGTGCAATGCTCCCTGTATAAAGTGTAATGGTAATTGGTTGTCCATGATTGGTATGTTTGCCTTACTAGAAAAGTCCCTAGTAAAGTGCACTATGTTTGCTAGGGATGTTTTTGTTTAAGCAGTTACTATTGAAAACTGCTAGATGACAAGACCCTTGTCATCTAGCAGTTTTCAATAGTAACTGCTTTGCACTGTTTTTTATCTCTGGCAGGGCTAATGAGTCAATAAAAATCATTTTTTCAATAGCGCTAGCCAGTTTTAGCTCACACTTCACACACTTTTGAATTTCTTTGCGCTGCGCCCTCTTCTCACATTAGTGCTCATCTTTGGGATTTGAGTATCCTAAAATCTTAAACAAAAACATCCCTGAGCTCCCACTTCTCAGTGCGGTGGTTGTAGTCCTCAGTGGGACTAGGTTTTCCCACTGAGAGGAGAAAGCCTAAATGATGAAGCATGTCACCTTCGAGTGAGTGAGGGCATTCATCCTTAAAGGGATTCCTTTCCTTTCTGATTTGTTCACTGTCATTTTAGACACAGCTTGACTTTAGTATCTCTCCTTTCATGCTCTAGTTCTAAAGTTGCTCAGACCCGAGAGTTTATGTTTGTGTGTTGCATATTACGTATTAGGGGAATGAAACTTCTCGCAGGTCTTTAAATCTGTTCCCTTGGACCCCCCTTATCCATTTTGTGTGTTATAAAGTTCACCCACTTGCCAGACCTTACCCTTCCCTTTCTATGCACATCAGACATCCCTATGGTAGGTCCAGGGTACCCCCTAGGTAGGGTGCAGTGCATATGAATGATAGGACATGTGTGTACCATGCCCTGACAGTGAAATAATCTTCATTTCATTTTTCACTGTTGAAAGGCCATCTTGCCCATAGGACATAATGGGGAGGCTGTGTAATATGTTTTCCAGCCTATCTTCCCAAAGGCTTAGGATGGAGAGGTGAAGTTTAGTATGCCTGAACTCACAATGTAAAAACACATCTTTTTATGAAGGTGGTTTTTGCATTGTGTGTTTAGAAGCCACTCTTTTAGAAGTAGCTGTGTTTTTGTGTTCTAACATTTCTGTGTGTCTCTGTCTGGTTGTGGATTGACTGTCTGGATTTGAAAGCGATAGGATCTGGGGAATGTCTTGACCCAGGGGAGGAGGTGAGACAGCAACAAGCTGACCTGCATCAGGAGTGTAGGGGGAGGAGTAGCCCCTAGAGGTGAAGAGGCCTGGGTTGCTGCCATAAAACAATTGTCCCATCGCCTGCTGAGTGATTGAGAATCCAGACCCCCACTAATCAAAGGAAGAAGGTGTCACTGGCAGGGAGGCACCCAGAACTGGTTTGAACAGGGGTCAGTGACCCCCCGAACACAAAGACTTCAAAGCCATTGAGGAGTATAACTATGAGAGCTGAAGCCCCTGAACTTTGGAGAATGGCTTGATCAAGATTGAACAAGATTGGAGCTACTTCGTGGTCAAGAGGAACCTTTGCCACGGAAGAAACAACTAAAGAGACTGAAGGAAAGAACTGACCCTTGCTGTGTGTTCTGGGGCTGGTCTGCAGTTTGGTGTTTTTACCAAGGAAAGGCTAAAGGGACTTTGCTGTGTGCTGCATCCCCCTGCTTGAAAGGACTTTAATGTGCTGTGTCCTGAAGTAACTTATCCCCAAGGGCCCGAGGTGAGCTGGCTCCCTGTTGCGGAAACTCAGGAACACAAAAGTTTCCAGGAGAGTCTCAGCGGCACTGTGTGCGTGTGCTTGTTGCAGCCTGAGACCCTCGTAAGCCGTGGCCTGTGATTGTGGGCACCTGGAGTCCAAGCAAGGATCAGGGACACTATGTGCGTGTGCTTTTTGCAGCCTGAGCCCCTTGTAAGGATTGTCCAGGTATCGTGTGCACCGGAATCCAAGTGAGTGTCATCGACGCTGTGTGCGTGTGCTTTGTGCAGCGTTAGACCTTCGTGAGGATTGCCTTGTTATCGTCCACACCCGGAATCCTAGTGAGTCTCATCAACGCTGTGTGCATGTGCTTTGTGCAGTGTGAGACCTCGTGAGGATTGAGTTGTTATCGTGCACCCGGAGTCCAAGTGAGTCTCAGCGACGCTGTGTCTGTGTGCTTTGTGCAGCCTGAGACCTTTGTGAGGATTGCCTTGTCAACGTGCACCCCAAGTTAAAGTGAGTCTCAGCGACGCTGTGCGCATGTTCTTCATGCAGCCTGAGACCTTCGTGTGGAGTGCCCGGTGATCGTGCACCCAAAGCTCAAGGGAGACTCAGCAACACTGTGTGCGTGTGCATGTGGCAGCCTGAGATCTTCGTAGCAGTAGCGGCCCGGATCGGCAGCCCCGGAAGAGCTGAGCCGCCGACCTCAGCCCGCCATTGCCAATTCACAAAGATTGCATCAGAGGCCCAAGCCGCTGGACGAAGAGAGGAGAGTGAGTTTGTGCTCCCCAAGTAACGTGTGTCGACTCCCAGGGCAGGGTGTGGGCTCAGAGGGAAACGCTCTCGGCCTTTCTCTCATACTCTGCTTCTGCTCGTATCACGGCTGGTACTAGCCAAGGGAGTGGCAGTACCGGGGCCGGAGTGCTGAGCTGCACTTTTTGTTGCACCATACTTGTGTTGGGGGCAACTGTTGACAGAGGCTGACTGCAAGTCAGCGCTAGTGGCGGAGAGACCACCTAAGGCACCGTGATCGGTGCTGGAGTGTATTACGCATTACCTTATTTCTGCATAACGGAGTACCTGATTGTCGTATTACACATTGCATCATTTCTGCATAATGAACTACCTGATTAGTGTATCACGCATGGCATGATTTCTGCATAACGAACTACCTGATTGTCGTATGACACATTGCATTGTTTCTGCATAACAAACTACCTGATTAGCGCATTATGCATTGCATTATTCCTGCATAACGAAATACCTGATTAGTGTATTACGCATTGCATTATTTCTGCATAATGAAGTACGTGGTTGTTGCGTTAGGCATTGCATTATTTTTAGATTGCAAAGTGCCTGATTGTTGCGTTACGCATTGCATTGCTTTTCCATTGCAAAGTGCCTGATTCTAGCATTACAAATACACATATGTTGGATTTGTATTGTGTGGTCTTTTCATATATCTTTTTATATACAATTTATACTCATTTTTATAAAACTCGTGTGGAGTCCATTTGTGGTGTCATTATTGGGTTGCTGTGAGCGTGGTTGTAAATACTTTACACATTTGCCTTGAAGATAAGCCTGGCTGCTCGTGCCAAGCTATCAAGGGGGTGAGCAGTGGCTATCTGAGAAGGTGTCCTTCCTTTCCCTGACGTGGAAACGTGGGTCCCTATTTGGCCTACGGTACCTTCCTCAGCCAACCAGGGATCCCGGGTCTAAAAGACACATTCATTTTTTGTTAGGCACGGGGAGATTACGTGATTTGCCCAGAATCACAGGATGTTGAGCGATGTTGTTGAGACTCGAACACGGTTCCCAAGCTTCGAGGTCAACAGCTCTAGCCATAAGGCTACATCCTCTCCCCGAGCTGTGCCGGTGGTGCCTAGTGAGGAGTGTAGCCCACTTTCCTCAGCAGGACAAAATTCAGAGGGTAGTTCCAAAAGAATAAAAATGTGAAAATGAAAGAAAGATAGTGGTTTTGCACAGTGGGTATGAAGACGTATATTTGTACAAATGTTGATTCTATGAAGTTGGCAATCCCGCACTCCGAGAGAAGGCTGAGTTGGTTGTTTGCGGACAGGTAGAATGATAAGTGATTGAATACCACTCGTTTTAGTATCTTTAGGAAGAAGGTAAGTTGAAATAACCGGTGTTGATTGGCCAAAAATAAGGAATCACGTGTAAGATTTTATAGGATAGGTAAAATCACAGATGATTTAACTGAGGGGCAAGTGCCTGTTGTGATGAAGTGGTTGAAAATAGAGTTTACTCACAGTGGGACATTGGACATGAGTGCTAAGGGCTCACATGATGTCCTGATTGTCAGCGGGCACTCAGGCTCACTAACCTTAGAAGCCGGATACAGCAGGGGCGATCCACGACGCTAGAGTCCTCTCTCCCCGAGAACAGTATTACCCAAGAGGATGCTATAACCCCTCCAGAGGCAACACCACCCCCGGGGAAGGGGGAAAACTGGGGAAGGGCTGTGGTGACTTGGGACGGGACCTGCACTCCGGAACCCCACTCCTGTGAGAGAGAGAAGGAACAAGGATGAGCCTCCGGACCCTTTGCCCACCCAGCAAGGACAAACAAAAGTAACAGAACAGGGGGACCTCCCCTAAACACTCACACAAGTAGTTCCCAGGTAGCGCAAGTAGTCACACTCAGCACAAAGTACTCACGACACCGCAGGCCACGGAGATGAGGAACGAACGCTCTCCGAGCCTTTCAGTCAGCTCCAAGCGCAGGACTGGCCTCCACGGCGGTTTCCGTAGCGTCGTCCAAGAGCTCTCCGAGCCTTTCAGTCGGCTCCAAGCAAGGGTGAGAACAGGTTCAGTAAACGGCAGTCTCGAAGCGGAGAGACACTAGCCAGGTCTCCAGGCGCTTAGAGGGCAGGGGCAGAAGGGTGCCGGGTATTCCAGAGGCTGTGCACACCCAAACAGGACTCACGCTTCCTCGAGGGCAGGCGAGGCTCCTACGAGCGTGAAAAGGTGGTTGGTCGGGATTCGTAGGTGGGAGCCGGGCCACGGCTCCTTCAGCAGGGCTTACTTCGGAATAGTTCTAGCGCGGTCCGTTACACTGCGGTACGCAGGAAGGGACTTGATTGACAAGCCCTGATTCTTCCGTGTTCGAGGCTTTTGAACCGCCTCAGGAAGTGCGTTGCGCTTTCGCTAGGGGTGATGGGTATTGTAGTTTTCATACCCACCACCTCCCTAACGACTCGCACCACTTCCCCGATGCGGTGAACGCCAGCGTACTCGCAGTTCCTGACACTGATGCACAGAACAGATTTATTGGGATGGTTATTTGAATTGATTCAGTTGAAGATTTTGTGCTGAAATGTCAAAGCATGTCTGAGTGAAGCTAGGGTTACTGGATGAGTAGGAGGAGTAGTGAATAGTGTTGTTAAGGTATCCCTTATAATTATATTTTAGAAGAATATCACAAAGACTTTGTAAGAGGGGGTTGGAATCTAAATCGTTGATGGGGGATGTGTGAGTAAGGTGGCAATGATGTGTGCAAATAACTAAAGCTGGGATGGTAAAGAGTGATGAAGATTTGAATGTATGAAGATTTGAATTGATATAGGGCATTTGAACTTGAAATTTCTTTATAATTTGGGTCGTCTTGATTTTGCACCATTAACATAGTGGTATAATCCATTTACATTTAGGCTCCTGATACTCGGTGCTAGCCATGATTATGGTCTTAGAATAGTGGAAAGAAAGTTTTAGTTAAAAAAGTGCACTGGATGTTTGGATTTTGGGGAGGAATACTGGGATAGAGCGTTTCTTCCTGGAGATGCTGGTGACTGTTGAGGGAGGAGGTGTAGAAGAAATATTGACTTGCAGGTGTTTCAGATCATGATCAAATGGTGATGAATAGATAGCAGGTATAGTGTGGGTAAATGGGCTAGCTGTGCAGTTGAAATCAAGGTGTTTGCCTTAATGTAGGTGTGAGATGTGTATTATTTAATGAGTGGTCTGAAAAATAGGTTTAATGTAGGTGATTGCTGAGTGCCGGATTGAAGTCAATAAGGAGGACGATTGGTGTGGAAGGGGAAAGAAGGTCGAGGATGGTGTTAAGAAGTGGTATAAATATCTGTTAGAATGGGGTGGATGGTGATGATGTTTGCTTAGGTAGAGGTAGTGCTTGATGTTTAATTGTATTTTGGAATGCAAATAAATTAATAAATAATAAATGGGTTCCCAGAAATAAATCACTCAAAATTTTAGTGTTTTACTAAATGCATGCCTCTCTCCAAGCTTCTGGATGCTTTTCAATTATGAGAACCCCTGAGTTGCATTAGATGATTATTTAACCCGTTCCGTGCTCATGACGGAACCACTCCGTCATGAGCCACGGGCGCCGTGTGCTCGTGACGGAGTGGTTCCGTCATGCTGCGGCAGTTGGCGGCCGCTCCGCCCACGCGGCGCTAATTCCCCGCCTGTGCGGGCGATTAGCGCCGTGGGCGGAGTCATGACGGAACCACTCCGTCATGAGCACAGCTCGCCCGTGACTCATGACGGAGTGGTTCCGTCATGAGCACGGCGCCGCCGCTGTGCCCCCAAACCCCCCCCAGCGCCGCGGCGGAATTCCTTCCGCGGCGAAGGGGTTAATTCAACAATATCTAACATTGCCGTGTGTTGTGACTTGAATTGTTACTATGCATCCTTTCCCATAGTTCCATGCTCCCAGTTGCTCATCCTGTATGAATGTGATATAGTGGAATGCTGGAGTGCTTGGTGATGTAATGGAATGGTGGAGTGCCTGGTGTGGTTGAGAGAGACAGTTGGAGTGTGTGGGCTGAGCAGCAGGGATGCTACTCCAGGTGGGGCTTACTTAGTACTATCTTCTATACTTTGACTTTTACCAGTAATCTTAATAAACCATCTTCTTCTACACTACGTCTTCTGGACCCCCTTTTCTCACAACACCGTTGGAATTCATTGAGTGAGTGATTATCAGCTATTCTGACTTTTTCTTTCGAAAATGAGGCATGGAATGAAGTTTGGTGCTTAACGCATCAAAATTACAATGTATTCTGTGCCAGTTGTACGACGCATTTTAGCGTGCGCAAATGGGTCTCAGACCCGTTTGCGCACGCATGAGCCCATGTACAAACAGTATTTTGTGAGTCGCAAAATATTGTTTTGCGACTCGCAATTAGGAAGGGGAGTTCTCTTCCTAATAGTGACAGCAAAACTATGTGCAAGTCGCAAAACACTCACAAATTACCACCTACTTCAGGTAGTTGGTAATGCATTTGCTAATGGGAAGGGGCCCCCAGGGGACCCCTTCCCCTTTGCAAATGCATGCCATATTATTTTTTAAGGGCAGGCAGTGGTCCCAGGAAGAACTGCCTGCCCTTAAAAACATGAAACGAAAACGTTTCATTTATTTTTTCAAATGGAGCCCGTTTTTCTTTAAGTAAAACGGGCTGCATTTAAAAAAGAAAGCTGCCTTATTCAAAAGCAGTCCCAGACATGGTGGTCTGCTGAGTGCAGCAGGCCACCATCCCTGCGAGGGCCCATCATTCCGTATGGGCTTGCAAATTGCGATAGGCTCATAAATATTCATGAGCCTCACAAGTTGCGACTCCTTTGGGAATTGCAAAGAGTGTTAAAAACACTGCTGTACATTCCAAATTGTGACTCGCAATTTGCGACTCGCAATTGAGCGCAAATTGCGAGTCGCCATCCTAAAGTGGCACTAATAAGGCACCACATTTCACACTGTTTAGGTACCTGTGGACCTACAAGTGCTATGTTTTAATTTCAAATATCAATGGAAACTTCCCTTTCCCCGATCAGTTGCCTCTATCTATTTCATGCCTGCTAATAGAAGCATATACAGCAAATTATTATTTAAAGGGAAATAGATCGCGTCAAAGCAGTGAAGAATTTAAGGTTTAACAACATTACCTCATTGCCATAATTAAAAGAAAACATTTTTAAAAAATCCTAATGAAATGTGTAATGAATTATATGAAAGGGCATGAAGAAATAAAAAAATGTACATAACTTATTTGTGTAAGATTTACATTTCTTGACTGCCATTTAAAAAATAAAAAATCACTCTCCATTTCCACTATTCACTGTTTGGTGAAGAAGGATGCGCGTTGTAAGTGGCTTTAGCTTAGCTATTTCTTTAAATTCTGCCTGCTGTCCATCAAAGGCCCGCTGACAAAATGAAAACATGCAGTTCCCGCCCACGGCCGAACACGAGCTTCACCTTGAAGCCTGTTTGTTACATCGACTTACTGCTCTAAATGGATTTTTTAAAGTGCTTGCCATCACACCTTGTCAAATCGTTGGGAAATGAATAAACAGGATCTGATATATGCGGTGGAGATGTTTCATCCGGGATTCATTTTATGGTGAAAGCTTTAGCCTTGTGCATGTGAAATTAGAATGGGAAGTAGAGCAGATTTACCTTTTCAAGTCAATTTTAAGCAAGTTTAGCTTATGAGAAAATTATTATTAGTCACTCTAGGAAAATACAGCATTGCCTGTGAGATTTTAGCAGGTATTGTAAATACCGACAATAGTTCCCCACTTCAAATAATATCCGCATGGAGGTTGGGCTGGTGATAAATAAGTACGACTACAAAGTTTTTCTTTCTGCTCAAGTGTTCGTTTGAGCACTAAATACAATGCAGAGAGTGTTGACTTGGCAAACAAAAAGGAGCAAAAGCATTATTCTTGCTACTGCTTCTGAGTATTGGCTTTTATCACAAATAGAATGCATCTCCCTTTCAAGTGGCCATGTCTGTGATGGCGAAAGGAAAAGCATGGAGACTACCTATCAACACCATGACGGGTCTTGTTTAAAAGGTGAATATGCATGTGCATATTTACTTATGTGTAAATGTACTAAAACGCCTTGGTGAATATCAAATTTTTTTTGCTCCTCACCATTGCCAAGTGTAGATTTACACCTATGTGCAGTGGCGACTCGCCGAGGGAGTGCTGCCAACTTGGCGATGCAGCACGCGCAAGGTAAATTGTTTCATTTATTTCATTACTTACCTTACTCCTGTCCGTCGTATGTCGGACTCCACTACCCAACCACCCGGCCTCTCCGCCGCCTCACCACCCCGCAGCACTCCCTCGGCCAGCCACCACTGCCATAGTGTAGACTTACATGTCTCCAGCCTCTCAAATCATTGGCCCTGTACAGCAATCCACTGCCTTTTGACTAGGTTTGCGACATAAAATTACCAATATTAGACAAACAAATCAGGGGATGGAGCCTTCTACATCAGGACTCCGGAATATAGCAAGAATTTCCCAATGTGAAAGTATAGGGAAAGCTGTTAAAGTTAATTATTCTTTTTAAAAAGTATAAGAAAATATTTTATCATATTATATAGATTTAAATAATTAAAAATATTTACTTATTTTAATCTATGAATTCAGAACTAATCAAATAAAATGGAACAGCACATTACCAGATCAAAATAAACGTTTATTAAATAACTAGTAATTGAAATATAGGCAGTCATTTCGCAAACTTTAAAAGCTAACCCCATAAGCATTTGTATTTTTAATAAATATGTAGTAAAGTTTGTTAAAAGTTGTGTTAAATTAACAAAAATTGTTTTAATAAAAGATCTATCTATCTATCTATCTATCTATCTATCTATCTATCTATCTATCTATCTATCTATCTATCTATCTATCTATCTATATTTTTATGGATTACTAATAATTTTGGCACCGTTTGATAAATCTTCCAGAAACTTTCAAAACAATAAGTTCATTCACCTCAACTCCTTCCTGATAAGTTTTTGGTGATCTGTCAAGTGGAAGCTGAGAGAAAGGGGTGTCTCAAAAAGCAAAATCCCCATGCATTTTACATAGACTTCTTTATGACGGGCTACAGAAAAAACTGCTGAATGGAATTACACCACATTCAGCAGGAAACTAGATCTTGGTCTGCAGATTGTGCTTTTTGTGATTTGGTGTAAATCGATTCAGCAGTTTTTTTAGCTATTAATGGTAGGCCTGGGCAAAATTTCCGTTCCGTTCGCGGAATTTGCGATAATTTGGCATTTCCGCGTTCCGCGGAGAGCGCGGAAATGTCAAAATTTCCGCAATCCGCAGCTTTGCGATAATTTGGTTCTTGCTCGCGCTGTAAAATAATACATTCTCGCGCGCGCGCGATCGCCTTACCTGAATCCCCGCGTTCGCCGACAAGTTTTCCCGATCCGGTCGCGTTCTCCATGAGATGTTGTATTGTTTTAGCCATTTGCGCTGTCTCGTGACAGTTCGCGTCCGCAGTGACGTCATGCGTCGCGTGATCACGTCTTTTTTCTCGCGATCATGCACCACGAGACAACTGAAAACAGATGGCCGCGCCCGCGAGCAACCGCAGGGGTAAGTTAGCGACCCGCAACCATGCAAAAAATATCGCGAACGGGCGGGAAAAAAACTTCTGCATCTTCGCGATATTTCCGCTTGTTTGCGGAGATTTTTAACATTTTCGCGATAATTTGCGAAAGTCGCTTTCGCAAATTCCGCCCACCCCTAATTAATGGTACACAAATATATAGATATTTGGACAGTTAGGCTTGCAAGAGTCTCCGGGCCAATTGAAAAAATATAGCATTCTGATAGGCTCAGGGAGCTTTATTTCCTTTGTCTATATCTCTCCTGTGGGAGTCAGACTTCTGCGAGAGCGAGCTCCGTGGTTGGCTGCCAGCAACATGAGAACAACGTTGCCGTTGCTGACTCAGGAACATAGTCCTCTGTTCTGAAGTTCCTAAAACAAATATATGAGGACAAGGTAGGGATCTCCTGAGCCCCTAGGCCCCATGGAAGGGTCCAGAGGGAGACCCTGGGGCCCTCAAAAACGGCAAAAAAATGCTGCAATCCTGTGATAAATGCAAAAAGTACTATTGATGGACAGAATGCAGAACAATGTCGTACATTCACCCCAGTACAGAGATCTGGACCTAAATCCATCGTTTGTTTGCTCACCATGTCATTCCAGTTTGGACCCAGCCATATGCAAATCAGTCTTGACCCTGTGCCCTATGGGAACAGTCCAGCCCTAACTGCCAGGCCAGGTCCTCCCTGGCCTGGCATGTATCCATATTCAGACATGCACACAATATACATTTATATTCATTGTTTTTACATTACATATATCAGCTGCCACGAGAGGTCATATGCTAGCTAATTGTACTCCATTTTTCTTGTATTGGAAAAATAACAGAAACCAAGGAGAGTGGAGCCCCAATCAACATCCATAAGGATGAGCTGTAGCTATGTTCCAGGCCCTGATTTTACCAGATCTGAGGGAAAGGGTCTAAAAAGCACTGCCAGTGTTTGTATGGAACAAGTCAGGAGTCACCCTGGTGACCCCTAAATGATGCCCAGGGTTCTTTTCCCAACTGAGGTCCTTATTATGACTTTGGTTGTGTGTTAGTGGGCTACCACGCCAGCACCATGCTGCCACACTGCCAAAGCCAAAAATGTGACCACCCACTGGATTCTGTCAGGAATCCAAGTCGGGCGGTCCTGCGGCGGCTGGCCCATGGCAGTGCAGTGCTAAGTCTCATACGTGAGTCTTATCAAGGCACCACAATGGGAACACCATTGCACATTCTTGTAGGGCATGGACTGTCAAGTCCATGCCCTGCAAGAAGTAGTGGTGTGTACAGACAGGGGGGCATGCCATGTGCCCCTTGCATGCATCTCCTGGTACAAAGGTATCAGGGCACCCTGTAGGGCCCCCTTTGTTTCCTCACCACCGCACCTTTTATGGTAGTCTCACTGCCTTGAAAACTGTGGTTCTGATGAAACTCTTAATATGCTTGGCGATGCCACAGCGGCATCACCAGCATATTAGGGGCCTCAGACTGTTACAAAATTGCCAGGGATTATGGATCCCTGTCGGCAGCAGCATTCTTATGCCGATCCTACTACCCAACTTGTTATAGGGCAGTTGGACAAGTGAGGCAGCGGTAGCCACACTGCCACCACCAACCTCAAAATAAGGCTCTGATTATTTTGCTTTCTTTTGGCTGTATACTCTCCTTGACCCCCAGTTCTTCACTCCTTTCTTTGAATTACACTCAGGAGAGGTTTTCATCCAAGGAGTTCCCTTTTTACCTCTCCTTTTGCTACAGTTGATTCTGATTGACACCGTCTGCCTCCTACTGACAGCGACATCTTTTTGAAAGTTTTTTAATGTTAGATTTCATGTTTTAGTTTTATGTTGTTATTTTGTGATTGAACTGACAGTATACAGTTATGCTATAACAGACTATGTTGGATGATGTGGGGTGAAACCTCAAAACTGTTCCCAGGATGCTTGTTGCTGCTCTAGGGAGGACCTGGCCTGGCAGTGTGAGCTGGACTTGTCCCATGGGGAGCAGGGTCAAGACTGGTTTGCATATGGCTAGGTTTAAACCGGAATGGCATGGGGAGCAACGAATTGATGGATTTAGGCCCAGATCTCTGTACTGGGGTGAATGTTTGACATTGTTCAACATTCTGTCCATCAAATGCTCTTTATGCAACTTTCTAAAAATGGCATTTTCACAATTGTCTCTAACGATTTGACTTCATCATTGAAGAGGGTTTTACGTTATGAATCATTTGAGTGTCAACAGAATATCTCTACCTGCTCCTAATCCTAAAGTATCCCTTATTAAATGTAATTAGGTAACCCACTGTTAGCAAAGAGGATAGATAGGTCTTGCAGCTGTGAAAAAATGACTTCAGGGATTTTTCACTGCTAGGACATGCAAAACTTAAACGCACAATTCCTACTTTTTGAGTACAATGCACCCTGCCCTCTGAGCCTTTAGTGTCTACCATTGTGAAGACTAATATGCATTACAAAGGAAGGCTTAGGCCAGGCAAAGGGTTCATTTTGCCAGGTCAAAATGGCAGTGTAAAACTGCACCTCAGGTTGCAGTTGCAGTCCTGAGACATGTTTTAAAAGGCTATTTTTGTGGGTGGCACAGTGAGTGTTGCCAGCACACTAGTAGCATTTAATTTACAGGCCCTTGGTACATGCAGTACTACTTTACTAGTAAATTAAATGTGCCAATTAGGTGTAGGCTAGTTTTGCCATGTTTGAAGGAGAGATCACAAGCACTGTATCACTGGTTAGCAGTGGTAAACTCCAGAGAGTTCTAAAGCCAACCAAATCAAATTCAGCAAAACAGAAGGAGGGAAGGCTACAAACCTAGGGGAATTCCACTCTAAGGATATTAGGTCTAACTTTGGTCCAAATATTATAATGCGAAAATCCCTAATGTTAAAATATCAATATTGGAAGTCACTCCTAGGTACCATGACCCTGATCCTTGGCCCTTAGTGACATGCACTATACTTACACTGAACAGTAGGGGTACTTTATCCCATATATACTATGACATTATAATATGTAGGAGACAATTTTCTCCCTGTAATCCATTTATTTTATTCTCATATTGTAAGCATGGTTTAGTATCAGCCAGTAATAACACAATAACAGATACAGTCATTTGTGATAACCTATTACAGGTGACTTGAAATATCACCAATTACACATCCTTCTCAGCCGCCACCTTCACTCAAATAGTGAAGAAGGAAGCAAGGGGGAAGTCCTGATATTACCTTTATACCATGACAGCAGTATGTAAAACAATCTTACCTGGAGACAGAGACAGTGCTATGAGTTCCTTGCAGCATTTTTACTTATTGTTTCTATAGGAAAACAGAATCTCCTATGCATCCTGGACAGAGCACTGGCACTGCATAAATCATCAAAGCACTACTAGTTTAGCCAAAGAAAAAATAGATGATGAGGGAGTAAGATGAATGGAAGAGCAGGAGCAGAGAGAAACAAATACATGAAGCTCTGGTCCTATGAAGGAAGTAAAAAATTATGCCTGTATTGTTGTGATCAAGTATAGTAATCTAAAAAAGAATAGAAGAGGTATCCCTATGCCTCAGAAAAAATATGTTTCAATAATGTAGGCTCAAATATGTTTATGAGGAGGACTTGGGAAGTTCAAACCAAGCTGCTAAATATGCGACACTAAACAAGTGTTATGTTTTCATCTTGACAAGTATGATTCAGTGTTCAATCCTTTCTCGTGAGATCCAGGAGCTGAATACCGATGAATTGCAATAAATTGCATAAAAAAAACACTTATTATTTACAATGTTTAGGAATAGGAAAAGGTATGCAGGTTCATATGAAAACACATTTTATATGGGAGCATAAAAGAATTGTTTAAATAGTTGAAAGGCATTCCACTGTGTTCCGTGCCACTTTTTATATACTGCAGATTTTTTTGTGTAATCTCACTATCAAAACTGAACAGAAATATACAAGTTATTAGTCGTAGACAACACTATCAAAGAATAAGTGCAGTACAACAGAAGAGAGATTCATGATGATGAGATGCTTTAAGAATATTTTTGAAAGATTGAAAAGTGAGGTGCATGGCTACACACTTACCATGACTGCTACGTGAAGCCTAGCTCACGGCCACCAGCAAATAATCCTGCATTATCCTGTATCCTCAACGTATCCACTGCTCCTCTTGAGGACCTAAACCATCTTTGCATATCGGCTACACATTGAGCCATCCTGTGTGCCCTGAGGGTGTGTTGAATTGTCTGCATGTCCTCGCTGGCATTCGGTGTGGGTACGACCACATGGAGTTCTCGCACCCTCATCGGCACACACAGAATAGGAGTAAAGGGGTACTGGGATTGTATGTGCATTGTGGCAGCTGTAAGCTGAGACCAAGCCCTTCAGTTTGGGCATTCTCCTACTGTTCCAGGCCCCCGCTCAGTTCTTTGTGTGTTATTTCTGACCAGACATATGACGCCCTCTGCATGGAGTAGACATCTTGCTTGGCAGGATAAGGCTTCTACAATACAGATACTCCTTGATCAACAATACTGTGCTGTGTGGCCCCTAAACCATGTTTGTGGGTAATTAAGTGTCCCACTATCTTACTAAAATAAGAGTTCCCCTCTTGTGGCACATCCTCCTCCATGGGAATTAAGTTCATACCTGGGGATTGGATTTAGTCATACTCCAGCCTGGTTGTTTGGAACGTTGACAAGATGCCTGATCCTTCTCTCTGGCCACATCTCCACCCACAAAAAGCAAGTAGAAAATAGGAAAAATGGACCCCAGACAGGGGTAATTGACATTTAACCACAAACGGAGTACTAGATAAAAAGGTGACAATGCAGACGCCCCTAAATATAAAAATAAATCTCCCTCACACAATGAAACTAAACAAGTGACAACATTGATCCTACTAGAAATGAAAGGCAGGTTAAGGACAATATGCTTATCTGCTCACAAATCTCCTGATATAATGCAGGAGCAATTCAAGAGACGTAGCACAGGACCTGATAAGACAGACCAGTATCTCTTCAGTGTCAAAGCTGTAACTTTAAGATCCTCATGGACTTACAAGGTTGGAGAAATCCTTTTATGTCATGATTCACATGCAACAACATCAGGATGCTGGGGTTTTCCAAATCTATTTCAATGATGAATCTGAGCAATTTGTAGAGAAACTGCTTACCGACTGGCTGGCCGGGATCTGTTCTTTTCTGATAATTTGAATGAGCCAACAGATCCTGAGCATCAAAGCCCACACCAAGAGTCACTCCAAGACCCATTCAAGGCCAGCAGCATGTACGAATGCAGTAGTCACAATTTACCAAAGATGCACATTACCACTAGCGCCTGCCATGCTGTGCATAAGCTCACACTGTGCAGTGGCAGGCACGGCTTAACTCGCGGTGAAGCAGCCTCAGTATTCCTCCTGAATGCGGGCCCCATTCTCAGGCTCATCTTTGCTATGCCACCCAGGAGTATATGTCCCCAAGTAGGTATTGTCACCGGCAGCCGTCCGCCTTCATGAGGAGGAGCCGTCGTCACCAACAAGGTATCCCTGTCTCCCTAACAGGAACTTCAACTCGCAGTGCCGGTTTTGTTCCCTGAACTTCCTCTGCGAGTACAAAGTGACTGGCAAGTCACTGGAGGACTCTTAACGTGCCTCGATGGGCAAAAAAAGTGAAGTCTCCTTACTCCACTTCTTTGGCTCACTTTCCGGGACACAGTTTCATTTGGCCCTGCCCACCTCAAGGCTCAGGAAACACGCTGAGCTCTCTTCTTCCTCACTGGAGCCCCGCAAACAACCAGGCTTCTTCTGCCTGACTTCCAGCACCACGGAGTGAAGTCTCTGTCGGTACAGTGACACAGGACGGCGGAGTGCCCACTACGCTCGTGGGAACGAGCACTGGCACGCGCACCGGCCGCTTCCCGTTTTCTCTTCTTCTGAACACACGGTGTGGTCATGGCACCTCAGAGACTTTCTCTTCACTTGCAGGAGAAAGGGGGCTGCACTTCTCTCAGCTCCCCTCGCAGAAAGCGCTTCACCTGCGCTAAACCTCCTCAAGGCAAGGGACACACCAGCAAGTTGCCGGCTGGTAGACCAGCACAAGGGTCCCTCAGGGCAGGGCTGTGATCTTCTTCCAAGCTCAATGGGCATCAGGTGAGCAGTCCAGAGGTGCAAAGTCCCTAGGCGGTTCCTCCAGGATTACAGTATCTGCTGGTCACAAGCCTCATGCAGTATCTTCAGTCCCAAGCAAGCTCAACAGACATGGGCTCAAAGCCCCAGTACCTATAGTGAAATTGTCTTTGTCCTACCCTGGCCCAGGGCTCTGATCCCAGTCCAAACCAGTTCTGGGGGCCCTTTAAAATAACAATTAACAGTGCACAAAAACCTCCATTATCAGTGAAAGCCTTGGACCCAGACACACCACAGAGAGGCGGAGCCATCATTGTGGAACGCAGGCACAGCCCTATTCAGGTGCACGTGCTACTCCTCCCACCACTCCCAATGCAGACCCGGCCTATTCAGGTGCCAGGGAAAACCCCTCCCGCTAGTCTAAATTCAGTCAGGGTCTGTTCAGCCTAGCGCTGAGTCACCAAGGCAGGACACACCTCAGGGACTGGCTGAAGGGAATGCACATCCCCTGTCCCCCTGTCCGTCAGAACCAGATGGTCAATACACATCAGGCAGGCACAAAGACACATAGCACACAGAAATGCCTACTTCTAAAAGTGTCATATCTAAAATAGTAATAATAAATCCACTAATACCAATAAGAAGCGTTTATCACCACTCTTCAAAACATTCCAAACTTGATCAACCTACCCCCCTCATGTCAGAAATAACCACTGAAGGACATATCAGGGAATCTCAATGTATCCTTATGAGAGGGCTGTCTCACAGCAGTGAGAAACTAAATAGACTGTTTGTCACTACCAGGACATGCCAAATAGTTAAGGCACATGTCCTACCTTTTACCTACACCGCACCCTACCCATAGGGCTAGCTAGGGCCTACCTTAGGGGTGACTGCTATGTAGTAAAAGGGGAGTTACAGATGTAGCAACCACTTTATGTGCCAGGTCACAGCGGCAGTAAACTGTGTGTGAAGGCCCTGCAGTGGCAGTGGCCTGAGACAGGTATGAAAGGCTACTTTGGTTGGTGGTCCAAGCAGTGCTGCAAGCCCACCAGTAGTATTTAATTTACTGGCCCTGGGTACATGGGATACCACTGTACAAGGGATAAAGTGCCCAGAGTCATAAAACCAGCCACAACAGGTTAAACAAATACAGGAGGAAAGCAAAAAGTTCTGGGATGATCCTACAAAAAGGGCCAAGTCCAACAATTGGTGTGGGCTCATCAGCTGGGCCTGCCACAGGTGTTGGACTCTCCTCACAAATATGTTCATTTACTGGGCCTGGCACATTCTGAACTAGGTCATGAATAATCTGTGGTGTCAATTGTAATGTCCAGTGCAACATTAAAATGAATCATCACAGAAATTGCCCCTCTCCTTTGTGATGTCTTTTAGGATAGTCTCATCGATGTATGCCCCATTTTACAAACAACATCCCATCCACTCGACTATGGCGATTCTAAACAGGTGACCTTTAAACTAATAGCTTGCTCCTGACTCCTCAATACCAGGCTCTTAGTCTTCTATCAGAATCGCTGTCCCTGACGTACATAAATATGTCCCCAGGCATGGCAGATTTATTCTGTATCAGGGTCACCACTTTTTTTCATCCTTGGCCAACAGCCAGCTGTGCATGATCTCACTTGTTTGGCGAAGCATTGGTGATTGTTTCAAAACATATATGATTGTTTGCGAAACATCCATGATTGTTTTAAAAACACATTGATTCTAGAAAAAAATGCGTGAGTGACCACTTTAGCATAAAATACCCTCACTCCCCCCTACAAATTAGAGGAGAATTCCTTCCACTCTGAGACTGGGGTCCTGCATGCCGAATCTCTGAAAAGTAGTGGTCTGACATCCCTTGTGTGTTGTCATCCTCGATGCAGAGATGGGGTACTTCATTCCAAACCATCAGGTGAGGGGCTGGTTCATCCCTGGAGGTTTCTTGGCTACAGACACACATATCTATACACATATACACCTACACATCCAGGTTAGGCTAGGTAAATGTTAGCAAATTTCTTAGGACACGAATTGCAGGAATATGCAAGTGCTACTGTTTTTACCTGAACTGCATCTAGTCATCTTATTAGTACTATGGTAGAAATGTATCTACAATTCACTATATTAGTACTAGCAATGTCTTTTGGATGCTTATGTCTGCTGATTGTCGTTGCACCAATAAATACTTATTAAAACGTCCTAATTGCCATCCTGTGTATGTTCTGAGAGAAAGCAAGCATGAGTGTCTGAGCGAAACATACTGCACTGTTTTCCATGATCTCTGAGGTATCAGGGTTGTCATGTTCAGTGGTTGCAATAAACTAACTACACCACTGTAGAATACAGGGGGGTGGCAGTGGCACCGTAGAGCTAGCTAGTCTAACGGCTGACATGTCCTGTGGGGAGGTCCGGAAGAAGTTTGGGCACCAAGCCCTCAGTTTAGGTCATCCAAAATGGGCAGGTCCTGAGGGAACTACACACCACCTTAGGCATCTAACTGACATTTGAGGACATTGTCATAATAAAGTTTAAAAATAAAGATCAATAAGGCCCTTTTTAGCAAGCTACATACTGGGGACAGTCAACGGCTTTGGAGTTCCAACTTCGGATTTCAATGCAGATCTCTTTTGATGTCTGGTTTCACACTGCTACATTTTAAAATCAAATAGTAATTACTGTAGTTAATATGGATTAAATAGGTACTCCTTGAAAATAGTGAGTATTTTAACATACAACATGATGCTTTGAATCTATACCAATTCCTACCTCCTTCAATATTTGTGGAGGTGACCGTTGATTGTCAGACAGAGAGTGGCATATGATTTCAAGTCATCACAAATGAGTATTTCAGTTCTGGATGCATTTAATTTGAGGTGGCTGAATATCATCCACTGATCAGCAACCCAGAAGCAACTGAAAAATGTGGAGTTTCCAATGTCCTTGGGGCTTTCCAATTTAAGAAGTATTTGTCTGCAGGTAAACTGAAAAAATGTAATGTAGATGTTAAAATGCATCGATAGATGAAATAGCCTAGAGCGACTCCTGCTTTCATGTGGTAGGGTTTCTATAAGAAATGAGGACTATGAATGACATTTGTTCTGTTGTGTAGGAAGGACATAATCAAAGTGAGGACAGTACTCTTTATGCTGGCTTCCTCAAGTCTTTGCATTAGTGTGCAAGGATGGACTGTGTTTTGAAGGCAGCTGAAAAGTTCCAAGAGAAGTAGAGCAGTGACCTCATTATCGAGATCAAGCTCACCACATATGGATATTAGGGCTCATTTGGTGCCTCTTGTCACATGGCTGAGTTAGGACAAAGAAGAGACACTGCTATCTTACATGTACACGTATCTAAAGTTTACATGCTGACTTTAGACACACATTTGCTTATGTGACAGTGTAAGATTAGTTTCTCTAAATCCACAGTGCTTAAAATTCTACTTTGCAAGTACACTATCACGACACCTTGAACATTCGGTACAATGCCTGAACATACATTATGGATATATTGTTGTTTATCATTCATCCATAAGGCGACTGCACTATCACAGAAACAATAAACAATGTCAGCTCAGCTGAAGCCTTGACACTGAAGCATGAATAGTGTTGTTATAAAGATACGCACATTTCCAAACTCTAATTAGAGGAGAACTCTGCTGTCATTGCGAGGTCATTGCTATCATCGGCGTTTCAGCACAGGTAATTCCTATTTACCCTCTGTGAGGAGGAATGTCCAACCCGTGACCAAGATGGGGACCTACATATCTTACCTTCAGGTAATGGGGATTTAGATCATTCAGTAGGAGATCCTTGGCAGAACACCCTTTCCTAGGCAACAAGGTTAAGGAATGCATATTAGGAGTACATTAGACACATCACGATGGTGGAATTGTTTATTATATTCACTGTCCTTATATTGCTAATCACTTTAGTCTGCGTTTGTCTATTAAAAGTATCACTATGGTTCAATAAATATCAAAAACACCTCTTTTGTGTATTTCTTGTACATCTTTCTGAGGTAGCACGAGTGACTGAGAGAAAAGGTTCTAAATCTGTTACCAAGATTCCTGTGGGAGTCAGGCTTGTAATGTTCTGAGGTTGCCCAAACCATTTGTTACCTTGCCAATTTTCAGCGTGTTAGACCTGTCAGCCCTAGGGTGGTCTTACCCCGTTTTTTTGCCCTTGTCGCCTCATTTTTGCCACCATATTTTTTTTGGCCCTAGGTCTCTGGGCACCTTACCACTGCCAAACAGTGCTGAGGTTCAGGTGCTCTCTCCTAATAACATGGCTGCCACAGGCCCCTGCTACTGCGGAGTGGCCATTGCATACACGCACTAGTAGTTAGGAGCAGGCTGGGACATCTTGATACAGTATCTTTACCATCCCGCCTTTTTGTCCCATAGACAGTTATGTGGAAGCTCCTGGAACCTTCCAGCCCTGGGAGGGATTATGCTTTGCCGCCTTTGCAGGAGGGTCACCTGACCTGGGGGTATAAGTGGAAAGGAGGGAAACTGAACTAGTCAGTTGGGGCACCACTGGACCTGGGGGAACCTCTGCCGGAGCGTAGGCGGTTGGGCCTAGGGGAGAAACCTACACTGCTGGGACTGACTGAGTCTAGGCCCTGCTGTACCCAAGTTAGATGAGATGCCTGCTGATCTTGCCTGGTGAGGGGGCAACCCAGGGGACCATCTCCAGTGTGCTGCAGGGACCCACCCTACCTCTGATGCCTGCCAACTCAACCCCCTTCTCCCCCTCATAAGCCTGCCAGGGAGACCTGCCATCTTCCTCCCCTCTCTAAGATAAGTGCTGCCCTGGAAACATGGACTGTCGTTGTGAACCCTACAGGACCTACAGGTAAAGCGCTGTGTCCACCTAGCGCTGTGCTGCCAGAACTGTGCCCCTGGGAAATAAGTTGCCTGCTGTTGAGCGCTGTGTCACCTCTCAGCGCTAATTCTCTGCCCCATCGCTGAATTGCCGCTGTGCCCCCCCTGCCTGCACGTGGTGTCTCCTAAGCGCTGTGCCCTCTAAGCGCTGTACGCTCCCAACTCACTGCCGCTGCCCAGGTACCTGCAACCTAGCGCTGTGCTGGTGCGAGCGCTTCTCACTGGAATTCACCGCCGCAGCCCCTGGCACCGCGATCTCTGAAGCGCTGTAAGCTCCCGACTCACTGCCGCAGCCCGGCACTGCTAGAGGACCCCGCCGCGGCCCCCGAAGTCTGGGAGGGCCGCCGCGGTAGAGGGGAAGGACGCGCTGGGCCTCATCACGTGACGGGGTGCCGGCCACGTCACCGACCGCACCCCCTATCGAGTTGCGCACCCATTGACAGGTGTAGCCGTGCCCCCAGAAGGCCGCGACCGGATTGGCTCCCGGGCTCTGAAGCGAGGACGGAGCCAGCGGAGAACACCCGCGCAGGTGCTCCGAGAAGAGCAGGAGCCCCTGGACTTCCCCCCAAGCCGGGTCAGGAATGCAAGGACCTACCGAGGCCAAGGCCCACAGGTAACCCCCTGGGAGGAGGAGGAAGTAGGGCGAAGACCACCAGGGTCAGCGGGGCTGCTGAGGAGAGGCCTGCATGTTAGTGGCAGCCCGCGTCCGCCCCCCCCTCCCCTCCAGGGTATTGCAACCGGGCCTCAGGGTCCCATTTTAGCCATACTATCCCGCTGCTGGGGCTAGGGGGAATACAAGACTGCCAGGAGAGTGTAGTAAGGACTATTCCCGCGCTGGTCATGTAAATGAGTTAACTGATACCTGGAAACCACCTACAATGGTCATTTGAATGAAGTAACTGTTACCCTGGTGAATTACCTGCGATTACATGTTGAACTACTGGAATGAATTTACACCTGTTTTGAGCCAAAATGAATTCTAAGTTGCCCTGAGATTTCTTGCACTATTCCCCTAAATGAAGTTGCGCCCGTGTTGGGGCTAGAATGAGCTTCTCGTGGCCAAAGGGTTAATGGTGCTGTTCACCTGAATGAATTCATACCTGTTTTGATCTAAACTAATTATTGTTGCTCTGCAATTTCCTGATTCACGTATCTGAATGAATTGTTTGTTGCTCTATGATTATCTGATGTAGCTACCCGGATGAACTTAATGCAGCCTTGCAAAGTTTCCGTATCATTCCTGAAATAAACTGGTTGGCAATGACATGAGATAGATAAAAGATCTTTTTTTTTCATACCACTTGGTGTTGTGTCCTTCATTGTGTGCGCATGGCTGAATCCGTGTGAGTGAGTGCTGCACAACTGCTTTACACATTGCCTTCGGGTGCCTTCCTACCTCGCGCCAAGCTACCACGTCGGAATTGGTGACCCCAGTTCTAACACAGGGGTACTTATGATGACACTTTGAACTAGCAGGACTATAGGCTAACATATCCTCAGTGGGTGAATGGAATCAGTCTGACACCATCCAGCATTTGTGTTGTCCAACAAACGAACAGTTCCTACTGAAAAGTGGAAACTGTACAACACTCTTCCTGGAACGAATCTTGTTTGGAAGCCAAAAAATAAGGAGTCACGAGCCGCTACTGAGGCATACATACGTTTTTTTAAGGCTTATGGAAAAACATCTCCTATTATGGAGATGTTAATTAGTGTGCTCACTGAGATGGTGGTTAAAGTTGTTACAACAATGTTTCTGAAGATTTGAGGTGGGCAAGGGTCAGAAGGGCAACCAGCTGCCCTGCTCGCTTTGAGAAGATCCAAAAATTCAGTAGGTGATAACACTTTGAATGAGTACAGAGGCAAATTTAACTTACCACTGGAGAGGTTTGTTGCAAATGGATTAGTTCTGTTGGTTTTTTGTGGGTTAGGTAATAATGCAACATGCCTGCTTTAATTGTGCAATGAAGTTCCAGTTTGCCAAAAAATGCTTGATAAATGGGCAGGGTTCCTACTGTGCATTTTCGATTATGAAATTCTGTGAGTATTTAAAAAAAATCTTTATTGCTACATATTGCATTATGGATCCTTCTTGAATATTACCTTTTTTAGTGTTTTGGATTGTAAATTTGCACATTCTGTTACATCTTTGTAGGCGTATTTTATCTTGAATGTTGTTTGTTTTTAGCCAGGTGTGTTGTAGCCTAACAGTTTGCTGATTTATCTTTTTTTATTCTGCGGTCATCCAAGGAACTTTATTTTCTTTTCCTGGTTTACATGCTGAATCTGTTGTGTCCAGATCTGTGTTAGATTCTAGGTCCAAGGTTGATATGTTGTAGGTAAGGTGAGTTGGGGTGGGTTGTGGTGTCTTGTGTTGGAAGGCCCCTAGGATATAGTATGACCACATGACTGGAGTAATCCAATGAAACTTGACTAGATATGAGCTGGAGATTAGTGAAACCCTTTCCCAGCGCACCAGTGAGAAGGCCCTGGGTCCGGATTGAGCCCCAATAGATTTTTTTCGAAGCTCCCTGAACTCTGGGGCCCAGTTATCACCAACGTTTTTAATGTAATAGCCATCATGGGCCATCCGGAGTCATGGCAAAAATCTGTTTTAATACTCATTTTTAAAAAGGGTTACAAATTATACCCAAAAAATTATAGGCCCATTCCATTGATGGACAGCACTGCAAAAAGGATGGACAGATTTCTATTGAATGGACTAGAGGAATGGGACGCATGAACGCTGCACCTGTACTTTCTTTGGCCACCACTACCTTACCTTGCCAGACGACGCTACCGTGAGGGGAACGGATTCCAGCAACAGGGTTTCTTGCTCCTGCCGTGAGGGAAACGGCACCGGGCACTGAAGGGACTACATCCCCCAGAGTTCCCAGTGAGGCGCCATCCATTTGCATCATCTAGGGGCGCCGGAGGTCTTTAAAACCAACAGTGACCTCACGCAGCGCGGGACGCATGAACGCTGTACCTGTACTTTCTTTGGCCACCACTACCTTACCTTGCCAGACGACGCTATCGTGAGGGGAACGGATTCCAGCAACAGGGTTTCTTGCTCCTGTCGGGAGGGAAACGGCACCGGGCACTGAAGGGACTACATCCCCCAGAGTTCCCAGTGAGGCGCCATCCATTTGCATCATCTAGGGGCGCCGGAGGTCTTTAAAACCAACAGTGACCTCACGCAGTGCGGGACGCATGAACGCTGCACCTGTACTTTCTTTGGCCACCACTACCTTACCTTGCCAGACGACGCTACCGTGAGGGGAACGGATTCCAGCAACAGGGTTTCTTGCTCCTGCCGTGAGGGAAACGGCACCGGACACTGAAGGGACTACATCCCCCAGAGTTCCCAGTGAGGCGCCTTCCATTTGCATCATCTAGGGGCGCCGGAGGTCTTTAAAACCAACAGTGACCTCACGCAGCGCGGGACGCATGAACGCTGCACCTGTACTTTCTTTGGCCACCACTACCTTACCTTGCCAGACGACGCTACCGTGAGGGGAACGGATTCCAGCAACAGGGTTTCTTGCTCCTGCCGTGAGGGAAACGGCACCGGGCACTGAAGGGACTACATCCCCCAGAGTTCCCAGTGAGGCGCCATCCATTTGCATCATCTAGGGGCGCCGGAGGTCTTTAAAACCAACAGTGACCTCACGCAGCGCGGGACGCATGAACGCTGCACCTGTACTTTTTTTGGCCACCACTACCTTACCTTGCCAGACGACGCTAGCGTGAGGGGAACGGATTCCAGCAACAGGGTTTCTTGCTCCTGTCGTGAGGGAAACGGCACCGGGCACTGAAGGGACTACATCCCCCAGAGTTCCCAGTGAGGCGCCCTCCATTTGCATCATCTAGGGGTGCCGGAGGTCTTTAAAACCAACAGTGACCTCACGCAGCGCGGGACGCATGAACGCTGCACCTGTACTTTCTTTGGCCACCACTACCTTACCTTGCCAGACGACGCTACCGTGAGGGGAACGGATTCCAGCAACAGGGTTTCTTGCTCCTGCCGTGAGGGAAACGGCACCGGGGACTGAAGGGACTACATCCCCCAGAGTTCCCAGTGAGGCGCCATCCATTTGCATCATCTAGGGCCGGCGGAGGTCTTTAAAACCAACAGTGACCTCACGCAGCGCGGGACGCATGAACGCTGCACCTGTACTTTCTTTGGCCACCACTACCTTACCTTGCCAGACGACGCTACCGTGAGGGGAACGGATTCCAGCAACAGGGTTTCTTGCTCCTGCCGTGAGGGAAACGGCACCGGGGACTGAAGGGACTACATCCCCCAGAGTTCCCAGTGAGGCGCCATCCATTTGCATCATCTAGGGCCGGCGGAGGTCTTTAAAACCAACAGTGACCTCACGCAGCACGGGACGCATGAACGCTGCACCTGTACTTTCTTTGGCCACCACTACCTTACCTTGCCAGACGACGCTACCGTGAGGGGAACGGATTCCAGCAACAGGGTTTCTTGCTCCTGCCGTGAGGGAAACGGCACCGGGCACTGAAGGGACTACATCCCCCAGAGTTCCCAGTGAGGCGCCATCCATTTGCATCATCTAGGGGCGCCGGAGGTCTTTAAAACCAACAGTGACCTCACGCAGCGCGTCCTTGCCCGTCAAGGACCGTTCGAGGCCGGGCTGGGCATACCCTCTGACATCTGCCACACCTCTACAGATCTGTAAGTGTTGAAAGCGCCTGCCTGTCCTGCCATTTATTTATCTGCATATTGCCCTCCTATCTTGTGATATTGGACCTACCCTGACTGGCCATATTAGTAGCACCTGATTACTAGGATATACTTTGTCACTCCCTGTGGATTGCCACGGGCTGGAGATAGGCCTGTTGTGGGCCAGTGACTTTGATTGGGACCCATCTGGACTATTATAGTGTGTGTTATTCTCCGCCTGGGGTTGCTTTTTCCTTTCCCTTTCTCCTGTAGTGATCGCTTGTTTATTTAAGACACTATGGCTGAGAATCAAGAGTATCTGTCATCTATAAAGCCTGGTGGTTTGGCAAAGGGCACACTGGACCGATACTCTAGTAAGGTTATCATGGACCTAGAGAGGGAGGATGTACTAGCTGAGCGCAGGGCCGAGCGCCGCCAGTCAATTGAGTGTCTGAAGAAAAGGCCTCCCATCGATTCACTACAACAAGCTACCCAGTCGGTTGTAAACCCCTCTAGTGATGATTTGATTTCATTAGATGGTGTCCCTGCACTTCTCCGGGAGTTATCTCCTCCATCTTCCCCACCTAATTCCTTGGATTCTACACATTTAATAACTATTTCCTGCCCGCATGACTCTTTGCCGGGAACAGAAGTGTTACCAACTCCTTCCCTGTTATATAAAGAGTCTACTAAAAGGAAGACCAGAAATCTATTGCAGTCTAAAGTTCCCGGCCCACCACTTAAGAAAAGGAGAAAGAAGGGCGGAGATGTTTGTAGACCTAGAATTAGTCACACTGACTTTGGGAGAAGTGATACGATTATTACTAAACCTGTTGTTAGTATCCCTAAAGCCCCCACGTTGCCTGTACAAACCCTAAAAGTTGTTTCGAATACCGAACCAAACTTGGTGGAAGCAGGTACTCCCCAACATAGTCCTCCTAAGGAAATACAATTAAATGACCCTCTGGAAAGTATTGAGCACCTTATAAGGTCCTTTATTTTACCTATTATTGAGAGGCTAAAGAGGGTTGAGGAAAGGCTGGGGAATATAGAATTCGCCATTAGTAACAAAGTGGGACAGACTAGAGATAAAGTGATGTTGGACCGCCCTCCCGCTGTAACCAAACTATTCCCATATTCTGTCGTAGGAGAAGGTCCAGCTAGAGCTAGTGTGACGATTACTGGCCCTAAAGAGCTGTCCCAATCAATCCCTAAACCTGCAAGACATTCGGCCTTGTTAGTCCCAAATGAAACTCAGAGGGTTGGGGATTAACTAGATGGAAAAAACGTGGGTTTTGATGAGTGTACGAGTCCCAGTATTGCTAGGGGCACAAATTGTAGGGAGCCCCAGGTTGAATTACCTCCTGAAGCAGTTCCCTATGTGGTAGTGTTGGCGAGAGTTCCTAAACTGCCTGATGGAAAGAGGGAGGGATTTTCTCAGCTTAAAAATAAGACTGTACATTGGCTGAGTCAAAATCGCCCATTCCCCCATATCATCAATGGCGAAATTCTCCACGTTCGCCGACTGGATTGGTTGGGAAGTAGGAAGAAGTATATTAAGGGGGATCTAATTCTTATTAATTTTAGGGACCCCGCGGCCGTAAGGCATATTCTTAATTGGCCTGCAGAGACACTTGGTACTTCTATTATTCCCTTGGAGTTAACCTTTTTTTACCCCAGAAACCAAGGGAGTAGAGCAAGATACCCTGGGGTTCCTTCCTTTTCTTTGATTAATTCTCGTCCATTTTATAAAAATGAGCATAAAATGTTCGAAATTAATCCTAAACCAATGATCCTTGATAGCATTCCAAGGTGGGACACTGTATTGCCATGGAGCTATGGAAATCGTACTGGGAGGCTGGACCATTTGATCCCTTTTACGCCACTGGATGTTTCGAACCGATATGAGGTCTTTTCGAACCTTGATGGTTGCGACTGACAGATGAGACATATGACAAAATTCCCCCCTGTCGCAATACAGTCTGACCCATTAATACATCTCGGGCTACTGCAAAATGGTTATCTTGGACAAATTGAACGACAAAGTCCGTTGAAGAGGATCTTGACTCCAGATCCAAATGTCCCTCCCTTTACTCCACACCCTCTTCAAAAAGCGTAACCAAACAGAGGGCGGATGCTGGGTCCTCCATTTTGAGTAATTCCGCTGGCCTACTGGATTTCCAAACAACTAAGCAAGCCCCCAACGCTGAAGGTGTTAAAATCATTTCATGGAATGTGGCAGGCCTTAAAAATAAACTCCCCAATCCTGAGTGGGGTACATTTATCTCTTCCTTTGACATCTGCATGCTGCAAGAAACCTGGATACTTAAAGAGAGTGCGGCCCCGGGCTTTGCAACATTTGATATTTTAGCATGTAAGAGTGGTAGGGGAAGGCCCTCGGGGGGGCTGTCCATATGGGTTGGCTCCCACCTGGGGATTAAGGCAAAGGACATCCCAACTGATTCTCGGGACGTACAACTTGTATTATTGGACATAGTGAATGGCCCGAGTATTGCCCTGATAAATGTTTATTCAAGACCTATTAAGAGGGGCCTTGAATCAAAGGCTATTACTGTAATGTCCAAACTCTTACAGTCACTTGACTCCTCTACTGTGCTAATCCTGGGCGGGGACTTTAACTGCCACTTTGAGCCTCTTTTGGACTCAAATACGGGAGATCGTGATGAAGTAGATGCATTATGGAATATTCCTGACCCACTGGCCCCTCTGGTCAAGGTATGGACCCCCCTTGTCTTGCAACTGCAGTCACTCTCTTTAGCTGCATCACTGCGAGCATGTAATGGAAGGGTGATGCCAGACAGACCTGGTAAAGTAACGTTTAACAGAGCAAACCATACCTCAATAATCGACTACATTTTTATCGAAGCCAGACATTGGGACAGGCTCTATGAATTTGTGGTCATTGAGAGGTCTGATAGTGACCACAATGCTCTAGTCCTGACCCTTAAACCGGGGAGTTTTGGACTCAAAAATCCTCCCCCGGGTGACAACTTTGTGATTGATCCATTGACAATAAGAAACTGCAGAAGGAGAGTAAAGTGGCCAGAACTCCAAATGTCCATTAGTAAGCTGGCGGAACTGTATGGAATAATAATACCATTCATCGAAGAGATGGGGAGAGTTGGGCCTCTGGGTAGCCCTACTGATATTCATGGCAAACTGGTTGTTGCATTAAAGGACACTTTGTACCCAGTAAAAAGGGTTAAACAGTCCCGGGCCTTAACAGCTAGGTGGTTTAACAAAACCTGCTGCACAGCCAAAAAGGACCTGCTGATGGCAATAAAAACTAAGGACAGGGAAGCAATTAGAGCAAATCGTTCCTTGTATAAAAAGGCAATCAGCGATGCTAAGAAGGAAGGGGAGGCTGTACTGTGGGAAGAGCTGGGCCATGCGCTCAGCTGTAAGGACGTTAAATCCTTTTGGACTATTGTTGCAACTGGAGTTAGTGGGCATTCTCATGCCCCTGTCCCTAATATTGCTGCCTCAATTTGGGAACATCATTTTAGTGATCTCTATGGCGCGAGTGATCTTGATAGTCTGTCTGTTGACACCCCAGATTTTCTACCAGTCCCAGTGTGCTATGCCCCATCTGAACTCTTCACTTTGGTTGAGGTGGAAACAGCAATTGAAAAAATGCTCCCAAATAAGGCTCCAGGCTTGGATAAATTGCCTGGGGACCTATTTAGGGCTCAACCAAAGATATGGGCACCCTATTTGGCTGTTTGTTCGTATTTTACAGGGGGGTGAAGTACCCTATACCTGGCTTGGGGCTGAAATAGTACCTGTCTTTAAAAAGGGCTGTCCATTAACCCCCTCCAATTATAGGCCTATCAGCCTTATTGATACCTCACAAAATTAATGGGGAGGGTTCTTTTGGACTGGGTCTTGGGATGTATCGAGGAGAACGGGATTCTTTCCACACTTCAGGGAGGCTTTAGGGCTGGTACTTCTACTCTAGATCAGATTTTTCGCCTGCAGGTCTTGTATTGGAAAACAGCTTTGGTTGAGGGTGGCAGCCTCTACCTAGTGTTTGTGGACCTGCGGTCAGCATTCGATCTAGTTCCACGAACTAAAATGTGGCTAGTACTGGCAGATCTGGGCCTTCCGCCTTACCTATTGGCCGTCCTAACTAGGCTTCACGATGACAATTTTGCCCAAGTAAGGTGTGGTAAACATGGCGAGCTTACTGATCGTTTTCCTGTTCAAAAAGGCGTTCGCCAAGGGTGTGTCCTGGCCCCCACACTGTACAGCCTTTATATTAATGGTCTTATTGACCATCTGAATCGTGTGGTAGATAATGATGCCCCTAAATTGGTATCAGGTCGTGTGCCCGCATTGATGTTTGCAGACGATACTTTGTTATTGTCCAAAACGTCATCGGGCATACAAAATACACTGAATGGTTTTGCGAAGTTTTGTGAGCTAAGAGGACTTGAAATAAATCTGGGGAAAACAAAATATATGATTTTTAACCCCCCTAAGTGGGTGCGTCCAAACCCAGTTTTATTTGATATTCCCCTTGAAAGGGTCAAAACTTTCGTTTATTTGGGCGTCACCTTAACGGAGAACTTTAGCTGTAATTCTCAGACCGCTAAGTCAACGCTCAAGTTTGTCCAATTGGCCGGGGTTCTAAATAAAGTTTTTAAAAAATCGATTTTTAAACCAGTCTCCCCTGCCCTTTAAATTTACTGTCGACAGGCAGGAGTGGCCGCAATTTATGGGGCTGAACTCTGGGGGCATAAGCAGACAGTGTCTCTCCTCAAGGCTGAGCAGTCTTTTCTAAGATCCCTTCTAGGGCTTCCTTCCAGCACTCCGTTGATCCCCCTTAGGCTTGATCTTGGGCTAGTCCCAATAGAGGAGATCATCAGTGCAAGACCAATTTTGTACTGGAAGAGGCTGTGGTCAGTGCCTGAACTGACCTCGTATAGGTCAGAATTTGCAGAGATTTGGCCTGCTCTTAAATATAAAAAGATCCCTTGGCTTATGCATATTAATGAAGCTTGTATCCAACTAGGACTCCCGGAATTGTGGGCAAACCCGGAAGCAAGTTGCCCTGGGATATCAAGGAAAAAGCTTCTTTCCCTGATATCCACGAAAAACTTTTCTTCCTTTTCGAGCTCTTCAGCTATGGGTAGGTTGTCCTTAGAATTCCTCATGGTTAAGCAAGATCCCAAACTATGGAATTCATGGATCAAATTGAACCCCCACTTGCTCGAAAATTGTATATCCAGTTAAGATATGGTACCCTACCGGTTCGGTCCTTTTCGTCTAAGTGGCAAACTCAAAACCAGGAAAGTTGTCCTGCTTGTAATCATAAAACAGAGTCTGTTGCACATGTACTACTTTTTTGTCCGGCTTATCACGCAATCAGGAAATGTTGGCTGACTCCTATTTGCAGGAATCTGGGATTTCGTCATTTTAAGCAGGCTTGCAGGTCGCTAATCTATGATACCCATCCCAACATTGTCTTTGCTGTATCCCGCTATTTGCACAGTATGTGGCGTAGGAGACAAACTTTTTTAACTTAATTATTTCCACATTGATAACCTGAAGTTTAATTCTTTTTTAAAAAAACTTTTAACTTTATATGTTTATTTATTGTCTTATCGTGTCATTGTAATTGTTGATGTACGCATGTGCACTTTTATGGTCCTTCGACCGAAATAAAGTTATCACTGACTGAATAAAGTTATGATCCTGTCCTAATACGGCTTTAAAAAGGGTACAGGTACCCAGGACCAATGTCTCAATCAGAGTTTGCTCATTGGCAAGTACACCCAAGTCAAACGAGGAAAGGTTTACTTGAGTTTCATGGACCTATCTGCAGCCTTTGATTGTGTCACCCATTCCTACTTATGGGGGATTACGAAGGAGATGGGTGTTGACCAAGCAATAATCTCATTCATTAGACAACTGTATATGAGAGCTGCAGCTTGTGTCTGATACAGGCAACAGGGTGAGTGTACTAGATGGTTTTCCATCACTAGGGGAGTTCATCAGGGGGGGTACTGGCCCCTTTTTGTTATTATTATACACCAATGGAGTAGAGTCCCCCTGTTAGAATCAACCTTGGCTGTCCCTTCAATGAACAAGGTCTGTATTCCAATATTACTTTACGCAGACAACAGAGTTTTAATCACCCGTACAGGAAGGGCCCTCCAGAAGTTGTTAGATAAATATGTGAATTTTATGAAAAATCTTGACTTAGAAACAAATGAGGCAAAGTCTTTTATTTTAGTTAGAGGTCATAAGGCCAAGAAAGTTCCAACTTTTTTTTATCACAGTGTGGAAAATGGCCCAGATGGAGATATTCTATTACCTAGGGGTGATATTTGACAACATCACAAAATGGTCCAACATGTTGACTAATAGAGTGTTAATGATGAACAAAAATATTAATGCCATATATTTGTTGAAACAACTAGACATGGTTAAAAAATGATATGCAGAAAAATCTTGTTCATTAGCCTCCTAATCCCAGAGTATGGCAACACATTAATCCAGCAGCTGTACAATCAATAAAAGATACTTACTGGGAAAAAACTGATGGGCCTCCCTATCAGCTGCTCTAACTTTAATTGCCATCGCGAATTAAATGTCCCCTACATAACTGACCAGATATACTTGGCACCTATTCTCCTATGGCATTCCGTATGGAGAAAGGAAATAGTCATCCTCACTCAACAGCATATTACGGATTGCCTGGCACTAGAACATGTACGTTGGATCCCTTGGATCTTGTATGTTAAAAATACTTCATATGCCCTGGGAATTATTTTTGAAACATGAAACACATGCTTGACTATAACTAAAAATGCAATAACAGCCCGGTTTTTAAATCACATGTCTGAAATTAGATATAAAACCAATAGCAGTAACTATTTGGTCTGAGCATACATTGAGGTCTGAGTTCTCGGTGAGGGGGAACCAACATACCTGTCATTTGTGACAAATCCACACCATAGATTTATTTAATCAAGTTTCGCCTAAGGCACTTTTTCCATTCAAGGTTTGCCATGTTGCCCATGTTTCGTGTTTTGCCTCACTCTGATTTGCACATTTTCTTTTTTGTAAGATTTATTTAGAACATCGCAAACAAATTTATTTCCAATCATCCACAAACATAAATTCAGGCAATGTAGTCTGGGATTGTACCTTTACAATTGTTGCCTGACCCTTTAGTTTGTTATTTTGTGTTGCCTCATTTTAATGTCTTTCCTTAAAAACTAGGAAATGCACACTTGAGTAAATGAATTTTAAATCCTTTTAATGGGTTTTAATGATGTCCTTTATTTGTGTGATGTATTTATAAACTTTCATGATTGATGTGAAACTCAATAGAATAAAGTAATTTTGAATTGAATTGAGTTGAGTTGCCAAAAATAACATCTAAGGTATGTCTTTGCAATGTGTGTTGGTTTAGGGATGAGTTGTTGCAGATTGCTTGTGTCTAGTCCAGTAAATATTGCTTTGCGGATTAGGCCAATTAGGTTAGTCAATCCATATGTTTAGGCCACCAAGGATGTATAGGTTTGAATATTGGGTAAGAAGGTTTCAAACTGTGTCTAGAAAGATGTCTAGAAATATTCTATTTGTAGGTGATGGCCTGTAAATAAGAATAAAGTTACATGAGATGTTTGGGGTAGGGTTGCATACGGATAAGGCCCCACAATCATGTATGGAAATATCCTCAGCGTTGGTAAGATTTCTTATATCTTTAAAGATCATGGCTAAGCCACCTTCTTTTTTGCCTATGTGGTTTTGTGTCAATGTTTGTTAGCCTGGTGGAATAGCTTCCTACAATGCTGGTGCCATATCTTCCCAAAGCCATGATTCCATTATGAAGATTAAGTTAGGCTCTTTGACTGTCAATAGTTAAAAAATGAAGTACTTGTTTTTGGAAATGGAATAAGAATTTATTAGAAGGCAGTCAGAGAGGGTATTTTGGAGGTGATGTCATTTTCAACTGCTAATGAGTATTGTCCTTTCAAGTTGTAGGTGGTGTGCAATTACTGATAGTCCTAACTGTTGCATTGTTGCAGGACATAACATGTGTTGTTTGTACGTGTCGCAATCCTTCTCCAAAAGGCTTAAAAGACATTTTATTTGGTCAATGTGCATGGGTGGTGGGGATACTGGTTGAATTTGAATGGTTAGTCCTAGGAGCTGTTTTTGAAAGGTAGCCTTGTTGTGTGATACACAAGGAGAAGCAAGGTTATGAAGAGAGTTGTGGAGTGGCTTTCTTTTTTGAATGTTGAAGATGTAAGTTGTATAGGTGAGGGTGGCGATGGAGCATGAGGGTCGATTATTATGCCTCAGAATTCTGTAATGGATCATAGACATTAAGTGAGTGTTGCTGAGTATTTGTGGAGTGGTCTGTGTCTTTGTTGCTGTAAAACTGTGAGGTAAAATTGGGTTACAATGTGTGTTATTAGTGTTGGCATGAAAAGCAGAGTGGATATGTATTGCTATATTGAAATGGATTGGAAGTTTTTAATTGTGTGAGGTTTTGTTGAATATATTTTGTGGGTGTTTTGTTGTGGTGGGGTAGTGACTAGACATGCAGGATTTGAATGTGAAGGACTGGGGAAGTGTGGCTGTTGCAAGAGAGGAATTGGCTGTCAGAGGAAAGTTTCTGTTGAGTGTAAAGAGGGATGAACATATGTTAGGACTGTTAGTTGTAAGCTCAGTAGTGGAAAAGTTAGCCTACTTTTTTGGAGAGGAATGTTGAAATGGACTTTAGGTGAAAAAAAGAGGAGTTGGTGTAGGTGGACAGCATGATGGAGGGTTGAATAAAGAACCATGATGACGTCATCCGTGACTATGGCACCAAGCGCTGCCCATGTGAGCAAATTTGTGTTAGACAGAAAGGTAGAAGGTGAACCAGTAAAGAACATTGCCAGTGAATTCCATTTGAGACTTCGGGGCTCATATAAGGGTTGGGTGGTTGACTGTGTTGAAGGCTTTTGACAGGTCCAGCAATATCAGTAGGCAGGGGTCATCATCATCTGTAGTCAAGAGAGCTTCATCCATGATGTGTAGGGTAGCAGTCTCCATTCTACAATGTGATCTGAAGCCAGACTCTAAGCTGTGAAGGAAATAGTTAGCATTGATGAGAAAGTTGAACATAGACTGCTTTTCAAATGATCTCGCCAAAGAATGATTTGTGAGTAATGGGTTGGTAGTAGGATAATTCATCAGGGTCCATTGTAAATCTCTTTAAGAGAGGAGGATCTGGCCTGTCTTGAGAGTTTCTGAGAAGATGCCTTAAGTGAGGGACGCGTTGACAACAGTAAGTAGGGGTAAGAGAGTGTCCTGATAGAGAAGGACAATGGTAAGATATCATCTTCATAAGAGCGAGTTGAGAATGACCATGACTTCAGAGGGAGATAGGGCTTTGAAGGCTCTGAAGGCTGGCCATTGAATTAATATTCCTCTTTGGTTTATTCAGACAATATAAAATCAAGAAAGAGATTACTCTGAAGAACATCAGGAACAAATAAATGCTCAATTCAATTCAATTCAATTCAATTCAATTCATGAAGCTTTATTCGGTTCATAACATGTGATGACCATAAAAGCACACAGCAAAACACAGAGATACAAAGATACAGACTAAAAAGAAACACATTAAAAAAATCATACTTTTCCTATAATAAATAGCTTTACAAATAAAACTTGCAGTATAAAAACATATATCAGGGGAATTAATATTAAAAAGCAACCTCATTGCATCTTCCGTATTAAAAATACCATATTTTAAAAACATGGGTTTTAAAAATGTAATCCTTACATTCAAGAACAGAGTGCAAAAAAGCATAAAGTGCATACTGATTTGTTTGGAGTGTCCGTCGCACGGGCAAGGGCCAACAGGGTATCTTTTTTGTTGGGGGAAGGCCACCAAGACATGCACCATTCCTAGCCTTAATCTGGTTAGGACAAATCTATGCGCTGGGTGGGTTACCATGTTCAGGTACTGCTGAAAACCCTCATTTTCAGTGAATTTATTATATAGTTCAACAGTAATAGAGGGACCATAATAAATAAATGCTCATTTTGAAAGCCAGTAAGAGTGAATGGAGAAGAAAAACGTTGACACCATCACCCCTCAGGTACCCCAACAGCCCACTCAAGCAGGGTCATGTGACAATCCCCACTGCTGTACAAGCACCCCATCGAGGGTCTCTTCAAGAACGAAGTGAAAAGAATTGTGGTTGGAAACACTGTGTCCTTAACAAAACAAACAAAAGGCCAGGTGTATCATGCTGGGTCAAGAGCAAGCGCAACCAGGCAGACCAGCCAGCTCAAAATAGCAGCCCTTGTGCAGAAATGTACGGTGTTAGTGGAGGTACAAGTACATAAGTGCAGTGGCTGCAGGTGTCAAGCATGTAGTTGCAGCATAATGGCAACAGTTAAAATGCGGTGGGCATAAGCAATTCATATCAGACAGAAGCAGTCTGTAGATAGGTGGCCGAGTAACTGAGCTTGGCCAGTGCGAATCGATACATGTTTTGTCGATAAGTGCTAGGTGCTAAGCAGTGCAGGACAGGTAAGAATGGATCAATGAATCAGAGAAATCCCATGTTGATGTATGTGCGAGGAGTTGAACATTGAGACAACATAGTCGTACAATGAAGAGGAACAGGAAAAACTCTAGTGCCATTTGTCCAATTCTAGAATCATACTTGTCCACACTATTAACATGACTCCCTCTGACCACTCCTTAATGTGCAAATCAGTCCTCATTTATTTACTCTCCATCATCTATCTCCAGATGTAAAATGTTATGGCAAACTGACCCCACACCTAGAAAAAAGTTATTTCGCACTTTTCTCTCTATCTAGCTGCTCTCACCCACCTATGATGTAGCCTGTACTGACTCCTCTGTGAACTCATCTGGTCTGATGCCCATGTTTCTCCTGAGCTTCATCTGACACAACTTCCCATCTAATAGTTAAACAATTAGTCCTGTCATCTAGTTCCCTCTGTTTCTTCATCTGCCTCATCAATCATTCTCCTTACCCAAAATGCTTTGAAGCTGCGCTTAGACTTACCTTTTGAAAGCTAATACTGAGTATCTCAACATCCAATGTTATATAAAACCCTTTAAAATATGTGGCCCTAGAAACAGATGTTTGTAAATCTGTACTCAAAGGTTTACAGGTTCGCATAGGGGCATGTTTGCAATTTTCTGGAATACAGTAAGATTTCTCTATGATCTGACTAGAACCTGCCACAGTCAGCAGTTTCCAACAGTACTACTGGAAAGGTTGAGTGAATTCCTAATAATGTTGATGTCTAAGTAGAGGGAGTTCTACATGAACAATTGTACATACTATAAAATTGTTTGATGCAAAACACTGAGGGCCTCATGTAGGTAAATAAATTTTACCGGTTCTAAAATACCGAGCCGTACCGAATCGGTAAATTAGAACCGGTAAGTTATATGTAGGTAAAAATTCGGTAACAGTTACCGATTCGGTAACAGTCGGTAAATACGAATCGGAATTCACCGATTCGGTAAATACCGAGGTGATAATTACCGAATCGGAAAATACCGAGGTGGTATCTACCGAATCGGAAAATACCGAGGTGGTATCTACCGAATCGGAAAATACCGAATCGGTACGTACGGATTCGGTAAATAACATCACATGACTTGACGAAACAGCTAATCCTGTGCAACGACAGCCCACCCAACCAGGAACTGCCCACACCCAGGCAGGTGTACACAATTAGCCGAGGTGGCCACACCCAGGCAGGTGTACATAATTAGCCGACCCTGGAGAGGCTTGGAGTGCAGAGGAGAGGCAGGGAGCAGTTGCATGTGCGAGCGGGAAACGAACAGCATGTCCAGCCAGAGCACACAGAAAGACGGAGGGGAAAGGAGGAGGAAGCTCAAATTCAGCCCCAAGGAACTCCAGGTGCTGGTGGAGGAGGTGGTGAAGCAGCACCAGAAGCTGTTTGGGAGGCAATCCCTGCAAGTGCCTGAGGCCGAAAAGCGCAACATATGGCTGGCCATCCAGGCGCAGGTCAATGCTGTGGGAGTGACCCACAGGGAAATTGAGGTCCTCAAAAAGCGCTGGTATGACCTGAGGATTGTGACCAAGAGGAAGATGGGCGACATCCAGAAGGAGGCCAGCCAGACCGGAGGTGGAACCAACAGGGCACCTGCCCTCACCGAACTGGAGGAGCTGGTGGCGGCCACACTCGAGCAAGAGAGCGTCGTGGGTCTTGGGGACGCCGACAGCTCTGCCAGAGCCGCAACACACCAAGGTAAGACGAAAGCACAGCAATGTAGCCGCCCCTACCCCTATCCCACATCCCCCATTGTGAAACGAGAATCACACTGCAGTCCACACGTGTCAGTGCAGACAGGCAATGCATTCCGGGAGATGTAGTCAGGGCAACACTAACCATGACGTAAATGTCACAGGGCAACAAGGCATGTCACGCACTCGAGGCACAAGGAGACAGAGGACAGATTGGAATGTGAAATGATTTATTGTGACGCTTGCAATGCAGCCCTTCGGGGACACTGAGCCAATGTTGTTTTTCTGTCCACAGATGTGACATCATGCAGTACAGGGCATGCTGCAGGGGAGACGGCACACCGGCCACAAAAATCACCGCTAGCCAGCACGAGTGCAGACCAGGGAGCAGGCCCACTTGCAGCCGCACCACCTACGCAGCCAGCCTCGCCGCACACAGAGCCAGCATCACCTCACCGAGAGCCAGCATCACCACCACCAGAGCCAGCATCGCCACTCATGTTCGATTCACCGGCCACATCTCCGCTTGCAGGTGTGAGAATGAGGAGGCGTCCAGCAGCCAGGCTACGAGCCTTAGACACCTCGTCAGACGACAGCATGGGCCCAGAAGACCGCACCGGGCCCCAGGAAGGGAGCCATCCCACTGTGCCCCACACCTCACAGGCAGCACAGACGGGAGCAAGAGGGCGCCGCAGGTCGCGTGTCCAGAGTCCACCAGCACCCACTGACGGCCATGGTGTCTTCTTGGGGCTCGAGGGCCAAATGTTGAAGCAACAGCGCCTGCAATCAAAGGCAGTAATGTCAGTCCAGAGGCACATGCGGGTGATGAGGACAAGCTTAGTCAACATGGACACAAACATTGGCGGCATGGCTGCGGGCATTCGGGACATGTCCCAGTCAATCCAGCAGTTGTGCAGCAAATTAGATGCTGACATCGAAGCACGGCGCCGGGAACGCCAGAGAAGGGACACTACCAGCAGGGCACTCAACCGTCTGGCAACTGCGACTTCCCTACTTTGCCGGCGCTCTGTGACGATGCAGGAGGGCCTAACACAGTGCTGCAGCGACCTGTCACGGGGGATGGTGCAGGTGACAAGTGCACTAGGGGTGCTATTGACAAGTCAGGCGTCGACAACTGCTGCAGGGGATGCTGCGGAGAGCATCGACACCAGCAGCAGCATCACACCCCCCGTCCCAGAAGCACGCAGGAGCAGCAGGCGGCTTGGGGTTGGCTCTAGTGAGGATGCACAGGCCGTGCAATCCACCACTGCAGCGCGTATGCGCAAACATTGATGTGGCCCTGCTTATCCACTTGCCATTGGGTGACGTAACCCTGGACATACTCATTGTATAGATGGCATATTGCCAGATTGGCCTGTTCATGTGTTCATGGCGTGGTGCCACATTAAACTACGTCATGACTTCTCACGACTCGCTGTGTCCCCTCACTTACTCAGAAATAGTTGCATGTGATCTCTGCCCGTCTCTCTCTCCCATCGATTGCAGTTGGCACTCTAGCTGCGCTGCCCTCTGGCTGGCCTGACTCATCCTCGTTGTCCTCAAAATATGTTAGTTCCACATCTGTACCTTTTTTCGTGGCAAGGTTGTGCAGCATTGCACAAGTGGCAATTATCTTGCAGCAGGTGATGGGTTTGTACTGGCGTGCGCCTCCGCTCTTGTGGAGGCAGCGGAACCTGCTCTTCAGCAGTCCAAACGTGCGCTCCACCACATTGCGTGTAGATTTGTGGGCCACGTTGTATCGTCTCTCACTCTGGGTTGCTGGGTGTAGGTAGGGAGTGAGGATGAATGACCGGCATGCATATGCACTGTCGCCTGGATGAGTAAAAGGGAACCATCAGTTACATGCCTCTATACACTCTGATTTGCAGGTTTCAAGGGGCGTCACTGTTACTTACCCAGCAGGTATCCCTCTCCGAATTCTCCGGCTCTCAGTCGTGTGTAGATCCCACTATTCTGGAAGATGTACGAATCGTGGGTGCTCCCAGGAAACTTTGCAACAATATCTGTGATGATGTTCCCTGCATCACAGATCACCTGCACATTGATGGAGTGGGTGGACTTCCTGTTCCTGTAGATGTGCTCTGTGTCAGCTGGAGGACAGATTGGGATGTGTGTACCATCAATACAGCCGATGACATGGGGGAACTGTGCCATGTGATAAAAGTCTGTTTTTGTTTTCTGCAGTGCAGCCTGTGTGTTTGGGAAGCTGATGTAGTGGTGCATTCTCTGCATCATGGCATCCAGGAACTTCCTGAAGAAACGTGACAGGCAACTCTGGGATACCCCACCCACCGCAGCTATCACCACCTGATAACTGCCGGATGCCAACAGATGTAGGCTGCAGAGCACCTGCACATGTGGGGGTATGGCGTGCGCCCTTCTTATTGGCTGGTCCAGGAGTGGGTGAAGGTCCCTGATTAAGTCCATGATGGTTTCGGGGTGTAGCCTGTACCTCTCATGTATCTCTGCATCAGTCAGCTGGAATAGTGTGATGCGCTGTCTGTAGATTTGTTCCTCCCGTCGCCAAACCCTCAGTCCTGCTGCCTGTAGACGTAGGCGCCTTGCAATGACGTACATGGCGGCCATGTTGTCCACGCTGTTGCATTTTGGGATTGCTTATGTGCATTGTTGATGGTTACCACCTGCTTTCCATCCGTGTTAATTACCGACTCTTATTTACCGATTTTCCTGGATTTCTTAATTACCGACTGCTCCTACATGTCATTTTAAATTTTTACCACTTCATATTTACCACTTCATATTTACCGATTCGTTAATAATGTATTCGGTAAATATGAATCGGTATTTTAGAATTCGGTAACTATGAATCGGTATTTACCGCCTCATATTTACCGAAAATTGGTTTTTGGACTCCTACATCTCACTTGTCTGAATACCGGTCGGTAACGGCATATTTACCGAAAATCGGCCGTTACCGACCGGTATTTGGCTACCTACATGAGGCCCTATTAGTGGTGCCACTTCATGCAGGCAACCCTGCTCCAATACCCCAAGAAATTCAGGAGATGATTAGAATCTAGTTCCATCATAAAAATGTGATCACTCCTGTCCTTGACCAGTGGACACTTCCAACTATATCCAGGGTGAGGTTTGGGTCAGAAACAACTTTCATAATACTCACAAACTCACAGGTTTGTGGCTGTTTCTAAACTGTAGCCCATCTTCACGTGAAACAACCACACCCCACTCCTAGAGTAGGATTTAAAAATCCATAGGAGCGTCACATTGTAGGATAATAGTATACTTGTGTAAATGTCTTTTGTAGGGCATATCCAGATTTTGTTAGTACTAAAATGAGGTACACACTCTTTAAAAGCCATTAGTGTATCTAACTAAAACTAAGACACTGAAGTTCCTTAGAGAATGGAGCCTTTGGTGTTTAACATGGCCACACATTACATCGATTTCAAATAGCTAAATCTACCACAATCTGGATTTTGCAAACTCCACAAATTCTACTCCACTGAAACAGCTGTTGCCCATGACTCTAATTTCTTAACTTGTCCAAACCCATTCCTATATTCCTCTGTTCTCAATCTGACTGTCATCAGTATGTTCTTAACACAGCCAACGACTTGACTGTGGGCCTGACCCATGCTTCTTTTTTTGTCGCAGGTAAGCCGTTCAGCAAATTCCCATCAAACCTCTGCATGGCTCTGGGAAGATCTTTCTCTGATTTCTGATGTTCATTCTACTCACTTAACAATTATCTCCATTACCAATTGCTGTTCTCCAATTCCTGAGGGAACATTTAAAAAGCAAAAGACAAAAGACACCAAAGTGATTCAGATCTGATAGGTGGATAAAAATATAAAAATATTTACGAAAAGCATCCATAAAACTTACATTACCATATCAATATCAGTTTGCGGTTGTCCTCTGCCTAGGCACAAATTCAGGCTGACTTTGGTGGAGAGGAGCTTGCATACACCAAGTGGGCTGACTCGCAAAGGTTTTTTATTTGGGGCTTTTGGAAGTCAAAGATGCCCATTGTAGCAAGATCAAAGTTTGAAGTAATAATTGATTTCTTGAGGTCAGATTTTTCTTTGCCAAGCTCCCACTAAAGCTGTTATTTTTAGCAGCAATCACTCTAAAAGCTGGACTTCATAGCCACCAAAGTTGCTTTGTTGCTGGAATGTATTTGCCTCCACTTTCCAGTCAAAGATTTTCTCTTCAAACAAAGTTACGTTATTTTTCAAAATACTCTAGATTGCCAAGGCTGGAAGCTCAAGGTCAGCTGGATTCTACAAGGTCAGATACCTTTACTGCACAGTCCTGGCATACCAGTTTTCAGCATTACAAAACATATCCAAGTGGGACAAAACTGGTTTTATTGCCTACGTAGGATGCCTTGGTTGGGGAAGCCTCTACACCATGCCTTGGACCTCCAGAGCTGGTACTCAGTCCCACATTTATCCGATTGCTGTAAATGTTCCTCCTAGTCATTTCTGCCGGTCCAGGCTCCCTGGCAGGCTACTAAGCAACAGATCTCTCTTTAGCACGGTCTTCTGTAGGGTCCTTAGTGGTCAGCTGCACCTTCTTAGTGTCAGGAGTTCTTTTTTTATGTCACTAGAGGAAGTAAACAGGAGGCCAACTGCTTGACCCTTGGAGAGAATTTCCAAGCACTGGGAGACAGCAGAAGTCCCTGAGACCTTTTCTTCATGCAGGGTCTTCGTTCTTCTTTCTTCAGATATTCTGTTTCCAGGTCCAAAAGTATTTTGAGGAGCTGGATGTGAGACACCAGTCTTCTACTTTACACTCCTTTCATCCAACCATATTTAACTTCTCTCAATTTCCCACCTATTATTTCAGCACTTTGTCACTGCAAAAATTCCCATAAGCCGTCAATCTGGTATGGCTCACCCCTTCGATCTATTGGGGATCTGGTTCTTATTTAGGTTGCTCTTTGTTCTATGAACTGTTTAAGCTGCTTTGCAGATGTGTAATCCCTGTTAAGTAGCCAGTTATTGGGAATATTCCTGTCTGCCTGGGTTAAGAGGTCAAGCCATTTTTTCCATGGAATCAGGGCTGTTAACATCCATTCCATGTGTATTGAGCCTCTGATGTGGGGCCAAAAGTCAAACCTATATGGCTTTCTCTCAGGCAGCATAAAGTACAATTTGTAAAAGTGATTTTACCACTAAAGTTATAAAAAATCCACTTCAACATTGAATTAGATATATGGGACTAATTGAAAAATAACTAAATCATTTGACTGCATTTCCCCAAATGAAAATATAAAATAAAGAGTTTATTCACTCGTAGGCCTTACCTACACACTGAAAACAGTTGTTAGGTAACTGTACTGTGAGGGCATACTAATATTGCTATGGAAAATGCCACATTTTTATATAATAAGCACCTAGCCATTTTGACAGTGGGTGATTTCTAACATATAAAAATGCTTACTTACATGGGAAAGTCACTTTTCCCTCCTATGTGTCACTGCAGTGCTCTTAAATTGTAGCACAGATAGAGTACAAGTTCTTAAGTCAAATATTTGTTTATGTATGTAAGTGGTGTAAATAAATATTGCATCCCACAATAGACATTTAACTGTTATCCCATTTGTGCATTTGTGCATTTGTTGTGCATCTACCTTGCCCTTACAAGAAAGTTAAATACGTTGTTTGGTTAAATTCAATGCAACACGGACAATTCTTTAAGGAAGAAAGCACAGAAGTGTTATATCACTGTTTAGAATTAAAGCCAGCAAAATCAATGAAGAAGAAAATGGGTGCATCATGACAAAAAGAGTGTCCCTCTAACTGTCCCTTATCCCCTTCTGTATTCCTTTATTTTGCTATTGCATATGATTATACACTCATCATAACCTTGGTCCCTTATCCTAATCATATTTTCTGATCACCTACTAGTAATAGGACATTGTGTAGCACTCTGCTCATTAATGCTGAAGTCTACCTATGTCCAAAATCTTTTACTCCTCTTCCTTAGTGGCTCCTACCTTTGCCCCCACTCCTATCTTCTTCTATTTTTCATTCATCCAAAACACAGCTAGGTTCTTGCAGATCAATATAAAAAAATCCAGCACCTCAAACTTTCAAATAGGGTAACACTTAATAGATGACCAATAATGATCGAGCAAGAATACTGAAAATGGTGAGTCATCGGCATGCCTCTTTACACATTCTCATCTACTTTGCCACCAGGGCGATATATAACCTGCCTATATCATCATCTACCTACTTTTATTGGCATCAATGAGATTGACACTTTCCCATTATGTATCTTCAGCATGATCACAGATATACCCCACCACATTTCCTGCATTGCAAAAATGTGTCATCCTGTCATGTTTCCAAGAGTACATTGGGCCCCTTCAAAGTTCAAAGCATCCAAAGTACTTTGCCCTCACCTCTGGAATGATCTGCCTTACCAGTTCAAAACCACCAAATAATTCCTGTATTTAAATGTGACTTCAAAGCTAAAATGAATGTTTATAAAAGTGTAATTGAATATTCTAATGTATTTTCTGCAGGTAATACATGTGTAAATGTAGTATTTTTAAATGTTTATTTACGGGCCATCCAGCAATCTATCTATCTAGCCCTCCTTGCCTCCCTCCCTCCATCCATCCATCCATCCATCCATCCATCCATCCATCCATCCATCCATCCATCCATCCATCCATCCATCCACCCACCCATCCATCCATCTCTCCCTATCTATAAATACAGTCTCCTCTTCATTTCCATCTCTATTTAACATTCTATCTTTGTGTCTGTTCTCTCTCTCCTCACCTTCTTCATCACCCCGTTCTTCAGATCTCCCGTTCCATTTCCATTACCCTACATCTTTTCCTTTCTCCCTCCCATTCTATTTACTCTTCTAGTCATTGTCACACATTCTTTCACACCCATATACAAACTCAGTGGCATATTATCAAGAAGCAGCGATAATAGGCTTGATATTATGCCCTTGAGAATTCCCATAGAAGCCCATGTTCTGGTGTCAACATGGGCTGCTATTGGAATTCTCTGCGGCATATTATCAAGCCCATTATCGCCAACTGCCGCTAAAGCGGCGATAATTTTAACGCCGTGTTTGATAATATGCCCCTCCGTGACTTTTACTTTCTGTCAGAGTCACTTTGCGAAAAGTCTATTCAGTGACAAACCATATGTGAAATACTAAGCACAAAGCAATAAATACATTAAAACAATTTGGATGTGGTAATACATGTGAACAATGATCATTACTTAATAATACTTCTTACAGCTGTGACTGTCTTTTATCTTAAGACAGCTGACACGTTTCAGCCTCTACTTATATTTGACTAATTTGAAGAAGAACTATAACATTGTTATTCCTTTCAAACAAATATGAAGAAAACAATTTTTCACTAATGTCTTTATGGGTTGAAAAAAAATGAATTTCCAAACTTTCAAAAGTCTCACTGATCAATATCGCTAAGCAGCATACTTGTAAAATGAGCCAGTGTGCCCTTTTCAAATCTTCTGTGGGCCTGATTTTACTGGTTTTACAATAATTTGACTTAATAGAAAATTCAAGCCCCAAACCTATGGAAGGGAGATCTCAATGTTTGCCTCTCCTATTTTTCTGTGTTGGAAATCTTTTCCCCAGTTGCAGAGATCTTGGCACATGTAATATTATGTTTTGGAGTAAATATGGGTGGGGCCAGGGGCAGTGGTGGGTAAATGTGGAAAATTGGTAAAAAATTAGTGTAGCTAAGGCAACATTCAGGGGGGAGCATTGGGAGGCACCTGTTAATACAAACTACCCACCCACTGAAAATTAAGATAATTACAATTCTCAAAGTGCACTTCAAGCTCCACTACAGCCCAAATGGTGTCAAAATAGGCTTGGGAGGCACCTGTTAATACAAACTACCCACCCACTGAAAATTAAGATAATTACAATTCTCAAAGTGCTCTTCAAGCTCCACTACAGCCCAAATGGTGTCAAAATAGGCTTAAAAGTACTGTAGCCAAGCCTTGGTGTAAGTGAAGCACCACACATGGCTAATCACTCATGCTGCAACACACTCCCATAGAAATCAGTGGGAACAGGGAATTGCACTTACACCCCATTGAAATGAATGGTAAATTAATGAAATTAGGTGCTTATTTTTTTATTATTGTTTAAGAAATATTTATAAATTAAATTCATATGTCTAAATATTTTATTTGTTAATACACATTTAATTTGAGGATGTAATGTGTTATAAATTATTATTTTGATAATTTCAGAATAATATGTAATCTATTCTTACATTAATATTTTACGTAAATATATATTTCAATATTTGTTTTAAATAAATAAACATTATCGCATTTACTGAATATTTTCCCAAAAAGTGCTCCACCCTGGTGGCGTAGATCTCCAAAAGGTCAAGTTATTTGTAGCAGCTTTACACTAGAAGTTTGCACCCCTCATTGGAGCATCTGAAGACATGAAAGTCTATAACTAGGCCTAAACCTGAACTTGGTAATGGTGGAGAGTTACACCTAGGTTTTGGAGTTGATCTACACTTGACTTTTTTCTACATGTGTAATTTTAATTTTGTAAAATATGCCCAAGATCTCATGAAAAGTGCATGACTGCAAAGAGGGAGCTGCTTCTAGTGCTTAATTTGTGAAAGGATGAGTGCTGTGCCCGATGCTCTGCTCAGAAGTCCACAGGAGGCACCATTAAACGTCAGTGCACCGAATGCCAATGCTGCGTAGCCCTGTATAGACCATATGCATCTTGATTCAACTACCAGACACTCCTTGTTCATTTATCTCACTCTTGCTGGTTCCTACTTTCTTCCTTTGTGATGGAAGTCCGTCTATCTTTCTCCATCTTTCCCCTGTGTTTATTTTTCCTTCTCTTGGGAAATGTCAGATGAGAAAAAATAAGTGCTGTTCCCCAGAAAAGATTGCCGGTGCACCCCACCAGCTCAAATTAAGCGTTGGCTGCTTCTACAATTATTGCCACAAATATTAAAAAACAGTACCTGTGTACAGCATGCAGCACCCAAGCTGTGAGTAGAGTCACATCTAATTATTCACTGTTAATTGCTCTTTTATGCAAGAATCCTCACTTTCCTAAAGGGAAAGTGTGTTCTCATTAAAACAAGGTCATTATTTAGGCTGATTGCGGGATAGGTATTTTTTTCTCAAGGCATATTTTCCCAACATTAAATGCTTCTAAATGATATAATTAATGCAGAGACCCTGACATCATCTTGTCTGCAAGTTTCTTAAAAACATCTTCTGCACACAAACACTGTAGGGTTATGCAACTTTACTTTGTAGTGGAGTGTCACATACACATCCAGCTTTACATTGGTTTCTTTCAATAAAATATGCACTTGAGGGTTTTTGAATAAAATGGTAATCATTTCATTTACCTGAAATGTGTATATTAAAACTTAACATTTTTATTGAAATCCACAGTTTTAAAAGGGTTCTAGTTTTCTGTTTATTTAATTCTGCATATATTTGATTTGGATGCAGATGTTCAAATGTGAGTTTTTATGATTTGTAGAGTCAGGTTCGGTGGCTTAGTGGACTAATGTGTCCACTGTATTTAACCTCATGGTCACAAGCTCAAACTCCAGCATGTCCGCTCAGCCATTCATCCTTCTGAGGTTGATAAAATGAGTGCCAATGGGTAACAATAAACATCTGTTATTCAGCAAAAAGATACCCTTGGATGAACGTTTACTTTACAAATACACATCCTATTATGAGGTTATGAGTCCATTCTGAATAATAGACACATTTTCTAATAGTTTTTTTAAATCATCAATGATAGGAACCTGTGTAAGCAGAGGTTTACAATAATAAAACATCTTTAGTGAACCAAAGAAAACCAAAGAATAAGAAAACAACTAAACTTAAATTAACATCTGAAATGAACATTTCCTTATTAATTCAAGCTAATATTCAGGCTAATATATAGAATAACAACAAAGAAAGTACATTATTCAAATCAATATCACAGTTGTCCATTTATAATGCACATATGCAAATTTAAGGAACAAAAGGACACTCAGACAGAAACCCAAAACACCTAACATGAGCACAAATGCACACTGCAACATATTCAAAAGCCCAGATTATATCAGGTTTAGTGGAATCTTCAAGTGTGATACTGCTTGGCCAGATTGCAACTCAACCAGTGTCCCCTGCACTGTGATATTCTGGATGTGAGGACAATGGGCTAATATTTTGCCTACATCCACAAAAAGAGGAAAAGGAGGAAGAGGTTGACGTGTGAAAAACCACACTCCTCTCTGGGGAAACATTAGATTTGCTTAAATTGCCCTCACCCACTAGAAAGTGGCATGCTTCATTATAGGGCTACTACAACATACCTGAGCAGACCAATGCCTGGGATGGAGCGAAGGAAGGTGAGAGACAAATACAAACGAATATGTGTTGGGATCCACGCAGTAAACTACATATGAACAAACAATGATAGTGTAAATGTAAACCTATCTCAAGAATATTCTTTAAAATCTTTAATTATAGGTTGCCTGGGTAGGATTAAAAATTAAGAGGTGGAGATGGTCAAGGGGATATTTAGGACCCTTTGTCTTTCCTAACTGCTTCTATGTCTACATGTTTTGGCTACTTTAACCACTGAGTAAGGGTTGTTTAGCCTTCCTTAGGACTAGCAATCCCGTTCTCATAGGAGAAGTATTTGCTTCTTGCTCCTACAAGATCTACAGCTACCATTAGTTACCAGTGGCATCTTTCATGAAGGAATTGCATAATAGCATGTTGGTAAGAAATAGACAAATAAAAACAATTGAGTTTAGGAGGTGGTTCTCTGTGAATAAGGAATTTCAGATCAGATTTAATTTTCAGAGTGTAACTGACCAATTGATATGTAAATCCGTTTTCCATATATTTTCAACACATGTTTTATCTCAAGCTGAGCGGGAAACATGGTGGCTGTGTGTTAGGCAGTCGCAGGCACCATTGGGGGGAAATGATGCAGCGCGCTCTAAGCAGCGCACTTTAAGGACTACTGAATGTGACCATGACTTACCGGAGGGTCAGAAATGTTGGCAGAGTGGAGATTTACGAGCAGGGGTGCGTCAAAAGCAAAGGTTGCTGGGCCCTCGGAGTTGGGGTGGAGGAAGGCAGCCCAAGAGCTTTGGCGCTGCAGGGAGGCTGGCGTAAGGTCCAGTGGCAGAGCCAGCACAAGTTGCAGCTCCCCGCAGCCTCGCGAATCCCACAAGACAGAGTGCAGAAGCTGGTCCTCCTCCTTGGGAGACCTGAGGAGGTGAGAGCCGGTCGAGAAAAGAAGGACTATTAAAGAAGACTGAGTAAGAAAGCTCCATCTTCTGCCTATGGAGAAAGGCGGTCCCACTGAAGGCGAGGTAGCAGATAAAACTTCTAGGTATACCCTAAGAACTAGGAATTTTGGGGGGGTAAAGTTGGATATAATTCAATATCAGACCCCCCTCGGGGCGCAATACAGGAGACAAAGGACTCGGCTAAAGGAAGACGGGGTCGGCAAGTCAGAGGTATTTCTCAAGGCAGGAAAACTGGCAAATCCCCATTAAAGATCGTAGGGGAAAGGAGTAAAAAGGCCCCTATAATACCTATTAAAATAACACCCTTACTTAAATCTTTCTTTCGTGTTCTACCTAGGATGCAGAGGGGTAGCTTGGGAAAAGTGGTTCCCAAAAACATTGGAGTGGAGGCACTTGGTATGGAGAACAAAAGGTACTAAGAGCGATATAAGAGATACCAGAAGGGCTGCCACCAAAACAGGTTAGGTGAGCCCAGAACTGATTCAGGAACATCATGAGAGAGCATAGTGACAGTACCTATTAGTAATAGGTTTGATGCTCTAGCAACGATGGGCTCACCAGAGGAGGCTGAAGATACCCACACCAGGAGAAATAAGGTTGATGAGACAGGGGAGGGGGCTACAGGGAGAGCAGATGAGTCTTTAGCTGGTATTCTATTGGGACTGAAAAATGAAATTAAGACTCGTTTTGAAGTCCCGGAGGCCAATCAGGTCGACATACAAGCTTCATGCTTGTAGTTAACCCAAAAATTAGATGAGGTCGCCCTCCGTACCAAGATCTTGGAAGATGAGGTGGGGGAAATTAAACAAGATGTGATAAAAAACGCCTTTGAGATCTCTAAACTGGCCAAGCAAAACCAAAGCCTTAGGGACGGCCTCAAGAGTTTGGAGAACCATTCCCAAATGAATAATTTAAGATTTTTTATTATTCCGGAAGTCGACGAGGGTTCAGATATAAAGGCCTTTATAATCAATATTCTTCAGGACACAGTTCTTAAGGATAATATCGATATAAATCTTGAGCAAGAAATTCAAAGAGCACACAAGGAGCTCTTTCGTCGCAACCCAGGAATATCTTGGTGAACTTTCTCTCCTACACTGTTAAAGACGCAATTCTCAGTGGGTCCCTAAAGAATGGACCGTATTGAGTTAAAGGTTTTTCTGTGGTAATTAGATCAGATATCTGCAAATCTATGGAACAAAGGCAATGGAAACTTGGAAATAAGATAGAGGAATTAGGGAAGTTTGTGGCCAAGGTCCAATTAAAAGTTCCTGCTATGCTTCGCATGATGTGGGACAATCAAATGTACAACTATTGCTCTGTGGGAGATGTGACACACTAATAGTAGGCCTGGGCGAAGCACTACGCTACGCTCGCGTAGTTTGCGAAGTTCGCGCTACTTCGCACTACGCGAACTGCACGTAGCACAGTGCGAACACGCGTAGCGTAGTGTTGCGTAGTGCTGCGGTCATTTTTTGCTTGCTCGCGGTCCTCAACGTCAAGTTGGCGACCGCGAGCAAGCAAAATGACATCCTGGCAAGACTTTTTCCTTGTTCGCGATCGCGAGCATGGAAAATAAACCTCCCGGCGAGATTCCCAACGCGAGAAGGTCAGGTTTCTCATTGCGAGGGGTCGCGTATGCTCGCGACCACTCGCAATGAGAAACTACCAGTTCGCGTTGAGAAAGCTGCAGCTCGAGTAAAAATCTACTCGAGCAGCAGAAAACTACAGCTCGCACTGTGCAAGATGCCATTTTCAATGATTGCACAGTGCCGGTTGCTTGTCCGCACTGTGCAATCATTGAAAACAACATCTTGCACAGTGCGAACATGTTACTTCGCAGTTCGCGAAGTGCTACGCGTAGCTCGCGTAGTGCGAACTTCACTTTGCGTAGCTTCGCGAAGTGCTACTTCGCGAACTACGCCCACCCTTAACTAATAGACTCTATAAAACAGAAGTAATAATCCAATGAATGAAAGGTAGTCAACTATAGACCAGCAGTGGCAGGAATTCTGATAAATGGAATCTGGGTTGTTTAATGTGCGGCAAACTTGTGTCTTTCTCTCCTTCTCTTTTTTTTTTTTTTCCCTGGATATCCCCCCAGTGGCTAGCCCAATAGCCATTTGATGCCTGTTGAGGTAGGGAGGGTTCCCAAGGGCAGGGTTAGAGGGGAGGAATGGGGTAGGGGAGGTGAAGGTGCACGGGTGGGAAGCAGTGGGATAAAAAAAAAATAACACATGTTTTATCGCTTCGCTTTATAAAAAACAATAAGTAACTTGTGCATAAATCATGGAATGGTTAGAAATCTGTGAATTCTGGAAAGAATGTGTGCACATCATGAACTGAGTTAAATAGCAAATCAGGAAATGTATCCAGATGCTCCATGCATGTTACTGATATCAAATATTGTAGGAGGAATTGCCCAGAAAATTGCAAAGTTAACTTAACTAGTTGAACTTTAACCATTTATTGCTATTATCAAATACCCTGTGAACTCACCAATGCCCATTTGCAAACCATGTAGTCTAGAAAAGCACTTTACCATGTATTGTGATGGATTTATTATACAAAAGTGGTAATTCAAGAAACTCAAATTGGAAAACTTAGATTTAAAAAAATGTTGAGACGACTACTCCTGTTTGTAAAAGTATGTAATAATAAAAAATGTAGGTGTGTGTATACTTTATATAAATCTTTCTTTAAAGAAAATTGAGAAGCAACGAATTATCCAACTCAATCCAAATTGGAACAGTTAAAGTTTGATCCGTATGTTACCTAGCCTCACATCCAGAAAAGACCATGTGATGGAAGCAAAAATCAGGAATTTTCTCACCTGGTGTTGTATAACACACTTAAGTTTGATTAAAGCTATTCGATTTATGTTTAATTCTTCAGTGATTTAGATAAGGGCACATCAATAGTTTTCATGTAAGACTTAGGTCAAGTAACTGGCAACACTGAAATTGTGTAGTTGATGATTGGGGATTTTGATCACTGATTGGATGTATCATTGTGAAAGATTTAATAGAGACCACTTGATCAGCATGCCGGCCTACTATGTGTTAAATTATCATACAGTATTTAATCAGCTTTCTATTGAAGTTGGAGGGACTTATATCCCGGAATGTAATTTTGGAGGGATTTCAAAGTAAAATACTTCAACAATCTTTCACATGTAATAAAATATTGTCAGCATATGGAATTTTAATTCAGTTTGACAGTGACAAATCCTTTAATATCTTTATTTTTTTATCCTTATTAAGAAGGGTTCCAATGCAAAAATAAACAACAACAAGAGCTAAAGGACAACTGTGACTTGTACCTATTTTTAAAGGAACATTCCAACAAAGTCTGTCACTTTGAAAGGATCAGAAAATATAGATAATGTAAATAAATAGATCCAAAAATAAACTGTTGCAAAGATCAGCAAACAAAATCTCAACTGATATGTTCAAAACCTTTTTCCACAGCTAATCCTATTGCCGCAAAAGGATTTGGAAATTCTGAAGCTTTATCAGTCAATAATATACCTTAAATAGAAGCTCTCTGTTCAGAAATAATCAATTTGGGAAAATAGTACTTCAATCAAATTGCTAACATCCTGGCATGCTTCTTACAGTCTAAATTAATGAAATATATTGGTTTATGGTTTTGAATAAAGACACATCTCTACCATCTTTCAGACTTAGACTAATTATTGCATCAAGAATTGACCTTTACAAATTGTCTGGTGTAAGCAGATTGTCATAATTCATAATGTTTGAGAGCCAAAATATCAGAATAATGAAAATAAAACCTTGAATGAATTCTACCCGGTCCTAGGATTTCTCCCCTTTTTAAAAGATCCAATTGCCCTTTGAATTTCATCAGAAATAAACGTCTCTATGTCAAAAAAATCACGACCATTTGGTCATTTTTATGCATACTAGACAAATATGATATTATGTCTTAATTAGATGGACTAGTATCTGAGGAACATAATTCAAAATGTCTTGAAAATTTTGGGATATCTTGCCCCGTTGACAAAATACACCCAGATTAATCTCTAATTAACTTTAAAAAAAATTGGCTAATAATTTAACTCTCCTATAATAAAATATTTTTTTAGCCCTCATAACATGTATCCCTAGTTTAAAAAAAAGATCTGTTTCATTTTAGTAGTATCCAAATCATCCAGACCAAATTTGGACTTTGTTGAAAAGTAAATATAATCGAGTGATATCATTTTTGATTTTCGTTTTTTTTTTTTGGCACAATAGACGAAGGGCCTGATTTAGATTTCGGCCTATGGGTTACCCATCACAAAAGTGATGGATATCTCATTCTGCGATGTATAAATCCCATTATATCCTAGGAGTTGTTAATATAATCTCTTGACACTGCCTTAAAGGCTTCACAAGCAATATGTATTGCAGTATCAGAAGCGGTCTTAAATATAAAGATTTTTCTAATCTGTGATAACTGTAGCATAGTCTGAAATCAAAATAGCTCTTAGATCCAAATGTATTACTTACTAATCAGATTGGGGGAAGAAAATGTACAGTCTATTCTTGATATATCCATGAACCATCAAACAGTTGTGATACAATAAATGAAGGGAGGTTACCAATATCACTATGGTAACCCAATAAAATCATCTGTTTATTTTATTTATTTTTATTTAAGAGTTTTATATAGCGCTGGCCAGACCCGAAGGTATCGGAGCGCTTTACAACATTTGTCAAGTGACTGTTGAGTATACACAGAATTGTAACAGTAAAGGCAGCATATGTCACGTGGCATTCGAATGTAAAGTAGTAGTAGTAGTAGTCATAGTCGAAGGGGGGGTAAGGGTGTGTGGGCTTGACAGAGTTTGTTCTTATCCAAGTGATTGGATCTTCAGTAAGGTGCGGTTCCATTGTGTGGGTCCGTTGACATGTTGTGAGCGCTCTATTGAGGAGGAGCACTTGGAGTTGGCTTTTGAATTTTTTAAAGGAAGGGTTAGTCCTGATGTGTACTGGAATGGCATTCCAGATTTTGGGTGCATTTCCAGAGAAAGAGCGAGGGTTTTTTGTTTGCAGGTTTTCAGGGGATAAGGAGAAGAGTATTGGTGCTCCTGAGATTTCTTGTCTGCCCTGCTTTCTTGAGTTTGGTGGCTAGATAGGCGGGTTTGCCAGTGTGCAGAGCTTTGTGAGTGAGACAAGCAGTTCTAAAGTTAGCACGCATTTCTATGGGGACCCAATTTAGCTCTTTGAGAGCGCGGGAGATGTGTTCGAATTTCTTTACTCCGGTCACCATTCTAGCTGCTGCATTTGGGGTTGATCTGAGAGGACCAAGGTGTGATTTTGCTGAGCCTGTGAGGGTGGCGTTCCTGTAGTCTAATCTGGATAGCACAAGGGATTGCGTGGCTTGCTTAAGGTCTTCTGGAGGGATGAAGGGTTTTATTTTTTTCAGTAGTTTTAAGCTGAAGAAAGCACATCTTGCGGTGTTCTTGATGTGTTTGACCATGTCAAGGTTAGGGTCTAGGGTGATTCCCAGTGATTTCACAGAGTCTGCTGGGATGAGAGCGCAGTTGAGAGTGTCAATAGACTTTATCCATTCCATGATTTGGGGGGACTGCTCTTTGTTGGTTATAAGGAGGATTTCAGTTTTGTCTTGATTGAGTTTTAGATGGTTTTGGTACAGCCATTTTTGGACTTCTATTAGGGTGTCATTGAGTCTTTTTATGTCTGCTGTGGTTGAGGTTTCAAGGTAGATCTGGGTGTCAGCTGCATAAAGGTGGAAGGGTATGTTGGCTTTTTTGAGGATGGTGGTGATTAGTGCCATGTAAATGTTGAAAAGTACAGGAGAGAGAACTGATCCTTGGGGAACGCCTCTGTTTATGGGGTGTAGGTCAGACATGAAGTTTCTGATTTTTATTCTTTGGGAGCGGTTTTGCAGGAAGGAAGTGAACCATTGTAGTACCACCCCTTCTGCTCGTACCCTTTCTCATAGTACGTTGATGAGTAGTTTATGGTCAACCGCGTCGAAGGCCCCCGAAAGATCCAGGAGTATAAGTAGGCAGCTGCGGTCCTTGTCAAGTGATTTGAGGACATCATCTATGACATTCAGGATGGCTGTCTCTGTGCTGCATCCTTTTCTAAAGCCCGATTGGTGAGGGTCGAGGAGGTCGTTGTTGTCCATGTGAAGGGTGAGTTGACGGAGAACACATTTTTCTAGTATTTTGGCTAAGAATGGGAGTTTGAAGACAGGCCTGAAGTTGTTGAGATCGTTTGGGTCAGCGTCTGCTTTTTTCAGTAAGGATGTTACTTGTCCGATTTTGAGGCAGTCAGGCATGATTCCAGTTTTCAGGGAGCTGTTTATAATCTTTGATCAGAGTAGGGCTAGGGAAAGTTTGAGTTTTTTAGCCACTTGGGCAGGGAGGGGGTCTTCAACGTGTGGAGAAGGTTTGGATCCAGAGGTTAATTCAATAATTTCAGCTTCAGTGATGGGTTCAAAGGTTTTCCAATTGTTTGTGGATTGACTGAGTGGGTTCCTGTCTTCTCTATCGAGGGGCGGACCATCATTGGGGGGTTGGAGGTGATCCTCTAGAGAGAGCTCGATCTTTAATATTTTTTCATCAAAGAAATTGGCAAATTTGTCACATAGGTCTTTGGAGGCCGGAATTGCAGATGGAGGTGGTTTGGATGTTTGCTCCCTAATGATATTGAAGAGTTCTTTGGGGCGATTTTTAGCATTATTTAGAGCACCGCAGAAAAAGGTTGATTTTTAATTTTTTATGTGCTTTTTATAATTGCTCCGTTCCTTTTTGAGTTGATCAAGGTGGGTTGTCGAAGGGTTGTTACGCCAAATTCTTTCTGTGGCTCTTAGTTTTCTTCTTTCCGAGTTTAGTTCAGTGTTGAACCACGATCTAGATGGGATGTTCTTGATTTTTTTTTGTTTCAGGGGAGCTATTTGGTCCAACATGGCGGTCATAGATGCATTGTACTGTGAGGTGAGTTCTGTTGTGGACCTGTCGCATGCGAAGGAGGGGAGTGTTCTTAACCTTTCTTCTAGTTCATCGAGGGGGATCTGGCTCAGGTTTCTCGTCCAGTGAAAGTGTTCAATAGTGTGAGGTCGTCGTTGGGTGTTTTGATTAATATGGAAAAGAATGATATGGTGGTCTGACCAGTCAACTGGGAGGGTACAGTAAATGGTGATTGAGTCTTTGTGAGCTATTATTGCTGCAGCGTGGAATACAAAATCCCTCCCTTCGTCACAAACCAAAGATCTGACAAACACACTCAATCAATACATTCGCTGGTGGGGCATTCACTCATCATCAGTCTGTATTTCTCGGGAGATGATTGTTCCAAACGCTGACATGAAAGGAAATGCTTCTTTACCCTAATGAGCAATAAATCTACATAACCTTCTTCAACTCATTAGGCCCTAAATTCCACCTTTGGTATTCCTCTCATAGGTTGGCGATGAATCTGCTAGTTGTTGGTTAGGTTAATTTCTAATTCTCTATTCACTTTGAATTAATACATTTTCTATGAATAAACAACCCAACTCATTTGATAATTAATCAAATCAATCTTTAGCTAATTAATGCAAGTTAAATTATTTGTTATCAAGGCGCCAATCATCATATTTACCTATTCTGGCTAATTGTCGTCCTCTAAGTCAAAATTTGGGCATCAGTTCAGTCTGTCAAAGATTCAGGGAAACAGCTGTCCTGCAGCGTCACCATCCTCTCCATCAGCATAACGTCAGGAAACCAAGAACGAACTTGCAACCTCACTATTCTACCATAATTTATAGCAAGATCACTGTCAAAAAGTAACAAATATTGGTTTTCGGCTTCTCTGATTGGATAATCAGAGATCGCCCTACAGAGTTCTCATGAGTTTTTAGTTCATGTTGTCATCACACTTGCTGGTTCCTGGTTTTAAAGACATTCCACTGTTCTCAGGAAACTGGCTGGCTTCCCAGGGAGACCTTGGTGGGTACAGTCTGGTTAGGGTCAAGACGAGGCCACTGTTGCTGGCGTTAGCGCAGGCGCACTTCATCCAAAACATCGTGGAGCATCGTCAGTCACGTTAGGTACAGGAGGCAGCCATCTTGTGGCAGGCTTAAATGGTCAACTTTAGCAAAAGAAACACAAAACGTAATTAATACATAGAAATGGCTAATAAAATGTTATTCCCTCGCTAATACCCATATGTGTGTGTATTTATCTAGCAGAAAGCAACACTCAAAGCGGTTTATACTCACTTAATAAAGCACAAATCACAAATACATCACAAAAGCAACATATATCATGCAATGTTCTAATTGTCTATTATTAGTATGCGTACATAATTTAGTTTACGCATTAATTTAGCCATGCAAATGCAATCCCACGTGTATTTCAGTTATTAATAAGGTTTGTTAGTTCTTCTCACTTAAAACAATTAATACGGTTATAAATAATTAATTAATCTAATTAGTATGAACATGCAAATTGGGGAGAGTTTGCAAAATTTTGCATTACCTGCTCCAGCATTATGGCATCTAAGATTGAGCCTTTGTTGTGTGTTTGTCCAGTGGAGTGTTGGGTAAGGGCGGGCAGAGTTTGCGAAGTAGCACTTCGCGAAGCTACGCAAAGTGAAGTTCGCACTACGCGAGCTACGCGTAGCACTTCGCGAACTGCGTAGTAACATGTTCGCACTGTGCAAGATGTTGTTTTCAATGATTGCACAGTGCGGACAAGCAACCGGCACTGTGCAATCATTGAAAATGGCATCTTGCACAGTGCGAGCTGTAGTTTTCTGCTGCTCGAGTAGAGTTTTACTCGAGCGGCAGCTTTCTCAACGCAAACTGGTAGTTTCTCATCGCGAGCGGTCCCGAGCATACGCGACCCCTCGTAATGAGAAACCTGACCTCCTCGCGTTGGGAATCTCGCCGGGAGGTTTATTTTCCATGCTCGCGGTCGCCAACTTGACGTTGAGGACCGCGAGCAAGCAAAAAATGACTGCAGCACTACGCAACACTACGCTACGCGTGTTCGCACTGTGCTACGTGCAGTTCGCGTAGTGCGAAATAGCGCAAACTTCGCTAACTACGCGAGCGTAGCGTAGTGCTTCGCCCAGGCTTAGTGTTGGGTCAGATTGTTATTGTGAAGGAGCTCATTTAAAGTTTGTATCAGCGGATTGTATACCTCATTCCAGTGAAGGTTTAGGTCTCCTGGTATTAGGTTATTCGCTTCTGCGAGTGAGCAGTGTGTTATTAGGTCGGTGTTGCCTGGTGGATGGTAGAGGAGGTGGCAGTGAAGCATTTTGTTTTCTGCTGTCTTGATGGAGGCGGTTAGGTATTCCAATGCATTGTATTTGAAGGAGTCTTTTTCTGTTATAGAGATGTTGCTTTTATGTATGATTGTGGTCCCTCCTCCTCGCTGGTTCTTTCTGTCTTTGTTAATGATTGAGAAGCCTGGGGGGACAAGCATATCGAAGATGGGCGGTGAGGATTCGTTCAACCAGGTTTCTGTGATGAACGTAATGTCAATGTCGTGGGTTAGGATTGTTTCTGCCAGTTCTGTTGCGTGTTTGTTTGCAGATCTGCAGTTAGTGAGCATGCATTTAGTCGTCCTCTTGTTGTTAAATTTCTCATTAGGGGGATCCATGGGAATATTTGTGAGATGAGCTGGGGGTCTCAACATTTGTGTGGCGGTATGGTCTCTACCGAATCCAGTGATTACTTGGATCACTGAGCTGGGGGCGATAGTAGGAGTTGCTTTATTGGATTCTGCAAGATCTCTTCCCTCTTTCATGGTCATTACCATGCTAGTTCTTTTGGGTCTGTGCGGCTGGTTACTGAGGGGGGTAGTTTCCCAATTGATCTGTAGACTTAGATTAATATTTACTCCATTCAAGAGACCAATGAGTTGAAATATTTGTTACCAGTAGTAGTCCTGCAGGAATCAAACATGTTGTATATCCTTCCTACAGAAGGGGCATTGGGAGTTAGATCTGCAATCCGATTTCCACAGCTTAGCAGGTGTATAATAACGTTTTTAGTTGTTTTTTAATTTTATTGAGTAGAAGGATCATCGCATATTAATAGATTGGTAAATGGGAGAAAAAACAAAAAGCTAATTGAAATTCATAGAAAAAGCAATAAAAGAATGCAAATATTTGAAAGTAGATCAAAATGATCAATCTTGTTCTCCTTTGAGTTATTCGCTGCCAATTCTTTCTGAGGTGAAAAACACAGATGAAGGTGTCTGATGACAATGGATAGCCTCCTACAGGAGCTACTCAGTTGCATTGGGTAGATATTTCCAGATCTCTAAAAAAATTTGTACAGAACCAATTCTAGCCACAAATAGCTGCAGATAATCTCTCAGAATGTTTTATCAATGGTAGCTAGCCTATCCATGAAGTAACAAATGGGGAGCATGGCCAAGATCATGCCAAATGTGGTTGTAATGCCATGAGGCTCCCGCCTGACTCGCTGAAATCCTGTTGCATCCTGTGCTAGCGAGACCCACCGAGGACCACGGCTGGCAGAACCCCCCCCAGTGACCTGGAGGACCCCAGTCTCGACAGCGGCAAGAAGTGATGGCACGGCGCAGGCACTCGGGAGATGCACTGTGGCCTGCATGTATCCCAAGAGTGCAAGGCTGAGATAGAGGGTTGCAGCTGGCCAGAGCTGTAACTGGGGCCTTAACTACGGGACCACCAGGGACCAGCATGAGGTGCCCACTGGGCGGGACTTGGGGCTGGACCCTGACTGCATGGAGGAGGTGTGCCAGCCAGAGGCCTGGACTGAGGCCTGGGACCAATCCCTCATCAGTTGATTGCGTATGCTGGCAGGCCATCAGTACGGTCTGCCTTGGGGGAGAACCAACACTTAGAATGCTGGCGCTGATTCCAGAGGACGACTGCTGTGCCCCACACCCTGGCAGGTAACATGGCTCACGGGTACTTACCGGCCCAGGCGGTCTCTGCTTATACCTGTAGCTGCCAACTAATAATTAGGAGGAACTTCCTGTGTGTTGGGGTTGTGTTGATATGCCCCATGAGGTAGCAGGCCTCCTAAGACCGGTTTCTCATATGAGGTATTGGAGGACTGTTGAAGTCTTGATAACATAACCGCGATTCCATGGTTGGCTTACATCAAAAACTGTTTTCACAATCTAGATGTGAGTACCCTTTTTGAATCTCCCCCAATGTATTGCCCCTCAAACAAAAGATAGGGTCAAAAAGATTTTCATCATACAGGGAGGAGATCAGAATTGAGAGGTCCCTTGATATGGGTTCAATTTTTTGCTGGATGCAAATTTCTAAGCCCCAGGCATGAAACCTTATTTAACCTGGATTATTAATACTCAAAATAGATTTTATTTGATCAGGTTAAGACTAAATATGGTCCATTACTTAGTTGTCTTTCATTTGGCTCGCTCCTGTGTTGCCTCTCTTCCTTGCTGCCCATGTGATGCCATCTCCTCTCAATCTACTGTGCACTTTATTATGCTACTATGCACTTTGTAGTGCACGCAGAGAGCCCAATTCCACGCCCAAATCTTTTGCGTCCTAAATTACAAATTGAGGTGTTTTATTATGTTGTATTAAAAGAGTTTTTAACTGAATTGTATGCTCATTCCTTATCTTTGTGAAGATTGTATTTATTTATGTGCTTTTTTGTTATTTATTTGGCCGAAAAAAGACTGTTTAACTGAACTGAATCTCTTCTGGGTTGCTTTTCCTGGCTCGACTGAATTGTAGAATCTGATGTAACCCACTTCTTTCAAATGCCAGACAAGGCCTGGAAATGGATGAAAGCTAAGGGAATTGCAGAACCACTTGTGTCAAAGGGGGGTGACGAACTACACTGAAACAAGAACTGGCTGTGTTGCCGTCACCCCCGTTGGGCATGCACACACCCTTAGGAGGAGCAGGCAACCAAGGAACTAGTGTACAAGGTAGCAAAGATTTCACTCCATAGTTTGAGCAGATATGAGGTTCTAGCACCTGAGACAGATTTGGAGTCGGCATCATGTTCTCCCAGCCGAGAGGACGACAGAACTGTCACTCTGGAAGTCTAATCTCAGTCGCATATGCCCTAACTGTTATCTGGTGGGTGCGGAAAGGCTGGTGGTGCTTGCTGCTAGATGTTGGTGTAGGGGAAGCTCAATGGTCCCTGGACTACACCTTGTGTTTTCAACAAGGGGGGTCAAAGCAATTGGACACTGGTCTACAGCCACATGCCCCAATACTTTTTCACTGGTCCTATCCCCCACAGAGGCTTACTGTAAGGACATTCTGTACCGTATTAAGTTGCAGGCCTGAGACATGTTTGCAGAGCTACTAAGTAGCATTTGATTTACATGTGCCCTGTGTACACACAAAATGCATTTAACTAGGGACTTACCAGTAAATCAAATATGCCAATCATGGATAACCAAACATAATCACAATTTACACAGGGAGCACTTGCCCTTTAGCACCGAGCAGCAGTGGTAAAGTGCCTGGAGCTCAAAATTCAGCATAAACAAAGTCCATCATACAGTAAAAAAATACAGGAGGTAAGGACAAAAAGACAGGTGCCCTTCTTGTTTAGTTTTAGCTATAAACGAAGCTAGCACAGATTGAATCCAGCTTACTGAACCATGTTAGCTCACGGGGAATAGCTCTGAAATGGTATAAAAATGCTGGCAGGATCACATTTTTTATCAAGTTGCATCGTCCTATAATATTTATTCACAAATTATTTAACTGTTATAATTTACTATCTGTTCTATCGAAAGTTGAGTCATAATTGGCAAAAACTATCCTATTGACATCTAACAAACGATTGATTCCTAAATAGGAACGTTGTTAACTGATCTCAAGACCTGAACCTTACAGAAATATTTGTGTCCTGCTTTTATTTGACAAATAGACACAAACCGAAAATATATTGCCTCAGCTTCAATCGCCTGAACTGCAGGTTCAGAAAAAGGGGTTACCATAGAGATTTTGTCTGCATATGTGTTTGAAATTGGGTTGTTGGTTGATGGGGTTAACCCCTTCTAAAACAACAACCACAAAGCATGTCAGGGTGAATCAATAAAAGAGTCTCTAAATTAGCTGCTGCTTAACTCTCCGGTAGCTTGGCACAAAAGCACTCAAGCTTAACTTGTAACAGTAATAAAGTGTCAAAAAACACAAGAAATATCCCACACCAATTTAGAAAAATAGACAAAATTAGTTGACACCAAAATAACAAACATCCAATCAGCAAAAACGGAGATATACCGTTTCAAAGATTTAAGGTAAATATACTGCCTAAAAGCACAAAGCGCCCCTCGCGGTTATCTGTTTGTGTGAGACCGGGTGAAAGCCACATGTTCAGGTTTACCGCGATGGAGCGCTGGCTGGATACAAGGATCAGGATAGCCCTGCTGAAAAATGTACCATCTATACTCCAGCATGAAGAGTTCCAATGTGGTGGAGGAGCAGGGAGGGCATTGCTTGGTGGTCGCCACTGATGTGGGAAGAGCAGGATAGGCGTCACAGATGGTCGTCACTGTAGCACGAAGATCTTTTTGGGTGTCGCAGATCATTGTTGTGGGAGATTTGCGTCTGTGGTCACACGGGTTCTTGATGCTGTGCAAATCTCAGACATCGCTTGTGGTCGCTGTAGCGCAAAGTGCCAGGTTCACTGGGGCTTTGTGTTGGAGGTCAGTGTTGGTGTTAAGATTTAGGCTCAAACAGGATCATTTGTGGTTGCAAAGAGCCCAAAACTTCAGGATTTCTCCTTTTCTTCAAGGAGGAGCTAGGGGCAATTGCTACTACAGTAGGCAGCAGGACACATGCAGGTCCAGTTGCAGGTCCAGTGCAGCAGCTTCAGCTGGGCAGTTGCAGGGAGGCCTCTGGAGTTTGGTGTGTCCATGTAGCTCAAAACAGAAGGTCGGTCAGCTGACTCTTGAAGTCACTTCAGCTTGGGATGAAGAGTGCAGGTCCATGCTTTCTTTTCAGCAAGCAGGGCAGGCCTCAAGCTGCAGGCAGCAGGGTGTCCTTCTTCTGTAGTATACACAGGTCAAGGAGTATACTGAAGAGTAGGTCAGTGGGTCTCCTTTTTATGCCTGGTGCTTTGAAGTGTAAGAAACTTCTAGAGTTTACCCCTTCAGAAGTATCTTGAATTTACTGCCTTCCTACCCTGGTCCCATTCTGTGCTAGGGCATAATTGACTAGTGTGAAGTCCTTTGTTTGTGAGCTGGGCCAATGCCTTTGAAGAGCAAGTGTGGTAGGTGACAGGTCCACCCCCCATAAAACCAGGAAGGCCTATCCTGGCAAAACTCAGCCCCTATATTGTGAAGCTGTCTGGGAGGAATACACAAAGGCATACTGACAACTACACCTAGTCATGTGACTCAGGAACAAGCTGCAGGCACTAAACGGTTAGGACAAGAAAATGCAAAATTTCTAAATGTGTAATTTTCAGAATTCTGACTTAAAATCGGATTTTACCATTAATGAGGAAATCTGATTTTACCATTAATGAGGGTATAAAACTACAATTCTTCAGATACCACACATGACATTTCTACCCACCCCCAAACATTTTTTAGCACTTTTCAAATTTAATAAGGGAATACAAAGTTATCCAATGGGAGAGGTAGGCCTTGTAGTAATTAAAAACAAATTTAGGAGATTTCCACTACCGTACATGAGGAACTAAAAAGGACACGCCCACCTTTTTAAATACAATGCATCCTGCCGAATGGGCTGTTTAGGGGCTTCTCTAGGGGTGGCATATATATATATATTTATTTTACCAGGTCCTGTCCACACACAAAATAAACTCCTGGAATTACATTTTCTCCCCCTTGTAAAATTTGCCATGTTCCTCCCATTAATTCACATGTATGTTCACAGTTACTAATTCCCACATGTCATGTTCTAGTGTGTGTTCTTCTTTTGTAAACACAGATTTTCCCTTTCTGTTGTCTGTCTAATTTCAGCCTTGGGTAAATCATTTTTTTTAAAGTCCTCTTCCTTCTTCCAAACATTTTTCCAAACAGAATTTTCTCTTTTCCTACTAAGGGGCCAATTCCAATTCCGATCCGGGTCGGAAGGGCACCGAAAGCGATCCGGCCAGAAAAACTGCAAGTCGTACGCGAGTTTTCCGGCCGACTCGTACAGCTGTAGGAGCGAGCAAGTACAATGCGATCTGCGTGAAATTCACCGACCGAGTCGTTTCCGGGTCCGAACCGCTCCGTACGTCTCGGTCTGAAGCTAACCGTGGCGTGCAATGGATGCGATTTACGACCGAGCCAGTACAATGCACGCAACGTACAGCCTGTGCGAGCCTGAGTGTCCGGCTCGCAAAACGTCTTGGTGGTTGCCTTTGGGGGTCCGCGTCAGGACCCCCTGACACCCGCAGCCCTACGACTTGGACACCGGGGGAGACCCATGGGTCTCCCCAACACAGGCATGTACGGTGCGGATGGCACCGACACGTAGCCACTGTAGGGGGCGCACTTGTCCGCGACGTACCCATTCAGTCAATGGGAGCCCATGTACGCGTCGTACGACCGGCTCCCATTGACTTTTATGGGAGTCCGACCGAACCGAGTCCGGCAGCATATGGCCTCATCGTACTCGCTCGGTCGGACTGCAGGCCTCCGGCTCGGTCGGAAAACACTCCGGATCCGGCTCGGTCGGAAAACACTCTGGATCCGGCTCGGTCGGAGTGCTTTCCGACCCGGATCGAAATCGGCACCTATGTGTAATGTTAGTGTTTCTTTCCTTAATGTCATGATAAAGATTTGCTCTAGTGGTCTCATTAAGCAGGTTAGGTTGTTTTGATAAGCCTTAACACTATCTATAGGTATGGCTGGTCTAAAATAGTACCAAGCTTTGCTCATTTATTTTGCTTGAGGATGTAAATTCATGTTTTGTTGTAATGGTACCCTAGAAAGTATCAAGTCATAATTTGAGTAAAAATATTCAGGGCCCGATTCACAGAACTAACTTAAGACAAAATCCTAAACTTACTACCATTTTGGTATTCACAGAAGGCACTTACTCATTGTGGTATTCACAGAAGGCACCTTCTCATTTCGGTATTCACAGAAGTTAGGAGTCCTAACTTTAGGACTCCTAAATGTATTCTGTGAATACCGAAAGTCTAAAAATTAGGATTTATCTCAGCTTAGTAGTAGTATAGTTAGGACTCCTAACTTTAGGACTCCTAAACGCCTTCTGTGAATACCGAAAGCCTTAAAATTAGGATATTTCTCAGTTTAGTAGTAGTAAAGTTAGGAGTCCTAACTTTAGGACTCCTAAACTGAGAAAAATCCTAATTTTAAGACTTTCGGTATTCACAGAATGTATTTAGGAGTCCTAAAGTTAGGACTCCCAACTTCTGTGTATACCGAAGTGAGTAAGTGTCTTCTGTGAATACCAAAATGAGTAAGTCCTTTCTGTGAATACGAAAATGGTAATAAGTTTTAGGATTTTGTCTTAAGTTAGTTCTGTGAATCGGGCCCTCAGTGTTGTATTCTATATAGAAATGTAAGCAATATACTACATGTGATTGCTTATGATAGTGGTATGTGGTGATATGTGACTTCTTCAGCTACAGATGATGGTAAGTGGGTGCCGACATAGCATTCTTTTGCGTCCATGGCTTGAGGGTATTCTTGTACTAAAATTTGTGATAAAATCATATTTTTTGTATTTAGCAAATGATGCATTAAATTGCTCTTCATCTGTTGTGTGTGTAAACATAGTAGTGACATTTGCAGACTTAACAACATTCTCGGATGTGAAATGTAATCCTACTAACACTATATTAATCATTTACACTGATACTACAACAATCGAATACATAATGATTTTACATCTATTCCTAAGGCAACATGTGTTTTTTCTGTGATCAGATTGATGCAAGCAAAGTCAACAGCAGCTCAAGAGTTCACTTTAGAGATTTCTCCAAATGTGCTAATTCCAAGTTCTCTTTAACCTTTTCAGCGCGGCGCGGATTTCCGCGCCACGCTGAAGATTCCGTGCGCGGGCGGGGCCATGACGGAACGGTTCCGTCATGCGCACAGCGCAACCGACGTGCATGACGGAACCGTTCCGTCATGCGCGTCGAAGGGGTTATACAGTCTTTTCACATTTGTTTTTATTCAGAAAGTTTTGTTTAGACAATCCTTCACCATACTGTGATCATGCAAAAAGAGAAAAACAGGAAATAAAACAGAGTAGAAAGCTATTTTCGTTTTGACAATATCATAGGAAGGGAGGGAGGGTAAAGAGGGAACAAAATATAAATCTGAAACTGAAGATCGAGTAACAATATAAGATTACTTAAAAAATAAAGAAACAATTCAATAATGAAAGATATTATAGAAGAAAAAGCTGAGACAGAAACAGTTTATGGAGGTTGAAGATTTTCAGAACAATTGCATAATATACAAACTGTTTTAATCTAATTAAAATAATTGGTTAGTGATACCAAAATAAATTCCTATTTATAAATGGTTTAAATGAGTAGTCAAAAGCAATATCTAATCTGCGATAGTGACAAACACTGTTCTACCAAGACTGAACAGAAAGTTTAGTTGAACATTTCTAGTTTAGAGAAACTTGCTGGAGGGCTAACGCCAACATCAAGTCAAATAAACCCATTTCATGAAAGGATAATTCTAATGATTCTGATTGACTACCTGTAAAAATAATAATATTTGGTAAAGGAATATGCAAATTGAAAATAATTGAAATACAGGACCAAATATTCCTCTGAAAGTAGGCCACAGCGCGGCAGAAGAAGAAGAGATGCATCAAATCTGCCAAGGGAAAATCACAAGACTAAGAAACTTTGTTATCAGTGTGTGTAAAGTTAGCTATGGACAGAAGAGCAAAAAACAATCTATGATATAGAAAGAACATGGATTGAGTGGTAGAGGCAGATCTAGAGATTTTCAAAGATCTAGCCCAGAACTTGTCCTAGAACTCGATGCTCCAAACACAGCCCAAATCCATCTCCTAGGCAAGTTTCAATTTAGAATTGAGGGTATGAAGGTATTTTTAAATCAGAGATGTTTTGGGAAGAATTGCCAATATTCTGAAAAGCGGATCAATTGTGGTGTAAATTCATTTGAAAGAAGAGAATAAAAAGCAACTAGAATTATTCCCATAAGGGTTGAGAATTTATGCCAAAATGAACAAGGACATTTAAAAGTATCCTGAAATTGAGGAAAGGAACAAGGAGACATGCCATCAAACATGTCTTGGACCCAGATGATTTCATGAAGTCACCAGGATTTTCCAAAAAGTGGCCTAATATTGATGGTCATGAGACGATTATGCCAAAGAGGATAACACAGGAAGGAATCTCTAGAGATGATTTTTAACTGGCAATGAGGTCATAATAATAAACGTGTGTTTAAACAACCGAAGAGAAGTGACATTAACTTTTGTAGTAAAGGCATGGATTTCCTTTAAGGAAAAAGGCGCAAGTAAGGATCATTCAACCTTAACCCATAAAGGAGTAACTCTATGTTCTTCTAAAATGTTATCCCTACCCTTCTACTGCAACCTTGGACCTAGGTAATCTTAAAATAAAAAAGGGTGTTACGTTTCAGTCTCTTCTTCCACTTTTTCAAAGAGTTCTTAGTTTTTTTTTTCCAAATGTATTTCAGCTATTTCTCCAGAGTCTTGTTATCAAACAGCTTTAACCAACAGTGTCTTTAGTGCGATGTCATGGAGTTTCTAGCAGTTTAATTTTAACAGCACACAACACCCAATTCATCCATTGATACATTCAGTACCTTATTAACGTAGTATGTCCAATCAGGTGCAGAATACCTCCGACAATGCACTCTTGCTCTTTTGATCTCCTCAATCTGTTGATCCTCCTATGTGTCGGTTCCACCTCTCAGCTCTGACTCCTTTATGATGGTGGGTGGGATTTGATCAACTGACACACTGGCTCTCAATCTCCTTTGATTGCTATTTTGTGGTTATTCAACTTTACGGGTGACTCTTCTGGTTTCAGTGCTTGTTCCTTCAACCAGATCCTCTATTTTTGTACTGATGCTGTCTCAGTAGTTCTCTTAAGTTGAGGATCTGCCTCTTGTTCCTCCTTATAGACTTCAATGGCACTTTGTGTTATGACAGACACTTAAGGTCTATTCATTCATTCATTCATATAGCTTTATTTCGGTTAAAAACCATAAAAGCACAAGTATATAATACAGGAACATATTGATAAAAATTCATAGAACATACTAAACCATAATACATTGGATGAAATAGTTAAAATATGCTAAAAAAATCAAGCAATGAGACAATCAATGACCAAGAAAAGGAACAGTAAATCAGTAAGTAAAACATCATAATACTACACATGATTTGCCTTAATTATTACATTTCTTGCATACCACATGGAGAGGAGAAATGTCGAAGTGGCAAAGACAAACACAGGGGTCGTATCATGTTTTAATAGTCTAAAAACTTCCCTATAATCCCTAAAACATCTTAATTTACAAAGGGAAATGATCCATTTAAATCGTGCCCTGATATAAGAGGGACAAAAAAGCAAAACATGCAAATCGGTCTCCTCTACATGCTTGCAACCAGGGCAGGGGCACCACCTAGAAAAGGAGGTCATCCATTTATTTGTCAAAGCCCGCAGTGGTAAAGATCCGTGTCTGAATTGGAGATAAAGTTTTTTTGCTAGCGAGGGCTGGATGTCATCCAAAATTTTTTCAAAAACATAATGATCCTTCACCTCCAAAAATTTAAGAGACAGCCTGCCCAGGTTAGAGTCCAGATCACGGAGATTCAGGTGATGCTGTTTAAGGATACCCCCCCAGCGCCCTCTTGCTAATCAGAGGGCAAGATGTTTCTGGCGAGGTCCACAAATCTTCCCGATGTATATCGTGGCAAAGTTGTTTAACATGTTTAAGCCACAAAATTTTACCCGATCCCCTAATAGACAATAGGTCGACTAGCTCCTCCTTATAACTTTGGAGTAGACCAAAGTCTCCTCCAGTAAAACAAAGGTCGATGAAAAATACTCTCCTGGATAGGGAACAATCCCAAATCCAGTCTTAAGGGGATCAAAGGAGTATTCTTAGGGAGGTTTAGAAAACGTCTAATGAAATTGTTTTCAGTAACGAACATAGACCTGGCGTTAACATGGCCCCAGAGCTCTACGCCGTATAATGCCGCTCCCCTAGCCTGAGCCCTGTAAATTTCCACTGGGGGACCCAAAGGTTTATAAGAACATTCATTAAAAACCTTTAGGATTCCACCTGATGATTGAATCAACTTGAGATTAACCTTGACCATATGGGAGTCCCACTCCATCCTATCATTCAGGGTAACTCCCAAATAATCAAATGTAGAAACTTTCTCAAGAAAACAGGTGTGGATGGGGGTAAGTTGATGGTTTGGAATTAAAAACCATATATTTGGTTTTAGAAAGGTTTATCTCCAAATTTCTAGAGGAGCAGAAAGAACAAAAGGCCTCCAAGGTTCGCTGGGCACCCATTGGAGATTTTGAAAGTAGAAGGGTGTCATCAGCGAACATTAGGGCCGGTATTCTGCATGCTGCTAGAGTCGGAGAATCAAGATCCTTTGCCCCCAAAAGATGTGAAATTAAACCATTGATAAATAAGGTAAATAAGGTAGGGGCCAACACACACCCCTGCCTAACACCCCTGTCTACCAGGAAGGGCGCAGAGAGCTCGCCATTCATACCATAGCGAACCCTTGCAAACGTTCCAGAGTGGAGACGCTTGAAGAGGTCACAAAGGTATGAGGGAGCGCCCATCTCAAGTAAGATTAACCAGAGTTTATCCCTCTGTACCAGATCAAAGGCGGATCTAAGATCCACAAAGATCAGGTAGAGAGAACCCTTCCCCAGAAACACAGTTTTCCAGTGTACCAGCTGCAACCTAAACAGTTGGTCAATTGTGGAGACTCTAGGGCGAAAGCCTGCTTGAAAGGGCGACAGAATATGAAATTCTTCCATCCAACTTTCAAGCCTAGTTAATAGAATTCGGGCAAACACCTTCTGGAGGACGTCAATGAGGCTGATAGGCCGACAATTTACTGGATCTAAATGGGAGGCCTTTTTGTGGATAGGGATAATTTCTGCACCCTTCCAAGTATAAGGGATAGCCATACCAGAAAAAATTGCATTATAATATATCAATAGGTATGGTACCCAAACCGATGGTTCGCTTTTAAATAGATCCCCAGGGATCCTATCTAGATCAGGGGCTTCACCAGAGGAGAGACTCAATAGGGCAGCCTGAATTTCAGAGGAAGTACAGAGGAATGGATCGGGGACCCCTACTTCAATAAGGACTTGGGGAGATATATTAGTTAAAAATGGTAATGATTCAACCACAGTGTCACTTGTCGGAACACTAAAAAGGGGCTTAAAGTGCCTCAACCAAACCTCCTCACTGAGGCCAGGTGTTATAGCTGGGGATCCCTCACATCTACCTGACTAAATTCCAGAAAGTCCTGGAATCATGGCTATCCAGGGCATCCTTTATATTAGCCCACCTAACAACCTCCCAATCTTTTTTAGATTCAGATATAACAGATTTATACAAGGATCTAGCTCCTCTGATACTATGAGAAGTACCATTTTTCACCTCCCATAAGAGTGCCCGTTTAGCATCCCTACAGCTAGAATTGTACCAATTGGCTTGTTTCCTCACCCCATTAAGCTTAGATTTTACCGTGATATAAAAAAAACTAGCGGCCATTGAAAAAAGTTTGGTGTGGATAATCTCTAGATCTTCGAAGTATAATAAACCCTGCCTGGCCTCCATGATCACATGTGAATATAAAGCCGCGATTTTGCTTGGGGTTGACAAAAACTTGGCCCACCTAATGCGACGTCCGCCAGCCACCGCTATTAGGTTGGGTACTGCAGATTGGACCGAAGTCCCTGGGGCTCGTGCTGGGTCCAAATGACGCAAAAATTCCAGACTGAGGAGATTATGGTCACTATCGGCCCTGACCACTATGGTAAGAGATTTAAGATGGGACCAAAACTCCACGGTTACCAAGATGTAATCAATGGTTGAGCTTTTACCCAGTCTGTTATAAGTATGCTTCCCAGGGGCATCTGGAGCAAGTCTGCCATTACAGGCTCGCAAAGAATGAGATACTATGAGCTTGTTAATCTCAATAGCCAGAGGTGTAAGACGCAGAGCAGGGTACATAAGACAATCCTGTATATTCCAGGATAAATCTACCTCAGAGGTAATGGAGGGTATGCCAACCAGGGGTTCGAAGTGGCAATTAAAATCACCCCCAATGATCTTGTAAGGAAGTGTAGAAAACAAAGTCAAAAGGTCATTGAGGGCATTAAGAATGGTAAGTCCCAATTGTAAAGGGATGGGGCGTAGATAGATATTAATTACCAGTATCGAAGTACCATCCCCGAACTTCAGAATAGTACAAAGAATATCCGAGGAATGGGAATCGATAACACTAATTGTACACCCCAGGTGGGTAGCCACCCAAGTACATAGGCCCCCCGAGGGTGGCCCCCTGGGACCCTGCACCGCCGGGACACTGTAAGAAGCAAAACCAACCCTGACGGGAGAAGTCGTTATCCAAGTCTCTTGAAAGAGACAGAGATCGTAATTATCTATCAGTGCCTCCCAGTCGGGGTTGGAGAGTTTAAGACCCAACCCCGCTACATTCCATGACCCTATTAAAGAGCCAGAGTTTGCATCACCGGGGGAACTAGAAGATACAATCACTGAGCTCACGGGATGACCTCGATGAGATACTAGAGACAAATCTACACCATCGTCAGATATACCAATATTAGAGCCAGGGGGAATCGCAGGTGCTTTAAAAAAGCTAACGGTAGAGAAACCGCCCTCTGCACTCTCCCCCTCCGACTTGGAGATGTTAGGCCGACCATATAATAAACCTGTGTCCCCCACACAAGGGACTAGTCAAGCCTCGATGTCCAAGCAGCCAAAGGAGTTGGCAACAGGAATATTATAGGCAGCAGTTGTGGACCAAAATAAGGATTCCTTAGGTCAGACCTTGCCAAGCCAACTGGCCGTTTATAAAAATAACTCAAAGGCAGAGGTAAGATTAGACTCTGGGAAGACGGGTCTTGCCATTCTAGAATAAAATTAGCCACTCTAGGATCCCTGAAATTAATAATAACACAATCCCCTCCCTTATCTTTTTGGTTCACTCCCAGCCAGCCCACCCTTCGCACAAACAGAATTTCCCCATAACTCCCTCTTGGTAAAGATCTATAAGTATTCAACCAGTGGGTAACCTTGTTCTTCAGCTCGGGGTAGGATTCCTGGCATGCACTAGACAGTGGGGGAGCACCTGTGAGAACCACCACATATGGCGAGGCCTCCGGAGGCAAGTGTGAAAAAAGTGATGGTGGTAGTTGCCCAGTACTAGTTACATTCCCATCTTTGAATTGGGGTATCAAAGCACTATCCACTCTCCTCTTACCAGATGTTGGAATAAAAAGAGTAGAGGGAGGTGGAGGCATACTAGGAACGGATATAGATGGCCTAGAAGGTAAGGGGAGATCAGGTACGTTAAAACCTAGAATGTTAATGTTAATTTGAATTTGTAAAGCGCTTAATACCATCAGGTCTCTAAGCGCTGCGAGCAGAACTACGGAATACCAGGGGGCGAGAGTATCACGAGTAAGCATTTAGGCCCAGGCTTCCGTGAATAAGAGGGTTTTTAGTTTTCTCCTGAAGGCTAGGAGCCCGCTTTCAGAGCGCAATTCACTTGGCAGTTTGTTCCAGATTTGAGGCATGAGAGTGGAAAAGGCTCGGCCCCCTTTCGTGGAGTACTGGAAGCGGGGACATTTTAGAAGGCCCTCCGTGGAAGACCTAAGAGTACGACAGGGGGTGTAGATTGTCAGGCGTTCCTTGATATATTTGGGGGCTTGCCCAAACAGGGCTTTGTGTGTAATGCAGAGGCCTTTGAATTTGGCCCTCTGCTTGATGGGTAGCCAGTGTAGTTGTTGAAGTAGGGGCGAAGCTCGATTGTGTCTGGGTAGTTTAAAGATCAATCTGGCTGCATCGTTCATGATCACCTGTAGTCTGTGCAATAGTGAGGTTGGTAGGCCGATATACAGTGCGTTACCGTAATCAAGCCTGGCCAGGATCAGGGCAGACACAACAGTTCTCATTGATGAGAAGGAGAGGAAGGGAGAGAGTCTTCTTAGTCGCCTAAGTAAGCTCACGCAGGTCCCGAAGACGGAGGTGATCTGGTTTGACAGGGAGAGATTAGCGTCGATTTTAATTCCCAGGCTTTTTACCATAGCTGCTGGGGCGGGGATCGCCCCCAGCTCGTTGGGCCAGAAATTAGAATTCCAAGGGTTGCTGTTATTTGTGATAGCGAGCACCTCCGTTTTATCTGGGTTGATCTTGAGTGAGTTAGTGGTCATCCACCTGACCACGAATCTCAAGATGTTTTTTACCCGATCGTGTGCTTGCGTGCTGTTATCTATTTGGACAATAATTTGTGTGTCGTCCGCATAGTTAAAAACTTGGCAGTTCATCGAGGCGAGCTTCTTGATCAGGGGACCGAGGTAGATGTTAAACAGAAGGGGGGATAGAGCCGATCCTTGAGGAACACCACAGGGGATAGACCCCCTCTCTGACGTCAGGTCCCCCATCTGAATTTTGTGGGTACGGTCTGCTAAAAATGATTCAATCCAGTGGAGGATCGACCCTCCAATGCCGATGTCTCTTATTCTGTCCAGGAGTTGTGAGTGATTGACCGTGTCGAACGCTGCCGACAGGTCAAGGAGGACAAGGACACAGGGTTTTTTGTTATCTGCTTTGGTCCTGATTTCATCTAGGACGGACAGCATCACCAGTTCTGTACTGTGATGGGCCCTGAAACCGGCTTGCCTATCCTCAAGCACGCTGTGGGTCTCCATAAATCCAGAGAGGGTTTGGAGAACATATTGCTCCAGTATCTTAGCTAGGAATGGCAACTGCGATATGGGTCTAAAGTTTTTCATGTTGGAAACGTCGGCCCCAGTCTTTTTAAGGAGGGGGATAACTCTGGCTTCTTTTAGTCGAGGTGGAACTTTTCCTGATTCCAACGAGGAGTTCATCAGGGCTAGTATTTCTTCCTCAATTGCTGGGAAGGCCAGTTTAAAAATCTTTGGAGGGCAAGGGTCTGACGGTGAGCCGGATTTAGTTTTATTTACGATGTTTCGCAGTGTCCCCAAATCAAGGGGTTGAAAGCAGGAGATCAGCATAGGTCGTTTTTGTGACTCTGCTTCAATGTCGGGGGGGAGCTTAAAGGGGGAGTTATTAATATCTGTCAGAATGTCTTGGACTTTTTCCGAGAAGAAGGATAAGAATTTGTTGCATGAGTCCTTACTAGCTGGTATGACTGGTGCCTGCCTATGACTCAGTTCATTGAGGATGTTAAATGTTTCTTTTTGTTTATTTGAGGCCATCTGAATCCTGTTCTCATAGTGTTTGGCCTTGCAGCTAAGCAAGGTCTTTTTGTAGGCGGCGAGTTTTACCCTATATTCTGCACGAGCTTGTGGTTCATAGGCTTTGCGCCAGCGTCTTTCGTAGTGGCGAAGAGTACTTTTCAGGACTCGAAGTTCTTCTGAGAACCAGGGGGAGCCTTTGCCCTTATTTCCTGTTTTTCTTCTTCTAGTTGGGGCAAGTGTGTTTATGGCGGAAGTAAGTTGATTGCCGATGGAAACTGTCCATTCTTCCAAATCCAGTGTGATTGGCCTCTTGACGGGATTACTCCGAAGAGAGCTCTCTAGGCTGGGACCCGAGATTTTGTTCCAGCTTATAACTAGCTTCCAGGTAGGAGGCTGACCGAGGTTATGTTTGATAGGGGGAAGTAGGAGGTTAATAAAGTAGTGGTCAGACCACCCACAGGGAGAGATGTCCATTAGGTTCACAGAGGGGAGAGTAGTCCATGCTAGGTCAAGGGTGTGTCCTTTCACGTGGGTGGGGCCTGACACTAGCTGGGTAAACCCGAGGGATGTAAGCATTATCTCAATTTGTTGGGCCTGTGCTCCTCTAGGTGTCTGGTCCCAATGGTAGTTAAAATCTCCTACTATCAGGATTTGCTGAAAACGTGATCGGAGAGTGGTAATACATTCGGTAAAGAGGTCACCGAAGGAGGGAGGGCAGTTAGGTGGGCGGTAAACAGTCAAGATTACTATATTAGAGGCACTGTTGCAGACCTTGGTGACTAAAATGTCTGCTGCCTCCAAGTTTTCGCCCGACAGCTTCTCGATAGTCAGGTGGTTTTTAAAGATAAGCGCTACCCCACCGCCCCGCTTCCCTGCTGTCCTATTATGCCAAACGGCATCATATCCATCGGGCAGGGATGCGATTAGCGTTGGTCCTGAGTCCTCGTCGAGCCAAGTTTCGGTCAGGGCGAGGATATCGGGGGCGTCTTCTTGTAGGAAGGTGAAGATTTCGGGTGCGTGTTTATGTAATGATCTTGTGTTGAGTATAGCGAGTTTCAGTGGGGTACGATGCTTTGAATGGGCGAAGTCCGGATTGTGTGGAGGAGAGGCGCAACTTATCTCCTTCACTTGTGGTCTGAGGATACCTTCTCTCTGGAGGGCGAGCAAAGTATCTGGGTGTAGAGGGTGAGAGCCCGCGCCTAATGTTTGTAGCTCAATGTCCGAGTATTTATAAACATGGGCAGCGTTTTTGGTCCCTGGGCCCTTTCGGGCGCGGACGGGCGCAGACGGGCTTGCCTTAGGCGCGCCTTGGGAGGGAGTATGTTCATACTAGATAGTGCCCGTGCCCCACTGTCATTAGAACCAGATGGACATGCAGTAGAACTAGTGCCTTGGTGACTGGGCAGAGGAGACGCAGAAGGCTTGTGGGAAATCCCACTCCCAGAGGGGGCAAATGGATGCCCAGATGGTTTACTATTAATTAAAGATACCACTCAATCATTCTTACTCATCAGACTTTTAAATTGGGAAGTGATGAGTGTTTCCAGTTGAGTTTGTAAGACAATTAATAGATGGGTAGCCCATACCGGAGGTGCTGGAGAGGCAGACAATTGTGTTGGACCTGAATTAAAAGATGTTCTAGGTGCAGGGTAGTTTATAGGAGATTTAGTACATGGCTTTGCCTTCTTTTTTTTACCCCGAGGTTTTTGGGTCCTAGATGTTACTTGGGAATCCTGGGGTAATGGTATGATGTTCGATAAAGTGGCCTCAGGGCTGGCCACAAAAATAGTTTGAGCACGGGGAAGCTCAGCAAATGAGGATGTAAGCGACAAAACCAGATTGTTATCTATAGGAGTAGAAACATTCCCAAGTAATGGAGAAGAAATTAAACTTGGGGTAAGAGACAAACATCGCTCAGTATTCTCAATTGCATTTGCCACCACCCCTATAGTTTTTTGCAACATTTTATCAATAGGCGTAAGGCTTGGAAGAGGGGTATTGGGAACCATATTTTGTCTAGTACAAGGACGACTAGTCACTATTTTAGTTTTGCCCATTATCTCAAGCCTATTAGTTCTCGGTATGAACCAGTATCAAACTCTCAAAGGAAAAACCAGTAGAACAATACAACATCCCTCGATTGTTATACCAAATTAATCAAAACAGTTAGCCACACAAAAGTAAAAAGGATTAAAAAATCACCCTGCTTACAACACAAGCAGACCTCAAACATAACATTACATATCCTGAAAATATCCTCACTCAGACAGCCATGAGAACTGGCCCAGCCCAGCCTCCTTCGGCCTCTGACGGCCCGCCCTTGTCCCTGGCTTCTTCCGGCGCGACCCGCGCGCTTCCCGTGGGACGAGGTTCCACACAGGCCTTTATGCGCCCCCTGGTGCCTGGAAATTGCGTTGCGTGAGCGGCGCCCTCGGGAGAAGCGGGAATGCTGGGGGATTTAGTCTGGGCATACCATGCAGCGGAGCAAGGCCCGGCTGGGAAGGAAGTCATCAAAGGTAGCGGAGCCAAGCCCGGCTTGAAGAGAAAGTCACCAAAGATAGCGGAGCCAAGCCCGGCTTGAGGAGGGAATCACCAGGAGTAGCGGAGCCAAGCCCGGCTTGAGGAGGAAGTCACCAGAGATAACGAAACCAAGCCCGGCCAAAAAGGGTTGCCCAGATTATGTTGCAATAAATGATATAAGGCATCTGGTCTGACAGTCCTTACTTCATTCTCACTAATATCTCAATAGAGACTTACTTTGCCAATAATTATTTCAAAAGCGAGTATTCAAAACGAATGTCAGGTCTCACACTGAGATGCCGCTGCTCCTGTGCATGTTTTTTTGACCTCCGGTAAAATGGCTTCAAGGAACTTCTTTTTTATCCAATATTGATATATTCTCTATTCTGGTTGATCAACTGCATTCATTTCTGCCTTTGCTCATGTGTCGAACTTCAATCCGTTTGGTATGCCTCACATCTTCTTCCGACGTTCGGTCAGTTAGAAAATCATGCAGCCGCCGAACCAGCCGCCCACCCATCTCTGCAGAAAGCCACTTGCACCATGCTCCTCGCTCCTCGCTTTCCGCTCTCGGTCGATCGCAGATGTCAGCAGCGGCCAAAGCAACGGGGGCACGGCGGGAGCAACGGCAGACTCCTTGACTGCTCCGTCACGCTCAACCACAACAGTTGCAACCTCTGCGAGCCTCGAAAACACGGTCTATTCACAAAGGGTCTCTAAACTCGTGGTGGATGCCCCCCAGTCGTGGAGGAGTCTCCGCACTGGGGACAGAATCACTGCAATGAGATTTCTCACTCAAGAGATTCTGCCCTGAGTGAGGAAACTCCCCCACGACTGGGGGGCCTCCGCCACAAGTGCAGACTCTCTTTGAGAATCAGGCCCACAGTTTTGTGCAACAGTATGCTGTTCTTAACCCCTTTTTCTCCTTGCTGTTGTGATCTTGGTAGCACTGCTGTTTGCTGAGGCTAAGCTTGTGATGGTGCAGTCACTGGTGCTCTTCTTTCAAGCTCACAGAATATAATTGTTTTCTACCGATTTCTCACTCTCCTGGTGTGGGAAGCATGCACCCAATTCAAAACTCCTGCAGATCTGACAGCAGTATTGGTGCTCAAGATAATCTGAATTGGGCCTTTCCATTTAGGTTCTAAGCAAGTATACCAAATGTGCTTCTTGATCACAAACAATCTCCTTGATGTGGGGCTTGTGAGGCAGCTGCAAACTAGTGAGAAACAGAGTGCACTACATCAGCCAAATTTATGCAGTAATCCAGTATCATATCACCTGTCAGCACCAAAGGAAAAGCATCAGGTAATTTCTGTGATGCTGAGGCACATACCTTGGTCAATTGAGTCTTAATTGTGCCATTTAGCTGCTGGATGATGCCAGAAGCGTCAGGTCAAGAGCTGCAATGCAGTCAATGCTCAGTCTGAAGTGCGGTACACATCATTCTCAGGACTTCTTTGTTAAAGTGGGTACTTCAGTGGGTACTCCAATCTGATTCCAGAGAAACCAGCATCCTGTAACGGGGAGTCAATTCTCGTATTAACAGTTTTGCTACTGTAAGACTGTCATTTCTTCTGGTTGAGTAGGCTTCCAGACATCTTGAGGAAATGCACACTATGACCATATGTAAACACGTTGCAAACAGGCATCTCAATAAATGCCATCTGCATCCTGTTAAAGCGACCCCCTGACCTTTCTGTGTGACGCAGTTTGACAGGAGTTCTCTTCCCTACATTCTTCTGTTGACATGTCTCCAGCAAGCATCCTAAAACTGGGATTGAACCAATTTTAGTTGAATAATAGGGTCATGGCACCCCCCCTAAATGTGTGTCTATAAAAGTGCTCTGTCATTGGAAACAACAAACTATCAGGTAACACTTGCCTACCGTCAGCTGTTGTCCAGATGTCATTTGCATTTTTCACACATCCTTCTTTGATCCAACCTTGCTGTTCTGCTTCTGAAACATTTTCCAGTAACCTTTTCAACTCTTCCCATGTGTCAGCAATTGACATCAACATAGAATAGATAATGCTATCTTCAGATTCACATGTAAATAAATGTTCCATTAAATGAGCAGTCCACTAGAGCACAATTCCGCGCTATTTTGTTGGGTTATCTGTTCTAGACGGTAATGCAACCACTGCTAATCCTTTGTGCTGCATATTAAACCACTGACATCTCAGCAGGCAATTGGAGAGGTTCCAAAAGATTCCTAGCATGCTAATGGAATCTAATCAGTGTGCCAGATGAGGTCATGAAACCTCTTTGTGACCATAACTGCCGAATTTCATGGACAAGGTCAAAGACATACAGTCTATCTGACAATGGGTTCTCGGTACCCATAAGCAGCGTGTGACTTTTACATTCTTTGTTTCCTTACATTTTAACTGTTTTTAACTGTGTTTAAACGGAATTTCTTACCTACGCAAAACTTTCCTGTAATCTTCACCTTGCCGCATATCCCGCCCTGCTCCTCGTCCAGCACGGATTTTCCGATTGCGTGGAAAAAGCAGGGGTGAGGTGGCGGAGATTGGTACACAAACTTCCAGGGGCTTTTTTGAAATCCCATGACAGCGCTGATGCGCAGTGGCTGACAAGGGGTTCTCAGCAATCGTAAGCAGCGTGTGACTTTTACTTTCTTCGTTTTATACATTTTTACTATGTTTAAACAGCATTTCTTACAAGCACAAAACTTTCCTGTAATTTTCACCTCACCGCATACCCCGCCCTTCTCCACCAAAGATTTTACGATTGAGTGGAGGGAGCAGGGGTGAGGGGGTGGAGCCTGGCACACAAACTTCCAGGGGCTTCTTTAAAACCGCATGGCAGTGTGGATACGCAGCAGATGAGCGCAGCGGGTGTGCTGCTGGCGCGCCAGATGCAAGTCTGTCTGCGCCCGTCCGTGTCAGATAGGGACTAGGGGCCACAACCCCTGCCTTTTATTCTTCAGGTAATACTGCCCGCACCTTTGCCTACTCCTCCTCCCAACTAAATCAGTGTAAATATAATTGTCAATATTCCATGTGCCCATTAAACGACGACTTCGTTGTACTCAGTGCCCCTTCATACTGCACTCGGCTCTGAAGACATCGCCTAACTCACAGCCACCTTATAATTATAAAATGTTTTTACTCAATTGTAGATCACTACCTAAACACTCCACTGAACTCAATATATTCTTGGAGGATGAACAAAAAGATGTGTTATTCTTAACAAAAACCTGGCTCCATAAGGAGTGTGAACCTGACCTAATCCAAACCTTTCCCTCTGGTTATAAAATTGTGAGGAAAGACTGTGAGATTAGGAAAGGCGGAGGTATTGCCATCATTTAAAAAAACTCCTTCAAATGTAGTGTCAGACCTACTCTTCTCCCAGACTGTGAAAATGTATTCTTCTCTATTCTACTCTCTGCCACCCAGTCTTTTTCAGGGATTCTTACTTATCATGTTGAGGTGTTTGTGGATAATTTCTTAACTCTCTCCCTGAGATATCGGCCACTCTAGTAAGCTCCTCTTCTAACATCACTCTTCTGGGGGATTTTAATCTACACTTTGACGACCCAAACAATGTAGATGCCTCAAATCTCTACTTTGACCTAGGAGCCATTCAGCTTTCACAAAAAGTGAAAGGACCTACCCACAAGAAAGGCCATGGCTTAGAACCTGTCTTTTCCAACAATGATGAGCTGTCAGTCAGCAATCCTCTTCCTGTGTCTTGGTCTGATCACTATTCAATTCCCATCTCACTAAAGTCACGGCATCTGATCCGATTAAAAGGAGACCCCGTCCTTGGTCCAAGCTCTCTTCAGAACTCTGGACAGCTGCTCTTGAAAACTCCAAGCCTAAATCAGACCCCAGCCCTGTCGTAGTCTGGATAGAGTCCTCACTCTACACAGTCCTCCCTGTCACCTCTAGTCACAAAAAATGGAGAGAGAGAGCGTCACCATGGTGCTCTTCTAAACTCCGATCACTAAAACAAGGCTGCAAAAGACTGGAGAGGAAATGGAGAACAGACTAAAATGAACAAAGTAAACTAATATATAGAGAATCTATAAAACACTCAATCAGTTGGAAATAAAGAAAGCACAAGCAGTTTACTACAAAGGAGAAATTAACTCAGTAGCCAACACTCGGGAAATCTTCCGCATCGCAAAGAACCTCCTAGAGCTTCCACCCTCAGACCCACAACCAATTGTCTTGTCTGTCCGCTGCAATGAACTTGCCAAATTTTCGGCGGGAAAATGCAATACATCTTTAATACATTTCCTTGCCCTACACGCCCCACCGACCCACTACCAATGGAGGAGTCTCCTCTCTTCACTGAGCAGGTACTATAGGAATTTCCTGCCATGAATCTGGATACCCTATTGGAAATCTTTTCCCAAGTAAAATCTGGCTCCTCTCTCGACCCCTCACTTCCTACGCAAAGTCAAAGAAGTAGTGCTTCCCGTTATTCTAGAGGTGATAAACCTATCTATTTCCTCTGGCCTAGTCCCAGCCCCCTGGAAACATGCCATAGTGAAGGTTCTGCTTAAGAAACCTAGCCTAAACCCTGATGTTCTGGGCAACTATCGCCCAATCTCCTTGCTCCCTGGGTTCTGTACGGTCCTAGAGAAATACGTCAACAGGGTCCTTTCTGATTTCCTGGAGACGCACAAATTTCTACACTATTCACAGGCTGGGTTTCATCCTCAACATGGAACAGAATCTGCTCTGCTGGCCGTGGTTGAAAAATTGAAAAGAATTCTTGATCAGGGAAGAGCATTAGCCATTATCCCCCTCGATCTAAGCTCTGCATTTGTCACAGTCAATTTTGATATTCTCTTGAGCAGACTTAGCATGGCCCAAGACTCTGGTGGTGCCATTACCTGGCTCAAGTCCTACCTAGATGGTGGATCATTCCAAATATTTGCAGGAGATTCTGTATCTAAGAGTTAATCCCTCAGCTGCGCAGTGCCTGGGGCTCATCCCTGAGCCCTACATTATTCAATGTTTACATGAAACCACTTGCAGACTTTGTTCTTCCATTCTGGATCAAAATCCTCACATATGCTGACGATACACAGTTGGTGGTTGCTCTCAACCACCACCACAACATTCCATCTGACCTGGAAGTCTGCCTAGAGAAAGTGGTGTCATGGATGGAACATTCCTGTGTCAAACTTAACAGAGGAAAAACAGAGCTAATGTTCCTAGGTAACTCTCTGAGCATGGATCCTAAACTAGCTTGGCCATCCTGACTTGGTTCTGCTCCTACTCCCGATACTAAAATCAAAAGTTTAGCTGTTTGGCTAGACAAATCCTTTAAATTTGACCATCAAGCAGTGATGCTGGCAGGGGCCTGCTATGGCATTCTCAGACTCCAATGGAAAATCCTACCCCTCCTTCCCATGAGAGCAAGAAGAATCATGGTCCAGGCCTTGGTCCTCTCCAGATTGGACTATGGAAATCCCTTTATTTTGATGCTCCTAACACTACAATAAGGAAACTCCAAGTCGTTTAGAACTGTGCTGCTCGGCTACTGCTTGGTATGCCTAGAATTTAGTCGGCTAAGCCAGCCTTGAAGACCTTGCACTGGCTTCCAATCTCAGTTAGATTTAAGTTCAAATCCCTGTACATACCCCACAAAATCCTATAGGGGAAGGGCCCATCAATCAATGAGACTCTCATCACCTTTTATCAACCCATGAAATGCCTAAGGTTGGCTAATTTGAATTTGGCCTTAATCCCCAAAGTTAAAAGGGTGAGATGTGGAGGAAAATCATCTTCCCGCAACGTAGCCAGACTCTGGAATACTCTCCCTGCACCTCTACAGTCAGAGTCTCGACATCTCCCATTTCGAAAGTTCCTTAAAACTTGGCTGTTCCAAAACGCCTCTCTTTGAATCTTTTAGCTCCTCTCCGTTTTGCTGCTAGCACTGGGATGCCTTAGGGTACCTATGGGGTCAATAAATGCTATTTAAGAATAATAATAATAATAATAATAATAATAATAATAATAATAATAAAGATAATAATATAGTTACCATCAATTGGGCTGTCTATATGCAAGCTCTTGTAAGGGCAATGAATTTGGCTTGTTGAGCCGAGGTAATACCTCAAAGCCATGAAGCTTCTACAACATCATTGATTGTGTAGACATCTTAAGCTGCCCTCAGGATATCTTCTTTTTTAATATTTTTATTGAGCAGGACATCAGGAAATAGAACATAATCTTTACAAAGTCAAGGTCCAGAAAAAAAAAAAACAGAGATCAAGAAAATACAGCTCGATAAAAAAATAACTTGCTTGAACAAACATTATCATTCTGTATATCACGTAGTACGATTTGTAGAGACATTTTATTTAACAACATTTTGGTAGATTATTCTCAGAATAAGAGTTAAAAAAAATATTTCCAACTATACAGTGCTCCCGTTCGTTTAGCATACACTTCTTCAAATTTCTTGGTACGCTTCATCTTATTAAACCATTTTTCATATAAGGGTGCTTCAAGCGACCTCCAATTTTGTAGGATATGGGAACGGGTCACTAACATTGAGATAGCAAGAAAATGACCTTCAGGTTTAGCTAAACTGACCTCCCTATTTGTTATACCGAAGAGAGCTGCTTACGGAATTGGGGGATAAGGTCTCTTTATAGCCTGACTAAAATAGTCAAAAATTCTACCCCAAAACGCCTTGAGTTTTGGACAGGAAAAAAATGTATGCCTCCATTCCCCTTCAGTTGGAGAGAGGCAACGAAAACATCTATTTTCAACCTGGGGGTAAAATTTATTAAGAGCCTTTGGAGTATAGTGCGCCATCCAGTGTGAGAGAAATGCCATTCTCTTGAAGTTGGCAGCTCTAAGAGCCTTATTGCCGGCAACTGATATATTTTGCCATGCTAGGCTAGAGAAAGAACATGCAGTTTCTAAAGTAACCTTCGCTAAAAGAAATTCTACCAAAGATGATTGTTTTTTGGATCGCAATAATCAATACCAATTACCTACCCCTCTGATATTAACGGAGAAAAGGGAAGTTGCTATCTTAGAAGGAGAAAAACTCAATATTAACTTGTGTTTATTTAAAAAATAAACAATTTGAAGATATTAAAAAAAAATGCTTTATACGATCATGGCTCCTTGTCCGTACTTCTTCCCATGTTTTAATCCTGCCCTGGATAAAAAACTGACTAACTGTACCCAAGCCAGAATCCTGCCAGGTTCTAATATGGGAGGAATGTATATAAAGACCCAGATCTCTACATTTGTTTAGCTTTAAGGCATATAAACCAGAGAACCCACTCTGTTTAAAGAATGAGTTCAATCTTCCTGTAAAATCAATGAGCGTTTTATATCGAGTTTTATATCGAGTTTTTTTAGGAAGTTTCGAACTTTTGAGGAATTTGAGTACCTGCTTCTACAATCATTTTATCAATAAAAAAATTATCTCTACATTTTGTATTAGATAATAAGCAAGCTGCAAAATCTAAAACCGCTGAATCATAGTATGGATGAATATGTGGTAAGGCTAAACCACCTGATTCTACATCTAATTGTAAAACCGAAAGTTTGACTCTAGAAACCCTTTTGTTCCAAATGAAAGATCTAATCATCAAATCGAGTCCCTTGAAATTACTAGCATTAACCTTTATGATGATATTAGAAAATATAAAAATTAATAGGGGTAATATAGACATCTTGATAAGCGCCACTCGTCCTATCAAGGTTAGCGGAAGAATTACCCATCTTTCCAAAAGTTTCTGTATTTTATTACTGGTGGCCTTATAGTTTTGTTTAGCTAACTCGCTAAATTGCCCTGTTACATAAATACCAAGATACCATATAGGATCTGTTTTGCAAGCCTGATATTGAAGATTATGGGGCAAGAATTCAGGTCCAATATTTAATATTATAATCTAATAATAATCTATTTAATATAAATAATTGGCTAAATTTGGTCAAAATCTGGTCTATGTTTTGCTTTTGAGGAGATAACTAAAGAATAGCGTCATCAGCAAATACCTTCAATTTAGCCATACCAGGAATCGGTGCTTGTATATTCCTATTACCCCTTATTTTAATTGCTAAAGGTTCTATAAAAAAGGTAAATAATAAAGGTGATAAGGGGCAACCTTGCCTAGTATCCCCATTGATATCCACTGAGCCTATTTGCTTGCCATTTATTACTAACTGCGCCTGAGATCCCTTATAAACATAGAAATAACTTGGACCGGAAAATTAAATCGTTCAAGTCCGAAAAATAAAGCATCCCAATTAACTAAGTCGAAAGCTTTTTCAGCATCAACCATCATGATACAGACTGGTGGCCTATTGACGTTGAAATAATCCAATGCTTGTATCAGAAATCCAGTATTAGATGACATGGCCCTAGCTGCAACAAAACCCGTTTGATCCATATGAATTACTTCTTGGGCTAAAGGAGTGTGCCCAGATCTTCATCAGAATCTTATAGTCAGCATTTAAAAGACTAATGGGTCTATATGAATTCAGGTTGTTAGGTTCCTTACCTTTTTTCGTAAAGCTTACTACGATTGTCCTCTTAAACTCCGCTGTAACAGCATCACCTGTCTTAACATAATTAAAGAGTTTCTTAAGAAATGGAGTCAACTCCTTTACAAAAGTTTTATAAAATTCGATGGGTAATCCATCGTCACCACAGGCTTTGCCCCCGCCATAGATTTTATAACTTCCGAAATCTCTGATATTTTGATTTCATTTTGCAATTGTAATACTGAATTCGTAGCCAATCATAGTTCTACTCCTGTGAAATATTCCTGAATCGCTTCAGGACTTATAATATATTTTGTAGTGTAAAGTTGATAATAATGTTCCAAAAAGACGCTCTTGGAATTGTGCCTGAGATGATGCTGATAGCATTTGTTGAGCCTGAGGAGTGCCGTCTATCTGATATTGTGCATCCTTCTCGGCAATGGAAGAGTGTGGGACTGGTGTTGCTACTGCCAGAATAATAGTTTGAAGAAGAACAGGAGAGACCTCTTCTGTCAATGGCTCTTCTTGTCTCGCAGCCTGAGCTGAGAGTCCTGGAAGAGGAGTTGAAGATATCAAAGGTAAAACAGACCTTGACAATGGAGCTAGAGTCGTATCCCCTGATGACGCAGTTGTAGGCTGCCCTGATACCTCTTGGCTTGATGTTGCGAGCACTTGAAGACTGAAAGGAACAAGATTCTTCTTAACAAACAGAGGAAAGTCTCTGGTTTTCTTGAGCTCATTTTTTCGAGCTTGGAAGGCCCCTGATAATGTATTGTGTTCTTTGTCCTTGCTTGCCTATCACTTCTACACCCTCATTCATGGATATTCCATTCAGAAGAGAATCATCTGTCTCTGAACCTTCCGAGCTGAGGGATGTCTCACCTTCATTTATTTTATTGGGAGCTTTGGCAGATATCTGAATGGATTTGATTTGTACTAAGCAATTTTTAGTTTTTCCTGCATGCGCGGCCTCCGCTTTTGCAGCCGCTGCTGCAAGTTTTAACTGTTTCCTCATCTTGTTTGTTGCCTCCGTTTTTCCCCTACAGCTGTAGAAGACAAGTAGAACACAAGTAGAGGACAAGTAGAGCAAAAGTCTCTAACTTCAACTAGGCAACCAAGTGAGCTTGAGTACAGTTTTAATAAGTCTCGGTTTGGCGCCCTTTTCAGCGCTCAGACATCAACCAGTCTTTAACCGCTTTTTCAAAGAAAGACAATGTCGCACAATTACCGGTCCCTTTCTTGTAAAGCCTTTTTTTTTTTCAAACTAAACCTTAGCTTCGGCTTCACCTCCCACACCTCCTTCTCACCTCCTTCTTCAATCCGCCGAAAAGGATAAATAGGAACCGCTTCTTTGCCTCTCCCGATTACTCCCGATTAGTTTAGAGTCTCCCACCTTCTGCGCCACTCGCAGAGCAGCCTCTTGCTGATGGGCTCGAGTGCAAATGCGGAGATGAAGTGCCGGAGCGCCGCATCTTGACTCCTCGTCTCAGCTCCTGCCTCACCAACTTTTCGCTGCCTGCAATTAGCCGGTAAGCCGCTGTTGCTCTTCAACGAGTTAAGTGGCAGTTACTTCGCGCTGTTGATTTTCCAGACGTTGGAGCAGCATGCCGGGGTCAGAGCTCTCCTCACAGCTCAACTCTCCAGCATATCCCATAAGGAAGAGGTGGGGCTGCAGTCACCTTGGGCTAGGAGGAGGCGGGAATCTCCTCAGCCATCCTCCTGTCACACCACCCTCAGGATATCTTCATTGTTTAATAAGCAGGACCCATCAACAAATATTATATAATCAAGGCCATTCAGGGGTTAATTTTTAATGTCGGGTCTTGTGCATAAATCTGTGACATCTAGGCAATCATGTTCAACTTCATTACAAACACCATCATTTATAGCCAACTGATTAGATTGATTCAGAACCTGAAAGTGTTTCAGTGTACTGTTTCTGGCAGTTGTACTGTTTCTGGCAGCCAGAATCTGCTTTTCATATTTTTTAAACACAAGGACATGATGAACAGAGAGCTGAAACCTTTCAGACACTCACCCCGAGTCACAGATCTGGGTTGAATCCATCATCGTTCTTTAGCTCACTTCTCCACCCAGGTTTAGACACAGCTATATGCAAATCAGTCTTGAACCTGTGCCTCATGGGAACAGTACAGCCCGAACTGCCAAGCCATGTCTTCCCAGGTCCGGAAACAAGTATCCATGGTTAGAGGGACTTGCTCTTGACATACACAACCCTGTTGCTGGTCCTGGCTCATGCGCCACTTTGTAATCTTGTGAATGTATGTGTTAAATCACTCATAGGCCCCAGTCACACCTTTTTGCATGGCCCTCTGATGTGTGTGTCCAACCTTATTTTTCAGTGAGGGGGAACACATGTCAAGATGGCCGCCACGTTTTTCATTTACGTGCGCAAAATCCCTAATGTTCTTCTCAACCCACACAACCACGAGCGGGTGTTGCTCATCTCTCTAGTGAGTGTTTTGTTCCATTTGGAGTGTGAGTAGTCATTTGCCACATAGTTGAGTCCTCACACTCCTTATGATGGAACAGAGGTTAAGATAGCCGCCGCGTTTCTAGTCACGGGCGCCAGACCTCTTTTGACCATGTGACACTGTCACGTGATGTAAGCACTGATCTATAGAATTACAATTTTCCAGTCGCGTCTCATATTATCGCGAGCCTCTGCTAGACATGAGTCTATCAGGAAAATGTATTTTGTTCACTTGGGGCTGCGGTAGTAAGCCTCCACTGTACCGAACTGCGTCCATACTCACATGTATCCGAAGGGGCAACAGAGGTCAAGATGTCCACCATGTTAGCACTCACGGACAGCAGACCTCACATGGCCATATGACATCGTCACGTAGTGTCCCAGCAATCCATTTAAGCAGGGAACACCGGCCGCAGCATACTTGACCATGAGTTGGTGCGAGACACTCGAGAATACAGGTAAGGAGACTAAGAGGCCCATTAGGATCTCGGGCGGATCGCCACCGTCCACATGGCGGTGGCGATACGCCCCAGATCCATCCCCGCCCGCCACCCGTTTCCCCCGCCATATTACTATGGCAGGGGGGACCGCGGCGGATGGAAAGACCGTCTGACGCTTTTCCGCCCGGTCAACAAGTCAACCGGGCGTAAAAGAGTTTAATATGGTGGCGGTGTCTGTGAGACACCGCCAGCCATATTACTATGGGCGCGGAAACATGCCGCCACGGAAAGGCATACGGGAATTGCTTGCGGGGGCCCGTTGCGGGCCCCCAGGAACTCTGGAGGGTGGGGGTGCACATTGGGGGTACCTATGGTACCCCCTGCATTTCAATAGACAACGTGGCAGGCACCGTGCGGTGCCTGTCACGTTGTGCATTGGAATGTGTGACATGCATTTTTAGCATTGCGGCGGGCGGTGCTTTCAGCACCGCCCGACGCAATGTTAAGTATGCGGGATGCGCCCGCCACTGTGGCGGGTGCATCCTAATTGCCCCCATGGGACCCCCCCTTATGGCGGGCGGTCCCAATTCACGTCGGAATGGCGGGCGGAAAAAGTCCGCCCGCCATCCTAATGATCCGCTAAGACTGTTCTGTTCTTCAATTAATTTTATGTCCATTTTGCCTCCAGTATTTAAGGAGGTTTGGGAAGCAAGCACTGATGGACTTGGGCATCAAAAGATGGCGATCTCTAAGGACTGAATACTACTAACATTTTGAACCCACTACCCCATGGATGCCGACGAGTACATCCAGAGGGGTGAATTTCTAACACCGTTCATTGAGGGGTCATATTTAGGAGTCCATGTGTGGACTTGTTTTATTAAAGGGAGAGGAGTACACTTAGTCTTTCCCTCTCATTACAGTTACACAGCTAAAGTTTGAATAGCTTGCGGATTGGTAAGTACATGTAACAGATGCACCAACTGCATAGAGTAGTAGCTATACACATGTAGGGATGCAGATAGTAACTGGCAATCTCATCATTTTGCAGATGATCCTTGACTTAAAACTCCTTCTGGGCTCACAGGAGTTAATAGATTAAATCTTGTGAATTCCCAACCACCAAGGGTGAGTACCCTGAGTTTGGTGGCTCACCCATTGTACATTTTTTATTCCACAAAATACTAATAGAAATTTTGTTTTCCGTTGAAAAGGCTGTCACACTTCCCTTTTTTTGTCCTGAAGAAGACCCTACTTGATGTATATATAAACACACAGGGTTGAAACGTCGACATACACCCATCTCATGTACTGGCTCACTATAGCAATTATTGAAAAAAAATAAGACTAGCTAAAGTGAAAGACCTGAAAAGGATGGAGAATTCATGTTATTGTCTTGTTTATTGTTTGAATTTGAAAGGTCACCCATTTGCACTATATGTCACCACAGTCACCCATTGAATTGTCTGTGTATTTGTTATTGTGTTTTCTTTGTCAGGCAGCCCGCATTGGTACTATCTTTTTATAAAATTGTTTACACAATTAGCAAGACAAATAGAGAAACAAAACAAATAATGTAATAAATATATATATATTTTTTTATAAAAACTTACTGAGGTGTGGTACATTCATAAAAGTCTAGTACAAAAACACAATTGATTGTTTAAGAAATAATCAGGTTCTTAACCAGTAACCCGTGGTACTCACCCAACGGAACCACTTGTAGCTTTATAAATATCAACCCAGGTCCTGAGGGATACAGGGTGACCCCATTGTTATTAATGGTATCCTCATGCAATGGCACTGACACTGAGAAGAAAGCCTGGCAAAGATCAATAACAGTAAACCATTCTGCAGTACACAGAATATGAAAATGTATAGTGGCTGGATTCTGTACCATGGGACAACATGGAAAAAACGATGTTGCTTATTTTCCTAAGGTTCGGCACTATACTTAAGTTTCCATTGGGTTTATTTAAACCCATGATCATAGAGTTACATGGACTTCTGACTCTCTCAAAATCCCTTTATTCAGCATGTCCTTAATCACAGTGATTATTTTTGCAATTGTCTTGTGTGTTACATTGTATCGGGGTGTTCTCGGATGTACTGTGTTTAGCTTTATTATGACTTGGACTGTTTCTCCTGATTAGTCTGATATCTTTTCCTGTAAAATCACGTTCTTCAGGGTTCTGTTTCATTCAAATCTTCAACGGTTCTCACTGGGAGCACCTCTATAGCTGAATTTGATCGAACATCTTCATCATTGCTCTGGAACTCCATCTGGTGTACAGTAAATTGTGCAATTTAGTTTTCAGAATAAACTGTCCCTAACAAATTTAAGGGCTTATGATGCACACAATATATTGATGGCCCTCTTCAAAGGTGCCTATTTTTCTGAAACTGGGTTTGTAATTTATTTGTTTGTTACTCCTACAACTTGGATCTTCTTTCTCAAGAGGGGTAGGTCTGGGACTTCTGCTGTTCTCACAATGGATCTGGTAGTACCAGTGACAATTAAAAATGACACGGGTGGCCAGTCACCTCACCTTTCACAAGTGGGCCACTCTAGTCTACCTCTAAGACTGCACCAAGCATCCAATCTTACTCCCCCCTCAGACAACATAATTGGGAATTATCTGTGCCAAAACTGTCCTTAATAATAGCAAGAAACTGTTGAAATGGGTTCTGATTTTAGATCTGGAAAGGGTTTAATCATGCTTAGGGTAATTGGTTCAAATACAATTTAGGGTTTCCCATATTTGTGGGACCATTTTGACTTGTGGAACAGACACCATTGGGGCCTGCACCTGCTGAACTGGCATGTTTTGCATTTGGACTTGATTACAACCTTGCATTTCCATGAGTCTGTTTACTCTTTAAGGATTGAGCCACTCCTGCTTCCAAAGCCCAACCTTGTTACAATAATGACAAGGAGTGATTTTCTTTAAAGTCTCAACATCCATACTATGGTTCGGATCAATCTGAACACCTCTATCCTTTCATTTAGTACACCAAGCATCCAATCTTACTCCCCCCTCAGACAACATAATTGGGAATTATCTGTGCCAAAACTGTCCTTAATAATAGCAAGAAACTGTTGAAATGGGTTCTGATTTTAGATCTGGAAAGGGTTTAATCATGCTTAGGGTAATTGGTTCAAATACAATTTAGGGTTTCCCATATTTGTGGGACCATTTTGACTTGGGGAACAGACACCATTGGGGCCTGCACCTGCTGAACTGGCATGTTTTGCATTTGGACTGGATTACAACCTTGCATTTCCATAAGTCTGTTTACTCTTTAAGGATTGAGCCACTCCTGCTTCCAAAGCCCAACCTTGTTACAATAATGACAAGGAGTGATTTTCTTTAAAGTCTCAACATCCATACTATGGTTCGGATCAATCTGAACACCTCTACCCTTTCATTTAGTACACCAAATCCTCCTTGAGCACCTTGTGCTTCTGCTTGCATTCCAACACCCTGCATTCCACCTTGATTTCCTCTAAAACCCTCTCTGAGCAAACTTCGTCTGTGCTAACATGAGTTTCTTCTTTTGCTTTTACTACTTTATTTCCTGTTTATTACTGAAAAAATGTGCATACCTGACAATCTCATCAAGTGACTTATTCTGCCAACAAATCACACTTTGGTGTAAATGCACACTAATCTCTGGTCTGAGCTCCATCACAAACTGAGATACAAAGAATCCCATACCACTAGCATCAGGATACTCTCTCTCACTGTGTTATTGAAACGGGAAACAGCCTTTACACCGCAACCCTTACAAGGCATGCATTTACCCCGCATGCCGTTGCAACGAAAACGGTGTGTAGCAGTGGGTAGAAGGTGTTGTATTTAACTTCAACACCTTCCCTACTGTTGCACACACTGAAGTTGGAATAGAAAATTAATCTATTTCAACTGTCAGTGCTCCCCAGACAGCAAGTCAGGGTAAAGTTTGGCGTTGCAACGGTATGCGGGGTAATGGCATGCGTTGTAATGTCACATAACCTATTGAAACACCTGAAACAACCTCTCATAATAACCATGCACTGACTCTTTTGGTTCTTGTGAAGTGCTCTTAATTTTTATCCAATCCAAATTTTGAAGGCATCTTGCCTTTCTGATAAGTTACTACAGCTGCATATTTGTCCATCACTATTAGAAATGGTGCATTAGTGCATATCATTCTTGTTGGCTCCTCAAGCGAACATTGAACAACAACTTTAGCTTCAGCCCACAGATCATTTGGGACTACAATGTCAAAGAAAGTATTAAAATCAATCTCAATTTTGAAAAATTATTCATAAATGCTGTAAGATCACCTCCACTAGATGGGACATGGACATATACTCCTCTCACTTTTTTCCTTAATGGGTAAGCCAAAGCTCTCTTCAGCTCCTGTTAGTCTGATGATAACTTTTTGTTTTACTCATCTATTTCTGACTGTTTCTTTTCTTTTCCTGTTTCTCAGGCCATTTAATTTCTAACCTTTCAAAATCACTCCATTTACAAATGCACTTTCTCAATTAGGATATGTGTAAATGCATTCCTGAAGAACGCATTGTCCAAATTGCTCCATTATCTAATTGGACCCTGTAACTTCTCTGCAAAGGGACACTATAAGAAAGATCAACATTATATTTCAAAACGAATGCAGTCAATTTATCATGTGTGATTTCTGTGTATCTGGTGTCAAGACAGCAGGTGGTGGGACAATCTGATATGTTTGCAATGGTCTTTCAATCTGTATAGTACTCAGTTCAACAGGGGCAGTAGACACTATAACACTGGGAGTTACATTATTATTAGTGCGGGTGGCAGTGCTCACATAGCGTGGAGCACTATGTGGCTAAAATTTCTTCCAAAATATCACCTCCTGAATCCCTGTCGGTCTCCTCCTTTATCTCCTTTTTGATATGATATGATCTGTGATTTATGATGCACAACTGATACTCACAAGAGTGCCCCAGAGTAGGACATAGAGAGGTCAGGTGTGTGGAGAAAAGCATTGTACAATGATCCAATGTTAGCCCCGGGATCCCTGGTTGGCTGAGGTAGGCACCTTAGGCCAAATAGAGACCTGCGTTTCCACGTCAGGGAAAGGAAGGACACATTATGAGATAGCCCCACTCACCCCCTTGGTAGCTTGGCATGAGCAGCCAGGCTTATCTTCAAGGCAAATGTGTAAAGCATTTGCAACCACGCTCACAGCAACCCAATGATGACACCACATATACATTTTATATAAAAATATATACGATAAAACCACACAATATAAATCCAACATATGAGTATGTGTAATATTCCTCCTGGCTGGTTGTTAGGCCAGCCAGCCCTTGTAAGTTCTGGTGATTATAATGAGCACTTCTAAACATTCCACTGTAGTCCTAATACAATGTTATGCAGCTCATAATGCTAGAATCAGTCACTTTGCAATGAAAATAATGCAATGCATAACGCAACAACCAGGAACTTCGTTATGCAGAAATAATGCAATGCGTAATACACTAAACAGGTAGTTTGTTATGCAGGAATAATGCAATGTGTAATACGCTAATCAGGTAGTTCGTTATACAGAAACAATGCAATGCGTCATACGACAATCAGGTAGTTCGTTATGCAGAAATAATGCAATGCGTAATACACTAATCAGGTAGTTCGTTATGCAGAAATGATGCAATGTGTAATACAACAATCAGGTACTCCGTTATGCAGAAATAAGGTAATGCGTAATACACTACAGCACCAATCAGGGTGCCTTAGGCGGTCTCTCCGCCACTCGTGCTGACTCGCAGTCAGCCTCTGTCAACAGTTGCCCCCAACACGGGTATGGTAGAACAAAAAGTGCAGCTCAGCATTCTGGCCCTGGTACTGCCACTCCCTTGGCCAGTATGGGCCGCGATACGAGCCGAAGCAGAGGCTCGTGCTGCCGGAATGAGAGAGGCCGAGAGCGTCTCTCTCCGAGCCCACACCCCGCTCCAGGCATCAACACACATTACCTGGGGGGTGTGACCTCACTCTCCTCTTCTCTTCCAGCGACTTGGGCCTCTGATGCAATCCTGTGAATTGGCAACGGTGGGCTTGGGCTGGCAGCTCAGCTCCTTAGGGGCTGCCGGTCCGCTTCTGCTACGAAGATCTCAGGCTGCCACAGGGCACACGCACATAGAATCGCTGAGACTCACTTGAGCTTCGGGTGCACGATCACCGGGCACTCCTCACAAAGGTCTCAGGCTGCAAGAAGAACATGCACACAACTTCGCTGAGACTCACTTTAACTCCGGGTGCACGATCACCGGGCAATTCTCCGAGGGGTCTCAGGCTGCACAAAGCACACGCACACAGCGTCGCTGAGACTCACTTGGACTCCAGGTGCACGATAATAAGGCAATCCTCACGAAGGTCTCAGGCTGCACAAAGCACACGCACCCAGCATCGCTGAGACTCACTTGGACTCTGGCTGTGCACGTTAACAAGGCAATACTCACGAAGGTCTCAGGCTGCACAAAACGCATGCACACAGTGTTGCTGAGACTCACTTGGATTCCGGTGCACATGATAACACAATGATCCTCACGAAGGGCTCAGGCTGCAAAAAGCACACACACACATCATCGCTGAGACTCGCTTGAACTCAAGGTGCCCACGATCATAGGGCACTCCTTACGAGGGTCTCAGGCTGCAAAAAGCACATGCACACAGCGTCGCTGAGACTCTCCTGGAAACTTTTGTGTTTCTGAGATTCCGCAACAGGGAGCCAGCTCACCTCACATTGAACTGAGCTGCATTTATTTGAACTAATTTTTGCTGAATTTGTGAAGAAACCATGAAATGCTTAAATTAATTTAAGAGTTTTGTGAGAGGTGATGTTACAATTCCAGTACATGAAGGTGATGAAGTGCCTCCTGAGGGTACACCTGCACATTACATGGCAAGTGAATTGGGATTACACACATGTTTTTGGCTTTGCCATTGGAATCAGATTACTGAAAAAGAGGGTTTATTGACTTTCCCTAAAAATGGTACCTTTGAGCTTACAATTCTTGAGAAATTGAAGGAAAAGCTTTATGGCATGAAGTCACCACCTAGACCCACACAATATGAAGCTTTGAATATGTGGGAGAAAGCAGCCCAAGATAAAGAAAGAGAAAAATACCTGAGTGAGACAAAATGAGCAATGCAGAATTAAGCAGATGCTTGATGGAATGAAGCATAGCAGAGATGGAGAAAAGCATTAGTTGAGGAAACTAGATTGTATCTAGCCATTAGAACTGAGACATTTGAAAAATGATACGAAACAAGACAAGAAAAAGGGCATCTAGTATGATCATTTTTTAATAAAGTTCTCCTGGAAACGAGAAGTAACACAGGACTTCCCCCAGAATAGTCATACCCATAATTGGAAAGCTCTCAATAAAATAGATCCATTAGAATTCTTAAAGGTGCTAAAGCAACACCCTCTGGTATAATCTGATATCATGAATGAGGACCTGGCTAAATATAGCTGGATCAGAAGCTCCACTAAAGAGTTGACCCCGGTACTTTGGAGTAAGAAATATCGAAGCACTCCCTCTAGTCCCTAGTTTACATCGGCTCTCACGGCTGAGAAAAAACACTATAAGTCATAAGAGGGGAAATGGAGAAAGTACTACAATTAAGTTGATAAAGAAACCTTCAAGTAGGCACAAAAGATCTACTATGCAGCGATTACTAAAGCAAAGCAAATTAATTTTGAGGAGTGCATAGGAAAGACTGGAAATAGATTGAAGAAGATCTTTTTGATTGTTAAAAGCTTTATGTCCCCATCAGCATGTGTGTATGCAAAGACATCCTCAACAGATTGGTGGAAAAGCTTGGGAAGTTTTTTTTTCACTAACAAAATTTAAAATGTTCAGGCCTCCCCAGTTAAGGAAAGGCTTCCAAAGGTCGAGGCTGATATAGAACGGCTGGCGAAGACGACTCCAACAGAAAAACCCAACCTTGATGGTTTTGAGTGCATTGAGGAGGAGTGCACGTTGAGGGCACTTCAGTCCATTAAATCTGGCTGTCCAGGCGACCCATGCCCCTAAAACTGCTCGCTCAGGTGGCAGAAAGCATTACTCCTGTAGTAAATGAGATTGTTAATACCTCATTAAGCTCAGCCTCTGTTTCTGTTAGCTGGAAACATGTAAAGGTCCTTCCACTCCTTAAAACACCTACTGCTGACCCAGCCATCCTGGCCAATTACAGACTAATATCATTGCATCCAGCCCTCTCTAAAATAGTGGAGAAGCAAGTCAATCTGCAACTGTCCAACTTCTTAGAAGTCAATAAATTGCTTCATCCTCGTCAACCGGGCTTTAGAGCCTGTCACAGTACAGAAACTGCACTGTTTGAGGTTTGAGAATACATCAAAGGAACCCTGGGCAGGGGATGATCATGCTCGATCTGACTGCTGCTTTTGATATTGTTCCCCAATCACGACTTCTAAGACACCTCCAAGAGTTGGGAGTGGCAGGGTGTGCCCTGGACTGGCTGGCATCATACTTTCTGATAGAAGCCAGCAAGTCTGGATTCCCTCTTGCACAGCCAGCCGCAGGCAAGTGGGCAGGGGTGTCCCTCAGGGCTCTACTTTGAATCCTACACTCTTTGAGACATACCTCACTCCTGTAGCTTTTCTTGCTGAAGAACTGGGTGTGTAAGTGCTGTCTTATGCAGACGACACTCAATTGGTTTTCTCCTGGAGCAAGGGATCAGAGCCGAATGGCTCCCAAATTAAGAGTTGCCTCACTGCAGTCTTTTACTGGTTGGCCGTCACAACTCAAATGCAATGATGAAAAGACAGAAATTCTCTTTTATGGGATTTTTCCACTTACCAGAGGCTGTTGCTTTAGCACCTTTGAGAATTCTAATGGATCTATTTTATTGAGAGCTTTCCAATTATGGGTATGACTATTCTGGGGGAAGTCCTGTGTTACTTCTCGTTTCCAGGAGAACTTGATTAAAAAATGATCAGACTAGATGCCCTTTTTCTTGTCTTGTTTCGTATCATTTTTGAAATGTCTCCGTTCTAATGGCTAGATACAATCTAGTTTCCTCAAATAATGCTTTTCTCCATCTCTGCTATGCTTCATTCCATCAAGTATCTGCTTAATTCTGCATTGCTCATTTTGTCTCACTCAGGTATTTTTCTCTTTCTTTATCTTGGGCTGCTTTCTCCCACATATTCAAAGCTTCATATTGTGTGGGTCTAGGTGGTGACTTCATGTCATAAAGCTTTTCCTTCAATTTCTCAAGAATTTTAAGCTCAAAGGTACCATTTTTAGGGAAAGTCAATAAACCCTCTTTTTCAGTAATCTGATTCCAATGGCAAAGCCAAAAACATGTGTGTAATCCCAATTCACTTGTCATGTAATGTGCAGGTGTACCCTCAAGAGGCAGTTCTTCACCTTCATGTACTGGAATTGTAACATCACCTCTCATAAACCTCTTAAATTAATTTAAGCATTTCATGGTTTCTGCACGAGTTCAGCAAAATGTGTTCAAATAAATGCAGCTCAGTTCAATGTTTTGATTTTGTTCTGTAACTCCAAACGTTCTTCTCCAGTGTGGTCCCAGTTTCTATTCTCAAATCCCAATGCAGTAGTCACAATAGCAATTGACCTATAAGAGCGCAGCACTCTGTTTTGTCATTAAGCAATCAGAGCACCACAGTACAACAAGCAACCTATACCAGTACAACACACTATGACATATGATCTCAATCCTCGCAGCAGTTTACCCTCCTACAATTTATCTTATACACACACTTCAGAACTTTCCAATAAAACTAAACAATAAACAGTAACAATTTGTGTCTGCTCTGCTAAAGAAACCCAAAGTTAAGTCTCAAATCGTAACATTAAGGTTTTTACACCATCTGATTTTTTCACACAAAAACATTTTTCAATTGCTAGTGGAATCTCGACCAGCACTAAATCACTCTAATCAATCTATCTTCACCCTCTACGCAATCAAGTTCTGCTAACACCAATCAATATTAGTACAATCACAACAGTTTATTACAAGCCCTATCTCAATTTTGTGAAGACAATGGTACCTCATGATCTGCACCACAAACCTTTTGCAGACAAGAAATTAAAAAATGATTAAGTATCTTCTGCACTTATTTAAATATCTGTCTATAACGGGATTTTTAGGTTATGCCGAACCTGATAACTCTTCAACTTCTTAACAAACACTATACACATGTAAAGTAATCAAAAACATTCAATTCTCATACTCCAAATTACGCTTTTCAGTAACACAATAGTCTCAAATAAGGATGCATCAGCCCCAGAATCCTTACACCTACAAACAGCAAACTCCTTCAAAACTGCTTTCGAAAATCACACTTTGTCAATCCTTAAGTTCTGGGCATTAGAGTTTGGGATCAGGCATGGTTCTAACGCAGGCAATTATTTATAGCTCCTTTTCTCAAGACGTAATTCGTCACTCTGCTATTTTGCAAGAGTGGAAATCTCCTTTGAATAAAATAGTTTAACATCTCTGTCTCACACCATCATAGGTAGATTCCCACTCCAGAGTTACACGTGTGAGTTTCCTCTCACTTCCCTGCGAGAGACCTTTGCCATCGTTTATGAGAAGATCAGGAGCTATACCTCACAAAATCAACAATCACAATTCTACTTATGTTCCGTCAAAGTAGATAGGTTTTTTCAGTTTACAGAGTTTTATACTCATTAAGAGTTTAGTACGTTTTTCTTTTTATTTCATTAGTTAAAGTCATCAATCAAATTGCAGAAATTATAATACAAAATACAGATTTGAACAAGTTATCAATAAGCAATACTGTGCTTTCCATAAAGGAAGGACTTTGCTGTTCTAACGAATGGGGTGAAAATGGGTGTTCGCCAGAACCCATGAAGAGTTCATATTCAAGAGTCAGGATTGAGTGTGAGCATAAAGCTCAAGATCAATTAGTCAAGATCATCTGAACTTCCTGTAAAGAAAGGTTTACCAAGCAAAATAACCATGCAGCAGCAGTAGCGACTACAATCAACAGCAGGTCAGGTAGGGTGGCAAATCAGCGTTCAGCCATCAGCATATTGCCATAAGCATTCAGCCTTAGTGTGGGTAAGTGGTATTGATATGGAAAGGTGTCAGGAAAGGCCAGCGGTAAATGGCGATTAGCCTGCTCTAGGAAAATGCATTATTATAAAATAATGTTTCCTCTTCTTTCCAGCCAATAGGGTGTTGACTATTCCAGTCTCTTCCATCTCGTCCTGTTCTTTTCCATGTACTCTCTCATCATTCTTACAAAGGATCACCTTGGGCTCAGAAACGAACTTTTAAACTCAATCAGGTATGAGGACTTCCAATGCTAGACCTCCTTTCCTATGGGCTTGAACACAGTGTGACCGTCTAATATAGTTAAACTAAACAATAGACTTATATGAAACAAAACATTTCCAGCAATGAATATTATTCAGCACCAGATTTTTTTAATATACATCAGAAAGGAAATAGGTTAAACTATTAACATTTTCTATTCATGCATTGTATTAAAGGTGTGAAAGACTATTTGATTTGATTTTTAATTTGTAAGGCGCAGAGTATGCCCGAAGGCATCTTAGCGCTGCTTGTGAAAAAGAGAAAAACAGGATTGAAATTAGAGCAGGAGAATAAAAAGCCAAGTTTTGAGAAACTTTCTAAAAGCCAGGAAGCTGGTAGAGTTCCTCAAAGAGATTGGCATTTGATTCCAGAGGCGAGATGTGGAAAGAGAAAAACGTCTCCCTCCCCAGGAGACCTTACGAAATATGAAGTCATTCTATTCAATTATAGGTTTTCCAGCAAAAACATTTCAAAATGCTATTGTTATTTAAAGATATTCTCCAATTCACTCTGGTGTAATGCTTTAAAAAAAATTACATGTCAGAATAAGGTCAACTATGAAACACTTTGTTTTGCTGCTAAAACAACGAAGCTCCCTTTACCGTTGTGAGGCCTTGCACCAATAAGTATAATTGGGTACTACGAAATAGCACTTTTTAATTTCATGTTAGTACAAATAAGTTGCATGCTAATATTGCATATGCCTCCTTTACTGTATCAATTTGTCATTTATAATAAAACTCTTCCAATGGGATGTGAAATCTCTAATGCATTGTCATCCGAAGCTATACATGCCAGACCCCCATGTTCCATGAGCAGATACTTTTTGAGGAGAGATATATTGGAAAAGCTCTTTTAAATTTTCTTTGTGATTACTAGGGCCGAGGGTAGCCACCCTCAGTCATTTTCGGGTTGTTCCAATATTTCAATAAGAATGCATTGACATCCAATTGTTGGCTCAAGGTGAACTTGTAACCTGAGCCTTTCTTGAAAGTTTGTCACTTGTGTGTGTAACGCTTTTTAGGACCTATGCGCACCAAGCAGTTGATGCAGCTTTGGCAGATTTTGCTGCCAAGGTGGAGTTTCTTTTAAGTATTCAAGAGGGAAACACCATTTTAGGACAAAGCGTTTTCAATAAACTTGACTGACAAAGTTCATGTAATTCTTCTTTGTATAACTGCTCTAATACTGATCCAGTAGTATCTAGTCTGGCCCCTGAATGATGTACCCCAAAATGATGGTGTCTCTATGCAAAATATTTGCAGGCCCCAATATAAGTTCCCCACAGCATGGCTGCTCAGTCATGATGGTGCCTCACTCAAAATGTTCAATTTCATTTATCTGGCTTACTCTCCCCCTTGAGATACTCTGTTTTACAGAAAGTGGTATTTCGTAAACGTCAGGCAATGGTTCATGCACTTTAAAAGGACTGTCAATTAGGATATATTTAAGAAGATATGACCTTCCATCTTTCTGGGTTACAAGGTCTATGCTGTCAGGTTTAAAGGCAATATGCAAAGAAGGATTGCGTCACAAAATCAACATGTCCAAATGAGGAATTCTGCTTCCATAGTGTTACTCCTATTCCAAATGGTATGGGATTTGCAAAGAATCTCAGATTAGGTCCTTTTCATCTTGAACAGCTGGAAATTTCTAAGAGTACCACAAATCACACAATTTACTCTTGAAGAATATTTGGAGACAACAATAGCATGAGTAAGCATGAGTAGGTAATCACAAAATCAAGTTGCACAGAAACATATTTCACTTTGGAGAAATCCTATTATCCTACCAAATATTTGGGGTGGGAAGGTGGCCCTTCCCCTTTCCCACCCGATAAGATCCATGAGATACTCATTCACTGGTGTAGCTTTGTATGCGTTTGCAAGACTGGAAATTACCTGCAAAGTTCTTATAAATAGTTACATCTGAGTATATGGCTGCCTTTGTGACCTATTGTCCATGCATATAATGGAAGGTCAGCATTATACTCCGGTATTCACAAATGTGGGAAATCATATTGTGACGCTGAGTTTTTGTCTTCATATGTGGATTTTCATTTTGAATTTGAGAATTAGAATGTATAATAAACTGTGCAATTTAGGAGCAGAAAAAAGTTTTATAACCTCATCATTATTATTGCGTCTTTTTTCCATTTACTTCCTGTAATCTAATAAGGCAGCAACTTTAACATAACACAACTTTATAAAGTAGTTGGATTACTTGCTATCCTGATTTCTGATCACGATTGTTATGAGTTTATTCCATGAACAAATACATTCTCATTGTTTGGCATTTCTCGTAGGAAAAACGTTTCACAGTAAATAAGAATTGGGATTGAATTTGATTTTTGTAAGGAAAATAAAGTACTGCCATCATGGTTCCGGGCACGCACTGGAATTACCTGCTGTCTACAGTTCAATTTCCTTCCAAAACAGCCTATTAGGATTTATATTCAAATTTAAATGAAAACCTAAATGAAAGTTGTGACTACTGTATATCTTGTGACCATTGATTTGCATGCTAATTGAAGACGTTAAGGTAAATGCCAATGTACCATTACCCAGGTAGCTTTTGTGCAGTGGTGGCAACATAAGACTCAGGATCAAGGTCCACATTTACTAAATGTTTGCACTGGTGCCTCTGCAATGCAATGCAATGCGATGCAAATGTTTCTATCTGTTTACTTACCATTTTAAAGACTTTCCTGATTAGGGCTAATTTGCAGTACATCACAAATGCAACTTTTATTAACTGATGTCCCGAAAGATTTTGCTTGCTCTCGGCAGGGACATTCTTTAGTGGTTACCAAGGGTCTGCTGTTATCCTTTCGTAGTGCTGAGACTGCCCTTACTAACCCTAATTTCAGAGATTATGAAGGCAACAGCAGCAACAGAAAGTAAACAACGGTCTCCAATCAAGCAAACAAGGCTTTAGTTTTCAGTCATTGTCATCCCTTAGCCGCTAATAGGAATATAGGAGGCTGTGGACAGGCTAACAAGATGTGATGACTTTCAGAATCAAGGGGTATGTGATGTCACTTCTCATACGCATTGCATTTTGGTGAAATTACATCTATTGCCAAAGCCAATGCGCATTCAACTTCTTATTTTGATGTTGGGTCCTGCGCATAAGATATTTTTTACTCTGAAAGAAATACTGTTGCAGTGCAAAACGTCAAATTCCCCCTTCGGCACAGACCAACTACCTCGGCATCCAATTCACTCACATACATTCACTGGTGGGGCCCATAACACCAATATACTTACTCTCGGTTGACCTGTTTCCTGAGGGAAAATACGTTTCTCAACACTGACGTGAGAGGAATACCTTTACTTTACCCTAAACACATTGACATTTAAACCTAAGATATCCCTCCCACACGGAGATAGATCATTTAGTTGAATTGGTAATTGATGATTTACTCGTCTACCTTTTTTTTTTGTTTAAGAAATTTTTATTGAATTTTTGAAGAACAATAAAACACAAAATACATAAAAAATACAATCAGATAAGAAATCAGGATCATACTTACAAATTATAGTAAACCAATAAATAGGAATCAAAGTACCATGAACCCATATAGAAATCAAACAATATCAGAAAAAGAGGAAAGAAGAAGGAAGAACGAACTGAAAAAAGAAAAGAAAGAAAAGTATAAAGACGAGAAAAGGTCAGAGCAGTAAAGAATAGAAATCATAAAGTAGGAATCAAAGAATAGCAAGTGTCCTAAGACCATATAAGATAATCAGTAGAATTGCCAAATTAGAGGAGAGGAGCATGTAGAGAAAGATAAGAAGTGAAAGGTAGCCAGAGAAGATCGGATTTAATTTTTTGGGAAATGACAGAAGAAGAGACACTAGCAATACGGTGTTCATCGCAAATAAAATTCCACCACAATAATAATGACATTTTCGAATTGTCTTTCCAAGCAGATAAAATAACTTTAAATGCTAAAGCAATAAAAAGGTCAAACAGTAGAGAAACAGGAGAGGTATCATCCAAATCAAATGATAGAGAACCTAAGAAAACATTATGAAATGACAAATTTAGATTACAATCAAAGATAGTCATACATTTTGACCAAACTGATTTCCAGAAGTTAAACACATTAGAACAATCGTAAAGGAGATGTCTCAAAGTGCCAGTGTGTTTGGAACAGGACCAGCAAAGTGGAGACGCAGATAATGAAAACTTGGATATACAAACAGGAGTAATAACAGCTCGGTTATAAATAAAAAACAAAGACTGAGTTATACGGGCAGCTGCAGAAATTTTAAATAACTTGGACCATAGTTTATCCCAAATATCTATAGTAAAGGAGAGAGATAGGTCAGCTTCCCAGGCCAACTCAATAGAGGATTTGGGTCTCTCAGTTGTATGTGACATTAATAATTTGTAAACAAGAGCTGCTTTAGGTTTATGCAAGGAGAATAAACTATAGAGTGGTGAGGGGGGAGTGAGGGATGGAGCAGGGATAGAAGAATCAAAAGAAGCTAACTGAGTTTGTAAAGCATCTGAAATTAATAGATACTCGGTATGGGAGGTGTCAGGTAAGAGGAATTGCAGCTGTAAGTCCAGGAAGGAAATAACAGAATGTTGGGAAATTAATTGATGAACAAAAACAATGCCCTTCTCCTTCCAGTGCTTGTAGTAAAAAGATTTACCCTTATAACGAAGCGATTTATTGTACCAAATAGTAGAAGAAAGGAAACACTGAAAAGGGGTTAAACCCTTAGTAAATGTATTGTATAATAGATTTTGGGAATATTTTATAATAGGGTTATTAGAAATTAAAGAGCAATTAGACATGTAAAGCACATTTTGAAAGGAAAAGTCCTTTAAAAAGGAGCGTTCAAAAACAATCCAACGTGGTACCGGAGTATCAGCGAAATCAAAGGAGAGAGCAAAGGACTGTTTAATTATGAAAGATGAGTGATAAGCCTTAAAGTCTGGGAACCGCACTCCACCTTCAGATTTAGGGCGAGTAAGTTTGAGAAGGGAAATACGGGGATGTTTTTTATTCCATAAAAATTTTATACAAATGGAGTTAATACGTGACAAATATGTATTGGGGATACGAATAGGCAACATTGACAAAATATAAAGGACATGAGGGACTATCATCATTTTTATAGTGTCCAATCTACCCCACCAGGATAGATATAGCGGGGACCAGGAAAGAAGCAAAGATTGAATTTTAGTAAGTAGTGCAGCAAACGTAAATTTAATTGTATCAGGTAGGGATGCAGAGAACCAAACTCCCAGGTATTTAATTTTTGAGGGACACCAAGTAAAATTAGTATCATTAAACATATACTGATAACATAACGAATTCAGGGGCAACACTTCTGTTTTAGAGAGATTCAACTTATAACCAGAGATACTGGAGTATAAGCGGACCTCATCCATAAAGGGGGGGAGAGATGTAGTGGGATTAGCCATATATACCAATATGTCATCAGCATAAGCGGATAATTTAACTTCTAACGAATTATAGGTAAAGCCAGAAATATGAGGATTAGTCCGAATGCGTTCAAGGAAGGGCTCAAGACACAGGACAAATAACAAAGGGGATAGAGGGCATCCTTGACGAGTACCTCGAGAGAGAGAGAGAAAGATTTAGAAAAACGATTATTTACAAAAATTCTGGCTCGGGGGCAAGAATACAATAGTTTAACATAGGAAATGAAAGACGGACCAAAGCCAAACCATTGGAGGGTTCTAAACATAAATTGCCAATTAATACGATCAAACGCCTTTTCGGCATCCAGAGACAGTGCTGCAAGAGGAGATTTAAATTTTTTTGCATGAGATATAATATTAGTAAACATTCGGGCATTATCAGCAGCCAATCTACCTTTAATAAAGCCAACTTGATCATTTTTAACCAGCAGGGGAAGGAGAGTTTCCAGACGACTAGCAAGAATCTTTGCAAATATCTTACAGTCATAATTGATTAATGAAATGGGGCGATAATTTTTGCACAAGGAATGATCTTTATCAGGTTTGGGAATGATGATAATGAGAGCATCCATAAAGGAGCCAGAAGCCTTTGCATCATTAATAAAAGAATTAAACAGTGACAGCAGTTTAGGGACAAAAAGCGATGCAAAGTTAGAATAAAACTCAACCGATAGGCCATCAGGCCCAGGGGCCTTGGATTTCTTTAAGGATTTAATGGCAGTTATAATTTCATGGGCAGTAATCGGAACCTCCAATAACTCAAATTCGTTAGGTAAGGAAGGGGGAGGAGGAAGACCGGAAAAAAAGGTATCTAAATTTTGATTGGAAGAATTGGTATCGTCAAAATAAAGGGCCTCATAATAGTCATGAAAGATATTTGCAATGTCATCATCGGAGGACATCAATCTGTTAATAGATTCATCTAAAATGGGACCAATGTTTTTACGCTCAGCTTTAATCTTTAAGTAATTGGCTAACAACTTGCCAGCTTTATTTTGGCCTCCATGATATTTAGATTTAATTTTAAGAAGAATATTACAAGCTTCAACAGTAGCAAGTTTATTAAGTTCAGACTTGGCTTTAATGAGCTCGTGCAAGGCAGAGGGTGATTTGGAAGTGAAATAATTGTGTTCAAGAGATTTAAGCTTTTGAAGGGAAGCTATATACTTATTCCTAGCATTTTTCTTTTTCTTAGATACATAAGAAATAGAAAAAGCCCGAAAGGAGGCCTTGAGGGCATCCCAATTATTTGAAACAGAGGTTGCTAAAGGATTATTGAATATGAAAAACTCTTTGATAAAAGCAGTGGCTTCAGCAATATAGGCAGTTTCTGATAATAAGGAATTGTTAAACTTCCAACGGCTAGATTTCTGGGGATTTAACGAAAGATCAAGATCAGTAAGGACTGGTGCATGATCAGAAATAAAAATTGAGCCAATTTCCGAGGACTGAATCATAGGGAGTAGGGATTTGCTAACTAAAATATAATCTATCCTGGAACGCGTATGATGTAGATTAGAGAAAAACGTGAACTCCAGAGAATCCGGATTGCACGTCTTCCAAACATCAAATAGAGGATGAGAGGCAATGGCCGATTGAAAAGCCTTATAGGACTTGTCCGGTTGGAATTTGGATTTAGATTGCCTGTCAGAAAAGGGATCAATCCATTGGTTAAAGTCACCCGCAATAACAACATTAGAACAATCAAAGGTGGAAAGAAGAACTTTAATATAATGCCAAAATTTGGGATCAGGTTTAACCGGACCATAAATATTCAATAAGGTCAAGTCCTTGCCTTGCACAACAACCTTGGCCATTACCCATCGTCCATCAGTGTCATTTTGCGTAGCAACAATTTGTACAGATAACGATTTGTGAAACAATATAGCAACGCCCCCTTTCTTACCGGAGGCTGGGGAGTGAACAACCTGACCAACCCATTGTCTTTTCAATTTAAGAGATTCTTCTTCATTACAATGGGTTTCTTGAATGAAAGATATGTGGGAATTAAGTTTGGATAAATGAGAAAGTACCTTTTGACGTTTAACGGGGTTGCCAAGACCACGAACATTCCATGTAACAAACTTACACATAACGGAGGAACGAGGGGATAATATATGGAAGGAGTTGAAACACTTCAGGGAAACATCTAGAAAAAAAGAGACACTGTAATTGATTAGGATAAAGAGCAAAAACGATAACACAGTAAACAATTGCAAAGGACATATGTAGTAAAAAACTCAACATTAGGTAAGTAAAAAAATAAACAAAAGGAAAAAGTATCAAGACAAAGAAAGAAAACGAAGATAGGAAGTAAAGAAAAAGAGGATAGCTCAAGGAAGAAAATCCAGACCTAAAAGACAAAAACAGAAGCAAGTACATGGGGCGTAACAGCACCAACGAAAGACTAGACGGCAGATGGCAAGAATAAAAAAAAAATAGAAAATAGTACTACACAGCCAGAATAGAAGATAGAACAGAGAATTTAGAGGGCATTAGGGAACGGAGTGAGAACCAGTTGCAGGAGATGAGGTGATGGTATGAAGAAACGATTTCAGCTTAAGAGGGTCATCAAATGAGCGTGTGGAGCCTTCATGTGTGATTTTACACAGACAAAGATGGAGGATGCCATAGCGGATATTCAACTGTCTCATTTGAGGACGAAGTGCCAAAAATTCCTTTCGTCGGGTGTTGGTGGCATTCGATAAATCCTGTGAAATGAAGATGTTGTGTCCCGACCAAGTGAGACGACGTTTTGATTTAGCAGCAGACAGGACTCGCATCAGGTCAGTAAACTCTAGAAACAGCATGATAATACCCCTGGGCTTTGAGGCATTAGGCTGAAGGCGACCAAGGCGATGTGCACGCTGGATGTTTAAAGCGGGGTCCGGAGCGATGCCCAATAGTTCAGTCAGAAATTTCTTCAGAAAAAGAAGCATGTCCGGCCCCTCAAGATTTTCTGGCAGGCCATAAAGGCGCAGATTGTTGCGCCTATTACGATTTTCAAGGTCCTCAGTGAGGAGATTAAGACGATGTATTTCCTTTTCCAAAAGTGGGATTTTAGTAGAAATGTCCTGGACATCACTAATGCGTTGCTCCATGTCGAATACCTTAGCCTCCATAGTAATCCAACGGTCTTCAATTAATTGAAGCTTCTCATTTGTAGTGGCCATAAAAGATTTAAGACCTCGAACTTCATCCAAAATGGTATCGAGAACAGGGTTCTGAGATGATAGAATGGGTGAAGGAGGGTCATTTTTAGCTCTCTTGGGTTTGGTGCCAGACGAAACTGCTCTGGCAGCATGAGGGGTCTCGCTAGCCATCTTGAACTGACACAAGGGACGAGAGGTGATTCTCAGTAGGGACTTCTGCCTGCCCATTCACCACTGAAATGACAGTTCTGAGGGTATTATGCCCTTATGGGCTAATACTACGTGTCAGCATATAAGCTTCTGAGAAATATGATAGAGAGAGACCATAAGTGACCAGAAAAATAGGGCAAAAATTCAATAGCATGAATAGGGTAGCGCAACATGCAACGGCGCTGTAGAAGTTAGTTCAGTAGACACGCTGCGGCTAGGGCAAGCGACGATGCAGGAGAAAAAAATCATCACCATCTTCAGAGCTGGGTGACATCAAGCAAAAAGTCCCATTGTGACTTATGAATCACGGAAGAAAAAGCGAGAAAAAAGGAAGAAAAACAACGTTGCAGCGCGCCATTATAAAAGCGCCGATTTACCTCATGGAATGCTGGAGGAGACGACAGGTCCACACAAAATGGCGGCCGCCGCACGAAGACACTGAGGAGAAAGCACCACCACGGTCCCCGGGCCCAGGAAGGCGAAAATCAGAGTAAAAACGGCATCAGTCGCCTCACCGACCCTTCATGAGCTGAAAGTCATCCTCCGTGGGATCCCAAGCGCCGAATTACGGGCTGTTGCCGGCGAAAAACCTCCGCAGTCAAGCGGAGCTCACGGGTCAGCCGCCATCTTGACGCAGCGCGAGACCACGCCCCCTACTCGTCTACCTTTGCTCTATTACTTTTCCCTTAATCTTTTTCTTCAAATAATCGACACAATACATTTGTCAATTAATCAATTATTCTTTATCTAAGAAATATTGAAAGAAATGTTAGAAATCATCATTAGCATTTCAGAGCATCATATTTACCTATTCTGGCTAAAGTCGTCCTCTAAGTCAGTCAGTCAAAGAGAATTTATTCAGCAAAGTTTAGGCCACAATTCAGTCTCTCATAGATTCAGGATAACAGCTGTTCAGCAGTGTTACCGTCCTCTCCGTCAGCATAACGTCAGGAAATCGAGTTCGTCAAGAAGAGCAAGCCGATAGCGATGAGATCCTACCCTTTTAAATCAAGCATTGTCTTTTCTTTTGGATTGGTTCCCGGAACGACCTTGGAGGGTCCAGGCCACTGTTGCTGGCGGTGACACATGCGCACTTCACCCAGAACCTCATGTTGTCAGGGCAGTCACGTTTAACGTCTCGTTCAGCCATCTTGTCTAGGCCGAAATGGTCAACTTAAGCAAAAGAAACACAAAAACGTAATTAAAACATAGTAATGGCTAATAAAATGTTATCCCCTTGCTAATACCCATATGTGTGTGAATTTATCTAGCAGAAGCAATACTCATAGCGGTTTGTACTCACTGAATAAAGCACAAATCACAAATACATCACTTAAAGCAACATATAACATATAATATTCTAATTTTCTACTATTAATATGTGTACACTAGTTAATTCAACAAAACAACAAAAACAAAGTTTAGGCCACAATTCAGTCTCTCATAGATTCAGGATAACAGCTGTCCAGCAGTGTCACTGTCCTCTCCGTCAGCATAACGTCAGGAAATCGAGTTCATCAAGAAGAGCAAGCCGATAGCGATGAGATCCTACCCTAATTCCCTACCTACTTTTATAATGAAAATAATAACAAAAAGTATCAAGATCGGGGTTTAGAGAGTCCTTATTGGTCAATTTTGACTTGCATGGTGCAGTTCTCAGGGTGTCGGATAATGTAGTCATCCAACTTGCTTATTCCGGCTTTTAAATCAAGCATTGTCTTTTCTTTTGGATTGGTTCCCGGAACGACCTTGGAGGGTACATGTTCTCCCGGGGTCAGGTCCAGGCCACTGTTGCTGGCGGTGACGCATGCACAATTCACCCAGAACCTCATGTTGTCAGGGCAGTCACGTTTAACGTCTCGTTCAGCCATCTTGTCTTGGCCGAAATGGTCAACTTAAGCAAAAGAAACACAAAAACGTAATTAAAACATAGAAATGGCTAATAAAATGTTATCCCCTTGCTAATACCCATATGTGTGTTTATTTATCTAGCAGAAGCAATACTCAGACCGGTTTATACTCACTGAATAAAGCACAAATCACAAATACATCACTTAAAGCAACATATAACATATAATATTCTAATTTTCTACTATTAATATGCGTACACTAGTTAATTCACAATTAATATGGCCATGCAAAGTGCAATTCCCACGTGTAATTCTCTTGTTAATATAGTTGGTAAGTTATCACTTCAAACACATTAATAATATTACAATTGATTGATTATTCGGATTAATATAAACATGCAGAATGGGGGGGGGGTATACAAAATGTTGTACTACCCGCTCCAGCAATCTCCCCTTTGGTGATTATATCACCAAACTAATACAAAATTTTGTATTCTTTTTACGGAAATTTTGAATTGATTTCTTGTTTCATTCATATTTCAGTTTCCCCTGTTTCTTCTCTTTTTGCTGTTTTATACATGCTATCCTTTAACTCTTCCAGTTCTATTTCTTCAAATTCTCTTTCTTGTTTCTTATCTCTTCTCCTTAAGTTTTCTCTTTTTATTCATTTCTGGTTTTTATTCTTTCTACAACAAATACAGCCTAGTCTGATTATTAGTACTAAGGAAATCACACAAGTTAATGGAAATAATATCTTACCTATAAATGTACTACCTACTTTTACTACAAAGTCTTTAATAGCTGTTATTTTCTTTCCAATCTTCTCCCAAACACCTTCAACCTCCAGTGGTACAATTTCGTCATGCAATTCTGTAATATTTTTAATATAAATTTTCAAATCTTTACTTTCGTCAGGAATGTAAGTACAACAATGTTGAACTTTCAGCATTCCACAGACTCCATCCTCTTTTGCCAATAAAATATCAAGGGCAAGTCGATTTTGCATTACCATAGCACGCATGGCAACCATTTCAGTATTTGCCAATAAGAATCCTCCAGCGGTGCTTGTTGACAAGCGATCCACTACTGTTGAAAGTTTTCTGATTTTGTTTGCATTCAGAGATATTCCCACTGCGGGTATCAGTGCTCCAAAAATGTCACCTACAATTTCAGCCTAAGATTCTCTCTTACTACGTGCTAAATAACTACCTAAACTATGTACGCCATCTTCTCCTCTATCCATGTGAAAAATCTTTGGAAAAACCAGGCCAACATAACATGTGCCATACCAATGGTCTGGCAAATGATAATAGGCCCTGTTCCCACAAATGAAATACAGTCCTGGAAAGACTGGATCTCTTCCACCTTTAAATCCCCATCCTCCCATGATCCGGTATGTATCATGGCACTCACTATTCCCTAGAAAATAATTGTCATACGCCGTCTGATTCCTTCTTATACACAATTTCCCTTTCTGAGGCCAATCTAAAGCCATAGTTGGACTTGATTCTCCTCTTAAATGTTTCTCCGTTTCTACATCCCAAACCGTTTTCTCCACTTTCCCTTCTGAAATCTTCCTTTGCATTTTCAATCATCTTTCTTCAACCATATCCAAAAATGTCTTCTCCTCTTTCTTTAAGCTGCAAGTTAAGTTATTTCTAAATATATATTCTAACGTTAGTTCATTTATCTCTAATAAAAATTCACCTAATACTTTTGCAGGTTTTACTTTGTTTAGTTTGTTAATTGCGGGTACTTGTGCAAATATAGTATCTACATCTGAAAAATAATACTCTAATTTACCTGTCTGATAAAATAAACTAGCTATTACACTACATGTTATTCCATATGTTACAGGAAGGTGATGATAAGTCACTCCTTCAGATACAGATGCAGGTAATTGCATACAAACGTAGCAATCCCTTACGTCCATTGTTTTTACATATTCATACAACAATTTTGAAAACACATTGTTAGAAAAATCTGTTATTGACCTCTCTTTATGTAAATAGTTTTTATCTATTTTAGTTGGAACTACCTTCTGAACTTTCCCTATATTAGTTATGTTATCACTATGTCCTTCTAATGTATCTACAGTAACTTTAAATGAAATTAGTAGAGCAAGAATGCACCAAAGAAGCATTAATAATCCTGTACAACAACAACACATTTTGCACCATCTTCTAAGAAAGGTACATCTACTTTTGCTACTTTCTATGTTTGCCATCTTTCTAAAATGAGCCGTGTCTTTTGACTTAGCCTCTTCTACTTCAAAACTAGTTTCTAACCCTAGGCTTCTAAGCACCTACGTGGTTCTACCAGTTTTTGTCTTTTTCAGTATTTTATTGTTTTTCCATCAGTAATTTTCTTGTCTCATTCAGTTTGGCATCTCATCATCTTTCACCTTCCCTTCGTTTTCAACATACAGGTTGTCCTGAATATCCGCTTCTTCTCCAATATCGGACAAGATAACTCTCAGGATTTCCGATTCTTCGTCTTCCTCAACCACTTCCGGTATAACCAATTCTGGATTTCCTTGGCTATCCGCCTCTTCCTTCACTCCAGGCAGGGCCACATATGTCCATTCCGGTGATTTATACTTCTGGTTAGGTTTTCTTGTTCGTTTGTTTTCTTTGACTACAGTCTGTTCTTCTTCTTTCGATTTTTCCTGACTCGTTACTTCATTCAACTGTTCAGCTCTTGGCGAATTTACAAGTGTCAGCCGATATCTCAGTCTCTTTATTTTGTTTGGCCACACCTCGTCTTTGGCAGCTCTTTTCCATTTAGTCCCTTTATCATTCTTTTCAGTTCTCCAAGCTCTCTTTCTAAGAACTCGGCCTTCTGGTATTTCATATTCGCTTTCCTCAGATTCAGTTTCAACTTGTTTTTTACCTTCAACGAGTTCTTTTTCCACCTCTTTTGTTTTCCCTACTTCTGTCCCTCCTCGAATCTCCGTCACGCAATCTTCCTGCTGACTACCTGTCCCTGCTTCTAACTGGATGTTGGAGTTCCCTACACCTCCTCGGGGGTCTTCCGCAATAATCTTTCCGTCTCTCTCTGTATATGGCACCTGTCCATCTAAAAGTGTTGTTTCAGGTGGAATTTCTCTCAATCTTTCATCTGGCACTTCCTTCTCACGGATTTCTTTTATTGTCTCTCCACTGTCCTTTTCTTTGTTCTTCCTTTGTTCTTTCTTGGATGAATGGGCTCTTTGTTCTGTCTCTGAGTCTGAACTGGATTCAGAAATCTGCAGTCTTTTCCTTAGGGAGTTACTTCTGGGGACCAAAGTTAACCTTGGATCTGTCTCCCCCCTTTCAGAGTTTTCTCCTTCTTTATCTTTTGGCTCTCCGTCATCTGACTCAGTACTGGATTCTGATTCATCAAAGTACTCCTTTTCTTTACAATCAACTGGATTTGGAATTCTCAAAGTATGACTTGCATGGATCCAGTTCTTCAATCCAGCACACTTCACAGCAGTTGTTGTAGTCAAGATGACTTGCCTTGGTTTTCCCCACCTGGGAACCAAACAGTTTCTTCTTCTGTGTACTTTTATCCTTACCCAGTCCCCTGGGCTTAGATCATGAGCTGGCTTCTTTTCAAGAGTGGTGGCATCCGCTCCAACCTGATGAAACACAGAATAAACTGCGTCAGCCAGGCTTTTACAGTATTCCAATACCATGTCATCAGTTATTGTCATCAGCTTGTTGACTGGTATAAATACATGTCTAATTGCGCATCCCATGAGGATCTCATGAGGACTCAAACCAGTAGTTCTGTCTGGTATTGATCTAATAGTCATGAGTACTAGAGGCAAGATATCGTGCCATTTCATACGTGTGGCTAAACACATTTTCCCTATTCTGTTTTTGATGGTACCATTCATTTGTTCTACTACACCAGAAGCCTCTGGTCAGTAGGCACAATGCAGTTTTTGTCGTACATTTACTGCTTCACAAATCAGTTTTATTATCTCATTATGAAAATGTCCTCCTCTGCCTGGTTCACTTGTTACTGGGAACCCAAACCTAGGTATAAATTCCCTCAACAATAATTTTGCCACTGTCATTCCATCATTTCTTCTTGTTGGAAACGCCTCTACCCACCTGGAGAATAGGCATACCATCACCAAAACATACCTCAACCTGTTACAAGGAGGCATTTCAATGAAATCTACTTGCATTCTGGTGAAAGGCCCTCCCTCTCGACCTATTGTTCCTAGACTCACCACTGTCTTTCTTCCTGGATTGTATTGCTGACAAATTAGACATCTTTGACAAATACTCTCCGCCACAAGCCTGAACTTGGCATTACACCAAGTTTGTTTAAAAGACCTAATCATAGCGTCTCTCCCTATATGTCCCTGTCCATAAAACATCCGTGCCATGGCAGACATCATGCTATCAGACATTACTGGTCTTCCATCTCGATAGACCCACACATGATCTTTCTCTCTTGGTGCACATCCTGCTTTTACCCACTGTTTTACTTCTTCCTCTCCTGCTTCTTCCTGCAATTGTCTTACCTCATCCCATGTTCCCACAGTGTTAGTAAACATTGGGAAACACGAAACCAATTATTTTTCCTTTGCCCGATTGATTGAATTCTGATTTCGTGCACAATACTGTGCCATGTCATTGGCAAATTTATTTCCAGTGGCAATGTAATTACCACTGCGACTATGAGCAGCACATTTAACCACAGCCAATTGCCTGGGCAGCTGTATTGCCTCAAGCAACCTTCCAACCACTTGAGCATTCTTAATGGGAGTCCCACTTGAGGTCAGGAAACCTCTTTGCAGCCAAATTTGGCTGAAATCATGGACCACCCCGTAGCCATACTGGCTATCAGTTATCACAGTCACTCTCACACTTTTCCCAATCTTACATGCTCTGGTCAGGGCGATAAGTTCAGCTACTTGGGCCGACCTTATCCCTTCAAATAGGATGCTTCCATCACTGCTGCAACTGTACATACTGCATATGCTGCACTTAGCACTCCATCATCTGTTCTCAAACAAGATCCATCAACAAACATGACATAATCACTTTCTGGTAAAGGATCATCTTTTATGTCAGGCCTTGGTTTTGTACAAAAATCAAGTACATCCAAACAATCATGATCTGCTTCGTCTCTTACCTCCACATGCTCTACATCAGGCAACAATGTTGAAGGATTCACATTCACGCATCTCACAAGACTCACATTTGTTGCGCCCAAAATTACCTTTTCATATTTAGTCAGTCGGCTGTGCGTCATATACTGAGTACGACTCCTTGTTAAAAGAATCGCCCCATCATGAGGCACAAACACTTTCACAGGATACCCCATCACAATTCCTTCACTCTGTTCCAAACTTCGACATGTAGCAGCTACTGCTTTCAGACACCCAGGAAGGGCTACAGCTACTGGGTCCAACATAGATGAAAAATATGCAATTGGTTTCCTCAGTTTTCCATGCTTCTGTACTAGAACAGAGAGTGCACATCCATTTCTCTCACTGCAATACAACTCAAACTCCTTGTCATAGTCAGGCATCCCTAATGCAGGCACTTCACACAATCCTTCTCTCAATTTATTGAATGCTGCCAACTCCTCTTTGTTCAAATCAATTGGATCTCTCACATCACTTCTTGTCAGTCGTACCAAAGGTTTTGCAATCAGTGAGAAATTTCCTATCCATTGACGACAATATCCAACCATTCCCAGAAACATTCTCACTTCTCTTTGGGTCATTGGTGGACTCATTCTTTTTATGATCCTGATTCTATCTATAGTTATTTTCCTGTGTCCTTTCTCAATGCTGTGTCCCAAATATTGGACTTCTCTTTTACAAAATTGTAATTTTGATGGGGACACTTTTAGTCCTCCATCTGCAAAATGATTTAACAAAGCTACCGTGCCTACCTCACAAGCTTAACGAGTTTTCGATGCCACAAGTAGGTCATCGATATACTGGACTAGTACTGAATTTTCAGGCATTTCTAGACTCTCCAAAGACTTTTTCAATAGCTGATTAAATATTGAGGGACTTTCTGTATATCCCTGTGGAATTCGGCACCACGCCAAAATATGCTTGCCGAAACGAAATGCAAACGTTTGCTGACTGTCATGGTGCAATGGGATGGAAAAAAATGCATGGCACAAATCAATCACTGTGTACCATTCTGCATCATGAGGAATCTGATACAAAATCACAGATGGATTCGGTACAATGGGACAACATGGTACAACAATTTTGTTTATCTTCCTCAGATCGTGCACTATTCTGAACTTCCCACTAGGCTTTTTCAGTCCCATTATCGGTGAATTACATGGACTACTCATTATTTCTCTAAAAATTCCTTGTTTTATCATTTTCTCAATCACAGGAGTAACTCCTTCGATTATTTCTGGGGTCAATTTATATTGTGGGACATTTGGATAACATACTCCTTCTTTTTCTGTTATCTTTACTGGATCTACATTCCTCATCAATCCTACATCTTCTCCTGTGAAGTCCCAAACTTCTGCTTTTACTGATTGTTTCAATTCTTTTGGTAGTTCGTCAGGGTTAAATACAGCATATGTTCCTGTAACCTCTTTCTCTCTGTTTGCCAATGTCATTCTATACAACACATCATCATCTGGTGTTTCAAAGGCTATTCCATCTGGAGTACAAAATATAGTGCAATTCATCTTGCACAATAAATCCCTACCTAACAAGTTCACAGGACTAGTGTCACACACTACGAATCTGTGCATTTCAGAAAATGTCCCTATGCTAACTCTCACTGGTTATGTAAGATAAGTTTTAATCTGTCTGTTGGAGACCCCAACTACTTGGATCGTTTCATCCGAGAGAGGAAGATTCTTAACATCAGCTGATCTAACAGTTGATCGAGTAGCACCAGTATCAATTAGGAAAGTAATATTTTTGTTATTAACTTTTCCATCGACAAATGGGCCTGTCTGGTCTCTTCTTCCTCCCTTCGGCACCGTCAATAACCCTCTTCTTAATCACTTTCATCACGTTGCAGCCAATACTGCGAAGCAGCGCTAGCGCGTTGCAGCTTATTTACCTGTTCTTCGTTGTAGAATCCATTCTCCTTACTATACACCTGGCAATTTTTGTTCTGTGAAAAAGGTGGTTTTGGCACCTGATTCTGTTGTGTTACACCCTGTTGCTGTCATTGCTGTTGACCACTCACCTCATTCTGCACCTGTGGATTCAAGGATGAATTTTCATCATTAGTACTTGGTGGATTCTTAAACTCGGATTTCCAATGCCCTATCCTACCGCAATTATGACACGGAAATTTCTTTTTAGCTTCCTCAATATTCCCTTTATTTTTTCCCAGGCTTAAATCTTGGTTTTGACCCTGCTTGTTCCACTAATTGTGCTTCCTGTCTCTCTGCTACTTTTACCTGTGCCCACATTGCCTTCTCTTTCAGTTTTCGCTGTTTTGCTTCAATTTCATCACTGAAATATTTAGCATGTCTCAATACTTCGTCTAGTTTCTTGTTTTGCCAATCTACCGTATGCTGTTTTATCATTTCACTAATTTCTGGACGAAGACCATATACAAACCTGTATACGAAATGAATCAAATCCTTGTCACTCAAATTCTCATCTCCACTGAATTGTTTAAAGGCTAAAATTAACCTCTCATAATAGGCATGTACTGATTTGCTTTCTTGATGTGTTCTGTCAATTTTCACCCAATCTGTCTTCTTAGGGGGGTACTTTGTTCTTCAAAAATGCCATAAACTGTTCGTATTTCTTCATTACCTCGGGATTTGGAGCTCCTGTCTTGGGATCCCTTGGGTATTCCTGTGTCGGCCAATCTATTACTATTTTGCATTCTGTTCATAGATCTGCTGGTACAATTATATCAAACAGGCTATTCAAATCAATCCACAATACTTTGGATAATTTCACAAATCTGTCCACCTGTCTATACCACTCGACAGGCTTTTCACGCAGTCGAGGGAAATCATTTGTAAATGACAAAATATCCTGTCTAGTCCATGGGACATGCACATATCCTCCTCCTGGAATCTCTCTCATAGGGTATTCTGTCACAACCTTCTCTTCTTCTCTCATAGGATAGGCTGAAAACATTTTGTCTGAAACTTCGTCTCGCTTATGATACCATCTGCTCTTCCATTTGTCCACATCCCCCCATTTTCTCAACAAAATAATTATATCCTTAATCTGACCTATTCTTCCTGTGGTATTCATGTTTTCAATGTCTTTTTCAGTGAAATCTACTCAATAGGGTTTCTGTAAGGCTTTTACCTTTTCCATATCAATGCCCATTTCATTTGCCACTTCTCCTAATCTTTCATGAAGATTTTTCGCTCTCCATGTTACGCTTTTGCACAGAAAAAACAATTCCTCATGTTGGTACGTTTTTAACTTCTCTGTCGGGATAGTTCCTACTATTAATTCTTCCAATACCATTCGTAATTTTGCTACATCTATTGACTGAGATTCTTTGTCTTTCTTTTGCAAGCTTCTCAACCATTCACTCAACTCCTCAGTAGATGGTCCTACTGGTTTCTCTACATGTCCAACATCTTTCTGAGTTTCTGACATTGTCTCTATCATTGTCATACGTTTTTCTGCACAGTTCTGACCTACAAACGGGTTAATTGAAAAATTTGGTTCAATCATACTCATAGTCTGTCTCCATGGATTCTCACTCTGACTCATTCTTGGTTGTTCAACCGGTTTATTACTTTTATAAGGAACTGTCAAACAATCTTCACTGTCTTTCTGCTTGTCAAAAATAGGCATTACTGGACCTATCGTTACTGGAACAGTTACCGCTTCCAGATTCTTAGTCAATTCTCTTATTTTCTCCGTTAGTTCTAGGGTTGTTTTGGCTAATTCTTCTGAATTTTCTCCATCCAATTTTCCTCCAGACTTCTTTTCTACCTCTCTGATAGGATTGTTTCTTCCCAAATCTTGGAACTCTGGTTCCGATTTTATGATTCGTACTGTTTCTTTCATTGGGGCACTTGGAGTTAATATTTCTGGTTCTGGTCGGTATGGTGGTGGATTCTTATCATATCATCAAGAACATCATCCTCGGACTCATTCATTCCACACCCTCTCGATTCTACATTATGCCTCTTTTCTACACACTTTCGTCCTTCATTCTCTCCTGCACTTCCTACGGGAAACAAACCCTCAGTCATACTCGCATTCCGCCACCTTCTCATTCGATTATCATGCGTCTCATGTCCGTACGATCTGCAAACAAGTACCTATATCCTCTACCATTTCTCTGTCTTTCTCGGTCATGCATTTCGTCTTCCCATTTCGTCAAAGCCTCAAATTGAGTCGGTCTAGGTATCGGTTCTAAATTCATCATTTTCTCCCTCAAATTTCTCAAAACAGCCAAATTAAATAAACCATGTTCTGGAAAAGCTAACACTCCATCCTCCTTCATATACTTAACTCAGTTGTCTAACCAAATACAGGTGTGATATCCATATTTCGCAAACATTAAGGATGCAGGGGTTTTCGGTGGTGGAAGTAACTGTCCTTCCCTAGTTTTGATCGATTTGTCCTTCTTGAACCACTTCTTAATTTTACCAAACCATGACTTTTTCTCTTTTTCTGGTGGATCGTAATACATTTTCCCTTCTTTTCGTATCTCACTAGTTTCTCCCTACAACTGTACCGCTACTCTGTCCAATTGCAGCGCGACTCACACTAACACACCAATCCGGAGCGTCTACGTCACTGTCACAATTCTCAAATCCCAGCGCAACTCACACTAACGCACCAATAGGGAGCGTTTTACGTCACCCTGTATTTCTCCACTCCTAGCGCGGCGCACACCAACGCACCAATCCGGAGCGTTTTACGTTTCTGACCGACTGTCCAATCCCAGCGCGGTCGTTCTGATGTCAGCAGCTGCTGCGGCAGCTCCTGCTCCTGTCTACTCCTCCTTTAAAAATCTGCTCAGTAAGTTTTATTTCAATTTCTACAATTCTGTTAGTAACAACATAAAAACGTCTCCATTGTCTGCTTCGCTAACCAGGTGTGGCTCACTGGTTAGAGGCGGCAGACCCGTAAGCAGAGAATCGGCTAGGGACCAGGGTTCAATTCCCGACGCGGCAGGGTCGTGGACCAGGGTCAAAACAGACTCGATAATTCTCGCCTCGGTACCTACTCTAACCAAGAACACACTCGGCAACTCTGGGCATTAAGCTTGCCTCATCTCTACAACGGCCCCCCACAGACGCCGGGGATGACTGGTTTCACCTTGGAGATACCCAGAAAGGGACCATCTCACAGGGATAGCCAGGATGGGTTCCCCAGCGGTCTACAGCGCCGGGACGCCCCGTTGCTGGGGCAGCTGTGCGCTTTACAAGTCTACAACATTTACATTTACAATAGACCTTTCTCACGAGAATTCCGTCTTTCCCGAGAGCAGCGCTTACCTCTGCCCTACTACGGAATCGTTACTTCCGTTGATAAAGTAGCACGTCCCTCTACTTCACCCTTCTAACAAGCATTAGCTAACTGTTTCTCTAGTATTTAAGACACATAGTTGGAGACCCAATGCTCCTGAGAAATAAACCCAGAGTTTCGCAATTAACCCAAATGCTATTTCGTTCACGCACTTTCACACTAGAAAATGTAGTACATTCACACAGAATCCTGTCTTTCCCGAGAACAGCGAACAGTCTGTCCTACTACAGAATTATGCACACATTACCAAAGCAGCACTTACCTCTCCTTTGTCCTTCTAACAAGCTCAGAGAGTACCTATTACCTTTCCAGTGATAAGCGTTATCGGAATGCCAGTTGGATCCCTGGTACCTAAGACCAGAATTTCACAGGTAACCTTCGTTATCATACACACTTCTCTTGCAAAGAAAATGTCTCTAATGGCAACACATGGCGATGTCACCGAATCGAACCCAGACAATGCGTTGTGCAACTTCAATCGTTACACGTTTTCTCCTGTGTACCTACAGGATAACAACAATTCCGTCTTTCCCGAGAACAGCGCTTACCTCTGCTCTACTACGGAACCGTTACAAACTTCCGACTTCCTACATCCCAGAAGCCGCGCAAACAACATAAAACTCGACGCGACTCAACATAGAGTGTTAGTACATAAATCAATATCAATAACCAATAATCAATAAGCTATTTACAAGCAATAATCACCAAACCAAGACAATAAAAACCATCGTCTTGCTACCAGAAAACTGTTGCAGCGCAAAACGTCAAATTCCCCCTTCGGCACAGACCAACTACCTCGGCATCCAATTCACTCACATACATTCATTGGTGGGGCCCATAACACCAATATACTTACTCTCGGTTGACCTGTTTTCTGAGGGAAAATACGTTTCTCAACACTGACATGAGAGGAATACCTTTACTTTACCCTAAACACATTGACATTTAAACCTAAGATATCCCTCTCACACGGAGATAGATCATTTAGTTGAATTGGTAATTGATGATTTACTCGTCTACCTTTGCTCTATTACTTTTCCCTTAATCTTTATCTTCAAATAATCGACACAACACATTTGTCAATTAATCAATTATTCTTTATCTAAGAAATATTGAAAGAAATGTTAGAAATCATCATTACCATTTCAGAGCATCATATTTACCTATTCTGGCTAAAGTCGTCCTCTAAGTCAGTCAGTCAAAGAGAATTTATTCAGCAAAGTTTAGGCCACAATTCAGTCTCTCATAGATTCAGGATAACAGCTGTCCAGCAGTGTCACCGTCCTCTCCGTCAGCATAACGTCAGGAAATCAAGTTCATCAAGAAGAGCAAGCCGATAGCGATGAGATCCTACCCTAATTCCCTACCTACTTTTATAATGAAAATAATTACAAAAAGTATCAAGATCGGGGTTAGAGAGTCCTTATTGGTCAATTTTGACTTGCATGGTGCAGTTCTCAGGGTGTCGGATAATGTAGTCATCCAACTTGCTTATTCCGGCTTTTAAATCAAGCATTGTCTTTTCTTTTGGATTGGTTCCCGGAACGACCTTGGAGGGTACATGTTCTCCCGGGGTCAGGTCCAGGCCACTGTTGCTGGCGGTGACGCATGCACAATTCACCCAGAACCTCATGTTGTCAGGGCAGTCACGTTTAACGTCTCGTTCAGCCATCTTGTCTAGGCCGAAATGGTCAACTTAAGCAAAAGAAACACAAAAACGTAATTAAAACATAGAAATGGCTAATAAAATGTTATCCCCTTGCTAATACCCATATGTGTGTTTATTTATCTAGCAGAAGCAATATTCAGACCGGTTTATACTCACTGAATAAAGCACAAATCACAAATACATCACTTAAAGCAACATATAACATATAATATTCTAATTTTCTACTATTAATATGCGTACACTAGTTAATTCACAATTAATATGGCCATGCAAAGTGCAATTCCCACGTGTAATTCTCTTGTTAATATAGTTGGTAAGTTATCACTTCAAACACATTAATAATATTACAATTAATTGATTATTCGGATTAATATAAACATGCAGAATGGAGGGGGTATACAAAATGTTGTACTACCCGCTCCAGCAATCTCCCCTTTGGTGAGCCCAGGAGGTCATATGGAAGGTGTAATTATCACCACCGTAGAGGCCCCAATAAGCAACCAACCTCTACGCCCAAAGCCCGATGCCCATTCTAGGGCAATCCATATATCACAAATGAGCCCCGATAGACACCCTGTTGTGCATCCAAATGCTGCAGGGAATTTGACCAACCTAGCCCCAAGTGATTCAATGGCCATTGCTTCTTGGAATATCGCCGGCCTGGAATCCAAGGTTGACATAGATGACTGGGCAACCCTAGTTAATGAAGTGGATATATGGGCTTTCCAGGAAACATGGGCTGTAGAGAATATATATAATGTTGGATACTTGAACTTTTCAAGACCCGCGAGAAAGGGGCCTAGGGGTAGACCGGTAGGGGGCTTGACGTTTTGGGTTAGACAAACTCTTGGGGTCTCTATTGAAGAAATCCCTATAGACAACCCGGACATCCTGGCTATTAAACTCAAATTCCAGAATGGGCCAACACTATCCCTAGTTAATGTATATGCCAGGGGACAAGCCGGTGGAAAGAGCTCTCAGACCATTACAGTACTGGAATCCCTTCTTGCGGAAGGCTTCATCATCAAAAACAACTTGATCATCCTGGGGGATTTTAATACATGTTTTGAACCCCTGGATGGCGATGATGGTAGGTTGAGCGAGGAGGAGGATGCCCTTTGGGGCATCCCCCTGCTAACCTCCAAACCTATAAACAAATGGACTGAGGTAGCGCTACAGCTCAAAGGGATGTGTCTGGAACGGGGTCTTAGGGCAGTGAACGGAAGAACAAAATCTGATGCCCAGGGAGCACCGACCTTTAATAACGGTCGAACGAAAAGCAGAATCGACTACATTCTAGTCAACCTGGAAATCTGGTACATCGTGTCTGACATGGTTATACAAACTAGGCCAGAAAGCGATCATAATCCACTGATTTTGACAGTGGATATCCAGGGATTTGCCCAACAGACCAGTGAAAATTCAATAAAAAGTGGTGCCCCACTAATAATTGGCAATGACTTTAGATGGGTCAAATGGGACAAGGTGGCACTGGATGAGACCAAGGTGCTAGGAGTTAGGGCCCTGATATCAAGTGCATTGGGCGAAATAAACACCTGTAATACACAAGAGTCCCTTAATGATAAATTGCCAAAAATCCACTCGGACCTTATAAATAGGCTTAAGACCTATTTCATTAACACAAAACCCATGGGGAGTAAAAAGAAACATGAGCCCATTACATGGTACAACGCTCACTGTAGGTCCACCCACAAAGCCCTCTTGTCTGCTATTAAATCTAGGTCCTATGTACTGATCAAGCAGGCACGGATACATTATAAATCCACCATAAAACAAGCAAAAAAAGAGTGGGATGAGGGTCACTGGAAGGACCTGCTGGAAGCCTGTAAAGGCAGGAATATGTCCCATTTTTGGGACTTAATAAGGCGGGGAGATGGACGAAGGCCTCTAGCCCCAAACAACAATGTGGAACCTGATAGTTGGGTTGCCCACTTCAAGGCACAATATCAACAAGGCCCAGTTTGAACTCCTAGTCCCGCTATCTTACAAATAAATATAGAGGTCCCATTAAGATTTAGCACCAAGGAGATTGAAGCGGTTCTGAAAAATATACCTAGTGGCAAAGCCCCTGGTCCAGACTGCATTCCTGCAGACCTGTTTAGACAGGATAAGGATCTTTGGGTCCCCTACATTACTAACCTAATGAATTCCCTGGCTGGGGGAACTCCCTTCCCCGAATCCTGGTCGGGCGCTGAAATAATACCGATCTTTAAAAAAGGAGACCGTGCTGCCCCAGGGAATTACAGGCCAATTAGCCTTATTGACGCACTGCAAAAAATTATTGCTCGTGTCATTTTAGGTAGAATACACAGCTGGATTGATGATAATAAGATTTTATCTATCCTCCAAGTAAGGTTTCGGGCACGCATGGGGACACTGGATCAGGTTTTTAAATTTGTTTTAATCTACTGGAAGGAGGTCTTGTTGGGTAAGGGCCTCATCTTTGCAGCTTTTGTGGACCTAAAATCCGCATTCGACCTCGTCCCAAGACTCAAACTATGGGAAGTCCTACTAAGGCTAGGGATGCCCAGGGAGTTAGTTGACTTTGTGGTTAAGCTCCACAGCTCCAACTATGCCCAGGTTCGGTGGGGGAAACCTGGCGAAGTCACTAATAGATTTAAGGTCGAGAAGGGAGTCCGGCAGGGGTGCGTCCTGGCACCTACACTGTTTTCGTTGTTTATTAACGGGGTAGTACACTACTTTGAGGACCACCCCACTGACGCACCAAAAATAGATGGCCAAAGGGTTCCTCTACTCATGTTCGCTGATGACACCCTGATATTATCTAAAACTCGTCAGGGATTACAACGGGCGTTATATCGCTTTGAGGCTTTTTGCAGTGAACATGAGTTAGAGATTAATGTGGACAAAACTAAATTTATGGTCCTTCATGGGGCAGGTGATGTTGCAGCAAAAGTGTCTATGGGGGGAAGCCACTAGAACAGGCCAAGGTTTTTACATACTTGGGCATTACCATTGGCGAGAAAATGAGCTGGGCCCCCCAGATGAAGCTCTTGGCTTTAAAACATTCACAGTTGGCGGGAGCGCTATTAAGAGAACACAGGTTATCCCTTAGCAAACCTATAGCCCCAGTAATCGAGTTGTACTCAACGAAAATAGCTCCAGCCGTTTTATACGGTGCAGAAATCTGGGGGAATTGTAATTTGTCACACCTAATACTGGCCCAGAATAAATTTTTCAGATCGCTAGTAGGACTCCCACAATCGACCCCACGAATTCCCTTACTGTTTGATCTTGGCTGTAACCCAATTGAGGATGTTGTTAAGCTAAAAATGTTATATTTCTGGAGAAGGCTGTGGACGAATCAGGAACTAGTCCAATTTTCTAAGGCCCTTCTCGAAGTAAGGGGGTTGGATTATCATAATAAGATTTCATGGCTAAAAACCATCAAAAACCTCCTTATTGATATGGGCATGAGAGACCTCTGGTTTTCTCCGTCATCTACTGTTATTCCAACAAAAACAGATTTAAGAGTGGCTTTTTGGTGTTTGGTCAAATCAAGAAGGAATAACACACTATTGGACTCTCCCTTGACCAGAGCCTTTTTGGACTTTAAAGACGAACCTTCTCTTGAAGCTTATTGGGACCTGATCACCAAGCCCAGAGATCGTAGGCTGTTTCATCAGTTCAGGGTGGAAACGCTCCCTTTAAGGGATTTTACCAGAAAATGGAAAACAGGCCTGGGAGACAGGTGTCCGTTCTGCCCTGAACATACTGAAAATATAAGCCATCTCCTCTATGCCTGCCCAGCTTACCAATTACCTAGAAACACATGGCTTAAACCTTTGTGTCGCTCATTGGGCACAGCCTCTGCCCTGACTGCTAAAAGGTTGTTAAAAATTGGTGACAAAGACTTAAATATTGTTGGAGTAGCCAAATTCCTTAGTTGGTCTTGGGCAATCAGGGAAAGGAGCGGAGGATTGTAGCCCAACATAGCTTCCTTCCATTTTTACTTATAAAGCTGATTTTATGACCATTTTATACTTAATGAATTGTGTTATCACATTGTAATTATGATGTTATTAATTTGATTGCTGCATTTTAAATTGATTTGTATAGTATGTCTTTTAAAATGAATAATCATAAATAAAGACTTTTTGAATGAATGAATGATTATATCACCAAACTAATACAAAATTTTGTATTCTTTTTACGGAAATTTTTAATTGATTTCTTGTTTCATTCATATTTCAGTTTCCCCTGTTTCTTCTCTTTTTGCTGTTTTATACATGCTATACTTTAACTCTTCCAGTTCTATTTCTTCAAATTCTCTTTCTTGTTTCTTATCTCTTCTCCTTAAGTTTTCTCTTTTTATTCATTTCTGGTTTTTATTCTTTCTACAACAAATACAACCTAGTCTGATTATTAGTACTAAGGAAATCACACAAGTTAATGGAAATAATATCTTACCTATAAATGTACTACCTACTTTTACTACAAAGTCTTTAATAGCTGTTATTTTCTTACCAATCTTCTCCCAAACACCTTCAACCTCCAGTGGTACAATTTCGTCATGCAATTCTGTAATATTTTTAATATAAATTTTCAAATCTTTACTTTCGTCAGGAATGTAAATACAACAATGTTGAACTTTCAGCATTCCACAGACTCCATCCTCTTTTGCCAATAAAATATCAAGGGCAAGTCGATTTTGCATTACCATAGCACGCATGGCAACCATTTCAGTATTTGCCAATAAGAATCCTCCAGCGGTGCTTGTTGACAAGCGATCCACTACTGTTGAAAGTTTTCTGATTTTGTTTGCATTCAGAGATATTCCCACTGCGGGTATCAGTGCTCCAAAAATGTCACCTACAATTTCAGCCCAAGATTCTCTCTTACTACGTGCTAAATAACTACCTAAACTATGTACACCATCTTCTCCTCTATCCATGTGAAAAATCTTTGGAAAAACCAGGCCAACATAACATGTGCCATACCAATGGTCTGGAAAATGATAATAGGCCCTGTTCCCACAAATGAAATACAGTCCTGGAAAGACTGGATCTCTTCCACCTTTAAATCCCCATCCTCCCATGATCCGGTATGTATCATGGCACTCACTATTCCCTAGAAAATAAATGTCATACGCCGTCTGATTCCTTCTTAAACACAATTTCCCTTTCTGAGGCCAATCTAAAGCCATAGTTGGACTCGATTCTCCTCTTAAATGTTTCTCCGTTTCTACATCCCAAACCGTTTTCTCCACTTTCCCTTCTGAAACCTTCCTTTGCATTTTCAATCATCTTTCTTCAACCATATCCAAAAATGTCTTCTCCTCTTTCTTTAAACTGCAAGTCAAGTTATTTCTAAATATATATTCTAACGTTAGTTCATTTGTCTCTAAGAAAAATTCACCTAATACTTTTGCAGGTTTTACTTTGTTTAGTTTGTTAATTGCGGGTACTTGTGCAAATATAGTATCTACATCTGAAAAATAATACTCTAATTTACCTGTCTGATAAAATAAACTAGCTATTACACTACATGTTATTCCATATGTTACAGGAAGGTGATGATAAGTCACTCCTTCAGATACAGATGCAGGTAATTGCATACAAAAGTAGCAATCCCTTACGTCCATTGTTTTTACATATTCATACAACAATTTTGAAAACACATTGTTAGAAAAATCTGTTATTGACCTCTCTTTATGTAAATAGTTTTTATCTATTTTAGTTGGAACTACCTTCTGAACTTTCCCTATATTAGTTATGTTATCACTATGTCCTTCTAATGTATCTACAGTAACTTTAAATGAAATTAGTAGAGCAAGAATGCACGAAAGAAGCATTAATAATCCTGTACAACAACAACACATTTTGCACCATCTTCTAAGAAAGGTACATCTACTTTTGCTACTTTCTATGTTTGCCATCTTTCCAAAATGAGCCATGTCTTTTGACTTAGCCTCTTCTACTTCAAAACTAGTTTCTAACCCTAGGCTTCTAAGCACCTACGTGGTTCTACCAGTTTTTGTCTTTTTCAGTATTTTATTGTTTTTCCATCAGTAATTTTCTTGTCTCATTCAGTTTGGCATCTCATCATCTTTCACCTTCCCTTCGTTTTCAACATACAGGTTGTCCTGAATATCCGCTTCTTCTCCAATATCGGACAAGATAACTCTCAGGATTTCCGATTCTTCGTCTTCCTCAACCACTTCCGGTATAACCAATTCTGGATTTCCTTGGCTATCCGCCTCTTCCTTCACTCCAGGCAGGGCCACATATGTCCATTCCGGTGATTTATACTTCTGGTTAGGTTTTCTTGTTCGTTTGTTTTCTTTGACTACTGTCTGTTCTTCTTCTTTCGATTTTTCCTGACTCGTTACTTCATTCAACTGTTCAGCTCTTGGCGAATTTACACGTGTCAGCCGATATCTCAGTCTCTTTATTTTGTTTGGCCACACCTCGTCTTTGGCAGCTCTTTTCAATTTAGTCCCTTTATCATTCTTTTCAATTCTCCAAGCTCTCTTTCTAAGAACTCGGCCTTCTGGTATTTCATATTCGCTTTCCTCAGATTCAGTTTCAACTTGTTTTTTACCTTCAACGAGTTCTTTTTCCACCTCTTTTGTTTTCCCTACTTCTGTCCCTCCTCGAATCTCCGTCACGCAATCTTCCTTCTGACTACTTGTCCCTGCTTCTAACTGGATGTTGGAGTTCCCTACACCTCCTCGGGGGTCTTCCGCAATAATCTTTCCCTCTCTCTCTGTATATGGCACCTGTCCATTAAAAGTGTTGTTTCAGGTGGAATTTCTCTCAATCTTTCATCTGGCACTTCCTTCTCACGGATTTCTTTTATTGTCTCTCCACTGTCCTTTTCTTTGTTCTTACTTTGTTCTTTCTTGGATGAATGGGCTCTTTGTTCTGTCTCTGAGTCTGAACTGGATTCAGAAATCTGCAGTCTTTTCCTTAGGGAGTTACTTCTGGGGACCAAAATTAACCTTGGATCTGTCTCCCCCCTTTCAGAGTTTTCTCCTTCTTTATCTTTTGGCTCTCCGTCATCTGACTCAGTACTGGATTCTGATTCATCAAAGTACTCCTTTTCTTTACAATCAACTGGATTTGGAATTCTCAAAGTATTACTTGCATGGATCCAGTTCTTCAATCCAGCACACTTCACAGCAGTTGTTGTAGTCAAGATGACTTGCCTTGGTTTTCCCCACCTGGGAACCAAACAGTTTCTTCTTCTGTGTACTTTTATCCTTACCCAGTCCCCTGGGCTTAGATCATGAGCTGGCTTCTTTTCAAGAGTGGTGGCATCCGCTCCAACCTGATGAAACACAGAATAAACTGCGTCAGCCAGGCTTTTACAGTATTCCAATACCATGTCATCAGTTATTGTCATCAGCTTGTTGACTGGTATAAATACATGTCTCATTGCGCGTCCCATGAGGATCTCATGAGGACTCAAACCAGTAGTTCTGTCTGGTATTGATCTAATAGTCATGAGTACTAGAGGCAAGACATCGTGCCATTTCATACCTGTGGCTAAACACATTTTCCCTATTCTGTTTTTGATGGTACCATTCATTTGTTCTACTACACCAGAAGCCTCTGGTCGGTAGGCACAATGCAGTTTTTGTCGTACATTTACTGCTTCACAAATCAGTTTTATTATCTCATTATGAAAATGTCCTCCTCTGCCTGGTTCACTTGTTACTGGGAACCCAAACCTAGGTATAAATTCCCTCAACAATAATTTTGCCACGGTCATTCCATCATTTCTTCTTGTTGGAAACGCCTCTACCCACCTGGAGAATAGGCATACCATCACCAAAACATACCTCAACCTGTTACAAGGAGGCATTTCAATGAAATCTACTTGCATTCTGGTGAAAGGCCCTCCCTCTCGACCTATTGTTCCTAGACTCACCACTGTCTTTCTTCCTGGATTGTATTGCTGACAAATTAGACATCTTTGACAAATACTCTCCGCCACAAGCCTGAACTTGGCATTATACCAAGTTTGTTTAAAAGACCTAATCATAGCGTCTCTCCCTATATGTCCCTGTCCATGATACATCCGTGCCATGGCAGACATCATGCTATCAGGCATTACTGGTCTTCCATCTCGATAGACCCACACATGATCTTTCTCTCTTGGTGCACATCCTGCTTTTACCCACTGTTTTACTTCTTCCTCTCCTGCTTCTTCCTGCAATTGTCTTACCTCATCCCATGTTCCCACAGTGTTAGTAAACATTGGGAAACACGAAACCAATTATTTTTCCTTTGCCCGATTGATTGAATTCTGATTTCGTGCACAATACTGTGCCATGTCATTGGCAAATTTATTTCCAGTGGCAATGTAATTACCACTGCGACTATGAGCAGCACATTTAACCACAGCCAATTGCCTGGGCAGCTGTATGGCCTCAAGCAACCTTCCAACCACTTGAGCATTCTTAATGGGAGTCCCACTTGAGGTCAGGAAACCTCTTTGCTGCCAAATTTGGCCGAAATCATGGACCACCCCGTAGCCATACTGGCTATCAGTTATCACAGTCACTCTCACACTTTTCCCAATCTTACATGCTCTGGTCAGGGCGATAAGTTCAGCTACTTGGGCCGACCTTATCCCTTCAAATAGGATGCTTCCATCACTGCTGCAACTGTACATACTGCATATGCTGCACTTAGCACTCCATCATCTGTTCTCAAACAAGATCCATCAACAAACATGACATAATCACTTTCTGGTAAGGGATCATCTTTTATGTCAGGCCTTGGTTTTGTACAAAAATCAAGTACATCAAAACAATCATGATCTGCTTCGTCTCTTACCTCCACATGCTCTACATCAGGCAACAATGTTGAAGGATTCACATTCACGCATCTCACAAGACTCACATTTGTTGCGCCCAAAATTACCTTTTCATATTTAGTCAGTCGGCTGTGCGTCATATACTGAGTACGACTCCTTGTTAAAAGAATCTCCCCATCATGAGGCACAAACACTTTCACAGGATACCCCATCACAATTCCTTCACTCTGTTCCAAACTTCGACATGTAGCAGCTACTGCTTTCAGACACCCAGGAAGGGCTACAGCTACTGGGTCCAACATAGATGAAAAATATGCAATTGGTTTCCTCAGTTTTCCATGCTTCTGTACTAGAACAGAGAGGGCACATCCATTTCTCTCACTGCAATACAACTCAAACTCCTTGTCATAGTCAGGCATCCCTAATGCAGGCGCTTCACACAATCCTTCTCTCAATTTCTTGAATGCTGCCAACTCCTCTTTGTTCAAATCAATTGGATCTCTCACATCACTTCTTGTCAGTCGTACCAAAGGTTTTGCAATCAGTGAGAAATTTCCTATCCATTGACGACAATATCCAACCATTCCCAGAAACATTCTCACTTCTCTTTGGGTCATTGGTGGACTCATTCTTTTTATGATCCTGATTCTATCTATAGTTATTTTCCTGTGTCATTTCTCAATGCTGTGTCCCAAATATTGGACTTCTCTTTTACAAAATTGTAATTTTGATGGGGACACTTTTAGTCCTCCATCTGCAAAATGATTTAACAAAGCTACCGTGTCTACCTCACAAGCTTAACGAGTTTTCGATGCCACAAGTAGGTCATCGATATACTGGACTAGTACTGAATTTTCAGGCATTTCTAGACTCTCCAAAGACTTTTTCAATAGCTGATTAAATATTGAGGGACTTTCTGTATATCCCTGTGGAATTCGGCACCACGCCAAAATATGCTTGCCGAAACGAAATGCAAACGTTTGCTGACTGTCATGGTGCAATGGGATAGAAAAAAATGCATGGCACAAATCAATCACTGTGTACCATTCTGCATCATGAGGAATCTGATACAAAAACACAGATGGATTCGGTACAATGGGACAACATGGTACAACAATTTTGTTTATCTTCCTCAGATCTTGCACTATTCTGAACTTCCCACTAGGCTTTTTCAGTCCCATTATCGGTGAATTACATGGACTACTCATTATTTCCCTAAAAATTCCTTGTTTTATCATTTTCTCAATCACAGGAGTAACTCCTTCGATTATTTCTGGGGTCAATTTATATTGTGGGACATTTGGATAACATACTCCTTCTTTTTCTTTTATCTTTACTGGATCTACATTCCTCATCAATCCTACATCTTCTCCTGTGAAGTCCCAAACTTCTGCTTTTACTGATTGTTTCAATTCTTTTGGTAGTTCGTCAGGGTTCTCTCTGTTTGCCAATGTCATTCTATACAACACATCATCATCTGGTGTTTCAAAGGCTATTCCATCTGGAGTACAAAATATAGTGCAATTCCTCTTGCACAATAAATCCCTACCTAACAAGTTCACAGGACTAGTGTCACACACTACGAATCTGTGCATTTCAGAAAATGTCCCTATACTAACTCTCACTGGTTCTGTAAGATAAGTTTTAATCTGTCTGTTGGAGACCCCAACTACTTGGATCGTTTCATCCGAGAGAGGAAGATTCTTAACATCAGCTGATCTAACAGTTGATTGAGTAGCACCAGTATCAATTAGGAAAGTAATATTTTTGTTATTAACTTTTCCATCTACAAATGGGCCTGTCTGGTCTCTTCTTCCTCCCTTCGGCACCATCAATAACCCTCTTCTTAATCACTTTCATCGCGTTGCAGCCAATACTGCGAAGCAGCGCTAGCGCGTTGCAGCTTATTTACCTGTTCTTCGTTGTAGAATCCATTCTCCTTACTATACTTCTGGCAATTTTTGTTCTGTGGAAAAGGTGGTTTTGGCACCTGATTCTGTTGTGTTACACCCTGTTGCTGTCATTGCTGTTGACCACTCACCTCATTCTGCACCTGTGGATTCAAGGATGAATTTTCATCATTAGTACTTGGTGGATTCTTACACTCGGATTTCTAATGCCCTATCCTACCGCAATTATGACACGGAAATTTCTTTTTAGCTTCCTCAATATTCCCTTTATTTTTTCCCAGGATTAAATCTTGGTTTTGACCCTGCTTGTTCCACTAATTGTGCTTCCTGTCTCTCTGCTACTTTTACCTGTGCCCACATTGCCTTCTCTTTCAGTTTTCGCTGTTTTGCTTCAATTTCATCACTGAAATATTTAGCATGTCTCAATACTTCGTCTATTTTCTTGTTTTGCCAATCTACCGTATGCTTTTTTATCATTTCACTAATTTCTGGACGAAGACCATATACAAACCTGTATACGAAATGAATCAAATCCTTGTCACTCAAATTCTCATCTCCACTGAATTGTTTAAAGGCTAAAATTAACCTCTCATAATAGGCATGAACTGATTCTTTGCTTTCTTGATGTGTTCTGTCAATTTTCACCCAATCTGTCTTCTTAGGGGGGTACTTTGTTCTTCAAAAATGCCATAAACTGTTCGTATTTCTTCATTACCTCGGGATTTGGAGCTCCTGTCTTGGGATCCCTTGGGTATTCCTGTGTCGGCCAATCTATTACTATTTTGCATTCTGTTCATAGATCTGCTGGTACAATTATATCAAACAGGCTATTCAAATCAATCCACAATACTTTGGATAATTTCACAAATCTGTCCACCTGTCTATACCACTCGACAGGCTTTTCACGCAGTCGAGGGAAATCATTTGTAAATGACAAAATATCCTGTCTAGTCCATGGGACATGCACATATCCTCCTCCTGGAATCTCTCTCATAGGGTATTCTGTCACAACCTTCTCTTCTTCTCTCATAGGATAGGCTGAAAACATTTTGTCTGAAACTTCGTCTCGCTTATGATACCATCTGCTCTTCCATTTGTCCACATCTCCCCATTTTCTCAACAAAATAATTATATCCTTAATCTGACCTATTCTTCCTGTGGTATTCATGTTTTCAATGTCTTTTTCAGTGAAATCTACTCAATAGGGTTTCTGTAAGGCTTTTACCTTTTCCATATCAATGCCCATTTCATTTGCCACTTCTCCTAATCTTTCATGAAGATTTTTCGTTCTCCATGTTACGCTTTTGCACAGAAAAAACAATTCCTCATGTTGGTACGTTTTTAACTTCTCTGTCGGGATAGTTCCTACTATTAATTCTTCCAATACCATTCGTAATTTTGCTACATCTATTGACTGAGATTCTTTGTCTTTCTTTTGCAAGCTTCTCAACCATTCACTCAACTCCTCAGTAGATGGTCCTACTGGTTTCTCTACATGTCCAACATCTTTCTGAGTTTCTGACATTGTCTCTATCATTGTCATACGTTTTTCTGCACAGTTCTAACCTACAAACGGGTTAATTGAAAAATTTGGTTCAATCATACTCATAGTCTGTCTCCATGGATTCTCACTCTGACTCATTCTTGGTTGTTCAACCGGTTTATTACTTTTATAAGGAACTGTCAAACAATGTTCACTGTCTTTCTGCTTGTCAAAAATAGGCATTACTGGACCTATCGTTACTGGAACAGTTACCGCTTCCAGATTCTTAGTCAATTCTCTTATTTTCTCCGTTAGTTCTAGGGTTGTTTTGGCTAATTGTGCTGAATTTTCTCCATCCAATTTTCCTCCAGACTTCTTTTCTACCTCTCTGATAGGATTGTTTCTTCCCAAATCTTGGAACTCTGGTTCCGATTTTATGATTCGTACTGTTTCTTTCATTGGGGCACTTGGAGTTAATATTTCTGGTTCTGGTCGGTATGGTGGTGGATTCTTATCATATCATCAAGAACATCATCCTCGGACTCATTCATTCCACACCCTCTCGATTCTACATTATGCCTCTTTTCTACACACTTTCGTCCTTCATTCTCTCCTGCACTTCTTACGGGAAACAAACCCTCAGTCATACTCGCATTCCGCCACCTTCTCATTCGATTATCATGCGTCTCATGTCCGTACGATCTGCAAACAAGTACCTATATCCTCTACCATTTCTCTGTCTTTCTCGGTCATGCATTTCGTCTTCCCATTCCGTCAAAGCCTCAAATTGAGTCGGTCTAGGTATCGGTTCTAAATTCATCATTTTCTCCATCAAATTTCTCAAAACAGCCAAATTAAATAAACCATGTTCTGGAAAAGCTAACACTCCATCCTCCTTCGTATACTTAACTCAGTTGTCTAACCAAATACAGGTGTGATATCCATATTTCGCAATCATTAAGGATGCAGGGGTTTTCGGTGGTGGAAGTAACTGTCCTTCCCTAGTTTTGATCAATTTGTCCGTCTTGAACCACTTCTTAATTTTACCAAACCATGACTTTTTCTCTTTTTCTGGTGGATTGTAATACATTTTCCCTTCTTTTCGTATCTCACTAGTTTCTCCCTACAACTGTACCGCTACTCTGTCCAATTGCAGCGCGACTCACACTAACACACCAATCCGGAGCGTCTACGTCACTGTCACAATTCTCAAATCCCAGCGCAACTCACACTAACGCACCAATAGGGAGCGTTTTACGTCACCCTGTATTTCTCCACTCCTAGCACGGCGCACACTAACGCACCAATCCGGAGCGTTTTACGTTTCTGACCGACTGTCCAATCCCAGTGCGGTCGTTCTGATGTCAGCAGCTGCTGCGGCAGCTCCTGCTCCTGTCTACTCCTCCTTTAAAAATCTGCTCAATAAGTTTTATTTCAATTTCTACAATTCTGTTAGTAACAACATAAAAACGTCTCCATTGTCTGCTTCGCTAACCAAAGAATAGCAATAGACCTTTCTCACGAGAATTCCGTCTTTCCCGAGAGCAGCGCTTACCTCTGCCCTACTACGGAATCGTTGATAGGGTAGCACGTCCCTCTACTTTACCCTTCTAACAAGCATTAGCTAACTGTTTCTCTAGTATTTAAGACACATAGTTGGAGACCCAATGCTCCTGAGAAATAAACCCAGAGATTCGCAATTAACCCAAATGCTATTTCGTTCACCCACTTTCACACTAGAAAATGCAGTACATTCACACAGAATCCTGTCTTTCCCGAGAACAGCGAACAGTCTGTCCTACTACAGAATTATGCACACATTACCAAAGCAGCGCTTACCTCTCCTTTGTCCTTCTAACAAGCTCAGAGAGTACCTATTACCTTTCCAGTGATAAGCGTTATCGGAATGCCAGTTGGATCCCTGGTACCTAAGACCAGAATTTCACAGGTAACCTTCGTTATCATACACACTTCTCTTGCAAAGAAAATGTCTCTAATGGCAACACATGGCGATGTCACCGAATCGAACCCAGACAATGCGTCGTGCAACTTCAATTGTTACACGTTTTCTCCTGTGTACCTACAGGATAACAACAATTCCGTCTTTCCCGAGAACAGCGCTTACCTCTGCTCTACTACGGAACCGTTACAAACTTCCGACTTCCTACATCCCAGAAGCCGCGCAAACAACATAAAACTCGACGCGACTCAACATAGAGTGTTAGTACATAAATCAATATCAATAACCAATAATCAATAAGCTATTTACAAGCAATAATCACCAAACCAAGACAATAAAAACCATCGTCTTGCTACCGGAAAACTGTTGCAGCGCAAAGCGTCAAATTCCCCCTTCGGCACAGACCAACCACCACGGCATCCAATTCACTCACATACATTCATTGGTGGGGCCCATAACACCAATATACTTACTCTCGGTTGACCTGTTTTCTGAGGGAAAATACGTTTCTCAACACTGACATGAGAGGAATACCTTTACTTTACCCTAAACACATTGACATTTAAACCTAAGATATCCCTCCCACACGGAGATAGATCATTTAGTTGAATTGGTAATTGATGATTTACTCGTCTACCTTTGCTCTATTACTTTTCCCTTAATCTTTTTCTTCAAATAATCGACACAACACATTTGTCAATTAATCAATTATTCTTTATCTAAGAAATATTGAAAGAAATTTTAGAAATCATCATTACCATTTCAGAGCATCATATTTACCTATTCTGGCTAAAGTCGTCCTCTAAGTCAGTCAGTCAAAGAGAATTTATTCAGCAAAGTTTAGGCCACAATTCAGTCTCTCATAGATTCAGGATAACAGCTGTCCAGCAGTGTCACCGTCCTCTCCGTCAGCATAACGTCAGGAAATCGAGTTCATCAAGAAGAGCAACCCGATAGCGATGAGATCCTACCCTAATTTCCTACCTACTTTTATAATGAAAATAATAACAAAAAGTATCAAGATCGGGGTTTAGAGAGTCCTTATTGGTCAATTTTGACTTGCATGGTGCAGTTCTCAGGGTGTCGGATAATGTAGTCATCCAACTTGCTTATTCTGGCTTTTAAATCAAGCATTGTCTTTTCTTTTGGATTGGTTCCCGGAACGACCTTGGAGGGTACATGTTCTCCCGGGGTCAGGTCCAGGCCACTGTTGCTGGCGGTGACACATGTGCACTTCACCCAGAACCTCATGTTGTCAGGGCAGTCACGTTTAACGTCTCGTTCAGCCATCTTGTCTAGGCCGAAATGGTCAACTTAAGCAAAAGAAACACAAAAACGTAATTAAAACATTGAAATGGCTAATAAAATGTTATCCCCTTGCTAATACCCATATGTGTGTTTATTTATCTAGCAGAAGCAATACTCAGACCGGTTTATACTCACTGAATAAAGCACAAATCACAAATACATCACTTAAAGCAACATATAACATATAATATTCTAATTTTCTACTATTAATATGCGTACACTAGTTAATTCACAATTAATATGGCCATGCAAAGTGCAATTCCCACGTGTAATTCTCTTGTTAATATAGTTGGTAAGTTATCACTTCAAACACAATAATAATATTACAATTAATTGATTATTTGGATTAATATAAACATGCAGAATGGGGGGGTATACAACATTTTGTACTACCTGCTCCAGCAATACCAGTCAAGGAAATACATTTATAACTATACCGATAAATGAAGAATAAGTGATTGAAACAAAAGTTCATTTTTGGAGCTCACTTAAGTGTTGCTGCAAGTGTCCCCCCTTTAATTCCATAACATTTTACTCAATTTCTCATCCACTGGTTAGTAACTATTTGTTCAGTAAGAAGTTAAGCTGATGTTATATTATCGCAACTTGTGACCTAATAAAAATGTGCTTTGGTCCAGTTGGTACTGAGGTAATACTTCTACTCCACAGAGTAGTCCATGAGCAAGAGCTGACCAAAACCCACTTAATGGCCGATCAGACTTATGTAAGAACATGGGCAATAGGCTACTGACACCCTCATTCACAAGCTTCAAAGAGTGACACCTGAGACAACAATCTTGTGCTCACTGGCATAATGGAAGTTGAGGGGGCCCCCCTGCAAGGTACATGGAGGGGCCCCGTTCTGGATAGAATCCGGAGCTCTCAGGACTGACTACTGTGCTGAGGGGGCCCCCTGAAGCTCAGGGCCCTCCCCCCCACACCAAGGGGTATGCGGGGGCCTGTGTTACGTCACTGCGTGTGCTGTGATCCTGAGGGGAGGACCAATCGAAACTAGGCCTACGGATTTCGGAAATTGTCCTATTATTTTAATGTTTGAAAGGTTCATATTTTCCACAAAAATATGCAAAGGTGTGAGTTGCCCAACTAAGTTTGTCTCTTTGCATACATCTAAACGTCTGAATGGGACTAGAGGCGTGCTCTGCCTGCTAACAGTTACTGTGTTTGCATGAATGTTACTGATACTCTAGTGCAACTGCAAGCAGTTGATGATGGAATGCTTGAATTAATCTCAGCCACTAGCAATTGCTTGGGCTGTATCATGTGCTCACTGTGCCACTGGTATCAAGCTACACCTTGCTAATGATCCCATAATAAAGGCGAAACTGATCCTGATTTGCTTGTTTTCTGGTTCAGGGAGGACCTGGCCTGGAGGTTTGGGCTGGATTGTTCCGATTGGAGCAAGGTTAAGGCTGATATGCAAAGACTGGGTCCAAACTGAGGTGGCATGGTGGGTGGAAAACAATGGATTGGGTTGTGGCCGGAGAGATTGTCAGCAACAGAGATTAATTAAAGCATTGTATCCATCATCTAGTTGTTGTTACAGATACTCAAGTAACAAATGTTTTATGTGACCTGGTAGCAGGGACATGGCTACCATTGGTGCAGCAGTTGCAGTGTAACAGGGCTCAGAGCAATGAGGAGCTCATTGAACCCTGTTAATGGCTATATTTCTCTAGCCAAACCAGAGACATTTCAAGGCACGGGTAAGTGGGCAATTGCCCAGGGCCCACACCTTCTAATGAGCCCCCTGTCCAGGACAAGACATTTTTAATTATTGCTTGACCCTGTTAAGATTTAACATATAATTTAGAATTGATGGGCCTCATGGAGGGCATAAATTATTAGGAAATGGATAATAAAATTCCACTTTGTTCCATATAGAGGCTCTTAAAATATGTCTTGCTCAGGGCCCCCAATGACCGTAAGATGACACCGAAACCAACTGCAATCAAAGGGGCCATTATCCTCACTTGAACCAGCGTTTATGGCATTCTTGCTATACTACTGCTTGGTAGTATTGGGAACCAAAAAGAGAAGAGAAGTCAAAGAGTGAACACTTCTGAAACTGACAGGTACCTTGCTGTCTGCAGGTAGAAGTTAGTGATATGAGCTTAGAGATTCCTGCCTATTTGAGTATCATTCATCTTCTAGAACTCTCAAAACCAAGGGACAACTATTAAAGCCTGGCGTTTTTTTTCCCTTTGAATTCCTTCTTCACAACCTTGAGTCTAACAGTGAGAACTGATTGAGCCCTCAGCAAATAAATCTTTTGGTATCAACCCTGCTTGGAGCCTTATTTTGGCTTTTTTATGGGGGCTATACATTGGCTGTGTCACTATCATAATTTCTGCCACCATGGACGTGGAAGGTCTGCTATATTGAAACATCTCCAGCATGGTAGTATGCAATTTTCTCACAAATTGTCTTAATGTGTCATGGAAGAAGCCACAGTGAAAAGTTCTTTAATCCATGTTCCACCATGATCATGTAGCACAATGTAATTTCTGCTTTCAGATATGGTCACTGGCAATATTCACATTGAGTTATAGCTCAGTGTTGTATGCGAAGCAACCATAGGCTCATTCATGTTGGAATATCATGGCATTTGTGAGTAACTGGGTTGTTGGATGAGTTGGGAAGGAATCCTCCTCAAGCAGCAGCCACAGTCCCTCTCAGGGTGAATCATAAAATTCACTAAATTAATCTGTGTTTAACCCTCAAGGAGCTTTGCAAAAAAGCACTCAGGCTTAACTTAGTAGCAACGTATAAAGTATTTAGGCAGCACGCAAACAGTAATAAAGTGAAAACACAGCACAAGAAAAATCCCTACCAATTTAGAAAAAAAGAGTACATTTTAACAAATTATTTGGCAACAAAGCAAAAAAAAATACAATCAGAAGACTTGGAGTTATGAATTTCTAAATGTTAAGGTAAAAACTAATACCTAAAGGATCAAATTGTCAATCACAAACATCTAGTCACACAAGATTGGGTCAAAGTCTAAAAAATTAGCCAACTTCAATGGAGTGTGAGTCAAATACAAAAAGTGGATTGGGCACAGTCCGTGTTTTACCTTCAGACTTAGAAGAAATTTTAATGAAAATGTCTTGAGAAGGTAGATTTTCAGTAGGGCATGGCTACAGTCAGTGTCCGAGGAAGAGGCATCATCATTGGGAGGCCGCTGGGCAAAGTTGTAGTGAAGATTTCCACGTTCAGACTTGGTGCCTGATTATGAGTTTGGCAGACAGGGTTACTCCATCACAAACGTGATTGATATCCTGTCCACCAAATAACAATACCATTATATCCTATTGAACTTGGAATACGGCAGATGGGATATGTGTCACATTTGTGAAGGAATATTCCAGCCACCAAACTAGTAATCAGGCTCCTAGTATCTTTATTTGAAGTTGAAACACTCTAGTAGGACTAGGCTGGAGGGTGTTAAAGACAAAGGCTCCACAAGTCTGGTGACCCCTTCTGTGAAAGACGGCTGAACAGAGTTGCTGCTGCGGAGAAAACCATAGCACGAATTGCCGTAAAGTAAGGCTGGCCAATATTGTGCCTTGTGTGAATAGATAAGCAGGTTGGTCACAATCTCCTCTCGGTTCTCAGAACAGTTTTTATACAAAAAAGATTTAAGTTCTAAGTTTTGGATTTTGGTTATCTGGGCACGTTTGGCACCAAATCCAAGGGCCCAGGACTAGGGAGGCACCACTTAGAGGGTTGGGACTCACTCAGACTGGGTCCAGGTGCAAGTTCAAGATGGGAGATCCTATTCTGTCCCTGAGGTTCTGATCAGGAGGTCATCCAAATAGCCCTGGAGTCAGTCTGGTGGGCCTGGGTTCAAGCAGTGGAACAGGGCACAAGCAGCAGGGCATACCTCTAAGAGTTGAAGACAGGCTTCAGGCAGCAGAGCAGACATTCCAGGTGCAGCAAAGCAGTCTTCTGAAGTGCACAGCAGGCCACAGCAGCAGGTAGTCCTGAGAGTCATTCCGCAGGTCCAGAAAGTGAACTGAAGACTGGGTCTGAGTGTCCTATTTTTATACCTGGCGCTTTCTTTGAAGTGCGATATGTTTATAGAGAAGTGCTTGGAGTTTACTGTCTTCACTATCCTGGCTCCAACCTGGCTGCCTGAACAATGAGATACTGTGAAGTCATTTGGGTGAATTCAGAGCACAGCCTATTGACTTGTAAGTGGGGCTGTGACCATCTCCGCCCCATACTGACAGTGATAGCCCACCCAGTCACACCTAATCCCTCTATTGTGTGGCTGCCTGTTAAGAATATACAAACTCCAACTGCCAACTACATCCAGTCATGTCATCCAGGAGCAGGTTACTAGCACCAAATATCTCGGGCAGGACAATGCCAAATTTCTAAAAGTGCCATCATCAAAATTGTAACTTAAAATCTAGCTTTACCATTAAAGAGGATTTTACATTGCAACTTATCTGACATCAAACATGAAATCCCTACCTGTTTCTGATACACTGTTATCACTTATGAAATGTAATAAGGCAGCCCACTGTTATCCTATGGGAGTGGTAGGCCTCACAGTAGTGAAAATGAAATTGTGAGTTTTTCACTACCAGGACATGTAAAATTTTAAAGTACATGTCCAACCTTTTGATTATAATGTAGCCAGCCCTCATGGGTGCCTAAGGCCTACCTTAGGGGAGTATAAGAATTGAAAAGGGGTTATTTTGCCAATTCAAATTGGCAGTTTAAAATTGCGCTCATGGGGCAACGGCAGACCTGGGACATGTTTTAAAGGTCTACCTAAGAGGTGGCCACCATAAGTGCTGCAGGCTCCCTCAAAGCATTTAATTTGCATTCCCTGGGTATATGCCATACCACTTTACTAGGGAATTATAAATAAATGAACCTTACAAACATGTGTAAGCCAATTTGTCATATTTTAGGAAGTGAGCACAATTCCTTTAGCTCTGATATGGTGCACAGAGTCTTAAGGCACCCCGAAAACAGAGCCAAGTCCAACAGCTTGTTTTGGAGCTTTGTCTGCAGTCTCTAAGCTGCCAGAGGACATAAAAGTAAATATCAGCATTCTTTAAAAAAAGATATAACATGGATATATTTCATTACAAAAGCCATTCAGTAAGGACATCAGTTACAAACATTTTAAACTTTAGAGCGGTAGCTACTTAGTCCCTTCAAATTCCAAGAGCTAAGCAGGCCAGAATGAACCTCAAAATAACCCTCTAGTAAAGCATACCTTGGGACAAGGAGAAGAGAGTTTAAATATTTTATAGAAATTAGGTCTATGTGGGAACACGTTTGGTCTAAAATTACTAAAACCAAGTGAATATCAAGTGATTACCCAGAATATGGCTCTTCTGCCTTTTGACTCGTTTTGCATTATATAAATTCCACGTATATACATACTTGCATTTCCAAATGATGATAAGCAATAACCAGATACCATGTGAAACGTTAATTGAAAGGGACACACAGGGCCTGATTTCGAGGTAAGTTTGATAATGGCTAGTATTTGGACCCCTTTTTACTTGTTCCTGCAATGGAACTTTCTAAGTGCCTGAGGAATGAAAGGAGTCATGGTTGACTACAATTTAACACTTACAGTGTGACCCATTGGGCCACACAGTAAAACTCTGAGTCAGAAGATGGGATTAAGTGTAGATCTAATATGAATTCAAAGCAAAGCTAATATAAATCAGTCACAGAAACATATTGTAAGAATACAGAATCACTAATGGAAATCCAAGACGTCAGACAAAATGTATCCTCAGTGACAGAAAGCAAATGAGGAATTTCATTGCCACACTACATATGTAACAATACGTATGTAACTCGCTCTAGCTGGACTCCAACATCAGCAATCAGCACAAACTACAAGTAGCATGGAATGCACTTGGTAGATTCTTTCTTGACATTCGGTTGCTATGGAGTTGGGGGCGCTACATTGGGTCCTCATCAGAAATCGCATTATGCTTAAGGCGCTCTGTTCAGTGCATAAAGCCCTTTTTCTCCCCAGTCAGGTGAAGATAAATATGTGTTTCACTGGCATGCCCAAAGTAGAAATCTGCATTCGATACACTGATACTTGCTCACTGTGCCTAGGACTCGACCGAAGAAATGGGGAGATGGAGCCTAATCGATTGCTGCAAGTAAACTGTGGAACTCTCTTCTGCAAAGCATGAGGGCTATCCCACAGATGATGCCTTTTTGGAAAGCTCTTAAAACCTGGCTTTATGCTTTATAGACAGTTTTTAGGTGGATTTTCAGTTAGGTTTTAGCACTGGCGCCTTTGGGTAAATGTTGAGCTCTATAACTTCAAAATCAAATCAAATCAATACAGAGCATCAGAAACAAGGTCTGGTGACTAGATTGAAAGTTTCAATCCTCCTGCCTATACATGAGGTTGTCTAAAAAAATCTATTAATCCCTGTACTAAACTAGGAATCAGGGAAACCCTATTTAAATCAGGAAAACAAGAAAGGTGTCAGCACATCAGAGACTCTGTAGGCATTCTGTAAAGGTAAACAATATTGTATAGCATGAAGCCACACAACTAAGTTGTCACAAAGAGGTCTGTACCTCTCTGAGTCTAACAGGAGGCTGAATAAACTTAACTGTGATCATCAATTATACTCACAAAAAGAACCTTCGAGAATCCCAAGTCACATGTCTCATTATTTTCCATCCTGAAGCAGTAAACTTAGCAACTACCCTTAATTCCTCTTTGGTCCACACATCAAAATGTTCTTGGTCTACTCCTGCCTCCCTAATCCACAAGGACAGTTTTCTTCCCTTTATTCATTAAGGCTTCTCATCCCTGCCAAAAGATGCTAATTTCAAGCTTCATTATCTCTCTCACAAAATGTTCCTTTTTCTATTCGTAAGATCACACAACTGCACCTGCAGAGGAGAGAAAAAACATTTTATGTAAAACAAACATTCATTTTGAAGGTTAAACATTAAGAAATCCAAATGCTTAAGGCCTGTTGTTAAGTTAGTGTGGCAAGCACCTCAAAATATGTTTAAATGCATGACTAAAGATGCTTTCCACCTAAACTTGAGAACTACCCAGAGTCCTCTCCTTCTTTATATAAATAAAAAAAAATAAAAAAAATATATATATATATATATATATATATGAATTGCAATTCGATGTTAATGCAAGGAAAACATTAATACTCGTATAAATGATGAGATTATTCAGTAACTGCACTTTCTGTATCTGTTCAGGTACACTACATTACCTCATTAATGGTCACATCACACAAGTGCATGAGGCCATGTGTATATATATTTAGCCTAATCAAACAAATGACTGGAGGCAACATTCAAGTGAAAAATGCTAATCATTAAGGAAAATCCACTGGTGGAATTTCCTTGACTATAGGCATATTATAGTGGAGGAAAGTTTCACCACAGAACATCCTTTTGTAGTAGTAATTTACTGAGAAATGTACAATTTGTCACTAACGCACAGTTCTATAGAGTGCTCTAAATCACTTGCCTAACATTTGGGATAACAGAAATCCACTTCATTTAATGCTTGCAAAACCGACTTAAAATATCTTATTAATTTAACTAATGTAATGACATATCTGGTGCATTATCTGAAATATTGTGAAGACAAAGGTCTTATGTGGGTTATTTGCAACAAGTTTCATCATGCATTTGAAACCCAACAAAAATGAAGAAACTACACTTGTGTTTCTACTGTGATTTAAATATTTTAAACATTTAAAGAACAACAATTTGTAGTTAGAGACTGAATTTAAGCCATCTAAAAGTTCACACTAGCTTTAAAACGACTTTTACATATAGCTTCATCCAAATAATTCAGCTAAGACATAAACTATGTTAATGAAACAACAATATTTGTAATATATTGGCAAATTTGTATCTGCAGGCTACAAGAATGTTGTCAGAAAAACATTTTAAAACATTGTCATTGGACTTTAGTTAATCAATATTTCATGTAGCTGAAAAATGATGCAGAGCAAAGAGGATCTTATCTATTGCAATTTAACATTACTCATATCCACAGTCAAGTGGAATCCTGTCAGGGTTTTAAAGCCTATCTAAATTCATCCATAAGCTTCTACACAATGGATCTTTCTTGAGATTGTGACCTGTGTTTGAAAGATGGATACTAACAAATTAGTACGTGTACATTGAGGTAAGCAGCATACAGTGGCAAATGTTACGTGCTACTGAAGTGGATAAGGTTCAGACAGACCTCTGACATCAAAAAGTGGAAGTTAAATTTCAGAATATTGAACACCAAATTATTGTCTGACATAAAAGATGTCCTAAAATTCATTTACACAAACATTGTCCCATTGGTTGCTGATTTTCAATTATTATCTCCAATGAGACAATTTGATAAACAATATTTAGGGCACACTATCTATAGCAGACGACACTCTGAAATTCTCTTTCCTTACAACGGGGAAGGAAAACGGAGTCCCTTATTTTGGTCACTCATCTGACTTACGGATACAAGCGGCCCACTCTGGTACTTGCTCCAAGAGTTGGTATTATAAAGATGACCAATAACAAGACCACTTTTTAATTTAGCACTCTTATGGGGTACATAATGTTACGACCGTGCCATTGATGTCATTGATGTACCAATCTATAAGAAGGTAGTTGCTGGATCTTTGGCAGGCTACCTTTCTTTAACAAGATACAGCTGAGGTATTCTTCACCTAAGAAAGTTCTTAAAGAATTCTGTGTAGGATTTGCTTTCCTGTGTTTGCATCTCTCGGTATTTCAGCATTTCAACTGTATTGGAATGCAAGAAATCCCTAAGAAGAGGAATTATACACTAGAAATCAATAGTATAAAGTGAGAGAAAATTACTCCTTTTGGTGAAGCAGAAGCACATTCTATGTATTTTTTAAATAATTGGTAAGAATACATTTTGTAGACAGATGTGGTGTCAAGCCAGACCTAAAAAATCCTGCAGTTTTTTTATTGTTGGCTTTGGTCTTTGGTTAACTGTGGGCTTTCTTCTTGGGACTTACCTAAAAATATATGTCTGAAGGTATCCAGTGGAATGCTTCTCTTTAGGTATCTGAAGAACTGAACCAAACTGAATTGTCAATGATCAGAGGTGCCTGTAAGCATCCCTTCCTAACGGGAACTCTTGGGACAAAATAGGCATAAAGGACATAAAATGGGCTTGCACACATTGTGTATAAAAATAGCAGTAGGAAAGGCTTAGTCCTATTTGTCAGTCTTATTTATGTAATTTGCAAATTACACCTCATTAAGAACATAGAATATAGAAATGTGAAGGAAGTGGCTATTTAGCTGATAACAGAAGTCAACCAATCAATAAAACAGGATTTATAAAGTGCGGCTAATTACCCAATAGGGTATCCAGATGCTTGCAGGTCCTGGAGGCTTATTCAAACAGCCAGGTGTTGGGGGCCATTTAGAATTTCAGAAGTTATGTGATAGTCCAGGGTTGTTTGGGGTGGCTGTTCCAGGTCTTTGGTGTGATGTGGGAGAAGAAATGTCTCCCACTTCTGCTTCACTAGATGCAGGGAGTGTTGGCAAGTGAATGGGAAGTGGAGTATTGTCTTCTCGACGGTTGATGGAAGTTTAGGCAGTGATTAATGTAGGTGGGGCCTTGGTTGTGTAGATCCTTGTGTGTGTGGATCAGCAGCTTGAATTAGCATCTCTTCTGTACAGGGAGCCAGTGGTGTTGCCTGAGGTGTGGTGTGATGTGGGTTTGTCAGGGAAGCCTGAGTATGAGTCTGGCTGCAGTGTTTTGTATGGGCTGTTGTCTCTCTAGGAGTTGTGCAGTGATTCATTTGTAGAGGGTATTGCCATAATCTAGTCAGCTGGTGATGAGGGCCTGTGTCACAGTGTGTCTCATGTGTAAGGGTAGCCATTTGAAGATCTTACATAAACTGCACAGAGTGAGGAAGCAGGCAAAGGAGACATCGTTGATTCATGATATCATGGAGAGATTGTTGTCAATGATGATTTGGAGGTTTCTGGCGTGGTCTTAGGGAGTGTGTGTGAATCTTAGATCTAATTCCCACCAGGATTGGTTCCATGTGCTGCTGCTGATCTTGTGGTTGTGATCATGGTGAGTTCCTGGCCAATCCTTTGGTTTGCGAGGTTAATGATGGGTGCAGGCAGTGGTCTGAAGGAGCTCCCAAGTGGCTGGATTTCATGGTGTAGGTGGTGTCCTGGATTGAGAGGAGGTTCCAGGTAGTCAGTCTGTGGTTCGAGTCTGTTGCAGTGGTAGCATATCTGTCGAGGAAGTTTGTAGGTGTGGGTTGGGATTCGAGGTTTCTCTATATGGTTGTGATCTTCTTGTGAAAGAAGTATCTGAGTTTGCTGCACAGCTCCTATGAGCGTGTCATGTTGTTTTCGCTGGCAGCCAGGTTGGAGAATTCCTTAATGATGTTGAAAAGTTCCTTGGTGTTGTTTGCGCTGGTTTCGATGCATGAGACTTGGGCTGTCTTCTTTGTTGTCCTCAGCAGGTGGTGGTAGGGGTTGAGGGAGATCTTGAATGCTGTCATGGTGGAAGTGTCCTTCCTGGTGCACCATTGCCTCTCCAGCTGTTTGCTGTCTCGTTTCACTGTTCTCAATTCTTGGGTGTACCAGCTGGACTTTTTGACCTTTTCCGAGTATTTTCGTTGGATGTTGCTCTTGATGAGGATGATGCTGTGTTAGACCTGTCAGCCCTTTGGCAGTTCCCTCCTCATTTTGTTATTTTTGTCCCTTTCCCCCCTTCTCATTTTTTTTCTGTCTTCCTCACTTTTTTGGGTGTGGACGTAGAGGCTCTGGGCGCCCCATTCTCACTAATTGAGGGTGAGGCGCAAGGTGTCTCACTAAAATGGAGGAGGGGATTTAGTGTTGTCACAAAATGGTGGTTCCAACTGTCACCTCAGCACCTGGGCCATAGACTGCCATGAGAGGTTCCAGAACCTTCTGGGCCACTCTGGCCAGTCAGGCCCCAGGTGATAAATAGAGGTGAGGGCAGGGCGGCCATTTTAGAGAAGAGGTAGTAGGTGTGAGGTGAGGTAGTGAGGAGCCAGGCACCTGAGTGGGGAGGTAGGAGCGCTAGAGAAAGGGAATTGACTGTACTTCGGGCCTGCTTTTCCCCCTCTTTCTTTGGTTGACGCTGCCCTCTACCTGGTGACCAAACCCTGCCTGTAGCCTCTGACCCTGGGGCCACACCATTCTTATGAGTTCTATGCCTGGCCAGGACCCCTGTAGGGAATAGGGGGGGGGAAGAGTCACCCTCGCTGGCCAAATCATCTACCTGTCTGCGGTTGTCCGGAGTCCTGTCAAATCCAGAACAGACAGCTGTTCTCTACTGAGGAGGAATGTGACCAGCGCCACAGATCCGGGACATCTGCTATCCGGGTTGACTGCCTCTAAGTTGTAGGTCACCACCCTTATCTTGGGCCGCCCACGTTGGAGACCCCCCCCCCTAAAGTACCTCTCACCGCTGTAGCCGAAGCCCGTGGGAACGTCCCTCCTGTCTGGGAGCTTGTGAGGAGGACTGGGGGCCCCATCGTGGTCGTTGCAGCTCTAGAAGTGCAGCCGTTGTGAGGAGGGAGATCCGCCGAAGTTCCGCGGAGGCCGCGCCCGGCCTGAGGCTCCGAAACTCAGATCACGTGACGGGGGCAACTGCGAAACACCGCCCCCGCCGCTGCACGATTCGCTGAGCGGGTCGCGTCTTCGCAGGTTGAGCTGCTGTACGCGACCGCGGCGTGAACCCTGGAAGATCGAAGGGAGCGGAGCTCCGCACATTAGCACCCCCTTCAGCTGAACTCTGACTGTGTGCCAAGGCCCTCGGCCCGGACATCGCCGGGAGGCCAAAGAACGCTCGTGACAGCTGAAGAAGGGTCGAAGAATAAGGTAACCCCCAGGGGAGGGCGGGAGACCCGAGTGAGGTCCGGAGCACGCCCCTCCCCTGGGGAGGGGAATACAGAATCAATACACCCTCCGTCTGGACTGTGGGGGAGGCACTGAAGTAGGAGAGGGTTTCTTTTTATGAGGAAAAGTGTAAACTGGCTAACCCGGCTTCAGTCAGCCTAAAGATATTGACAGAGTGAGTGCCCACAGCCCAGTCCCTAGGGGTAACGTAGCCGCCTAGGAGTCCCAAATCCTAACGATCTAGCGAAACCACCCTTTAGAGCTTCACGATATTGTAAGAGTTGGCCGAGTCGTAAGGAGCCAGGTGTCAGGCTCAAGGGTAATGCCATACAGGCCATAATTGGAGCATTGGCTGATGTCGCTAAATAGAGTACTGCTGATTCAAGCCCCAATGTAATGCTTATTTCTGCGTAGAGTATAAGAGTAATGGCTGAGGTCGCTAAATAGAGTACTGCTAATTCAAGCCTCAAAGTAATGCTTATTTCTGTGTAGAGTATAAGAGTAATGGCTGATGTCGCAAGATAGGGTACTGCTAATTCAAGCCTCAATGTGATGCTTATTTCTGTGTAGAGTATAAGAGTAATGGCTGATGTCGCTAAATAGAGTACTGCTAATTCAAGCCTCAATGAAATGCTTATTTCTGATGAAAAAAGATAAATGTAGTGATTCACGTCATTTGACAGGGTACTGCTAATTCAGGCCACAGTGAAATGTTCTAAACCTGATGTGAATATCTAAGCAATGGTTGAATCTGCTTGACAAACAAGAAGTACATGAATTAAGGAAAGATTGAGATAAAGCCTTTCTATCTTTACTAATCAATTGGTGTAGTCTCATTCTTAGTGGTGGTACGCTGAAGTGTGGAATGAGTGTGATGCAGGCACAAAACGTTTCTCTGGCATAGGCCCTTCCACTCTGGCCAAGCTACCCCAGGACGTTAGGTCCAACAAGTTGGTGCTCAGCGGTGGGATTCTTATTCAGTGCTTGCGTCCACTCATTAGCACTTTGGCGCGCACCGCACCCTACACCTGATTGTTTTACTGGAGTTTTCTCCAAGTTTTCTCCCCGATTGGAGTTCTTCAAAATTGTCCTGTATTGTACTTCCTTTCTAGGGAAGGTCTTTCAGTGTGAAGTTCTTCTTGACTGTGTTGGGGTCCCATTTGGTAGGATGGAATTCGAATTGGGTAGGCTGGAGGAATATACGGTGGCCCAATTGAAGGAATTCTGCCAGGAACGGGGGGTATTCTTTAAGCAGGGGGCAAAGAAGACAGAGCTCCAGGCAAGCTTAAGAGCCTGGGTTATGGCCCACCCTAGCGGGAAACGGGAAGAAGAACCAGAACTAGATCTCCTAGAAGAACCGGAAGTCCTTCTACCCCCTGGGAGCGGTAATATGGACGTTGGGTCCAGGGCCCCATCAAGAGTGGGAAGTAGCGCCTCAGGGGGGAGCCTGTCCTCTGCTGACCTAGTTGATCGGAGGGAAGAGAGACAGCTTAGAATGGATCTGGCCCGGTTGGAAAAGGAGAGGGAGGAGAGGAGGTTCCTCCACGAGCTTCACTTAAAAGAGTTAGAGCTCAAAGTCCTTCAACTTGGAACCCCCAGCAGTCCTAATGGTGGCAGCATACCGAGAGAAGTCTCGAGAGAGTCCAGGCCCTACCTGCCCAAAGACGTGGTTGCTAGCTATGGCATAGGGGATGATATTGTAAAATGGCTGGCTGCCTATGAGGTTTCTCTAAGAGCCCATGGGGTCCCTGAAGCCCAGTGGGGGGGTGGCCTGTATAGGTATATGCCTCCGGTGGGGAGGGATGCCTTGTTAGCGCTAGAACAGCCAGACCAGACCAGGTACCCCGTCATGAAGGTAGCCCTAGTAAGGAAATTCGGACTGACCCCTGAAAAATTCAGGCAGAGGTTTCGGGGCAGTCAGAAGTTGTCCACTCAGAATTGGGTGGACTTCTTGGATTATGCCAGGAAGGCCTTAGAGGGCTGGGTGCAGGGCAGTGATGTCAAGGACTATGAGGGACTGTACAATTTAATTTTAAAGGAGCACCTCCTAGAGAAAAGTTTTCCAGAGCTGCGTCAGCACCTGGTAGACAGCAAGCTAACTAATCCCAGGAAGCTTGCGGAGGAGGCGGATTTCTGGGCGAGTACCCGGGTATCCTCAAAAGGGACTGGAGGGAATTTCCAAAGGACTGGACAGGGCGCCCCCCAGAAGACAGAGGGGGGAGACAAAAAGAGGGAGTTCTCTAAAGGTCCCCAAAAGAGTTCACCAGGGAAGGGAGTAGGATTCCCTCCTAAGGTTGGTCCCCACAAACCCCCTTATCCTGACCGTGGTCAGCAGCCTAGGGTTGTCAGATGTTACGAGTGTGGTGAGGTTGGGCACTATAAGGGGGATGCCAAGTGTCTCAAGAGACCACACCCTCCCATTGGAGGAAAGACCCCTGGGGTGGCGAGTGTAGTGCTCGGGGAGGAGTTGCCCCTAGATAAGGGAGGTGAGTGGGCAGGGCTAACCTTAGTGTCCTTAGGGGATTGTGAGATGGTTCCTAAGACCCAGATGCCCTCGAATACTACTAAGTACAGGCAATGGGTCACCATCAATGCCCAGAGGGTGGAGGCTCTGAGGGACACAGGAGCCAGCATGACTATGGTAAGGAGTCAGCTGGTGTCCCCAGAGCAGGTGGTCCCCAATGTAGTCCACCCGGTTGTGATGGCTGACAACCGAGAGGGTCACTATCCGGTGGCCCAGGTTCCCTTTGAGTGGGGAGGGGTTGCGGGTCCTCTACGAGTTGCGATCAGCCCTGCCATGCCGGTCGACTGCCTGTTGGGAAATGACCTTGAACACTCGGCGTGGAAGGAGGTTGAGTTCAGGGCCCACATGGAAATGTTGGGGACCCCTGAGTGGACGTGTGCCAACACTCGGTCCGTGACCACCCGAAGAGGGGATTCACAGAGGTTGGAGCCTGGGACAAAGGCCCAACCAGCTGCCGGAAAGGGTAGACAGGGACGGGGAAAACCTGCCCCGGCATCTGACCCTCCAAAGGTGGATGGGGCAACTAAGGTTGTCCCGGAGTCTACGGAGGGGGATGTAACGTCCCTGGAGGGCTTGCCTACCCCTGCAGACTGGCAGGTGGAGGGAGGACCTACTAGGGAAGAGTTTTGTCGGGCCCAGAAGGAGTGCCCTACCCTTGAGGGTTTACGGCGGCAGGCCGAAGCCCAGGCAGCGGGTAACGATTCGGGGAACTTCCACATATACTGGGAAGATGGACTCCTGTATAGCGAACCCAAGGCTCCGGTGCATGGTTCATCCCGGGCCTTGGTAGTTCCCCAGCGTTACCGAGCCTTCCTATTAGGACTGGCTCACGAAATACCCTTGGCAGGACACTTGGGACAAGACAAGACCTTTGCTCGACTTGTCCCTCATTTTTACTGGCCTCAGATGAGGATTACGTCCGATACTTTTTGTAGGACGTGTGTAACCTGCCAAGCTAGTGGGAAGACAGGGGTGAAGCTGAAAGCTCCCCTGGAACCACTGCCTGTCGTTGGTACCCCCTTTGAAAGGGTGGGCATCGACATTGTCGGGCCATTGGATCCACCAACATCGGCCGGTCACAGGTTTATCCTGGTTCTGGTGGATCATGCCACACGGTACCCAGAGGCTATCCCTCTGAGGACCATTACTGCACCTGCGGTGGCACGGGCCCTTATGGGAATTTTTACCCGGATGGGATTCCCCAAGGAAGTGGTGTCGGACAGAGGCACCAACTTCATGTCGGCATACATGCGGGCTATGTGGGAAGAGTGTGGAGTCACCTACCGGTTCTCCACTCCTTATCACCCCCAGACTAATGGTCTAGTGGAAAGGTTTAACAAAACCTTGAAGGGCATGATCCGGAGTCTGCCCGAGAGCCTGCGGAGGAAATGGGACGTCCTCCTACCTTGTTTGCTGTTTTCGTACAGGGAGGTACCACAGAAGGGAGTGGGCTTCAGCCCCTTCGAGTTGTTGTACGGGCACCCTGTGCGTGGACCCCTCAGCCTGGTGAAGGAAGGATGGGAAAAGACTCCCAGAAAACTTCCCCCGGATGTGGTAAGCTACATGCTGGCCTTTCGTAGCCAAATGGCTAGGTTGTGGAAGCAAGCTTCTGAAAACCTAGAAGCCAGCCAAACGGTCATGAAGGAATGGTATGACCGAAACGCTCACCCGGTGGAGCTGGAGCCTGGCCAGAAGGTGTGGGTGATGGAACCTGGAGAGCTTAGCGCCCTCCAGGATCGCTGGTCAGGTCCCTTTGAGGTGGTTGAGAAAAAGGGCAAGGTTACCTACGTGGTAGATCTTAAGACCCCCAGGCAGCCCCATCGGGTGCTCCATGTCAACCGCCTCAAGCCTCACCAAGAGAGACCCGAGGTCACGTTAATGATGGTGACTGATGGGTCAGAGGAAGAGGACAGTGAACCTCTTCCCGATCTGTTTGCGTCCCGAGAGAAGGATGGATCGGTGGAGGGAGTGATCCTTTCACCGTCACTAACTCCTGAACAACGGAAGGACTGTCGCCAGGTACTGGAGCAGTTTGCTTCCTTGTTCTCCCTTATTCCGGGAAGGACTCATCTGTGTACCCATGATGTGGACACAGGGGACAGCCCACCTGTGAAGTCCAAGTCCTACCGACTGTCGGATAAGGTGAAGGCTAGCATCCATGAGGAAGTTACCAAGATGCTAGAGCTAGGAGTAATTGAGCCTTCAGGAAGTCCCTGGTCCAGTCCAGTGGTACTGGTACCCAAAGCTGCCCCACCGGGCACTACCCCAGAACTCCGGTTCTGTGTGGATTACAGGGGACTGAATTCAGTGACGAAGACAGATGCTCATCCTATCCCGAGAGCGGATGAGCTCATTGACCGGTTGGGAGCTGCCCAATATCTCAGTACCTTTGACCTTACATCCGGGTACTGGCAGATCTCCTTGACGGATGGAGCGAAGGAAAGGTCAGCCTTCTCCACACCCGAGGGTCACTACCAGTTCTGTGTGATGCCCTTTGGGCTCAAGAACGCCCCTGCTATGTTCCAGCGATTGGTGAACCAGGTCCTCTCTGGAATGGAAGCCTTCTCAGTTGCGTACCTGGATGACATTGCTGTCTTCAGCCGCAGCTGGGAGGACCATCTGAGTCACCTTCAGGCCGTTCTTCAGGCTTTGCAGCAGGCAGGTCTGACGATCAAGGCCAGTAAATGCCAGATCGGGCAGGGGTCGGTAGTGTACCTCGGTCACTTGGTGGGTCGGGGCAAGGTGCAACCTCTCCAGGCCAAGATCGAAACCATCATGGCCTGGGAACCCCCCAAGACACAGACAGAGGTTCGGGCCTTCTTGGGCCTCACTGGTTACTACCGACGCTTTGTCAAGGGATACGGTACCATCGTAGCCCCCTTGACTGAGCTCACTTCCAAAAAGCACCCCCGACGGGTGATCTGGACCGAGGGATGTCAACAAGCTTTTGACACCTTGAAAAAGGCCATGTGTGCGGCACCTGTTCTCAGGGCCCCTGACTTTGCCAAGGAGTTCATTGTCCAGACGGACGCGTCGGAACACGGTATTGGAGCAGTGCTGTCGCAACTTAATGATGAGGGTCTAGACCAACCGGTGGTTTTCCTATCTAGGAGACTACTCCCCCGGGAACAGAGGTGGAGTGCAATTGAGAGGGAGGCTTTTGCGGTGGTGTGGGCTCTGAAGAAGTTGCGGCCATACCTGTTTGGCTCGCACTTCCTGGTTCAGACCGACCACCGGCCCCTCAGGTGGCTGATGCAAATGAGGGGCGAGAATCCCAAGCTGTTGAGGTGGTCCATTTCCCTACAGGGGATGGACTTTAGGGTGGAACATCGCCCAGGAGTGGACCACGCCAATGCTGACGGTCTCTCCAGGTATTTCCGCCTTAGTGAAGAGGACTCCCAAGGGGTTGGGTAGCTCTCCCCACTTTCAGCTGGGGGGGACGCGTGTTAGACCTGTCAGCCCTTTGGCAGTTCCCTCCTCATTTTGTTATTTTTGTCCCTTTCCCCCCTTCTCATTTTTTTTCTGTCTTCCTCACTTTTTTGGGTGTGGACGTAGAGGCTCTGGGCGCCCCATTCTCACTAATTGAGGGTGAGGCGCAAGGTGTCTCACTAAAATGGAGGAGGGGATTTAGTGTTGTCACAAAATGGTGGTTCCAACTGTCACCTCAGCACCTGGGCCATAGACTGCCATGAGAGGTTCCAGAACCTTCTGGGCCACTCTGGCCAGTCAGGCCCCAGGTGATAAATAGAGGTGATGGCAGGGCGGCCATTTTAGAGAAGAGGTAGTAGGTGTGAGGTGAGGTAGTCAGGAGCCAGGCACCTGAGTGGGGAGGTAGGAGCGCTAGAGAAAGGGAATTGACTGTACTTCGGGCCTGCTTTTCCCCCTCTTTCTTTGGTTGACGCTGCCCTCTACCTGGTGACCAAACCCTGCCTGTAGCCTCTGACCCTGGGGCCACACCATTCTTATGAGTTCTATGCCTGGCCAGGACCCCTGTAGGGAATAGGGGGGGGGAAGAGTCACCCTCGCTGGCCAAATCATCTACCTGTCTGCGGTTGTCCGGAGTCCTGTCAAATCCAGAACAGACAGCTGTTCTCTACTGAGGAGGAATGTGACCAGCGCCACAGATCCGGGACATCTGCTATCTGGGTTGACTGCCTCTAAGTTGTAGGTCACCACCCTTATCTTGGGCCGCCCACGTTGGAGACCCCCCCCCCCCCTAAAGTACCTCTCACCGCTGTAGCCGAAGCCCGTGGGAACGTCCCTCCTGTCTGGGAGCTTGTGAGGAGGACTGGGGGCCCCATCGTGGTCGTTGCAGCTCTAGAAGTGCAGCCGTTGTGAGGAAGGAGATCCGCCGAAGTTCCGCGGAGGCCGCGCCCGGCCTGAGGCTCCGAAACTCAGATCACGTGACGGGGGCAACTGCGAAACACCGCCCCCGCCGCTGCACGATTCGCTGAGCGGGTCGCGTCTTCGCAGGTTGAGCTGCTGTACGCGACCGCGGCGTGAACCCTGGAAGATCGAAGGGAGCGGAGCTCCGCACATTAGCACATTAGCACCCCCTTCAGCTGAACTCGGACATCGCCGGGAGGCCAAAGAACGCTCGTGACAGCTGAAGAAGGGTCGAAGAATAAGGTAACCCCCAGGGGAGGGCGGGAGACCCGAGTGAGGTCCGGAGCACGCCCCTCCCCTGGGGAGGGGAATACAGAATCAATACACCCTCCGTCTGGACTGTGGGGGAGGCACTGAAGTAGGAGAGGGTTTCTTTTTATGAGGAAAAGTGTGAACTGGCTAACCCGGCTTCAGTCAGCCTAAAGATATTGACAGAGTGAGTGCCCACAGCCCAGTCCCTAGGGGTAACGTAGCCGCCTAGGAGTCCCAAATCCTAACGATCTAGCGAAACCACCCTTTAGAGCTTCACGATATTGTAAGAGTTGGCCGAGTCGTAAGGAGCCAGGTGTCAGGCTCAAGGGTAATGCCATACAGGCCATAATTGGAGCATTGGCTGATGTCGCTAAATAGAGTACTGCTGATTCAAGCCCCAATGTAATGCTTATTTCTGTGTAGAGTATAAGAGTAATGGCTGAGGTCGCTAAATAGAGTACTGCTAATTCAAGCCTCAATGTAATGCTTATTTCTGTGTAGAGTATAAGAGTAATGGCTGATGTCGCTAAATAGAGTACTGCTAATTCAAGCCTCAATGAAATGCTTATTTCTGATGAAAAAAGATAAATGTAGTGATTCACGTCATTTGACAGGGTACTGCTAATTCAGGCCACAGTGAAATGTTCTAAACCTGATGTGAATATCTAAGCAATGGTTGAATCTGCTTGACAAACAAGAAGTACATGAATTAAGGAAAGATTGAGATAAAGCCTTTCTATCTTTACTAATCAATTGGTGTAGTCTCATTCTTAGTGGTGGTACGCTGAAGTGTGGAATGAGTGTGATGCAGGCACAAAACGTTTCTCTGGCATAGGCCCTTCCACTCTGGCCAAGCTACCCCAGGACGTTAGGTCCAACATGCTGTCTGCACAATTGGTCTAGGATTTGAATTTCTTCACTCCCTGTTTGAAGTTGGTGGTGGTAGTGTGGTTGGAGGTGTTGAGGACGTCTGTCCAGCTGGTCTCTGAGATTTTGTTCCACCTCAAATGGGGGGCGCTGGTTGTCTTGGGTGGGACTGTGCGGGGAATTGAGATGTTGAAATGGACGATTGAGTGTTCGGTCCATGTGAGTTCTGTGATGTAGCTGTATTTAATGCAGTGCTTGAGGTGAAAATGGGGTCCAGTGTGTGGTCTTCCTGTGGTGTGTGTAGGGACATGGATGATCTGTTTCAATCTGAGGTTATTCATACTGTTGAGGAAGTGTGTGGTGTTGTAATGGTTTGTGTTTGTAGTCCTTGGGGTTTGTCCGATGCTAAGTAGCCTTAATCTGCTTGCTGTAATATCCCAGAATTTTAAGGTGGTCAAGCGAGGGAAGGAAAGGGAGGGAACAGCGGGGAAGGATATCTGTAATACAAATGACAACCTCTGTTACTTTGTACATATCATCTGGTTATCAAATTTAGATTATTAATAACCTATTATACCTGTAAAAATCAAAATCCATATATAAAAAATGTGAAAAATGAAGTGGTCAATATATGTATATATATATATATATATATTATCTACTAGCGGTCGCCAGTAGATAGTTATAGTTAGGACCGTGTTTCCATAGGAAATCTCAAAATTCTATTTTGAATAACATTGGCGCCGGTTGACGAATCTTCGCGAAATTTTCAAAACGAATGGGGCGCTCCGCTCAGCTCCTACCCTGAAAGTCTCGGGGTGATTCGTCAAGCGGGAGCTGAGAAAAAAGGGGGGCCCCAAAACGCGTTTTCCCCATGCATTTTTCCATAGGACCTTTAGTCGAAGGTACAGCCCGAACGGCTGAACAGAATTACTTGAAATTTGGCAGAGAGGTAGTCCTTAGGTCAGGGAAGGGCCTTTTGCAGGTCTGGTGTCAATCTGTTAAGTATTTCCTGAGAAAATAGCATTTAAAAGCATATAAATATCTATACGCATGCACCGTGCGCGAGCGAAATTCTGATTGGTTGTTAAATGTCAGTCAACATTCGAATCGGTCGAAATTAGAAAGTGTCGGCCGCCATTTTGTCTCTCGCACTGAAAAGGAAAGGGGGAAAAAAGGTGGAAAACGTTAAAAGGGGGCAGGGAAGAGAGTTCCTGACCCCCTAGCCTTTGTCAGGGGGTCACAGAAGGACCCCCCAGGGGTAAAAAATCATTTCATTTTTTTTTTTAATAATCGCGGGGTGCGATATATATATTAAGAAATACATAACTTAACCTTTGAAAAAAACGTACAAATTCACTTAAAAAACCATAGGTTTCACACACGTTATAGTTAGGAATTAGCATTTAAAACATCTTGCAAATTCACTTAAAAAACCATAGGTTTCACACAGGTTATAGTTAGGTGGATATTTCTCTCGTAAAAAACCAATGAAATTCCTCTGTTATAGTTAGTTCAGATAACTATAACTCGCGCGACCACCACTCTATCACAAGGATGATGTCATCAGTGATGTCATGAGTGATGCCACTGACCATGTCTTGGGCGAGCGAGTTATAGTTATCTGAATTAACTATAACGGGGGAATTTCATTGTTTTTTTACGAGAGAAATATCCACCTAACTATAACCTGTGTGAAACCTATGCTTTTTTAAGTGAATATATATATATATATTACCTACTGGCAGTCGCCAGTAGGTAGATATAGTTAGGACCTATTTTCCATAGGAAATCCGCAACATTCTATTTGGAATAACATTGGCTCCGATTGACGAATCTTCGAGAAATTTTCCAAACTTTTGGCCAGCTCTAGTCCGCTCTTATCCTGAAAATTTCATGGTGATTCGTCAAGCGGGGGCCGAGAAAAAAGGGGGGTCCTAAAACGCATTTTCCCCATGAATTTTCCCATAGGACCTGTTGACACAGCTACAGCCTGAACTGCTGAACGGAATTACACCAAATTTGGCAAAGACGTAGTCCTCAGTTCAGACTCGTGCCTTTTGCTTAAATGGTGTAAATCCGTTCAGTAGTTCCTGAGAAAATCAAAAGTAAAATCATAGATATATCTATGGCCTCGGAGGATCCGCGCACCCTCCCCGCACCCAGCGCGCACCCTGCCGTGCACGAGCTGTATTCTAATTGGCTGTCAACACTCCAGATCAGGAAGTGTTGGCAGCCATCTTGTGCCTCAGTAGAACCGAGGCACAAGAAACCTAAAAAACAAACGCGAAAAACTCAAAAAGGGGTAGGGTAAAAACACCCTGACCCCCTAGGCCTGCTCAGGGGGTCCCACAAGGACCCTCAGGGCCCAAAAAAGATATATATATTTTTTTTAAATCAGCGAGATTCGCGCACCCAGCACGAATTTCGGCCGAAAATAAAAAAAAATTTGGCGCGGGCTCCCGCGCATAATATTCTACTTTGCCCCCGGGGGCCAAATCCCGGGAGCATAATTTAAAAAAAGTGTGGGGGGTCCCAATCCCCACCACACTGCCCTGGGGACCGCCACCCCCAGGGCTCGAAGATTGTATATGCGGGGGGCTCACGGCCCCCCTGCAGCCCTGGGGACCGCCACCCCAGGGCTTTGTTAACATAGGTGGGGCGCTCGCAGCCCCCCCAGCCCCGGGGACCGCCACCCCCTGGGGCTTAAAACAATTTGATGTGGGGGGCTCTCACGCCCCCCCCAGCCCCAGGGACCACGACCCCCCGGGGCAACTTGTACATGTGGGAGCTGGGCCATGCGGCCCCCCTCCTGGAGCCTTGTATTAGCCCTGGGGACCGCCACCCCCGGCCAGCTCCTGCAGTGTCCCGGGGTGCCCACCAACGGGACACTGCTGTTTGCAATGGCAGTGTGGGAGCCTCGCGGCTCCCACCCTGCCATTGCAAACTGCTTTGCTTCATTGAAGCGAGAGCAGGGAAACCTGCTCTCGCTTCAATGAAGCAAAGCAGATTCCATGTGGAAGAGCAATGCCAAATCCCGGGGGCATAATTTAAAAAAAGTGTGGGGGGTCCCAATCCCCCCACACTGCCCTGGGGACTGCCACCCCCCAGGGCTCGAAGATTGTATATGCGGGGGGCTCACGGCCCCCCTGCAGCCCCAGGGACTGCCACCCCAGGGCTTTGTTAACATAGGTGGGGGGGCTCGCAGCCCCCCCAGCCCCGGGGACCGTAACCCCCTGGGGCTTAAAACAATTTGATGTGGGGGGCTCTCACGCCCCCCCAGCCCTGGGGACAGCCACCTCCTGGGGCATCTTGTACATGTGGGAGCGGGGCCATGCGACCCCCCTCCTGGAGCCTTATATTGGCCCTGGGGACCACCACCCCCCAGGACTGGCACCTGCAGTGTCCCGGGGTGCCCACCCCTGGGACACTGCTGTTTGCAATGGCAGGGCGGGAGCCTCGAGGCTCCCACCCTGCCATTGCAAACTGCTGTGATTCATTGAAGCGAGAGCAGGGAAACCTGCTCTCACTTCAATGAAGCAAAGCAGATTGCTTTTCCACATGGGGAGTTAGCTGCTCCCCATGTGGAAAAGCAATGCCGGCTCCCGCAGGAGGCGGGGAGCCGACTGGGACCGTGGGGGGATTGGGGACCCCCCCACAGTCTCCAACGAGAGGCCAGGCCCCGGGGGATGGGGTCCCCGGGGCCAGAAGTGGCCCAGGAGGGGGGCCACGTGGCCCCCCTCCCCCATTAAATAAAAATAAAAAAACAATGGCCGGCCCCGGAGGATGGGGTCCCCGGGGCCTTAAAGTGGCCAGAGGAGGGGTGCTACGCAGCCCCCCTCCATAAAAAATTCAAAAAAAAGGCCCATGCCCCGGGGGATGGGGTCCCCGGAGCAAATTATGGCCTCGGGAGGGAGGCCACGTGGCCCCCTACCTTATTTTTTTTTAAATATATAAAAATAGGGGTTAGGCCCTGGGGGATGGGGTCCCCAGGGCCAAAAAAATTGAAAAAGAAGGTGGGCTGCACAGCCCCCCTGCTAAACAAAAAAAGGAAAAAAAAATGGGATCGGGACGGAGGCCACACCCCCTCCTTACACCACTCTGCAAACGCGCCCCCTGGCGCGTTTGCAGAGGGGGAACTAATTCCCCTTGAATACTGGGGGTCCCTGGGGCCCAACTAGCCCACCAGGAACCTCCAGTATGCGTCAGGAAGCTGCGTTGCAGAGAGGTGTAATGAGTAAGCCTGGGCAAAGCACTACGCTACGCTCACGTAGTTTGCGAAGTTCGCGCTACTTCGCACTATGCGAATTGCACGTAGCACAGTGCGAACACGCGTAGCGTAGTGTTGCGTAGTTCTGCGGTCATTTTTTGCTTGCTCGCGGTCCTCAACGTCAAGTTGGTGACCGCGAGCAAGCAAAATGACATCCCGGCGAGACGTTTTCCTTGTTCGCGATCAGCAACATCAAGTTGGCGTGGAAAATAAACCTCCCGGCGAGATTCCCAATGCGAGGAGGTCAGGTTTCTCATTGCGAGTGGTCGCGTATGCTCGCGATGAGAAACTACCAGTTCGCGTTGAGAAAGCTGCCGCTCGAGTAAAATTCTACTCGAGCAGCAGAAAACTACAGCTCTCACTGTGCAAGATGCCATTTTCAATGATTGCACAGTGCCGGTTGCTTATCCGCACTGTGCAATCATTGAAAACGACATCTGGCACAGTGCGAACAAGGTACTACGCAGTTCGCGAAGTGCTATGCGTAGCTCGCGTAGTGCGAACTGCACTTTGGTTAGCTTCGCGAAGTGCTACTTCGAGAACTACGCCCAGGGTTAGTAATGAGGCCATGCCCCTTTTTACACCTCTCTGCAACGCAGCTCTGTGGCGCTTACTGGAGGTACCTGGTGGCCTAGTTGGCCGCTAGGGGAGCTCAGGATTCAAGGGGACTTAATCCCCCAACTTAAAACGTGCCAGTAGGATGACTTCATAAGTGATTAGGATTTGTGCTGGTGTGTAATGTCGATATAGGTGTATAAGTATATTTGATAGTGTTCTATTGATCATTGCCAGCATGTATGAGTGAATCTATAGGTAAGTGATTAGATGTGTGCATAGATCTAGGAATCACTGAGTGGGTGTTTAGAAACTTGTATTGGTGTGTCAATGGTTTTAAATCTGGCACACTCTATTTTACAGTGTATGATGAGGTGTATCTGATTGTCACGTGGATTATGTCATCAGTGATGTCATCAGTGATGTCATTTGAGATGTCATCAGTGATGTCAATGACCATGTCATGAATGATGTAATATGTGACATCATCAGCAGTGGATTGTGGGCGCGCGAGATGTAGTTATTACAACTAACTATATCGGAGGAATTTCAATGTTTTTTTTCGAGTGAAATGTCCAGCTAACTATAACACCCCTAAAACCTATTGTTTTCTCAGTGAATTTCAAAGGTTTTTTAAATGCTAATTCCTAACTATATCAGGCCTGCAACCTATGGTTTTTTCAGTGAATATATATATATATTCACTGAAAAAACCATAGGTTTCACACACGTTATAGTTAGGAATTAGCATTTAAAAAACCTTGCAAATTCACTTAAAAAACCATAGGTTTCACACATGTTATAGTTAGGTGGATATTTCACTCGTAAAAAAACAATGAAATTCCCCCGTTATAGTTAGTTGAGATAACTATAACTCGCGCGACCGCCACTCTATCACAAGGATGATGTCATGAGTGATGTCCTGAGTGATGCCACTGACCATGTCATGAGTGATGTAATATGTGACGTCATGAGCAGAGGATTGCGGGCGCGCGAGTTATAGTTATCTCAACTAACTATAACGGGGGAATTTCATTGGTTTTTTTACGAGTGAAATATCCAAACTATAACATGTGTGAAACCTATGTTTTTTTTAGTGAATATATATATATATAGATATATCTGTAGATATATTATTTGACAAGGATTTCTCATCTTTTGTGAGTGAAGGTTTATTTTGATTGCATACCACTTGTAACTGTAAAGAGAAGATGACAGGTCATTAACATCTTATATAACACTCTCCATGACTCTCTTTCCCCAAATCGAAATATCTACTCTTTGTTTTTAGATACCCACCTCACTCATAGTGTGCCTTGTGTACTCAAGAAAACCCCTTAGTATAGCACCACAATATTCCTGCTCGTCAAATGAATCTTTACAGTACTGAGCACGGATAGTATTTTTTCATACCACCCATAAGGAAGTTAGTTTGTAATCCTTAATGTGTCGAATAATCTTAGAGAAATTAATATATAATATCCTGGAGACAGTCAATAGTCAAAAACAGATATGTTTCTTGACATGGAGGCTTTATATGTTTACTGAGACGGCATCGGTCTAATCTTCATTAAGAATCCGATTGGCAAATGTCATAAATCAAAATAACTGTTCGGAGAACAAGCAATGTCTCTACAACCCAGAGTGAGCGCACAGGAATATTAGAGAAACTTCCCCAATGAAGTTAACGTTATTGGGATCCATGTAGAGGGTAAACATGGTCCTGCAGGTTGATCCAAATCACCCTCAAAGATACGAGAAGAAAATAGGCGGTGCAAGCTCCCTTACTGTCACCAGAGACTCGTACTGGATACAGTGGCAAACTGGGCGAACAGCAACTGGAATATTCTGCACTGCAATGACTGCAGAAGCAGTTTATATTCCATCAGGGTTGAACTCTGACCCACTAATCAGTTGCTCTTCCGAACTACTGATTGAAGTGTTGAATCATGGGAACTGTAGTTCATGGTTCTCCCGGCTACAAAACTTCACTTGAGCACCACCAATTCTGTAGATTGTGCAAAAGCAAAACCACCTTGATTAACTCAAGTGATGGTTCAGCCTTCTTTAACTCCCCTGGTGCCATCATTTTGCTTCCAATTACGTTCACTGCATGCTTTTCAGTACCCTTCGTTAAGTGTGTAACAGTTGTCTTTGGGATCGCCGATGTGGAAATTTAGGTTGCTGAGGAAGCTGAAGTCCTAGCAGTCTAAGGTTAGGGGCACAATGAAGTCTGCAATGGTTTGCAGAAGTTGTAGTGCAGGCCAGCGGGTTGGTATGCAAAGGTGCCTGTGATGGTTGTCTTGTCATCCGTGTGGAGCTTGAAGCTGAGGTGTTCCATGGGGGTGGTGGTGTTGTCGCTGGTGGTGGTGCACTGTATGGTCATTTTGTGGATGATGGCTCTTCCTTCTCCTGGCTTGCTGGTCCGGTCCTGGTGATTGATTTTATATCCATCGGGGATCACTGTGGCAATGTCTGGGGTGGATGTGGGGTTCTGCAAGGTCTCTTTCAGGAAGATGATGTCAGATGTGAGGGTGGCAATGAGGTCCCATACTTTGGTGGAATGCTTGCATAGTGAGCATGTGTTGAGAAGGGTGCATACAAGTTAGTGTTTTTGTTCAGGTGATGTCTGCTGTGTGTTTGGGGGTGGATCCAGTTAGTGGACTGGTGTGTGTGCTGTTGTATGTGAAGTGGCAGTGGGAGCACGTGCATGGTCTGATCATGGAGCCATGGTTGCAGTGTTTGTTGTGGTGTTCGGGGTCGAGAGTGTAGAGCTTGGCGATGGTGTATCTTTGGAGAGGTGGGAGGGCCAGGGGTCATGGCGCTGAGCACGGTACAGGTGAGAACATGGGCAGTCAAGCTTACCTTTGTTGCGCCAGCAGCAAGCCCACAGTGTGGTTGTGCTGCAGCCTGCAATACGTTGGTCCTGAATTGGACTGGTTCATCTGAACTGTGCAAAGAAAGGGTCTATATAAAATGATCAAAAGTAGGAACATACTGCAATATTTTGTTAATAAAACATCTAGGTCTTGGGATATGACTGACAGGCAGCAGCACATGGCCGATGCACACAAGAAGCTTGAATTACACAAACTTCACTTAGATTGTGGATGCTTTCCTTCAAGTACACATTGCAGGGAATAAGTGCAGTCACCATTGTAACAACAGATGCAGAAAGTGTTGTATAAACACCTTTAATCAAAGTTTGATAACTGATTTTCTGAAGAATGCAGCAAGAATGGTGTAACATATGTCCTTACCCACAGTATATTGTTTTTGAAGAATGAACTTAGATGAAAGAACCTATCTGTATTATTGAGTTAATATTGCTGAAATGCATCATTTACAGAAGCTTTTCAGACAATAACTAATACTGTTTTCATCAAGGCAACAAATATTAATGAAGGTAATGTATCATGAACTGTGTTAGAAAACAAACGCCATTTCATTCAGTTTCTTTTAGACTACGGGTATGCTTTTTTGCCCGTAATTGTTTAATCTATTGATTTTGCAATGTTCCATGTAGGAGACTATTTGCTAAGGAGAACATAGAATCATAGATGAGGTTATTTAAGCCTTCGGAATGTGAATGGCAAACAAAGCATACGTGTTTTTAAGTACAAAGTTTTTTGTAGTCTCAAAGCCTTTTATTTGCAAAAAGTAGGATTTGCGACTACAGAACTCTTTTTCAGTCTTGCTGACTCATAAAATGGCTTTTGTGACTTATTCTGAGTTGTAAACGTGAGTACGTATAAGGGACTCACAATAGAACGTGCCAATGCTTTAATAATTAGATAACAAGCGATGGTATATAATTTGCAGATGGGAAGCTGTTCCCATAGAACCCCTTGGCCCCCTAAGGACGAAAGTAGTGATCTAAAGGAACCACTGCATGAACCACCTAATGTGTTCTCAAAGGCGAAACACTATGGGGCATATGCATCAACAATGCCATTTGCGATTCCTTATTAGCGAAAAATAAGGAATCGCTAATAAGGAATAGCAAAAGGCTATGCATGTAGGAATCGCTATTCAAATAGCGATTCCTTAATTGCTACTAGCAAATTGCGAGTAGCAATTAAGGAATGCCATCCCAATCATTCCTATGGGCCTCCAGGCCCATAGGAATGAAATGGAGATTGCATGAGCAAATAGCGAGTACCAGTAGGTTCTCGCAAATTGCTCATGCAATTTCAAGGGTGCAAGGGTGTCAAAATGACACCCTATTGCACCCCTGAAATTGATATGTGCACATATGTTGCACACACACATGCTCTAAGGGCATGTGTGTGCGCAACTTGAAACTTTGAAAAATGCACAAAAGTGCATTTTTCAAACTTTTAGCAAATTACCATGCAGTTCATTTTCATGGTAATTTGCTCCCCCTATTACCGAATTCGCTAATTTTTTGACTTTCATGCATTGCATTTAAGGAATCCCAAATTGAGATTCCTTAAATTAAGGAATCTCAATTTGGGATTCCTTAAATGCTATCGCTATTTAAGGAATCGCTATTTAAGGATTCCTTAAATAGCGATTTTTGCTTTTGGGTTGATGCATTAGGATTGGGTATTTTTAACTCAATACCGGGAGCTATTAGCGAATCGGTATTTTACCGACTGGATTTTGGCTTGATGCATGAGGCTGCATGTTTTTTAATAGCAGCTCCTGTTATACGATGAGACATAGCTGCATTTAGAAAAATGTTTTCCATTTGAGAAAGGTGAAATAGTTTGATGGTGGCCTGCTGTTTCTTGCCCACACCTTTATTTGTGGTCATTCACAGGAGGCCACAAATTGCTACTTACCTAAATATTATTCATTTAGCGGGTTATTTTGAGACCCTCCTCATATAGACATTTTGGGACGTGAGCTACAGAAAGATACAAAGGTTGCATCGCAAAATGACAAACAGGCTACCACTATTTGTGACATGCCTGTACATAAATCCGGCTCATGCTCTAGATATTATACAAAAAGACTACAATGCAGCCAGTATGCAGTGACCTTATTTTTATAAGCTTATTGTAATGGGACTATGCAGTCCAGTGAAACTCTTGAGTCCTGTAATTTGGCGTATTTGCTATATCAATAATAAAGGCAACCATTAGGAGCCTTTGACATCCCACTATTTCATTGTTACTGTTAGATAAAATCTACAGACTTTATGGGCCTCTGAATTTACGTCACCTACAGATTAGGGTAAATGGAATGAGTTCTGTGTTGGAGCTTAGGCAGCAGCACAATCCTTCAGGCTTTCAATCCTATAATGCTCTAGGTTTGCAGCCCCAATTGATCCCTTTTGGGCTTTGCTCGGCCATTAAGATCATTAATGTTACAGAACTGTTAAAGAAATAGTATAGCCACAGATCAACCCCCTACTGAGGATAATTATCAAGCTGTATTCTGGAAAATGGATCTAGTGGGTGGCTTTGGTGAAAAGCTACCTAACTTATTTTCATGTTACCACTGAGTGCACCGGCACTATATCCTGGACCACCTTGTTTCATCCTGTATTTCGATAGAGCACGGAAGTGCTAATCAAGATTAATGCAGATTCAACTGTGTCCCACTGCAGGATTTTCCTAGTATTCATATTAATGTGGTATTTATTCCCACTATAGATATAAAGGTGCGGTTAACGAATAGGCAAATTGGCTACAGTCTGCTTATGTGAAAACGGCTTTGCCACCCCAGTGGAGGATATTCCATCCAATTTTGAGGTTGCAGTCTCAGATGTTCAGCTCTGAGGTGGGACTTTTCCCAAAATGCGAATCCCGCCTCCAATGGCGAAATTGCTTTGAAGGAAAAATGTCCACCGAGGAAGAACTGCCATGCCATTGCATGCCAGATAGAACTTGTGTTGTGTGTGCTGAAACTGGGACTACAACGGGGTAGAAGAATTGACGGAAAAAGGTCCATCAAGGAAGACCAACCATGCGCCATGTCAGGTTGAACTTTGTCACGTATATTGGTGCTGAAAATGATAGCCGGCCAGCCATCCTCAATTGGGCTCCTGATTCAAAACCATTTTCATTTTCATCAGTGCTAATCTGCTAAAACTGCCTTTCACAGCATAGAAAGCATGTCTTTGCTATCCAGAAATTTACCGTACACCACAATTGAGTGGATGATGCTAGACGCAGGAGGAGAGGACGGTTGCTCTAGGTCTCTTTGAACTTGTTCTAAATTTCTCTTCTGATACACATATTTGTTGCAACACACCTCAATGTAAAAATATTAAAGTGTGCACCCTTATTACGAATTTTAAGTTAGCCAGATGAGGATGAAAGTAGCAGACTCCTAGAATGCTTTGGAATAACTGTTTACTTACTCACTGAATAGCCAGGCTACAAAATTGGCTCTTGGGTGCGTTCAAAATGGGTAAACTCATTTTTATTCTAACCAGGAATATGAGGCATTTATTGGGCCTCTTGTGAGAAAAAGCCCCTTTTGCGTGGTCAGCCCTATTTTTGCTGAATTTTATTGCTTGACTCCCAACTTTTACAATTTTGCTCATGTTTCCCCAGTTACATCCATAGACATGCACAGCACTGTCACAGAACTTGTCACTGCACAAATGTTCTGAAAACTTACATTCCCCCTTCTTTACAAAAACAGCTCTTTTGATCCATACAAACTCTCCTACTACAAAGTTTTTCACTGAGACACTTTTCTTCCTGTCAAAATACCTCTTTTGTTTGGATTGGGTGCATTAAACCCTGTTTCTAAAAATGCCATCTAATTCAAGAACAGACACACTTTGTTTGAAACATTTTGACATCCAGGCTTGTATGAATTCAGTTAAGGGTTTTCTGCCTTTCAAAAGTTCAAACAGTGAAATGGGGTGTAGTTCTATAAAACCACAACTTGGTTCTCATTGCAACTGGTATGACACAACTGTGGGCAATCGCTCACCGTATGCAATCACCCAACACCCTGTGTATGCGCTCAACCAGACCGTTAGTTTGTGGGTGGTAAAGCGAACTCTTCAGGGGATTGATGGAACATTCTTTGAAAAATGTGGCTACTTCAGTGGACCCAAATTCTACCCCGTTGTCTGAGACTATGGTTTGAGGGAACCCCTTCCGAAAAAGAAATCTTTCCAGAAATCTAACAAAGCTTTTGAATCCGCTTTGCCAACACATTTGACCTTGACAAGCCAACAATTCCTTCTTTTTTTTTTTAACAATTCTTTTTATTAAAGTTATGGAAAACATACAGCCTGAGCACAGTTCCATCAAATCACATTACAGAGAGCACAAAAAAACAAGTCACATTTTAGAATGAGGAAGTCATGGTGAGGGGGGATTGTCACTTTCAGGCTCCTCTGGCGGGGTACATATGTAACCACGGTATGTGTTCCAGGGTGACCAGACCTTTGCCCACTTTCTGGGGCATCCTCTCGCGGCATAGACCGTCTTTTCTCTGAGCATGCACCAGTCAAGATCAGCCTTCCAGTCATTAACCTTTGGTGCCTGCACGGCTCCCCAGAGCTGAGCAATGTTTCTTTTGGCCACCATGCAGCCCAGTGTAACCCATTGTGTCGCATGCGAGCCCAGGTCCGTGGGCTCCCAGATGTTAAGGAGGCATCTAGGCGCTTCTGGTTGGATATTAAGTTCAAGCACCTGGCTCATTATCGTATGGATGGCTCGCCAATAGGCCTGTATAGGGTCGCAATGCCAGATAATATGAATGAATGTACCCTGTTGCATGCACCCCCTTTTGCAGTAACCGTCGTCCGAGCTACCCATGTGTACCAACTGGGGCCCCGTGACGTAAACTCGGTGCAGGATTTTCAGCTGTACCAGTCGGAGATATGGCGACAGTTTTAGGTGAGGAAACCGCAGCCTGCCAAGTCTCGTCATCTAACTCTATGCCATCTTTTGCCCATTTCTCTCGCAGTGGCGTCAGCGGGTCCTCCATATTATTGATGAGCTTCCTATATGTTAGGGAAATGGCTCTTTCAGGCAGATAGCCGTATAGCAGCCTATCCTCCAGCGGTGTGTACTTGGGTGGGGGAGTGTCTTGTGGCAGCGCTGCCAATAGCACGTGTCGTATCTGTAAATACAACAATTCCTTCTTGATTACTGAATAGTGTACTTCAGCGTCTCCCAATACTCTAGATGCAAATCCTATTCCTCTTTGTCAATATTTTAAGTCAGGACTGCACTTGCATCAACAGTTAAATTGCATGGTGCGGCCGGATCATAGGGTTTTAAGGCTTTGACCACTGTTAGACCTGGCACCTTGGCGTGAGTTTCCCTTCCACTTTTTGATGGTGTGCCTCGACTGTTTTGCTGGTGTTGTCCGCTCAGGGCACTGCGCCACGGCTAATCCGTGCCGCAGTGCAAGTGCTCCCTAAGTAAAGTGTACCTGTAATTGATGTTCCCGATTGGTTTATTGGATTCACTGTCAGTCCCCAGTAAAGTGCACCAAGGGTGCCAGGGCTTGTGAATGCCAATGCTGCTGGTGGGCTTGCAGCGCTGGTTGCGCCACCCACGGAAGCGGCCTTGTAAAGTGTGTCTAGGGTCTGCCACCGCAGACCCTGTGCGCGGTCCGGGACCGTCGCGCTGACTGCGCAAGTGCCCCCACTTGCCAGTCCCTAAAACTTCCCTTACCTACATATTAGCCACCCCTCTGGTAGGCCCAAGGGCAGGGTGCATTGTAGGCATAAGGTAGGACATGCCCTGATGTGTGTGGCATGTCTTAGTAGTGAATTACAGCCCTTTCCGTTCTTCACTATTGAAGGCTACCTGCTCTCCATAGGCCAGAATGGGCTGCCGGGATCACGCCAACGCTGTGACCCCAGTGGACTCAGAGAGCATGGTAGAAGTGTCAAGTTTAGTATGCCTGAACTCAGGATGATAAAATACTTCTTGTAGTCAAGTTTATTTTAATATCCTGGGTTTGTAAATACTACTTTTAGAAAGTTAGTATTTACTGACCTGACCATCTCAGTCCGCCTCTGCTGTGTGTATGTGTTCTGCCTGGCAACAGTAAGGAGCAGGGTTGGGGAATCCCCAGAGACAGGTTGGCTGCCAGGTGGTGGGTAGAGAGATTACACCTGGATGGGTGGGAGGAGTACACCTTGACTCTTGAATAGACCTGTGCTCTGCCACCACAAAGCCGGCGCCACCCCCTGTGGGGCGGCTGATGTCTCTGCCCTGCTGCTGAAAGGAAAGAGCAGAGTCACCATAACAAAGTGCTCCAGAACTGGACTGAGCCAGGCCTAGGCCCCCTGGCGCTAAAGAACAAAAGAATCATGGTATAAAAGTAGGAGCCTGGCTCCTAAGAAATCAGAATCCTGTTTACCACAAAGGACCTCTGCCCGACTAGAAGGAGAAGAAGACGCCGGAGGAGCTGGCCTGCTGCTTGCCTTGCTGAGAGAGGAGAGGAAGAGACTTACTGAAAAGACTTTGCTACTTTGTGCTTGAACATTCTCCAAGGGCTTGATCTGAGCTTGCCCCCTGAACTGAACCCCAGGAACAGTGGGTTCTCTGTGCTTCTTGCTCGTCCTCCAATTCGAGCCGTGTGTGCATCCCGCTGGAAAAGAGACTGCGCCCCTCATCGCCCCTCCTAGGGCCGTGACACTCAGGAGCTCGCCTGCCTCAATCCCGTGAGAGCCCCGCTCCGTCCCGAGCCGCTCTCTGTCCCCGGGCCAGGCCGCCTGCATCCCTTTCACCGCCTGCTACTGGAGCGCGCTGAACGCGCTATCACCCCTCCTGCCGAAAGCCGTCCGACGACTGTGATCCCCGCCGGGTCATCCAGCTGCACTGACTGTGCCCTGTGACCCCGCTTCGCTATCCTCGGACATCTCAGGCCGCGCCGCCCCCGCTGTGGAGACCCTCCTGCACCGCCGTGCTAAAGGGTCGCGGGCCGCGCCTGCCTACTTGCCCACACCTGCTGATTGAGGACCCAAGAACACTTCCCAAGCCGAGAGTCGCACCGACCTGTGCCGACTCTCCTCATCACAAAAGAAGTTCCAGTATCGGGCTCGGGGCCCGCAACGCCTTATTTCCCCGTTCGCAGGAACCGATCTCTGTGAGTACTGGAACTACAAGTAAAGAGACTACGAACTATCCATTTGGAACCTACAAACCCAGAACATTTGCCTACTGTATAACCGGGTGGCCTAGCGAAAACGTTATTGGTCTTGTGATAAGTCTGTTGAGATATATATGCCTTATTTTTACATAAAGAATCGTATTTTTATATATATCCAAGTCTGGTGTCCGTTTCTGGGGGGATTAATGTATTTACTGTGTGTACAATTGTAAGTGCTTAACCAACAACGCCTGAGGAATCGCCTTGGCTGCTCACGCCACGCACCTAGAGGGTGAGCAAGGGTCATTCGCGAGGGGTTATCCTGCGCCCTGACGTGGAGGAGAGGGTTCCTGCTTGACACAAGGGCAACCTTGCGCCAACCAGAGATCCCCGACTCTAACATTGTTGGCAGCGGTTGGGATTTCGGATTTGCACTTGTAATTTGCATACAGTGAATTATTAATCACCAGATAGTGAGAGCAGACCAAGTAACGCAGCCACAGGTTTTCATTCTCTGAACTTTGTTGAGACATCTGCCATTACTGCAACCATGCCTGGCTCACACTCCGCTGGGAGAGCACTCTCTGTGATTTCTGGAATCGATGAGGTGGATTGGGAGAGACTGGAAGGCTACTCGATGGAGCAATTGAAAGGCTACAGTGTAAAATTCCGAGTCCCCCATGCTGGATTCAAGAGGAGAACCCAGTACGCCAAGGCGCTGAGAGCCTGGAAGGAGTCACGAGACCCACGGAATGCGGGGGACATCGTTCCACCCGACAACCTTGAGGAGCCCAGCAGAGTCCGGTCGCCAGAGGAGCTGGCAGACAGGGCAGCCGACAGGGCGCATGCAATGGAGATGGCAAAGTTGGCAGGACAAATGGAAATGGAAAAGCAGAAGTTGGCCCTGGAGGCACAACAACGCCAAATGGATCATGATATCCGATTGAAGGAGTTGGAGCTGAAGGCGAAAAGTTTGGACACCGCTCCTTCTGGTGGCAGCACTCCACCAGCGCAGGTAGAGTCCAAGGTGTACATCCCCAAAGATGTAGTAAAGGAGTATTTCAGAAAGGATGACATAGGGCAGTGGTTTAGGGCCTACGAGGTGGCCATGTCCTCACACCGGGTCCCTGAGAAAGACTGGGGAGCGGGGTTGTGGGGAAGGTTCCTTGCTGAAGGGCGGGACACACTGTTAGATTTACCCTTAGAAGTCCAGACCTCATACCCCCATATGAAGGAAGCTTTAATGAGCAGGTATGGGTTAACTCCTGAGCTATATCGACAGAGGTTCAGGGAGACCAAGAAGATCCCTGAGAGTACGTATGTGGAATATGTGACCTTTTTCTGCAGAGCGCTGGATGGTTGGGTGAAGGGTAGCAAAGTGAATGATTATCAAGGGCTGCTTGATTTAATTGCATGGGAGCACTTGTCCAGTCAATGTTTTCCTGAGCTACGCCAGCACCTGATAGATAGCAAGCTGTCCAACCCGAGGAAGCTTGCTGAGGAGGCGGACCGCTGGCTCAGCACCAGGGTCCACAAGGGTCCAGTGGGAGACTCCGCCAAAGGTGGGCAGGGTCCCCAGCAGAAGAGTGGGGGGGACAAGGGTAAACAGAAGGGGTTCCAAAAAGGCCCCCAAAGTAATGCCCAAGGGAACCAGCAGAAGGGTTCTCAGCCTCCCCCAACCCCGCAGCAGAACGGGGCCCCGACAGGTAGACCTGTTCCAAAGGGGCCCTTCAATTGTTATAAGTGTGGTGAACCGGGTCACATTGCCTCTGATCCTAAGTGTCGCCTGTTTGGAAAGACCGCACCCACTGGTGCTCCACCCCGGCAAGTAGCTAGTGTTAACTTTGGGGAGGAAGTAGCAGTCCAGGAGGGTGGGGGTCCCGGGCAGATGACCCTAGTCTCGCTAGGAGACAGTGAGATGGTCCCTGTAACCTACCTGCCCTCTAACACTAAGAAATATGGGCAAGTGGTGACCATCAATGGAAAGAAGGTTGAGGCTCTTAGAGATACAGGAGCCAGCGTGACCTCGGTGAGGCAACACCTGGTGTCTCAAGAGCAAATTGTACCCAATGCCTACTGTAGGGTTGTCAATGCTGACAACGTAGAGAGTCGTTGTCCAATGGCTCAAGTTCCCTTTGAGTGGGGGGAGGTCTCTGGTACTCTACAAGTCGCTGTGAGAACTGACATGCCTGTAGACTGTCTGCTAGGGAACGACCTGGAGAGTTCCCCTTGGGAAAAGGTGGAGAAGACCACGCATCTGAGGATGGTGGGTCTACCCGACTGGGCGTGCGTGACCACCCGGTCCATGGCAGCCAGTAGGGGTGTTGAGAGGGTCCTGGAGCCTGAGGGAGAGGTCCAGGAACCGGCCTTAGGGAGAAGGCGCAGGAGGCGCGGGAAACCGGCCCCCGAAGTTCCCACGGCCCGGGAGGAAGTAGACCCTGAGGGGGATGCTCTGGAGCCTACCGGGGAACAGATTGCCGAACTGGGAGATCTGCCTGAGCTGACCCATTGGCAGCAAGAAGGAGGTCCCTCCAGGGAGGAATTCTGCAGGGAGCAGAAAGAATGCCCTTCTCTCGTGGGTATGCGGCAACAGGCTGCAGACCAGGCCAATGGTGTTCAGGCCAAAACACACTACGTGTACTGGGAGAGTGACCTCCTGTATTCCGAGCCTAAGGCTGCTGAACCTGGGTCAGCCCGTGTGCTGGTGGTACCCCAGAAGTTCAGAACCTTCCTACTGGGGCTGGCTCATGATGTGCCTTTAGCAGGACATTTGGGGATGGACAAGACCTATGACAGGCTTGTCACCCACTTTTACTGGCCCCAAATGCACAAGAATTCCGATTCCTACTGCAGAACCTGTCAGACTTGCCAGGCAAGTGGTAAGAGCGGAGGGAAGCACAAGGCTCCTCTGCAACCTTTCCCTGTGGTCGGTACGCCATTCCAACGAGTGGGTATTGATATTGTGGGGCCTCTGGACCCCAAGACAGCCCTGGGCAACAGGTTCATCCTGGTCTTGGTGGACCATGCCACCCGGTACCCTGAAGCCATCCCTCTGAGGACAGTGACGGCCCCCGTGGTGGGACGGGCACTGATGGGAATTTTCTCCCGAGTGGGATTCCCTCTAGAGGTGGTGAGCGACAGGGGGACCAATTTCATATCCACGTATATGAAATCCCTGTGGAAGGAGTGTGGGGTAACTTACAAGTTCACCACTCCTTACCACCCCCAAGGAAATGGGTTGGTTGAGAGATTCAACCGAACCCTCAAAGGCATGATCATGGGCCTGGACGGTCCAATGAGGCGTAAGTGGGACGTCCTCTTGCCATGCCTGCTCTTCGCTTACCGAGAGGTGCCACAGAAGTCTCTAGGGTTCAGCCCCTTTGAGCTTCTGTATGGTCACCCGGTAAGAGGACCTCTGAGTTTGGTAAAGGAAGGCTGGGAGCAATCTCCCAGGAAACCTCCCCAGAATGTATATAGTTACATGCTGGCCTTCCGAAACCAGACTCGGCGTTTCAGGCAACTTGCTGAGGCAAATCTGGAAGCCAGCCAGGAGGAGATGAAGCGGTGGTACGACCGGAATGCCACTCTGGTAGAGCTTCAACCTGGACAAAAGGTGTGGGTCTTGGCCCCAGTGGAGCCTTGTGCACTTCAGGATAAGTGGACAGGTCCATTTGAGGTTGTGGAGCGCAAAAGTCCTATCACCTACTTGGTGGACATGCAGACTCCCAGGAACCCTTTGAGGGTCCTACATGTTAACCGCCTTAAGCCCCACTTAGGGAGGACCGAAGTGGGCATGCTGCTGGCCACTGATGATGGAATGGAAGAGGAGACCGAGCCTCTTCCTGACCTCTTAGTGGCCTCTGAGAAAGATGGGTCAGTGGATGGAGTTAACCTCTCACCCACCCTGACGCCCGAACAACAGGAAGACTGCCGCCACTTGCTGGGACAATTTTCCGACCGATTCTCCCTGGTTCCTGGTGTCACAGATTGGTGCGTCCATGATGTGGACACAGGAGACAGCTTACCT